>NC_079488.1:45220549-48086951 GCF_020520425.1 Spinacia oleracea
ATTTCCATTTCCGATAATATTTTCCGATACGTACCATGTTTCCGTTTCCGGCAACATCTACGACTTAGATAATATTTATATTTCCGATACGATCCATATTTCCGTTTCCGGCAATATCATCGTTTCCGGAGTATTCATTTCTTGCCTGTGACGATCTCAGCTCCCACTGAAACCAAGATCCGTCGATTCCGAATATCCATAGATGGAGTATCTAATGCCATTAAATACTTGATCCGTTTACGTACTATTTGTTTGACCCTACGGGTTCAGTTAAGAGTAAGCTGTGGATTAATATCATTAATTCCACTTGAACTGAAGCGGCCTCTAGCTAGGCATTCAGCTCACTTGATCTCACTGAATTATTAACTTGTTAATTAATACTGAACCGCATTTATTAGACTTAACATAGAATGCATACTTGGACCAAGGGCATTATTTCCTTCAGTCTCCCACTTGTCCTTAGGGACAAGTGTGCATTTCCTAATTCCTTTGTCGCTCGATGCTTGCTCTTGAACATAAGGTAAGAGTCGTCATCCTTATTATGTCCAGAGGTGTTCCTCGGTTTCAGAGTTCAACTGATCAAATAAAAAGATAATCATAGCCTATGATTCATCCGAGCACGGCCATGCATTTCACAGTTTCTAGCTCTCCGAGTGGCCTTGTACAACTTTTAAGCATCTCATCCCGATTTATGGGAGGACAATCCCAATCTTGCGATCTTGAGATTAGACTTCGTTTGATAGGTGATTACCTGAGCGTTGCCTTTATAGCCTCCTTTTACGGTGCGACGGTTGGTCAACGTCAAAGCAACCAGTTCTCAAACAAGTAATCTCAAATCACTCAGGTATTGAGGATTTAGTGTCTAATAATTTAATGAAATTTACTTATGACAGATTTTCATCTCTTACAGTAAAGTTTCATAGGTCTTGTCCGATACTAGTCTTCCCAAAGTAAGTATCTATGCAAATGATTATGACATTGCCATGTCCACATAGTTCAAGAAACAGAACTACTAGTCATCTTGCATTCTAATCGTCTAACGTTTTCTATGCGTCAAATTTTATAGAAAACTCCGACTAGGGACCATTTTCAACCTATGACATTCAAGTTCACTTGATAGACATTTCTTAGTCACAGGACTGGTCCTGACAGTCTATCTTGAATATATCGTCAAATTGAAGGGACTCATCATTTAATAAACCACATATTAAATGGAAAAATGAATTCTTTTCATTTATTGTGAATGATTAACCAATAATGTTTTACAAAGATTTAAACTCTAAAACTTTAAAACATTAAATAGAGACATCAAAGCCATTCTCCAATATGCTTGATTCCCATAGCTGCAGTGTGCGAGTTGTGCTTCGCCTGCGGCAGAGGTTTAGTTAATGGATCTGATATGTTGTCATCAGTTCCAATTTTGCTTATCTCGACTTCTTTTCTTTCAACGAACTCTCGTAGAAGGTGAAATCTATGAAGTACATGCTTGACTCTCTGGTGGTGTCTAGGCTCTTTTGCCTGTGCAATAGCTCCGTTATTGTCACAATACAGGGCTATTGGTCCTTTAATGGAGGGGACTACACCAAGTTCACCTATGAACTTCTTTAGCCATATAGCTTCCTTTGCTGCTTCATGTGCAGCAATGTACTCCGCTTCAGTTGTAGAATCCGCAATGGTGCTTTGCTTAGCACTTTTCCAGCTTACTGCTCCTCCGTTGAGGCAGAAGACAAACCCAGACTGTGATCTGAAATCATCTTTGTCGGTTTGGAAACTTGCGTCTGTATAGCCTTTAACAATTAATTCATCATCTCCGCCATAGACCAGGAAGTCATCTTTGTGCCTTTTCAGGTACTTCAGAATGTTCTTGGCAGCAGTCCAATGCGCCTCTCCTGGGTCTGACTGGTATCTGCTCGTAGCACTGAGTGCGTACGCAACATCCGGGCGTGTACATATCATAGCATACATTATTGAACCAATCAATGATGCATATGGAATCCCATTCATTCGTCTACGCTCATCAAGTGTTTTTGGGCACTGAGTCTTGCTTAGAGTCATTCCATGAGACATGGGTAGGTAGCCTCGCTTGGAGTCCGCCATCTTGAACCTATCAAGCACCTTATTGATATAAGTGCTTTGACTAAGTCCAATCATCCTTTTAGATCTATCTCTGTAAATCTTGATGCCCAATATGTACTGTGCTTCTCCTAGATCCTTCATCGAAAAATATTTCCCAAGCCAAATCTTGACAGAGTTCAACATAGGAATGTCATTTCCGATAAGCAATATGTCGTCGACATATAATACTAGGAAAGAAATTTTTCTCCCACTGACCTTCTTGTATACACAAGATTCGTCTGCGTTCTTGATGAAACCAAAGTCACTGACTGCTTCATCAAAACGTATATTCCAGCTCCTGGATGCCTGCTTCAATCCGTAGATTGATTTCTTTAGCTTGCATACCTTTTTAGCATTCTTTGGATCCTCAAAACCTTCAGGCTGTGTCATAAACACAGTTTCTGTTAAAACGCCGCTTAAGAAAGCAGTTTTGACATCCATCTGCCATATTTCGAAATCGTAATATGCAGCGATTGCTAACATTATCCGAATAGACTTTAGCATTGCAACTGGTGAAAAGGTTTCATCGTAGTCCACACCGTGGACTTGCCTGTAACCTTTTGCAACCAATCTAGCTTTGAAAACTTCAAGTTTCCCATCCTTGTCCTTTTTCAGTTTGAAAACCCATTTGCTTCCAATGGCTTGGTAGCCATCTGGCAAATCGACCAAATCCCATACTTGGTTTTCAGACATGGAGTCTAATTCAGATTGCATGGCTTCTTGCCATTGCTTGGAGCTAGGGCTCGTCATAGCTTGTTTGTAAGTCGCAGGTTCATCACTTTCAAGTAATAGAACGTCATAGCTCTCGTTCGTCAAAATACCTAAGTACCTTTCCGGTTGAGATCTATATCTTTGCGATCTACGCGGGGTAACATTTCTAGATTGACCATGATTCTCACCAGATTCTTCTAAAGATCTCTGAGTTTCATCCTGAATGTTATCTTGAGCATTCTCTAGAGTTTGTTGTTCGACTCGAATTTCTTCGAGGTCTACTTTTCTCCCACTTGTCATTTTGGAAATGTGATCTTTCTCCAAAAAGACACCATCTCGAGCAACAAACACCTTGTTCTCAGATGTATTGTAGAAGTAATACCCCTTTGTTTCCTTTGGATAGCCCACAAGGATACATTTGTCAGATTTTGGATGAAGTTTGTCTGAAATTAATCGTTTGACGTATACTTCACATCCCCAAATCTTAAGAAAAGACACATTTGGAGGCTTTCCAAACCATAATTCGTATGGAGTCTTTTCGACAGCTTTAGACGGAGCTCTATTTATAGTGAGTGCAGCTGTATTTAGTGCATGTCCCCAAAATTCTAATGGAAGTTCGGCCTGACCCATCATTGACCTGACCATGTCTAGCAAGGTTCTGTTCCTCCGTTCCGACACACCGTTCCATTGTGGTGTTCCAGGAGGAGTCAATTCTGATAGAATTCCACATTCTTTCAGATGGTCATCAAATTCATAGCTCAGATATTCACCGCCTCTATCAGACCGCAGTGCTTTAATCTTCTTGCCTAATTGATTCTCTACTTCACTCTGAAATTCCTTGAATTTGTCAAAGGATTCAGACTTATGCTTCATTAGGTAGACATAACCATACCTACTGAAGTCATCAGTGAAAGTGATAAAGTAGCTGAAACCACCTCTAGCATTTGTACTCATTGGTCCACATACATCTGTATGGATTAAACCCAATAGTTCATTTGCTCTTTCTCCAACTTTAGAGAAAGGTTGCTTTGTCATTTTGCCAAGTAAACATGATTCGCATTTACCATAATCCTCTAAGTCAAATGGTTCTAGAATTCCTTCCTTTTGAAGTCTTTCTAAGCGTTTCAAGTTTATATGGCCTAATCGACAATGCCACAGATAGGTGAGATCTGAATCATCCTTTTTGGCCTTTTTGGTATTTATGTTATAAACTTGTTTGTCGTGATCTAATAAATAAAGTCCATTGACTAATCTAGCAGATCCATAAAACATCTCTTTAAAATAAAACGAACAACTATTGTCTTTTATTAAAAAGGAAAATCCCTTAGCATCTAAGCAAGAAACTGAAATGATGTTTTTAGTAAGACTTGGAACATGGAAACAATCTTCCAGTTCCAAAACTAGCCCGGAGGGCAACGACAAATAGTAAGTTCCTACAGCTAATGCAGCAATCCGTGCTCCATTTCCCACTCGTAGGTCGACTTCACCCTTGCTTAACTTTCTACTTCTTCTTAGTCCCCGTGGATTGGAACATAAGTGTGAGCCACAACCTGTATCTAATACCCAAGAAGTTGAATTAGCAAGTATACAGTCTATAACGAAAATACCTGAAGATGGAACAACTGTTCCGTTCTTCTGATCTTCCTTTAGCTTCAAGCAATCTCTCTTCCAATGCCCCTTCTTCTTGCAGTAGAAGCATTCGGATTCAGAAGTGGGTTAACTGACCTTCCTCTTTACAGATTTGGCGCCAGTTTGCTTAGTTGGGCTGGCCTTGTTGCCACCTTTCTTAGCATTCCTCTTCTTTCCAGATTTCTTGAACTTGCCCCCACGCACCATAAGCACATCCTGCTTATCACTTTTGAGCGTCTTTTCAGCGGTCTTCAGCATACCGTGAAGCTCAGTGAGCGTTTTGTCCAGACTATTCATACTGTAGTTCAGTTTGAACTGATCATACCCGCTATGAAGAGAATGGAGGATGGTGTCTAAAGCCATTTCCTGAGAAAATTGCTGATCCAGCCGACTCATATTCTCAATGAGTCCAATCATTTTGAGAACATGTGGACTTACGGGCTCGCCTTTCTTAAGCTTGGTCTCAAGAATTTGCCTATGAGTCTCGAATCTTTCGACTCGAGCCAGATCTTGGAACATGTTCTTCAACTCACTGATGATTGTGAAAGCATCTGAGTTGATGAACGTTTTCTGCAGATCCGCACTCATGGTGGCGAGCATTAGACATTTCACATCCTTGTTGGCATCAATCCAACGATTGAGGGCTGCCTGAGTGACCCCGTCGCCTGCGGCTTCGGGCATCGCCTCATCTAGGACATACTCCTTTTCTTCCTGCATAAGAACTATTTGCAAGTTCCTTTGCCAGTCAAGGAAGTTTTTCCGTTCAACTTCTCCTTTTCGAGAATTGATCGAATGTTGAATTAATTATTGTTTGCCATATTAAAACTACAATTGAAAAGAATAAACAAATAAATAACCATTCACAGTTTCTCTTAATAAACTTAAATTCTAGCATACATGCATAATTCAATGTTTATTAAGCATTTTATTCAAGTTATGTGTTCCGGCAGGTGTGAATAAAATGATTCCAAGATCCTAAAATCATTGAAGAACTAAGCACAGTTTGTCGACTTAATCCTAGAACATCTTAGGTAAGCAAAAGCCTTTTGCTAATAGTCTAGAAACTATTCTTGGTTGATAGGTACGTCTAAGAACTTATTAGGTAAACCTATCGATTTTGCCACGACATAAAAGGACTCCTTACTTATATCGTTGAGTTTCACCAAAACTAACATGTACTCACAATTATTTGTGTACCTTGCCCCTTTAGGACCAATAAGTAACACCTCGCTGAGCGAAAACTATTACTAGATTGATGTAAAGGATATCCAAGCAAGTGTATATTTTGGCATGGCACATTTTAACTCAATTTTTAAGTTTGGAACTTAAGGCTCTTACTATGTTGGTTAGATTTTAAGTGAACTAAAATCCTTAATCATGCAACATAATCAAGCTTTTGATCTCATGCATTTTAAGACATATTTAAAAGCAATAAATAACTTAAAACATGCATAAGATAAATGTGATCTAGTATGGCCCGACTTCATCTTGAAGCTTTGACTTCAAAGTCCGTCTTGAAAATCTCCGTGGGAGGCACCATTTTCTTCAAATAGGATAAGCTATAACTAATTACAACTATTTGATGGTACGCAGACCATATTTGAATTGAAAAATAACTTTGGTACTTTAGACCAATTACATTCAAATTAATGGTACGCAGACCATATTTTCTATCCTATTTGGGCCATACTAGTCACTTCATAACCTGCAAAACAGTACATATACAATATATACCATTCACCCATTCATTATCATGAATGGCCCACATTGCTGGTTAGTAAAACACATTATGCATCACGTAAACATTTGCAGCAATTAATCAAGAACACCAATAATCTACCAATTATTCAGTCCTTATTAATTCTAATCAAGTTGTTTTAACCTTAAGGATTTGTAGACCTAATCAAGAGTTTTATGACTAAAAGGGCTCCCACTTAAACCAATAAATTCATATGCTTTACTAATTTTAAACATAAAAATGTATTTCAAGTCTAACCGGAAACATACAAATTTAATTAAAATTTAAAGCTCATATAAATTTATAATTGAATCCAAAAAGTTTAATTTAATTTCAGTCGTATTTAAATTAATTCATGATTTTAATTTTAGTAAAATAATTAGAATAAATAAAATTTATTATATTTACAATATTCAAAATTAAAATCCAAGAAAATAATTTAAATTATTAATTTTAAAATTAATTAAAATTACGTAAACTGAAAAATTTCAAATTAAACATTCAAAACGATCTAATCGCAACGCAAAAACCCTACGCATTGCACGCCCATGGGCCGCACGCACACAACCATCGCTGGCCATGTGCGCGCAGCCCATGCGCTCGTCGCATAGCTGCTGCATCTTCCATCGCAAGCCATCGCACGCTATGGTGCTCGCTGCGCGCGCGCCAGCGCTCGACGCACGCGAGCCATCGCTCGCTGTGCGCGCTCGCAAGCGCTCGCTGCGCGCGAGCCATCGCTCGCTGTGCGCGCGAGCCATCGCTCGCTGTGCGCGCGAGCCATCGCTCGCTGTGCGCGGGAGCCATTGCGCGCGATCAATCGCTGGGCGCAGCGCTCGTGGCAAGCGAGCTTGCGCTCGCTGCGCGCGAGGCTGCGCGAGGCAGTGCGCGTCGTGGCGCAGCTCGCTTGCTGCCCACACGCGACTGCCTTGGCTTGCCTTTCGCCCATGCCCATTTGTTCATAGCTCGTGGCCCACGACACAAGGCAGGGCTGCTGCCTTGTGCTCGTGCACCATGCCCTTGCTCATTGCATTCGTGCCGCACGGGCGACGAGCTCCCTTGCTCGTCGTCGCATGCCCGCACTATACAACACCCCTTAAGGGTAACACGAAGCGTCCATTGCTTTGTGCGTGCAAGTTATATGAACGAATCGCATAAAAATTTAAAATTTATATTTAAAATTAATGACAAATTAATAAATAATATTAATTTCATAATTTTAGGGCGAAAAATCGAAAATTTATTATTCAATTGATTTCCGATTGTCATGGATTCAAGTCTAGGTCATAAAAATTTAAAATTTATCATAAATTTACAATTTTTATGGTGGTTTTTAATCATAGGTTTCTAATTAGATTATAATTAATTATGAAAATCAAATTAATTCTAAATTATTCTAATTTTCAACAAATTAATCATAATTACAAATTAGATTGCATAATTAACAAGGCTAGGCATTCAAACTTGTTAAACATATACTGTAGGTCAATCAAAAATTCAAGATTTATCAACAAGAATCGCAAATATTTAATTTAACATCTTAAATTTACGAAATTTTGCATTCGAAAAACTAAAACCTTCGAAAAGTCATAGTTAGGCTTCGAATTTGAGAATTCTGGGTTCGGCAGAAAAATACTTTTTTTGTCAAAATTTTAGAATGCCTTTTACATGCGGAATTGACACAAAAATCACTCGATTTGGATGAGTAACGAAGAAACTGCCGAAAAACTGCGTACGTATAATTAAATAAACGCAATTTGCAATTAATTAACAATTACGAAAATTAATCACCCCTTTTAATTCTTGCAAATTTGTAATATTTAACCATGTTCATGCAATTTAGATTATGAAAATAATAAGGGGCTCGTGATACCACTGTTAGGTTATGATACATATGACAATTCATAAATCATGCGGAAACAACCATTTAGCCAGGAATACATATTATTTAAACATAATCATATAGCATAGTTTAGATGCATACTCTTTGTTGCGTGCCTTCCCTAGCTGCGCCCGAACCGAACAAGAACAAGTCTTTAGGACTCCAAGTGTCGTCCCTCCGTAGATAGTCCACAGCACGTCCGGATCCGCCTTAAGATTGACCAACTAGAATCGCCCTTAAGGTACTAGAATTTTCGGCACTCTTAGGTAAGAAATATGACTGAATTTTTCTCTCAAAACTCACTTTGAATACTTGAATTAATCTCTGAAAATATGTGACCCTAGGCACGTATTTATAGAGTTATGGAAAGGGAATTGGAATCCTAGTAGGATACGAATTAATTAAACTTAGAATCCTATACGAACTCTAATTAATTAATTTATCCTTTTAGGAATAGGAATTTAATCATATACCAAATCCTAATAGCTTTAGGAATCGTGCATGAACACAAACACACACACACACACGCGGCAGCCACGAGGGCCGCCCATGCACGTGCGTGCGAGCAGCAGCCCACGCCACGAGGCCATGGCCTTGGCGCGCGCTGGGCCTACCTTGCGGTGGGCCTGGGCGCATCCTTGGCTGGGCGCGCGTTTGGCTTGCTGGGCGATGGCCCGACTTCGTGCTGGGCCTTCGTCCGGCAGGCCTCGTCCGATGCTAATTCGTACGATACGCTTCCGATTAAATTCCCGGTTCCGGAATTCATTTCGGATACGAACAATATTTAATATTTCCGATTCCGGAATCAATTTCCGTTTCGAACAAATATTTAATATTTCCGTTTCCGGAATTATTTTCCGATTCCGATAATATTTCCGATTCTGACAATATTTCCGTTTCCGGCAATATTTCCGATTCTGGCAATATTTCCATTTCCGATAATATTTTCCGATACGTACCATGTTTCCGTTTCCGACAACATCTACGACTTGGATAATATTTATATTTCCGATACGATCCATATTTCCGTTTCCGGCAATATCATCGTTTCCGGAGTATTCATTTCTTGCCTGTGACGATCTCAGCTCCCACTGAAACCAAGATCCGTCAATTCCGAATATCCATAGATGGAGTATCTAATGCCATTAAATACTTGATCCGTTTACGTACTATTTGTGTGACCCTACGGGTTCAGTTAAGAGTAAGCTGTGGATTAATATCATTAATTCCACTTGAACTGAAGCGGCCTCTAGCTAGGCATTCAGCTCACTTGATCTCACTGAATTATTAACTTGTTAATTAATACTGAACCGCATTTATTAGACTTAACATAGAATGCATACTTGGACCAAGGGCATTATTTCCTTCAGGTATTACTCCAAGTAAGGATCTGGAGCCTTTTTGTATGTTAAATTTGTACTTGTATTTGAATTTTGAATGTTGAATTTTGAAATGCACTTCTTGTATACTCCCCAAGGTTTGGCTTATAGAGAGGCTCATGCTGGTGGCACCACCAGAGAACATGGAGAGCTATAATAGAAAAGGATTCACTGTGCGACCCATGTTGTATGGTCGGCTTTCATTGGATGAGTGGCGATGCGCACTCTCTGGGATTGAATCTTGTATAAGGCGGGTAGTTCCTTGGTGGGGAATTGCTGCTATGAGACATGCCCCTGGTTCTACTGCTCTGAGGGTGCCAAGCCTCTCAATGATGGTCTTCTACTCGCCTGCTCGAGTGATGAGACAATATGGCTTGAAACAGGAGATCCCGGACTGTACTGAGGAGAACCTGAAACCTGTTGCGCTGAATGCACATCGTCTTGAAGTTTGGAGGAGGTATTGGGTCGCCAAACCATTCTTGAGTATTCAGTTCCCACCTGAGCCGGTTACTCTGTGTGCTGGGTACATTGTATGGATGAGAGGTCTAAGCCAGAGGGACATTTCTCTTTCCGGACTAGCTAGAGTCCGAGGTTCTAGAGCTAGACGTCCTGCATCAACTGACTATGAGGAAGGTGACGGGAGTGTGGCCCATCCGGTGCTTGACCGTTCGGAATCCAAAGGAGGTTCGTCGTCCTCCCGTCTTGGAAGGCTTGCAAGTTCCTTCTCCCGCCGCTTGGGCAAGGGGAAGATTGATGATTGATTACGGGAGGAGCCAGGGGATAGTACTCAAGGTGCCAAGACTCGAGAGCATAGTCGCCCGACCCTAGATCTTTGTAGGATAAATGTGTTTGAAATTGTATTGGAAAGAATTGTGTTTGGAATGTGTTTGGAAGATGTGTTTAGAAGATGTGTTTAGGAAGTGAAAAGTCTTTTGAACTTTGATTCATTTGATCCTGACTTTGTATTTGAATTAGATTTGAAGGCCTTAGAGCCAAATAAAGAGTTATTGGGTTAAATTCCGCTTGAACATGCTTTGATTTGAATTGGCACATTTGGAATAAAGACAACAACAATTGAGTTTTGAAATTTGATTTGATTTTTAGGATGCCCTGAATTGAGGAAATTTTAAATTTTTTTGTATTAAAGTGGCCGGGCCTCGAAATGAGGTTGCCTACGTGTCCCGTTAGGGAATCAGGCCGGGCGTAGTTCTGACTACCTTACAGGACTTTGAATTGGATTCTTGAATTTGAACATGGAACTTAGACATAGAACTTCTTGAGTTGATCGAAGTTGGTCAGAGATCTGAATTATGTCCCATCGATGTCTGTTAGTTTGACTGCTCCCCCGGAGAGGATTTTCTTGACAATGTATGGGCCTGCCCAGTTGGGTTTGAATTTTCCCCTTCGGTCCATGGTGCTTTTGCGAAGGGCTTTCAGGACAAGCTCGCCTTCTTTGATGTTTCGGGTTCTGTCCCTTTTGTTGAAATGTCTGGCCACTCGGCGCTGATAGACTTGTACATGGTGAGCGTCTTGAAGCCGACGCTCATCGAGCATGACTAGCTCGTCATATCTTGCTTGTACCCATGCAGCTTCTGGGATTTTTCTTTCGAGGACTATCCTTAGAGAAGGTATCTCTAGCTCGATAGGTTGTACTGCTTCCATTCCATAGACCAATGAGAACGGAGTTGCACCAGTTGAAGTGCGAATTGAAGTTCGATATCCCCACAATGCGAAATGCAGCTTCTGGGGCCAGTCCTTGTAATTGGTAGTCATTTTCATGATGATGGTTTTGACATTCTTGTTGGCTGCTTCGATTGCCCCATTGGTTTGTGGGAGATAAGGTGAAGAGCGATGATGTTGAATCTTGTACTCGGTGAATAGGTCTTCACACTCTCCTTGAAAGTGGGTTCCTTGGTCACTGATGTACTCGTGAGGAACATATGATGTTTTCTTGTATGAACTGGGCCACTTGCTTGGAACCCAACACTTTGAATGATCTGGATACTTGGACTCTTGAATAAACCCGGCCTCTAGCTGCTTAGAGACCTCTTCTTGAATTTTGAGGGAAACATCCGGTTTCATGCGACGGAGTTTCTGCTTGATGGGCTTTGAACCTGGAATAAGGGGAATTGTATGCTGACCGATGCTTGGATCAACTCCTGGCATATCATGATAGGACCATGCGAAGACGTCTATGTACTCTGAAAGTATCTTGATAAGATCATCCCGCTCTGCTTGAGATAGAGTTAAGCCAATCTGAACTAGTTTTGAATCATTGTTGTTAGAAAGGTTGATTTTCTCTGTTTCCTCAATTATGGGCGTACTGTTTTCATGATTTTCGATAGCTTTTAGAAATTCAAAGTCAGTTTCTTGTGAAGCAAAGTTGTTTGGATTAGGAATGTGTTTTGAATTAGGACTCGAAGAGTAAGTAGAAATTGAAGTGTTATTGAAATCGGCAATCATTACATCGACTGTTTTGACTTGAAGCTCGACCTTTAGAGGCTCTTGATTGATGCAAGACTCTAGTTCTAGACACTTAGACTCATTGCTAGACTCAGAAATTGAAAGACAGACTCTGGACCTGCACAAAGACACTAATCGTAAAGATAGTTCTCAGGGTATTCCCAGACATCTGCGTCATAATCGTCATAATCATCGAAGATGGGGCTGCATGCACAGATTTTCAGGACTTGATCCCATACTTGATTCCATGTGCTGTAAGGAAATGCGGCGAAGCTGCCTTTGCATGAAGTGTTGAGCCCTAAGAGGAACATTCTCACCATTTTGCCCTCTGGCAGCTCGGGCTGAATGTTACGAGCGGAGATTGCCCATCTGTGGTAGTATTCTTGAATGCACTCGTCCTTTTCCTGGCATATAGCCGGCTTTTGCTTGATGAGAGTGTCTCGAAAGCTTGAAACTTTGAGGGTGAGGCAGGCAGGGCCGTCCAGTATTTCCTCGAACCAAGGCTCTCCGAATAGTAGGTCGAAGTTAGCAGATACATCGACAACTAGGAATTCAGCATTGCTATGATAAGTGTCGAAGGAGAAGACTAGTTCGAGGACTCCCAGGACCTTGTATGTGACCTCCTGGAGTTTGACAGTTTGTTGAGTACTCAGCATGAGATCATACTCGGAGAACCCCAAAGCCTTCAAGGTGGCGAGTGGACAGATGTTTTCTTGGATGTCGGTGGTTACCCTAGGTTCGGGGATCACCCAGTTTTGAGCATTTGGAAGTAGATGGCAAAAGCTTGAAACTATCAGCTCGTAACCTGGCTTGTATATTGTAGAGATTAAATTTCATGGAAATTCCTCTTCTTCATCTTCACAGTCATAGGAGATGGCTTAGACCGAGGGAGTTTGTTTGGCTCCGGGAGGTAGGGGCAAGGTCTTGTTGTCGACCATGTTCTGGATCAAGTGCTTGAGCTTGTAGCAGTCTTCGATGTCATGACCCTTCCCTTGATGGTACTTGCAATGGGCTGCCGGATCCCAACTCTTGGATCTCTTGTCGACCGGAGGATCAGGTGTTGGACCGATTAGTGCTATGACTTGTTTTTCAACCAGCCGATCGAATGCCTCACTGTAAGACATTCCGAGGTTTGTAAAGACCCTCTGTGGCCTGCCTTGATAGTTGCGCTGATTAGCATTGCTTTTGAAGTTGTTTGACTTTGGACCTTGAGGAGCCTCTAGGGCGTTAACCTCGTGAACTTTGTGTGTTGTCTCAGGTCTCTTTCCCTTCCACTTTTCAGTT
Organism: Spinacia oleracea; assembly: GCF_020520425.1. Lineage (NCBI taxonomy): Eukaryota > Viridiplantae > Streptophyta > Magnoliopsida > Caryophyllales > Amaranthaceae > Spinacia > Spinacia oleracea. The sequence goes on from NC_079488.1 coordinate 45,233,748, forward strand.
TGCGGAGCTGGGGCTGCTGGTGCTTTCATCAGGTCATCCTCTATGTCGACCCCGGTGTCGTAGGTTCTCTTGAAGCTTTCCAAGCCTAGGTACTTCATGTGAGCATTGTATTTCGGAAGAAGACCAGCAATAAAGATCTTGACCAATTCTCTCTCGGAGGGCCGGGTCACCATTTGGGATGCCATTTCTCTCCACCGGTTGAGGTAAGTAGTGAAGCCTTCCTGAGGCCCTTGCCTGAGAACTTCTAGTTCCCTTAGAGTAGTTTGGAGTTGAATGTTGGGCTGATACTGCTCCATGAATGCTCGAGCAACCGCTTCCCATGTATTTGTTTGATGTTCCTTGAGTGAATAGTACCACTTCTGGCAGACAGGTTCCAGAGACATAGGGAATACCACTGGGTATAGCTCGAGCTCGACCCCCATGATGGCCATTGTAGCTCTGAAGTTCTTGAGATGGTATTTGGGATTGTCAGTTGAATTGAACTTTGGAATATCATTGGCGGAGAATTTGTCTGGCAGATTTGCCCTCCCCTTGAGGTTATCCTCCATTGAGGTGTCGAAGAGTTTTCTTGATTGGTAACCTTACTGACAAGAATCTCGATCTTCTTGGTTAAGTCATCAGTGGGCATGCCCTGTTCCACGACACCCAATCGGTTGTTTATGTTCTCCACATTGGCGCTGAGGCTGGCGAAAGCCGTTAGGAGTTGAGTGAGTTGATCAGAGGCAGACATTTGGACTGTTTCTTGAATGGGGCTAGAAGTTTGATTTGTAGGAGATGAACTGGCTACTCGTTCGATGCCGGCTATGAGGGAGGCTAGGGCTGATGGATTTCTTTTCAACCTCTCTCCTCTTCGGCGAACCCACAGGATCCTTGGACTCCTATTTAGAACACACTAGACGATTTTAGAACTTGGACTTCCCGACACATGATATGATATGCATGCAATGAATGAGACCTAGACTTGACTCTAAGTGCCACTCCGATATTCGGGATTTTGGATTTTTGTACTTGTATCCGGGATTTGCAACCCGTTGGAAGTGTTTGAGAGGAGCCTTCATTCTTTTGTAGAAGTTGACTCTTTGTACTAGAGCTTGAAATATCGAAAAAAGGAACATTTCGACCTATTGGGAATTGGACTATTTAAGGGGAATTTCAACCCATTTTGGAAATTTCAAAATTGGACTTGTACTAGGAAATTGAATTTTGTATAATTTCAAGGGAATTTCAACCCGTCAATATTTTAGGGGAATTTCAACCCACTGGACTTGGAGTATTTGAAAGGAATTTCAACCCGATTGAAAGGGAATTGATTTTGTATTATTTCAAGGGAGTTTCAACCCGCCAATATTTTAGGGGAGTTTCAACCCATTGGATTTCGAAGTATTTTAAGGGAATTTCAACCCGATTGAAAGGGACTTGATTTTGTATTATTTCAAGGGATTTTCAACCCGTCAATATTTTAGGGGAGTTTCAACCCATTGGATTTCGAAGTATTTTGGGGGAATTTCAATGGAAAGGTGAGAGAAAGAAAAAAAGAATATAATAGAAAAGATATATGATTCCAATATGTAAGGTTTTTCAAAAATCTCATAAAATAAATGTAATAAAGCATCAATACAGATTGACACATAATTATATGATATATAATTTGTTCGTAGAAATAAGAGCTTCGAGCCAATAACGACTAAGAGGGTTGTCTCAAGAACAAATTTCATTACGAGCTCCATTGTAGAATTCAGACCTAACCATTAATCAAGAAGCGATGGGAACGATGGAATCCGTGAATATATAAGATTCAATTGAAAAAGAATTCTGATGATTCATTGGGAAGGATGGCGGAACGAACCAGAGACCAATTCATATATTATGAAAAAGGAAAAGCTAACTATACAACTGAAATAGATATTGAAAGAGTAAATATTCGCCCGCGAAAATATATATTTTTTTCTTTTTTATATCAATGAATTGAAAATAAAAAAGAAAGAAAAAAAAATATTTAGTATATACCAAAATAAAAATATATAGTAAACTAGATGAATCCAAAAGAATTTTTTTTATTCAGTATATTATTACATTTATATTAATATATTAATAACTATCTAAAAATAAAATTGGACTTTTTTCATTCGCGAGGAGCCGGATGAGAAGAAACTCTCACGTCCGATTATGTAGTAGAGATGGAATTTAAAAAATAACCATCAACTATAACCCAAAAAGAACTAGATTCCGTAAACAACATAGAGGAAGAATGAAGGGAATATCTTATCGAGGGAATCGTATTTGTTTCGGAAGATATGCTCTTCAGGCACTTGAACCTGCTTGGATCACGTCTAGGCAAATAGAAGCAGGGCGGCGAGCAATGACACGAAATGCGCGTCGCGGTGGAAAAATATGGGTACGTATATTTCCAGACAAACCAGTTACAGTAAGACCCGCGGAAACCCGTATGGGTTCGGGGAAAGGATCTCCCGAATATTGGGTAGCTGTTGTCAAACCAGGTCGAATACTTTATGAAATAAGCGGAGTAGCCGAAAATATAGCCCGAAGGGCTGTCGCAATAGCGGCATCGAAAATGCCTATACGAACTCAATTCATTATTTAAGGATAAGAATGTAGAACTAAAGGAAATGGATCTTTTGGATAAAAACAAATAGAAGTTTTTTTTGGACAAACAATATTTCTTTTTCTTTTTCATCCTTTGCATTTATTTTTGCATTGAAAGAACAGATAAAAACAAAATATGATTCAACCTCAGACCCATTTGAATGTAGCAGACAACAGCGGGGCTCGAGAATTGATGTGTATTCGAATCATAGGAGCTAGCAACCGTCGATATGCTCGTATTGGTGACGTTATTGTTGCTGTGATCAAAGAAGCAATCCCCAACACGCCCTTAGAAAGATCAGAAGTGATCAGAGCTGTAGTTGTACGTACTTGTAAAGAACTAAAACGCGACAACGGTATGATAATACGATATGATGACAATGCTGCAGTTATCATTGATCAAGAAGGAAATCCAAAAGGAACTCGAATTTTTGGTGCAATTGCCCGGGAATTGCGACAAAAATTTGCGAAAATAGTTTCATTAGCTCCTGAGGTATTATAAGATGATGAAGTAGAATATTTGAATGAAATAGTAGATTGTGTATCACGTATATAGCTTTTATTTTTAATTTTTTATTAATTAATAATAATAAATTAATAAAAAGACATGTTGATTATATCAAATTTTTGGGGCACCACTTATTTTAGTTCATCATGGGTAAGGACACTATTGCTGATATAATAACCTGTATACGAAATGCTGACATGAATAGAAAAGGAACGGTTCGAATAGTATCTACTAACATCACCGAAAACATTGTTAAAATACTTTTACGAGAAGGCTTTATCGAAAATGCGAGAAAACATCAAGAAAGAAACAAATATTTTTTGGTTTTAACTCTGCGACATAGAAGAAACAAGAAAGGGCCTTATCTAAATACTTTCCATTTAAAAAGAGTCAGTCGACCTGGTCTACGAATCTATTCTAATTATCAACGAATTCCTAGAATTTTAGGTGGAATGGGGATTGCAATTCTTTCTACCTCGAGAGGTATAATGACAGATCGGGAGGCTCGACTAGAAGGAATTGGCGGAGAAATTTTATGTTATATATGGTAATCCCTATACTATTCGAATTGGATCCAAAATTTCCTACTTGTGAACAAAAAAAGAGAAAGGACAGCTTGTCTAATATCACTCCTCTATTAGTTGATACTTTAAGGGGGTTTTGTCTGGAATGAAAGAACAAAAATGGATTCATGAAGGTTTGATTACCGAATCACTTCCTAATGGTATGTTCTGGGTTCGTTTAGATAATGAAGATCCGATTCTGGGTTATGTTTCAGGACGGATACGACGTAGTTCTATACGAATTCTACCGGGAGATAGAGTTAAGATTGAAGTAAGCCGTTATGATTCAACTAGAGGTCGTATAATTTATAGACTGCGCAACAAGGATTCGAACGATTAAACAGTTTTTCAACTTCAACACTCCTTTTTACAAGAATACAATCCGAGATTCAAAATATTAAGAAACTTATTTTCTTCCAAGAAATAGATTTAAAATGAAAACTAAGGAATAATAAATATGAAAATAAGAGCTTCTGTTCGTCCAATTTGTGAAAAATGTCGACTGATCCGCAGACGGGGACGAATTATAGTAATTTGTTCTAACCCAAAACATAAACAACGACAAGGATAATAATTCTACTATAACTAAAAACCAAAAAGAATTTTCTATAAAGAATTGCTAAAAGATTTGATTGATGTAAAAAAAAACGGAAGGATTTGTTTTGACATGAAATGGATATATCCATATACCTTTGACTCATATTTATGAGATGAAAAAATATGGCAAAACCTATACCAAAAATTGGTTCACGTAGAAATGGACGTATTAGTTCGCGTAAAAGTGCACGTAAAATACCAAAGGGTGTTATTCATGTTCAAGCAAGTTTTAATAATACCATTGTAACTGTTACAGATGTATGAGGTCGAGTCGTTTCTTGGGCTTCTGCCGGTACTTGTGGATTCAGGGGTACAAAAAGAGGAACACCATTTGCGGCTCAAACCGCAGCGGGAAATGCTATTCGTACGGTGGTGGAACAAGGTATGCAACGAGCAGAAGTCATGATAAAAGGTCCTGGTCTCGGAAGGGATGCAGCATTACGGGCTATTCGTAGAAGCGGTATACTATTAAGTTTCGTGCGAGACGTAACCCCTATGCCGCATAATGGCTGTAGGCCTCCTAAAAAAAGACGCGTCTAGAAAAAAGAATTGAAGAGATTTCAAGAGAAATAAATGATTCAAAGATATGATCAATTTTGTAAAATATTACTATGGTTCGAGAGAAAATAAGAGTATCTACTCAGACACTTCAGTGGAAGTGTGTTGAATCAAGAACAGATAGTAAATGTCTTCATTATGGACGCTTTATTCTCTCTCCACTTATGAAGGGTCAAGCTGATACAATAGGCATTGCGATGCGAAGAGCGTTACTTGGAGAAATAGAAGGAACATGTATCACACGTGCAAAATCTGAAAAAATACCACACGAATACTCTACCATATTAGGTATTCAAGAATCAGTACACGAAATTTTAATGAATTTGAAAGAGATTGTATTGAGAAGTAATTTATATGGAACTTCTGAGGCGTCTATTTGTGTCAAGGGTCCTGGATATGTAACTGCTCAAGATATCATCTTGCCACCTTATGTGGAAATCGTTGATAATACACAGCATATCGCCAGCTTGACGGAACCAATTGATTTGTGTATTGGATTACAACTCGAGAGAAATCGGGGATATCATATAAAAGCGCCAAATAACTTTCAAGACGGAAGTTTTCCTATAGATGCTCTATTCATGCCTGTTCGGAACGTGAATCATAGTATTCATTCTTATGGAAATGGGAATGAAAAACAAGAGATACTTTTTCTCGAAATATGGACAAATGGTAGTTTAACTCCGAAAGAAGCACTTTATGAAGCCTCTCGGAATTTAATTGATTTATTAATTCCTTTTCTACATGCGGAAGAAAACGTAAATTTAGAGGACAATCAACACAAAGTTTCTTTACCCCTTTTTACCTTTCATAATAGATTGGCTGAAATAAGGAAAAACAAAAAAAAAATAGCATTGAAATTCATTTTTATTGACCAATTAGAATTGCCACCTAGGATCTACAATTGCCTAAAAAAATCCAATATACACACATTATTGGACCTTTTGAATAACAGTCAAGAAGATCTTATTAAAATGAAGCATTTTCGCATAGAAGACGTAAAACAAATATTTGGCACTCTAGAAAAGCATTTCGTAATTGATTTAAAAAATAAAAGATGAAAAAAAGTAATTGAATAGATGTATCTAGGGAAAATTCACGTTGAAGTGACTATTCCCTAGATACACACGCCGTGTTATTTCATAATTAAATCAATTTAAAAAAGGCCTAAAGTTAGGGATTTATCAATAGGTAATGTTGCTCCAATACCTAACCAAAGGGCCACTACGGTACCAACCAAAAAGACAGTTGTAGCTACTGGACGGCGAAATGGATTTTGGAATTTATTAACATTTTCTAAAAAAGGAACTGTTACTAATCCCGCAGGTACTGAAGCCATTAAAAGAACGCCTAATAACTTATTTGGTACTGTACGAAGTATTTGAAATACAGGAAAAAAATACCATTCAGGTAATATTTCCAAAGGAGTTGCAAATGGATCCGCCGGCTCGCCAATCATTGATGGTTCTAAAACTGCTAAGCCTACGTTACACGCAATAGTACCTAAAATTACTACAGGAAAAATATATAAAAGATCATTAGGCCACGCGGGCTCCCCATAATAATTATGCCCCATACCTTTCGCTAATTTAGCCCTTAATACAGGATCATTCAAGTCAGGTTTTTTGTTATTAGGATAGGTGAATTCTTATAGATTCAATTCATCCCCCGAAAGAACCGGACATGATAATTTTTCATCATCCGGCTCAAGCAAGAATCAAAAGAACCAAATGGATCCATAATATATATATCTTATCCATCTATAAAGGTTCCCTGTAAGAACCTATTTATTAAATCCTACTTTCCAAAGTTGTAATTATCCACGGAAAAGAATTCTGCTCTTACAAATAAATGCTCAACACCCAAGTAGGCTTATAAAGTTGATCATGATCAACTGCTTTTCGGGTCGTCTCATACCTTATGATTGGTGTTTATCTCCAAAATACTTGGAGATTTTGACTTTCTATAAAAATAGAAAATTATATATATTACAAATAAAGGGTTTACTTGTTACTAATATCGCCTAGTTTCTATTGTTCTTTAGATCCCTAGTTTCACTCCGATAGTATCATAGATCAGGTCAATGCAAAGGAAATGAATGCATTTCAATACTATTCAAATTAGTAATAAACAAAATCTAGATTATATCATGCAAAATCACACATTCGACTGGATCTTACGGAGCCCGTTCATGCATCACATGATTCAGGGTTGATCATAGAATAGATTCTCTTCAAACGAACCAACCTATCCTCTCTATAGGACTTACTTCTACGGCGGTTGGACAAATGAAAAGACACATTTGAGTATGAATTTCAATGTGGCAGAAAAGGATATATACCTGCACGGCCTAATCAATAGTTCAAGTCACACACTCCCATAATCCATTTTCATTTCGTAGAATTACCTTCAACTAGTGATGTTATGTTAAATAACTAAATACAAAATTATGGAGTTGAAGGAAAATGTCCAAATACATGGATTATTATTTTCAATAATCCATACATGTAGCAATGAAATACTATTGTTCTTCCCTCAAGTGATAAATGATTGATTACAAATAGGTATGATATACCTTTTCTATTCTATAATTCTATAAGGGACCAGAAATACCTTGTTTACGTATCATTAGAAAGTGCATTAGTAGATAGAATTTGAACTTGTATTATTTCAGGGGATTTTCAACCCATTGGAAAATTGGACTGTATTATTTCAGGGGATTTTCAACCCGTTGGAAGTATTTGGAAATGGGGTTTGTATTATTTCAGGGGATTTTCAACCCGGAGATAGAACATGGAATTTGAATTTGTATTATTTCAGGGGATTTTCAACCCGTTGGAAGTATTGGACTTGTATTATTTCAGGGGATTTTCAACCCGTTGGAAATGTTTTGAATTTTGTACTGGGAAGCAATAGAAAGAAAGAGTTTTTTGTAACTTGAAGATGAATTTAAAATTTGAATTTGATTTGAAGTTTGAACTTTGAAATGGAAAAGACGCACTTTTGTATATAGAACATGAGGCTTTGTATTTTGAAAACTCCGGCATTACGCCGCCATGGAGTTGAGGGATTGAACTAGGAAATTTGAAAGTCCGGCATTATGCCGCCGTGGACTTGGAATTTTGAAGTATAGGACATGAGATTGAATTAAGAACTTCGAACTTGAGGTTTGAAATATAGAGTAGAAAAGTTGGCATTACGACGGCATGAATTTGGAACTTGACACTTTGAGTATAGGACTTGAAGATTGAAGGATTGATTCGAAAAATTGGCATTACGCCGGTCATGAGTTTTGACATTTGAACTTGAGATTTTGAAATTTGGAATTGGCAACTTGAGTTTGAGGTTTGAAGACTTGAATGTTTGAAATAGGAAATCCGGCATGATGCCGTTGGATTTGAGTTTTGAACTTGAAATTTTGACTAGAGAATCCGGCATTATGACGCCGTTGGATTTGGATTTTGAATTTGGAAATGGAAGTTTTGAACTAGAAAATCCGGCATTATGGCGCCGTTGGATTGAGTCTTGACTTGAAAATTGAAACTCGAAATTTGAACTAGAAAATCCGGCATTATGGCGCCGTTGGATTTGGACTTGAAAATTGAGGTTTTGAAAATAGAAAATCCGACATTACGACGCCGTTGGATTGAATTTTGAACTTGAAACTTGAAATTTGGACTAGAAGATCCGGCATTATGACGTCGTTGGATTGAATTTTGAACTTGGAACTTTGAATTTGGACTCGAAAATCCTGCATTATGACACCGTTGGATTGAATTTTGAATTTGGCATTTGTGCGTGAGGCGTGTTTGAGGGTTTGAATCAAATGGAGTGGCACTCCTAAAGACCCTAAAATCGGCGATTTAGATGCATGAGGTTTGAATGATGCTCCTAGGGGTTTGGTTTCCTAGTTGGAGGCTAATTGGTTTTGGCAAGCTAGAACTCGAGGTTAGCCATTCACGCGTGCAAAGACGCCCACACAATGCACAAGTAGCATGTTGTCACACTAACATGTATATGAATGCGACATGCAAAGTTCTCAACCTAAGGTCGGTCTAATTTTTGTATGATGCAAGTGGTCGGCTTAGGGTGTCAAAAAGGTACTTGACTAAGAGACGGATCCGGCGACAACTTTCACATCCGCCTAAGGGACGTTTGTGTCGGCAGACGGCCTCCATACTTGACATCGGGAATGTCAAGTAAATGCTAAGTTCCAGTAGGCGCGAAAATGGTCACACACTTTGGTCGGGAACCGTATGGAGAGTCACCATTTCGTTGCCCCCAGGGCTAGCCCGAATGTAGAACACATCCTTTTGGGCAAAGGTAGAAATTCATTTTGCACAAATATGGTTTTCGAAAAATGCATGAAATGCCTAGAAATTGAAAATTGAAAATTGTACATGAATTTGTATTTGTAAAGCTCGTTTTTCGGCACTCGTTCACGAGGTTTGGGAGCGTCCTTCCAGATTCAAAAATAGACTAACTCCCAACACGAAAAGTTGAGCAAAAGTGGGCAACAAGCCACTGTGAGCCACTGTCCTAGATGCAGGCAGCGGCGTTGGGCGCAGGGGCTACGCCTGACGCCAGTGCTGTCATCCAGTACTTAAGCAGATCAGTGGCTTTGCTGCTCGAAATCTGCTCGCATTTTCGAAAATGAAATTAGAAATTCCCCAGTGGAGTCGCCAGAATTGTAGGGGTTTTTTTTTTTTTTTTGCACTTGTTTCCCGTTCTACAAGAGGGGCGGTTTTTTAGAAAACCATTGTATTTTTGTACCTCGAAGGAGTCGCCACCAAACATTGTTTTAAAGTCTCGTTTGGAAAGACCGCAATTGACTCTATTTTGGATAAGGCTATGAATCCTCGAAAGGGATGGGTGAGATCCGGGCACGGGAACGAAATGCTTATTCTGTGAGCTTTAGAAATATTCAAGTACGTTGGCACAACATTTTCGAAAATATACCCTAGATTAGACTATGTGGGTTTGAAATTTAGAGCAAATAGAATCTCTACTTTGTATGGTGGTCACTTTGCTTTAAAGATTAATTTAAAGGAACCTAAGGCCGATTTGTCCAAGAAATTATCTTTGTTAAGCGTGATGTAACCTTGTATTTGGTTGTATTTAGCATGTGCGGTGATGAAAGCAATAAAGCAAATAAAGCAACATCACAATACTAAATAAAGTGCGGAATTAGTAAATACAAGACCCCCTAGAGATGGACTAGGGAGTAGGTCCACATTGCCTAGAAATGGACTAGGCAAGTAAAGATGCGGAATTGAAAGTGCGAAATTGAAATTGCGGAATTGAAAGTGCGATATTGAAAGTGCGGTATTGAAATTGCGGTATTGAAATTGCGGAATTTTAAGGTGCGATATTGAAATTGCAATATTGAAAGGTGCATAATTGAAACTTGTACTTGGGCACATGAGATTCGAACGCCAAGCGGCTCCTTAAAAATAAGTGCGCCCGACACGAATTCAAAGCCAAAAATCTCAACTTGGGAGAGGTTGCTCAACCCAAGTATCCTAGACTTTGCATATTGAACTTGAACTTGAAAGCTTGAATATTGAAATATTGAACTTGAAATACTTGAACTTGAACTTGAAATATTGAACTTGTACTTGAAATATTGAAACTTAAGAGACTTGAATCTCAAAGATCGGGCCTTTTAATGTTGAAAAGGTTAGATCTTTGATATGCTCTTACTTGAAAGGATCCTAGGTTAGGGAAGTAGTCATAAGCAACCCTAAACATGGTGGGATCTTGAAATTTGAAAACTTGAACTTGTATATTGAAAAATAGAGTTTTGAATCTCAAAAGACTAAACCTTTAAGAGTTAAAAAGGTGTCATCTTTGATTACTCCATGCTTGAAAGTGATTTTAGTTCAAAGAGGTGATTGCAAGCAACTTTGAACATCCTTGAATCTTGAAAATTTGCATTTTTGTATTTTGAAAAGTTTGGAGTTTGAAAAGTTGTATGATTGTTGCAAGTGACATTTTTAATAATAAAAATGCCAACTTGCTAATCATTTTGAAATCAAAGAAACGTGATTGAATATGGTGGGATTGGGAATTACCTATTTAGGTTTAGGCAAGAATTCCTTTTAGAGCTCCCACGTAATTACTTAGAATTAGAAATTTTGTATTTGTTTTTGAAGGGTTTTTTATGTTAGGTTATGATACATATGATATTACATAAATCATGCGGAAACAACCATTAACCCAGGATTACATATTATTTACACATAATCATATAGCATAATTTAGATGCATACTCTTTGTTGCGTGCCCTCCCTAGCTGCGCCCGAACCGAACCAGAACAAGTCTTTAGGACTCCAAGTGTCGTCCCTCCGTAGATAGTCCACAGCACGTCCGGATCCGCCTTAAGATTGACCAACTAGAATCGCCCTTAAGGTACTAGAATTTTCGGCACTTTTGAGCAAGATGTGTGGCTGAATTTTTCTCTCAAAAACTCACTTTGAATACTTTGAAACTCGTTATAAATTGTGAACCCAGGCCACATATTTATAGGGGTATGGAAAGGGAATTGGAATCCTATTCAGATACAAATTAATTAAACCTAGAATCCTACAAGAACTCTAATTTAATTATTTTATCAAATAGAATTAGGAATTTAATCATTAACCGAACTCTGCACGTTTTAGGAAACGTGCACGAACACAAACACTTACACACGCACACACGGCAGCCACGATGGGCCGCCCATGCGTGCGCACGAGCAGCAGCCCACGCAGCGTCCGCGCGCGCTGCGCGCTGCGCGTGCTGTGCGCGCTGTGCGCGCTGCGCAGCCTGCTGGGCCTGGCCTTGCGCTGGGCCTGGCGTGGCTGTTTGTGCGGCGCGCATGGCTTGCTGGGCGATGGCCTGGCTTCGTGCTGGGCCTCGTCCGGCAGGCCTCGTCCGATGCTTATTCGTACGATACGCTTCCGATTAAATTTCCGATTCCGGAATTCATTTCCGATACGAACAATATTTAACATTTCCGATTCCGGAATTAATTTCCGTTTCGAACAAATATTTAATATTTCCGTTTCCGGAATTATTTTCCGATTCCGGTAATATTTCCGATTCTGACAATATTTCCGTTTCCGGCAATATTTCCGATTCTGGTAATATTTGAAGGAAATAATGCCCTTGGTCCAAGTATGCATTCTATGTTAAGTCTAATAAATGCGGTTCAGTATTAATTAACAAGTTAATAATTCAGTGAGATCAAGTGAGCTGAATGCCTAGCTAGAGGCCGCTTCAGTTTGGAACTTAAGGCTCTTACTATTATTGGTGCCCTTGATTAATTGCTGCAAATGTTTACGTGATGCATAATGTGTTTTACTAACCAGCTATGTGGGCCATTCATGATAATGAATGGGTGAATGGTATATATTGTATATGTACTGTTTTGCAGGTTATGAAGTGACTAGTATGGCCCAAATAGGATAGAAAATATGGTCTGCGTACCATTAATTTGAATGTAATTGGTCTAAAGTACCAAAGTTATTTTTCAATTCAAATATGGTCTGCGAACCATCAAATAGTTGTAATTAGTTATAGCTTATCCTATTTGAAGAAAATGGTGCCTCCCACGGAGATTTTCAAGACGGACTTTGAAGTCAAAGCTTCAAGATGAAGTCGGGCCATACTAGATCACATTTATCTTATGCATGCTTTAAGTTATTTATTGCTTTAAATATGTCTTAATTATGCATAAGATTGTGGCTTGATTATGTTGCACGATTAAGGATTTTAGTTCACTTAAAATCTAACCAACATAGTAAGAGCCTTAAGTTCCAAACTTAAAAATTGAGTTAAAAGGTGCCATGCCAAAATATACACTTGCTTGGATATCCTTTACATCAATCTAGTAATAGTTTTCGCTCAGCGAGGTGTTACTTATTGGTCCTAAAGGGGCAAGGTACACAAATAATTGTGAGTACATGTTAGTTTTGGTGAAACTCAACGATATAAGTAAGGAGTCCTTTTATGTCGTGGCAACATCGATAGGTTTACCTAATAAGTTCTTAGACGTACCTATCAACCAAGAGTAGTTTTTAGACTATTAGCAAAAGGCTTTTGCTTACCTAAAATGTTTTAGAATTGAGTCGACAAACTGTGCTTAATTCTTCAATGGTTTTAGGATCTTGGAATCATTTTATTCACCCCTGCCGGAACAATAAAATCGAATAAAATGCTAATAACTTGTTTGAATTGCATGGTTGCTTTAATTTCAAGTTATTATTCATGATAAATGTTTAGACTTTGCATGCTTCAATGTATGTTTTAATTATTGTTTATAATTAAATATCTTGCACTGCAATAAATCCTTTTAGAAAGGTAACAGTAAATTTCCTCGATTGGTAGTGAATCCAAGAACGATTCACGGAAAAGAGAGAAAATGAGCAATTTAAAATGTACGTTTCTTATATCGACTTTTATGGTTGTTTTCGAATATCAAAATCGAATGGCAAACCAATTGGTGCTTGTGAATTCAAAATACACTGTAGTTTTGAGATCATAAAGCATTGAGCTTAAACGCTCAGCTTTACCAATGGTTAACAACCTAATATCTTTGTCCATTTAATTCTCGAATGAGTCTAGTCCCTAGACATTCGAATAGATCGATGCTTAGAGAAACTTTAGAAGCTTCTGGTAAGATCATCTAGTTGAAACTTAATATTCAACATAAATTAAATGTAAAGAACCTTGTTGGTGACATTGGACATGTCTAACAAAGTATAAAAGTCAACACTAAAGAATTCAATTCTTAAGACTATAAGAAAGGGTACAAGAAATAGGAAAACGAGGAACAAATGAAAGGAATTTACGATTCCGTTTCTACCTATAAATTTATGTTTAAAGAGTAGTGACCTAGCAATCAAACTTCCTTGGTATCATATACCGCTTGAGGTCCTTACTTCGGTAATAACTCAAATAATGGAAGCTAGGATACACTAATGACCTACAAGTGGGAAATGAAGCATGGCAATGCTACATTAGTTGTAGGGTCATCTAGTTTGTTTTAAAGGCTGGAACTTAATGACTATTTTGTTCCATAATCAGCATACCTAAATTTCTGCTTCAAACACAGAAAGACTCACATTCAGAAGAACAAAAACAATGCTTGTTTGTTTGTTTATTTGAATGAAATGGTCAATTACTGGTTGAGTCAATATGCTTGATTAAAACAAACAACTCTTTAAAGAACTTTACTAGGTTCAAATCAAACCCTTGATTTGAGTTCCATTAAATCTTTGGCATTGTTGCTTAGACCATATCAACAAGTTAACATTCATAAGCTCTATTTTGATGGACTTTTGAAAGTTGGTTGATTTCTAGATCAACTTAAGACAAGCTAGTCTTACTTGTTGAAAGTAACAAAGAATATGAACTATTGTTAGAACACCTAGACGATAGAGTTCAAAGCTAAAGAAAGGTTTTATGACTTTATTAGTTCACATGGATTTGAGTGAATATAGGTTTATTTACTCAAATGTGATATAAGTTGAATCTGTTTGGCTAGTTCAAAGATTCAGAAGTATAAAATCCACTTGGCAAGAAATCATAAAGATCTAGGCTAGATCATGTTGATGATTACTTGAGACCAAATATGATCATCAATGATTGTGTGTTCACAATCTAGGTCCATAAGATATGGCATATCTACGTTGGAATGATCGAAGTCAATTAGTACTTGATTCGATCAATGATGAATCATAAAGACTTTTCCTATAATTTCTAAAACAAAATGCTCAACTACCACCAAACTAAACCAAATTCGTCAAAGCTATTGAAAAGTAATTCCAGAATATCTTTTCATAATATATCTAAAGAGTTCCTAAACTCAGTGGGAGCTTAGTGTTTGTTATTCAACAAACTAAGGCCCAAGCATAGATATATGTTTCATTGTGATTTATTCAAATGAGACACAAGGGTATTGTTTCTACCACGAATTTTTGAGAACATAATGTTTGTTTGCTCGAAATAATGTCCTTTTGGAGATTCGTTTCCAAAATGACAAGTGGGAGAAAATAGACCTCGAAAGTTTTCGAGGCGAACAACAAACATAAAACGGACATTCCGGAGGCTTTTCGAAGTGCTTCAGAAAATCCGAACTTATTCTTTAAGACTTTAGAAGTGGCTTTAAAGAATAGACATCTCTTAGAAGACTTTACAAGTGCTTCAAGGAGAACAGAATATTCAAAGGACTTTAAGTGGCTATTGATATTCTAATGTTTGATGTTCTATACCCAAGTAGGCATAGAATTCAAGTCACTGAAACTATGAGATTCTTCTATTAGATAGTAAAGAAACATAGAGATCAGGTCAATGAAACTATGAGATTCTTCTATTAAATAGTGAAGAAACCTACAACTTGCAGTCAAACTATTATCATGTAGATTAATGAGTTTGTGACTTGTAAGAAAGCTATGACGAAACCTAGATTCCCTAAAATGGTTAGAGGCCATATATAGACTCAAATGTTTTTAAATGGTTAGAGGCCATAAAACATACTCAATGTTTTGATGACAAAATTGAAATTTTGTTGATTTGCAAGAATAGTTTCACACCTATTGGTTGCAAGTTTGTTTTAAGGATAAAAACCATCAAACAAGAATTGTGTTCACACACAAAGCTAGATTAGTTGCTAAAGGTTACAAGCAAATTCATGGCATGGATTGTGTTGAAACCTCATGCATAATCATAATGCTCAAGTCTATAATTCAAGCAATGATTGCATATTGGTACATATGACAATTGGATGACAAAACGTATTCCTCAATCAAATGATGGAAGAAACTATGTACATGGAATGTCATAGGATTTGTGGATCCAAATAAATGCTTGAAAAGAAAGCTAGCTTACGAAATCTAAGTACAGATTTAAGCAAGCAATTGGGAGTTGGAACTGTATTTTAGTGAAGCTAATAAGTATTTTAGTTTCATAAAATATACATGATTCTTATAGATATATAAGAAGTTTAGTGGGAGTACTTAAAACTTAATTGGTCCTATGTGTATTACACACATATCTCTCTATTGTGAAATAACATTCAAATGCTAATGACTTAGATTTGAAATTATTCATCAATGATGGACCATGGCGAAACTTAGTACATACTGGGTATTAAGATCTATTTACAAAGATCTTATAATATTGTTTTGGATTAAGTAATGGAATTTACTAAATCAAACACGAAAGTCTCCATTGGAGATATTCGACCCATGTGAATAAATCTAAGTAAAGAATGTTTGAACTATGTATAAGCATTTACTAAGTTAAACATCAAAGAGTCTAAATGAGATTCTTAACCTATATTATATGTCAAAGAATTTAGCTGGATTCAGTATCTACTAAAATTGAATGAGCTAAAGTTACATGAATAGAATTCAATTGGGAATTATTCTGCAAAAGAATTTATCATGTATGATATAATATGAGGATCGCCAAAAACGTATCGTATGACTTTAGGCATGACGAACATATACCAATCTCTATTGATCTAAGTGAAGATCAACTAGATTGAGATCAAGAATACTTATGGTACTTGAAAAGGTACATAGGAATAGTTCTTGATTCAAGGAAATAAAGATACGCTAAATATTGATGCTACACGCATAAACACTGGCAAAGGATCAAGCAAGACCCTTTGGAGTTAACCATTGATAAAGACGAGCTATAGAGCATCATGTTTTGAAATGGCAACATGGATTGGAGACCATGAGTTGTTGCGTGGGAAATTAAAATATTAATTTCTATGTTCTAAGATATAGTTGGAGAGTCTTCCACATATCTATGAACTGCTTGGATAGGTAAATCCAAACAAAGCATCACTAGCAACCTATGCAGTTGAAGTAAAAGTAATTATTGCCTAAGAAGCAATAAAACAGGGTTGTTTAAAGTTCTTCACTGAACTTGGGTAGATCACCTATCTGCTGGCTTGATGGTTCTTCATTGAAAAATGCGTGGAACCACTCTTGAAGCAAGAAAAACGTCTGCTAACTTAATGGTTCTTCATTGCAAAATGCGTAGAACCACTAATGTAGTAAGAAAGACTAGATCACATAATAAACAAACTCGAAAAGATCTTATCATCATATCTCAAAGAACATTCGATGAAAAGGATGTTAAGATTGGCAAAGCATGATAAACTAAACCTATGCAACAAGTGAGAAGCAACACTCACATTGTCGCACTGGAAATCAAGTATAGCTTTGAATTCCATGAATTGTTTTAGAAAATGGGTTTGAGGCCCATGGTTGTAAAACATTGGGGTTGAACATTTATCATATATGAAATGTATTTTCATATTCCATTTAATCTTGGTTTAGTATTAAATGATGAGTCCCTTCAAATTTGACGATATATTCAAGATAGACTGTCAGGACCAGTCCTGTGACTAAGAAATGTCTATCAAGTGAACTTGAATGTCAAAGGTTGAAAATGGTCCCTAATCGGAGTTTTCTATAAAATTGGACGCATAGAAAACGTTAGACGATTAGAATGCAAGATGACTAGTAGTTCTGTTTCTTGAACTATGTGGACATGGCAATGTCATAATCATTTGCATAGATACTTACTTTGGGAAGACTAGTATCGGACAAGACCTATGAAACTTTACTGTAAGAGATGAAAGTCTGTCATAAGTAAATTTCATTAAATTATTAGACACTAAATCCTCAATACCTGAGTGATTTGAGATTACTTGTTTGAGAACTGGTTGCTTTGACGTTGACCAACCGTCGCACCGTAAAAGGAGGCTATAAAGGCAACGCTCAGGTAATCACCTATCAAACGAAGTCTAATCTCAAGATCGCAAGATTGGGATTGTCCTCCCATAAATCGGGATGAGATGCTTAAAAGTTGTACAAGGCCACTCGGAGAGCTAGAAACTGTGAAATGCATGGCCGTGCTCGGATGAATCATAGGCTATGATTATCTGTTTATTTGATCAGTTGAACTCTGAAACCGAGGAACACCTCTGGACATAATAAGGATGACAACTCTTACCTTATGTTCAAGAGCAAGCATCGAGCGACAAAGGAATTAGGAAATGCACACTGGTCCCTAAGGACAAGTGGGAGACTGAAGGAAATAATGCCCTTGGTCCAAGTATGCATTCTATGTTAAGTCTAATAAATGCGGTTCAGTATTAATTAACAAGTTAATAATTCAGTGAGATCAAGTGAGCTGAATGCCTAGCTAGAGGTCGCTTCAGTTCAAGTGGAATTAATGATATTAATCCACAGCTTACTCTTGACTGAACCCGTAGGGTCACACAAATAGTACGTAAACGGATCAAGTATTTAATGGCATTAAATACTCCATCTATGAATATTCGGAACCGACGGATCTTGGTTTCAGTGGGAGCTAAGATCGTCACAGGCAAGAAATGAATACTCCGGAAACGATGATATTGCCGGAAACGGAAATATGGATCGTATCGGAAATATGAATATTATCCAAGTCGTAGATGTTGCCGGAAACGGAAACATGGTACGTATCGGAAAATATTATTGGAAATGGAAATATTACCAGAATCGGAAATATTGCCGGAAACGGAAATATTGTCAGAATCGGAAATATTGCCGGAATCGGAAAATAATTCCGGAAACGGAAATATTAAATATTTGTTCGAAACGGAAATTAATTCCGGAATCGGAAATATTAAATATTGTTCGTATCGGAAATAGATTCCGGAAATGGAAATTTAATCGGAAGCGTATCGTACGAATTAGCATCGGACGAGGCCTGCCGGACGAAGGCCCAGCACGAAGCCAGGCCGTCGCCCAGCAAGCACGCACGCCACAAGCCCAGCGCGCGCCAAGGCCACGGATGCGTGGGCCTTGCTGCGTGGGCTGCAGCTCGCACGCATGGGCAGTCCTTGTGGCTGCCGTGTGTGTGTGAGTTTGTGCTCATGCGTGATTCCTGAATCTACAAGAGTCAGTGTATGATTAAATTTCTATTCCTAATTGGATAAATTAATTAAATAGAATTCATGTAGGATTCTAATTCCAATTAATTCGCATCCTACTAGGATTACGATTCCTTTTCCATAACTCTATAAATAAAGGCCTAGGGGTCATAATTTATATACAAGTTTCAAAGTATTCAAAAGTGAGGTTTTTGAGAAAAAATTAAAACACATCTTGCTCATAAAAGTGCCGAATTTTCTAGTACCTTAAGGGCGATTCTAGTTGGTCAATCTTAAGGCGGATCCGGACGTGCTGTGGACTATCTACGGAGGGACGACATTTGGAGTCCTAAAAGACTTGTTCTTGTTCGGTTCGGGCGCAGCTAGGGAGGGCACGCAACAAAGAGTATGCATCTAATTATGCTATATGATTATGTGTAAATAATATGATTCCTGGGTTAATGGTTGTTTCCGCATGATTTATGTAAATGTCATATGTATCATAACCTAACAATATTTCCATTTCCGATAATATTTTCCGATACGTACCATGTTTCCGTTTCCGGCAACATCTACGACTTGGATAATATTTATATTTCCGATACGATCCATATTTCCGTTTCCGGTAATATCATCGTTTCCGGAGTATTCATTTCTTGCCTGTGACGATCTCAGCTCCCACTGAAACCAAGATCCGTCGGTTCCGAATATCCATAGATAGAGTATTTAATGCCATTAAATACTTGATCCGTTTACGTACTATTTGTGTGACCCTACGGGTTCAGTCAAGAGTAAGTTGTGGATTAATATCATTAATTCCACTTGAACTGAAGCGGCCTCTAGCTAGGCATTCAGCTCACTTGATCTCACTGAATTATTAACTTGTTAATTAATACTGAACCGCATTTATTAGACTTAACATAGAATGCATACTTGGACCAAGGGCATTATTTCCTTCAGTCTCCCACTTGTCCTTAGGGACAAGTGTGCATTTCCTAATTCCTTTGTCGCTCGATGCTTGCTCTTGAACATAAGGTAAGAGTTGTCATCCTTATTACGTCCAGAGGTGTTCCTCGGTTTCAGAGTTCAACTGATCAAATAAACAGATAATCATAGCCTATGATTCATCCGAGCACGGCCATGCATTTCACAGTTTCTAGCTCTCCGAGTGGCCTTGTACAACTTTTAAGCATCTCATCCCGATTTATGGGAGGACAATCCCAATCTTGCGATCTTGAGATTAGACTTCGTTTGATAGGTGATTACCTGAGCGTTGCCTTTATAGCCTCCTTTTACGGTGCGACGGTTGGTCAACGTCAAAGCAACCAGTTCTCAAACAAGTAATCTCAAATCACTCAGGTATTGAGGATTTAGTGTCTAATAATTTAATGAAATTTACTTATGACAGATTTTCATCTCTTACAGTAAAGTTTCATAGGTCTTGTCCGATACTAGTCTTCCCAAAGTAAGTATCTATGCAAATGATTATGACATTGCCATGTCCACATAGTTCAAGAAACAGAACTACTAGTCATCTTGCATTCTAATCGTCTAACGTTTTCTATGCGTCCAATTTTATAGAAAACTCCGATTAGGGACCATTTTCAACCTTTGACATTCAAGTTCACTTGATAGACATTTCTTAGTCACAGGACTGGTCCTGACAGCCTATCTTGAATATATCGTCAAATTGAAGGGACTCATCATTTAATAAACCATTAATTAAATGGAAAAATGAATTCATTTCATTTATTGTGAATGATTAACCAATAATGTTTTACAAAGGTTTAAACTCTAAAACTTTAAAACATTAAACAGAGACATCAAAGCCATTCTCCAATATGCTTGATTCCCATAGCTGCAGTGTGCGAGTTGTGCTTCGCCTGCGGCAGAGGTTTAGTTAATGGATCTGATATGTTGTCATCGGTTCCAATTTTGCTTATCTCGACTTCTTTTCTTTCAACGAACTCTCGTAGAAGGTGAAATCTACGAAGTACATGCTTGACTCTCTGGTGGTGTCTAGGCTCTTTTGCCTGTGCAATAGCTCCGTTATTATCACAATACAGGGCTATTGGTCCTTTAATGGAGGGGACTATACCAAGTTCTCCTATGAACTTCCTTAGCCATATAGCTTCCTTTGCTGCTTCATGTGCAGCAATGTACTCCGCTTCAGTTGTAGAATCCGCAATGGTGCTTTGCTTAGCACTTTTCCAGCTTACTGCTCCTCCGTTGAGGCAGAAGACAAACCCAGACTGTGATCTAAAATCATCTTTGTCGGTTTGGAAACTTGCGTCCGTATAGCCTTTAACAATTAATTCATCATCTCCACCATAGACCAGGAAGTCATCTTTGTGCCTTTTCAGGTACTTCAGAATGTTCTTGGCAGCAGTCCAATGCGCCTCTCCTGGGTCTGACTGGTATCTGCTCGTAGCACTGAGTGCGTACGCAACATCCGGGCGTGTACATATCATAGCATACATTATTGAACCAATCAATGATGCATATGGAATCCCATTCATTCGTCTACGCTCATCAAGTGTTTTTGGGCACTGAGTCTTGCTTAGAGTCATTCCATGAGACATGGGTAGGTAGCCTCGCTTGGAGTCCGCCATCTTGAACCCATCAAGCACCTTATTGATATAAGTGCTTTGACTAAGTCCAATCATCTTTTTAGATCTATCTCTGTAAATCTTGATGCCCAATATGTACTGTGCCTCTCCTAGATCCTTCATCGAAAAACATTTCCCAAGCCAAATCTTGACAGAGTTCAACATAGGAATGTCATTTCCGATAAGCAATATGTCGTCGACATATAATACTAGGAAAGCAATTTTGCTCCCACTGACCTTCTTGTATACACAAGATTCGTCCGCGTTCTTGATGAAACCAAAGTCACTGACTGCTTCATCAAAACGTATATTCCAGCTCCTGGATGCCTGCTTCAATCCGTAGATTGACTTCTTTAGCTTGCATACCTTTTTAGCATTCTTTGGATCCTCAAAACCTTCAGGCTGTGTCATAAACACAGTTTCTGTTAAAACGCCGTTTAAGAAAGCAGTTTTGACATCCATCTGCCATATTTCGTAATCGTAATATGCAGCGATTGCTAACATTATTCGAATAGACTTTAGCATTGCAACTGGTGAAAAGGTTTCATCGTAATCCACACCGTGGACTTGCCTGTAACCTTTTGCGACCAATCTAGCTTTGAAAACTTCAAGTTTCCCATCCTTGTCCTTTTTCAGTTTGAAAACCCATTTGCTTCCAATGGCTTGGTAGCCATCTGGCAAATCGACCAAATCCCATACTTGGTTTTCAGACATGGAGTCTAATTCAGATTGCATGGCTTCTTACCACTGCTTGGAGCTAGGGCTCGTCATAGCTTGCTTGTAAGTCGCAGGTTCATCACTTTCAAGTAATAGAACGTCATAGCTCTCGTTCGTCAAAATACCTAAGTACCTTTCCGGTTGAGATCTATATCTTTGCGATCTACGCGGGGTAACATTTCTAGATTGACCATGATTCTCACCAGATTCTTCTAAAGATCTCTGAGTTTCATCCTGAATGTCATCTTGAGCATTCTCTAGAGTTTGTTGTTCGACTCGAATTTCTTCGAGGTCTACTTTTCTCCCACTTGTCATTTTGGAAATGTGATCCTTCTCCAAAAAGACACCATCTCGAGCAACAAACACTTTGTTCTCAGATGTATTGTAGAAGTAATACCCCTTTGTTTCCTTTGGATAGCCCACAAGGATACATTTGTCAGATTTTGGATGAAGTTTGTCTGAAATTAATCGTTTGACGTATACTTCACATCCCCAAATCTTAAGAAAAGACACATTTGGAGGCTTTCCAAACCATAATTCGTATGGAGTCTTTTCGACAGCTTTAGACGGAGCTCTATTTATAGTAGGTGCAGCTGTATTTAGTGCATGTCCCTAAAATTCTAATGGAAGTTCGGCCTGACCCATCATTGACATGACCATGTCTAGCAAGGTTCTGTTCCTCCGTTCCGACACACCGTTCCATTGTGGTGTTCCAGGAGGAGTCAATTCTGATAGAATTCCACATTCTTTCAGATGGTCATCAAATTCATAGCTCAGATATTCACCGCCTCTATCAGACCGCAGTGCCTTAATCTTCTTGCCTAATTGATTCTCTACTTCACTCTGAAATTCCTTGAATTTGTCAAAGGATTCAGACTTATGCTTCATTAGGTAGGCGTAACCATACCTACTGAAGTCATCAGTGAAAGTGATAAAGTAGCTGAAACCACCTCTAGCATTTGTACTCATTGGTCCACATACATCTGTATGGATTAAACCCAATAGTTCGTTTGCTCTTTCTCCAACTTTAGAGAAAGGTTGCTTTGTCATTTTTGCCAAGTAAACATGATTCGCATTTACCATAATCCTCTAAGTCAAATGGTTCTAGAATTCCTTCCCTTTGAAGTCTTTCTAAGCGTTTCAAGTTTATATGGCCTAATCGACAATGCCACAGATAGGTGAGATCGGAATCATCCTTTTTGGCCTTTTTGGTATTTATGTTATATACTTGTTTGTCGTGATCTAATAAATAAAGTCCATTGACTAATCTAGCAGATCCATAAAACATCTCTTTAAAATAAAACGAACAACTATTGTCTTTTATTATAAAGGAAAATCCCTTAGCATCTAAGCAAGAAACTGAAATGATGTTTTTAGTAAGACTTGGAACATGGAAACATTCTTCCAGTTCCAAAACTAGCCCGGAGGGCAACGACAAATAGTAAGTTCCTACGGCTAATGCAGCAATCCGTGCTCCATTTCCCACTCGTAGGTCGACTTCACCCTTGCTTAACTTTCTACTTCTTCTTAGTCCATGTGGATTGGAACATAAGTGTGAGCCACAACCTGTATCTAATACCCAAGAAGTTGAATTAGCAAGTATACAGTCTATAACGAAAATACCTGAAGATGGAACGACTGTTCCGTTTTTCTGATCTTCCTTTAGCTTCAAGCAATCTCTCTTCCAATGCCCCTTCTTCTTGCAGTAGAAGCATTCGGATTCAGAAGTGGGTTGACTGACCTTCCTCTTTGCAGATTTGGCGCCAGTTTGCTTAGTTGGGCTGGCCTTGTTGCCACCTTTCTTAGCATTCCTCTTCTTTCCAGATTTCTTGAACTTGCCCCCACGCACCATAAGCACATCCTGCTTATCACTTTTGAGCGTCTTTTCAGCGGTCTTCAGCATACCGTGAAGCTCAGTGAGCGTTTTGTCCAGACTATTCATACTGTAGTTCAGTTTGAACTGATCATACCCGTTATGAAGAGAATGGAGGATGGTGTCTATAGCCATTTCCTGAGAAAATTGCTGATCCAGCCGACTCATATTCTCAATGAGTCCAATCATTTTGAGAACATGTGGACTTACGGGCTCGCCTTTCTTAAGCTTGGTCTCAAGAATTTGCCTATGAGTCTCGAATCTTTCGACTCGAGCCAGATCTTGGAACATGTTCTTCAACTCACTGATGATCGTGAAAGCATCTGAGTTGATGAACGTTTTCTGCAGATCCGCACTCATGGTGGCGAGCATTAGACATTTCACATCCTTGTTGGCATCAATCCAACGATTGAGGGCTGCCTGAGTGACCCCGTCGCCTGCAGCTTCGGGCATCGCCTCATCTAGGACATACTCCTTTTCTTCCTGCATAAGAACTATTTGCAAGTTCCTTTGCCAGTCAAGGAAGTTTTTCCCGTTCAACTTCTCCTTTTCGAGAATTGATCGAATGTTGAATGAATTGTTGTTTGCCATATTAAAAACTACAATTGAAAAGAATAAACAAATAAATAACCATTCACAGTTTCTCTTAATAAACTTAAATTCTAGCATACATGCATAATTCAATGTTTATTAAGCATTTTATTCAAATTATGTGTTCCGGCAGGTGTGAATAAAATGATTCCAAGATCCTAAAATCATTGAAGAACTAAGCACAGTTTGTCGACTTAATCCTAAAACATCTTAGGTAAGCAAAAGCCTTTTGCTAATAGTCTAGAAACTATTCTTGGTTGATAGGTACGTCTAAGAACTTATTAGGTAAACCTATCGAATTTGCCACGACATAAAAGGACTCCTTACTTATATTGTTGAGTTTCACCAAAACTAACATGTACTCACAATTATTTGTGTACCTTGCCCCTTTAGGACCAATAAGTAACACCTCGCTGAACGAAAACTATTACTAGATTGATGTAAAGGATATCCAAGCAAGTGTATATTTTGGCATGGCACCTTTTAACTCAATTTTTAAGTTTGGAACTTAAGGCTCTTACTATGTTGGTTAGATTTTAAGTGAACTAAAATCCTTAATCATGCAACATAATCAAGCTTTTGATCTCATGCATTTTAAGACATATTTAAAAGCAATAAATAACTTAAAACATGCATAAGATATTTGTGATCTAGTATGGCCCGACTTCATCTTGAAGCTTTGACTTCAAAGTCCGTCTTGAAAATCTCCGTGGGAGGCACCATTTTCTTCAAATAGGATAAGCTATAACTAATTACAACTATTTGATGGTTCGCAGACCATATTTGAATTGAAAAATAACTTTGGTACTTTAGACCAATTACATTCAAATTAATGGTACGCAGACCATATTTTCTATCCTATTTGGGCCATACTAGTCACTTCATAACCTGCAAAACAGTACATATACAATATATACCATTCACCCATTCATTATCATGAATGGCCCACATAGCTGGTTAGTAAAACACATTATGCATCACGTAAACATTTGCAGCAATTAATCAAGGGCACCAATAATCTACCAATTATTCAGTCCTTATTAATTCTAATCAAGTTGCTTTAACCTTAAGGATTTGTAGACCTAATCAAGAGTTCATGACTAAAATACGCTCCCACTTAAACCAATAAATTCATATGCTTTACTAATTTTAAACATAAAAATGTATTTCTAGTCTAACCGGAAACATACAAATTTAATTAAAATTTAAAGCTCATATAAATTTATAATTGAATCCAAAAAAGTTTAATTTAATTTCAGTCGTATTTAAATTAATTCATGATTTTAAATTTAGTAAAATAATTAGAATAAATAACATTTATTATAATTACAATATTCAAAATTAAAATCCAAGAAAATAATTTAAATTATTAATTTTAAAATTAATTAAAATTACTTGAACTGGAATTTTCAAATTAAACATTCAAAACGATCTTTAATCGTAACGCAAACACCCTACGCGTTGCACGCCCATGGGCCGCACGCACACAGCCATTGCTGGCCATGTGCGCGCAGCCCATGCGCTCGTCGCATAGCTGCTGCATCCCCATCGCAAGCCTCCGCACGCATTGGTGCTCGCTGCGCGCGCCAGCGCTCATCGCACGCGAGCTATCGCTCGCAGTGCGCGCGCGACATCGCTCGCTGGGCGCGCGACATCGCTCGCTGGGCGCGCGAGCCATCGCTCGCTGGGCGCGCGACATCGCTCGCTGGGCGCGCGACATCGCTCGCTGGGCGCGCGAGCCATCGCTCGCTGGGCGTGCGACATCGCTCGCTGTGCGCGCGAGCAATGCTGGGCGCAGCGCTCGTGGCACGCGAGCTTGCGCTCGCTGCGCGCGAGGCTGCGCGCTCTTGTGCGAGGCAGCGCGCGTTGTGGCGCAGCTCGCTTGCTGCCCACACGCGACTGCCTTGGCTCGCCCTTCGCCCATGCCCATTCGTCCATTGCTCGTGGTACACGACACAAGGCAGGGCTGCTGCCTTGTGCTCGTGCACTACGCCCTTGCTCATTGCATTCGTGCCGCACGGGCGACGAGCTCCCTTGCTCGTCGTCGCATGCCCGCATTATACAACACCCCTTAAGGGTAACACGAAGCGTCCATTGCTTTGTGCGTGCAAGTTTTATGAACGAATCGCATAAAAATTTAAAATTTATAAAATTAATGACAAATTAATAAATATTATTAATTTCATAATTTTAGGGCGAAAAATCGAAAATTTATTATCCAATTGATTTCCGATTGTTATGGATTCAAGTCTAGGTCATAAAAATTTAAAATTTATCATAAATTTATAATTTTTATGGTGGTTTTTAATCATAGGTTTCTAATTAAATTACAATTAATTATGAAAATTAAATTAATTCTAAATTATTCTAATTTTCAACAAATTAATCATAATTACAAATTAGATTGCATAATTAACAAGGCTAGGCATTCAAACTTGTTAAACATATACAATAGGTCAATCAAAAATTCAAGATTTATCAACAAGAATCGCAAATATTTAATTTAACATCTTAAATTTACGAAATTTTGCATTCGAAAAACTAAAACCTTCGAAAATTTTAGAATGCCTTTTACATAGGGAATTGACACAAAAATCACTCAATTCGGATGAGTAACGAAGAAACTGCCGAAAAACTGCGTACGTATAATTAAATAAACGCAATTTGCAATTAATTAACAATTACGAAAATTAATCACCCCTTTTAATTCTTGCAAATTTGTAATATTTAACCATGTTCATGCAATTTAGATTATGAAAATAATAAGGGGCTCGTGATACCACTGTTAGGTTATGATACATATGATATTACATAAATCATGCGGAAACAACCATTAACCCAGGATTACATATTATTTACACATAATCATATAGCATAATTTAGATGCATACTCTTTGTTGCGTGCCCTCCCTAGCTGCGCCCGAACCGAACCAGAACAAGTCTTTAGGACTCCAAGTGTCGTCCCTCCGTAGATAGTCCACAGCACGTCCGGATCCGCCTTAAGATTGACCAACTAGAATCGCCCTTAAGGTACTAGAATTTTCGGCACTTTTGAGCAAGATGTGTGGCTGAATTTTTCTCTCAAAAACTCACTTTGAATACTTTGAAACTCGTTATAAATTGTGAACCCAGGCCACATATTTATAGGGGTATGGAAAGGGAATTGGAATCCTATTCAGATACAAATTAATTAAACCTAGAATCCTACAAGAACTCTAATTTAATTATTTTATCAAATAGAATTAGGAATTTAATCATTAACCGAACTCTGCACGTTTTAGGAAACGTGCACGTACACAAACACTTACACACGCACACACGGCAGCCACGATGGGCCGCCCATGCGTGCGCACGAGCAGCAGCCCACGCAGCGTCCGCGCGCGCTGCGCGCTGCGCGTGCTGTGCGCGCTGTGCGCGCTGCGCAGCCTGCTGGGCCTGGCCTTGCGCTGGGCCTGGCGTGGCTGTTTGTGCGGCGCGCATGGCTTGCTGGGCGATGGCCTGGCTTCGTGTTGGGCCTCGTCCGGCAGGCCTCGTCCGATGCTTATTCGTACGATACGCTTCCGATTAAATTTCCGATTCCGGAATTCATTTCCGATACGAACAATATTTAACATTTCCGATTCCGGAATTAATTTCCGTTTCGAACAAATATTTAATATTTCCGTTTCCGGAATTATTTTCCGATTCCGGTAATATTTCCGATTCTGACAATATTTCCGTTTCCGGCAATATTTCCGATTCTGGTAATATTTCCATTTCCGATAATATTTTCCGATACGTACCATGTTTCCGTTTCCGGCAACATCTACGACTTGGATAATATTTATATTTCCGATACGATCCATATTTCCGTTTCCGGTAATATCATCGTTTCCGGAGTATTCATTTCTTGCCTGTGACGATCTCAGCTCCCACTGAAACCAAGATCCGTCGGTTCCGAATATCCATAGATAGAGTATTTAATGCCATTAAATACTTGATCCGTTTACGTACTATTTGTGTGACCCTACGGGTTCAGTCAAGAGTAAGTTGTGGATTAATATCATTAATTCCACTTGAACTGAAGCGGCCTCTAGCTAGGCATTCAGCTCACTTGATCTCACTGAATTATTAACTTGTTAATTAATACTGAACCGCATTTATTAGACTTAACATAGAATGCATACTTGGACCAAGGGCATTATTTCCTTCATTTTATTTGTATTTTGAGGCGATTACGACGTTGTATTTTGTTATGCCCCTTCTCTAATGCTGAAAATGAGGGGTATTTATAAGAGGAATGGGTGCAAGACGCCAGCACATGCCAGCGCAGCACGCCGAAGCAGCGCTGGGCGCTGGTGACGTGGCGTGAATGCCGTTAAAGCAAGGACGCGGGCTCCGTCCTTGTTTCGTCTTGTAGTGCTGTACCTTTGTACGAATAGTACTAGGCTTGGAGTTTTGTGTTTTCTTGGAGGTTAAGGCACTATTTTTCGTCTAAAAACAAGCCTTTCTCGGGTTTTGAATTCCGGTTTTACGGGACGCGGCCCGGCATGCTCGGTTTTGTGGGTCGGCGCCCGAATTTGACTTGCCTTATATGATTTTGAGGAAAAGGCCTAGTAAAACCAATGGAATGGTCTACTAGATGAGATTGTACTTGGATTTTGAAATTGGTTTTTTGAAAGTTGTATTTTGTACCGAGAACCGAAAGGGGAACGACCTCGGGAATTGGATTTTGTATCTTGAATTTTAGAAGTGTTCTTAGCAATTGGGATTTCCGCCTGGAGTTATTCCAACCGCCTAGTAAGGATAATGGTATCGTCATCATCCTAGAGGGGAGACACAAATTAGGTGTCTACAAGCAGCCACAACACAACTGGCCTTTTGCTTGCTCATGTAGTGTTGTTCCACTTACACTTTGTGAATCAAGGCGTCATGTCTTGGCGGACAGCCGAGTGAACCGGACTTTTAATAATATCCCAAACCTTTAAAATGCATGCATTGAAAAATACTATGCTTATCAATAGTGTTTTGAGTAAACCTTGAAATTCACTATTCACAAGGGATTGAAAATTAAACCTTCCCTTTAAAAGCTCTATATTGACATTTACAAAGGTCTTGAGTTCAAACCCCCTTACTTACATATTATTTTTCCTCTTTTGCATTACTCTTCTTTTTCTGTTTCTTTATTCCTTTCTCCTTTTCCGGTTTTTCGTCCACGCCATTCATCTCATCTCCAAGGAGATTATTTCTCATCTCCTCTCTTTCTCTTTCCTTTCCTTCGAATTCCTCTAGGTAGTGCCGTAGTCCACCACCTTCTTCCTCATTTTTTCTCTTGGCTCCCTTCTTCTTCCACCAGTCCACCACCTTCTTCCTCCCAATTTATCTTTTGAAGAATTTATGATCGTTTTCTTCTCTCCTCCATTGTTCACATTTCTGTACAACTCCTGGCTACCCTATGGACATCTACAGGAGCTCTTCGATACTACCACAAGGTATCTTTCTATCTCTCATGTTTTTATATTTTTTGTTTTGTTTTGTAATTGAACTTGAGTTTAATGTGTTGATTTTTAGGGTTTAATTTAGGAGATTTTTAGGGTTTAATTTAGGAGATATGTGGTAGAGATTTTTAGGGTTTCTATCTTCTTTGTTTCTCTCCAGCTTCCTTCCCTGGATCTTGAATTCAGGGTTTAATTTCGCTTGCATTGGATTTGAATATGGTTTTAATTCACTTATTTTTTTTAATTTTTTGCTTCGTTTTTTAATCTTTACAAGTTTTTAAATGTCAATTACTTATTCTAATTTTTTTGCAGGTTTCTCTCCATGAGCTGATTATTATCATGTCTCACTTCTATTTGTAAATCCTAAATTGTTATGATTCATCATAGCTAAACAGTAGTTTTGCACCTATTACGTACTAGGTTGTGCAGAGGAGGAGGATTGGCGCTGGGGTCGTTAGTGTGGAGTGCATGAGAAGCTAAGCATGTGGTGCCACTACTTCACGGTGTTCTGTGTTCTCTGTAAATCAGGTTCTTTTGTGTTGCGTGTAATTTGTTGTTCGATATCATGTCGATGCAAACTTTTACTTGATTATCTTAGGATCAGTTATTTTAGGAGTCTTTACCACTTTAGGTTAGTTTGGTGTTGGGTATTGCACATGCGGATCTCTTCGAAGTTCAAACATTTCCTGTTCATATTCAGCTGTGGTTAATGTTGTCCCAATTACCCTAGCTTTTGACTCACTTGTTGACGCGTGTCCTTGGTGCTATGTCCGTGCTTCTTGTGATTTACACTATTGAGTCTTGACATTTGGCCATAATGTTCATAGCAATTAGTGGGTAACTGGGTAATATGGGCATGTCTTGCACTACCTAATTGGATAGAGTATCTGGACTTGATGACATTCTACCATTTCGTTTAGAACACATGATTATTGCTGCGCAGATGGCAATGCATGGTCCCTTGTGAAACATCTGAAGGACTACATTTTCGCTTCCACTATAAGCTGCTGGTCCGACTTGGATCGACTCTTTTTTTTGCTTTAATTGCTTGCTTTTCTTTTGAGGTTTTGAATTATATGACTAATCTAATTATATGTGAAAGTTGTCGAAGTGATAGCTGCCAAAATTGTATGAAAGATGTTCAGACAAGAAGGGACTAGGCTAAGACATCTAGGAATTCTATCACCTTTACCTATGATACTTGACTTCTTCATTTCAACCAAAGTGCCATGTCCTAATTTTATTAATTCCTATAACATGAAATGAGTCAACTCCAGCAAAGAGTGAAATGTTTTAGAAGTTGCAAGATCCGGGTTGCTTCTTTGTGTAAATAGTATCTATCTCTTTTTATCATGATTTTGAGGTTCTGCACTTCAATACTGTCTTGCAGTCAGATAAATCTGAGCTATACGACGAGTTGAATGCTATTAAGGGTGAAAAAGAACAAAACATGGCATTTATAAATGAAAAAAGATCGCAAATGAAGCCCTTGCAGGCAGCGTTGGCCTCCTTACGTGGTGGTGGTGGAGAGAAGGGATTTCGCATATGTTCACCAAAGAGGGTTCTATTACTTCTTTCCAGGAAGCGTTGGCCTCCTTACGTGGTGGTGGTGGAGAGAAGGGATTTCGGATATGTTCACCAAAGAGGGTTCTATTACTTCTGTCCAGCCTATCTATGTGCCTGCTGATGATTTGACAGATCCTGCTCCTACTACAACTTTTGCTCACTTGGATGCCACTACTGTGTTATCCTGACAGGTAACCTGAGGAGCTTATCTGATTTTTGCAAAAACAAAACTTAGATGAAAGGATTTGTTCTTGTCTGTGTCTTTTGAGTAGTATGTACCTTGTGTGGAGGATCATGTTTAATATAACTTTAATCGATCTCTTTCTATCTCCTGACATAACTCAAAACTCAAGTCACTGTCACAATTCTAACTGTTATTTGTCTTGCATGCACGTCATACACAAGGGAACTGTCCTAAGCATAGAAATTCCATGTTTTCAGGGACATTTCGAGCTGCTAAATTGGTATATGCAGCACCTAAAAGAACTAAAGAGCTGGTTTGTTCTCTTCCTATTCATGTGCTGCATTGTTTTCAAGATTTTATTTATCACCAAAGACCATGTAACTGACCTGCCTGCTTTTTATTTTACCTTCTATGCAGGATGCTCATTCGACCTTCTCACTGATCATCCTAGGCTTTCTTCTCGTGCAGAGACATCTTGATCAAGAGGTGTAATTTCTATTTTTGTTTGCATTTTAGTAACTTTGATATCTAGGGTAGGGGTTTTTATCTATTTTCTTTTGCATCTCCCATTCTCTACTCCCTCGTCCTCTTTAATTATATCTCCTGCATTTTTTATTTGAATTGGATTTTAACTAAATTTTGTTTTTCTTGTAAAAATTTGACAGTGAGTACAGTGCTCACAATACGCAATTCTCGAGCGCAAGAAGTCGCTGAATCGGTTAGTCGTTGATGAATCAGTTAGTGCTATGCATCCATGTATAATTTTTATGATTGGATGTGTTTTAATTTGGTTATATTGTTATACTCCACACAAGGTACATATGCAATGAGGGTTAGAGAATGGTATGGCTGGCATTCATTTTCCCGAGCTTGCAAAGATTTTACAAGACAATATAGTCTATGCCAAGACTGCGAAGTTCATGTTGAATCGTGTTAATGCTGCGAAGTTGGATTTCTCTGAGGTAGACACCTCTTCGTAAAGCTTTATAATCATCTTCATATGTCAAATTGTTTTCCGAGTTTTGACAGTCCTAGGATGGTAATAATTCAATTTCTGTTTTTTTTTTTTTTTTTTTTGTGTTGCAGATCTTGCCTGAGGAGGTTGAGATAACACTCAAAGAGGTTTCCATGATTTCCGTGGGAACTGAAGTCAGCGATCTTGATCTAACAAATATCTCGGAACTCTGCGACCAAGTTTTGTCTTTAGCTGAATACAGCGCTCAACTATATGATTATCTGAAAAGCAGAATGAACACAATTGCTCCGCAGTTGACTGGTGTTGTTGGTGCTCGTCTTATTGCTCATGGTGGTAGCTTGATAAATCTTGCAAAGCAGCCTGGAAGCATAGTACAAATTCTTGGGGCAGAAAATGCTCTTTTCAGAGCTTTGAAAACAAAGCATACAATCCCTAAATATGGGATTATCTATCACACATCCTTGATTGGGCAAGCTGCCCCTAAGAACTGGTGATCTACCTGAGTGGACTTTTAAGGTGGAGTTTCAATTGGATCGTACCTGCTAATTAACCATAGTTCGTAGTAGATTGGTTAATTAGGTCGATCCAAATTAGTGAAATAATGTTAGATTGGAGAGAACTCAAAATACTAATGCTATAGAGAAAGTGGTAAATATTTTGTTACCAATGGAGAATTTGCAAAAGTATGATGCTACAAAAGACAATGTCACTTTTTCTTTTTGCAATCAAAAAATGGTTTGTGGTTCATGGGGAACTATTATATCTTTCATCCTCATGAACAGGACGTTCTTTAGCATTATGGCATGTCTTTTGTGGATAAAATTTATTCACTTGTAACTTTGTCGAAAATAAATTAAAAAGACCCAACATTTTACATTCATTCGTTTACGAACTACAAAAATATGATTATATGAAAAATGAACCTTGTAAATTACTTGAAAAATACATTAAAATTATTATTGTCATTTTCAATTTACAAGACTAAATAAAATAAATCACAAAGGCTTTCATATCTTATGCACCTAGAACCTTTAAAACGTCAAAACGACTGTCTCTTCGACCAAGGAACCACAATCTCGACGGAAAAATTAATGTTTTTGATGATTCTTTGTAATATTTTTTTT
The DNA here is from genome assembly GCF_020520425.1 of Spinacia oleracea. Taxonomy (NCBI): domain Eukaryota; kingdom Viridiplantae; phylum Streptophyta; class Magnoliopsida; order Caryophyllales; family Amaranthaceae; genus Spinacia; species Spinacia oleracea. The sequence continues at coordinate 45,267,616 of NC_079488.1, forward strand.
TTTATCTTCAATGGACTTTGAGGAATGACAGTTCAAATTGAAATTTAATAAATTTTAATTGTTGTCATTACGGTAAGTAATTTTCCCAATTCACCTTGACCTAAAGGATAATGAGGGTCGTAAAATCTAGAGTGGATCCATGTGTGATATATGATCAGAACAAAGTTGATTTATTTTTTAACGGGAGAATATGTATAATTAATCGGCGGAAACATGGTTTTGCAACTCTTAATAACACAACATACTCTTAATAACACAACATTCCAGTATCTAAGATGTGTAATTTTTTGGTAGGGTTGAAATAGATTGATGGGGTTCTATTTTGATACCAAGGCACATAGCGTGCATTTTGGAAAACAATGTTAAGTTTGAAACATTTATAAACTTACCTCAATCTTCCATGATGTCAAATCTTACAAAGCTCCAAAGCTAACACGGGTGACTGAGTGAGTGTAAATTGCCCGAGGTAAAACACTAGCACCAATAGCAACCATACCAGAAAACAGATTCTGTTCAGAAAACAGATTCTGGTCATAATGTCCTTACCGGTATTTGACACCACCTGATTATTTCATCAAACTTAATTTTCAAATACGCTTTACATCAAACCAAAATGCTCCAGTAGGTATAGAGACCAAAAAATGACATACATTTGTAAAACAAGCTTGAGAGTTGGAACATCGCATGATAAAGCAACGAGGCTAGACTAGGATTACATCGGTGTTAACCTCAGTTATCACAGCTTACTAGAGAACTACAAATACTTCTTCCATGGTGGTTCTCTCGACATATAAGAATTGAACTTCAGTGTTGAAAATTCGGATGAATATTTGCTTCAGTGCTAGTTGCTTTTGTCAGGAATCATGCACCTGGAATAGGAAGTTTCACACATTAACACAGAATTTTCAAGAATAGTTCCCAGACTTCGCACAAAATATACCGTGTTGAATTCTAATTGCAAGACTGAAGAGACCTTTCAAAACCCGTAGCCTCTTTTTTATTATCATTGTAAACCCTTCAATACTCACAAGAGTTACTATCTTATATCTAAGTTCTTTAATGCCATAGTTATCTACTTATCTAGTTATCTGTCACAACTTCAGAAAAGTCTTTCACATACAATATGCACTCCACATGAATCTAAAAGATACAAATATCAAACAAAACGGAATAGTGTACAGTATAATAGAAAAGAATCTAAACAATACAGAGTAGTTTGCTAATAGTACTCGATGATAGAATAGTAACTGAATATATAAGTTGACATATTATTGGATATAAAAACACATTTATATCGACAAAAAACAATAGAACTGCTAAATGGAAAGGTAGACAATATCTTCGGAATGGAGGGATTGAGGGAATATGTGAAAACAAGGTAACACTCCTTTCAGCTAACAACTATTCCTTGTACCCCACATAAAATGCCATCCAAAAAACAAACTCTCTCCCATAGTGAATCTATTTAATTACTACGGATTAAATAATTAGGGATAAGAACAAGATCAACATCAATAACAATAGATCAAAACAATAAAAATAAAAAATTACGATGATGATGAACAATTAAGACTCGGCATACAACTTAGGGTGCATTCTCTTCACCTGAATTTCACTTGATCTTATCTTATCTTATACGAAGTATTATATTATATTATCTTATCTTATTGGCCCTTATTGAAAATTACAAAAGGCGTCATTATTGACCCTTATTTTATTTTCTCTGAACTTATATTATCTTATCTGAACAAAAAAAGTGAAAATAATGAGAAGAGTATAGAGCCTTCATGGTAAAATGAATCCACTTGGAAAAATAAATCCACTTGGAAGTAAACATTTGATCAATTACCCTATTAGGAACAACATATCTTCACAAAGTCAATGTAATCTTCAAATGACACTGTTTACTTACAAGTTTTGAAAGTTCGTTCATGCTGAAGTGCTCTTCAAAAAAAATTTACATATGCACAAGACAAGCTACAGAAGCTTCATTAAATCTGAATAACTGCAAATTATATAGATTGTTCAGGAACAACAAGTATCAAGAACAAAGGAAAACTTAAAATCTGCCTGCTTTGCAATAGTTAAGTAGTAGTCATGCATCAATCATTAAGACAGGACCATATGGTGAAAATGTAAAGAAATGAGCAGCCATTGTTTTAAATCAAATAATAGAGCACAAGAGCATGAGTATACACCTATTTGCATCAAAAGAATAAAATAAAAATTCCACTCCAACTAAAACTACATGATTAATCTGATTGTTCCCACAAAGTTCACAAGTCCATTTCTTATATCACAAGTTTCCTTTACCCCTATGCCACAAACTTCATCTCCCTGGAGGAAGAGGAATCAGCAGCCAACCAAAATGAGATTGGGATGGCTATTTCATCCAATAAGTGTATCTATGCCGTCTTAGAGTATGAATGATACAGGGTACACAAGAGGACAGAACATTATTGCCCAATCAGTAAATTTTGGATAATCTCTATCTATCCCCCTATGAACACTATGGAGACTACGCGGGTCCTTATAGTGCTACCCGCCATGAGATCGTTTTTTTCATTTTCCTAAGTACCTCCTGTGTCGTAGCAGTTAGATTCTCTTCTTATTCTACTTTGCTTTTATTTTTTATTTTTTTTGGGGGGGAGGGGGGGGGGGGGGGGGGGAGGGGGTGTAGCAAAACAGTTACGGAGTGCCTTATGGTGACAACGCTGACAAGGCTGTCATTCTTCATTTACCACCAACAACTAATAACACCATTGAATGAATTTAAATATTTTGGTATTCTTAAGCTACAATCAGACAGATGTGAAATGAATCTAAACTTTAGTCCCTGAAAAGTGAACTACCTATGGACAAAAAGACATTTGAAGGACTAGCTACTAGGTGGAGTCTCAATCAGCCTTCGGTCAACCTGAGTAACCAAGGTTTTTCTAGAACAAATCTATACCTAGTATTTAAAAAGCAAAACCATAAATCTATAGATACATGTGGCATCTCCTTTTTTCATGCATCATTTTTTGACATGTGGCATCCCTTTTTTAATTCATCATTTTTTTTCCAATTGTTTCTTATATTTTACGACTCTAGCACCTTTTCCACTTCATATTCTCCATTCAACATCGATTTACCATTTTAATTCATATATCATTATTCAATCTTTTCCACTTCATCTCTTTCTTTAACACTTAATATTAATTTCATCATTTAATTTTATGAAGTATATTCTTTTAACCTTCAAATTTCTCACCTCTTTTAAAGCATATATTCCTACTCAAATACAAGCTAGCCCTCCAAAAAACTTGAATTTTAAAAGACAGTTTAACAACCACTAATTGCCCGTTCTTGGAACGGGCTTAAGAGCTAGTTATATTAACAAGTTTCCCTTGACATGTATAAGCACTTGTGCTTACAAGATGGCGCCACCCCTCTTCCATTCCTGATGTTTTTTTAATTATAATGTTCCATTAGAAAGGAAAAGAACTTTGGACTAAGAACCAAGAGTCCTTAACAAAACATTGAGGATTAAGCCATTAAAAGGGTATGCCAATTGCATTCTGCATCAGAAAAATATTATCCTAGTAGAGCCCTGGCGTGATTAGACCAAAGTAAGTCAGAGATCAACTTGATGACTAGTTCTACCAATTAAAATCATTTCATTATTCATTCCTTTCCAGCACAGCACCTACAATTCACCACAGAAACCTCCAAAGAATTTTCCTCGACTTATGTCTACCAAAAGCTAGATTAATAATGCATCAAATGGGAGGAAGGAGGGATCCTCGTTATTCCCACAATCTCAAAGAGGTTGTAAGGTTTCTACACGAGCCGTTTATAAACAGACACTGACTAAACTAGAAAAGGGGCTTTATTTGGCTTGCCCTAATTTTGAAGATTGACTTTCTATATATACTCTGCAAATATAAACGTATTACAGAACATTTGAAATTATTAGCAAATGGAGAAAAAACACCCACCAAACTTTACTCTCTTAGGCATACTATAAAATAGAGAGACTTCAGAAGTCAGAACATTGAACGCCCAGTAATAATGTGACAGTGTCTACTTGTGAGATCTCTGGTTTCCTTTATCTACGATGAATGTTCTATGAAACAGTATCGCCTTTTTACACCATGAAGAACACCATAGTAGCATGATGTATCAATAGAGATGATGAAGAGTGGAAACAGAATAAAAAGGTTGCTCGTACGTAAGTAAGAAAGCAATTTAACCTACATTGCCCGCTTTTTCTCCAAGCATAGCAAAAAAAATAGTCAACAATACCTTCATGGGGAACTTCTACATGAGGAAGAAAGCAATTTAACCTACATTGCCCGCTCTTTCTCCGAGCATAGCAAAAAAATTAGTCAACAATACCTTCATGGGGAACTTCTACAGGCTAGTGAAAAAAGACACCTATCTTCGACAGTGCATCCCATTGATTCTCCCAATACCACATCTGAAAGTTCCAAAATATTAACGCCATCTCCCACCATTTCCTCACAAAAGTTTCCTAATATAAAAGACGTCTTCTTATAATGTATGCTTTCAAAGTAATTCTTCACATTAACCACGTAACAAATACAGCCACTGAACCTCAAAAGCCCCATCAACTCTCCCAACATAAGCTAATCTATAAGCTATTAATCACATTACTTGGCATAATTAACTTGTTCTACACTAAAACTATAACACTTAACAGCAATAAATCCTTCCAGAGAAAAATCATCAACTATACAACTTCAAAGTTGTGTACCCATATAAATAATTAATATACACTCATTCCACTCAAAAGATCTCGTACAATAATGTATCACAAATTCCCCATTACAGTTTTGTTCTATATATAACATCACCTCTCTAAGTCAAAACATTAACATTGGTTCCTTAAGTGAACACCTCTTATCATTTAGATCCACATATCGCACACAATAACAACCTAACCATCAAAACATACTGCAGTTGGCTTCCCATATTCTGCTCAAAAGTTACCAGATATTAAAAAAATGTATTCACAAGATTACTCCAAGTATGCTTTCAAAGTTTCAAATAATACTTCACATCAAAAGCCAATTTACTCTCATAACATAGTACAACCTCAAAAGCTAAAACTCAATAGCTTTCCTCATGACATTCCAAAAAGTTTTCCTCTTGGAACGGATATTTTCATCAACATTGATTTTTTTTCTGTTACAGAGAGGGGTGTTACAAAGCTGGACAGCCCAATAAGTAATTTTACGAACCCCACATATTCAGCAACAACGGCATTAAGCTTATTCGTTATTTATTAAAATTACTTAATCTCTGAAACAAATCATTATTCCTTTCAAACTGAAACCAACCAAATAAACACAAAGATCATCATCACACAACTACTGCCCACCACCTTCAGAACACACCAAAACTTAGCAACCCAGATTCCCTTCAAAGTTTCTTAATCTGCAAAAAAATTATCTACTACCTTTTAAAATAGCAGACTGGGCAGTGAATCATTATACGGCACGGAATGCTAGGCAGTGAAACATTGTCACGTGCACAAGATGAATGTGGCGGAGATGCGCATGTTACGTTGGATGTGTGGGCATACAAGAAAGGATCGTTTGAGGAATGAGATTATTAGGAAGAAAGTAGGGGTTGCACCGATTGAGTTTAAGATGATGGAAAATCGTTTAAGATGGTTTGGACATGTAAGAAGAAGATCAAGTGATGCCCCGGTTAAGAGGATAGAAGGGTGGCAAAATGATAGAATTGCAAGGGGTAGGGGAAGACCTAAGAAAACTTGGAGGAAAGTGATTGAGCACGATATGAGCTTTCTTGGAATTGAGGAAAATATGGCGTTTGATAGGACAGAGTGGAGGGAGAGAATATATATTGATGACTTCATTTGACTTATACAACTTTCATGTTTCTGTTTCTTTCTATTTTTAAATTTTTTTTTTTTTCTTATTTTTATTTTTTATTTTATTTTAAAAATTCTTTTGAATTTTTTTATTTTTACATGCTATTTTGAAATGTACTTATTTTACTTATTCATTTATTTTAAACTTTACTTATTTTTTACTATCTCTAACAATGTTTCTTCTATAATATATATACATTTTTCTCTTATCTTACTTTCATTAATTCCACCTTCTCTTCCTTGCTTTTTTCTTTTTACTTCTCTGCTCCTTTCTGGTTTGATTGGTGACAATGACGATCTCCTACGACGATTCATGTTAGCCGACCCCAAATCATTTTGGGACTAAGGCTTTGTTGTTGTTGTTGTTGTTGTTTTAAAATAGCAGACTACTTGACATAAATAACATGGCAAACAACAACTATAAGCAGATGGCTTGTGTGCGCGATATTCCTTCCATACACTTGTGTTCTCATCACAGCATCCCCTCCGGCCCTCCTTAAGTCAACATCTCCCATCATTCGGACATGCTAAGATAAGAAATAAAACCACTAAACCTCAAAAGCCTTATCTACTCTCATGATATAACAATTACGTCAAAAGCTATAAATCAATAAAATGTAAGTGGACACTCCAAAAAGCTTTCCGCTTTGAACAAAAATTTTCACCCTAATTTATTTCCATGGAAGGGGTCGTACAAAGATGGAAAAGAAGATGCTTAGCAACCCAGATTCACTTAGTCTGCAAAAGGATTTTCCACTCATACCTTCAATATCTATAACAAGCATTTTTCACTCGCACCATTAATATCACACTAGTCGTCATAATTCACATGTTAGTACCTAGAAATCCTTAATAAAATCGTCAACTAACCATACAACTTACAACTTGTTCGGTTGTATTTTCAGTTAATAAAGTAATTCGATCCATTAATTCCATTCAAAAGATATCATAAATGATAAATGAAAATGTTGGAGACTCCCACATTGCACTTTTGTTACCTTCAATATCTATAACAAGCGTTTTCCACAAAGACCATTTAATTCGCACAATACTATCCATTTAACATGTTTCTACACTATATATGTAGTATTTCATACCTACGAATCCTTCCAGAATAAAATAATCAACTACCAACTTGTTCACCTACATTATCAGTTAATGTAAGTATCTAACCATTCAAAAGAGCCCATAGATGAAGGTGTCACAAAGTCCAACATTACTGTTTTGCTCTGCCATAACACTTTCTCCTGAAGTCTAAACCTGCTAATATTTGGACCCACAAATTAAACAATAATCGCCACCAAAAAGTAGTCCACTTGGCTTCTCATATTCCTCTCAGAAGTTGCCTATAATATAAAACGTCTTCACAAAATAAGTACTCCCAAGTATGATTTCAAAGTAGAAGTTTCTGTGAACCACATAACAAAAACAGCTACTTGATCCTCAAAATCTCTATCTACTCTCACAACATAAAAATAAGCTCAAAACTTACCAACAGTACCCCGTACATGTGGCAAGAACAATATTCAGCTCTCTGATTAATATTAATTTGCTCTATCATGCTTCATCACATATTTAGCACATAACCACCACCTTTAGGACATAAAATACCAGCAACCTTGAATCCCATCAAAAGTCAGTTAGCCTGCCACGAGCTCTTTCCAGCAAACCTTAAAAACAGAACAGTACTTGGAATATTTAACATATCGAACATTATTACCAAAACACTTAACACCTATAAATCCATCTGGGATAAATACCTTAGCTTACTAACAACTTCCAGATTGAGCACCTCTACTATCAATTAATATAGCCACTCATTCATTCCATTCAAAATATCCCACAGTTAAAGGTATCACCACTCCATCATGCATCCAAGGCCAGATGAAAAGAATGGAAAAGACAACAGGAAAGAGTGTCCCCCAAAATAAAGAAACTGATTTACCCACATGGACAAAGGGGACAATGTTAGATGAGATACCTCTGAGAGAGTGAGAGTGCAAGGTAAACTTACACATGCTGGAAAAGAGGCACGAGTACCAACTAGTAAGCGCGTCCCATTAGTTATTTCATAACCATACCTTTTCCCGTCATAATGGGCCGCAAGAGTTATACCCCAAAGATAAATACCGTGACTGTTTAACTATCAAGCAGATGAACACCAAACTCTTGAACACTGGTCCTACCTCCATAGGATTACAACTTAATCACGAAAAGCCTAAGTGTCTCTTCTCCTCTCCCTGAACCCTTGGAATACCACATTATATTTGAAACTGATTTACCACCTGGACAAAGGGGGCAATATTAGATGAGATACCTGTGAGAGTGCAAGGTAAACTTACACATCTTGGAAAAGAAGGCATGAATACCAGCTAGTTAGTGCATCCCTTTAGTTATTTCATAACCATACCTTTTCCCCGTCATATGGGCTAACCGTTTCACTGCCAAAGAGATGTTTCTGAACACCAAACTCTTGAACGCTGGTCCTACCTCCATAGGTTTACAACTTAATCGCAACCCGGCTAAGTGTCTCTTCTCCTCTCACTGAACCCTTGACCATATCACTAGTAGGAATACCACACTATACTTTATAACTACTTCGCCATGCACGCAAAGACCATAAAGAAGAAAAGTAGTCACACACGAATATTCGACTAGTAGATTAGGCTTGCATATGCAAACCCATTGGTGAAGGGTGAAGACTGAAGACCCTCCCCTGGTCCATGAAAGACTCTCGGAAGGACCCGACAATATAATCGTCCAAAAATTACCACCTGAAACAAAAAGGGAATATAAAATCCCCACACCCTGGGACAACAATACAATACCATCATTTGCATTGAACCCTGTAACACAAGACATAAACCTTCATTTTAACTCGAGAGTAATAAGAAGGAAAAGGCACCCCTACACCTTTTGTGTCGTCAAATAGGAGCATAAGATTCAAATTGAAAATGAAGAAATACTAACCTCACTTCCACTTACTTTGGAATCACCGACCCAACTTTATTCACTCGAAAAATGGACATCAATTATGAGACGAAGATTAGAATGACCACACTCAAGCCCAGTTTCCTATGCCTCCTCTCAGATAAAAAGAGAGTAGATGATCGGGCCCTTTTTTTAATCCCAGTCCATAAACTACAAATAATTCAACTTGGATTCATGTGCTCTGCAAAGTTCCCATACCCACCACCATTACTAGCTCCATAGTCAAAAGATCTTTCAAGAATTGCTAAGACACAGGTCATGTTTAGAAACAGTAATGATACGTGTTAGTTGCCAATGTAGGCGTGTAGCTCTTAGTTATCGGTTAACTGTCAAAGTTGTTTATAAAATGAAGCTAGCTTTCAACAAGTTGAAGATGTTTTAAAAAAATTAGCATCTAGGATTTTTTTTTATTAAAATTTTTCTATTTCATAAGCTACATTATTTCACTACTTTACCAAGCACAAGTTTTCACCTTCACTATTGTTTTGACTGGGTTAAATAAGCATCCCTGTTTTCCAAACTGAAAAAAAAAGCATCATATATTTTCTACTGAGTTAAGTAGCACAACTAGGTCTCTTTGTGAACTTAAAATTTGAAAGCAGTGGCATCTCTTCCGATTTCAACCCAAGTCCACCATCTTTTCCCGCGCCACTTCATCAGTGTGCAACCTCTAAGACCACTGTTGCAATCCATTTAACAGACATGCATGAGAAACCCAGTCCTTATCCTATTAACCAAGTATAATTCAGACACAGCATGTTTTACGGGACTCTCTCTTTTGATCATAAGCAAAACCATGATATCTATCGACTAAACGTTAAAGATTTTTCACGCCAAGGTGAAGCATGAAACATTAAAATTACATATGCTCCATCCCCAACAGTAGTCAAAGTTCCCTCTTGGACATCTGAAATACTTGTGAGACTCAACCAATAAGCTTGGATATTTAATAATGACACAAATCAACACTCTTTGAATGTAAAATACATGACAGGAAATTCCAAATAATAATATTCCCTTTTTTAGTTCCCTATGACAATATTTTGAAGATCGACAAATTAATCCTTACAACATAAGTGCAAATGTCATATTCCACCAACAAATAAAAAAAGACAATGGCATAACAACCCATTCATACTTCCAAGTCAAGTTTTTCCAACCAAATTTCCATTTATAATTCAAAATAGAAAATTTCAGTTCATAACAAAAACTCACAATTGGTTACACTTAACACAACTAAAAACACAAAATTCACAATTCATAATGCAAGAAAACATATTCAAACCAAAATTTAACAAACAAAAGAAAATTAATTAAAAACCCTAACCTTGAGAAGTGAAGTAAACCCTAGAAAAACCATCCCTAACGATTCCGCTCAGCAGGCAAAGGACGATTAAAGCCCCCTCGACGATTCATATACTGTCTCGGCTGACGCTTAGTAACAGCTCTAACACCACTAACATCAGCACCAGCAACTGGCTTTCCTTTCGTAGAATCAAACCCAACCGGAATCCCTAATTTCTTCATCATTTCAATTTCATCATCTTCAGCACCACCTTCCTCTCCAATGTTACCATTTTCATTGTTGTTACTCTTCTCTCTCTCGTCTCTTCGATCCGATTTCTTCTTCTTCTGCTCCTTGGCGATTCCGTCAACGAAATCGGAGACAACAGTGCGGTCGTTGTCGTCGTGGTCGTCTCTTTCTCTCCTTCGTGATTGGTGGTGGTGACGGCGAGACCGGTCAACGGAGTGAGACCGTGAACGGGAGCGTGATTCGGACTCTGACCTTGACCGGCGCCGACGGTCAGGTGAGCGGGAGCGAGAGCGGGCGTGGCGGGAGCGGGCGTGGGGAGAGCGGCGGTCTCGGTGGCGATCTCGGTCGTCTATCTCTCTCCTCCGGTCTCGGTCACGGTCTCTTTCTCTCTCCTCACGGCCGCGGTCACGGTGGTCGCGGTCTCTGTCTCTCTCATCTCTGCCGCGGTCGCCCATTGCTTGATTTTGTTCTTCAGTGGAGTGGAGGGGAGTGAGGAGTTAAAACTTAAAATGAGGAATTAGACTTTTGGCGCTTTATTGTTTTTCCGTAATTTAATAGTCGGTTTTGGATTTTGTTTATGTGTTCACTTTCAGGGCCCAATTAGGTTACTCCCGTACTCGTATTTGTTTTGTACAATTACACTCACGGGGTGGAGGAAGTATAAATCCATATTAGATACTTCTACCGTCTTTTAATACTCGCAACGTTTGTTAGTTTCACGCATGTCAATGCACAACTTTGATCATTTATATCTTAAATTTTCTTTGTACAAAAATTATAAAAAGTTGATATTTTGAAAATACACATTGAGACAAATCTAACAAGATCCCACATGACTATGTTTTATCTTATATAAAAAACACTAAGAATAGTCAAAGTAGATTATATGAATAGTGGCAAAAGTCTAAACGTTGCGAGTATTAAAAGACGGAGGAAGTATGTTTTTACAAAAATATATCACCCCATTAAATGATAAAATAGGCTAAAGACAAACGATAAAGGACAAAACTAATGAGAGTGATTGATAGCTCAGTTGGTTAGAGCATCCATCCCGGTTCCAGGTGGGGTGATATGTTTTGTAAAAATATATCTGATATGGCGGCTAATTTACACCTACACCTGATCAAAATGTGGGTTGGGGGTGGGCCGGGATCTAAAAATCAGCCCACAATGTCGGGCGAGGCGGGCAAAAATTAGAGTTGATCTGGTGTGCCCGGGCCAAAAATAGCAGGATTTTGGCCATTTTCGAGTTGGAACAATTTTATAACTAAAAGTATAATTTTACGTTGTCTAAAATCCGTCAAAAAAATATGAAAATCAGAACGGGCCCAAAAAACATGCCTACCAATTATGCCCTAAACCGCTACATTTTTTGGTTGAGTCGATTTGGGTCAACGGGTTGGGATCTAGTTGATCAAGTCTAGTTACACCCATGTAAAACAACGTCGTTTTCTAAGGTTTAAGATGAACATTTACATATTTATATACTTATTTGAAAATGGACATTATATACTGATTCAAAAATTATTGTTTATCTAATCATTTGGAAATGATCATCTATCTTGAAAACATTACTTCCTTCGTCTCTTTTTGTCCTTCCTAGTTATAATTTTTTGTGAGACAAAAAAAAGTTAAACCAGGAAAAACAAATATAGACGGTGGGAGTACTCGATCCTTTTCTAATGGAGAATAATTTATTGTTAGTATAGGCCCTTTTTATAGGGATGTCAGTGGGGCGGGTTTCGTGGGAGACCCGCCCCGCATCCGCCCCAAGTAGGCGGGGATGGAGGTAGGTTTGGCGGGTGATGGGGCGGGGATGGGTATAGAAATCGTACCCGCCATGGGTGATGGGGCGGGTGTGGATTTTGTATTGAACCCGCCCCATCCCCGCCCGCCCCGCCCCATCCCCACTCGCCCCGCTTCATACCCGCCATGGGTGATGGGGTGAGTTTGTATTAATGTGCATATTTAGGTGAGAATTTTAAGTTTTTTGTTATTACGGGTATTTTTTCGATTATATATGTCTCTTTAGTCGTAAGGTATTTTTTTTTGTAAAGTTAACTTTCATTACTTCGTACATATGAAAAATGTTTGCTAAATAAGAAAAATTAGGCGGATATTGGCGCGGGTATGGGGCGGGGATAAGATGGGGATGGATACCCAGTTGGGTGGTGGGGCGGGGATGAATTTTAGTTTATACCCGTTGGGGCGGGGATGGGGATGAATTTTGTACCCGCCATGGGTGATGGGGCGGGGATGAGGATGAAAATTTTAGGTGGGGATGGAGATGGAGGGGCATACATCCGCATCCGCCCCGCCCCGCCCCATTGACATCCCTACCTTTTTAGTTGGTAAAGCATGCTTATTGCTTTATAATTTGCATTTTACGTATTGCTAGTATAGGCCCTTTTTAGTTGGTAAGCATGTTTATTGCTTTATAATTTGCATTTTACGTACTTTGCTTTGTTATTGGTGTTTGTATGAGCGTTAACATATACTTCGTATTAAAGCTTAAAGGACGTATGGAACATTCATTCACTTACTCGGTGATGCTTCTCGTGCACATTGCCTATACCAAGTAGAAAACAAAAGAAATAGGAAGAAGAAGAAGAAGAAGAAGAGGAGGAGGAGGAGGAAGGCGACATGAAGCATGCATGGACCCCTGCATGGTCTGTGCATCGCCCCAACCCGTGCCAACAGTTATAAGAGAAGCGAAAAGAGCAATTGATGTCTACATTTAATCTACTGAATTTCTTTACATGTCTTTACTTTTGTTACTTAATGCTTTCATTTATTGCATTGCTAGTCAATGATTTCACTATGTATGAGTAGTCAACCAACTAGGGGTTGGGTGACCCCAATGTCAGGGTATGGATGATTTAAATTGGAGTTTCTCTCTTATGCTAATTTCGTAACTATGATTTGTTAGGTTGATTTGTGCGTTTTTCTTAGTAGCATGACCATAGAAATGTCATGTAACGCCCCAACTTCTAAACACATTTAATTAGGTTAGTTATCTTTAATTAGCAACGGAAACCCTAACTTAGTCGGAGTGTCACATGCCGTATCTCCCTTATGGGAAATACAAGGCGTCGTAACCTTTTTAATTTACTAAATATTGTTGAGTAACGGTAAATATACTTAACTTCGATTAATTCTTTAATATTTACATTGTAATCTAAATTAACCTTAATAAGTAATCCTAACAATAATGTTAAAATCTAACTCAATACTTTGAAATTAAACTTAGAGTTTAGTTAATACATCCATTATTACTAGTGAGACATAGTTATCTTTACTAAACATCGATCGTAAATTTGATGGTTGCATCCTCACTCTAAGGCATCCCATGATCTTCTTCGTACCTAAAACAAAAGCAACATCGTGAGCCGAGGCCCAGTAACATACTACCCTAACAACGTAAACTCATTTCAATTCATTTTATTTACCTTGCAACCAGGGAGAATAAAATATAGTAAAATGCTTTAATAAACTCATTACAATATGTAGACACCTACTTTTGTCCCCATTCCCGAAAGGGAAGGTTCGATGATGAGAACATCAATCTCCACTTGGCAACGCATCTCCTATAAAATAACGAATCTCAATCACCCTTTTCATTTCACCCGAAACCTGCTATTTATAGAAACCTGCTATTTATGGAAACCTGCTAAAAATAGTAACTGCCGTAATGGTTAGTTGTTAAAAGTGGCAAGTCATAAAAGATAGAAACCTGTCAGAATTAGGTGTTGCACTCCAACATAAATCCTAAATGAGATAGAAATTACAAGAGGAATCCTATTCCTAATATGATTCGAAAATAAGAGTTACGTATTAATTAAAATCCTAATGAGCCTAGAGTTCGTAACGGGCCCAGACGCATTCCGTCGTCAAGTTAATACGCGCTAAAAGACTCGAATAAGTCTCAAACACTCCGGATTCTAAGAGTCCAAATCAGACCAAGAAAACGGCCCAGACCCTATTTTCAACGCCTGGCTCTGGGCGCCGAAATCTTCGGCGCCCAGCCCTGGGCGCTGAAATTACCTGGGACGTGTTCTTTCCTAATTTTTCGTGGATTAGAGCTCTAAAATTCTATCTTTCCACAAACTCTTTTCTATAAATATAGCCCCAAATTCGACGTGAAACACACAATTCATATTCTGAGTATTGACTCCAACCTCTAAGCCTAAGCCTCACGCTGCGAAATTGATCACGCGTTCTGTCGCAATCGATCCAAAAATCGAACAGAACGTATCCTGTCCCGTAACTTGAGATTCGTTAAATAAAAGGAGAAATAGCAAAGTCAAAGTGGTTAGTTTTCTGAGAACCGTGACGCACCTCTCAAGGGTGCGTCGTAATGTGTCCCTTCGCATGATTTAATTGCTTTCCTCGCCCTTTTATAAACTGTTAAACTAATTAAATCTGATTGTTCTATCACGCCTAATAAAGATAATATTTTGGGAAATTGGATTATCATGCTAGGTCCCTTAAAACAATCTAAATCAGATAATCGCGATCGATCTAGTATTATGTGTTGCATATTGTTAAAATCAACTCAGATTAGTTTAATAGTTAATGCATGTCCCTTCAATTATTTATGCTGAGCTAGTAAGGATATCCTGCCTCTGGAGTTATCGACGAGCGGGTACTCCTCTCGGTAGTTACAGTCCCCCGAACCCTCAATCTCTACCTTGCGGGTGTATGTTGAGAGATCCCCACACCAGGGATCACAAGGGAACCTATGGGCGTCGTGGTCAAACATAATTGCACTCCATTTATGTCACGATAACCGGATTTTGTCAGTTTTTCTCATTGTCGTTAAAAATTGAATGGAGACTCCTATATTACTAGTCAATTGGGTGTAAACTCACAGGAAATCCAATTACACTGGATTTGACAAAAAGAAACGTCACACCCACGAGGGACGAGGTCACGCATTAGCCTCGTGCTTTTTCGACCCCCCTCACAGTGGCGACTCCACTGGGGATAGTGAAGGAAATACTCGTGCTTGTAGGTAATCAAAATAGCCGAAGGGTGAAACGATCCTATCCCGCGTTTATTTCCCCATCAAGTTGGGACGACCTGAAAATTAACATATTAATGTGAACGGGCAGAACCGCATAACGAATCTTGGCTCCCTTAGGGAGTTAGGACTAAGGATACCCATCGCCAACCGGGGGGTGCATACGCTTCGAATGTTGTCCACTCGGCACTTTCGCTAGTAGTACACCCGTCCCAAACCCAATCGCTCGCCCATTAGGTCCCTCTCATTGGTGCATGCCCCCTTGACTTACATCGTGATTGGCCTCTTGGGCCAAATTCGTCTGTTGAAGGCACTACCTCGACCGGGGCATGTGTTGGATCTGCGATAGAAGAGGTACCAAGCCAGGCGCAAATACTACACATAGAAGCCTATCATAAACTACATGACTGTTAGGTTATGATTCATATGACAGTTCATAAATCATGCGGAAAAACCATAAAGCCAGGAAACATATTATTTACACATAATCATTTAGCATAGTTTAGATGCATACTCTTTGTTGCGTGCCTTCCCTAGCTGCGCCCGAACCGAACAAGAACAAGTCTTTAGGACTCCAAGTGTCGTCCCTTCGTAGATCGTCCACAGCACGTCCGGATCCGCCTTAAGATTGACCAACTAGAATCGCCCTTAAGGTTCTAATATTTTCGGTTGGGTAGGCAAGAATATTGGCTGATTTTTCTGCTTAAAAATCTTAGTTTTGAATACTTAAAACTTGTGTATAAATAATGACCCCTAGGCCTTTATTTATAGAGTTATGGAAAAGGAATCGCAATCCTAGTAGGATACGAATTAATTGAAATTAGAATCCTACATGAATTCTATTTAATTAATTTATCTAATTAGGAATAGGAATTTAATCACACACTAACTCTTGCAGTTTTAGGAATCACGCATGAGCACAAACTCACACACACACGGCAGCCACAAGGGCTGCCCATGCGCATGCGAGCAGCAGCCCATGCAGCGCGGCCCACGCATCCGTGGCCTTGGTGCGCGCTGGGCTTGTGGCGTGCGTGCTTGCTGGGCGATGGCCCGGCTTCGTGCTGGGCCTTCGTCCGGCAGGCCTCGTCCGATGCTAATTCGTACGATACGCTTCCGATTAAATTTCCATTTCCGGAATCTATTTCCGATACGAACAATATTTAATATTTCCGATTCCGGAATTAATTTCCGTTTCGAACAAATATTTAATATTTCCGTTTCCGGAATTATTTTCCGATTCCGGTAATATTTCCGATTCTGACAATATTTCCTTTTCCGGCAATATTTCCGATTCTGGTAATATTTCCATTTCCCATAATATTTTCCGATACGTACCATGTTTCCGTTTCCGGCAACATCTACGACTTGGATAATATTCATATTTCCGACACGATCCATATTTCCGTTTCCGGCAATATCATCGTTTCCGGAGTATTCATTTCTTGCCTGTGACGATCTTAGCTCCCACTGAAACCAAGATCCGTCGGTTCCGAATATTCATAGATGGAGTATTTAATGCCATTAAATACTTGACCCGTTTACGTACTATTTGTGTGACCCTACGGGTTCAGTCAAGAGTAAGCTGTGGATTAATATCATTAATTCCACTTGAACTGAAGCGGCCTCTAGCTAGGCATTCAGCTCACTTGATCTCACTGAATTATTAACTTGTTAATTAATACTGAACCGCATTTATTAGACTTAACATAGAATGCATACTTGGACCAAGGGCATTATTTCCTTCAGTCTCCCACTTGTCCTTAGGGACAAGTGTGCATTTCCTAATTCCTTTGTCGCTCGATGCTTGCTCTTGAACATAAGGTAAGAGTTGTCATCCTTATTATGTCCAGAGGTGTTCCTCGGTTTCAGAGTTCAACTGATCAAATAAACAGATAATCATAGCCTATGATTCATCCGAGCACGGCCATGCATTTCACAGTTTCTAGCTCTCCGAGTGGCCTTGTACAACTTTTAAGCATCTCTTCCCGATTTATGGGAGGACAATCCCAATCTTGCGATCTTGAGATTAGACTTCGTTTGATAGGTGATTACCTGAGCGTTGCCTTTATAGCCTCCTTTTACGGTGCGACGGTTGGTCAACGTCAAAGCAACCAGTTCTCAAACAAGTAATCTCAAATCACTCAGGTATTGAGGATTTAGTGTCTAATAATTTAATGAAATTTACTTATGACAGACTTTCATCTCTTACAGTAAAGTTTCATAGGTCTTGTCCGATACTAGTCTTCCCAAAGTAAGTATCTATGCAAATGATTATGACATTGCCATGTCCACATAGTTCAAGAAACAGAACTACTAGTCATCTTGCATTCTAATCGTCTAACGTTTTCTATGCGTCCAATCTTATAGAAAACTCCGATTAGGGACCATTTTCAACCTTTGACATTCAAGTTCACTTGATAGACATTTCTTAGTCACAGGACTGGTCCTGACAGTCTATCTTGAATATATCGTCAAGTTGAAGGGACTCATCATTTAATAAACCACAAATTAAATGGAAAAATGAATTTCTTTCATTTATTGTGAATGATTAACCAATAATGTTTTACAAAGATTTAAACTCTAAAACTTTAAAACATTAAACAGAGACATCAAAGCCATTCTCCAATATGCTTGATTCCCATAGCTGCAGTGTGCGAGTTGTGCTTCGCTTGCGGCAGAGGTTTAGTTAATGGATCTGATATGTTGTCATCAGTTCCAATTTTGCTTATCTCGACTTCTTTTCTTTCAACGAACTCTCGTAGAAGGTGAAATCTACGAAGTACATGCTTGACTCTCTGGTGGTGTCTAGGCTCTTTTGCCTGTGCAATAGCTCCGTTATTATCACAATACAGGGCTATTGGTCCTTTAATGGAGGGGACACACCAAGTTCTCCTATGAACTTCCTTAGCCATATAGCTTCCTTTGCTGCTTCATGTGCAGCAATGTACTCCGCTTCAGTTGTAGAATCCGCAATGGTGCTTTGCTTAGCACTTTTCCAGCTTACTGCTCCTCCGTTGAGGCAGAAGACAAACCCAGACTGTGATCTGAAATCATCTTTGTCGGTTTGGAAACTTGCGTCCGTATAGCCTTTAACAATTAATTCATCATCTCCACCATAGACCAGGAAGTCATCTTTGTGCCTTTTCAGGTACTTCAGAATGTTCTTGGCAGCAGTCCAATGCGCCTCTCCTGGGTCTGACTGGTATCTGCTCGTAGCACTGAGTGCGTACGCAACATCCGGGCGTGTACATATCATAGCATACATTATTGAACCAATCAATGATGCATATGGAATCCCATTCATTCGTCTACGCTCATCAAGTGTTTTTGGGCACTGAGTCTTGCTTAGAGTCATTCCATGAGACATGGGTAGGTAGCCTCGCTTGGAGTCCGCCATCTTGAACCTATCAAGCACCTTATTGATATAAGTGCTTTGACTAAGTCCAATCATCTTTTTAGATCTATCTCTGTAAATCTTGATGCCCAATATGTACTGTGCTTCTCCTAGATCCTTCATCGAAAAACATTTCCCAAGCCAAATCTTGACAGAGTTCAACATAGGAATGTCATTTCCGATAAGCAATATGTCGTCGACATATAATACTAGGAAAGCAATTTTGCTCCCACTGACCTTCTTGTATACACAAGATTCGTCCGCGTTCTTGATGAAACCAAAGTCACTGACTGCTTCATCAAAACGTATATTCCAGCTCCTGGATGCCTGCTTCAATCCGTAGATTGACTTCTTTAGCTTGCATACCTTTTTAGCATTCTTTGGATCCTCAAAACCTTCAGGCTGTGTCATAAACACAGTTTCTGTTAAAACGCCGTTTAAGAAAGCAGTTTTGACATCCATCTGCCATATTTCGTAATCGTAATATGCAGCGATTGCTAACATTATTCGAATAGACTTTAGCATTGCAACTGGTGAAAAGGTTTCATCGTAATCCACACCGTGGACTTGCCTCTAACCTTTTGCAACCAATCTAGCTTTGAAAACTTCAAGTTTCCCATCCTTGTCCTTTTTCAGTTTGAAAACCCATTTGCTTCCAATGGCTTGGTAGCCATCTGGCAAATCGACCAAATCCCATACTTGGTTTTCAGACATGGAGTCTAATTCAGATTGCATGGCTTCTTGCCATTGCTTGGAGCTAGGGCTCGTCATAGCTTGCTTGTAAGTCGCAGGTTCATCACTTTCAAGTAATAGAACGTCATAGCTCTCGTTCGTCAAAATACCTAAGTACCTTTCCGGTTGATATCTATATCTTTGCGATCTACGCGGGGTAACATTTCTAGATTGACCATGATTCTCTCCAGATTCTTCTAAAGATCTCTGAGTTTCATCCTGAATGTCATCTTGAGCATTCTCTAGAGTTTGTTGTTCGACTCGAATTTCTTCGAGGTCTACTTTTCTCCCACTTGTCATTTTGGAAATGTGATCTTTCTCCAAAAAGACACCATCTCGAGCAACAAACACTTTGTTCTCAGATGTATTGTAGAAGTAATACCCCTTTGTTTCCTTTGGATAGCCCACAAGGATACATTTGTCAGATTTTGGATGAAGTTTGTCTGAAATTAATCGTTTGACGTATACTTCACATCCCCAAATCTTAAGAAAAGACACATTTGGAGGCTTTCCAAACCATAATTCGTATGGAGTCTTTTCGACAGCTTTAGACGGAGCTCTATTTATAGTGAGTGCAGCTGTATTTAGTGCATGTCCCCAAAATTCTAATGGAAGTTCGGCCTGACCCATCATTGACCTGACCATGTCTAGCAAGGTTCTGTTCCTCCGTTCTGACACACCGTTCCATTGTGGTGTTCCAGGAGGAGTCAATTCTGATAGAATTCCACATTCTTTCAGATGGTCATCAAATTCATAGCTCAGATATTCACCGCCTCTATCAGACCGCAGTGCCTTAATCTTCTTGCCTAATTGATTCTCTACTTCACTCTGAAATTCCTTGAATTTGTCAAAGGATTCAGACTTATGCTTCATTAGGTAGACATAACCATACCTACTGAAGTCATCAGTGAAAGTGATAAAGTAGCTGAAACCACCTCTAGCATTTGTACTCATTGGTCCACATACATCTGTATGGATTAAACCCAATAGTTCATTTGCTCTTTCTCCAACTTTAGAGAAAGGTTGCTTTGTCATTTTGCCAAGTAAACATGATTCGCATTTACCATAATCCTCTAAGTCAAATGGTTCTAGAATTTCTTCTCTTTGAAGTCTTTCTAAGCGTTTCAAGTTTATATGGCCTAATCGACAATGCCACAGATAGGTGAGATCTGAATCATCCTTTTTGGCCTTTTTGGTATTTATGTTATATACTTGTTTGTCGTGATCTAATAAATAAAGTCCATTGACTAATCTAGCAGATCCATAAAACATCTCTTTAAAATAAAACGAACAACTATTGTCTTTTATTATAAAGGAAAATCCCTTAGCATCTAAGCAAGAAACTGAAATGATGTTTTTAGTAAGACTTGGAACATGGAAACATTCTTCCAGTTCCAAAACTAGCCCGGAGGGCAACGACAAATAGTAAGTTCCTACAGCTAATGCAGCAATCCGTGCTCCATTTCCCACTCGTAGGTCGACTTCACCCTTGCTTAACTTTCTACTTCTTCTTAGTCCCTGTGGATTGGAACATAAGTGTGAGCCACAACCTGTATCTAATACCCAAGAAGTTGAATTAGCAAGTATACAGTCTATAACGAAAATACCTGAAGATGGAACGACTGTTCCGTTCTTCTGATCTTCCTTTAGCTTCAAGCAATCTCTCTTCCAATGCCCCTTCTTCTTGCAGTAGAAGCATTCGGATTCAGAAGTGGGTTGACTGACCTTCCTCTTTGCAGATTTGGCGCCAGTTTGCTTAGTTGGGCTGGCCTTGTTGCCACCTTTCTTAGCATTCCTCTTCTTTCCAGATTTCTTGAATTTGCCCCCACGCACCATAAGCACATCCTGCTTATCACTTTTGAGCGTCTTTTCAGCGGTCTTCAGCATACCGTGAAGCTCAGTGAGCGTTTTGTCCAGACTATTCATACTGTAGTTCAGTTTGAACTGATCATACCCGCTATGAAGAGAATGGAGGATGGTGTCTATAGCCATTTCCTGAGAAAATTGCTGATCCAGCCGACTCATATTCTCAATGAGTCCAATCATTTTGAGAACATGTGGACTTACGGGCTCGCCTTTCTTAAGCTTGGTCTCAAGAATTTGCCTATGAGTCTCGAATCTTTCGACTCGAGCCAGATCTTGGAACATGTTCTTCAACTCACTGATGATTGTGAAAGCATCTGAGTTGATGAACGTTTTCTGCAGATCCGCACTCATGGTGGCGAGCATTAGACATTTCACATCCTTGTTGGCATCAATCCAACGATTGAGGGCAGCCTGAGTGACCCCGTCGCCAGGAGCTTCGGGCATCGCCTCATCTAGGACATACTCCTTTTCTTCCTGCATAAGAACTATTTGCAAGTTCCTTTGCCAGTCAAGGAAGTTTTTCCCGTTCAACTTCTCCTTTTCGAGAATTGATCGAATGTTGAATGAATTGTTGTTTGCCATATTAAAAACTACAATTGAAAAGAATAAACAAATAAATAACCATTCACAGTTTCTCTTAATAAACTTAAATTCTAGCATACATGCATAATTCAGCGTTTATTAAGCATTTTATTCAAGTTATGTGTTCCGGCAGGTGTGAATAAAATGATTCCAAGATCCTAAAATCATTGAAGAACTAAGCACAGTTTGTCGACTTAATCCTAGAACATCTTAGGTAAGCAAAAGCCTTTTGCTAATAGTCTAGAAACTATTCTTGGTTGATAGGTACGTCTAAGAACTTATTAGGTAAACCTATCGAATTTGCCACGACATAAAAGGACTCCTTACTTATATCGTTGAGTTTCACCAAAACTAACATGTACTCACAATTATTTGTGTACCTTGCCCCTTTAGGACCAATAAGTAACACCTCGCTGAGCGAAAACTATTACTAGATTGATGTAAAGGATATCCAAGCAAGTGTATATTTTGGCATGGCACCTTTTAACTCAATTTTTAAGTTTGGAACTTAAGGCTCTTACTATGTTGGTTAGATTTTAAGTGAACTAAAATCCTTAATCATGCAACATAATCAAGCTTTTGATCTCATGCATTTTAAGACATATTTAAAAACAATAAATAACTTAAAACATGCATAAGATATTTGTGATCTAGTATGGCCCGACTTCATCTTGAAGCTTTGACTTCAAAGTCCGTCTTGAAAATCTCCGTGGGAGGCACCATTTTCTTCAAATAGGATAAGCTATAACTAATTACAACTATTTGATGGTACGCAGACCATATTTGAATTGAAAAATAACTTTGGTGCTTTAGACCAATTACATTCAAATGAATGGTACGCAGACCATATTTTCTATCCTATTTGGGCCATACTAGTCACTTCATAACCTGCAAAACAGTACATATACAATATATACCATTCACCCATTCATTATCATGAATGGCCCACATAGCTGGTTAGTAAAACACATTATGCATCACGTAAACATTTGCAGCAATTAATCAAGGGCACCAATAATCTACCAATTATTCAGTCCTTATTAATTCTAATCAAGTTGTTTTAACCTTAAGGATTTGTAGACCTAATCAAGAGTTTATGACTAAAAAGCGCTCCCACTTAAACCAATAAATTCATATGCTTTACTAATTTTAAACATAAAATTGTATTTCTAGTCTAACCGGAAACATACAAATTTAATTAAAATTTAAAGCTCATATAAATTTATAATTGAATCCAAAAAATTTAATTTAATTTCAGTCGCATTTAAATTAATTCATGATTTTAATTTTAGTAAAATAATTAGAATAAATTCCATTTATTATAATTATAATATTCAAAATTAAAATCCAAGAAATTAATTCAAATTATTAATTTTAAAATTAATTAAAATTACGTGAACTGAAATTTTTCAAATTAAACATTCAAAACGATCTAATCGTAACGCAAACACCCTACGCGTTGCACGCCCATGGGCCGTACGCACACAGCCATTGCTGGCCATGTGCGCGCAGCCCATGCGCTCGTCGCATAGCTGCTGCTGTCCTATCGCAAGCCTCCGCACAGCGCCCCATCGCACGCGAGCCATCGCTCGCAGTGCGCGCGCGCGAGATCGCTCGCTGGGCGCGCGACATCGCTCGCTGGGCGCGCTGGCTCGCTCGCTGTGCGCGCGAGCCATCGCTCGCTGGGGCGCGACATCGCTCGCTGGGCGGGCGACATCGCGCGCTGTGCGCGCGAGCCATCGCTCGCTGGGCGAGCGACATCGCGCGCTGTGCGCGCGAGTAGTGCTGGGCGCAGCGTTCGTGGCACGCGAGCTTGCGCTCGCTGCGCGCGAGGCTGCGCGTACTTGTGCGAGGCAGCGCGCGTTGTGGCGCAGCTCGCTTGCTGCCCACACGCGACTGCCTTGGCTCGCCCCTCGCCCATGCCCATTCGTTCATTGCTCGTGGCACACGACACAAGGCAGGGCTGCTGCCTTGTGCTCGTGCACTACGCCCTTGCTCATTGCATTCGTGCCGCACGGGCGACGAGCTCCCTTGCTCGTCGTCGCATGCCCGCATTATACAACACCGCTTAAGGGTAACACGAAGCGTCCATTGCTTCGTGCGTGCAAGTTATTTGAACGAATCGCATAAAAATTTAAAATTTATATTTAAAATTAATGACAAATTAATAAATAATATTAATTTCATAATTTTAGGGCGAAAAAATCGAAAATTTATTATCCAATTGATTTCCGATTGATATGGATTCAAGTCTAGGTCATAAAAATTTAAAATTTATCGTAAATTTACAATTTTTATGGTGGTTTTTAATCATAGGTTTCTAATTAAATTACAATTAATTATGAAAATCAAATTAATTCTAAATTATTCTAATTTTCAACAAATTAATCATAATTACAAATTAGATTGCATAATTAACAAGACTAGGCATTCAAACTTGTTAAACATATGCAGTAGGTCAATCAAAAATTCAAGATTTATCAACAAGAATCGCAAATATTTAATTTAACATCTTAAATTTACAAAATTTTGCATTCGAAAAACTAAAACCTTCGAAAAGTCATAGTTAGGCTTCGAATTTGAGAATTCTGGGTTCGGCAGAAAAATACTATTTTTGTCAAAATTTTAGAATGCCTTTTACATGCGGAATTGACACAAAAATCACTCAATTCGGATGAGTAACGAAGAAACTGCCGAAAAACTGCGTACGTATAATTAAATAAACGCAATTTGCAATTAATTAACAATTACGAAAATTAATCACCCCTTTTAATTCTTGCAAATTTGTAATATTTAACCATGTTCATGCAATTTAGATTATGAAAATAATAAGGGGCTCGTGATACCACTGTTAGGTTATGATTCATATGACAGTTCATAAATCATGCGGAAAAACCATAAAGCCAGGAAACATATTATTTACACATAATCATTTAGCATAGTTTAGATGCATACTCTTTGTTGCGTGCCTTCCCTAGCTGCGCCCGAACCGAACAAGAACAAGTCTTTAGGACTCCAAGTGTCGTCCCTCCGTAGATAGTCCACAGCACGTCCGGATCCGCCTTAAGATTGACCAACTAGAATCGCCCTTAAGGTTCTAATATTTTCGGTTGGGTAGGCAAGAATATTGGCTGATTTTTCTGCTTAAAAATCTTAGTTTTGAATACTCAAAACTTGTGTATAAATAATGACCCCTATGCCTTTATTTATAGAGTTATGGAAAAGGAATCGCAATCCTAGTAGGATACGAATTAATTGAAATTAGAATCCTACATGAATTCTATTTAATTAATTTATCTAATTAGGAATAGGAATTTAATCACACACTAACTCTTGCAGTTTTAGGAATCACGCATGAGCACAAACTCACACACACACGGCAGCCACAAGGGCTGCTCATGCGCATGCGAGCAGCAGCCCATGCAGCGCGGCCCACGCATCCGTGGCCTTGGTGCGCGCTGGGCTTGTGGCGTGCGTGCTTGCTGGGCGATGGCCCGGCTTCGTGCTGGGCCTTCGTCCGGCAGGCCTCGTCCGATGCTAATTCGTACGATACGCTTCCGATTAAATTTCCATTTCCGGAATCTATTTCCGATACGAACAATATTTAATATTTCCGATTCCGGAATTAATTTCCGTTTCGAACAAATATTTAATATTTCCGTTTCCGGAATTATTTTCCGATTCCGGTAATATTTCCGATTCTGACAATATTTCCGTTTCCGGCAATATTTCCGATTCTGGTAATATTTCCATTTCCAATAATATTTTCCGATACGTACCATGTTTCCGTTTCCGGCAACATCTACGACTTGGATAATATTCATATTTCCGACACGATCCATATTTCCGTTTCCGGCAATATCATCGTTTCCGGAGTATTCATTTCTTGCCTGTGACGATCTTAGCTCCCACTGAAACCAAGATCCGTCGGTTCCGAATATTCATAGATGGAGTATTTAATGCCATTAAATACTTGACCCGTTTACGTACTATTTGTGTGACCCTACGGGTTCAGTCAAGAGTAAGCTGTGGATTAATATCATTAATTCCACTTGAACTGAAGCGGCCTCTAGCTAGGCATTCAGCTCACTTGATCTCACTGAATTATTAACTTGTTAATTAATACTGAACCGCATTTATTAGACTTAACATAGAGTGCATACTTGGACCAAGGGCATTATTTCCTTCAATGACATGTGTGAGGGGGTCGAAAAAGCGCGAGGCTAATGCGTGACCTCGTCCCTCGTGGGTGTGACGATTCTTTTTATTCAATCAAGTGTAATTGGATTTCCTGTGAGTATACACCCAATTGACTAGTAATATAGGAGTCACCATTCAGTTTTTAACGACAATGAGAAAAACTGACAAAACCCGGTTATCGTGACATAAAGGGAGTGCAATTATGTTTGACCACGACGGCCGTAGGTTCCCTTGTGATCCCTGGTGTGGGGATCTCTCAACATACACCCGCAAGGTAGAGATTGAGGGTTCGGGGGACTGTAACTACCGAGAGGAGTAATTCGCTTGTCGATAACTCCAGAGGCAGGATATCCTTACTAGCTCAGCATAAATAATTGAAGGGACATGCGTTAACTATTAAACTAATCTGAGTTGATTTTAGCAATATGCAACATATAATGCTAATTCGATCGTGATTATCTGATTTAAAAAGCATTAAGGGACCTAGCATGATAATTCGATTTCCCAAAAATATTATATTTGTTAGGCGTGATAGAACAATCAGATTAGGTTAGTTTAACAGTTCATAAAAAGGGCGAGGAAAGCAGTCAAATCATCGAAAAGGGACACATTACGACGCACCCTTGAGAGGTGCGTCACGGTTCTCAGAAAACTAACCACTTTCACTTTGCTATTTCTCCTTTTTATTTAACGAATCTCAATTATGGGACAGGATACGTTCTGTTCGATTTATGGATCGATTGCGACAGAACGCGTGAACAGTTTCACAGCGAGAGGCTTAGGCTAAGGGTTGGAGTCAATACTCAGAATATAATTATGTGTTGTTGTGTGTCCTTTCACGTCGAAACTAGGGGCCTATTTATAGGGAAGAGTTCGTGGAAAGATAAAATTGCAGAGTTCTAATCCACAAAGAATTAAGAAAAGAGACGTACCCAGGTATTTTCAGCGCCCAGGCCTGGGCGCCGAAGATTTCGGCGCCCAGAGCCAGGCGTTGAAAATAGGGTCTGGGCCGTTTTGTTTAGTCAGATTCGGATTCCTAAAATCCGTAGAGTTTGAGATTAATTTGAGTCTTTTAGCGCGTATCAATTTTATGACGGAATGCGTCTGGGCCCGTTACGAACTCTAGGCTCGTTAGGATTTTAATTAATACGTAACTCTTATTTCCGAATCCTATTAGGAATAGGATTCTCGCGGTTTTCTATCTCATTTAGGATTTATGTTGGAATGCAACACCTAATTCTGACAGGTTTCTATCCTTTATGATTTGCCACTTTTAGAAGCTACCTTTTACGGCAATTACTATTTTTATCAGGTTTCCATAAATAGCAGGTTTCGGGTGAAATGAAATGGGGAATCGAGATTCGTTTATTTTATAGGAGATGCGTTGTCAAGTGGAGTTTTTATGCTTTCATCATCGAACCTTTCCCTTGCGGGAATGGGGACAAAAGTAGGTGTCTACAGTTAGCCCCCACTTTGACTGAGTCTTGGAGTAAGACGATGGTCAAAGTATTAGACGGAGTGCGTCACACAAGCCATGGTGTATGTGACCTGTTTTGCGAGGGTCTCACGAGCCCCCGAGTGATAACATTTGACTTAAGGGTCATCACTTGAAGTGTCGACATATCCCTCACGTGTCATTGGGATTTGTCAACTGATAGTATAGAAACTTCCTCACTTTGTCATTGGAAGAATCTAAAGGTGCGTAGAAAACCCCCTCACTTTGTCATTGGGAGTAGCTACAGATGTTTTCGAAATCAAAGCTGTAAGGTGTAATTGGGCCTGGCCAAGCCCAATCACGAGGTAAAACGTTTTTAAAGATTCTCATTTTCAGGGCTAGCTAAACGAGAAAACCCCCTTGTTTTTATAGGACGTAAAACGAAGGAAAATCCAGCACATCGTTCTTTTTTGGAAAAACGGAAAACCAATCCTTTAATTTTTGGAAAAAGGGAAAACCGATCCTTTAATTTTTAGAAAAAGGGAAAACCGATCCTTTAATTTTTGGAAAAAGGGAAAACCGATCCTTTAATTTTTGGAAAAAGGGAAAACCGATCCTTTAATTTTTGGAAAAAGGGAAAACCGATCCTTTAATTTTTGGAAAAAGGGATAACCGAAAAAAGTTATCGCTGCAGCGACTAAGGACCTGCGCGGTTAGTGACGCAGACCCCGCCGCTGAAGGTGGGCGAGCCTGTCCGCTGAGGGTGGACGCCCCGTCCGATAGAAGTGGACGAATCTGTTTTGATGTTTTGAAAATAAGGACCTACGCGGTTTGTGACGCAGACCCCGCCGGCTGAAGATGGCGAACCTGTCCGCTGAGGGTGGACGCCCCGTCCGATAGAAGTGGACGAATCTGTTTTGAAATTTATTTTGCTTTTTTTGAAAATAAGGACCTACGTGGTTTGCGCCGTAGACCCCGCCGGCTGAAGATGGCGAGCCTATTTTAAATTTGAAGATTTTATTTCTTTCGAAAACTGAGGACCTGCGCGGCTTAGTGACGCAGACCCCGCCCACTGAGGGTGGGCGAGCCCATTTTGAATTTCTTATTTTGCCTATGTAGAAGGGCTTTTGTGATTATAACCTGTTGGTGGGTCGTAATATTTCCTGATTAGATTTGTCCTATAAGTGGGTCCACACTATGTATATTTTTTGTTTAACAATTTTTTTTTTGAGATATCCAAACATGATATGGTGTGTGGCGCAGTCTGGGAATGTGATTTTGATTGCGCGCTCCTTGTTGGAGTCCATTTTTTGCGAGCCCCCAAGCGTTGGGGCTCGTCGGTTGTTTTTTGTATCTTGTAATCATGTTTGGGGTCACGCTCGTATGTGCGAGCGACCTCCTATAGTAGTGTGCTATTTTAGCGAAGCCGTGGAGTGCGACTTTAGTTTTCAGGCGACATCCGGTTTTGGCTTGGCCCGGATTATCCCTTTGACAGACAGACATTTTCTATTTGGAAAACCAATGACTTGACGACACATATTTTTGGTGTTTCGAAGAATGACCATGACATTTAACTTGCTTTTTTTTGAAAAGTGTACATGAGCGTTTTTTGAGACGAGTCTAAGTTTCGACCAAGTTTTAATGTTATTATTTTTTTCTTATTTGGGAGCTAAAGGTGCTTTGTGTTAGGTTATGATACATATGACAATTCATAAATCATGCGGAAAAACCATAAAGCCAGGAAAACATATTATTTACACATAATCATTTAGCATAGTTTAGATGCATACTCTTTGTTGCGTGCCTTCCCTAGCTGCGCCCGAACCGAACAAGAACAAGTCTTTAGGACTCCAAGTGTCGTCCCTCCGTAGATAGTCCACAGCACGTCCGGATCCGCCTTAAGATTGACCAACTAGAATCGCCCTTAAGGTACTACTTATTTTCGGCTAAATGGGCAAGAGATATGGCTGATTTTTCTGCTTAAAAATCCTAGCTTTGAATACTTTAAAGTTATGTATAAATAATGACCCTAGGCCCTTATTTATAGAGGTATGGAAAAGGAATTGGAATCCTATTAGGATACTAATTTATTTAATTAGAATCCTGCTAGGACTCTATTTAAATAAACTTTATCTAATAGGTTTAGGATTTAATCTTTTATCGAATCCCGATAGCTTTAAGATTCGCACACGAGCATCGCACGAGCACCGTACACCCCGCGCAGGCCTTGCGGCCCACGCTGAGCGCACAGCGCTCGGCCCATGCTACTGTCCGCGCGCCCATGGCTTCGGTTGGGCGTGGCTTGCGCTGGGCCTGGTCGAGGCTTTGGCGTGTGTTGGTGATGCGTGTGGATTGTTGGGCGATGGCCTGGCTTCGTGCTGGGCCTTCGTCTAGCGAGCCTCGTCCGATGCTAATTCGTACGATACGCTTTCGATTAAATTCCCGATTCCGGAATTTATTTCCGATACGAACAATATTTAATATTTCCGATTCCGGAACTAATTTCCGTTTCGAACAAATATTTAATATTGGAAAATTTGGTAATATTAATCCAACCTTTGGCCGATTTTCTTTTATTAATCCCACCTACGACATATTTTTTAATAATCCCACCTTTACTACCCGACGACTTTTATTGGGCTTAAGTGGCCGGTAATCGGTGAAAAATTCAACGAGATGGTGATGAATTGATGACGATGACTGAATATATCGAGAGAAAGTACTGCCATGTAGAGAAATAATGCCGCTTACAACAGTTTTATGACCTGTTGGGCCCAATAAAAGTTGTTGGGTAATAAAGGTGGGATTATTAAAAAATATGTCGTAGGTGGGCTTAATAAAAGAAAATCGGTCAAAGGTTGGATTAATATTACCAAATTTTCCTTTAATATTTCCGTTTCCGGAATTATTTTCCGATTCCGATAATATTTCCGTTTCTGACAATATTTCCGTTTCCGGCAATATTTCCGACTTGGATAATATTTATATTTCCGATACGATCCATATTTCCGTTTCCGGCAATATCATCGTTTCCGGAGTATTCATTTCTTGCCTGTGACGATCTCAGCTCCCACTGAAACCAAGATCCGTCGATTCCGAATATCCATAGATGGAGTATTTAATGCCATTGAATACTTGATCCGTTTACGTACTATTTGTGTGACCCTACGGGTTCAGTCAAGAGTAAGCTGTGGATTAATATCATTAATTCCACTTGAACTGAAGCGGCCTCTAGCTAGGCATTCAGCTCACTTGATCTCACTGAATTTATTAACTTGTTAATTAATACTGAACCGCATTTATTAGACTTAACATAGAATGCATACTTGGACCAAGGGCATTATTTCCTTCAGTCTCCCACTTGTCCTTAGGGACAAGTGTGCATTTCCTAATTCCTTTGTCGCTCGATGCTTGCTCTTGAACATAAGGTAAGAGTTGTCATCCTTATTATGTCCAGAGGTGTTCCTCGGTTTCAGAGTTCAACTGATCAAATAAACAGATAATCATAGCCTATGATTCATCCGAGCACGGCCATGCATTTCACAGTTTCTAGCTCTCCGAGTGGCCTTGTACAACTTTTAAGCATCTTATCCCGATTTATGGGAGGACAATCCCAATCTTGCGATCTTGAGATTAGACTTCGTTTGATAGGTGATTACCTGAGCGTTGCCTTTATAGCCTCCTTTTACGGTGCGACGGTTGGTCAACGTCAAAGCAACCAGTTCTCAAACAAGTAATCTCAAATCACTCAGGTATTGAGGATTTAGTGTCTAATAATTTTAATGAAATTTACTTATGACAGATTTTCATCTCTTACAGTAAAGTTTCATAGGTCTTGTCCGATACTAGTCTTCCCAAAGTAAGTATCTATGCAAATGATTATGACATTGCCATGTCCACATAGTTCAAGAAACAGAACTACTAGTCATCTTGCATTCTAATCGTCTAACGTTTTCTATGCGTCCAATTTTATAGAAAACTCCGACTAGGGACCATTTTCAACCTTTGACATTCAAGTTCACTTGATAGACATTTCTTAGTCACAGGACTGGTCCTGACAGTCTATCTTGAATATATTGTCAAATTGAAGGGACTCATCATTTAATAAACCACAAATTAAATGGAAAAATGAATTCTTTTCATTTATTGTGAATGATTAACCAATAATGTTTTACAAAGATTTAAACTCTAAAACTTTAAAACATTAAACAGGGATATCAAAGCCATTCTTCAATATGCTTGATTCCCATAGCTGCAGTGTGCGAGTTGTGCTTCGCCTGCGGCAGAGGTTTAGTCAATGGATCTGATATGTTGTCATCAGTTCCAATCTTGTTTATCTCGACTTCTTTTCTTTCAACGAACTCTCGTAGAAGGTGAAATCTACGAAGTACATGCTTGACTCTCTGGTGGTGTCTAGGCTCCTTTGCCTGTGCAATAGCTCCGTTATTATCACAATACAGGGCTATTGGTCCTTTAATGGAGGGGACTACACCAAGTTCACCTATGAACTTCCTTAGCCATATAGCTTCCTTTGCTGCTTCATGTGCAGCAATGTACTCCACTTCATTTGTAGAATCCGCAATGGTGCTTTGCTTAGCACTTTTCCAGCTTACTGCACCCCCGTTGAGGCAGAAGACAAACCCAGACTGTGATCTGAAATCATCTTTGTCGGTTTGGAAACTTGCGTCCGTATAGCCTTTAACAATTAATTCATCATCTCCACCATAGACCAGGAAGTCATCTTTGTGCCTTTTCAGGTACTTCAGAATATTCTTGGCAGTAGTCCAATGTGCCTCTCCTGGGTCTGACTGGTATCTGCTCGTAGCACTGAGTGCGTACGCAACATCCGGGCGTGTACATATCATAGCATATATTATTGAACCAATCAATGATGCATATGGAATCCCATTCATTCGTCTACGCTCATCAAGTGTTTTTGGGCACTGAGTCTTGCTTAGAGTTATTCCATGAGACATGGGTAGGTAGCCTCGCTTGGAGTCTGCCATCTTGAACCTATCAAGCACCTTATTGATATAAGTGCTTTGACTAAGTCCAATCACCTTTTAGATCTATCTCTGTAAATCTTGATGCCCAATATGTACTGTGCTTCTCCTAGATCTTTCATCGAAAAACATTTCCCAAGCCAAATCTTGACAGAGTTCAACATAGGAATGTCATTTCCGATAAGTAATATGTC
This sequence comes from Spinacia oleracea, assembly GCF_020520425.1. Lineage (NCBI taxonomy): Eukaryota > Viridiplantae > Streptophyta > Magnoliopsida > Caryophyllales > Amaranthaceae > Spinacia > Spinacia oleracea. The sequence continues at coordinate 45,300,475 of NC_079488.1, forward strand.
ATCGACATATAATACTAGGAAAGCAATTTTGCTCCCACTGACCTTCTTGTATACACAAGATTCGTCTGCGTTCTTGATGAAACCAAAGTCACTGACTGCTTCATCAAAACGTATATTCCAGCTCCTGGATGCCTGCTTCAATCCGTAGATTGACTTCTTTAGCTTGCATACCTTTTTAGCATTCTTTGGATCCTCAAAACCTTCAGGTTGTGTCATAAACACAGTTTATGTTAAAACACCGTTTAAGAAAGAAGTTTTGACATCCATCTGCCATATTTCGTAATCGTAATATGCAGCGATTGCTAACATTATCCGAATAGACTTTAGCATTGCAACTGGTGAAAAGGTTTCATCGTAATCCACACCGTGGACTTGCCTGTAACCTTTTGCAACCAATTTAGCTTTGAAAACTTCAAGTTTCCCATCCTTGTCCTTTTTCAGTTTGAAAACCCATTTGCTTCCAATGGCTTGGTAGCCATCTGGCAAATCGACCAAATCCCATACTTGGTTTTCAGACATGGAGTCTAATTCAGATTGCATGGCTTCTTGCCATTGCTTGGAGCTAGGGCTCGTCATAGCTTGTTTGTAAGTCGCAGGTTCTTCACTTTCAAGTAATAGAACGTCATAGCTCTCGTTCGTCAAAATACCTAAGTACCTTTCCGGTTGAGATCTATATCTTTGCGATCTATGCGGGGTAACATTTCTAGATTGACCATGATTCTCACCAGATTCTTCTAAAGATCTCTGAGTTTCATCCTGAATGTCATCTTGAGCATTCTCTAGAGTTTGTTGTTCGACTCGAATTTCTTCGAGGTCTACTTTTCTCCCACTTGTCATTTTGGAAATGTGATCTTTCTCCAAAAAGACACCATCTCGAGCAACAAACACCTTGTTCTCAGATGTATTGTAGAAGTAATACCCCTTTGTTTCCTTTGGATAGCCCACAAGGATACATTTGTCAGATTTTGGATGAAGTTTGTCTGAAATTAATCGTTTGACGTATACTTCACATCCCCAAATCTTAAGAAAAGACACATTTGGAGGCTTTCCAAACCATAATTCGTATGGAGTCTTTTCGACAGCTTTAGACGGAGCTCTATTTATAGTGAGTGCAGCTGTATTTAGTGCATGTCCCCAAAATTCTAATGGAAGTTTGGCCTGACCCATCATTGACCTGACCATGTCTAGCAAGGTTCTGTTCCTCCGTTCCGACACACCGTTCCATTGTGGTGTTCCAGGAGGAGTCAATTCTGATAGAATTCCACATTCTTTCAGATGGTCATCAAATTCATAGCTCAGATATTCACCGCCTCTATCAGGCCGCAGTGCCTTAATCTTCTTGCCTAATTGATTCTCTACTTCACTCTGAAATTCCTTGAATTTGTCAAAGGATTCAGACTTATGCTTCATTAGGTAGACATAACCATATCTACTGAAGTCATCGGTGAAAGTGATAAAGTAGCTGAAACCACCTCTAGCATTTGTACTCATTGGTCCACATACATCTGTATGGATTAAACCCAATAGTTCATTTGCTCTTTCTCCAACTTTAGAGAAAGGTTGCTTTGTCATTTTGCCAAGTAAACATGATTCGCATTTACCATAATCCTCTAAGTCAAATGGTTCTAGAATTCCTTCCTTTTGAAGTCTTTCTAAGCGTTTCAAGTTTATATGGCCTAATCGACAATGCCACAGATAGGTGAGATCTGAATCATCCTTTTTGGCCTTTTTGGTATTTATGTTATATACTTGTTTGTCGTGATCTAATAAATAAAGTCCATTGACTAATCTAGCAGATCCATAAAACATCTCTTTAAAATAAAACGAACAACTATTGTCTTTTATTAAAAAGGAAAATCCCTTAGCATCTAAGCAAGAAACTGAAATGATGTTTTTAGTAAGACTTGGAACATGGAAACACTCTTCCAGTTCCAAAACTAGCCCGGAGGGCAACGACAAATAATAAGTTCCTACAGCTAATGCAGCAATCCGTGCTCCATTTCCCACTCGTAGGTCGACTTCACCCTTGCTTAACTTTCTACTTCTTTTAGTCCCTGTGGATTGGAACATAAGTGTGAGCCACAACCTGTATCTAATACCCAAGAAGTTGAATTAGCAAGTATACAGTCTATAACGAAAATACCTGAAGATGGAACGACTGTTCCGTTCTTCTGATCTTCCTTTAGCTTTGGACATTTTTTTTTGTAATGGCCTATTCCATCACAATAAAGACAGCTTGATGTGGACTTGTCCTGCTTTGATTTAGCATTGCCCTTGGACTTTCCACTTTTCTTGAACGGTCTCTTTTTTAGCCTTGAGTAAATCTTTGGCTTCACAGTCCAGTATTATTTCAGCCTTTCTGACAAGGTGAACAAATTCTGCAACTGTTTCTTCTCTTTGTTCACTTAGGTATAGTTGCTTGAAGTGACCAAACCCACTGTGTAGTGAATTGAGCAAGATAGAGACTGCCATCCTTTCGTTTATTGGTGTTCCTAAGAGACTTAGGCGATCAAAGTATGAACGCATAAGATCCACATGGAACCTCAGTGGGATGCCTACCCTCTGTTTAGTGCGAAGGAGCTGAACATGTGTTTCTTGGACTTCCATCCTATAACACCTATTGGGAGAACTAACCTTTAGACCAGACATTGATTCAATCAACTCATGGACGTTCAGGTCCCTGTCCTCCGTGCTTCCACGACAGATATCCCTCAGATTCTTGATGAGCGTAAAAGGTTCATAGGCTACAAACCTTCTAGCCCAATCATCAGGGATATTGTTCAGCATGAGACTCATAACCTTTTTGAGATCCGCATCCCAGGCGTAAAATCTCTAAGGGGTCATGTCTCTGGCATAGTAGCTTGGCATGGGATGTGATAGTACATACTCAAGTCCATTGAGTTTGACTATTTCAACTAGCTTAGCTTCCCATTCAAGAAAATTTGCCAGGTTCAGCTTGACCATAAGCTCAGAACCCATGATGATGTTTTGATTGTTGTTTGCCATATTTAAAACTACAATTGAAAAGAATAAACAAATAAATAACCATTCACAGTTTCTCTTAATAAACTTAAATTCTAGCATACATGCATAATTCAATGTTTATTAAGCATTTTATTCAAGTTATGTGTTCCGGCAGGTGTGAATAAAATGATTCCAAGATCCTAAAATCATTGAAGAACTAAGCACAATTTGTCGACTTAATCCTAAAACATCTTAGGTAAGCAAAAGCCTTTTGCTAATAGTCTAGAAACTATTCTTGGTTGATAGGTACGTCTAAGAACTTATTAGGTAAACCTATCGATTTTGCCACGACATAAAAGGACTCCTCACTTATATCGTTGAGTTTCACCAAAACTAACATGTACTCACAATTATTTGTGTACCTTGCCCCTTTAGGACCAATAAGTAACACCTCGCTGAGCGAAAACTATTACTAGATTGATGTAAAGGATATCCAAGCAAGTGTATATTTTGGCATGGCACCTTTTAACTCAATTTTTAAATTTGGAACTTAAGGCTCTTACTATGTTGGTTAGATTTTAAGTGAACTAAAATCCTTAATCATGCAACATAATCAAGCTTTTGATCTCATGCATTTCAAGACATATTTAAAAGCAATAAATAACTTAAAACATGCATAAGATAAATGTGATCTAGTATAGCCCGACTTCATCTTGAAGCTTTAACTTCAAAGTCCGTCTTGAAAATCTCCGTGGGAGGCACCATTTTCTTCAAATAGAATAAGCTATAATTAAAACTAATTACAACTATTTGATGGTACGCAGACCATATTTGAATTGAAAAACAACTTTGGTCCTTTAGACCAATTACATTCAAATTAATGGTACGCAGACCATATTTTCTATCCTATTTGGGCCATACTAGTCACTTCATAACCTGCAAAACAGTATATATACAATATATACCATTCATCCATTCATTATCATGAATGGCCCACATAGCTGGTTAGTAAAACACATTATGCATCACTTAAACATTTGCAGCAATTAATCAAGGGCACCAATAATCTACAAATTATTCAGTCCTTATTAATTCTAATCAAGTTGTTTTAACCTTAAGGATTTGTAGACCTAATCAAGAGTATATGACTAAAAAGAGCTCCCACTTAAACCAATAAATTCATATGCTTTACTAATTTTAAACATAAAAATGTATTTCTAGTCTAACCGGAAACATACAAATTTAATTAAAATTTAAAGCTCATATAAATTTATAATTGAATCCAAAAATTTAATTTAATTTCAGTCGTATTTAAATTAATTCATGATTTTAATTTTAGTAAAATAATTAGAATAAATAAAATTTATTATAATTACAATATTCAAAATTAAAATCCAAGAAAAAAATTTAAATTATTAATTTTAAAATTAATTAAAATTACGTAAACTGAAAATTTCAAATTAAAATTTCAAAACGATCTAATCGCAACACAACAATCCCACGCAACGCACGCCCATGGGCCACACGCACACAGCCATCGCTGGCCATGTGCGCGCAGCCCATGCGCTGCCTCGCATCGCTGCTGCTCACCATCGCAAGGCATCACGCATGGTGCTCGCTGCGCGCGCCAGCGCTCGACGCACGAGCATGCTGCCGCAGCCCATCGATGGGCGCAGCGCTCGTCGCACGTCGCAACACGCACCCGCACGCCATCGCTGGGCGCAACGCTCGTCGCACGCACAACAAGCGCTCGCACGGCATCGTTGGGCGCAGCGCTCGTCGCACGCACAATAGCGCTCGCACGCCATCGCTGGGCGCAGCGCTCATCGTACGCACAACAACGCTCGCTGCGCGCGAGAGATCGATGCTTGGCGCAGCACTCGTGGCACGCGAGCTTACGCTCGCTGCGCGCGAGGCTCCGCATGCTTGCGCGAGGCAGTGCGCGCTGTGGCGCAGCTCGCTTGCTGCCCACACGCGACTGCTCGTGCCTTGCTCTCGCCCTCGCCCATTCGCCCATTGCACACAGCCCACGACACAAGGCAGGGCTGCTGCCTTGTGCTCGTGCACCATGGCCTTGCTCATTGCATTCGTACCGCATGGGCGACGAGCTCCCTTGCTCGTCGTCACATGCCCGCACTATACAACACCCCTTAAGGGTAACACGTAGCGTCCATTGCTTTGTGCGTGCAAGTTATATGAGCGAATCGCATAAAAATTTAAAATTTATATTCAAAATTAATGACAAATTAATAAATAATATTAATTTCATAATTTTCGGGCGAAAAATCGAAAATTTATTATTCAATTGATTTCCGATTAACATGGATTCAAGTCTAGGTCATAAAAAATTTAAAATTTAACATAAATTTACAATTTTTATGGTGGTTTTTAATCATAGATATCTAATTAAATTATAATTAATTATGAAAATCAAACTAATTCTAAATTATTCTAATTTTCAACAAATTAATCATAATTACAAATTAGATTGCATAATTAACAAGGCTAGGTATTCAAACTTGTTAAACATATACAGTAGGTCAATCAAAAATTCAAGATTTATCAACAAGAATCGCAAATATTTAATTTAACATCTTAAATTTACGAAATTTTGCATTCGAAAAACTAAAACCTCCGAAAAGTCATAGTTAGGCTTCGAATTTGAGAATTCTGGGTTCGGCCGAAAAATACTTTTTTGTCAAAATTTTAGAATGCCTTTTACATGCGGAATTGACACAAAAATCACTCGATTTGGATGAGTAACGAAGAAACTGCCGAAAAACTGCGTACGTATAATTAAATAAACGCAATTTGCAATTGATGAACAATTACGAAAATTAATCACCCCTTTTAATTCTTGCAAATTTGTAATATTTAACCATGTTCATGCAATTTAGATTATGAAAATAATAAGAGGCTCGTGATACCACTATTAGGTTATCATACATATGACAATTCATAAATCATGCGGAAAAACCATAAAGCCAGGAAAACATATTATTTACACATAATCATTTAGCATAGTTTAGATGCATACTCTTTGTTGCGTGCCTTCCCTAGCTGCGCCCGAACCGAACAAGAACAAGTCTTTAGGACTCCAAGTGTCGTCCCTCCGTAGATAGTCCACAGCACGTCCGGATCCGCCTTAAGATTGACCAACTAGAATCGCCCTTAAGGTACTACTTATTTTCGGCTAAATGGGCAAGAGATATGGCTGATTTTTCTGCTTAAAAATCCTAGCTTTGAATACTTTAAAGTTATGTATAAATAATGACCCTAGGCCCTTATTTATAGAGGTATGGAAAAGGAATTGGAATCCTATTAGGATACTAATTTATTTAATTAGAATCCTGCTAGGACTCTATTTAAATAAACTTTATCTAATAGGTTTAGGATTTAATCTTTTATCGAATCCCGATAGCTTTAGGATTCGCACACGAGCATCGCACGAGCACCGTACACCCGCGCAGGCCTTGCGGCCCACGCTGAGCGCACAGCGCTCGGCCCATGCTACTGTCCGCGCGCGCCCATGGCTTCGGCTGGGCCTGGTCGAGGCTTTGGCGTGTGTTGGTGATGCGTGTGGATTGCTGGGCGATGGCCTGGCTTCGTGCTGGGCCTTCGTCTAGCGAGCCTCGTCCGATGCTAATTCGTACGATACGCTTTCGATTAAATTCCCGATTCCGGAATTTATTTCCGATACGAACAATATTTAATATTTCCGATTCCGGAACTAATTTCCGTTTCGAACAAATATTTAATATTTCCGTTTCGAACAAATATTTAATATTTCCGTTTCCGGAATTATTTTCCGATTCCGATAATATTTCCGTTTCTGACAATATTTCCGTTTCCGGCAATATTTCCGACTTGGATAATATTTATAATTCCGATACGATCCATATTTCCGTTTCCGGCAATATCATCGTTTCCGGAGTATTCATTTCTTGCCTGTGACGATCTCAGCTCCCACTGAAACCAAGATCCGTCGATTCCGAATATCCATAGATGGAGTATTTAATGCCATTAAATACTTGATCCGTTTACGTACTATTTGTGTGACCCTACGGGTTCAGTCAAGAGTAAGCTGTGGATTAATATCATTAATTCCACTTGAACTGAAGCGGCCTCTAGCTAGGCATTCAGCTCACTTGATCTCACTGAATTTATTAACTTGTTAATTAATACTGAACCGCATTTATTAGACTTAACATAGAATGCATACTTGGACCAAGGGCATTATTTCCTTCACTTTGGGCTTGATCCTTCTTGCAATAGGGCCTCGTGTTTTAGCAACACGGTCTTAAGTCTTTTCCTATTCCGTGTTTTGTGAAATCTGGGCCTTGGGCTGCATTTTCAGTGCCCAAGCTCAGGCGTTAAACTGGGCGCTGAAAGTTCTTTCCTGGTAATATTTGATTTTCGGATTTCTGAACACGTTTCCGAATGGGATCAGGATGTCATGGGGTGCGTTCAGCTATATATAGGGGCTAGATACGTCCTTATTTTCCATCACTCTCAAATTCTTTCTCTCTTTTTGCTGTGCTCTAATTATTTACTACTTTTGCCATGTCGATCCCTACTTTCTCACTCCAACGGACTGTTAGGCATTGGCTACGGGCCCTTACTCCCACAGAAAAAGCTTTGTTAAAAGAATACCACTTAGAGGCACTTTTAGGCTTACAACAAATTAATATTGATTATAATTTTCTGCATGCTGCCCTAAGCTTTTGGGACTCCGATCATCATGTTTTTTCCTTTCGGGGCAATGAAATATGTCCTTTGCCCGATGAATTTGCTGCGATCCTTGGTTATCCTACTAATGCTACTCCTGTTACCCCTGGTACTGTTGAAGAGGGTAAAACAACCATAAGGGCTTTCCTAGGGCTAGATGATAACATGTTTGCTGAGATTGTTGTAGATGATAAGGTTAATTTGGCAAAACTTGTAAAACATCACTTTAGGCCTAGTAAAAATATGACCGAACAAAAATTGAACATTTGAGCCCTTGTATTTTGCTTGTTGAATCATTATTTTCTATCGAATAACAATGGTGAGTTCGGTGACATAAGGTTGATCCCCTTGATTAGCCAGATGGAAAGTTGCTATTCTATTATGCCGTTGGTTGTTGCTGAGACTTTGCTGAGTGCGGATGAATTGAAGAAGGGCGCCAAATCTGAATATTTTAAGGGGAGCCCCCTATTGCTGCAGGTAATCGATCTTTTCCTTGCGCACATGTATTTTTTTTGCACATATTTCTTTCTGCCTGGGGCTGAGTTTCAGCGCCCAGGGCTGGGCGCTGGAATATTCGGCGCCTGGTCCTGGGCGTTGAAACTGCGCCCTAGGAACCTTTTTCCCTTTCTTTTCATTCTTTTGATTCGATCGTACCTGTTTTTGCAGATTTGGCTTGCGGAACGGCTTAGACTTTTGGAAGCTCCTGCAGATCCTAAACATTATCGCCCCATAGCTTTGGGTAACCGAAAATACTTGCACCAAGGCCGGGACGAGGCCGAATGGACCTCCTTTTTTACTTATGGCATTTGTTCTATTAAGTGGGTGGTACCATGGTGGGGTTTGACTACTATGACAGGGGGGTCTGATGTATCGGTTTATGTTTCTTTGTTGGGGCTATCTCGTCCCATTTATATTTTCCCTTACCGAGTCATGCGTCAATATGGTTTAAGGCAGACTATCCCCTTTTCTGATACGGTACCACCTAAGGTAGCGGCCTTTGCACAAACACGGGTCCTAGCGTGGGCCAAGTATTATGATGGCCTCCGGCGTTGGGCCGTAGCTACAAATGGCTTTGTGGGTCTTTCTGAAAACTACAAGTTGTGGATGAGCTCAGATGACAAAGATGTGAGGACCGAGGCTCGAAATGGGGAGCCGGCTGAGCTTTTGATACCTCGTATTCGTGTTAAGTATGAGGGTCCTGATTCTGCCAAACCTCGTACTTATAGTTTTAAGACTGTGAAAGCTCGTCCTGATTGAAAGAGAAAGGAAGTTCCTCCCCGTTCCAGTTTCAGGCCTAAAAAGATGCCTAACATGAAGGGGCCTGCTGTTGTTAAAAGAAATGCAAGCTCTCGCGGAGATCGTCGCCGGAACAATGTATGGGTTAGGAAGGCTCAGCCGCCTGTAGAAACAGTGGCTAGTCTAGTTGATGATAATAATCCTTCTCCCACCATTGCCTGTGCCTTCGAGGCTGAGCGGGCTATAATTGAGAATGTTTCTGAAGCCTTGACATCTTTGGAAGTTAGTGTCCAGGAGCCGGTTCTTATGGAGATTGATATTGGGGCAGCGCAGAAAACTATGGGGGTGGATCCTGCGAACATTGCTCTCTATAAGACTTTATTTGATGATCCGGAAGAACTAGAGTAGTGTAGTTCTTTGCTAGGGTGTAGGTGCCCTTTATTTATTTCAGTTGTGTTTGTTTTTTATTCCTAGCACTTCGTTTTCCCTGTTATTATATTTTAATAAAGGCGTATTTTTAGTTTTTATTTATTTTTGTTTCTCCTCTTTTTTTATGTATTATATATGTCTAACACTTATTGCAAAGAATATATTTTTTTATTTGGACCAAATCCTTGGTAAGGATTGCCTACGTATCTTGTCAAAATCAGGTCGCGCGTAGTTCTAGCTTTAGAATAAGTTCTAGTATGCCGGATTTCGGTAGATATGTCCTGAAGTGGAAACATATTACTTAATTGGTCAAATGAGTGAAGTATTTGCCATTATTTTCATCTGCCGTTTTTTTTTGCCATAGGTTGCGTAAAAAGCGACCAATTTGTATAGTTGTATTCTTGGTAAACCTATTTGGATACGTATTGTACCCCCCAAGTATTCGTTATTTTTCCGTTGTGTGCGGATAAAATGACGAGCACTTTCGAAAAAGAAAACTTTTGGCAGGCAGAGAGTTTCAACGCCCAGGCTGGGGCGTCAGAAATTTCGGCGCCCAGCCCTGGGCGCTGAAAATGACTTGGGCGGTCATTTATTTGACGCTTTGCTTCACATGTTCTTGCGTTTATTTCTATTTCGTTTTTTGTGCCTTGATATTTTGCTTTGTAGTTAAAGTTAATTTTGAGGCTATTTTGGAGGCTTTTTTGACTGTTAGCGTGAAACGCATTTTTGTCCAGATTAATTTTTTCTATTGGTGACTCAAAACAGTTTTAGAACTGGAGTTAGGGTGCGGAACTTATGAAGATCTTTGTGTAGGCTTTGGAGGTAGGTTGGTAGTGAAGGGTATGATGGAATCTATGTTTTATGAATCTGCTTTTTTTTTTGTAACATTTGCATTGTTTTAAATTTTTGATTTCCTTTGATTTTAGGTTGCATGGATTGGTTCTGACACTGGTCGGCTTTTTAGGTTTTGGGGATATGAATGGGATAGTGTGGTTTATTTTGTGGGTTTCGGGAATTGATTCTCATGGCATTATTTCAAAACCGAGTGGGCTTTGTTTGTTGGGCCTATAGTGGGCCGCTTCTTTATTTTGCAAGTACATTTGGTGTTTAATTAGTGTTAGAATAAAATTTTCAGGAGAAATATTACGCCTTTATTGATTCGGAAAGTAAGGAAAACACACTGAAATAAAACCGACCCATATTCTAAAGGGCCTTAGGACCATCTAAAGTCTCTATTATTTTTTTCTATCAATCTAAAGAACTACTAGGCGCTTTATACTAATGGTGCTCTATGTGGCTCAAGCCTGGGGTTTAGTCTCATAAAACTTCGGTCCTTCACCGGTACTCATCTTGAATTCCATTCCTTTTGCGTTGACCCACTGATATGTCTTCACCCATCCGTTCTCGACCTCTTCTAGTGTTGATGCAGGAGAGATTAACCGGGTTGGATCGAAACCTTCATCTTGTAAAGCTAGGGTAGTCATCACAGTCTCGTCCTCCATAGGCCTCGATTCGTTAAACAATGTCCACAGAGCCTGGTTGTCCAATATTTTAGCTGTTTTAGTCTTGGTGAGGTGGGGTGCCTCATCCAAGGTGTGGCAGTCATGGAAAATTTCAAATCCGGGTTTTAGCAAGCCATCCTGAACGAAGGGTTCAGGGAAATCGCAGCATGGGTGTTCTTCTCCTTCCCGAATGAACATCCCGTTAAGGGTCCTTTGATATGGGGGAAGGAGGGCGGTTTGTTTGGTTTTGTTAAAGCGTAGCCTAGATAGGCGGTCAGCAATATCTTCCTCCGTTGGTTCATAACCTAAGACAAAGGGAGTAGATTTGTTGGGAAAAGGATGGAATGTGCATTCCTTCTTTCTTATGCCCAATGGGGTTCCTGGAAAATAGCCTTGAGCTAACAGCATTCTAGGGATGACTCGGGATGCATGCGGGTCTAGGAAAGCTGGATCATAATTTTCGATGAACTGGATTGTTTCTTCCATTTGAAACCCATAAAGGTCGTCTGCAGTTTCGGCCGTTCCAACCATAGTACAACTGACGTCGAGAGGAGGGGCGCGGATTTCTAGTATTACCCCGTTATGGTTAAGTTTAACCATTTGGTGCAAGGTAGAAGCCACACCTCCTAAGTCATGGAGCCAAGGTCGCCCCAAGAGGAGGTTGAAAGTGGGCTTGATGTCGATAATTTGAAACTCCGTGGTGCGTGCCATAGGCCCGGTTTGTATGGTAAGGTTGATTTTCCCCAATACAGGCCTTCGGGAGTTATCATAAGCTCGTACCCCTTGCGTGGAGGTTTGGAAGTCATCGCTTCCTAGCCCCAAGCAATGGGCGGTTCGCAATGGGCAGACATTAACCGCCGAACCATTATCTACGAGCGCTAGGGGGATGTTTTGTCCTTTGCATCCAACCACTAGGTAAAGGGCTTTATTGTGAGCACCCCCCTCTTTGGGTAAGTCTTTATCAGTGAAAACTATGGCCTTTTCTCCGGCATCTCTCGTGACATGGCTAACCAATGAGTCAGGTGTGATATCTGTAGGTACTGAGATGAGGTCAAGTGAGCGAATAAGCTTTTCGCGATGTTCCTTTGAAGTACACATAAGATCCCAGATGGTAATCTCAGCCTTGGTTCTTTTTAGTTGCTTCAGGAGAGGATTTTCAATGACTTCCGCGACGGTGGTGTGCCGTCCATTCTCAGGAGTTTTCCTAACCGGGATGTCGTCCATAGGAGGTGGGTGAATATCCGGTTGGTATATCCTTCCGGATCGGGTGAGGTTGTCGACCTCGGGCTCCTGAGGGGTGGTGTCAATGAGAGCATACCCGGGCCAAGTTTCAGTGAAGAGGTCCTGGCCCGAGACTTGAGACAGGTAAATATCTTCAGCATCATCATTCCACACACCGCACACTTTCCTCTTGATTCGATCCATAGGGACCACAGCGAGTGGTGCACCTTGGGGTGTAATATACACCATGGGGTCGAAATTCTCTGGTTGGTCGAGAGAGATGTGACAAGAGCCGAGTGGGCTCTTGTTGTTGTTGGGTTTGCCAACGTTAGGGAGAGGTATTACTTAATCCTCTATCATGTCCTGGATCGTATGTTTTAGAGTTCAGCAGTTTTCAGTGTCATGCCCATTTCCTTGATGGAATTTGCAGTAAGTACCTTCGACCCAATATTTGTTTTTGACAGGAGGGTCACGGGTGGGGCCTATAGGTCTCAACTTTCCTTGATTGGTTAGTCTTTCAAAGGCTTGTACCAAAGTTGACCCGAGTGGGGCAAACTTTCGATCTCGGACCCATCTTACAGGGTTTCTTCGGGCGGGAGCCTCTTCTACAGCATGGACTTCTTGGGCTTGGGATGTGTTACCCCGATTATAGGTGTTGGTCTTATATGTGGGTTTGCTCTGTATGGTTTTGGCGAGGTCGTCCTCGATTTTTATTCCCACATCATAAACTCTTTTGAAAGTGTCGAGTTGTTAAGTTATGATACATATGACAATTCATAAATCATGCGGAAAAACCATAAAGCCAGGAAAACATATTATTTACACATAATCATTTAGCATAGTTTAGATGCATACTCTTTGTTGCGTGCCTTCCCTAGCTGCGCCCGAACCGAACAAGAACAAGAACAAGTCTTTAGGACTCCAAGTGTCGTCCCTCCGTAGATAGTCCACATCACGTCCGGATCCGCCTTAAGATTGACCAACTAGAATCACCCTTAAGGTACTACTTATTTTCGGCTAAATGGGCAAGAGATATGGCTGATTTTTCTGCTTAAAAATCCTAGCTTTGAATACTTGAAAAGTTGTGTATAAATAATGACCCTAGGCCCTTATTTATAGAGGTATGGAAAAGGAATTGGAATCCTATTAGGATACTAATTTATTTAATTAGAATCCTGCTAGGACTCTATTTAAATAAACTTTATCTAATAGGTTTAGGATTTAATCTTTTATCGAATCCCGATAGCTTTAGGATTCGCACACGAGCATCGCACGAGCACCGTACACCCGCGCAGGCCTTGCGGCCCACGCTGAGCCCACAGCGCTCGGCCCATGCTACTGTCCGCGCGCGCCCATGGCTTCGGCTGGGCCTGACTTGCGCTGGGCCTGGTCGAGGCTTTGGCGTGTGTTGGTGATGCGTGTGGATTGCTGGGCGATGGCCTGGCTTCGTGCTGGGCCTTCGTCTAGCGAGCCTCGTCCGATGCTAATTCGTACGATACGCTTTCGATTAAATTCCCGATTCGGGAATTTATTTCCGATACGAACAATATTTAATATTTCCGATTCCGGAATTAATTTCCGTTTCGAACAAATATTTAATATTTCCGTTTCCGGAATTATTTTCCGATTCCGATAATATTTCCGTTTCTGACAATATTTCCGTTTCCGGCAATATTTCCGATTCCGGCAATATTTCCATTTCCGATAATATTTTCCGATACGTACCATGTTTCTGTTTCCGGCAACATCTACGACTTGGATAATATTTATATTTCCGATACGATCCATATTTCCGTTTCCGGCAATATCATCGTTTCCGGAGTAATCATTTCTTGCCTGTGACGATCTCAGCTCCCACTGAAACCAAGATCCGTTGATTCCGAATATCCATAGATGGAGTATTTAATGCCATTAAATACTTGATCCGTTTACGTACTATTTGTGTGACCCTACGGGTTCAGTCAAGAGTAAGCTGTGGATTAATATCATTAATTCCACTTGAACTGAAGCGGCCTCTAGCTAGGCATTCAGCTCACTTGATCTCACTGAATTTATTAACTTGTTAATTAATACTGAACCGCATTTATTAGACTTAACATAGAATGCATACTTGGACCAAGGGCATTATTTCCTTCAGTCTCCCACTTGTCCTTAGGGACAAGTGTGCATTTCCTAATTCCTTTGTCGCTCGATGCTTGCTCTTGAACATAAGGTAAGAGTTGTCATCCTTATTATGTCCAGAGGTGTTCCTCGGTTTTAGAGTTCAACTGATCAAATAAACAGATAATCATAGCCTATGATTCATCCGAGCACGGCCATGCATTTCACAGTTTCTAGCTCTCCGAGTGGCCTTGTACAACTTTTAAGCATCTCATCCCGATTTATGGGAGGATAATCCCAATCTTGCGATCTTGAGATTAGACTTCGTTTGATAGGTGATTACCTGAGCGTTGCCTTTATAGCCTCCTTTTACGGTGCGACGGTTGGTCAACGTCAAAGCAACCAGTTCTCAAACAAGTAATCTCAAATCACTCAGGTATTGAGGATTTAGTGTCTAATAATTTTAATGAAATTTACTTATGGCAGACTTTCATCTCTTACAGTAAAGTTTCATAGGTCTTGTCCGATACTAGTCTTCCCAAAGTAAGTATCTATGCAAATGATTATGACATTGCCATGTCCACATAGTTCAAGAAACAGAACTACTAGTCATCTTGCATTCTAATCGTCTAACGTTTTCTATGCGTCCAATTTTATAGAAAACTCCGACTAGGGACCATTTTCAACCTTTGACATTCAAGTTCACTTGATAGAAATTTCTTAGTCACAGGACTGGTCCTGACAGTCTATCTTGAATATATTGTCAAATTGAAGGGACTCATCATTTAATAAACCACAAATTAAATGGAAAAATGAATTCTTTTCATTTATTGTGAATGATTAACCAATAATGTTTTACAAAGATTTAAACTCTAAAACTTTAAAACATTAAACAGGGATATCAAAGCCATTCTCCAATATGCTTGATTCCCATAGCTGCAGTGTGCGAGTTGTGCTTCGCCTGCGGCAGAGGTTTAGTCAATGGATCTGATATGTTGTCATCAGTTCCAATCTTGTTTATCTCGACTTCTTTTCTTTCAACGAACTCTCGTAGAAGGTGAAATCTACGAAGTACATGCTTGACTCTCTGGTGGTGTCTAGGCTCCTTTGCCTGTGCAATAGCTCCGTTATTATCACAATACAGGGCTATTGGTCCTTTAATGGAGGGGACTACACCAAGTTCACCTATGAACTTCCTTAGCCATATAGCTTCCTTTGCTGCTTCATGTGCAGCAATGTACTCCGCTTCACTTGTAGAATCCGCAATGGTGCTTTGCTAAGCACTTTTCTAGCTTACTGCACCCCCGTTGAGGCAGAAGACAAACCCAGACTGTGATCTGAAATCATCTTTGTCGGTTTGGAAACTTGCGTCCGTATAGCCTTTAACAATTAATTCATCATCTCCACCATAGACCAGGAAGTCATCTTTGTGCCTTTTCAGGTACTTCAGAATATTCTTGGCAGCAGTCCAATGTGCCTCTCCTGGGTCTGACTGGTATCTGCTCGTAGCACTGAGTGCGTACGCAACATCCGGGCGTGTACATATCATAGCATACATTATTGAACCAATCAATGATGCATATGGAATCCCATTCATTCGTCTACGCTCATCAAGTGTTTTTGGGCACTGAGTCTTGCTTAGAGTTATTCCATGAGACATGGGTAGGTAGCCTCGCTTGGAGTCTGCCATCTTGAACCTATCAAGCACCTTATTGATATAAGTGCTTTGACTAAGTCCAATCACCTTTTAGATCTATCTCTGTAAATCTTGATGCCCAATATGTACTGTGCTTCTCCTAGATCTTTCATCGAAAAACATTTCCCAAGCCAAATCTTGACAGAGTTCAACATAAGAATGTCATTTCCGATAAGTAATATGTCATCGACATATAATACTAGGAAAGCAATTTTGCTCCCACTGACCTTCTTGTATACACAAGATTCGTCTGCGTTCTTGATGAAACCAAAGTCACTGACTGCTTCATCAAAACGTATATTCCAGCTCCTGGATGCCTGCTTCAATCCGTAGATTGACTTCTTTAGCTTGCATACCTTTTTAGCATTCTTTGGATCCTCAAAACCTTCAGGCTGTGTCATAAACACAGTTTCTGTTAAAACACCGTTTAAGAAAGCAGTTTTGACATCCATCTGCCATATTTCGTAATCGTAATATGCAGCGATTGCTAACATTATCCGAATAGACTTTAGCATTGCAACTAGTGAAAAGGTTTCATCGTAATCCACACCGTGGACTTGCCTGTAACCTTTTGCAACCAATCTAGCTTTGAAAACTTCAAGTTTCCCATCCTTGTCCTTTTTCAGTTTGAAAACCCATTTGCTTCCAATGGCTTGGTAGCCATCTGGCAAATCGACCAAATCCCATACTTGGTTTTCAGACATAGAGTCTAATTCAGATTTCATGGCTTCTTGCCATTGCTTGGAGCTAGGGCTCGTCATAGCTTGTTTGTAAGTCGCAGGTTCATCACTTTCAAGTAATAGAACGTCATAGCTCTCGTTTGTCAAAATACCTAAGTACCTTTCCGGTTGAGATCTATATCTTGGCGATCTACGCGGGGTAACATTTCTAGATTGACCATGATTCTCACCAGATTCTTCTAAAGATCTCTGAGTTTCATCCTGAATGTCATCTTGAGCATTCTCTAGAGTTTGTTGTTCGACTCGAATTTCTTCGAGGTCTACTTTTCTCCCACTTGTCATTTTGGAAATGTGATCTTTCTCCAAAAAGACACCATCTCGAGCAACAAACACCTTGTTCTCAGATGTATTGTAGAAGTAATACCCCTTTGTTTCCTTTGGATAGCCCACAAGGATACATTTGTCAGATTTTGGATGAAGTTTGTCTGAAATTAATCGTTTGACGTATACTTCACATCCCCAAATCTTAAGAAAAGACACATTTGGAGGCTTTCCAAACCATAATTCGTATGGAGTCTTTTCGACAGCTTTAGACGGAGCTCTATTTATAGTGAGTGCAGCTGTATTTAGTGCATGTCCCCAAAATTCTAATGGAAGTTTGGCCTGACCCATCATTGACCTGACCATGTCTAGCAAGGTTCTGTTCCTCCGTTCCGACACACCGTTCCATTGTGGTGTTCCAGGAGGAGTCAATTCTGATAGAATTCCACATTCTTTCAGATGGTCATCAAATTCATAGCTCAGATATTCACTGCCTCTATCAGACCGCAATGCCTTAATCTTCTTGCCTAATTGATTCTCTACTTCACTCTGAAATTCCTTGAATTTGTCAAAGGATTCAGACTTATGCTTCATTAGGTAGACATAACCATATCTACTGAAGTCATCAGTGAAAGTGATAAAGTAGCTGAAACCACCTCTAGCATTTGTACTCATTGGTCCACATACATCTGTATGGATTAAACCCAATAGTTCATTTGCTCTTTCTCCAACTTTAGAGAAAGGTTGCTTTGTGATTTTGCCAAGTAAACATGATTCGCATTTACCATAATCCTCTAAGTCAAATGGTTCTAGAATTCCTTCCTTTTGAAGTCTTTCTAAGCGTTTCAAGTTTATATGGCCTAATCGACAATGCCACAGATAGGTGAGATCTGAATCATCCTTTTTGGCCTTTTTGGTATTTATGTTATATACTTGTTTGTCGTGATCTAATAAATAAAGTCCATTGACTAATCTAGCAGATCCATAAAACATCTCTTTAAAATAAAACGAACAACTATTGTCTTTTATTAAAAAGGAAAATCCCTTAGCATCTAAGCAAGAAACTGAAATGATGTTTTTAGTAAGACTTGGAACATGGAAACACTCTTCCAGTTCCAAAACTAGCCCGGAGGGCAACGACAAATAATAAGTTCCTACAGCTAATGCAGCAATCCGTGCTCCATTTCCCACTCGTAGGTCGACTTCACCCTTGCTTAACTTTCTACTTCTTCTTAGTCCCTGTGGATTGGAACATAAGTGTGAGCCACAACCTGTATCTAATACCCAAGAAGTTGAATTAGCAAGTATACAGTCTATAACGAAAATACCTGAAGATGGAATGACTGTTCCGTTCTTCTGATCTTCCTTTAGCTTCAAGCAATCTCTCTTCCAATGCCCCTTCTTCTTGCACTAGAAGCATTCGGATTCAGAAGTGGGTTGACCGACCTTCCTCTTTACAGATTTGGCACCAGTTTGCTTAGTTGGGCTGGCCTTGTTGCCACCTTTCTTAGCATTCCTCTTCTTTCCAGATTTCTTGAATTTGCCCCCACGCACCATAAGCACATCCTGCTTATCACTTTTGAGCGTCTTTTCAGCGGTCTTCAGCATACCGTGAAGCTCAGTGAGCGTTTTGTCCAGACTATTCATACTGTAGTTCAGTTTGAACTGATCATACCCGCTATGAAGAGAATGGAGGATGGTGTCTATAGCCATTTCCTGAGAAAATTGCTGATCCAGCCGACTCATATTCTCAATGAGTCCAATCATTTTGAGAACATGTGGACTTACGGGCTCGCCTTTCTTAAGCTTGGTCTCAAGAATTTGCCTATGAGTCTCGAATCTTTCGACTCGAGCCAGATCTTGGAACATGTTCTTCAACTCACTGATGATTGTGAAAGCATCTGAGTTGATGAACGTTTTCTGCAGATCTGCACTCATGGTGGCGAGCATTAGACATTTCACATCCTTGTTGGCATCAATCCAACGATTGAGGGCTGCCTGAGTGACCCCGTCGCCTGCGGCTTCGGGCATCGCCTGCGGCTTCGGGCATCGCCTCTTCTAGGACATACTCCTTTTCTTCCTGCATAAGAACTATTTGCAAGTTCCTTTGCCAGTCAAGGAAGTTTTTCCCGTTCAACTTCTCCTTTTCGAGAATTGATCGAATGTTGAATGAATTGTTGTTTGCCATATTTAAAACTACAATTGAAAAGAATAAACAAATAAATAACCATTCACAGTTTCTCTTAATAAACTTAAATTCTAGCATACATGCATAATTCAATGTTTATTAAGCATTTTATTCAAGTTATGTGTTCCGGCAGGTGTGAATAAAATGATTCCAAGATCCTAAAATCATTGAAGAACTAAGCACAGTTTGTCGACTTAATCCTAAAACATCTTAGGTAAGCAAAAGCCTTTTGCTAATAGTCTAGGAACTATTCTTGGTTGATAGGTACGCCTAAGAACTTATTAGGTAAACCTATCGATTTTGCCACGACATAAAAGGACTCCTTACTTATATCGTTGAGTTTCACCAAAACTAACATGTACTCACAATTATTTGTGTACCTTGCCCCTTTAGGACCAATAAGTAACACCTCGCTGAGCGAAAACTATTACTAGATTGATGTAAAGGATATCCAAGCAAGTGTATATTTTGGCATGGCACCTTTTAACTCAATTTTTAAGTTTGGAACTTAAGGCTCTTACTATGTTGGTTAGATTTTAAGTGAACTAAAATCCTTAATCATGCAACATAATCAAGCTTTTGATCTCATGCATTTTAAGACATATTTAAAAGCAATAAATAACTTAAAACATGCATAAGATAAATGTGATCTAGTATAGCCCGACTTCATCTTGAAGCTTTAACTTCAAAGTCCGTCTTGAAAATCTCCGTGGGAGGCACCATTTTCTTCAAATAGAATAAGCTATAATTAAAACTAATTACAACTATTTGATGGTACGTAGACCATATTTGAATTGAAAAACAACTTTGGTCCTTTAGACCAATTACATTCAAATTAATGGTACGCAAACCATATTTTCTATCCTATTTGGGCCATACTAATCACTTCATAACCTGCAAAACAGTACATATACAATATATACCATTCATCCATTCATTAACATGAATGGCCCACATAGCTGGTTAGTAAAACACATTATGCATCACATAAACATTTGCATCAATTAATCAAGGGCACCAATAATCTACAAATTATTCAGTCCTTATTAATTCTAATCAAGTTATTTTAACCTTAAGGTTTTGTAGACCTAATCAAGAGTTTTATGACTAAAATGGGGCTCCCACTTAAACCAATAAATTCATATGCTTTACTAATTTTAAACATAAAAATGTATTTCTAGTGTAACCGGAAAAATACAAATTTCATTAAAATTTAAAGCTCATATAAATTTATAATTGAATCCACAAAGTTTAATTTAATTTCAGTCGAATTTAAATTAATTCATGATTTTAATTTTAGTAAAATAATTAGAATAAATAAAATTTATTATAATTACAATATTCAAAATAAAAATCCAAGAAAATAATTTAAATTATTAATTTTAAAATTAATTAAAATTACGTAAACTGAAAATTTCAAATTAAAATTTCAAAACGATCTAATCGCAACGCAACAATCCCACGCAACGCACGCCCATGGGCCACACGCACACAGCCATCGCTGGCCATGTGCGCGCAGCCCATGCGCTGCCTCGCATCGCTGCTGCTCACCATCGCAAGGCATCACGCATGGTGCTCGCTGCGCGCGCCAGCGCTCGACGTACGAGCATGCTGCCGCAGCCCATCGCTGGGCGCAACGCTCGTCGCACGTCGCAACACGCACCCGCACGCCATCGCTGGGCGCAGCGCTCGTCGCACGCACAATAGCGCTCGCACGCCATCGCTGGGCGCAACGCTCATCCCACGCACAATAGCGCTCGCACGCCATCGCTGGGCGCAGCGCTCGTCGTACGCACAACAGCGCTCGCTGCGCGCGAGCGATCGATGCTTGGCGCAGCACTCGTGGCACGCGAGCTTACGCTCGCTGCGCGCGAGGCTCCGCACGCTTGCGCGAGGCAGTGCGCGCTGTGGCGCAGCTCGCTTGCTGCCCACACGCGACTGCTCATGCCTTGCTCTCGCCCTCGCCCATTCGCCCATTGCACACAGCCCACGACACAAGGCAGGGCTGCTGCCTTGTGCTCGTGCACCATGGCCTTGCTCATTGCATTCATACCGCATGGGCGACGAGCTCCCTTGCTCGTCGTCACATGCCCGCACTATACAACACCCCTTAAGGGTAACACGTAGCGTCCATTGCTTTGTGCGTGCAAGTTATATGAGCGAATCGCATAAAAATTTAAAATTTATATTCAAAATTAATGACAAATTAATAAATAATATTAATTTCATAATTTTAGGGCGAAAAAATCGAAAATTTATTATTCAATTGATTTCCGATTAACATGGATTCAAGTCTAGGTCATAAAAATTTAAAATTTAACATAAATTTACAATTTTTATGGTGGTTTTTAATCATAGGTATCTAATTAAATTATAATTAATTATGAAAATCAAATTAAATCTAAATTATTCTAATTTTCAACAAATTAATCATAATTACAAATTAGATTGCATAATTAACAAGGCTAGGCATTCAAACTTGTTAAACATATACAGTAGGTCAATCAAAAATTCAAGATTTATCAACAAGAATCGCAAATATTTAATTTAACATCTTAAATTTACGAAATTTTGCATTCGAAAAACTAAAACCTCCGAAAAGTCATAGTTAGGCTTCGAATTTGAGAATTCTGGGTTCTGCCGAAAAATGTTGTTTTTGTCAAAATTTTAGAATGCCTTTTACATGCGGAATTGACACAAAAATCACTCGATTTGGATGAGTAACGAAGAAACTGCCGAAAAACTGCGTACGTATAATTAAATAAACGCAATTTGCAATTAATTAACAATTACGAAAATTAATCACCCCTTTTAATTCTTGCAAATTTGTAATATTTAACCATGTTCATGCAATTTAGATTATGAAAATAATAAGAGGCTCGTGATACCACTGTTAGGTTATGATACATATGACAATTCATAAATCATGCGGAAAAACCATCAAGCCAGGAAAACATATTATTTACACATAATCATTTGGCATAGTTTAGATGCATACTCTTTGTTGCGTGCCTTCCCTAGCTGCGCCCGAACCGAACAAGAACAAGTCTTTAGGACTCCAAGTGTCGTCCCTCCGTAGATAGTCCACAGCACGTCCGGATCCGCCTTAAGATTGACCAACTAGAATCGCCCTTAAGGTACTACTTATTTTCGGCTAAATGGGCAAGAGATATGGCTGATTTTTCTGCTTAAAAATCCTAGCTTTGAATACTTGAAAAGTTGTGTATAAATAATGACCCTAGGCCCTTATTTATAGAGGTATGGAAAAGGAATTGGAATCCTATTAGGATACTAATTTATTTAATTAGAATCCTGCTAGGACTCTATGTAAATAAACTTTATCTAATAGGTTTAGGATTTAATCTTTTATCGAATCCCGATAGCTTTAGGATTCGCACACGAGCATCGCACGAGCACCGTACACCCGCGCAGGCCTTGCGGCCCACGCTGAGCGCACAGCGCTCGGCCCATGCTACTGTCCGCGCGCGCCCATGGCTTCGGCTGGGCCTGGCTTGCGTTGGGCCTGGTCGAGGCTTTGGCGTGTGTTGGTGATGCGTGTGGCTTGCTGGGCGATGGCCTGGCTTCGTGCTGGGCCTTCGTCTAGCGAGCCTCGTCCGATGCTAATTCGTACGATACGCTTTCGATTAAATTCCCGATTCCGGAATTTATTTCCGATACGAACAATATTTAATATTTCCGATTCCGGAATTAATTTCCGTTTCGAACAAATATTTAATATTTCCGTTTCCGGAATTATTTTCCGATTCCGATAATATTTCCGTTTCTGACAATATTTCCGTTTCCGGCAATATTTCCGATTCCGGCAATATTTCCATTTCCGATAATATTTTCCGATACGTACCATGTTTCCGTTTCCGGCAACATCTACGACTTGGATAATATTTATATTTCCGATACGATCCATATTTCCGTTTCCGGCAATATCATCGTTTCCGAAGTATTCATTTCTTGCCTGTGACGATCTCAGCTCCCACTGAAACCAAGATCCGTCGATTCCGAATATCCATAGATGGAGTATTTAATGCCATTAAATACTTGATCCGTTTACGTACTATTTGTGTGACCCTACGGGTTCAGTCAAGAGTAAGCTGTGGATTAATATCATTAATTCCACTTGAACTGAAGCGGCCTCTAGCTAGGCATTCAGCTCACTTGATCTCACTGAATTATTAACTTGTTAATTAATACTGAACCGCATTTATTAGACTTAACATAGAATGCATACTTGGACCAAGGGCATTATTTCCTTCACGAGTCCCATGTACCTAAGGTGTTGTCTGTAAGCCGGGTCCAGGTTGTCAATGAATTTTTGGACCAATTCTGTTTCGGGAGGCCTATTGAATAGCTGGGCCGCCTGGTCCCTCCATCTAGCAAAGTAGGTGGTGAAACCCTCATTTTTCTTTTGGAAGAGAACTTCCAGCTCGCGCATGGTGGCTTGGAAATCCATGTTCGACGAGTATTTCTTGATGAAGACATTGACAAAGTCTTCCCTAGTGGGGAAGAGCTTAGGGTCCTGGTGATAGTACCATTTGAGCGGCACAGGTTCCAAGGACAAAGGAAAGGCAGGTAAGTACATGGACTTGTCCACGCCTTTCAAGTTCATGGTATTCACAAAGCTCAGTAGATGATCACGGGGGTTGTCCGTGGCCTTGAACTTTGGTAAGTCAGATGAACTGAACTTTTATGGTAATTTGCCAGGAAAAGGTTCAGGCTCGAGGGAGAAGTATTTGCTCCCCATGGTTTGCTGTAGGACCATTTTTTCAATCCTCTTCTCGTTTTCGAGGTCATTTTTGGCTTGCACAGCCGCTAAGGCTTCGTTTTCCATTTTCAGTTGGCCCATAAGTTGGGTCATTTGGACCATCTGGTCTCGCGAATCTTCGATGGACATGTTTGGAGGTGCGAATCGAGGTTGGGGAAGCGGAGATCCTTGAAATGAGGGACGACGGACGGAGCTTGGAGTTACTAAACCTGGTGTTGGTGATGTATCTTCGAGACGCACTAGCCGTTGATTCCCTGATCGGCACCAAGTGGCAGGACCAGTCCTAGGCATAAGATAAGCTAAAGTTTAGGTTCCCAAAGTTTCAAGCATTACTTAGTCTAGACTTCGCTCTAAATTGGTTTTTTTTTTTCGCTCTTTCTTCTGTCGGTACACTTTTTGGTTGTTTTTTTTTATTTTGGTCATCCTTTGGATTTTCGAAACACTTGCCCGTGTGACATTCATAGTTGTTAGCATGGTCGACTTTTAGTGTCGAGCATTGCCGTCGTAGGAGGCCCAACAACGACACAAGGAGTTATTAATATTTCACGAGTCGCTTTTTGAAATCGAGTGCTTTTCTTACGCCCTCGTAGCAATTCTTTTGATGAACATTTTTTTTGCGCTACGTATTTTCCTTTCGCTCGGGCACCGAGGCTGCTGCGCCTGACCAGAAGTCCAAGCAGCAACTTCAGCGCCCAGCTAGGGGCGTGAGAAATTCTGGCGCCCAGCCAGGGGCGTTGAAAATGCGTCCCTGGCTGGTTCTCGTTTTCTGTCTTCTGTTTATGCGACTTCGACTTGCGTACTTGCCTAATAACATCCTTTACGCATAACAGCATTTGTAGGATTCGTTACAGGCCATCCCGAGCGTCGCTTATTTTGTGGCGATCATTCGGGTTTGCGGAACACGTGTTTCGGTATAACTCTTTGGCCAATTAGTCTATGAATGTTTGGGCAGTTTTTAAGGTCGTTGGTTTTCTAGGATAGTTTGTCACACACAACCACATATTTCGCTACACATAACTACATTACAAACATGGATTTGAAAATTAAATATGCCACGTAGTTTATGATAGGCTTCTATGGGTAGTTTATTTGCGCCTGGCTTGGTACCGCTTCTATCGTAGATCCAACACATGCCCCGGTCGAGGTAGTGTCTTCAACAGACGAATTTCGCTCAAGAGGCCAACCCGCAAGTGCAAGCCAAGGGGGCATGCAGGCGAGAGGGACCTAATGGGCGAGCGATTGGGTTCGGGATAGGTGTACTACCTGCACAAGTACCGAGTGGGAAACATGCGCGGCGTATGCACCCTTCTATTGGCGAAAAAAGGTATCCTTAGTCCCAACTCCCGAGGGAGCCGAGATTCGTTATGATGTTCTGCCCGTTCACATTAATATGCTGATTTTCAGGTCGTCCCAACTTGATGGGGAAATAAACGTGGGGTAGGATCGTTTCACCCTTCGGCTATTTTGATTACCGACAAGCACGAGTATTTCCTTCACTATCCCCAGTGGAGTCGCCACTGTGAGGGGGTCGAAAAAGCGCGAGGCTAATGCGTGACCTCGTCCCTCGTGGGTGTGACGATTCTTTTTATTCAATCAAGTGTAATTGGATTTCCTGTGAGTATACACCCAATTGACTAGTAATATAGGAGTCGCCATTCAGTTTTTAACGACAATGAGAAAAACTGACAAAACCCGGTTATCGTGACATAAAGGGAGTGCAATTATGTTTGACCACGACGGCCGTAGGTTCCCTTGTGATCCCTGGTGTGGGGATCTCTCAACATACACCCGCAAGGTAGAGATTGAGGGTTCGGGGGACTGTAACTACCGAGAGGAGTAATTCGCTCGTCGATAACTCCAGAGGCAGGATATCCTTACTAGCTCAGCATAAATAATTGAAGGGACATGCGTTAACTATTAAACTAATCCGAGTTGATTTTAGCAATATGCAACATATAATGCTAATTCGATCGTGATTATCTGATTTAAATAGCATTAAGGAACCTAGCATGATAATCCGATTTCCCAAAAATATTATATTTGTTAGGCGTAATAGAATAATCAGATTAGGTTAGTTTAACATTTCATAAAAAGGGCGAGGAAAGCAGTTAAATCATCGAAAAGGGACACATTACGACGCACCCTTGAGAGGTGCGTCACGGTTCTCAGAAAACTAACCACTTTGACTTTGCTATTTCTCCTTTTTATTTAACGAATCTCAATTATGGGACAGGATACGTTCTGTTCGATTTATGGATCGATTGCGACAGAACGCGTGAACAGTTTCGCAGCGAGAGGCTTAGGCTAAGGGTTGGAGTCAATACTCAGAATATAATTATGTGTTGTTGTGTGTCCTTTCACGTCGAAACTAGGGGCCTATTTATAGGGAAGAGTTCGTGGAAAGATAAAATTGCAGAGTTCTAATCCACAAAGAATTAGGAAAAGAGACGTACCCAGGTATTTTCAGCGCCCAGGCCTGGGCGCCGAAGATTTCGGCGCCCAGAGCCAGGCGTTGAAAATAGGGTCTGGGCCGTTTTGTTTAGTCAGATTCGGATTCCTAAAATCCGTAGAGTTTGAGATTAATTTGAGTCTTTTAGCGCGTATCAATTTTATGACGGAATGCGTCTGGGCCCGTTACGAACTCTAGGCTCGTTAGGATTTTAATTAATACGTAACTCTTATTTCTAAATCCTATTAGGAATAGGATTCTCGCGGTTTTCTATCTCATTTAGGATTTATGTTGGAATGCAGACAGGTTTCTATCCTTTATGATTTGCCACTTTTAGAAGCTACCTTTTACGGCAATTACTATTTTTAGCAGGTTTCCATAAATAGCAGGTTTCGGGTGAAATGAAATGGGGAATCGAGATTCGTTTATTTTATAGGAGATGCGTTGTCAAGTGGAGGCTTTCATCATCGAACCTTTCCCTTGCGGGAATGGGGACAAAAGTAGGTGTCTACAACATGTTATTATTGCCTCATGATGTAATGTTAGTTATGTGTAGCGAAATGTATGATTGTGTGTGACGAATAATGCTAGAAAACCAACGACCTTAAAAATTTCCCAAACATTCATAACCCAATTGGCCAAAGAGTTATACCAAGATACGTGTTCCGCAAACCCGAACGATCGCCACAAAAAATAAGCGACGCTCGGGATGGCCCGTAACGAATCCCACAAACGCTGCACAACGCGTAAAGGACGTTATTAGGCAAGCACGCAAAATCAAAGTCGCATAAACAAAAAAATATACGTAAACAGAAAACGAAAACCAGCCAGGGACGCATTTTCAACGCCCCTGGCTGGGCGCCAATATTTCTAACGCCCTTTGTTGGGCGCTGAAGTTGTTGTCTGGCCTTTTGGTCACGCACAGCAGCCTCGGTGCCCGCGCATGAAAAATACGTAGCAAAAAAAAAAACACTTTTCGTGAAAGTTGCTGCGAGGGCGTATGAAAAGGCACTCGATTCTAAAAACGACTTATAAAAATAAATAACTCTTTGTGTCGTTGTTAGGCCTCCTATGACGACAATATTCGGCACCAAAACCGAGCATGCTAATTAAAATAACCTCGAATGTCACATGGGCAAAGAATTAAAAAAATAATGTTCAAATAGAGTCTTCAAGGAAAAATAATGTTCGAATAAAAAATAAATAAATCCGAGTCTAGACTAGGCTATGCCCAAGTACAATCTAAATCCTAAGTCTTAGTTATCTTATCCATAGAATCGGTCCTAATGCTTGGTGTCGTTCTGCAAGTTAAAAGGTTAAACCATATTGAGTCTCCCTTCCTAACATTTAAATCAATAAGCACCCATATGTAATTGTCATCCCTTGCTAAGAATCTACGGCCTCAATACTCTCTCTCACCAATAAAAAGAATATATTATAGTATTTGCAAAATGGAAACAGTCGCATTCTAAAAATCATTCCCCCATAGTCGCACAACCCCCAAAGTGAACCTAAGGTGTCAATACCATTGGCATAAAAAAATTTAATTAATGGCCTCAAGGCTCAGGATCACATTGGGTCACGACTAGCATAGTCCTCTCGAGCGACTCGCTCCATGAAATACTCCTAAGTACGGACTAAAAGATTTCCATGAATGCAACATGACGAACCATGAAAATACCCAAATCGGCATGCCATAAGGCTACCATCGGGGTAAAGCAATACACACTAAGAGGGAAGCCGCACTAATTATTCTAGTCTTGCAAAAATGAAAATTCGATCTCCCCGACTAACTACCTTGCCAACATTAAGCAAAATGGCGCATGACAAATGAACACCCAAGGGTTAAAATCTAAAGTGTCAACCAATGAAAGTTATGGTCCAATTAGCCTAAGTCTGAGAGTTGCTTGGTCAAGTATTATAGGCTTACGCCACGTCATTATTTTGAGTCTAGGCCACCTCCTTGTATTCATACACGGGTTATAATCAGAAAGATTAATGAAAGTTCGAGTCTAAATCAAAACTTCCAATTAAATCCCAGAAACTGGAGTTTGAAAAGAAACAAAAAAAAATATTTTCGATGTAATTCTTTCGTTAAATTTCAATAAAGTAAAAACAACAGTTTGAATCTACGCTATTTGCACATTTTAAGAAACGACTAAATACGCTTATAAAGTAAGACAATTTAAAGGTCCACCCTAGGCCTACTAAAGCTAAAGGTCCACCCTAGGTCTACTAAAGTTAAAGGTCCACTATAGGCCTACCAAACGAGGCTCACTCAGTCTCGTTTCGTGACTCAAAGACCACAACCATCTACCTTTTAGCCCAAATAAAAAAAAAATAAGAATTTATGTTGGGGAGAAATCCCAAGCAAAAAGAAAAAAAAAAGAGAAAGAGAAAAGGGAGAGCGAAAAGAGCCATGAAATACTTAAAGATAAAGAGAAAAGGGAGAGCGAAAAGAGCCATGAAATACTTAAAGAGAAAGAGAAAAGGGAGAGCGAAAAGAGCCATGAAATACTTAAAGAGAAAGAGAAAAGGGAGAGCGAAAAGAACGAGCCATGAAATACTTAGCCCGTACCTCCCAAAGTACGAAATTTACCCAAGTAAAAGAAGGAAAATAATTGAGTCAACCAATTTAAATCATGCCACAAAAACTACATAAAGTTCTGCGATGTCTACCCTTTCCAATCCTTATGTTCTTAGACGCCTTCGCTCTGGGGCCCCTGTTCAGCTCATTTAACCCATCCATGTTATCATTGCCATAACCCAAGAAACCATTACCTCGACTCTTGTTCCTGAACTTGTTATAAACTGCAAACCACGTACGACCATTGACACGTGCGTCATACCCGTTATTTCCAAAACCTGCTCTTACATCACCACTAGTATAATGACCATATAACTTGTTTGAATA
This sequence comes from Spinacia oleracea, assembly GCF_020520425.1. Classification (NCBI taxonomy): domain Eukaryota; kingdom Viridiplantae; phylum Streptophyta; class Magnoliopsida; order Caryophyllales; family Amaranthaceae; genus Spinacia; species Spinacia oleracea. Next base: position 45,329,683 of record NC_079488.1, read on the forward strand.
CATCCTGTTGATATACCCTTGAGCCGTCCCCATGCTATTCATTGGCCTTGGTTGATGTAATCCTCGTACTTGACTAATACCTATACAACTCATTCAACCCATATTTCAAGCTGTCTTGAGTCACGAATAAAAAAAAAAAAGACCAATGAAAAGTACAAAAAAAATAATAAATAATAAAAAAGCAAACTTTGCAAAGCGCCTTTAAAAGTTCGTCTAAAAAGAAAAAGAAGCATTTAGCGCACCAAAAAAGATCCGCCCAGAAATCATTTTCAGCGCCTATAGCTGGGCGCCGAAATCTTTAACGCCCCAGCCTGGGCGCTGAATCTCTCTGCTTGCCAAATTTCGTCCAGAAGTGCTCGTCATTTTATCCGCACATGCACGGAAAAATAACGAACACTTAGAGGGGTACAACACGTATTCAAATATATATACCACCAAAAAATATACATGTACTCAAAAAAATAAAACAAATAAACAAAATTTTGGCTTACGGCAAAGCGGCAGATTAAAATAATAATAAACTTCACTTATTCTACCGTTTCAAATAATATGTTTCCACATCAGAACGTACTTGTTTAAAATCGGCATTCTAAGAAACCATTTTCTGGCTAAGAACTAAGCAAGACCTGATTCCAAATTAAATTTATTTAAGGCGGATACGTAGGCAATCCATGATTCGGTCCAACCAATTGGCATAAATATTAAAGCCTATAGAATAACAAGAATAAGAAATAGAGTCCCTTATTGAAATTTAATTACTTGCAACCCAAGTCGAAAGAAAAATTTAAGTCAAAGGAAGAATCCAAGTCATGAAGATGCCAAAACGAGCACACATCGAAAAATAATAAGGGCACGTACCCTTGCCAGAAGGAGCACTCACACTCCTAGGCACTTAGCCAACACTCAAAAATCGCTTTGCCTCAATTGAATGGGGGCTAGCGCAAGCGTCCATGACCTCTAAAGTACTCGACTTGACCCTCCCTAAAGCGAACTAACTCACTTAAAGACCTTCTTTCACCACTAGACATAAGTCGCTCACTTAAAGACCTTCTTTCACCACTAGACACAGTCATAATCGCCAACAAGTAGTAAGGCAGTAAGCTTGCAATAAAGAGGATTGTTCTACGGCGTCGCCCCATCGTTCCTTCGAACTCAGGGCACCCGTTCATGGTAATTCAAATGCTTGCGAATCTCCTTTGAGAAAAAAATTAAAAAAAATCAGACATTGTCAATAGGACTTGGCACTTAACCAAGGCTCACCCTACTCAGACATATGACACGGGCATCTGAAATCGAAATCTGAAAGAATCATTAATGAGAAGACATAACAGCAACTGGGGGCTAAAAATTGAAATGAAAGAGATAGGGAAAGAACTAAGTATGCCTTGACCTTTAGTGCAGACGTACACCAAGTAAATCTAAGTCAATTTGAAAACGGTTTATATTCCTGCAATTCTGGAAAAGATGGCCCTAAAAGCCTAAAACATGTGCCACACGGGCACAAGTAATACCTTGACGCCTGCACCCTGGCTTCCAGCAAATCCTTAGACAGCATTCCAAAAATCGTAACAGTATTTTGATTCACTCATGTAATCCTGTACGAACCCTTCTATAAGTCAACTTACTTAGGACACCTCGGATTGTACACAGTAGGACTTGGACTTCAAATAATTTTCAAAGACTTCTTCGAACATAATAAAGTGTCGTTGGTTTAAGCTAAGTATGCGTTTATCTCGATATTGCAAGTGAGTCAAAAGATTTCTAAATATGGTTATGGGTAAGGCACGTAGCTTTTGGTCAAGGCACACTTCAACATGTGACTACCTTGACCATGGCAATGTCGCACAACACGACATTTACAAGAGAAGTAGCAGATCACTACTCGAACGTACCTCGCACTAAACGAGTCTGGTTCAAACTATTCATGATCCATGTCACCATGAATGCATAAAAACGTATGCAAGGCATTATAGCACCAAGCCAATCCCGTAGCTACAGTTGGAGGCTTGAGAAAAACACTCTAAAAATGCTCAAAATGACGATTTTATCGCAAATTCTCGACGCTAATGCTATACACACGTCATAGGGGCACAATCCTAAGGTCAATCGTGTAAAACGAACCTTAGAATGGCTACAACCCCTCCCAAATTCTAAGCACCACTTAGAATATATAAAGTCACCCCACTAACAAGGGTAACTGAAAATCGCGAGTCACCAAAACTCCGATCAAACTACTGCACATAACGCTCGCCCTACAAGCGCCCGTTACACAGTCTACGTCGTTCCAAAGCAAAAGCGAAAGAAAAATCAAGGATAAAAACAAGAAAGAAACATCTATGAATCCTCGCATCGAACGAAGTAATAAGCCGTGCACACCCACGCAGAAGGTGCTACACTTGTTTGAGCACCTGAACGAGGCGTGATGAAGTACTCCAATGCAAAAAATAATAAAGATATCCCAACACCTGGAGGAATGTTCTAAGACACGCTGTTAGGCCACACAAGCCTACGTCGCACCATAAGTTCAACCATCCCACGGTACAAATCTAAAAAAAAAGAGTAAGGCATATTGCACTAATGCGGGCACGACCAAGAGCATGTGTAAAAGAGGCAACGACTACTTATCACCCAAATTCAAAATGCAAGCCACACGACTTCTACATAAAGGATTAAAGGTAGCAAAACATTACCTACCACGGAAGGGATAGCCCGCACCTACACGAGCGGAACCCCAAGGCATCTTTCTCGAAAGAACCTACAAAAATCGTACGCCAAAAGGAAGCATCCCAACATGCATGCTTGGGGGCTCCAAGCTACGAAACGACCATAGCAAAATAAAAAAAATCTCGAAGCAAATGTTTGAACGATCGAAAAGACACGATGCTTGATCCCACTTCATGAATGGGCCTGAACCCCATCAAGCTTCTAAGAAAACTATTCAACATCAGTCAGTGCTCAAAAAAAAAAAAAAAATATGATTCTAGCAAACTGATTAATGGACCGCACACAACGGCCATTCTATGAACGCCCGTTCGCACATACATCGAACATTCACGAACGCGTTCAAAAGAAAAATATATACGAGCGATCAAAATATACGCCTCAAGTTATGTTCCTCGGGCCATATAGACTAGCCCAGCTATTGCAATAACTGTACACCTTAAAGAGCGACAGTTCCTTTAAATAATCGCCCCAAAGCGACAAACACTGTAGTCCACCAATCGGCTACGGCTTTTCGAGAAATCATCACGATCACTCAACTCATTATAATCTCTAATAAAATTCTACGTTCCAAAAAATAAAGAAAAAACAAAAAAGAAGAGAATACGTAGAATTTCCAAGTGAAGTAGACGAACGAACGAACAAGAGGCCAACTGTGTCATCAAGAAACCTCGCCATAAATCATTTTCAGCGCCCAGCGCTGGGCGCCGAAATCTTTAACGCCCAGGCATGGGCGCCGAAAACGATCCCAGACCCAAAAAGGCCCCTGACTTCTATAGGGCCCTGTCGTATCTGTTCGACTCGAAAATTACCGATTTCTGAAAGTCGCACCTCACGGCTTTGTTAAGAGTAGCACACCACTACAAAGGTCGCTCGCACTTACGAGCACAATCCCAAACACGATCAAGGACATTACAGAATGCGTATCCCCAAGGAACCTCTTTGACAAGAAATGACCGTCAAGCACGAGTGCTTGGGGGCTCGAAAGAAAATATATATTATGCAAAGGTAAAACAATATTGCCAGACTACGCTGTACGAAGTCCCGTGTCTCGATGTCTCAAAAGATAAAATCGGTTTACGACCTCAAGACAAAGGTCGCCGTTGATACCTATACGTAGTCCCCTAATCAAGGACCCAAGTAGTGGCAAAATTGAGCCGTAAAGACTAGCTCAAGACGATGAAAGATGATGACCACAACACAATGGTCCGTCTAAGCACGTTGTCAACCCACGTTCAGGTTGTAACTGAATCCGAGCATCCCTCGAAAGAATTCGCTCCTACAAGAATGAATAAAAAGAAATTCTCAAGAGAAATCACAAGAAAAAATGAAATAGGGACTTGTCCACCTCATTCAGGCAAGACCGCGGCACGCGAATCCCAAATCAAAAAGACGAATTCAGGTTCGCTCACCTCCAGCGAGCGGGGCGTCCACCCTTAGCGGACAGGGCTCGCCCACCTTCAGTGGGCGGGGTCTGCGTAACTAGCCGTGCAGGTCCTCAGTTTTTGAAAAATAAAATCTCCAAATTCAAAATAAGGCTCGCCATCTTTAGCCGGCGGGGTCTACGTCACCAAACCGCGTAGGTCCTTATTTTCAAAAAAAAAAAACAAACTTCAAAACAGATTCGTCCACTTCTTTCGGACGGGGCGTCCACCCTTAGTGGACAGGCTCTCCATCTTTAGCCGGCGGGGTCTGCGCCACTAACCGCGCAGGTCCTTAGTCGCTGCAGCGATAACTTTTTCTGGTTTTCCGTTTTTCCAAAAAAGAACGATGTGAGTAGTTTTCCTTTTTTCCAAAAATTAAAGGATTGGTTTTCCGTTTTTCAAAAAAAGAACGATGTGAGTAGTTTTCCTTTTTTCCAAAAATTAAAGGATTGGTTTTCCGTTTTTCCAAAAAAAGCGATATGAGTGGTTTTCCCTTTTTTCAAAAATTAAAGGATTGGTTTTCCGTTTTTTCCAAAAAAAAGCGATGTGAGTAGTTTTCCTTTTTTCCAAAAATTAAAGGATTGATTTTCCGTTTTTTTCAAAAAAGAACGACGTGCTGGATTTTCCTTCGTTTTACGTCCCATAAAAACAAGGGGGTTTTCTCGTTTAGCTAACCCTGAAAATGAGAATCTTTAAAAACATTTTTACCTCGTGATTTGGCTTGGCCAGGCCCAATTACACTTTATAGCTTTGATTTCGAAAACATCTGTAGCTACCCCCAATGACAAAGTGAGGGAGTTTCTACGCCTCTTTAGATACTTCTAATGACAAAGTGAGGGAGTTTCTATACTATCCGTTGACAAATCCCAATAACACGTGATGGATATGTCGACACTTCAAGTGATGACCCTTAAGTCAAATGTTATCACTCGGGGGCTCGTGAGACCCTCGCAAAACAGGTCACATACACCATGGCTTGTGTGACGCACTCCGTCCAGTACTTTGACCATCGTCTCATCCCGAGACTCAGTCAAAGTGGGGGCTAACTGTAGACACCTACTTTTGTCCCCATTCCCGAAAGGGAAGGTTCGATGATGAGAACATAAATCTCCACTTGGCAATGCATCTCCTATAAAATAACGAATCTCAATCACCCTTTTCATTTCACCCGAAACCTGCTATTTATAGAAACCTGCTATTTATGGAAACCTGCTAAAAATAGTAACTGCCGTAATGGTTAGTTGTTAAAAGTGGCAAGTCATAAAAGATAGAAACCTGTCTGAATTAGGTGTTGCACTCCAACATAAATCCTAAATGAGATAGAAATTACAAGAGGAATCCTATTCCTAATATGATTCGAAAATAAGAGTTACGTATTAATTAAAATCCTAATGAGCCTAGAGTTAGTAACGGGCCCAGACGCATTCCGTCGTCAAGTTAATACGCGCTAAAAGACTCGAATAAGTCTCAAACACTCCGGATTCTAAGAGTCCAAATCTGACAAAGAAAACGACCCAGACCCTATTTTCAACGCCTGGCTCTGGGCACTGAAATTACCTGGGACGTGTTCTTTCCTAATTCTTCGTGGATTAGAGCTCTAAAATTCTATCTTTCCACAAACTCTTTTCTATAAATATAGCCCCAAATTCAACGTGAAACACACAATTCATATTCTGAGTATTGACTCCAACCCCTAAGCCTAAGCCTCACGCTGCGAAATTGATCACGCATTCTGTCGCAATCGATCCAAAAATCGAACAGAACGTATCCCGTCCCGTAACTTGAGATTCGTTAAATAAAAGGAGAAATAGCAAAGTCAAAGTGGTTAGTTTTCTGAGAACCGTGACGCACCTCTCAAGGGTGCGTCGTAATGTGTCCCTTCGCATGATTTAATTGCTTTCCTCGCCCTTTTATAAACTGTTAAACTAATTAAATCTGATTGTTCTATCACGCCTAATAAAGATAATATTTTAGGAAATTGGATTATCATGCTAGGTCCCTTAAAACAATCTAAATCAGATAATCGCGATCGATCTAGTATTATGTGTTGCATATTGTTAAAATCAACTCAGATTAGTTTAATAGTTGACGCATGTCCCTTCAATTATTTATGCTGAGCTAGTAAGGATATCCTGCCTCTGGAGTTATCGACGAGCGAGTACTCCTCTGGGTAGTTACAGTCCCCCGAACCCTCAATCTCTACCTTGCGGGTGTATGTTGAGAGATCCCCACACCAGGGATCACAAGGGAACCTATGGCCGTCGTGGTCAAACATAACTGCACTCCCTTTATGTCACGATAACCGGGTTTTGTCAGTTTTTCTCATTGTCGTCAAAAACTGAATGGCGACTCCTATATTACTAGTCAATTGGGTGTAAACTCACAGGAAATCCAATTACACTTGATTTGACAAAAAGAAACGTCACACCCACGACGGACGAGGTCACGCATTAACCTCGTGCTTTTTCGACCCTCCTCACACAATAAAATATCATTTATATCTTGGAACTTTAATAGTTCCCATTATCTGTCATAAAACATTCATTTTACTTGGTAACTGACAAATTAGCCTTGCGGGACGTCTCCCACCTTGTGATAGTCCTCAAGGAGCACTCTCCCTTGTTGGACATACGCTCGTACCTAAATAGTTTCTCTTTTAGCTTGCGGTAACCCTCAAGGAGCACTCTCCCTTGATGGGTGTCCCGCGGTACGACGGTACGTGCATGACCTAGAAATAGTAAACCACTAACTGCCAGAACCGGTCACATTTTTATTTATCATGTTCCATATCTTATTAATAACGCATATACATCGTTCTTATAAAATCATACATAAATATGCTTGAATATAATCATCATAAAACACACTTTATAAACACATTTCATATCCCACAATCTATTAAAACATATCATTATAAACATATTTCATAAATTCATAAAACACGGTTCATAAGGGGACTGTGGGTGTTAGCAATAGATGTTACCTCAACCGTAGTTTATACTTCTTGTTTGATGGACCTTTCTTCCTGAGCTCCAAGTCCGATTTCTTTAAGAATATTAAATTGTTGAATTACTATCAAAACGATAAATAATCTTAAATTGATATTTTATAAATAATAAATTTTATATGTAATGAATTTATAAATAACGAATTTTAATGATAATTTCATAATTTTAACGAAAATATTATTATTAATCGAAATTTCAATCAAAGTATAAATTTATATTTTATAAATTGATTTACACGAATATTATTTAAATCAAATCTATCTATATATATATATATATATATATATATATATATATATATATATATATATATATATATATATATATATATATATATATATTGAATTATCATTTAAAATATTTACTATTAATATAAGAGTAAATAGCAATTATTTAGAGCTTAATTTTAATGGTAACACTCACTTTGGGGATATTGGGCCAACACGCTTGAGCTTGCTAAGGAAATAAAAGAAGAACTAAGTTCCAAACTGGAACTTTGTTTTCTAGAAACAAGGGAGTACGGAGCAGGGGAAGGGTGCACGAGACAGAGGAGGGCACGAGGATGAAAGAGAGGAGGGAGGAAGGGAGGTGGCGGCTGGCTGGCTGGACGACGTAGCAGGGACGCGCCGGTGGTGGTGGAATAGTGTCGCGAAAAACCGAAAGGAGGGGGAAAAGTGTGCGAAAAGAAGAGAGAGAGCAGGGGACTTTTGTGAGATGGCTTGGGTGGTTCAGGGGGTGCAGTGGTTGCGCAGACAAGAGGGGAGGTGGAGCGCGGTGGCACGGCGGTGCCGGCGGCTGAGCGCAGAGGAGAGCAAGGCAGGGGTGGGTGCGAAAACCGGGAAGCATGGGAGTTTGAGTGGGGGCTTTGGGTCGGGTTCTTACCGGCGACAAAGATAGGTGGGATGAGTAATGGTGGTAGGGCGGTAGGTGAGGCGGGTAATGGTAGTGGTGGTGGTTCGAACAAAACAGGAAACAAAAAGGGGAGTGAAATTTATTTTTAGTTATTGAAATTCAACTTGAAATTGGAGTTGATTGAATGAATGAAGAATTGGGGCAGATTTTTGCTCTAATTTATAGTTTTAAGTAGAGTGAAAGAGAAGTTGAAGTCCTTGGGGAGGAAGGCATGAACAAGGACTAAATTGAGGGAAGAGAGGAATGAAGAAATTTTTACATTCCTGTTCGTGAAGAGAAGGAAGAGAAGAGAAAGAGAAATTGTGTTCCTTAGGGGTATTCCGGTCATTTAATAAAATTAGTTAAAATTTCTGAAATTCCATTATTTAGGAATTGACAAAAATAGAAATCCTTAATATAAACAAGTTTTGAAATAATTTTTTAGAAAAAATATTGTTAACGAAAAATAAATGTAGTTTTCGAATAAAATACGAAAGTTCCGAAATTATAAAAAAATTTCAAAATAAATAAGATTTAAAAGGTAGTTTAAGCTTGCAAAAATAAAATTTTAAAATCTGAAAAATAAGTGGTGTAAGTAAGTGGTGTAAGTATATTAAAATTCAATCGCAATAAAACTTTGTTAATTAAAAATAAAGTTTGAAATTAGGATTTTAAACGTTTTTAAGCTAAATAGAAATGATTAAGAGTAATAAAGTCAATTGAATTCCATTACGTGCAAAACCCGTAAGTTTTAGCACTTATGGTCTAGAACCTTGGCTCTGAATACCAAACTGTAACGCCCCGACTTCTAAAAACCTTCTATTAGGTTAATTATCTTTAATTAGCAGCGGAAACCCTAACTTAGTCGGAGTGTCACATGTCGTATCTCCCTTGTGGGAAATACAAGGCGACATAACCTTTTTAATTTACTAAATATTGTTGAGTAACGGTAAGTATACTTAACTTCGATTAATTCTTTAATATTTACATTGTAATTTAAATAAACCTTAATAAATAATCCTAACAATAATGTTAAAATCTAACTCAATACTTTGAAATTAAACTTAGAGTTTAGTTAATACATCCATTATTACTAGTGAGACATAGTTATCTTTACTACACATCGATCGTAAATTTGATGGTTGCATCCTCACTCTAAGGCATCCCATGATCTTCTTCGTACCTAAAACAAAAGCAACATCGTGAGCCGAGCCCCAGTAACATACTACCCTAACAACGTAAACTCATTTCAATTCATTTTATTTACCTTGCAATCAGGGAGAATAGAATATAGTAAAATGCTTTAATAAACTCATTGCAATAAAACATCATTTACATCTTGAAACTTTAATAATTCCCATTATCTTTCATAAAACATTCATTTTACTTGGTAATTGACAAGTTAGCCTTGCAGGACGTCTCCCACCTTGCGATAGTCCTCAAGGAGAACTCTCCCTTGTTGGACATACCCTCATACCTAAATAGTTTCTCTTTTAGCTTGCGGTAACCCTCAAGGAGCACTCTCCCTTGTTGGGTGTCCCGCGGTACGACGTTACGTGCATGACCTAGAAATAGTAACTGTTAGGTTATGATACATATGAATAAACATAAATCATGCGGAAAAACCATAAAGCCAGGAAACATATTATTAACACATAATCATTTAGCATAATTCAGATGCATACACTTTGTACCGAGCCCTCCCTAGCTGCGCCCGAACCGAACAAGAACAAGTCTTTAGGACTCCAAGTGTCGTCCCTCCGTAGATAGTCCACAGCACGTCCGGATCCGCCTTAAGCTTGACCAACTAGAATCGCCCTTAAGGTAGTATGAAATTCGGCTATTATGGGGTAAGAGAGTGACTGATTTTTCTTGAAAATCTTACCTTTGAATACTTCAATTCTCGATGTAAATATGTGACCTAGGCACCTATTTATAGAGTTATTGAAAAGGTCTTGTAATCCTACTAGGATACGAATTAATTAACGTAGAATCCTAGTAGAACTCTAAATCAATTAATTTATCCTTTTAGGTTTAGGATTTAATCATATGTAGAATCCCGATAGCTTTAGGATTCGACAAACACTCACGCATGCACGAGCCACACGCCCATGCGCAAGCCTCGCGGCCCACGCACAGCCCCGCAGCCCATTATGCGCGCGCGCCAAGGCTTGGCTGGGCCTAGCCTTGCGCTGGGCCTGGTCGAGCTTGGCGTGTGTTTGTTGCGTGTTTGCTTGCTGGGCGATGGCCGGGCTTCGTGCTAGGCCTTCGTCTGGCAGGCCTCGTCCGATGCTAATTCGTACGATACGCTTCCGATTAAATTCTCGATTCCGGAATTTATTTCCGATACGAACAATATTTAATATTTCCGATTTCGGAATTAATTTCCGTTTCGAACAAATATTTAATATTTCCGTTTCCGGAATTATTTTCCGATTTTGATAATATTTCCGATTCTGACAATATTTCCGTTTCCGGCAATATTTCCGATTCCGGCAATATTTCCATTTCCAATAATATTTTCCAATACGTACCATGTTTCCGTTTCCGGCAACATGTACGACTTGGATAATATTTATATTTCCGATACGATCCATATTTCCGTTTCCGACAATATCATCATTTCCGGAGTATTCATTTCTTGCTTATGACGATCTCAGCTCCCACTGAAACCAAGATCCGTCGATTCCGAATATCCATAGATGGAGTACGTATTTAATGCCATTAAATACTTGATCCGTTTACGTACTATTTGTGTGACCCTACGGGTTCAGTCAAGAGTAAGCTGTGGATTAATATCATTAATTCCACTTGAGCTGAAGCGGCCTCTAGCTAGGCATTCAGATCACTTGATCTCACTGAATTATTAAGTTGTTAATTAATACTGAACCGCATTTATTAGACTTAACATTAAATGCATACTTGGACCAAGGGCATTATTTCCTTCAGTCTCCCACTTGTCCTTAGGGACAAGTGTGCATTTTCTAATTCCTTTGTCGCTTGATGCTTGCTCTTGAACATAAGGTAAGAGTTGTCATCCTTATTATGTCCAGAGGTGTTTCTCGGTTTCAGAGTTCAACTGATCAAATAAACAGATAATCATAGCCTATGATTGATCTGAGCACGGCCATGCATTTTACAGTTTCTAGCTCTCCGAGTGGCCTTGTACAACTTTTAGCATCTCATCCCGATTTATGGGAGGACAATCCCAATCTTGCGATCTTGAGATTAGACTTCGTTTGATAGGTGATTACCTGCGCGTTGCCTTTATAGCCTTCTTTTAGGGTGCGACGGTTGGTCAACGTCAAAGTAAGCAGTTCTCAAACAAGTAATCTCAAATCACTTAGGTATTGAGGATTTAGTGTCTAATAATTTTAATCAAATGTACTTATGACAGATTTTCATCTCTTACAGTAAAGTTTCATAGGTCTGTCCGATACTAGTCTTCCCAAAGTAAGTATCTATGCAAATGATTATGACATTGCCATGTCCACATAGTTCAAGAAACAGAACTACTAGTCATCTTGCATTCCAGTCGTCTAACGTTTTCTATGCGTCCATCTTTATAGAAAACTCCGACCATGGACCATTTTCAACTTTTGACATTCAAGTTCACTTGATAGACATTTCTTAGTCACAGGACTGGTCCTGACAGTCTATCTTGAATATATCGTCAAATTGAAGGGACTCATCATTTAATACTAAACCAAGATTAAATGGAATATGAAAATACATTTCATATATGATAAATGATCAACCCCAATGTTTTACAACCATGGGCCTCGAACCCATCTTTAAAACAACTAGTGGAATTCAAAACTATGCTTTGATTTCCAGTGCCACAATGTGAGTGTTGTTTCTCACTTGTTGCATAGGTTTAGTTATCATGCTTTGCCAATCTTAATATCCTTATCATCGAATGTTCTTCGAGACAGGACGATAAGATCTTTTGAGTTTGTTTATTAAGTGATATAGTCTTTCTTACTTCAAGAGTGGTTCTACGCATTTTGCAATGAAGAACCATCAAGTTAGCAGACATGTGATCTACCCAAGTTCAGTGAAGAACTCTTAACGTAAACAACCCTGTTTTATTGCTTCTTAGGCAATACGTACTTTTACTTCAATTGTTTAGGTTGCTAGTGATGCTTTGTTTGGATTTTACTTATCCAACACTACTACAAAAAAGGGCAAAGAGACCCGTTCAAAATGGCCTAAGAGACCCCATTTAAGGGGGTCTCTAGGTAGGGGGGTCTCTTTATAAAAGAGACCCCCCATGTAGAGGGGGTCTCTTTGTTAAAAACAAGAGACCCGTTATTTAAGAAAATGGGTCTGTAATGTTAACCGTGCAAAAAATAATATAGAAGGGGAAGAGACCCCTTTTTAAAGATATTAGGTCTGTTTGTAAAAAAATTTAGACCCCATATTTAACATAGGGGGTCTCTTTAAATTTTTTAATATTAATTTATCCAGCAAACTCAGACCCCATATGTAAGATAAGGGGTCTCTTTGAGTTTTTTAATATTTTTATAATTAACAAACTCAGACCCCATATGTTAAATAGGGGGTCTCTTTGAATATTTTATGATTTTTTATTATTATACTCAAGAGATCCCTTTTTATACCTAACGGGTCTCTTTTCATAATTTTTTAATAAAAAAAAAATCAGCATAAACAATTTTCGGCCAAAAATCAGCATTCAAACAATTTGGCAATTCCAAAATAATTCTTATAATTACAAAAAAATTATCCCACTATACACCAATTGTAATATCCAAAAATAAAATAATAAGTCTCAAAAGTCTACATAATTCAAAAGTAACATATTGAAAATAATAAGTATTAGCGGTGCGGGCATAAGCATATGTTCGCCTCCACCTCTGTTTGCGTGGTTTCCGAATTTGAACTTCCCTTGCACCTTACCTTCTACAAGCAACAAACCTCCATTAACAACTGAGTTAAATATGAAAACAATAATACTAGTCTCTAACATCCCTTGAACAAACCTCCTGGCGTACTTTCTCAATGTTGTTTGGCTCTCTGACAGAAAACATAAATTTATAGAAAAATAGAAAGAAACTCAATGATACTTTCATCAACTAAGAACACCTTGTAAAGGCAGGTTACAATCAATTAAACGTTAAACGCCAAAAGGTACAGAGTAATAAATTTGACAAAAAAGATATCTGAATCTTTTCCTAATGCTCATATTTTCACTTTTGCCTAACATCAGGATAATCCAATTAAATTCATGCACCTCAGTAGTAAACATTGCATCAAGAGAAAGCATAAGTTACTGACAGATAAAAGAATTATAGAATGTGCAAATCTACTTTCCTAACCTAACATGAGAAAATAACGCCTTTACTTAGATAACACCATGCACGACATAACACTCCTTTTTTCCAAGGTCAATTAAGGTCGAGGATAAAGAGAAAGTGAAGTGGAAATCCACAAAAGGCTAATATTCCTAATTTTATGTCCAATGCCTGACAAACCCTCCCAGGTTTGGGAAAACATCCATCTGTCCTATGAGATTTCAGAGATTCAACCTTGTAGATATAAAGCTAAATCTTAAAAACAGATAGTTGTATCTTTGAGGACCTTTAAGATTCACTATATTATGCACAAAGAGAAACATCCAAATAATAATTATACTACACTTAAACTACCAGAGAAGTGAGAGAACGCACTCAAACTCACACTCATATAGCTCAAATAAATCACTGAAACTGTCAGATTTCGAATGAAGACCTTGAAACTTCTCAGTTGAATATGAATCTAATGGTACAGAAGGATGATAAGTTAACAACAACAGAGTAAAAGACTTCTAAAACTTCATTTAAAAATGTTTATTTTAACTTTTTGGTAATATTGTCAGGTAACTTTCTAATTAGTTGTATAATCATGGTTTGGAATCAGAATGATTACAGGGCACAACAAATTGTTCATTTGTTTGATCAATCAAGCTAAACATCTAAGCAAATGATTAAGAACACAATCATCCAAACCCAAGGCACTAATCAGGCAAAGTATTGGCTGAAAGGATTTATGCCCCCCCTACTCCCTGCCTGTTGAGGAAGGTATTTAAACTACGACATGATTCTACCTAGTATTCCTTCACTAAAAACACAACATATAATAGAGTTAGCATATGAATAATACCTTACAAGAGAACTATTAACTGGCTCATTATACGGGTAGTCGGGTACCTTGATTTGGCGATGGACCCAAGGAAATTGGGATACACCAAGGCGCCAAGCTGACGAGGGATGAACAGATATCTTACTGAGGTCTAGGTCAGTAGGTAGAGCAAGTGCACAACTATGCATCTTTAAGCAACGAATTTCATATTAAAAGGGTTTAATCCATTGAAACGTTTTCTGGCAATGAAGTGGAAATCACTTGACACTCTAAATATATATTAACCAACAATGTTTCCTCTTTTCCTAACATGTCTTCACCGGTGTTACTCAACAAACTCATCATCATTAAAGTGGCATTAAAGTAGCATCTAAATTTGTACAAGTACCAACAAGGTTCATCTAGGACATACACGATACCTTAATATAAAAATGTGTCAATGCATTAGGTAAATCACCAATCTAGAGCATTGTGGGCACAGGAGGCTATCAAGTAATGGCATATCAGTATCAGAGAAACTCCACCACCATGGGCTAAAGAAGAGCCTAGGCAAGTATACTAGCAAGGGAAAATTCTAGGGGTTGGATCACAACACACCTCCATCTATTCATTAATCGTGTAAAAAAATATTCAACTTCTCAAACTTTATGGTATTGATTAATCTATACTACACATATTAATGGATACAAAACCCATTCATACCGTTCACAAGTAATTCTATGTTCACTTATATAACACGACACGGTAGTTGCTCACAACTTTGAAATGAAAATCTCTAATTTGACTACCGCAAAATTGACCATAATCAAAACCACAACAAATCCAGATCCAAATATCTACAAAAATAGATCTAAAATAAAAAATGCAAATCAACAAAACCCTAAAAATACCCCCATATTTCTATTTTTTATTCAAAACATATCGAATCATAAATTTTATTTTGCTGAAATTGAAAACAGCAAAAATAACGAGATCTTACGGTAATAAGAGATTCAGTGTTTAAAACGGTCGACTACGAACAAGACCTTCAGTAGCATCCATAGCAATAATCCTAACCATATTCTCCCGCAAATGTTCCGCAACCTCAAGAACCAGTCGATTCTGATCTGTCAAGATCCGGAGCAAACCATCTCCAAATCGGACATGGATGAGTAGGGGTAGTAGGCGATATGGTTGATAGAGGATGAAGGAGAGGGAGATTGGAATTAAGATCAGCAACGTGAGTTATGAGGAGAGAGGGTACGAAAGTGAATCTGAAAAGCGTTTAATTTCATTTGTTTATTTTAATTTAGGATTGAAAAAAGAGACCCGTGTCCTTACTTATTAGGTCTTTTTTTCTTGCCCTTTAAAAATTCTTTTTTTATAAGCGACATATTAGTGGGGCCGATGTAACGTAAAGACCCGTTGGCTTAGTTAAAGGGTCTCGTCCCTTTTAGACTTAGTGTGGCATGCGGGGTCCAATATACCTTAGAGACCCGTCATTATTAATATTAGATTTCTTATACTAAAGAGACCCGTTATGTTGTTCAAAGGGTCTTTCATTAAGGGTCTCTTTGCCTATTTTTGTAGTAGTGCAAGCAGTTCACAGATATGTGGAAGACTTTCCACCTGTATCTTAGAACATAGAAATTAATATTTAATTTCCCACGCAACAACTCATGGTCTCCAATCTATGTTGCCATTTCAAAACACGATGCTCTATAGCTCGTCCTTGCCAATGGTTAACTCCAAAGGGATCTTTCTTGATCATTTGCCAGTGTTTATGCGTGTAGCATCAATATTTAGCATATCTTTATTTCTTTGAGTCAAGAACTGTTCCTATGTACCTTTTCAAGTACCATAAGTTTTTCTTGATCTCAATCTAGTTGATCTTCACTTAGATCAATAGAGATTGGTATATGTTCGTCATGCCTAAAAGTCATACGATACGTTTTTGGCGATCCTCATATTATATCATACATGATAAATTCTTTTGCAGAATAATTCCCAATTGAATTCTATTCATGTAGCTTTAGCTCATCTAGTTTCAGTAGATACTAAATCCAGCTAAATTCTTTGACATATAATATAGGTTAAGAATCTTACTTAGATCCTTTGATGTTTAACTTAGTAAATGCTTATACATAGTTCAAACATCCTTTACTTGGATTTATTCATATGGGTCGAATATCTCCAATGGAGTCTTTCGTGTTTGATTTAGTAAATGCCATTTACTTAATCTAAGATCTTTGTAAATAGATCTTAATACCCAGTACGTACTAAGTTTCGCCATGGTCCATCATTGATGAATAATTTCAAATCTAAGTCATTAGCATTTGAATGTTATTTCACAATAGAGAGATATGTGTGCGATACACATAGGACCATTTAAGTTTTATGTACTCCCACTAAACTTCTTATATATCTATAAGAATCATATACATTTTATGAAACTAAAATACTTATTAGCTTCACTAAAATACAATTCCAATTCCCAATTGCTTGCTTAAATGTACTTAGATTTCATAAGCTAGCTTTCCTTTTCAAGTATTTATTTGGATCCACAAATCCTATGACATGCCATTGTACATAGTTTCTTCCAATATTTGATTGAGGAATACATTTTGTCATCCAATTGCCATATGTACCAATATGCAATCATTGCTTGAATTATAGACTTGAGCATTATGATTATGCATGAGGTTTCAACACAATCCACGCCGTGAATTTGCTTGTAACCTTTAGCAACTAATCTAGCTTTGTGTGTGAACACAATTCCATGTTTGATGGTTTTTATCCTTAAAACCAACTTGCAACCAATAGGTGTGAAACTATTCTTGCAAATCAACAAAATTTCAATTTTGTCATCAAAACATTGAGTATGTTTTATGGCCTCTAACCATTTAAAACATTTGAGTCTATATATGGCCTCTAACCATTTTAGGGAATCTGGGTTCCGTCATAGCTTTCTTACAGGTCACAAACTCATTAATCTATATGATAATAGCTTCAGTGACCTAAACTCCATGTTTCTTCACTATCTAATAGAAGAATCTCATAGTTTCAGTGACTTGAACTCTATGCCTACTTGGGTATAGAACATCGATAAAACAATAGAATATCAACAGACACTTGAAAGTTCTTTGATTATTCTGTTCTCCTTGAAGCACTTGTAAAGTCTTATAAGAGATGTCTACTCTTTAAAGCCACTTCTAAAGTCCTTAAGAATATGTGTTCGGATTTTCTGAAGAACTTCGAAAAGCCTCCGGAATGTCCGTTTATGTTTGTTGTTCGCCTCGAAGACTTTCGAGGTCTATTTTCTCCCACTTGTCATTTTGGAAACGAATCTCCAAAAGGACATTATTTCGAGCAAACAAACATTATGTTCTAAACAATTCGTGGTAGAAACAATACCCTTGTGTCTCATTTGAATAAATCACAATGAAACATATATCTATACTTGGGCCTTAGTTTGTTGAATAACAAACACTAAGCTCCCACTTAGTTTAGGAACTCTTTAGATATATTATGAAAAGATATTCTGAAATTACTTTTCAATAGCTTTGACGAATTTTGGTTTAGTTTGGTGGTAATTGAGCATTTTGTTTTAGAAATTATAGGAAAAGTCTTTATGATCCATCATTGATCGAATCAAGTACTAATCGACTTCGATCATTCCAACTTAGATATGCCATATCTTATGGAGCTAGATTGTGAATTTTACTACACACAATCATTGATGATCATTCTTGACATAAGTAATCATCAATGATCTAACCTAGATCTTTATGATTTCTTGCCAAGTGGGATTTATACTTCTGAATCTTTGAACTAGCCAAACAGATTCAAACTTATATCACATTGGTAAATAAACCTATATTCACTCAAATCTGTGTGAAATAATAAAGTCATAAAACCTTTCTTTAGCTTTGAACTCTATCGTCTAGGCGTTCTAACAATAGTTCATATCTTTTGTTACTTTCAACAACTAAGACTAGTTTGTCTTGAATTGATCTAGAAATCAATCAACTTTCAAAAGCCCATCAAAATAGAGCTTATGAATGTTAATTTGTTGATATGGTCTAAGCAACAATGCCAAAGATTAGTGGAACTCAAATCAAGGGTTTGATTTGAACCTAGTAAAGTTTTTATTGTTTAAAGAGTTTTTTGTTTTAATCAAGCATATTGACTCAACCCATAAATGACCATTTCATTCAAATAAACAAACAAACATTATATTTGTTTTTCTTGAATGTGAGTCTTTCTGTGTTTGAAGCAGAAATTTAGGTATGCTGATTATGGAACAAAATAGCCATTAAGTTCCAGCCTTGAAAGGACTTAAAACAAACTAGATGACCCTACAACTAATGTAGCATTGCCATGCTTTATTTCCCACTTGTAGGCCATTAGTGTAGCCTAGCTTCCATTGTTTGAGTTATTACCGAAGTAAGAACCTCAAGAGGTATATGATACCAAGGAAGTTTGATTGCTAGGTCACTTCTCTTTAAACATAAACTTATAGGTAGAAACGGAATTGTAAATTCCTTTTTTTTTCCTTTGTTTTCCTATTTCTTGTACCCTTTCTTATAGTCTTAAGAATTGAATTCTCAAGTGTTGACTTTTATACTTTGTTTAGACATGTCCAATGTCACTTCGACAAAGTTCTTACCATTTTATTTATGTTGAATGTTTGCTTCAACTAGATGATCTTACCAGAAGCTTCTAAAGTTCTCTAAGTATCGATCTATTCAAATGTCTAGGGGTTAGACTCATTCGAGAATTAAATGGAAAAAGATATTAGGTTGTTAACCATTGGTAAAGCTGAGCGTTAAAACTCAATGCTTTATGATTTCAAAACTACATTGTATTTTGAATTCACAAGCACCAATCGGTTTTCCATTCGACTTTGATACTTGAAAACATCCATAAAAGTCGATATAAGAAACGTACATTTTAAATTGCTCATTTTCTCTCATTTCCATGAATCGTTCTTGGATTCATTACTAATCGAGAAAATTTACTGTTACCTTTCTAAAAGGATTTACTGCAGTGCAAGATATTTAATTATAAACAATAATTAAAACATACATTGAAGCATGCAAAGTCTAAACATTTATCATGAGTAATAACTTGAAAATTAAAGAAATCATGCAATTTAAACAAGTCATTGGCATTTTATTCAAATTTATTGTTCCGGCAGGTGTGAATAAAATGATTCCAAGACCCTAAAATCATTGAAGAATTAAGCACATTATGTATTTTGACTCAATTCTAAAATATTTTAGGTAAGCAAAAGCCTTTTGCTAATAGTCTAGAAACTACTCTTGGTTGATAGGTACGTCTAAGAACTTATTAGGTAAACCTATCAATTTTGCCACGACATAAAAGGACTCCTTACTTATATCGTTGAGTTTCACCAAAACTAACATGTACTCACAATTATTTGTGTACCTTACCTCTTTAGGATCAATAAGTAACACCTCGCTGAGCGTAAAACTATTACTAGATTGATGTAAAGGTTATCCAAGTAAGTGTTATTTTGGCATGGCACCTTTTAACTCAATTTTTTTTTTTTTTTTAAGTTTGGAACTTAAGGCTCTTACTATGTTGGTTAGATTTTAAGTGAACTAAAATCCTTAATGATGCAACATAATCAAGCCACAATCTCATGCATATTTAAGACATATTTAAAAGCAATAAATAACTTAAAGCATGCATAAGATAAGTGTGATCTAGTATGGCCCGACTTCATCTTGAAGCTTCAACTTCAAAGTCCGTCTTGAAAATGGTTGGAAACTTCGTCTTGAATTTCACCGTGGGAGGCGCCATTTTCTTCAAACAGGATAAGCAATTAAAGTAATTACAACTATTTGATGGTACGCAGACCATATTTGAATTGAAAAACAAATTTTGGTGCATTAGACCAGTTACATTCAAATTAATGGTACGCATACCATATTTTCTATCCTATTTGGGCCATACTAGTCACTTCATAACCTGCAAAACAGTACATATACAATATATACCATTTACCCATTCACTATCATGAATGGCCCACATAGCTGGTTAGTAAAACACGTTATGCATCACTTAAATGTTTGCAGCAATTAATCAAGGGCACACATAATCTACCAATTATTCAGTCCTTATTAATTCTAATCAAGTTGTTTTAACCTTAAAGGATTTGTAGACCTAATCAAGAGTTTATGACTAAAATTGCTCCCACTTAAACCAATAACTTTATATGCTTTACTAATTTTAAACGTAAAAATGTATTTCTAGTCTAACTGGAAACATACGAATTTAATTAAAATTTAAAGCTCATATAAAATTATAATCGAATCCATTTATTTAATTTATTTTTCAGTTGAATTAAATGAATTTAAATTAATTCAAGGTTTAATTTTAGTAAAATAATTAGTATAAATTAAAATTTATAATAATTATAATATTCAAAATTAAAATCCAAGAAAACAATTTAAATTATTAATTTTAAAATTAATTAAAATTATTTCCGAACTGAAAATTTCAAAATTAAAATTCAAAACGACTCAATCGTAACACGACGAGCACTTGGGCTTGCGCCCAAGTCCCATCGTGTGCACGACTGGTCGCTGCACAAGGCACACATAGCTTCTCGCAACACGCAGCCACAGGCCACACGCATACGCAGCCATCGCTGGCCATGCTGCGCGTAGCCTCTGTGCTGTGTCGCGCCTGCTGCTGCTGCTGCTTTCCCTCGCGAGGCATCGCTCGCTGCACGCGAGCCATCGCTCGCTGCGCGAGCCAGCGCTCGCTGGCGCGAGGAAGTGCGCGCTGTGGCGCATCTCGCTTGCTGCCCACACGCGACTGCTCGCTTTGCCCTGCCCCTCGCCCACGCCCATCGCATAGCACACACGGCCAGCACCTTTGCTTCGCGCGCGCGCCATGCTTTGCTGCTCGCTGCATTCGTACCGCACGAGCGACGAGCTCCCTTGCTCGTCGTCGCGTGCCCGCACTGTACAACACCCCTTAAGGGTTACACGTAGCTTCCTTTGCTTTGTACGTGCAACATTTATGAGCGTTTTCATAAAAATTTAAAATTTTTAATTTAAAATTAACGACAAATTAATAAATTATATTAATTTCATAATTTTAGGGCGAAAAATCGAAAATTTATTAATCAATTAATTTCCGATTAACATGGATTCAAATCTAGGTCATAAAAATTTAAAATTTAACATAAATTAACAATTTTTATGGTGGATTTTAATCATGGATACCTAATTAAATTATTAATTAATTATGAAAAACAAATCAATTCTAAATGATTCGAATTTCAACAAATTAATCATAATTACAAATTAGGTTGTATAATTAACAAGTCTAGGCATTCATAATTGTTAAACATATACTGTAGGTCAATCAAAAACTCAAGATTTATCAACAAGAATCGCAAATATTCAATTTAACATCTTAAATTTACAAACTTTTGCGTTCGAAAAACTTAAAACTCCGAAAAGTCATAGTTAGGCTTCGAATTTGGGAATTCTGGGTTCGGCCGAATTTTTTTATTTTTGTCAAAATTTTAGAATGCCTTTTACATGCGAAATTGACACAAAAATCACTCGATTTGGTTGAGTAACGAATATTCTGCCGAAAAACTGCGTACATATAATTAAATAAACGCAATTTGCAATTAATTACGAAAACTAATCAACCCTTTAATTCCTTGCAAATTTGTAAAATTTAACCATGATCATGCAATTTAGATAATGAAAATATAAGAGGCTCGTGATACCACTGTTAGGTTATGATACATATGAATAAACATAAATCATGTGGAAAAACCATAAAGCCAGGAAACATATTATTAACACATAATCATTTAGCATAATTCAGATGCATACACTTTGTAGCGTGCCCTCCCTAGCTGCGCCCGAACCGAACAAGAACAAGTCTTTAGGACTCCAAGTGTCGTCCCTTCGTAGATAGTCCATAACACGTCCGGATCCGCCTTAAGATTGACCAACTAGAATCGCCCTTAAGGTAGTATGAAATTCGGCTATTATGGGGCAAGAGAGTGACTGATTTTTCTTGAAAATCTTACCTTTGAATACTTCAATTCTCGATGTAAATATGTGACCCTAGGCACCTATTTATAGAGTTATGGAAAAGGTCTTGTAATCCTACTAGGATACGAATTAATTAACTTAGAATCCTAGTAGAACTCTAAATCGATTAATTTATCCTTTTAGGTTTAGGATTTAATCATATGTAGAATCCCGATAGCTTTAGGATTCCACAAACACTCACGCACGCACGAGCCGCACGCCCATGCGCAAGCCTCGCGGCCCACGCACGGCGCACAGCCCCGCAGCCCATTATGCGCGCGCGCCAAGGCTTGGCTGGGTCTGGCCTTGCGCTGGGCCTGGTCGAGCTTGGCGTGTGTTTGTTGCGTGTTTGCTTGCTGGGCGATGGCCCGGCTTCGTGCCGGGCCTTCGTCTGGCAGGCCTCGTCCGATGCTAATTCGTACGATACGCTTCCGAATAAATTCTCGATTTCGGAATTTATTTCCGATAAGAACAATATTTAATATTTCCGATTTCGGAATTAATTTCCGTTTCGAACAAATATTTAATATTTCCGTTTCCGGAATTATTTTCCGATTTCGATAATATTTCCGATTCTGACAATATTTCCGTTTCCGGCAATATTTCCGATTCCGGCAATATTTCCATTTCCAATAATATTTTCCGATACGTACCATGTTTCCTTTTCCGGCAACATGTACGACTTGGATAATATTTATATTTCCGATACGATCTATATTTCCGTTTCCGACAATATTATCATTTCCGGAGTATTCATTTCTTGCTTATGACGATCTCAGTTCCCACTGAAACCAAGATCCGTCGATTCAGAATATCCATAGATGGAGTATTTAATGCCATTAAGTACCTGATCCGTTTACGTACTATTTGTGTGACCCTACGGGTTCAGTCAAGAGTAAGCTGTGGATTAATATCATTAATTCCACTTGAGCTGAAGCGGCCTCTAACTAGGCATTCAGATCACTTGATCTCACTGAATTATTAACTTGTTAATTAATACTGAACCGCATTTATTAGACTTAACATTAAATGCATACTTGGACCAAGGGCATTATTTCCTTCAGTAACCCCACTAATTGCCAGAACCGGTTACACTTTATTTATCATGTTCCATATCTTATTAATAACTCATAGACATCGTTCTTATAAAATCATACATATACATACTTGAATATAATCATCATAAAACACACTTTTTAAACACATTTCATATCCCACAATCCATTAAAACATATCATTATGAACATATTTCATAAATTCATAAAACACGGCTCATAAGGGGACTGTGGGTGTTAGCAATAGATGTTACCTCAACCGTACTTCTTGTTCGATGGATCGTTCTTCCTGAGCTCCAAGTCCGATTTCTTTCAGAATATTAAATTGTTGAATTAGTATCATAACGATAAATAATCTAAAATCGATATTTTATAAATAATAAATTTTATATGTAATTAATGAATTTATAAATAACGAATTTTAATGATAATTTCATAATTTTAACGAAAATATTATTATTAATCGAAATTTCAATCAAAGTATAAATTTATATTTTATAAATCGATTTACACGAATATTATTTAAATCAAATTTATATCGAAATATATATATATATATATATATATATATATATATATATATATATATATATATATATATATATATATATAATCATTTAAAATATTTATTATTAATATAAGAGTAAATAGCAATTATTTAGAGCTTAATTTAAATGGTAACACTCACTTTGGGGATATTGGACCAACACGTTTGGGCTTGCTAAGGAAATAAAAGAAGAACTAAGTTCCAAACTGGAACTTGGTTTTCTAGAAACAAAGGAGTACGGAGTAGGGGAAGGGTGCACGAGACAGAGGTGGGCACGAGGAGGAAAGAGAGGAGGGAGGAAGGGAGGTGGCGGCTGGGCGGCGCAGCAGGGACGCGACGGTGAATGCGATGGTGGTGGTGGTGGAATGGTGTTGCGAAAAATCGAAAGGAGGGGGAAAAGTGTGAAAAAAGAAGAGAGGGGGCAGGGGACTTTGTGAGATGGCTTGGGTGGTTTAGGGGGTGCGGTGGTTGCGTAGACAAGAGGGGAGGTGGAGCGCGGTAGCACGGCTGTGCCGGCGGCTGAGCGCAAAGGAGAGCAAGGTGGGGGTGGGGTGCGATAATCGGGAAGCAGGGGAGTTTGAGTTGGGGCTTTGAGTCGGGTTCTTGCTGGCGATGAAGATAGGTGGGATGAGTAATGGTGGTAGGGCGGTAGGTGAAGCAGGTGATGGTGGTGGGGGTGGTTTCAGTGGCGGCAGCCACTGGTAGTGGTGGTGGTTCGAACAAAACAGGAAACAAAAAGGGTAGTGAAATTGATTTTTAGTTATTGAAATTCAACTTAAAATTGGAGTTGATGAAATGAAGAATTGGGGCAGATTTTTGCTATAAGTTATAGTTTTAAGTAGAGTGAAAGAGAAGTTGAAGTCCTTGGGGAGCAAGGCATGAACAAGGACTAAATTGAGGGAAGAGAGGAATGCAGATATTTCTTCATTCCTGTACGTGAAGAGAAGGAAGAGAAGAGAAATAGAAATTGTGTTCCTTAGGGGTATTCCGATCATTTCATAAAATTAGGCAAAATTTCTGAAATTCCATTGTTATATTTAGGAATTGACAAAAATAGAAATCCTTAATTTAAACAAGTTTTGAAATAATTATTTAGAAAAAAAAAATTGTTAACGAAAAATGAATTTAGTTTTCGAATAAAATATGAAAGTTCCGAAATTAAATAAAAAATCGAAAATAAATAAGATTTAAAAAGGTAGTTTAAGCTTGCAAACCTAAAATTATAAAATCTGAAAAATAAGTCGTGTAACTATATTAAAATTCAATCGCAATAAAACTTTATTAATTAAAAATAAAGTTTGAAATTAGGATTTAAAACGTTTTTAAGCTAAATAGAAATACTTAAGCATATTTAATCAATTTTTAAAATTTCGGGGTATTACATGTCAACTTAATGCTTTTGTTCCTACACCCTTCGTGACGCCTTAAAGTAGCACCGAGGAGGGTCTGATGGTCTTGATTGTCCGTTCCAATGCGATGAGGCTAAGTGGATACCGTAGTCTAGTCAGCGGTGAAAGTCGAGCTAGATAGGATTTTATATTCTTCCATGTTGATGTTTTCTCATTTAGAATGAATTAAAATGACCAAAGTGCATGCATGCCATGCTCAATTAGAAATGTTCTGACTTTCGGTCGGGGAACGTTCACGTGTAAGAAGTACTTTCACCCATGTTTTGATCTTTTATAGGGTGCATACTTATAGGGGAGTCATACTTATAGGGTGCATAGATCTTTATCATGTTTCGATCCTTAGTTATGAAATTCATCAGTTGCCATGATAATTCTTCTTCCTAATGTTGTGGAGATCCCACCCCATAATATCTTTACCATTAGGATTTCAACCAACCAAAACCCCCTTGTTTACCTTCTTGCGATTCATTCTTGCACTATGTTGACCATTACGTGAAAAATATATGTTGAAACAAATTTAACAAAGCCGGCAAAATGGTCGCATACTATAATTTCATATCAAATTTAGTTTAAGTTTCTAAACCTTAACTAATAGTGTGTTCTATTCGGTCACCTAATTCTCACCTATTATTCCTAATTTGTTTTCCTAAATTTAACCCATTCATTGAACATTTTTGAAGTTATATTTGTATTAGGGTAACCCTTATATTTCCCGAACTTATCTTATATGAATTTATCTAAAGTTATCGATCTTATCTTAACATATCTGAATTTGTTAGAACTTATTTCACCTCAAATAAGCGAAAATAAGGTGAAGTGAACAGAACATAGATGAATAGTACTCCATAAATGTAAACAACATCATGAATTATAGGAAACGTAGTACTACGTACGAAGTAGTTCATACGATATTACTAAGGTTAATTACCAATGGTACACAAAACTGAAAACTCAAAACCTATGCTGAATTTCTAGCTAGAAAACTATTCTTACTTTCTTAGTTGCTCGATCTGGTACTCGATCTACTACTGCAAACAAACAAGTTGCGCCTTTGCTGATGCTCTACGGAACCGCAAAAAATCTCTTGACACCTTTAGTTCTGAAGCTGCATCAAGATTTTCACACCTGAACAAAAAATATTCAAGTGCTCCTGATATAGCGAGCAAGTACTCTATGATTTTCAACTCTGCCAATGATCTTGATATACCCATAAACTGATGGCCCAACTTGTAGTTACGATTGAAGATAAATTTGCGCTTAAGAACTTCTCTAGTTGGTATAAGTTGGAAATGATCAGTTTGCAATAAAAAAAAAAGATCAGAATTCTTCAAATATTAATGATTTTTTTTTTTAACTATGGAGTATTATTCTACTCTCATTTATTTGCCCTATTCGACCAACTTAGTGATGTCTTTTTGGTCCAAACATAGCAAATAAAATTAGCCGTGATGAGTAGTTTTGTAGTATTAGGAAATACTCCGTATTATTATATTTGTTGTTAAATTTAACAATTCATGCTTAATGTCAAATAAAAAAAAACAGGCGCGCTATCATTGCTATGTATTAGAAAATAAATATTAATACTTTTTTTTACTCCGTATATGGTTACACACTTACACTTTAATTTTTGTGGTCAAATTTTATAAAATTTCATTTTAACTTCCCGCTATTACAAGTATCAAAATAACATGTTTGAGATATTGTTGGATTCTTATCAATATGTATCTTATAAAAACAATCATTTGTAATTGGATATATTAATATAGTAAAATGTGTGCATTGGAGACCGGAAAAAACAAAGTGTAGCCATAAAAAAAAATAGAGGGAATACATAACGGGACATATACTCACTGAAATTTCAAGGTCCACCGAATCATGCAGAGAACAAAACAATGTACAACATCACGACCCAAGTTAAGTTCTGTCAAACTAAGCTTATTTAGGTGGTTAAATGTCTCTGGAAGATAGTATGCAGCGAATAACTTGCATATAGAAAGCCAAAAGTATATGATGTTGAATATAAGTGACCAAAATATATAATATGTACAAATGTTGAACATTTAACCTCAAACAAGCGATCTCCAAACTGAAGATGTTGAAGTTGACATGAAGTTGCAAGTTCCTTTAAAGGAGTTCAGTACTAGCGCGTTGCTCGTCTCGTCTAAAAACATTGAGATTCACTTTCGATTCATAACAAAACGCCCATGTTTCAATTTCATTAACTCTTTGCATTTGAATATATGACAAGGTATGACGATGGGTACTAAGCCCCAATTTATGAATGCTATTTTTTTTGACACAAGTCTTGGAAAGAAAAGTCAACCATTGACTTAGATGGATGCATGTTGTATAATGTGTAAATACAAGGACCCAACATGTATTGCATGAAGTAAATGGTGTGACTTTCCAATTGTACCTTCACTTTCAAGTTTCAACATTGGTTTAATCGAAAGTCGATTAATTTTGTTTTCCAATAATTATTCATTCGACAAACCAACTTCAATTAATATTGGGGAGAATTTGAAGTTTAAGGTTCATCCCACCCATTATTATTACTACAATCTCATTAAACAATAACCAAAAATCTTGATTCATTGGAACAACCACAACAACTAAACGGTTAACTTTCGTCCAATAAAACAATATATACAGTCCTTAAGATTACATACTACATATAAGAAACTACGTAGTATGGAATAAAAGTGAATCAAACATAAATTTATACAGATTGATGGAAATTTTATCGTGTATTTACAAATTAATACGAGTTCCATTTTAGAAAAAAAGTTGACATTTCACCTCCCAAATCAAAGTACATTGATCCCTTCTTGGGAAGCAGCTACATACGTTAATATGCAGGATCACAAATTCTTATTTACAAGTGAAATAAAAGTTACTTCTTTCGTCTCTTTTTATTCTTTAAGTTTTCCTTTTTGAGTGTCCCAAAAATATATATTCTTTACATTTCCTTTTATATTATTACATAAATGCTTTAATATTCTATCAAAATTTGTGTCTAGTGATTATTTTAACCAATTAAATTCATTGGATCATTTAGTCCCTCATACTTTTCCATTGAGACATTAAATTTTTCTCATTTTTTCAACATCAGAATTTTGATAAAAGTGAAAACACTATAAATAAACGTAATATGTCTTGTTTAAGTAAAAAAAATAGAGGAATCTCAATGCACATTAATTAGTCGTTAAAACACGTGCAAAATACCAAACGTAAAGAACAAAAATAGACGGAGGAGTAACTCAAAATGCTACCCTTTATATATGTAAAAGTTATGTTTAATAGTAAAACATTTCATTTTAATAAAAAATATTTCTTCAAAATTACAACTCCGTATGTATAAAATTGATCATTAATTTCATCCTTTAAAATGTTTACCTAACAATTTTTTTATCATATAAAAATTAATCAAAACATACTTCGTGTTAAAAGTTACAAAAACCTGGGTAAAGTTATCCTGATGTACAATAAATTTGCGTGAAAAACGTTTTGATGTGGGATTCATAGAATCATAAGGGCTACTAATTTTTTTTGATAATTGAGGGTGTTTTATTTCAAGGGCACCAAACAGGCCTGATTACATCATTACAAACTGTTAAGATAAGCCCAATTATGAAAACTTCTCCTCACCCTTACAATCATAAACAACTAAAGCCAAGCAATGAAAACGTCTTGCCTAGAGAGCCCTTGCTTTGCAAGCCCGTCAACCACGTTGTTCGAGGCCCTACCGCGGTGGCAGATTGTTGACTGAAGACCAGATGATGAGACGTTTCTGATAAAATTAAGCACAAATTGAATGTTCCATGGTCCACCAGATTTTTCATTGCACCACTTTACCGCATTTGCAGAATCCGACTCTATGATAAGGTTTTTGCTGTTAAAATTTGGGCTTCTCATTGTTATCTTTAAGGCTCTATGAATTGCATGCGAAGATTTCTACTGCGTTGATCTCCATGAGTGGTACCGGGGAGGAGAAAATGTTAGGTTATGATACATATGACAATTCATAAATCATGCGGAAAAACCATATAGCCAGGAAAACATATTATTTACACATAATCATTTAGCATAGTTTAGATGCATACTCTTTGTTGCGTGCCTTCCCTAGCTGCGCCCGAACCGAACAAGAACAAGTCTTTAGGACTCCAAGTGTCGTCCCTCCGTAGATAGTCCACAGCACGTCCGGATCCGCCTTAAGATTGACCAACTAGAATCGCCCTTAAGGTACTATGATTTTCGGCACTTTTAGGCAAATGTGTGACTGAATTTTTCTCTCAAAAACTCACTTTGAATACTTGAATGCACTCTGTAAATATGTGACCCTAGGCACTTATTTATAGAGTTTATGGAAAGGAATTATAATCCTATTAGAATACAAATCTATTTAATTATAATCCTACTAGGACTCTAATTAAACAAACTTTATCTATTAGGATTAGATTTAATCATATTACGAATCCCGGTAGCCTTAGGATTCGAGTAGCACACACGAGTGGCGCACAAGCACCGCACACCCGCACGCAGGCCTTGCGGCCCACGCCGAGCGCACAGCGCAAGGCCCACTGTCGTAGCCTTGTCCGCGCGCGCGCCCAAGCTTCGGCTGGGCTTGGCTTTTGCGCTGGGCCTTGTCGTATGCTTGGCGTGTGGTTGTTGCGCTTGGCTTGCTGGGCGATGGCCCGGCTTCGTGCTGGGCCTTCGTCTGGCAGGCCTCGTCCGATGCTAATTCGTACGATACGCTTCCGATTAAATTCCCGGTTCCGGAATTCATTTCCGATACGAACAATATTTAATATTTCCGATTCCGGAATTAATTTCCGTTTCGAACAAATATTTAATATTTCCGTTTCCGGAACTATTTTCCGATTCCGATAATATTTCCGATTCTGACAATATTTCCGTTTCCGGCAATATTTCCGATTCCGGCAATATTTCCATTTCCGATAATATTTTCCGATACGTACCATGTTTCCGTTTCCGGCAACATCTACGACTTGGATAATATTTATATTTCCGATACGATCCATATTTCCGTTTCCGGCAATATCATCGTTTCCGGAGTATTCATTTCTTGCCTGTGACGATCTCAGCTCCCACTGAAACCAAGATCCGTCGATCCCGAATATCCATAGATGGATTATTTAATGCCTTTAAATACTTGATCCGTTTACGTACTATTTGTGTGACCCTACGGGTTCAGTCAAGAGTAAGCTGTGGATTAATATCATTAATTCAACTTGAACTGAAGCGGCCTCTAGCTAGGCATTCAGCTCACTTGATCTCACTGAATTATTAACTTGTTAATTAATACTGAACCGCATTTATTAGACTTAACATTGAATGCATACTTGGACCAAGGGCATTATTTCCTTCAGTCTCCCACTTGTCCTTAGGGACAAGTGTGCATTTCCTAATTCCTTTGTCGCTCGATGCTTGCTCTTGAACATAAGGTAAGAGTTGTCATCCTTATTATGTCCAGAGGTGTTCCTCGGTTTCAGAGTTCAACTGATCAAATAGACAGATAATCATAGCCTATGATTCATCCGAGCACGGCCATGCATTTCACAGTTTCTACCTCTCCGAGTGGCCTTGTACAAATTTTAAGCATCTCATCCCGATTTATGGGAGGACAATCTCAATCTTGCGATCTTGAGATTAGACTTCGTTTGATAGGTGATTACCTGAGCGTTGCCTTTATAGCCTCCTTTTACGGTGCGACGGTTGGTCAACGTCAAAGCAACCAGTTCTCAAACAAGTAATCTCAAATCACTCAAGTATTGAGGATTTAGTGTCTAATAATTTTAATGAAATTTACTTATGACAGATTTTCATCTCTTACAGTAAATGTAACACCCCGACCTCTAATTACATTATTAAAGCATAATTAGCAGCGGAATTAACCTAATTGGTCGGGGCATTACCTGCCGTAACTCCCTCTTGGGAATTACAAGGCAACCATCAATCATAAGATATTAAATCCTAAAAATTAATATAATAATCTTTAATATTAACAAAATAAAGGTGCATAAATTACTAAAAGTCTTCAATTAAACTATTAAAACTTAAGGCATAAACTAGGTGGGAATTATTAAAGTGAAATCCTCGCCACTACTCGTTCCCATCGTTCCCAGCGGTACCTAAAACAGAAAACAAAATAACGGTGAGCCGAAGACTCAGTAACGAACTATTCTAGCAACGTAAATTCATTTCAATTCATTTTATTTAATAACACAGGGAGAATAGAATAATGTAAAACATTTTATAAAGTCCTTTATTTAATTCATTTTCAACTTTAGGGTGCACATGCTAGTCGTGGCAAGTATGACATGGTGGAACGTCTTCCACGATGGACCGCTGTCCATAAACATGGGGCCTTGGCCCGAAAACATGAGAGCCTTGGCTCAATGGGCGGATGCCCCATGGGTACATGCATGACCGAGAATCGTAACTTGTGAACATATACTGCCAAACGGACTAGGAATTTCACTTTCATTTTTCATGTTTCGTTTAATTTTACATTTTAGTCTTTTTACTTCAGTTGAAGTAACATATTTCCTTTGGATCATACGATCAAACATCCTTTCTTTTCATGGTTTCTTATAAACAACGTTTTATAAGAAATTCAATCAATCATAATATCATTTTATAAGAAATTCAATCAATCATGAAATAAGGAATAATTCCATCAAATCATATTATAATAAATAATTCAATCAAATCACATTTCATTTCCCGCAATTCATAAAACATGTCAAAACATTCAGATCATAAATTCAATCATAATGTCATGATTTCATAAACACATTTAGAAGGGAATTGCAGGTACTAGCAATAGCCGTTACCTCACTTCCGCGATTTGCTAAGGGTTTTCGTTGGTTCGTTCGTCCTGAGCTCCGAGTCCAATTTCTTTAAAAGTAGTAAATAATTGAATTAGTACTAAAATCGATAAATAGTTATAAAATCAATATTTTATAAATCATAAATTTTATAAGTAATGGATTTATAAATAACGAATTTTAATAAAACATAATTCCGAAATTTAATGAAATATTATTATTATTAACCGAATTTTCGATCAAAATAGATATATATGCTTTATGAATCGATTTTCATGAAAATATTATTTCATTTTTATTAATTCAAGCTAGTGAATTGATTTTGGTAAATCCTGAAAATTAAATACATATTTCTACTTGAAAAATAATAAACAATTTGATTGGGAAAATAACTAAATTATCAAAATTTATTAAAGCAAGCAAATTAATAATTAGAATTTCTGAACATGCAATTCAGTTGGCAAAATTGCAACTCACCCAAAAGCCTAAAGGGATTATGGCCCAAATTTTTAATGTGGGATTTTAAGGAGAATTAAGACCAAAAATTAGAAACCAAAGTTTCTGGTTCTTTGGTTTCTGGAAAAGGGCACGAGTAGGGGAAGGGGAAAGGGGCGAACGAGGAGGAGGAGAAAGAGGAGGGAGGAAGGGTGGCTGGCTGAGGTGGGTGACGCCGATTGATGCGACGGCGATGGTGGGTGGTTCTCGGCGGTGGTGCAGCGTGAGAGAGGAGGAGGGAGTGCGAAAATAAAGGGGAAGCAGGGGAGTTTGTTGGTGGCGTCGGGTGGTGCTGGGAATCGCCGGCAAGAGTGGGGGACAGGGGTTGAGCAGGTGAGGAGATTGGGTTGGTGTGGTGGCTGCGCGCTGGTGGCGCACCGAAGGAGAGAAAAGAGAGGGAGCAGGGGCGTGCGAAGGAGGAGAGCAGGGGAGGAGATGGGGGTATGCGGTGGTCGACGGTGGGTGGTCGGGTGGTGGTCGAATGGTTGGGGTGGTGTTGATGGTTGTGGACAGTGGTGGTGTTGGGTGGTGGTTTGAATTACAGAAATTTAAGGAGGGTGGAATTGAATTTGTGTTCTGTTGATTTCTTGGAATTGAATTGGACAACAATCTGATTTTGTACATAGGTAGAGTAATGAACAAGGAGAAGTCCTTGGTCTCCAAGGCATGAATATAGACAGATTTCAAGGGAAAGGGGAGTGGGTAACATACGTGAAGAGGAGAAAGAAGAAGAGAAATGGAATTTTTTCCTCTTTCAATGGCATTTTTTTTTTTTTTTAATTAAATTCACAATATTAGGCAAAAATTCAGAATTTGTAATTAATTTTCAGAAATAAAAATGTTTAATTAAAATAATTCCTTAAAAATAAATAAATTATCGTTAACGAAAATAAATAATTTCAGTTTATAAATTTATCGTTTAAAATAAATCGTAAAAACGATTAAAATAACGAAATTCGATTATTCGTAATTTAATTAAAAACGAAATCAAGTTAATAAATATATTTAATTTTAATAAATCGAATTTAAAATTTCGGGGTATTACATTCTTACCCCCTTAGAAAAAGTTTCGTCCTCGAAACTGGAGCTCAGTCGAACTAGCCATTCATATAATTCATACTTAATCGTTCTATTTGCTATACAAACATGGCGGAATAACATTATAACATAATCATTCAAATAACATATTAACATGCATACATCTTATCGTTTCTAAACGAATAACTGGGGATATTTCGCTCTCATTTGCGCTTCGACTTCCCATGTAGCTTCAGATGTCAAGTGATTGGCCCACAAGACTTTAACCATTGGAATTACTTTGTTTCTAAGTCGCTTTTCTCTTCGTTCAAGAATTTCGATTGGTTTCTCCTCGTAAGTCAAATCATTTCGCAATAACAAGGGTTCGTGCGTAATCACATGGCTAGGATCAGGAACATATTTTCTTAACATCGACACGTGGAACACATTATGCACTTTTTCCAAATCGGTTGGTAAAGCTAGTCGATATGCTACTGCACCAACTCTTTCTAATATCTCATATGGCCCGATGTATCTTGGACTCAACTTCCCTGTTTGACCAAATCCCATTATTCCTTTTGTTGGCGAAATTTTCAAGAACACGTGATCTCCAACCTCAAACTCTAGTGGTCTTCTTCGTTGGTCCGCATAACTCTTTTGCCTACTTTGCGCTGCCATCATTCTTGATTGGATTAAACGAATCTTGTCAGTAGTTTCTTGAATCAATTCTGGTCCTATAACACGCGCCTCATCGATATCACTCCAACATAATGGTGTTCGACATTTCCTTCCATAAAGTGCTTCGTAAGGTGCCATACCAATGGTGGCCTGATAACTGTTGTTGTACGAAAATTCAACCATAGGTAGAAACTTTTCCCAAGTTCCTTGAAAATCTAAAACACATGCTCTCAACATATCCTCAACAATTTGGTTAGTGCGTTCTGTTTGTCCATCAGTCGTTGGGTGAAATGCAGTACTGAAGTTAAGTTTCGTCCCAAGAGCTTTCTGCAATTCTTTCCAATAGGTTGATTGATATCTTGTATCACGATCAGAAACAATCGAACTAGGCACTCCATGCAATCGCACAATAGTGTTCACATATAGCTCGGCCAGTTGATCTAAACTCGAATTACTCTTCATTGCTAAGAAATGTGCTGACTTCGTTAATCGATCAACAATAACCCAAATAGCATTCATTCCCTTGGTTGATCTTGGTAAACCTATGATAAAATCCATTGAAACTGAATCCCATTTCCATTCTGGCACATCCAGAGGTTGCAACAAACCTGCTGGTCTTTGATGCTCGATCTTGATTCTCTGACACGTCAAACATTTAGCCACATATTCTGCCACTTCTTGCTTCATGTTGCTCCACCAATACACTTGCCTTAAATCCTTATACATCTTATTTCCTCCAGGGTGAATCGAGTATGGTGAACTATGAGCTTCTTCTAAAATTCTCTTTTTCAACTTCTCATCATTAGGCACACATAATCTTCCCTGAAACCTTAACGTGCCATCTTCTTGAATGACAAAACCAGGTGACTTCCCGTTTTCCACTTCACTCCTTATTCTTTCTAATTGCAAGTCCTTACATTGCGCTTCCTTAATCTCATCAATCAAAGTTGGTTTCATTACCAACACATTCAAGCAAGCATCTCCTTTGATAAACTCAATTTCCATCTTTTATAGATCATCTTGGTTGACTCGGGAGAAAGTTAGGATAGAATTTAAGTGAGACTTTCGACTTAATGCATCTGCAACAACGTTAGCCTTTCCGGGATGATATTGAATATCAAGATCATAATCTTTAAGAAGTTCTAACCACCTACGTTGTCTCATGTTGAGTTCTTTTTGGGTGAAAATGTACTTAAGACTCTTATGGTCGGTGAAAATTTGACACGAAACTCCATACAAATAATGTCTCCAAATCTTAAGGGCGAAAACAACAGCTGCAAGTTCGAGGTCATGGGTAGGGTAATTTTGTTCATGAACTTTGAGTTGGCGTGAAGCATAAGCTATAACTTTTCCGTTTTGCATCAAGACACATCCTAACCCATTCTTGGAAGCATCACTATAGATTACAAATCCGTCAGTTCCAGATGGAAGGGTAAGAATAGGGGCAGTGGTAAGACGTTTCTTAAGTTCTTGAAATGCACATTCACAATCATCATTCCACACAAATTTGGTATTCTTTCTAACTAATCGGGTTATGGGCAAGGCAACCTTAGAAAAATCTTGAACGAATCTTCGATAGTATCCAGCTAAACCCATAAAACTCCGTACTTCTGGTACATTAGTTGGTCTAGACCATTCCACAATTGCTTTTATTTTCTCAGGGTCAACAGATACACCTTTCTCAGAGATAATATGTCCCAAAAATGATATTTCCTTAAGCCAGAATTCACATTTCGACATCTTAGCATATAACTGGTTTTCAATCAACATATCTAACACTTTTCTCAGATGCTCCTCGTGTTCCTCATTACTCTTAGAATATACCAAAATATCATCAATGAAAACAACTACAAACTTATCAAGGTATGGTTTAAAAATACGGTTCATCAAATCCATAAATACAGCTGGCGCATTGGTTAACCCAAAAGGCATCACAACAAACTCATAGTGACCATATCTAGTTCTAAAGGCTGTCTTTGGAATATCCTCAGGTTTAATTCGAAGTTGATGGTAACCTGACCTCAAATCAATCTTAGAAAACACTTTTGCACCTCGAAGTTGGTCAAACAAATCATCAATACGGGGTAAAGGATACTTATTCTTAATGGTAATCTTGTTTAACTCTCGATAATCTATGCATAACCTCATAGTTCCGTCCTTTTTCTTCACAAATAAGACAGGGGCTCCCCAAGGTGAAACACTAGGTCGAATATATCCTTTTTCAAGTAACTCATCTAATTGTTTCTTTAATTCTTGTAACTCAGCTGGTGCCATTCTATATGGTGCCTTGGAAATAGGGGTGGATCCTGGAATTAATTCAATGCTGAAATCTAATTCTCTTGGTGGGGGCATACTAGGTATTTCTTCTGGAAAAACATGTGGGTATTCACAAACAACAGGTATGTCAGTAATGGAAGGTACATGGGTATTTAGGTCAACCACACTACATAGGTAACCAGATAAACCACTCTCAATCATTTTACGTGCTCTCAAAGCATGGACAATTTGAATCGTTGGTTTTCTTACTAACTTATGGAATGAAACTCTCTCTCCACTTGGTGTTCTAAGGGTCACACTTTGCCTCGAACAATTAAGGTTAGCTTCATACTTAGTCAACCAATTCATTCCCAAGATTACATCAAATTCAGATAGGTCAAAGGCTACTAAGTCTGCTAGAAACTCTACTTTTTCTATTACAATGGGACAATCTCTATACATGGTTCTACATTTCACTATTTCTCCACTAGGAAGGGAAACACTCATAGCATGAAAGTCACAACATGGTTTCAAACTTAAACATTTAGCAAACAATGGTGAAATAAAGGAATGTGAAGCTCCAGAATCAAAAAGAACATGGGCAGGTAACGAATGGATAGAAAAGGTACCGGTGATAACATTATCATCCTCATCTGCTTCATCTTGTCTCATCACAAAAACTCTTCCAGTTGGCGGTGGTCGAGGTGGGTTGCGGTTTGAACCTGAGGCGTTGTGGTTGTTACGACCACGATCGTTGTTAGTTGGAACTGGTCCTCTCATGGTTGGCGTCACTTGATTTGGGCAATCTCTGACGTAATGATCATGGCTTCCACATCGATAGCAAGCATTCGTGCCAACACGACATTCACTCTCCACATGACTCCTTTTTCCACATTTGGCACATCCTTGCGACCGATTGTTCCTTCCTTGAAATCCTTGTCCCCTATTATTTCCTTGATTACCATCATTCCTCCTTTGATTTCCCTGGTAACTTTGGTTGGGCTTCTTTGCTCCTCCTTGGCTTTGGTTATCATTTCTCCTTTTATACCCAACATTCTTCGCTTCCCGAAGTAGTACCACTCGCTCCACATTGGCTGCAATATCAACCATATCCTGGTATGAAGTAAACCTCTAAGTGGACAACCTATCCTGGTACTTAAGGTGCAGACCTCGTTCGAAACGGTTCATCCTGGACTGCTCTGTCGACACCAAGTCTGGCGCGAACCTTGACAACTCCATAAACTTATTTGCGTATTCCAACACGCTCATTGTTCCTTGTTGCAAGTGTAGAAATTCATCTTCTTTTTGTTTCCTCAAGGATGGTGGATAAAACTTGTCTCTCATTAACTTCTGGAGTTCGTTCCAACCAAATCCAGGCCCATTCTTTCGTTCCTTGTTAACTTTCCACCATAATCCTGCTTGGCCTGACAAGTAGAACACTGCGAAATCAACTCTCCATTTCTCAGGGCACTGCAGGGTTTCAAACAACTGATCAATGCGACTTATCCAATCCTCGAACTCAACTGGATCAGGCTTGCCATCATAGGATGGTGGGTTGAGTGACGAAAAGTTCTTGAACATCGTTGCGCTCTCGTTTCCACTAACATCTTTCTTTTTCCGAGAATCATGGACTAATTCGGCCAACATTGAACTCACATTTTCCAATCGTTCCATCCTTTCCTCATGGCCATTAACATGGACATACTCCTCGTGAGAAATGTCGTTATCATCGTGAACATGATGCTCGTTGCGAGCTCCGTTGGTAACATCGTTGATAGCATCGATGGTCGACATTCTGCATAACATATCTTATCAGGTTGAAGCGAAATAATAATATAAAATAAGCCCTTTGATCCCGTTCCTACACTCACACTCATATTCATTTTAACTTAGCAAGATTTTAAAACATTCTTTTTAACTCATTCCTTAAAATTCTTTACTTAAAGCCTAATGAATCCTATTCGTGCGAAAACCCGTAAGGTTTAGCACTTATGGTCCAGAACCTTTGCTCTAATACCAAACTGTAACACCCCGACCTCTAATTACATTATTAAAGCATAATTAGCAGCGGAATTAACCTAATTGGTCGGGGCATTACCTGCCGTAACCCCCTCTTGGGAATTACAAGGCAACCACCAATCATAAGATATTAAATCCCAAAAATTAATATAATAATCTTTAATATTACCAAAATAAAGGTGCATAAATTACTAAAAGTCTTCAATTAAACTATTAAAACTTAAGGCATAAACTAGGTGGGAATTATTAAAGTGAAATCCTCGCCACTACTCGTTCCCATCGTTCCCAGCGGTACCTAAAACAGAAAACAAAATAACGGTGAGCCGAAGACTCAGTAACGAACTATTCTAGCAACGTAAATTCATTTCAATTCATTTTATTTAATAACACAGGGAGAATAGAATAATGTAAAACATTTTATAAAGTCCTTTATTTAATTCATTTTCAACTTTAGGGTGCACATGCTAGTCGTGGCAAGTATGACATGGTGGAACGTCTTCCACGATGGACCGCTGTCCATAAACATGGGGCCTTGGCCCGAAAACATGAGAGCCTTGGCTCAATGGGCGGATGCCCCATGGGTACATGCATGACCGAGAATCGTAACTTGTGAACCTATACTGCCAAACGGACTAGGAATTTCACTTTCATTTATCATGTTTCGTTAATTTTACATTTTAGTCTTTTTACTTCAGTTGAAGTAACATATTTCCTTTGGATCATACGATCAAACATCCTTTCTTTTCATGGTTTCTTATAAACAACGTTTTATAAGAAATTCAATCAATCATAATATCATTTTATAAGAAATTCAATCAATCATGAAATAAGGATTAATTCCATCAAATCATATTATAATAAATAATTCAATCAAATCACATTTCATTTCCCGCAATTCATAAAACATGTCAAAACATTCAGATCATAAATTCAATCATAATGTCATGATTTCATAAACACATTTAGAAGGGAATTGCAGGTACTAGCAATAGCCGTTACCTCACTTCCGCGATTTGCTAAGGGTTTTCGTTGGTTCGTTCGTCCTGAGCTCCGAGTCCAATTTCTTTAAAAGTAGTAAATAATTGAATCAGTACTAAAATCGATAAATAGTTATAAAATCAATATTTTATAAATCATAAATTTTATAAGTAATGGATTTATAAATAACGAATTTTAATAAAACATAATTCCGAAATTTAATGAAATATTATTATTATTAACCGAATTTTCGATCAAAATAGATATATATGCTTTATGAATCGATTTTCATGAAAATATTATTTCATTTTTATTAATTCAAGCTAGTGAATTGATTTTGGTAAATCCTGAAAATTAAATACATATTTCTACTTGAAAAATAATAAACAATTTGATTGGGAAAATAACTAAATTATCAAAATTTATTAAAGCAAGCAAATTAATAATTAGAATTTCTGAACATGCAATTCAGTTGGCAAAATTGCAACTCACCCAAAAGCCCAAAGGGATTATGGCCCAAATTTTTAATGTGGGATTTTAAGGAGAATTAAGACCAAAAATTAGAAACCAAAGTTTCTGGTTCTTTGGTTTCTGGAAAAGGGCACGAGTAGGGGAAGGGGAAAGGGGCGAACGAGGAGGAGGAGAAAGAGGAGGGAGGAAGGGCGGCTGGCTGAGGTGGGTGACGCCGATTGATGCGATGGCGATGGTGGGTGGTTCTCGGCGGTGGTGCAACGTGAGAGAGGAGGAGGAGGGAGTGCGAAAATAAAGGGGAAGCAGGGGAGTTTGTTGGTGGCGTCGGGTGGTGCTGGGAATCGCCGGCAAGAGTGGGGGACAGGGGTTGAGCAGGTGAGGAGATTGGGTTGGTGTGGTGGATGCGCGCTGGTGGCGCACCGAAGGAGAGAAAAGAGAGGGAGCAGGGGCGTGCGAAGGAGGAGAGCAGGGGAGGAGATGGGGGTATGCGGTAGTCGACGGTGGGTGGTCGGGTGGTGGTCGAATGGTTGGGGTGGTGTTGATGGTTGTGGACAGTGGTGGTGTTGGGTGGTGGTTTGAATTACAGAAATTTAAGGAGGGTGGAATTGAATTTGTGTTCTGTTGATTTCTTGGAATTGAATTGGACAACAATCTGATTTTGTAAATAGGTAGAGTAATGAACAAGGAGAAGTCCTTGGTCTCCAAGGCATGAATGTAGACAGATTTCAAGGGAAAGGGGAGTGGGTAACATACGTGGAGAGGAGAAAGAAGAAGAGAAATGGAATTTTTTCCTCTTTCAATGGCATTTTTTTTTTTTATTAAATTCACAATATTAGGCAAAAATTCAGAATTTCTAATTAATTTTCAGAAATAAAAATGCTTAATTAAAATAATTCCTTAAAAATAAATAAATTATCGTTAACGAAAATAAATAATTTCAGTTTATAAATTTATCGTTTAAAATAAATCGTAAAAACGATTAAAATAACGAAATTCGATTATTCGTAATTTAATTAAAAACGAAATCAAGTTAATAAATATATTTAATTTTAATAAATCGAATTTAAAATTTCGGGGTATTACAGTAAAGTTTCATAGGTCTTGTCCGATACTAGTCTTCCCAAAGTAAGTATCTATGCAAATGATTATGACATTGCCATGTCCACATAGTTCAAGAAACAGAACTACTAGTCATCTTGCATTCTAGTCGTCTAACGTTTTCTATGCGTCCAATTTTATAGAAAACTCCGACCAGGGACCATTTTCAACCTTTGACATTCAAGTTCACTTGATAGACATTTCTTAGTCACAGGACTGGTCCTGACAGTCTATCTTGAATATATCGTCAAATTGAAGGGACTCGTCATTTAATACTAAACCAAGATTAAATGGAATATGAAAATACATTTCATATATGATAAATGTTCAACCCCGATGTTTTACAACCATGGGCCTCAAACCCATCTTTAAAACATTTCATGGAATTCAAAGCTATGCTTGATTTCCAGTGCTACATCGTGAGTGTTGCTTCTCACTTGTTGCATAGGTTTAGTTATCACGCTTTGCCAATATTAACATCCTTTTCATCGAATGTTTTTCGAGATATGATGATAAGATCTTTTGAGTATGTTTGTCTTGTGATCTAGTCTTTCTTGCTACAATAGTGGTTCTACGCATTTTGCAATGAAGAACTATTAAGTCAACAGACATGTGATCTACCCAAGTTCAATGAAGAACTCTTTAATATAAACAACTCTATTTTATTGCTTCTTAGGCAATAAGTACTTTTACTTCAACTGTTTAGGTTGCTAGTGATGCTTTGTTTGGATTTGCTTATCCAAGCAGTTCACAGATATGTGGAAGACTTTCCAGCTGTATCTTAGAACATAGAAATTAATATTTTAATTTCCCACGCAACAACTCATGGTCTCCAATCCATGTTGCCATTTCAAAACACGATGCTCTATAGCTCGTCCTTATCAATGGTTAACTCCAAAGGGTCTTGCTTGATCCTTTGCCAGTGTTTATGCGTGTAGCATCAATATTTAGCATAAGTATTCTTGATCTCAATCTAGTTGATCTTCACTTAGATCAATAGAGATTGGTATATGTTCGTCATGCCTAAAGTCATACGATACGTTTTTGGCGATCCTCATATTATATCATCCATGATAAATTCTTTTGCAGAATAATTCCCAATTGAATTCTATTCATGTAACTTTAGCTTATCTAGTTTCAGTAGATATTAAATTCAGCTAAATTCTTTGACATATAATATAGGTTAAGAATCTCATTTAGACTCTTTGATGTTTAACTTAGTAAATGCTTATACATAGTTCAAACATCCTTTACTTAGATTTATTCACATGGGTCGAATATCTCCAATGGAGACTTTCGTGTTTGATTCAGTAAATGCCATTACTTAATCCAAAACAATATCATAAGATCTTTGTAAATAGATCTTAATACCCAGTATGTACTAAGTTTTGCCATGGTCCATCATTGATGAATAATCTCAAATCTAAGTCATTAGCATTTGAATGTTATTTTACAATAGAGAGATATGTGTGTGATACACATAGGACCAATTAAGGTTTTATGTACTCCCACTAAACTTCTTATATATCTATAAGAATCATGTATATTTTATGAAACTAAAATACTTATTAGCTTCATTAAAATATAATTCCAATTCCCAATTGCTTGCTTAAATCTGTACTTAGATTTTATAAGCTAGCTTTCTCTTTCAAGCATTTATTTGGATCCACAAATCCTATGACATACCATGTACATAGTTTATTCCAACATTTGATTGAGGAATACATTTTGTCATCCAATTGCTATATGTACCAATATGCAATCATTGCTTGAATTATAGACTTGAGCATTACGATTATGCATGAGGTTTCAACACAATTCACACCATGAATTTGCTTGTAACCTTTAGCAACTAATCTCGATTTGTGTGTGAACACAATTTCATGTTTGATGGTTTTTATCCTTAAAACAAACTTGCAACCAATAGGTGTGAACCTATTCTTGCGAATCAACAAAATTTCAATTTTGTCATCAAAACATTGAGTATGTTTTATGGCCTCTAACCATTTAAAACATTTGAGTCTATATATGGCCTCTAACCATTTTAGGGAATCTAGGTTTCGTCATAGCTTTCTTACAAGTCACAAACTCATTAATCTACATGATAATAGTTTGACTGCAAGTTGTAGGTTTCTTCACTATCTAATAGAAGAATCTCATAGTTTCATTGACCAGAACTCTATGTTTCTTTACTATCTAATAGAAGAATCTCATAGTTCCAGTGACTTGAACTCTATGCCTACTTGGGTATAGAACATCAAACAATAGAATATCAACAGGCACTTTGAGAGTCCTTTGAATATTCTATTCTCTTTGAAGCACTTGTAAAGTCTTCTAAGAGATGTCTATTCTTTAAAGCCACTTCTAAAGTCCTTAAAGAATAAGTTCGGTTTTTCTGAAGCACTTTGAAAAGCCTCCGGAATGTCCGTTTATGTTTGTTGTTCGCCTCGAAGACTTTCGAGGTTTATTTTCTCCCACTTGTCATTTTGGAAACGAATCTCCAAAAGGACTTCATTTCGAGCAAACAAACATTATGTTCTCAAAAATTCGTGGTAGAAACAATACCCTTGTGTCTCATTTGAATAAATCACAATGAAACATATATCTATACTTGGGCCTTAGTTTGTTGAATAACAAACACTAAGCTCCCACTGAGTTTAGCAACTCTCTAGATATATATTATCGAAAAGATATTCTGAAATTTCTTTTCTATAGCTTTGACGAATTTAGTTTAGTTTGGTGGTAGTTGAGCATTTTGTTTTAGAAATTAAAGGAAAAGTCTTTATAATCCATCATTGATCGAATCAAGTACTAATCGACTTCGATCATTCCAACTTAGATATGCCATATCTTATGGAGCTAGATTGTGAATTTTACTACACAATCATTGATGATCATTCTTGATTTAAGTAATCATCAACATGATCTAACCTAGATCTTTATGATTTCTTACCAAGTGGGATTTATACTTCTGAATCTTTGAACTAGCCAAACAGATTCAAACTTATATCATATTGAGTAAATAAACCTATATTCACTCAAATCTGTGTGAAATAATAAAGTCATAAAACCTTTCTTTAGCTTTGAACTCTATTGTCTAGGCGTTCTAACAATAGTTCATATCTTTTGTTACTTTCAACAAGTAAGACTAGTCGTCTTAAATTGATCTAGAAATCAATGAACTTTCAAAAGTCCATCAAAATAGAGCTTTTGAATGTTAATTTGTTGATATGGTCTAAGCAACAATGCCAAAGATTAGTGGAACTCAAATCAAGGGGTTGATTTGAACCTAGTAAAGTTCTTTAAAGAGTTGTTTGTTTTAATCAAGCATATTGACTCAACCTGTAATTGACCATTTCATTCAAATAAACAAACAAAC
Source organism: Spinacia oleracea (assembly GCF_020520425.1). NCBI lineage: Eukaryota > Viridiplantae > Streptophyta > Magnoliopsida > Caryophyllales > Amaranthaceae > Spinacia > Spinacia oleracea. Next base: position 45,374,193 of record NC_079488.1, read on the forward strand.
ATTGTTTTTATTTTTCTTGAATGTGAGTCTTTCTGTGTTTGAAAACAGAAATTTAGGTATGTTGATTATGGAACAAAATAGCCATTAAGTTCCAGCCTTTGAAAGGACTTAAAACAAACTAGATGACCCTACAACTAATGTAGCATTGCCATGCTTCATTTCCCACTTGTAGGTCATTAGTGTATCCTAGCTTCCATTGTTTGAGTTTTTACCGAAGTAAGAACCTCAAGCGGTATATGATACCAAGGAAGTTTGATTGCTAGGTCACTTCTCTTTAAACATAAACTTATAGGTAGAAACGGAATCGTAAATTCCTTTCATTTGTTCCTCGTTTTCCTATTTCTTGTACCCTTTCTTATAGTCTTAAGAATTGATTTCTTTAGTGTTGACTTTTATACTTTGTTAGACATGTCCAATGTCACCAACAAGGTTTTTACCATTTTAATTTATGTTGAATATTTTGCTTCAACTAGATGATCTTACCAGAAGCTTCTAAAGTTCTCTAAGCATCGATCTATTCGAATGTCTAGGGACTAGACTCATTCGAGAATTAAATGGACAAAGATGTTTAGGTTGTTAACCATTGGTAAAGCTGAGCGTTTAAGCTCAATGCTTTATGATCTCAAAACTACAGTGTATTTTGAATTCACAAGCACCAATTGGTTTGCCATTCGATTTTGATACTCGAAAACAACCATAAAAGTCGCTATAAGAAACGTACATTTTAAATTGCTCATTTTCTCTCATTTCCGTGAATCGTTCTTGGATTCACTACCAATCGAGGAAATTTACTGTTACCTTTCTAAAAGGATTTATTGCAGTGCAAGATATTTAATTATAAACAATAATTAAAACATACATTGAAGCATGCAAAGTCTAAACATTTATCATGAATAATAACTTGAAAATTAAAGCAATCATGCAACAAGTCATTAGCATTTTATTCGAGTTATGTGTTCCGGCAGGTGTGAATAAAATGATTCCAAGACCCTAAAACCATTGAAGAATTAAGCACAGTTTGTCGACTCAATTCTAAAACATTTTAGGTAAGCAAAAGCCTTTTGCTAATAGTCTAGAAACTACTCTTGGTTGATAGGTACGTCTAAGAACTTATTAGGTAAACCTATCGATTTTGCCACGACATAAAAGGACTCCTTACTTATATCGTTGAGTTTCACCAAAACTAACGTGTACTCACAATTATTTGTGTACCTTGCCCCTTTAGGACCAATAAGTAACACCTCGCTGAGCGAAAACTATTACTAGATTGATGTAAAGGATATCCAAGCAAGTGTATATTTTGGCATGGCACCTTTTAACTCAATTTTTAAGTTTGGAACTTAAGGCTCTTACTATGTTGGTTAGATTTTAAGTGAACCAAAATCCTTAATCATGCAACATAATCAAGCTTTTGATCTCATGCATTTTAAGACATATTTAAAAGCAATAAATAACTTAAAACATGCATAAGATAAATGTGATCTAGTATGGCCCGACTTCATCTTGAAGCTTTAACTTCAAAGTCCGTCTTGAAAATCTCCGTGGGAGGCACCATTTTCTTCAAATAGAATAAGCTATAATTAAAACTAATTACAACTATTTGATGGTACGCAGACCATATTTGAATTGAAAAACAACTTTGGTACTTTAGACCAATTACATTCAAATTAATGGTACGCAGACCATATTTTCTATTCTATTTGGGCCATACTAGTCACTTCATAACCTGCAAAACAGTACATATACAATATATACCATTCACCCATTCATTATCATGAATGGCCCACATAGCTGGTTAGTAAAACACATTATGCATCACATTAACATTTGCATCAATTAATCAAGGGCACCAATAATCTACAAATTATTCAGTCCTTATTAATTCTAATCAAGTTGTTTTAACCTTAAGGATTTGTAGACCTAATCAAGAGTTTATGACTAACATAAAAATGTATTTCTAGTCTAACCGGAAACATACAAATTTAATTAAAATTTAAAGCTCATATAAATTTATAATTGAATCCATAAATTTAATTTAATTTCAATCGTATTTTAATTAATTCATGATTTTAATTTTAGTAAAATAATTAGAATAAATAAAATTTATTATAATTACAATATTCAAAATTAAAATCCAAGAAAGTAATTTAAATTATTAATTTTAAAATTAATTAAAATTACGTGAACTGAAAATTTCAAATTAAAATTTTAAAACGATCTAATCGTAACACAACAACCTCACGCATCGCACGCCCATGGGCCACACGCACACAGCCATCGCTGGCCATGTGCGCGCAGCCCATACGCTGCGTCGCATAGCTGATGCTGCTGTCCTTCGCAATGCATCACGCGAGCTGGTGTTCGCTGCGCGCGCGCCAGCGCTCGATGCACGCGAGCCATCGCTCGCTGCGTTCGCTCGCCAGCGCTCGCTGCGCGCGCTCGCCAGCGCTCACTTTATGCGGGCCAGCGCTCGCTGCGCGCTCTTGCCAGCGCTCGCTTTGTGCGAGCCAGCGCTCGCTGCGCACGCTCGATCCTGCGAGCCATCGCTCGCTGCGCGAGGCATCGACGCTGGGCGGAGCACTCGTGGCATGCGAGCTTGCGGTCGCTGCGCGCGAGGCTCCGCGCGCTTGCGCGAGGCAGTGCGCGTTGTGGCGCAGTTCGCTTGCTGCCCACACGCGACTGATGTGCCTGCTTTCGCCCTCGCCCATTCGTCCATTGCTCATGGCCCACGACACAAGGCAGGGCTGCTGCCTTGTGCTCGTGCACCATGGCCTTGCTCATTGCATTCGTGCCGCATGGGCGACGAGCTCCCTTGCTCGTCGTCACATGCCCGCACTATACAACACCCCTTAAGGGTAACACGTAGCGTCCATTGCTTTGTGCGTGCAAGTTATATGAACGAATCGCACAAAATTTAAAAAATTTATATTTAAAATTAATGACAAATTAATAAATAATATTAATTTCATAATTTTAGGGCGAAAAATCGAAAATTTATTATTCAATTGATTTCCGATTAACATGGATTCAAGTCTAGGTCATAAAAATTTAAAATTTATCATAAATTTACAATTTTTATGGTGGTTTTTAATCATAGGTATCTAATTAAATTATAATTAATTATGAAAATCAAATTAATTCTAAATTATTCTAATTTTCAACAAATTAATCATAATTACAAATTAGATTGCATAATTAACAAGGCTAGGCATTCAAACTTGTTAAACATATACAGTAGGTCAATCAAAAATTCAAGATTTATCAACAAGAATCGCAAATATTTAATTTAACATCTTAAATTTACGAAATTTTGCATTCGAAAAACTAAAACCTCCGAAAAGTCATAGTTAGGCTTCGATTTTGAGAATTCTGGGTTCGGCAGAAAAAAACTATTTTTGTCAAAATTTTAGAATGCCTTTTACATGCGGAATTGACACAAAAATCACTCGATTTGGATGAGTAACGAAGAAACTGCCGAAAAACTGCGTACGTATAATTAAATAAACGCAATTTGCAATTAATTAACAATTACGAAAATTAATCACCCCTTTTAATTCTTGCAAATTTGTAATATTTAACCATGTTCATGCAATTTAGATTATGAAAATAATAAGAGGCTCGTGATACCACTGTTAGGTTATGATACATATGACAATTCATAAATCATGCGGAAAAACCATATAGCCAGGAAAACATATTATTTACACATAATCATTTAGCATAGTTTAGATGCATACTCTTTGTTGCGTGCCTTCCCTAGCTGCGCCCGAACCGAACAAGAACAAGTCTTTAGGACTCCAAGTGTCGTCCCTCCGTAGATAGTCCACAGCACGTCCGGATCCGCCTTAAGATTGACCAACTAGAATCGCCCTTAAGGTACTATTATTTTCGGCACTTTTAGGCAAATGTGTGACTAAATTTGTCTCTCAAAAACTCACTTTGAATACTTGAATGCACTCTGTAAATATGTGACCCTAGGCACTTATTTATAGAGTTTATGGAAAGGAATTATAATCCTATTAGAATACAAATCTATTTAATTATAATCCTACTAGGACTCTAATTAAACAAACTTTATCTATTAGGATTAGATTTAATCATATTACGAATCCCGGTAGCCTTAGGATTCGAGTAGCACACACGAGTGGCGCACAAGCACCGCACACCCGCACGCAGGCCTTGCGGCCCACGCCGAGCGCACAGCGCAAGGCCCACTGTCGCAGCCTTGTCCGCGCGCGCGCCCAAGCTTCGGCTGGGCCTGGCTTTTGCGCTGGGCCTGGTCGTATGCTTGGCGTGTGGTTGTTGCGCTTGGCGTGCTGGGCGATGGCCCGGCTTCGTGCTGGGCCTTCGTCTGGCAGACCTCGTCCGATGCTAATTCGTACGATACGCTTCCGATTAAATTCCCGGTTCCGGAATTCATTTCCGATACGAACAATATTTAATATTTCCGATTCCGGAATTAATTTCCGTTTCGAACAAATATTTAATATTTCCGTTTCCGGAACTATTTTCCGATTCCGATAATATTTCCGATTCTGACAATATTTCCGTTTCCGGCAATATTTCCGATTCCGGCAATATTTCCATTTCCGATAATATTTTCCGATACGTACCATGTTTCCGTTTCCGGCAACATCTACGACTTGGATAATATTTATATTTCCGATACGATCCATATTTCCGTTTCCGGCAATATCATCGTTTCCGGAGTATTCATTTCTTGCCTGTGACGATCTCAGCTCCCACTGAAACCAAGATCCGTCGATCCCGAATATCCATAGATGGAGTATTTAATGCCTTTAAATACTTGATCCGTTTACGTACTATTTGTGTGACCCTACGGGTTCAGTCAAGAGTAAGCCGTGGATTAATATCATTAATTCCACTTGAACTGAAGCGGCCTCTAGCTAGGCATTCAGCTCACTTGATCTCACTGAATTATTAACTTGTTAATTAATACTGAACTGCATTTATTAGACTTAACATTGAATGCATACTTGGACCAAGGGCATTATTTCCTTGAGAAAATGCACATGAACTTCCCATCCGAGTCTCGCAGAACTCCTCCAATTGATGTTTTGTTGAGAACAGTGTGGAGAGAGGCGTCAACATTCCAGTTTAGGTGGTTTCCTGGGGGAGGAGACCAGATAGAAGCAGTCGGGTTGGGAGGTGAGGTTGGAAAGTTATCCTTCAGTGACGACCAACGAAGACACTGTGGGTTTCTCAAAAAATCTTCAGGACTATAAGAGAAGTGAAGCTCCCACCCCTTTATCCACCACCCAAGCCGAAGAAGATTTAAATCTTCTGTTTGTTGAGTGTTCATAGATACCTGCTGAAAAATTCGGCTATTTCGTTCCTTCCATATCGACCAAAGAATGATGAAGTAAACAACAACCCATACTTTTTTAAAGAAAGAGTCAGGGAATGGAGATGTCCATTGCATTATCATGTCACGTAGGTGGAGGGGGGTGACCTAATTTACACCCAAATCCGTAACCACCATGCCCAGATTTCCCAGGAGTAAGGGAAGTGGAGGAATAGATGGTTTGAGCTCTCCGGTTCAGTACTGCACAATATGCAATTGATTTCTTCAATGGGAATGATGCTATGACGTACCATCTTTTCACGGGTATTTAGTCTACCTAGCGTTGCAAACCAAGTGAAGATCTCTATACGATGAGGAACCAGATTTTTCCAGGTTTTCATGGGCGGGACACAGAGGTGCATTGTGGAGGTTTTTTCCAACTCAGTTTTGAAGGATTTGACAGAGGATTCTCCTGTTTTATGGGGAGACCAGATGTATGAGTCGGGCTTATTGGGCTCAAAGTTAACACGCTCTAGGGTGGCTGAAAGAGTTTTCCATTCAACGATGTCTTGTGGGCGCAACACTAGCTTCTAGGAGAAGGCCCATTCCCATTTGTAGCCTTCCCCAAACCCAAAGATACTACTTCATTCGGATGGTGACTCAGCCAAAATAACCTTGGGAAAAGGACTTTAAGAGTAGAGTCTCCAACCCAAAGATCGTGCCATAGTTTGGTGTTGTCCCCTTTACCAATTTTCTTTCGCACCTTCGATAAACCCATGGTTTTTGAAGTGGGATTATCCAGTAATGTTGCACATAGGCTTTTCCATATTCCACCAGATTTAGGCACCACAAGGTTGGATGGATTGAAATTAGGCCCGTAACCGTAATTCCCCTTTATCATAGCACACCATAATGCACTAGGTTCAGTGATAAGTCGCCAAATCCACTTAAAAAGGAGTGCTAGGTTTTGGTGGTGTAAATTACCAATACCTAGTCCACCGTAATCTTTTGGAAGTTGAAGTGTGGACCAAGCAACAAGAGGGGGTGCCTTTTTCTCTGTTGATCCGCTCCAGAAGAAGGATCTTTGGATTTTGATGATCGCCTCAATAACACCCTTTGGGATGGGGAAGATGGACATGAAGTAAAGGGGAAGGCTTGATAAAGAAGCCTTAATGAGCGTGAGGCGTCCACCTATTGACAGGAGATTTCCTTTGCAAGTATCCAGTTTTTCTTCATCTTGTCTAAAATTGGTTCCCACAAGCTTATCCGAGACGTGTTCCCTCCTATTGGTAAACCAAGATAAGTGAAAGGGAAGGTTCCAGTTTTGCAAAGAAGGGAGCGTGCAGTTGATTGCAGCTATGTATTCGAGGCGTTTAGGCTAAAGATTGATGGTTTATGGAAGTTTACTTGGAGGCCCGATGCCAAGTGAAAGAGGATGAGAACCTTTTTGATGTTCTGGAGAGATTCAAGATCTTGGGTGCAGTAAATGATGGTATCGTTGGCGTATTGCAAGTGTGATATATTTTTATCTCCTCTACCAAAGCCGATACCTTTCCAGAGATTCAGTGAGATGGCTTTATTGATTACCAAGTTCAGAGATTCCACCACTAGGTCGAAAAGAAACAGAGATAGGGGATCCCCTTGCCTTAGGCCGCGATGTAGTTTAAACGGTGCAGTTGGCGAGCCATTTTTCATTATAAATTCCGAGGCTGTCATTATGCAGGCCTTTATCCATCCCCTCCATTTGAGCGGGAAGCCCATCTGCTCTAGAATCCACCCAAGGAAACCTCCTGAGATACAATCAAAGGCCCTGTGGAAGTCCAACTTAAGGATAGTTGCCTTAGTTTTCTTCCTACGACACGAGTCTATCAGCTCACTTGCAATAAGGGTCCCATCGAGGATTTGCCAACCCTTTAGAAGGGCTACTAATTAGTTGCAACTTTTTGGATTGGGAGATGATAAACATACCCTAGGGGTATATGAGACCTACATACCCTATTCCATGAATGATGCCACCTAAGGCAAACATATTTTCATTTTTGGGGGAAAATGGCCTACATTGGGAGGGAAAAAATTTCAAAGAATGAGGCATTATGTATTTATGAGCGGGAGTTTGAGCGCCCCAAATTAAGTGAAATGTTGAGCGCCAATTATTTAGGTTCCTCTAATTAATCAGAAATCCAAATTCATCACTGCTTCTCGTTCCATATGTTTTCCATTTCAACTCCATTCTCTCTCATCTCCTCCATGGTTGGTGTCAACTCCTTTTTCTCTATCTCACACACGAAGTATATAGCAAATCTCCACTCTTTAGTCTTCTCCATCAAAATTCTTCTTACAAGATCCTGTTTTCCCTTTGGGTTTTATTAATCTCACCTCTCTCCTCAATCCTCTCTCTCCATTGAAGAAACGATTCAATACGAGTGAGATCGACACAATTGAAAAAGAAGAGCATCAAGAAGGGGGATTAATGGAGGAAATAGAAAATTGATGTTATGGGGCCAAGTTTTTTTGCTACTAATTGAACCTATTAGGATATTATTAAGATAAGGGAAATTTGCTAATTACAACCCAATAACGTTTTCCTCTTTACGAATTACAACCTCAAACTTTCATGTTTTCGAATTACAACCTCAAACTTAATCTCGTACTTTAAATTACAATCTGAGACTGTATTCCGGCTAAAACGACCTAATAATGATGTCATAAATATATTTTAAACCTAATTAATAATTCCCAAAAAAATATAATCAAAATTTTATTTTAAAAAATATCATAAATACGTACTTTCATTTCCATTCATCCCACCCATTTTTCGATTACAAAAAAACCTGCTCCTCCCTTTAACTCATCTCCTCCCTTAATCTCTGCTCAACTTTCCTCACTTCTCAATAATTCATCTCCTCAATTACCAAACTTCCAAACTTCAATGCTGAGATTATTACTCCGTAGTTTGATTCTCTTTCATAAATTGGGGGTTTTGCGATGTTTATGGTTCTTCGAATAGGGTTCTTTAAAAATTAGGTTCTTCAATTGAGATTTTTTGTGGAAGCTTCATTTGTTGAAACCCCTTCGATTGTCGAAGTTTAGTTCATGGAGATTGTGAATTGCGCACAGATTGGAGAAGGGAGTGACTATAATTATGCAGAGTAGAGAGAAGGCATCACTATCGCTATTTGAGGGACGCCATTGATGTCCCCAAAAGATGAACAAATAACTCAGAGAAGAAGAACGAAGAAGAAAATTACGGGGCCGTAATTAAGATGAATAACGTGAATGGAAAAAGTACATATTTGGGATTTATTATTTATTATTTATTATTTATTATTTATCATTCATTATTCATCATTCATCATTCATCATTCATCATTTATTACTTATTATTTATTCTTTATTCTTTAATAATAATAATAATATTATTATTATTATTATTATTATTATTATTAAGTTAAGGTCCAATAAGGTTTGATCAGTTCAAATAAGTTCAGATCATATAAGTTTAATAGCACCCTAGGTCCTGATCTAGACACGATATGTACATATCGGTTTTGATATGGACATGATATGTATAGATTGGTATCTGGACGTGACTTGTATAGATCGGTACTGTTCTGGACATGATATGTAGAGGATCAGTTCTAATGTGGAAAAATCGGTTTTGATCTGGACATGATCTGAATAAATTGATTCTGATATGGACATGATCTATATAGATCTGTAGTAATCTTGACATAATCTATACATACCAGGTATGATTTGGACATATCGGTTCTGATTATAAAGGTTTTGGTCTAGACATAACGGTTCAGAGCTGGACATGATCTGTACAAATCAGTTATAATATGGACATATCGGTTCTGATCTGAACATGATCTGCATTTAATATCATGCATAGAATATTCCCTATTGGCAATTTGATAACCAAAATTCAACAGAGAATTAAATAATTTCTCCAACAAACATAAAACCAAGTAATGATGTAAAAAATTGTAGAAATCAACCCTGTAATATCTCAATTTCTTCCACGAAAATAATAAAACATGTCAATAGAAATAAAGAAGACAAAAAAAAAAATTAAAAAATATTACAAATTAATTATAATTTCCAAAATCTGTATTCTATATACTGAAAACTCAAATCATTTTGTCTTTTGATTTACTGTAAAAGTAATAGGAGTCTAAATAATTATAAGAAAAAAGAGTAAGTCAAACACACAAGTTCATCCCAAAATCTCCACCACCATTTCTCTTGAAGTCGCGCCAACACATGTGAGTATATATATTATTCTTCCAAATCCATGCACAAATTAAGAAAATAAAAATATAAATTATGTTATTGAGATTTATCATTTTCGAAGACAAAACTCACATATTGGATTGCTATAGATTTTTTTACATTTTCTTAACTTTTCAATCACTCATTTGTGATGAACTATTTGAATTGGTATTAAACCATTGGTTAAGAAACAACCTGAAGGGAAAAAAGTAGTCATTTACGTTAATAGTTTTTAATTTCTTAATGTCAACGTACATGGATACATTCTAAAATCCACGCACGCATCGCGTGCATAAAAGACTAGTAATAATAATAATAACAATAAGGAGGCTCTAGACATGCTTTCACGTATCAAATCTATCTATTAATCCCTCTAACAATGCTAAGAGTGATGCATTTAACTTTCACATATTGAGTTTTTGCATTCAGAAGGGGGTGGGAGAACAACTTTTTTTTAGACTCCTAACCAACTTTATGTAAAATGATAACAATAATAATATTAATAATAATTGTAAAATGATAGCAATATCTCGGCTTCCCACTAATTATTTATAAAATATTTGACTTTGTTAGCATTTGATTTATAATAATAATAATACGGAGTAATAATAATAATAATAATAATAATAATAATAATAATAATAGTCTGATATGAACTTATTTCTTGATCTGATAATATTTAAAATAAGTAATAAAGTCCTAAAATAAAGTGAATTAAATAGGCCTTTATTCCGTAAGTGTATATAGTCTAAACAAGCCCATCCACATCGACCCCAAACTCACAATTCAAAAAGAAACAATTGCCTAACTATTACCACTACAGTTTTCAGTCTGGTAGATCATCGCCTAACATTAAAAGCATTATTTTGATTGCAACAGCTCACACAACAACAATCAGTTTGTATTATTCGTAATATCTTAAAGTTAAGTAATTACTCCCTCCGTATTTATTTAAGAGATACACTTGACCGGACACGCGTATTAAGAAAAAGAATTAAATGAAATAAAGTAATAAAACAAGTGGGGTTGAGTAGAAATTTTAATAAGAAAAATAAGTGGGGATCATGTCATTTTAGGGAGTGGGCCGGTGGGGGTGGGGTGTAGATATATTATTTAATTAGATGGTGGGGTTGATAAGTTACTAAAAATGGCAAGTGTATCTCTTAAATTAATACGGTCGGAAAAGGCAAGTGTATCCCTTAAATAAATACAGAGGGAGTATGTTATTAGGAATAAATTAAAAGAAAATAAAATTTTGTGAAATCAAATCGAGAACTGTTAATTGCCGGAGATGTTACCGTTTTCTCTTCCTGTTTTCTTTGTCATAACTCATAATGCAAAAACAAGAGAAAGCAATCCAAATAAATGGCAGTTTCACAAGGACTACATGATGGTCCACAAGTGAGAACTACTTCAGTAGTTCCACACTCCCACATGAACAACAATATCAACTTCTTTAAGTGTGGAAAAATTCGACTACCATTTGTATTTTTTTTTTTTGGTAACTAAATTTTAGATGGTGTCTGGATCGGCCCAGCCGCCTCGCACCACGATCCTCGCCTACACCCTTTTCTCGGAAGCACCGCAGCAGCACCCCCACCTCTAAACCGTCGCTACCAGAGACCTCGTTTCCGCTCTGATTCCCGCACCCCTCCCCGCCTCGACTCCGATTTCGGCGCCACCCTACTTTTACAGTTGTAAGTTCATGATTTGAAAAGTTAAATTGACAGATAAAAGTTCCTTAATTTGATATCAAAACTTATCACTCTTTAAAATGGAGAGAGAAATAATACACTTCACGAGGGTGGTGGAGTGGGGGGTTTCTCCTACCTTTGAACATTCTATCTCTTCAAGCTTTCTCTATCTTCAACCTTGTTTTCATCGACATTGATAACAACAACAAAAATTAAAAATAAAATCATTTTTCAACAAGGCTAAATTTTCCAGCTGAAATTAAAAGCTGATGTGGCAGTAGGACCTGATAGATAACCAATTAAAAGTTGGGGTATACAATGGCCCACATACCCCCAGGGTATGTGTAGCTTTTGCGTTTTGGATGCTAAATATTCCTTGCATATAACTTACCCGAATTCTTGGTTCAATCTCTTAGTTTTGCGCAATGGCCTCATCCAAGTCGTCTACCAACAAATCAAATCTATCTAATAATAATAAAAAAGAAGTACATTTCCATTGTCTTGCCGAGTAGGAGTAAAAATTGCAATATGAAAATATCTAAACAAATAGATTAGAGTAACATAGATTTTATAACAGTAGTGTCAATACTTAAAGAGTTGGGACAAATACTTACAACCACTTACAAATAGTGGTTAATAACGTATGAAATAAAATAAAGAAAGTACTCCGTCCACAACAACAAAATGATCACAATTTGACGTAGAAGTACAAATACAAGCACATTAAATGACTTTGAAGCTTGCATCCAACTTTTAAATATATCAACTTCTTTTTTGCGTTGCTTTTTCAACCAGCTTGGATCATCTGACAACACGGACATTAAATCTAAACAGTGTGATCCTATTAAAGAAATACACCATAAGAATTTATGAGAATGTAAATAATAGTATAATAATGTCATTAAGTTTTGTATTTGTTAGTTTTGATTTATATTGTAGATGTCGTATGACTATTTTATCAATGAACTAATTTTTACCTTCAAAAAAAAGTATAAGTGGCATAAGCCTTAAATATCTACTATGTACCTTCTTTTGTTGGTAATGCAAAAATTGTTTTGGACAGGTCTTCCAAAATCCTTTTAAGGTTGAAATACATTGTTACAAACTCGAACCATTCAAGCATATTAAAAAGAACACTTTAGCTTATATATTCGTTAATCGCATAGTGTATCTATCTCTTACCCGACACGACTATACAGGTCTATAAGGCCGTTTGAGAAAATTATGTTGCTCCCAAATTTCTAAAGAGAAGATTTTACATCCGAAGAAAAACAACCAATTGAATTAAAGTGTATGAAATATACTATTAATACTATTTATAAAAAAAGAATATAATTAAGCACGTTTACCTGGTCATGGTAGTATGCTGACTTTCAATGAGGATTTGCTATATAAGGACCATACATTTTCTTACAACAATCCTCCACTATTTGGTCAAACTGTATGGGTTCGGTTCAAACATAGTGTTATTCCCACAACCAATTGACAGAATTATCTCTTGTTGCGGCGGATTCAACATTTGTATATTAGGTGGGCCTAAATTAAATTTCTAATTTTCTTCAAAAAACTTATAACAAACATACTAGATCTATATTTTGTTTTCAAACGAAAACTAAGTTTATATTTTGAGACTAGGGCAGAGTTATGATTATAATAAGGGTCATTTGACATCAGTTAATCCATACATTTCTTTTAAATATGAATATGAATATATGATGTCTTATTTTAGCAAGTTAAAATGAGAAAGATAACATGTGAGTTCAATACAATTGCCAATTTTTGAGATATATTGTTACATATGTTATGTACCTATACAATATTTTTATAATATATGTATAATATATGTATAATATATGTTCAATTTGTGTATAAAATATAATATATATTTGAACCTTCTACTTAATAAAAGTTGTTAGATCTCTTATGCGCAAAAGGTTACCAACTACACTAAGCCAACCACATATTTAAATCTAACTAGTTTAAACTTGTGCAATGCATGAATTCACCCTTAAATAAAAAATTGGTCCAATTTTATATGCACGTGTAAAAAGAGAGAAAGATCGAGAAATAAAAATAATGAAACAACGGTAGATGATGGGTTTTGAATTAAATACATCGTACAAAATATTCAATTGGAGTTGTAATTAATACACGATTATTTAATAAAATGAATTTTTAAGGGGAGAGGAAAGGTATTAGGTATGATGGTTTAAAGAAAAAATAAATAGAAATGCAAGAGGAGAGGGGATACGTGGCATCATAATAGCAAAATTTTGTGTTTTAAAATATTAGTATTAGATAGATATACAATTTTTTATACATAAAGATTTTCTAAATGATGAGGTGGGCCCGCCTAGACCCACCCCTAGATCCGCTGCTTTCATGACCGCACGTTAAAACAATTTATGCTAATGTTTAGAAAAATATAAGAAAAAACACGAAGAAATTTAAAATTGCTATTCTTAATACTAATATAGTGTTGTCTAAATGGTGAAACCATAATAGTTTGGAAGAAGTGTATACCTTCCCACTCCAAGCTATTGACGAAGCATCATCAAGACCAGGAGATGGTTCAAGCGGAGAGACCAAATTGTTGCAATTTGATTCGGTCAATACATATATAGCCCGGGATATTTCCAACATTACGTTTTCGATTGGTAGATTAACAATCTTGTCACACACAATGTTAATCCAATATCCAAACCATTGGATTGAGCCGCAAAATTGTATACACTAGCTAGATAATTTTTCAGATCTTCACCCATGTACAATGAACTGAAAGACCCAACAAAATACTTCAATACCAAAAGGAGACACAAAATTGTTAACATACGATAATATATATTATATACCTGCATGTGTTGAATTTACGAATGATATCGGCTAAACCACTTGATTTAGAACACATACTATCTATCACTGCCCACGATTGACGAATAATATCATAGTCTTTCTTGCTTTGAATCTTAAAAAAATAAACGTTGCAAATAACACATTTTATGTCACTAATATAAGTATATATCGTCTTACAAACAATCAATTGAAGTATAGTATAACTGAAATTTACCTTAAGTCTTGGCTGACTATTGAGCAGTACAGGTCATTTGGAGGGATGATTCCAAAATCAAGTAGTGGGGCAGATGAGGCCAATGCTCCTATTGCAATATGTGGGTACTTTAGCCGGAACCAAGTATCCAACACTGTGGAATGATTGAATGAAAAGTAAGCAAAATCAAATGTGAAAAATTAGTAAGAATTGTAAAATGTGGTGGAAAATATATACGTCCTATATATTTTTCTTGTTTATGTACACTTACTTTCACTATACGATCCACCTATCACGATGATAAAAGAGTTCAGTTTAGAACTTTTTTCTTGAAATCGATGATGATCTTAGAAAAATCTTCCAACGCTTGTGCAACTGTGAAACACCCTCCCATAAATTAGTATTAGCTAGTGCCTTGCCAATTGACCCTAAGGGTACTCACTTCCCATAGAAACAGTGCTACAAGGTTTGTCTGGTTCCCTATCTATACTAATATATTAAAAGGCGTTGTGGAAAATGTATATGTGTCACGTAGTACTCTCCTCACGCCACATCATCCACTCACCATGTAGTATGTAATGGCAACAAAAAATCAATACAATGAGGTTCGAACACCAGACCTCCAATTTGGATGATAATTCTCATTACCATCTTAACCAACCACCAATTGTGGTTTATCTCTTCACATTAATTTATAAATAAATGTTCACATGAAATCTAAAACAAATAAATTTTTATGTGACTTTTTAATTTATATATATGGACTATTTTGAAAAGGAAAAAAAATTAAACATTATGACAACCATGAAGAAAACTGATGTCATAAGTCTCAAAAGAATCAACTATAGGATTGTCTTACATAGCTGCATATATATCTAATTTAGTGTTTATAAATTTGACGTACTTAGTTCCACAAGAAAATAAATTATACAAATTGTAAGATGATATGATTGAAAACTTACTTGCCATGATAAATGACTTATCGTGCATGTGTAGTTGACAAACTTAACGGATATTTTCCATTCTATAGAATATACAAGTATTTTGGTCAAATATTGAGCTCAAGAAAAATCTAAAGCATTAATTATTCAATGTAGCAACCGTGGCATCGCCCGGATCACACACTAGTTAGTAAATTCATAAATGCTACAATATTAATAAATTATTAGATTAAAATTATTACTCCATAAATACTCTCATATTATTCCTAAGATTAAAAAATCAAGGGGTAAAATTTTGACACTTAAGGATAATAATGGGAACTGGATCACTGATCAGAATGATCATAAGGAAATAGATACAAATCATTTTAATAATCTGTCTAAAGCTTCTCTAATTTGTAGTAATCGTGTAACCAGATTAGTAAACCAAGTTAAGCTTAATGAACACGAAATCTCTAGTTTACTTAAAAAAAAAACCCAAGACCACTAATGGCCCTGATCTTGATTAGCAGTCTACCCAACTAGTCTACCAAACCTAGGAAGGCATACTTTTAAAAAGGAGAGAGAGAGCGCCACATGGAGAATGTCGCACGGTCACCGAAACAAACCAACTTTTATCAAAGTCGACTAATATTTTTTGGAAATAATACGTTGTAACCATGAAATTAACAATAATAATAGGGAAGAAACACAATATTCAGTAATTGATCTTAAAAGATGTGACGGGTTTTATGCTACCCTAGAAGCGCATTTCGCAACCACCGGTAACAAGGTTCTCAGTGACGATTGCTCCCCAAGGTAACACATCTACCTTCCAACTTTGTACCCCGAATGGAAGGCTAGAATTACTTCAATAACTGCTCAGATCTCTATGGGATAATAATAACAGAATATTTGTTTAGGGTTTATGTGTTTCTCTATGTCTCTGGGTTATTTTTCTTGGAAAAAATAAAGGAGTTTTACAAGGAATTTGGTATAGACCGCAACTCCCAAACAATACTCTAAAACCAATACCCACGAAAAATGCTGAAACAGACTCACAAGCTGTAACACCCTGATAATTCCTTATATTTATAATTCCATTTTCCGACTAATATCAAAGAATTACCAAGATATTACCGCCACCGTGATAACGGCTAAGGCTATTTACCAGAATTACGCAGCGGAAATTAACTAACTTTCAAATCATAATAAATAGTTAATGGTATGACTACAAAGTTGGAACCGTTACCGCCAAAAACAAAAACCGTTTAAATCCATCAACTAATAGTTAAATAATTGGTTTAGTCATGACTATAAAATAAAATGGAGTTTATAAAATACGGAAGTAGGAAACATAAACTCTCAACACAAACCCATGAACTTCTTCCGCAAGTTATCTCTAACAACCTGTGTATTCAAAATCTACTCCCCAACAATGCAAATGCAATGGTGGATCATCATAGGGTCATTAAGGCAAGGGCCATGACCGAAAGACACGAAGCACGAAGTCAGCAAAAGCTGAGTACGAACAAGCTAGAATAACATTCTATCCTAACATGCTTCACTCGAATTAATAATAATCCACATGCAAAAGCCATTTAATAACAAGTAATCATGGAGACAAAACGTGGCACTTGACACGACTCTTGACTCACAGATTATTTAAGAAGTAGCTTCGAACGGGTAAAAGAAAATATCCATAAAAGGAAAGATAAAGGTGTTGGGAGCCCTCCAACTACCAAATTAAATAAAGGTCGAACTCCTACTGACAGTCGGGCCATACCGACGGAATTCCAGTGCATAATAGCATAAAAAGAAAGAATGAAATAACGTCTTGTATCATTCAAGAAGTACAAGTTTTCCGGCAAGACTCCCACCATTGTTCATACTCAAGGTATATACGTTCCAAGAGTTTTGAAGCTCGTTTTGGGTTGCACTTTACGTTAATTAATATTTTATGTACAAGGCGACTCAAGACTCAACAACAACACAAGTAACTAAACAATAACACTTCATTTTAATCCTTTAGGACTTGTGATCAAACATTAGACTCAAGTGATATTACTCCCATTGTTCTTTCTCAAAACACTGTTAAGATAACCCGACATTGCCAGTTAACAAGCGGGGTGTGCCCTTAGCACGAATAGTCCTTAGTTCAATTCACATAAACTTCCCAAACATATTCTACTCGGCGGTAGAATAAATAATGCGCTGCGGCATATCCACTAGGCTCAAAGTATGCTAGACATTCCATACAATAGCATAACCATAAAAATTTGCATGTGAAACACTCATACAAGCATATAAACTTGAAGAACATGCTTGACATAATTCAACAATTATAAAAGACCACAACATGATTGTTCACATGGGCATCATTAAGCAATAATAAACCATAGCATGCTTGTTCACACATCAAACATGAATTCTCAATACTTCAAGTTCACATGATTCACAATTAATAAACAACACATAATCCTCATGGAATAGGTGGTCACCCTAGACATATACGTACCTGGAATACCTAAGTATGGGAGCCATTTTGCGAATCACGACTCAAAGCTTGGTACAATCACGAATTTGATGTGATTGGGAGAAAAAGGGCCAAAAATATATTGATTATACGGAACACAACAACACACAACACACACAATGGTGCGTTGCGTGCGGACAACAACGAGCAGCAGCAGGGGCGCACGAGCGCGGGGAAGGGCGCGCACGAGCAGCGAGGGCGAGCGAAGGCACGCGGGTGCTGGGCGCTACACTCGTTGACCACACCACACGACACATAGCAGCAACTCATCGTTGTGCGTGTGCGAGGGTGAGCGAGAGCGAGAGAAAAAGAGAGAGGTGAGGCGAGTGGTGTTGTGCGAACAACGCAAGAGCACACGACAACGCATAGAGTGTGTGGGCTGGCGAGGCAAGGCATGAGGCACAGAGAGTGCTCGTGCTTGCAGGCAAGGGACCAGACGAAGGAGAAGACAAGAGAGAGAGGGAGAGTGATTTCTGAAATTTAAGAGGGGATCAAGAGAAGGGGAGGGTTATATTTATAGGTTCCTAGTCCTCATGGGCTTAGGTTTTTAGGAAATTGAATTGGGCTTGCAATTGAGTTTAATTAGAAATAATTACTAGCAAGCTTTGTTGGGTTTACCAACGGAATTGATTTGGGCTCGGAATATAATTAAAATAGTTTTGAAATACGACCCAACAATTCCCGAATAAATAATTCATTTAATTCCTTTAATAAAATCCGGTTTTCATAAATAATAAATAATCAAATTATTTAAAATAAAATACATTTAAATCATACTAAATGTAATTAAATTCATAAAATCCTTTATAATACATTAAAATATATTTATAGATTCCGAAAAATACGAGGTATTACACAAGCATTATCATGTTAACGAGTCCGTATTGCATTACAAATACCAACAGTATGAACTTAATTTCGTTTTCCAATAATGATTCATTGAACAATCAACTGTAATTAATATCGAGGAGAAGTTGAAGTGTAAGGCTCATCCCACACAGTACATTACTATAATCTCATTCAACAATAACCAAAAATCTTGATCCATTGGAACAACCACAACAACTAAACGGTTAAACTTGCGTCCAATAAAACAATATATACAGTCCTTAAGGCTACATACTGCGTGATGTGGCCTTGTTGGAATCCACCGTGGACCTCTCACAGAATGACATGTGGCATCTCCAAACTTGCCCCAACAGATAAGCAAGAGGCTCGAAACGCATCTCTACTTGTCATTTAGGACCAAAAGGCCCAACTTGTTTGACAGGCCCAGTCCTAAAAAAGGCAGCTTAAAGCCCTTTTATTTAAATGTACCAGATAAGGACACAAGTCTTCATCTCTATAGGTCAGCCAATGATTTGGCTAGGGTTCTTGGAACACTTCCCAAAAACCCTAGCCCTATATAGTTCAAATCCCAAGGTAAAGGGGCATTCAATCAATTCCCACCTACCATAAACTATTCTTTCTCTGCCTTCTTTCTACAAATTACTTCTCACTCAAGCGTATACTTACTTAGGCATCGGAGGAAATATTCCTACGGGAATATTCTTGTTTTGTAGGTTGCAGGAAGATCGTGCTAGCGCATACTTGATACCTTTGAGGAAAGAGTGACACATCAGCACCAAAAAAGTTCCCACAACATTTGGCGCCGTCTATAGGGAGGTATAGTATCATGGTGGAACTGCAATCTAAGGAAGACGCAGGAGGAAGACAACCTACCACCAATATAGAGGCATCTTCTCTACGAAAAGAAGCAGGGGAGCTCTTCAAGGCATCAACAAGCCGGCCAGCCTCCGCAAGATCTCTACAACAAATGTTGCATGGCCTCCATCAAGACATCGCGGACGGATGATAAGTTCAACTTCAACACGCCCTCCAAAAAGAAATCACAAAATCCTTCAACGAGGTTGTCCTAGTGAAGGAACGCGGCGAGACAGCCATTCCAAAAGAAAATCAGACTACATGTGAGATGATGGAAGGCAGCGGCACACCCAAGGAGGCTCGTCCGCGGAAGGTACTGAGCTACCACGTCATAGAGGATTGTCCTAGGCGGCAGACGAACTCAGCATAGCGAGGGTCCCTGTCTAAGTACCAAAGTTGTTCCTTCACATCCGATGCTACCATCATACCTGCAACGAAAGAATCCAAAGTAGAGCTTTATTACAAGGAAACCGGCAATGGCATTGATGACTCTAGAATCCGGACAAATCGTATAGAAGCTTGTTCGTTTACAACACCAATCTTGAGGACATTCTCCTAAAAGAGGGACCTGGTTTGGGGATGGAGCAGCCGTCTCCAAAAAGGTCACCTATGAGAAACCAGAATCCAGGCTTATTTTGCACCTTTCATGAAGGGACAGGGCATGACACTGAAGACTGTCGGAAATTAAAAAGGACATTGGACAGCTATGCAGCCAAGGGGTATCTAAAGCAATATCTCCGCTTGACGAGTGAGGGCAGTACTCAAAGGGTGCGAAGTCATATGCGTCCTCATCCGACGACATTCCTTCAGATGGAGAAGCAGTGATTTTAGGAGGGTTGGTGTCAGGAGGGCCCACCAACGAGGGGCGACAATCCAATATGTCTCATTTCCACCATGGACGAGCGAGTAAGCCCCGTATGGAAATATCATAAGACGACTATCGTAAGTCCGCCACACCACACGATGATGACCCCCTAGTCCTAGAAATTAAAGTGGCCAACCTTAGAGTAAAGAGGGTGCTAGTTGACACATGAAGCTCGTCCAATATTATTAGTCTACAATGTCTGCAAAAGCTACGGCACGATCCGAGGACAATAAAAAAGGTTCACGTACCACTAGTAAGTTTCGAGGGAAGCGTCATCCGCCCCATAGGTTCCATCTCACTTCCTGTTTCAATCAAAACGACTCCAGTAACAAAGGAAGATGTCATCAGATTCATAATTGTGCCGGGTCTTACCACCTTTAATATTATATTAGGCCGCCTAGCGCTTAACGACATGAGAGCTGTGATCGTCCCTCATTTGTTACTACTCAAATTTGTGGGAAGCAACGGAGTTGTCGGTGCCATATATGGGAACCAACAACTGGCCAGGAACTGCTTACCTATCTACGTTGGATCCCACAACTTGGGGCACGACCCCCAAGAAGAGTGGACATACCAGCCGTCAAAAGAAAGAACGAAGAGCTAAGGAATCTCCCACGGCCCACAATGCGGATAGACGACCCGAGCTAGTGGGGGCACACTATGATGTGGTCTTAAGTCTTGAAGAGCCATCCCGGACTGTTCCAATTGGAATTCCTCCTAATGACCCGATGGCGGCCGAATTGGTACAACTACTGCAAGAGTACAAAGAAATATTTTCCTTCACAGTGGAAGAAATGTCGGACATTGATCCAGCTGTGGCCGTTCACGAGCTAAATGTAGATACGGCTGTAAAACCAGTACGCCAGAAGAAACGAAACCACGGTGAAGCTAGAAATTTGGCCACCGCAGCGGAAGTACAGAAACTGATGGAAGCCGGCTTCATACGTCCATGTCAGTATCCTGATTGTGTGGCCAATATGGTCCTTGTACCAAAACTAAATGGAACATGGAGGATGTGCATCGATTACACCGCTTGAAACAAGGCCTTCCCAATAGACAACTTTCCTTTTCCAAAGATAGACCGGCTCGTAGACTCCACCGCCGGCCACGCAATGATGAGTTTTATGGACGCCTATTCTGGTTTCCACCAAATTCCTTTATGGCCTGAGGATTAGAAGAAGACGTCTTTTGTTACAGAGCAGGGTTTGTACTGTTACAAAGTTATGCCGTTTGGCTTGTAAAATGCACCTGCCACCTTCTAATGCTTAGTGAACACGGTCTTTGCTAAACAGCTCGGAAGAAACATAGATGCCTATATCTGTTGTGGGATCTTTTGTGGTGATGACTTGTCACGCGTTCCTCGGAGGTATCAAATATGCGCGGGCACGTTCTTCCTGGCAACCTGCAAAACAAGAATATTCCCGTAGGAATATTCGCTCCGATGCCTATGTAAGTATTGGCTAGAGAGAGAAGTAATTTGTAGAAAGAAGGCAGAGAAAAGATAGTTTAAGGTAGGTGGGAATGAATTGAATGCCCTCTTTTACCTAGGGATCTTCACTACTTATAGTGCTAGGGTTTCTTGGGAATTGATCCCTAAACCCTAGCTGTATGATTGGATGCTCTCTGAGATTGGGACATGTGGCCAATAGTGGGAGGTTTGATTGAACCTGATGGACCCCTTAAGCTTGGACTTTAATCATGGATAACTTGGGATTTTTACCAAGCAAGTGAACCTCTTGGGCCTAAGTGATGGGTTTTGGACCAGGATATGAACACTTGCCCTGTATGAATTTGGGGTAGGCTCGAGTTGGCCACGCAAGTCTCAAGGCTCATTGTGGTTATATGCCAAGGCCACATCAGGACATGAGTCTGTTTAGAGGATGCCTTCTAGGGCTAAGGGGACCTTCCTGAGTTGGGCCTGCCTTTTGGGCTAACATGGGAAGGCCATATGTCACATTTGTTTAGGCCACATCAATATCGATGACATGATAGTGAAGACCAAGCAGCTAATGTCCCATCTCGACGACTGAAGGGGAACTTTCGAGACACTTCGAGCATATCAAATGAGACTCAACCCCAAAAAGTGTATCTTTGGAGTTACCTCTAGCAAGTTCTTGGGTTTTCTTATAGATGAAAGGGGTATTGAAGCAAACCCCGACAAAGTACAAGTCGTCATTACCATGACATCCCCAAAAACAGTTAAAGATGTATAACGCCTAACAGGTTGCTTGGCCGCCTTGGGACGTTTCCTTTCAAGAGTCGGAGATAAATGTCATTATTTCTTCAACACCATAAAAAAGGGCACCCAATTTGAATGGACCCCTACGGCAGAAGCTGCATTTCTCCGACTAAAAGAGAACTTGCACACTTTGCCTCGTCTCGTCAGTCCTCTCCAAGCAGAAGTTTTATGAATATACTTAGCCATCTCAGATCACACTCTTAGCGTCGTCTTGCTCACAGAAAGGGAGGGGATACAGCTGCCCGTCTACTTCATAATCCACGTACTACAGAATGCCGAGCTCAAGTATCCCACGGTGGAGAAATTCGGCTTAGCTCTGTTTTTGGCAAGTAAAAAGCTTCGCCCTTACTTCTTGGCTCATCGACTGATAGTATACACTGATCAACCTCTAAAGCCGCCGTTTAACAAATTGGAAGCGTCCTGAAGAATTCTTAACTAGGCAATTGAACTCAATGCGTTTGACATTTCTTATGAACCAAGAAAGGCGGTAAAAGGGCAGGCTTTCGCTGACTTCATTGCAGAAATGACCCGACCTGTTTACACAAAGAACGACAAGACGCAATGGCTAGTTCATGTAGATGGGTCCGCCACCCAAAATGGGTGTGGGGTAGGCATCATCTGTGAATCACCATAAGGGGACATATATGAGTATGCCATGCGTTTCAAGTTCCAAGCATCAAATAATGAGGCTGAATACGAAGCACTAATATGTGGAATCCAAATGAGCAAAGCGGCATGGGCAGAGGAAATTTTAGCTTTATCAGACTCTCAGCTGATCGTCAGCCAAGTGAATGGCGACTATGAAGCGAAAGATGAAGCTATGATAAAATATTTGTAGATCGTCCGTCAAGATATACAACCAGTAAAAATCTTTGAGGTATGGAGAATACCCCGGGCAGAGAACAACAAAGAAGATGCCTTATCCAAGCTAGCCAGCTCTGCATCTTGCTATACCCCACGTCATGTGTTATGGGAAGTGAAACAAAGCAAAAGCATTGACATTGACATTGTGGAAACGGTCGTCCTAGACCAGACGACCACCTGGATGGATGATATAGTCAACTACAAGATGAAAGGAGTAGTTCCAGAGGACCCTAGACAAGCGGAAAGGTTGTAAAAAAGAAGTTCCTGGTTTGAGACGTGGAACAAAACCTTATACAAAAAAGCTTTCTCTCGGCCCCTCCTCCGCTGTGTAACCCCAGAGAAGGGACGCGAAGCTTTGGGGGACCTACATCAAGGGTTATGTAGCTCTCATATAGGTGGAAGAGCCTTAGAAGAAAAAGCCCTAAGGACTGGGTACTACTGGTCAACTCTCAAAGAGAACGCACTCAGCTTGGTCAAGCGATGCGACAAATGTTAGCGGTTTTCTCACCTAATTCGCTGCCATGCTCAGAGTTTAACACCTATCACCAGGTTAATACCATTTGCCAAATGAGGGATGGATATGTTAGGCCCTTACACCACGACAACAGGTGGTGTACGCTATGTTATAGTAGCTGTTGATTATTTCACCAAATGGGTAGAAGCCGAAGCTTTAAAGAACATTAAGGCACAAGATGTAAGAGCCTTCATCTGGAAGACATTATCACTCGATTCGGTGTCCCACAATCCATCGTTTTTTATAATGGCCCGCAGTTCAAAACACCAAAGTTGGAAGAGAGGTTGGCCGACCACGGTATCACGGCCTATTTTGCGTCTGTTGGCCGCCCACAAGTCAACGGGAAAGTTGAGGCATTCAACAAGATTATCTCCGAAGGAATGAAAAAGAATCTAGACAAAGATAAAGGTTTATGGGCAGACGAGTTACCCAATGTCTTATGGTCCATACGGACCATGGCAAAAAATTCAACGGGTGAAACACCTTTCTTACTAGCATATGGAGCCGAAGCTGTCTTGCCAATAGAGATGTGCGAATCCACCACATGCTATTTGATGAAGATGCCAACTGGGAAATGACGAAGGCGGCTCTGGATTTTCTGCCAGAAACCAGAGAAAATGCGGCTTTAAGACAACAACTATACAAGCTGCGAATGGCTAGAGAATACAACAAGAAAGTCTCTAGACGGATTCTAAAAGTAGGGCACTTTTTGCTAAGGAAAATGGAAGCCGTCGGACGCGCTAATGAACAAGGAAAGCTCACTCCTACATGGGAAGGTCCGTACGAAATATATGAAGAAGTCCGTGATGGAACTTATCGAATCCAAGACATGCAGGGGCGTCCCATTCTACGTAGTACTTGGAACACGGACAACCTAAAGAAATACTACTTTTAAATCTAGTATATATATATATATATATGTATATATATATATATGTATATATATATATATGTATATATATATACGTCTAAACAAAGGCGCACCTTGTAGCATGGCTCGCAGCTTATTAATGAAAATATCTCTTCGCAAATCGGACTTGCAGTTAGCTAATGAAAATATCTCTTCGCAAGCCGGACTTGCCGTTAGTTAATGAAATATCTTTTCACAAAATTTGATTTACACGGCCTAAAAGCGGCCCCGACATGCATTATCAGATTCTCCCGAGAATAAACCAAAGACTAATCATTTAAAGGCTTGAGAAGTGGCCCAGATTAGCACCCTCACTAGGCTGATCACCTAGAACACAGGGTATACCTCTAAAAAGCTACTCCCTCCGTCCCTTAATACTCGCACCGCTTTCCTTTTCGGGTCGTCCCTTAATACTTGCACCGCTTCTATAAATGGAAATCTTTACCAATATTATATTATTTCTCAAACTTACCTACTAACCCACCTACACCCCTACTCCCTATAAAAAATCATTTAAAAATCCACACCCCCACTCACCATTTCCCACCCCTTACACATTTCCAACTAACTATATTAAAAAAATACTCCACTATCAATAACACCCATTAAATTAGTAAGTCAATTTAAATGTCTTAAACTCCGCACCGGTCAAACCGGTGCGAGTATTAAGGGACGGAGGGAGTATATACTAAATTGGTATACAAGCTTCAGACCTTAGCCAACGCATAAGGCACAAAGTTGCCATCCCTGCTCAGGGGGACAACCATATTAAGTTGAATAACAACGCAATAAAAAGAAATGAACAAGCACGCCAACTTATATGGGCAAAACGTCCATTCCATGGTTAACATTGCCAAAAGTCAGTAGTAATTACAAAAGTTGTTTACAAAATGGCTTCAAAAAGAACGCCTTTCAACCCAAAAACCACATAAGAGAAAGGAAACGACTCATGTGTCGCCGTCCTCAGGATCGGAACAAATACAAGGGGTGGATGTCCTTCCTTCAAGGCCTTCTCCACCTCCATGTGATGATCAATAAATCTTTCGAACCAGAGGAAGGGGCGCATATCGGTGAACTCCTCATTCCAGGCAATCTCCAGCGGACTGGATACGCACTTCTTTGGAGTTAACCGCTTCTTTACGAGCCTCCTTCAGCTGTAACTCCAGTTGAGTAAACTTGGAGTTAAGTTGCGTCAACTCGTTCTCCTTCTTCTTACACTTCTCAGAAAGATCCTCCATCTCCTGGAAGTTCTTGTCTATCTGTTGAAGACGCTTTGTATTCTCAGCACGAAGAGTAGCCAAGGACTTGGCCAAGGAATCGACCGTCTCCTGCTTAGTAAGACGAAGCCCCTCCAAAGAAGAAAAATGTTGATCAACACATTGGGTAGCAAGGTTACGGGCTCTAGTCTCCTGCAACACCAAAGCAGCACGCCATTTCTTCAGTGAATCCAGCTGAATAAACATCTGCAGACCAGCAGAAGTGAAATTGCGAAACACAAGGCAAAACAAGATAGTCACTAACTAAGAAAAGGATAAAACTTACATCTAGCGCACAGGATTACAAGGCAGCTAGTTGGGTCTCAGCCGCCTCAGGAAGAGTCTGGGCATACTCTGGGGATATAACATTACGCATAAGACCCATTACCTTAACCCGGTCTCGGGATGAAAAGCGGCCCAATGAAGGGATCTGATCCAACTCAGCGTTTATTGCTTTCTGAGGATCAGGTATCTCTACTGGAAAAACAATAGCCTTAGAATCTCGGGGAGAGACTATAGAACTGCCAGACGAAGAACGGCAAGTGCTTATGATGTTGGAATAAAACTTACCACCCGAGCTCCTAGCTCTCTCCGCCGTCTTCGGAAGAATGTTGCGAAGGACGACTTCGGGAATACCCCCTAGGGGATCTATAGAGCAAGGTTCCTAGGCTTCGGAAGCACCTTTCTGAACCCCTTTCTGGCGTTTCGAAGGCGGCCCTGTCGCCAGAGATGGCTCCACTCTAGAATCCCGCGTGGATTTGAAGCGTGACTTACCCGTTCCCCCAGCCTTACGCTTTGCGGATGGGACCACAGGAGTAGAAGCCTTCTTCGATCCCTGGAAAATCAAGACGGCCTCGTTTAAATAAAGAACTATGTCAAGTTAAAATGCTAAGGCAAGAGTGGTTACCTTCATGTCGGCTGTAGACACCTACTTTTGTCCCCATTCCCGAAAGGGAAGGTTCGATGATGAGAACACAAATCTCCACTTGGCAACGCATCTCCTATAAAATAACGAATCTCAATCACCCTTTCATTTCAGCCAAAACTGCTATTTATAGAAACCTGCTAAGAATAGTAAATGCCGTAGATCCTTCTCCCCTAGAGCAAGGAGCATCAACAAACTTAGCCCCATCATCTAAAATCTTCCCACTCCTAGTCATGACCGCATACATTTTCTTAGGAGCTTGACCTTGGGGTGGGAGACTAGTATGCACTTGTTGTTCCTTGATGATGCTAGCAAGTTGTGCTAGTTGGGTTTCGATCATTTTCAAATGAGTATTAGATTGCTTGAATCCATCCTCAAACTCAACATTTTTCTTGGCTTGCGCCCCCACGAACGACTCCATAAGAGCCTCAAGGTTAGAGTTGAGAGGCGGGAGTGGTGGAGGTGCATTGCCAAAGGTCCTTGGCCCATTGAATCCGGGAGGAGGAAATTGAGAAACACCATATTGTCCTCCCGGGTTTGACGAATAGCCCCCACTAGAAGCACCCCTATATTGCCCATAAGGATAGTTGTAACCCCCTCCACCTTGATGGTTAGGGTTATAACTACCTTGATTGTATTGAGTTTGATTGCCAAGACCGTGAGATTGACCATAGGGTGCTTGGCCTTGATAGCCATGCGCCCTATAGTTACCTCGGCCTTGACTATCATACCCACCTCCTTGGCCGAAGCCTAGGTAGGATCCATGCATTGGGGGGCCTCTAGGTGCTTGCCTATTGAAGTTTTGGTTTGGGGGGCCATCATATCTAGGCCTCTCATTCATAGCATTGGCATATTCCACATCAAAATCTCCTTTATAAGAAGGGCCATAATCCACATATGAAACATTATGCGCTAAAGGACAAAGGTTAGGGAAATGCCCATAGTCATGACAATTTTCATAAAAGGATGTATCTAATAGCATGGTGTTTTAGGAACTCACCTTGCTCTTCCCCTTAGTGAGAAGAGTAGTCGATGGTGGTGGAATTGTTGATGGTGATGGGGGTTGACTTGGAGTGCTCTCAAGCTTTTCTAACCTTAAGCTAAGCTTCTCGATGATACATTCTTGCTCAATTGCATAGATCGACCCTTTACCATCCTCACCTTTGCTCTTGAAATCATAGTTTCTTGTTCCTACGTGCCATGCTTGGTAGTTTTGCACGACATCCTCTATGATCTCCTCTATTTGGTCCTCCGTCTTGTTCATTATTGGACCACCCGCCCCCGCATCAAGACTTGTTTTGGAGGTTGGGCTCAATCCCAAGTAGAAAGTTTGTAGGAGGAGCCATTTAGGAATCCCTTGATGAGGGCACTCCCTTTGATATTCCTTGAACCGATCCCAAGCCTCAAATAGAGACTCATCCCGCTTTTGTTCAATTGATTGGATCTTATGACGATACTCCGCCGTCTTCCCGTGCAAATAGAACTTGCTCAAGAACGCACTTGTCACTTCATTCCAAGTCCGAAGTAAGTTTGGCTTGACCACCTTGTCAAGCCAATCACTAGCACGCCCCAAGACAGAGAAACGGAATAGCGTCAACCTTATGTAATCCGAAGTCACTCCATTATGCTTGATGGTATCACAATAGTGCTCAAATTGTTTCAAGTGTTCATGCGGTGATTCGCTACTCTTTCCGCAAAATGGATGACTTTGCACCAAATTATCAATGCGGGCTTTATTTCAAAATTGTTTGCATTGGTAGTCGGTGCTTGAATGCCACAAGTCGCCTCAAAGGCTCCCGGAATACCTAGGTTCTTAACTGGAAGAGCCATTCTCTCAATGTTTGGACTTGTTGACTTTCGTTCCGTAGCTTCACTCAAAGGTTCGAATCTATTGTAGCTCGACGAACGGGTCCGGACACGTCTCAAGCTTCGCAAAGTCCTCTCTAACTCTAGGCCGAGAGGGTAGAGAGGCCCATGACGAGTTCGACCCCTATCTTGCATACAAAACTCAAACAAACCGTGAGCAATGCAAAGGAAAAACTAAAGCAAGAATGAAATATTTTTGTATTTTCTATGGTTAAACTAGACTCAACTTAACTCAAAAACAACAACCGTTCCCCGGCAACGGCACCATTTTGACATAGGTATTTTCGGTCGTTGACGAATACACCTTTATCAAACAAAATTTATAGATTCACCTACCTAACCGACTATATGAGCTATAGTGGTAAGATTGGGATCGTCCCAAGGAAACAGAGTGAAGTGAGTTCAATAGTTAAGCTAGTTTAGGACGGAGTTTGAATTTGATTATCAACTACAAAGCTACGCTATCAAACGATTATGCAATAAAGGAAAGCGTTAGGGAATTTGGAATAGACATAGGGTAAATTAGGGGAAGGACGAAGTTTAACACACATTCATGATGCAATGACTTGACACATAGGGGAAAAGCAATGAATGGCGCGCTCGCCACCTCTCGGATAGAACGTGCTTAGCTCTCTAATCTACGAAGAGCTCTCGCATAATCCTAAGACTAAACAACTAGCAATTGGAACCAACTCTTCACATGCAACATAGAGATTCACAATCTTTTGCCAAATCAAAATGAAGCACTCCAATCAATCCTAATTGATCTAGCATTTGCAACTACAAATTCATTAGTCATGGAATTCCTAGCATCAAATTAGAATTTAATCACATCAATAATCATGAATCATCCTTCAATTTCCCCCAATTTAATCCCTAGGTTTCCCCCCTATCCCTAACTAGAAATTACTCACTACTCATAGTTTTAACTAAGGAAACCAAAGATTGAAGGCAACTAGACATTGAATTGAAAGATTGAATTAAGAGAATCAAAAGCTAAGAATTCAATTGAGAATCAATGGAAAATAAGAATCAACAAAAACTATCATCAAAGCAATTGAACAATCAAAAACTCAAGAAGAATAGCAAAGCATTAAAGATTGAATTGAAATTGCAATAAAGAATTCAAGAGTTGAAAGACAATTACAAGTTGAAGCTTCCTCCAATGAAGTTTCTCTCTCCTAATCCAAAGCTTGAAAAACTAAGAACTCTCTCTCTAATATTCTGGAAATCTAATTAGGAAACTCTAAAATGAATTGTTAATGAAATAAAATCGAAAAAGCTATTTATAAGTTTCCCCAAATAGAAGCTCAAAATTCAAATAAACCCAGCTCGCGTCGACGTTCGGTCGCACAGACCCTCTGTGCAATCGAACGGAGAAAACTCGTGTGGGCACACATAATTTTTGTGCGAGCAAACAGAGCAAAGACCAATCTCCTTCGTCATGTTCGACCGCACGAAATTTCTGTGCGATCGAACAGACCTGGCTTAGCCAAATTTCTCAAAATCTTCAGTGTGGTCGCACAGCCATTTTGTGTGGGCGCACAAATCCTTGTGCGGGCGAGTGATATTCTTGTGCGATCGAACGCCAAAACTGGGGATATTCTGCCTTGAAATTCCAATTTGTACGGTCGTTGAACAGAGCACGACCGCACAGGAGCGCACTGTGCGATCGAACAGGAAATCCGTTCGACCGCACAAATCTGCTTCTTCCTTGAGTCCACCCTTTTCTTCACTGTTCGGGCGCACATGACCATGTTCGGTCGCACAGCTCTATTTTTTCTCCAATCTACTTGGTTTTCCACCATTTTCCACAAGATTCACCTATAATGTACAAGACGGAAATAAAACATAAAAATGCTACCAAAAACTATATAAACTACGAAAATCATAATAAAACTAACATGAAAACCTAAGCTAGGAGCAAAATAAATTCCGCTCATCAGGCTCTTTATTTTAATTAAATTAAATTTTGATTAGAATAAATTCTAAGGATTAATAATTCGGAATTGATTAATCTTTTAGGACGCGTTTATGTGAACGTGATTTTTAAATAAATCACGTAAATACTTGCACATTGAATTGGGCCATTCGTTTTAGGATACGAATGGATGAATGCATAGAATGTATATTTTATGTAATGCAGGTACTCAAAGTGACTAGTATGGCCAATCTAGGATAGTTAAATACGGTCTGCAAACCGTTTTATCTATGAATGTAAAGTTTTAAATATGGTCTGAGTACCATTGATATTTTGATGTAATTTTAATTATTTCAAGTTTTTCTAGTTTAGAACTTTAAGTTAGCATTGAATGAAGTTCAAGATGATGCCAAGCTAACAAGGTGGTGAAGAAGATTGGATGCTTCAAGACAAAAGTTTTGGGCCATACTAGTTCACCAAGTTTATTTATGCATTATATATATTGTGAATGAATGTATATTATGCATGAATGTTGTTTGTATGCTCGATTAGATTTAGTTCACTAAATAATCGAACCAACATAGAAACAACTAGGTCCAAAATTACTATTGAGTTTATAATTGCCTTCCAAATCAATCACTTACAAAAATCTAAGGATCTAACATAGTAGGTTAATTTCCACCAAAGCGAGGTGCTATTTTAGTTGACTTAGATGGTAAGGCGTCCCAAAGGAGCACGTTGATTGTGGTTTTAACTCAAACAACAATGGCATATG
This sequence comes from Spinacia oleracea, assembly GCF_020520425.1. Taxonomy (NCBI): domain Eukaryota; kingdom Viridiplantae; phylum Streptophyta; class Magnoliopsida; order Caryophyllales; family Amaranthaceae; genus Spinacia; species Spinacia oleracea. The sequence goes on from NC_079488.1 coordinate 45,405,808, forward strand.
TTGTGGCAATGGAATAAATTATGGTATTAATTTATTAACCAAGAGTAATTTGGAGATTACTAGCAATAGGTTCTTCTTACCTAGAATCTTAAAAGACTTAAGACATGCCAAAGCTGCTTAAGGACTTAAGAATTTTAGGGTCTTGGAATCGTTTCATTCATTTTTGGACCATGTTTTACTTTTGCATGAATGAAATGTTTAATAGCTTTAATGATTGTGTGAATGCTTTTATTCAAGTTATTAAAGTTAGAAAAATGTTTTCTTTGCTAGTTCATTTTGTAGAATTGTAAGTCTTTAAATTTATTGCGTTCGGATAATAGAACTGCGATATTTCCTCGATCGATTGGTAACTAATTTTGGGAGCGATTCTCAAAGAAAAGGAGAATGAGAGCGTATCTTGAATGCTATTTTCTTATAGTGATCTTCATGGTTGTTTTCAAACTAAAATTTTAATGGTAGACCAATTGGACCTCATATATTCATAATACTGGGTAGTTTTGGAATAATGAAGTATTGAGTTAAAGACTCATGTATAACCAATGGTTAACAACCAATTTTCTTTTGATTCAATAAATGAACTAGAGTTATTGGATGTTGTCATTCAAAGTGAATAAAAGAAAAGGACTTTGTAGGCATAACAAAGTAAGAAGATCAAGCAAAGACTAAAATCTTTTGGACTATAAGAAAACGTGCTAGAAAGGATAGGAAACGGGAACAAAAGAAATGAATTTAGATATTCTATTTCTACCTTGAAGTTTATGTTAAAGAGAATTGACTTAGCAAATAAACTCCTATGGTATAAGATTACCTCTTGAGGTTCTAACTCTTCTTAAGAACTCAAATTCCGGGAGCTAAGTCTGGTTATTGACCTACAAGTGGGAAATGAAGCAAAGTTGTGCTACATTAATTGTAGGGTCATCATGTTTGTTTTAAAGTCCTTAGAAAGGTTGGAACTTAATGGAATTATGTTCCATTAATCATCATAAACAATTTCTGTTTGGACAACAGAAAGACTCACATTCAAAGTAAAAAAAAAAACATTCATTGAGTGTTTATTTGAATTAAATGGTCATTTAAGGGTTGAGTCATATGATTGATTAATAAACAAACAAATATCTTCACACTCAAACTTCAGAAGGTTCAAATCAAATATTTTGATTTGTGTTCCAATATCTTTGGTAGTGTCATACGACCATATCAACAAGACAACATTCTAAGGTTCCATGGCATGGATTTCTGAAAGTTGGTTAATTTAAGACACGTGGGTCTTGCTTGTTGAACATGACATCGAAATGGACTATTGTTAGAAGAGTCTAGACAATTATGTTCATGGGCCAAAGATGGATTTTATGACTTATCTATTTCACAAGGACTTGAGAAAGTATGGCTATATTTACTCAAGGTGAAATATGTGAAATGCTTCAATGCGATTCACAAAAGGGTATAAAATCAACTTGGCAAGAATTTCGGAACATCTAGGCTGGGTCAAGGTGATGTTTGCATGAGCCAAGAAAGATAATCTAGATTGTTTATATGGCATTATAACAATCGAAGCTCCATAAGAATATGGTATGTCCAAATGAGAAATCAGAATCTATTCGATTAACGATAATCACGACTATTTTCCTATATAATGATACTCTCAAGTGACTATCACACTAAACAAAGTTGTCAAAGCTAAGGATAAGATGTCATAAGGATAGAACTTAGGTTCAGTACATCTTTTTAGTACATTTATATCTAGAATTGTCAAACCCAGTGGGAGTTAGTGTTTACATCAAACAAACTCAAGAATAGATATATGTTTCTTTATGAGCGACTCATAGAAACAAAAGGTATTGATTCTACCAAAAATCTGAGAACATATGGTTGTTGCTCTAGATAATGTCTTTTAGGAAAACATCATATTTCCAAAAAGGAAAGTGGGAGAAAAATGACCTCGAAGTGACCTCAAAAGAACTTCGAGTCAAGCAACAAACAAATGTAGGATACTTAGGAGTCTTTGGAAAAGCTCTGTACTTAGAAGCCTTTGGAAGAGCTTCAGGAAGACTTTGGAAGTGCTTCAAGAGAATCCTAATACTCAAAGGAGTTGAGTAATATCTTTATAGACACCAACGTTTGATGTTCAATACCTAGGTAAATCGTATAAGGAATAGAATTCAACCAAGATATATACATATATATCTCGAGAAATGAAAACTATGAAGACTTTGGAAGTGCTTCAAGAACATACGAGTTACAGGTTAGCTACGACGAATTAAAAATTCCCAAGTATGGTTTGAGGCCATCAGAAACATTATTATGGTTCGAGGCCATATAGAATGGTTTGAGGCCATCAAAAAAATTATTATGGTTCGAGGCCATATAAAATGGTTGGAGGCCATTTATCCGAAATATCTTCATCTTAAGAATCAAGTCTTTGATTTGGTTGATTTGCATAAAGGGTTCACTCCCATTAGTTGCAAACATGTGTTTTAAACATACATCGTTGATCTGCATAAAGGGTTCACTCCCATTGGTTGAAAATATGATTTCAAAACATACAAAAATGATATTGTATACACATACAAAAGAAAAGCTAGATTGGTGGTTAAAGATTATAAACAACTTCACGACGTTGATAATGTTGAAATCTTTTTCACCAAGTCGGAATGCTTGAACTATTTTGCATAAATCTAGCAATCATTGCATATGGCAATATAGCAATTAAAAAAAGAAACACCTTCCTCAATTGAACTTGTAGAAAGGAATTGTGTACATCACACAATGTAAAAGTTTTGGATGCTAGATAAAAGAGCAAGCTTAAGAAATCTATTCGTAGATTAAAGCATGCAAGTGGGAATTGGAACATATTTTTCAACAAGGCTATTGAGCAATCATGGCTTTATGAAAGGATCATCTTGTAGATGAGGTGTTTAGTGGGAGCTAAGTCAAGTTTATTGTTTCCATATATGAGATACATATCTCTCTATTGAAAATGACATTCAAATTCTAAATGGTTAGATTTGAAAGTATTTGTCAATATTAGAACCATGGCGAAACTTAGAACATATTGGGTTAAAGATCTATTGGATAGGATCTAAAGCATTGTTTGGATTCTGTAAAAGTAATTACTAAATCAAACACAATTGAGAGACTCAAAGGAGACTCTCAACCCATATGAGTAAGTCTAAGTAATGAATTCTTTAACTAAGTATAAAGCTAGGTTGTTATTACTAAAGTTAAACATGAAGGACCTTGAAGAGGTGCCTTAACCTTATATCACATGGCAATGTCAAGATTTTAGCAAGATTCAGTATCTCTTGAAACAAAATAAAGCTAAAAGTTACATGCATAGATTTTAAAAATGCGAATGGTTTTTGCATTACAATCAATCAATTATGATGTGATATATAGATCGCCAAGATAACTCGTGAACATTGGATCGTGACGAGATTATACCAATCTCTATTTATCTAGATCAAAGATCATCAGAACAATATCAAGAACATCCAATACATTTGGATATGTAGGATGAGCACTTGATAAGAGGAAGTGAAGATGAACTAAAGTTTTGATGCTACATGCATTTGCCTAAGCAAAAGTTGAATCTTGTTGTTAGGCAAACCACAAACATACACGGGCAATTAGGCGTCGTGATTAAAAGGTGGTAACATAGGTTATAAACCATATGTGATGCATGGGAAACTGAATCAATGATTAGTTTCTAAGTTCTCAGTTGAAAGATGTATCTCCCACATCTCTGTGAACTGGTTGGAGTATTCCAAAATGGAAGCTTCATTTTAATTCTACATAATTGAAATGAATTCATTATTGCCTAAGAAGCAATGAAATGGAAATGTTTCTAGTGGGAGTTCTTCAATGAACTCACGTTGATTACAACTCTGCTATCTGGATGATTTTCTATTTTAAATGTGATTATCATTCTAAACAGCAATGAAAGACTAGATCATTCTATAAACATATTCAAAGATTTTTTCATCTTACATCGAAATTCTTTTGATAGAAAAGATGCTAAGAATAGCAAAGTATGATAAACTAAACCTCTGCATCAAATGAGATACAACACTCATATGCAGAAATGGAATCAAGTTTGAGTTCCATGAGTGTTTTAAGTATTGGGTGAAAGGCCTATAACCGTAAAACATTAAATGCTTGATTTTGGGTTAGAGGCCCACAAATTGGTAAGCATTTGGTTTAAACATTTATCATTTATGAAATCATATTTCATATATCATTTAATCTTGGTTTAGTATTAAATGATGAAGTCCAAGTGATTCAAAACATTCAAATGGGATGTCAAGATGGATTCTTTGACAAAGAAACACCCATAAGTGAACTTGAATATTGAAGTCACAAAGGATCCCTAATCCAGGTCAATGAAAGGTTGGACTACCAATGACTAATGAAGATTAGATTGCAAGTAGATTTATAGTTCAGTTTCTTGAACTAGATGGACTGGATGTGAGAAATCATTTGCATAGATACTTATTGGATCTTGTATCGGATTGACCATGAGAACACTTTAAGAGATTGAAGTCATGTCATAAGTAGTTCTCATTAATGGTGATTGGAACCTATTCCTCGAGTAGTTATAGCTTCTTGTTTGAGAATTAGTTCACTTTAATGCTCGCTAAACGTCGCACCATAAAAGGAGGCTATAAAAGCAGTTATTGGGCGTACTATGAATCAAAGTAAGTTGTTCATAAGTTACAAGAAGGGATTGTCCTCCTATCTTTGATAGGATATGGTGTTGTTGTTGTACAAGGCCTCTCGAAGAGTTAGATACTATGAAAATGCATGGTCGTGCTCAGAATGGTTAAGTCTTAAACCTTCTGTAAAAGTTTAACAGTTGAACTCAGTAATTCGAGAAACACTTCTGGAACTAATAAGGATGGCTTGGATCTTACCTTATGTTCTGTGGGTAACACCAAGAGACAAAGGAATCGGAATGCACACTTGTCTGAATGACAAGTGGGAGACTAAAGGAAATATGTCCCTCACCCATGGTGCATTAGTCTAATACCAAGGTTCAGATTAATTACGAACAATTAATTCAGTGAGATCAAGTGATCGAAACAGCAAGCTGGAGCAATGCTTTCGATCAGTGAGTTTTAATCTATATTAGACTCACAGCTTACTCTTGACTGAACCTATAAGGTCACACCAATGGCATGTAATAGATCACCGGATTAAATGAATCGGAAATTCATTTAATAGCTTTTCGGGAATTAGTTCGGAAAAACATAATATACGATATGACAGTGGATCGGAATCGTATATCGTATCGCGAATATTCGTAAGCTGGGTGAAATGAATAATCGTATCGTACGACGGTGATTCGTCGTGTACGATACGATAAATAATAGCCGTAAGGCGTTCGTCGCGAATACGAGCCGCAACAAAGTTTCCGGCCCATCGAGCCAAGCGCGCATGCGCGCAAGGCCCAACGAGCCAGCAAGCTTGCGTGCAGCAAGCAGCCAGCCCGCAGCACAGCGTGTGCGCACACAATGGGCATGCAGCAGCGCGGAAAGCAAAGCAGCAAGGCCCGCGGCCCACTGCTGCGATGCTTGGCTGCCGAGTGTGGGCTTCGGTGAGTGTGGCCTTATGTTTCCGGTTAGGGCCTTGTGCCTTGGCCGGTTACACAATATAACCTTAGGGTTATATTTCACACTCCCAACTTGTTTTTTCAATCTGAAAACCATTCTAAATATTACGTACGTTCAGTTTTGCTCTCTACACAAAACTGTTCTTCCCAAAAGCAAACACTCTTGAGCATTGTCTAAGCTACGAATCTCAAGACGGATCTGAACGTGTCGGTGAACCAAATAGAGGAACGACGATTGGAGTTCTTTGTTCGTGTTCGTGAATCATAAACTCGGGAAAACACACTTCGAATGTAAGTTTGCTTAATCTGTACATGTTTCCTAGCTTTGGGAATTGTTCCGCACATGTTATATGTATTTAACTGTATTCCCCTACAATATCATTTACTCTATCACGTGTATTTAAAATTGTGGAAAATTAACATTTTGATATGTAGACCGTGCATCACACTTGATGATGGAGCGAGTTTGAATTTTAGATAAGGCTGACGACGAAGATAAACGTGAATGATTGACTAATATTGACTATTAAATATAGATTCGCTGCTAGTGAGCGGGTATAAGGATAACATGTACCCGCCTTGGTGATAGGGCGAGTTTAAATTTCCTGCATTTAGAACACTCACCCAATCTTAATTGTGTTTGTTACTTTTAAAAATAAATTGACTCTAAAAATACAATCATTAAGCGGTCTGCTTAAAAAGGGTTGAATATTTGTTTAATTAAGAATAACACAACCTTTTGGATACATCTTCCTTTAAAAGGCTCCCATAAAAAACAACATGTTATCATGGGTAATGTGGTGATGTGGCTTCACTAACCTTAGTTTGATTCGATTTTGTTGACTTCAACTCACATCTCCCTCCCAAGTTTTCAGATCCTCGAAAACCAAACCACCCTCTTCTCTCTTTCTCCCTCCCCCCGAGTATTTCAGTGGGTGTGCACTACCGAAAGGAATGGTGGATGAGATAACTTAATGCTTGACAAGGGTGACGAATGGGGATGAAAATAATTTTGTAATACCATTATTTGTTTAATTCTTTTTAATAAATAAGACACTTAAAGGGGGATACCAAATTTATCCATCATTGTTTTAATTAGGAGAATATCTGTAAGCACTATTTTAATGATAATTGTCTACCATATTTTCATATAAATTTATATTTAGATTATATACCGTGCATCGCATGGATAATATACTACGGAGTGGTAGATAGCTAATCCAAAGGTAAAAGTTCTTTTTTCACCCACGAACCAATCGAAAAGCTTATAACGTATTGAATTAGATCAATTTGGTTTAGTAATCGATTAATCAGTTAAATATGAGTCAATAAAGGCGTGCAAGACTAATAAAATAATACGAAATCATAAGTTTTACAACATTATCAATAATTAAGGAACAATCTGTATAACATTCTATAGTTGATTACTCTAATAATCATTTGAATATGATTATAAATGGTTTGGATTAAACGGGTTACGGGTTGTAAAATGGGTTACGGGTTATAAACGGTTCAGGTTGAAACAGTTCGTGTTGTAAACTACCATGGTTATAACAGATCAGGTTGTTAATGGTACTGATAAACGTGTTTTTCCTTGGTTGAAACAGTTCGGATTGAAATAAATCAGGTCATTACCTGTTTTCAGATCCATTCGGTTCGGGTAGAAACGGTGCGGGTTGCCGCATGATGGTTTCTTATCGGGTTTTAGGTCGCAATCGGGTTGATATTTTCGAGTCGATTCGGGTTCGCATTGAATATGATCAGATCGGATTTCGGGTTCCAGCTCACGGATTATTAACGGGTCGCAAGGAATATGATCAGATCGAATCTATATATTATACTAAAAGAGAGGAAATCAATGTGGTGATGACAAATGTCACTCATTGATTCGCCTCTCTTTTAATATAGAATTAATTAATAGATAATTTTTTTTGTCATATTTAACTAAATGAATTTTATGGTAACAATTATTAATATGGAAAATCCATAAAAAATTAAAGATTCATCAATATTTTTACCAACTTATATTATATAGAGAATTTTCTATACATGTATAATGAATATCATGTAAATCTATATATCTATATCTATATCTATTCTACTTATCTATATATACATATTTTTCAGAACACTAACTGCAAAAATGATATGTATCCTTATTTTTCATTACTATTTTCTATTTTTCTTATGTCTAAGTATTTTATCTCATCGCAATAAGTTTCGTATGCGAAGATTGATAATATTTATTTTTTATTTTTTTACACGTAAGTACTCCGTATAGTACTAACTTCTACATAGTATTATTCAAAATTCTTATTCAAAAATTTAATAATGAAAATAGAAACATACCAGATATAATTCATCGAGATCGATAAAAAGTTCAAGTATTACTTAGCATAAATAATAAGAGTTTTCTAAAAACAAATCTATTACTTTGACATAAATAATAAGAGTTTTCTAATATAATAATCTATTATTTTATCGACTTTACATTATTATAATTCTAAATAATTCAAAAAACAACCAAATGTAACTAAGAGTGCACATTATCTCATATATTGGACTACCATATTAATAACTAGATTCAACTAATAATATAACTATTAAATGTGATATTATATTACATTCGATATTTCTGCGTAGCTACTAGGAAAAGAACATCTAATTTAATCTATATAATATTTAAATGTACCACGTATTACACTGCAAATGTGTACTATATTTAAGAAAAGTTTTAAACTTATAATATAAAAAAAAGTAACAATAAGTTTACAGTAAGTTAAAAAAATAATTTTAAAAAAATCATAGCTAGGTATAGTTATGTCTTTTCACGCCGTGCTTTCAAGATGTGCCCATGGTACGAAAATAAGATACACAAAGTATAAAATAATTTCGTAATATATATATTCAGTATTATATATATATATATATATATATATATATATATATATATATATATATATATATATATATATATATATATATATATATGAAAAAAAATTGTTTGCATTTGTCTCACATACATCCTAGCTACATGGGTAAAAGAGAAAGATACGGAAAAAAGTACTGGATATGGTGATATGGGAGGATATAGTTTTAGGTTCCAAGCTCACCTTATACATATTTATCCATCTATAGATTAAAAAGGTGGTTGATAAAACGAATCCTTGGTCGAATACAATGGGTGGACTTCTTGAGGCCGTGGGGCATCGATAATTTTAAATTATGTAACTCCACAGGAAACTTATAATGGTATACAAGTAAGTATCTTATAAGGGTTTATATTATATTATAACAAATTACTATAATATGTTTACAACAAAATATTATTGTTAATATGTTAATGTAAAAGATTGTAATATCACTTTTATATAAAGTTTGATAAAAAATTAACATGTTGATACATAAACCGTATATCACACCTTGGTGATGAGGTTGAGATTTTAGATTCGGCTGAAACGAAAATAAACATAGATCATTGACTAATATTAAATAATAAATAGAGATGATGTTGGTGGACGGGTATAAGAATATCTTGTACCTAACATGGTGATGGGACGTGTTTGGATTTATTGGCTTTGAAAACACTCTCCCCATCCCAATATGACATTTCGAAATATTTTTTTATCGATATTTTAGCTAATAATAAAACGATTTTAATAATAAATTTATATCAAAATACACAAAAGCTAACTGTAAAAATAAGGTGGATTATTAACGAAATATAGGGAAGTCATGTTGTCAGTGATGAGGGTTTGTGGGAGAACCCCCCCTCCCCCGGATCGAACCTAAGTGGGAGGTATGGAGAAAATTTTGGTGGGTGACGGAGATAAAGAATGCATTCACCGCGAGTGATGGGGCAATTTAAGATTTTAAATTGGACCCAAGCGCGTCTCTGGTCTTTCATCTAAGGGATTATGTATATACCAACTTTATTTTTTTACTATTAACCTACATATTATAATGATTTGTTTATTTACTCAATTCCTCTAATCATACAGCCAAATTGCCAACTACTCAATCATAGAGTTCTACATTTCGATCTAAACTCTCTTACAAAAAATCATTGGGAACGTTTAGGGATGGGTGATGTAGCGATTATGCATTCTGTGTTAGGTTATGATACATATGACAATTCATAAATCATGCGGAAAAACCATTTAGCCAGGAATACATATTATTTACACATAATCATATAGCATAGTTTAGATGCATACTCTTTGTTGCGTGCCTTCCCTAGCTGCGCCCGAACTGAACAAGAACAAGTCTTTAGGACTCCAAGTGTCGTCCCTCCGTAGATAGTCCACAGCACGTCCGGATCCGCCTTAAGATTGACCAACTAGAATCGCCCTTAAGGTACTAATAATTTCGGCACTTTTAGGCAAAGTATGTGACTGAATTTTTCTCTCAAAAACTCACTTTGAATACTTGAATAATCTGTGAAAATATGTGACCCTAGGCACCTATTTATAGAGTTATGGAAAGGGTTTTGGAATCCTATTAGGATACTAATTTATTTAATTATAACCCTACTAGGACTCTAATTAAATAATCATTATCTAATAGTTTTAGGATTTAATCACACTTCGAATCCCGATTGCTTCAGGATTCCCGCACAAGCATTGCACGAGCACCGTACACCCGCGCAAGCCTTGCGGCCCACGCTAGGCGCACAGCGCTCGGCCCATTGCTGTGCTTTTGCGCGCGCGCCCAAGGCCTTGGCTGGGCCTGGCCTTGCGCTGGGCCTGGTCGAGACTTGGCGTGCGATGGTGTGCGTTGGCTCGCAGGGCGACGGCCTGGCTTCGTGCTGGGCCTTCGTCTAGCGGGCCTCGTCCGATGCTAATTCGTACGATACGCTTCCGATTAAATTCCCGATTCCGGAATTCATTTCCGATACGAACAATATTTAATATTTCCGATTCCGGAATCAATTTCCGTTTCGAACAAATATCTTAATATTTCCGTTTCCGGAATTATTTTCCGATTCCGATAATATTTCCGATTCTGACAATATTTCCGTTTCCGGCAATATTTCCGATTCTGGCAATATTTCCATTTCCGGTAATATTTTCCGATACGTACCATGTTTCCGTTTCCGAAAACATCTACGACTTGGATAATATTTATATTTCCGATACGATCCATATTTCCGTTTCCGGCAATATCATCGTTTCCGGAGTATTCATTTCTTGCCTGTGACGATCTCAGCTCCCACTGAAACCAAGATCCGTCGATTCCGAATATCCATAGATGGAGTATTTAATGCCATTAAATACTTGATCCGTTTACGTACTATTTGTGTGACCCTACGGGTTCAGTCAAGAGTAAGCTGTGGATTAATATCATTAATTCCACTTGAACTGAAGCGGCCTCTAGCTAGGCATTCAGCTCACTTGATCTCACTGAATTATTAACTTGTTAATTAATACTGAACCGCATTTATTAGACTTAACATAGAATGCATACTTGGACCAAGGGCATTATTTCCTTCAGTCTCCCACTTGTCCTTAGGGACAAGTGTGCATTTCCTAATTCCTTTGTCGCTCGATGCTTGCTCTTGAACATAAGGTGAGAGTTGTCATCCTTATTATGTCCAGAGGTGTTCCTCGGTTTCAGAGTTCAACTGATCAAATAAACAGATAATCATAGCCTATGATTCATCCGAGCACGGCCATGCATTTCACAGTTTCTAGCTCTCCGAGTGGCCTTGTACAACTTTTAAGCATCTCATCCCGATTTATGGGAGGACAATCCCAATCTTGTGATCTTGAGATTAGACTTTGTTTGATAGGTGATTACCTGAGCGTTGCCTTTATAGCCTCCTTTTACGGTGCGACGGTTGGTCAACGTCAAAGCAACTAGTTCTCAAACAAGTAATCTCAAATCACTCAGGTATTGAGGATTTAGTGTCTAATAATTTTAATGAAATTTACTTATGACAGATTTTCATCTCTTACAGTAAAGTTTCATAGGTCTTGTCCGATAGTAGTCTTCCCAAAGTAAGTATCTATGCAAATGATTATGACATTAATTGCCATGTCCACATAGTTCAAGAAACAGAACTACTAGTCATCTTGCATTCTAGTCGTCTAACGTTTTCTATGCGTCCGATTTTATAGAAAACTCCGACTAGGGACCATTTTCAACCTTTGACATTCAAGTTCACTTGATAGACATTTCTTAGTCACAGGACTGGTCCTGACAGTCTATCTTGAATATATCGTCAAATTGAAGGGACTCATCATTTAATACTAAACCAAGATTAAATGGAATATGAAAATTCATTTCATATATGATAAATGTTCAACCCCAATGTTTTACAACCATGGGCCTCGAACCCATCTTTAAAACATTTCATGGAATTCAAAGCTATGCTTGATTTCCAGTGCTACAATGTGAGTGTTGCTTTCTCACTTGTTGCATAGGTTTAGTTATCATGCTTTGCCAATCTTAATATCTTTTTCATCGAATGATATTCGAGATAGGATGATAAGATCTTTTGAGTTTGTTTATTATGTGATCTAGTCTTTCTTACTTCGACAGTGGTTCTACGCATTTTGCAATGAAGAGCCATCAAGTTAGCAGACATGTGATCCACCAAAGTTCAATGAAGAACTTATTAATATAAACAACTCTGTTTTATTGCTTCTTAGGCAATAAGTACTTTTACTTCAACTGTTTAGGTTGCTAGTGATGCTTTGTTTGGATTTACTTATCCAAGCAGTTCACAGACATGTGGAAGACTTTCCAGCTGTATCTTAGAACATAGAAATTAATATTTTAATTTCCCATGCAACAACTCATGGTCTCCAATCCATGTTGCCATTTCAAAACACGATGCTCTATAGCTCGTCCTTATCAATGGTTAACTCCAAAGGGTCTTGCTTGATCCTTTGCCAGTGTTTATGCGTGTAGCATCAATATTTAGCATATCTTTATTTCCTTGAATCAAGAACTATTCCTATGTACCATTTCAAGTACCATAAGTATTTTTGATCTCAATCTAGTTGATCTTCACTTAGATCAATAGAGATTGGTATATGTTCGTCATGCCTAAAGTCATACGATACGTTTTTGGCGATCCTCATATTATATCATACATGATAAATTCTTTTGCAGAATATTTCCCAATTGAATTCTATTCATGTAACTTTAGTTTATCTACTTTCTATTCATGTAACTTTAGTTTATCTAATTTCAGTAGATACTAAATTCAGCTAAATTCTTTGACATATAATATAGGTTAAGAATCTCATTTAGACTCTTTGATGTTTAACTTAGTAAATGCTTATACATAGTTCAAACATCCTTTACTTAGATTTATTCACATGGGTCGAATATCTCCAATGGAGACTTTCGTGTTTGATTTAGTAAATGCCATTACTTAATCTAAAACAATATTATAAGATCTTTGTAAATAGATCTTAATACCCAATATGTAATAAGTTTCGCCATGGTCCATTATTGATGAATAATTTCAAATCTAAGTTATTAGCATTTGAATGTTATTTCACAATAGAGAGATATGTGTGTGATACACATAGGACCAAATAAGTTTTTATGTACTCCCACTAAACTTCTTATACATCTATAAGAATCATGTATATTTTATGAAACTAAAATGCTTATTAGCTTCACTTAAAATACAGTTCCAATTCCCAATTGCTTGCTTAAATCTGTACTTAGATTTTATAAGCTAGCTTTCCTTTTCAAGCATTTATTTGGATCCACAAATTCTATGACATACCATGCACATATTATATTCCAACATTTGATTGAGGAATAAGTTTTGTCATCCAATTGCTATATGTACCAATATGCAATCATTGCTTGAATTATAGACTTAAGCATTACGATTTTGCATGAGGTTTCAACACAATCCATGCCATGAATTTGCTTGTAACCTTTAGCAACTAATCTCGCTTTGTGTGTGAACACAATTTCATGTTTGATGGTTTTTATCCTTAAAACAAACTTGCAACCAATAGGTGTGAACCTATTCTTGCAAATCAACAAATTTTCAATTTTGTCATCAAAACATTGAGTATGTTTTATGGCCTTTAACCAATTAAACATATAGTCTATATATGGCCTCTAACCATTTTAGGGAATCTATATTTCGTCATAGCTTTCTTACAAGTCACAAACTCATTAATCTATATGATAATAGTTTGACTGCAAGTTGTAGGTTTCTTCACTATTTAATAGAAGAATCTCATAGTTTCATTGACCTGATCTCTATGTTTCTTCACTATCTAATAGAAGAATCTCATAGTTTCAGTGACTTGAATTCTATGCCTACTTGGGTATAGAACATCAAACAATAGAATATCAACAGGCACTTTGAGAGTCCTTTGAATATTCTATTCTCCTTGAAGCACTTGTAAAGTCTTCTAAGAGATGTCTATTCTTTAAAGCCACTTCTAAAGTCCTTAAAGAATAAGTTCGGTTTTTCTGAAGTACTTCGAAAAACCTCCGGAATGTCCGTTTATGTTTGTTGTTCGCCTCGAAGACTTTCGAGGTCTATTTTCTCCCACTTGTCATTTTGGAAACGAATCTCCAAAAGGACATCATTTCGAGCAAACAAACATTATGTTCTCAAAAATTCGTGGTAGAAACAATACCCTTGTGTCTCATTTGAATAAATCACAATGAAACATATATCTATACTTGGGCTTTAGTTTGTCGAATGACAAACACTAAGCTCCCACTGAGTTTTGCAACTCTCTAGATATATTTTATGATAAGTTATCAATATCTTTGACGAATTTGGTTTAGTTTGGTGGTAGTTGAGCATTTTGTTTTAGAAATTATAGGAAAAGTCTTTATGATCCATCATTGATTGAATCAAGTACTAATTGACTTCAATCATTCCAACTTAGATATGTCATATCTTATGGAGCTAGATAGTGAATTTTATTTCACACAATCATTGATGATCATTTTTGGTCTCAAGTAATCATCAACATGATCGAACCTAGATCTTTATGATTTCTTGCCAAGTGGATTTTATACTTCTGAATCTTTGTACTAGCCAAACAGATTCAACTTATATCACATTTGAGTAAATAAACCTATATTCACTCAAATCCATAAAGTCATAAAATCTTTCTTTAGCTTTGAACTCTATTGTCTAGGCGTTCTAACAATAGTTCATATCTTTTGTTACTTTCAACAAGTAAGACTAGTTGTCTTAAATTTATCTAGAAATCAATCAACTTTCAAAAGTCTATCAAAATAGAGCTTTTGAATGTTAACTTGTTGATATGGTCTAAGCAACAGTGCCAAAGATTAGTGGAACTCAAATCAAGGGGTTGATTTGAACCTAGTAAAGTTCTTTAAAGAGTTGTTTGTTTTAATCAAGCATATTGACTCAACCTGTAATTGACCATTTCATTCAAATAAACAAACAAACATTGTTTTTGTTTTTCTTGAATGTGAGTCTTTCTGTGTTTGAAAACAGAAATTTAGGTATGTTGATTATGGAACAAAATAGTCATTAAGTTCCAGCCTTTGAAAGGACTTAAAACAAACTTAGATGACCCTACAATTAATGTAGCAATGCCATGCTTCATTTCCCACTTGTAGGTCATTAGTGTATCCTAGCTTCCATTGTTTGAGTTATTACCGAAGTAAGAACCTCAAGCGGTATATGATACCAAGGAAGTTTGATTGCTAGGTCACTTCTCTTTAAACATAAACTTATAGGTAGAAACGGAATCGTAATTCCTTTCATTTGTTCCTCGTTTTCCTATTTCTTGTACCCTTTCTTATAGTCTTAAGAATTGAATTCTTTAGTGTTGACTTTTATACTTTGTTAGACATGTCCAATGTCACCCCAACAAGGTTCTTTACCATTTAATTTATGTTGAACATTCTGTTTCAACTAGATGACCTTACCAGAAGCTTCTAAAGTTCTCTAAGCATCGATCTATTCGAATGTCTAGGGACTAGACTCATTCGAGAATTAAATGGACAAAGATATTAGGTTGTTAACCATTGGTAAAGCTGAGTGTTTTAAGCTCAAAGCTTTATGATCTCAAAACTACATTGTATTTTGAATTCACAAGCACCAATTGGTTTGCCATTCGACTTTGATGTTCGAAAACAACCATAAATGTAACGCCCCGACCTCTAATTCAATTATTAAAGCATAATTAGCAGCGGAATTAACCTAATTTGGTCGGGACATTACCCGCCGTAACTCCCTATTGGGAATTACAAGGCAACCATCAATCATAAGCTACTAAATCCCAAAAGTTAATATAACAATTCCTTATATTACCAAAATAAAGTGCATAACTTACTACAAGTCTTTAATTAAACTATTAAAACATTAAGCATAAACTAAGTGAATATTATTCAAGTGAAATTCCTCGCCACTACTCGTCTCCATCGTTCCCCGCAGTACCTAAACCAGAAAACAAAAACGGTGAGACGAAGACTCAGTAACGAACTATTCTAGCAACGTAAATTCATTTCAATTCATTTTATTTAATAACACAGGGAGAATAGAATAATGTAAAACATTTTATAAAGTCCTTTATTTAATTCATTCATAACTTTAGGGTGCACATGCTAGTTGTGGCAAGTATGACATGGTGGAACGTCTTCCACGATGGACCGCTGTCCATAAAACATGGGACCTTGGCCCAAAAACATGAGAGCCTTGGCTCAATGGGCGGATGCCCCATGGGTACATGCATGACCGAGAATCGTAACCTGTGAACATATACTGCCAAACGGACTAGGAATTTCACTTTCATTTATCATGTTTCGTTTAATTTTACATTTTAGCCTTTTTACTTCAGTAGAAGTAACATAATTCCTTTAGATCATGAGATCATGATAAAACATCATTTAGATCCTGGGATCCATAAAATATCATTTCTTTCCTGGCATCATAGAGACATCATTTCATTCATGGTTTCTTATAAAGATCGTTTTATAAGAATTTCAATCAATCATATTATAATAAATAATTTAATCAAATCACATTTCATTTCCCCCAATTCATAAAACATGTCAAGGCATTCAATTCATAAATAGATCATAACATTGTATTTTCATAAACGCATTTATAAGGGAATTGCGGGTACTAGCAATAGCCGTTACCTTAATTCCGCGTTACGTTAAGCTTGGTCCTTGGTTCGTTCTTTCTGAGCTCCGAGTCCGGATTCTTTCAAAATATTAAATTATGGAATTAATATTAAAACGATAAATATTGTAAAATTAGTATTGTAAAATTAATATTGAAACGATTAATATTTTTAGTTTATAAATCTATTTTCATATGATATTATTATATTCCATTTTTTTTTTTTAAGTCAATAAAATATAATAACTTCCTGTAAATAACAAATAATTATTATTAGTTATTTATATAGACAAACTATGAAATACTTATCAAAATTATTTGGAAAAGATGAATAATAATAAGGTTTAAAGAGAATAGAATAGATCTTACCAAAGCCCAAGTAATTTAGAATTGGGCTGGCCCGTTTATGTTTTAATTAAGCCAAAGTTCCAGAATTTGGTTCCCTGACTTGTGAAAGTCGACCAAAGGGGAGAGCAAGAACAGGGCCGAAAAGGAAGAAGGAGAGGAGGGGATGGCTGCACTGACGTCGCTACTCGGGCAAGGTGGAGGGCGGTGTGGCTGGTTCTGGGCGGCGCAATGCGCGGGTGAT
Source organism: Spinacia oleracea (assembly GCF_020520425.1). Classification (NCBI taxonomy): domain Eukaryota; kingdom Viridiplantae; phylum Streptophyta; class Magnoliopsida; order Caryophyllales; family Amaranthaceae; genus Spinacia; species Spinacia oleracea. The sequence continues at coordinate 45,423,103 of NC_079488.1, forward strand.
GGTGGTGGCAGGGAGGTGCGGTGTCGACTGGGGTGGTTTCGTGGAAGAGAGGGGTGGAGGGAGTTGGGCGCGGGGGAAGGGACGGCGAAGGGTGGTGGTGCTGCTGGGTTGTCGGAGCAATAAGGAGGGCGTGGTACGGTGGTTGTAGGCGGCAAGAGTGGTGGTGGTGGTTTGATTTGAAATTACAGTAAAGGTGAGAAATTTTATGGATTTCAATGGTGAAAATTGTAATTGATTGTTAATCTGATTTGTGGTTCATTTGGGATGGTTGAGCAGCTATTTATAGTTGTCATGGGGCTCCATGAATGCAACAACTCAGCTTGATTGTATTGACAAGTGGAAGAAATTGAATCAATGAAAGTGATGATTAAGATGAGCTATTCTAGTTTAGATTTCCAGATATTCAAATAGGTTTGATGAGTAAGTCTTGAGTTGCATTATGGTGGTGACAAGTAGATTGAGTTGCCTTGTGGTGGTGACAAGTAGAAAGTGAAGGTTTTGACTTCCATGGCCAAAGTGGCGTGAGGAAGAAGAAGAGAAAGAAGAGAAACTGACTTGTTTCATTTAGGTGTTAATAAGGGTAATTTCGTAATTTTGAGCTAATTTTCAGAATTTAATTACTATTAACTAAAATTAAAATAATGATTTGGCTAAATTAATTTCCGAAAATAATTTTATAAAGTGCAAGTAATTGAATTTATTTTCCGAATAAGTCGTTAACGAAAACGTACGAAATATTTAAAACGTAATTATTCTCGAAAATACGAGATTAATATAATCTGAAAAAAAATAAATCGTGAAATAAAACTTTTGTAAAATAGGTTTAGTTTTTGAAAAAAGATAAGAACTTTTCGAAATTATTTAGAATCCGAAAATATTAAGATTAAGCTTGTAAATATGAAATTAAATTATAAAAATTAAAAATTCAAGCGAAATAAAACTTCGTTAATTAAAATAAAGTTTGAATTTAGGATTTAAAATGATTTTAAACTAAATAAAAATACTTAAGCATAATTAGTCGAGTTTTAAAAATTCGGGGTATTACAATAAAAGTCGCTATAAGAAACGTACATTTTAAATTGCTCACTTTCTCTCATTTCCGTGAATCGTTCTTGGATTCACTACCAATCGAGGAAATTTACTGTTACCTTTCTAAAAGGATTTACTGCAGTGCAAGATATTTAATTATAAACAATAATTAAAACATACATTGAAGCATGCAAAGTCTAAACATTTATCATGAATAATAACTTGAAAATCAAAGCAATCATGCAATTTCAACAAGTTATTAGCATTTTATTCGAATTTATTGTTCCGGCAGGTGTGAATAAAATGATTCCAAGATCCTAAAATCATTGAAGAACTAAGCACAGTTTGTCGACTTAATCCTAGAACATCTTAGGTAAGCAAAAGCCTTTTGCTAATAGTCTAGAAACTATTCTTGGTTGATAGGTACGTCTAAGAACTTATTAGGTAAACCTATCGATTTTGCCACGACATAAAAGGACTCCTTACTTATATCGTTGAGTTTCACCAAAACTAACATGTACTCACAATTATTTGTGTACCTTGCCCCTTTAGGACCAATAAGTAACACCTCGCTGAGCGAAAACTATTACTAGATTGATGTAAAGGATATCCAAGCAAGTGTATATTTTGGCATGGCACCTTTTAACTCAATTTTTAAGTTTGGAACTTAAGGCTCTTACTATGTTGGTTAGATTTTAAGTGAACTAAAATCCTTAATCATGCAACATAATCAAGCCACAATCTTATGCATAATTAAGACATATTTAAAGCAATAAATAACTTAAAGCATGCATAAGATAAATGTGATCTAGTATGGCCCGACTTCATCTTGAAGCTTTGACTTCAAAGTCCGTCTTGAAAATCTCCGTGGGAGGCACCATTTTCTTCAAATAGGATAAGCTATAATTAAAACTAATTACAACTATTTGATGGTACGCAGACCATATTGAAAAATAACTTTGGTACTTTAGACCAATTACATTCAAATTAATGGTGCGCAAACCATATTTTCTATCCTATTTGGGCCATACTAGTCACTTCATAACCTGCAAAACAGTACATATACAATATATACCATTCACCCATTCATTATCATGAATGGCCCACATAGCTGGTTAGTAAAACACATTATGCATCACGTAAACATTTGCAGCAATTAATCAAGGGCACCAATAATCTACCAATTATTCAGTCCTTATTAATTCTAATCAAGTTGTTTTAACCTTAAGGATTTGTAGACCTAATCAAGAGTTTATGACTAAAAAGGGCTCCCACTTAAACTGATAAATTCATATGGTTTACTAATTTTAAACATAAAAATGTATTTCTAGTCTAACCGGAAACATACAAATTTAATTAAAATTTAAAGCTCATATAAATTTATAATTGAATCCAAAAAGTTTAATTTAATTTCAGTCGTATTTAAATTAATTCATGATTTTAATTTTAGTAAAATAATTAGAATAAATAAAATTTATTATAATTACAATATTAAAAATTAAAATCCAAGAAAATAATTTAAATTATTAATTTTAAAATTAATTAAAATTACGTAAACTGAAAATTTCAAATTAAAATTTCAAAACGATCCAATCGCAACGCAACAACCCCACGCAACGCACGCCCATGGGCCACACGCACACAGCCATCGCTGGCCATGTGCGCGCAGCCCATGCGCTGCGTCGCATCGCTGCTGCTGCTATCCTTCGCAAAGCATCACGCGAGCTGGTGCTCGCTGCGCGCGCGCCAGCGCTCGATGCACGCGAGCCATCGCTCGCTGCGTTCGCTCGCCAGCGCTCGCTTGATGCAAGCCAGCGCTCGCCAGCGCGCTCGCCAGCGCTCGCTTGATGCGAGCCAGCGCTCGATCCTGCGAGCCATCGCTCGCTGCGCGAGGCATCGATGCTGGGCGTAGCACTCGTGGCACGCGAGCTTGCGCTCGCTGCGCGCGATGCTCCGCACGCTTGCGCGAGGTAGTGCGCGTTGTGGCGCAGCTCGCTTGCTGCCCACACGCGACTGCTGTGCCTTGCTTTCGCCCTCGCCCATTCGTTCATTGCTCACAGCCCACGACACAAGGCAGGGCTGCTGCCTTGTGCTCGTGTACCATGGCCTTGCTCATTGCATTCGTGCCGCATGGGCGACGAGCTCCCTTGCTCGTCGTCACATGCCCGCACTATACAACACCCCTTAAGGGTAACACGTAGCGTCCATTGCTTTGTGCGTGCAAGTTATACGAACGAATCGCATAAAATTTAAAAAATTTATATTTAAAATTAATGACAAATTAATAAATAATATTAATTTCATAATTTTAGGGCGAAAAATCGAAAATTTATTATTCAATTGATTTCCGATTAACATGGATTCAAGCCTAGGTCATAAAAATTTAAAATTTATCATAAATTTACAATTTTTATGGTGGTTTTTAATCATAGGTATCTAATTAAATTATAATTAATTATGCAAATCAAATTAATTCTAAATTATTCTAATTTTCAACAAATTAATCATAATTACAAATTAGATTGCATAATTAACAAGGCTACGCATTCAAACTTGTTAAACATATACAGTAGGTCAATCAAAAATTCAAGATTTATCAACAAGAATCGCAAATATTTAATTTAACATCTTAAATTTATGAAATTTTGCATTCGAAAAACTAAAACCTCCGAAAGGTCATAGTTAGGCTTCGAATTTGAGAATTCTGGGTACGGCAGAAAAATATTATTTTTGTCAAAATTTTAGAATGCCTTTTACATGCGGAATTGACACAAAAATCACTCGATTTGGATGAGTAACGAAGAAACTGCCGAAAAATTGCGTACGTATAATTAAATAAACGCAATTTGCAATTAATTAACAATTACGAAAATTAATCACCCCTTTTAATTCTTGCAAATTTGTAATATTTAACCATGTTCATGCAATTTAGATTATGAAAATAATAAGAGGCTCGTGATACCACTGTTAGGTTATGATACATATGACAATTCATAAATCATGCGGAAAAACCATTTAGCCAGGAATACATATTATTTACACATAATCATATAGCATAGTTTAGATGCATACTCTTTGTTGCGTGCCTTCCCTAGCTGCGCCCGAACCGAACAAGAACAAGTCTTTAGGACTCCAAGTGTCGTCCCTCCGTAGATAGTCCACAGCACGTCCGGATCCGCCTTAAGATTGACCAACTAGAATCGCCCTTAAGGTACTAATAATTTCGGCACTTTTAGGCAAAGTATGTGACTGAATTTTTCTCTCAAAAACTCACTTTGAATACTTGAATAATCTGTGAAAATATGTGACCCTAGGCACCTATTTATAGAGTTATGGAAAGGGTTTTGGAATCCTATTAGGATACTAATTTATTTAATTATAACCCTACTAGGACTCTAATTAAATAATCATTATCTAATAGTTTTAGGATTTAATCACACTTCGAATCCCGATTGCTTCAGGATTCCCGCACAAGCATTGCACGAGCACCGTACACCCGCGCAAGCCTTGCGGCCCACGCTAGGCGCACAGCGCTCGGCCCATTGCTGTGCTTTTGCGCGCGCGCCCAAGGCCTTGGCTGGGCCTGGCCTTGCGCTGGGCCTGGTCGAGGCTTGGCGTGCGATGGTGTGCGTTGGCTCGCTGGGCGACGGCCTGGCTTCGTGCTGGGCCTTCGTCTAGCGGGCCTCGTCCGATGCTAATTCGTACGATACGCTTCCGATTAAATTCCCGATTCCGGAATTCATTTCCGATACGAACAATATTTAATATTTCCGATTCCGGAATCAATTTCCGTTTCGAACAAATATTTAATATTTCCGTTTCCGGAATTATTTTCCGATTCCGATAATATTTCCGATTCTGACAATATTTCCGTTTCCGGCAATATTTCCGATTCTGGCAATATTTCTATTTCCGATAATATTTTCCGATACGTACCATGTTTCCGTTTCCGGCAACATCTACGACTTGGATAATATTTATATATCCGATACGATCCATATTTCCGTTTCCGGCAATATCATCGTTTCCGGAGTATTCATTTCTTGCCTGTGACGATCTCAGCTCCCACTGAAACCAAGATCCGTCGATTCCGAATATCCATAGATGGAGTATTTAATGCCATTAAATACTTGATCCGTTTACGTACTATTTGTGTGACCCTACGGGTTCAGTCAAGAGTAAGCTGTGGATTAATATCATTAATTCCACTTGAACTGAAGCGGCCTCTAGCTAGGCATTCAGCTCACTTGATCTCACTGAATTATTAACTTGTTAATTAATACTGAACCGCATTTATTAGACTTAACATAGAATGCATACTTGGACCAAGGACATTATTTCCTTCATTCTGTACCTCGCGAGGCAGAGATTTAGATATGGATGAGTACCACATATAGCCATCGTGTGTGGCGTGAATGGAGATGAAATCTTATGTGGGTACGGACGTGGAGGGACCATTCCGCACTTGCCCCGCCTTGAAGTCATCTCTAATTGAATAAAGTAGATGGTCGAATACTCCGTAGGTGTTAGTAATGGGTAATGAGTTAGATGGTGGATATGACGATCGAAGTAAAGGTTGGATGGATACATCTTTATGTATGACACAGGTGATGAACTGAGATGAAATTATTTTTATTTCCGTACCCTTATCTGTTTTATTGTTTTTGATAAAAAAGATAGAGAACGGGGCAACATATCTATCCATCAATAATTTTATTAGAAAAACATCTTCTAGTTCTATTCAGATGATAATTGTCTATAATCATAGTTTATATTTTATTTTAAATTAATATTAAGATTATAAACCGTGTTTCGCAATTAGTAGCGCAATAACTCATAAGTTAAGCTCAGTTTAATTTTGATCTATACTGACTCACCAGTTAGGGAACGTTGGGCGTAATTTGAATACAACTGCAAGTGGCAGAGTAGGCGGCAAAACCAGTGAAGACGAGGGCTGAAAAACACGGGAAAACTGAAGTGAAGTAATCGACGGAGATCTGGTCGAATCCCTGTATCTAATCAGTAGATTATTTATTCGGGTAAGATACGAATCCCAATTAGTATCAATTGAAAAAAATCTGAAACGAAACGAAACCCTAGGATGAATTGCATTTTATGTCTTATTTCTTGTCAAGATGAAGTTATGGCTAGATTTGAGTCCCAATCATTAATTGGAATAATTGTGGATCGATTGTAGGGTGGAATTATATTTGTCTTTATTGTTTGCAGATAATCGAGTTGATTGTTGGCAAATTTTAGATTGGTGATATTAGGCTTAAAATTGCGTTGATTGTTAGCAGAATATGATGAAATTGGGTTTTTTTTTTTGTTGGATTTGTTTGAATTCGGTGTGGGATAAATGCAGATTATACAATTGCGGTCCGTCAGTTCACTCGGGAATAAAGCAACCTTTCGAGTAATTCAATCTCTCAGCAGTGTCCAATGTCTTCTTTCAAAATTTCTAGGCACCTTACTGATGTAGCTAGTCAAGATTTAATCAGTAATCTACCTACTATTGCGATTGAAAAAATTCTTAAATGTTTGGCAATTAGAATGGCAGTTTCTTATGCAAAGAGTTGGTAGAATTGAGGCTTGAGTATTTTGTTCTCAATCCTCCACCTCGTGACTTCAACAGTTTTGCTAATCCTCGGAGTCTTAAGCTAGTCGAAGTTGAATGCAAACCTGATATTTTTGGGCGTTTGATTGCAAGTTGTCCGAGGCTTACACTGTTAAGACTTGAGGAATGCAGTGGCTTGGATCATGTTGTTATAGATGTACCCAGTCTTGAAAGCTTAGTTATCAAGGGGGCAATTTGTTATCTAAGTTTCAAAAATGTTGTACGCCTTACTAACATCTCACTGTTTTTAGAAGATGATGACAGTTGTATTGGACTCTTTGAAGGATCTTGCAACTTCATGTGAACTTCAACATCTTCAATTTAGGGGTCTTTTGTGTCAGGTAAAACTCACTGATTTTATAATAATGTTTCACACTGCAGGAAAATTATGTGTTTTTCTTTCTGTTTTTACTTTAGTAGATATATTGTGTTGGTTTCTTCAATCAGATATGCTTTTTCGCTTGTCATGCAAGTCCTTAGCTGCAGGTGGGGTTGCAAGATCATTTCCTCTGGCGTTTAACCACCTGAATAAGCTTTGTTTGACACAACTTGAATTGGGTCGTGCAGACGTATATTGTTTTGTTTTTGGCATGATTCAGAGTTGTCCCCAGGTCAAGGATCTTGAAATTTCAGTGAGTATATCAAATAGCTTTTTCTGGAGCATCTTGTATTTTCAAAATTAAGTTGTTAATTTGTCTGCGAATACTCGAATAGTAGTCTAAATATGTTTTTGTTCTGTTTTTGACCCTAGGCATATACTTATAATTAGCATGAAAAACAATAATCATCTAGTATCCCTATGAAGTATGAACTAGAACAATTGTTTAAAAAATTCTTAGCCTGAAAACTTCTTTGATCCTTTTGTCCTCAAAACTAAATTTGATCTTTTTCTCAGGTTAAACCAAACACTGATGTTTTTCAGCACAAAATTGACTTCAATGACAACTACAAGTTGAGCCATCTTAGTAGAGTGAAGTTTACAGGCATTACAGGATCAAGTGCAGAACTGAAACTCATTGAGTACGTGCTTGCTATTTCAGAAGCGCTTGAAAATTTTCTCTATAAGGGCATGCTTGGATTGAGGGTAATACATTAAGGGGGTAATAAAAATCAAACTAAAAAATATAAGGTAATTGAAGGTGATGATGAGAGGATGAAGTGGTGGCAAAGAAAATAAGCTAGTGTTAGAAAGAAGAAAATAAAAGAAAAGGGGAACAAATACCCTTATTATGGAGGGAATAGTTACCCACCTCCCACTAGGGTGAATATTACCCTCATTTGGGGGGTAATAACTCCCTCCCTTCCTCCCTTCTCCTCACAACACCACCACTACCACAACTTCTCATCACAATACCACCACACCATCCTCCTTGCAACCACCTCAATTCACCTTCATTGGCCTTTTATTAAGGTGGTTTGACTTTTATTACCTCCATAACCCATTACACCCAATCCAAGCATGCCCTAAGTGTGGAAATCTTGATACCACTTCTGAGCTAGAGGTTTCAAGAGATCTGTTGAGGCTCCGGAGAGCATCGGCAAAGGCGCAACTTGTTTGTTTAAAGTAGTAGTAAGGTTTAAGAATGGCCATTTGAATTCTGAGTATTATTTTTCCTTGCCTGGTAAACTATTTAAATGTTGTTGGTATATTAATTGAATGCATTTGTATTTAGTAAGATGTTGAATTTTCAAACTTTGATCCCTCTCATAACTTTTTTTTATTAAGATCCGTCTGCCAATATGTTTGAATATTAGGTCACTAGTATTATATGCACGCGATGCGTGCGAGATAATATCAGAACATTAAATTGTTTTATTGCAACTACTTTGTATATTAGAACTTTTCATGTACCGATGTACGTTAGTACGTTACACAGTCTGAACTTTTTCCTCCAAATATTTTTTAAAAGTTAATAGAAACATATACAATTTCAAGAAAGAAAGATTTAGCCTTGTTTATACCTTCAGCCAGATCATAACTACACTGATATTTACCTCATACAATATTAGACTAATTGTTAAAGTCATTATATTCTCTTTGTGTCATGTTTAAGATGAAGGCGATTGCTAAATCTTGGTACCCATATGTGGGCGGCTAAGCCTTGTCTCATTAGGCAATCGTAGTCCGTGAACAAAAGAACTAAAGTGGTGTACGTAAAACCCTTTTTGGTTGTGAATAGGGCACCATATGTCCAGCACCCCTTACTGTGGCGAAGCTCAACATATTTCCATACACGGTTGATCAACCTCCTACCTGTTACCACATACGAAGTATTTCAGATTGAGTAATTATGTAAATATCTCTATTATATATGTCAAACTGTTCCTTTTCATATATGGCAATGACATTGTTTCAAATTTCACTATTCTTATTATTAGTACTACCATTTTCTGTATTTTTCATACTGTTGTGGGTATAACTTATTAGCATCTTTTTAGCCTATCATGCTTTATCAAAATGTCCGTAGTATTATTGATGCCTGAAATCAAAGACATGGTTTTATTCTTTGTTGTACCTCGTGTGAAGTAGCGTCTATAAAGTGAGCAGCCTTAGAGAGCAAGGATGCAATAGCTTTAAGAACCCTCCGACCTTCTGGTTTGGAAGGTATCCTATAGTTCCTTTTTAGTGTTCTGTTTGTTGTAGGATGCCATTTGCTTACCACCTTACGCTTGTCAGCAGCTTCTTTGTCTAAACAAATACAGATAAAGACACAATTATTCCCCTTGAATCTCGTAGAAAAGGTGCAACTTCATATCAGATTACAAAATCCCAGCAAAATTTCTTAACATATCACATTGATGGCCATTAGAAAGAAAGATATTCTCATGTTCCATAAAACAACCTCTCATCAACATGCAACAATGCTTGTGATTTTAGTTTTGATAAAAACATGGTGATTACATAACCAAAGTTTGGATAAAAGAAAACATCCTTTAGATAGCTAAACCATAATTGCACACCCTTATCATGTCAAATGACATCAGTCAGTAACCTTTCTACATATACCTCTTTCAGAAGAATGCAAAAAGCTTTAATTCTTTTTTTTTTTTTTTGGAAAATAAAGATATTTTATTACCAAAAGAGGAAGTTACACCTAGACAAAGCTAGGAAGTCAGTTAAACCAGACCACCAGAACACAATCAACTACAGCAAAGGCAACACCCAACAACTAAACAACTACAACAGAGGCTAACTTAAAACTTTAATTCTAAACATCCTTTGAATAGCTAAACAGAAATCGCACACTCTAATTCTGTCAAATGACATCAGTCAAACAACAATAATGCATAATAATCCTCAAAAAGTATCCAGTTGATCTTAAAGCCTCAAAAAGTCAAAATTGCACAGCAAAGAAGTGATATTTACTTTCAAAGCTTCTTCAATCTCGGCATCGCTTCAGGGATAATATTTGAGTGCTTGTCTGACTTCCATTAGCACCTAATACAAAATTAAAGAGCCATACAACTGGATATACACAGAACACAAACTACTAAGGAAAATTAATAACCTGCTGGAGAGCAAATGCTGCAATAGGTTTCACATCCCTTGCTGCCATGTAATCAACATGACCCTCCCCAAGTACAAATACCTTTATTGATGGGAATCCTTCGATGTCATATTCCTTCATCATTAAAAAAAATAATTACATTAGAAGTTTAGATAATTATCAGGAATAAAGATAGAAAACTCCGAGTAAATACACAACTGAATTAAATACACATCAAATCAACAAAATCTCCAAAATCAATTCGAAATCTCCATATCTCATAATAATTGTGAAATTTAGATAAATAATAGTCAAAAACAATTAAAAATCCAAATCATATTATGCATTTTTTCACCTTTCATGGAAACCTATTTCATTCCTAGTGTTTTCTGTTCTCTTGCATTCTTGGAAATCTGCCCATTATTTTTAAAGAAAGAAAGTGAGCACGTTTCAACTTCAAGACTCACATAATTATTGAGCAATGAACATTACACCATGTGAATGAACATGATTCCCTCTACCACAACCAACAAAAAACGAATTTCATTCAAAAACTTTATCTCTATTTATGTAATTAAAGAAAAGTGAGTTTCATACCTGTAAGAGAGGAGCTTGAGAAATGGTGGCACCTGCGAAGTCAACAAATGGATTTTTACAAGTTTGCATAAACATTCCAAGAAACAAAAAAACCTGAACTAATCAAAATAATAATAATAATAATAATAATAATAATAATAATAATAATAATAATAATAATAATAACGTGGAGAAGACCGAGGTTTTCTGGCCTACAGAGGACCCTCGAAGCAGGCTGTGGGAGTTTTTCCCCCTGATATTGCTCGTCCTTTGCATGGTTTTAAGTTTCTCGGTGGTCCCGCTAGTTCCAATCCAGCTTTTAGTGGTAAGCTTGTGATGCAGAGGGTGACCAAGACCATTGGGCTTATGGATAATGTTGCTCAGCTTGATGATCCTCGGTGTGAGCTATTGTTACTTAGGGCATGTATCGGAGTTTCTAAACTCTACTTTGTTTTGCGTACCTGTCCTCCTGGTATTTTTGAGGCGGCTCAGCGCACTTTTGATGAGGCTCTTCGATCTTCCTTGGAGCGTATTGTAACTGCTTCGGGGCCTGGCTTTGGCGATTGGCAGTGGCGTCTTGCCACCTTACCTTTTTCTTTTGGCGGACTTGGTGTTTATTCCGCAGGTGATGTTCGTCATTATGCTTTTCTTGCTTCTCGATTGCAGTCTTTTGGTTTGCAGACAAAGCTTCTACGGCATGCTGGTATTGTTGGTCCTGGTCGAGTATTTGAGGATGCGCTGAGTCTATTTAGTAGAACGGTGGAGTATGACATTCTGAGTAACCCTAGTGAGGTCGCTGCCCCTAAACTCATGAAGAAATTGGCAGATATATATTTCACAAAGGTTACTGCATCTGCAGAATCCACCTTCTCTTTATCTTCTCGACAGTCGGCGTTGTGGAAATCGTAGCAGGGAGATCACACCTCTGCTTGGCTTCGTGCGATCCCCATATCAGGTTTGGGACAGACGATGAATGCTAAGGCTTACCGATGTGTGTTGTGTTACCGGTTGGGGGTTCCTTTGTTCTTTGTTACGACGCCATGTTCTGCTTGTTCCAGGGTCTTTGCGGGAGACATCTTTGGTGATCATGCGGTGTCATGTGCTGGCATGGTGGGTATTAAACATCGACATAATGTAGTTTGGGATACCCTTGTTGATGTTTGTTATCGGTCTGGGATTTCGGCGCGGAAAGAGGTTGATATTGGTCTATCTGGAGGGAACGATGGAGCTCTCCGACCAGCAGGTGTGTTGCTCTACTCATGGGATCGGGGCTGTGATGTGTGTGTTGGCTTGACGGGATAATCTCCTTTGACACAATCTGGGTTGTCTGGCTTTGCTCCTGGCCGGGTTGTGACTGATGCGGCTGTTCGGAAGCGGGTCAAGTACGAAGCACGTTGCAGGGCCATTGGTTATTGTTTTTTTCCGTTCTCTTTCTCTTTTTTGGGGGAGCTGGATAAGGATGTTGTTCCAATGTTGAAGCCGATTCAGATGTTTTCTAGGACACATGACATTGGAGCTCGTGCTGCTGCTCATATTTTCACCAGGATAGGTTTTGCTATAGCGTGAGGAGTGGGGGCCCAGATTGTATCTCGGCTTCCCACTAACTATTTGTAAAATATTTGACTTTGTTAGCATTTGATTTATAATAATAATAATAATAACAATAATAATAATAATAATAATAATAATAATAATAATAATAAGTATTTGATTTATAGCGCAGCGGAAGCAGGATAAGTATGCGGCACGTTGTAGGGCTTTGGGTTACGGTTTCTTTCCTTTTTCCTTCTCTTCTTTTGGGGAATTAGAGAAAGGGGCTGTTTCTTTGCTGAAGCGGGTCCAGACGTACTCCAGGGCTCAGGACATTGGGGCACGGGCAGCTGCCCACATTTTCAGCAGGATCGGGTTCCCTATAGCTAGAGGAGTGGGGGCCCAGATTGTATCGCGGCTCCCCTCCAACTTCTTGTAGTTCACTTGATCTTTGTAGCTTGTTGAGCTTGTAACGTTTTGTTATCATTATAATAATAATAATAATAATAATAATAATAATAATAATAATAATAATAATAATCAGCAAATGAGTTGTATATGTTGATATAGGAAATTTGGAGGCCGAACAAAGAATAAATCACATTTCTGTGAATATGTGGGTCTCCCATCTGTGAGGTGAGATGATAAGGAGACAAACCCCAATCTGAAACACCAAAAATCCCAAAAAAAGGAAATTTAAATACATATACCTAGAAAATTCTAAAAAGTCGGAAATTGAAGGAAGATAATTAAAGAAGAAAAAACCTAAAAATCCAGATTTGAGGCTGTTGCTTTCAAAATTGGACCCTGTTAAGATATTCAAAGAAAAATCGGAAAAAACACATCAAAGCATTGAAATTTTCAGAAGAAAGTATAGATTTTCAGAAGAAGCACACTGAAATTCTACCGAAGGCTTTCGACGATGTTGAATTTACAGGGCGGAGTAAGAGAAGAATACCACTTCACCAAGGAATACACTCGATCTTCGATGCAGAAAAGCTTTTTACCTAATAGGTCGAATGAAACACCTGAAACATCAAAATTGATAGAATCTAGTGACCGAAACGTAAAATTAGGGTTTTGAAATTGGGGTTTTTGGAGAGAGAAATTACCTTTGACGAATTCTTCGAGGCCAGAAGAGAGAAATTAGTCTCAAATCCGTCTCCAAAAGTTGCTTCACATCGAAATGCTTTCAAAATAATCATCAAAATATAAAAAGTACACAATTTCAATCAAACAGATTAAAGGGTTTGAATAAAAATATTCAATCAAACAAAATTAAATGGTTCAATCAAACACTTTCAATAACGCAAGATAGAGATTAAAAAACAGAGATTTGAGATTGCAAAATTGAAGGATTCCCCAAAATTAATGAATCGAATGGGGAATCACACAAAAAACGCAATATTGCTGATACCTATTCACACAAAATCAAAATCAAAATACCTATTTTAATTTTATATAATTTGCTGATAAAATCACACAAAAAACGCAAGATTGATTTCAAAATGAACAGGGACAAAAAACCCCACGCCTTGTTCTTCAGATAAAATTGAAGCAAACCCAGAAAATTCCCAAATCAAAATCAAATAAGGATCCATTTGTTTTACAGATCATCGGAAACCTTAAGAAATTGATGGACGACAACGACATAAAATTGTTAGGTTACGATACATATGACAAAACATAAATCATGCGGAAAACCTTAATGCCAGGAAACATATTATTTACACATACTCATTTAGCACAATTCAGACGCATACACTTTGTAGCGTGCCCTCCCTAGCTGCGCCCGAACCGAACAAGAACAAGTCTTTAGGACTCCAAGTGTCGTCCCTCCGTAGATAGTCCACAACACGTCCGGATCCGCCTTAAGATTGACCAACTAGAATCGCCCTTAAGGTTCTAAGAATTTCGGCTAAATGGTTGCAAGTATTTGGCTGATTTTTGCTTCAAAATCTTACCTTTGAATACTTTAATTGTGTATATAAATCTGTGACCCTAGGCACCTATTTATAGTGTTATGGAAAAGGAATTATAATCCTATTAAAATACAAAATTATTTAGTTATAATCTTACTAGGACTCTAATTAAATAAACTTTATCTATTAGGATTAGATTTAATCATATGACGAATCCCGGTAGCCTTAGATTTCGAGTAACACACACGAGTGGCGCACAAGCACCGCACGCAGGCCTTACGGCCCACGCACAACGCAAGGCCCAGCTCGTCGCTGCCTTTGATCCGCGCGCCCAAGGCCTTGGCTGGGCCTGGCCTTTGCGCTGGGCCTGGTCGAGGCTTTGGCGTGTGTTTGTTGCGCTTTGGCTTGCTGGGCGATGGCCCGACTTCGTGCTGGGCCTTCGTCTGGCAGGCCTCGTCCAATCCTAATTTGTACGATACGCTTCCGATTAAATTCCTGATTCCGGAATTTATTTCCGATACGAACAATATTTAATATTTCCGATTCCGAAATTAATTTCCGTTTCGAACAAATATTTAATATTTCCGTTTTCGGAATTATTTTCCGATTTCGATAATATTTCCGATTCTGACAATATTTCCGTTTCCGGCAATATGTCCGATTCCGGTAATATTTCCATTTCCGATAATATTTTCCGATACGTACCATGTTTCTGTTTCCGGCAACATCTACGACTTGGATAATATTTATATTTCCGATACGATCCATATTTTCGTTTCCGGCAATATCATCGTTTCCGGAGTATTCATTTACTTGCCTTTGAAGATCTCAGCTCCCACTGAAACCAAGATCCGTCGATTCCGAATATCCATAGATGGAGTATTTAATGCCATTAAATACTTGATCCGTTTACGTACTATTTGTGTGATCCTATGGGTTCAGTCAAGAGTAAGCTGTGGATTAATATCATTAATTCGACTTGAACTGAAGCGGCCTCTAGCTAGGCATTCAGCTCACTTGATCTCACTGAATTATTAACTTGTTAGTTAATACTGAACCCCATTTATTAGACTTAACATTAAATGCATACTTGGACCAAGGGCATTATTTCCTTCAGTCTCCCACTTGTCCTTAGGGACAAGTGTGCATTTCCTAATTCCTTTGTCGCTCGATGCTTGCTCTTGAACATAAGGTAAGAGTTGTCATCCTTATTATGTCCAGAGGTGTTTCTCGGTTTCAGATTTCAACTGATCAAATAAACAGATAATCATAGCCTATGATTCATCTGAGCACGGCCATGCATTTTACAGTTTCTAACTCTCCAAGTGGCCTTGTACAACTTTCAGCATCTCATCCCGATTTATGGGAGGACAATCCCAATTTTCCAATCTTGAGATTAGACTTCGTTTGATAGGTGATTACCTGAGCGTTGCCTTTATAGCCTCATTTTACGGTGCGACGGTTGGTCAACGTCAAAGTAAGTAGTTCTCAAACAAGTAATCTCAAATCACTCAGGTATTGAGGATTTAGTGTCTAATAACTTTAATGAAATTTACTTATGACAGATTTTCATCTCTTACAGTAAAGTTTCATAGGTCTGTCCGATACTAGTCTTCCCAAATTAAGTATCTATGCAAATGATTATGACATTGCCATGTCCACATAGTTCAAGAAACAGAACTACTAGTCATCTTGCATTCTAGTCGTCTAACGTTTTCTATGCGTCCATCTTTATAGAAAACTCCGACCAGGGACCATTTTCAACTTTTAACATTCAAGTTCACTTGATAGACATTTCTTAGTCACAGGACTGGTCCTGACAGTATCTTGAATATTTCGTCAATTTTGAAGTGACTCATCATTTGATACTAAACCAAGATTAAATGGAATATGAAAATACATTTCATATATGATAAACGTTCAACCCCAATGTTTTACAACCATGGGCCTCAAACCCATCTTTAAAACAGTTCATGGAATTCAAAGCTATGCTTGTTTTCCAGTGATACAATGTGAGTGTTGCTTCTCACTTGTTGCATAGGTTTAGTTATTAAGCTTTGCCAATCTTAATATCCTTTCATCGAATGTTCTTTGAGATAGGATGATAAGAGAGTTTGTTTATTGTGTGATCTAGTCTTTCTTACTTAAATAGTGGTTCTACGCATTTTGCAATGAAGAACCATTAAATCAACAGACATGTGATCTACCCAAGTTCAGTGAAGAACTCTTTATGTAAACAACTCTGTTTCATTGCTTCTTAGGCAATAAGTTCTTTTACTTCAATTGTATAGGTTTCCAGTGATGCTTTATTTGGATTTACCTATCCAAGCAGTTCATAGATATGTGGAAGACTTTCCAACTATATCTTAGAACATAGAAATTATTATTTTAATTTCCCACGCAACAACCCATGATCTCCAATCCATGTTTCCATTTCAAAACACGATGCTCTTTAGCTCGTCTTTGTCAATGGTTAACTCCAAAGGAATCTTGCTTGATCCTTTGCCAGTGTTTATGCGTGTAGCATCAATATTTAGCATATCTTTATTTCCTTGAATCAAGAACTACTTTTATGTACCTTTTCAAGTACCATAAGTTTTTCTTGATCTCAATCTAGTTGATCTTCACTTAGATCAATAGAGATTGGTATATGTCCGTTATGCCTAAAGCATACGATAACATTTTTGGCGATCCTCATATTATATCATACATGATAAATTCTTTTGCAGAATTATTCTCAATTGAATTCTATTCATGTAACTTTAGCTTATTCTAGTTTCAGTAGATACTAAATCCACCTAAATTCTTTGACATATAATATAGGTTAAGAATCCCACTTAGATCCTTTGATGTTTAACTTAGTAAATGCTTATACATAGTTCAAACATTTATTACTTAGATTTATTCATATGGATCGAATATCTCCAATGGAGTCTTTCATGTTTGATTTAGTAAATGCCATTACTTAATCCAAAACTATATCATAAGATATTTGTAAATAGATCTTAATACCTAGTATGTACTAAGTTTCGCCTTGGTCCATCATTGATGAATAATTTCAAACCTAAGTTATTAGCATTTGAATGTTATTTCACAATAGAGAGATATGTGTGTGATACACATAGGACCAATTAAGTTTTATGTACTCCCACTAAACTTCTTATATATCTATAAGAATCATGTACATTTTATGAAACTAAAATACTTATTAGCTTCACTAAAATACAATTCTAATTCCCAATTGCTTGCTTAAATTTGTACTTAGATTTCATAAGCTAGCATTCATTTCAAGCATTATTTGGATCCACAAATCCTATGACATGCCATGTACATAGTTTTCTTCCAACATTTGATTGAGGAATTCGTTTTGTCATCCAATTGCCATATGTACCAATATGCAATCATTGCTTGAATTATAGACTTATGCATTACGATTTTGCATGAGGTTTCAACACAATTCACACCGTGAATTTGCTTGTAACCTTTAGCAACTAATCTAGCTTTGTGTGTGAACACAATTTCATGTTTGATGGTTTTTATCCTTAAAACAAACTTGCAACCAATAGGTGTGATCCTATTCTTGCAAATCAACAAAATTTCAATTTTGTCATCAAAACATTGAGTATGTTTTATGGCCTCTAACCATTTAAAACATTTGAGTCTATATATGGCCTCTAACCATTTTAGGGAATCTGTGTTTCGTCATAGCTTTCTTACAAGTCACAAACTCATTAATCTACGTGACAATAGTTTGACTGCAAGTTGTAGGTTTCTTCGCTATCTAATAGAAGAATCGCATAGCTTCAGTGACCTGAACTCCATGTTTCTTCACTATCTAATAGAAGAATCTCATAGTTTCAGTGACTTGAACTCTATGCCTACTTGGGTATAGAACATCAAACAATAGAATATCAATAGCCACTTGAAAGTCCTTTGAATATTCTGTTCTCCTTGAAGCACTTGTAAAGTCTTCTAAGAGATGTCTACTTTTTAAAGCCACTTCTAAAGTCCTTAAGAATAAGTGTTCGGATTTTCTGAAGAACTTCGAAAAGCCTCCGGAATGTCCGTTTATGTTTGTTATTCGCCTCGGAGACTTTCGAGGTCTATTTTCTCCCATTTGTCATTTTGGAAACGAATCTCCAAAAGGACATCATTTCGAGTAAACAAACATTATGTTCTCAAAAATTCGTGGTAGAAACAATACCCTTGTGTCTCATTTGAATAAATCACAATGAAACATATATCTATACTTGGGCCTTAGTTTGTTGAATAACAAACACTAAGCTCCCACTGAGTTTAGCAACTCTTTAGATATATAATTATGAAAAGATATTCTGAAGTTACTTTTCAATAGCTTTGACAAATATGGTTTAGTTTGGTGGTAGCATTTTTTTTTAGAAATTATAGGAAAATTCTTTATGATTCATCATTGATCGAATCAAGTACTAATTGACTTCTATCATTCCAACTTAGATATGCCATATCTTATGGAGCTAGATTGTGAATTTACTACACACAATCATTGATGATCATTCTTGACTTAAGTAATCATCAACATGATCTATCCTAGATCTTTATGATTTCTTGCCAAGTGGGATTTATACTTCTGAATCTTTGAACTAGCCAAACAGATTCAAACTTATATCACTTTGAGTAAATAAACCAATATTCACTCAAATCTAGGTGAAATAATAAAGTCATTAAATCTCTTTCTTTAGCTTTGAACTCTATCGTCTAGGCGTTCTAACAATAGTTCATATCTTTTGTTACTTTCAACAAGTAAGACTAGCTTGTCTTGAATTGATCTAGAAATCAATCAACTTTCAAAAGTCCATCAAAATAGAGCTTATGAATGTTAACTTGTTGATATGGTCTAAGCAACAATGCCAAAGATTAGTGGAACTCAAATCAAGGGGTTGATTTGAACCTAGTAAAGTTCTTATTGTTAAAGAGTTGTTTGTTTTAATCAAGCATATTGACTCAACCCGTTAATGACCATTTCATCCAAATAAACAAACAAACATTGTTTTTGTTTTTCTTGAATGTGAGTCTTTCTGTGTTTGAAAGCAGAAATTTAGGTATGCTGATTGTGGAACAAAATAGCCATTAAGTTCCAGCCTTGAAAGGACTTAAAACAAACCATATGACCCTACAACTAATGTAGCATTGCCATGCTTCATTTCCCACTTGTAGGCCATTAGAGTAGCCTAGCTTCCATTATTTGAGTTATTACCGAAGTAAGAACCTCAAGCGGTATATGATACCAAGGAAGTTCGATTGCTAGGTTACTTTTCTTTAAACATAAACTTATAGGTAGAAACGGAATCGTAGATTCCTTTCGTTTGTTCATTGTTTTCCTATTTCTTGTACATTAAAGTCTTAAGAATTGAATTCTTTAGTGTTGACTTTTATACTTTGTTAGACATGTCCACTGTCACTCCAACAAAGTTCTTACCATTTTATTTATGTTGAATATTCTTTTTCAACTAGATGATCTTACCAGAAGCTTCTAAAGTTCTCTAAGCATCTATCTATTCGAATATCTAGGGACTAGACTCATTCGAGAATTAAATGGAAAAAGATTTTAGGTTGTTAACCATTGGTAAAGCTGAGCGTTTAAACTCAATGCTTTATGATCTCAAAACTACATTGTATTTTGAATTCACAAGCACCAATCGGTTCGCCATTCGACTTTTATACTCGAAAACAACCATAAAAGTCGCTAAAAGAAACGTACATTTTAAATTGCTCACTTTCTCTCATTTCTGTGAATCGTTCTTAAATTCACTACCAATCGAGGAAATTTATTGTTACCTTTCTAAAAGGATTTACTGCACTGCAAAATATTTAATTATAAACAATAATTAAAACATACATTGAAGCATGCAAAGTCTAAACATTTATCATGAATAATAACTTGAAAATTAAAGAAATCATGCAATTCAAACAAGTCATTGGCATTTTATTCGAATTTATTGTTCCGGCAGGTGTGAATAAAATGATTCCAAGACCCTAAAAACCATTGTAGAATTAAGCACATTATGTATTATGACTCAATTCTAAAATCTTTTAGGTAAGGAAATGCCTTTTTCTAATAGTCTAGAAACTACTCTTGGTTATTTTGTTGAGTTTCACCAAAACTAACATGTACTCACAATTATTTGTGTACCTTACCCCTTTAGGATCAATAAGTAACACCTCGCTGAGCGTAAAACTATTACTAGATTGATGTAAAGGTTATCCAAGTAAGTGTTATTTTGACATGGCACCTTTTAACTCAATTTTTAAGTTTGGAACTTAAGGCTCTTACTATATTGGTTAGATTTTAAGTGAACTAAAATCCTTAATCATGCAATATAATCAAGCCATAATCTCATGCATAATTAAGACATATTTAAAAGCAATAAATAACTTAAAGCATGCATAAGATAAATGTGATCTAGTATGGCCCGACTTCATCTTGAAGCTTCAACTTCAAAGTCCGTCTTGAAAATGGGTTGGAAACTCCGTCTTGAATTTCTCCGTGGGTGGCGCCATTTTCTTCAAATAGGATCAGCTATAATTAAACTAATTACAACTATTTGATGGTACGCAGACCATATTTGAATTGAAAAAACAAACTTTGGTGCATTAGACCAATTACATTCAAATTAATGGTACGCATACCATATTTTCTATCCTATTTGGGCCATACTAGTCACTTCGATCATAACCTGCAAAACACTACATATACAATATATACCATTCACCCATTTTATCATGAATGGCCCACATAGCTGGTTAGTAAAACATGTTGTATGCATCACATAAATATTTGCAGCAATTAATCAAGGGCACCAATAATCTACCAATTATTCAGTCCTTATTAATTCTAATCAAGTTGTTTAACCTTGAAGGATTTGTAGACCTAATCAAAAGTTTATGACTAAAATTTCTCCCACTTAAACCAATAACTTTATATGCTTTACTAATTTTAAACATAAAATTGTATTTCTAGTCTAACCGGAAACATACAAGTTTAATTAAAATTTAAAGCTCATATAAAATTATAATCGAATCCATTTATTTAATTTATTTTTCAGTTGAATTAAATAAATTTAAATTAATTCAAGGTGTAATTTTAGTAAAATAATTAGTATAAATTAAAATTTATAATAATTATAATATTCAAAATTAAAATCCGAGAAAAAAATTTAAATTATTAATTTTAAAATTAATTAAAATTATTTCCGAATTGAAAATTTCAAAATTAAAATTCAAAACGACTCAATCGTAACACGACGAGCACTTGGGCTTGCGCCCAAGTCCCATCGTGTGCATGACTGGTCGCTGCACAAGGCACACATAGCTCCACGCAACACGCTGCCACAGGCCACATGCACACGCAGCCATCGCTGGCCACGCCGCGCGCAGCCTCTGTGCTGTGTCGCGTCTGCTGCTGCTTTCCCTCGCGAGGCATTTCCCGCTGCACGCGAGCCATCGCTCGCTGCGCGAGCCTTTGCTCGCTGGCGCGAGGCAGTGCGCGCTGTGGCGCAGCTCGCTTGCTGCCCACACGCGACTGCTCACTTTGCCCTGCCCCTCGCCCACGCCCATCGCATAGCACACACAACCAGCACCTTTGCTTCGCGCGCGCGCCATGCTATGCTGCTCGCTGCATTCGTACCGCACGGGCGACGAGCTCCCTTGCTGTTCGTCGCGTGTCCGCACTATACAACACCCCTTAAGGGTAACACGTAGCTTCCATTGCTTTGTGCGTGCAACATTTATGGGCGTTTTCATAAAAATTTAAAATTTTTAATTTAAAAATTAATGACAAATTAATAAATCATATTAATTTCATAATTTTAGGGCGACAAATCGAAAATTTATAAATCAATTAATTTCCGATTAACATGGATTCAAATCAAGGTCATAAAAATTTAAAATTTAACATAAATTAACAATTTTTATGGTTGATTTTAATCATGGATACCTAATTAAATTATTAATTAATTATGAAAAACAAATCAATTATAAATTATTCGAATTTCAACAAATTAATCATAATTACAAATTAGGTTGTATAATTAACAAGTCTAGGCATTCATATTTGTTAAACATATACTGTAGGTCAATAAAAAACTCAAGATTTGTCAACAAGAATAGAAAATATTCAATTTAACATCTTAAATTTACAAACTTTTGCGTTCGAAAAACTAAAACCTCCGAAAAGTCATAGTTAGGCTTCGAATTTGGGAATTCTGGGTTTCGGCGAAAAATATTGTTTTTGTCAAAATTTTAGAATGCCTTTTACCGGCAGAATTCACACAAAAATCACTCGATTTGGTTGAGTAACGAATATTCTGCCGAAAAACTGCGTACATATAATTAAATAAACGCAATTTGCAATTAATTACGAAAAATAATCACCCCTTTTAATTCCTTGCAAATTTGTAAAATTTAACCATGTTCATGCAATTTAGATTATGAAAATAATAAGAGGCTCTGATACCACTGTTAGGTTATGATACATATGACAAAACATAAATCATGCGGAAAACCTTAATGCCAGGAAACATATTATTTACACATAATCATTTAGCACAATTCAGATGCATACACTTTGTAGCATGAAGAACAAGTCTTTAGGACTCCAAGTGTCGTCCCTCCGTATATAGTCCACAGCACGTCCGGATCCGCTTAAGATTGACCAACTAGAATCGCCCTTAAGGTTCTAAGAATTTCAGCTAAATGGTTGCAAGTGTTTGGCTGTTTTTTGCTTCAAAATCTTACCTTTGAATACTTCAATTGTGTATATAAATCTGTGACCCTAGACACCTATTTATAGTGTTATGGAAAATGAATTATAATCCTATTAGAATACAAATTTATTTAATTATAATCCTACTAGGACTCTAATTAAATAAACTTTATCTATTAGGATTAGATTTAATCATATGATGAATCCCGGTAGCCTTAGGATTTCGAGTAACACACACGAGTGGCGCACAAGCACCGCACGTAGGCCTTACCGCCCACGCACAGCGCAAGGCCCAGCTCGTCGCTGCCTTTGATCCGCCCCCCCTTGGCTGGGCCTGGCCTTTGCGCTGGGCCTGGTCGAGGCTTTGGCGTGTGTTTGTTGCGCTTTGGCTTGCTGGGCGATGGCCCTGCTTCGTGCTGGGCCTTCGTCTGGCAAGCCTCGTCCGATGCTAATTTGTACGATACGCTTCCGATTAAATTCCTGATTCCGGAATTTATTTCTGATACGAACAATATTTAATATTTCCGATTCCGGTATTAATTTCCGTTTCGAACAAATATTTCATATTTCCGTTTTCGGAATTATTTTCCGATTTCGATAATATTTCCGATTCTAACAATATTTCCGTTTCCGGCAATATTTCCGATTCCGGCAATATTTCAATTTCCGATAATATTTTCCGTACGTACCATGTTTCCGTTTCCGGCAACATCTACGACTTGGATAATATTTATATTTCCGATACGATCCATATTTCCGTTTCCGGCAATATCATTGTTTCCGGAGTATTCATTTACTTGTTGACGATCTCAGCTCCCACTGAAACCAAGATCCGTCGATTCCGAATATCCATAGATGGAGTATTTAATGCCATTAAATACTTGATCCGTTTACGTACTATTTGTGTGACCCTACAGGTTCAGTCAAGAGTAAGTTGTGGATTAATATAATTAATTCCACTTGAACTGAAGCGGTTTCTAGCTAGGCATTCAGCTCACTTGATCTTACTGAATTATTAACTTGTTAATTAATACTGAACCGCATTTATTAGACTTAACATTAAATGCATTCTTGGACCAAGGAATTATTTCCTTCAAAAATCCCCCAAAATCATCCCTTAAAATGATAAATCAATTCAGACAAAAGTTAGTTTTCCTTCAACTTAATTATCAATAATTAAACAATAAAATAATAATTAAGAGGTAAATATACCTTATGATCAGAAGATAGAGGAATAACGACGCCTTTACGGCAAAGACGGCGCGTGAATCGCCGCAATTAGATACGACGATTTTCTCGGGGGTTACAACAGAGACAACGGCGAAGATTTGAGGAGAGAGAAAAAGATGAGAGAGTGATGTCGAAGAATCAAAGATTTGAGGGTAGGAGATCAAAGGAGATCGAAAGATTTGAGGGAAGGAGAGAGAAAGTATGTGAGAGTGATAGGGAAGTAGGGGAGGAATGAAATATGTGTTGTATGCGAAATGGTTTGACTCTAAAAAGTAGAGGGTATTTTCGTCTTTTCACCGGTGGACACGAAAAGTGTGTTTACCGTATTACCCCTCCCCTCTTGGCTTATATAATAGAGATACATAGTACTTATTGCATCTTTATTTAGGTTCTCCCCAACTCATACAATCATCTTCGATCGTACCCATCCATATATAACAAGATTACTCTTGTATCATTGAGGAAGGTTTTCAATCACATTGCATTTAGTTGCAACCACCCTATAAAAATATCCATATTTTCATCTTAAACAACAATCGTTCATTGAATCATACTCCTTCTGTCCCTTAATACTCGCACCGTTTTGACTTTTTGCACTATTCACATAATTCAATTTGCCCTATTTTATTTCTAGTATATGAAAATAAATGTTAGTATATAATATATTGTTGGTTTCACCTTAATATATATTTTCAAAACATTAATATTTTTATAAGTTTTTATAATATGTAGTTGACAAAATGTGCTCAAATGTGAATACAGAAAGAGAGAGAATTGTATTATTGATTTGATGAAAAACAGAATGAATGATAATTATTACAATGATGCTGGCTTTTATAGCTTAATACAGATTCTAGAAGCAACCAAAATCTGTTATAACTAAACTCCTAGAAATAAGGGAGTAACACTAACAGATTATGCCAGCATGGCATTTCTCATGTACAAAGTGTTAGCACGTATTGCACTGAAGTACAAAGCTCACTAATATGCAATACGGTCAAGCTTAACAGTCCCCCTCAAGATGGAACATCATAAGTTCCAATCTAGCTTGGACAATAAAAACTGAAATTGTGCAGAAGAAAGGGGCTTGGTGAAGACATCTTCCAGTTGATGTCCAGTAGGTAAGTAAGAAAGATGTAGTAAGCCTTCCAACACTTTGTCACGTGTAAAGTGACATTCAATCTCAATGTATTCGTCCTTTCATGAAATACTGGGTTTCTAGCAATGTGCAAGGCTGATTGATTGTAACACCCTAATAATTCCTTGATTTTATAAAATCATTTTCCAACTTAAAATAAAGGAATTACTAAAGTATTACCGCCACCGTGATAACGGTTAAGGCTATTACCAGAATTACGCAGCGGAATTTAATGTCAACTAACTTTTAAAAACATAATTAATAAATTATCGAGGCCTCCTACAATTTGGAACCATAATGGCCCAAAACCAACACATAAATAGTTCAAACATTTCAAACATAATTAAAGTATTATTAAATAGTTTCAAAGTACGAAAACATGCAACTCTCTCGATCATCCCAAGCCACATGATTCCGATCTACCAACCTGCTATATTATTCTACTCCCCATCAATGCAAGTGCAAATGATAGATCATCATAGGGTCATTAAGGCAAAGGCCATGACCAAAACACACAAAGCACGTAGTCAGCAAAAGCTGAGTACTTACAAGCATAGAGTGAATGAAACTAAAACATGCATCACTCACTAAGTACTAATCAACATGCAAAAGCCATATAATAATAAATAATCAATCATGGATACAAGACTCGACTCTTGACTCGACTCTTGACTCACAATTCAATTAGAGTAAGCTTCGAACGGGCCAAAAGAAAATTCCATAAAGGAAAAGGTGATGGGAGTCAACCATACACCAAATAATAAATAATAAAATTGGGCCATACCGAGTGTCGGGCCATACCGACGGAATTCCTGCGCATAATATAAATGAAAGAACGTCTTTTATCATTAGTAGGAGTACGAGCTTTCCGGCAAGACTCCCCCCATTGTTCATACTCAAGGTATATACGTTTCAAGAGTTTTGAAGCTTGTTCCGGTTGCACTTTACGTTTATTAATATTTTATTTGAAGGTGAACTCAAGACTCAACAATGTACATTCATACAATTAATAAACAACAACCAAAACAATCTTATTTTAATGCTTTAAGACTTGTGATCAACCAAGCAAGACTCTTGTGAAATTACTACCATGTTCCTCCACACCAAAGTGAGACTCCACATCATGCACATTAACATGAGGGTTATGCTCTTGCACGACAAATCCTAATTCATTTCATACATAATATTCCCAACTGAACCCTACATGTGCGGTGGCTTACACGAGCTAACCCTTCACATGTGGTAAAATAACTAGTACAACGAGGTACGAATAATTGGCTCAAAGTATGCTAGACATCCTGTACAATGGCATACAATTAAATAATCATCCCTTGCATGTGAAACAAACCATACATGCATAAATATTGAACAACATGATTGACAATGAATTCCCTACTGTGAGGGGGTCGGAAAAGCACGAGGCTAATGCGTGACCTTGTCCCTCGTGGGTGTGACGTTTCTTTTTGTCAAATCAAGTGTAATTGGATTTCCTGTGAGTTTACACCCAATTGACTAGTAATATAGGAGTTGCCATTCAGTTTTTAACGACAATGAGAAAAACTGACAAAACCCGGCTATCGTGACATAAAGGGAGTGCAATTATGTTTGACCACGACGGCCGTAGGTTCCCTTGTGATCCCTGGTGTGGGGATCTCTCAACATACACCCGCAAGGTAGAGATTGAGGGTTCGGGGGACTGTAAGTACCGAGAGGAGTACTCGCTCTTCGATAACTCTAGAGGCAGGATATCCTTACTAGCTCAGCATAAATAATTGAAGGGACATGCGTTAACTATTTAACTAATCTGAGTTGATTTTAACAATATGCAACATATAGTACTAGATCGAATGCGATTATCTGATTTAGATTGTTTTAAGGGACCTAGCATGATAATCCAATTTCCCAACATATTATCTTTATCAGGCGTGATAGAACAATCAGATTTAATTAGTTTAACAGTTCATAAAAGGGCGAGGAAAGCAATTAAATCATGAAAAAGGGACACATTACGACGCACCCTTGAGAGGTGCGTCACGGTTCTCAGAAAACTAACCACTTTGACTTTGCTATTTCTCCTTTTATTTAAAGAATCTCAAATTACGGGACAGGATACGTTATGTTCGATGTTTGGATCGATTGCGACAGAACGCGTGATCAGTTTTGCAGCGTGAGGCTTAAGCTTAGGAGTTTAGAGTCAATACTCAGAATAATAATTGTGTGTTGTGTTCTTTTCACGTCGAACTTAGGGCCCTTTTTATAGAAAAGAGTTCGTGGAAAGATAGAATTTTAGAACCCTAATCCACAAGGAATTAGGAAAGAACACGTCCCAGGTAATTTCAGCGCCCAGGGCTGGGCGCCGAAGATTTCGGTGTCCAGGGCCAGGCGTTGAAAATAGGGTCTGGGCCGTTTCTTTGTCAGATTAGGATTCTTAGAATCCGGAGTGTATGAGACTTTAATCGAGTCTTTAGTGCGTATGAATTTTATGACGAGATGCGTCTGGGCCCGTTACGAACTCTAGGCTCGTTAGGATTTTAATTAATACGTAACTCTTATTTTCGAATCGTATTAGGAATAGGATTCCCTCGCAATTTCTATCTCATTTAGGATTTATGTTGGAGTGCAACACCTAATTCTGACAGGTTTCTATCTTTTATGACTTGCCACTTTTAACAACTACCCATTATGGCAGTTACTATTTTAGCAGGTTTCCATAAATAGCAGGTTTCTATAAATAGCAGGTTTCGGGTGAAATGAAAAGGGGAATTGAGATTCGTTATTTTACAGGAGGTGCGTTGTCAAGTGGAGATTTATGTTTTCATCATCGAACCTTCCCTTTCTGGAATGGGGACAAAAGTAGGTGTCTACAGTTAGCCCCCACTTTGACTAAGTCTTGGACTAAGACGATGGTCAAAGTATTAGACGGAGTGCGCCACACAAGTCATGGTGACCTGCTTTTGCGAGGGTCTCACGAGCCCCCGAGTGATAACATTTGACTTAAGGGTCATCACTTGAAGTGTCGACATATCCCTCACGTGTCATTGGGACTTGTCAACGGATAGTATAGAAACTCCCTCACTTTGTCATTGGAAGTATCTAAAGAAGCGTAGAAACTCCCTCACTTTGTCATTGCGAGTAGCTACAGATGTTTTTGAAATCAAAGCTATAAAGTGTAATTGGGCCTGGCCAAGCCCAACCACGAGGTAAAAATGTTTTTAAAGATTCTCATTTTCAGGGCTAGCTAAACGAGAAAACCCCCTTGTTTTTATGGGACGTAAAACAAAGGAAAATCCAGCACATCGTTCTTTTTTGGAAAAACGAAAAACCAATCCTTTAATTTTTTGGAAAAAGGGAAAACCGAAAAAGGTTATCGCTGCAGCGACTAAGGACCTGCGCGGTTAGTGACGTAGACCTCGCCCGCTGAAGGTGGCGAGCCTGTCCGCTGAGGGTGGATGCCCCGTTCGATAGAAGTGGACGAATCTGTTTTGATGTTTTGAAAATAAGGACCTACGCGGTTTGTGACGTAGACCCCGCCGGCTGAAGATGGCGAACCTTTCCGCTAAGGGTGGACACCCCGTCCGATAGAAGTGGACGAATCTATTTTGAAATTTGTTTGTGCTTTTTAAAAATAAGGACCTACGTGGTTGGTGACGTAGACCCCGCCGGCTGAAGATGGCGAGCCTATTTTAAATTTGAAGACTTTGTTTTTTGAAAACTGAGGACCTACGCGGCTAGTGACGCAGACCCCGCCCGTTGAAGGTGGGCGAGCCCATTTTGAATTTCTTACTTTCTTTTCATTTTGCCTATGTAGAAGGGCTTTTGTGTTTGCAACCTGTTGGTGGGTCGCAATATTTCCTGATTAAGTGTGTCCTATAAGTGGGCCCACACTGTGTATATTTTTGTTAACGATATTTTTAAAATACCGTTTTTTTTTTACTTTGGGAAAGAAATATCAAAATAACGGATATCTTACACAAATAGGGGAATCGCGCGTGCCCGACAGCGAATATTCGCTTTCTGGGAAGCATTTTCAGCGCCCAGCTCTGGGCGCGAGAATTTCTAACGCCTAGGGCTGGGCGATGAAAATGCAAAGAGGAAAATCGTCTTTAAAAGACGCAGACCGTCTCCCTGCTTTCCCATTTCCACCATTTTCGCCCTCGCTTCTTCACTTCATTCTACTGATTTTTGCTCGTTTTCTTCACGAATTCCACTCCAAATCACTTCCTAATATTCCCAATGTAAGTAATTTTCAGTAATTTTGAGCTTTTCTTTTCAATTTCAGTATTTTTGTCAAGTATTTTTGTGCATGAAATTGATTTGGGGGGTTTTTGATTTTGTGCCCCTTTCCTTCAATTAGATAGTTGGAAATGTTCTATATGACATGTTAATCAGTTTGTGCATGTTGATTTTCGCAAGTATGTTTGGTTTTTGTTGATTTTGGGCACGTTTATACTAGCCCCCAAGTATACCTACGATTCTAGTATTTTCTTGCAATGTAGGTGTTCTTGGTATATTGCTTGCGTTCCTCATAATTCATGGGTGACAAATTATGGAAGAATTTTGATTTTGCTGGAGTTAATTTTTACTTAGGGAATTTTTGCTAAGTATGAACTTAGTATCATGTTTTTAGGGAACAAAAATTGTATGACTCCATTTCATGAGTGAAATGCACTCTTTTTAGGGATCGGTGTGAGTGCCGATATACTGCCTTGTTGTATTGTTGATCAGCATGTCTGACGAGTTGTCACCTCCCTCTGGCGGCCACGAAGAGCGCGGCCTGACGCGTCAGTCCACTGGCGCGGGACCCCTATGGGTGGGTCCTGAGTACTACGACGGTCAGGACCTGCACTACGACCTGGAGCATCACGTGACTACCCGCCTTCACGCGAGGAGGGACACCACAGTTCGCGGCTACGGTGCGGTGACGAGCGAGACTGTTTTCGGTTACCTGAGCTCGGACGCCCAGGCTTTGGTGAGGGCAAGCTCGTTGTTTCCGGTGGTTGAGACTTTCTAGGAGATACTACGACTCAACATCTCCCTATCTTTTCTACGGTCATTCATGAGGTGGTGGTGGGATACCACCAACACTTTCCACTTTCCTTGGGGTGAGATGACGGTCACTCCCGAGGACTACACGGCTTTGACGGGCTTGACCTTTACAGGGAACCCCGTTCGCCTGAGGTCGGATGGCCCACCGCCGACTGTTGCTGAGGGTACCAGGCTCCTAGGCTCGTGGTTGGGTACGAGATTGCCTTCGTACCAGCCCCGTGGGATACCTTTTGCTGACCTGATGTGGGCCTTGGAGCATGGGGTGGAGGAGTCGTCTTTGAGACAGGCCCGACTGTTCTACCTCCATTTCATCACTTCCACTTTTCTGTCGGGTCCTACTGACACTTTTGACCCGAGGTGGATAGGCCTGGTGGAGGACGTGTCTACGCTGGGCGACTATTGTTTGGGTGATTTGGGTTATGCGACGCTCGTAGGCCAGATGAGTTTGGCGGTGCGAGAGTCGGAGCCGCGTAGACATCACTTTGTCATTGCATTGGCGGGAGTGCCGCGTTTGATCGAGGTGTGTGTCTAGCCCTTCTTTTGTTTTCTCTCCTTTACTGGGCCTTTTCTAATGTATTTATTATTATTTTTTCTTTTACAGCTGTGGGCCTTTGAGCACTTGCCTTGGCTGGCTCCCCGAAAGGGGCAGAGGCCTTTGGAGTACCCCGCCGGTCGTCGTTGGGGTTGGAAGAAGAAGCTGACGGCGCGTCCACCGCCCGGTACCGTGTGGGATTTCATCCGGGACGGGAACTCTGAGCATGTGCAGCACCTTATCCTTTATCTCGTATTTCATCATTTTTGTTTCTATGTGCGAGACCTGATCGTGTCTGTATTCACAAAACAGGTGGTCTGGACCCCATGGCTCTCCTTTAGGGGTGCTTATGCTTCGGTCAGGGATTGCTATGCCCTGAGCCAGATGCGGGTTTTTTTCGTTGGCCGTCGCGACCCTGTCTGGTACCTGGGAGAGCGGGTACGTATGCAGATTGTCAGGGTTTTTTCGGTGCCTCAGCCTCCACCTGCGACCATGTTGTCTACTCGTTCGATAGGTGAGGCGTGGAGGGCCCATTCGAGGACTGGCGTGCCGACGACGGAGTTGGTGATAGCGGGAGCTAGCTATCATCAGTTCATCCAGGATTCTCTTCGTCTCCCGGAGCCCGGCGCTGTAAGTTACTCTTTTTCCTTATTAATTTCTCTCAGTGCCTTCATGTTCGTGCCCATGTGTTTATGTTTACTGTGTTTTGTGCAGGATGTTCCTGACCCTTCGTTAGGGGGATGAGTGCTTCCAGATGCTCGGATCTCGTATATCGGGGAGAGTGGATCCGAGATTGTGGAGATTGGCCCGGAAGGCCGGGTTTTCCATGCTCCGCTCCCTGAGGGAGTACAGGCGGTATGCACCTTTTATTTATGCATCCTTCTTATATCCTTTGTTTTTCTTTTTGTTACTAACATTCCCGTTTCAGGTTCCGGCCCGCACGGCCAATGCGATGGTGGGGGTGATCAACCGGTTGAAGTCCGCGTTTGTTCGGGCCCGATCTGCACTTTCTTGCAGGAGCCCCCACTCCACTCGGGTAATGTGCCGTTTTTCCTTTTGATCTGTACCTTTCATTTGGCTTTCCGTCACTCACTTTCCTTCTTCTTTTGCAGACGGGGACCGGATGAGCCGGGGCTGACGACGCAGGACCATCGGACGGGGGACGCGGTCCTGGGGAGAGAGAGAGAGGGCACGACACTCGCCCCTACGGCATCTTCGTTCTGATGTGGGGATGAGTCCTTCCGGGGAGAGGTTCGAGCCGGAGTGTAGGCGACGTTCCGTGTCGGTGGCTCGAGAGCCTAGCCCCGAGTTGCAGCCACACCCTCATTTTTGGGGCGATTCTGGCTGGGGGTCCTCATACCACGGGGAGTGGGGCGGATGGACCGGCGAGGCTTGGAGACATGAAACCAATGACGAGTCTTAGGCTTGCCTCCTCTTTTACCCAAGACGCATCGGCGAGTGCCTTGTATTTATTCAGTCTTGTATTTCGCGTGTATATGTATTTTGTTTATTTTTGCGAATTCATGGTGCAAGAATGTTTTGAGCCTTCCATGGGCTTTGCTATGAGGCCTCGACATATTATAGCAGTACTAGCTTTCTAAACCAACGACGAATTTTGAAAAAAAGAAAGAATTCCATATATAAAAATGAGTTCATACA
Organism: Spinacia oleracea; assembly: GCF_020520425.1. Taxonomy (NCBI): domain Eukaryota; kingdom Viridiplantae; phylum Streptophyta; class Magnoliopsida; order Caryophyllales; family Amaranthaceae; genus Spinacia; species Spinacia oleracea. Next base: position 45,455,610 of record NC_079488.1, read on the forward strand.
AGAGTGCACACATGTTTTTAGACTAGCCGACTACTTGGGGTATTACATATGCATGTTTTCCTTATGCCTGTATTTGGGGTTTTCATTTTTTGCCGACTCGTGCCATACTCCTTTGTTGGGCTTACTCCTGAAAACTCTTGTGGCTTCGTTTTTCGTTCTATTTGGCCTTGCCCGTGCATGGGTTAGGGTATAGTGCCCTTTATAATATCCTTTCTTGTTAATGTGTTCCATGACTTTATTATTATTTAATTTTTTTTATTGGACCGAATCCATAAGGATTGCCTACGTATCTTGTCAGAATCAGGTCGCGCGTAGTTCTAGCTATATGTTTTTTTTTAAAGGGGTGTTCATTACACATCTGCTACCCCCCCAAGTATTCGTGGTTCTTTTGATGATCCATCAAAGGAGTACGAACACTTGTATAAGCGGGAGAGTTGGTGGCGAGAGGAATGACGCCCAAGCTGGGCGTTGGAAACTTAGGCGCCTAGGCCTGGGCGTGGAAAATAACGGCGCCTAAACCTGGGCGCTGAAACTTCGGTCTTCGCCCTTTCTTCTTTAGCGAGTTTTATGCCGTTTTGTTTAGAGTAATGCGCAGAATGTTTGCTTATGAGTTTTTAATGTGTATTATTCGATGCCTTAACTCCGGACTGAATTTCATTAAATATAGTACTTTTTCAATTGGTCTAAATTCGTGAGGTTAGCGAATTCCGCTCCATCTATGTCGGCTAGTTGGACCGCTCCGCCAGGTAGGATGGTCTTTACAAAATATGGTCCGGTCCAATTAGGCCGGAATTTTCCTCGAGGGTCCGTAGTAGGTGCGCGGACTTCTTTTAACACAAAATCGCCTTCTTTGATATTTCGAGGTTTGACTCTTTTGTTGAATTGCTTTGCGATGCATTTTTGATACACTTGATGTAAAGCCCTCAACCTCCGTTCGTCTAAAAGGACGAGCTCGTCGTACCTAGATTGAACCCAATCGGCCTTGCGGATTGAGGTTCGGTAACCCCATAATGCAAAGTGTAATTTGTTAGGCCAATCCTTATCATTCTCGGCCATTTTTTTGATTATAACTTTAATGTTTTTGTTGGCCGCCTCTACCGCGCCGTTCATTTGCGGCCTGTAGGGAGAGGATTTATGATGTTTGACATGATATTTTTCGAGCAGGTCTTGGACTTCGGCCCTAAAGTGGGAACCTTGGTCGGTTATGATTTCATGTGGAACCCCGTATCGACAGAATATGTTCTTTTCTAGGAATCGAGCGACATGCTTGGCCGTTAATTTTGCATAGGAGACTGCCTCTACCCATTTAGTGAATTAGTCAATTGCGACTAAAACGTACTCGTGTCCCCCTACGCCTGTTGGTGTTACTTTGCCGATTATATCTATACCCCAGGTGGAAAAGGGCCATGGGGAAGTGAAGGTGTATAGTTCTGAGGGAGGCAAGTGGTTAAGGTTACTGAAGATTTGGCATTTTGAGCAAGTTTTCACAAAGTGATGGCAATCGGTTTCCATGGTGGTCCAATAATACCCGGAGCGGGATATTTTCCGGGATAGCATTTTACCATTCATATGAGGTCCACACACGCCGTTATGGTATTCTTCCATTAGTCTTTGGGCTTGGTTTTGGTGAACACAAAGTAATTTGATTTTATTCGGTGTGTATTTGTAAAACTCCCCCAGGATTATGCTATATTGTGAAGCGAGGAGACGTAGGGCCTTTTGTGCTCGCGGGGAGGTGTTTGGGGGGAATTCCCCACTTGTTTTGTAACGAAGGATGTCCGTATACCATGGTTCTTCTTCGGTGTTTTCAGGTTCGGAGTCTATGGCACAGCAATAAGCCGGCTCTTTTCTTCGTTCGACCCGAAGGGTCATTCCGTCCCATTCGTTCGGGATGTTGAGCATTGAAGCTAGCTTTGCTAGTGCATCCGCGAATTGGTTGTCATCTCTTGGTAAGTACGTATACTCGATTTTTTCGAATTGCTCGACTATTTGGTCTAAGTGAGCTTGATATTTTGAGAGACTAGTGCTTCGGACCTTCCATCTTTTGGATATATGGTTGATTATTAGGGAAGAATCCCCGAAGACTTGCAGATGCTTGACTCCGAGTGCTAACTGTGGCCTCTAGCCCAACTATGCAGGCTTCATATTCGGCGGCGTTGTTTGTGGCCTCGAAGTCAAGTTTGACGGAAATTGGTATATGGGCCCCTTCGGGACTGACTAGGAGAACTCCGACACCGCATCCTTTCTGATTAGACGCGCCATCGAAGTATAGTGTCCAATAGTCGTCTCGTATCATCAGAAGTTCCTCGTCAGGGAGGAGGTAAGCTTCCGTGGTTTCCTCATTCGTAGGATGCTCGGCCAGGAACTCGGCTACCGCTCTTCCTTTGATTGTTTTTTCTGGCATGAATTTTAGGTCGAACTCTGAGAGCATGACTAGCCACCTGGACAGGCGACCATTTAGGGCGGGCTTTTAGAACATATATTTTAAGGGGTCTAGTTGTGACACTATATGAGCGGTGTGGGCCAATAGGTAATGTCTAAGTTTTTTGGATGCCAGACGAGGGCGAGGCAGGTTTTCTCAAGTTCTGTATATCTCGTCTCGTACTGTATGAACTTCTTGCTCAAGTAGTAAATGGCTCGCTCGGATCCATGTACACACTGCGAGAGCATAGCTCCTGCTGCAGTATCCGTGACGGTTAGGTATAGGCGCAAAGGGATTCCAGGCAAAGGCGGGGAAAGGACGGGTGGTTTGCTTAGATATTCTTTGATTTTATTGAAGGCAATTTGGCATTGTTCATCCCATTCGGCTTTTCTTCTTTTCTTAAATTTTTGAATATTGGCTCGCAAGTCATAGTAAGCTTGGAAATGAACCTACTAATGTATTGCAGCTTTCCTAGGAAGCCCCTTATCTGTTTTTCAGTTTTTGGTGGGGGCATTTCGGTAATAGCTTTAATCTTGGATGGGTCGATCTCGATTCCCCGCGTACTAACAACATATCCTAGTAATTTTCCAGAGGTTACCCCGAACACACAATTTTGTGGATTTAGTCTCATGTTATATCTTAAGATTCGGGTGAAGAACATTCTAAGTGCCGGGAGGTGATCGTGCCGGTCTTTAGATTTGACGATCATGTCGTCTACATAGACCTCGATTTCTTTGTGTATCAAGTCATGGAGTAACGTGGTGGCTGTTCTTTGGTAGGTGGCCCCCGCGTTTTTCAAACCAAAAGGCATTACAGTGTAGCAATATGTACCCCAAGGGGTAATGAAGGTTGTTTTTTCCATGTCTTCTTCTGCCATAAGTATTTGGTTATATCCTGCGTACCCATCCATAAAGGAGAGAAGCGCGTGTTCTGCGGTGTTGTCTACCAATATGTCAATGTGAGGTAGAGGGAAGTCATCTTTGGGACTGGCTTTGTTGAGGTCTCGAAAGTCTACGCACATTCGCACTCGTCCATCTTTTTTAGCTACGGGGACAATATTAACCACCCATTCTGGGTAGTTGGAGACTTTTATGAAGCCGGCGTCTAATTGTTTAGTGACTTCTTCTTTTATTTTCAAGGCTATCTCTGGTTTGAGCCGCCGTAGCTTTTGTTTTACTGGCGTCATTTTGGGATCTAGCGGGATTTTATGCTCAGCAATTTCTCGATATATTCCTGGCATGTCTTTGTAAGACCAAGCAAAGACACCCTCGAATTCCCGCAAAGTGGAGATTAGATCGGTTTTTTCAGTGGGAGTTAAGGTGAGGCCAATTTTAATGATTTTAGGATTTTCCTCTGTTCCGATATTTACTGATTCTGTGTCCTCAATTATAGGAGTTTTGAATTCTTGTTCATTTACAGCTTTTATTAATTCGGTATATTCCTCTTCTGGCTCTTTTTCGTGCTCATTAGTGGCGAGACATTCTGCATTATTACTTGGATTTTTAAGCGGCATATACTCGAAAGTTTTGTTTATCTTATTAAAGTCATGAAGCATTACATTAAAAAGATCTCCCGGGGTAGATATTTCCGGGTATAAACTATTTTTGGGAGGGGTTACAATTTTGCTAGGTTCGGACTCGGAGTCAGACTCGGATTCAGACTCTAATTCTTCATACATTGGACCCTCTCCCGCAGATATCTTGAACTTCATCCCACGAGCATTAGTCCATTTGAAGGTCTTGCGCCACCCTCGTTGGATTTGGTCATCTTTTGAGGGTGACGGAGCGATCAATTTAGTAGGATCGAACAATTCGTCTTGAAGGGCTAATGCCATAATTTCTGTTTCGTTCCTTGCTTTTTTCCTTTCTAACCCAAACAATAGCCCGAAAGCATGTGAGTTGGGGAGCGTTTTTGGCATAGCGTGGTTCTTTGAGGCGAGTGGCCTTTGAGAACGTAGAGGGTCGTGTCCCAGAGCATGCATCTCTTGGGTTTGTGCGACCTCTAGGGATAGATGTTCGGGATATGCTTCTTCCATTACGATCCTTGATAACTATCACGGGTAGGTACTCGGGGGCCCTGCATTTTGTTGTGGAGTAGGGGACACATTATTTTGTTTCATGAGTCGGTTTTTAGACATTTTATGACTACCCTTAAGTCGGACTAGTATACTTGGACTACTATGTGTGCACTTTGAACTCTTTATATTTTCGAAAATCTTTGTCCGTGTGACATTCATAATTATTAGCATGTTCGGCTTTGGTGCCGAGCATTGCCGTCGTAGGAGGTCTAACAACGACACAAAGAGTTATTTATATATATTTTTTTTAGTCGCTTTAAGAATCGAGTGCTTTTCATACGCCCTTGCAGCAATTTTTACGAACGGTTCATTTTTGCTATATATTTTTTGCGCGGGCACCGAGGCTGCTGCACCTGACCAAAAGGTCAGGCAGCAACTTCAGCGCCCAGCGTAGGGCGTGAGAAATTATGGCGCCCTACCAGGGGCGTTGAAAATGCATCCCTGGTTGGTTCTCGTTTTCTATTCACGTCTATTTTTTGTTTATGCGACTTTGATTTAGCGTGCTTGCCTAATAACGTCCTTACGCGTTGTGCAGCGTTTGTGGGATTCGTTACAGGCCATCCCGAATGTCGCTTATTTTCGTGGCGATCGTTCGGGTTTGCGGAACACGTGTTTCGGTATAACCCTTTGGCCAATTGGTTTATGAATGTTTGGGCAATTTTTTAAGGTCGTTGGTTTTCTAACATTGTTTGTCACACGCAATCACATATTTCGCTACACATAACTAACATTACATCATTAGGCAATAATAATATGTCATGTAGTTTATGATAGGCTTCTATGGGTAGTATTTTCGCCTGGCTTGGTACCGCTTCTATCGCAGATCCAACACATGCCCCGGTCGAGGTAGTGCCTTCAACAGACGAATTTCGCCCAAGAGGCCAATCACGATGTAAGCCAAGGGGGCTTGCACCAATGAGAGGGACCTAATGGGCGAGCGATTGGGTTTGGGACGGGTGTACTACTAGCGAAAGTTCCGAGTGGACAACATTCGAAGCGTATGCACCCCCCGGTTGGCGATGGGTATCCTTAGTCCCAACTCCTGAGATGAAACATCAAGGGAGCCAAGATTCGTTATGCGGTTCTGTCCGTTCACATTAATATGCTGATTTTCAGGTCGTCCCAACTTGATGGGGAAATAAACGCGGGGTAGGATCGTTTCACCCTTCGGCTATTTTGATTACCTACAAGCACGAGTATTTCCTTCACTATCCCCCAATGGAGTCGCCACTGTGAGGGGGTCGGAAAAGCACGAGGCTAATGCGTGACCTTGTCTCTCGTGGGTGTGACGTTTCTTTTTGTCAAATCAAGTGTAATTGGATTTCCTGTGAGTTTACACCCAATTGACTAGTAATATAGGAGTCGCCATTCAGTTTTTAACGACAATGAGAAAAACTGACAAAACCCGGTTATCGTGACATAAAGGGAGTGCAATTATGTTTGACCACGACGACCGTAGGTTCCCTTGTGATCCCTGGTGTGGGGATCTCTCAACATACACCCGCAAGGTAGAGATTGAGGGTTCGGGGGACTGTAACTACCGAGAGGAGTACTCGCTCTTCGATAACTCCAGAGGCAGGATATCCTTACTAGCTCAGCATAAATAATTGAAGGGACATGCGTTAACTATTAAACTAATCTGAGTTGATTTTAACAATATGCAACATATAGTACTAGATCGAATGCGATTATCTGATTTAGATTGTTTTAAGGGACCTAGCATGATAATCCAATTACCCAACATATTATCTTTATTAGGCGTGATAGAACAATCAGATTTAATTAGTTTAACAGTTCATAAAAGGGCGAGGAAAGAAATTAAATCATGGAAAAGGGACACATTACGACGCACCCTTGAGAGGTGCGTCACAGTTCTCAGAAAACTAACCACTTTGACTTTGCTATTTCTCCTTTTATTTAACGAATCTCAAATTACGGGACAGGATATGTTCTGTTCGATGTTTGGATCGATTGCGACAGAACGCGTGATCAGTTTTGCAGCGTGAGGCTTAGGCTTAGGGGTTTAGAGTCAATACTCAGAATAATAATTGTGTGTTGTGTTCTTTTCACGTCGAACTTAGGACCCTATTTATAGAAAAGAGTTCGTGGAAAGATAAAATTGTAGAACTCTAATCCACGAGGAATTAGGAAAGAACACGTCCCAGGTAATTTTAGCGCCCAGGGCCAGGCGTTGAAAATAGGGTCTGGGCCGTTTCTTTGTCAAATTAGGATTCTTAGAATCCGGAGTGTATGAGACTTTAATCGAGTCTTTTAGTGCGTATTAATTTTATGACGAGATGCGTCTGGGCCCGTTACGAACTCTAGGCTCGTTAGGATTTTAATTAATACGTAACTCTTATTTTCGAATCGTATTAGGAATAGGATTCCCTCGCAATTTCTATCTCATTTAGGATTTATGTTGGAGTGCAACACCTAATTCTGACAGGTTTCTATCTTTTATGACTTGCCACTTTTAACAACTACCTATTATGGCAGTTACTATTTTTAGCATGTTTCCATAAATAGCAGGTTTCTATAAATAGCAGGTTTCGGGTGAAATGAAAAGGGGAATTGAGATTCGTTATTTTATAGGAGGTGCGTTGTCAAGTGGAGATTTATGTTTTCATCATCGAACCTTCCCTTTCGGGAATGGGGACAAAAGTAGGTGTCTACACCTACTCATAATAATCTCAACATGCTTGTTCAACCAACAATTCAATAATTCCAATACATTATTCCACATGATCGTTCACCAAAGCATATATGAATCCACATAATATAATTCACATCATCAACAATCATGTAATGTCCTTGACAAAAGTGTGGTCGCCCTAGACTTGTACGTACCTTGAATACCTAAGCGTAGGGGCCACTTTGCAATAACGAGCACTCAACTAGAAATCACCTCCTATCATCAAAACAATGAAACTTAAATTATTTCCATGTTCATTAAATTTCCAGCAACTTTATAAAATCTAAAACCTTATTTAAACTTTAGAATTCGATCGTTTTTCAATAATATAAACATCTCGATTTGCAAAACCAATCCTTATTACGAAAACATACTTTTTTCGTCTTTAAAATCAATAAAAATCAACACTTTAAGCCTTTATTCAAATATGAAAATATAATTGATTATCATAATTAAAATCATCACCCAATTATGCTAATCAATTGACTCATTAGGTCTAGGTTAAAACCCTAACTTGAAAATCCCATTAAAACTAATTTAACATCATAAAAATCAATTCTTTATCCAATAAACAAATCTGAAAATTCGTCCTTTAATAATTAAAACAAGCCTAATGAATCACAACACGCAAATCCTCAAACCAGGTATTCATAACCAGTTCCCACCATTTTAATTACTCAAAACAATATTAATATTATAATTTAAAATACGGAATTGAAATAGAATAGGTAAGGAAGAAGAGAATTATACCAATCCGGCCTATAGCACGGAACAATCACGAATTTGGGTGATTGGGCGAAAAAGAATTGAATTACGAACACGAACAACACATACACACACACACGTCCGTGTGTGGGTGCGCGCACGGCAAGGCGACGAACAAAGGGGCAGGGCAGCGCGCGCGGGCTGGCGCAGCGTGCGAGTGAGAGGGGCGAGCAAGGGTGTGCGCTGAGCACACGAGAAAGGGGACGAGCAAGGTGTGCGCGAGCACACAAGCAACAACAAGGGATGGCAGCAGCGCAGGGCACGAGTGCTCGCTGCGGGCTGCGGGCAAGAGAAGAGAGACGAGAGGGAGTGTGGGCGAGAGACAAGCACGAGGGCACAAGGCCGTGCGGTGCAGCACGAGGGCACAAGGCAGTGCGGTGCAGCACGAGGGCACAAGGCAGTGCGGTGCAGCACGAGTGGGTGTGAGGCCGAGTGGGCGTGAGGCCGAGAAAAGAGAGGGAGAGGAGAGAGGAAGAGTGATGGGCAAGCAAAGCAAAAATACGGTTTATGAATTTTAGGGGCTCATTTAATGATGAGGAGTCCTATTTATAGGCTCCTAATTTTTAATGCGCTAGGCTTAGGAAAATAGGATTGGGCTTAGCAATTAAATGATTGGGCTAGCCAAGAGTTTGGAATTAAATTCTTTTGATTGGTCTCGTTTAATAAAACGAATTGGACTTTTCATTTAAAACCCGAAGCCTTTAAAATCATTTGCAACCCATTAAATTTCCCGACTCAAGAATTAAATTCGTTTCGTAATTAATTAAAATAATAAATATTCTAATTAATTAAAATACATTTAAATAAGGTACATTTAAATATTATTTAAATGCGAATTAATCGTAAAATGCTTTATAAATATAATAAAATATACTTATAAATATTATAAAAATACGAGGTATTACATTGATTGTTACAGTGAAGGCTGATAGGTTTGATATTAGTGACTCCCATATCTTCCAATAAGTTACCAACCAAGTTACCTCAGAGGCTGCTGCAGCCGTAGCCCTGTATTCTGCTTCTGCAGAGGACGTTGAAACTATGTTTTGCTTCTTAGACTTCCATGACACTGGTGATCCTCCTAATAGCAACACATAGACAGTGATGGACCTTCTAGAGTCTGGACATGATGCCCAATCAGAGTCTGAAAAAGCTTGTAGACTAATACTGTCTGAAGCTTTCATAAGTATTCCTTGTCCTGCTGTATGAGCCAGATATCTTAAGGTGTGATGTAGAGATGTAATGTGAGTTAGCCTAGGATGTTGTAAAAACCGACTTAATGATTGTACTGCATAAGATAAATCAGGTCTGGTGTGGGTTAGAAAGTCAAGTTTCCCAACCAATGATCTATATCTTTCTGTGTCAGAATATAACTCTCCATCAGATAGTGTCAACTTTATATTTATAGGTAGAGGTGTGACTGCCTTCTTTGTGATGTCAAAACCACAGTCATTGAGCAACTCTTTGGTGAATTTCTTTTGACTAAGAATGATCCCTTCAAAGGAATAATCAACTTTAGTTCCCAGAAAGTAGTTAAGTCTCCCAAAATCCTTGATACTAAACTCTTGGTGTAAATAGGCTTTCAATGCAGTGAGTTTATTAGAATCTGTACCAGTAAGGATGATATCATCAACATAAACTGTTGCAATGTTGATATGACCATGCTGTTTATGGATGAAAAAACTGTAATCATGCTTAGATTGAATAAAACCATGTGTTTCAAGAGTTGTTAGAAGCTTCTCATTCCATTGCCGTGAGGCTTGTTTTAAGCCATATATAGATTTGAGCAGCCTGCATACTTTGTTGTTGGGGTTGTCAATACCTTCAGGAACTTGCATATACACTTCCTCTTTTAAATCTCCATGTAGAAATGCATTGTTGACATCTAATTGGAAAAGAGGCCAATTTCTACTGGCTGCAACAACAATCAAACATCTTACAATTGTCATTTTTACTACTAGACTGAATGTCTCTTCATAATCAATCCCATATTTCCGGTTGAACCCCTTTGCAACTAGTCTAGCTTTACATCTTTCTAGAGCACCTGTAGACTTCAATTTAACTTTGAACACCCACTTGCAGCCTATAGCTTTTTTCCCTTTGGGTAATTTCACCAATTCCCAGGTAAGGTTTTGATTGAGTGCATTGAGTTCTTTCTGCATAGCTTCCACCAATTGAGGATGTTGTGCAGCTTCATCATAAGTGAGAGGTTATGTGATGTCACAAAGTTATGACAAAAGAGCTTGAAACTCTTCAGGATAGGTGTAATAGGAAACCAGGTTACACCAGTGTTGAATGAACTGTGGTGAAGGTACTGATTCTGGATTTAGTATAGCTGAATAGCATTCATATAAATCTAGGTATACTGGTTTCCTGTGTGTCCTTGTGGATTGTCTAAGTGGATCGGTTATAGGAACATTCTTAAGTGGCAACATGCTCATGAGAAATAGATGGAGAAGAATAATGAGTATCTATTGAATTAGATGGAGAGGAAGAATTAGTATCTGTGGAACTAGATGGAGAAGAGGGATGAGTATATGTGGAAGGGAATATGGTCTCCTGGGAGAAAGAATCTTCCTGAAGTGTGGAGGATGAGTTAGGTGAAGGAAATATTGTTTCTGGGGAAGAAAGATCTGGTGTATCAAAGATTACTGGAGATGATACAGCAGGTGGGTAGATGGCATGAGAATATAGAGTATGAGGAGAATTGTGTTTGTGATAAATGTGGAAAGGAAAGTGTTTTTCATGGAAGTGAACATCCCTAGAGACAAAAAAATTGTTTGTGTCAAGTTCTAAGACCTTGTATCCCTTCTGAGAGGTTGAGTATCCCATGAAAACACATGGTGTAGCTCTATGGTTCAGCTTAGTTCTGCCTACCCTAGATGTAGACACATAGAAGAGGCAGTCAAATGTTCTCATGTGTGGCAAATCAGTTGTTTTCTTGTACATTCTGTAATATGGAGAATCAAGATTGATTAATTGCAGTGGCATCCTATTGATCAAGTAGGCAGTACATAACACACACTCACCCCAGAATCTAGTTGGTACCTTAGATTGAATGTACAAAGCTCTTGCTGTTTCTAAAAGGTGTTTGTGTTTTCTTTCAACCACTCCATTTTGGTGTGGTGTATCACTACAACTAGTTTGGTTCAAGATTCCAAACTTTAGACATAACTTATTCATGTCTCCTTCACATGACTCTTTAGCATTATCAGATCTAATGTATTTAACCATGACTCCAAACTGTGTCTGAACCATATTAAGAAAATCAGTCATGACAATAACATAATCATTCTTATTTTTCAACAAGTTTATCCAAGTGAATCTGTTGTAATCATCTACAATTGTCAAGAATTGATTACATCCAGAAGGTGTTTTTACAGAGTGAGGACCCCATACATCAAGATGGATCAATTCAAAAGGAGCAGTAGTTTTGATGCTACTGTAAGGGAAACTAACCCTAGTTTGTTTAGCTGCAGGACATACTTGACAGATTGTATCCTGTACACAAGTAGTCACCTCACACCTAGGATTTATTAACTTCAATTTACTAAAAGGTAGATGTCCTAGTCTTAAGTGCCAAAGCTTAGCATTGTCTACAGAACTAGAACAAACCGTATTACAAACATGTGCTTGTTTCTTCAATTGCAATTCTGCCACATTGTAAAGACCTGACCTCACATCACCAAGAGCAATCAAATTCCCTTTCTGACAACAAACAAAGCACTTATCATGAGTAAAAAGAATTTCACACTTCAAATCTTGGCATAACCTGTGGACACATATAAGGTTGCATTTGAAGTTTGGAATATATAGAACATTCTGTAGAGTTATGTCAGCATTTGAAACCACATAACCAACATGTGTCACAGGGATTCTACTGCCATCTGGTATGGTAATGTAAGTGTTTTGTATGTCAACTGGTTTGCAGGTAGAGAATTGGGACAAATCATGACAGAAATGGTCTGATGCACCACTATCTAACAACCATTTAGAATTAGTTTGAGAGAGTAAACATATGTTACCTACCATCATAGCAAGATTAGGTTGGCTTCCAGAGGCTTGTTGTTGCTGCTTGGCCAACATATCCATGAGTTATTGATATTGCTCTGCTGTTATTGTGGGAGTAGTAACACTCTGTTGCATTCCTTGCATTTCACCATCAGAATTAGTACCAGAAGAGAATGCAACCACTTTGGAATCTCTGGAACCTTTGAAACCTGGTGGATAACCATAAATCTTGAAGCACCTATCCACACTATGCCCTTGCACTTGTTTGTGTTGCCAGTTTTCTGAAACTCAGGTTGAAAACCATTTTGTTGTGTTTTTAATGTCTTGTTATTGTTGTTGTTCCAATGATCTCCTCCAAAACGTCTCTTCTCTGCTGCAAAAGCCAATGTCTCCACTTGTTTGCTAGACTGAGAAATTTCCTTGTGTCTCTCTTCTTGAGCAAACAGTCTGTATGCCTCAGACACTTTGGGCAAAGTAGGCACCATTAATACATTTCCTCTAATAGTAGCAAACTGACCAGTAAGCTTCATCATAAATTTCATAACCATCTTCTCATGTTGTCTTTGGAAATTTTCTTAGTAACATTACATGTGCAATTGTTACAAGTGCAGTATGGTAGAGGATGAGCTTCCTCAATTGCATCCCAAACTTATTTGGTTTCAGTAAAGAATTATGAAATTCTTTTATCTCCTTGAGTGATCTTAGCTAGCTTCTGTTCAAGAGAATAAATCTGAGCCAAAGATGCAAAACCAAATTTATCTTCTAGGTCACTCCAAACATCTCTGGCAGACTTCAAAAACATCACACTCTTAGCAATTTTATCATCCAGATTGCCTAAGATTAAGGAGCATACCAAGTCATTACACCTTTCCCAAGCCTTACTCTCAACTGATCCAGGATCAGGTTTGATGTAACTGCCATCAATGAAGCCAATTTTGTTCTTTGCTGACAAAGCCAACAACATTGATTTCTTCCAACTAGTGAAACCTTCACCATTGAACTTGAATGTAACCAACTGCTTCGAGTTTGCAACTGATGGATGAATATAATAGATGCTAGCAGGATCTTGATTAGGAGGAAGCACAGAATTGTGTCTCGAAGTATTTGCACTGGAATCAAGGTCTTCAGCAGCCATTTGAGAAAGAAATTTTTGCATCAAAGAATTAGCAGAAGAAGAAGAACTCAGAAAATAGTTTTTTTTTGTTTTGTTTTTTTGATAAGGAAAGAAAACCCAGGCGGACTACCTGACACCATCCTTTCGAATGGGTGAATTTACAATGACTTCGAGCTAATAAAATACTTCGTGTAGAACAGACCGTACATTGAAACTATGCTCTAGCCTCATACTACCCCAGCCCCGGTTCCAAGAAAACTTGGTGAATAGACTTTAAAGATAGACGATTAGCAATCAATCAAACTGCTATCACCAGAAAATCAATTCAACAATTTGCAGATCAGAAACAAATTTGTAGTAGAATGTTTTAAGAAAAACAGGAAAAGTTTTGCGGAATTTTAGAAAAAATGAGCCAAGAATCTTTTATTCTGCTCTGATACCATGACAAAATGTGCTCAAATGTGAATACAGAAAGAGAGAGAATTGTATTATTGATTTGATGAAAAACAGAATGAATGATAATTATTACAATGGTGTTGCCTTTTATAGCTTAATACAGATTCTAGAAGCAACCAAAATATGTTATAACTAAACTCCTAGAAATAAGGGAGTAACACTAACAGATTATGCCAGCATGGCATTTCTCATGCACAAAGTGTTAGCACGTATTGCACTGAAGTACAAAGCTGACTAATATGCAATATGGTCAAGCTTAACAGTAGTTAAATATATTGGTGATCAAAGTTGTGCATTTGCAAACGTGTCCAATCAAAATGGTGCGAGTATTAAGGAACGGAGGTAGTAATTAGAAAAAGAAAAAGAAGTAAACAACTCATTCTTTTTCTTAAAAGGGAAATAAGAAGTGGAATTGTCCCCATAGTAGCTACAGAGTACAGAGGCTACTCGTATTAGCTTGGAAGTAAAAAGTTAGTTACTAATCGTGATGAGCTTATAAAGTTAATGGGCATAATAAACTATAAAGTGCCAACAAAATATGTTACCATTCGACGTTAACTTTGTATTTAAAAAGTCATATCATGCACACACATAACACATATTTGAGTATAATCTTAGCAATTAAAAGCAAAAACAAGACTGTTTAATTAATTAGAAATTCACATCACGCTCCATTCCTTTGAGCCTTTTGATGATATTTTCTGTCTCATATCGATAACGGAGTATTGGAGTAACAACAAAATTTCACTCCTTTTGAATCTTTTAATTGGATACTCCATGGTCCATACTCACTATTTTGGAAAAACTAAGAGAGAAAAAAAAAAAACTTTTTCTATCTATCGGGTAAAATATTCATCACTAATAGGAGTAGTGGTAGTGGAATTTACATTAACTTCATTTGGTGATGCTTTTAATGTATAGTGGTGGACGTCAGTGAGCATGGGCGGAGACAGAGGATGGTGGGGGGGTTGTCGACCCCAACAATTTTAACAGAAACTTTTATACAGTAATAAATACTCCGTACTAAAAACATCACCAAATGCTCGTTTGCTCAATCGGTTGTTAATTCTAGTTTAACAACTCACGTGGAGACTTTGTAATCCCCCATAAATTTATAAAGGTTATTAATATATTTTAACGTATAATTAATTATATTTAAAGCAAATTTGTGAATTTTAGTAAAAAAATATATATATATATATATATATATATATATGTATATATATATATATATATATATATATATATATAATGTATATTTATTTTATTTAAGTGCATTTTAAATATGTTAATGGTTTATGAAATCAAACATTTTTAGAATCATAATTCGAAAACGATTTGAAACACTTCGGTTTTGGAAAAGTATTTCTTATCGGGTTTTAACTCAAACACTCTCAAATTCGAAAAAGAATCATAATCCTAACCCAATTATTAAAGCCCACAAAGTAAATAAACCACCTAAACCCCAAAGTTTACCCACACAAAAAATTTTCATTCCCCACGCCTCTCAAGTTTCACGTGAAAACCTCCCTCCTATTTTCTTTTCCCTCCTCCCTCTTGCACGACACTTTTCTGCTCCCTCTTTGCTGCTCCTCTCGCACGCACCACCATCAGCCTGCACGTTAGCCACCAGCCCGCGCCATCGCCGACTGCCCAGCACCGCTGCCCAGCCACTGGCCTCTCTTCCTCTCTCCCTTCGCCTTCGCAAACACCAGCACTTGTTAGGTTTTGATACATATGACAAAACACAAATCATGCGGAAAACCTTAATGCCAGGAAACATATTATTTACACATAATCATTTAGCATAATTTAGGTGCATACACTTTGTAGCGTGCCCTTCCTAGCTGCGCCCGAACCGAACAAGAACAAGTCTTTAGGACTCCAAGTGTCGTCCCTCCGTAGATAGTCCACAACACGTCCGGATCCGCCTTAAGCTTGACCAACTAGAATCGCCCTTAAGGTTATAAGAATTTCGGCTAAATAGGTTGCAAGTGTTTGGCTGATCTTTGCTTCAAAATCTTACCTTTGAATACTTCAATGTTGTATATAAATTTGTGACCCTAGGCCCCTATTTATTGAGTTATGGAAAAAGACTTATAATCCTATTAGAATACTAATTTAGTTTAATTAGAATCCTGCTAGGACTCTATTAAATAAACTTTATCTATTAGGATTAGAATTTAATCATATGTCGAATCCCGATAGCTTTAGGATTCGTATAGCACGCACACGAGCATTTCACGAGCACCGTACACCCGCGCACAGGCCTTGCGGCCCACGCTGAGCGCACAGCACCTCGGCCCAGCTCGCTGCCTGTGATCCGCGCACGCGCCCAAGGCCTTGGCTGGGCCTGGCCTTGCGCTGGGCCTGGTCGAGGCTTGGCGTGTGGTTTGTTGCGTGTGGCTTGCTGGGCGACGGCCTGGCTTCGTGCTGGGCTTTCGTCTAGCGAGCCTCGTCCGATGCTAATTCGTACGATACGCTTCCGATTAAATTCCCGATTCCGGAATTCATTTCCGATACGAACAATATTCTAATATTTCCGATTCCGGAATTAATTTCCGTTTCGAACAAATATTTAATATTTCCGTTTCCGGAATTATTTTCCGGTTTCGATAATATTTCCGATTCTGACAATATTTCCGTTTCCGACAATATTTCCGATTCTGGCAATATTTCCATTTCCAATAATATTTTTCGATACGTACCATGTTTCCGTTTCCGGCAACATCTACGACTTGGATAATATTTATATTTCCGATACGATCCATATTTCCGTTTCTGGCAACATCATCGTTTCCGGAGTATTCATTTCTTGTTTTTGACGATCTCAGCTCCCACTGAAACCAAGATCCGTCGATTCCGAATATCCATAGATGGAGTATTTAATGTCATTAAATACTTGATCCGTTTACGTACTATTTGTGTCACCCTACGGGTTCAGTCAAGAGTAAGATGTGGATTAATATCATTAATTCCACTTGAACTGAAGCGACCTCTAGCTAGGCATTCAGCTCACTTGATCTCAAATCACTCAGGTATTCAGCTCAGTAATCTCAAATCACTCAGGTATTGAGGATTAGTGTCTAATAATTTTAATGAAATTTACTTATGACAGATTTTCATCTCTTACAGTAAAGTTTCATAGGTCTGTCCGATACTAGTCTTCCCAAAGTAAGTATCTATGCAAATGATGACGACATTGCCATGTCCACATAGTTCAAGAAAAACAGAACTACTAGTCATCTTGCATTCTAGTCGTCTAACGTTTTCTATGCGTCCATCTTTATAGAAAACTCCGACCAGGGAGCATTTTCAACATTTTTGACATTCAAGTTCACTTGATAGACATTTCTTAGTCACAGGACTGGTCCTGACAGTCTATCTTGAATATAACGTCAAATTGAAGGGACTCATGATCATCATTTAATACTAAACCAAGATTAAATGGAATATGAAAATACATTTCATATATGATAAATGTTCAACCCCAACGTTTTACAACCATGGGCCTCAAACCCATCTTTAAAAGTTCATGGAATTCATGGCTATGCTTGATTTCCAGTGCTACAATGTGAGTGTTGCTTCTCACTTGTTGCACAGGTTTAGTTATCATGCTTTGCCAATCTTAATATCCTTTTCATCGAATGTTCTTCGAGATAGGATGATAAGATCTTTTGAGTTTGTTTATTATGTGATCTAGTCTTTCTTACTTCGATAGTGGTTCTACGCATTTTGCAATGAAGAACCATCAAGTCAGCAGACATGTGATCCACCCAAGTTTAGTGAAGAACTCTTTAACGTAAACAACCCTGTTTTATTTCTTCTTAGGCAATAAGTACTTTTACTTCAACTATATAGGTTGCTAGTGATTCTTTGGTTGGATTTACTTATCCAAGCAGTTCACAGATATGCGGAAGACTTTCCAACTATATCTTAGAACATAGAAATTATTATTTTAATTTCCCACGCAACAACTCATGGTCTCCAATCCATGTTGCCATTTAAAACACGATGCTCTATAGCTCGTCCTTGCCAATGGTTAACTCCAAAGGGATCTTTCCTGATCATTTGCCAGTGTTTATGCGTGTAGCATCAATATTTAGCATATCCTTATTTCCTTGAATCAAGAACTGTTCCTATGTACCTTTTCAAGTACCATAAGTTTTTCTTGATCTCAATCTAGTTGATCTTTACTTAGATCAATAGAGATTGGTATATGTTCGTCATGCCTAAAGTCATACGATACATTTTTGGCGATCCTCATATTATATCATACATGATAAATTCTTTTGCAGAATAATTCCCAATTGAATTCTATTCATGTAGCTTTAGCCCATCTAGTTTCAGTAGATACTAAATCCATCTATATCCTTTGACATATAATATTGGTTAAGAATCTTACTCAGATCCTTTGATGTTTAACTTAGTAAATGCTTATACATAGTTCAAACATTCATTACTTAGATTTATTCATATGGATCGAATATCTCCAATGGAGTCTTTTGTGTTTGATTTAGTAAATGCCATTACTTAATCCAAAACAATATCATAAGATCTTTGTGAATGTATCTTAATATCCAGTATGCACTAAGTTTCGCCTTGGTCCGTCATTGATGAATAATTTTCAAATCTAAGTCATTAGCATTCGAATGTTATTTCACAATAGAGAGATATGTGTATGACACACATAGGACCAATTAAGTTTTATATACTCCCACTAAACTTCTTATATATCTATAAGAATCATGTACATTTTATGAAACTAAAATACTTATTAGCTTCACTAAAATACAATTCCAATTCCGAATTGCTTGCTTAAATCTATACTTAGATTTCATAAGCTAGATTTCCTTTTCAAGTATTTATTTGGATCCACAAATCCTATGATATACCATGTACATAGTTTCTTCCAACATTTGATTGAGGAATTCGTTTTGTCATCCAATTGCCATATGTACCAATATGCAATCATTGCTTGAATTATAGACTTAAGCACTACGATTTTGCATGAGGTTTCAACACAATCCACACCGTGAATTTGCTTGTAACCTTTAGTAACTTATCTAGCTTTGTGTGTGAACACAATTTCATGTTTGATGGTTTTTATCCTTAAAACAAACTTGCAACCAATAGGTGTGAAACTATTCTTTCAAATCAACAAAATTTTCATTTTGTCATCAAATCATTGAGTATGTTTTATGGCCTCTAACCATTTAAAACATTTGAGTCTATATATGGCCTCTAACCATTTTAGGGAATCTGGGTTTCGTCATAGCTTTCTTACAGGTCACAAACTCATTAATCTACATGATAATAGCTTGACTGCAAGTTGTAGGTTTCTTCACTATCTAATAGAAGAATCTCATAGTTCCAGTGACTTTTTAACTCTATGCCTACTTGGGTATAGATCATCAAACAATAGAATATCAGCAGACACATGAAAGTCCTTGAATATTCTGTTCTCCTTGAAGCACTTGTAAAGTCTTCTAAGAGATGTCTATTCTTTAAAGCAACTTCTAAAGTCCTTAAAGAATAAGTGTTCGGATTTTCTGAAGAACTTCGAAAAGCCTCCGGAATCTCCGTTTATGTTTGTTGTTCGCCTCGAAGACTTTCGAGGTCTATTTTCTCCCACTTATCATTTTGGAAACGAATCTCCAAAAGGACATTATTTCGAGTAAACAAACATTATGTTCTCAAAAATTCGTGGTAGAAACAATACCCTTGTGTCTCATTTGAATAAATTACAATGAAACACATATCTATACTTGGGCCTTAGTTTGTCGAATGACAAACACTAAGCTCTCACTGAGCTTAGGAACTCTTTTGATATATTATGAAAAGATATTCTGAAATTACTTTTCAATAGCTTTGACGAATTTGGTTTAGTTTGGTGGTAGTTGAGCATTTTGTTTTAGAAATTATAGGAAAAGTCTTTATGATTCATCATTGATCAAATCAAGTACTAATTGACTTCGATCATTCCAACTTAGTGTAGACACCTACTTTTGTCCCCATTCCCGCAAGGGAAAGGTTCGATGATGAAAGCATAAAAACTCCACTTGACAACGCATCTCCTATAAAATAAACGAATCTCGATTCCCTATTTCATTTCACCCGAAACCTGCTATTTATGGAAACCTGCTAAAAATAGTAACTGCCGTAAAAGGTAGCTTCTAAAGGTGGCAAATCATAAAAGATAGAAACCTGTCAGAATTAGGTGTTGCATTCCAACATAAATCCTAAATGAGATAGAAAACTGCGAGAATCCTATTCCTAATAGGATTCGGAAATAAGAGTTACGTATTAATTTAAATCCTAACGAGCCTAGAGTTCGTAACGGGCCCAGACGCATTCCGTCACAAATTGATACGCGCTAAAAGACTCGAATTAATCTCAAACTCTACGGATTTCAGGAATCCGAATCTGACAAAGAATTCGGCCCAGACATCACTTTCAACGCCCAAAGCTGGGCGCCGAAATCTTTGACGCCCAGCCCTGGGCGCTGAAATTGCATGGATCTCTATTTTCAACGCCCAGCCCTGGGCGCCGAAATCTTTGACGCCCAGAGCTGGGCGCCGAATTTACCTGGGACGAGTTTTTTCCTAATTCTTCATGGATTAGAACTCTGCAATTCTATCTTTCCACGAACTCTTCCCTATAAATAGGCCCCTAGTTTCGACGTGAAACGACACACAACAACACATAATATATTCTGAGTATTGACTCTAAACCCCTTAGCCTAAACCTCTCGCTGCGAAACTGTTCACGCGTTCTGTCGCAATCGATCCATAAATCGAACAGAACGTATCCTGTCCCATAATCGAGATTCGTTAAATAAAAAGGAGAAATAGCAAAGTCAAAGTGGTTAGTTTTCTGAGAACCGTGATGCACCTCTCAAGGGTGCGTCGTAATATGTCCCTTTTCGATGATTTAACTGCTTTCCTCGCCCTTTTTATGAACTGTTAAACTAACCTAATTTGATTGTTCTATCACGCCTAACAAATATAATATTTTTGGGAAATCGGACTATCATGCTAGGTCCCTCAATGCTATTTAAATCAGATAATCACGATCGAATTAGTATTTTATGTTGCATATTGCTAAAATTAATTCAGATTAGTTTAATAGTTAACGCATGTCCCTTCAATTATTTATGCTGAGCTAGTAAGGATATCCTGCCTCTGGAGTTATCGACGAGCGAATTACTCCTCTCGGTAGTTACAGTCCCCCGAACCCTCAATCTCTACCTTGCGGGTGTATATTGAGAGATCCCCACACCAGGGATCACAAGGGAACCTACGACCGTCGTGGTCAAACATAATTGCACTCCCTTTATGTCACGATAACCGGGTTTTGTCAGTTTTTCTCATTGTCGTTAAAAACTGAATGGCGACTCCTATATTACTAGTCAATTGGGTGTATACTCACAGGAAATCCAATTACACTTGATTGAATAAAAAGAATCGTCACACCCACGAGGGACAGGTCACGCATTAGCCTCGCGCTTTTTCGACCCCCTCACAGTGGCGACTCCACTGGGGATAGTGAAGGAAATACTCGTGCTTGTAGGTAATCAAAATAGCCGAAGGGTGAAACGATCCTACCCCGCGTTTATTTCCCCATCAAGTTGGGACGACCTGAAAATCAGCATATTAATGTGAACGGGCAGAACATCATAACGAATCTCGGCTCCCTCGGGAGTTGGGACTAAGGATACCTTTTTTCGCCAATAGGGGGGTGCATACGCCGCATATGTTTCCCACTCGGTACTTGTGCAGGTAGTACACATATCCCGAACCCAATCGCTCGCTCATTAGGTCCCTCTCGCCTGCATGCCCCCTTGGCTTGCACTTGCGGGTTGGCCTCTTGAGCGAAATTTGTCTGTTGCAGACACTACCTCGACCGGGGCATGTGTTGGATCTACGATAGAAGCGGTACCAAGCCAGGCGCAAATACTACCCATAGTAGCCTATCATAAACTACGTGACATATTTAATTTTCAAATCCATGTTTGTAATGTAGTTATGTGTAGCGTACTATGTGACTATGTTATGATTGTGTGTACGAATAATGCTAGACAAATAATCTTAGAAAAACCAACGACCTTAAAAGTTACCCAAACATTCATAAACCAATTGGCCAAAGAGTTATACCAAAATACGTGTTCCACAAACCCGAACGATCGCCACGAAAATAAGCGACGCTCGGGATGGCCTGTAACAAATCCCACAAACGCTGCACAACGCGTAAAGGACGTTATTAGGCAAGCACGCAAAATTAAGTCGCATAAAACAAAAGAATATACGCGAACAGAAAACGAGTACCAGTCAGGGACGCATTTTCAGCGCCCCTGGCTGGGCGCCAATATTTCTCACGCCCACTGCTAGGCGCTGAAGTTGCTGCCTGGCCTTTTGGTCAAGCACAGCAGCCTCGGTGCCCACGCATGAAGAAAATACGTAGCAAAAAAAAAACAACTTTTCGTAAAAACAATTGCTACGAGGGCGTATGAAAAAGCACTCGATTCTAAAAGCGACTTGTAAAAAATAAATAACTCTTTGTGTCGTTGTTAGGCCTCCTACGACGACGATGTTCGGCACCAAAGCCGAGCATGCTAATTAAACCTTGAATGTCACATGGGCGAAGTATTCAAAAAATAAATGTTCCAATAAAGTCTTCAAAAAAAATGTTCAAATAAATCCGAGTCTAGACTAGGCTATGCCAAAATACAATCCAAATCCTAAGTCTTAGTTGTCTTATCCATAGAATCGGTCCTAATGCTTGGTGTCGTTCTGCAAGTTAAAAGGTTAAACCATATTGAGTCTTCCTTCCTAACATTTAAATCAATAAGCACCCATATGTAATTGTCATCCCTTGCTAAGAGTCTACGGCCTCAATACTCTCCCTCACCAATAAAAAGAATATGTTATGTATTTGCAAAATGGAAACGGTCACATTTTGGAAATCATTTCCCCATAGTCGCACAACCCCCAAAGTGAACCTAAGGTGTCAACACCATTGGCAAAGAAAAAATTAATGGCCTCAAGGCTTATAATCACATTGGGTCACGACTATCATAGTCCTCTCGAGTCACTCACTCCTTGGAATAGTATTAAGTACGGACTAAAAGATTTTCCATGAATGCAACATGACCAACCATGAAAATACCCAAATCGACATACCAATAGGGCTACCATTGGGGTAAAGCAATACACACTAAGAGAGAAGCCGCACTAATGATTCTAGTCTTGCAAAAATAAAAATTCGATCTCCCCAATTAACTACCTTGCCAACATTAAACAAAATGGCGCATGACAAATGAACACCCAAGGGTTAAAATCTAAAGTGTCAACCAACAAAAGTTATGGTCCAATTAGCCTAAGTCTGAGAGTTGCTTGGTCAAGTATTATAGGCTTACGCCACGTCATTATTTTGAGTCTAGGCCACCTCCTTGTATTCATACACGGGTTATAATCAGAAAGATTAATGAAAGATTGAGTCTAAATCACAACTTCCAATTAAATCCCAGAAACTGGAGTCTGAAAAGAAACAAAAAAAATCATTTTCGATGTAATTCTTTCGTTAAATTTCAATAAGATAAAAACAAGGTTTTGAATCTACGCTATTTGCACATTTTAAACGACTAAATACGCTTGCAAAGTAAGACAATTAAAAGGTCCACCCTAGGCCTACTAAAATTAAAAGGTCCACTATAGGCCTACCAAACGAGGCTCACTCAGTCTCGCCTCGTGACTGAAAGACCACAACCATTTACCTTTTAGCCCAAATAAAAATTTTATGTTGAGGGGGGAAATCCCGAGCGAAAAGGAAAAAATAGAGGGAGAAAAGGGAGAGCAAAAAGAGCAAGCCATGAAATACTTAGCCCGTACCTCCCAAAGTGCGAAATTTACACAAGTAAAACGAAGGAAAAGAATTGAGTCAACCAATCCAAATCATAAAATTCTACGATGTCTACCCTTTCCAATCCTTATGCACTTAGACGCCTTCGCTCCAGGGTCCCTGTTCAGCTCATTTAACCCATCCATGTTCTCATTGCCATAACCCAAGAAACCATTACCTCAACTCTTGTTTTTTGAACTTGTTATCAACCGCAAACCACGCACGGCCATTGACACGTGCGTCATGCCCATCATTTCCAAAGCCCAAAACCTGTTCTTACACCACCATTAGCATAATGACCATATAACTTGTGTGGATGCATCCTGTTGATATTCCCTTGAGCCGTCCCTATGCTACTCATTGGCCTTGATTGATGTAAACTCGTGACACTAGCCTGAGGCCGTAAAATGTGAATCCTAGCAGATGTAATCCTTATGCTTGACCAATACCTATACAAATTACCCTATCTCATTCAACCCTTCTTTCAAGCCGTCTTGAGTCACAAATATAAAAAAAAAAAAGACAAATGAAAAGTACATTCTACGCTTAACGATAAATGATAAAAAAAGAAACTTTGCAAAGCGCCTCTAAAATTAGTCTAAAAAGAAAAAGAACATTTAGCGCACAAAAAAAGATTCACAAATATTTGGCACAAAACCAAAAAATCTGCCAAGGTATCATTTTCAGCGCCCAGAGCTGGGCGCCGAAATCTTTAGCGCCC
This sequence comes from Spinacia oleracea, assembly GCF_020520425.1. Taxonomy (NCBI): domain Eukaryota; kingdom Viridiplantae; phylum Streptophyta; class Magnoliopsida; order Caryophyllales; family Amaranthaceae; genus Spinacia; species Spinacia oleracea. Next base: position 45,479,768 of record NC_079488.1, read on the forward strand.
TTACCTGGACGCTGAATCTCTCTGCTCGCCAAATTTTGTCCAGAAGTGCTCGTCATTTTATCCGCACATGCACGGAAAAATAACGAACACTTGGAGGCTTACAACACGTAATCAGACATACGTACCACCAAAAAATACATGTACTCAAAAAATATATAAAACAAATTTTTGGCTTACGGCAAAGCAGTAGATTAAAATAATAATAAACTTCACTTATTCTACCGTTTCAAATAATATGTTTCCACCTCAGAACATACTTATCAAATTCGGCATTCTAAGAAACCATTTTCTAGGCTAGCTAAGAACTACGCAAGACCTGATTCCAAATTAAATCTATTTAAGGCGGATACGTAGGCAATCCATGATTCGGTCCAACCAATTTACAAATATATTAAAGCCTATAGAATAACAAGAATAAGAAATAGAGTCCCTTATTGAAATTTAATTACTTGCAATCCAAGTCGAATGAAAAATTTAAATCAAAGGAAGAATCCAAGTCATCAAAATGCCAAAATTAATGAGCACACATCGAAAAATAATAAAGGGCATGTACCCTTGCCAGAAGGAGCACTCACACTCCTAGGCACTTAGCCAAGACTCAAAAGATCGCTTTACCTCAATTGAATGGGGGCTAGCGCAAGCGTCCATGATCTCTAAAGTACTCGACTTGACCCTCCCTAAAGCGAACTAACTCACTTAAAGACTTTCTTTCACCACTAGACATAGTAGTTCGTTTAAAGACCTTCTTTCACCACTAGACACAGTCATGATCCCCAACAAGTAGTAAAGGCAGTAAAGCTTGCAATGAAGAGGATTATTCTACGGCATCGCCCCATCGTTCCTTCGAACTTAGGGCACCCGTTCACGGTAATTCAAATGCTTGCGAATCCCCTTTGAAAAAAATAAACAGACATTGTCAATAGGACTTGGCACTTAACCAAGGCTCACCCTACTCAGACATATGACACGGGCATCTAAAATCGAAATCTGAAAACATTATTAATGGGAAGACATAACAGTAACTGGGGGCTAAAAATTGAAATGAAAGAGATAGGGAAGAAACTAAGTATACCTCGACCTTTTATACAGACATACACCAAGTAAATCTAAGTCGATTTGAAAACGGTTTATATTCCCGCAATTTTGGAAAAGATGGCCCTAAAGCCTAAAGCATATGCCAAACGGGCACAAGTATGTCTTGACGCCTGCACCCTGGATTCCAGCAAATCCTTAGACAGCATTCCAAAAATCGTAACAGTTTTTTGGTTCACTCATGTAATCCTGTACGAACCCTTCTATAAGTCAACCTACTTAGGACACCTCGGATTGTACATAATAGGACTCGGATTTTAAATAATTTCCAAATAATTTTTAAAGACTTCTTCGAACATAATAAAGAGTCGTTGGTTTAAGCTAAGTATGTGTTTATCTCGATGTTACAAAGTGAGTCAAAAGATTTCTAAATATGATTATGGGTAAAGAAAGGCACCTAACTTTTGGTCAAGGCACACTTCCACATGTTACTACCTTGACCATGGCGATGTCGCATAATACGACATTTACAAGAGAAGTAACAAAATCACTACTCGAACGTATCTCGCACTAAACGAGTCTGGTTCAAACTATTTATATATGATCCGTGTCACCATGAATGCATAAAGACGTATGCAAAGCATTATAGCACCAAGCCAATCCCGTAGCTACAATTGGGGGCTTGAGAAAAACACTCTAAAAGTGCTCGAAATGACGATTTTATCGCAAATTCTCGACGCTAATGCTATACATACGTCATAGGGGCATTATCCTAAGCTTTAATCGTGTAAAACGAACCAACCCCTCCCAAATTCTAAGCACTACTTAGAATATATAAAGTCACCCCACTAACAAGGGTAACTGAAAATCGCGAGTCACCAAAACTCCGATTAAACTACTGCACATAACGCTCGCCCTACAAGCGCCCGTTACACAGTCTACCTCGTTCCAAAGCAAAAGCAAAAGAAAAAATCAAGGATAAGAACTGTCAAAATATACCCAGAAATCATTTTCAACGCCCAGAGCTGGGCGCCGATATCTTTAACGCCCGAGCCTGGGCGCTGATTCTTTCTGCTAACCAAGTTTTTCCTAGACACAAAAATAAGAAATAAACACCTATGAATCATCGCATCGAACGAAGTAATAAGCCGTGCAAACCCACGCAGAAGGTGCTACACTTGTTCGAGCACCTGAACGATTCAGCACGATGAAGTACTCCAAATAATGATATCCCAACACTTGGAGGAATGTTCTAAGACACGCCGTTAGGCCACACAAGCCTGCGTTGCACCATAATCCCACAGTACAAGTCTAAAAGAAGAGTAAGGCATATTGCACTAATGTAGGCACGACCAAAGAGCATGTGTAAAAGAGGCAAAGACTACTTATCGCCCAAATTCAAAATGCAAGCCACACGACTTCTACATTAAGGATTAAAGGTAGCAAAACATTACCTACCACGGAAGGGATAGCTCGCACCTACACGAGCGAAACCCCAAGGCATCTTTCTCGAAAGAACCTACAAAAATCGTACGCCAAAAGGAAGCATCCCAACATGCATACTTGGGGGCTCCAAGCTACGAAACAACCATAGCAAAATAAAAAAAATCTCGAAGCAAATGTTTGAACAATCGAAAGGGCACGATGTTTGAGCCCACTTCATGAATGAGCCTGAACCCTATCAAGCTTCTAAGCAAACTATTCAAAATCGGTCATTGCTCAAAAAATGATTCAAGCAAACAGATTAATGGACCGCACACAACGGCCATTCTATGAACGCTCGTTCGCACATACATATCATCATTCTAAGTATCGAACATTCACGAACGCGTTCAAAAGGAAAAAAATATATACAACAACTAGAGCAGTCAAAGTCTTACGCCTCAAGGTATGTTCCTCGGGCCATATAGACTCGCCCAACTGTTGCAATAACTGTACGCCTTAAAGAGCAACAGTTCCTTAAAATAAACGCCCCAAAGCGACAAGCACCGTAGTCCACCAATCGGCTACGGCTTCTCAAGAAAATCAGCACGTTCTAAAACAAAGAAAAAAAACAAAAGAAAAGAGAATACATAGAACTTCCAAGTAAAATAAACGAATGAACAAGAGACCAACTGTGTCATCAAAAGACCAGCCCAAACAACACTATCAACGCCCCACCTGGGCGTGAATTATTTCGACGCCCAGGCCTGGGCGCCGAAAATGAACTCAGGCTCAAAAAAGGCCCTAACTTCTATTGGGCCTTGCCGTATCCATTCGACTTGAAAGTTGCCGATTTCTTTACTGAAAGTCGCACCTCACGGCTTTGTTAAGAGTAGCACACCACTACAAAGATCGCTCGCACTTACGAGCATAATCCCAAACATGATTATAAGATGCAAAAAACAACCGACGAGCCTCAACGCTTGGGGGCTCGCAAAAGTGGACTCCAACAAGGAGCGCGCAATCAAAATTACATTCCCAGACTGCGCCACGCACCATATCATGTTTGGATATCTCAAAAAAAAAAAATATTGTTAAACAAAAATATACACAATGTGGACCCACTTATAGGACACATCTAATCAGGAAATATTACGACCCACCAACAGGTTGTAATCACAAAAGCCCTTCTACATAGGCAAAATAAGAAATTCAAAATGGGCTCGCCCACCCTCAGCTGGCGGGGTCTGCGTCAGCGCAGGTCCTCAGTTTTCGAAAAATAAAGTCTACAAATTTAAAATAGGTTTGCCACCTTCAGCGGGCGGGGTCTACGTCACAAACCGCGTAGGTCCTTATTTTCAAAAATTTCAAAACAGATTCGTCCACTTCAGCGGACGGGGTGTCCACCCTCAGAGGACAAGGTTCGCCACCTTCAGTGGGCGGGGTCTACGTCAAAAAACCGCTTAGGTCCTTATTTTCAAAAATTTCAAAACAGATTCGTCCACTTCTATCGGACGGGGTGTCCACCCTCAGCGGACAAAGTTCGCCACCTTCAGTGGGCGGGGTCTACGTCACAAACCGCGTAGGACCTTATTTTCAAAAAACATTAAACAGATTCGTCCACTTCTATCGGACGGGGGGTCCCCCTCAGAGGACAAGCTCGCCCACCTTCAGCGGGCGGGGTCTGCGTCACTAACAGCAAAGGTCCTTAGTCGCTGCAGCGATAACTTTTACTGGATTTTCCTTCGTTTTACTTCCTATAAAAACAAGGGTACTGGATTTTCCTTCGTTTTACATCCTATAAAAACAAGGGGGTTTTCTCGTTTAGCCAGCCCTGAAAATGAGAATCTTTAAAAACATTTTACCTCGTGATTGGGCTTGGCCAGGCCCAATTACACTTTACAGCTTTAATTTCGAAAACATCTGTAGTTACTCCCAATGACAAAGTGAGGGAGTTTTCTACGCATCTTTAGATCCTTCCAATGACAAAGTGAGGAAGTTTCTATACTATCAGTTGACAAATCCCAATGACACGTGAGGGATATGTCGACACTTCAAGTGATCACCCTTAAGTCAAATGTTATCACTCGGGGGCTCGTGAGACCCTCGCAAAACAGGTCACATACACCATGGCTTGTGTGACGCACTCCGTCTAATACTTTGACCATCGTCTTACTCCAAGACTCAGTCAAAGTGGGGGATAACTGTAGACACCTACTTTTGTCCGCATTCCCGCAAGGGAAAGGTTCGATGATGAAAGCATAAAAACTCCACTTGACAACGCATCTCCTATAAAATAAACGAATCTCGATTCCCTATTTCATTTCACCTGAAACCTGCTATTTATGGAAACCTGCTAAAAATAGTAACTGCCGTAAAAGGTAGCTTCTAAAAGTGGAAAATCATAAAAGATAGAAACCTGTCAGAATTAGGTGTTGCATTCCAACATAAATCCTAAATGAGATAGAAAACTGCGAGAATCCTATTCCTAATAGGATTCGGAAATAAGAGTTACGTATTAATTTAAATACTAACGAGCCTAGAGTTCGTAATGGGCCCAGACGCATTCCGTCACAAATTGATACGCGCTAAAAGACTCGAATTAATCTCAAACTCTACGGATTTCAGGAATCCGAATCTGACAAAGAATTCGGCCCAGACATCACTTTCAACGCCCAGAGCTGGGCGCCGAAATCTTTGACGCCCAGCCCTGGGCGCTGAAATTGCATGGATCTCTATTTTCAACGCCCTGCCCTGGGCGCCGAAATCTTTGACGCCCAGAGCTGGGCGCCGAAATTACCTGGGACGTGTTTTTTCCTAATTCTTCACGGATTAGAACTCTGCAATTCTATCTTTCCACGAACTCTTCCCTATAAATAGGCCCCTAGTTTCGACGTGAAACGACACACAACAACACATAATATATTCTGAGTATTGACTCTAAACCCCTTAGCCTAAGCCTCTCGCTGCGAAACTGTTCACGCGTTCTGTCGCAATCGATCCATAAATCGAACAGAACGTATCCTGTCCCATAATCGAGATTCGTTAAATAAAAAGGAGAAATAGCAAAGTCAAAGTGGTTAGTTTTCTGAGAACCGTGACGCACCTCTCAAGGGTGCGTCGTAATATGTCCCTTTTCGATGATTTAACTGCTTTCCTCGCCCTTTTTATGAACTGTTAAACTAACCTAATTTGATTGTTCTATCACGCCTAACAAATATAATATTTTTGGGAAATCGGACTATCATGCTAGGTCCCTCAATGCTATTTAAATCAGATAATCACGATCGAATTAGTATTATATGTTGCATATTGCTAAAATCAATTCAGATTAGTTTAATAGTTAACGCATGTCCTTTCAATTATTTATGCTGAGCTAGTAAGGATATCCTGCCTCTGGAGTTATCGACGAGCGAATTACTCCTCTCGGTAGTTACAGTCCCCCGAACCCTCAATCTCTACCTTGCGGGTGTATATTGAGAGATCCCCACACCAGGGATCACAAGGGAACCTACGGCCGTCGTGGTCAAACATAATTGCACTCCCTTTATGTCACGATAACCGGGTTTTGTCAGTTTTTCTCATTGTCGTTAAAAACTGAATGGCGACTCCTATATTACTAGTCAATTGGGTGTATACTCACAGGAAATCCAATTACACTTGATTAAATAAAAAGAATCGTCACACCCACGAGGGACAGGTCACGCATTAGCCTCGCGCTTTTTCGACCCCCTCACACTTAGATATGCCATATCTTATGGAGCTAGATCGTGAAATTACAACACACAATCATTGATGATCATTCTTGGTATAAGTAACCAACAATATGATCTAACCTAGATCTTTATGATTTCTTGCCAAGTGGATTTTATACTTCTGAATCTTTGAACTAGCCAAACAGATTTAAACTTATATCACTTTGAGTAAATAAACCTATATTCACTCAAATCTGTGTGAAATAATAAAGTCATAAAATCTTTCTTTATATTTGAACTCTATTGTCTAGGCGTTCTTACAATAGTTCATATTTTGTTACTTTCAACAAGTAAGACTACCTTGTCTTGAATTGATCTAGAAATCAACCAACTTTCAAAAGTCCATCAAAATAGAGCTTTTGAATGTTAACTTGTTGATATGGTCTAAGCAACAATGCTAAAAGTTTGTGGAACTCAAATCAAGAGTTTGATTTGAACCTAGTAAAGTTCTTATTGTTAAAGAGTTATTTGTTTTAATCAAGCATATTGACTCAAACCGTAAATGACCATTTCATTAAAATAAACAAACAAACAAGCATTGTTTTCGTTCTTCTGAATGTGAGTCTTTCTGTGTTTGAAAACAAAAATTTAGGTATGCTGATTGTGGAACAAAATAGCCATTAAGTTCTAGCCTTTGAAAGGACTTAAAACAAACTAGATGACCCTACAACTAATGTAGCGTTGCCATGCTTCATTTCCCACTTGTAGGTCAATAGTGTAGCCTAGCTTCTATTGTTTGAGTTATTACCGAAGTAAAAACCTCAAGCGGTATATGATACCAAGGAAGTTTGATTGCTAGGTCAATTCTCTTTAAACCTAAACTTATAGGTAGAAACGGAATCGTAAATTCCTTTCATTTGTTCCTTGTTTTCCTATTTCTTGTACCCTTTCTTATAGTCTTAAGAATTGAAATCTCTAGTGTTGACTTTTATACTTTGTTAGATATGTCCAATGTCACTCCAACAAGGTTCTTACCATTTTATGTTGAATATTAAGTTTCAACTAGATGATCTTACTAGAAGCTTCTAAAGTTCTCTAAGCATCGATCTATTCCAATGTCTAGGGACTAGAATCATTCGAGAATTAAATGGACAAAGATATTAGGTTGTTGACCATTGGTAAAGCTGAGCGTTTAAACTCAATGCTTTATGATCTCAAAACTACATTGTATTTTTTTTGAATCCACGAGCACCAACCGGTTCGCCATTTGATTTTGATATTCGAAAACAACCATAAAAGTCACTAAAAGAAATGTACATTTTAAATTGCTCATTTTCTCTCATTTCCGTGAATCGTTTCTTGGATTCATTACCAATCGAGGAAATTTACTGTTACCTTTCTAAAAGGATTTACTGCAGTGCAAGATATTTAATTATAAACAATAATTAAAACATACATTGAAGCATGCAAAGTCTAAACATTTATCATGAGTAATAACTTGAAAATTAAAGCAATTATGCAATTTAAACAAGTCATTAGCATTTTATTCGAGTTTATTGTTCCGGCAGGTGTGAATAAAATGATTCCAAGACCCTAAAACCATTGAAGGATTAAGCACATTATGTATTTAGACTCAATTCTAAAATCTTTTAGGTAAGCAAAAGCCTTTTGCTAATAGTCTAGAAACTACTCTTGGTTAATAGGTACGTCTAAGAACTTATTAGGTAAACCTATCAATTTTGCCACGACATAAAAGGACTCCTTACTTAAATCGTTGAGTTTCACCAAAACTAACATGTACTCACAATTATTTGTGTACCTTACCCCTTTAGGAGCAATAAGTAACACCTCGCTGAGCGTAAAACTATTACTCCCTCCGTATTTATTTAAGGGATACAATTGTCTTTTCCGGCCGTATTTATTTAAGAGATACACTTGCCATTTTTAGTAACTTATCAACCCCACCATCTAATTAAATAATACATCTAATTCACCCTATGACCCACCATCCTATTAAACAAATAATTTCATAAACCCACCCCACCTCCCACCCCACCAAAATGACATGGTCCTCACTTGTTTACTTATTAAAATATATACCCAACCCCACTTGCTTTATTATTTTATTTCATTCAATTCTTTTTCTTAATACCCGTGCCCGACCAAGTGTATCTCTTAAATAAATACGGAGGGAGTACTAGATTGATGTAAAGGTTATCCAAGTAAGTGTTATTTTGGCATGGCACCTTTTAACTCAATTTTTAAGTTTGGAACTTAAGGCTCTTACTATGTTGGTTAGATTTTAAGTGAACTAAAATCCTTAATCATGCAAGATAATCAAGCCACAATCTCATGCATATTTAAGACATATTTAAAAGCAATAAATAACTTAAAGCATGATAAGATAAATGTGAACTAGTATGGCCCGACTTCATCTTGAAGCTTCAACTTCAAAGTCCGTCTTGAAAATGGATTGGAAACTCCGTCTTTGAATTTCACCGTGGGAGGCGCCATTTTCTTCAAATAGGATCAGCTATAATTAAACTAATTACAACTATTTGATGGTACGCAGAACATATTTGAATTGCAAAACAAATTTGGTGCATTAGACCAATTACATTCAAATTAATGGTACGCAGACCATATTTTCTATCCTATTTGGGCCATACTTGTCACTTCATAACCTGCAAAACAGTACATATACAATATATAATTCACCCATTCATCATCATGAATGGCCCACATAGCTGGTTAGTAAAACACGTTGTATGCATCACATAAATATTTGCTGCAATTAATCAAGGGCACCAATAATCTACCAATTATTCAGTCCTTATTAATTCTAATCGAGTTGTTTAACCTTAAAGGATTTGTAGACCTAATCAAGAGTTTATGACTAAAATTGCTCCCACTTAACCAATAACTTTATATGCTTTACTAATTTTAAACATAAAATTGTATTTCTAGTCTAACCGGAAACATACAAGTTTAATTAAAATTTAAAGCTCATATAAAATTATAATCGAATCCACTTATTTAATTTATTTTTCAGTTGAATTAAATAAATTTAAATTAATTCAAGGTTTAATTTTAGTAAAATAATTAGTATAAATTAAAATTTATAAGAATTATAATATTCAAAATTAAAATCCGAGAAAACAATTTAAATTATTAATTTTAAAATTAATTAAAATTATTTCCGAACTGAAAATTTAAAATTAAAACGAAACGCATCAATAGTTTGCAAGACGAGGCACTTGGGCTTGCGCCCAAGCCCCATCGAGCTACGAGGCCCATTGCCCCGTGCCATTGATCGTTGCCCATGGCTCGCACAGTGACATCACACACACGCCCCATCGCCACGCACACACGCAGCCTTGAGGGCTACGCTGCGCGCAGCTTGGTGCTGTGTCGTGGCTGCCTACCTTTCGGCAGGCTTGGTGCGTCTTGGCGCAGCGCACTGCTGCCCACACGCATCATGCTTAGCGCTGTGTGCCCACTACCCTCGCCCATCGCCTAGCATGCACGACTAGGCCTACAGCCTTGCGTGCCGCATAGCTAGTTGCTCGCTGCATTCGTACCGCACGGGCGACGAGCTCCCTTGCTCGTCGTCGCGTGCCCGCACTATACAACACCCCTTAAGGGTAACACGTAGCTTCCTTTGCTTTGTGCGTGCAACATTTATGAGCGTTTTCATAAAATTTAAAATTTTAATTTAAAATTAACGACAAATTAATAAATCATATTAATTTCATAATTTTAGGGCGAAAAATCGAAAATTTATTAATCAATTAATTTCCGATTAACATGGATTCAAATCTAGGTCATAAAAATTTAAAATTTAACATAAATTAACAATTTTTATAGTGGATTTTAATCATGGATACCTAATTAAATTATTAATTAATTATGAAAAACAAATCAATTCTAAATTATTCGAATTTCAACAAATTAATCATAATTACAAATTAGGTTGTATAATTAACAAGTCTAGTCATTCAAATTTGTTAAACATATACTGTAGGTCAATAAAAAAACTCAAGATTTATCACAAGAATCGCAAATATTCAATTTAACATCTTAAATTTACAAACTTTTGCGTTCAAAAATCTAAAACCTCCGAAAAGTCATAGTTAGGCTTCGAATTTGGGAATTTTGGGTTCGGCCGAAAAATATTAATTTTGTCAAAATTTTAGAATGCCTTTTACATGCGGAATTGACACAAAAATCACTCGATTTGGATGAGTAACGAAGAAACTGCCAAAAAACTGCGTACATATAATTAAATAAACGCAATTTGCAATTAATTAACAATTACGAAAATTAATCACCCCTTTTAATTCTTTGCAAATTTGTAAAATTTAACCATGTCATGCAATTTAGATTATGAAAACAATAAGAGGCTCGTGATACCACTGTTAGGTTATGATACATATGACAAAACATAAATCATGCGGAAAACCTTAATCCCAGGAAACATATTATTTACACATAATCATTTAGCATAATTTAGGTGCATACACTTTGTAGCGTGCCCTTCCTAACTGCGCTAGAACCGAACAAGAACAAGTCTTTATGACTCCAAGTCGTCCCTCCGTAGATAGTCCACAGCACGTCCGGATCCGCATTAAGCTTGACCAACTAGAATCGCCCTTAAGGTTCTAAGAATTTCGGCTAAATAGGTTGCAAGTGTTTGGCTGATCTTTGCTTCAAAATCTTACCTTTGAATACTTCAGTGTTGTATATAAATTTGTAACCCTAGTCCCCTATTTATAGAGTTATGGAAAAGGACTTATAATCCTATTAGAATACTAATTTAGTTTAATTAGAATCCTGCTAGGACTCTATTAAATAAACTTTATCTATTAGGATTAGAATTTAATCATATGTCGAATCCCGATAGCTTTAGGATTCGTAGAGCACGCACACGAGCATCGCACGAGCACCGTACACCCGCGTGCAGGCCTTGCGGCCCACGCTGAGCGCACAGCGCCTAGGCCCAGCTCGCTGCCTGTGATCCGCGCGCGCGCCCAAGGCCTTGGTTGGGCCTAGCCTTGCGCTGGGCATGGTCGAGGCTTGGCGTGTGGTTTGTTGCGTGTGGCTTGCTGGGCGACGGCCTGGCTTCGTGCTGGGCCTTCGTCTAGCGAGCCTCGTCCGATGCTAATTCGTACGATACACTTCCGATTAAATTCCCGATTCCGGAATTCATTTCCGATACGAGCAATATTTAATATTTCTGATTCCGGAATTAATTTCCGTTTCGAACAAATATTTAATTTCCGTTTCCGAAATTATTTTTCGATTTCGATAATATTTCCGATTCTGACAATATTTCCGTTTCCGGCAATATTTCCGATTCCGGCAATATTTCCATTTCCAATAATATTTTCCGATACGTACCATGTTTCTGTTTCCGGCAACATCTACGACTTGGATAATATTTATATTTCCGATACGATCCATATTTCCGTTTTTGGCAACATCATCGTTTCTGGAGTATTCATTTCTTGCTTTTGACGATCTCAGATCCCACTGAAACGAAGATCCAACGATTCCGAATATCCATAGATGGAGTATTTAATGCCATTAAATACTTGATCCGTTTACGTACTATTTGTGTCACCCTACGGATTCAGTCAAGAGTAAGTTGTGGATTAATATCATTAATTCCACTTGAACTGAAGCAGCCTCTAGCTAGGCATTCAGCTCACTTGATCTCATTGAATTATTAACTTGTTTAATTAATACTGAACCGCATTAATTAGACTTATCATTAAATGCATACTTGGACCAAGGGCATTATTTCCTTCAGCACTCTCTCCTCCCTTTTCGTGCTTCTCCACAACCACCACCAACGCACGCAACCACCACCCAGCGCGGCCACCTGCGCCACCAGAAGCGTCGCCCAGCCTCCGCGACCACCCGTCTGTTGTCGCGCCGACGACGACGACGACGACGACGACAACAACAACAACAACAACAACAACAACAACAACAACAACCAGTCCGAGAGTGTACCACTACAAGAGGTGCAACGATAACCATCCTGGTAAAGACTGCAAGGGAGACTTAGTGACTTGTAACTACTTCCAAATGAGGGGGCCATAGGGTGTATAAGTGCTTCACTAAGCAAAAGAAGGAGCAGAATCGCAATGAGAGTGGTTACCAGGGAAAGTCGAGATTTAACCATTTAGGGAATCAGGGTTCGAAGCATGTAGGGGCTCAGAACAACCAAGGGAGCTACAATAAACCTACTAATGAGAATAACAACTAGAACAAGGCTCTGGGTAAATTGTCCATAATGAGTCGAAATGAAGTTGAACGATTTGCGGACGTAGTTTATGGTACTTTTTTCTGTCTTCGTGCTAGTTAAAACATTGTTTGATTCGGGGGCGACTTATTCATTTGTTTCGTCATCTGTTGTTAAAAGTCTAAAGGTAGTAGATTTTGAGGTGATTGATTTACCTGTTACTATGCCTACTGGTGTAACCATAAGGTGTACCAAATTGTTTAAGAACTTGCCTTTGAAGATAAAAGAATGCATTTTTCCTTCTAATTTGATAGAGTTTAATCAGGGGGGCCTAGATGTAATTATGGGGATAGACTGGCTAAGTTTGTACAAGGCCAAGATAGACTATGAAATTCATAAAGTAAGTTTAAGAAACCCTATTGGGAATTTGACCTCATATAGGCATTTTGAGAATCCAAGAAATTTGGAGAGATTTATGCAATGCAAGTGAGAAAATTGATTAAGAAGGGGTGTGAGCTATTTTTCTGTAGTGTGTTAGATGTGAGTAAAGGGGTGGGGTGAAGATCGAGGATGTTCCCATTGTGAATGAATTCCTGGATGTATTTCCTAGCGAGATTGCAGGTATGCCACCTTCAAAAGCCTTTGAGTTCACTATACACTTAGTTCTTGGAACGACACCGATATTTAAAGCACCATATAGAATTGCACCTCCAGAAATGAGCAAATTGAAGACACAATTGCAAGATTTGTTCGATAAGGGGTATATTAGGCCTAGTGCATCACCGTGGAGAGCTCCTGTGTTGTTTGGTAAGAAGAAAGATGGGAGTATGAGGTTGTGCATCGATTATAGGAAGCTGAACAATTTAACCATCAAGAAAAAGTACCCTTTGCCTAGGATAGATGACCTATTTGATCAATTTAATGGGAAAGTGTGTTCTCGAAGATCGATTTGCGTTCGGGGTATCACCAATTAAGGGTAGCTGATAAGGATATACCTTAGACCTTATTTAGGACTCCTTATGGTCATTATGAGTTTACAGTAATGCCTTTTGGGTTAACCAATGCACCTGCCATATTTATGGCCTTAAGGAATAGAATTCTCCAAAATTCCTAGATAAGTTCGTTGTTGTATCATTGATGATATACTGATTTATTCAAAGAATGAGAAAGAGCATGATTAACACTTGACGATTATTTTGGAAACGCTTAGGAAGAATCAATTGTATGTCAAGTTCTCTAAGTGTGAGTTCCTTTTGGAGAAAGTAGCACTTTTGGGTCCCTGTAGATCCTGTTAAGATCCAAGCTGTGAGTGAGTGTCCTACTCCAAAGAATGTGTCTGGTATCCGAAGTTTCCTAGGCTTAGATGGCTATTATAGGAGGTTTGTGAGAGACTTTTCGAAGAGAGCAAAACCAATGACCAACTCGATGAAAAAAGAATCAAAATTCGAGTGGAGTGAGAAATGTGAGGAAGCTTTCAAGATTTTTAAAGAGCGTTTGACCTCCCCACTTGTTGTCGTGTCAGTTGAAACCTTATGAGTCTAATTACCCTACACATGACCTGGACTTAGTTGTTATTGTGTTTTCTTTGAAGATTTGGAGAAATTACCTTTATGGGGCAACACGTATGATCCTTACCGACCATAAAAGTCTGAAATTTTGGCAAAAGGTTCAGTTAAATCTTGGGGACAACATTGAAAATGAGTACCCCCGTAAATATATAAAGTTTATTAGTACTCCCTCCGTCCCAAAATTATCTTCCTGCTTTCCTAAACGAGCGTCCCAAAATTATCTTCCTGTTTCTAATTTTGGCTACTAAGGTCCCCACTTTCCCATGTACTATATTAATTAAAATTGAATTGAAAACCCCACACATGTACTATATTCCACTTTTCCCATGTACTATATTCTCTTTCACATGTATTTTATTCCACTTTTCCATACAACTCAATCATTATTTGTACTTTATTCCACTTTTTCATTTACTATATTCCACTTTTCTTAAAATCCGTGTTTTTGGTCAAACAGAAAGATAATTATGGGACGGAGGGAGTATATTTTAACGTATAATTAATTATATTTAAAGGAAATTTGTGAATTTTAGTAATATATATATATATATATATATATATATATATATATATATATATATATATATATTTAATGTATATTTATTTTATTTAAATTCATTTTAAATATTTTAATAATTTATGAAATCAAACATTTTTAGAATAATAATTCGAAAATGATTTGAAACATAGAAACACTTCGGTTTGGGAAAAGTATTTCTAATCGGGTTTGAACTCAAACACTCTCAAATTGGAAAAGGAATCCTAATCCTATCCCAAATATAAAAGCCCACAAAGTAAATAAACCCCCTAAACCCCAAAGTCTACCCACACAACAAATTTTCTCTCCTCACTCCTCTCAATTTTCACATGAAAACCTCCCTCCTATTTTCTTTTCCTATCCTCCCTCTTGCACGACACTCTTCTACTCCCTCTTTGCTGCTCCTCTAGACTGCACCACCATCAGCCCGCACGTCAGCCACCAGCCGCGCCACTGCCGACTGCCCTACCATCGGCCTCTCTTCCTCTCTCCCTTCGCCTTCGCAAACGCCAACACTCTCTCCTCCCTTTTCGTGCTTCTCTCACAACCACCACCAGCGCACACACCCACCACCCAACGCGACCACCTGGGGCACCAGACGCGTCGCCCAGCCTCCGCGACCACCCGCCTGCTGCCGCTCCGCCCTACTGCCGGCCAACGATCATTCTCTCTCTCCCTTTTGGTTATTTCTTTAACCCTAAAACAATTTAATGTTTTAATTTTGTTTTATTAAGTTAATTAATGTTTTCATGCTTTAAATTTATGGTTTTAATTATGTAAATATAGAATTCAGATTTATATATTTGCATAATGAATTTATTAATTTTGTTAAATAAGGGTTTTTTACTTATTAAAGCATAAATTTTAAAGGTTTTAATACTTTTAAATCATGGTAGGATGATTATAAGTTATTAAAGTTATTTATTTTTATGATTTTAAGTATGTTGGATACATTTTGAAGTAGTTTAAAATTATTTTATATTGCTGGAAATTGCAAAGGGCATGTTTTATTGGAGTTTATGATCATTTGTGATCATTAGTGAAGTAATCACTATGCTAGAAGGTTCAGTAGTTAAGTTTTGATGTTGGGGAATGTTCCAAATATGTTTAGGAAGGGTTTGAAATACCCTGATGTTGTTATAAATTCAAAGAGGATTGATATGAATTTATATTGGTTGTTTTTAGGTGGAGAATTCTCCGTATGCGACTTTTGAGTTTCTTAAACTGGCCTCGCAATTTGTTTACACAAGGTACGTACATACCATGTGTTGATGGATGTGGTATAATGAATGGAAATCATGTTGAATTTATGTATGACTTGATTTTGTTAAAATTTGCATGTTTGACGTCGTTGAATAAACATGTTGAGCATGAGAATTTTATTATAAGATTTATATCATGTTCGCATGAATGATTGGTGCCAGCATGGTTTGGGAACATTATATTATTTATATATTGGCAAGGATCATGATTGATCGTTGTTCCTTGTTTAGTATTTCACTACTTTATGAGGATCGTGGACCTTGTTAGTAAGTTGATATTTCACACCTACGTAAGGTAGTTGACCATTGAATTGGTAAATTAAGTATTGAATTAATTGAAATTAATTCTAGATTAATCGTTGTGTGATCATTTATTTAATTCCAGGATAAAAAGAAGTTGTGGTTGTTTGTTGATTATGATATTTATGTTATTGATGAGTCATAGCAATAATAATTGGTAATTCAAGTAAAGTGAAACCGGATAGCAGTAGCTTTAGAGTGTGTACGTCTAAAGTGACGGACAATTAGGAGTTGGAGTTCATGGTGGTAGCCCATGACTTTTTCTGGGACCGGATTGATCACCGTGCTCTATTTTAATTAAAAGGTTCCTTTATCTTGTAGTCATAGGAATACGGAGTCGCGCCCGTATTCTGTCTTCCAAATGGAAGGATTTGCAGTTAGACAACTCAGTCAATTGACTAAACCAATTAAATGAATTGTTTTTCAAGTCAGTCTTGTAAAGGTTATTTGCGAGTCTTTATGATGTTACTTATTATTGTTTATTATTTGTTAATATCATGTTAGGATGTAATAGAATCATGTTAGGATTGTTCGTTTAATGGAATCATGTTAGGATTATTATTGATTTAGTATGTAGTACTGATGAGCGACATTTATGTCGCTCTTAGCTTAGGATTTTATGTTAGTTTTTATACTTTTTTTTATAGTTTTTGTAGCTTTTTGTGTGAATTTTATAAGTTTCGTTCCATCTTGTGCTTTATAGGTGATTATGATGAAAAGTGATGGAAAACAAGTAGAATCAAGCCAAAACAGGGCTTGAGCGATCAAGTGATGGTTTGTGCGCCCGAACAGAGGAGTGCAAATGAGTACAAGGAATATCCAGTTCTGTGCGATCGAACGTGCTCTGTTGTTCGGTCGCACAAGATTGATTTTTGGAGTCAGAAGGTCTCTAATTTGGGATGCGATCGCAAAGCCTACTATTCGACAGCACGGGTTTTGTGCGACCGAACGTGCTCTGTTGTTCGGTCGCACAGGTTTGGTTTTTGGAGGCAGAATGTCCCTAATTTGGGATGCGACCGCACAAGGTCATCAACTCGACCGCACAAGAGTTGTGCGCCCACACAAGGCTTTTCGTTCGAGCGAATCATGCTACAGAGGAATTGTGAGCCAAAGAAACTCCATTCGACCGAACAGGGTTCTTCGTTCGGTCGCACATGACGAAGGAAATGTTCTTCGCTGCCTTCGCTCGCACAGGACCCAATATGTGCTCGAATGACTCTTTTACGTTCGGTCGCACAAAAGGTCTGTGCGACCGAATGGTTGCGCGGGCTGCTCTTATTCGAATTTTGGCTTCTATTTGGGGAAACTTATAAATAGATTTTTCGATTATTTTGTGAAGTGTAGAATTTTAGTTGATAATTTTAGATTCTCAAAGTTAGTTTTTCAGCATTTCTAGAGAGAGAAACTCTCCTCCATTGAAGCATCAATTTGTAATTCTCTAAACTCTTCTTCTAATTTTGTGCAATTCAATTTAATTTCTTAATTCTTGCTTTTGTTGTGATTGTTGATTGTTCTATAATTCCTTCAATTCTTGAATTCATCTTGATTTTACTTAGTTACTTTGATTCTTAATTCTCTTGTTGATTGTTCAATTGATTGTTCTAGTCTTTGTTTCTCTCTTCTTAATCCTTCAATTTCATGCTTGCTAGTGTAGAATTAATGGATTTCTTGATTCCTAGAATGGCTAGTGAGTAGATTTAGGTTAGGGAAAGGGGAAAAACTAGGGGCCTAATTAGGGGAATTTGATGATTTAATTGATTAATGATTGATGTGATTAAATTGATTTAGTGCTAGGATTTTCCATGATCAATTGAGTAGTAGTTGCAAATGCTAGTTGATTGAGTTAGATTGGAATGTATGATTTAGGTTTGCAAGACATTGTGAGCCTAATTCATGCAAGTGAATTATAGCACCTATTATATGCTAGCTAATCTAGCTTAGGACTATGCGAAAGCTTTCCATAGGCTAGGTTGATTCGCGTGCTCTATCCGAGAGGTGGCGAGTACGTCATCAGTTTTCATTCCCCTATGTGCTATTTCATTGCATCATTCATGATTACTATATGGTAGTTCATTTCCCCCGATTTCCCTAGACTATCCCCAACTCCCTAACGTTTAGTTTCCTTGATTCAATCTATAGGGCGTTTCTCCCAAATGGAACCCAAAATTCGAATAAGAGCAAACCGCGCAACCATTCGGTCGCACAGACCTTTTGTGCGACCGAACGTAAAAGAGTCATTCGAGCACATACTCGGTCCTGTGCGACCGAAGGCAGCGAAAAACATTTCCTTCGTCATGTGCGACCGAACGAAGAACCCTGTTCGGTCGAATGGAGTTTCTTTGGCTCACAATTCCTCTATAGCATGATTCGCTCAAACGAAATACCTTGTGTGGGCGCACAACTCTTGTGCGGTCGAGTTGATGACCTTGTGCGGTCGCATCCCAAATTGGGGACATTCTGCCTCCAAAAACCAAACCTGTGCGACCGAACAACAGAGCACGTTCGGTCGCACAAAACCTGTGTTGTCGAATAGTAGGCTCTGCGATCGCATCCCAACTTAGAGACCTTCTGACTCCAAAAATCAATCATGTGCGACCGAACAACAGAGCACGTTCGATCGCACAGAACTGGATATTCCATGTACTCATTTGCACTCCTCTTTTCGGGCGCACAAACCATCACTCGATCACACAAGCCCTGTTTTGGCTTGATTCTACTTGTTTTCCATCACTTCTCATCATAATCACCTATAAAGCACAAGATGGAACGAAACTTATAAAATTCACACAAAAAGCTACAAAAACTATAAAAAAAGTATAAAAACTAACATAAAATCCTAAGCTAAGAGCGACATAAATCAAACTCCCCCAAGCTAAGAGTTTGCTAGTCACTAGCAAACTAAACTCAACTAGGAAAGAATGAGCAACTATTAGAATCCTACAAACTGAAAAACACAATAAACCAGCAAGCCTAATCAAGGCAAGACTAAAAATGAAAAGCACAAACCAAGAAAATAAAGAAAGAAAAGAAGAAGAAAAGAAAAGAGAAGAAAAGAAATTAAACTATAAAATCCAAGATAGGGCCTTTATTATGGAACGAGTATAAAAGAACACTAACATTACCAATAAAATAAATGAATACACGCTAACTAATGTCCTAAATCGAGTGAAAGATTCAAGTGCCAAGCAAAGCGAACTAGGGGTGAACACTAATCAATTCCCCTTCAACCGAGCATACCACGTCAAATCTCTAGATCTTTTCCACCCTTGAGAGTAGTGTCTCGAGACACCGCGAAGGCGCCGGAGAAAATAAGATAGGCTACCCGACATCTTAGCATGACAATCCCATTCCATAAACTTGACCAAATCCTCCCTACACCGACAATGACCACTCAAAAGGGTCAAGAGGACTTTTTAGGGTGTAACGTAGGCTAGGGGTAAGGTGGGGAACAAATTTGGTAATTTGGTGCTCATACCTAAAGTGAAGCGCAATAAGAACTCAACTCAAGCAAAATGAACCAAATACAAAATCATACCACTTATTTGGGGTACCCCCACGCTTATTCAACAACAATTCTAAACTACAACTCTTTTTGCACTTTTCTTGATTTGATTTTCTCTTTTTTTTGCATTTCAATTGAAACTTTTCTCATGCCTTGTTTTTCTCTATTTTTGGCTTTTTCAAAACTTTTATTTCTCATTTTTGCTTTTGCATCACTTATTCACTATATACAACACCACTACAAAAAAGAGGTACATATTGAGACGGAATCATTGTGACGGTCTAACAAAGAGTCGCAAGGAAATTGGGGCGCGAATATTAATTTGTAAATTGCGACGCTTTAGAGAGCCGCAAAATATTTCGACGCTCTAAAGCGTCGCTATTTACAAAAAAAAGACACGTGTGTTGCACGTGTTTGTGAGGCAGCAAAGCAACTGAATTTTTGGGCAAAAAATCCCGCCTAACTCTCTGCTTTTTTCGCAGAATCCCGCCTAACTCTCAACCCACATCCCACGTTTCTCTCAACCTCCTCCCACCGACATACCTTGCTGCGTTACGAAAACTAACCACCCTCGTCAGATTTCCGATGAATTCGTCTCTCTCCTCCTCACCTTCAGCACCGGCCATTAACGAATTCCTTGAATTCCGTCTTCAACCTTTACGTTAGCAAAGTCAAATCTCCCAGTAAAAGCTATCTCACTCCTCATCCTATAAATTCATGAAAAATCCCAATTATTGAATTCACAATTCGCCCAACAAATTCAAGATAAATTCGTTGCTCTCTCTGGTTTTTAATTGGAGAAATTCAAGCATACTCTGGTTTCTTAATTGCTGCTTCATCCTCGGTGTTGCCGGATATATTCGCCAGGTATTTTTGGTCTGCTTCACGCCTTCACTATTTGATTTTTATCATATAACAATGTTTAGGTTTGATTCACTATTTTAATTTCCGTCATATATTGTTAATTCACGTTTTTTCATGTCAATTTCTAATGTCAATCATATGCCTTTAAGTTTTCCATGTTATATTGCATCCTTAATTCAAGAAAAAAACTAGAATGGGTCTTCTTAGTTTCTGTGATTTTCTATATAGCGCTTACAGAGTGCTTGCTATTTCATTTATTTTAGTTTTCAATTGCAGATAGTTGGTAATTTGGACGATAGTTGGAAAGTGGTGAACGTCTGACTTCTTCTTCCGTGTTGTTACTACTGTAGGTATTGTCTATCTATTTCAAATTTTCTGCGGTATCTTTCTTGAATTACTTTGTACTTTTGTGATTCCATAGTTTTAAATTTGCAACTTTTAGTTGGCCTAGAATCTTTGAAATTTGGATACATGGCAATGCTTTGTATAAAGACACAGACATTTAGTGAGATTTAGGTGATAATCTCTGACCAAGATATCTGGTACTTAGTATGAAAAATCTGTTGTCAATCTTTGAGACACCTAGCTGTACTTGGTTAGTTTAGGTTGTCTTTAGTGAGAAACTTGGTGCATCAAATGTGCATGTTGTGACCTTAGAGAGGCCTTTTCTCTTCTTTGATTTCTTCATTAGTGTTTCTATGATTTAATGAATGACATACTTGTTAAAAGTAGTAATAGTTAACAGTAGTAATAGAAACAGAGGCTAATTAATATGGCACTTCTATATTAGTTGTATATGACAGCTTTCCTGATGATTAGTATCCAGATGCCGAAGTGGTTGCCATCTTGTTGATTAATCTGTATATATATTGAGCCTACTAGCTTTAAAACTCAGAGTTGTTATGATTAATCTATATATATATGTTGAGCGTACGTAACTTATATGACACCAAGATGGTCTTTTGCGTAAGACCGCCTTTATAAAAGTTTGTATTTTCCTTTGTTAAATCAACCACACTCCAAAATACATTGACAACAAGATGCTAAAGTAAAAGCCATTC
Organism: Spinacia oleracea; assembly: GCF_020520425.1. NCBI lineage: Eukaryota > Viridiplantae > Streptophyta > Magnoliopsida > Caryophyllales > Amaranthaceae > Spinacia > Spinacia oleracea. The sequence continues at coordinate 45,501,262 of NC_079488.1, forward strand.
TCTGGAAATGGTAGTAGCATGGTAAATTTTATTACATATTTACTCTACTCATAGTTTCCAACAGCTCATCATGTTACTTTAGAAGAGTTGTTTTCTTTTTTGTTCTAGTAGGGCCGTAGGGGTAAGTTAATATAGCAGTGAAACCAAACAAGAAATCCATACATATGGATATTCCAGTCCATTCTTTCCCTTTTGAAGACGGTGATACAACTTCCAAGCAATTTATAGTACTAGAATGATATTTTTCAGCTTAATCATTAAGCTACGCCACCATTTAGGCAAACATAACTCGTAGAAAACTAAAAACTAGGGGAAGGAATTGGAGCTAACTGTTCAGTTGCATCCCATAACTCAATCCTCGTTAAAAATGAAAAGAGGTAAGTGTGACAGACTTACCTTGGGGGCCATATAACCAAGTGTTCCTGTCTCTCCAGTCATGTCACTAGGATTTGACGCCTCAACACGGGCTACATCGAAATCTGCTATTTTCAGAGTCCTAGTTTTATCTAGTACCATGTTCTCTGTCTTTACATCTCTATGAACAATCTTCTCAGAATGGAGATAGCTCAACCTGTTGAAAACACAACATATTAGGTTGGATGAGTTTGCAAAATTATTTGTCGCTATAGAACTTATACTAATTATTTGAACCCTTTCACTTAGCATTTTCTACTGTTATCTATAACTTCTTTTGAGGCTACACTGTTTTCTGTGACTGATTATGTGAAATGTGTGACCGATGGACTGACTGTAAGTAGAAAAGAACTGAACAAACTTTGCACAAAACAGAACTGAGCTTTACAAAGCAGAACTTAGTATTAGGTGACTGATAAGCTCATTGTCTGTCTGTCATCGTTATGTTAAGCTACTGCATGCTTTCTATATGTCATAACTCTAGTATTAGGTAGTGGCAGTGTATCGCAGTGTTAAATATCTTATCTTATCAGCACTTGACTTATCTTTATTATAAATTTCTTTGCCTTTCCCTGCTTTAGTTGGCACCAAATATAGGTTTGACTACCAGTTGTATGGAGTAAGGAATAAACCTATGCAGTAAGCACCCTAATCTGAATATATGCAGTTCAAAACACAGAGAAGTGAGAGTAGCTTTGAACTATAGCTTAACTGAGTTAAGGGATAGAACATCCGGTTTTGATTTTTGAACTGTCATAGCTGGGATGATAAACTCAGATAACCATTTCTGAGTTTCTATCATCCGGTTTTGAACTGTCATAGCTAACCAAATATTATCTTATCAGCACTAGCTTATTGTTTATCTGAGTTTATCATGCCAAGTTGAGAGTAGCTTTGAACTATAGCTTATCATCCGGTATTATTTATCTGAGTTTGCAAAATTATTTGTCACTCTAGAAAGATCAAGCGCCAACTGGTGGACAACCTTAAGAGCTAGCTTCTTCCTTCGATTATTAATGAGGTATTTCTTTAGGGCACCTCTAGGAAGATATTCCACAACAACACATCAGATATTTCTAGGGATGCTAATTAGGCCACTTTCTGTTTGTATTTGTAGTCCTGAGGCCCCCATCTTTGCCCCAATAAACTGCAGCATGCATAAATGGTTTTTATGACTACGAGCTTTGATAATAACATATCAGTTAGTTTCAACATGTATCGAGTTAAAAGTAACAGTAACAAATTTTTGAGATGGATGGTTTGGCTACACTTTAGGTTCTATTGTTAGAAAGAACGACATTGTATTCTTCTGTTGAATTATTTTGAACTTGCGAGTAAGGGTTTATGGTAAAGAGTCGTTACCTAGCTTTTTTTAGTGCTTCTCTATAGAGCTGTTTAGAGTATTTTTTATTACATACCTGAACTTTTTATCTCTATTGATTTTAGAAAATAGATCATGCATTACATGACAATAGATCAGTCCTAGGCTATTTACGACATAGAAAATAGATCAGTCCTGCTCTGATCAATCCTGATCAGATCAGTCCTGATCAGATCATTCCTGATCAAATCAGTCCTGATCAGTCCTTACTGATCCATCCTGATCACTTCTGATCAGTTCACTTCTTCTCCTGATTTGTGTTGGTGTTGTTTAGGTTTAATTACTTTATCCCACACATAAATAATGTAATTGGAATTGGAAAACATCCCAATTTATGATGGTGTTGCTAATATAACTATCGAACCTTAACTATATACATAATGTGTTGCGCATAACCGGGAAAAAATGGGAAACATTAACAGAAAAAGTATTAGAGGTTATGCAATTGCACCGGATAGGAGTGTGTCACTAAATCAGTTCAAGCTCAATCATGAGATTATCGTTCTATTTGAATAACTCTATTCTTAACAAATTAATAGAATCTAATCCAAAATTGTGATTACTATTCTTATTTCATTATTCAAACAAACACTAGCTAAGAGCTTAAGAAGTGGAGCAATACATACTGATTGCTACGGTGTACAAGTTATAAATAATTGATCGTGGAATTGATGAGTCATAATAGAAGAGTAATCTATAATGACTAATATTTAGATTAGACATAACAAGGTAGGATTAATATTATTATAAAACTTTTGGGAGTCTCTTTAATTATGTGTTGTGTTCTGTCAACTTCCTAGAATATGAGATAATATGGCTGCTTAATACGGAGTATGGTGATCACTTTTGAGTAATAAATGGAATAGCTAGCTTTCTATGGACTGTGAACACTTGCACTCTCAGACGACATAGAAAATAGATCAGTCCTGATCAGATCAGTCCTGATCAGATCAGTCCAGATCAGTCCTGATCAGATCAGTTCTGAACAGTCCTTACTGATTAGTCCTGATCAGTCCTGATCAGTCCTTACTTCTGATCAGTTCACTTCTGATCAGTTCACTTCTTCTCCTATCCCTCTACGTTCACCACTATCTCCTTTCTCTCTCCTCTGGTATTTTTGTCGCCCCACAATAACGACTTTCGTAAACTCAATTGCTTGATCCCCTTATCGCGGAGTAGATTGCAGATAATATTTTCTTTTACTTTCCATGTAGAAAAAACTCCCTTCTTTGACCTGCGCTTAGCACATTGCTTCCCTACATTTGTTCATTTTCATGGAGCATTCATGGTCATGAATTGATATGTTTATAGTGTTTTCTGTTTAAGTTGATAACTTCATCTACTATATTTTTTAGATTTTAAATTCCTGATAATGTTGTTGTCCTTATATTTTGACCATAATTTATCAACATTATCAGGTTTCGCCGACCTCACCGGTTCAAGGTTTCCTGTGATTCTTTAGCATTGTTCGTAGGTTCGTGCATCAGTTCGTGCGTTGCTACACCGGTTCAAGGTTTCCTGCGAGTCTTTAGCGTTGTTCGTAGGTTCGTGCATCGGTTCGTGCGTTGCATCTGCTCTTTGATACTAGAGGTATGTATACTATAAAGTTCCTTTTAGGTTTTTTATTGGACAATTGTTATTTCCCAAATTTTGTATGGACAAGGGTGGGCTACAACTCTGCAAGTTAGGTTTGTTAAGTGTTAGAATATAATTTCCGTGGCTTTACATTTCCTCGATGTCCAATATATATACAATGAGCATATACCGACGTTTATTGTGCTATCATAACTTACGTCAATCATGCAAAAGTTGGATCTTTCTATTGTATTCCTGTTGATTTAATTTCAAATGTTTTGATATAATAGCTTCAAATTTGTAAGTAGGTATTTTTGTTAGCTTTGGCATTTTGTGTTGGTATTGTTTGTCTAATTACATTATCCCCACTGCATAATTTTGCTTAGCTTAATTACATTTAATCCAAGAAATTTTACCATAAATTCTGATTATGTGATGCCACGTTACTTAAGGTACTCTTACTCTTTTTAAAAAATGGATTTATATTGTTGTCTTTGTGTGAAGTTGAAAGTATCACCTTGTGCGCTAAAATCACATGCTTTATTTTCCTTGCAAATTCATGTGAAGTTGAAAGTATGATCTTGTACGCAAAAAGAAAATATAATATGGAAGTGATAGAGGGTAATAACTTTTAGAAGATGAAGATAGATCACAAACATTAGTCACTAAGGAAGAATGATTAAACAAAAAACCATAAGTTATGGTATGAATTAAGAAGAGTTGTGTACGGAGGTGTTATGTGACTTAAATTAATCTCGTGTGATATATCAAGGTTCTAAGAATGATCATAATATTTTAATAAGTACATATAAAAATTTCCTATTCTGCGACCGACGTATATTACTAATTACTCAACTAATTTCGTATAGATATGGATAAAAGTTGGATCGATCTACCCACTGGTCATCGTGAATATATCGACGGTTGTATGGAATTTATTGAGTTTGCCAAGCAAGATCTAGTCGAAGGAAAAATTAGATGTCCATGTAAGAACTGTAAGGTAGAGAAATGGTTCTCCGTAAATAAAGTGGAGAGGCATATTTTGTTTAAGGGATTTTATAAGCCATATAAGGATTGCATTTTTCATGGTAAAGCGGATACGTTTCAGCGTATGTTTGAGAGTGGTGGAGGGATTACTAGTGAAGGATCCCTTGACAACCAAAGTGGGTTTGTAGGTCGAGATAATATGGGAGGGCTATTAAGATCGGCATTTAGTGTTAATATGCCTCCCAATTGCCCAAATTTAGAAGCACGAGAGGATGATGAATGGATTGAGGAGCCCGTGGCCTATGACACAGATGTAGAATATGATTATTCTACAATAGAAGAAGATGTGACATATAAGAAGTTGCTTGAAGCTTCTGAGGAGAAATTATACGAGGGGTGTATCAATTTTTCAAAGTTATCTTTTCTGTTACACTTGTTTCACTTGAAGTGTATGAATCACTGGTCCATAGAATCTTTCAATATGTTGTTGAAGCTAATTCTAGATGCATTTCCTCAAATAATTGATTTTCCCTCTTCTTATTATTACAGTAAGAAAATGATAAAAGACTTGGGCCTTGGGTATGAAAAGATTGATGCTTGTCCGAATAATTGCATGTTGTATTGGGGTGAATTTTTAAAGAAAGACAAGTGTCATGTTTGTGGTACATCGAGGTGGAAGAAAACTAAGGATAGGGGCAACGTTGTAAGTGATCAAGGTACGGATACTTGTAAGAAAGGTGTGCCAGCTAAGGTAATGCGATATTTCCCTCTTATACCGAGACTAAAAAGAATCTACATGTCATCAGAAACAACAGAAGATATGAGATGGCATGATACAGAGCGATTGGGTGAAGATGATAAGAAGATTTTAAGGCATCCTTCAGATGGCTTAGCATGGAAGGCATTTGATGAGCGTCACAGTGATTTTGCATTAGACCCTCGTAGTGTTCGATTAGGTCTTGCGAGTGATGGTTTTAATCCTTACCGTTTAATGAACACCACTTATAGTACGTGGCCAGTGATGTTGATTCCTTATAATCTTCCACCATGGTTATGTATGAAACCGTCTTCTTTCATTTTGTCCACGCTTATTCCCGGAAAATCAAGTCCCGGAAATGATATTGACGTGTATCTGCAGCCATTAGTGCATGAATTGAAATTGCTGTGGACAGGGGTTGAAGCTTTTGATGCTTTTGCCGGAGAGAAATTTAATTTGCGTGCGGCTTTGCTTTGGACTATTAATGACTTTCCCGGCTATGCAATGCTCTCTGGTTTGAGCACAAAAGGTTACAATGCATGTCCTATATGCTTAGATTCCACGCCTTCTGATAGATTTGGGAGCAAGATTGGCTATTGTAGCTATAGAAAATGGTTACCTGCAGATCACCTATATCGATGTCAAGGTGACAAGTTTTGTGAGAAGTTTGGAACTAATGAGTGGGGTAAAGCCCCATCTCGTCCTAGCGGCACTGATATATTGAGGCAGCAAGAAAAGGTGAAGCATGTTTACGGAAAGTCGAAGGCACCACCGAAAAAGAGGCAAAGAGGACACGATGATGACGATGATGTCCAAGATGAAAGTGACTTTGGTACCAAGAGAAGCATATTCTTTGATTTGGTGTATTGGGAGCATAATATTCTAAGGCATAATTTAGATGTGATGCACATTGAGAAAAACGTGTCTGAGAATATTTTGGGAACTCTTCTTAGTATGGATAAGAGTAGAGATAGTAGGAATGATCGAGAAGCCCTTAAAGTATGGAGAATAAAGTCTCACCTTTGGCTGAGTACTAATCCTAACGGAGGTGAATGCATGCCTCCGGCTTCCTATTCTATGTCTACGCAGGAGAAGGAGAGGTTCCAAAATGTTTTGCAGAAAATTAAAGTTCCTGATGGATATGGATCCAACCTTTCTAGTTGTGTGAATATGAAGCAAAGGAAGTTGATTAACCTCAAAAGTCATGACAACCATGTTCTAATGCAGGATATCCTTCCCGTTGCCTTAAGGGCCTCTAAAGCTACAAAAGTAATTGACTTGTTGGCTAGATTGTCTTCCTTTTTCAAGAAGTTGTGCTCTACTACTATTGATCCAGATGATTTAGATGGTCTTCAAAATGAAATTATTTTAACTCTTTGTGAGTTGGAAAAGGAGTTTTTGCCTTCATTTTTCACAATCATGGTCCATTTGTTGATTCACTTAGTGGAGGAGGTTAAACTTGGTGGACCAGTGCAATACAGATGGATGTATCCCATTGAAAGGTTAATATCTTACACGTCTAAATTATATTCTTTTTATTTAATATTTCACATTTATCATATATTAAGTACAAATGTTTTATTTGAAAGGTACTTGTCCCATTTGAAATCACATGTAACCAATAAAGCCCAACCTGAAGGATCTATTGCAGAAGGCTTCCTTTTAGAGGAGACAATTAGGTTTTGTTCGAGATATCTTCAAGGTGTTAAGACCATCTTCAACATACCTAAAAGGATGGATGATGACATTCCAAATCCCAATGATTACTTGTTTAATTCCGGTGGTCGAGTTATTGGGAAGGAGGTCAGCATTCGCCTTGATGACAAAAGCTTAAAACAAGCTCATCGCTACATTTTGCTTCACTCTGATGAGATAAAAGGGGATCTGGAGTAAGTATTATGTTGGTTTTCTTTTGAATTATCAATTGTTATAATAGATGATTTTTAATTTTGTTCTTCTTCCATGAAGTGAATTTTTAACCGAGAAACGTCAAATGAACTTACAAAATCCTGTCACGGAGAGTGATGAAAGTAACTGGATCATCAATGAATTTGGAGGGTGGCTGCAAAATAAGGTTACTTAAGTTCTTTTAATGTGAATACATACTTCTTTTAAAATAAATGTATTTGATTTAATGATGTATCATCGTAGGTACATTACATAGATGCAACCACCGAAGATGGGAAACTAAGAAAAGCTTTGGCGGGTGGTTTGCATTCTTATGGTAGAAAATTAAAAGGATACATAATCAATGGATACACATTCCTTTCCACGGATCGCAATTCTCGTCTTTTGACACAAAATTCTGGAATTATGGTCGAAGCGGATGGAGATGCCTACTATGGAAAAGTGAAAGATATCTATGAATTAGATTATTACGGAGATTACAAAGTTGTATTGTTTCGTTGTGATTGGGTAGACATTCATAGGGGTGTAAAAGCATATCCAAATGGCGGAGTATGTGTCAATTTCTCTAAATTGATGCATTCTGGACGATTGTTGCAAGATGATCCATTTGTATTCTCATCTCAAGCAAAACAAGTTTTTTACATAGAAGATGAGATACAAAAGGGATGGTTGCATGTTGTTAAGAACAAGCCTAGAGATGTGTTTGATTTAGGGGATTCTTTACCAGTAGAGGAAGAGGGTGGGACCAATTGATCATGCTTATTTTTTATTGTTTTGCTTTGGATTTGTATTTGTTCATGACGTTGTGAGTCATATTGTTTAATCTGGTTGAATAATGAGTTATATACTTAATCTATACTCACTTATTTTATTGTCTACTAATGTCCAAGTACCCTACTACTAGTTTCTTTGATGGTGATACAGATATTTTTATACCGTTATTCCGTGAAAAGGGGGCAATTTATCTTTATTTTTTGTGATTTCCCCCTTTTGTATTTGATTTGGTTCATTGTTGTTGCAGTGTTGTTGTTGCTTTTCTTCCCTTTTTTGTTGCGCCTGTGGTACACAAGAAAATGTGTGTCAGGGGTGGGTTGGTCCATTATAACTAAACAATAAGGTTTATTGGGAAAAGATTGATTCTTGTTTGTATGCATCTGTCTTGGTTCTGAAAGTTTTACCCCCCTTTGACAAAGCGTATCTGTCAGAGTTGCCAAAATATCATGCCTGGCTATCTAAGGAGAACCACACAGACAAACCGGTTTGAATCTGTAAGATTAGTGAAATGCTGTGAGTTAATCATGAAATGACTCCAATGTAAAATATTGCTAAAAACAATTCACTAGATTTCATTGTTTATAACAGTAAACATCACTCCAGTAGTTTCCAGTATTACACAAGTATCAACACGTTACCTCTTTACTTCTTCATTTATGTTTCTGTCAGTTTCGAGTTCTGCAATTCAGGCTTGATTCTCCCTTAGATGTTTGTGTTCTGCATTCATGTTAACAATTAACAATGTGCATCCACCTCTTCAAAGCTGCCATTTACTACTATACTAAGCTGCTGGATCACCCATTGGATCCTCTTTCTATGTCTTTTGACTTTGAGAATCATATGTGACCACCGACTTTATATAATTATAGCTAGCTTTTTTCAAGCTTCTCTAAGCTCATTTGTATTGTAATATTGATCCTTTTATCGCCTGTTTTCTCTCCTATGGAATGTATAACTCTCTTGATAATCATTTTCTTAAAACTACAGGCTCAGGATATTACTGATTTAGGCTCTCTGAATCAAGCAGCAAAGATATTTATCCAGGTATGGTTCCCCTCCTTTCTTTTCAAAACAGAATGGGGAATAACTAATAAGGTAGCCAAATCATTTTGTTAATACATGTCAGACATGCAGCTGTTGCTTGATGTTGTTTTGCTGGTTCACAGCTTCCTGATTTGTTTGATGACTTGTTTTAGATTGTTCTTTAGCTTTTGCCTGGTGCCATGATAATATAAAAATTGAGAGTTTTCACTGTAGTTTGAATCTCAGAAAAGGAGGGTGTAGCAGGTTCATCTTGCCCTTTCCCTCATAACTGTAGAGCAAAAGTGTAGTAAATGAGTGTAGGCCAACTAAAATATTTCTTATAACTTCAGTCTAAACTACACCCAAAAAAAAGGAAGTGTGCCAGCTATGAGATCATCTCTTTGATCCATTAGAACTGAAAAAATTGTTTTTTGGCAACTGACAATAAGCTAGCTAGCAGATTTCTCAACCAAAACAGTTAAAATCAGAAATTGAGAAAGTACCTTGAGCTTCTTTTCTATATAGCGTGCATAGTCAGTCCACAAATCACTAGATATAGGAAACTCAGTGATAGCACGTTCATATAGAATCTGAACACGCGCAGGGTCACCTGCAGATTCTTCAAATTTCAAGTATCTCTGCAGAAACATGAAACAAAATACATGTTAAAACCAATAAAGGGATAATTTGAGTTCAAGGGAGATAAACAAAATTCTTGCTACCCTCATTATCTTGATAGCTTCCTGTTCGTGCACCCAAAGATGTGAGATCAATCCCTCCAAATGCCATCCATCACCCTCCTCATTCCACCAAGCTGCTACACACTCATTCGCATCCACATTCGTAGGGACCATAGTGCTAATTCGACCTCCAGGGAGATTTGGTAGCCACCTGGAGGTTGGTTGTTTCCATAGTGCTAATATCTTCACTTTCTGATAATATCTTCAGTGCGTTTCCGTTAGTTGTTTCCTTTCTGGTTTTCCTTCTCTATCTTGTTTCGTGCTTATGCTTGTAATGTGACAGGTTATAATGAAACTTAATAAAGGGATGAACGGAGCAAAAGGCCTTCCAATATAAAGTTTTCAAGTTCCTTGAAGGTTTCAGACTTTTGAGTCTATGACTTGTATATTCTAGACTCTAGATCACTCGTGAGCTAACGACCAATTAGAGCCAGGATGAATTTCTTTTTCTCAATCAGATTTGCACTTTGCTTCTATATTTATTGAGTTTTCTGCTCATTGTAATTCTTGTTTATGTGAAAATGTTAAACTGATTTAACGTGTATGATTGTCACTTTGAGTGAATACCTATTATCCTATTGAGTGATTCATTCTTGTAGCAATTGAGTTGGTTTAATGACCTTTTTATTCATGGCTGATTGTGTTTCTTACTTTCTGAACAAGAACTAAAATATGAGTTACAGGACTAAAAGAACATTGGTAGCTATTGACGAAGGGTCGAGCATTGCTGCATCCAAGTCCCCAAAATCTTCTGATCCATCCACCCAAAACTGGGGACCGTTCAGTCCTCCAACACTTGGAGTGTCACAGACATTTGGGACGGTATCACAACCCATTAAGCAACCAGTAGCTGCTAAAAAAACCATGGTTGCACCACAATCATCCTTGCCTCGGCCTACTTCCATGGTTTCAAAGCCACAACTGAAGGCATTATCAAAACCATCCTTTACCCAGACAAAACAATCCTCTAACCCATTACAACAACCAATTCCGCCCACTCTTACAGGAACAACACAAAGTAGATGGTATAAAGGACCTACGTTTCCCAATCTGACTGAAATTGCAACACAAAAAGCGTCAACACCGAATCCACACCAGCCTTCTATGCAGCCTGTGTTGCAGCCTTTCAAAGCTACCTTGCAGCCTTCTTTGCAGCCTTTCAAAGCTTCCCAACAGCCTCAAACAGCTACCAATCAGCCTCAAAAACCTACCCATCAGCTTCACAAAGCTACACAACAGCCTCAAAAAGCTACACAACAGCTGATATCTTCTTTTACAAGTGTCAACCCACATTTAGAGAAAATAGCATTTGTTGCACCTTTGGGAGAAACAAAACATGTGATGTCACAATCTCCTACACCACCACACACCATGGCAATGAAAAAGAGAACCGGGAAGCAAGAAGGTCAGTTGCCTCCAACACACATGCATGTGAGTGAGAATGCATTTCAACCTCTGCGATCTCCTCCATCCAATCAGGTTGAGAGTGAAGTTATGCCAAACTACAACAGGGACAAATTTGAAGTATCGACTTCTGAGAGTGAAAATGAATTTGATCAAGGAGAAGGAAGTGATACTGCTGTGAAGAAACCAACACTTCGACATCGAATCATTATTCCAAATTGGCCAGAATCGAGGGAGTTTGATGAGAAGGTGGAGGCTATAGCTATAGGTAAACATGTCTCTACATCAAATATGCAAACTGTAAATTATCGATCTTGGTGATTATTTAGTCTGATTTAGCTCCTGTGACAGATGCTGATGGAATACGACATCTGGTAAAGGGACCAGTTCTGCCTCGAGACGTTTGGCATGATGCAAAGGGGTTCAGATACATTGTCAAGCTCAATGAATTCAACCAACCTATTCGAAAAGGTGGGAAGATCCTTGTGAGCTTCCTTTGAGATATTGCAAAAAATGATTCACTTTGTCCAGTGGGAGTCCCAAGTTGGCGTGCTGTGAACAATCAGTTACAAACTAATGTTGTTACAATGATTCGGGTATGTGGATTTATTGTTCTTAACACTTATGTTAATTGTAGTTTTATTTTAGCTTGGTTAACTGTGTAATTAGCTTTAAATTTATTCTGTTTCCATCTGTGTTCATCAATCAGTTGCCCGTTTTTCAGGTTTTTATTTGGTCATGGGGGTTCCGACCCCAGGTTAAGTTTCTGCAGAATCACTAAGTTCACCTAGCTAGTTCTGATCAGATCAGTGATGATCAGATCAGACAGATCAGATCAGTCTGATCTGATCTGATCAGAACTAGCTAGGCAAATTATTTTGTTAACATTGGTTTGCACCATAATCATCCATGCTTGAGTATTGAATTTCTCTTTCTACTTTACTGTTTACTAATGCGGCGTAACTTAATTTTTCCTTTTTTTTTGAAGAAACATTTTGTGTTACCTGATGGACCTCTAGTTAACAAGGCACTAGTGATGCGTATTGACAAACCATGGAACAATCATCGATACAAATTGAAGAAGGATTTTTTCGATCTAGTGAATAAATCTCGAGAAGAGAACTATTCCGACGTGCCTGATGGAGTGTCCACTAGGAGTTGGACGGAATTGGTAAATTATTGGCTTTTACCAGAGCCCATGGTTTGTGACCCCAAAATATCCTAAATTTAGTAAGTTTTATTTGTTTCACCTATATATGCTAACATTGGTTTCATGAAACTAGGAAAAATCTGAAATGGGAAAAAATGCTCGAGCTTTACAAGGCAATAAGCACAACAGTGGTGCTACAAGCTTTGCTAATCGAAGAGTTGATATGGTATGCTTTTCAACCTAGCTATTTGGTTTGTAGCATTTCAATTGCTATAGGTGCTAAGTCTAAAATTCATAAACAAATAAGAGTGATATAAAAGTCTAAAATTCATAAACAAATAAGAGTAATATTTACTCGTATATGCATATCTAATCTCACACATAAGGACATTCTTTAGTTTTCTAATGTTAAAGTAGAGAAATGTAGAAAAGTTGGCTATGCGGGCAAATGGAATTGAAAGCAGCAGCTGGGAAAATCTTCCTACTTTCCGTTTCTGTTATAAACCATGTTGCAGAAGTATACATTATGTGAATCTTCAAACGTTTTGGAGATAGTTTTCCTAGATTCTCATGAACTTAGAGCTTTTAGGATCAGGAAACGGGGTTACCTGACACTATTACTGTCAAATAGAGTCAACTTTTAACAGGAACTAAGAAGTATGATTCTGGAGGGTGGTCTGGGGATGGGAGCGGGTGTGCGTGGCTACTCCAAGTTTAAAGTAGAAAACATCAGAAAGCAGAGGCAATGAAGTCCATCTGCAGTGCATGAAGCTGCAAAAACTATTCAATTTAAACAACAAAGGCAGTATTTCATTCTTCCTGCGAGCAGTAATAGGGTGATGAACCACTGATTTAACAGGATCAAGTGCTGGTTGTGATATCTCAAGTCCTTCACTTCTAATAATGTTGATGTACCTGCAAACAAGTTTGCAAAAACTTATTTACCTAATATCTTAATAACTAGAACTAATATTTGCCACTTGTTACAGAAACAAAATAAACTGAATACAGGTATAAAGCAACTATTGGCTGATATTTCTTCTGTTTATTATCTTCCCTACATCTACAAGGAAACGTACTCCTGAATTCCCCTTAGCCCGACACAATTAGCAGAGAGCTTGCTGATGTCACTGCCTCTGTTGCCGACTCTGTCACCCCTTGCAAAGTGGCAATGCACCCAGCAACCCTACTACGGGAATAACAACTCAAAGTGTTAAACAAATATAGTGATAGTCGGTTTAAGAACTTCAAAATTTCAGTTTTCAATTTAATTTTTTCCTGAAATTGCAGAAAGAGAAGAAAGGAGAGTTTAGCGAATTGGCATTTTTCAAATCAGTTTACGCCAAAGAAGATGGAAGCTTTAAAGAGGGCACACTTCCTCATCAATTTGTGGTATCATTGCATTGAGCTAATTCTATAAATCAATCTTGTCTCTTGAAGTCTATTTATTTTTTTCTTTACTTGTACATAGTATTCTTGGTGAATAGATTTTGAGTGGTCTTTTCATATTATATAACAGGAGGATGCCAACAAAAAGGTCCAAGAAAATCTTGCGAGTTCCTCTTCTTCAAAGCCCGTAATTGAAATTGAGAATGCAGTCTTTAATGAGCTCATGTATAAAGGTGAAGTACCTAAACGTCCTCTGAATTATGGATTTGGAGTGAAGCAAAGCGACATCTTTGGAGTGGAAGGTTTGCTGAGGAAAGAAGGGTCAAGCTATGTTAACAACAATGCTATGGAAGTGGAGAACATGAAAGGTGAAATATCAGTTGTCAAGAAGCAAAATGAGGACCTTGCGCAACAAAATCAAGTTCTGAACACCAAGTTTGAAGAAACAACACAATCATTTAAAATGATTGCTTCTTTTTTGGGACAAGTTTTGAAGGAAGTACGCAAAGGGAATGTTTCATCGAACCTTTTAGATGGTGCGGAATCAGCAATAAATATGGTTAGTTATTTCTGGAAATTATTCTGATTGAGCATCATGTATCATTACCTGAAATGTAGCATATCTAATTTACATATTAAAATGCTTTTTGTAGATTACTGTTGATTCTAGTGGCAATGGTGACAACCAGGCCGAGAAATGAGACTTTGACACTATTGCCAAATGCAAGGTAATTTCATAAGGAATTAATTAACTGCATTTCATGCTTTATAGATAAACTTATAGCTGAAACAAGCTTTATAGTTGTCGATTACTTATGGATGATGGTGAGATTAGAAGGTAGATGCTTAGACTTAGTATTATCATAATAAGGTATTATGTTCATATTAGCTGAAACTTTGAGAATTATCTTTAGGCTGGTAGGATATGACGATATGCACACTAATCGATCCTAGATTCTAGCTCAAAACTCCGCGATGTAATCCATGACCATTACCTTCTCATCAGCAGGTGAAAATATAAGCTTGAACAGAACTGGTCTGAACAGACTGATCATAACATAACTGATCTAAACAAAACTGGTCAGAACATAACTGATCTAAACAGAAATGGTCAGAACAGAACTAACTGATCAGAACAGAACTGATCTAAACAAAACTGGTTAGAACAGAACTAATCTTATAAAAAATAATCAGAACTGGTCAGATCAGTTCTGTTCTGATCAGTTCTTTTCTAACTTGGCCGTTGTATACTTTTGAGAAGTAATTATGAAAAATTAGTCGAGTTTGTAAAGAATACTTGGATGGCCATTTCCTGGTTCTTCTATCACCAAATTTCTTAGATCTTACCACTTAGTCTTAACAAGTTCAGTACAGAAAATGCTACTGTCATTATTGATGTTTTGGATGTCTTTCCTTTAATTTTTTTAATTCTTACTTCATGTCTTCATGTACCTAGAAAGTTGTTGTGCTTGACAGAATATTGTGTATTTGAATTGATGTGAAAGGGTCGGTTTCACTTCATAGGTTCTCTTTTTCTCTTTTTCTAAGCGATTTAATGTCGTTCTTGGTGAGAGTGGTCTCAGGAGTAAACCTTCATCTCAGCAGTATGCCGTTCTTGGTGAAGTTGACTATTGTGTTCCATCTTTCTCTAGTTTGAGTTAGTGTAGACATGTAAATAGAAGAAACATTATACAATAATATCTAGCTTCTTAGCATGGATCCTACCCCATGCTGTTAGAGTTTAGTCGTCCTGCCTTTTCCTCACACGTAGAAAATGCAATTTGCAATTGACCCACATGGTACAACCTCCGTTTTCCTGATTAGCTACTTTAACAACAAAAACTAAGGAGAAATCAAGATACTCAAGTGGTTACCTTACTACCTTTTTCTTTTAGAAGGAAAGAGATTGAGAGTAAGAGAATTATTAAATATAATTGAGTCCCGTGGAATGGGATGAAAGATGATAAATTGAGAACAAAAAGTTGGCATAAATAGGACTAAGTAAAAGCGAGTAGATTGCTACTGCTGCTGCTGCTATTGCTATTGCTACGGCTGGTCTAGCCTAGTTGTGGCATAGTTCCCCTGCGTTCTTGCTTTTCTAATTGCTTATCGTTCTGGCCATGTTTTGTGTAGACAAAAATTAATTCTAACTTATTGAAAGTGTATTTCTACATTTTGAAGTGGGTCTATTCAAAATTAAATTTTACTGCTTTGTCAATACTAAATATCAAGAATTAGCCATGCATCCTTTGCCGCAGGGAATTTAAGAAGCTATTATGTGTGTACAGATTATGAACTTTATTTTAAAATTCAAAATAGCTGAATGACTTAAAATATACTCCAGAGTATCATAATTTTCCATGGGATATTTAACTGCAGGTGAACTTGCACTAACATGATTGAACACTGATGATGTTGTTTAAAATATGCAGTATAGACAATGCTGCTATCAACACATGCAGACAATTGTTCTTTTTCTTGGGTAAGTTTTCAAAAGTACAAAAGAATGTTTTTCTTGTAGTTAGTGCCTGCGAACCAGAATTAGACACTTACGAACTGTAATTTATTCCTTGCTTTATCAGTGGTTCTTTTGGCTTTCCTATTTGTGTGACCATGTTAGAAATTTTCCCTGTCTTTCCTTCTCCCTTGGTCTGATTTTTCCTTATTCTGAAGTCCGAACCCTCTTAAATTGTGATTGAGTGTGCATGGCTAGCTGGTTCAAATATCTTGTATGCTGCATGTTTCCTGTGCTTTGGGATGTAGTTTAAGTTTCTGGACTCACGGTTTTCTGGGAGGAGTTTGTGTTGTACTGCTGAGTATGCTGGGCTGGTTTCATTTCGTGAATAATGTTATTTCCAATTGAGGTAGGTCATTGTATTTTCATTTGCGAATATTGATGTGACTCATGTCTAGAAACAATTTCACATACTTCATTAGAGATACTAATAGCATACTGCAGTTGTTCTTAAGAGAACGATACATAACTACAGCTAGTCTGCTAGTATTTTTTACGGTGATTCATCATTCTAAGGTGATATAGCTCGATAGTCTTTTTTTTGGCAACCATCTCAGCTAGTGTGCCATGAAACTCAGCTAGTCTGCCATGACTGTGGTAGGCCAAGAATTCTGTTGTCTTGTGGTAGGCCAAGCTTGCAGATGTCTTCTAGTCCACTGTTGTGACATGTAGGCCAAGCTTGTAGATGTCTTCTAGTCCATTGATGTCTTACATTTGTAGTTGGATGCATAACTTGATAAGAGCTCCTGAACATGTGTAAGTAAATTATCAATCATTAGCCACAAGCTCACATGCCACAGCTTTCCAAGATTGATCAATAATTAGTCACATTATCTAATTGTATTTTAGAATTAAGAAGCAGAGGAAAATGTGGCAAGTTGCAGCAAGCAAGAATCTGTTGCAATATATTAGCACCCAACCAGTAGACTACTGATTATTAGATTATGATTAGTACTGCAGATGTTAATTATTAAACTACTGCTACTGCTGACTGCTGCTGCTCAGTCCTGTTGTTGCATAGATTTGCAGGTTTGCAGTCTGTCAGGCATACTGTTCTGTGTTGGTTGTTGTTTGGGTTTCAACTCAATTTGGACAACAATTCATTGTTCATGCCTATATTTTTAATAATCATGCATTTTTCCCTTAATTTTTCCCTTGATTAATAGTTGGTATTATTTTGAGAAGACCACTAGTAGTTAGGATCAAGCTGGTTAGGATTACTGTTAATTTTCCCTTGATTTTATGGAATGTTCATCATACTCAATTCATATATATTTGACATAAATTTTCTTTGCAGATTATTGATGATTCAAGTGGTAATAGTAAATGTAGATCAAGAGATGAACAAGTTATCTTGAAGCTAAGCTAGCATAAGGATAGGTTTACTTGTTCGTAACCTTGTTTTTATTTAGTTTTGGACTATCTTGTAGAAAAAATGATAATGCTAGTTAGAAAGTTATTTTTGTTTTAAAACTATCGCTTTTATTTCAGTTTGACTAGACTCTGCGAATTAATTTAATGTATAGATGATCACTTTTTCTAAATTAATTACTTAAGTATATATAGGAATCATAGCATGATGTTATATATATATATATATATATATATATATATATATATATATATATATATATATATATGTTGCTGTAAGATAGTACGTGTACGTTCGTAGTTAGTTAATATTTGTATTTGATTATGATTTATTATCTATGGTCGATATATTTTTTTATAGATAATTCATGAAAAATAATATATATATATATATATATATATATATATATATATATGAAAAAAAATATGATGCAAATTATGACGCTCCAAAGTCTCTAAATTATTACGTATATATGAAAAATAATATGATGCAAATTGTGACGCTTCAAATGGTCTAAATTATTTTGGAGGGAATGGGGAGACCTCGCACGAAAGTAAACATATAGTGACTCTAATAAGAGTCTATATATTTCGGGTGTCTAAAGCGTCTCTATATGGTTTATAGTGGCGGAAAAATGTGTCTATACGCGTGCAAATAGTGACGCTTTATATAGTCTAAATATTGCGACTCCCTATAGAGTTACTATATCCCAAATAGCGACGGAGAAATACATCGTTGTTTTGCAAATTGTGACGCTCTAAAGCGTCGGTAAATAGCGGCAATGAAAATAGCGACCCTCTCCCAAAGCGTCGCTATGTGAAATAGCGACACTTTATAGCGTCGCAATTTGTCCCAAAAAGCGTCACAATGTGCCACGTTTTTTTGTAGTGCACATTTCCCAAACTTTGCCATTCATACCAATAAACATCATTCCTCAAATATGCATAATCATTCAAAACTATCAAGCATCATAACACTAAGCTTCACTATCACTTCTAAGGGTGAAAACAAAATAAAGGCTATTAGGCTTATATTGTGCTCATAAGAAATGAAGGGTCAAGGCTCAAATGGCTAGCAAGGGGGGCAAATGCAAACAAAAACATATGAGAAAAATAGAAAATAAAGTCCTAAACTAAAAAGAAAAATAGTCACCGAAAGAAATTCCTCTATCGTCCCCTAAAGTAGTTCGGTCGCGGTCTCGGGAAGGAAATAGTCAAATTCGGGAAGTAGGAAAGTCAATGCCAAGGATCCATGCCACTCAAAATATATGAATATGTGTTGGGCTAATTTGAACATGAACCTCACAAGGGAGAAAATACCACTCTCTCCAGTTTCAAATAACTAGAGAGATCGACACCATCTTACCACAAGTCAAGGGTTCAAGACGCATGCTACCCAAAGTTCTAACCAACTTCCTTAACACCAAATCCTAAATTCGATCCAAGACATTAAAAACCGTGTAAACATCTACCAATTGGGAATAAAAGCATTCTAATCTACAAGTTCCGATTTTATTTGCCCAAATCAAGAATATTGCCTAAGAAAACCTAGAAAAAAAACTTGCCTTGACAAAAGGAAAGGAAAAAGAAGAAAAAGAAAGAAAATAAGAAAACACACCAAAAAGGAAAACAAAAAGAAACAAACAAAACAAAAGAAACTAAAATCAAACTAAAAACAAAGAACTAACATATACAAGTGCACAAAATGGTATGGTTTCCAAGACATGAGCATCACAAATAGGCAACTATACAACAAAACTCCCCCCAAGCTAGAAATAGGCCGTGTCCTCAAGGCCTAAAACTAAGAAAGGAGGGGCACAGCTACCCATCAAACCAAATGCCCCATATGCAAGATGCCCGTCCCAAAAAATGCATGTGAGATAGAAGGATATTACCGGAAATGTCGTGGGAGCAAGTCCCGCAAAGAACCGGTAAAAACCGAACAAACTCACCAAAGTATCGACGAACAAGGCATGGATGGAAAGTGGGAACCCACATCAACGAAACCAAACCAAAAGCATGCAAAGAAGCCACGGGGTGCCTCCCGGAAGCACTCGTTTAACGTCATTAGCTTGACGGATCCCCCCAAATTCATGGGGGGTCCTTAAGGTCCAAGGTAGCAAAAGATCCAATAGAGTCTCCCAAGTAATAGTGTTTGAGCCGATGCCCATTCACTTTGAAGGACCCGGAATCATCATTCCGAATCTCGATAGCACCATGGGGGAAGACCCGAACAACATCGAACGGACCACTCCACCGGGATTTGAGTTTTCCTGGAAACAACTTCAAGCGAGAGTTATAAAGGAGAACCTTCTCCCCCTCCTTGAACTCTCTCTTCTCAATCTTGGCATCATGATATTGTTTAGAACGCGCCTTGTAGATGCTTTCCGAGTCATAGGCATTCATGCGGAGCTCTTCTAACTCATGGAGATCGAGCAAGCGCCGCTCACCCGCACTAGTGAGCTCAAAGTTCAAAGTTTTGATGGCCCACATGGCCTTGTGCTCAAGCTCTACCGGCAAGTGGCAATTCTTGCCATAAACAAGTTTGTAGGGAGTCATCCCAATTGGCGTCTTGAAAGCCGTTCTATACGCCCATAAGGCGTCATCAAGTTTGATTGACCAATCCTTGCGGTTCTTGGCAACCGACTTCTCCAAGATAGACTTGATCTCCCTATTGGTGACCTCCACTTGGCCTTTAGTTTGAGGGTGATAGCCCACACCAACTTTGTGACGAACACCATACTTCTGCAAGAGAGCTTTGAACTTACCATGGGCAAAATGGGACCCTCCATCACTAATCAAAGCCCTAGGAACCCCAAAACGCGAAAAGATGATCTTCTTGAAGAGGTTGACTACTACTTTATGATCATTAGTGGGAGATGCGATAGCTTCCGCCCACTTGGAAACATAATCAACCGCTACAAGAATGTAGAGGTTGCCATAAGAAGAAGGGAAGGGACCCATGAAGTCGATTCCCCACACATCGAACACGTCCAACTCTAGGATAGGATTTTGTGGCATTTCATGTCTCTTGGAAATATTACCCGTTCTTTGACAACGATCACAAGACTTGACAAATGCCCAAGCATCCCTAAAAAGGGTAGGCCACCACAAAATGCTTTGAAGAATCTTGGAAGCGGTTCTATCACCTCCCATATGCCCACCACAAGGGGAGGAGTGGCATATACGAAGAACACTAGGGAACTCCTCATCCGGAACACACCTCCTTAAAAGGCCATCCGGGCACCGTCTCAACAATGGGGCTCATCCCAAATATAGCGCCTAGAATCATACTTCAACTTGCGGCACTCTTGAGTGGTGAGATCTTCCGGGATTGCCCCACAAGCCAAGTAATTCACTATGTCAACAAACCAAGGGAGTTGGGAACTCCCAACCATGTACAAAGTATAATCTCTCAAAGCATCCTAGATTGGGACATCATCCGGAGCCACACTCCCAAGTTCTAGCCTAGATAGGTGGTCGGCCACCACATTCTCGGCTCCTTTCTTATCTCTAATCTCAATATCGAATTCTTGAAGGAGTAGAACCCAACGAATGAGTCTCGGTTTGGCCTCCTTTTTCTCCATAAGATATCGAATAGCCGCATGATCCGTGTACACGATTGTTTTTTACCCTACCAAATAGGTCCTAAACTTCTCAAATGCATGCACAATGGCGAGAAATTCTTTCTCGGTCGTGGTGTAGTTGGCTTGAGCTTGATTAAGAGTCTTTGATATATAATAGATCACATGGAGATTTTTGTCCTTTCGTTGACCAAGAACTCCCCCAACCGAGAAATCACTTGCATCGCACATCAATTTGAAAGGTAGAGACCAATCCGGAGCTTGAACTATGGGAGTAGAAATAAGGGCACTCTTGATTGTGTTAAAGTCCTTGAGACATGCGGAATCAAAGTGAAAGTCACACTCTTTTTGGAGGAGGTTAGTGAGAGGTCGAGCAATTGAGGAAAAGTCTTTAATGAATCGCCTATAGAATCCGGCATGCCCAAGAAAGGACCGGATCCCCTTAACACTCACCGGGGGAGGCAACTTCTCTATGACTTCGATTTTTTCTCTATCTACCTCGATCCCATGGTGAGAGACCTTGTGCCTTAGAACAATTCCTTCCTCCACCATGAAGTGGCATTTTTCCCAATTGAGCACCAAGTTGACTTTCTCACACCTCGCAAGGCACTTCCCAAGATTGATGAGGCATTCATCATAGGTGGATCCTCCCACCGAAAAGTCATCCATGAACACCTCCATTTCTTCTTCGAGCATATCACCAAAAATACTCATCATGCACCTTTAGAACGTCCCGGGGGAATTGCAAAGCCCAAATGGCATCCTCCTATAGGAAAAAGTCCCATAAGGGCAAGTAAATGTAGTTTTCTCTTGGTCTTCCGGGTTTATGGGGATTTGAAAGAACCCGAAATAACCATCAAGAAAGCTAAAATACGTGTGTTTGGTTAGACGTTCAAGCATTTGATCAATAAATGGTAGAGGAAAGTGGTCTTTCTTAGTGGAAAGATTGAGTTTGCGATAGTCAATACACATGCGCCACCCGGTTACCGTCCGGGTGGAAATGAGCTCTCCATGTGAATTCTTGACTACCGTCATCCCACCCTTTTTTGGAACCACATGGACCGGGGATACCCAACGACTATTAGAAATAGGATAGATAATCCCGGTCGCCAAAAGCTTCATTATTTCCTTCTTAACCACCTCTCCCATAGGTGGATTAAGTTTTCTTTTCCTCTCATGATATGGGACGGCATTGTCCTCAGGCTCTATATGATGCATGCAAAGGGTTGGGCTAACACCTTTCAAATCACCAATAGTGTAGCCCAAAGCCCTTTGATGACGTTTCAAGACATGAGTGAGCTTGAGAACTTGCTCGTCATCTAAAGAGTAATTGATAATCACGGGGTAAGAAGAGTTTGGTCCGAGAAATGCGTACCTCAAGATCGAAGGTAGAGGTTTTAGCTCTACCTTGGGAGCTTCCTTACCAATTCGGGCTTCATCCAAAGCTTCTTTCCTATCCAACACAAGCATACATTGCTCGGGTTGAGCGCAAGGTGGTGGTGCATCCAAGAGCTCCTCGTAGTTAGCCACTTCGATCCCTAAAGTACCTAAACCATGTCTATTCAAAAGAACAAGCTCAACTGGATCATTAGTGGTGAGCAAGTGCTCGCGCATGTCATTCACAATGGGATCAAAAAAGTCAACCAAGAAACATTTCTCATTAGTGGAACTAGGATAACGCATGGCTTTATTCAAGTCAAAAAACAAACTATCCTTCCCAACTTTCAAAGTAATGTTCCCTTGCTTGACATCAATAATTGCCCCCGCCGTAGCCAAGAATGGGCGGCCTAGAATAATAGGGACATGCACGTCCTCATCTATGTCTAGGACTACAAAATCGACGGGGATCACTAATCCACCAACTCTAAAGGGTACATCCTCAACATTGCCAATAGGGTACTTGACCGAACGATCGACAAGTTGCAAGGTGATGTTAGTTGGGACAAGATCACCAACTTCAAGCTTGGCGAACACCGAATAAGGCATTAGACTAACGCTAGCACCCAAATCACACAAGGCATTGCTTATTTCAAGCTCCTTAATAGCACAAGGGATAGAAAAACTACCCGGGTCTTTGAGTTTGGGTGGCATTTGGTTGAGAATGATATAACTACAATTCTCGGTGAGGTTCACCGTCTCCTTTACGTCGCAATCCCGCTTCCCACTCAAGATTTCCTTGAGAAACCTTGAGTAGGTAGGCATTTGTTTCAATGCTTCCGTAAAGGGGAGAGTGATGTGCAAATTTCGAATAACATCCAGGAATTTTGAGAATTGCACATCCAACTTGTGCCTTATGAATATTTGGGGATAGGGAAGTTTAGGAGTGGGGAGAGGTAGGAGAGTTGCCTCCTTTGGTATAGGAGTTTCACCTTCATCATTGATGAGAGGCTCCTCTTCTACAACATCATTGTCACTAGACTCAATGACTCCCTCTTGATCCTTCCCATTGGGCTTAGAAACCTTACTAGCTCTAGGAACATCATCTAAAATCCTCCCACTCCTTGTCACTATGACATTCATTTGCCTTGGAGCATGACTTTGGGGTGGGAGACTAGCATGCGCATGATGTTCCCTAAAGGTATTTGCAAGTTGAGCTAGTTGGGTCTCAATCATCTTCAAGTGAGTGTTGGATTGCTTGAATCCATCCTCAAACTCGACATTCTTCTTGGCTTGCGCCCCCACAAACGACTCCATGAGAGCCTCAAGATTAGACTTGAGAGGCGGGAGTGGTGGAGGTGCAACGCCATAACCACTAAGGTTTGATTGATATTGGTTGCCAAAGGTCCTCAGTCCATTGAATCCGGGAGGTGGGATTTGAGATGCACCATAAGGACCTCCCGAGTTCAAAGGATAACCCCCACTTGAGGCACCCCTAAATTGCCCATAACAGTAGTTATAACCCCCTCCACCTTGATGGTTGGGATTATAACTCCCTTGTTTGTATTGGCCTTGATTGCCAAAACCTTGAGATTGACCATAGGGCGCTTGGCTTTGATAGCCTTGTGCTCTATAGCCACCTCGATTTTGGCTATCATACCCACTTCCTTGGCCATAGCCTTGGTGGGAACCATACATGGGGCCTCTAGGTTGCCTAGCAAAATTTGGATTGTTAGGGTTATCATTCCTAGACCTCTCATTTACGGCATTAGCATACTTTACATCAAACTCGCCTTCATACGAAGGGCCATAATCCACAAATGAAAAGTTATGAACTAAGGGGCATGCATCGGGGGAATGACTATAGTCTTGGCAAGTTTCGCAAAAGGAGGTGGCCGGAGGCATTGAGCCATAAGAACTAACCTTGCCCTTCCCCTTAGAGAGAAGAGTGGCCGAGGGAGGAGGGATAGTAGACGGTGATGGCGGTTGGCTCGAAGCTCTCCCCGCGAATGGTGTGTTTTCAAGCTTCTCCAAGCGTGAGGTAAGCTTCTCTATCATCCGTGCTTGCTCTATGGCGTACACTGAACCCTTACCATCTTCACTCCTACCTTTCCCATCATAATCCCTTGTGCCTACATGCCAAGATTGGTAGTTTTGAACTACATCCTCAATGATTTGCTCTATTTGATCCTCAGTTTTATTCATAATGGGGCCTCCCGCGCCCGCATCAAGACTTATCTTTGAACTTGGACTCAACCCCAAGTAGAATGTTTGGAGCAACAACCATTTATGAACCCCATGGTGAGGGAATTCCCTTTGGTACTCCATAAAACGATCCCAAGCTTCGAAGAGTGACTCATCTCGCTTTTGCTCAAAGGATTGAATCTTGTGGCGACACTCCGCCGTCTTCCCATGCGAATAGAACTTGTTTAAGAATGAACTCGTCACCTCGGTCCAAGTGAGAAGTGAGTTGGGCTTGACCTCCTTGTCAAGCCAATCACTTGCTCGCCCAAGTAGAGAAAACCGAAACAATGTCAACCTCACGTAATCCGATGTGACACCATTGTGCTTGATTGTGTCACAATAGTGCTCGAACTGTTTGAGATGTTCGTGAGGTGATTCATTACTCTTCCCACAAAAGGGGTGGCTTTGCACCAAATTGATCAAGGTGGGCTTGATCTCAAAGTTGTTGGCACCCGTTGTTGGGGCTTGAATACCACATGTAGCTTCGAATGCCCCTGGTATTCCCAAGTTCTTAACCGGGAGCGCCATGTTCTCAAAAACTTGCTCACTCTCTTGTTGTTCCTCACCAACACTCAACGATGCGAATCTGTTATTGCTTGTTGAGCTAGACCGTACACGCCTTAGTCTCATAAATGTCCTCTCCAATTCGAGGTCAAGAGGATGGAGGGTCCTTTGACGAGCACGCCCCCTAACAAGCATACAAACTCAAGAAAAACCGTGAGCAATGCCAAGGAAAAAGAAAGCTAAGCGAAATTGCAATGTTTTTGTATTTTCTAATAATGAACTAGTCTCAACTTAAACTCAAAAACAACAACCGTTCCCCGGCAACGGCGCCATTTTGATAGGGCATTTTTCCGTCGTTGAAAGATCAACGCCACAATCAAACAAAATTTATAAACCACTAGACTAACCAACTATATGAACTATAGTGGCAAGTAAAGGGATCGTCCCAAAGAAACGATGGTTCTTGAGTTTAAATGTCAAGCTAATTCGAACAAGAGGTTTGATTTCAATTATCACTAAGATGCTAAACTAAGAATTAAACTAGATTGAATTAAGGAAACTAAACTTTAGGGAGTTGGGGATAGTCTAGGGAAATCGGGGAAAATGAACTACCATATAGTAATCATGAATGATGCAATGAAATAGCACATAGGGGAATGAAAACTAATGACATACTCGCCACCTCTCGGATAGAGCACGCGAAGCAACCTAGCCTATGGAAAGATTTCGCATAGTCCTAAGCTAGATTAGCTAGCATATAATAGGTGCTATCATTCACTTGCATGAATTAGGCTCACAATGTCTTGCCAAACCTAAATCATACATTCCAATCTAACTCAATCAACTAGAATTTGCAACTACTACTCAATTGATCATGGAAAATCCTAGCACTAAATTAATTTAATCACATCAATCATTAATCAATTAAATCATCAAATTCCCCTAATTAGGCCCCTATATTCTCCCCTTTCCCTAACCTAAATCTACTCACTAGCCATTCTAGGAATCAAGAAATCCATTAATTCTACACTAGCAAGCATGAAATTGAAGGATTAAGAAGAGAGAATCAAAGACTAGAGAAAGCACGATTCGCTCGAACGAAAAACCATGTGTGGTCGCACAACTCTTGTGCGGTCGAGTTGATGACCTTGTGCGGTCGCATCCCAAATTAGGGACATTCTTCCTCCAAAAACCAAACCTGTGCGACCGAACAACAGAGCACGTTCGGTCGCACAAAACCTGTGCTGTCGAATTGTGGGCTCTGCGATCGCATCCCAAATTAGAGACCTTCTGACTCCAAAAATCAATCTTGTGCGACCGAACAACAGAGCACGTTCGATCGCACAGAACTGGATATTCCTTGTACTCATTTGCACTCCTTTGTTCGGGCGCACAAACCATCACTCGATCGCACAAGCCCTGTATTGGCTTGATTCTACTTGTTTTCCATCACTTTTCATCATAATCACCTATAAAGCACAAGATGGAACGAAACTTATAAAATTCACACAAAAAGCTATTAAAAACTATAAAGAAGTATAAAAACTAACATAAAATCCTAAGCTAAGAGCGACATAAATGTCGCTTATCAACTACCTTATAAGTTTGGTTTGTTTGACTAACACTACCATTTGACGTTTTTCGTTAATATTTCCGCCGTGTATTTCTTCTATTCTTTTAAATATCTCTGTTCATTTGTCATTTTGTGCATTTGCCATATTAAATAACCGTTGGAGTGGAGTCCAAAGACTTAAAACATTAACAAAAAACGGCAAATGGTAGTGTTCGTCAAACAAACCAAACTTTTAAGGTAGTAAAATATAATTTCCTTTTTAAAAGGTGAAAATTCACAAAACCACCAAACTTAAAGGTAGTGTTTCACCAAATTTCCATATTTTTATGTAATACTTTTAATAGTTTAATAATTATTTACAGAAAAGTTAATAAAATAAAATATATTTTGTAAATGAGTTCATCAACACCGATTGATTTAATTTTCCCTAGATACACCTCATTACAAATTTGTGCAGGGTTCCATCTACGTCCTATATATCACTTGTTAATCTTATTTGGCCATGCATTACATGATAAGCCTTCGGAAACTGGAAAAAAAAAAACAATATCAGAAGGAAAAAAAAACAAATAATATCATATACTTCATAAAATAATACTCCATCCATCCCGGAATACTTGCATCGCTTTCCTTATAAAGTCGTCCCGGATTACTTGCACCGTTTCTATAAATGGTAAACTTTTATTAACATTATATCAACTACCCACTTTACATGTCATTTTTAGTCCCATGCACTCTCCCTTCCCACCCCAACCCCCTTTAAAAACTTGAACCACATCCCTATCTATATTAAAAATACCCCACTATCAAGTACCATCTAATTAAATAATAAGGTCTGTGCCGGTCAAATCGGTTCAAATATTTCGGGACGGAGGGAGTAGTTAAATGACTTACCAGTATCGTGAGCATAAACCTTGAACCTCTGACAAGGGAGTGCTGGACGTACTTGAAGTTGGTAGAGTGATGGGGAGGCAGGGACGGGGGGAGGCGGGGAGGGCCTCTAACAACAACATTGACATAGGTGATGACACCAGAAAAATCAATGATCGATCACCTAAAAGTTTTATGGATCGGAGTCACTCTGTCTTGGCACTGAACAAAATCTGATCATTCGGTTCGAATCTGTCTTTATTCCAATGTTGGTTGGTGTCCAACAGCTGAAATGTAGTTGCGTCCCAATGTAATTGGACCTCATACAATAGCCAAGTATTCTCGTGATTCTTCTCGTGTTCAACACAATATAGAACCGGATCTTTTCCAAAGATTTTTTCGAGTTCATAAAAAATTGTTGATGATTTCCATTCCCATCATCTTTTATCTTCGTACATTGTCTTGGATGAGACGAAGATTTCGACCTGCATTAAAAAAAATTAAAAAAAATTACATAATGTTTAGTTAATTACATAATACTTTAGATTAAAAAAAAATACTCTATAAAATTAGATTAACTTCCAACAACTTCAAGCATGTCCTCTATTACATAGTTCATGTACAAGTTAACTAATGTCTGAAAATACGCTGCAAAACCCAAAACATTTTGGGTTACACCATGCATATTTCACTCATGCACCCGCATGTCCTTGTTTGAATTCATGGAAAGTGTAAACCAACATCTATGCAATTGAGCCTTTAGCTCACCAGACAATAACTGAAACAGTATGAAAAATAGTTAAGAGTCTAAAATGTTCCTAATCTTTTTATTGTAAAACAGCATGAAAGACTAGTACCTTACAAATAAATAGGACTTTAGTATCTTTGGATGGTTTTTGCAATCTATGTGTATGCAGTGGCGTTCTCCAGGATTTTGAAGTAGGGTAGACATTTTTTTAATAAGTACTTAATACGGAGTATGAAATAAAATAAAACTAGTTTAATATCCGTGCAACGCACGATTATTACTACTCTGTAAATATTTTATGTAATATTTTTACAGAAAAGTTAATAAAATAAAATATATTTCGTAAATGACTTCATCAACCCGAATTGATTTTATTTTCCCAAAATAAATAATTAAATTTTCAGACATTTTAACACACAAATAAGTTTATTTCAGTCAAAATAAGTTTTTTTCAGATAAAATAAGTTGAGATAATACGAGTTCAGACAAAATAAGTCGAATAAAAAAAAGCCCTAAAGTTAACTAAATTTATCTAAACTTATATTCCTTGAAATAAGTGTACTCATATTTATTTTCAATATAATGTAACAATTTTCCAAAAAAAATTCTTTCAGTTCTTTATAAAAAGTTTCTAATATTTGCTCTTTTCGCAACTTTTTCTTTTCCCCTTTTTCACCCCTATTCCAGCTTATTTCTTTACTTAAATTATTAATTTCATTAGGTATTTTTTTGAAGATATGACACATTCATTTTTCATAAAGACAAAAGGATTTTAAGTCATTATTAAATTAATATAATACAAAGAAGTTTAAAATGTTGTTAAAAAGTTTTGAAATTATTTCTTAGTTAAGTTAATCAATACGAAGTACGTCTTTTCAAATAATAATTTATACAATGCATATGAGAGATATGAACTACAATTAACTTTCTACAATAAGAATCGATAGTTACAGCAAATTATTTTCTCCATATTTTTGTAAGTTTTATTAATAAACATTTTTTAAATAAAAAAAAAACCTAAAGACTCACCAGGAGATGACACGTGTCATTTCTGGTGTGTCTTTTAGTTACAGTTATTGATTATTGATGATTAAGGCTTCATTATGTCAAAATTTTAAGCTTTAATAGACTTTTATGTAATTTTTTTCCAATGTAGATTTTTTTTTCCATATAAATATCCATATCATATATTTTTAATTAAAAAAATACTGGACGCACCAAGAGATGACGTGCATTGTTTTGCGTGTCTTTGTTTTGGGGAGTTTTGCTTGTCTTTAAATATATAGTAATTGATGGATTGATTGATAGTTATAGTTATTGATCATGCTAGTTAAAAATGTGCCACAAACATTCTCGTAAGGAAGGAACACGTAATATTTTAGTATTATTTAAAATAAAGAAGTGTAATTATTTATTCATTGTTCAGAAATGAAATTGTAAAAAAATAATATTACGTAATACAGAAAAAAATGTATGTTGCTATATTAATATATTCTCAAAAGAATATAATATAAAGATATTTATAACATGCATTACAAATAAAAAAAATGATAAAAGATATCAATTAGATAAGGAATGATTTCCTATAAAAAAAAAAAGGAATGATGAGATTCTTGTACTAGTAATTACGTAAGGCCGTAAGTAGGAATAAACATGTTCACTTTGCAAGAAATCTAGCCTGTCACGTGTCACATCTTCAATTTCATTTTTGTTTTAAAAGAAAATCATTCATAAACATTGTGGAATTTCAATAGCCTTTTTACATCTATATATATATATATATATATATATATATATATATATATATATATATATATATATATATATATGTATGTATATATGTATATAATGCATGATATCTCCCCACGTGTCGTCATTACTTGACAAATGACATGGCATCATATCATGCGTACATATTACACATATTGTTACCTCATAAAAAATGTTGGTATCAATGCTTGAACTCATGATCTATTTTAATTGATGTAAAGTTTTAACCACCACTCTAATTCATCAACTTATGACTTTAAATCATTCAAAAAATAATGTGCTATAAGTGGGTAACCATTTATGATAATAAAAAAATATTTAATTTTTCTTTATATACTCAAATCACATATAAGTTTTTTTTTCTTTGAAGTTTTTCAAATCGTACATGGAATTAAAAATATGTAATAGAAAAAATAGGAAAAAACAATATTGTTCTCATTTTTTAGCTGCCCCAATATGTTCCCTAAAAGGTTTATAAGTTTGTAACCTTGTGTGCAATTTGTAATTTAAGAAATTTCTTACAAGTTACTATGTATAAGTGAAAAACAAAAAATCGAATTTTATACAATCAAGTAAATCAATCAAAACGTACGTTAACCAGTTTTAGTTCTTAAACTAGTGTGTGGCCCGGGCGATGCCCCGGTTGTTACATTGAATAATTAAAATTTCAGATTTTTCTTGAGCTCAATATTTGACCAAAATACTTGTATTCTATAGAATGAAAAACATCCGTTAAGTTCGTCAACTACACATACACGCTACGTCATTTATCATGGCAAATAATTTTTCAATCATATCATCTTACAATTTGTATAATTTATTTTCTCGTGGAACTAAGTGTGCCAAATTAATAAACACCAAATTAGATATATATGCAGCTATGTAGAGAAATCCTATAGTTAATTCTTATAAGACTTATGACATCATGTTTCTTAATGGGTGTCATAATGCTTTAATTTTTTTCCCAAAATAATCCATAGAAATCAAAAAGTCACATAAAAATTTAGTTGTTTTAGACTTCATGTCAACATTTATTTATAAATTAATGTGAAAAGATAAATCACAATTGGTGGTTGGTTAAGATGGTAATGAGAGTTATCATCCACATTTGAGGTCTGGTGTTCGAACCTCATTGTATTGGTTTTTGGTTATCCATTACATAACACTTGGTGAGTGGATGATGTGGCGTAATGAGGAGAGTACTACGTGACACATATACGTTTTTCACAACGCCTTTTAATATATTAATATAGATAATATACTACATACATGCTCCGCATATATAATGAAATTTACAGTATATGTCAGTGATGTTATTAAAAAATAATTTTAAAATCATGTAAATACCCGGGGCATCGCCCGGGCCAATAACACTAGTTTCTCTTCAAATGTCATAAATTGTGCGTTTCTTTTTCATTTTGTTTTCAATTCCCTTCGGCTTCAAATCCTAATTGTCTTCCCTTACTTCTAACTCCCCCATTAAAATTTACTCTAGTTATATATTTCTTTCCCTTCTCCATATATTTCCTCAAATCTGAAATTTCGAACCAAGCAACGTACTTATATACTTTTTTGAATTTACTTCCTTGCAGGACATTTAAGTCAAATACTTTGCACAAAAAAATGCTCTCTACTCAAAGTCGGAATTATGATATTTATAATTTGAGTAAGAATGTCTTGATTTTAATATTATACTTATATAATTTACAATTTCCTAAAAAATACATAATTTACTAAACAAATTAGGAAAATTTGTTAAAAATAATCCCACCTTTGGCCGGTTTTCTTTAATTAATCCCACCTACAACATATTATTTTATTAATCCCACCTTAAGTACCCATTGACTTTTATTGAACCAACTTGACTGGTGACCGGCTAATTAGTCAACGATTATTACGTTGACAAAAAAAATTTGGTTTCCCCCCAAAAATCTTTGCCACGTCATACATTAATTAAAAATCTCCCAAAAAATTAAAAACCTAAACACTAAGTCAGCGATTGTACTTCATCTCCTCTCCAAAACCTCTGCTCGCAATTTCCCCTCTCTCTCCTCCATTACTAACCTCCAACTGCAATTGTACTTCCTCATGATATCATCAGCGACGTTTTTGGTGGAATTAGTCAACTTCATCAACGCGCATTGAATTTCTGCCCCACAAATCGTACAATTGAAGGTCAGACCTACAAACCCTAAATTTTTTGCTTACCATTTTTTGTTGTTTTTGTAATCTAGGCTTGATTTCTCGTGTTTTGCTCAAAACCCTAGCTTTTCTGCTAATTAGTTGGTAATGAAGTTGTTAATTTCTTTTAATTTTCGTAAATTTGAAAAAAAGTTGGGTAAAAATTCGTTCTTGAATTCAAATTTGAAGGATTGTTTATGTGTTAGAATTAGTTGAATTGTTGTTGATTTATCTATTTATGTTTGAAAATTGGTAGGATGGCTCTGGATACTCTGAAATTTGGGCATAGTGGTGTGTTTAAAAAGGTTTCGAATGGTGAGACAGTTTACGAGGGAGGTCGAGGTAGAACCTTTAATGTTGATATTGATGAGTTGTGTTGGTGGGATTTAGAAGATTTAGCTAAGAAATGTGGACATGAGAGTATTGAAGGGATTTATTACTTGATTCCTGGGCAAATTTTAGCAAATGGATTAAGGAAGGTGTATAAAGATGAAGAGGTTTTGAAGTTGGCTGAATTGGTGTTGAAGTATAGGTGTGTTGAGCTATATGTGTTTCATGGTGCTGAGTTACCTAACTTAAAAGACACAAACACAACAGTTAAAAATGTTGTTTTTTCATCCCCCCCCCAAAAATTCCTCCCTTGTCATCAGCAGCTAAGAAAGATGTTGCCACCTCATTAACAGGAAAAAAAGATGCTTCCACCTCACATTTAGCCAAAAATGATGTTGCCACCTCATCAACTACCATAAAACATGATGCCATAGCCAAAAAGAAATTGTCCCCTACCCCTGGAAACCCCACAAAACAAACCAAAACAGATCTGCTACCCAAAAAAACCAAGTCCACCCCAAAAAAATCCAGAAAAAACATCAACTCCCCCTCTCAAAAATCTGAAAATCTCAACAGCAACCCCCCCCCCCTTGAAACCAATGAAAATGAATTCCTAGAAAACTATGAATGGGAGGATCCCAGACCTGAAAGTCCATTGAAATACAGAGAATTGCTCTCTGACATAAGTGATGAAGATGATGTGGATTCCAACTTTGAGGTAGAAGAAGGTGAATCAGATGGTGAGCTGAGTGACTATGTTGATAATCTGGAGCTGGAGGTAGAGAACGATAGCTGATGAGAAACAATCTGACTCGGATGAAAGCGATAAGGAGTATGTTGTAGCTAGGGAAAGGATAAAGAGTTGTAACAACAAGCTCTTTGAAGTAGCTCAACAACTTCAAAGGGAGGCAGCTGAGGGAAAGTTAGGTTATGTTCCGTCAAAGCCTACAACAGGGGAGGGTACTAGTGCTGATGGTGGTTATGTGAGTGAGTACGAGGATAGAGAGGATGATATACACACTCCCCCTGATAGTGGTGATGAGGATTTGACTGTTGGGAGGAGGAGAAGGCGAGCTGTCTTGGTTGCTAAACACACAGATTTTTCTGTGTTCCAGTGGAAAGTGGGGCAAAGGTTTCCCAACAGGGCTGCCTTCAAAGATGCAGTGGCCAAGTATGCTGTTCTACAAGGGAGAAATTTGTTCATACAAGCTAGCAACATGCGTAGGCAACAAAGGTTAGGGGTGAAGTGTGTCACTGGTTGTTCGTTCTACGTATATGCTTCTTGGGATTCTAGGAGAGCAATACTGGTTGTGAAGAGGGTAGATGGTGAGCATAGCTGTCACAGAAATATGAAAAGAAATCGGCAGTTGAAGACGACTTGGGTGGCAAAACAATTTCTCGAGGTGTTCAAGGCTAGACCCCATTGGCCAGCTAGTGAAATTATGGAGACTATAAGAAGGGCATTCAAGATTGTTGTGAAAAAGGAGTTTGCATATAAGGTGAAGTATGCCGCGCACAAGTTGTTACATGGGTCGATGCACGAGCATTACAAGAAAGTTGGGGGGTATGTGGAAGCACTGAAAAGTAAGAGCCCTGGTACCATGGTGGAGGTAGTGACTGATGTCAGTAAACAGGCATTCCCTCCTGTTTTCCAGAGGTTTTATACCTGTTTTGAGGGATCGCAGAAGGGTTGGAAGTTGGGTTGCAGGAAGGTGATAGTTGTCGATGCTTGTTTCCTGAAAACCTTCTTGGGTGGGCAGTTGATGAGTGATATAGGGAGGGATGGGAATGACCAGATGTACCCTATTGCTTGGGCAGTAGTAGAGGGTGAGAATAACTTGTCTTGGCAATGGTTTTTTCTCCTACTTCAGAGGTCCCTCGATCTTGGCGAAGGAGAGGGAATTGCCATCATTTCAGATGAGCATCAGGTTTGTTTTCTACATCTTAACAAGTTGTATGTATTTACATATGTTTGTTGTATGTGTGTGTAGCTAGGTTGTGTAGTTTATGTTAACTTTTACACATACTAACCCAAGTTGGCCTAACATGACCAAAGTTGACCCAATATGACTTAATATTACCTAAATTGAAACAAATGGCCTAATATTACCTAAATTGAAACGATCGTGCTCATGTTGGCCAAATGTGACTTAAATTGACTTAAATGGCCTAATATTACCTTAGTTTACCTAAATTGACCCAAAATGACCCAAGTTGACCTAAATTGACCTTACTTGATATATTTTGACCCAAATGTACGTTAGTTTACCTAAATTGACTCAAATTGACCTTACTTGATATATTTTGACCCAAATGTACCTTAGTTTACCTAAATTGACCCAAAATGACCCAAGTTGACCCAAATTGACCTTACTTGATATATTTTGACCCAAATTGGCCTTAGTTTACCTACATTGACCCAAAATGACCCAAGTTGACCTTACTTGATATATTTTGACCCAAATTGGCCTTAGTTTACCTAAAATGACCCAAGTTGACCCAAATTGACCTTACTTGATATATTTTGACCCAAATTGGCCTTAGTTTACCTAAATTGACCCAAAATGACCCAAGTTGACCCAAATTGACCTTACTTGATATATTTTGACCCAAATTGGTCTTAGTTTACCTAAATTGACCCAAAATGACCCAGGTTGACCTAAATTGACCTTACTTGATATATTTTGACCCAAATGTACCTTAGTTTACCTAAATTGACCCAAATTGACCTTACTTGATATATTTTGACCCAAATGTACCTTAGTTTACCTAGATGACCCAAAATGACCCAAGTTGACCCAAATTGACCTTACTTGATATATTTTGACCCAAATTGGCCTTAGTTTACCTAAATTGACCCAAAATGACCCAAGTTGACCTAAATTGACCTTACTTGATATATTTTGACCCAAATGTACCTTAGTTTATCTAAATTGACCCAAATTGACCTTACTTGATATATTTTGACCCAAATGTACCTTAGTTTACCTAGATTGACCCAAAATGATCCAAGTTTACCCAAATTGACCTTACTTGATGTATTTTGACCAAAATTGGCCTAATATGATTTAGATTGACTTAAATGGCCTAATATTACCTAAATTGAAACGATCGTGCTCAAGTTGGCCTAATGTGACTTGAATTGACTTAAGTTGACCCAAATTGGCCTAAGTTGGACCAAAATGAGGTAATTAGGACTAATTTAACGTTACTTGACCCAAATTGAGGTAATGTGACTTCAATTGAACTAAGTTTGACCTAGTTGACCAGAGATAACTACAGTTGACCTAAATTCAACTAATGTTGATCATAACTGACCTAAGTTCACAAGATTTAGGCCTAAGTACTACATTTGACCTAAATTCTCTTTAGTTGATCATAACTGACCTAAGTTCACATGATTTGAACCATGTAATATGGTCCGGGTATGTGTCAAAGTATCCGACTCGAATCTGGATACATGATGCATTGTTGAATCTCTGAACATGTGTTCTGTTTTTTTATACCTGGTGCGTTGTTTTCTGTTTTGAATCCCTGATTCTGTAAATATTATCCTAATATGTGGTTGTTTTTGTTGCTTCAAAGGCTATATTAAATGCAGTGGCATCAGTTCTACCAAAAGCAGAGCATCGACATTGTGCAAGGCATAATTTTGCTCATTGGCACAAGTCTTACAGAGGTGATGAGATGAAGCTCCTGTTCTGGAAGATTGCCAGAGCCTACAACCTTGTTGACTACAATGATGCCATGGACGAACTAACTCAGTTGAATGAGGATGCTGCCACTGCTTTTAAGGGGTACAGAGCAGAGGTATTCTGTAGAGCTTTCCTTGATACATCAATGAAGACCGATGCAATAACCTCCAACATAGCAGAAACATTCAACGGCTATAGTATTCAAGCCAGAACCAAACATTTGATCTTCATGTTAGAAGATATCATAAACAATTTGATGCAAAGGTTGGTGGTGAAAAGACAGCAAATGGAAAAGTCCACATCTATCCTATGCCCAAGAATCCAACAGAAGCTGGAAAAGGAGAAGGACAAGGCTGCCAACTGCGATGTCATACCCTCGACAGACACGTTGTTCAATGTGAACTACTATCTCGATCAGTTGGTGGTGGACTTGGAAGAAAGGACATGTACATGCAGAAAGTGGGACATGCTAGGAATCCCATGTTGTCATGCCATTGCATGCATCTTTTTCCAAAACAAAGAAGCCGAGGAGTTTGTTGATCAATGCTACAGGAGACAGGAATACTTAACTGCATACGCAGGTACATGCCTTGTTTCATTGTGTGTAATTGTAGGTGTATGCTCTGAAAGTTATGTGTGCGTAACATTCTTCCCGTTTGTGTGTTTGTGTATGTGTACAAGTTCAATACCTCCTATTGATGGAGAAAGGTATTGGCCAAGGATGGAATACCACTTGGATCCCCCTCCCATCAAAATAGGGCTTGGTAGACCAAGGACAAAAAGGGTGAAGGACCCTTTTGAGAACCCGAAGAAACCTGGTCACCTGTCAAGGACTGGAATTGAAATGACTTGCAGCATATGTCAAGTCAAAGGCCATAACAAACGAAGGTGTCCTAACAGGGACACAGCTGGTGTTGCAGAACCAGCCCCAAAAAGGCCTAGGGGTAGACCAAGACATGATGGTCAACCCCCTCACGCTCGTGCTCCGTCTGTCACTGCTCCATCTACTGCTGCTGCCTCTACAGTAGCAGCACCTACACCAAACTTATCCACCTCGCAAGTTGCTTCTTCCCGAATCACTCGATCGACTAATAATCAACAACACTCTTCTACATGTCAATCGAGCCAACTTGATAGAGGTGGGAGGATGATTCTATCTGGTAGGGGTTCAAGAGGTGGGAGAGGTGAAACAACTGGAAGAGGTGGAAGAGGTGGAACAATTGGAACAACCGGACGAGGTGGAACAACTGGAAGAGGAAGGGGAAATAGTGGAGGGAGGATACCAAATAAGGTAAGTCTATCCTATTGTTTTGCTTTTTGGTTTTATAAATTTTAGTGGAAAGTTTGGTGTGACTCCTCTGATGATAGGTTACTGTTGGTGTTGGAATGTTTGTTGCTTCGGACGGGACTGCAATGACAAGTGCAAGCAGGGGGAGAGGGAGGCCTACAAAACCGGTACAACTCTTGTACATAGTTGCATTACTGAGTACTGATGTTGTGTAGTAGTTGAAATCACAAGTGGACTTCCTGTTATGTATGCTTACTGATGTTGTCAAACTTGGTGTCACAGACGACAAGCAATATTGGAACGCAGTCGAGCCAAGTCTCGAGTGGACATAAACCAACACAGTAGCATCCTTGAACCAAGCTTACAGTAGCAGGAGCAAGCAACTCCAAAAGCCAACTCCAGTAGCGTCATTTCATGTTTTTGTGTAGTTCAGAACAAGCAATGGCTACTTATAAGTCAACTCTGCCTAGTTAAAAGTCAACTGTGGGATTTTTTGGTGTAGATAAAAGTCAATTGTGGGATTTTTTGGGGTAGTTAAAAGTAACTGTGGTAGTATTTTGTGTAGTTAACTGTGGCCTTCATGTTAGCAGATTTTGCAAACAACCAAGTCATATGCCATCTTTTGTGTAGTTCAGAACATGATATGGAAAATTTGTGACTTTAATTAATGCGCATTTCACAACTTACACTAGTATCATCTTCAATTTACGCAAATTATTTAAGTGGACCTATGTCGGTGCAACTAACATCCACTTACTTATGTTCATCTAAAGTGAAATTGCACATTTTTTCATATCTTATGCTCCTATCAAACTTTAATATTAGCATTGTCGTTTCAAGTCCACTCTCGTTCATTTCAAGTCAACTCTTGCTCGTTCGTTTCAAGTCAACTCTTGCTCGTTCGTTTCAAGTCAACTCTTGCTCGCTCGTTTAAAGTCAACTCTCGCTCGTTTAAAGTCAACTCTTGCTCGTTCGTTTAAAGTCAACTAATTGTCATAAAATTAGTTATATAAGTACGACTACGCAAATGTGTCAAAATAACTCACACTTTAAAGTCAACAACCGAACCTTGATAATTTTATTCATGGTAACATTGTCATCTACTTCAACCAAAATATAACAAGGGAAAATATCAACTTATTGTCATCTACTTCAACCAAAATACAACAAGGGCAAAAATCACCCATGATAAATACAGAGCCATTGTACAATTCCTTTCGTTCCTTGAACTCTTCATCAACTCAATACGCATTTCGCAAAGTTCGTTCTTCATTTCATGTGCATCTTCCTCTAGATTTTCCTTTTTAATCTGCAATTTCCTTATCTTTTCCTCCAGCAACTTTTTCTCATACTCCATCTCAGCTATAGTCGTATTAGCTTCCAAAACATGAACTTGAAGGTTGTCAACTGCATTGCTATCAGGAAGAATCCACCTGAAAAATTCACACTTCGTATCCTACGATACGATTACAACAACCAAAATAATCAACCAAACCATCAGAATTTTATCAACAAAACCCAAATCAATCAAACCCACAACAAATCAATTAAACACAAATTCACCCCACAAAAATCAATTATACCCAAATTCGTTATAAAAATTGTACCTTAATTACCCTAATTACACCTAATTGCAAAGTTCATAGACTTACTCACCCTCTACCCTAAATTCGTCAATTTTAGGGGGAAACAAAATTGAGGAGATTCAGAGACCTTAACGGCCATAAAGGACAGCCATGAAACTTCATTCCAACATTAGGGCCGCGCTTAACAGTACGCACAACAGCTACATTTCCGCACTCACATATCAACGACGGTACAATTCCTCCCTTTGAATTTGGTGAAGAACCAGATCCCACAGAAAATGTGTTTAACCCAGCCATTGTAGTGGGCAAACTCTTTTTTCCAAATCCCAAAATTACAGAAAAATTGAGAAAAATGGTGGAGGACAGAAGTTGAAGATGCAAAAATGGTGGAGAAATGAACCAGAGGAGCGCGAAAAAATGAGAAGGAAAGAGAAAGAGAAACCTGTTAAAAAGATAAACAAAAACAAAATCAAAATTATTAATTTTGCAACGGATATATGCCACGTAGGACATTTTACCGGATAAATCCGGTTTTTGACCTGCTAGGTTCAATAAAAGTCAATGGGTACTTAAGGTGGGATTAATAAATAATATGTTGTAGGTGGGATTAATTAAAGAAAACCGGTCAAAGGTGGGATTATTTTTAACAAATTTTCCAACAAATTAACCCATGCGTTATACGGGCCAAAAATTACTTCACCTAAAATACACAAGTACGCAAGTAGAATATGCAATTTTTTTTTTTTATTTTTTTTTTTTTTTAAAGGTAAGAAAAGGAACTTAGGTACCCCTTCGCACAAGGGTGTAGCCTAAGTAGTCACTCTGTACAATTTCATCTAACTTGGGGCTGGAGTTCGGGGAAATACACATAGGATTACAAATAAGATGACCTACATTAGCAATCCAATCGGCTGCTCTGTTTGCTTCTCTGTATATGTGATTGATGTGAGCTGAGTCAAAACGCTGAAGGAGAATCTTGCTGTCATGAATAATGTTTTGTAGTTTCCAAGGGGGCTTCCAAGTACCTTTTAAAGAGTTAATCACTAGAAGATTATCTCCTTCGATGTGAATATCCTTTATACCTAGTCTTATTGCTTCTTGGATTCCTTTGTGGAGGGCCAGGGCTTCAGCCATATAGACTTGAGAGTTGCCGAAATTGAAAGCCTTAGCCTCGATAGCAGTCCCGGTGCTGCTTCTGATAATGATTCCTCCTGCTGCTGACGAAGATTTGCGAGAACCATCGAAGTTAAGTTTGAAGGCGCCTGTGGGAGGCGGAAACCACCTCACAAGGATGGTGGAAGGAGTGGAGGATTGGTTAGGAGTAGTAGAATGAGTGGTGAAATGGGTACCTCTAAGTTGATGAGAGTTAATAAGGATTCTGAATTCCCATTCTTTAAAGGTATTGAGGGCTCTGAAGAAACAGCGGCAAGTAGAGACCTTAGTGTTGGAGAAAACTAAGGCATTACGTTCCTTCCAGATAATCCAGCATAGGTTGATGAATTTGCGAAGAGCAACCTGGTTTCGTCTGAGGTAGTCTAGAGTTTTGAAAAAATCGATCATCGGGAAGGTGAAATCTAGCCAGTTTTTGGTGAGTCTGTGGGTCCAGACATTTTTTGAGTGTTCACAATGGAGGAAAAGGTGGTCTAAATTTTCGCTAGCTTGATTACATCTTGGGCAGCAATTTGTAGGAATGATTTTTCTATGGAAAAGCGTTTCGTTAGTTGGGAGACTTTTATGACAGATTTGCCAAAGGAAAAATTTCAGTTTTGGAGCTAAATTAAGCTTCCAGATCCATCTAAACTTCCATTTGTCGTCAGTTTTGGGGAGGTCGTGAGCAAGCCAGGTTGCAGATTTAACTGAAAAGTCCCCAGAATTTGTGCAGCCCCAGATGGGAATATCCTGAAGGTTGTTCATAGGAATAGGAATCCCTCTAATCAATTGGACCGCATCAGGAGGAAGAACTGAATGTAACTTTGCAATATCCCAGTTTTTAGTCTCGTCAATGAAAAAGCTTACCGTCTTGCTATTGTCAATAAGATTCGTAGATAAACCCGGAAATTCAGCCAAGGCGTATTGACCAACCCAATTGTCTTTCCAAAAATTAATGGTGTTGCCATTCCCTAGTTTCCACCTTATACCTTTTCTAAGAATCTCTCTTTGATTCAGAATATTGGACCAGATAGGCGAGTCTCTAGATTTCTTTTTTGCTGAGAAAAAATTGTTATTTTGGAGATATTTCTTACGCATAATTTTAGCCCACATATTGTCTTCGTCTGTTAGGACTTTCCAACCGAGTTTAGCTATGAAGGCTCTATTTAGCGGATAAGTTCTTCGAAGGCCGAGACCCCCTTGCTCCTTGGGTTGACAGACCTTTTTCCAGGCGATAAGAGGGATTGCATTCCCTGCTCTGCTTTGGTTCCAAAAGAATTGACGGTGAAAAACATCCATTTGATGACATAGTTTTTGCGGAATCAGGAAGGAGGAGCAGATGTAGGCTGGAAGCGACTCAAGGTTACTCTGAATGAGAGTCATTCTTCCTGCTTTCGACAGAAAATTGGCCTGCCATGAGTTGATGCGGTTTTCATTTTTTTGCAGAATGCGCTGATAGTCTGCTTTGGTGGGGGTGAATCCCGAGAAGTGGGCGCCCAGGTATCTACCCAGCGACATGGATTTTGTCATGTTGAAAATGCTAGCAAGTGAGTCTCTCTTTGAATGAGTGATATTCTTTGAGAAAATAATAGCCGATTTATGGAAGTTGACGAGTTGCCCCGAGAGTTGACAGAAATCAGAAATGATTTTTAGAAGGTTATGGCAAGCAGAGCTTGTGGCTTTACAAAGGAGTAGACTGTCGTCTGCGAACATAAGACATGGAATTTTAGCGGTCTGCGGAGCAATTTTAAACCCCAGTCCCTGGTTGGGCCTCGTACTAGCATTGTTAAGTATAATTATAAAGACTTCCATACAGATGATGAAGAGATACGGTGAAAGAGGGTCGCCTTGTCTTAAGCCCCTAGATGGGGTAAAAATCTTGGTCGTCTCGTTATTAACTTTGAGGGAGTAAGATACTGTTGTGACCGTTGCTTTAACCCAGTTGATCCAGGTTGCCGGGAAGCCCAATTTGTCTAGAACTGCCCATAGGAAGTCCCATTCTATCCTTTCGTAGGCTTTTTCCA
The DNA here is from genome assembly GCF_020520425.1 of Spinacia oleracea. NCBI lineage: Eukaryota > Viridiplantae > Streptophyta > Magnoliopsida > Caryophyllales > Amaranthaceae > Spinacia > Spinacia oleracea. Next base: position 45,543,573 of record NC_079488.1, read on the forward strand.
TATCTAGCTTAAGCGCACACCAGCCAGTTTTCGATTTTGATTTTTTAAAAACATTCAGAATTTCTTGTACCAGCAGGAGGTTATCGTGAATTGATCTACCAGGGGTGAAGGCATTTTGAAAGGGGCTAATGTGTTTCTTAAGAAAAGGGCTTAGCCTAGTGACTAGGAGTTTAGAGATAGCCTTATAGATCGTATTACAAACACTGATTGGCCTAAAGTGGTTGGGATTCTCAGGATTGTCATTTTTAGGGATAAGGGCTATCAATGTGTGATTAAGAAAAGGCGGTAGATGACCATGAGAGAAAAAACTCTTGATCGCTAAAGAGATCTCTGGCCCAATAATTTTCCAGTAAGTTTGGAAGAATTTCGGACCAAACCCGTCTGATCCTGGAGCCTTAAGTGGATTCATACTGAAAAAACTCTCCTTGATTTCATCCTCAGAGAAGGGGGCAACTAGGTTTTCACTCTCTGTACTAGTAACTAATTGTGGCAGAAAATCCAGATTAAAAGTCCTGTCATTTTGGACGGCGGACTTAAACCTTTCTTTAAAAGATTCGTAAAGAATGTTTTGAACATTTTCCTGACCTTCTTCCCATGCATTGTCTTTATTTTTGAGTCTGTAGATATGATTTTTAGCCGCTCTATGCTTCATAATCTGATGGAAAAATCTGGTATTCCTGTCACCTTGGTTAAGCCAAGTTTTCTTTGCTGCGCTTTTCCAGGCATACTGTCTATGAATAAGAATTCTTTCTCGTTGCTTTAGCATTATGAAAAGGTGATTTTTCCATATAGGGTTGAAAGGTTGTGAAATCAGTTTATCTTCCAATTCTTGGATTTTCTCTGCGTTTGCTTTAAGTTGCATGGTTTTATGGGAAAATCTTTCCTTGGCCCATAATTTTAGGTCATCTTTAATATTAGAGAGTTTGGTTCTTATTCTAAAGAATCTTGAACCTTGAATATTTGAGTTCCACTTTTGTTTAACAATTTTAGTTGGTTCTTCATATAGAGTCCATGAGTTCTGGAATCTGAAGATTCTGTTAGACGGTAACGCCTCTGCGTTAGTGTCGAAGAACATGGGGGCGTGGTCTGAGCTCGTGAAGGTACCATACTTTATAAAAGCGTTCGGGAATTTATGGGCGAAGCTAGTGCTAGCAATGGCTCGATCTAGTCGTTGATATAATCCTGGGTGGGATTGGGATTTCCAGGAGAAAGACTGTTGCAGACAAGCGATGTCTGTAGCAATGGTTCTATTGATAAATCTGGGAAGTCTTTGACATTGGTTTAGAGTGACCGGGTTACCTCCGAGCTTATCTGAAGGTTGTAAAAGTTCGTTGAAATCGCCGACAAGAACCCAAGGGGTGTGGATATTTTCGTAAAACGTAGACATTGACTCCCAGAAAGGGTCTTTGTCTGGGTTTTGAGCGGGAAAGTATGCCCCTGATACTAGAATCTGTTCGTTAGTTGGTTTATATAAAACGTTAAGGTGAGCACACTGATCCACAAGCGTGTAGTTTTGAACCAGGATTGAGTCGTTATTCCAGCAGACCCAAAGTCCACCACTATGCCCCATAGGGTTGATGATTATATGTTTTTGGAAACGAAAACCTCTGATAACATTTCTACTAGTGGAATTAGTCGTCATAGTTTCAAGAATGAATAAAATGTCTGGTTTAAAGGTGGTGATGTAGTGGTTGATATCACCAATTGCTTGGAGTTTTTTACCTCCTTGAATATTCCATGTGAGAATTTTCATAATTATTAATTAGCATAAATAAAAGGCCTTTAGCCCATACGTTTCAAAGCGGAGCAAAGTCCGGTTCCAGTTAGCCCAAGCAATGGAGGCTAAGATCAAACGAATAAAAGCAACAACTTTGTAATGAAAAGGAAAACTTATTACATAACCAAAGTTAAGAGGAACATTATTAACATTCCAGGAGAAGGAGCAAAAGATGTTCGAAGTCCAGGAGTGGAAACGCCATACTTGTGCATTGAAGGTATGAGTAAAATACCAACTGAGAATGCAAAAAACAAAAGTAAGAGTTAGCCAGAAGTTTCTAAACAACATTTGCACAGTTGACCAAGACCCCAAGTAAGGGAGCCAAATTGACATGAGGAGGTGATGGTTATTTAGAACAAAAAGGTCCTCAGGTAGGAAATATGTAATGTTTCTTACAACATCATAGGAGATGAACCAATGGCTATCTTTGGACTCAACCAAAAGGCACCAAGCAAAGAGCTTCCTGAAACTTAGGTTCCTCCATTTGAAAGGGAACCAAGAGGTGGTCCAAAGACTAACCTTGATTCTGATCAAGGCAAAAGAAATGTTCCACAGTTTAAAGTCCAAGATAACATGAAGCCAAGGCAAACAACGAATTAAGGAGAGCCAACACAGAACAAAATCCATTAAAGTCAAATTATCATTAATATTACAATTAAGCACAATACAAGATTGCTGAAGCTGATTAACTACAGTAGAAGTATGCCTAGCTAAGAAGCTACCTACAGGTTTGCAAAAGCAGAAAAAAAAGAACCTGTAGGAGACAATAGACCAGCAGCACAAGCTAAGCATATTACTACTAAACCCTAAAGGCATAACTACCAGTAAGAACTGGTCAAAAAGATGTGTTGAGATAATTGACATCAAAAAAGAAGTAGAAGGAGACACACAAGTCAACCAGCAGAAGGAGAAGGAGAGAGATCACCATCACCTCTCTTCCTTCTCTTAGAGTTCTCAGTTTCCATGGGAGGAGCACAGTCAGAAAATATTGGGTCATTCTCATCAAAACCATCACCATCACAAATCTCCAAGTCCATATCAAGCTCATCATCCCCCTGAACATCCTTGACACCAAGTGGAGCAAGCTCCAGTGGGTCAAAATCCGGCAGAATATCCTCATAGGGTTGAACTGCAGGAGGATTGAGAGTAATGGTGTCTCCAGTAGACACTTGAAAATCCTGCAGACCCTGAAAGCTGTTGGCAAGGGGAATGACAGGCAAACCAGCACCCAACCCTTGAGAAGGGGAGTGTAAAGGTCTAGTCTGGACAGGAGGAGGATGATGATAAGGCTTGGCATGGGACTTCCTTGTATTACTCCTGGGCTTGGCTCTTCTTCTTGGCACCACAGCCAGCCAGTCAGAAGGAGTGGCTTGTCCTCCACTATCCCCAGGCATCCCCATGGACAGTTTTGCCTCATCCAGCTGAGCCACAACCAGCTCAAGACAGGGAGGAGGCCTCTTAGGACAAGCATTCAGAAAGTGGTTTGGATCACCACAGAGAGGGCAAACCTCCCAAACACCTTCATAAGACAGAAAGTACTCCTGGATATCATAACCAAAGTTAAGAGTGATAGACCTAGGCACAGGCTTGGTTATATTAAGGTTGAGACAGACTCTAGCAAACTGACCCTTTTCAGTGTTTTCAGAAGTGAATTTATCAAGTTTGATGGGTTGACCTACACAACTGGCAATCTGGTTTAGGTAGTGCCAAGTCCAGTACTCAGTAGGGAGAAAGGGGATTTTCACCCATTGATCCACATGGGTAATGGAGCTAAACTGAGCTTTGAAGGAGGCTCTCCAAGGCAAAAGAACAAAATTAAGACCCTGCACAAACCAAGGTCTACCCTCCCAAACCTCATCCTTGTCAAGGGGGTTAGAAAATTTGATGAGAAACCAACCATTCCCAATGAACCTAAGAGAAACCTCACCCCTTAAAAAAGACCAGTCTTTCTTCATCCTAGCTATAACAGCAGCCTGAGGCACAAATTCCCCCCATACTTTCCCAAACAGACAGGATGCTTCCATAAGCTTGACTTGCTCATTGTCAAGTTTAGGGGCATCTAAGGTGATGGTGGCACTATTCGAACCAGGAACCTGTGGTGCATTACTGTGTGAACTGTCCTTAGGTGGGGGATTGGAATCATGATTAAGACTGATACCTCCCAAGAGAAAGGAGCTATGGGTGGGGTGGCTGAAGAAGCTGGAAGAACCTGGATCACTAGGTAAGCTGGTAGGTTGAGATTCATTGGAAACTGGAGAAGGGTTCTTCTTAAGAAGTGAGGCATAGCTAGACACTACAGGGTTGTTAGACATTAAAACCCAAAGACGAGGACTGAAACTGGGAATTTTCACTAAAATTTGGAAGTTTAATCTTGCAAACACACAAAGAGAAAATACTGAGCTAAACTGATGAAGACTGGAAAACGTGGAGAAGATGCTACTACTGAGGAAAAAAGACCAGTATTTATAGGCTTGATATAAAGACTTAAGAAAACTAATGGTTGCAAGAAAAAACCACATCAGATTGAAAACAACCACAGAAGGATCTAGAAAGCCAGAAATAAATTGCAGCAACTGAGTAATCATCACACAGCTAAAATCGAAACACAAACCAACAAAAAGCAAGCATTGAAAAAACGCGAACCCAAGTAATAAATGACAGAATTGGAGTGAAAAGGCAAAGAAGAGTATAGAGAAGGACTTCCCTGCGACATTTTTTGAAAAAAGAAGAAATCTTAGTGCTCCTGCAAATGGATAAGCTCCTCCATTGGCCCAAACAGGACGGTAAAAATGCATTAGTGGAGTAAAACCTTTAATTAACCCCATTAAATCATCATTATTGTTGAAAAACCCAAGATCTAGTGACTCAGCATCGATCTCCACCTTTGGATCAATCTTGCCTTGCTGAAGAAGGCAATCTGAAGGTCGGAAAAGAGGAAGAACACCTCGATACAAACGAGGCACCAAACTGCTGCCAAGGAAGCCATAATTACCCCTATTAAAGCTTAGTCTAGAGATTTTTTGGGGAATCTCATTCCGGTAAGAGGACAAGGAGGAAGACGAAGAGTTTTGCAAGGCAAAACTTAGATCTGTGAACAATTTGAGCTTGAGAAGGGGGCTAGACCAACCTAGGGTTTTCACTCTCTCTCTAGAAAACTTAGGCCTCTCATGTTTCTTTTTTTTTCTCTCTCTTTTCATTTTTTAAAAAAATGCTGCTAAGTAGAATATGCAATGCATATACTCAGTATTACTCCGTATTAATTTTGTCAATGCGTATTAATATACAATACATATACTCAGTATTATTTTTTTTAATGTTTTTTTTTGAGGGAACAGTATTATTAATTTTGTCATTGCATATTTACACTTTAATTAGTTGCGCTATATAAATATACTTCTATGTCTTTTTTTTAGGGAAATATAATCTTATACGTAGTAGGTAGGCATCATCTTATGATTTCATTTATTGGCAAGATAATTAGAATTACTATTTTAATTTGTGAGTATGTCGTCATCTTTCATTCCAATGCAACGTAACACCAATAGTACAGGAAGTGATAAATCCAAGGAAATCAATATTTTTCAAAGTTGATTTCCTTGGAAGAAGTGAAATTCTTCCTTGGATTTATCATTTGCCCAATAGTACAGTGTTACTATTTGAGCATCCGTAGATATCAACCAATAGCAGAGCCATAAATTTTAAGTCGGCCTTTTGACATTTAATAAATTAAATACTTATCTACTCCTTATTAATTAACAAATATAAGGTTGTATGACTTTTTTTTATCAATGACTTAATTTGTTTATCAAAAAAAATTAACAAGTACAAGGTATAAAAGTTTTTTTTAATAGAAAAATAATTAGGAGGTCGGTTTCATTGAGTCATAGTAGTTTCACGGTTTCACCACTGATACAACTAACTTAGTTAATAAAGTATTAAAGGTGGTATCTCTATTCTATAAGGGAAGAGCTGAGGGCGTTTACCTAAAGACACTTTTGGTGTCCCCTATCTCAAAGACTAAACTACCCTCCCCACTTTCACAATTTTATTCAACTCAAAATTCGATTATTTAGTGATTTCCAGTCAGTAACAAATCAAAAAGCTTTAATTACTCCGTCGTTTCAAAGCAAAGAAGCAAATCAAAGCTTATATTAGGAAACCCACATATATTACGCATACATATTCTGGAGAAGTCAAACAAAATATATCACAGCTTTAAAAATTACCCAGCAATTCACGCACAAAACAACCTGTCAAATTTACAATCCCAGAAATCTCTCATTTTCTCCAAATAACACAATAAAGTCAGTCAAAACGCCTAAATCAAAGAACAATAAAGGCCTTAACAAAACGCCTAAAATCAAAGAGCAGTAAAGGTCTCCATAATTTCACAAATTAATTCACTTAGAAAACGCCTAAAATCAAAGAGCCTTTAAAAGCCTCCAAAATTTCACAACTTAATTCAACAAAACGCCTAAAATTAAAGAGCTATAAAACCCAATAATTTTCCCCAAACAATTAACGAACTAGACAAACTAATACAAAAAAACACACTATAAATCTTGGAATAATCGCCATCGCCATGCCGAGGGATACCATCTCCGCCATTTTCTTCATCTTCTTAATCCTCTTTTCACTCAACACTTCTATATCGTCACTTTCGATCTGGGGTTCCGATTTCATCGGCAACCTTATCCTCCATTGTTTTCGCAACTGTTAAAACTTGAATCTCCAGAATCTGTAGAAATTCGATTGAATTGATTTGTAGGTGGTTGGTGGTTGTGCCAATTTTGTTGTTGTTGTTAGTACCGACAAAGAGGAGAGACTCGAGGGGGTGAGTTAGCAAAATAGGTGAGAGATAGGAGGGGATTATAATCACCTTGCTTCAGATATGAGGAGAGACTAGAGAGCAACGAAAGGTGAGATAGGTATGATTCTTTGGATTCTCCGTCTTTTAGTGAAACTAGCAACCACAATTATACCCGTCAAAGATACAGTCTCCCAAATAAGAATTCATGGTAAACTTCTTAATATTATATTATGAGGGTAGTTTAGTCAAAATCTAATAAATTTGTTAAAGTTCTCTAAAAAACCTAAAAAGGGAAAATGCGGGGGATTAGGGGCTTTTATTTTGCGCAAAATACCGATGTCACATAAACATAAGGAGTATATGCAATTTGTTTAAAATATAGCCACAGAAAGAAACCTTCATGATATTCTTAAATTACTCCTTACTACGTATTATTTAGTGACTATCATTTTTAAATTTATTAATTAAGTATCTAAATTAATCCTTAAGTTATTGTTTCGACTTTCCATATTTAACAAAAGTGGTAATAACAATACAATATGATCTTGCACAATAATTGTTAGATGATTTAACTACCGAAATAAAATCATTATTTCAACGGGTTTTAATTTACTCTAACTATATAATCTTCTGAATTAATTAGCTCATTATAGTTAAACATTAAAATATACTTTTTTACATTTATGCAGCCTAACTGACGCAATCGGGGCATGGAAAAAGTATTCTCAACCTTCGGAAAGCAAAGTTTTTTTTGTGGGTGCTACATCCACCGATTGGAGATTTTAATCATGATTCTTATAATGTTAGTTATGTGTTGCACATGGATAGGCGGAGGAGTACATTGCGAGGAGAAAAAAGTGAAACACACTATTTTTTATGTTTTTAATTACTTTACTTTGGTACCAAGATTTTTTTTTTGTTATGTAAGGACATGAGTATTACACTTTTACTATTTAGATTGCAAGTTTGACGTTTTATATGCCATCACTGTTTTAAAATATGAAATTTGTGAATTATGTTTTAGTGCCTAATATTTGTTATGATTAGTTATAATTACAAAATTTTAAGTTTTTATAATATTTCGCACACATTACGTGCATATAAGACTAGTTTCATTCGAACCCAACGCATCACCAAAATAATTTTACTATTTGAGCATCTTATTTACGAACTATTATTAGATGCTCAATCTGGTAATGATGGCATAATATATGTTTAATTATGTCAATATCCTATTGGTTAGCTAATCGCTAAAGACGAAATACTTTGATTTTATGCAAATGTACATCTTGTCATCTTCTACCATGTGACACCATTTTTACTGTACGTTTAACTTGTCTTTAACCTTCATTACATTTTTTTTGGGGATATACACATTAATTACGTGTTGACGATGCAATTTGCTAGATTTCGTATGTGACCAAATCAAATATAATACAAGTATATTCTCTGTCTTTTCCAAACATATTGAAAATTATAGATTTTTTTGGAATAAGGTGCACCATCTCACATAACAAACTCACATGCTTATTCATGTGAAGAGCGTATGAGTATGAAAAAGAAAGGGGATATTATAGCCCTGTTTGGTTAGAAGTTGTTATCTGATAGTTGATTTGACTATCTGTTAGAGGTTAGCGGTTTGCATTAGCTGATTTGACTAGCTGGTTGCATTAGCTGTTTGTGTAAAAGTATTTGGTAAATTAGCTGATAGTTGTTAGCTGTTTAATATGTGAAATGACCATTAAGGACATTGACATTGACATACTTTGTTTCTTATTAATATTAGACAAATATTTTATTGTGTTAATTTTTTTCTCTTTATATTTTTCTAATAAACATTGACTAAATAAAATAAATTTATATTAAAAAGAAAATTATTCTTAATTTAAATTTTGTAATAATATATATTTTTAAAATAGAGAAATATTACTAATGATATTTCAAGCATGATTGCAATATACTTCAATTGCTTCAAAGTACTAATATAAAATTTAGGAAATTTTGTGAAACGGTACCTTAATGTTTGGATGTTTGTGAATTACTACCTTATAAAACATTTTTTATATTTTCCTACCTTATAAGTTTTATATGTTTAAGTAACACTACCTTGTAACAGAAAACGTTAAATCTCTCCGTTTGTGAACCATATCCCAACGACTTTATACCATTTCTCTTTCCTCTTTGTCAATCTCTGTTCTTTACTTCTCTTTCTCAATTTTTGTCATCTCATTTCTCAATTTCTACTCTTTCTCAATCTCTGTTATCTTTAAAGAGCTTCATATCTTTACTTTTTTTTTCAGAGAAAACATCTGCTTTTCTGAAGCCGGTGAAACTCGTGAAAGGTTCATTCTTATAAGCTCTGTTTTACAATATGTTATTGGCCCACATATCAATTTCTTTGATTCTGAAGGAGGAGAAGATGCATAAAAATCCAAAAACATATACGAAGTATAAAATTACTCACCTAAATTTAGGGGGTTTTTATTCGACGTCCTCAATCGCTAAAAACGCCCGCGTATTTATGGTGAAAGGACGTTTTTACCCTTTTAAAGAAAATTACCCCCTATCTCCAATCACCCTTCCCCTTCACGTTTTTTTAATTTTTTTTTTGAATCAAAATTAATGTATAAACAAATAAAAATTTTAGGAAAATTTGGTAATATTAATCCAACCTTTGGCCGGTTTTCTTTTATTAATCCCACCTACGACATATTTTTTAATAATCCCACCTTTACTACCCAACGACTTTTATTGGGCTTAAGTGACCGATAACTGGTGAAAAAATCATCGAGATGGTGATGAATTGATGATGATGACTGAATACATCTAGAGAGAGTACTTCCACGTAGGGATATATTACCGGCGATAATAGGTTTATGACGTGTTGGGCCCAATAAAAGACGTTGGGTGGTAAAGGTGGGATTATTAAAAAATATGTCGTAAGTGGGCTTAATAAAAGAAAATCGGCAAAAGGTTGGATTAATATTACCAAATTTTCCAAAATTTTAAACTACAATTTTTAAATAAATACTTCTAACAATTTTATTTTATTTCAATTATATTAATTATGAAATTCAGTAATTATTCAATTCTTTTTTTTTGGCAACACTTTTTAAAATATTCGAAATTAAAAACGAAATAATAAACTATTTTTTTATTCGTTTTTATCTAGCACGAAAAAAAATGAATTAAAAAAAATTAATTCATTTTTTAAAAAACACAAGGGCCGCCCGGAATTGGCGGCCCGGACCATGGTTTGTTCACCCGGAATTGGCGGCACGGACCATGGTTGGTCCACCCAGAATTCGCGGCCCGAACCATGGTTGGTCCACCCGGAATTGGCAGCACTGACCATGGTTGGTCCACCCGAAATTGGTGGCCCGAACCATGGTTGGTCCACCCGGAATTGGCGGCCCAGCCATGGTTCGGGCCGCCAATTCCTGGTGGACCAACCATGGTTCGAGTCGCCAATTCTGGGTGGACCAACCATGGTCCGAGCCGCCAATTCCGGGCGGCTCTTTTTTTTTTTTTTTAAAATGATCTTTTTTCTCGTCAGGTAAAAACGAATGTAATAATAAAAAAAAAAATTAGTTTATTATTTCGTTTTTTATTTCGGATATTTAAAAAAGTGTTGCCAAAAAAGAATTGAATAAATACAGAATTTTTTAATTAAAATAATTAATATAATTGAAAAAAAAAATTGTTAGAATTTCTTGTTTAAAAAATGTATTTGTTTATATATTAATTTCGATTAAAAAAAAGTTTAAAAATGTGAAGGGGAAGGGTGAAGGGGAGGGGATAATTTTCTTTAGAAGGGTAAAATTGTCCTTTCACCATAAATACGAGGGCGTTTTTAGCGATTGAGGACGTCGAATAGCGATACACTAAATTTAAGCATGTTGTATACATATTCCATGCATAAAAATCCAAAAACATATACGAAGTATAAAATTACTCACCTAAATTTAAGCATGTTGTATACATATTCCTAAAATCAGCAAAAATCACGAAAAGGGGGCATGCATGAGAATATCTACCAACGAAATATATGACATGAAAAAAAAATCCGTGAAAAATTCATAGAAAATGTATTGATCCCCGCTGTTACAAATTACACATACATCCAAGAAATTATAAAATCGAAAAAAATGTAACAAACCCAGAATTGAATTTTACGAATTTCACAACAGACAACAAATTTTCTTGATTATTGCAAGAAACCCAGGAAAAAAGAGGAGAGAGAAAGAGGGGGATTGATTAACCTCGCAGATTTCATTAATGAGGTAACCGATACTACATAAACGAGCAAATGTAACGGTTTAATGCAACGGTTAAAGCTAATGCAACGGGTCGTTGCAATGGTTTATGTTATTGCAACGACAAGTGCAACGGTTGTGACTATTGCAATGGTTAGGTGCAACGGTTAGATATATTGCAACGGTTTGGCGCAACGTCAAATTAGAGACCGTTGAATTAGGAGTTCAAATGCAACAACTCTTTTAGCTATTGCAATGGAGGCTAGTTTATTAATTAAAAAATTGCGAGAAAACCCTATCTTAGGCAAGCACCAAAATTGAAGCCTCCCTTTCGGCCTTTCCCACTCACATAACCCCATTGCTCCCACTCGCCACTCCCGTTGTGAAGCTCCAGCACCTCGCCGCTCGCTGCTAACTCGATATGGTCTTTCCTTTTCTCTCCCCTTTGCGATTTCAATTTCTCAGTTTTATTTTTGATTTCCCTAGTGTAATTTTCTTTTCTCTAAGCTGTAGATTAAATCGTTTTGTTTGAAGTTAAGTTGACGAACGTCGATTGCGGCTAACCCTATAAATTTTCAATGAATAAAATTGAATCTCAACCTTCGAATATTACGAGGTAATTTCTTACAATTCTGTTCATCAATTTCTTAATTGTTATAAAAATTGATTTATTGATTAATTTTCTTGGTTTTAGGGTTAACAATTCGATTTGAGTTAGTACATAGATTGTGTTTAAAGAATTTCAGATTTTGTTCAAACAAGTTTATGGGGTTTTAGGTTTTAAGTTTAATGGGTTTTTCAAAATTGGTGAATTCAAACAGCAATTTAATGAAATTTCGAATTTCGATTTGTATTATTGTTCTTTATATCTTTTTCATGACTTTGCCTGATAGTTTTAATCAATTCGATTGTCTTTTAAGGGTGAATTAAGTGTTATCCCAGACTAGGAACAAAACAAAGCTAAAAACTCAAGTGCCCTAACCAGAAAATCAAGTCAATCAATTCAGACCTTCAGAACTTGCAAGGTATTTCTCTTTTTTCGGTCACTCTTTAGTCGGTTTCAGCTTATAATTAACCTCTTTATGAGTGTGTTACTCTGTTGTAGTTATTGAACTAGGACTAAAAAATCACTTGATTTGGAATTTTGGCTATGGTTTATACCCTCCTCTATAAGGTGGTGATGCTATTGACCTATTGTAGACAAGCTACTATAATTTCTTCTCTTTCTTTGCTCGTTCTTTTGTTTCTTAGACTTCATAGATTGTGTAACTTATTCTTTGGCATGGCAATCATGTTTCCATGGGTTAACAAGAAGGGTGACAATATTTAATCAAGAAGGGCGAATTTAATTTCGCCTTTGTACAAATTACCGGAGTCTTTATTTTGTTAATTTGACTATTTCTAGTTCATCATTATTTGCTCGAATTCAATTTAGTTACTTATTTTTGTGTTTTTTTTGCTGGCATTTGGTGAATTGTTTTGACTATTTCTAGTTCATCATTGTTTGCTCGAATTCAATGTAGTTACTTATTTTTGTGTTTTTTTTTGTTGGTATTTGGTTGAATTGTTTTGCATTATTTGTATATTTATGATTTATATTCGTTTATTTTAATATTTAGGAATCATGAAATTAATACGTGTTGAAATGTGTTGATTTAAATTTCATATGTATACTCCAATTAGACAATGATAATTCAAATTTTATTTAGCAAATAACATTTTATTCTGTTAAATACTATAGTATGAAATTATATGTCCTGGAGAAATAGAAGCATTTAATTGTGCTAATATTCAGGCAATATTATCAATGTTTGGAGAGATGTACAACATTCAGCCAATATTGATACAGGTAGTAATTGTTAGACTCGGCTATTATATGATTCTCCTCTTTTTGATCCACATTCTGTTGCCAAGTGTCTGTATCCGATCCTTATACTGGTATTGAGGATCCAAAAATGGTACTTGAGAATGATCATATTGGTTATTAGTCCCAGCATTACATAATATCTAATTCCTCGAACACGAATTAGTACCTAGCAATTACTTAGTGAATGTGTTCCCAAACCCAATCTCTTGTTGGAAATTAGGTAACATTCTTCAGTATCCTTGGGAATGTCAGAATTTATAAATTGGAAAAACGTATCCATAAAGTTGAACCACCAAATATACATCCTTAAAACGTATCCATATAGTTGAACCGCCAAATATACATCGTGGTGGTAGTCTGGTAGACAAGTAATTTATTTGAATACAGAGTATTATCATTTGAGTTTATGATTCTCCTATTTTTTGTTAGTTGAAAGGATCTTTCCTATTTAGTCTGATACTACCCTTTTGCACTACAATTTCACTAATTACCTCTTCAGTCTTGCGTAATCTGGTTCGGGAAGTCGTAACAAACTAACAACCTTACCTAATTTGGATGGTTCCTTCTTCTTTTTTGCAGAGTGTCTCTACAGATTTCTACATATCTAACGAAAACTCAGGTATCCGAAATTTGGTACAAGCTGGATGTGGATGTAGTCATTTAGACTCATGCCCCTTATCGTTGAGAGCAATCTTGTGTACACAAGTAAACACAGAATTCTATCCCCCGACTTGACAAAAAGGCTGGCAGACAGAAACCTCGCAACCAACTCTCGGGTGATACGCCTTGAAAAAGGGTAATTCCTACATTCTCCTCTTCTTTAATTTCCCCTTTTTAGTACTCATGTCTTAACTCAAGTGCTTAAGGAAATCTACCTGGTTGTTATCATCTATATATAAGAAGGTGATTGTGCTACTGTCAAGGCAATTAGGCGTGCTGCATAGAGGTGGTGATTATATTGGCATTACATTTCTGCTGTACATTTGAATCCCAAGAATTTTGAATCCAATTTGCGAGCTCAGAGTTCACATTGCCATTTTCTCTTACGGGTCAGTTTTATCAATTTGGCATTACATTTTTTCTGTACATTTGAATTTGCACATTTCCATTGGTTTTGATGAATGATTTTATTTTAATTTTTTCAGGAGATTGATCGGTAACTATGGATGAATTTATGGTTTGCAAATCTATAACTGCACCATCTACTACTATGCCTGTAAGCTCAATCTTTGAGTTCGTTTTGGTTTTTGGTTTGATCTTTTTATTATTATCGAAAATGAGTTAGGTTTTGTTTTTTCCATTTGGAGTTCTGTAGAATTGGATAGGCTTTGTTCTGAATCGGAAAACTTTGTATTGTGATTAGTTTCCGACTTTTTAACTAGTTAGTGTTTCACATTTCTCAAAGTTGGCGTTCCTTAGTTTTGGTGTTAGTAACTTAAATATATGTTACTTCGTATTTGTTTAGAAATGTGTATTTGATTGTTGTTTTGGTGTAGTCATGGATTTTATGTGTGGAAAACAGGTTTAAAAAATCTTGCATTTAGTGGTATATCAGTTTATAGGGAAATGCTGCTGAAATTTGTTTGGAAATTTGAAAACATGTTTAGAATCTGCCTCATTATTGATAATTGTGTGCGTCCTTGATAATTGACTTAGAGTTTTTGCATCTCCATGTTGTTATGTAGGGGATGGTTTTGAGAAAAGAAGAAGAGGATTTTATGTTAAATATCAACTACTTTGAGAGATTAAGATTTAACATCATTTTCAGAATTGGAATACGTTGGTAATGTTGGAGCGTTGGTCATTGCGTTTTAATGAGATTGGAGAACAAGACTCCTCAAGGTATTGCACTTTTTATTCATCTTTCTTGAACTTCTACTAATTTGATAAACTTGTTAGCTTACTGTTGTATTGTACTATCTTTAAAGACTCCGGTTGACATATTTTCAGTGTTGTTGATTAAGATAGAAAGAAAACATGCGTCATTTTTCAGAAACTACAGTTTCACTACGTGTTCATTGGAAATTTCTTTTGCAAGACCGATCACTGGTTTACTTAAGATTATATACAGAAGAGAGTTGAGATTACTACATTTTAAAGAATATGCTTTTCTCTTTAATTCTATTTATTTTATGTTTACTTTGCTGCTGATAATTATTTGTTTCATTTGCAACTTTTGGTTTTCTTGTTGTCTTGTAAATTGAAACTTTGATCGACTAAGTTAAAAATTCTTGTTGAGTTAGAGAATTTTTTATAAGGTCTGTTCTTTTTATTTGGGTTATGTGTCTCATATTTGTATTTAATGTTCTATTCTAGTGTCATTATAAAGTTCTGGGTGTTATGTCAAAAAAAAAAAAAAAAAAGTTCTGGGTGTTGGATAATTTAGCAGTGAATGAAGTCATTTTTTCTGGTGCATGTGTGTACGGAGGTAATATTAGTAAGTGTATTATTTTCTAATAATGTTTATTTAATTGTTTGTTTGTATAGGTACATGATGAACTACATGGTGTAGCCGTGTAGAGGAGGAAGAATGTTATGATTATTGAAATGCCATTTTTAGTGGAGGATCAGACTCAAAAGTTGGTGTTTAAATTATGTAGTGATCTTTATTTTATAGGTTGAATATTTAGGTGATTACTTAGGTTCTATATATCATAGGTTAGGCTTATTTTGGCGAAGCTTTGTTTGCAAGATC
Source organism: Spinacia oleracea (assembly GCF_020520425.1). Classification (NCBI taxonomy): domain Eukaryota; kingdom Viridiplantae; phylum Streptophyta; class Magnoliopsida; order Caryophyllales; family Amaranthaceae; genus Spinacia; species Spinacia oleracea. The sequence goes on from NC_079488.1 coordinate 45,558,978, forward strand.
GTACAACAATGTAAATTAACTATAGATATTTTATATAATGAGAATATTTTTTTTATTTTTACTTAGTTTTGTTAATGTTGTTTGTCATTGTGTGTTATCGATTGTTTTATTTGTTGAGACATTTAAATTAAATATTTTTACCTCGATAATAATAATGCAACGGTTAAAGTAATAAAATGTGTGTTGCATTAAACTTGATGGGCGTTGCATTAGCAGTAAAATAGCATTGCATTAGATCAAATGCAACGGTCTATGGCTGATAGCAAGGATCGTTGCATTAGGTACAATCAACTGTTACAATAGGTCCTACTGCAACGGTTGATTGGAGATGATAGCTTACTGTTGCGTTTGGTGAAAATAATCGTGGCAATAAACCTAATGCAACGGCAGCAACAGCAACGATTGGAAAACCGTTGCAGTCTATTGCAACAGTTTTTGGACATATTGTAACGGTTTTTAGGGGTTGCATTTGCTCGTTTATGTAGTAGTGCGAAGAAAAACCCAGAAGAGCAAATGAGGAATTGGTGCCATTTTGGTCTGCTTGTCAATCTGATTCCAAAAAGAGACCTTACTTGTTCTTCATTGTTGTTCTTCATCTTTTCCTACTTCCCAAAAACCCAGAAATTAACGAAAATTTTTGATTGGGTATGAAATATTGAAATGATTATACTCGAATTTTTTATTATTATTGCTATTTTACAATGGATATATTCAACGAACAAAAAATTGGGATGAATTATGAATTTCCCCGGTCTCTCTGACATGGGGTTTGGTTCTCTGTTTTATAGAGAAAGAGAGTAAAAGTAGTTATGAGTTGAGGAGTTTCTGAAGGGGAAGTTTCCATCAGTTCCTCCTCAGAATCAGTGTCTTTTATCTTTCTCGTCCCCTGCATTTTGAGAAATGAGAGGACAAACATGGAGAAATTAGTAGAGAACAGGGATTGAGAAAGAGTAAAGAGAAATGGAATAGAGTCGTTGGGATGGGGCCCACAAACGGAGAGATTTAACGTTTTCTGTTACAAGGTAGTGTTACTAAAACATATCAAACTTATAAGGTAGAAAAATATAAAAATGTTTTTTTAAGGTAGTAATTCACAAAACGTCCAAACATTAAGGTAGTGTTTCACAAAATTTCCTAAAATTTATTACAACAAAAAACGAATCTAGTAAATAAGGTGAAATGAAAAAAAAGTGTGAGTAATGTTTTTAGGAGAAAAATATGTAGGGTACCACGGTTGATAGTCGTTGTAATTATAAGCAATAGTAGGACAAAATAGTACTTTTCAACCACTTTCTCAAACCTCTAATTGTAAAAAGCTCTTATATTGAGCTTTTTCAAAATGAGCTTTTTCACCCCAAAACTATCTTCCAATCCTCTCCTAACCAAACACTCCCTATTAGCTTTTTCTAAAAGTCAAACCTCTAATTCACCCCAAAAAAGCTATTTTTCCCTCAAACCTCTTCTAACCAAACACCCCCATATGTCTTTCATTTTTACGTTATGCATTTATGCAATGTTAGCTATTGATATTTCTTGATGTGGCCTATTTGGGGAATTCCACCATGAACCTACCAAAGAACGACACATAACCCTTACATGTTAGGCATGCACACATCCATGTAACGAACTTTTCCAGAAAAGTAACAATAGAGGCCCAAAGACTATCTACATCAGGCCCACAATGAAAAGGCACACTAAGCCCTTACATCCACTAAGGACACATGTCCCCATCTCTGAGGTCAGCCAATCATATAGCTAGGGTTTGGGACCAACTCCCAAAAACTCTAGTCCTATAAATAGTTCAGATCGCAAAGTGAAAGGGGCATTCAATTCATTCCCACCTACCTTAAACTATTCTTTCTCTACCTTCTTTCTACAAATTGCTTCTCTCTCTAGCGTATACTTACTTAGGCATCGGAGGGAATATTCCTATGGGAATAATCTTGTTTTGCAGGTTGCAGGAAGATTGTGCCAGCGCATACTTGATACCTCCGAGGAAAGGGTGACACATCAACACCAACAAAGTTCCCAAAACATTTGGCGCCATCTGTGGGGAGGTATAGTATCATGGTGGAACTGCAATCTGACGGCGAGGGGTATAACGACAACTCGGGAGAAAGGCGTCCACGTGAAAGGAGCCAACACCATATGGAAGAAGCAAATTGAATTTCCAACGTCGGGAACACACCTCGTCGAGTCCAGGAAGCTGAAGTGATCGTTGAAGAGGAGCAGGACGTCGAGGCACCCCCTCCTGGTGGTCATCTCAGCCCCAGTAGAAAGGATACCGTACTGGATGAAAATTTGGACCTGCCGGTTTCAGTTGGAACGCTGCGAGAAATCCTAGCGGGATTCCAACAACAGATGAATCAAACCTTTCAACAGCATATGAGCACCGCGTTGCAGGACGAAATACGAAGGAGCATGCTAATCTATAATACTGAAAGGACAGCCCTCACAAAGGCCTCTCAGCCTTGGCATCAACCGGATAAGCAGAATGCCGCTCAGATCTAATGTCTGGAGAGCAGGGGAAAGTTCTCGTCCAATAGCTAGCCGTGGAGCCAGTCCTTTGGCAGAACGTCCGGGCATGGACCGTGGCAATCGAGCCACTCCACTCGGCGAGAACAAATAGCACGGCCAGTCTCCCGAGTGAATCCATCCGCCGCCTTGCGCCAATTAACAAGGCGGCAAGAGCACTATGAGGCCGAGTCTGAATTATCTGACACTGGATCCACCCCCGTCAAGGAGGACCATCCTTTCTATCCCTCCACTCGAGGGCAAACTCAGATGACCCCTCCTAGAGTGAGTACGCGTCACCGAATGGTTCCCAGCCGTCGTGAACCCACTTACCACATCCAGCAAGGATTGAATAACCTGATTCTAAGGCACATGAGCACTCCTTTCTGCGAGGCTATAATAAACACTCCCGAAGAGCCTAAAATTAAGACTCCTACCATTGAGGCCTATGACGGCACCTCTGACCCGGATATGCACTTAGTTGCATACCATCACCATATGTACGTACAAGGGACCAATGAGGCTACATGGTGCAATCACTTTCCGGCCACCCTCAGAGGTGTCGCATCCAAATGGTTCGAACGGTTGCATGCAGGATCAATTGCCTCCTTTAGTGAGCTAGAGACACTATTTTCCAATAGGTTTATGGCATACAACGAAGAAAGGAAAACAAGTATGCACCTAGGCCGCATTCAGCAGGGAAAGGATGATCAAATCTTTGCAAAGCTATGTCAAATGCATCAACTTAGAAGCAGGACAAATTCCAGATTTTCCCGATGGCGTCTCCTTCGATAACTTCATCAGGGGTTTAAAGAAAGGATCATTCAAATTTAATCTAGTCAAAAAGAGTTTACGAACAATGGCAGAAGTTCTGGACGAGGCCGAGTCATTCATACATGCCACAGAAATATGTAGTGTGTCCAAAGACGGGAAGGCCGGGGAAGCAACGGACTCGTCCGGGAAAAAGGAAAGGACTGATCGAAAAGTCACACGTGTCAATGGCACCAGAGCACTCTCTAAAGAACAAGACTCCACCTCTCCTAGATAAAAGTGAGGACGGCCGCAAGAGAAGGAATTTTTTGAGTATAAAACGGACCTCCTTACCATTCTGGTAGACGTATGGACAAGGTTCGACCTAGAACGACCTTTCCCAATGAAATGTCCTGCTGAGAATCGAGATCCCAAGATGTACTGCCAGTTCCATGAAGATATAGGTTATGATACCAAAGATTGTAGGAGTCTGAAAAGAGCCCTGGGCGGACTGGCTTCCAAAGGGAACTTAAAAAACTATCTTCAAAGGAACACTCACGGCGCAGGAAAAAGCTATTACAAGAAGAACAAGTCGCCCGTTTCAGCTGGAGAGGGAAATCACACTGAAGGGGGATTCGTAGCTGTCATATCAGGAGGCCCTGCCTCTGGAGGACCCACCATGAGGGGACAAAAAGACTATGCCCGTCGATTAGGACATGTAATGATATCGGGGAAGTCACCAATGGACCCATTCCCCATGATAGAAATACGTGAGTCTGATGGAGGACGCTTAGCCACCCCACATGATGATCCTCTAGTCATCGAAATCAAGATCTCCAACATGTCCAACATGAGAGTAAAGCGTATATCACTACGACAGAAAATGCTTTTAATAGCGCTTAATAATGCTTTTAACAGCGCTTCTTGAAGCGCTCTTGATGGCTCCGCTATTAAAAGTAAAAGGTACCTTTAATAGCGCTTCTCAAAAGCGCTATCATATGTAACATTAGGATAATTCAAATGTTTATTTCATAGCACATTATAAGCGCTATTAAAGAAACGCCGTTAAATATTTACCGCCATCTTTTAAATTATTTTCTAATAGCGGATGTATATGAAGCGCTATAAAAGGTTATATACATATATATATATATATATATATATATATATATATATATATATATATATATATATATATATATATATATATATATATATATATATATATATATATATATATATATATATATATATATATATATATATATATATATATATATATTTGTAATACACCTGAAAAATATTTAATTTTTTGCACAAAACAACACCATATATTGAATAATAGTAATAGTTGAAAATTAATTTCCAAACCTCAATTAAAATAATTTTTGCAATTGTCACCCTAATAAAACCGATTACATAGATCTGAACTAAAATTCTAAACATTAAACTACGTAAAATACATTAATTAATAGAGGCTTATGTTTGTTAGTTCCGTCAACGTAACCTAGCTATTATACAGTTGTTGAACAACGTGGTGCACCCATTGAGTCCTTACTTTGTCAATATGCTCTGTCATAACTTGGAAACTGGCAATCTGAAAAAAGTACTGTGAAAGTGTATAAGATATTCATACATATAGAAGGGGGAAAATATTAAATACGAAAGAAAGCAAAGTTCCATTTAAATTTACAGTTTCAAATATATACATGAGTATCTAAATACGTGTCATATATGAAAGAAAAAATCCATTTAGAGGCTTCTCTATTTCTTCCTACTAACTCGAAAAATACTTGCACGACTTCATTTACCCAAGTACTAAAATTTTCTCTTAAGTCATTCTCAATCTGGCAATCAAACTTAAACTTGTTCTTATCATTCTTTAACTTATTAAATACATGGTAAATATTTTCATCCCTAATAAATCCATTGCCACCATATTTGGCCCCGAAGTAATCAACATCTCATTCAAATAACTAACATCATACACCTTCAAAGGAAGTAATCAACATCTCATTCAAATAACTAACAACATACACCTTCAAAGGCAATGTATTTGTTATTGAAGCCACTTGCAAGATGACAAAGAATCAGACAAGTTGTGCCAAATGAAGCTCAGTTAGGGACCCACAAGCCAAACAGGTTCATGGAAAGATTCAGAGTTTGGAGACTAGTATAGGATTTAGCAGTTATGGCCTCAAAAAAAAAAGAAAAAAAAAGAGGCCCAGATTGTTTGTTAGCTGACAGGTCAAGGATCTGTAGTTTACTTAATAATAGTATTTCTGGATGAACTGAGAAAATCTTTTCACAACAATCCATTCAAGTTGTTAATAGAATGATCAATAGTGTTAAAATTTGCGTATAGAGTGAGTAGATTGACATGAAGAACTCCCTGCAGGCAAGTCGACAAGAGTAAGATGCAATTTCCAGAAGGTATTCCAAATGCTAACTGTGATAAAGAAAGCAACAAAAAAAAATCTTCCCTCCTTTAAATACAAGCTTCACTGTCATGCACAGTTTGTCAGTTTCAAAAGGCATCGAATCTCCTGAAGTCTAAAAATAATTCATCTAGAAAGCAGCATAAGAGGTTCAAACTTCACAGACTTGTTATTCTAATTTTACAAACAATTCTCTAGTCAAAACCCTTCAAAGAAGCGCAGCATAAGAGGTTCAAACTTCACAGACTTGTTATTCTAATTTTACAAACAATTCTCTAGTCAAAACCCTTCAAAGAAACTGTGATAAAGAAAGCAACAAAACAAATTCTTCCCTCCTTTAAATACAAGCTTCACTGTCATGCACAGTTTGTCAGTTTCAAAAGGCATCGAATCTCCTGAAGTCTAAAAATAATTCATCTAGAAAGCAGCATAAGAGGTTCAAACTTCACATACTTGTTATTCTAATTTTACAAACAATTCTCTAGTCAAAACCCTTCAAAGAAACGCAGTCACAAATAACAAAACTTCTTCGGGAATAAGAGTGAAGGGAATCAAAAACAAAAACACAATGCAGGGAGATACTGGGAAAATACTCTGGAAAACAAAGAGCATAAAGAGCACAATGTAGACAACTAAAAAGTATTATAATGACTTGGAACTGTAAAATGCAAGTTAGGGAAGTGAATAATCAATATCAGAGAGTATATTATATTTCTGCTTGGGGCACTCAGAGTTTAAGTAGTATGTAAGAGAACTTAACTAGTTGTAATACAAATGTAAAAGCACTTAGAATTTAAAGAGTATGTAAGCAAGCATAACTCATTTGCAACACAAATACCTAGGTAGAGTTTAAAGAGTATGTGACCCAACATACCTCATTCCATCCCAATCTCTGACTGTTTATGAGATATTCATTGTCATTTAGTAGCTTCTGACCACGATAAGACAAGCGAAATTATGTCAATACATGTCGCCTATCAATAGGAAAAGATAAAACGAAATCAATTAATCATAACAAGTTGAAAAGAAAATAACAAAACCAAAATCAAAACCTGAGTATTGACCCTCTGGTACTCTCAAGGCGCCTCCAAAATAGAGATATCTCAGTCAAAGAAAATAACATAGAATCACAGAATCAGATAAGATTGAAACCAAATCACAAACCATTAAGTTTAACTAAAATTATAATCAGATCAAATTAATAATAAACAAATTAAATCTCAGAACATAGTAGAAACCTTTTAACTAACCTGAAAAGTGTTATGTAGTAGTGTATATACGCTATTAAAGAAACGCTATAAAATGTCATATCAGTAGTAGTGTATATACCCTTGATCGTGCAAATATAGAATTTCACAACAGAGGTTTTAAAAACCTGCTAACAACGTGACACTACTTAGATTTCATCTTCTCTTTCTCTTTTATATCTCACATTCAAATGTAGTCAATAATACGAGTACATCGTAAGGTACCACAGACATACATACTGATAGTTCCTTTCATACAAGAAATGCAGGAGGTCAAAGACTGTCTTGAGTGTGCTGAACAATGAGCACAAATTCTATGTTTTTACCAAAATTCCATAAATTAATTATTGGGCCTCTTCTCCTCTACACTCTGAAGTTATGGTTATGTTATTAGGTCTATAGCAGGCAAGGCAATTTGGGAACCATGTGGTAATTGCAGTAACCACCTTACGGCTCTTCAAACTCTAGAATCTAGATAACGCCCCCAAAGAAATTGTTAATATTGTAATTTATTAGGTCTTTGGTTTTAGATTTTAGTCACATCAAATGTATTAAAGGTAGATCCCTGGTGTCTGAAGCCCACATGTTAGCTACAGAAGTTAGGAGCTAGTTTTTGTTTCTAGTTTGTTTCGTTGCCAGAAAAAATAACTTTTCGAGTTTGTCATTTCAGCTTATTATCGTGGAGCCATTGGTATTCTGCAGGTGTACGATGTTACTGATGAGTCATCATTTAATAGTAATATTCTCTACATACATTGGGACTTTTAGGAGTAGACCTTGGTTCTCTTTAATGACTAATTTCTGAATTCTATAAGGCCTCTTATGTTATGGATATCTGTGGCTTTTGAAAACAAACATGAATCAAATCCAAAAGCTCCAAGATCTTTAGCGATTACAGGAACAAATGTAGTTAACTGGGACAGTAGGCGGCTTACACGTCCCACTGTGCCGAGATGTGAGGTGCAGATGGGAAGGACCGAAAGAGAAAAGCCTAACTTACTAAGAACAAAAGAAAAGGTCCCTAAGCAGTGTAGTCTTTCCTGGATAAATTAAGGATTTGGGGCTTCTCTTGCTACCCTACTATAATCAGCAAATATCAGGTGATAAATCTTCTTGTACTACTGCTATTGCCCCTCCCTAAGCACTCACTAGAGTGAGAACAACCGTTTCCGTGGAAATGTATATTTCGGACAGAGAAGCTTTATCAGGAGGCCAAAACTTTCCTCTTTAACCATAATTGATTGTCTCTATACACAACCCTGAATTTTCTTAATAGCATTCAGTTTTAAGTAGTCTAAGATTTCCTTCTGGACAAAAAGTTGTTGAAATTGCAATAGGTAGAAAAGGAAATTGCATGAAAAAAAGACTTCTTATCTCCCCCATTATCATCCGCGAACCTTCATTATATCAAATTTCACCCAATAAACATCCCCCAAAATGATAATAAAACATAAATTTCAAATTTAAATTAAACCCCCAATTATGTCAGACTACAAAACTAGGGCATAATCAATCAATACTGAACACAGAAAAATAAACCTTGACAAATTAGAACTCAATCCACACTTCGCAGGAGGCTCTTCCTTCAAATTCGTCCCATTGTTAGATTCTCCGCATTCTTTATCTCAAGAGTTGTCAGCTCCCTTAGTTAGGTCTGTACATTACAAGTGCACAGAATGACTTTTCTTGAAGTAGCATTTGCTGATTTAGCCATTATTGAACATAGGATACTTATTGAGCGACGAGAGATACGCGGCTGAGAGCTCCACCTTTTGGCCCAACCAACTTCGCTTAACTGATCAAGATCATCCTTCACAGCATCACTGTCTTTCTGCATCACAATGTGTTTTTACACCGTCGCAATTTGCAAATACTAATCATCATTCTAACAGGTATAACAACTTGATCATACAAACATGAGAATATTTGATTTGTTGATATTATACTAGAAATCACCAAACAAGCTGACAAATTGTGATCTAAGGATGACATTTTATGAAAGATAATCCCACATAAACAGTGTTCTCATACCCAATTAATATCAGTTCTTAAGGAGTTTAAGACCTCAATTCCAGCCAACTCCATAACCCAAATACAAAAATTTGAAACCCTCGAACCAAACCCAGCTAGACAATGTGACTTTGTGAGTAGTAAATCAGTTAAATCACAACAAATTTATACAGACCCAGAAAAATCAGAGAACAATTTCCGATACTAGGTGATTCTGGAATTCATTCAATTCAATTCCCCGACGAAATCCTCTTCGATCCCTAATATGCTTTGTAATTTGCATCAGCCACAATTCATAGTAAAACTTTTAAAAAATTGAAGAAGAACATACGAAAATGAGAGGAAGATAAAGAAACCTCGCGTTGTCGGCATTGTATAGCATTGAAATCGTTGCTTTGATTGTCAGTCTTGAGAAGTTGAGAGTAGAGAAAAGGCGCAATCGAAAGGGTTTTGGGGGAGCAGAAGAAAACGGAAGAAAGAGAACCAATTTCTTTATTTTAATTTTTCTAAGTTATAATTTATTTTGTTTTATTTTTTAATGGATTTAATAGCGGTGTATTATGACGCGCTATAGTAAGTAGAGATATAACAGTGCTTATTTTATAAGCGCTATAATATGTAGTATTTAATATCTTTCACAGCGGAAAGGGCAAAAGCGCTATTAAAAAAACGCTATTAAATTACATTTCCGAATCAATATATTGATAGATACAGGGAGTTCATTTGACATAATGAGCATGGAGTGCTTAAGTCTTCTAGCTCATGATCTTAAAACAATTGAAAACACTCACTATCCCATCATCGGCTTTGGAGGAAGCATCATACATCCTGTAGGCGTCATAACCCTACCCGTACGAATAGGAGGAAGTAATGACGGAAGAAAGATGGATGTGGACTTCCTAATTGTCAAAGACTTAACAGCGTACAATGTCATTTTGGGACGCCCTACTTGTTAGGTTATGATACATATGAATAAACATAAATCATGCGGAAAAACCATAATGCCAAGAAACATATTATTTACACATAATCATATAGCATAATTTAGATGCATACACTTTGTAGCGTGCCCTCCCTAGCTGCGCCCGAACCGAACAAGAACAAGTCTTTTAGGACTCCAAGTGTCTTCCCTCCGTAGATAGTCCACAGCACGTCCGGATCCGCCTTAAGATTGACCAACTAGAATCGCCCCTAAGGTTCTTAGATTTTCGGCTATTTGGGTGCAAGTGTTTGGCTGATTTTTGCTTAAAATCTTACCTTGAATACTTCAATAATCGTCTGTTAAATATGTGACCCTAGGCCTATATTTATAGAGTTTATGGAAAGGAATTGGAATCCTACTAGGATACTAATTAGCTTAATTAGAATTATATTAAAACTCTTATTAACTATTTTATCCTATTAGGATTAGGAATTTAATCTTTGAACAAACCCCTTTAGATTTAGGATTTGTATCGGACACAAACACCCACGAGCACGACCCTTGCGAGCGCTCAGCCCACGCAAGCCTTGCGGCCCACGCGAGCAGCGCAGCTCGCAGCCCACTCGTGCGCGCGCCTTGGCCTGCTGGGCCTGGCCTTGCGCTGGGCCTGGCGTGGCCTTGGCTGCCTTGTGTGGCGCGCAGGCTTGCTGGACGCGGGCCAGTCTTCGTGCTGGGCCTTCGTCTAGCAAGTCTCGTCCGATGCTAATTCGTACGACGCGCTTCCGATTAATTTCCCGATTCCGGAATTCATTTCCGACACGAACAATATTTAACATTTCCGATTCGGAAATTAATTTCCGTTTTGAACAAATATTTAATATTTCCGTTTCCGGAATTATTTTCCGATTCCGATAATATTTCCGATTCAGACAATATTTCCGTTTCCGGCAATATTTCTGATTCCGGCAATATTTCCATTTCCATTAATATTTTCCGATACGTACCATGTTTCCGTTTCCGGCAACATCTACGACTTGGATAATATTCATATTTCCGACACGATCCATATTTTCGTTTTCGGCAATATCATCGTTTCCGGAGTATTCATTTCTTGCTTACGACGATCTCAGCTCCCACTGAAACCAAGATCCGTCGATTCCGAATATCCATAGATGGAGTATTTAATGCCATTAAATACTTGATCCGTTTACGTACTATTTGTGTGACCCTACGGGTTCAGTCAAGAGTAAGCTGTGGATTAATATAATTAATTCCACTTAAACTGAAGCGGCCTCTAGGTAGGCATTCAGCTCACTTGATCTCACTGAATTATTAACTTGTTAATTAATACTGAACCGCATTTATTAGACTTAATATTATATGCATACTTGGACCAAGGGCACTATTTCCTTCAGTCTCACACTTGTCCTTAGGGACAAGTGTGCATTTCCTAATTCATTTGTCGCTCGATGCTTGCTCTTGAACATAAGGTAAGAATTGTCATCCTTATTATGTCCAGAGGTGTTTCTCGGTTTCAGAGTTCAACTGATCAAATAAACAGATAATCATAGCCTATGATTCATCCGAGCACGGCCATGCATTTTACAGTTTCTAGTTCTCCGAGTGGCCTTGTACAACTTTTAAGCATTTCATCCCGATTTATGGGAGGACAATCCCAATCTTGCAATCTTGAGATTAGACTTCGTTTAATAGGTGATTACCCGAGCGTTGCCTTTATAGCCTCCTTTTACGGTGCGACGGTTGGTCAACATCAAAGTAACCAGTTCTCAAACAAGTAATCTCAAATCACTCAGGTATTGAGGATTTAGTGTCTAATAACTTTAATGAAATTTACTTATGACAGATTTTCATCTCTTACAGTAAAGTTTCATAGGTCTGTCCGATACTAGTCTTCCCAAAGTAAGTATCTACGCAAATGATTATGAAATTTCCATGTCCACATAGTTCAAGAAACATAACTACTAGTCATCTTGCATTCTAGTCGTCTAATGTTTTCTATGCGTCCAATTTTATAGAAAACTCCGACCAGGGACCATTTTCAACTTTTGACATTCAAGTTCACTTGATAGACATTTCTTAGTCACAGGACTGGTCCTGACAGTCTATCTTGAATATTTCGTCAAATTGAAGGGACTCATCATTTAATAAACCACAAATTAAATGGAAAAATGAATTCTATTCATTTATTGTGAATGATTAACCAATAATGTTTTACAAAGTATTAAACTCTAAAAATTTAAAACATCAAATAAGGACATCAAAGCCATTCTCCAATATGCTTGATTCCCATAGCTGCAGTGTGCGAGTTGTGCTTCGCCTGCGGCAGAGGTTTAGTCAATGGATCTGATATCTTGTCATCAGTTTCAATCTTGCTTATCTCGAATTCTTTTCTTTCAACGAACTCTCGTAGAAGGTGAAATCTACGAAGTACATGCTTGACTCTTTGGTGGTGTCTAGGCTCCTTTGCCTGTGCAATAGCTCCGTTATTATCACAATACAGGGCTATTGGTCCTTTAATGGAGGGGACTACACCAAGTTCACCTATGAACTTCCTTAGCCATATAGCTTCCTTTGCTGCTTCATGTGCAGCAATGTACTCCGCTTCAGTTGTAGAATCCGCAATGGTGCTTTGCTTAGCACTTTTCCAGCTTACTGCTCCTCCGTTGAGGCAGAAGACAAACCCAGACTGTGATCTAAAATCATCTTTGTCGGTTTGGAAACTTGAGTTTGTATAGCCTTTAACAATTAATTCATCATCTCCACCATAGACCAGGAAGTCATCTTTGCGCCTTTTCAAGTACTTCCACTAGTAGAAAAAACCCCTGTTGCAACCCCCTTGTTGCAGCGTACATGGATAAATACCCTGCAACAAGGAATCGGTCAAACCATTTAAAAGGTTGTTGCAGCGTAGAATTATAATGTTCGCTGCGATACCTGTTTTTGCTAGGGGCTTTTTCGTGTTCGCTGCGGTAGCCTATTACGTGTTGCAGCGTACATGTATTTGTTCGGTGCAACAGGTCTGGATAATTTTTTTGTTTGCTTATAATTCATTAACACCAAGCCAGTCGCGTTTCACTTTGAAAAAATTTAGCAAGCTTTCACCTTCTTCCTCCCTTCTTCGATCTTTAATGGGATGCCAAAGAAAAATTTCGATCTTCGATCTTCTTCGATGGACTACCAGTAATCTTGTCCCGCTCCTCAGCTCTCTTCTTTATTCACCTTCCCCCTTCTTCTTCCCCTCTGCGTTTTGGAACCTGGTCCGACTACCAGCCTGCCGTAATTTTTGCAGACCTAGCTTGCCGGGATTTTACAAGCAGACCTAGCACGACGGCGCCGTTCCCTTCTCTTGTCGAGATTTTTAGAATTAAGTTTAGGAAATTAGGGTTTGTGAATTTGAATTTGGGGATTTTGGAGTTAGGGCTTTTCGTATTGGCGGCAGAGCACCACTCGGAACCACTCCACAACAGCGGCATGAGTGACTGACGACAGCCCGCAGTGGTGGTCGACGGAGCAAGCTAGGTCTATTACAGGTACGCCTTTCACGTTGATTAGATGTTATTTACTCTGCAGCTCTATTGTTGACTTGGTGATGAGGGACTATATTAAAATTGATTGCATTTACTAAATAAATAATACACCGTCTGATTTAAAGTAGCACATCCTAATTAGAAGTTTTCTTAAATTTCTCATAGCTTGTACGTTTCAGAGTGTAGGGTATACTAATTAATAAATTGTTGGTCAGTTTTTAGATTCCTAAACCTTTCATTTAACTTTGAGAATCATTTGAGTAATACAATTGTTTGTGCAAATTGCATTTCAATATGATTTGAAGCAATGTAAAAACTATCATGGGTCCTATGCCTGATGTTTCGTATCTGTGTTAAGTTGAAAACTAGCGGTATACGATTGATACCCAGTGTTGGATGCCTTTAAGGAAAGACTTATGTTAAGAAGTGAAGCGAGCTCTAGACGAGGAGCTCTCATTCCTCTTTAATTTTGTTTTCCTAAAGAGGACTTATCAAGTTGTACTGTGCTGAGTGCAAAACAATATTTTCCTATTTCTAATCTTCCCTGGTCTAAAAGTATATCATCAGGATTAGACATTAGAATAGCATGTATCTAATGTCAATGAAAAATTAAATCTATGTGGACTGTTTAGTTTAATCCTATCTCCATAGCTGCTTGAATATCTCTAGCAAGGACTTACTCCACCCACTTTGCAGCGATTACATCCTCAATTCGAAAACAAAAGCAAAATTAGTATTTAGCTGTTCTTGTCGTTAAAGATAAATTTGAGGATATGGTAGTATTCGGAGATAGATCAATCTCATACACATAAATAGTAAAATTGTTAGAGTTTGTGTTTTTAGTGTTATTTTTACAAAACGTTTTGTTGTTAGTTTTCAATATTAACATGATTATTATGCGTTTATGTACATTATACAAACTACATTATGTAAAAGAACGGAAAATTGGCAAATGGGCTGTGTGTGATTGAGTTATTCCATTTCCTATATGTGGTCTTACATTTCACGCATGTGAGATTGATCAATCTTAGATATTAACATAGACTTTCACTGGAAATAATAGTCATATAAACTAATTGGGGTGTTTAGAAAAAGCTGTCAATTTTTCGTAAGATGGTTTTGGTTTATGATTGATTTCCTGTAACACATTACCCGTTCTGATTCTGAGCATGAAGCAAAGTGGTTGTGCGTCAAAGAGACCAGCTTTAGTTTTCCTGCACAGCACGCACAAGTGCAAAGAATGGTTACGGCCTTTGCTTGAGGTGGCTATGACTATTAAATGGTGTATTTTACTTGAATTAATCTTGCATTGTTGAGCGCAAGCGTTATAACTGTTCTCATATATTCCAGGCATACGCCTCACGCGGATATATTGCTGTGTCTATTGATTCACGTTATCATGGTGAACGCACATATAGTCTAACTATATATTTCCCCCCCCCCCTCCAGGTTGCATTGCACGTTGAGTACCACCACAATATGTTGACATCACACCAGAAAGGGAACCCAAAGGAAGTAATTGTTGGATGGTATGCTCTAACTCAACTCCTGTATTATCTCGGATCCTTCCATTAGGTTGTCATGTCATGTCATATATCTGAAGTAGGGTGGCTATCTATCTGAATATTGCTACAATGTACAGTTTCTAGTTTGCACACAGTGTAAAAGCTGCTTCTGCTGTTAAAGCATTCGATTACGCATATGCTTCTTATGTGGTTTTGACTGTTGGATAGATTTGGAGGATAAGCCTTGCACTTTAATTACTTTGCTGGATAGATTTGGAGGATATGCTTCTTAATCCTTTTGCGTTGGAACTTATACAATCTAAATATATCTTGTTACTTCATGAGTTCTGTTAAATTTTGAATCATAAAAACCTTCAAATTTTGGAATAAATAGTGCTGCCAAGGTTGTGATATTCACAAGCTGGTACATAGCTAATACACGCTTGCCTACCAATTTACTTTGATCTTGGTGTCTCATCTCCCCAATTTTTGTGTTGCAGGTATTCAACCGGATTTGGTGTTACGAGAGGTTCTGCTTTGATCCATGAATTCTACTTTAGAGAGGTTGCAAATCTTTTCCATGTACCAGTGGACACTACATTCAGAAATGGAGAGGCAACCATAAAAGCCTTTGTCTCTGTTAATTTATCTCTTGGAGACCAGTCACTTGCTGCTCAATTTCAGAAAATTCCTGCAGAACTTCCAATGTCAGAAGTAGAGAGGGTTGAATGTAGGCACTTAACCCTAGTTCTCTTGATTAATTAACCCTGCTAAATTTGAAAAATACTCCAGTAGTCTTGTGGGTCCTATATTTTAAGCTCTTAATTGCTTCTTGCCGGTTAGATTGTTGCATCTACATGGGTCTTATCAACTTGATCAACTCATCATGTGTGAGGTAGGACTTTGTTCTGTTGCTCTTCTCTAATATCAGGCCCACTGATCTTATTGATGTTCTCTTATGCTGCTGTAGTGCTTTCCTCAGTTAATTCTTTGGCTCAATGTCTCTATAGTCTTCCTTAATTGTGTTCACTTGATTCAAACTCTTTTTTTTTACTATTGTTGTTATGGCAATAACTATTATTTGAGATTCATGGCTTGCTGGAAGGACTGATTCATATGATTAGTTTTAAGTTTCCAAGACTCAATCCAATCTATTTATGCACATTTGAGACTTGTTTGGTCGTTATAGGTCATGTATGAACTAAAGAACCTAAGGACTCATTTGATTCTTATAAAATGATTAATATGCATTATTTAACTTTCTAAAAATCATTCTAATCTGTGTATGTACATTTAAGGCTCATTGGGTCGTTATAGGTCATATTTAGAGCAAAAATGATATTTACGCTCCCAACTTTGAACTAAAGAACCTATGGACTCGTTTTATTCTTATTACATGATTAATATGCATAGTTTGAACTTTATTAAACTCATTCCAATATATTTATGCACATTTAAGGGTCATTGGATCGTTATAGGCCATATTTAGGCTAAAATGACATTTTCCTTACTCTTGACTCGTATTCTAGACTATTAGGACATTGTCATTAGTTCCTTGAATGTTAAAATGTGATATTTAATTTGCATTTAATCTGATGCTTAATTGAGATTTTTGTTTTTGTAAAGGTCTATACTCTGAGGAATGCGCCTTATGCTAGTGAGGAAATTGATGTGGTTCGTGAGCAATGGGCTAGTTTTTTACCAGCAAATATTTATTATTGGCCTGAGCGCGCTTGATCGAGTTGGTTTAGATGTTATAGAACAATGTTTTATATTAAAATGTATGCGTACGTTGAAATTGGAGCATATATTTAAATGTACGTGCACTTTGGTTTCATGTATACAAAACAACAATTATTGTTTTTATATTTGTTATACAGGTTGCGATATTCTATTATTGTTGTGACAGGTTTCTATATTTGGTGCAAGGCACTCTAGGTATCCCTAAACAAAATTAAAATTTTCCCGCCAAAGTGCTTTATTGCAGCGTACATATATATGTGTACGCTGCAACAAGGGTGTAAAATTTGTAAAATTTCAGACTTGTTGCAGCGTACAAATAAATGTACCCTGCAAAATGTGGAGTTTTTGCAGCGTACACGACTATGTACGCGGCAACAAGTCAAAAATTTTGCCAATTTTTTGACACTTGCTGCAGCGTACATATATATGTACGCTGTAAAAAACCACTTTTTGCAGCGAACATTGTACGCTGCAGCAAGTTCAGACTTGTTGCAGGCCCCCCAGTTGCAGCATACGATGTACGCTGCAACAGGGGTCTAAAAGCCCGCTGCAAAAAGGGTTTTTTCTACTAGTGTTCAGAATATTTTTGGCAGCAGTCTAATGTGCCTCTCCTGGGTCTGACTGGTATCTGCTCGTAGCACTGAGTGCATACGCAACATCCGGGCGTCTACATATCATAGCATACATTATTGAACCAATCAATGATGCATACGGAATCCCATTCATTCGTCTACGCTCATCAAGTGTTTTTGGGCACTGAGTCTTGCTTAGAGTCATTCCATGAGACATGGGTAGGTAGCCTCGCTTGGAGTCTGCCATCTTGAACCTATCAAGTACTTTATTGATATAAGTGCTTTGACTAAGTCCAATCATCTTTTTAGATCTATCTCTGTAAATCTTGATGCCCAATATGTACTGTGCTTCTCCTAGATCCTTCATCGAAAAACATTTCCTAAGCCAAATCTTGACAGAATTCAACATAGGAATGTCATTTCCGATAAGTAATATGTCGTCGACATATAATACTAGAAAAGAAATTTTGCTCCCACTGACCTTCTTGTATACACAAGATTCGTCTGCGTTCCTGATGAAACCAAAGTCACTGACTGCTTCATCAAAACGTATATTCCAGCTACTGGATGCTTGCTTCAATTCGTAGATTGATTTCTTTAGCTTGCATACCTTTTTAGCATTCCTTGGATCCTCAAAACCCTCAGGCTGTGTCATAAACACAGTTTCTGTTAAAACGCCGTTTAAGAAAGCGGTTTTTACATCCATCTGCCATATTTCGTAATCGTAATATGCAACGATTGCTAACATTATCCGAATAGACTTTAGCATTGCAACTGGTGAAAAGGTTTCATCATAATCCACATCGTGGGCTTGCCTGTAACCTTTTGCAACCAATCTAGCTTTGAAAACTTCAAGTTTTCCATCCTTGTCCTTTTTCAGTTTGAAAACCCATTTACTTCCAATGGCTTGGTAGCCATCTTGCAAATCGACCAGATCCCATACTTGGTTTTCAAACATGGAGTCTAATTCAGATTGCATGGCTTCATGCCATTGCTTGGAGCTAGGGCTCGTCATAGCTTGTTTGTAAGTCGCAGGTTCATCACTTTCAAGTAATAGAACATCATAGCTCTCGTTCGTCAAAATACCTAAGTACCTTTCCGGCTGAGATCTATATCTCTGCGATCTACGCGGGGTTACATCTCTAGATTGTCCATGATTCTCACCAGAAACTTCTAAAGATCTCTGAGTTTCATCCTGAATGTCATCTTGAGCATTCTCTAGAGTTTGTTGTTCGACTCGAATTTCTTCGAGGTCTACTTTTCTCCCACTTGTCATTTTGGAAATGTGATCCTTTTCCAAAAATATACCATCTCCAGCAACAAACACCTTGTTCTCAGATGTATTGTAGAAGTAATACCCCTTTGTTTCCTTTGGATAGCCCACAAGGATACATTTGTCAAATTTTGGATGAAGTTTGTCTAAAATTAATCGTTTGACGTATACTTCACATCCCCAAAGACACTTTTAGAGGCTTTCCAAACCATAACTCATATGGAGTCTTTTCAACAGCTTTAGACGGAGCTCTATTTATAGTGAGTGCGGCTGTATTCAGTGCATGTCCCCAAAATTCTATCGGAAGTTCGGCCTCACCCATCATTGATCTAACCATGTCTAGCAAGGTTCTGTTCTTCCGTTCCGAAACACCGTTCCATTGTGGTGTTCCAGGAGGAGTCAATTCTGATAGAATTCCACATTCTTTCAGATGGTCATCAAAATTTATAGCTCAGATATTCACCGCCTCTATCAGACCGCAGCGCCTTAATCTTCTTGCCTAATTGATTCTCTACTTCACTCTGAAATTCCTTGAATTTGTCAAAGGATTCAGACTTATGCTTCATTAGGTAGACATAACCATATCTACTGAAGTAATCAGTGAAAGTGATAAAGTAGCTGAAACCACCCCTAGCATATGTACTCATTGGTCCACATACATCTGTATGGATTAAACCCAATAGTTCAGTTGCTCTTTCTCCAACTTTAGAGAAAGGTTGTTGTGTCATTTTGCCAAGTAAACATGATTCGCACTTACCACAATCCTCTAAGTCAAACGGTTCTAGAATTCCTTCCTTTTGAAGTCTTTCCATGTGTTTCAAGTTAATATGGCCTAATCGACAATGCCACAGATAGGTGAGATATGAATCATCCTTTTTGGCCTTTTTGGTATTTATGTTATAAAATTGTTTGTCGTGATCTAATAAATAAAGTCCATTGACTAATCTAGCAGATTCATAAAACATCTCTTTAAAATAAAACGAACAACTATTGTCTTTTATTAAAAAGGAAAATCCCTTAGCATCTAAGCAAGAAACAAAAATGATGTTTTTAGTAAGACTTGGAACATGGAAACATTCTTCCAGTTCCAAAACTAGCCCAGATGGCAACGAAAAATAATAAGTTCCTACAGCTAATGCAGCAATCCGTGCTCCATTTCTCACTCATAGGTCGACTTCACCCTTGCTTAACTTTCTACTTCTTCTTAGTCTCTGTGAATTGGAACATAAGTGTGAGCCACAACCTGTATCTAATACCCAATAAGTTGAATTAACAAGTGTACAGTCTATAACGAAAATACCTGAAGATGGAACGACTGTTCCTTTCTTCTGATCTTCCTTTAGCTTCAAGCAATCTCTCTTCCAATGCCCCTTCTTCTTGCAGTAGAAGCATTCGGATTCTGAAGTGGGTTGACTGACCTTCCTCTTTTCAGATTTGGCGCCAGTTTGCTTAGTTGGGCTGGCCTTGTTGCCACCTTTCTTAGCATTCCTCTTCTTTCCAGATTTCTTGAACTTGCCCCCACGCACCATAAGCACATCTTGCTTATCACTTTTGAGCGTCTTTTCAGCGGTCTTCAGCATACCGTGAAGCTCAGTGAGCGTTTTGTCCAGACTATTCATACTGTAGTTCAGTTTGAACTGATTATACCCGTTATGAAGAGAATGGAGGATAGTGTCTACAGCCATTTCCTGAGAGAATTGCTGATCCAGCCGACTCATATTCTCAATGAGTCCAATCATTTTGAGAACATGTGGACTTACGGGCTCGCCTTTCTTAAGCTTGGTCTTAAGAATTTGCCTATGAGTCTCGAATCTTTCGACTCGAGCCAGATCTTGGAACATGTTCTTTAACTCACTAATGATCGAGAAAGCATCTAAGTTGATGAACATTTTCTGTAGATCTGCACTCATGGTTGCAAGCATTAGACATTTCACATCCTTGTTGGCATCAATCCAACGATTGAGGGCTGCCTGAGTGACCCCTTCGCCTGCGGCTTCGGGCATCGCCTGCGGCTTCGGGCATCGCCTCTTCCAGGACATACTCCTTTTCTTCCTGCATAAGAACTATTTGCAAGTTCCTTTTCCAGTCAAGGAAGTTTTTCCCGCTCAACTTCTCCTTTTCGAGAATTGATCGAATGTTGAATGAATTGTTGTTTGCCATAATTAAAACTACAATTGAAAAGAATAAACAAATAAATAATCATTCACAGTTTCTCTTAATAAACTTAAATTCTAGCATACATGCATAATTCAATGTTCATTAAGCATTTTATTCAAGTTATGTGTTCCGGCAGGTGTGAATAAAATGATTCCAAGATCCTAAAAACCATTGAAGAATTAAGCACATTATGTATTTAGACTCAATTCTAAAATCTTTTAGGTAAGCAAAAGCCTTTTGCTAATAGTCTAGAAACTACTCTTGGTTGATAGGTACGTCTAAGAACTTATTAGGTAAACCTATCGATTTTGCCACGACATAAAAGGACTCCTTACTTATATCGTTGAGTTTCACCAAAACTAACATGTACTCACAATTATTTGTGTACCTTACCCCTTTAGTATCGATAAGTAACACCACGCTATGGCGGAAAACTATTACTAAGATCGATGAAAAAAGGATATCCAAGTAAGTGTTATTTTGGCATGGCACCTTTTAACTCAATTTTTAAGTTTGGAACTTAAGGCTCTTACTATGTTGGTTAGATTTTAAGTGAACTAAAATCCTTAATCATGCAACATAATCAAGCTTCGATCTCATGTATATTTAAGACATATTTAAAAGCAATAAATAACTTAAAGCATGCATAAGATAAATGTGATCTAGTATGGCCCGACTTCATCTTGAAGCTTCAACTTCAAAGTCCGTCTTGAAAATCTCCGTGGGAGGCGCCATTTTCTTCAAATAGGATAAACTATAATTAAACTAATTACAACTATTTGATGGTACGCAGACCATATTTTAATTGAAAAACAAATTTGGTGCTTTAGACCAATTACATTCAAATTAATGGTACGCAGACCATTTTTTCTATCCTATTTGGGCCATACTAGTCACTTCATAACCTGCAAAACAGTACATATACAATATATACCATTCACCCATTCATTATCATGAATGGCCCACATAGCTGGTTAGTAAAACACGTTATGCATCACATAAATATTTGCAACAATTAATCAAGGGTACCAATAATCTACCAATTATTCAGTCCTTATTAATTCTAATCAAGTTGTTTAACCTTAAAGGATTTGTAGACCTAATCAAGAGTTTATGACTAAAATTGCTCCCACTTAAACCAATAAATTCATATGCTTTACTAATTTTAAACATAAAAATGTATTTCTAGTCTAACCGGAAACATACAAATTTAATTAAAATTTAAAGCTCATATAAATTTATAAATACACTTATTTAATTTATTTTCAGTCGAATTTAAATTAATTCAAGGTTTTTAACTTTAGTAAAATAATTAGAATCAATTATAATTTATAATAATTATAATATTCAAAATCAAAATCCAAGAAAACAATTTAAATTATTAATTTTAAAATTAATTAAAATTAGGAACTTAAAAACTCGAATTAAAATTTAAAACGCGACAATTGTAACACGACGAGCACTTGGGCTTGCGCCCAAGCCCCGTCGAGTGCACGAGGCTTAGCGCCCCTCGACTGTTCGTGTAGCAATACGCAAGCAGGCCACACGCAACGCAGCAGTGCAGGCCACGCTGCGCGCGCCCGCTCGCTCGTCGCGCCTGCTTGCCTCGCGTCTGCTTGCTTGCTGGGCGTGGCAGCGCGCGTTGTGGCGCAGCACGCTTGCTGCCCACACGCGTCTGCCCGATGGCTTGCGCCTTGGCCCTTCGCCCTTGCCCACTCGCCCATATGCGCACAGCACTCGACACAGGGCAGCGTGCTGCCTTGTGCTCGTGTGCCATGGCTCTTGCTCGTTGCATCGTACCGCATGGGCGACGAGCTCCCTTGCTCGTCGTCGCATGCCCGCACTATACAACACCCCTTAAGGGTAACACGTAGCATCCATTGCTTTGTGCGTGCAAGTTTTATGAGCGAATTGCATAAAAATTAAAACTTTTATTCCAAAATTAATGACAAATTAATAAATCATATTAATTTCATAATTTTAAGGCGAAAAATCGAAAATTTATTAATCAATTAATTTCCGATTAACATGGATTCAAATCTAGGTCATAAAAATTAAAAATTTAACATAAATTAACAATTTTTATGGTGGATTTTAATAATCGGTGCCTAATTAAATTATTAATTTATCATGAAAATCAAATCAATTCTAAATTATTCGAACTTCAACAAATTAATCATAATTACAAATTAGGTTGTATAATTAACAAGTCTAGGCATTCATAATTGTTAAACATATACAGTAGGTCAATCAAAAACTCAAGATTTATCAACAAGAATCGCAAATACTTAATTAAACATCTTAAATTTACAGCCTTTTGCGTTCGAAAAACTAAAACCTCCGAAAAATTTTAGAATGCCTTTTACATGCGGAATTGACACAAAAATCACTCGATTTGGATGAGTAACGAAGAAACTGCCGAAAAACTGCTTACATATAATTAAATAAACGCAATTTGCAATTAATTACGAAAATTAATCACCCCTTTAATTCTTTGCAAATTTGTAAAATTTAACCATGTTCATGCAATTTAGATTATGAAAATAATAAGAGGCTCGTGATACCACTGTTAGGTTATGATACATATGAATAAACATAAATCATGCGGAAAAACCATAATGCCAAGAAACATATTATTTACACATAATCATATAGCATAATTTAGATGCATACACTTTGTAGCGTGCCCTCCCTAGCTGCGCCCGAACCGAACAAGAACAAGTCTTTTAGAACTCCAAGTGTCGTCCCTCCGTAGATAGTCCACAGCACGTCCGGATCCGCCTTAAGATTGACCAACTAGAATCGCCCCTAAGGCTCTTAGATTTTCGGCTATTTGGGTGCAAGTGTTTGGCTGATTTTTGCTTAAAATCTTACCTTGAATACTTCAATAATCGTCTGTTAAATATGTGACCCTAGGCCTATATTTATAGAGTTTATGGAAAGGAATTGGAATCCTACTAGGATACTAATTAGCTTAATTATAATTATATTAAAACTCTTATTAACTATTTTATCCTATTAGGATTAGGAATTTAATCTTTGAACAAACCCCTTTAGATTTAGGATTTGTATCGGACACAAACACCCACGAGCACGACCCTTGCGAGCTCTCAGCCCACGCGAGCAGCGCAGCTCGCAGCTCACTCGTGCGCGCGCCTTGGCCTGCTGGGCCTGGCCTCGCGCTGGGCCTGGCGTGGCCTTGGCTGCCTTGTGTGGCGCGCAGGCTTGCTGGACGCGGGTCTGGCTTCGTAATGGGCCTTCGTCTAGCAAGTCTCGTCCGATGCTAATTCGTACGACGCGCTTCCGATTAATTTTCCGATTCCGGAATTCATTTCCGACACGAACAATATTTAACATTTCCGTTTCGAACAAAGATTTAATATTTCCGTTTCCGGAATTATTTTCCGATTCCGATAATATTTCCGATTCAGACAATATTTCCGTTTCCGGCAATATTTCCGATTCCGGCAATATTTCCATTTCCATTAATATTTTCCGATACGTACCATGTTTCCGTTTCCGGCAACATCTACGACTTGGATAATATTTATATTTCCGATACGATCCATATTTTCGTTTTCGGCAATATCATCGATTCCGGAGTATTCATATCTTGCTTATGACGATCTCAGCTCCCACTGAAACCAAGATCCGTCGATTCCGAATATCCATAGATGGAGTATTTAATGCCATTAAATACTTGAACCGTTTACGTACTATTTGTGTCACCCTACGGGTTCAGTCAAGAGTAAGTTGTGGATTAATATAATTAATTCCACTTGAACTGAAGCGGCCTCTAGGTAGGCATTCAGCTCACTTGATCTCACCGAATTATTAACTTGTTAATTAATACTGAACCGCATTTATTAGACTTAATATTATATGCATACTTGGACCAAGGGCACTATTTCCTTCAGTCTCCCACTTGTCCTTAGGGACAAGTGTGCATTTCCTAATACCTTTGTTGCTCGATGCTTGCTCTTGAACATAAGGTAAGAATTGTCATCCTTATTATGTCCAGAGGTGTTTCTCGGTTTCAGAGTTCAACTGATCAAATAAACAGATAATCATAGCCTATGATTCATCCGAACACGGCCATGCATTTTACAGTTTCTAGCTCTCCGAGTGGCCTTGTACAACTTTTAAGCATTTCATCCCGATTTATGGGAGGACAATCCCAATCTTGCAATCTTGAAATTAGACTTCATTTAATAGGTGATTACCTGAGCGTTGCCTTTATAGCCTCCTTTTACGGTGCGACGGTTGGTCAACATCAAAATAACCAGTTCTCAAACAAGTAATCTCAAATCACTCAGGTATTGAGGATTTAGTGTCTAATAACTTTAATGAAATTTACTTACGACAGATTTTCATCTCTTACAGTAAAGTTTCATAGGTCTGTCCGATACTAGTGTTCCCAAAGTAAGTATCTATGCAAATGATTATGACATTGCCATGTCCACATAGTTTAAGAAACAGAACTACTAGTCATCTTGCATTCTAGTCGTCTAATGTTTTCTATGCGTCCAATTTTATAGAAAACTCCGACCAGGGACCATTTTCAACTTTTGACATTCAAGTTCACTTGATAGACATTTCTTAGTCACAGGACTGGTCCTGACAGTCTATCTTGAATATTTCGTCAAATTGAAGGGACTCATCATTTAATAAACCACAAATTAAATGGAAAAATGAATTCTATTCATTTATTGTGAATGATTAACCAATAATGTTTTACAAAGTATTAAACTCTAAAACTTTAAAACATTAAATAAGGACATCAAAGCCATTCTCCAATATGCTTGATTCCCATAGCTGCAGTGTGCGAGTTGTGCTTCGCCTGCGGCAGAGGTTTAGTCAATGGATCTGATATTGTCATCAGTTCCAATCTTGCTTATCTCGACTTCTTTTCTTTCAACGAACTCTCGTAGAAGGTGAAATCTACGAAGTACATGCTTGACTCTTTGGTGGTGTCTAGGCTCCTTTGCCTGTGCAATAGCTCCGTTATTATCACAATACAGGGCTATTGGTCCTTTAATGGAGGGGACTACACCAATTTCACCTATGAACTTCCTTAGCCATATAGCTTCCTTTGCTGCTTCATGTGCAACAATGTACTCCGCTTCAGTTGTAGAATCCGCAATGGTGCTTTGCTTAGCACTTTTCCAGCTTACTGCTCCTCCATTGAGGCAGAAGACAAACCCAGAGTGTGATCTAAAATCATCTTTGTCGGTTTGGAAACTTGCGTCCGTATAGACTTTAACAATTAATTCATCATCTCCACCATAGACCAGGAAGTCATCTTTGTGCCTTTTCAGGTACTTCCACTAGTAGAAAAAATCCTTGTTGCAACCCCCTTGTTGCAGCGTACATGGATAAATACCCTGCAACAAGGAATCGGTCAAACCATTTAAAAGGTTGTTGCAGCGTACAATTATAATGTTCGCTGCGATACCTGTTTTTGCAAGGGGCTTTTTCGTGTTCGCTGCGATAGCCTATTACGTGTTGCAGCGTACATGTATTTGTTCGGTGCAACAGGTCTGGATAAATTTTTTGTTTGCTTATAATTCATTAACACCAAGCCAGTCGCGTTTCACTTTGAAAAATTTTAGCAAGCTTTCACCTTCTTCCTCCCTTCTTCGATCTTCAATGGGATGCCAAAGAAAAATTTCGATCTTCGATCTTCTTCGATGGACTACCAGTAATCTTGTCCCGCTCCTCAGCTCTCTTCTTTATTCACCTTCCCCCTTCTTCTTCCCCTCTGCGTTTTGGAACCTGGTCCGACTACCAGCCTGCCGTAATTTTTGCAGACCTAGCTTGCCGGGATTTTACAAGCAGACCTAGCACGACGGCGCCTTTCCCTTCTCTTGTCGAGATTTTTAGAATTAAGTTTAGGAAATTAGGGTTTGTGAATTTGAATTTGGGGATTTTGGAGTTAGGGCTTTTCGTATTGGCGGCAGGGCACCACTCGGAACCACTCCACAACAGCGGCATGAGTGACTGACGACAGCCCGCAGTGGTGGTCAACGGAGCAAGCTAGGTCTATTACAGGTACGCCTTTCACGTTGATTAGATGTTATTTACTCTGCAGCTCTATTGTTGACTTGGTGATGAGGGACTATATTAAAATTGATTGCATTTACTAAATAAGTAATACACCGTCTAATTTAAAGTAGCACAGCCTAATTAGAAGTTTTCTTAAATTTCTCATAGCTTGTACGTTTCAGAGTGTAGGGTATACTAATTAAGTAATTGTTGGTCAGTTT
Organism: Spinacia oleracea; assembly: GCF_020520425.1. NCBI lineage: Eukaryota > Viridiplantae > Streptophyta > Magnoliopsida > Caryophyllales > Amaranthaceae > Spinacia > Spinacia oleracea. Next base: position 45,585,923 of record NC_079488.1, read on the forward strand.
TTAGATTCCTAAACCTTTCATTTAACTTTGAGAATCATTTGAGTAATACAATTGTTTGTGCAAATTGCATTTCAATATGATTTAAAGCAATGTAAAAACTATCATGGGTCCTATGCCTGATGTTTCGTATCAATGTTAACTTGAAAACTAGCGGTATACGATTGATACCCAGTGTTGGATGCCTTTAAGGAAAGACTTATATTAAGAAGTGAAGCGAGCTCTAGACGAGGAGCTCTCATTCCTCTTTAATTTTGTTTTCCTAAAGAGGACTTATCAAGTTGTACTGTGCTGAGTGCAAAACAATATTTTCCTATTTCTAATCTTTCCTGGTCTAAAAGTATATCAGCAGGATTAGACATTAGAATAGCATGTATCTAATGTCAATGAAAAATGAAATCTATGTGGACTGTTTAGTTTAATCCTATCTCCATAGCTGCTTGAATATCTCTAGCAAGGACTTACTCCACCCACTTTGCAGCGATTACATCCTCAATTCGAAAACAAAAGCAAAATTAGTATTTAGCTGTTCTTGTCGTTAAAGATAAATTTGAGAATATGGTAGTATTCGGAGATAGATCAATCTCATACACATAAATAGTAAAATTGTTAGAGTTTGTGTTTTTAGTGTTTTTTTTACAAAACGTTTTGTTGTTAGTTTTCAATATTAACATGATTAGTATGCGTTTATGTACATTATACAAACTACATTATGTAAAAGAACGAAAATTGGCAAATGGGCTGTGTGTGATTGAGTTATTCCATTTCCTATCTGTGGTCTTACATTTCACGCATGTGAGATTGATCAATCTTGGATATTAACATAGACTTTCACTGGAAATAATAGTCATATAAACTAATTGGGGTGTTTAGAAAAAGCTGTCAATTTTTCTTAAGATGGTTTTGGTTTATGATTGATTTCCTGTAACACATTACCCGTTCTGATTCTGAGCATGAAGCAAAGTGGTTGTGCGTCAAAGAGACCAGCTATAGTTTTCCTGCATAGCACGCACAAGTGCAAAGAATGGTTACGACCTTTGCTTGAGGTGGCTATGACTATTAAATGGTGTATTTTACTTGAATTAATCTTGCATTGTTGAGCGCAAGCGTTATAACTGTTCTCATATATTCCAGGCATACGCCTCACGCGGATATATTGCTGTTGCTATTGATTCACGTTATCATGGTGAACGCACATATAGTCTAACTATATATTTCCCCCCCTCCAGGTTGCATTGCACATTGAGTACCACCACAATATGTTGACATCACACCAGAAAGGGAACCCAAAGGAAGTAATTGTTGGATGGTATGCTCTAACTCAACTCCTGTATTATCTCGGATCCTTCCATTAGGTTGTCATGTCATGTCATATATCTGAAGTAGGGTGGCTATCTATCTGAATATTGCTACAATGTACAGTTTCTTGTTTGCGCACAGTGTAAAAGTTGCTTCTGCTGTTAAAGCATCCGATTACGCATATGCTTCTTATGTGGTTTTGACTGTTGGATAGATTTGGAGGATAAGCCTTGCACTTTAATTACTTTGCTGGATAGATTTGGAGGATATGCTTCTTAATCCTTTTGCGTTGGAACTTATACAATCTAAATATATCTTGTTACTTCATGAGTTCTGTTAAATTTTGAATCATAAAAACCTTCAAATTTTGGAATAAATAGTGCTGCCAAGGTCGTGATATTCACAATCTGGTACATAGCTAATACACGCTTGCCTACCAATTTACTTTGATCTTGGTGTCTCATCTCCCCAATTTTTGTGCTGCAGGTATTCAACCGGATTTGGTGTTACGAGAGGTTCTGCTTTGATCCATGAATTCTACTCTAGAGAGGTTGCAAATCTTTTCCATGTACCAGTGGACACTACATTCAGAAATGGAGAGGCAACCATAAAAGCCTTTGTCTCTGTTAATTTATCTCTTGCAGACCAGTCACTTGCTGCTCAATTTCAGAAAATTCCTGCAGAACTTCGAATGTCAGAAGTAGAGAGGGTTGAATGTAGGCACTTAACCCTAGTTCTCTTGATTAATTAACCCTGCTAAATTTGAAAAATACTCCAGTAGTCTTGTGGGTCCTATATTTTAAGCTCTTAATTGCTTCTTGCAGGTTAGATTGTTGCATCTACATGGGTCTTATCAACTTGATCAACTCATCATGTGTGAGGTAGGACTTTGGTCTGTTGCTCTTCTCTAATATCAGGCCCACTGATCTTATTGATGTTCTCTTATGCTGCTGTAGTGCTTTCCTCAGTTAATTCTTTGGCTCAATGTCTCTATAGTCTTCCTTAATTGTGTTCACTCGATTCAAACTCTTTTTTTTTTCCTATTGTTGTTATGGCAATAGCTATTATTTGAGATTCATGGCTTGCTGGAAGGACTGATTCATATGATTAGTTTTAAGTTTCCAAGACTCAATCCAATCTATTTATGCACATTTGAGACTTGTTTGGTCGTTATGGGTCATGTTTGAACTAAAGAACCTAAGGACTCATTTGATTCTTATAAAATGATTAATATGGATTATTTAACTTTCTAAAAATCATTCTAATCTGTGTATGTACATTTAAGGCTCATTGGGTCGTTATAGGTCATATTTAGAGCAAAAATGATATTTACGCTCCCAACTTTGAACTAAAGAACCTATGGACTCATTTTATTCTTATTACATGATTAATATGCATAGTTTGAACTTTATTAAACTCATTCCAATATATTTATGCACATTTAAGGGTCATTGGATCGTTATAGGCCATATTTAGGCTAAAATGACATTTTCCTTACTCTTGACTCGTATTCTAGACTATTAGGACATTGTCATTAGTTCCTTGAATGTTAAAATGTGATATTTAATTTGCATTTAATCTGATGCTTAATTGAAATTTTTGTTTTTGTAAAGGTCTATACTCTGAGGAATGCGCCTTATGCTAGTGAGGAAATTGATGTGGTTAGTGAGCAATGGGCTAGTTTTTTACCAGCAAATATTTATTATTGGCCTGAGCACGCTTGATCGAGTTGGTTTAGATGTTATAGAACAATGTTTTATATTAAAATGTATGCGTACGTGTGAGGGGGTCGAAAAAGCACGAGGCTAATGCGTGACCTTGCCCCTCGTGGGTGTGACGATTCTTTTTATTCAATCAAGTGTAATTGGATTTCCTGTGAGTATACACTCAATTGACTAGTAATATAGGAGTCGCCATTCAGTTTTTAACGACAATGAGAAAAACTGACAAAACCCGGTTATCGTGACATAAAGGGAGTGCAATTATGTTTGACCACGACGGCCGTAGGTTCCCTTGTGATCCATGGTGTGGGGATCTCTCAACATACACCCACAAGGTAGAGATTGAGGGTTCGGGGTACTGTAACTACTGAGAGGACTACTTCGCTCGTCGATAACTCTAGAGGCAGGATATCCTTACTAGCTCAGCATAAATAATTACAAGGACATGCGTTGACTATTAAACTAATCTGAGTTGATTTTAGCAATATGCAACATATAACACTAATTCGATCGTGATTATCTGATTTAAATAGCATTAAGGGACCTAGCATGATAATCCGATTTCCCAAAAATATTATATTTGTTAGGCGTGATAGAACAATCAGATTAGGTTAGTTTAACAGTTCATAAAAAGGGCGAGGAAAGCAGTTAAATCATCGAAAAGGGACACATTACGACGCACCCTTGAGAGGTGCGTCACGGTTCTCAGAAAACTAACCACTTTGACTTTGCTATTTCTCCTTTTTATTTAACGAATCTCAATTATGGGACAGGATACGTTCTGTTCGATTTATGGATCGATTGCGACAGAACGCGTGAACAGTTTCGCAGCGAGAGGCTTAGGCTAAGGGTTGGTGTCAATACTCATAATATAATTGTGTGTTGTTGTGTGTTCTTTCACGTCGAATTTAGGGGGCTATTTATAGGGAAGAGTTCGTGGAAAGATAGAATTGCAGAGTTCTAATCCACAAAGAATTAGGAAAAAACACGTACCCAGGTACTTTCAGCGCCCAGGCCTGGGCGCCGAAGATTTCGGCGCCCAGAGCCAGGCGTTGAAAATAGGGTCTGGGCTGTTTTCTTTAGTCAGATTCGGATTCCTGAAATCCGTAGAGTTTGAGATTAATTCGAGTCTTTTAGCGCGTATCAATTTTGTGACGGAATGCATCCGGGCCCGTTACGAACTCTGGGCTCGTTAGGATTTCAATTAATACGTAACTCTTATTTCCGAATCATATTAGGAATAGGATTCTCGCAGTTTTCTATCTCATTTAGGATTTATGTTGGAATGCAACACCTAATTCTGACAGGTTTCTATCTTTTATGATTTGCCACTTTTAGAAGCTACCTTTTACGACCGTTACTATTTTTAGCAGGTTTCCATAAATAGCAGGTTTCGGGTGAAATGAAATGGGGAATCGAGATTCGTTTATTTTATAGGAGACCCGTTGTCAAGTGGAGTTTTTATGCTTTCATCATCGAACCTTTCCCTTGCGGGAATGGGGACAAAAGTAGGTGTCTACAGTACGTTGAAATTGGAACATATATTTAAATGTACGTGCACTTTGGTTTCATGTGTACAAAACAACAATTATTGTTTTTATATTTGTTATACAGGTTGCGATATTCTATTATTGTTGTGACAGGTTTCTATATTTGGTGCAAGGCAATCTAGGTATCCCTAAAAAAAATTAAATTTTTTCCGCCAAAAGCGCTTTATTGCAGCTTACATATATATGTGTACGCTGCAACAAGGGTGTAAAATTTGGCAAAATTTCTGACTTGTTACAGCGTACAAATAAATGTACCCTGCAAAAAGTGGAGTTTTCGCAGCGTACACGACTATGTACGCTGCAACAAGTCAAAAATTTTGCCAATTTTTTGACACTTGCTGCAGCGTACATAGCGTACATATATATGTACGCTGCAAAAAACCACTTTTTGCAGCGAACATTGTACACTGCAACAAGTTCAGACTTGTTGCAGGCCCCCCAGTTGCAGCATACAACGTACGCTGCAACAGGGGTCTAAAATCCCGCTGCAAAAAGGGTTTTTTCTACTAGTGTTCAGAATATTTTTTGCAGCAGTCCAATGTGCCTCTCCTGGGTCTGACCGGTATCTGCTCGTAGCACTGAGTGCATACGCAACATCCGGGCGTCTACATATCATAGCATACATTATTGAACCAATCAATGATGCATACGGAATCCCATTCATTCGTCTACGCTCATCAAGTGTTTTTGGGAACTGAGTCTTGCTTAGAGTCATTCCATGAGACATGGGTAGGTAGCCTCGCTTGGAGTCTGCCATCTTGAACCTATCAAGTACTTTATTGATATAAGTGCTTTGACTAAGTCCAATCATCTTTTTAGATCTATCTCTGTAAATCTTGATGCCCAATATGTACTGTGCTTCTCCTAGATCCTTCATCGAAAAACATTTCCCAAGCCAAATCTTGACAGAATTCAACATAGGAATGTCATTTCCGATAAGTAATATGTCGTCGACATATAATACTAGAAAAGAAATTTTGCTCCCACTGACCTTCTTGTATACACAAGATTCGTCTGCGTTCCTGATGAAACCAAAGTCACTGACTGCTTCATCAAAACGTATATTCCAGCTCCTGGATGCTTGCTTCAATTCGTAGATTGATTTCTTTAGCTTGCATACCTTTTTAGCATTCTTTGGATCCTCAAAACCCTCAGGCTGTGTCATAAACACAGTTTCTGTTAAAACGCCGTTTAAGAAAGCGGTTTTTACATCCATCTGCCATATTTCGTAATCGTAATATGCAACGATTGCTAACATTATCCGAATAGACTTTAGCATTGCAACTGGTGAAAAGGTTTCATCATAATCCACACCGTGGGCTTTCCTGTAACCTTTTGCAACCAATCTAGCTTTGAAATCTTCAAGTTTTCCATCCTTGTCCTTTTTCAGTTTGAAAACCCATTTACTTCCAATGGCTTGGTAGCCATCTGGCAAATCGACCAGATCCCATACTTGGTTTTCAGACATGGAGTCTAATTCAGATTGCATGGCTTCATGCCATTGCTTGGAGCTAGGGCTCGTCATAGCTTGTTTGTAAGTCGCAGGTTCATCACTTTCAAGTAATAGAACATCATAGCTCTCGTTCGTCAAAATACCTAAGTACCTTTCCGGCTGAGATCTATATCTCTGCGATCTACGCGGGGTTACATCTCTAGATTGTCCATGATTCTCACCAGAAAATTCTAAAGATCTCTGAGTTTCATCCTGAATGTCATCTTGAGCATTCTCTAGAGTTTGTTGTTCAACTCGAATTTCTTCGAGGTCTACTTTTCTCCCACTTGTGATTTTGGAAATGTGATCCTTTTCCAAAAAGATACCATATCCAGCAACAAACACCTTGTTCTCAGATGTATTGTAGAAGTAATACCCCTTTGTTTCCTTTGGATTGCCCACAAGGATACATTTGTCAGATTTTGGATGAAGTTTGTCTAAAATTAATCGTTTGACGTATACTTCACATCCCCAAATCTTAAGAAAATACACTTTTGGAGGCTTTCCAAACCATAACTTATATGGAGTCTTTTCAACAGCTTTAGACGGAGCTCTGTTTATAGTGAGTGCGGCTGTACTTAGTGCATGTCCCCAAAATTCTATCGGAAGTTCGGCCTGACCCATCATTGATCTAACCATGTCTAGCAAGGTTCTGTTCCTCCGTTCCGACACACCGTTCCATTGTGGTGTTCCAGGAGGTGTCAATTCTGATAGAATTCCACATTCTTTCAGATGGTCATCAAATTCATAGCTCAGATATTCACCGCCTCTATCAACTGAAGTCATCAGTGAAAGTGATAAAGTAGCTGAAACAACCCCTAGCATATGTACTCATTGGTCCACAAACATCTGTATGGATTAAACCCAATAGTTCAGTTGCTCTTTCTCCAACTTTAGAGAAAGGTTGCTGTGTCATTTTGCCAAGTAAACATGATTCACACTTACCACAATCCTCTAAGTCAAATGGTTCTAGAATTCCTTCCTTTTGAAGTCTTTCCATGCGTTTAAAGTTAATATGGCCTAATCGACAATGCCACAGATAGGTGAGATCTGAATCATCCTTTTTGGCCTTTTTGGTATTTATGTTATGAACTTGTTTGTCGTGATCTAATAAATAAAGTCCATTGACTAATCTAGCAGATCCATAAAACATCTCTTTAAAATAAAACGAACAACTATTGTCTTTTATTAAAAAGGAAAATCCCTTAGCATCTAAGCAAGAAACAAAAATGATGTTTTTAGTAAGACTTGGAACATGGAAACATTCTTCCAGTTCCAAAACTAGCCCAGAGGGCAACGACAAATAATAAGTTCCTACAGCTAATGCAGCAATCCGTGCTCCATTTCCCACTCGTAGGTCGACTTCACCCTTGCTTAACTTTCTACTTCTTCTTAGTCCCTGTGAATTGGAACATAAGTGTGAGCCACAACCTGTATCTAATACCCAATAAGTTGAATTAACAAGTGTACAGTCTATAACGAAAATACCTGAAGATGGAACGACTGTTCCTTTCTTCTGATCTTCCTTTAGCTTCAAGCAATCTCTCTTCCAATGCCCCTTCTTCTTGCAGTAGAAGCATTCGGATTCTGAAGTGGGTTGACTGACCTTCCTCTTTTCAGATTTGGCGCCAGTTTGCTTAGTTGGGCTGGCCTTGTTGCCACCTTTCTTAGCATTCCTCTTCTTTCCAGATTTCTTGAACTTGCCCCCACACACCATAAGCACATCTTGCTTATCACTTTTGAGCGTCTTTTCAGCGGTCTTCAGCATACCGTGAAGCTCAGTGAGCGTTTTGTCCAGACTATTCATACTGTAGTTCAGTTTGAACTGATCATACCCGTTGTGAAGAGAATGGAGGATGGTGTCTACAGCCATTTCCTGAGAGAATTGTTGATCCAGCCGACTCATATTCTCAATGAGTCCAATCATTTTGAGAACATGTGGACTTACGGGCTCGCCTTTCTTAAGCTTGGTCTTAAGAATTTGCCTATGAGTCTCGAATCTTTCGACTCGAGCCAGATCTTGGAACATGTTCTTTAACTCACTGATGATCGTGAAAGCATCTGAGTTGATGAACGTTTTCTGTAGATCTGCACTCATGGTTGCAAGCATTAGACATTTCATATCCTTGTTGGCATCAATCCAACGATTGAGGGTTGCCTGAGTGACCCCTTCGCCTGCGGCTTCGGGCATCGCCTCTTCCAGGACATACTCCTTTTCTTCCTGCATAAGAACTATTTGCAAGTTCCTTTGCCAGTCAAGGCAGTTTTTCCCGCTCAACTTCTCCTTTTCGAGAATTGATCGAATGTTGAATGAATTGTTGTTTGCCATAATTAAAACTACAATTGAAAAGAATAAACAAATAAATAATCATTCACAGTTTCTCTTAATAAACTTAAATTCTAGCATACATGCATAATTCAATGTTCATCAAGCATTTTATTAAAGTTATGTGTTCCGGCAGGTGTGAATAAAATGATTCCAAGATCCTAAAAACCATTGAAGAATTAAGCACATTATGTATTTAGACTCAATTCTAAAATCTTTTAGGTAAGCAAAAGCCTTTTGCTAATAGTCTAGAAACTACTCTTGGTTGATAGGTACGTCTAAGAACTTATTAGGTAAACCTATCGAATTTGCCACGACATAAAAGGACTCCGTACTTATATCGTTGAGTTTCACCCAAACTAACATGTACTCACAATTATTTATGTACCTTACCCCTTTAGTATCGATAAGTAACACCTCGCTATGGCGGAAAACTATTACTAAGATCGATGAAAAAAGGATATCCAAGTAAGTGTTATTTTGGCATGGCACCTTTTAACTCAATTTTTAAGTTTGGAACTTAAGGCTCTTACTATGTTGGTTAGATTTTAAGTGAACTAAAATCCTTAATCATGCAACATAATCAAGCTTCGATCTCATGCATATTTAAGACATATTTAAAAGCAATAAATAACTTAAAGCATGCATAAGATAAATGTGATCTAGTATGGCCCGACTTCATCTTGAAGCTTCAACTTCAAAGTCCGTCTTGAAAATCTCTGTGGGAGGCGCCATTTTCTTCAAATAGGATAAGCTATAATTAAACTAATTACAACTATTTGATGGTACGCAGACCATATTTTAATTGAAAAACAAATTTGGTGCTTTAGACCAATTACATTCAAATTAATGGTACGCAGACCATTTTTTCTATCCTATTTGGGCCATACTAGTCACTTCATAACCTGCAAAACAGTACATATACAATATATACCATTCACCCATTCATTATCATGAATGGCTGTGATGGGGTCGAAAAAGCACGAGCCTAATGCGTGACCTCGTCCCTCGTGGGTGTGACGATTCTTTTATTCAATCAAGTGTAATTGGATTTCCTGTGAGTATACACCCAATTGACTAGTAATATAGGAGTCGCCATTCAGTTTTTAACGACAATGAGAAAAACTGACAAAACCCGGTTATCGTGACATAAAGGGAGTGCAATTATGTTTGACCACGACGGCCGTAGGTTCCCTTGTGATCCCTGGTGTGGGGATCTCTCAACATACACCCGCAAGGTAGAGATTGAGGGTTCGGGGGACTGTAACTACCGAGAGGAGTACTTCGCTCGTCGATAACTCCAGAGGCAGGATATCCTTACTAGCTTAGCATAAATAATTGAAGGGACATGCGTTGACTATTAAACTAATCTGAGTTGATTTTAGCAATATGCAACATATAATACTAATTCGATCGTGATTATCTGATTTAAATATCATTAAGGGACCTAGCATGATAATCCGATTTCCCAAAAATATTATATTTGTTAGGCGTGATAGAACAATCAGATTTAGTTAGTTAAAAGTTCATAAAAAGGGCGAGGAAAGCAGTTAAATCATCGAAAAGGGACACATTACGACGCACCCTTGAGAGGTGTGTCACGGTTCTCAGAAAACTAACCACTTTGACTTTGCTATTTCTCCTTTTTATTTAACGAATCTCAATTATGGGACAGGATACGTTCTGTTCGATTTATGGATCGATTGCGACAGAACGCGTGAACAGTTTCGCAGCGTGAGTCTTAGGCTAAGGGTTGGAGTCAATACTCAGAATATGAATTGTGTGTGTGTGTGTGTCCCCCTTTTCACCTCGAACTTAGCGGTCTATTTATAGGAAAAAGTGGCGTAGAAAGATAGTTTTTTAGGAATTTGAATACGAAACGGATTAGGAAAAGAATCCGTCCCAAGTATTTTCGGCGTCCAGCTCTGGGCGTCAAAGATTTCGGCGCCAAGCTCTGGGCGTTGAAAATAGGACCCATGCAATTTCAGCGCCCAGGGCTGGGCGTTGAAATTGATGTTTGGGCTGTTTTCTTAGTCAGATTCGGATTCCTGAAATCCGTAGTGTTTGAGACTTAATCGAGTCTTTTAGTGCGTATCAATTTCATGACGGAATGCGTCTGGGCCCGTTACGAACTCTAGGATTGTTAGGATTTTAATTAATACGTAACTCTTATTTTCGAACCATATTAGGAATAAGATTCTCGCAGTTTTCTATCTCATTTAGGATTTATGTTGGAGTGCAACACCTAATTCTGACAGGTTTCTATCTTTTATGACTTCCCACTTTTAACAGCTGCCCATTACGGCAGTTACTATTTTTAGCAGGTTTCCATAAATAGCAGGTTTCTATAAATAGCAGGTTTCGGGTGAAATGAAAAGGGGAATAGAGATTCGTTATTTTATAGGAGATGAGTTGTCAAGTGGAGATTTATGTTTTCATCATCGAACCTTTCCCTTTCGGGAATGGGGACAAAAGTAGGTGTCTACAGTTAGCCCCCACTTTGACTGAGTCTTGGAGTAAAACGATGGTCAAAGTACTAGACAGAGTGCGTCACACAAGCCATGGTGTATGTGACCTGTTTTGCGAGAGTCTCACGAGCCCCCGAGTGATAACATTTGACTTAAGGGTCATCACTTGAAATGTCGACATATCCCTCACGTGTCATTGGGATTTGTCAACGGATAGTATAGAATACTCCCTCACCTTGTCATTGGAAGTATCTAAAGAGGCGTAGAAACTCCCTCACTTTGTCATTGGGAGTAGCTACAGATGTTTTCGAAATCAAAGCTATAAAGTGTAATTGGGCCTGGCCAAGCCCAACCACGAGGTAAAAATGTTTTTAAAGATTCTCATTTTCAGGGCTAGCTAAACGAGAAAACCCCTTTGTTTTTATGGGACGTAAAACGAAGGAAAATCCAGCACATCGCTCTTTTTTGGAAAAAACGGAAAACCAATCCTTTTAATTTTTGGAAAAGGGAAAACCAGAAAGAGTCATCGCTGCAGCGACTAAGGACCTGCACGGTTACTGATGCAGACCCCGCCGGCTAAAGATGGCGAGCCTGTCCGCTAAGGGTGGACACCCCGTCCGATAGAAGTGGACGAATCTGTTTTTGAAATTTGAAAATAAGGACCTACGCGGTTTGTGACGTAGACCCCGCCGGCTGAAGATGGCGAACCTGTCCGCTAAGGGTGGACACCCCGTCCGATAGAAGTGGACGAATCTGTTTTGAAATTTGTTTGTGCTTTTTGAAAATAAGGACCTACGTGGTTTGTGACGTAGACCCCGCCGACTGAAGATGGCGAGCCTATTTTGAATTTGTTTTTTGAAGATTCTATTTTTCGAAAACTGAGGACCTGCGCGGCTAGTGACGCGGGCCCCGCCTGCTGAAGGTGGGCGAGCCCTGTCCGCTGAGGGTGGACATCCCTGAATTCGTTTTTTCAATTTGGAACTCGCGTGGTTCGTGACGCGATCTTGCCCGCTGAAGATGGGCAAGTTCCTATTTCTTTTGTTCATCGTGATTTCTTTTGAGAATTTCTTTTCTTATTCATTCTCACAGGAGCGAATTCTTTCGAGGGGTGCTCGGATTTAGTTACAACCTGAATGTGGGCTGACAACGTGCTTAGACGGACCATTGTCTTGTGGTCATCATCTTTCATGGTTTTGAGCTAGTTTTTACGGCTCAATTTTGCCACTACTTGGGTCCTTGATTAGGGGACTATGTATAAGTATCAACGGCGACCTTCGTCTCGAGGTCGTAATCCTGATTTATTTTTTTAGACATCCAAACACGGGACTTCGTACAGCGTAGTCTGGGAATATTGTTTTAATTTTTCATACTCTCTTTTGAAATATATATTTTCTTTCGAGCCACCAAGCACTCGTGCTTGGCGGTCAGTCCTTGTCAAAGAGGTTCCTTGGGGATACGCATTCTGTAATGTCCTTGATCGTGTTTGGGATTGTGCTCGTAAGTGCGAGCGATCTTTGTAGTGGTGTGCTACTCTTGACAAAGCCGTGAGGTGCGACTTCCAGTAAAGAAACCGGCAATTTTCGAGTCGAATGGATGCGGCTGGGCCCAATAGAAGTCAGGGCCTTTTTTGAGCCTGGGTTCATTTTCGGCGCCCAGGCCTGGGCGTTGAAATAATTCACGCCCAGGTGGGGCGTTGAAAGTTTTGTTTGGGCTGGTCTTTTGATGACACAGTTGGCCTCTTGTTCATTCGTTTATTTCACTTGGAAGTTCTATGTATTCTTTCTCTTTTGTTTTTTCCTTTATTTTTAGAACGTGATGATTTTCTCGAGAAGCCGTAGCCGATTGGTGGACTACGGTGTTTATCTCTTTGGGGCGATTATTTAAAGGAACTGTTGCTCCTAAGGTGTACAGTTATTGCAATAGTCGGGCGAGTCTATATGGCCCGAGGAACATACCATGAGGTGTAAGACTTTGATCGCTCTTATATTTTTTTGAACGTGTTCGTGAATGATGATATGTATGTGCGAACGAGCGTTCATAGAATGGCCGTTGTGTGCGGTCCATTAATCAGTTCTCTTGAATCAATTTTTTTTTTGAGCAATGACTGATTTTGAATAGTTTGCTTAGAAGCTTGATAGGGGTCAGGCCCATTCATGAAGTGGGCTCAAGCATCGTGCCCTTTCGATTGTTCAAACATTTTCTTCGAGATTTTTTATTTTGCTATGGTCGTTTCGTAGCTTGGAGCCCCCAAGTATGCACATTGGGATGCTTCCTTTTGGCGTACGATTTTTGTAGGTTCTTTTGAGAAAGATGCCTTGGGGTTTTGCTCGTGTAGGTGCGAGCTATCCCTTCCGTGGTAGGTAATGTTTTGCTACTTTTAATCCTTAATGTAGAAGTAGTGTGGCTTGCATTTTAAATTTGGGCGATAAGTAGTTTTTTGCCTCTTTTATGCATGCTCTTGGTTGTGCCTACATTAGTGCAATATGCCTTACTCTCCTTTTTTAAACTTGTACCGAGGGATGGTTGAACTTATGGTGCGACGTAGGCTTTTGTGGCCTAACACCGTGTCTTAGAACACTCTTCCAGGCGTTGGGATATCATTATTATTTTTTGCATTGGAGTACTTCATCATGCCTTGTTCAGGTCCTCGAACAAGTGTAGCACCTTCTGCGTGGGTGTGCACGGCCTATTACTTCGTTCGATGCAAGGATTCATAGGTGTTTCTTTCTTATTTTTATATCTGGGCAAAACTTTGACTAGCAGAAAGATTCAGCGCCCAGGCTGGGGCGTCAAAGATATAGGCGCCCAGCTCTGGGCGTTGAAATTGATTTCTGGGTATATTTTGACAGTTCTTATCCTTGATTTTTTCTCTCTCTTTTGCTTTGGAACGAGGTAGACTGTGTAACGGGCGCTTGTAGGGCGAGCGTTATGTGCAGTAGTTTGATCGGAGTTTTGGTGACTCGCGATTTTCAGTTACCCTTGTCAGTGGGGTGACTTTATATATTCTAAGTAGTGCTTAGAATTTGGGAGGGGTTGTAGCCATTCTAAGGTTCGTTTTACACGATTAAAGCTTAGGATTGTGCCCCTATGACATATGTATAGCATTAGCGTCGAGAATTTGCGATGAAATTATCATTTCGAGCATTTTTAGAGTGTTTTTCTCAAGCCTCCAACTGTAGCTACGGGATTGGCTTGGTGCTATAATGCTTGGCATACGTTTTTATGCATTCATGGTGACAGGGATCATGAATAGTTTGAACCAGACTCGTTTAGTGCGAGGTATGTTCGAGTAGTGATTTTGCTACTTCTCTTGTAAATGTCGTATTGTGCGACATTGCCATGGTCAAGGTAATCACATGTTGAAGTGTATCTTGACCAAAAATCTAGGTGCCTTTCTTTACCCATAATCATATTTAGAAATATCTTTGACTCACTTGCAAAACGCATACTTAGATTAAACCAATGACACTTTATTATGTTCGAAGAAGTCTTTGAAAATTATTTGAAATCCGAGTCCTACTGTGTACAATCCGAGGTGTCCTAAGTAGGTTGACTTATAGAAGGGTTCGTACAGGATTACATGAGTGAATCAAAATACTGTTACGATTTTGGAATGCTGTCTAAGGATGTGCTGGAAGCCAGGGTGCAGGTGTCAAGATATTACTTGTGCCCGTTTGGCATATGCTTTTAGGACCATCTTTTCCAGAATTGCGGGAATATAAACCGTTTTCAAATTGACTTAGATTTACTTGGTGTATGTCTGCACAAAAGGTCAAGGTATACTTAGTTCTTTCCCTAGCTCTTTCATTTCAATTTTTAGCCCCCAGTTGCTGTTATGTCTTCCCATTAATGATGTTTCAGATTTCGATTTTAGATGCCCGTGTCATATGTCTGAGTAGGGTGAGCCTTGGTTAAGTGCCAAGTCCTATTGACAATGTCTGTTTTTTTTTTTAAAAAAAAAAGGATTCGCAAGCATTCGAATTACCATGAACGGGTGCCCTGAGTTCGAATGAACGATGGGGTGATGCCGTAGAATAATCCTCTTTATTGCAAGCTTACTGCCTTTACTACTTGTTGGCGATCATGACTGTGTCTAGTGGTGAAAGAAGGTCTTTAAGCGAACGACTATGTCTAGTGGTGAAAGAAAGTCTTTAAGTGAGTCAGTTCGCTTTTAGGGAGGGTCAAGTCGAGTACTTTAGAGGTCATGGCCGCTTGCGCTAGCCCCCATTCAATTGAGGCAAAGCGATCTTTTGAGTCTTGGCTAAATTCCTAGGAGTGTGAGTGCTCCTTCTGGCAAGGGTACGTGCCCTTATTATTTTTCGATGTTTGCTCATTAATTTTGGCATTTTGATGACTTGGATTCTTCTTCGTGCTTTCAATTTTTCTTTCGACTTGGATTGCAAGTAATTTAATTTCAATAAGGGACTTCTATTTTTATTTTTGTTTTTCTATAAGCTTTAATATTTTTGCAAATTGGTTGGACCGAATCATGGATTGCCTACGTATCCGCTTTAAATAGATTTAATTTTGAATCCGGTCTTGCGTAGTTCTTAGCCTAGAAAATGGTTTCTTAGAATGCCGAATTCGATAAGTATGTTCTGAGGTGGAAACATATTATTTGAAATGGTAGAATAAGTAAAGTCTATTATTATTTTTTTAATCTGCTGCCTTGCCCGTAAGCCAAAAATTTGTTTTATATTTTTTTTGAGTACATGTATTTTTCGGTGGTACGTATATATGAATTCGTGTTGTACCCCTCCAAGTGTTCGTTATTTTTCCGTGTATGTGCGGATAAAATGACGAACACTTCTGGACAAATTTTAGCAAGCAGAGAGATTCACGCCCAGGCTGGGGCGCTAAAGATTTCGGCGCCCAGCTGTGGGCGCTAAAAATGATTTCTGGGCGGATCTTTTTTTTTTGGTGCGTTAAATGCTTCTTTTTCTTTTTAGACTAACTTTAGAGGCGCTTTGCAAAGTTCCTTTTTTTATTATTCACATTTTTTATATATTTTTTATGTTAAGCGTAAAATGTACTTCTCATTTGTTTTCCTTTTTTATTCGTGACTCAAGACGGTTTGAAAGATGGGTTGAATGAGATAGGATAATTCGTATAGGTATTGGTCAAGCATGAGGGTTATATTTGCTAGGACTCACAATTTGCAGCCTCGAGCTAGTGTCATGAGTTTACATCAACCAAGGCCAATGAGTAGCATGGGGACGGCTCAAGGGTATATCAACAGGATGTATTCAAACAAGTTATATGGTCATTATGCTAATGGTGGTGTAAGAGCAGGTTTGGTCTTTGGAAATGATGGGCATGACGCACGCGTCAATGGCCGTGCCTGGTTTGCGATTGACAACAAGTTCAAGAACAAGAGTCGAGGTAATGGTTTCTTGGGTTATGGCAATGAGAACATGAACGGGTTAAACGAGCTGAACAGGGGCCCCAGAGCGAAAGCGTCTAAGAACATAAGGATTGGAAAGGGTAGACATCGTAGAATTTTATGATTTGGATTGGTTGACTCAATTCTTTTCCTTCGTTTACTTGGGTAGATTTCGTACTTTGGGAGGTACGTGCTAAGTATTTCATGGCTCTTTTCGCTCTCCCTTTTCTCTTTCTTTTTTTTTTCTTTTTGCTTGGGATTTCTCCCCAACATAAATCCTTCAAAGTTTTTTTTATTTGGGCTAAGAGGTAGATGGTTGTGGTCTTTGAGTCACGAGGCGAGACAGAGTGAGCCTCGTTTGGTAGGCCTATAGTGGACCTTTAAATTGTCTTACTTTGCAAGCGTATTTAGTCGTTTCTTAAAATGTGCAAATAGCGTAGATTCAAAATGTTATTTTTACCTTATTGAAATTTAACGAAAGAATGACATCGAAAATAATTTTTTTGTTTCTTTTCAGACTCCAGTTTCTGGGATTTAATTGGAAGTTGTGATTTAGACTCGAACTTTCATTAATCTTTCTGATTATAACCCGTGTATGAATACAAGGAGGTGGCCTAGACTCAAAATAATGACGTGGCGTAAGCCTATAACACTTGACCAAGCGACTCTCAGACTTAGGCTAATCGGACCATAACTTTTGTTAGTAGACACTTTAGATTTTAACCCTTGGGTGTTCATTTGTCATGTGCCATTTTTCTTAATGTTGGAAAGGTAGTTAATTGGGGAGATCGAATTTTATTTTTGCAAGACTAGAATCATTAGTGCGGCTTCTCTCTTAGTGTGTATTGCTTTTACCCCAATGGTAGTCTTATGGCATGCCGATTTGGGTATTTTCATGGTTGGTCATGTTGCATTCATGGAAAATCTTTTAGTCGGTACTTAGTAGTATTTCAAGGAGCGAGTGACTCGAGAGGACTATGATAGTCGTGACCCAATGTGATTATAAGCCTTGGGGCCATTAATTTTTTCTTTGCCAATGGTATTAACACCTTAGGTTCACTTTGGGGGTTGTGCGACTATGGGGGAATGATTTCCAGAATGTGACCGTTTCCATTTTGCAAATACTATAATATATTCTTTTTATTGGTGAGAGAGAGTATTGAGGCCGTGGATTCCTAGCAAGGGATGACAATTACATATGGGTGCTCATTGATTTAAATGTTAGGAAGGGAGACTCAATATGGTTTAACCTTTTAGTTTACAGAACGACACCAAGTATTAGGACCGATTCTATGGATAAGACAACTAAGACTTAGGATTTAGATTGTACTTTGGCATAGCCTAGTCTAGACTCGGATTTATTTTTTTATTTGAACATTATTTTTCTTGAAAACTTCATTTGAACATTATTTTTTTTGAATACTTTGCCCATGTGACATTCAAGGTTATTTCAATTAGCTGGCTCGGTTTTGGTGCCGAGCATTGTCGTCGTAGGAGGTCTAACAACGACACAAAGAGTTATTTATTTTAATTTTTTAGTCGCTTTTAGAATCGAGTGCCTTTTCATATGCCCTCGCAGCAATTTTTTTCGAAAAGTTTTTTTTTTGCTACGTATATTTTTTGCGCGGGCACCGAGGCTGCTGTGCCTGACCAAAAGGCCAGGCAGCAACTTCAGCCCCCAGCAGTGGGCGTGAGAAATTTTAGCGCCCAGCCAGGGGCGTTGAAAATGCGTCTCTGGCTGGTTCTCGTTTTCAGTTTTCGTCTACTTTTGTTTTTGCGACTTTAATTTTTTGCGTGCTTGCCTAATAACGTCCTTTACGCGTTGTGCAGCGTTTGTGGGATTCGTTACGGCCATCCCGAGCGTCGCTTATTTTTGTGGCGATCATTCGGGCTTGCGGAACACGTATTTTGGTATAACTTTTTGGCCAATTGGTTCATGAATGTTTGGGCAATTTTTAAGGTCGTTGGTTTTCTAGCATTATTTTTCTAGCATTATTCGTACGCACAATCATAACATGGTCACATAGTTCGCTACACATAACTACATTACAAACATGGATTTGAAAATTAAATATGTCACGTAGTTTATGATAGGCTTCTATGGGTAGTATTTGCGCCTGGCTTGGTACCGCTTCTATCGTAGATCCAACACATGCCCCGGTCGAGGTAGTGTCTTCAACAGACGAATTTCGCTCAAGAGGCCAACCCGCAAGTGCAAGCCAAGGGGGCATGCAGGCGAGAGGGACCTAATGAGCGAGCGATTGGGTTCGGGATAGGTGTACTACCTTCACAAGTACCGAGTGGGAAACATGCGCGGCGTATGCACCCCCTATTGGCGGAAAAAGGTATCCTTAGTCCCAACTCCCGAGGGAGCCGAGATTCGTTATGCGGTTCTGCCCGTTCACATTAATATGCTGATTTTCAGGTCGTCCCAACTTGATGGGGAAATAAACGCGGGGTAGGATTGTTTCACCCTTCGGCTATTTTGATTACCTACAAGCACGAGTATTTCCTTCACTTCCCCAGTGGAGTCGCCACTGTGAGGGGGTCGAAAAAGCACGAGGCTAATGCGTGACCTTCTCCCTCGTGGGTGTGACGATTCTTTTATTCAATCAAGTATAATTGGATTTCCTGTGAGTATACACCCAATTGACTAGTAATATAGGAGTCGCCATTCAGTTTTTAACGACAATGAGAAAAACTGACAAAACCCGGTTATCGTGACATAAAGGGAGTGCAATTATGTTTGACCACGAAGGCCGTAGGTTCCCTTGTGATCCCTGGTGTGGGGATCTCTCAACATACACCCGCAAGGTAGAGATTGAGGGTTCGGGGGACTGTAACTACCAGGGGAGTACTTCGTTCGTCGATAACTCCAGAGGCAGGATATCCTTTCAAGCTCAGCATAAATAATTGAAGGGACATGCGTTGACTATTAAACTAATTTGAGTTTATTTTAGCAATATGCAACATATAATACTAATTCCATCGTGATTATTTGATTTAAATAGCATTAAGGGACCTAGTGTTAGGTTATGATACATATGACAATTCATAAATCATGCGGAAAAACTATAAAGCCAGGAAAGCATATTATTTACACATAATCATTTAGCATAGTTTAGATGCATACTCTTTGTTGCGTGCCTTCCCTAGCTGCGCCCGAACCGAACAAGAACAAATCTTTAGGACTCCAAGTGTCGTCCCTCCGTAGATAGTCCACAGCACGTCCGGATCCGCCTTAAGCTTGACCAACTAGGATCGCCCTTAAGGTACTTAGAATTTTCGGCACTTATAGGCAATTGTATGACTGAATTTTTGCTCTCAAAAATCACTTTGAATACTTGAATACTCGATATAAATTGTGAGCATTGATCACCTATTTATAGGGCATGGGTATCGGATATTAGAATCCTACTAAGAAACGATTTAGTGGATCTGAATTAATCTAAAATTCAATCACTTAATTTATCTAGTAGACTTAGGAAATCAATCTTATACGAATCCTAATCGATCAAGGTTTCGTACGCAAGCACAAACACACACGCAGGCGCAGCAGCCCACGAGGGGCGCCATGCGCGCGCGCGCGCTGAGCCCAGGCCCAGCAAGTGCTCGCAGCCCACGAGGGGCGCGCGCCTGCTGGCCTTGCTCTCGCGTTTGGGCTTTGCTTGCTTTGGTCGCGCGCGGGCTTTGCTAGGCGTTGGGCCTAGCTTCGTGCTAGGCCTTGCGTCTAGCAAGCTCGTCCGATGCTTATTCGTACGATGCGCTTCCGATTAAATTCCCGGTTCCGGAATTCATTTCCGATACGATCAATATTTAATATTTCCGATTCCGGAATCAATTTCCGTTTCGAACAAATATTTAATATTTCCGTTTCCGGAATTATTTTCCGATTCCGATAATATTTCCGATTCTGACAATACTTCCGTTTCCGGCAATATTTCCGATTCCGGCAATATTTCCATTTCCGATAATATTTTCCGATACGTACCATGTTTCCGTTTCCGGCAACATCTACGACTTGGATAATATTTATATTTCCGATACGATCCATATTTCCGTTTCCGGCAATATCATCGTTTCCGGAGTATTCATTTCTTGCCTGTGACGATCTCAGCTCCCACTGAAACCAAGATCCGTCGATTCCGAATATCCATAGATGGAGTATTTAATGCCATTAAATACTTGATCCGTTTACGTACTATTTGTGTGACCCTACGGGTTCAGTCAAGAGTAAGCTGTGGATTAATATAATTAATTCCACTTGAACTGAAGCGGCCTCTAGTCAGGCATTCAGCTCACTTGATCTCACTGAATTATTAACTTGTTAATTAATACTGAACCTCATTTATTAGACTTAACATAGAATGCATACTTGGACCAAGGGCATTATTTCCTTCAGTCTCCCACTTGTCCTTTAGGGACAAGTGTGCATTTCCTAATTCCTTTGTCGCTCGATGCTTGCTCTTGAACATAAGGTAAGAGTTGTCATCCTTATTATGTCCAGAGGTGTTCCTCGGTTTCAGAGTTCAACTGATCAAATAAACAGATAATCATAGCCTATGATTCATCCGAGCACAGCCATGCATTTCACAGTTTCTAGCTCTCCGAGTGGCCTTGTACAACTTTTAAGCATCTCATCCCGATTTATGGGAGGACAATCCCAATCTTGCGATCTTGAGATTAGACTTCGTTTGATAGGTGATTACCTGAGCATTGCCTTTATAGCCTCCTTTTACGGTGCGACGGTTGGTCAACGTCAAAGCAACCAGTTCTCAAACAAGTAATCTCAAATCACTCAGGTATTGAGGATTTAGTGTCTAATAATTTTAATGAAATTTACTTATGACAGATTTTCATCTTTTACAGTAAAGTTTCATAGGTCTTGTCCGATACTAGTCTTCCCAAAGTAAGTAATGATTATGACATTGCCATGTCCACATAGTTCAAGAAACAGAACTACTAGTCATCTTGCATTCTAGTCTTCTAACGTTTTCTATGCGTCCAATTTTATAGAAAACTCCGACTAGGGACCATTTTCAACCTTTGACATTCAAGTTCACTTGATAGACATTTCTTAGTCACAGGACTGGTCCTGACAGTCTATCTTGAATATTTCGTCAAATTGAAGGGACTCATCATTTAATAAACCACAAATTAAATGGATCTGATATGTTGTCATCAGTTCCAATCTTGTTTATCTCGACTTCTTTTCTTTCAACGAACTCTCGTAGAAGGTGAAATCTACGAAGTACATGCTTGACTCTCTGGTGGTGTCTAGGCTCCTTTGCCTGTGAAATAGCTCCGTTATTATCACAATACAGGGCTATTGGTCCTTTAATGGAGGGGACTACACCAAGTTCACCTATGAACTTCCTTAGCCATATAGCTTCCTTTGCTGCTTCATGTGCAGTAATGTACTCCGCTTCAGTTGTAGAATCCGCAATGGTGCTTTGCTTAGCACTTTTCCAGCTTACTGCACCCCCGTTGAGGCAGAAGACAAACCTAGACTGTGATCTGAAATCATCTTTGTCGGTTTGGAAACTTGCGTCCGTATAGCCTTTAACAATTAATTCATCATCTCCACCATAGACCAGGAAGTCATGTTTGTGCCTTTTCAGGTACTTCAGAATATTCTTGGCAGCAGTCCAATGCGCCTCTCCTGGGTCTGACTGGTATCTGCTCGTAGCACTGAGTGCGTACGCAACATCCGGGCGTTTACATATCATAGCATACATTATTGAACTAATCAATGATGCATATGGAATCCCATTCATTCGTCTACGCTCATCAAGTGTTTTTGGGCACTGAGTCTTGCTTAGAGTTATTCCATGAGACATGGGTAGGTAGCCTCGCTTGGAGTCCGCCATCTTGAACCTATCAAGCACCTTATTGATATAAGTGCTTTGACTAAGTCCAATCATCCTTTTAGATCTATCTCTGTAAATCTTGATGCCCAATATGTACTGTGCTTCTCCTAGATCTTTCATCGAAAAACATTTCCCAAGCCAAATCTTGACAGAGTTCAACATAGGAATGTCATTTCCGATAAGTAATATGTCGTCGACATATAATACTAGGAAAGCAATTTTGCTCCCACTGACCTTCTTATATACACAAGATTCGTCTGCGTTCTTGATGAAACCAAAGTCACTTACTGCTTCATCAAAACGTATATTCCAGCTCCTGGATGCCTGCTTCAATCCGTAGATTGACTTCTTTAGCTTGCATACCTTTTTAGCATTCTTTGGATCCTCAAAACCTTCAGGCTGTGTCATAAACATAGTTTCTGTTAAAACGCCGTTTAAGAAAGCAGTTTTGACATCCATCTGCCATATTTCGTAATCGTAATATGCAGCGATTGCTAACATTATCCGAATAGACTTTAGCATTGCAACTGGTGAAAAGGTTTCATCGTAATCCACACCGTGGACTTGCCTGTAACCTTTTGCAACCAATCTAGATTTGAAAACTTCAAGTTTCCCATCCTTGTCTTTTTTCAGTTTGAAAACCCATTTGCTTCCAATGGCTTGGTAGCCATCTGGCAAATCGACCAAATCCCATACTTGGTTTTCAGACATGGAGTCTAATTCAGATTGCATGGCTTCTTGCAATTGCTTGGAGCTAGGGCTCGTCATAGCTTGTTTGTAAGTCGCAGGTTCATCACTTTCAAGTAATAGAACGTCATAGCTCTCATTCGTCAAAATACCTAAGTACCTTTCCGGTTGAGATCTATATCTTTGCGATCTACGCGGGGTAACATTTCTAGATTGACCATGATTCTCACCAGATTCTTCTAAAGATCTCTGAGTTTCATCCTGAATGTCATCTTGAGCATTCTCTAGAGTTTGTTGTTCGACTCGAATTTCTTCGAGGTCTACTTTTCTCCCACTTGTCATTTTGGGAATGTGATCTTTCTCCAAAAAGACACCATCTCGAGCAACAAACACCTTGTTCTCAGATGTATTGTAGAAGTAATACCCCTTTGTTTCCTTTGGATAGCCCACAAGGATACATTTGTCAGATTTTGGATGAAGTTTGTCTGAAATTAATCGTTTGACGTATACTTCACATCCCCAAATCTTAAGAAAAGACACATTTGGAGGCTTTCCAAACCATAACTCATATGGAGTCTTTTCGACAGCTTTAGACGTAGCTCTATTTATAGTGAGTGCAGCTGTATTTAGTGCATGTCCCCAAAATTCTAATGGAAGCTTGGCCTGACCCATCATTGACCTGACCATGTCTAGCAAGGTTCTGTTCCTCCGTTCCGACACACCGTTCCATTGTGGTGTTCCAGGAGGAGTCAATTCTGATAGAATTCCACGTTCTTTCAGATGGTCATCAAATTCATAGCTCAGATATTCACCGCCTCTATCAGACCGCAGTGCCTTAATCTTCTTGCCTAATTGATTCTCTACTTCACTCTGAAATTCCTTGAATTTGTCAAAGGATTCAGACTTATGCTTCATTAGGTAGACATAACCATATCTACTGAAGTCATCAGTGAAAGTGATAAAGTAGCTGAAACCACCTCTAGCATTTGTACTCATTGGTCCACATACATCTGTATGGATTAAACCCAATAGTTCATTTGCTCTTTCTCCAACTTTAGAGAAAGGTTGCTTTGTCATTTGGCCAAGTAAACATGATTCGCATTTACCATAATCCTCTAAGTCAAATGGTTCTAGAATTCCTTCCTTTTGAAGTCTTTCTAAGCGTTTCAAGTTTATATGGCCTAATCGACAATGCCACAGATAGGTGAGATCTGAATCATCCTTTTTGGCCTTTTTGGTATTTATGTTATATACTTGTTTGTCGTGATCTAATAAATAAAGTCCATTGACTAATCTAGCAGATCCATAAAACATCTCTTTAAAATAAAACGAACAACTATTGTCTTTTATTAAAAAGGAAAATCCCTTAGCATCTAAGCAAGAAACTGAAATGATGTTTTTAGTAAGACTTGGAACATGGAAACATTCTTCCAGTTCCAAAACTAGCCCGGAGGGCAACGACAAATAATAAGTTCCTACAGCTAATGCAGCAATCCGTGCTCCATTTCCCACTCGTAGGTCGACTTCACCCTTGCTTAACTTTCTACTTCTTCTTAGTTCCTGTGGATTGGAACATAAGTGTGAGCCACAACCTGTATCTAATACCCAAGAAGTTGAATTAGCAAGTATACAGTCTATAACGAAAATACCTGAAGATGGAACGACTGTTCCGTTCTTCAGATCTTCCTTTAGCTTCAAGCAATCTCTCTTCCAATGCCCCTTCTTCTTGCAGTAGAAGCATTCGGATTCAGAAGTGGGTTGACTGACCTTCCTCTTTACAGATTTGGCGCCAGTTTGCTTAGTTGGGCTGGCCTTGTTGCCACCTTTCTTAGCATTCCTCTTCTTTCCAGATTTCTTGAACTTGCCCCCACGCACCATAAGCACATCCTGCTTATCACTTTTGAGCGTCTTTTCAGCGGTTTTCAGCATACCGTGAAGCTCAGTGAGCGTTTTGTCCAGACTATTCATACTGTAGTTCAGTTTGAACTGATCATACCCGCTATGAAGAGAATGGAGGATGGTGTCTATAGCCATTTCCTGAGAAAATTGCTGATCCAGCCGACTCATATTCTCAATGAGTCCAATCATTTTGAGAACATGTGGACTTACGGGCTCGCCTTTCTTAAGCTTGGTCTCAAGAATTTGCCTATGAGTCTCGAATCTTTCGACTTGAGCCAGATCTTGGAACATGTTCTTCAACTCACTGATGATTGTGAAAGCATCTGAGTTGATGAACGTTTTCTACAGATCTGCACTCATGGTGGCGAGCATTAGACATTTCACATCCTTGTTGGCATCAATCCAACGATTGAGGGATGCCTGAGTGACCCCGTCGCCTGCGGCTTCGGGCATCGCCTCTTCTAGGACATACTCTTTTTCTTCCTGCATAAGAACTATTTGCAAGTTCCTTTGCCAGTCAAGGAAGTTTTTCCCGCTCAACTTCTCCTTTTCGAGAATTGATCGAATGTTGAATGAATTGTTGTTTTCCATATTTAAAACTACAATTGAAAAGAATAAACAAATAAATAACCATTCACAGTTTCTCTTAATAAACTTAAATTCTAGAATACATGCATAATTCAATGTTCATTAAGCATTTTATTCAAGTTATGTGTTCCGGCAGGTGTGAATAAAATGATTCCAAGATCCTAAAATCATTGAAGAACTAAGCACAGTTTGTCGACTTAATCCTAAAACATCTTAGGTAAGCAAAAGCCTTTTGCTAATAGTCTAGAAAGTATTCTTGGTTGATAGGTACGTCTAAGAACTTATTAGGTAAACCTATCGATTTTGCCACGACATAAAAGGACTCCTTACTTATATCGTTGAGTTTCACCAAAACTAACATGTACTCACAATTATTTGTGTACCTTGCCCCTTTAGGACCAATAAGTAACACCTCGCTGAGCGAAAACTATTACTAGATTGATGTAAAGGATATCCAAGCAAGTGTATATTTTGGCATGGCACCTTTTAACTCAATTTTTAAGTTTGGAACTTAAGGCTCTTACTATGTTGGTTAGATTTTAAGTGAACTAAAATCCTTAATCATGCAACATAATCAAGCTTTGATCTCATGCATTTTAAGACATATTTAAAGCAATAAATAACTTAAAGCATGCATAAGATAAATGTGATCTAGTATGGCCCGACTTCATCTTGAAGCTTTGACTTCAAAGTCCGTCTTGAAAATCTCCGTGGGAGGCACCATTTTCTTCAAATAGGATAAGCTATAATTAAAAATAATTACAACTATTTGATGGTACGCATACCATATTTGAATTGAAAAACAACTTTGGTACTTTAGACCAATTACATTCAAATTAATGGTACGCAGACCATATTTTCTATCCTATTTGGGCCATACTAGTCACTTCATAACCTGCAAAACAGTACATATACAATATATACCATTCACCCATTCATTATCATGAATGGCCCACATAGCTGGTTAGTAAAACACATTATGCATCACATAAACATTTGCAGCAATTAATCAAGGGCACCAATAATCTACAAATTATTCAGTCCTTATTAATTCTAATCAAGTTGTTTTAACCTTAAGGATTTGTAGACCTAATCAAGAGTATATGACTAAAAGGGCTCCCACTTAAACCAATAAATTCATATGCTTTACTAATTTTAAACATAAAAATGTATTTCTAGTCTAACCGGAAACATACAAATTTAATTAAAATTTAAAGCTCATATAAATTTATAATTGAATCCAAAAAGTTTAATTTAATTTCAGTCGTATTTAAATTAATTCATGATTTTAATTTTAGTAAAATAATTAGAATAAATAAAATTTATTATAATTACAATATTCAAAATTAAAATCCAAGAAAATAATTTAAATTATTAATTTTAAAATTAATTAAAATTACGTAAACTGAAAATTTCAAATTAAAATTTCAAAACGATCTAATCGCAACGCAACAATCCCACACAACGCACGCCCATGGGCCACACGCACACAGCCATCGCTGGCCATGTGCGCGCAGCCCATGCGCTGCGTCGCATCGCTGCTGCTCACCATCGCAAGGCATCACGCGAGCTGGTGCTCGCTGCGCGCGCCAGCGCTCGACGCACGAGCATGCTGCCGCAGCCCATCGCTGGGCGCAGCGCTCGTCGCACGTCGCAACAAGCACTCGCACGCCATCGCTGGGCGCAGCGCTCGTCGCACGCACAACAAGCACTCGCACGCCATCGCTGGGCGCAGCGCTCGTCGCACGCACAACAAGCACTCGCAGCGCGCGAGCGATCGATGCTTGGCGCAGCACTCGTGGCACGCGCGAGGCTCCGCACGCTTGCGCGAGGCAGTGCGCGATGTGGCGCAGCTCGCTTGCTGCCCACACGCGACTGCTCGTGCCTTGCTCTCGCCCTCGCCCATTCGCCCATTGCACACAGCCCACGACACAAGGCAGGGCTGCTGCCTTGTGCTCGTGCACCATGGCCTTGCTCATTGCATTCGTACCGCATGGGCGACGAGCTCCCTTGCTCGTCGTCACATGCCCGCACTATACAACACCCCTTAAGGGTAACACGTAGCGTCCATTGCTTTGTGCGTGCAAGATATATGAGCGAATCGCATAAAAATTTAAAATTTATATTCAAAATTAATGACAAATTAATAAATAATATTAATTTCATAATTTTAGGGCGAAAAATCGAAAATTTATTATTCAATTGATTTCCGATTAACATGGATTCAAGTCTAGGTCATAAAAATTTAAAATTTAACATAAATTTACAATTTGTATGGTGGTTTTTAATCATAGGTATCTAATTAAATTATAACTAATTATGAAAATCAAATTAATTCTAAATTATTCCAATTTTCAACAAATTAATCATAATTACAAATTAGATTGCATAATTAACAAGGCTAGGCATTCAAACTTGTTAAACATATACAGTAGGTCAATCAAAAATTCAAGATTTATCAACATGAATCGCAAATATTTAATTTAACATCTTAAATTTACGAAATTTTGCATTCGAAAAACTAAAACCTCCGAAAAGTCATAGTTAGGCTTCGAATTTGAGAATTCTGGGTTCGGCCGAAAATTATTATTGTTGTCAAAATTTTAGAATGCCTTTTACATGCGGAATTGACACAAAAATCACTCGATTTGGATGAGTAACGAAGAAACTGCCGAAAAACTGCGTACGTATAATTAAATAAACGCAATTTGCAATTAATTAACAATTACGAAAATTAATCACCCCTTTTAATTCTTGCAAATTTGTAATTTTTAACCATGTTCATGCAATTTAGATTATGAAAATAATAAGAGGCTCGAGATACCACTGTTAGGTTATGATACATATGACAATTCATAAATCATGCGGAAAAACCATAAAGCCAGGAAAGCATATTATTTACACATAATCATTTAGCATAGTTTAGATGCATACTCTTTGTTGCGTGCCTTCCCTAGCTGCGCCCGAACCGAACAAGAACAAGTCTTTAGGACTCCAAGTGTCGTCCCTCCGTAGATAGTCCACAGCACGTCCGGATCCGCCTTAAGCTTGACCAACTAGGATCGCCCTTAAGGTACTTAGAATTTTCGGCACTTATAGGCAATTGTATGACTGAATTTTTGCTCTCAAAAATCACTTTGAATACTTGAATACTCGATATAAATTGTGAGCATTGATCACCTATTTATAGGGCATGGGTATCGGATATTAGAATTAATCTGAATTAATCTAAAATTCAATCACTTAATTTATCTAGTAGACTTAGGAAATCAATCTTATACGAAGTCTAACCGATCAAGGTTTCGTACGCAAGCACAAACACACACGCAGGCGCAGTAGCCCACGATGGGCGCCATGCGCGCGCGCGCGCTGAGCCCAGGCCCAGCAAGTGCTCGCGGCCCACGAGGGGCGCGCGCCTGCTGGCCTTGCTCTCGCGTTTGGGCTTTGCTTGCTTTGGTCGCGCGCGGGCTTTGCTAGGCGTTGGGCCTAGCTTCGTGCTAGGCCTTGCGTCTAGCAAGCTCGTCCGATGCTTATTCGTACGATGCGCTTCCGATTAAATTCCCGGTTCCGGAATTCATTTCCGATACGATCAATATTTAATATTTCCGATTCCGGAATCAATTTCCGTTTCGAACAAATATTTAATATTTCCGTTTCCGGAATTATTTTCCGATTCCGATAATATTTCCGATTCTGACAATATTTCCGTTTCCGGCAATATTTCCGATTCCGGCAATATTTCCATTTCCGATAATATTTTCCGATACGTACCATGTTTCCGTTTCCGGCAACATCTACGACTTGGATAATATTTATATTTCCGATACGATCCATATTTCCGTTTCCGGCAATATCATCGTTTCCGGAGTATTCATTTCTTGCCTGTGACGATCTCAGCTCCCACTGAAACCAAGATCCGTCGATTCCGAATATCCATAGATGGAGTATTTAATGCCATTAAATACTTGATCCGTTTACGTACTATTTGTGTGATCCTACGGGTTCAGTCAAGAGTAAGCTGTGGATTAATATAATTAATTCCACTTGAACTGAAGCGGCCTCTAGTCAGGCATTCAGCTCACTTGATCTCACTGAATTATTAACTTGTTAATTAATACTGAACCGCATTTATTAGACTTAACATAGAATGCATACTTGGACCAAGGGCATTATTTCCTTCACCTAGCATGATAATCCGATTTCCCAAAAATATTATATTTGTTAGGCGTGATAGAACAATCAGATTTAGTTAGTTTAACAGTTCATAAAAAGGGTGAGGAAAGCAGTTAAATCATCGAAAAGGGACACATTACGACGCACCCTTGAGAGGTGCGTCACGGTTCTCAGAAAACTAACCACTTTGACTTTGCTATTTCTCCTTTTTATTTAACGAATCTCAATTATGGGACAGGATACGTTCTGTTCGATTTATGGATCGAATGCGACAGAACGCGTGAACAGTTTCGCAGCGTGAGGCTTAGGCTAAGGGTTGGAGTCAATACTCAGAATATGAATTGTGTGTGTGTGTGTCCCCCTTTTCACGTCGAACTTAGGGGTCTATTTATAGGAAAAAGTGGCGTAGAAAGATAGTTTTTCAGGAATTTGAATACGAAACGGATTAGGAAAAGAATACGTCCCAGGTATTTTCGGCGCCCAGCTCTGGGCGTCAAAGATTTCGGCGCCCAGCTCTGGGCGTTGAAAATAGGACCCATGCAATTTCAGCGCCCAGGGCTGGGCGTTGAAATTGATGTTTGGGCTGTTTTCTTAGTCAGATTCGGATTCCTGAAATCCGTAGTGTTTGAGACTTAATCGAGTCTTTTAGTGCGTATCAATTTCATGACGGAATGCGTCTGGGCCCGTTACGAACTCTAGGCTCGTTAGGATTTTAATTAATACGTAACTCTTATTTCCGAACCATATTAGGAATAAGATTCTCGCAGTTTTCTATCTCATTTAGGATTTATGTTGGAGTGCAACACCTAATTCTGACAGGTTTCTATCTTTTATGACTTTCCACTTTTAACAGCTGCCCATTACGGCAGTTACTATTTTTAGCAGGTTTCCATAAATAGCAGGTTTATATAAATAGCAGGTTTCGGGTGAAATGAAAAGGGGAATAGAGATTCGTTATTTTATAGGAGATGCGTTGTCAAGTGGAGATTTATGTTTTCATCATCGAACCTTTCCCTTTCGGGAATGGGGACAAAAGTAGGTGTCTACAATGGCCCACATAGCTGGCTAGTAAAACACGTTATGCATCACATAAATATTTGCAACAATTAATCAAGGTTACCAATAATCTACCAATTATTCAGTCCTTATTAATTCTAATCAAGTTGTTTAACCTTAAAGGATTTGTAGACCTAATCAAGAGTTTATGACTAAAATTGCTCCCACTTAAACCAATAAATTCATATGCTTTACTAATTTTAAACATAAAAATGTATTTCTAGTCTAACCGGAAACATACAAATTTAATTAAAATTTAAAGCTCATATAAATTTATAATTGAATCCACTTATTTAATTTATTTTCAGTCGAATTTAAATTAATTCAAGGTTTTTAACTTTAGTAAAATAATTAGAATAAATTAAAATTTATAATAATTATAATATTCAAAATCAAAATCCAAGAAAACAATTTAAATTATTAATTTTAAAATTAATTAAAATTACTTGAACTGAAAAACTCGAATTAAAATTTAAAACGCGACAATTGTAACACGACGAGCACTTGGGCTTGCGCCCAAGCCCCGTCGAGTGCACGAGGCTTAGCGCCCCTCGACTGTTCGTGTAGCAATACGCAAGCAGGCCACACGCAACGCAGCAGTGCAGGCCACGCTGCGAGCGCCCGCTCGCTCGTCGCGCCTGCTTGCCTCGCGTCTGCTTGCTTGCTGGACGTGGCAGCGCGCGCTGTGGCGCAGCACGCTTGCTGCCCACACGCGTATGCCTGATGGCTTGCGCCTTTGCCCTTCTCCCTTGCCCACTCGCCCATATGCGCACAGCACTCGACACAGGGCAGTGTGCTGCCTTGTGCTCGCGTGCCATGGCTCTTGCTCGTTGCATCGTATCGCATGGGCGACGAGCTCCCTTGCTCGTCGTCGCATGCCCGCACTATACAACACCCCTTAAGGGTAACACGTAGCATCCATTGCTTTGTGCGTGCAAGTTTTATGAGCGAATTGCATAAAAATTAAAACTTTTATTCCAAAATTAATGACAAATTAATAAATCATATTAATTTCATAATTTTAGGGCGAAAAATCGAAAATTTATTAATCAATTAATTTCCGATTAACATGGATTCAAATCTAGGTCATAAAAATTAAAAATTAAACATAAATTAACAATTTTTATGGTGGATTTTAATCATTGGTGCCTAATTAAGTTATTAATTAATCATGAAAATCAAATCAATTCTAAATTATTCGAATTTCAACAAATTAATCATAATTACAAATTAGGTTGTATAATTAACAAGTCTAGGCATTCATAATTATTAAACATATACAGTAGGTCAATCAAAAACTCAAGATTTATCAACAAGAATCGCAAATACTTAATTTAACATCTTAAATTTACAACCTTTTGCGTTCGAAAAACTAAAACCTCCGAAAAATTTTAGAATGCCTTTTAAATGCGGAATTGAGATAAAAATCACTCGATTTGGATGAGTAACGAAGAAACTGCCGAAAAACCGCGTACATATAATTAAATAAACGCAATTTGCAATTAATTACGAAAATTAATCACCCCTTTAATTCTTTGCAAATTTGTAAAATTTAACCATGTTCATGCAATTTAGATTATGAAAATAATAAGAGGCTCGTGATACCACTGTTAGGTTATGATACATATGAATAAACATAAATCATGCGGAAAAACCATAATGCCAAGAAACATATTATTTACACATAATCATATAGCATAATTTAGATGCATACACTTTGTAGCATGCCCTCCCTAGCTGCGCCCGAACCGAACAAGAACAAGTCTTTTAGGACTCCAAGTGTCGTCCCTCCGTAGATAGTCCACAGCACGTCCGGATCCGCCTTAAGATTGACCAACTAGAATCGCCCCTAAGGTTCTTAGATTTTCGGCTATTTGGGTGCAAGTATTTGGCTGATTTTTGCTTAAAATCTTACCTTGAATACTTCAATAATCGTCTGTTAAATATGTGACCCTAGGCCTATATTTATAGAGTTTATGGAAAGGAATTGGAATCCTACTAGGATACTAATTAGCTTAATTATAATTATATTAAAACTCTTATTAACTATTTTATCCTATTAAGATTAGGAATTTAATCTTTGAACAAACCCCTTTATATTTAGGATTTGTATCGGACACAAACACCCACGAGCACGACCCTTGCGAGCGCTCAGCCCACGCAAGCCTTGCGGCCCACGCGAGCAGCGCAGCTCGCAGCCCACTCGTGCGCGCGCCTTGGCCTGCTGGGCCTGGCCTTGCGTTGGGCCTGGCGTGGCCTTAGCTGCCTTGTGTGGCGCGCAGGCTCGCTGGACGCGGGCCTGGCTTCGTGTTGGGCCTTCGTCTAGCAAGTCTCGTCCGATGCTAATTCGTACGACGCGCTTCCGATTAATTTTCCGATTCCGGAATTCATTTCCGACACGAACAATATTTAACATTTCCGATTCGGAAATTAATTTCCGTTTCGAACAAATATTTAATATTTTCGTTTCCGGAATTATTTTCCGATTCCGACAATATTTCCGATTCAGACAACATTTCCGTTTCCGGCAATATTTCCGATTCCGGCAATATTTCCATTTCCATTAATATTTTCCGATACGTACCATGTTTCCGTTTCCGGCAACATCTACGACTTGGATAATATTTATATTTCCGATACGATCCATATTTCCGTTTCCGGCAATATCATCGTTTCCGGAGTATTCATTTCTTGCTTATGACGATCTCAGCTCCCACTGAAACCAAGATCCATCGATTTCGAATATCCATAGATGGAGTATTTAATGCCATTAAATACTTGATCCGTTTACGTACTATTTGTGTGACCCTACGGGTTCAGTCAAGAGTAAGCTGTGGATTAATATAATTAATTCCACTTGAACTGAAGCGGCCTCTAGCTAGGCATTCAGCTCACTTGATCTCACTGAATTATTAACTTGTTAATTAATACTGAACCGCATTTATTAGACTTAATAGTGTATGCATACTTGGACCAAGGGCACTATTTCCTTCACTACTCTGAACAAGATAAAAGCGGTGATTGTCACTCATCTGATGCTCTTAAAGTACGTGTGTGACGACGGTGCAATAGGAACTATTCATCGAGATCAACAACAAGCACGAGACTGCTACCTAACAACTCTCAACCCGTCAGCATGGAGGAAGGAGCCGGCCAGAACAGGAGTCAAAAGAAAGCACGAAGAGAACCCGCTAGCAGCTGAAGAAGTTATCCCTGTCAAGGTAGAAAAAAGTGGCTAGCTCACAGCTCACTCAATAGACTAGTCAGGTATTATGTAAGAGCCTACAAAATGGCCAGAAAGCATGTAAGAGCCAACAAAACGGCCTGTATTATGTAAGAACCAACAAAACGGCCAGTATCATGTAAGAGCCAACAAAACAGCCAATCTTTGTAAGAGACCAAACAAAACGGTCATACTTCGTTAAATCAATTATGAGCTAAATTTATAAGTTAATATCTTCTCCGGTATCAACTCCGAATTCTCACTAACTCTATGGCATAATAAGATGCCCACAAATAAAAATTCTTACCTATAAGACGTAAAACGCAAATATTGACTCAATAAGATAGTCAATCAATACTGGCACCTTCTCACTAACGACGTCAAAAAATACTAATCGGTTGACGGCCTGAGAAGTGGCCTAGATTAGCGCCCCAATTAGACTGATCACCTAAAACACTTGGGTTAAATTACAAATATGGGCAACAAAGTCCATCCCAAAACCAAAACATGTGTCCACAAAGGGGCAATTAAAAATAAAGCATATATAAAAAGTCAAAACTTCACATAGGGCACAATAATTCATACATGCGCACGTAGCGCAGAAAACCCAAATAAAAAGTGTCTAAAGGCACCAATGTTAAATACAAGTGCCCATGGCGCTACGAAAACCAGCATACAAAGAAAATTCTAAGGACAAGGAGCGGTGGAACTGCAATCCTGGACGTCCTTCCCGGCCGGGGAGTTCACCTCTTCTTCCTCCACGTCCTCCTCTTCCCCTTCACTAACGAACTCAGGAGTATCAAGCCCAAGTCGTTGTGCATCCAGGACGGCCATTTGGTACAAAATTCGACGCCTGGACCAGGAAAAGTCCTTTCCATCCATCTCCTGGTCCCACGCTCTCCGAGCACCCTCCAGAACGGCTTTCTCCCCGAGCTTGAAGGAACAACCGACCTTCCCCCGGATAGTCTCCACTTCACCCCGAGTGGCCTTAAGGTTCTTCTCCAGGGCATCCACCTTTGTGGAGAAGTTTGCAACCCGCTCCGAAACGGCAGCATACCCAGCCTTGAGGACAGTCAGTTTCTCCTCATGCTCCTTTAGCTTCGCCTCATAAGTTTTGGCATCTGCCTCGGCCTGCTGGAGAGCAGAAGTCTCCGACCTGATGCCACATCCATTTCATCATTAATAAGTTTCGCCTAATTATCAGCGTACTTATCATGATTCTCAATTCGTTCCTTGTGATTCAGCAGCACCTGGTGCATGCCGACGCGATACTGCCGATCCTCGGCGAATCTGATAAAAAGATGTGCAAAAATCAAACAAACCAGTTACTCAAGGCGCCAAGAGTACAGTAGAAAGGATAGTTGAAAGAATAAGAAATTTCTAATAAGGATCACATCTAGCACAAGGGACTGCATGGCCCCAAAGAACCCTTCCTCAGTCCCTGGAAGGGATCTCACATAGTCCTTCGGGATAGCCGCGTAGACGGAAGAAAGAATTTTATCTTTTTCCTCCAAGCTAAAACCACTGGAAGGGGGAATCTGTGTCACCTCGACCCTCCTCATCCATTTAAGGTCAACACCAACTGTATCGACATATAATCACGAGATTAGCAATAGATCACTAAGTGGATAAGACGTCCCATTCACTACAAAATTTACCTGCATTTGCCGTTGGAGTAGGTTGGGGCATTGCCTTACCCTTGGCAGGAGGAGAAGGGTCACCCGACTCCCTGCTTGCCTCCTTCATAGGTGACGGATCCGCAGCATGACCAGCACTTGCTGCTGCCTCAGTGGAGACCTCCTTGGCCGTCGCGCCCTCATCTCCTGTCACCTTAGGAGAAAACTCCTTGGCTACATTGGCCGCAGGAAGATCTTCCAATTGTGGTGAAGAGGCCCCCACATCCACAACAGGAGCCGTCGGCTCCAGTCCAGACGTTACCACATTATCAGCGCTGCCTTTCTTCTTGAAAAAATGACGCTTTGCCTTGGAAGCAGCCGAAGAAGGAGCTGGACGCTTCCCTGTAACGGACGCAGTGGGTGCCTATAGACAGGAGAGTACAAATCAGCATAACCAAAAGGACTCTAGCATGCACTCAAGCAAATCGGACGTACCTTGGGGAGGTCACCAGAAGCCGCCTCGTCAGATTTCTTGGAGGACTCCTTCTTTTTAGCCTCCACGGCCTTGAGGACATCGTTAGTATAAACCTGGGACAACCACAAAGATAACTTCACTAACCCCTTGTCTTCTGGGGACAAACGATCCATAGCAAATTCTGCACAAACCAAGGAGGTCGGCGAAGAAAAAAGGGGGAGTTACTTACACCATTCATATAAAAGGGAAGCTACCTCTACATAAATAAGGACACATGCCAACGACCGCGAGAAAAACCATATTAGTGAATTGTCCCACATGTGGGAGCCAACTATTGGGTACCCAGGCATGACTCTTGGCAGATAGTTTATACATCTCTGCCTGAAATAAGGGCTTTACAAGCCTCCATTCCCTTGAAAGAAGGCGTGGAAGAGCATCAGTCTCAGAAATGAAACATGGTCTATAGTTCCAGCGACTAAGACGCCTTGAAAGAGAAATATCCTCCATTCGGATAATGGACCATTTAGTCGTACACCACACCCAACTGGACGACTTACCTACCACCGTCTTGTAATCCCTCCGACTGTAGAGGGTAAACCACCCCTGAGGAGAGCGAGAGGAGGGTGCAATATCTACTAGTCTAACAAAAGACGAAAAGGAGGGGACGACGTCACTAAACACACACTTGGCAATATAACCAAAAACGTTCGCCCAAGAATTGGGAGTCAGCTGGGCCAGTCCTATGTCGTACCCGTTCAAAACATCCAAAACAAACGGATGCAAAGGAAACCTAAGGCCTAACAGAAAAGCGGCCGTGTAGACAGCAACCTCACCCGAGGACAGGCGATCTACAGTACTATGAGAGCCAGGACACTTGAAGCTAAAATCACGGGACAAAAGAAGGAAACGCTCAAAGTCACGTCCCTGCTCTTTCAAATATCTAACACATTTCCTACTTGGGAAAATGTCTGAAGGAAATAAATCCACGTCCTCTTTCCCATGCATCATGGCAGGAGGATGCCTGGCAACCTCCTCGTCCGAAGAGCTAGAAGAATCATCCTCAAAGTCCTCTATTGGGACCAGAGGACGGCAAACCACACTTTTTGTCTCCTTGGAGAATGGGCCGCCTTGGCACCTCCCTCCCCGGAATGATGTGAGGAGCAAGCTCATCTCCTAGTCACATCAGACGGGCTCGAAAAGGGAACCCGACATTCCCTCTCTCGGGGTGCTCCCCAAGCACCCACATTAGCTGTTTGTCTAATACGTGCCATGCCGCCCTACATAAGGAACGGGACGTCCGACTTAAAAAGAGGAGAAAAATGAGCGATGACGTCGTCCAAATACAAGAGGACACGACAATAGCAAAACGCCTCCCCAAAAAATAGAAACTCCGAAAAATTTAAACAAACAATGAAAAACAAGAAAAATAGTCAGAGAGCATACATGTAAGTAATCAAACTGGTGAAATGTCAATCGAATTAGTTGATCCCCAAGAGCAAAAGATGAAGAACAATAGTCAAGAACACCCAAATCTCTTACGAGAAAATCCTCAAAGAAAAACAACACTTTCTCTCTCTAGAAATTTTCGATTGACAAAAGTGAAATGAAGGAAGAAGAATAAAACTACGTCGAGGATTTAAAGGAAGTCTGAACCTCTGTAGATAACGACACGTGGCGCACAACTACATCAATAAGAATGCCCTAAAAATATAGAGCACCCTCCTTGAGGGGCAAATGATGTGGCCTAATTGGGGAATTTCACCCTGAACCTACCAAAGAACTACACATGGCCCTTACATGCTAGGCAGACACACATCCATGTAACGAACTTTTCCAAAAAAGTAACAATAGAGGCCCAAAGACTATCTACAGCAGGCCCACAATGAAAAGGCGCACTAAGCCCTTACATCCACTAAGGACACATGTCCCCATCTCTGATGTCAGTCAATCATATAACTAGGGTTTGGGACCAATTCCCAAAAACCCTACTCCTATAAATAATTCAGATGCCAAAGTGAAAGGGGCATTCAATTCGTTCCTACCTACCTTAAACTATTCTTAGTCTGCCTTCTTTCTACAAATTACTTCTCTCTCTAGCGTATACTTACTTAGGCATCGGAATGAATATTCCTACGGGAACATTCTTGTTTTGCGGGTTGTAGGAAGATCATGTCAGCGCATACTTGATACCTCAGAGGAAAGGGTGACACATCCGCACCAACAAAGTTCCTACAACATTTCTAATTACAAAAAATTATAAAAATAACAACTTTATATTGAGACGAATGTAATAAGATCTCACTTACCAAAAAAAAAAAAAAGTGTTTTTCAAATAAACAAACTGTCAATCAACTACGATCAATGTACCATTATGAAAGAGACGAAATATAACTTATTAGTATCCATTAAGTTATTTAGCTAGTTCCTAAAATAAAAAAGTGTCAAAGCATAAAGGGTAAAAGAGAATCTAGAAAATGGTAACCAAATATCATACGTACATCATCATTAAAATGATCATCAATAGACTTATATTATGCCGACAAAACACCAAACTCGTAGCAAATATCCTACTATTTATTGACTTTCCTAGTTTTCAATTCTATACTGATAATGCTACGATATTCTGTAACGGAGGTAAGCGTAGCGAATATTATGGAAAAGAAGAAGTACTATAATGATAAAAATTGAAAATAAAAAACGATAACAAATACTCCACACATTAACATGCAGTATGCCACACGCGGATCGACGCCACCTATCACATGTAGTTCCAAATAGGGGTATGGAAGTATGGAACAATGTTAAGACTCTTGAGATTGATAGCTTCCTTGGTAGTATATTCGGAGTAACAACTAAATATCTCCCTCGGTTCGTACTATGTAATATTGACGGATAGCTATGGTTACAAATCTGCTAAAATTTCTGAGTGTCGAAATTATCGAACGAAACAAAACTACTACTCCGTACTTTAAACTTATATGCACCCTTCTAAAAATGTAACTACTATTCATTAGGTTTTGTTTGTTTACTATTAATAACATTGGGTCCAAAATATGTTGTACTAAAACACAAGGGAACAAGACATAAAAACCAACTCCTAAAACAACCCTATAAAAATGTTTTGTTATTAATTCATTCATATCAGTTGGAGAGAGGCTTGGAGTTGGAGGTCCACTGCCAGCTCCTTAAAGCTAAGCAAAGTCCCCTTCAATCATTTAATTTTCTTTTTTTTTACCAAGATTAGTGTTGTTGTTTTTCTCTATCCTCTCATTAACATTTTACACACTTATTCACGAAAAGAGCAATTGTGCTATTGTTTGGAGGTACTAACTATGAGGGGAAGGATTACTATTCGCTAATAGTGTTAACAAGTGATTGGATCAACCGATAAGCTGAGTTATTTATATTGTGGGAGAGCTTCCTTCCAATTGGGGCATTTCTTGGCTCGAATCAGGATTAGTCGGAGTCTAACATGTTATGTTATATTACTGTACTAGATGCCATAAAAAGAATATTAGTCCAAATCGGTTCACGAGCTGTCAAATTTCTAAAGATCGACCAAATTCTTAGTCCAAACCGACCCATGAGTTATCAAATTTCCATCCCACGTAAATCGGCCAAATTCTTGATCCTGACCGATGAGGCAGGAGACAGTTCACACGTACTTATAAGTTGTAACTATAATGACCACGATGGCCACTTCTTAAGAGTAATTAGTACTTCGTATAGCGATATGAAAACTTACCCTAATAAGGTCTTATTCTCTTTATCTGATCTAGTCTGATTTTTCTAGCTTTTTTACTGGTCTCAATAGTTTCTGTGTGTTTTTTATTTTTTCTGATCTAATATGTTCTGATTTGATGTGATCTAATAAATAATAAGAATAAGATAAAAAAAAGAACAAATCTTAATTATTATATAAACCAAAAGGATCTCGGGATAAGAACTCAAATGTTACAATATCGCCATCGAGATTAAGGAACCTGGAAATTAATTACACATTACTCATTATCGAATTAACGATGTACACAACTTATATAGGTGTTATAATGTTAAACATTACTCATT
Source organism: Spinacia oleracea (assembly GCF_020520425.1). Taxonomy (NCBI): domain Eukaryota; kingdom Viridiplantae; phylum Streptophyta; class Magnoliopsida; order Caryophyllales; family Amaranthaceae; genus Spinacia; species Spinacia oleracea. Next base: position 45,625,814 of record NC_079488.1, read on the forward strand.
ATCGAAGTACACTACTTGATACTTACATACTCTTTACGTTTCTTTTTTGTTCTTTACGCTTTTTTTTTTTTGATGTTTCAAAATGTTCTTTACATTTCCTTTTATGTTGTAACATAAATGCTTTAATATTCTATCAAAATGTATGTCTAATGATTATTTTAACCAATTAAATTCATATTTCACATTTTTCATTAGGACATTAAATTTTCCTAATTTTTCCAATATCAGAATTTTAATAAAAGTGAAAACATTATAAATATAATTTACCAGCGTAAAAAAACAAAAAGAAACGGAGAGAGTACGTATTATAATGTTACGGACTTACGAAGAAGTACGGGGTACTGCTTTAGTTGAATGAAAAAGAGCATTAATTTAAGAGACGAGACACACACATTACACATACAAAGACACAACTTTCTTGGACGTGAACTGTTCTCCCCTACTTTCTCCTTTTGTTCTTCCTCTGCATTTAAAAGAACCAACTAACAACACCAACTTCACATTTCTTCATATCTCAATTTAATTACTCCATTCACCCCTTCACCACCCCTTCTCTCTCTCTCTTCCTCTCTCCTAAACATTCAAACATTCAAACATTCATTTGACTCATAATATCAATGTTATTGTCCCCTTAAATCCTTACATAAAACAGAGTTTCTTAAGGAAATAAATAAAAAACAGGGGAAATCGATGAAGTACTACATTCGATCTGGAAGTTTGAAGCGGTTGTTTTCGATAGGACGTCGTAGTACAAGCAGCAGTAGCAGCAGTTTAGAAGATTCTGGAATTGAAGAAGATTACAATAATAATAAACTCAAGTTTCCTGACCTTGAACCCCATCTTTTTGCTAAAAAACCCACTTGGAAATGTTACTCCTTTGAAGAAATCTTTGTTGCTACTAATGGCTTCTCCCCAGGTTCGTTACTTCAATGTAATAGCTCATAATAAATGGTGGAACTGAGAAAAAGACTAAGTATTATTTCGTAACAAAAAATAACATTTTGGTAATAAAACTTTATCTCAAACTTGTGTTTTTCTTTGTAAATTTGTATTTTCCGCATAATATCACTCTCCAAATGGTAATAGGTAGTAATGAAAATTTACGGAAAAAAATAATAATTTTGAGTGAACTATCATTATTACTATGTGAATAAACATTGATTTTCTTTATAAATTTACCTACAAATTAATTCTCATTGACGTCATTTATAGCAGAAGCAGTAGTGTTATTTGTTTATTTGATTTATGACTTTGTTTGGCAGATAATTTGGTGGGAAAAGGAGGTTATTCAGAGGTATACAGAGGAGAGTTAAAAGATGGAGAAATGGTGGCAGTGAAGAAGCTAACAAGAGCAACCAATGAGGAGAAGAGAGAGAAAGAGTTTTTAACAGAGATTGGAACAATTGGACATGTTTTCCATCCAAATGTTTCTTCTCTGTTAGGTTGTTGTATTGATAATGGTCTTTATCTTCTTTTCCCCTTCTCTCCTAGAGGCTCTGTTGCTTCTGTTCTTCATGGTAAGTTACTACACTAATCCCTCATTTTATTTATACCATTGTAAAATTTTAATCTCAATTATTTACCATTCTTTATAGTCTGCTCTGTTTTCTGTAAGTCTTTTTTTGGTTGTTCTGATCTCATCTGTTTTTTTTTCTAGTCTGATTATAATAAGGTGAAGATAATAGAATGGTATATGTCTAAAATTAAGAGTTAGATACTTTTACTTTCGATGTTTGGTGAATAGGATGTTAGGTTAGTGTTTTGGTTATAAAGAACAACATTTTGATTCCTGTACAAAACAAAAAAAAAAGACACAATCCTAAAGTAAAAAGCAAATTTGACGGCCCAAGATTTTTATTTTCATATTTTATTTGAGTTGCTAATCACTAGTTTAGTTACTATCATATTTTAATATGTACAAATAATCTATTACAGTACGACTCTACGAGTAGTTAAACTGCAAACATAATGAACTATTATATATAGGTCACATATTCGAATTCACCTTCTCGTATTTGTAGTTGGTATTGTGTACTTTACATTAGTGTAACTATAGCGTGATATTAATTGTTTTTAATTAAAGTTACGTATATGTAGATCAAAGTGATAGGGCGATGGAGTGGGAAGTAAGGCACAAGATAGCAGTTGGAACAGCTAAGGGTTTGCACTACTTGCACAAAGGGTGTCAAAGAAGAATCATACATAGAGACATTAAGGCCACCAATATTTTGTTAAGTGAAGATTTTGAGCCACAGGTATACTTTACGTATAATTTATTCATTTGTTATGTAGTTTATGTACCCTACTTTAGTTTTTATTTTTATTTTTATTGACAAAAAACATGACATGTCTATTTTAGTAACACTATATCACGGGTAAAAGTACAGATTTCTGATTTTGGTCTTGCTAAATGGCTTCCTACCCAATGGACTCATCATTCAATTGCCCCTATTGAAGGAACGGTCGGGTATGCCAATTCTTCTTTTCTATTCAAGTACTCGTGATAACATTACGCACTTGTAAATTTTTGTATCAAACGGTCTCACTGTCTGATCATAAATTATACTATCTCCGTTTCAGAAAGTTCTTTATGCTATGAAAAATGTGTCCAAAGTATAAAAACTTAATTAATTTGACCGTAAATTCTCATAATTGTATACACAAAAACGTTACATGTAAGATCTTGTTAGATTGGTCTCCGGATGTATTTTCATAATATCAATTTTGAACCAAAAATATAAAGTTCCTACACATTTTGCTCCACCTTTATTTTTTGTTTAACTGATACTTGGTTTGACTTTACAAGTCAAATGGTTCATTGAAGTTGGAATCTGTATAGTTTTGCATATATTAGTACCCTTTTTTTGGAAGCTGATTTTGGCACACCACCTATTTGTTTTTCACACAACCTTTGTCAGGGCCGGCTCCGACAATTTGGTGGCCCTGTGCTCAATACAAAAATGAGGCCCCATATTTTTTTTTTCAAAGAACGACAACTACGGAGTATAAAAAATATTTCTACTCCGTATATGATTGATCAATATCAGCCCAAAACAAAAAAAACCATCCGTACATTGCCCCATTCCATTGCTATTAATCTCAAAGAACTGATGTAATTGGATCCAAGTTTTGTACCTGCTGGTACATATTATATCTCAATACAACTCAAACTTATCAAAAAAAAAATATCAGCACAAATTTATTCAAAATTATCAACCTTTTATTTTTATATCTCAATACCAACAATCATTCGCATAAATAAGCTTGTGTTTCATGTGTAGAGCTCCCCCCCTTATATAAGTTTAAATCTTCAGTTCGGTTATCTTTTTCAAAATTTCACAATCAAACTCATATTTCCTAATAGTATTAAACATAATACAACAATTAGAAAACTAATACGATTAGAATTGCAATTGGATTATGTCAAAATTTGAAAAATCAGAACTAAATTATACAAAAATAAAAGCAATAAAATCGTTTAAAGTAAGATAGACATACCTTGAATTGAACAATTGTCAAACGAAAAATAGAACAAATGAGCACTTTAAACAACAATTCTTTTCCCTTTAAAATGCAACTAATCGAAATTGCTATATTGATGAACCGGAAATAATTTAGTCAAATTAAAAATGTAAACCGGAGTAATTGGAAGTGCCATAATTTAGGGAATTAATTTTTTTGGAAATCAAATCATAGGAATTGGAGAGAAGTTGAAGAAATTGTTAATGGGGATTTGGTTTCCACGGGGACCGGGGAAGTTATTTGGGGAAGGAGATGATTTTTTAAAACTTATTTATTATAGCTGACAACAAATTTTATTTGGGCCCCCAAAAATTTGGGGCCCTGTGCTGTATGTCCTATTGGACCTCCTAATAGCCGGGCCTGACCTTTGTGATGTACGGTAAACCATGCTCTATTCACATGATATGTGCCAAAATTAACTAAGTGGTGTACCAAAATCAATTTTCAGTCTTCCTATAATATTAATTCTTTTGTTATTTTTGCAGATATTTGGCACCTGAATATTTCTCTCATGGGATAGTTGATGAGAAAACAGATGTATTTGCATTTGGAGTCTTTCTATTAGAGCTAATTTCCGGGAAAAAACCAGTAGATGCCTCTCATCAAAGCTTACGCAGTTGGGTAAGAAAAATAATTGCCACATTCTTAAATCTTAATTAAAAGTTTGGATTTTGTGCACATTTTAATTTAATTATGGTTTGACGGATGTTTAGGGTTTCTTGTGGGTTTTAGCTTCTAATTAAAATATTAGTTGGTTAATTATTTAATTAATGTCAAATGTATGGATTATGACAGGCTAAACCATTCCTTAAGCGAGGGGAGATTGAGAAATTGATTGACCCAAGACTTGAAGGTGCCTATGATGATGTCGAATTTAGACGACTAGCTTTTGTTGCCTCTATTTGCATTCGTTCATCAACTACTTGGCGCCCTACCATGAGTGAGGTACGTGATTACGGTAACAAAATGTCTTGTGTGACACTGTCTCAAGATATGTTTTCATGAGTATGTGATTTGAGTATCACTCGCACATACTCCATATGTTACACTTTCAATTACTAATTTACTAGGGAGGAAAATGAGATATTTTCTTTGTCTTATAACTAAAACCATTAATTAAAGATATTGATTCCAATACTTAACAATTGTTGAAATTTTCAAAGAAATATTGTCCTCCTAATTTTCTCTCAAAAATACTCTTAATTCCACCCAATTCCTATACATATTTTTATAGTTCTCAACTGTTTCATAACAATGATCAGTATTTTGTGCAATTATTTAAATAATCAATGTGGAAGTTACTTTTACATTCTAAAGGCATCAACAATTTATTTAGGAACGGAAGAAGTTAATTACAACGAAAATTATTAGGATGTTAAGGATAACGTAATTAGGATTATTTAACAAAATCCAGTATTAAAAACAACATAAAGAACAGGAGAGAAGAAGCAATAAAACTTAAAAATAGCAAACTAACTAGTTGTGGGACATTGTTAATTGATGCTTGGCTCGCTTATCAACCAAACAACCAGGAGGCCTAGTATGCCTATACTTGACCGCATCCCTTTTCTTCTGTTGCTCTTCAACCCAAACATAAAACAATGTTAATACGCTTCCGCCGCAAAGGGCGGCGCGTGACGCAGAACCGACGCCATGTGGAGCCCTGACAGAGCCGGAAGCAACGGCAGAAGCAACAAATAAGTTGAAGTTGTCATCCTTTCTACGAAGATACGCCAGCCCTACACACACACCGTAATAAGCGAGGGTAAACCGCACCCCAATTCCACCCACGGGCGGCGCCTTGAGGCTTGCCGATCGGAAGGATGTGGCGAACCCACGCCTGCCGAATAATCCCTTGGATAAGTGGTATATAAAGCCACCCATTGTACCGCCGATGAATCCTACTCCCGACGAATCAACCACATCGTCCATCCACGTCGTTGATGAACTTTCGTAGGGTTCTCTACGCATCATAGTGTTTTTTTTTTTTTTTTTTTAATTTTTTTAACCTATCTCCGTTTGCAAGCTGACGAAACCAATGTTAAAATATAGAGAATATATTATTTGATTAAATATAAATTAGATATCCTACACTCATCTGGGATAACTACGTTATCCTCTATTTATATTATAAATTAGATATCCTACACTCATCTGGGATAACTACGTTATCCTTTAACATAGGAACATATAGGATATTGTATTTTTGGCCTACTAATGAATAAATTATTAATGCAAATTGCAAAGTACAATTTTCTTACCAATTAATTAGTTTGGTGGCCTATGGATTTAATCTTGAGTTGTTCAAGCAAAATTCAATTAGGCAGCTGATGTGCTACCTCTACCTAACCTAATAAACTTTGACACGAACAATGCTTTAATTACATTATTTGACACCTCATATGTTTTAATTACTTGATTATGATTAGTCTAATAGTGCTTTAATTCTTTATTATTGTTAGATTGTCTAATTCTGCTAGCTAATTGATTAATTAAGTACTATAATTGCTCTGATTTTATTTTATGATATGATCTGAAATGTTCCATTTTGGTTTCTTCTATATGGCATATATCCCTTAAACCCTCAGTTATGGCATTATCTATAATTGCATTTTGGAAATGGATTTGATTCTCAAATTATCCAAACACTTGTCCTATTCGGAAATAATAGTCAAAGCGATGCATATGTGATTGCATTATCTAGCTATATTGAATATTTGCATTCAATTTGATTCTCAAATGGTTCAAAACACTTATCATGGTCGGAAACAATAGTTAAAGTATAGCGATGCATCTATTGAGTACTGATTATATTATCGATATTTGCATATTTGCATTGGATTTGATTCTTAAATGATTCAAACACTTATCTTGTTCGGAAATAATTTAACAGTTAAGGCGATGCATCTATTGAGTACTCTGTGCTGGTTGATGATTTCGATAATTGATATAGGTACTTGAGATGTTGATGGGAGGGGAGATAGATGAAGAAAGGTGGGAAATGCCGGAGAAAGAAGCACAAGATCTTGATAAAGAGTTTTGGGATTTTGAAGACCTTGAATATGAGTGTGACTCTTCATTCTCCACATCAATACACGATGATTCGATTTCTACCGGAAGTTCTTAGAATCGAAATATGGCGTTAAATTAGGTATCGTGTAAATAAAAGACATAAACTTCAATTCTTAGGAAGAAGATGAATGCTAAATGTTGTAAAACTAGATGAGTTAGACCGATTAATTATTGAGAAGCTTTCTATGTAACTACGATATTATATGTTGAGCTCCTAGTGTTAAATTAATGTTGTAGCTAGGATCGATAAGACCTCGGTTTATTGGCACGAACCAAATACGAGTCAATTAAAAGTTCGACTTTGTAGTGAAATGTCTAAAATTAATTTTATGCATGTTGTTGATGGTTCTTGTTTGGTAAAGGCAATAATAATAATAATAATAATAATAATAATAATAATAATAATAATAATAATACTTTATTAGTCCCTATTTAATGTTTAAATTTCATTAGGCATGAATGTTTATTAAGAGATTTTGCTCGATCAACTCCGTATAAATAAACTTTGATTACCAACTACGTAGTATGTGATAGAAATTTGAGGACGCACGCAAAAGTTTTTGATGGACCCGAATAATATAACAAAATTGCACTTTTATCATTGATTACATTGATAAGAATTGTACAACAATATTGCGAGAGCTCATGACTCTCACTTATCTCTTTGGTAGAACCCTTACCCCTCATATTTGTGGTAGCTCTCTTGATTGGATCACCCTAAACTTATGCACATACAACCTATTTATAGTTGTTGCATTATGGTTTCTAGATTTTTCTACTCCTCTCATCATCTAGATTTTTCTTAGGATAATTCTAGACATTTTAGTTACTAGATTTTTCTAGACACTTAATTAGATATTTTTCAAGTAAATTCTAGACATTATTTTGTCTAGATTCTTCTAGGCTAGCTTCTAGATATTTTCTAAAATTATTCTAGACTATAATTTACAATCACATATTTCTAGATTTTTCTAGATTAATATTTAACACTCCCCCTTAATCTTGAAAAATCTTGTACTCCAAAATGTTTATCTTTCGAAAATCTCGTTGATGCACTTGTCACCAACCACCAATCGATATGAACGCTTGAGTTCCAATGTTGGCACCCGTGTTACCAACCTCCATTTTCTCGATACATTTTATTAATCTTGATGATCTTCTTGTTGGTATCCATGTTACCAACTATTCCTCGGATGTACATGTCACTCTTTATCTCCTGAAACTTTTCTTCAAATTTTATTTTGTTATTGGTGCTCATGTCACCAACCATCCCAACAATTTTCTTCTTCTTCACATCTTGCATATTTTCAACTCTTTGTGTTGGTACCCTTGTTACCAACTTGCTCCAATGTCATTTGTTTCTCCAGATTTTTCTTTTGTTGTGGTGCTCATATCACCACCCATCACTGCTAATGCTCATGTCATTAGCCAACTCCAAAATTCTCTTTGTGATTTTTTTTTTTTTTTTTTGTCACCAATATACTCTGCTAATGCCCTTGTCATTAGCATCCTTTAAATAATTTCTCTTCAAAACCTATTTTCTTTCATCTTTTTCCATCCTTTCTCATTTTATCATCAACTTTATTTTTCTCCATTTTCCTCCATAAATTTCATTCTTCTAGTTTAATTTTCCCATATTTGTTATCTACTTTAACAAAATTTAAATTTAGCACTTACCTCTTCTTCTCTTTGTTTTGTTCCATACTTTCTTCAAATCTTGTAACTCTTCATGTCTTGGGTCTCCGATCTTCAATTTTGTCGTAATTACTTTTTCGGCTCTGATACCATGATAGAAATTTGAGGACGCACGCGAAAGTTTTTGATGGACCCGAATAATATAACAAAAGTGCACTTTTATCATTGATTACATTGATAAGAATTGTACAGCAATATTGCGAGAGCTCATGTCTCTCACTTATCTCTTTGGTAGAACCCTTGTTTCTACCACTCATATTTGTGGGAGCTCTCTTGATTGGCTCACCCTAAACTTATGCACATACAAACCTATTTATAGTGGTTGTATTATGGTTTCTAGATTTTTCTGGATTAATATTTAACAGTATGTACCACATTGCTTGTTAATTATGAAGCTTGCACATTAGAAACAAGCATTTCGTGTAATTTTTCCTACTTAGAATTAAGTTGTGTTCGGATAACTTTTGATGCTGGAGGGAGGTTTGTAGTCATGTACATAGTAGTAAAATTCGGGCCGGGATGTGTTCTATTCATCTTATCTGAATTTATCGGAACTAATCAAAACTTATTCAGTTGTAAATTGTACTTTGTCGTTAATTCCTTATTTTTCCTAAACTAGAATGAATCTATTTTTCTTGAAATACGTAGAAATAAGGTGACTAACAGAGCTTCGGAGTTGAGTGAATTAATGTTTGGGTTTATAGTACCTAGGTTTAGCCGTTTAGGTGTACGGTGGCGTAATCACCTAGATTTCTCTAATTGTACATTTGTACATACGTACTACTTTCTATTAATTGGTGTGTTTATATATAAGTCAAGTGTGTAATTAAGATTGTACGTAGTATGAACCATTGGTACAAGTAATCAAGAACTTTAATACTTATAAAGCATGCATAGGGAATTAAGGATGGAGTATTTACGGATGAGCATGGAAATTAAACGTACAATTCTTAATTTTATCCGCGACATTCATGCATCTAGTAATTAATTAGACCAGGCCACGACATGCAAGATGAGCAAAGTTTGAAAAGTTGTTAGTTTTGCAAAATAGAAGGTTGGGAAGTACTGATCCGTATTAATCAAGGACAAAGACGTACATAACTTGCATGGATCAATTAAGTAAAAGATAAGGACCACATGCACTTAATTAATTAGGTTCAACTCTTAAATGTCTTCTAAATCTACTGATCTGCTGATGATCAAGCTTAACAACCTAGGACAATATAATTCTTTCGGTAGGTAAATTTTAAATCTACCTATATGTACAATCAAATTTGAGACTTAATTTTAACTTTCACAAATTTATTACAGTTCTATTCTATTGTTATGTGATTTTTTTTTGACAAATTTATTATTATGTGAATCTTACCGTGAGGAAAAGTCATTGACCCTGTTCTTTTGGACTTTATTTTATGTTCTATTCAGTTAGTTTAGCTTCGTTCAAATCAACTCTATTTAGTTCAATTCAATTCAGTTCAAATGAACGGTTTTGTGTTCATTTTTGTTTTTAATATATAATCTTATTTTACTATTTTTCTTATTACTATAATTTATTGCTAAAATTATTTTATAGTATTATTATTCTATTATATGACGATGTACTTCCTCTGTCCCTTTTTGTTTGCCCATATTTGCTATTTTAAGTCTTTATTAAAAGATTGCTCATTATCATAAAAACTCATGAGACCACAATTTCCTCTCATATAAAATACATTTGGCTCACTAATTATGGATTTTCTCAATTTCACACAACCAAATCTTAATAAAACATTATTATTACATGGGGCAAACAATTAAAGACCGGAGAGATATTATGTGAATGTTACCAAGAGGAAAAGTCATATTTTCAACTTTTTTATAATGTCATCGTCATATGATATTTCGTCAACAATTTGGAATAAGTCTTTTGATGAGTGATTGCACTAACACTATTTTGTCAGAGATTTGAGCTAAGCAATGAAGTCTTTTAATCTTAAAATAAGAAATAACAGATCGCATTTGATTATTACAATATCATATTAATCAAAGAAAAATCATGTTGTTGATTACTCCGTAGTAAATTGATGCCACAACAAGGCACAATACAAGATTACAGTCTCGCTTAAATCATGATTGAGAAGTATGGTGTCTATCTAAACTTTCCTAAATCATCATTTAAAAGTATTAGTTAGGTTTTCTCTATTAAAGGAGTCAACCTCACTTTTTTTTCTTGTTAAAAATAAAATAAATAAATATAAACTTTCCTGAAATATAATGGCCTTGTTTAAAATTGTTGTCAACTTGTCACAGACTCATAGCATTATGTTTGTTGAGATGGTTGTCGACCTTGTTGTACATGTTGTATTAGATGAAAGAAATAAAGATAAAAGAAATTCATTTAAAAAACTTCCACTACAAGAATTTGTATCTTTAACGACAACCTAATTACGACGGGTCAAAAATCCAGTCGCAAAAGCCTTTTGCGACGGGGATAACAACCAAACAATGACGGGAATAACCGTCGCAAATGTCTTTTACGACGGGTTTACGACGAATTTACGACGGGATTTCTATTAACGACGGCCCCCTTTTATGACGGGTTCGCGACAGGAAATCCCGTCGTTAATCAACTATTATTGGCCTTTCGCGACGGAATTTCCCGTCGTTAATAGTACAATTTCTTGTAGTGTTCCTCGGATATATAATTAAGAAGGCATGGGTGGACTCTCGTATTCTTAAATCGATTAATTATTGTGCTTCGTTACATATTTCATACACACTATCAATATATATATGTATATATACGTCAATCGATCAAATCCACAAAATTGTACGTAAACTACAAGAAATTGTAATATTAACGACGGGAAATCCCGTCGCGAAAGGCCAATAATTGTTGATTAACGACGGGATTTCCTGTCGCGAACCCGTCATAAAAGGGGCCGTCGTTAATAGAAAATCCCGTCGTAATCCAGTGGCGGTGCCAGAAAATTTGTGTTAAGGGTTCGAAATTAAAACATAAGTTATATTTTTTGTGCAGAGCGTACATTAGCAGATTTTATTGATTTTTTGGAGTGCAAATAACAGGTTTTATACGTACTGTATAAGATAAATAATTGAATAATTTTTTTAAAAAGAAAATGAATAAAAAAAAGTCATATTTTTTGTGCAGAGCGTACATTAGCATATTTTATTTATTTATTGGGGTGCAAATAACAGGTTTTATACGTACTGTATAAGATAAATAATTAAAGATTTTTTTTTAAGAAAATGATTTAAAAAACATAATTTTTTCTAGAGCATTGGATAATTTTCAGAATTTAAAAGACATTTGGTAATAGGAATGTATAAAAAAAACTATTTATTAAAAGTTCAAAACTATAGCTTACTACTAAGAAAGAAAAGAAAAAAAAATCAAAAATGTCGTTGTTGTTAGGAGTCGAACCCGCGACCACACTTAGAAACCAATTTGAAGGGGAAGCCTATCCTCGCTACAACCAGTGTTCCAGCTTTTAGTTTGTGTATATTTTGAGCGCTAAATTACATATTACTTTGAAGATTGATCGTTTCCGAAACCTCCGAACTTTTTCTTTGTTTTTGCCAGTACGGGTTCAGTTGAACCCGCTGAACCCGTACTGGCACCGCCACTGTCGTAAACTCGTCGTAAAACCGTCATAGAAGACATTTGCGACGGTTATTCCCGTCATAGTTTGGTTGTTAACCCCGTCGCAAAATCTTTTTGCGACGGGATTTTTGACCCGTCGTAATTAGGTTGTCGTTAAAAATACAAATTCTTGTAGTAGTATACTCCCTCTGTCCCTTAATACTCGCATCGTTTTGACTTTTTACACTATTTATATAATTCACTTTGACCCTATTTTATTTATAGTATATGAAAACAAATATTAGTATATAATATATTGTTGGCTTCATCTTAATATATATTTTCGAAATATTAATATTTTTATAGTTTTTATAATATGTAGTTAAAGATATTGGTAGTCAAAGTTGTGCATTGGCAAGCGTGTCCAGTCAAAACGGTGCGAGTATTAAGGGACGGAGGGAGTATAGTATTTCTTTCTCTTGGCAGGTATTTGTGATTTGTTATTAATTGCTTATCTAGCATGGTTACGTGGTATATTGACTTATTTTAACTTATCTGAAAAGAAAAGAAAAAAAAATTATGTTGTTTGAAATAAACATATTTGTGTGTAAAAATGTTCGAAAAAAACTTATTTTTCTGAACTTATGTTATCTGAACTTTTATTTACTTATCTGAACTTATTTTGTCTGAAATATATCGAACAGAACAATCCCGTAGTCGTTAAAGAATTACTATACATGCATAATGATGTTGGTGTTAGAAGAAATTCTAGTATTTACCTTCTTAATTCAGTTACAACCACCAAGATAGCTTCAATTCTGGTCATGGACGCATCTTATTCAATCGTCAAATGAATGATACATGATACTTACCTAAGCTAGTATAATTAAGCTATGATTACGAAGGAATCTAGTACGTAACGTAGTTCATAAAATGCACAAAAGTCTATTTTGAACTAATTAAGTTTCATGCATGTCAAAATTGGACATATTGTATACAATCCTTACGTAACTTTCTCAAATATAACTTTTCTACTTTAGTTATAGGTTTTAGACTTTAAGGTCTTGTTTTCCACCATTAAATTAATTGTTATGGTCTTATGGAGTGTATATTAATCTATCTAAATTAACTATTAACTTAATAGTATAATTATATATATTCATTAATTCTTAATATTAATTTTCCTAATGATCGTTGCGATATGATCACTACAAGAAATTGTAATATTAACGACGGGAAATCCCGTCGCAAAAGCCCATTAATCGTTGATTAACGACGGGATTTCCTGTCGCGAACCCGTCATAAAAGGGGGTCGTCGTTAATAGAAATTCCGTCGTAAATCCGTCGTAAACCCGTCGTAAAAGACATTTGCGACGGTTATTCCCGTCATTGTTTGGTTGTTTGCCAAAGGCTTTCGCGACGGGATATTTGACCCGTCGTAATTAGGTTGTCGTTAAAGATACAAATTCTTGTAGTGGATTTCGACTAAAATTAAACTTATTGACCTTGTCACAACTGAAATTAATGATCTTAATAACAACAATATTTTCCACCAAAACAATATGTAAGGGTGTTTGAATAATTTCGTCATTGTACGGGCTAAGCGAGCAAGCGCGACCGATGACCATGCTAACCATCCGCGGTCCACCGCCACAAAGTGTTCATATTCCACAACATCCGCGGTAGTTGGTACTATATCTTCAACTTATTTTAGTTTTTTTTTTTTGACGGGAAACGATAAGTGGATTAATGGTAAAGGAAAGCCTTATCAGAGATGACAAGGGGCAAAACATCCGACGGGTGGTCTTCCATCCATACTCTTACCTCACTCAGCGAGATGGAGGATTGAGAAATAGAGTGGGCCACCTTATTACAATTTCTTTTTGCAAATTTAAACACACAAAAATCAAAACTACTAGCTAATGACTGAATATCATCAACTATCATCTGTGCTCGTGTTCGCTCTCGTTTCTTTGCCTGTACCAGCTGCACCAAATTGCCACAGTCAGTCTCCACTTCCAGGTTACGAAGCCCTGCATCAAATGCATACTTTATCCCAAATCACATTGCTTCCGCCTCGGCCTGAAGTGCCTCGCAGTGGATCCTCATACCCATTCCTGCTGACATAAGAACATCCCCAACTTCGTCGCGAACCACCATTCCCACGCCAATTATGTCATCCCTCACTGCTGCATCGACATTAAGCTTGAAGGGGGCACTTACAGGGGCCTGCCAGCTTGTCTGCACCTGGTTCTCAACAGCTACAGGGCCTTGTTCGCTGGTCATGGCTGCCTCATACTCTCCTACCAACTTCATTGTTCTATTGTAGGCCAGCATTGGGTCGGTTCGTTTCTTCTCGTATGTCCACGAATTTCGGAGATTCCATATTTGCCAAACAAACATAATAATAATCTCCCAAGAGCGCTCTACCTTGCACTTATTAACCATCTCCACACACCACTCACTGAAGGTCCCTCCAAATTGCACTTCATCACGCATTCTGACAGGTGAGGAGCCATAATAGTCTACTTTCAGTACAATGCAGCATCAGGTGGGTTGTTGTTTCCACCTCCTCACCACATCTTGGGCATATCCGGTCCACATCAATACCTCTTTTGGCCAGCGTGTCCATCGTGGGTAACCCATTGTTCACAGCTCTCCACATGAGTTTCTTGACCTTCTGTGGTAGCATTGCTTTCCAAAGTCTCTTCCACAAGCTTTTTTTCAAATCAGGATCTGATCCCCCAACACTACCAGTGCGTCGCTGCATCTCCAAGTAGTAGGCACTTTTGACCGTAAACTCACCATTTTTGGTAAGTTCCCATGCCAAAATATATGGTTGGCTTGATTCCTCTACTTTGACACTCCTCACAGCCTTCATTTCCTCCTCGGTTACCACTATGTTCAGCTCATCCTGCCTGCAATCATTCCCCTCGTCGGTCCTCTACTCGTGGACTAGGTTGTCCTCCATATATGAGGTCGGCGGTTGGGACAAGATTCTGCCCCCAGGGAGCCCGGGTACCCACTTATCCTTCCAAAACCTCACTGAACGACCATCACCAATTATCCACCTTGACTCATGTAACAGAAGCTCACGAGCCGACATAATTGATTTCCAAGTGTAGCTCGCGTCTGGAGGTGTATTTGCATCCCAAAATGACGTGCGATGGAAGTACTTGCCTTTGAGGATAGAGGCGTCAAAAGAGTTGGAATTGGATACTAATCTCCAGGCTTGTTTGGCGAGTAAGGCATCATTGAATGCACTCAGGTTACGCATACCTATACCCCCATCATCCTTAGCCAAACACATTTTGTTCCAACTAACCAATGCTCTCGCTTCCACGTTGGCCCCACCAGAAGTTCCGGCAAGTCTCATTCATATGGTTGATCACCCCTTCTGGAATTTTGAAGCATTGCATAACGTAGGTAGGGATGGCTTGGGCCACCGACTTCAGTAGCACCTCACGCCCTGCTCTCGACAAGCACCTCTCCTTCCATCCCTTAACTTTCTTCCACACTCGGTCCATAATATCCTGGAAAACTATCTTCTTTGACCTTCCCACGAAAGTGGGTAGCCCAAGGTATTTCTGGTGTTCTGGGACAGCCTTAAAGTTCAACTTTGTGAAAAGCATATACTGCAAATTCGCGCTCACATTTCGGCTGAACGAAACTTCCGATTTTTCCAGATTTTTTTCTTGGCCCGATGCTGCTTCATAGGTCAAGAGAACATCCATGACAGCCTCTGCGTCAGACTCATTTGCTCTAGTAAACAGGAGAGTGTCATCGGCAAAAAAGAGGTGGGAGATTGGGCTTACATTCCTGCAAATACGGATCCCATGGATGGCTTTTCTATCTTCAGCCACCTTAAGCAACGAGGATAACCCCTCAGCACATATGACAAAGAGAAACGGGGATATGGGGTCCCCTTGTCGTAACCCTCTACTTGGAGCAAACTTCTTCGAAGGGAAACCATTATACAAAATAGAGTACGTAACAGAGGAAATGCATCTCATTATTACTAATTCCACCATGCTCGGGTCGAAGCCTAACTTCAACATCATCCCTTCCACGAACCTCCACTCAACTCTATCATATGCCTTACTCATGTCTAGTTTCATCTCCATGTACCCTTTAGCACCCTTTCTCTTCTTTTGGAGATAATGGAACAATTCGTAAGCAACGAGAACATTGTCGGTAATTAATCTCCCCGGAACAAAGGCACTTTGCACCTCACTAATTACCTCCGGGAGAACACTTTTGAGCCTATTAGAGAGCACCTTAGAAACAAGCTTATATAAAACATTACACAAGCTAATGGGTCGGTAATCTTTCATAGTCTCACAATTCTTCTTCTTCGGGATGAGAACGATATTCGTGTGATTGATATGATCAACCGGAGCACCGTTATTAAGAATATTGAGTACACATGAAATTACGTCTTCACCGACAACATACCAGAATTTCTTGAAAAATAATGCAGGCATTCCATCCGGTCCCGGGGCCTTTGTGGGGTGCATTCGCTTTAGGGATTTCACCACTTCCTCCCTTGTATACACGGCTGTCAGCATAGTATTCATGTCGTTTGTGACAAGAGGTTGGACGGTATTAAACACCTCCTGCATTTCTTCATTTGAGCAAGTGTTAGCAGTAAATAAAGTCTGGAAATATGATACAAACACAGCCTCTGCTTCCTGTTCTTCTTCCCTCCATGTCCCACCATCATCATATACCCCTTTTATGGCATTGCGTTGTCTACGCTGGTCAGCTTTCTTGTGGAAAAAGGCGGTGTTTTTGTCCCCGTCTTTGAGCAAATTTTGCCTACTCCGTTGAGCCCAATATGTTTCCTCCCTCCTTTCCAGTTCATCCACCTCTTTATCAATATCCCGAATCTCAACAAGGTTATCAACAGTTGGCTCTAGTGTCATTAAGTGCCGCATACGCTCTCGCCGAGTTTTCAGTTCTTTAGGGAAATCATTTAGTCTCTTCGAGCTCCACCCCCTAAGTTGTGAGGCACACTACTCTAGTTTATGCTTCACAGACCCTAGTGGTCTAGAATTCCACGCTTCCAAAATCACCTCCGTACACCCATCATCTCTAAGCCACTCCTTTTCGAACCTAAAGCACCTCCTTCGTTTCTTGTTCACACCGTTCACTCGTATTTGCTCCTGAATGTAGACCTTAATGGGTAGGTGATCGGACATCCTCTTTGGCAGGTGTTCTACCATTGTACAAGGGTATAAAGAGAGCCACTCGTCCGACGCCATATACCTGTCTAGCCTTTCCTGTATATTATCATCTTCCTCCCGGGTATTGCCCCACGTAAAGGGGTAGCCTTCCACCCTTATCTCTCTGAGTTGGCAGAAGTCAACTGCACTTCTTAAACCCATCGATTTCAGCTTGGTTTTTTTGGTGTTCCCCCCTTTTTCTCCTCATGGGCCAAAATACAGTTGAAGTCTCCAAAGCATAGCCAAGGTAAAGAGTTTGCATCTTTTAACTGTCTCATGATTCTCCACGTCTTTTCCTTATTCTCAGCTTCCGGGTAGCCATACAGGCCAGTGAGCCTCCACTGTGATCCATTTGCGTTTGTGACCACGAAGTCCATGTGGTTTGTGGAGGATGAGATGAGGGTCAAATCTATTTCGTCATTCCAGAACATAGCTAGGCCTCCTTTTCGGTGTCTACCTTCCCCATTACAATCAATGCCAATAAAGTTATGATGATTGAGCATGACCTTAATACCTTCCCACTCCTTGCCCTTTAACTTTTTCTCGGAGAGGAAGACAAAGTGGGGACGTTCAATACGAACCACACCCTTGAGTGCGGTTACTGCACGAGGACTCCCCAACCCCCGGCAGTTCCATGAGAGGCCCATTATTGTTGTTCGCGGGACTGCACTGCAGCCACCGCTACTGAATGGTTGATCGAATCATCCTCCTCCTTGTCCTCCACTCTCGACGTTTTCTGGGCATTGAACTCGTCTATCTCCATGAAGTGTTTCCTCTTACCCCCACTACCACCTTTTTCCCCCTCTTGCCTCGTGTCATTCGGCCCGGTCTCCTTCACTGCTGCTCTCTTTACTCTCCTGAACTTTCTGCCACAGTTTGAGTTGCTCCCTATATTGAAGCTCAACATGTTCCCAGCCTGCACAACTACATTGTTTCGGGTTGTCTCTTGCAATGCATCACTCCCTATCCCTTCCACTCTACTGTCACAGTTCTCCTCATTCACCTTCTCATGGGCTTTCTCTGCATCTAACTTCACACTACCAAATTTTTCCACCACAAGGTCAACTCTTTTTTCTAACTCAACTGCCGTGTTGGGGGGATCATTCTTCTTTTTGATAACAAACAGGTTACGAGCACATGTCTTCCCCTCTCTACGATACTCCTTGCCATCCCCTTTGTTCACAATCCACGGGGATGCCCTTAATTTCTCACTGAATTTGTAGTCACGGGTTGTGGGGCTAGAGATTGATTCACAATCCTTTTCCCCGTGCCCTAACTTGCCACACACGTAACAAAAGATCGGAAGCTTCTTGTACCAAACCTCCACCTTCTCCACTATCGCTCCACGCATCTTGATTTCTATTTCATCTTTCAGAGGTTTCTGAACATCAATCATAACTCTGATCCTTAGTGATTTGTTGATCCCTACGATGTCAGATTGATCCACCTTCATAAACTCGCCCAACTTATTCCCAATTATTTTCGCATTGGCTTCGTTATTCCTTCCCATGATAGGCAAATCATACACCCTTACCCAGAATGGGACTAGGTGAAGGGGGTATTCAGATGGTTTAAGGTCGCCTTTAACGTCACATAGAGCAAGGATGTGTTTGTCAAAGTGCCACGGTTGTGCTTCCATTGCGAACTCCTTATCCCTCCAATGGTGGAACTGGAAGAAAAACATATTCTTTTCAAGGCATTTAGCATCCATCCCATGTTTAGGGTTCCAGATCTTTCTCATCGTTGCAATTAGGGCATTGGCGTTAATGTTTCAATCTGTCCATATCTTCGCCATAACCCCCAGCGCAGCCCTTGCCTTTTCTCCATCCTTTTCATCGATTTCCCATTCAACCTCCTCTTCCTCTATCTCGGACTCTGGTTCACCGTGATTAGGTGCTTTTGGATCTTCTACGAGCGCCATCAAGAGGCTTGAATCAGTCAGTTAACCCTCGGAAACTCGAGCAAAACAACATTCGAAAAGGAGCAAACCCTAGCAGTCGGCTAGAACACCAAAACCCTCCCAAGAGTTTCTCGCTCTAGAGGGAACTTTTTTGTTATTTTAGTTAATTACTAATCAACTCTTTAATTAGAACATCAATTTTAGGTGGAAATTAATTAAACCCACTAACACTACTACTATATGTCGATATATATGTCTATGCCTAAAGTGGAGTTGCATGCTCATGGTTTATCAAATACTAGTATGGAGTAAAATTTTATTTTTACAATGGAAAGAAGCCACTACAACATATAAGATCAAAAAGGCGAAAAATATCGCCCTCTTTGATGTAAATCTCGCCATTTTAGGCTACCAGGACAATTTTTAAAACGCCCTCCCATCGTCCTGTTAGGCTCGTTGTATTAGCTTAGCAGGACAAGTAATATTTTTCGCCCTGTTTGATTTCAATCAAAGAGGGCAATATTTTTCGCCCTCTTTGATTGAAATTAGAAAGGGAAACTTTTTTTCGCCCTCTTTGATTATATCTAGGAAGACACTTTCTTTCTTCGTCCTTCTTGATTGTAATCAAGAAAGGCAACCTATTTTTCCCTCTTTGATTGAATCAAAGGAGACAATTTTTTTTTCGCCCTCTTTGATTCTTAGCTTGTTCTATTTTTCTTTATTTCTTTTCTATTTTTTTTAAAGTTTAGCCAATACATCAATTAAATTAACCTACATGGGATCGAACCCACATCTTTACGCATTTGCACAATACTCTTCCAGTTGAGCTAATAGGTTAGTGCTACTTATCTATTTACATCTCCAATTCTAAAACGTTTATTTCTCATTAGGAGATAAACATGTGATACCAAAAAAGGATATTAAAGAACAGTGCTTCTTCAAATGCATAAGATTAAAAAGTAAAAGCTTTTATCACACTGATACCCAAATAGAAAATGATATATACTGCTAGTCATTTGAGATTGTTTGAGATATCAGTTCCCTTGTTGCATTATCCTATATGCATGCTAATGTGGGTAAAATTACCCTGCCAGCATGGTCCAATTACATCTTTCCACGTGACACGCCCTAGTAGGCGGGTTTCCCACCTGGCATCTGTAGCAAAACCTTCAAAGAATGATTTATGGCTGATGTACTATGTACACACTCTTGAAGCCCATGGCCCAATAAAGGGAAGATTATGATAAGGACACTTGTCATTTCACTATTGCCTAGCCAATCATATGCCTTCTTTCTAGGGTTTCCCCCTAAAAGGGGGATGATATAAATACTCTCAATACGCAAGAAAGAGGGACACAAGTTCCTAGATAGAAAATACATTCAAATTCACACTAGTAAATGCTTTCTTTTTACTAAGCATCTCTTCCTTAAAACCCTAATCTTACTTAAGCATCGGAGGGAATATTCCTACGGGAATATTCTTGTTTTGCAGGAAACGCAACCCGACGTGGACTGGACTTGGCTCTACGTGGAACCGGATACCTCCTCGTCATCAACCATTGGAAAAACTCCCACAACAGTTGGCGCCGTCTGTGGGGTGGTAAGGTAACATGGTAGACATCCAACACTTCGGAGACGCGCCCATCAATCGCAACGAAGTGAATGAAGCCACAATGACTGGTGATCGTCCTCCTCGAGGGAGGGACGAGAGAAGGAACCGCTCCACAGGACAGGGCGATCGTCCTGACCCTCCGCCTGAGCAACAGCACCCCGAACAAGTGATAGTGGAGGATGAGACTGGTCAACCCATACTCCCTCCCTCCATGTGGTCACTTAAGGGCCGCCGCCGATACTTTCATGGAGGAGAACCCAGATTTGCCGGTGTCGGCAGGACAACTCAAAGATATTCTGGCCGGAGTCAAGGCGCATATGGACACACTTCAAGATGAAATCATAACCATCTTTTCTCAGTCTCACGGGACGGGAGTACCATTCTTTAATGGGTTCACCCGGTCTAATGTCTGGCGGCAAAACCAAGCTCGAAATGACGAACGCGACAGGCGATTCGAATGGACCAGAATTTCTTTTCAACCTATGGCTCCATTCTGCCAATTACTCGGCCTGATCCGGGATCGTCCAGAAGAGTACTTGTGATTCAGCTAGACAGACCCCAAGAAACTGAGCTGTCTGACA
Organism: Spinacia oleracea; assembly: GCF_020520425.1. Taxonomy (NCBI): domain Eukaryota; kingdom Viridiplantae; phylum Streptophyta; class Magnoliopsida; order Caryophyllales; family Amaranthaceae; genus Spinacia; species Spinacia oleracea. The sequence continues at coordinate 45,647,004 of NC_079488.1, forward strand.
CCGGCTCCACCCCTGTTATGGATGACTCACCTCTTGCTGCTCCCTCGCGTCGTCAAACCAGAACCAATATGGGTCATGCGGACAGCGCGCGGCGTAGAGTCTCCCACGCCAGGAGACAAGACCCAATATGTCACATTCAACAGGGAGTAGCGGCCTCATTCTTGACTACACCACCCCTTTTTGTGCTGATATTATGAATGCGCCGAAGGAACCTAAAGTAAAGCCGCCAGCTATAGATGCCTATGACGGCACCTCTGATCCTGATGTACATCTCTTGGCTTATCGTCACCATATGTATGTCCAAGGGACCACCGAAGCAACTTGGTGCAAATACTTCCCGGCCACTTTGAAAGGCGTCGCCTCAAAATGGTTAGAGAAATTTCCTGCCGGAACGATCAACACTTATGCAGAGTTAGAAATGTTGTTTTCTGCAAGGTTCATGGCCTAAAAAGAGGAAAAGAAGACGAGCATGCACTTGGGCCGTATACAACAGGGAAAAGATGAGTCCCTTCGAAGCTATGTGCGGCGTTTCAACTTGGAATTAGGGCAAATTACGGATCTGCCTGATGGAGTGGCTTTTGATAACTTTTTTAGAGGTCTCAAGAAGGGCTCCTTCAAGTTCGAACTGGTTAAGAAGAGTGTAAGAACCATGGCATATTCCCTCGACGAAGCCGAATCTTTTATCCATGCTACATAAATTTGTTCTGTCCCAAAAGATTCTAAGGGAACTGAGTCCTCAGATCTGAAGGAAATAGTGCCCTTGGTCCAAGTATGCATATAATATTAAGTCTAATAAATGCGGTTCAGTATTAATTAACAAGTTAATAATTCAGTGAGATCAAGTGAGCTGAATGCCTAGCTAGAGGCCGCTTCAGTTCAAGTGGAATTAATTATATTAATCCACAGCTTACTCTTGACTGAACCCGTAGGGTCACACAAATAGTACGTAAATGGATCAAGTATTTAATGGTATTAAATACTCCATCTATGGATATTCGGAATCGACGGATCTTGGTTTCAGTGGGAGCTGAGATCGTCATAAGCAAGAAATGAATACTCCGGAAACGATGATATTGCCGGAAACGGAAATATGGATCGTATCGGAAATATGAATATTATCCAAGTCGTAGATGTTGCCGGAAACGGAAACATGGTACGTATCGGAAAATATTATTGGAATCGAAAATATTGCCGGAAACGGAAATATTGTCAGAATCGGAAATATTATCGGAATCGGAAAATAATTCCTGAAACGGAAATATTGAATATTTGTTCGAAACGGAAATTAATTCCGGAATCGGAAATATTAAATATTGGTCGTATCGGAAATGAATTCCGGAACCGGGAATTTAATCGGAAGCGCATCGTACGAATTAGCATCGGACGAGGCTTGCCAGACGAAGGCCCAACACGAAGCCAGGCCCGCGCCCAGCAAGCCAAGCGCCCAACACGAAGGCCACAGCCTCGCCAGGCCCAACAAGGCCGTAGGCGCGCGCGCTGGAGCGAATGCTCGTGGGCTGCGAGGCAGCGCCCACTCGTGTGGGCCGCAAGGCCTGCGCGGGTGCGTGCGTCCCTCGTAGTCGTGCGACACTCGTGTTCGTAACGAATCCTAATCCTATCGAAATTCGTGCAATGATTAAATCCTAATCCTAATAGATTAAATTTATTATTTAGAGTTCAAATAGGATTCTAATTAATAAATCAATATCCTAGTAGGTTTATAATTCCTTTCCATAAACTCTATAAATATAGGCCTAGGGTCACATATTTAACAGACGATTATTGAAGTATTCAAGGTAAGATTTTTAAGCAAAAATCAGCCAAACACTTGCACCCAAATAGCCGAAAATCTAAGGAACCTTAAGGGCGATTCTAGTTGGTCAAGCTTAAGGCGGATCCGGACTTGCTGTGGACTATCTACGGAGGGACGACACTTGGAGTCCTAAAGACTTGTTCTTGTTCGGTTCGGGCGCAGCTAGGGAGGGCACGCTACAAAGTGTATGCATCTGAATTATACTAAATGATTATGTGTAAATAATATGTTTCCTGGCTTTATGGTTTTTCCGCATGATTTATGTTTATTCATATGTATCATAACCTAACAGTGGTATCACGAGCCTCTTATTATTTTCATAATCTGAATTGCATGAACATGGTTAAATTTTACAAATTTGCAAAGAATTAAAGGGGTGATTAATTTTCGTAATTAATTGCAAATTGCGTTTATTTGATTATATGTACGCAGTTTTTCGGCAGTTTCTTCGTTACTCATCCAAATCGAGTGATTTTTGTGTCAATTCCGCATGTAAAAGGCATTCTAAAATTTTGACAAAGAAGATCTTTTTCGGCCGAACCCAGATTTCCCAAATTCGTAGCCTAACTATGACTTTTCGGAGGTTTTAGTTTTTCAAACGCAAAAGTTTGTAAATTTAAGATGTTAAATTGAATATTTGCGATTCTTGTTGATAAATCTTGAGTTTTTGATTGACGTACAGTATATGTTTAACAATTATGAATGCCTAGACTTGTTAATAATACAACCTAATTTGTAATTATGATTAATTTGTTGAAATTCGAATAATTTAGAATTGATTTGATTTTCATGATTAATTAATAATTTAATTAGGTACCAATGATTAAAATCCACCATAAAAATTGTTAATTTATGTTAAATTTTAAATTTTTATGACTAGATTTGAATCCATGTTAATCGGAAATTAATTGATTAATAAATTTTCGATTTTTCGCCCTCAAATTATGAAATTAATATGATTTATTAATTTGTCATTAATTTTAAATTAAATTTTCTTTAATTTTTATGCAATTCGCTCATAAAACTTGCACGCACAAAGCAATGGACGCTACGTGTTACCCTTAAGGGGTGTTGTATAGTGCGGGCATGCGACGACGAGCAAGGGAGCTCGTCGCCCATGCGGTACGATGCAACGAGCAAGAGCCATGGCACACGAGTAGGGGTGCTTATGAGCTCCCCGAACTCGCGAGCTACTCGAACCCGACTCGGTCAAAGCTCGGTCAAAACTCGACTCGAATCAGCTCGAACTCGAGCTCGAGATCGACTCGAAAATTTAACGAGTCGAGTCGAGCAACTTGATACTCGACTCGAAAAGCTCGAGAAGCTCGAATTATATATACATAATATAAACTTTTATAAAAATATAAATGTTTTATTTTATCATTTTTATTCATCATTTTATGTTTTTATATTCCTTAAAAAAATATATATTTTTTTTCTTCCTAAAATGGATGAATAAATTATTAAGGACAAAAAAAGAAAATCTAAATCATCCATCTAGATTACACTATTTGGCAGTCAAAATGTCTTCTACCATTACTCCAACGTTGGTACATATATGAGGGAGGAAAGAAGGAAATAAGTATATTCATTTTGTCCCACATGGTTAAATAAGTGAGGGAGGAAAGAAGAAAATGTTATATTAACTTTGTCCCACATTGGTAAATAAGTGAAGGAGGAAAGGGGGAAAGGGTTATAAGTATTACTCTTTGAGTGTGAAAGTGTACAAATCACTTCCATTGGGCTTTCATTTGGGCTAATGGATATATTGATTTGGGGGTATAAACTTACTTTTTATAAGATTTGTATTTGATTCAAGTCGAATTTAAGCTCAATTTTGGGTTTTCAAGTCGATCTCGAGTTGAGTTTTAGCTCGAGTGCTTGTGTTTTCGAGCCCATTTCGAGTCGAGTTCGAGCTTGAGTTTAGTTTTTGAGCTCGAGTTTGGGTTTTCGAGCTGATTTCGAGCCGATTTCGAGTCGACTTCGAGCTCGGGTTTAATTTTCGAGTTCGAGTCGAGTTTGAAAATTTTAAGCTCGCTAGTTTTCGAGTCGAGTCGAGTTTGACTATGAGTTTTCGAGTTCGAGTCGAGCTTAGCCAAACTCGAGCTCGACTCGGCTCATTAGCATCCCTACACACGAGCACAAGGCAGCACGCTGCCCTGTGTCGAGTGCTGTGCGCATATGGGCGAGTGGGCAAGGGAGAAGGGCCAAGGCGCAAGCCTTCGGGTAGACGCGTGTGCGCAGCGAGCGTGCTGCGCCACAGCGTGCGCTGCCACACCCAGCAAGCAAGCAGACGCGAGGCAAGCAGGCGCGACGAGCGAGCGGGCGCGCGCAGCGTGGCCTGCCCTGCTGCGTTGCGTATGGCCTGCTTGCGTATTGCTATACGAACAGTCGAGGAGCGCTAAGCCTCGTGCACTCGATGGGGCTTGGGCGCAAGCCCAAGTGCCTCGTCGTGTTACGATTGAGTCGTTCTTAAATTTAATATTGAATTTTCAGTTCGGAAACGTTTTAATTAATTTTAAAATTAATAATTTAAATTGTTTTCTCGGGTTTAAATTTTAAATATTTTAATTATTATAAATTCTATTTATACTAATTATTTTACTAAAATTAAACCTTGAATTAATTTAAATTCATTTAATTCAACTGAAAATAAAATAAATAAAATGGATTCAATTATAAATTTATATGAGCTTTAAATTTTAATTAAATTTGTATGTTTCCAGTTAGACTAGAAATACATTTTTATGTTTAAAATTAGTAAAGCATATTAATTTGTTGGTTTAAGTGGGAGCAATTTTAGTCATAAACTCTTGATTAGGTCTATAAATCCTTTAAGGTTAAACAACTTGATTAGAATTAATAAGGACTGAATAATTGGTAGATTATTGGTGCCCTTGATTAATTGCTGCAAATATTTATGTGATGCATAACGTGTTTTACTAACCAGCTATGTGGGCCATTCATGATAATGAATGGGTGAATGGTATATATTGTATATGTACTGTTTTGCAGGTTATGAAGTGACTAGTATGGCCCAAATAGGGTAGAAAATATGGTATGCGTACCATTAATTTGAATGTAATTGGTCTAAAGCACCAAATTTGTTTTTCAATTAAAATATGGTCTGCGTACCATCAAATAGTTGTAATTAGTTTAATTATAGCTTATCCTATTTGAAGAAAATGGCGCCTCCCACGGAGATTTTCAAGACGGACTTTGAAGTTGAAGCTTCAAGATGAAGTCGGGCCATACTAGATCACATTTATCTTATGCATGCTTTAAGTTATTTATTGCTTTTTAATATGTCTTAAATATGCATGAGATTGTGGCTTGATTATGTTGCATGATTAAGGATTTTAGTTCACTTAAAATCTAACCAACATAGTAAGAGCCTTAAGTTCCAAACATAAAATTGAGTTAAAAGGTGCCATGCCAAAATAACACTTATTTGGATATCCTTTTTTCATCGATCTTAGTAATAGTTTTCCGCCGTAGCGAGGTGTTACTTATCGATACTAAAGGGGTAAGGTACACAAATAATTGTGAGTACATGTTAGTTTTGGTGAAACTCAACGATATAAGTAAGGAGTCCTTTTATGTCGTGGCAAAATCGATAGGTTTACCTAATAAGTTCTTAGACGTACCTATCAACCAAGAGTAGTTTCTAGACTATTAGCAAAAGGCTTTTGCTTACCTAAAAGATTTTAGAATTGTGTCTAAATACATAATGTGCTTAATTCTTCAATGGTTTTTAGGATCTTGGAATCATTTTATTCACACCTGCCGGAACACATAACTTGAATAAAATGCTTAATGAACATTGAATTATGCATGTATGCTAGAATTTAAGTTTAGTAAGAGAAACTGTGAATGATTATTTATTTGTTTATTCTTTTCAATTGTGGTTTTACTATGGCAAACAACAATCAAAACATCATCATGGGTTCTAAGCTTATGGTCAAGCTGAACCTAACAAATTTTCTTGAATGGGAAGCTAAGCTAGTTGAAATAGTCAGACTCAATGGACTTGAGTATGTACTGTTACATCCCATGTCAAGCTACTATGCCAGAGACATGACCCCTGAAAGATTTTCCGTCTGGGATGCGGATCTCAAAAAGGTTATGAGTCTCATGCTGAACAATATCCCTGATGAATGGGCTAGAAGGTTTGTAGCTTATGAACCTTTCACGCTCATCAAGAATCTGAGGGATATCTGTCGCGGAAGCACGGAGGACAGGGACCTGAACGTCCATGAGTTGATTGAATCAATGTCTGGTCTAAAGGTTAGTTCTCCCAACAGGTGTTATAGGATGGAGGTCCAAGAAACACAAGTTCAGCTCCTTCGCACTAAACAAAGGGTAGGCGTCCCACTAAGGTTCCATGTGGATCTTATGCTTTCATATTTTGATCGCCTAAGTCTGCTAGGAACACCAATAAGCGAAAGGATGGTAGTCTCTATCTTGCTCAATTCACTGTACAGTGGGTTTGGTCGCTTCAAGCAACTATACCTAAGTGAACCAAGAGAAGAAACAGTTGCAGAATTTGTTCACCTTGTTAGAAAGGCTGAGATAATACTGGACTGTGAAGCCAAAGATTTACTCAAGGCTAAAGGGAGACCGTTCAAGAAAAGTGGAAAGTCCAAGGGCAATGCTAAATCAAAGCAGGACAAGTCCACATCAAGCTGTCTTTATTGTGATGGAATAGGCCATTACAAAAGAGAATGTCCAAAGCTAAAGGAAGATCAGAAGAACGGAACAGTCGTTCCATCTTCAGGTATTTTCGTTCTAGACTGTACACTTGTTAATTCAACTTCTTGGGTATTAGATACAGGTTGTGGCTCACACTTATGTTCCAATTCACAGGGACTAAGAAGAAGTAGAAAGTTAAGCAAGGGTGAAGTCGACCTACGAGTGGGAAATGGAGCACGGATTGCTGCATTAGCTGTAGGAACTTATTATTTGTCGTTGCCCTCTGGGCTAGTTTTGGAACTGGAAGAATGTTTCCATGTTCCAAGTCTTACTAAAAACATCATTTCTGTTTCTTTCTTAGATGCTAAGGGATTTTCCTTTTTAATAGAAGACAATAGTTGTTCGTTTTATTTTAAAGAGATGTTTTATGGATCTGCTAGATTAGTCAATGGACTTTATTTATTAGATCACGACAAACAAGTTTATAACATAAATACCAAAAAGGCCAAAAAGGATGATTCAGATCTCACCTATCTGTGGCATTGTCGATTAGGCCATATTAACTTGAAATGCTTAGAAAGACTTCAAAAGGAAGGAATTCTAGAACCATTTGACTTAGAGGATTATGGTAAATGCGAATCATGTTTACTTGGCAAAATGACAAAGCAACCTTTCTCTAAAGTTGGAGAAAGAGAAAATGAACTATTGGGTTTAATCCATACAGATGTATGTGGACCAATGAGTACAAATGCTAGAGGTGGTTTCAGCTACTTCATCACTTTCACTGATGACTTCAGTAGATATGGTTATGTCTACCTAATGAAGCATAAGTCTGAATCCTTTGACAAATTCAAGGAATTTCAGAGTGAAGTAGAGAATCAATTTGGCAAGAAGATTAAGGCACTGCGGTCTGATAGAGGCGGTGAATATCTGAGCTATGAATTTGATGACCATCTGAAAGAATGTGGAATTCTATCAGAATTGACTCCTCCTGGAACACCACAATGGAACGGTGTGTCGGAACGGAGGAACAGAACCTTGCTAGACATGGTTAGATCAATGATGGGTCAGGCCGAACTTCCAATAGAATTTTGGGGACATGCACTAAATACAGCCGCACTCACTATAAATAGAGCTCCGTCTAAAGCTGTTGAAAAGACTCCATATGAGTTATGGTTTGGAAAGCCTCCAAAAGTGTCTTTTCTTAAGATTTGGGGATGTGAAGTATACGTCAAACGATTAATTTCAGACAAACTTCATCCAAAATCTGACAAATGTATCCTTGTGGGCTATCCAAAGGAAACAAAGGGGTATTACTTCTACAATACATCTGAGAACAAGGTGTTTGTTGCTCGAGATGGTATCCTTTTGGAAAAGGATCACATTTTCAAAATGACAAGTGGGAGAAAAGTAGACCTCGAAGAAATTCGAGTCGAACAACAAACTCTAGAGAATGCTCAAGATGACATTCAGGATGAAACTCAGAGATCTTTAGAAGTTTCTGGTGAGAATCATGGACAATCTAGAGAAGTAACCCCGCGTAGATCGCAGAGATATAGATCTCAACCGGAAAGGTACTTAGGTATTTTGACGAACAAGAGCTATGATGTTCTATTACTTGAAAGTGATGAACCTGCGACTTAGAAACAAGCTATGACGAGCCCTAGCTCCAAGCAATGGCATGAAGCCATGCAATCTGAATTAGACTCCATGTCTGAAAACCAAGTATGGGATTTGGTCGATTTGCCAGATGGCTACCAAGCCATTGGAAGCAAATGGGTTTTCAAACTGAAAAAGGACAAGGATGGAAAACTTGAAGTTTTCAAAGCTAGATTGGTTGCAAAAGGTTACAGACAAGTCCACGGTGTGGATTACGATGAAACCTTTTCACCAGTTGCAATGCTAAAGTCTATTCGGATAATGTTAGCAATCGCTGCATATTACGATTACGAAATATGGCAGATGGATGTCAAAACCGCTTTCTGAAACAACGTTTTAACAGAAACTATGTTTGTGACACAGCCTGAGGGTTTTGAGGATCCAAAGAATGCTAAAAAGGTATGCAAGCTAAAGAAATCAATCTACAGATTGAAGCAAGCATCCAGGAGCTGGAATATACGTTTTGATGAAGCATTCAGTGACTTTGGTTTCATCAAGAACGCAGACGAATCTTGTGTATACAAGAAGGTCAGTGGGAGCAAAATTTCTTTTCTAATATTATATGTCGACGACATATTACTTATCGGAAATGACATTCCTATGTTGAACTCTGTCAAGATTTGGCTTGGGAAATGTTTTTCGATGAAGGATCTAGGAGAAGCACAGTACATATTGGGCATCAAGATTTACAAAGATAGATCTAAAAAGATGATTGGACTTAGTCAAAGCACTTATATCAATAAAGTACTTGATAGGTTCAAGATGGCAGACTCCAAGCGAGGCTACCTACCCATGTCTCATGGAATGACTCTAAGCAAGACTCAGTGCCCAAAAACACTTGATGAGCGTAGACGAATGAATGGGATTCCGTATGCATCATTGATTGGTTCAATAATGTATGCTATGATATGTACACGCCCGGATGTTGCGTACGCACTCAGTGCTACGAGCAGATACCAGTCAGACCCAGGAGAGGCACATTGGACTGCTGCCAAGAATATTCTGAAGTACCTGAAAAGGCACAAAGATGACTTCCTGGTCTATGGTGGAGATGATGAATTAATTGTTAAAGGCTATACGGACGCAAGTTTCCAAACCGACAAAGATGATTTCAGATCACAGTCTGGGTTTGTCTTCTGCCTCAACGGAGGTGCAATAAGCTGGAAAAGTGCTAAGCAAAGCACCATTGCGGATTCTACAACTGAAGCGGAGTACATTGCTGCACATGAAGCAGCAAAGGAAGCTATATGGCTAAGGAAGTTCATAGGTGAACTTGGTGTAGTCCCCTCCATTAAAGGACCAATAGCCCTGTATTGTGATAATAACGGAGCTATTGCACAGGCAAAGGAGCCTAGACACCACCAAAGAGTCAAGCATGTACTTCGTAGATTTGACCTTCTACGAGAGTTCGTTGAAAGAAAAGAAGTCGAGATAAACAAGATTGGAACTGATGACAACATATCAGATCCATTGACTAAACCTCTGCCGCAGGCGAAGCACAACTCGCACACTGCAGCTATGGAAATCAAGCATATTGGAGAATGGCTTTGATGTCCTTATTTGATGTTTTAAAGTTTTAGTGTTTAATACTTTGTAAATCATTATTGGTTAATCATTCACAATAAATGAATAGAATTCATTTTTTCATTTAATTTGTGGTTTATTAAATGATGAGTCCCTTCAATTTGACGAAATATTCAAGATAGACTGTCAGGACCAGTCTTGTGACTAAGAAATGTCTATCAAGTGAACTTGAATGTCAAAAATTGAAAAATGGTCCCTGGTCGGAGTTTTCTATAAAATTGGACGCATAGAAAACGTTAGACGACTAGAATGCAAGATGACTAGTAGTTCTGTTTCTTGAACTATGTGGACATGGCAATGTCATAATCATTTGCATAGATACTTACTTTGGGAAGACTAGTATCGGACTGACCTATGAAACTTTACTGTAAGAGATGAAAATCTGTCATAAGTAAATCTGTCATTAGACACTAAATCCTCAATACCTGAGTGATTTGAGATTACTTGTTTGAGAACTGGTTACTTTGACGTTGACCAACCGTCGCACCGTAAAAGGAGGCTATAAAGGCAACGCTCAGGTAATCACCTATCAAATGAAGTCTAATCTCAAGATCGCAAGATTGGGATTGTCCTCCCATAAATCGGGATGAGATGCTTAAAAGTTGTACAAGGCCACTCGGAGAGCTAGAAACTGTAAAATGCATGGCCGTGCTCGGATGAATCATAGGCTATGATTATCTGTTTATTTGATCAGTTGAACTCTGAAACCGAGAAACACCTCTGGAATAATTAAGGATGACAACTCTTACCTTATGTTCAAGAGCAAGCATCGAGAGACAAAAGAATTAGGTAATGCACACTTGTCCCTAAGGACAAGTGGAGACTGAAGGAAATAGTGCCCTTGGTCCAAGTATGCATATAATATTAAGTCTAATAAATGCGGTTCAATATTAATTAACAAGTTAATAATTCAGTGAGATCAAGTGAGCTGAATGCCTATCTAGAGGCCGCTTCAGTTCAAGTGGAATTAATTATATTAATCCACAACTTACTCTTGACTGAACCCGTAGGGTCACACAAATAGTACGTAAACGGATCAAGTATTTAATGGCATTAAATACACCATCTATGGATATTCGGAATCGACGGATCTTGGTTTCAGTGGGAGCTGAGATCGTCATAAGCAAGAAATGAATACTCCGGAAACGATGATATTGCCGGAAACGGAAATATGGATCGTATCGAAAATATGAATATTATCCAAGTCGTAGATGTTGCCGGAAACGGAAACATGGTACGTATCGGAAAATATTATTGGAATCAGAAATATTGCCGGAAACGGAAATATTGTCAGAATCGGAAATATTATCAGAATCGGAAAATAATTCCGGAAACGGAAATATTGAATATTTGTTCGAAACGGAAATTAATTTTGGAATCGGAAATATTAAATATTGGTCGTATCGGAAATGAATTTCGGAACCGGGAATTTAATCGGAAGCGCATCGTACGAATTAGCATCGGACGAGGCTTGCCAGACGAAGGCACAGCACGAATCCAGGCCCGCGCCCAGCAAGCCAAGCGCCCAACACGAAGGCCACAGCCTCGCTGGGCCTGGCCTTGCGTAGGCGCGCGCGCTAGAGCGTATGCTCGTGGGCTGCGAGGCATTGCCCACTCCTGTGGGCCGCAAGGCCTGCGCGGGTGCGTGCGTCCCTCGTAGTCGTGCGACACTCGTGTTCGTAACGAATCCTAATCCTATCGGAATTCGTGCAATGATTAAATCCTAATCCTAATAGATTAAATTTATTATTTAGAGTTCAAATAGGATTCTAATTAATAAATCCATATCCTAGTAGGATTATAATTCCTTTCCATAAACTCTATAAATATAGGCCTAGGGTCACATATTTAACAGACGATTATTGAAGTATTCAAGGTAATATTTTTAAGCAAAAATCAGCCAAACACTTGCACCCAAATAGCCGAAAATCTAAGGAACCTTAAGGGCGATTCTAGTTGGTCAAGCTTAAGGCGGATCCGGACGTGCTGTGGACTATCTACGGAGGGACGACACTTGGAGTCCTAAAGACTTGTTCTTGTTCTTATTAGGTTTGGGCGCAGCTAGGGAGGGCACGCTACAAAGTGTATGCATCTGAATTATACTAAATGATTATGTGTAAATAATATGTTTCCTGGCTTTATGGTTTTTCCGCATGATTTATGTTTATTCATATGTATCATAACCTAACAAGATCACCCACAGCGCAAGGATAAGTCGGACAAAAAGACCAACCGTCCAAATGGGACGTGGGCCATTGAGAAGAAGGGATGTCAGGCTAACTCCTCGCAGGGGTATAAGAGAGGACGACCCTATGATAAAGAGTAGTTTGAGTATAACACTTTACACTATATTACTAGAAGTTAGAAATAGATATGAGATCGATCGTTCGTTCCCCATGAAGTCACCGGTTGAAACTCGGGACAGCTCCCTTTATTGCAAATTGCATTGCGACGTGGGGCATGATACGAAAGATTGCAAAAGCTTGCGCAGGGCTCTCGATGCGTTGGCCGCCAAAGGTTTTCTGAAATCATATCTCAGCACGAATACCGGAGGGAATGGAAAGAAGTTCTATAAGAAGAGTAAGTCTCCATCATACCGTCGTGATGATAATGACAGAAATCCAGAATATGTAGCAGTAATGTCAAGAGGTCTGGCCTCTGGGGGCCCGACGATGAGGGGTCAAAAAGATTATGCAAGCCGGTTGGGCCAGGTAATGCTGTCAGGCAAGGCGCCAATGGATCACTTCCCAAAGGTGGAAATTTTTGAGGTTGATAGAGGAAAGATAGAAACCCCCCATGATGATCCCTTGGTCATTGAGTTGAAGGTGGCAAACCTTTAAGTAAGGCGTATCCTAGTCGATACGGGGAGTTTGTCGGACATCATTAGTTCAGCCTGCATGAACTGTCTTGATCATGATCCTAAGACGATTGAGAAAATTCACTATCCCATCATTGGATTCGGAGGCGGCATAATTCATCCCCAAGGAATCATTACTCTACCCCCTTCGAGTAGGAAGCCTGCATCAGAGTAGGAACTTGAACGTCCGATTTCTGATCGTAAAGGATCTAACTGTATACAATATCATCTTGGGGCGTCCTACTCTAAATCAGGCTAAGGCCGTGGTGGTCACCCATCTTATGCTTATGAATTACTCCCTCCGTCTCTTAATACTCGCACCGGTTTGACCGATGCGGAGTTTAAGGCATTTGGATTGACTAATTAATTTAATGAGTGTTAGTTGATAGTGGGGTATTTTTTTAATATAGTTAGTGGGAAATGTGTAAGGGGTGGGGATTGGTGAGTGGGGGGTGTGAATTTTTAAATGATTTTTTGTAGGGAGTAGGGGTGTAGGTGGGTTAGTAGGTAAGTGTGAGAAATAATATAATATTGGTGAAAATTTCCATTTATAGAAGCGGTGCAAGTATTAAGGGACGACCCGAAAAGGAAAGCTATGCGAGTATTAAGGGACGGAGGGAGTATGTTTGTGATAAAGGCCAAGTCAGCACTATTCATGGTGATCAACAACTGGCTAGAGATTGTTATCTTACCACACTGAGTCCTGAAGCTTGGGGAGGAAACAAGGCTAATGAGGGAAAATCTGGTTCGAAAAGAAAATTGGACGAGGCAAAAGATAAAGTTAAGAAAGAAACCTTCACCATTGCCACGTCACACATGGAGACTAGGCGGCCTGTGCCAATCGGCGACCATTATGAAATTATTTTTGAGGAATCACGTCCAGAAAGGACGGTGCCAGTGGGACTCTCTCCTGACGATCATCTTGGGGCACAACTGGTCACCCTCCTGAGATAATTTCATGATATCTTTGCCTTCACTATGGAAGAAATGCCGGGAATTGATCCAAGTGTAGCCGTCCACAAACTCAATGTAGATGACTCCTTAAAACCTGTTCGTCAAAAGAAGAGAAATCATGGGGAATCTAGAAACAAAGCTGCGGCCAAAGAGGTACAGAAGTTGTTGGACGCTGTGTTCATTCGTCCAAGCCAATATCCGGATTGGGTAGCAAATGTGGTATTAGTGCCGAAGCCTAATGGATCTTGGAGAATGTGTGTAGACTACACGGATCTGAACAAGGCATGCCCAAAGGACAAGTTCCCTTTGCCTAAGATAAACCGGTTGGTAGACTCAACGACTGGTCATGCTATGATGTCTCTATGGACGCTTACTCTGGATTTTACCAAATTCCCTTATGGCCGGACGATCACGATAAGACGTCATTTGTTACTGAGCAAGGGTTGTACTGTTACAAAGTAATGCCGTTTGGCTTAAAAAATGCACCGGCCACCTTCCAGCTCCTTGTTAACACGGGTTTCTCCAATCATTTAGGGCGGAACATTGAGGCTTAAATTGATGACATGATAGTAAAAAGTAAGCGGCGTGAAGAACACCTGACTGATCTGAGAGAGACTTTGAGACGCTCCGAAAATACAAGATGAAGCTAAATCCGAAGAAATGTGTCTTTGGAGTAACTGCGGGAAAGTTCTTAGGCTTCCTCATCGATGAAAGGGGAATTCAGGCCAATCCTGACAAGGTACAAGCAGTGATAGACATGACGTCTCCTAAATCAGTAAAAGAGGTCCAACGTCTGACTGGATGTCTGGCGGCATTAGGACGATTCTTATTAAGGGTAGGTGACAAGTGTCATTATTTCTTTGGCACCATCAAGAAAAAGAGTAAGTTAGAATGGACCGAATCGGTGGAAGCTGCCTTCGTCCGGTTGAAAAAACACCTCCACACCTTGCCGCGGCTTGTCAGTCCCCTTCAAGGAGAAATCTTGTATGTGTATTTGGCCATCTCTGAATGGTCTTTGGTTGCTGTGTTATTGACGGAGAGAGAGAGGGTATCACTCCTCGTCTATTTTGTGAGCCACGTCCTGCAAAATGAGGAATTAAGATACCCCCCAATTGAAAAGTTTGCACTCGCACTCTTTATGACCAGTAAGAAGCTGCGTCCTTACTTCTTGGCACACAAACTGGTAGTATACACAGATCAGCCTCTGAAGCAGCCGCTCACCAAACAAGACGCCGTAGGACGAATGCTTTAATGGGCAATGGAGCTGAATGCGTTTGATATCTCGTATGAGCCTCACAAAGCTATCAAGGGGCAAGTTTTTGCCGAATTTATTGCAGAAATGACGAGGCCGACCTTTGCAAAGAATGAGTTGACTCGTTGGACAATATATGTTGATGGGTTGTCCACTCAGAACGGTTGTGGAGCCGGCATAATATGTCAATCTCCCGAAGGAGACAAGTATGAATATGCCATGCGATTCAACTTCCAAACACCCAACAATGAGGCTGCATACGAAGACATGCTAGCTGGTATCAAATGTGCAAGGCAGCCGGAGCCCAAGAAATATTGGTCTTGTCTGACTCACAGCTCATTGTAAGCCAAGTAAATGGAGATTATGAAGCAAGTGATCCCAACATTATTAAATATATGCAAGATGTGCATCAGGAAATCGAACACTTGAAGAGTTTTGAAGCCAAGCAGATCCCTAGAACAGAAAACAATTAGGCTGACGCCTTGTCCAAACTAGCCAGCTCGGCCTCTTGTGACACTCCCCGTCATGTGTTTTGGGAAGTAAAAGAAAAATAAAGTATTGAGCAAGAGCTCTGTGTTCCTGACGTAGCGATTCTTGATCGAACTTCGTCTTGGATGGATGCCATCATAGCTTACAAAACTGACGGGACACTTCCCAGTGATCACCGTCTAGCTGCTAAGTTGCAAAAAAGAAGTTCTTGGTTTGAAATATGGAACGACGTCTTATACAAGAAGTCTTACTCCCGGCCTCTCCTACGCTGTGTGACGCCTGAAAAAGGGAAGGAAATCCTAGCCGACTTGCATCAAGGGTTATGTAGTTCTCATATTGGATGACGGGCCTTAGCCGAAAAAGCACTTCGAACTGGTTATTACTGGCCTACATTGAGAGAGGACGCGCTAGTCATGGTTCAGAAGTTGTGAAAAATGCCAAAGATTTGCTCATCTTATTCACAGGCCGGCCCAACCTCTGACTCCCATTACTAGTCCGATTCCGTTTGCTAAATGGGGAATGGACTTGCTAGGCCCAAACACCGCAGCCTCTGGGGGAAGACGTTATGTTATTGTGGCAGTTGACTATTTCACCAAATGGATTGAAGCCGAAGCCCTCAAAAACATCAAAACATATGACGTGAAGGCGTTTATCTGGAGAAATGTCATTACCAGGTTTGGAGTACCACAATCAATCGTCTTTGACAACGGACCTCAATTTGAGACGCCTAAGTTGAAAGAATGGCTGACATAGCACGGGATTCACAGTTGCTTTGCCTCCGTCGGGCGACCACAAGCCAACGGCCAAGTTGAAGCTTTCAACAAAATTATCTCATAAGGGATAAAGAAGAAGTTGGACGAAGCTAAAGGATTATGGGCTGATGAATTGCCTAATGTTTTGTGGTCAATTCGTACCACGACTAAAAATTCCACTACAGAAATCCCATTCTTGCTAGCCTACGGTGCAGAAACCGTCCTCCCCATAGAAATGTGTGAACCAACCCTCCGGGTCATGCTTTATGATGAGGACGCCAACTGGGAGATGATGAAATCTTCTTTAGAATTCCTGCCGGAGGTCAGGGGAAATGCTGCGCTTCGGCAACAGTTGTATAAGTTAAGGATGGCGAGGGAATACAACAAGAAAGTGACCAAGCGAGTGCTGAAAGTAGGGGACTTCGTCCTTCGTAAAATGGAATCTGCGGGACGAGCCAATGAGCAAGGCAAGCTGACACCGACCCATGAAGGTCCTTATGAGATATATGATGAAATCAGGGATAGAACTTATCGCATTCAGGATATGCATGGCCGACCTATTTTGCGCACCTGGAATGCAGAAAACCCTAAGAAATATTTTTTCTAGATAACATCTGGTTCCGTCGTTGATAGAAGTATCAATACTTAAAAAGACATCTAACGGTCCTTGTAGGGTAGTAATATCTCTTATTCTTGGCTAAATTCTCCTTACAAACTTATAAATAATACTACTCTACTTATTTCGTACATTGTATGTTACTTGCACGTCAAAAAACTAACCTAACTAACATAAGCATGCTAAACATAATCGAATAAAGGCCTAAGAAGTGGCCCAGGTTAGCAACACATCAAAGCCTAATTGATTGAAGCCTAAGAAGTGGCCCAGATTAGCACAAGTATAGGCTGATCACCTATCAAATCTTAAACAAAAACCGTTCTAACAAACCGAACGTCATTTTTCTAGGGCATTTAGGAAACAATCCTATATGCAGCGGCATAAATCATGCCGCCTCCAAATTGTGACGGGATCAAACTCCCAACAAAAAACGTTCAACCAATTGAACGTCGTTTGTTCTAAGGCATTTAGGAAACAATTCTATATGCAGCGGAATACATCATGCCGCCTCCAAATTATGATGGGGGCAAACCCCCAACAAAAAAGTTCAACCAATTGAACGTCGTTTTTTCTAAGGCATTTAGGAAACAATCCTATATGCAGCGACATAAATCATGCCGCCTCCAAATTGTGACGGGGGAAAACCCCCAACAAAAAACGTTCAACCAATTGAACGTCGTTTTTTCTAAGGCATTTAGGAAATAATCCTATATGCAGCGGCATACATCATGCCGCTTCCAAATTATGACGGGGGAAAACCCCCAATAAAAAACGTTCAACCAATTGAACGTTGTTTTTTCTAAGGCATTTAGGAAACAATCCTATATGCAGCGGCATACATCATGCCGCCTCCAAATTGTGACGGGGGCAAACCCCTAACAAAAAACGTTCAACCAATTGAACGTCGTTTTTTCTAAGGCATTTAGGAAACAATCCTATATGAAGCGGCATATATCATGCCACCTCCAAATTATGACGGGGGCAAACCCCCAACAAAAACCTTTCAACCAATTGAACGTTGTTTTTTCTAAGGCATTTAGGAAACAATTCTATATGCAGCGGCATACATCATGCCGCCTCCAAATTATGACGGGGGCAAACCCCCAAGAAAAAACGTTCAACCAATTAACGTCGTTTTTTCTAAGGCATTTAAGAAACAATCCTAAATATTAAGGCATACATCATGCCGCCTCCATATTATGACAGGGGCAAACCCCCAACAAAAAACGTTCAACCAATTGAACGTCGTTTTTTCTAAGGCATTTAGGAAACAATCCTATATGCAGCGGCATAAATCATGCCGCCTCCAAATTATGAAGGGGGCGAACACCCAACAAAAAACTTTCAAACAATTGAACGTCGTTTTTTCTAAGGCATTTAGGAAATAATCCTATATGCAGCGACATAAATTATGCCGCCTCCATTTTATGACGGAGGTAACCCTCCAACAAAAACTTTTCTCTTAAAACGAACGTTATTTTTCCTAAGGAATTCAGGGAGGCCCCTATTGAAGGAAATAATGCCCTTGGTCCAAGTATGCATTCAATGTTAAGTCTAATAAATGCGGTTCAGTATTAATTAACAAGTTAATAATTCAGTGAGATCAAGTGAGCTGAATGCCTAGCTAGAGGCCGCTTCAGTTCAAGTGGAATTAATGATATTAATCCACAGCTTACTCTTGACTAAACCCGTAGGGTCACACAAATAGTACGTAAACGGATCAAGTATCTAATGGCATTAGATACTCCATCTATGGATATTCGGAATCGACGGATCTTGGTTTCAGTGGGAGCTGAGATCGTCACAGGCAAGAAATGAATACTCCGGAAACGATGATATTGCCGGAAACGGAAATATGGATCGTATCGGAAATATAAATATTATCCAAGTCGTAGATGTTGCCGGAAACGGAAACATGGTACGTATCGGAAAATATTATCGGAAATGGAAATATTGCCGGAATCGGAAATATTGCTGGAAACGGAAATATGGTCAGAAATGGAAATATTATCGGAATCGGAAAATAATTCCGGAAACGGAAATATTAAATATTTGTTCGAAACGGAAATTAATTCCTGAATCGGAAATATTAAATATTGTTCGTATCGGAAATAAATTCCGGAATCGGGAATTTAATCGGAAGCGTATCGTACGAATTAGCATCGGACGAGGCTCGCTAGACGAAGGCCCAGCACGAAGCCAGGCCATCGCCCAGCAAGCCACACGCATCACCAACACACGCCAAAGCCTCGACCAGGCCCAGCGCAAGCCAGGCCCAGCCGAAGCCATGGGCGCGCGCGGACAGTAGCATGGGCCGAGCGCTGTGCGCTCAGCGTGGGCCGCAAGGCCTGCGCGGGTGTACGGTGCTCGTGCGATGCTCGTGTGCGAATCCTAAAGCTATCGGGATTCGATAAAAGATTAAATCCTAAACCTATTAGATAAAGTTTATTTAAATAGAGTCCTAGCAGGATTCTAATTAAATAAATTAGTATCCTAATAGGATTCCAATTCCTTTTCCATACCTATATAAATAAGGGCCTAGGGGTCATTATTTATACATAAGTTTTCAAGTATTCAAAGCTAGGATTTTTAAGCAGAAAAATCAGCCATAACTCTTTCCCATTTAGCCGAAAATAAGTAGTGCCTTAAGGGCGATTCTAGTTGGTCAATCTTAAGGCGGATCCGGACGTGCTGTGGACTATCTACGGAGGGACGACACTTGGAGTCCTAAAGACTTGTTCTTGTTCGGTTCGGGCGCAGCTAGGGAAGGCACGCAACAAAGAGTATGCATCTAAACTATGCTAAATGATTATGTGTAAATAATATGTTTTCCTGGCTTTATGGTTTTTCCGCATGATTTATGAATTGTCATATGTATCATAACCTATCACCTATCGGCCATACCGACAAAGAATCTTTAGTATGAACATGTTGGGAAGGACCCCCGCGAATCATCTATCGATGACTCTTATTATATCTAAGTTATGACAAAAACTGACGAATCAAAAAGGGTCCATGAGAATATCAAGTGAGGGGAAATTATACTAATTATTTAACGGCTGGCCGTCAATTAAAGGCAAGATCACTCGAAAGCCTCAGGACAACATGATGCCGTTCACCAGCACGCCCCATACCCAAGTTCAGCGGCAATCATATTGATTGATTGACTTGCGTCAATCAATCATCTAAAATAAACTTGGGCATGGGTGTTAGGATATGATACATATAAACGAATATAAATCATGCGGAAAAACCCTAAACGCCAGGATTCCGAATCAATTGCCACATAACAATTAGCATAATTTAGATGCATACACTTTGTAGCGTGCCCTCCCTTGCTGCGCCCGAACCGAACAAGAACAAGTCTTTAGGACTCCAAGTGTCGTCCCACCGTAGAAAGTCCACAGCACGTCCGGATCCGCCTTAAGATTGACCAACTAGAATCGCCCTTAAGGTACTAAAATATTCGGCTAATATGGGCAAGGTGTTTGGCTAAATTTTTGCTCAAATTCTTACCTTTGAATACTTGAAAAACCCCTTGTAAATTATGAGCCCTTAACTCATATTTATAGGCCATTGAATAAGTAATCGAATCCTACTAGGATACGAATTAATTAAATTAGAATCCTAGTAGAACACTTATTTAATTAATTTATTTTTTAGGATTAGGAAGTTAATCATTAAACGAATCCTATACGCTTTAGGTTTCGTATGCGAACACAAACTCTACACGAGCATGACCCGCAAGCGTGCAGGCCATGCCCGTGCACAGCCCGCACGGCCACACGGCCCACGCGAGCTACAAGCCCACGCGAGCAGCAGCATTGCTCGCAACCCATTAAACGCAGCTGCGCGCGCAGCCACGACCTGCTGGGCCTGGCGTGGCCTTGGCTGTTCGTGTGGAGCGCTGGCTTGCTGGACGCGGGCCTGGCTTCGTGCTGGGCCTTCGTCTAGTAAGCTCGTCCGATGCTAATTCGTACGACGCGCTTCCGATTAATTTCCCGATTCCGGAATTCATTTCCGATACGAACAATATTTAATATTTCCAATTCCGGAATTAATTTTCGTCTCGATCAAATATTTAATATTTTCGTTTCCGGAATTATTTTCCGATTCCGATAATATTTCGGATTCTGACAGTATTTCTGTTTTCGGCAATATTTCCATTTCCGATAATATTTTTCGATACGTACCATGTTTTCGTTTCCGGCAACATCTACGACTTGGATAATATTTATATTTCCGTTTCCGGCAATATCATCGTTTCCGGAGTATTCATTTATTTGCCTTTGACGATCTCAGCTCCCACTGAAACCAAGATCCGTCGATTCCGAATATGTATTAGATAGAGTATTTAATGCCATTAAGTACTTGATCCGTTTACGTACTATTTGTGTGACCCTACGGGTTTGAAGGAAATAATTCCCTTGGTCCAAGTATGCATATAATGATAAGTCTAATAAATGCGGTTCAGTATTAATTAACAAGTTAATAATTCAGTGAGATCAAGTGAGCTGAATGCCTAGCTAGAGGCCGCTTCAGTTCAAGTGGAATTAATGATTTTAATCCACAGCTTACTCTTGACTGAACCCGTAGGGTCACACAAATAGTACGTAAACGGATCAAGTATTTAATGGCATTAAATACTCCATCTATGGATATTCGGAATCGACGGATCTTGGTTTCAGTGGGAGCTAAGATCGTCAAAGGCAAGCAAGTGAATACTCCGGAAACGATGATATTGCCAGAAACGGAAATATGGATCGTATCGGAAATATGAATATTATCCAAGTCGTAGATGTTGCCGGAAACGGAAACATGGTACGTATCGGAAAATATTATTGGAAATGGAAATATTGCCGAAATCGGAAATATTGCCGGAAACGGAAATATTGTCAGAATCGGAAATATTATTGAAATCGGAAAATAATTCCGGAAACGGAAATATTAAATATTTGTTCGAAACGGAAATTAATTCCGGAATCGGAAATATTAAATATTGTTCGTATCGGAAATGAATTTCGGAATCGAGAATTTAATCGGAAGCGTATCGTACGAATTAGCATCGGACGAGGCCTGCAAGACGAAGGCCCAGCACGAAGCCGGGCCATCGCCCAGCAAGCCGAAGCGCAACAAACACACGCCAGCCACGCCAGGCCCAGCGCAAGGCCAGGCCCAACAAAGGCCAAGGGGCGCGCGCGGGCTGATGCTCGTGGGCTGCGAGCAGCGCCAGCTCGTGTGGGCAGCAAGGCCTGCGCGGGTTTGTGCGATGCTCGTGCTCGTGCAACGCTTGTGTTTCAATACAAATCCTAAAGCTAATGGAATTTGTTCTATGATTAAATCCTAATCCTAATAAAGATAAAATTTGTTTAATAGAGTTTTAATAAGATTCTAATTAAATAAATTAGTATCCTAATAGGATTCCAAGTCCCTTTCTATAACTCTATAAATAGGTGCCTAGGGTCACATATTTATATCGAGGATTGAAGTATTCAAAGGTAAGATTTTCAAGCAAAAATCAGCCACAAACACTTGCCCTATTATCCGAAATTCATAGTACCTTAAGGGCGATTCTAGTTGGTCAATCTTAAGGCGGATCCGGACGTGCTGTGGACTATCTACGGAGGGACGACACTTGGGGTCCTAAAGACTTGTTCTTGTTCGGTTCGGGCGCAGCTAGGGAGGGCACGCTACAAAGTGTATGCATCTGAATTATGCTAAATGATTATGTGTAAATAATATGTTTCCTGGCATTAAGGTTTTTCTGCATGATTTATGTTTTGTCATATGTATCATAACCTAACAATGGTATCAAGAGCCTCTTATTATTTTCATAATCTAAATTGCATGAACATGGTTAAATTTTACAAATTTGCAAGCAATTAAAGGGGTGATTAGTTTTCGTAATTAATTGTAAATTGCGTTTATTTAATTATATGTACGCAGTTTTTCGGCAGAATATTCGTTACTCAACCAAATCGAGTGATTTTTGTGTCAATTTCGCATGTAAAAGGCATTCTAAAATTTTGACAAAAGTAGTTTTTTTCGGCCGAACCCAGAATTCTCAAATTCGAAGCCTAACTATGACTTTTCGGAGGTTTTAGTTTTTCGAATGCAAAATTTCGTAAATTTAAGATGTTAAATTAAATATTTGCGATTCTTGTTGATAAATCTTGAATTTTTGATTGACCTACTGTATATGTTTAACAAGTTTGAATGCCTAGCCTTGTTAATTATGCAATCTAATTTGTAATTATGATTAATTTGTTGAAAATTAGAATAATTTAGAATTAATTTGATTTTCATAATTAATTATAATTTAATTAGATACCTATGATTAAAAACCACCATAAAAATTGTAAATTTATGTTAAATTTTAAATTTTTATGACCTAGACTTGAATCCATGTTAATCGGAAATCAATTGAATAATAAATTTTCGATTTTTTCGCCCTAAAATTATGAAATTAATATTATTTATTAATTTGTCATTAATTTTGAATATAAATTTTAAATTTTTATGCGATTCGCTCATATAACTTGCACGCACAAAGCAATGGACGCTACGTGTTACCCTTTGAGGGTGTTGTATAGTGCGGGCATGTGACGACGAGCAAGGGAGCTCGTCGCCCATGCGGTACGAATGCAATGAGCAAGGCCATGGTGCACGAGCACAAGGCAGCAGCCCTGCCTTGTGTCGTGGGCTGTGTGCAATGGGCGAATGGGCGAGGGCGAGAGCAAGGCACGAGCAGTCGCGTGTGGGCAGCAAGCGAGCTGCGCCACAACGCGCACTGCCTCGCGCAAGCGTGCGGAGCCTCGCGCGCAGCGAGCGTAAGCTCGCGTGCCACGAGTGCTGCGCCAAGCATCGATCGCTCGCGCGCAGCGAGCGCTGTTGTGCGTGCGACGAGCGCTGCGCCCAGCGATGGCGTGCGAGCGCTATTGTGCGTGCGACGAGCGCTGTGCCCAGCGATGGCGTGCAAGTGCTTGTTGTGTGTGCGACGAGCGCTGCGCCCAGCGATGGCGTGCGGGTGCGTGTTGCGACGTGCGACGAGCGTTGCGCCCAGCGATGGGCTGCGGCAGCATGCTCGTGCGTCGAGCGCTGGCGCGCGCAGCGAGCACCATGCGTGATGCCTTGCGATGGTGAGCAGCAGCGATGCGACGCAGCGCATGGGCTGCGCGCACATGGCCAGCGATGGCTGTGTGCGTATGGCCCATGGGCGTGCGTTGCGTGGGGTTGTTGCGTTACGATTAGATCGTTTTGAAATTTTAATTTTAAATTTTCAGTTTACGTAATTTTAATTAATTTTAAAATTAATAATTTAAATTATTTTCTTGGATTTTAATTTTGAATATTGTAATTATAATAAATTTTATTTATTCTAATTATTTTACTAAAATTAAAATCATGAATTAATTTAAAATACGACTGAAATTAAATTAAACTTTTTGGATTCAATTATAAATTTATATGAGCTTTAAATTTTAATTAAATTTGTATGTTTCCGGTTAGACTAGAAATACATTTTTATGTTTAAAATTAGTAAAGCATATGAATTTATTGGTTTGAGTGGGAGCCGTTTTTAGTCATAAACTCTTGATTAGGTCTACAAATCCTTAAGTTAAAACAACTTGATTAGAATTAATAAGGACTGAATAATTTGTAGATTATTGGTGCCCTTGATTAATTGCTGCAAATGTTTATGTGATGCATAATGTGTTTTACTAACCAGCTATGTGGGCCATTCATGATAATGAATGGGTGAATGGTATATATTGTATATGTACTGTTTTGCAGGTTATGAAGTGACTAGTATGGCCCAAATAGGATAGAAAATATGGCCTGCGTACCATTAATTTGAATGTAATTGGTCTAAAATACCAAGTTGTTTTTCAATTCAAAAATGGTCTGCGTACCATCAAATAGTTGTAATTAGTTTTAATTATAGCTTATTCTATTTGAAGAAAATGGTGTCTCCCACGGAGATTTTCAAGACGGACTTTGAAGTCAAAGCTTCAAGATGAAGTCGGGCCATACTAGATCACATTTATCTTATGCATGTTTAAAGTTATTTATTGCTTTTAAATATGTCTTAAATATGCATGAGGTCAAAGCTTGATTATGTTGCATGATTAAGGATTTTAGTTCACTTAAAATCTAACCAACATAGTAAGAGCGTTAAGTTCCAAACTTAAAAATTGAGTTAAAAGGTGCCATGCCAAAATATACACTTGCTTGGATATCCTTTACATCAATCTAGTAATAGTTTACGCTCAGCGAGGTGTTACTTATTGCTCCTAAAGGGGTAAGGTACACAAATAATTGTGAGTACATGTTAGTTTTGGTGAAACTCAACGATTTAAGTAAGGAGTCCTTTTATGTCGTGGCAAAATCGATAGGTTTACCTAATAAGTTCTTAGACGTACCTATCAACCAAGAGTAGTTTCTAGACTATTAGCAAAAGGCTTTTGCTTACCTAAAATGTTTTAGAATTGAGTCGACAAACTGTGCTTAATTCTTCAATGGTTTTAGGGTCTTGGAATCATTTTATTCACACATGCCGGAACACATAATTCGAATAAAATGTTAATGACTTGTTTAAATTGCATGATTGCTTTCATTTTCAAGTTATTATTCATGATAAATGTTTAGACTTTGCATGCTTCAATGTATGTTTTAATTATTGTTTATAATTAAATATCTTGCACTGCAATAAATCCTTTTAGAAAGGTAACAGTAAATTTCCTCGATTGGTAGTGAATCCAAGAACGATTCACGGAAATGAGAGAAAGTGAGCAATTTAAAATGTACGTTTCTTATAGCGACTTTTATGGTTGTTTTCGAACATCAAAGTTGAATGGCAAACCAATTGGTGCTTGTGAATTCAAAATACACTGTAGTTTTGAGATCATAAAGCATTGAGTTTAAACGCTCAGCTTTACCAATAGTTAACAACCTAATATCTTTGTCCATTTAATTCTCGAATGAGTCTAGTCCCTAGACATTCGAATAGATTGATGCTTAGAGAACTTTAGAAGCTTCTGGTAAGATCATCTAGTTGAAACTTAATATTCAACATAAAATGGTAAAAAACTTTGTTGGAGTGACATTAGACATGTCTAAACAAAGTATAAAAGTCAACACTAAAGAATTCAATTCTTAAGACTATAAGAAAGGGTACAAGAAATAGGAAAAACAAGGAACAAGTGAAAGGAATTTTCAATTCCGTTTCAACCTACAAGTTTATGTTTAAAGAGAAGTGACCTAGCAATCAAACTTCCTTGGTATCATATACCGCTTGAGGTTCTTACTTCGGTAATAACTCAAACAATGGAAGCTAGGCTACACTAATGACCTACAAGTGGGAAATGAAGCATGGCAATGCTACATTAGTTGTAGGGTCATCTAGTTTGTTTTAAGTCATTTCAAAGGCTGGAACTTAATGGATATTTTGTTCCATAATCAGCATACCTAAATTTCTGTTTCAAACACAGAAAGACTCACATTCAGAAGAACAAAAACAATGTTTGTTTGTTTATTTGAATGAAATGGTCATTTACGGGTTGAGTCAATATGCTTGATTAAAACAAACAACTCTTTAAAAATAAAAACTTTATTAGGTTCAAATCAAACCCTTGATTTCAGTTCCACTAATCTTTGGCATTGTTGCTTAGACCATATCAACAAGTTAACATTCAAAAGCTCTATTTTGATGGACTTTTGAAAGTTCATTGATTTCTAAATCAATTTAAGACAACTAGTCTTACTTGTTGAAAGTAACAAAAGATATGGACTATTGTTAGAACGCCTAGACAATAGATTTCAAAGCTAAAGAAAGATTTTATGACTTTATTATTTCACATGGATTTGAGTGAATATAGGTTTATTTACTCAAATGTGATATAAGTTGAATCTGTTTGGCTAGTTTAAAGATTCAGAAGTATAAAATCCACTTGGCAAGAAATCATAAAGATCTAGGTTAGATCATGTTGATGATTACTTGAGACCAAATATGATCATCAATGATTGTGTGTTGTAATTTCACAATCTAGCTCCATAAGATATGGCATATCTACGTTGGAAAGATCGAAGTCAATTGGTACTTGATTCGATCAATGATGAATCATAAAGACTTTTCCTATAATTTCTAAAACAAAATGCTCAACTACCACCAAACTAAACCAAATTCGTCAAAGCTATTGAAAAGAAATTTCAGAATAACTTATCATAAAGTATATCTAGAGAGTTGCAAAACTCAGTAGGAGCTTAGTGTTTGTCATTCGACAAACTAAGGCCCAAGTATAGATATATGTTTCATTGTGATTTATTCAAATGAGACACAAGGGTATTGTTTCTACCACGAATTTTTGAGAACATAATGTTTGTTTGCTCGAAATAATGTCCTTTTGGAGATTCGTTTCCAAAATGACAAGTGGGAGAAAATAGACCTCGAAAGTTTTCGAGGCGAACAACAAACATAAACGGACATTCCGGAGGCTTTTCGA
This sequence comes from Spinacia oleracea, assembly GCF_020520425.1. NCBI lineage: Eukaryota > Viridiplantae > Streptophyta > Magnoliopsida > Caryophyllales > Amaranthaceae > Spinacia > Spinacia oleracea. The sequence continues at coordinate 45,674,174 of NC_079488.1, forward strand.
AGTTCTTTAGAAAATCCGAACACGTATTCTTTAAGGACTTTAGAAGTGGCTTTAAAGAATAGACATCTCTTAGAAGACTTTACAAGTGCTTCAAGGAGAACAGAATATTCAAAGGACTTTTAAGTGGCTATTGATATTCTGTTGTTTGATGTTCTATACCCTTGTAGGCATAGAGTTCAAGTCACTGAAACTATGAGATTCTTCTATTAGATAGTGAAGAAATATGGAGTTCAGGTCACTGAAACTATGCAATTCTTCTATTAGATAGTGAAGAAACCTACAACTTGCAGTCAAACTATTATCATGTAGATTAATGAGTTTGTGACTTGTAAGAAAGCTATGACGAAACCCAGATTCCCTAAAATGGTTAGAGGCCATATATAGACTCAAATGTTTTAAATGGTTAGAGGCCATAAAACATACTCAATGTTTTGATGACATAATTGAAATTTTGTTGATTTGCAAGAATAGTTTCACACCTATTGGTTGCAAGTTTGTTTTAAGGATAAAAACCATCAAACATGAAATTGTGTTCACAACACAAAGCTAGATTAGTTGCTAAAAGGTTACAAGCAAATTCACGGCGTGGATTGTGTTGAAACCTCATGCATAATCGTAATGCTCAAGTCTATGTACATGGTATGTCATAGGATTTGTGGATCCAAATAAATGCTCGAAAAAGAAAGCTAGCTTATAGAATCTAAGTACAGATTTAAGCAAGCAATTGGGAATTGGAAGTGTATTTTAGTGAAGCTAATAAGTATTTTAATTTTATAAAATGTACATAATTCTCATAGATATATAAGAAGTTTAGTGGGAGTACGTGAAACTTATTTGGTCCTATGTGTATCACACACATATCTCTCTATTGTGAAATAACATTCAAATGCTAATGACTTAGGTTTGAAATTATTCATCAATGATGGACCAAGGCGAAACTTAGTACATACTGGGTATTAAGATCAATTTACAAAGATCTTATGATATTGTTTAGTAATGGCATTTACTAAATCAAACACGAAAGACTCCATTGGAGATATTCGATCCATATGAATAAATCTAAGTAATGAATGTTTGAACTATGTATAAGCATTTACTAAGTTAAACATCGAAGAATCTAATGAGATTCTTCACCTATATTATATGTCAAAGAATTTAGTTGGATTCAGTATCTACTGTAACTGAATGAGCTAAAGTTACATGAATAGAATTCAATTGGGAATTATTCTGCAAAAGAATTTATCATGAATGATATAATATGAGGATCGCCAAAAACGTATCGTATGACTTTGGGCATGACGAACATATACCAATCTCTATTGATCTAAGTGAAGATCAACTAGATTGAGATCAAGAATACTTATGGTACTTGAAAAGGTACATAGGAATAGTTCTTGATTCAAGGAAATAAAGATATGCTAAATATTGATGCTACACGCATAAACACTGGCAAGGGATCAAGCAAGACCCTTTGGAGTTAACCATTGATAAGGACGAGCTATAGAGCATCGTGTTTTGAAATGGCAACATGGATTGGAGACCATGAGTTGTTGCGTGGGAAATTAAAATATTAATTTCTATGTTCTAAGATACAGTTGGAAAGTATTCCACATATCTGTGAACTGCTTGGATAAGTAATTCCAAACAAAGCATCACTAGCAATCTATAAAGTTGAAGTAAAAGTACTTATTTCCTAAGAAGCAATAAAACAGAGTTGTTTATATTAATGAGTTCTTCATTGAACTTGGGTGGATCACATGTCTGCTAACTTGAGGGTTCTTCATTGCAAAATACGTAGAACCACTATCGAAGTAAGAAAGACTAGATCACATAATAAACAAACTCAAAAGATCTTATCATCCTATCTCGAATATCATTCGATGAAAAAGATATTAAGATTGGCAAAGCATGATAACTAAACCTATGCAACAAGTGAGAAGCAACACTCACGTTGTAGCACTGGAAATCAAGCATAGCTTTGAATTCCATGAACTGTTTTAAAGATGGGTTTGAGGCCCATGGTTGTAAAACAATGGGGTTGAACATTTATCATATATGAAATGTATTTTCATATTCCATTTAATCTTGGTTTAGTATTAAATGATGAGTCCCTTCAATTTGACAATATATTCAAGATAGACTGTCAGGACCAGTCCTGTGACTAAGAAATGTCTATCAAGTGAACTTGAATGTCAAAAGTTGAAAATGGTCCCTAGTCGGAGTTTTCTATAAAATTGGACGCATAGAAAACGTTAGACGACTAGAGTGCAAGATGACTAGTAGTTCTGTTTCTTGAACTATGTGGACATGGCAATGTCATAATCATTTGCATAGATACTTACTTTGGGAAGACTAGTATCGGACAAGACCTATGAAACTTTACTGTAAGAGATGAAAATCTGTCATAAGTAAATTTCATTAAAATTATTAGACACTAAATCCTCAATACCTGAGTGATTTGAGATTACTTGTTTGAGAACTGGTTGCTTTGACGTTGACCAACCGTCGCACCGTAAAAGGAGGCTATAAAGGCAACGCTCAGGTAATCACCTATCAAACGAAGTCTAATCTCAAGATCGCAAGATTGGGATTGTCCTCCCATAAATCAGGATGAGATGCTTAATCTCAAGACAAGGCCACTCGGAGAGCTAGAAACTGTGAAATGCATGGCCGTGCTCGGATGAATCATAGGCTATGATTATCTGTTTATTTGATCAGTTGAACTCTGAAACCGAGGAACACCTCTGGACATAATAAGGATGACAACTCTTACCTTATGTTCAAGAGCAAGCATCGAGCGACATAGGAATTAGGAAATGCACACTTGTCCCTAAGGACAAGTGGGAGACTGAAGGAAATAATGCCCTTGGTCCAAGTATGCATTCAATGTTAAGTCTAATAAATGCGGTTCAGTATTAATTAGTAAGTTAATAATTCATCGAGATCAAATGAGCTGAATGCCTAGCTAGAGGCCGCTTCAGTTCAAGTGGAATTAATGATATTAATCCACAGCTTACTCTTGACTGAACCCGTAGGGTCACACAAATAGTACGTAAACGGATCAAGTATCTAATGGCATTAGATACTCCATCTATGGATATTCGTAATCGACGGATCTTGGTTTCAGTGGGAGCTGAGATCGTCACAGGCAAGAAATGAATACTCCGGAAACGATGATATTGCCGGAAACGGAAATATGGATCGTATCGGAAATATAAATATTATCCAAGTCGTAGATGTTGACGGAAACGGAAACATGGTACGTATCGAAAAATATTATCGGAAATAGAAATATTGCCGGAATCGGAAATATTGATGGAAACGGAAATATTGTCAGAAACGGAAATATTATCGGAATCGGAAAATAATTCCGGAAACGAGAATATTAAATATTTGTTCGAAACGGAAATTAATTCCGGAATCGGATATATTAAATATTGTTCGTATCGGAAATAAATTCCGGAATCGGGAATTTAATCGGAAGCATATCGTACGAATTAGCATCGGACGAGGCTCGCTAGACGAAGGCCCAGCACGAAGCCAGGCCATCGCCCAGCAAGCCACACGCATCACCAACACACGCCAAAGCCTCGACCAGGCACAGCGCAAGCCAGGCCCAGCCGAAGCCATGGGCGCGCGCGGACAGTAGCATGGGCCGAGCGCTGTGCGCTCAGCGTGGGCCGCAAGGCCTGCGCGGGTGTACGGTGCTCGTGCGATGCTCGTGTGCGAATCCTAAAGCTATCGGGATTCGATAAAAGATTAAATCCTAAATCTATTAGATAAAGTTTATTTAAATAGAGTCATAGCAGGATTCTAATTAAATAAATTAGTATCCTAATAGGATTCCAATTCCTTTTCCATACCTCTATAAATAAAGGCCTAGGGGTCATTATTTATACATAAGTTTTCAAGTATTCAAAGCTAGGATTTTTAAGCAGAAAAATCAGCCATAACTCTTGCCCATTTAGCCGAAAATAAGTAGTGCCTTAAGGGCGATTCTAGTTGGTCAATCTTAAGGCGGATCCGGACATGCTGTGGACTATCTACGGAGGGACGACACTTGGAGTCCTAAAGACTTGTTCTTGTTCGGTTCGGGCGCAGCTAGGGAAGGCACGCAACAAAGAGTATGCATCTAAACTATGCTAAATGATTATGTGTAAATAATATGTTTTCCTGGCTTTATGGTTTTTCCGCATGATTTATGAATTGTCATATGTATCATAACCTATCACCTATCGGCCATACCGACAAAGAATCTTTAGTATGAACATGTGGGGAAGGACCCCCGCGAATCATCTATCGATGACTCTTATTATATCTAAGTTATGACAAAAACTGACGAATCAAAAAGGGTCCATGAGAATATCAAGTGAGGGGAAATTATACTAATTAATTTACGGCTGGCCGTCAATTAAAGGCAAGATCACTCGAAAGCCTCAGGACAACATGATGCCGTTCACCAGCACGCCCCATACCCAAGTTCAGCGGCAATCATACTGATTGATTGACTTGCGTCAATCAATCATCTAAAATAAACTTGGGCATGGGTGTTAGGATATGATACATATAAACGAATATAAATCATGCGGAAAAACCCTAAACGCTAGGATTCCGAATTAATTGCCACATAACAATTAGCATAATTTAGATGCATACACTTTGTAGCGTGCCCTCCCTTGCTGCGCCCGAACCGAACAAGAACAAGTCTTTAGGACTCCAAGTGTCGTCCCTCCGTAGAAAGTCCACAGCACGTCCGGATCCGTCTTAAGATTGACCAACTAGAATCGCCCTTAAGGTACTAAAATATTCGGCTAATATGGGCAAGGTGTTTGGCTAAATTTTTGCTCAAATTCTTACCTTTGAATACTTGAAAAACCCCTTGTAAATTATGAGCCCTTAACTCATATTTATAGGCCATGGAATAAGTAATCGAATCCTACTAGGATACGAATTAATTAAATTAGAATCCTAGTAGAACTCTTATTTAATTAATTTATTTTTTAGGATTAGGAAGTTAATCATTAAACGAATCCTATACGCTTTAGGTTTCGTATGCGAACACAAACTCTACACGAGCATGACCCGCAAGCGTGCAGGCCATGCCCGTGCACAGCCCGCACGACCACACGGCCCACGCGAGCTACAAGCCCACGCGAGCAGCAGCATTGCTCGCAACCCATTAAACGCAGCTGCGCGCGCAGCCACGACCTGCTGGGCCTGGCGTGGCCTTGGTTGTTCGTGTGGAGCGCTGGCTTGCTGGACGCGGGCCTGGCTTCGTGCTGGGCCTTCGTCTAGTAAGCTCGTCCGATGCTAATTCGTACGACGCGCTTCCGATTAATTTCCCGATTCCGGAATTCATTTCCGATACGAACAATATTTAATATTTCCAATTCCGGAATTAATTTCCGTCTCGATCAAATATTTAATATTTTCGTTTTCGGAATTATTTTCCGATTCCGATAATATTTCGGATTCTGACAGTATTTCTGTTTTCGGCAATATTTCCATTTCCGATAATATTTTTCGATACGTACCATGTTTTCGTTTCCGGCAACATCTACGACTTGGATAATATTTATATTTCCGTTTCCGGTAATATCATCGTTTCCGGAGTATTCATTTATTTGCCTTTGACGATCTCAGCTCCCACTGAAACCAAGATCCGTCGATTCCGAATATGTATTAGATAGAGTATTTAATGCCATTAAGTACTTGATCTATTTACGTACTATTTGTGTGACCCTACGGGTTTGAAGGAAATAATTCCCTTGGTCCAAGTATGCATATAATGATAAGTCTAATAAATGCGGTTCAGTATTAATTAACAAGTTAATAATTCAGTGAGATCAAGTGAGCTGAATGCCTAGCTAGAGGCCGCTTCAGTTCAAGTGGAATTAATGATTTTAATCCACAGCTTACTCTTGACTGAACCCGTAGGGTCACACAAATAGAACGTAAACGGATCAAGTATTTAATGGCATTAAATACTCCATCTATGGATATTCGGAATCGACGGATCTTGGTTTCAGTGGGAGCTAAGATTGTCAAAGGCAAGCAAGTGAATACTCCGGAAACGATGATATTGCCGGAAACGGAAATATGGATCGTATCGGAAATATGAATATTATCCAAGTCGTAGATGTTGCCGGAAACGGAAACATGGTACGTATCGGAAAATATTATTGGAAATGGAAATATTGCCGAAATCGGAAATATTGCCGGAAACGGAAATATTGTCAGAATCGGAAATATTATTGAAATTGGAAAATAATTCCGGAAACGGAAATATTAAATATTTGTTCGAAACGGAAATTAATTCCGGAATCGGAAATATTAAATATTGTTCGTATCGGAAATGAATTTCGGAATCGAGAATTTAATCGGAAGCGTATCGTACGAATTAGCATCGGACGAGGCCTGCAAGACGAAGGCCCAGCACGAAGCCGGGCCATCGCCCAGCAAGCCGAAGCGCAACAAACACACGCCAGCCACGCCAGGCCCAGCGCAAGGCCAGGCCCAGCAAAGGCCAAGGGGCGCGCGCGGGCTGATGCTCGTGGGCTGCGAGCAGCGCCAGCTCGTGTGGGCAGCAAGGCCTGCGCGGGTTTGTGCGATGCTCGTGCTCGTGCAACGCTTGTGTTTCAATACAAATCCTAAAGCTAATGGAATTTGTTCTATGATTAAATCCTAATCCTAATAAAGATAGAATTTGTTTAATAGAGTTTTAATAAGATTCTAATTAAATAAATTAGTATCCTAATAGGATTCCAAGTCCCTTTCTATAACTCTATAAATAGGTGCCTAGGGTCACATATTTATATCGAGGATTGAAGTATTCAAAGGTAAGATTTTCAAGCAAAAATCAGCCACAAACACTTGCCCTATTATCCGAAATTCATAGTACCTTAAGGGCGATTCTAGTTGGTCAATCTTAAGGCGGATCCGGACGTGCTGTGGACTATCTACGGAGGGACGACACTTGGAGTCCTAAAGACTTGTTCTTGTTCGGTTCGGGCGCAGCTAGGGAGGGCACGCTACAAAGTGTTTGCATCTGAATTATGCTAAATGATTATGTGTAAATAATATGTTTCCTGGCATTAAGGTTTTTCTGCATGATTTATGTTTTGTCATATGTATCATAACCTAACAATGGTATCAAGAGCCTCTTATTATTTTCATAATCTAAATTGCATGAACATGGTTAAATTTTACAAATTTGCAAGGATTTAAAGGGGTGATTAGTTTTCGTAATTAATTGTAAATTGCGTTTATTTAATTATATGTACGCAGTTTTTCGGCAGAATATTCGTTACTCAACCAAATCGAGTGATTTTTGTGTCAATTTCGCATGTAAAAGGCATTCTAAAATTTTGACAAAAGTAGTTTTTTTCGGCCGAACCCAGAATTCCCAAATTCGAAGCCTAACTATGAATTTCCGGAGGTTTAAGTTTTTCGAACGCAAAAGTTTGTAAATTTAAGATGTTAAATTAAGTATTTGCGATTCTTGTTGATAAATCTTGAGTTTTTGATTGACCTACAGTATATGTTTAACAATTATGAATGCTTAGACTTGTTAATTATACAACCTAATTTGTAATTATGATTAATTTGTTGAAATATGAATAATTTAGAATTGATTTGTTTTTCATAATTAATTAATAATTTAATTAGGTGTCCATGATTAAAATCTACCATAAAAATTGTTAATTTATGTTAAATTTTAAATTTTTATGACCTTGTTTTGAATCCATGTTAATCGGAAATTACTTGATTAATAAATTTTCGATTTTTCGCCCTAAAATTATGAAATTAATATGATTTATTAATTTGTCATTAATTTTGAATTAAAAATTTTAAATTTTTAAAAAGCACACCCATAAATCTTGCACGCACAAAGCAATGGACACTACGTGTTACCCTTAAGGGGTATTGTATAGTGCGGGCATGCGACAACGAGCAAGGGAGCTCGTCGCCCATGCGGTACAATGCAGCGAGCAAGGGCCATGGCGCGAGCACAAGGCAGCATGCTGCCCTTGTGTCGAGTGCCGTGTGCAGCGTGGGAGAAGGGGCAAGGGCGAAGGCATTGTCGCAAAGCCAGGCGAGCAGTCGCGTGTGGGCAGCGAGCATGCTGCGCCACAGCGCGCGCTGCAGCGCCCAGCGAAGCAACCAGACGCGTCGAAGAGAGCGGGCTACGCGTAGCGTGGCCTGGGCTTGCTGCGTTGCGTGTGGCCTGCTCGCGTATGCCATACAATTAGTCGTGCGGGGCGATGCGGCCTCGTAGCTCGATGGGGCTTGGGCGCAAGCCCAAGTGCCTCGTCTTGAGACGATTAATACGTTTTGATATTAATTTAGGAATTTCAGTTCGGAAATAATTTTAATTAATTTTAAAATTAATAATTTAAATTGTTGTCTCGGATTTTAATTTTGAATATTATAAGTTTTATAAATTTTATTTATACTAATTATTTTACTAAAATTAAACCTTGAATTAATTTAAATTCATTTAATTCAACTGAAAAATAAATTAAATAAAAAGGATTCAATTATAAATTTATATGAGCTTTAAATTTTAATTAAATTTGTATGTTTCCGGTTAGACTAGAAATACATTTTTATGTTTAAAATTAGTAAAGCATATGAATTTATTTGTTTAAGTGGGAGCAATTTTAGTCATAAACTCTTGATTAGGTCTACAAATCCTTTAAGGTTAAACAACTTGATTAGAATTAATAAGGACTGAATAATTGGTAGATTATTGGTGCCCTTGATTAATTGCAGCAAATATTTATGTGATACATACAATGTGTTTTTACTAACCAATTATGTGGGCCATTCATGATAATGAATGGGTGAATGGTATGTATTCTATATGTACTGTTTTGCAGGTTATGAAGTGACTAGTATGGCCCAAATATGATAGAAAATAAGGTCTGGGTACCATCAATTTGAATGTAATTGGTCTAAAGTACCAAATTTGTTTTTCAATTCAAATATGGTCTGCGTACCATCAAATAGTTGTAATTAGTTTAATTATAGCTTATCATATTTGAAGAAAATGGCGCCTCCCACGGTAAAATTCAAGACGGAGTTTCCAATCCATTTTCAAGACGGACTTTGAAGTTGAAGCTTCAAGATGAAGTCGGGCCATACTAGATCACAATTATCTTATGCATGCGCGCTTTAAGTTATTTATTGCTTTTAAACATGTCTTAAATATGCATGAGATTGTGGCTTGATTATGTTGCATGATTAAGGATTTTAGTTCACTTAAAATCCAACCAACATAGTAAGAGCCTTAAGTTCCAAACTTAAAAATTGAGTTAAAAGGTGCCATGCCAAAATAACACTTACTTGGATATCGTTTACATCGATCTTAGTAATAGGTTTCCGCCATAGCGAGGTGTTACTTATCGATACTAAAGGGGTAAGGTACACAAATAATTGTGAGTACATGTTAGTTTTGGTGAAACTCAACGATACAAGTAAGGAATCCTTTTATGTCGTGGCAAAATCGATAGGTTTACCTAATAAGTTCTTAGACGTACCTATCAACCAAGAGTAGTTTCTAGACTATTAGCAAAAGGCGTTTGCTTACCTAAAAGATTTTAGAATTGAGTCAAAATAAATAATGTGCTTAATTCTTCAATGATTTTTAGGGTCTTGGAATCATTTTATTCACACCTGCCGGAACAATAAATTCGAATAAAATGCCAATAACTTGTTTAAATTTGATGATTGCTTTAATTTTCAAGTTATTACTCATGATAAATGTTTAGACTTTGCATGCTTCAATGTATGTTTTAATTATTGTTTATAATTAAATATCTTGCACTGCAGTAAATCCTTTTAAAAAGGTAACAGTAAATTTCCTCGATTGGTAGTGAATCCAAGAACGATTCACGGAAATGAGAGAAAATGAGCAATTTAAAATGTACGTTTCTTTTAGCGACTTTTATGGTTGTTTTCGAGTATCAAAGTCGAATGGCGAACCGATTGGTGCTTGTGAATTCAAAATACAATGTAGTTTTGAGATCATAAAGCATTGAGTTTAAACGCTCAGCTTTACCAATGGTTAACAACCTAAAATCTCTTTTCCATTTAATTCTCGAATGAGTCTAGTCCCTAGACATTCGAATAGATCGATGCTTAGAGAACTATAGAAGCTTCTGGTAAGATCATCTAGTTGAAACAGAATATTCAACATAAATTAAATAGTAAGAACCTTGTTGGAGTGACATTGGACATGTCTAACAAAGTATAAACGCCAACACTAGAGAATTCAATTCTTAAGGCTATTAGAAAGGGTACAAGAAATAGGAAAACAAAGGAACAAATGAAAAGAATTTACAATTCCTTTTCTACCTATAAGTTTATGTTTAAAGAGCAGTGACCTAGCAATCAAACTTCCTTGGTATCATATACCGCTTGAGGTTCTTACTTCAGTAATAACTCAAACAATGGGAGCTAGGATACACTAATGGCCTGCAAGTGGGAAATGAAGCATGGCAATGCTACATTAGTTGTAGGGTCATCTGGTTTGTTTTAAGTCCTTTCAAAGGCTGGAACTTAATGGCTATTTTGTTCCATAATCAGCATACCTAAATTTATGTTTTCAAACACAGAAAGACTCACATTCAAGAAAAACAAAAACAATGTTTGTTTGTTTATTTGAATGAAATGGTCAATTATGGATTGAGTCAATATGCTTGATTAAAACAAACAACTCTTTAACAATAAGAACTTTACTAGGTTCAAATCAATCTCTTGATTTGAGTTCCACTAATCTTTGGCATTGTTGCTTAGACCATATCAACAAGTTAACATTCAAAAGCTCTATTTTTATGGACTTTTGAAAGTTGATTGATTTCTAGATCATTCAAGACAAGCTAGTCTTACTTGTTGAAAGTAACAAAAGATATGAACTATTGTTAGAACGCCTAGACAATAGAGTTCAAAGCTAAAGTAAGATTTTATGACTTTATTATTTCACATGATTTTGAGTGAATATTGGTTTATTTACTCAATGTGATATAAGTTTGAATTTGTTTGGCTAGTTCAAAGATTCAGAAGTATAAAATCCACTTGGCAAGAAATCATAAAGATCTAGGTAAGATCATGTTGATGATTACTTAAGACCAAGAATGATCATCAAAGATTGTGTGTTGTAATTTCACGATCTAGCTCCATAAGATATTGCATATCTAAGTTGGAATGATCGAAGTCAATTAGTACTGGATTCGATCAATGATGAATCATAAAGACTTTTCCTATAATTTCTAAAACAAAATGCTCAATTACCACCAAACTAAACCAAATTCGTCAAAGCTATTGAAAAGTAATTTCAGAATATCTTTTCATAATATATCTACAGAGTTCCTAAACTCAGTGGGAGCTTAGTGTTTGTTCTTTAACAAACTAAGGGCCAAGTATAGATATATGTTTCATTATGATTTATTCAAATGAGACACAAGGTATTGTTTCTACCACAAATTTTTGAGAACATAATGTTTGTTTGCTCGAAATAATGTCCTTTTGGAGATTCGTTTCCAAAATGACAAGTGGGAGAAAATAGACCTCGAAAGTCTTCGAGGCGAACAACAAACATAAACGGACATTCCGGAGGCTTTTCGAAGTTCTTTAGAAAATCCGACACGTATTCTTTAAGGACTTTAGAAGTGGCTTTAAAGAATAGACATCTCTTAGAAAACTTTACAAGTGCTTCAAGGAGAACAAAATATTCAAAGGACTTTCAAGTGGCTATTGATATTCTATTGTTTGATGTTCTATACCCAAGTAGGCATAAAGTTCAAGTCACTGAAACTATGAGATTCTTCTATTAGATAGTGAAGAAACATGGAGTTCAGGTCACTGAAGCTATGCGATTCTTCTATTAGATAGTGAAGAAACCTGCAACTTGCAGTCAAACTATTATCATGTAGATTAATGAGTTTGTGACCTGTAAGAAAACTATGACGAAATCCAGATTCCCTAAATTGGTTAGAGGCCATATATAGACTCAAAGGTTTTAAATGGTTAGAGGCCATAAAACATACTCAATGTTTTGATGACAAAATTGAAAATTTTGTTGATTTGCAAGAATAGTTTCACAACTATTGGTTGCAAGTTTGTCTTAAGGATAAAAACCATTAAACATGAAATTGTGTTCACACACAAAGCTAGATTAGTTGCTAAAGGTTACAAGCAAATTCACGGCGTGGATTGTGTTGAAACCTCATGCATAATCGTAATGCTTAAGTCTATAATTCAAGCAATGATTGCATATTGGTACATATGGCAATTGGATGACAAAAACGAATTCCTCAATCAAATGTTGGGAGAAACTATGTACATAGTATGTCATAGGATTCGTGGTTCCAAATAAATGCTTGAAAAGGAAAGCTAGCTTATGAAATCTAAGTACAGATTTAAGCAAGCAATTGGGAATTAAAACTGTATTTTAGTGCAGCTAATAAGTATTTTAGTTTCATGAAATGTACATGATTCTTATATATATATAAGAAGTTTAGTGGGAGTACATAAAACTTAATTGGTCCTATGTGTATCGCACACATATCTCTCTATTGTGAAATAACATTCAAATGCTAATGACTTAGATTTGAAATTATTCAATGATGGACCATGGCGAAACTTAGTACATATTGGGTATTAAGATCTATTTACAAAGATCTTATGATATTGTTTTGGATTAAGTAATGGCATTTACTAAACCAAACACGAAAGACTCCATTGGAGATATTCGACCCATATGAATAAATCTAAGTAAAAGATGTTTGAACTATGTATAAGCATTTACTAAGTTAAACATCAAAGAATCTAAGTTAGATTCTTAACCTATATTATATGTCAAAGAATTTAGCTGGATTTAGTATCTACTGAAACTAGATGAGCTAAAGTTATATGAATAGAACTCAATTGGGAATTATTCTGCAAAAGAATTTGCCATGTATGATATAATATGAGGATCGCCAAAAATGTAACGTATGACTTTAGGCATGACGAACATATACCAATCTCTATTGATCTAAGTAAAGATCAACTAGATTGAGATCAAGGAAAACTTATGGTACTTGAAAAGGTACATAAGAATAGTTCTTGATTTAAGGAAATAAAGATATGCTAAATATTGATGCTACACGCATAAACACTGGCAAAGGATCAAGCAAGATTCCTTTGAAGTTAACCATTGGCAAGGATGAGATATAGAGCATCGTGTTTTGAAATGGCAACATGGATCGGAGACCATGAGTTGTTGCGTGGGAAACTAAATATTAATTTCTATGTTCTAAGATACAGCTGGAAAGTCTTCCGCATATCTGTGAACTGCTTGGATAAGTAAATCCAAACAAAGCATCACTAGCAACCTAAACAGTTGAAGTAAAAGTACTTATTGCCTAAGAAGCAATAAAACAGAGTTGTTTATATTAATGAGTTCTTCATTGAACTTGGGAAGATCACATGTCTGTTGACTTAATGGTTCTTCATTGCAAAATGCGTAGAACCACTAATGTAGCAAGAAAGACTAGATCACAAAATAAACATACTCAAAAGATCTTATCATCATATCTAGAAGAACATTCGATAAAAAGGATATTAAGATTGGCAAAGAATAATAACTAAACCTATGAAACAAGTGAGAAACAACACTCACATTGTGGCACTGGAAATCAAGCATGGCTTTGAATTCCATTAATTGTTTTAAAGATAGGTTTGAGGCCCATGGTTGTAAAACATTGGGGTTGAACATTTATCATATATGAAATGTATTTTCATATTCCATTTAATCTTGGTTTAGTATTAAATGATGATTCCCTTCAATTTGACAATATATTCAAGATAGACTGTCAGGACCAGTCCTGTGACTAAGAAATGTCTATCAAGTGAACTTGAATGTCAAAAGTTGAATATGGTCCCTGGTCGGAGTTTTCTATAAAGATGGAAGCATAGAAAACGTTAGACGGCTAGAATGCAAGATGACTAGTAGTTCTGTTTCTTGAACTATGTGGACATGGCAATGTCGTAATCATTTGCATAGATAATTACTTTGGGAAGACTAGTATTGGACAGACCTATGAAGCTTTACTGTAAGAGATGAAAATCTGTCATAAGTAAATTTCATTAAAATTATTATACCCTAAATCCTCAATACCTGAGTGATTTGAGCTTACTTATTTGAGAACTGCTTACTTTGACGTTGACCAACCGACGCACCGTAAAAGGAGGCTATAAAGGCAACGCTCAGGTAATCACCTATCAAACGAAGTCTAATCTCAAGATCACAAGATTGGGATTGTCCTCCCATAAATCGGGATGAGATGCTTAAAAGTTGTACAAGGCCACTTGGAGAGCTAGAAACTGTAAAATGCATGGCCGTGCTCAGATGAATCATAGGCTATGATTATCTGTTTATTTGATCAGTTGAACTCTGAAACCGAGAAACACCTCTGGACATAATAAGGATGACAACTCTTACCTTATGTTCAAGAGCAAGCATCGAGCGACAAAGGAATTAGAAAATGCACGCTTGTCCCTAAGGACAAGTGGGAGACTGAAGGAAATAATGCCCTTGGTCCAAGTATGCATATAATGATCAGTCAAATAAATGCGGTTCAGTATTAATTAACAAGTTAATAATTCAGTGTGATCAAGTGAGCTGAATGCCTAGCTAGAGGCCGCTTCAGTTCAAGTAGAATTAATGATATTAATCCACAGCTTACTCTTGACTGAACCCGTAGGGTCACACAAATAGTACGTAAACGGATCAAGTATTTAATGGCATTAAATACTCCATCTATGGATATTCGGAATCGAGCGATCTTGGTTTCAGTGGGAGCTAAGATCGTCAAAGGCAAGCAAGTGAATACTTCGGAAACGATGATATTGCCGGAAACGGAAATATGGATCGTATCGGAAATATAAATATTATCCAAGTCGTAGATGTTGCCGGAAACAGAAACATGGTACGTATCGGAAAATATTATTCAAAATGGAAATATTGCCGGAATCGGAAATATTGCCGGAAACGGAAATATTGTCAGAATCGGAAATATTATTGAAATCGGAAAATAATTCCGGAAACGGAAATATTAAATATTTGTTCGAAACGGAAATTAATTCCGGAATCGGAAGTATTAAATATTGTTCGTATAGGAAATGAATTCCGGAATCGAGAATTTAATCGGAAGCGTATCGTACGAATTAGCATCGGACGAGGCCTGCCAAACGAAGGCCCATCACGAAGCCGGGCCATCGCCCAGCAAGCCGAAGCGCAACAAACACACGCCAGCCACGCTAGGCCCAACGCCAGGCCCAGCAAAGGCCAAGGGGCGCGCGCGGGCTGATACTCGTGGGTTGCGAGCAGCGCCAGCTCGTGTGGGCGGCAACGCCTGCGCGTGTTTGTGCGATGCTCGTTCTCGTGCAACGCTTGTGTTTCAATACAAATCCTAAATCTAATGGAATTTGTTCTATGATTAAATTCTAATCCTAATAAAGATAGAATTTGTTTAATAGAGTTTTAATAAGATTCTAATTAAATAAATTAGTATCCTAATAGGATTCCAAGTCCCTTTCCATAACTCTATAAATAGGTGCCTAGGGTCACATATTTATATCGAGGATTGAAGTATTCAAAGGTAAGATTTTCAAGCAAAAATCAGCCACAAACACTTGCCCTATTAGCCGAAATTCATAGTACCTTAAGGGTGATTCTAGTTGGTTAATCTTAAGGCGGATCCGGACGTGCTGTGGACTATCTACGGAGGGACGACACTTGGAGTCCTAAAGACTTGTTCTTGTTCGGTTCGGGCGCAGCTAGGGAGGGCACGCTACAAAGTGTATGCATTTGAATTATGCTAAATGATTATGTGTAAATAATATGTTTCCTGGCATTAAGGTTTTT
This sequence comes from Spinacia oleracea, assembly GCF_020520425.1. Classification (NCBI taxonomy): domain Eukaryota; kingdom Viridiplantae; phylum Streptophyta; class Magnoliopsida; order Caryophyllales; family Amaranthaceae; genus Spinacia; species Spinacia oleracea. The sequence goes on from NC_079488.1 coordinate 45,690,087, forward strand.
CCGCATGATTTATGTTTTGTCATACTTTGAGCCTCAATTGTTTCCTGCATCTCTAGCCGAACCTTCTCCACTGTTTCCATAGCATAGTCGCCGGCGTTGGTGGCCAGGTGCACCTGCCTTTGGAGCTGACTGGTAACGTCAGCACGCCAGCGCTTAAAGCCCTCGGCTTTAATAAGCAACTACAAGAGGAAGACAAATTAAATGAATTACTAAAGTACCAAGAAATGAGCGGCATATGAAGCATACTTACATCCAAAAGAGTTGCCTGCATGGCCCCAAACTGAGCATCTGCCGCCGGAGGAAACTGTTCCACATAATCCTTAGGCACGGCCTTGATCACCGCCGAGATAATCTTAGCTTTATCCCGCGAAGAAAAATGCCGTGACGGAGTTATGTTGCGAATATCCTCGTCCAATGCCGCCTGCCTACTAGGAGCTGAGCCGATAGAGGAAATGATTAGTTCAGTAGAACTTATACATTAATCCGAAACTTACCAGGATTCTCATTAGCTCGATGACGAGGCGCCTCTGTAGCTTGAGCCGTCTGAGCCGCCGGCTGCTCGTCCTCACCGTCGAGAATCTCAACGGAGGATGGTGAAGGAACTCTCTTACTCGGGCCAGCCTCTCCCCTGGCATCACCCCTCCTAACCGAACCCTCTGGCGGGGGATGCTGCCTCAATGGAGTCACAGCCACGGGGACAACCTCGATTGGGGAATCCGCCGACCCCTCAGCAGCGTCCTCCTTCTTGGGATGCTTGATCCCCGCTTTAACCCGTGGACGCTTCCCTGCCGTAGAGGCAGTTTTGTCCTCGGCCTTGCGCTTGGGGCCGGCCTGACTCTTCTCGCCCTTCTACAAAAACAAAGCGGCAATTAAAATAAAGAAAAATGTCGAACCTCATTTCGTACCAGAAAAAGATGACAAAATAATAAACTTACTTTCGCCGGTGCTCCTCTGACGATTCCCTTAAACTTCTGGTCAACCATCTGCGTCAACCACTCCTTGGTACTGATTCCTCCTTTCTCCTGAGCTGGAAGCTTAGACATGGCAACAGCTGTAAAAACGAGAAATTGTGTGTATTTGTTAGTAAAGCAAAAAACATCCAATCCAATAAATAAGAATGCCCTGATACCTTGGTCTAACCCATGATCTAGACCAACTGCCGACAAAAACACTGGGTTCTTAAACTGAGAACAAGACGGGAGCCAAGACTTAGGGATATTCAAATTCTTGCCCTGCACTGCCACCGTTTCAGCTTGAAAGTGGACAGCAATTTGGTCCCACTCTTGCGCAGTCAGGGCCGGCAACTCTTCATTCCCTCCTGTAAAACGAGGTTCCAACTGCCAGCGGCTGAACTTCAGCTACTTCTCCTGATCAGCGGTCCACATCACCACCCACCTTAATCTCCAAAGGTGATGCTTGGACGGCTTATCAAAGGTAGTAGCATACTCCCCTTTGTTTGCCAACTGGAACCAACCTTCGGCTCCCTTGACTTTCTGGAAACGCACCAACCTAAGGAAGGTATTAAAAGACGGTCTCAAACCCAATAGTTCACACTTAGCCACGTACCCCAGTACGTTCGTCCACGAATTGGGGATCAGTTGGCAGAGGCCAACACCGAACCCATCAAGAACTTCCTCCACAAAAGGATGAACAGGAAAACGTAAACCACTTTTGAAAGCTCCACTATACACTGGAAACTTACCAGGGCCCACGTCAAAAATAGTGGACGCCTCACTTTCAGGAAATCTCATATCATACCCGGGACCGATATTCATGCCCGCGGCATAATCCTCCCTATGCTTTTCAAGCCATTTCAACCATTTTGGATCAGCACCAATCTGATATGCGGAGACTTCACCATTTTCCCCCTGTACACCCACAGTAGCGACTTGAGGCTCCTCAACCGCCTCGTCCTCAGCATTTTCACCTATAACCTCACCGTCTCTCTTATCCTGCTCTGACTCCTCGAACGAGTCGGCGGGTTGTTTAGACGGACCAGCATCCTCCATCTCCTCCATCCAAAATTCATCAAAATAAGTAGTTTCACGACGAGAGCTCTGAGCCTCGCCTGGAGGAGTCCGGCTTATTTCTCCTGCCGGCACTCTGATGGATCTCCCTGCTGAAAAAGAAGGGTCCATCTGTTTCCCCCTTAGCCGTAAGTCAACTATATTTGCAGTCTTTTTCGTCCTCGCCATCGTGTCCTGCATAAGAGGCATAATGGGAGGCCGAACTTAACGACGGGCTTAAAAATGAGGGATATTGGTGCGGCGCATATCATACCACCATATCCAGAAGTTCCAACCATAACGGCTCAAGAACCTTGGCACCGTCAAAATAACGGACAGTGCAAAAAATTGACGAAGATCAATGTGCATTAAAAAAAAACAACTTAGAAACGGCTGAGAAATGAAATCCAAGAAATTCGAAAATTTAAAAGAATTACCTAAAAAAGGTTGGAAATGATGACTATGAAACTGGGCGGCGCAAGGAATGGACGGAACAGTCGTAATACACCTTCCTCGTCCATGAGACTTGCAGACCTGAAGAACTTGTCAGAGCTTCTCTGTAAATTCTCTCTCTAAAACAAGGAAGGCAAATTTTTGAAAGTAAAAAACAAATTTTTACTCTCCTTCCCCTATAAATAGGGGGATAAAATTGGAAAAGCCGCCACGTAGCGCCCTTCCCTTAGTCCCAAGAATTTGTTCAAGAAATCGAACAGTCAAGAACGGATAGTATCAAAGCCATTTTACTCTACTACCCTTCTTGAGGGGCAAATGATGTGGGTAAAATTACCCTGCCAGCATGGTCCAATTACATCTTGCCACGTGGCACGCCCCAGTAGGCGGGTTGCCCACCTGGCATATGTAACAAAACCTTCAAAGAATGATTTATGGCTGATGTACTATGTACACACCCTTGAAGCCAATGCCCCAATAAAGGGAAGGTTATGACAAGGACACTTGTCATGTCACTATTTCCTAGCCAATCATATGCCTTCTTTTTACACACATCATTTGCTAGGGTTTACCCCCAAAAGGGGGATGATATAAATAATCTCAATTCCCATGAAAGAGGGACACTATTTTCTAGGGTTTACCCCCAAAAGGGGGATGATATAAATAATCTCAATTCCCATGAAAGAGGGACACAAGTTCCTAGATAGAAAATATATTCAAATTCACACTAGTAAATGCTTTCTTTTTACTAAGCACCTCTTCCTTAAAACCCTAATCTTACTTAAGCATTGGAGGGAATATTGAAGAAAATATGTCCTTCACCCAAGGTGCATTAATTCTAATACCAAGGTTCAGATTAATTGCTAACAATTAATTCAGTGAGATCAAGTGATCGGAACAGCTAGCTGGAGCAATGCTTCCGATCAGTGAGTTCTAATGGATATTGAACTCAAAACTTACTCTTGACTGAACCTACAAGGTCACACCAATGACACGTAACAGATCACCGGATTAAATGAATCGGAAATTCATTTAATAGCCTTTCGGGATTTAAGTTGGAAACGTATTATACGATACGACCTTGCATCGGAATCGTATATCGTATCGCGAATATTCGTAAGCTAGGCAAGACGAATAAATCGTATCGTACGACAGTGATTCGTCGTATACGAAACGATAAATAATATATCAGAAATATATTTAATCGCAAATACGAGGAGCGGCCCACGAGCCGAGTGCACGAAGCACTCAAGGCCCATGGGCGCGCACACGACTAGGCGAGCAAGCAAAGCAAACGCAGCAGCAGCGAGGCCCTTGTGGCGCGGAGCTGTGCACGTGCATGCGGGCCGAGACCACGACACAGCAGCAACGCGACCCACGGCCCACTGGCTGTGCGTGTCCGTGTGTTTGGCGTGCGGGCTTGCTAGCCGGCCTTGCCTCATGGCTTGGTCGGTTAGTAAGGTTATGTAAATAACCTTACAACCTATTTTCCAACTTACTACAATCATAACACAATACACACAACCCTAGGAGAAAACAGAGAACCCTAATTCCTCTGTGCCTCCATAGTGTGTTCATCCCAAAAGGCAAAGTATCTTGAGCGATTGTCTAAGCTACGATAATCAAGACGGATCTGAACGTGTCGGTGAACCAAGTAGAGGAACGACAAGTGGAGTTCTTTGTTCGTGTCGGTTGACATATTATTGTGGAAAACACGCTTCGAATGTAAGTTTGCTTAATCTGTGCTTTATACATGTTTCCTGGCTTTGGGGATTGTTCCGCACATGTTATTATGTTTAACTGTATTCCCCTACAAATATTCCTACGGGAATATTCTTGTTTTGCATGAAACGCAACCCGACGTGGACTGGACTTGGCTCTACGTGGAACCGGATACCTACTCGTCATCAACCATTGGAAAAACTCCCACAACACATGCAGTGCATTTAGTTATCGGATGTATCTTCTCGCATCCTCGTTTTGAAGAAACCCTAGATCAGCTTCAGTTGGTGTCCCAAGAAGCTGAAAAGAAGAGAAAACTTGGATCAGTACTCAAGCTAAACATGAAAATATTAAACTAACTTATCTTTTACAACTAATAGTGTTTGATGTGAGAAATACAAAAAGTATTCACTGCAAAGACTGCAAACAATGAATGCTTCTTATTCATATGAAATGAAACAGCAGAACACAAAATATACAAGGTTTGTCTACTAAAATCATGTCATATCCTGAATTATATGAAGGGGTTGGAACAATGTCACATTTATTGTTCAAACTCGGCAATGTATTACTAGTTTGTTTGCGGACAAGAATCTCACCTCTGTCAACAACCGCATTTGGTGAACATGGTCCTTGCCAAGAAACAAAAGCCTTCTGCTCATGAGCTCCATGAATATGCAGCCCACATACCACAACATGATGTGATAGTTCTGGTGCAACAATGCCATCTTCGCGTCCTATCCATAGGTGAACTAAGCTGTTGTTGTTTTTAGGATATGGGTTGGTCAGTTCCAATGGGTTGAGGTCCCAGGAGCCGTATGCAACTGCAGTATCTCTGTACAAGGACTCATATAATCCTTTCTGGGCAATCATATCCTGTTAGGCAACATAATCACATCTCATGCCAAGACTCCACTACAATGGAAGAATTACACTATAACTAATCAACTAATCTCACACCATGTAATAAAATAATATAAAGAAAATCCAAATCAACAACAAAATTACAACATATGAATCAAATTAATATAATAACACAAACAAATTGCAATGATTAAATCACAAGCAGCTTAGAGTATCAAATTATAGAACATAAAAATCGGAAAACTTTGAATTATGTCCATTTTGCAAAATTTGAATGTCCAACATCAATTAGCATGAAAATGCTGCAGAAATCAAATTCAAAAAGTACGACAGAGGCCTAGTACCTTATTTTGAAGGTTGGCCTGAAAGGAACAAGTAACTCCAACACATACCTCAAATTGTAAGATTCCATAGATTAGCAAACCAAAACCCTAAAATTAACCAAAAACAACAAATTAATACTCCCTCTGTCCCAGATTAGTTGTTACACTTTCCTTTTCTGTCCGTCCTAGATTAGTTGTTACACTTCTAAATTAGGAATAACCCCACAATTATTATATTGTCTCTCTCTTCCCACTAACTTTTTTTTATCCCCACACTCTCTCTCATTCAATTAAAAAAATACCCTACTAACTCCTATCACATCTACTTTTTCAATAAAATAACAATTCACTACTACAAAATAGGGAATAGAAAACGCTGAATAGAGGACGGTTAAGTTTGTTAAGCGTTGTCTAGGTGTATAGAGAACGCATTTCTCTCTTAACAGTTGTGTGAAAAAAAGAATAGAGGGCGGTTACCTTACCTAACCGTCTTATATTCTTTACCATTAATAATAAAAAAAATTAAAATTTAAAATACGTGTAAAATATAAAACTGTTTTCAAGATAACTGTTTTGTATTCTTTTACAAAACTATTTTACGTAAAATAAAAAAAACCTTAATTTAACCAAATCAATTTTTAAAAAAAAAAATTCAAAAGAAAATACCAAAGCAATTAAACTTTTAGGAGTTAGGCGGCAGAACGTGATTTCCTAAAAGTTAGTCGCGCAATATTTCAGAACCCTATGAAAACCACCCCAATACCTCTGCTCGCAAAAACCCGCAAACCCTCTCTACCGCCGCTCTGCACCGTCGTTTTTCACTCTTCAGCGCCTCTCCCTTGCACCTCTTTCCGGCGGCCTCCCAACCTCCGGTAAAACTCTCAAAAAACCACTCCCTCTGCTCGCAAGAAAACTCGCAAAACTCTGCACCGCCGCTCTGCACCACCGCTCCTCACTCTGCACCGCCGCTCCCTTGCACCTCTTTCCGTCCGCCTCCCAACCTCCTGTAAAACCCGGCTTCCCCACCGCTTCCACGGTTAGTGTGCTTAATTCTGTTTTTATACGATTTCATTCATATAACCCAGTGATTATTGAATATTTGTAATTATCTAATTCTAATATGTGCTTAATTCGGTGAGTGATTGATTTGTTTTTTGTTTGTAATTCTAGTTAGTTCAATCATTTGTATGTTGCTTGGTTTTTTTTGGTTGGGAATTGCTCGTTTTGTTTGGTTATACGAATATATAGTTCTACCGAGGAAGGAAATGGTAGTTGTTGGATTCGCGGAATGCTGAGATCTTGTGGACTAAGGGTGTTGTGCTGTAACTGATTCGAGTTGAGTTTACCTGAGTTTTGAAGTGTTCATTTAAGCGACTTCTAGATGAGACGAGTTCAGCCAATCTCTAAATTTCGTTGTCACTTTCCAAGCTAATCCCAGGTTTTAACATTTGTTGAGTATGCCTTAATAAGAAGGTATTTTTTGTAAAATAATGGCAAAATTAGGAGGATAGGTAGTTGCAATTATTTAGGAACTTGACTTGCTAACTCGAATCACTTGCTAACTTTATCATTTATGCAGGCATTTGTACCGCAGTATGTTCACTTTTTACTGTCATATAAAGTTGAACACGTGAACCGCAGTATGTTTACTTTCTCTTTTTTGTTTGCTTATTCTGTATTGTCATATCATACTTGATGGTGCTTTGTGATGCTGCTACTGAAATTATTTATAATCAATAAATTTTTATGTATGTGTTAGACCTAGCAGATGATCACATCATCACAAGTTAGATTTTACAGTGTTCGTTTCTCTACTTTTTGCAGAGTGGTACCGGCTATCTGAACTTTCTCTTGGAACTGATTAGTGGAAGATTGAAGTTGATCAAACAAGGAGATTCTTTATTTTTGGTAATGTTGTTGTGGTTATTGTTTCTTTTTACTCTTTGTTTTGGAACTATCGTGGAATTGGACGAGTTTTTATTGTGTGTTTCCTAGTGGACTTGGATTCCGTACAAAGGGCAAAACACAAATACAAGGCTGCCTGAGAGAGGTGACTCAGGTGAGCGCGTTCTATTCATGGCTTTTATATGGTATTGATGAAAGGCAAGACAGAACATAACCTTTTATGATCTGCTTACTTTTTGTCGGGTTCTTCAGTTGCTACTCAGGCTGGCTATTAGCAGGTTTTCATTTCATCCAAGGTCAGAGATTCATCATATATAGAGACATGATGGGACATCTATTTGGTTAGTTTGCTCAAAGAACCATAAGTTTCATCTTTATTCAGAAGTCTTTCAAAAGTGTATATTGAAGCAGACACTTAACTGTGTAGGGAAGAAATTGTACTTTGTAACATGGTTTCTTCAATTTTCAACCTTCATTTTGGTAAATATGGGTTTCATCCTTCTCTGAGGCAGAGCACTGAAGGTATGTCTTTCATTTTACCTGTGAGGGGGTCGAAAAAGCACGAGGCTAATGCGTGACCTCGTCCCTCGTGGGCGTGACGTTGTCAGATCAAGTGTAATTGGATTTCCTGTGAGTTTACACCTAATTGACTAGTAATGTAGGAGTCGCCATTCAGTTTTTGAAGGAAATAATGCCCTTGGTCCAAGTATGCATTCTATGTTAAGTCTAATAAATGCGGTTCAGTATTAATTAACAAGTTAATAATTCAGTGAGATCAAGTGAGCTGAATGCCTAGCTAGAGGCCGCTTCAGTTCAAGTGGAATTAATGATATTAATCCACAGCTTACTCTTGACTGAACCCGTAGGGTCACACAAATAGTACGTAAACGGATCAAGTATTTAATGGCATTAAATACTCCATCTATGAATATTCGGAACCGACGGATCTTGGTTTCAGTGGGAGCTAAGATCGTCACAGGCAAGAAATGAATACTCCGGAAACGATGATATTGCCGGAAACGGAAATATGGATCGTATCGGAAATATGAATATTATCCAAGTCGTAGATGTTGCCGGAAACGGAAACATGGTACGTATCGGAAAATATTATTGGAAATGGAAATATTACCAGAATCGGAAATATTGCCGGAAACGGAAATATTGTCAGAATCGGAAATATTACCGGAATCGAAAAATAATTCCGGAAACGGAAATATTAAATATTTGTTCGAAACGGAAATTAATTCCGGAATCGGAAATATTAAATATTGTTCGTATCGGAAATAAATTCCGGAACTGGAAATTTAATCGGAAGCGTATCGTACGAATTAGCATCGGACGAGGCCTGCCGGACGAAGGCCCAGCACGAAGCCGGGCCATCGCCCAGCAAGCACGCACGCCACAAGCCCAGCCAAGGCAGCGCCCAGGCCTACCGCAAGGCAGGCCCAGCGCGCGCCAAGGCCACGGATGCGTGGGCCGCGCTGCGTGGGCTGCTGCTCGCACGCGCATGGGCAGCCCTTGTGGCTGCCGTGTGTGTGTGAGTTTGTGCTCATGCGTGATTCCTAAATCTACAAAAGTCAGTGTATGATTAAATTTCTATTCCTAATTGGATAAATTAATTAAATAGAATTCATGTAGGATTCTAATTTCAATTAATTCGTATCCTACTAGGATTACGATTCCTTTTCCATAACTCTATAAATAAAGGCCTATGGGTCATTATTTATACAACAAGGTTTAAGTATTCAAAACTAAGATTTTTAAGCAGAAAAATCAGCCAATATTCTTGCCTACCTAACCGAAAATATTAGAACCTTAAGGGCGATTCTAGTTGGTCAATCTTAAGGCGGATCCGGACGTGCTGTGGACTATCTACGGAGGGACGACACTTGGAGTCCTAAAGACTTGTTCTTGTTCGGTTCGGGCGCAGCTAGGGAAGGCACGCAACAAAGAGTATGCATCTAAACTATGCTAAATGATTATGTGTAAATAATATGTTTCCTGGCTTTATGGTTTTTCCGCATGATTTATGAACTGTCATATGAATCATAACCTAACAGTGGTATCACGAGCCCCTTATTATTTTCATAATCTAAATTGCATGAACATGGTTAAATATTACAAATTTGCAAGAATTAAAAGGGGTGATTAATTTTCGTAATTGTTAATTAATTGCAAATTGCGTTTATTTAATTATACGTACGCAGTTTTTCGGCAGTTTCTTCGTTACTCATCCGAATTGAGTGATTTTTGTGTCAATTCCGCATGTAAAAGGCATTCTAAAATTTTGACAAAAATAGTATTTTTCTGCCGAACCCAGAATTCTCAAATTCGAAGCCTAACTATGACTTTTCGAAGGTTTTAGTTTTTCGAATGCAAAATTTCGTAAATTTAAGATGTTAAATTAAATATTTGCGATTCTTGTTGATAAATCTTGAATTTTTGATTGACCTACTGCATATGTTTAACAAGTTTGAATGCCTAGTCTTGTTAATTATGCAATCTAATTTGTAATTATGATTAATTTGTTGAAAATTAGAATAATTTAGAATTAATTTGATTTTCATAATTAATTGTAATTTAATTAGAAACCTATGATTAAAAACCACCATAAAAATTGTAAATTTATGATAAATTTTAAATTTTTATGACCTAGACTTGAATCCATAACAATCGGAAATCAATTGGATAATAAATTTTCGATTTTTCGCCCTAAAATTATGAAATTAATAATATTTATTAATTTGTCATTAATTTTAAATATAAATTTTGAATTTTTTATGCGATTCGTTCATATAACTTGCACGCACGAAGCAATGGACGCTTCGTGTTACCCTTAAGGGGTGTTGTATAATGCGGGCATGCGACGACGAGCAAGGGAGCTCGTCGCCCGTGCGGCACGAATGCAATGAGCAAGGGCGTAGTGCACGAGCACAAGGCAGCAGCCCTGCCTTGTGTCGTGTGCCACGAGCAATGAACGAATGGGCATGGGCGAAGGGCGAGCCAAGGCAGTCGCGTGTGGGCAGCAAGCGAGCTGCGCCACAGCGCGCGCTGCCTCGCACAAGAGCGCGCAGCCTCGCGCGCAGCGAGCGCAAGCTCGCGTGCCACGAGCGCTGCGCCCAGCATTACTCGCGCGCACAGCGCGCGATGTCGCGCCCCAGCGAGCGATGGCTCGCGCGCGCAGCGAGCGATGTCGCGCGCCCAGCGAGCGATGTCGCGCGCCCAGCGAGCGATGGCTCGCGCGCACAGCGCGCGATGTCGCGCGCCCAGCGAGCGATGTTGCGCGCGCGCACTGCGAGCGATAGCTCGCGTGCGATGAGCGCTGGCGCGCGCAGCGAGCACAATGTGTGCGGAGGCTTGCGATAGGGAAGCAGCAGCTATGCGACGAGCGCATGGGCTGCGCGCACATGGCCAGCAATGGCTGTGTGCGTACGGTCCATGGGCGTGCAACGCGTAGGGTGTTTGCATTACGATTAGATCGTTTTGAATGTTTAATTTGAAAAATTTCAGTTCACGTAATTTTAATTAATTTTAAAATTAATAAATTGAATTATTTTCTTGGATTTTAATTTTGAATATTATAATTATAATAAATGTTATTTATTCTAATTATTTTACTAAAATTAAAATCATGAATTAATTTAAATACGACTGAAATTAAATTAAATTTTTGGATTCAATTATAAATTGATATGAGCTTTAAATTTTAATTAAATTTGTATGTTTCCGGTTGGACTAGAAATACATTTTTATGTTTAAAATTGGTAAAGCATATGAATTTATTGGTTTAAGTGGGAGCGCTTTTTAGTCATAAACTCTTGATTAGGTCTACAAATCCTTAAGGTTAAAACAACTTGATTAGAATTAATAAGGACTGAATAATTGGTAGATTATTGGTGCCCTTGATTAATTGCTGCAAATGTTTACGTGATGCATAATGTGTTTTACTAACCAGCTATGTGGGCCATTCATGATAATGAATGGGTGAATGGTATATATTGTATATGTACTGTTTTGCAGGTTATGAAGTGACTAGTATGGCCCAAATAGGATAGAAAATATGGTCTGCGTACCATTAATTTGAATGTAATTGGTCTAAAGTACCAAAGTTATTTTTCAATTCAAATATGGTCTGCGAACCATCAAATAGTTGTAATTAGTTATAGCTTATCCTATTTGAAGAAAATGGTGCCTCCCACGGAGATTTTCAAGACGGACTTTGAAGTCAAAGCTTCAAGATGAAGTCGGGCCATACTAGATCACAAATATCTTATGCATGTTTTAAGTTATTTATTGTTTTAAATATGTCTTAAAATGCATGAGATCAAAAGCTTGATTATGTTGCATGATTAAGGATTTTAGTTCACTTAAAATCTAACCAACATAGTAAGAACCTTAAGTTCCAAACCTAAAAATTGAGTTAAAAGGTGCCATGCCAAAATATACACTTGCTTGGATATCCTTTACATCAATCTAGTAATAGTTTTCGCTCAGCGAGGTGTTACTTATTGGTCCTAAAGGGGCAAGGTACACAAATAATTGTGAGTACATGTTAGTTTTGGTGAAACTCAACGATATAAGTAAGGAGTCCTTTTATGTCGTGGCAAATTCGATAGGTTTTCCTAATAAGTTCTTAGACGTACCTATCAACCAAGAATAGTTTCTAGACTATTAGCAAAAGGCTTTTGCTTACCTAAGATGTTCTAGGATTAAGTCGACAAACCGTGCTTAGTTCTTCAATGATTTTAGGATCTTGGAATCATTTTATTCACACCTGCCGGAACACATAACTTGAATAAAATGCTTAATAAACATTGAATTATGCATGTATGCTAGAATTTAAGTTTATTAAGAGAAACTGTGAATGGTTATTTATTTGTTTATTCTTTTCAATTGTAGTTTTTTAATATGGCAAACAACAATTCATTCAACATTCGATCAATTCTCGAAAAGGAGAAGTTGAACGGGAAAAACTTCCTTGACTGGCAAAGGAACTTGCAAATAGTTCTTATGCAGGAAGAAAAGGAGTATGTCCTAGATGAGGCGATGCCCGAAGCTCCAGGCGACGGGGTCACTCAGGCAGCCCTCAATCGTTGGATTGATGCCAACAAGGATGTGAAATGTCTAATGCTCGCCACCATGAGTGCAGATCTGCAGAAAACGTTCATCAACTCAGATGCTTTCACAATCATCAGTGAGTTGAAGAACATGTTCCAAGATCTGGCTCGAGTCGAAAGATTCGAGACTCATAGGCAAATTCTTGAGACCAAGCTTAAGAAAGGCGAGCCCGTAAGTCCACATGTTCTCAAAATGATTGGACTCATTGAGAATATGAGTCGGCTGGATCAGCAATTTTCTCAGGAAATGGCTATAGACACCATCCTCCATTCTCTTCATAGCGGGTATGATCAGTTCAAACTGAACTACAGTATGAATAGTCTGGACAAAACGCTCACTGAGCTTCACGGTATGCTGAAGACCGCTGAAAAGACGCTCAAAAGTGATAAGCAGGATGTGCTTATGGTGCGTGGGGGCAAGTTCAAGAAATCTGGAAAGAAGAGGAATGCTAAGAAAGGTGGCAACAAGGCCAGCCCAACTAAGCAAACTGGCGCCAAATCTGCAAAGAGGAAGGTCAGTCAACCCACTTCTGAATCCGAATGCTTCTACTGCAAGAAGAAGGGGCATTGGAAGAGAGATTGCTTGAAGCTAAAGGAAGATCAGAAGAACGGAACAGTCGTTCCATCTTCAGGTATTTTCGTTATAGACTGTATACTTGCTAATTCAACTTCTTGGGTATTAGATACAGGTTGTGGCTCACACTTATGTTCCAATCCACAGGGACTAAGAAGAAGTAGAAAGTTAAGCAAGGGTGAAGTCGACCTACGAGTGGGAAATGGAGCACGGATTGCTGCATTAGCTGTAGGAACTTACTATTTGTCGTTGCCCTCCGGGCTAGTTTTGGAACTGGAAGAATGTTTCCATGTTCCAAGTCTTACTAAAAACATCATTTCAGTTTCTTGCTTAGATGCTAAGGGATTTTCCTTTATAATAAAAGACAATAGTTGTTCGTTTTATTTTGAAGAGATGTTTTATGGATCTGCTAGATTAGTCAATGGACTTTATTTATTAGATCACGACAAACAAGTATATAACATAAATACCAAAAAGGCCAAAAAGGATGATTCAGATCTCACCTATCTGTGGCATTGTCGATTAGGCCATATAAACTTGAAACGCTTAGAAAGACTTCAAAGGGAAGGAATTCTAGAACCATTTGACTTAGAGGATTATGGTAAATGCGAATCATGTTTACTTGGCAAAATGACAAAGCAACCTTTCTCTAAAGTTGGAGAAAGAGCAAATGAACTATTGGGTTTAATCCATACAGATGTATGTGGACCAATGAGTACAAATGCTAGAGGTGGTTTCAGCTACTTTATCACTTTCACTGATGACTTCAGTAGGTATGGTTATGTCTACCTAATGAAGCATAAGTCTGAATCCTTTGACAAATTCAAGGAATTTCAGAGTGAAGTAGAGAATCAATTAGGCAAGAAGATCAAGGCACTGCGGTCTGATAGAGGCGGTGAATATCTGAGCTATGAATTTGATGACCATCTGAAAGAATGTGGAATTCTATCAGAATTGACTCCTCCTGGAACACCACAATGGAACGGTGTGTCAGAACGGAGGAACAGAACCTTGCTAGACATGGTCAGGTCAATGATGGGTCAGGCCGAACTTCCATTAGAATTTTGGGGACATGCACTAAATACAGCTGCACTCACTATAAATAGAGCTCCGTCTAAAGCTGTCGAAAAGACTCCATACGAATTATGGTTTGGAAAGCCTCCAAATGTGTCTTTTCTTAAGATTTGGGGATGTGAAGTATACGTCAAACGATTAATTTCAGACAAACTTCATCCAAAATCTGACAAATGTATCCTTGTGGGCTATCCAAAGGAAACAAAGGGGTATTACTTCTACAATACATCTGAGAACAAAGTGTTTGTTGCTCGAGATGGTGTCTTTTTGGAGAAGGATCACATTTCCAAAATGACAAGTGGGAGAAAAGTAGACCTCGAAGAAATTCGAGTCGAACAACAAACTCTAGAGAATGCTCAAGATGACATTCAAGATGAAACTCAGAGATCTTTAGAAGAATCTGGTGAGAATCATGGTCAATCTAGAAATGTTACCCCGCATAGATCGCAAAGATATAGATCTCAACCGGAAAGGTACTTAGGTATTTTGACGAACGAGAGCTATGACGTTCTATTACTTGAAAGTGATGAACCTGCGACTTACAAGCAAGCTATGACGAGCCCTAGCTCCAAGCAATGGCAAGAAGCCATGCAATCTGAATTAGACTCCATGTCTGAAAACCAAGTATGGGATTTGGTCGATTAGCCAGATGGCTACCAAGCCATTGGAAGCAAATGGGTTTTCAAACTGAAAAAGGACAAGGATGGGAAACTTGAAGTTTTCAAAGCTAGATTGGTTGCAAAAGGTTACAGGCAAGTCCACGGTGTGGATTACGATGAAACCTTTTCACCAGTTGCAATGCTAAAGTCTATTCGAATAATGTTAGCAATCGCTGCATATTACGATTACGAAATATGGCAGATGGATGTCAAAACTGCTTTCTTAAACGGCGTTTTAACAGAAACTGTGTTTATGACACAGCCTGAAGGTTTTGAGGATCCAAAGAATGCTAAAAAGGTATGCAAGCTAAAGAAGTCAATCTACGGATTGAAGCAGGCATCCAGGAGCTGGAATATACGTTTTGATGAAGCAGTCAGTGACTTTGGTTTCATCAAGAACGCGGACGAATCTTGTGTATACAAGAAGGTCAGTGGGAGCAAAATTGCTTTCCTAGTATTATATGTCGACGACATATTGCTTATCGGAAATGACATTCCTATGTTGAACTCTGTCAAGATTTGGCTTGGGAAATGTTTTTCGATGAAGGATCTAGGAGAAGCACAGTACATATTGGGCATCAAGATTTACAGAGATAGATCTAAAAGGATGATTGGACTTAGTCAAAGCACTTATATCAATAAGGTGCTTGATAGGTTCAAGATGGCGGACTCCAAGCGAGGCTACCTACCCATGTCTCATGGAAGGACTCTAAGCAAGACTCAGTGCCCAAAAACACTTGATGAGCGTAGACGAATGAATGGGATTCCATATGCATCATTGATTGGTTCAATAATGTATGCTATGATATGTACACGCCCGGATGTTGCGTACGCACTCAGTGCTACGAGCAGATACCAGTCAGACCCAGGAGAGGCGCATTGGACTGCTGCCAAGAACATTCTGAAGTACCTGAAAAGGCACAAAGATGACTTCCTGGTCTATGGTGGAGATGATGAATTAATTGTTAAAGGCTATACGGACGCAAGTTTCCAAACCGACAAAGATGATTTCAGATCACAGTCTGGGTTTGTCTTCTGCCTCAACGGAGGAGCAGTAAGCTGGAAAAGTGCTAAGCAAAGCACCATTGCGGATTCTACAACTGAAGCGGAGTACATTGCTGCACATGAAGCAGCAAAGGAAGCTATATGGCTAAGGAAGTTCATAGGAGAACTTGGTGTAGTCCCCTCCATTAAAGGACCAATAGCCCTGTATTGTGATAATAACGGAGCTATTGCACAGGCAAAAGAGCCTAGACACCACCAGAGAGTCAAGCATGTACTTCGTAGATTTCACCTTCTACGAGAGTTCGTTGAAAGAAAAGAAGTCGAGATAAGCAAAATTGGAACTGATGACAACATATCAGATCCATTAACTAAACCTCTGCCGCAAGCGAAGCACAACTCGCACACTGCAGCTATGGGAATCAAGCATATTGGCTTTGATGTCTCTGTTTAATGTTTTAAAGTTTTAGAGTTTAAATCTTTGTAAAACATTATTGGTTAATCATTCACAATAAATGAAAGGAATTCATTTTTCCATTTAATTTGTGGTTTATTAAATGATGAGTCCCTTCAACTTGACGATATATTCAAGATAGACTGTCAGGACCAGTCCTGTGACTAAGAAATGTCTATCAAGTGAACTTGAATGTCAAAGGTTGAAAATGGTCCCTAATCGGAGTTTTCTATAAAATTGGACGCATAGAAAACGTTAGACGATTAGAATGCAAGATGACTAGTAGTTCTGTTTCTTGAACTATGTGGACATGGCAATGTCATAATCATTTGCATAGATACTTACTTTGGGAAGACTAGTATCGGACAAGACCTATGAAACTTTACTGTAAGAGATGAAAGTCTGTCATAAGTAAATTTCATTAAATTATTAGACACTAAATCCTCAATACCTGAGTGATTTGAGATTACTTGTTTGAGAACTGGTTGCTTTGACGTTGACCAACCGTCGCACCGTAAAAGGAGGCTATAAAGGCAACGCTCAGGTAATCACCTATCAAACGAAGTCTAATCTCAAGATCGCAAGATTGGGATTGTCCTCCCATAAATCGGGATGAGATGCTTAAAAGTTGTACAAGGCCACTCGGAGAGCTAGAAACTGTGAAATGCATGGCCGTGCTCGGATGAATCATAGGCTATGATTATCTGTTTATTTGATCAGTTGAACTCTGAAACCGAGGAACACCTCTGGACATAATAAGGATGACAACTCTTACCTTATGTTCAAGAGCAAGCATCGAGCGACAAAGGAATTAGGAAATGCACACTTGTCCCTAAGGACAAGTGGGAGACTGAAGGAAATAATGCCCTTGGTCCAAGTATGCATTCTATGTTAAGTCTAATAAATGCGGTTCAGTATTAATTAACAAGTTAATAATTCAGTGAGATCAAGTGAGCTGAATGCCTAGCTAGAGGCCGCTTAGGTTCAAGTGGAATTAATGATATTAATCCACAGCTTACTCTTGACTGAACCCGTAGGGTCACACAAATAGTACGTAAACGGATCAAGTATTTAATGGCATTAAATACTCCATCTATGAATATTCGGAACCGACGGATCTTGGTTTCAGTGGGAGCTAAGATCGTCACAGGCAAGAAATGAATACTCTGGAAACGATGATATTGCCGGAAACGGAAATATGGATCGTATCGGAAATATGAATATTATCCAAGTCGTAGATGTTGCCGGAAACGGAAACATGGTACGTATCGGAAAATATTATTGGAAATGGAAATATTACCAGAATCGGAAATATTGCCGGAAACGGAAATATTGTCAGAATCGGAAATATTACCGGAATAGAAAAATAATTCCGGAAACGGAAATATTAAATATTTGTTCGAAACGGAAATTAATTCCGGAATCAGAAATATTAAATATTGTTCGTATCGGACTTAAATTCCGGAACTGGAAATTTAATCGGAAGCGTATCGTACGAATTAGCATCGGACGAGGCCTGCCGGACGAAGGCCCAGCACGAAGCCGGGCCATCGCCCAGCAAGCACGCACGCCACAAGCCCAGCCAAGGCAGCGCCCAGGCCTACCGCAAGGCAGGCCCAGCGCGCGCCAAGGCCACGGATGCGTGGGCCGCGCTGCGTGGGCTGCTGCTCGCACGCGCATGGGCAGCCCTTGTGGCTGCCGTGTGTGTGTGAGTTTGTGCTCATGCGTGATTCCTAAATCTACAAAAGTCAGTGTATGATTAAATTTCAATTCCTAATTGGATAAATTAATTAAATAGAATTCATGTAGGATTCTAATTTCAATTAATTCGTATCCTACTAGGATTACGATTCCTTTTCCATAACTCTATAAATAAAGGCCTAGGGGTCATTATTTATACAACAAGTTTTAAGTATTCAAAACTAAGATTTTTAAGCAGAAAAATCAGCCAATATTCTTGCTTACCTAACCGAAAATATTAGAACCTTAAGGGCGATTCTAGTTGGTCAATCTTAAGGCGGATCCGGACGTGCTGTGGACTATCTACGGAGGGACGACACTTGGAGTCCTAAAGACTTGTTCTTGTTCGGTTCGGGCGCAGCTAGGGAAGGCACGCAACAAAGAGTATGCATCTAAACTATGCTAAATGATTATGTGTAAATAATATGTTTCCTGGCTTTATGGTTTTTCCGCATGATTTATGAACTGTCATATGAATCATAACCTAACAGTTTTTAACGACAATAAGAAAAAATGACAAAACCCGGTTATCGTGACATAAAGGGAGTGCAATTATGTTTGACCACGACGGCCATAGGTTCCCTTGTGATCCCTGGTGTGGGCATCGCTAAACGTACACCCGCAGGGCAGAGATTGAGAGTTCGGGGGACTGTAACTACCGAGAGGAGTGCTCTTCGATAACTCCAGAGGCAGGATATCCTTACTAGTTCAGCATAAATAATTGAAGGGACATGCGTTAACTATTAAACTACTCTAAATTGATTTCAGCAATATGCAACACATAATACTAAATCGATCGTGATTATCTTGTTTAGATGGATTTAAGGGACCTAGCATGATAATTCAAATGTCCAAGGTAATATCTTTATTAGGCGTGATAGAACAATTAGATTAATAGTTTAACAGTTTTATAAAAGGGTGATGAAAGAGATTAAATCATGCGAAGGGACACATTACAACGCACCCTTGAGAGGTGCGTTGTGGTTCTCAAAAAACTAACCACTTTGTCTTCGCTATTTCTCCTTTTATTTAACGAATCTCGAGTTTGCAAGCAAGGTTCCAGTATCCGGGCTTAATTCTTCAGCTACAAGGGACAGGATACGTTCGATTCGACTTTAGGGTCGATTGCGACAGAACGCGGGATCAATTTCGCAGCGTGAGGCTTAGGCTTAGGGGTTGGAGTCAATACTCAGATTATGAATTGTGCGTTCTTTTCACGTCGATTATGAGGCTGTATTTATAGGGGAGAGTTTGTGGAAAGATAGTTTTTTAGAAGACGAATCCAAGAAGAATTCGGAGAGAACACGTCCCCAGGTATTTTCAGCGCCCAGGGCTGGGCGCCGAAGATTTCGGCGCCCTGAACCAGGCGTTGAAAATAGGATCTGGGCCGCGTTTCCTTGTCAGATTTGGACTCGTAGAATACGGAGCCTTTGAGACTTATCCGAGTCTTTTAGTGCGTATTAACTTTATGACGAAATGCGTTTGGGCCCGTTACGAACTCTAGGTTCGTTAGGATTTTAATTAATACGTAACTCTTATTTTCGAATTATTCTAGGAACAGAATTCCTTTTGTAAATTCTATCTCTTTTAGGATTTATGTTGGAGTGCAACACCTAATTCTGACAGGTTTCTATCTTTTATGACTTGCCACTTTTAGCAACTACCCTTTACGGCAATTATTATTCTTAGCAGGTTTCTATAAATAGCAGGTTTGGCTAAAATGAAAAGGGTGATCGAGATTCGTTATTTTATAGGAGATGCGTTGCCAAGTGGAGATTTATGTTCTCATCATCGAACCTTCCCTTTCGGGAATGGGGAAAAAAGTAGGCGTCTACATTACCTCATCAATACTAGTGAAAGATTAAAAAAAAGTAGAAAAAATACAACTGTAAAAAGAACATTTATGCAAATATAAAGCAAGAATCTGTTACCAGTTAGTTAAACTTGTAATGGTCTTCTTACAGGAGATAAATATGGTGTTCAGTGACACAGCCATGAGGCTCCAGTATTTCATCATTTGGGCTGAACTGACTGTAGATGGTATTTTCTATGTTATCGACACGGGTTACGGTAAAATGAAGGTCTACAATCCAAGAATGGGTATGGATGCTCTTCAAGTCTTCTCTGTGAGCCGTGCTGCTGCTGACCAGCGTGCTGGACGTTCTGGTAGAACTGGGCCCGGCACTTGCTACCGTCTATATATAGAGAGTGCATATCTGAATGAGATTCTTCATAGTCCTGTTCTTGAAATTCTGAGGACAGGTCTTGGTAATGTTGTTTTGCTTCTGAAATCTCTCAAAATTGAGAACTTACTAGACTTTGATTTCATGGACCCACCTCCACAAGAAAACATCCTAAATTCCATGTACCAGTTGTGGGTACTGGGTGCCCTTAACAATGTCGGTGGCTTAACAGACCTCGGTTGGAAAATGGTGGAATTTCCGTTGGACTCGCCACTAGCAAAGATGCTACTGATGGGTGCAAAGCTGCATTGCCTCGATGAGGTGTTGACTATAGTGTCAATGCTTTCAGTTCCAACAGTATTCTTCCGTCCCAAAGACAGGGAAGAAGAGAGTGACCTGCTAGGGAAAAGTTATTTGTCCCTGAATCGGATCACTTAACCCTTCTCAATGTTTACCAACAATGCAAAAGCAACGAGTATCGAGGAGACTGGTGCAATGATCATTTTCTACAGGTTAAAGCTTTACCGAAGCAAATCACCTTTAAAAAAATGGTGGAATTTGCATATGAAGCTAACTTAAGTTTTCCATATTTTCGTTTTTCTGCAGGTTAAAGCTTTACGCAAGGCTAGGGAAGTAAGATCCCAACTTATGGAAATACTGAATCAACTTAAGATTACACTTCATCTGCTGATTGGGATATGGTTAGACAAGCTATATGTTCTGCATATTTCCACAATTCTGCTAAACAGAAGGGGATTGGTGAGTATGTTAACACAAGGAACGGAATTCCATGCCATTTGCACCCTAGCAGTGCTCTCTATAGATTAGGGTACACACCAGAGTACGTGGTTTACCACGAATTGCTGTTAACTACAAAAGAGTATATGCAGTTGTGCAAACTTAATGTGTTGAGTGTGATTTAAACTTCTTGGGGTTTCTAAGTATCAGGGCTAGTTTCTTTTCTAGTCTAAAATCAAATTCAGATGTGATGTGTGTTAATATCTATGTACTCCTGCAAATGTTATTCTTGAGCACTAGCATTGAACTGAAAACATGCTTTGTCCTGATATTCACACAGGCAACAGAGAGGAGCTAGAGATGTGCTGAATGAAACCACAGAAGCTCGTCTCCTCAAGAAGAGACAACTGAACACACACTGGCAGCATCCTTGAGACCACTGAACACACACTGGCAGCATGAACTGCATAGGTATTAATCTTTCTATTTATTGTAATCTCATTTTTGGGTTACCGTGGAGTTGACATTTCTTGTGTACTTAAATTAATAGAGATGAGGCTGGAACAACTGTTATTAAAACAGTCAAGCTAGATGCAGCTCTTGGAGGGAAGGCTGTGCAGCATAGGGAGCTCCAGGGTTTTGAATCAGACACATTTTTGTCGTACTTAAAACCATACATCTTACCTTTAGAGGGTGGAGTTGAATCTGGAGTTTTGTTGTACTTTGGTCTGCAAAGTTCTTTTTCGAATTATTGAAAATCAAGTGCGCTTGAGCAAAACGAATTTCAGGGAATATATTCCGCGGTGCAAGCTGAAGTGCTGCTCCTACTGATGTGCAGCTGGCTCATTCAAGAACACCACAGACTTGCACCGAAGTGCTGCTCCTACAGATGTGCAGCTGGCTCATTCAAGAACACCACAGACTGATTTTCTTTGCTTTATTACTGAACCAGTACGAAGAAGCTAGGGGAAGGGTATTCTTGTAATTTTTTTATTTTTTTCCATTTCTATTTTGTAAACGCATAAAGTAAATTGTAAAAGATACATTATTTTTTAATATACTTAATACTGGTTTATGCAAAAAAAAAAAAAAAAATTTAAAAAAGGTGGAATAGAGGACGGTTATCTAACACAAATGTCGTATATGTTTATGTAAAAAAAGAAGAATAGAGTACGCCTATCTAAGCAAGATGTCCTCTATTTTATTAAATAGATAACATTTAAGTGTCCCAACCGTTCTCTATTCTTTCTTTATTTTCTGATTTAAGGAAGGGAATAGATGACGGTTAGAGGAGACCACCGTCCTCTATTCATATGTATATAGAACGCCTACCCCAACCGTCCTCTAAACTATAGAGATCGTTTAGCAGGAGAACGGTCCTCAGGCGTCCTCTAAAGCCTATTTCAACAGTTCTCTATTCCCTTTTTTGTAGTAGTGATTGATAACCAAACAACCACTTATCACATAAAACTTTGTGCAAAAGTAAGTGTAACGACTATTCTGGGACGGAGGGAGTAGGAATTTTAGTGTTGTTTTCAGTACACTCAACAAATATATAGATGAACATATATTGAGTCTAATTAACAAATGTGGTTCCATAAAAAATCAATAATTCACAAACATCGCTAATTCAAAATAATACGAATTACGATACAAAACAGCTGCTTATGGTAAAGAATCAATTACAATTAAAATGAAAAATAACATTAATTAAGCAAATAATACGAATCTTATCACTAAAATACAGTAAAAATGAGATGATAAATTCGGAGTAATGACGAACTAGTAATTCAAATGCCAGCAAGAAAAAACGCAAAGAAGAAGAAGTTGAGCAAATATGATACCAGATGAACTTCGAATATGAGAAAATATGTGCGATTGGACCAAATTTCAGGCGGACTTAACCAAATTTCAGGCGAACTCAACCAAAACGCATAAAATTAGGGTTTATGAATAGAGAAATTGAAGATGGAGAGTGAGAGAGAAAGCTAAAATGAATATTTAGGGGAGAGCAAAAGAAATTGAGAAGAGAAAGCTAAATTGAAGATTTAAGGAGAGAAAGCTAAACCGAAGATTGGGAGGGGTTTTCATTTTGGGATTCTCAGAAAGAGAAATTGGGTGAAAGTTTGGTGTCTGCAGCTTCAAGGAGTTTGGCGATGTTTTTTAACAAAAAATAAAATTTTGATCAGAGAGGGCTTATTTCGAAAAGTCGCCCTTTTTAATTTAAATCAAAGAAGGCAGAGAACACTTTCGCCCTCTTTGTTTTTATCAACAAAGGCGGTGTTTGTTTGTCCTGTTTAATTTGTTCTACTAAGACGATTTAAAAGTTGCCTTTTTTTTTACAAAAAAATCGCCTTGGTTGCTCCTAATTCTTGTAGTGAGCGCAGCCTATCGGATATGCAAAAACAGCTTGATTTATGCTTAAACTAACCCCCAACTGTTTTAATTTTTTAGTAATAATCCCTAAAGTCGGCACATACCGAACGATGTAGGCCCAAAATATGGCTCACGACTTCAAATGTCATTGCCTGAAACAGACCAAGGAAAAGTCATGTCGTGTCAAAAGTTGGCGTCTCTTTTCCATGAATATGGCTCATACACGGCCCATGTCGGACTGGTTCTCGTAGTGCGAACATTTACCTTTACTAATTTAATTTTTTTTTGTTAACTCTATATGAGGGTCTGTCCATCGTGCCCTTGCTAAGTTTCTTAAATAATGTCCATAAACGGCTCATGACATATCACATACCTCTCGTAACGTATTAGGCTTACAAAAAGTTTGTGTTGTGTAGGATCAATTTATGGTCGGACAACCCATAGTCCGGCCCGGCCATGCCCATCTCTAATAATCCCCTTAAAATCCAAAAAAGTATAAGAGGAAAAATAGGTTATTGCGTTTGTGCTTGAGGGGCTCAAATTTGGGCAATAAGTTTTTGCGTTTCTGCTTTAGGGGCTCTAATAGGTTATTATGTAGGTTAATGTTCAGAATTGAAGTTATTATCTAATTTAAGTTGTGGTTAAAGGTGAGGTAACTTGTTGGAAAATTTAATTAAGGTTCTAAAGAGTAAAAAAAAGTGTAGGTATTACATTAACTAGTCTAATAACATCCATTAAAAAATGGACTTTTAAACTCGGTTTAGTAGGGAACTAGGGATGGATAAAGTTGAACACTTTGGGGTTTAGTCCTTCCACGTAGGTCATTAAATGTTGATGGTTGTCTAGTGTAACTGTGTCATAACGGCTCGTTTGGTATGTAATGGGGATAGGGATAAGGACAAGAATTGAGACAAGGATAGGCAATTGGACATGGAAAATTCCCTATATTTATCCCTATCCCTTATTTGGTATAGTATTGGATATATATTTAGGATAACATAACAAATTTATTATACTGTCCCTTTAAAATGATAAAGTTAAACAATACTTATATTAACAGAATTGGAGTATAAGGGTAAAGTAGTATTTTCCCACTTTAATGAGAAATCTTCATTCCTATATCTGCCTCTGATCCCCAGGTACAGAATATGAGGGATAAAGGATCATTTTATCCATATCCTTATCCCTCATTGATCACGGTTTCCTTATAAACAAACGGATAAGAGTGAGAAGGGATTATAAATTCTTATCCCCACCCTGTATCCCTCTAAACAAATGCCCCATAATGATATTAGAATCCATCTGCAGAATCTCCGACTTGATTAACACTGTAAGTAATCATGGTCATCTTTATTTATAAGGAAATAACTTATAAATACATGAAGTTTTTGAATTTTTTCGTGTCTTCCTATAAATACTGACGTATTAATTAATTTCTTGGATGGAAAAAGGATCATCTTATATTCTAATTGTAAAAAAAAAAAGTCAGTTCAAACAAAAAAATAAATCGTACTCTGTATATAATTTTTCATTTATCTAAGCAACTACGTAGTATATACTATGTACGTGCAACCTTTGTTTTTTATAGTTACAATATCGGATTGCATAATAAAATTCATGTACATCAATGACGGATCTTCTTGATGATCGGGGTGCACCTAAGCCCCATGCAAAAGATTTCGTAAAGTATTTTCAATTCTGACTACCTCCCTTAAAATTTTAACATAATGGAATAAGTTACATACAACACTATAATATATTTTTTAATTCTTCTACTGATTACTCTCATAAAACTGTTTATGATCACCACGGAGCGTATGCATAAACATTAGAACTATGATACTAATTTAAGTATACAATTATATGTGGATGATTATCGATCATATATTCATATAGGAAGCTGCACGTTTACCAGGATACGTACAAAAGCTTAGCTTGCATAGCAATTGGCCGGGGTGTTCGATCGATTTCAGGGACAGGTAGCCCCCAAGGCCGATAGAGTCTAATATTTAAAGCTACACGTAGTCGATCCGATTCATACATCGCAACAACTAAAATTATTGCTAATTCAACATCAATGTTTTACTTACTTCATTTAACCACTTTTAAGAAAAGTTTTTTTGGATTAAAATTGGACAAATAAAATGTGAGGAAGAGAGTAACTAATTCCAGCCAATTGAGGTTGGCATGAGTGGTTAAGGGCCTCTTGCCCCTTAACCAAGGTCTCGGGTTCAAGCCTTGGGAATGAAAAAAATCTCAACTGGGAGGGATGCTGCCATCGAGGTACCCATGCAAACTCCCACGGGAAATTAGTCCACCGCCTTCCCTCGTAGTAGAACCAAAAAACTAATTCCATCGAGGCCGGTCAAGGTCCAATAGATTAACTTTTTAAGCAATTCGTAATTGTCCCTTTATTTGTGCATACTTTTTTCACCTATCTATCTATTACTATATACTTCGTACTAAATAACACATGTATACGATAATGTTACGCCATGTATTTTAATTTTTTGGTACGCCACATATTTTTTATAAAAAGGTTTGATATTAGTATATGGAAATAATTCAAAAAAAGGAATAAATTAAATAATATCCATTAGGAAAATATTATTACATAGATTGCGATAAAATCAACTACTTTTGTTTTTTTTTTTTTAATGTAAAATCAATTCATTAATAGAAAGTCATACGACATCTACAACAGAAATCGAATTTAACAAATACATAACTAATTGAATCAAAAAGAGGTATTCCTTTATCAAAACTACCATCGTTGGGAAGATCTTGCACTGTGGGACATCTCTCGCACATATCGCTGGAACATACAGCATTTTCGAAGAGACGGTCTAACGATTTGTTGTAGCCGCGAGGACGGTTTCCATCCGATTCATCTAAGTCAATTTGAAATTTTGATAACTGGTTTGATCTCGTATAATTATTTATCAATGAACCGAAATCACGACGATACTCCACCAAAACTATACTAATACTAAGACCCAAATACTCAACTAATCCCACCATAGGGGAACTTACTACACTCACTAATCCCACCAGAGGGGAACTTACTACACTCACTAATCCCACCAGAGTGGAACTTACTACACTCAAACGATGTAGTTTTATTGAATCTGAAGACAAACACATGAATAATTAAACCAAAAGGGCCGAAAATAGTCAAATTTCCAAAGAAATTTGACTATTTCCGGCCTAGAAACCATTTCAAATTTGTAAAACCTAGAGAGAAAAAAAAGGGAGAAGGACGGCTAGGGTTTTTTTTTGTTAATATAAAATCAACTACTATAGGAAAAGTAGATTATACATGTAAAAAGCCTTAATAATTTTAACAAAAGAATAAAAAAAGATGCATGTCTTTCGAATGAGATAAAAGTTCTATTTACTACTTATTATGAAGTACATAAAATATCACACGGAAAGAATAAAAAAAAACAGTAAGTTAAGAAAGAATAAAAAAAACCCAAAAATTAAGGCTTATACAATACGAAACACACATAACAAATAATAATAATCCACGAAATATTAATTAGTTTGACTAAGTTGTTATGTTTATAATTAGTCGTAAACACACACCAAATATTTTTTTTCCGACTTAAATATTTTTCTCAATATCCTAAAATTCTAAAATATTAATAATTACCTTATAATTTGAACAAATGGCCATTTACTCTTATTTTCCTATTAACTTTTAAAACTTGATTGTATTTTACTTAATAATTTTTTAAATAAATTAGTGGGGAATGAAAAATAAAGAAATTATTTATTGACATCCGTGCATTGCACGGGGACTAACCTAATTGTATAAAATGTTTGTGGCATTTCTCTGGGCTTTACCCTTGATTATCACCCCAAAAAACAAAATTGGTGTGGCATAGTGATAGGATTTGCTTATTTGAACGACAAGGTTAGAAGTTCAAACATTAAGCATTCTAAAAAAATTGTAAGATTTCTCGGGGATTCTGGTAGTTATATTCTTAAAATAAGGTGACATTGTTGGCCGAACCTAGTTGTAAGTTAGGGTTTATTCACTTACTTTGACTTATTACGAATCAATTAATAAAATATTAGTTCAGATAAATTCTATATAAAAAAAAAATCCAGACAATTTAACACGCATATGTTAAATACGGATATGGGCCGCACCCGTCATTGAAATCGAGAGAGAGAGAGAGAGAGAGAGAGAGAGAGAGAGAGAGAGAGAGAGAGAGAGAGAGAGAGAGAGAGAGAGAGATAGGGTCCACTTAACAAGACCGTATGAGGTTCCACCTTAAAACCATATGACAATAAAGGGAGTAGCCCATTGGCCTTATTAAGTGATTAATTTTCTTCTCTTTTATCAATGTGCGAATCTCACACGTGATGTTTCATGAATCAGATCTTAACACTTTCCCTCACGTGTGAGGTCTGTTTTCAATATGGGTCACATGTGATGTTTCATTTGTTAGAGTGTCTTTATCACCTGTTAAATATGGGTCTGGACCGCACCCGTCATCGAGAGAGAGAGAGTCCAGTTAACAAGACCGTATGAGGCTTCATGGATCAAATAAATCTTAACACTTCCCCTCACGTGTGAGGTCTCTTTTCAATATGGGTCACATGTGATGTTTCATGGGTCAGAGTGTCTTTATCCCAAAATACAGTACAATAAGGTCCCAGCTGTGGACCTGGCTCTGATACCATGTTAAATACGGGTCTGGACCGCACCCGTCATCAAGAGAGAGAGTCCACTTAACAAAATCGTAGGAGGTCCCACCTTAAAACTATATGGCAATAAGGGGAGTAGCCTCTTGGACTTATTAAGTGATTAACTTTCTTCTCTTTTATTAATGTGAGACTCTCACACGTGATGTTTCATGGGTTAGATCTGAACATCATATAAGGCTTTTTCTGACAAATAGGTTCACATAAGTTAAAGATAATTTAAAGTAATTTAGTTCATTTTATTAAAAAGCAGGTGAAGCAAATAGAAAAAGCCTTTAAGATTTTTGAACAAGAAGATAAGAAATTCTAAACTACAAGAGCAAAACCAAAATTCTAATCCACAAGTCTATAACATAGCACGACAGTTAGGTAGTTACTAGTTATCAGATAATTAAAAAATTAAATAACAAAAAAAAAGGTTGGTAGTTGTTATCTATTTAACTTACCTATAATTATATAGCTACTTAAGTTGGAGAATCTAATAAAAGAGTTTGTGTTTAGTTGAACAAAGCCATTAAGATTTTTGAACAAGATAAGAAGCAGCAGTTGCTTCACCAAGCCTTTGTGTTTTTGTCTTTGATTTTTTGCTTTATGAAAGCTTTGGTCTGATTCTTGTCAATTGTTTACTTAATTGGATCCTATGAATACATTTGTCAACCTTTGATTAAAATATTAAGAATGTATATGTTCTACTCTCTCCATTCTTAAATGTTAGTCCCTTTTAGAATCTAAAACAATCCAATAAAAGTACATTTTTCATATGAATTCCAATAGAATCTAACCCGCGTGAATATTGTTGCTTATTTGCACAATATAATAATAATAATGTTACTATGAGAATGTAGATAGAATAGACTTATCTGAAAGATGCGAACAATCGGATGAACATATAATGAACAATTGTTGCGTCGTGGGACACCACTGTCCTAAAAGACGATTTTACACTACCTCTTGGTGCAGTAGAACAAAAGTGGTCGCCCTCCAAGATTAACACAACTCCTAATTTGTGTGCACTCACAAACCTGAATGGAGTCAGAACATATTCCCAAAACCGAGAGCAATTTGAGAGAGAAATCAAGGTGTTTGATTATTTCTAGAACTGTGTATATATTATTGTGTATTTAACGAATGAGGAGGAGATTGATTAAATAATCAATCTCCAGGAATGATAACAGTGAAAAACGGGCAGAACCATAATGAAGTTGTAATGGCCGCCAGTAAGGCTAATTAACCCAACGGTTACGTAATCAATTATATATTACCGCAACAAGGTTTCAACCAAACAACCCGGTGACAAAAGGAATAGGACGGCTCAGAAAACCCCACGCCCGCGCATCACATTCCCAACAACCAAGTACCCATGGCTCACGGCGAGCCTGACCCGACTGTCCGGTGCGCGTGTGTATGTGTTATGTGTCCATCCGTACTACTCTCTCACTTTCTCAAACAAGAGTTACGCACTCAACCCGAATCACAAACAAAGTGGGAAAGACGAATTCTTTCAATGTGGGACAAAAACACTATTCATATTTTTTCACTCTTTCCTTTAATTTGTATTTCCCAACAAGAACTTCCAACGGGTCTGAGAGAGAAATAATCAAGGGATTTAATGGGGATAAAATGTATTTGAGAGTAAACAAGTGAGTCATTTGGATATTTATAAGGGTATACGCGGGATAAGTAATGGACAAATAAAAAAAAGATTCCAAAAGAGACTAATAAAAAAGATTTCAAAAGAGACTAATAAGGAAAAATGACTAACATTCAAGAACGGAGGGAGTAGTTCAAATGGTAGAAGGTACACTCAGGGGGTGTTTGGTATGCCATTTTTTAACACAAGAAACGGAAACAAGTAACAATTGCCGTTACTTTTTGTTTGATTAGTGATTGGAGGTAACAATTACCATTTCTCGACGGTAACACATCCCCCCACTTTGTTTCCGCTCAAAACCCCAAGGAAACAAAAACCGTTTCCATCGGCTCAAACACTCATCAACCTGTCATTCATCTATCTTCACGACCGTTGATCATCAACCTTTGATCATCATCATCCACCATCAACATCAATGGAAACGGTTCATGGGTTGCAGCATTTGATCATCATCATCAACATCAACGTATTTCTGGATTTATTTGCGATTGATCTGATTATTTTCATGATGATCGAACATGATTACGATTGATGGTCGCGATTTGAATTTGATGGTGGGTGATGATCAAATGCTGATTGTAAACAATCGTGATAATGGATGATGGTAATTGCAAATGATCACGACTTCGTGAGCCATGATCTGCCTTTACGATGATCTGTTTTTGATGATCTGGTGTTAATGATTTTGATTTTTGATGGTCTGATGATTTTGAGGATGAATAAAACAAAAAAAAAATCAAAGAAGAAGAAGACAAATTAATTGAAGAGAAATAATGAAAACAGAGTTTGCTTGTAGTTGGAGGAGAGAGAATTAAAGAGTGGAAAGATTCTTGTAATTAACCGTACCAATTTTTTGCATTTTTCTTTTCCTTTTTTTTAAAATTGAAAAAAATATGCATAAATAAATAAGAGTAGTGTTTCCTTTCCATTCCACTACTGATCATACCAAACAAAAAGAAAGGAATGCATTATAATTGTTTCCATTCCATAATAATACCAAACAATCATTTAAGGTAACACTTTTTATTACCATTTCCCCTTCTTATCAAAATCCTTT
The DNA here is from genome assembly GCF_020520425.1 of Spinacia oleracea. Lineage (NCBI taxonomy): Eukaryota > Viridiplantae > Streptophyta > Magnoliopsida > Caryophyllales > Amaranthaceae > Spinacia > Spinacia oleracea. Next base: position 45,720,698 of record NC_079488.1, read on the forward strand.
CCATTCCATTTCCACTAATCTTACCAAACACCCCCTCAATGTATTTAGATCTTTTAAACTGAATTAATAAAATATATTATATATATACTCTTTAAATTGGGTTAACAGTAATGATGAACATAACATGGTACACTGTCAAAATTTTAGGAACTGAAATCTAAATATTTATATATGTACCCTTTAAATTGGATTTCCTCGTGATTGTGGTTTATCTAGGATTAGCGGGATACATATATTTTTTGCGTCGCTTTGTCTTGATCTGAAAATAGGGAAGCTGAACTCTCAGTAGAAAACAGACAAATAAAAGTAATAGAAAAGAAGTAACTCTAAATGCAACCTATATGCAACTAAACTACGATAATAGGTATCACCTCCGTTTCATAAACATCTTTATAGTTACTATTTGCAGAAATATTAAGAAAAAAGTAGAAGAGTTGGATAAATAAAATAAAATATGGATAAAGTAAGAGAAATTGGTAAAAAGGTGGGTGGGTGTAAGAAATAAATGAATAAAGTAAGAGAAAATGTATGGAAAATTGTAAATATTTGAAGGAATTAATTCCCTTGGTGCAAATTTGCATTTAATGCATTTATGATAAGTCTAATAAATGCGGTTCAGTATTTATTAAACAAGTTAATTATTAAGTGAGATCAAGTGATCTGAATGCCTAGTTAGAGACCGCTACAACTCAAGTAGAATTAATAATATTAATGCCACAACTTACTCTCGGTGGATCAAGTATTTAGGTGAATATAATATTCAGTAAATACTCTAATTATGGACATTCGGAAATGATGGGTGTTTGTTCCAGTGGGAGCTAAAATCATAAAAAGGCAAAGAAAGAATATTTGCCGGAAATGAAGATATAGCCGGAAACGGAAATATAGTTCATGACGGAAATATAAATATTATGGAAGTCGAATATATTACCGTAAACGGAAATATGGTTCGTTTCCGAAAATATTAACGGAAATAGAAATATTGCCGAAAACGGAAATATTACTGGAATTGAAAATATTGTCGGGAACGGAAAATATTGTCGGAATCGGAAAAATTATCGGAAACGTGACTATTGTTCGAATCGGAAATAAATTTCGGAATTGGAAGCACGACGAGCGACAGGCCGGCAAGCGAGCCAGCCCATCGCTCGACAAGAAACCCCGCAAGGCTCGACTGGTCAGCGCCAGGCCCAAGGCCCAACGTCAACATCGAGCGCAAAGCCCACCGCCAGGCCTAGCGTCCAGCAAGGCCTGCGCGTGTGGGCTTGGGCAAGAAGGCAAGCAGCAAGGCAGGCCCTGCGCACCAAGACTGCTGTTAGGGGGAAAATACCCTCTTGGTGACGTAGGCATACGTGGCAAAGCATTGCATATGTGGCTGCCAGCAAGGCACATGGTGGCACCGTTCGAACTCACTCTCAACTGCTGGGATCAAAACAACCGTTGCAATCCCTTGATGACGCCGGCCTTCATTACGCATTTATTGTCTAATTATGTGCAATTAAGCACAAACGTTACACTTTTATTGTAAACGCCTATAAAATGGCTTAATCTTGTCTATTTTTGATAGACGATTTCTAAGCAATAAGCATACTATCATTCCATGCTATTAAAACTTGTTCTCACCATTTTCAATTATCTAGCTCGATCGATTGTTAGCACCATCATCAAGGCAAGCTCGTCTCTAAGTCGAATTTGCCCAAAACAATTTGGCGCCCACCGTGGGGCTGACAATAAAAAACAGCTTGATAATACCATTCCAATCACCATGGCCGGAAATACTAGCTCATCCGACGATATTACGCGTCGCTTCGAAGCCATGGAGCAGCGCATCAACATCCTCCAAAAGGAAAATGAAGCATTGCACTCTCAAGTCAGGTCCACCGCCTCCATCGCCACCGGATCCAGGTTCCAATACCGGCGAGACACCTCCGGGCTAAACCGCCGCTTGGATCTTGACGCCGCTCCAGACCATCCCCTCCATGTACCTTTTGGCGAGCCTGGGGGCCCTGTCCTCGAACAGATCCGCGAGTTCGATCCGCTACCAAATCCGCCCCGCTCTAACCCGAGTTGGCTTCCACCACCTCCAATTCGACCATCCTCTGCAGGTAAATCTGCGACAGTCGTCGCCACGACAGCTGCCCGAGTCGCCCCACCTCAGGCCGGCATGACGACATCCACCATGGTGTCAGCTCCCGCCTCTGTTCCGGCGTCTCGTCCGTTGCCACCCCCAATGGTAACCATGTCGATGCCTCTGCCCGTCACACTTCCGGCACAAGGATCAGCGCCAGTGACTCAAATGCCATGGGACCAACTCTTCTCTCAGCAAGTCGTCCAACCCGTCGTCAACCTAGTCACTTCGGCGCCAGGAGCACCCCCCCCGGTTGATGGCGGTTCCTTTAGCCAGCCAGGCGCCACAAGCAGCGTGTCCAAATGCCCTAATGCGCCCTGACTCTTCTCGAAACTATTCTCCATACACTCCTCTTAACAGGTCAGTCATTCCAGTTAGTCACGGTTTCGTAACTCCTTTCCCTTATGTTGCAGGTACCCACGCTACTCAAGGAACGCCCCCTTACATGCAACAAGTGGTACCGCAGTTCACTCCTCACCAACCTCATGGTGTATATCCACAAAATACCTATTATCAACATCTCCAAGCCAGCCTTCCCGAAACATTCAGCCCCCTCGTCCTGGTGCTCAACAGCATCTGTGAGAACACCAATCATCAACTCCAACAAATCATGACCATGATAAATAAAATCCCAGGTGTACCAACACCAATCAAAGAAGCCAGCCTAGACAGTTATGCCGACTCCCCATATGCCGGCCCCATTGATGCAATCGACATCCCGAAGCGATTCAGCCCACCCAACATGCCCATGTATGATGGGACGACCGATCCAAGAGAACATATCTTGACCTACAAACAACGGATGATGACCATTCCGGTCCCCAAACACATGAGAGAAGCCAGCCTTTGCAAGGGGTTCGGTTCGACACTGGTCGGGCCCGCCTTGAAGTGGTTGACCAGCCTGCCAAATGGATGCATCACCTCTTTTTCTCACCTCGACAACATGTTCAATCAACAGTTCGCTAGCAGCAGGTACCTGGAGAAGCAGACAAGCGACCTATACCGAGTGATCCAACGCCCTGACGAACCCCTGAAGGATTATATAGCCCGGTTCATCAAGCAAAAGGTGACTGTTCCTGAATGTGATGTCCCGACAGCTATCGAAGCGTTCAGGCAACGATTGTATGGCGAAACCGACCTCTGGAGGGATCTAATCAAATGCCCCTGCAAGACGTTCGAAGATGCTCAAGCCAAAGCAATGGCCCAAGTAAGGTTGGAAGAAACTCTCCATTCCCGGAAAGGGGGTAATGACTAGTCAAAGACGGAAAGACGATTTCCCTATCCCAAGAGAAGCAACGATCGCCCTGCTCCTTATTCCCGACCTTAACACGTAGCAGTGGTGGAAGATGACGACGACTCCAACTGGAAGAACAATCCGGATTTGCCTCCGAAAATTAACGAATATTCTTTATGTGTTGATACTGTAGGTCTGATGAACCACCTCTCGAAGATGGGGAAAGCAGTGTAGTGGCCACCAAAGTCCAGCAAACCCGAGTCGAAGAAAGATCCCTCAAAATGGTGTGATTTTCATGCCGACATCGGTCACACCACCAACGACTGCGTTGCGTTGAGGAGAGAAGTAGCCTATCTGTTGAAAAATGGTTACCTCAAGGACGTCATGTCGGACAAAGCTCGTGGTGTTGTCTACAAAGACAACTCTAACTCTCCATCTCGACCTCCTCCACCTCCCCCTCATACTAAAACTGTGAATTTTATTGCTGGAGGTTCTGAAATTTGTGGTTTAACTTATTCTGCAGCGAAGAGACACGCCCGAGAAAATGAGATAGATAGACCGGTCCGAGCCGTAGCCGCAAAATATCTAACCCCTATATCTTTTGATGAATCTGATGCAGGGGACATCTCGGATAAACATCATGACGGCTTGGTAATATCCATTCCTGTTGGGAACTGCATGATCCAGCGAGTCCTTGTCGACAACGGTAGCTCAACTAACGTGATGATGCTCGACGCCCTCAAAGAGATGGGGCTCAATCCGGACACAGATGTCGTAAAAAAATCCACCGTACTAATAGGGTTCAGTGGTGAAGCAAAGACCACCTTCGGAGAAGTTACCCTACCTGTTTACGCCCAAGGAATCAACCAACAGGTAAAACTTTGTGTTATTGATTGCCCTTCATCTTACAGCATTATCTTGGGCAGGCCATGGATCCACGACATGAAGGCCATCCCTTCAACATATCACCAAACCATCAAGTTCCCAACTCGATGGGGAATTCAGGAAATCAAGGGAGATCAGCAAGAGTCCAAAGAGTGTTACAAGGCGGCCCTAAAACTCTCAACCACCAATAAATCCTCATTATAGCAATTACAGTCCAGTTCTGAACCAACAAGCTACAAAGAGCCCAAGTCTGAACAACTCAACGAGGTCGCCTTAGATCCCACAAAGCCGGAACAGGTTGTTTTTATTGGATGTGACATACCCGACGACATCAGGTCAAAACTTGTCACGTTTCTCAAAGCCAATGCAGATTGCTTCGCGTGGTCCTATGAAGATATGCCAGGCATCAGCCCAGACGTCATCACTCACAAACTCAGTGTTGACCCCCGTCACAAGCCCGTCAAACAAAAACGGCGGAAGTTCGCTCCAGAACGCAACCAAATTATCAACGACGAAGTTCAGCAACTATTAGATACAGGAAAGATCAGGGAAGTAAAATACCCAGACTGGTTGGCCAATGTCGTCGTAGTCAGAAAGAAGAATGGGAAATGGCGAGTTTGCATAGACTTCACTGACATCAACAAGGCGTGCCCCAAAGATTCTTTTCCTTTACCCCACATCGACGCCATGGTTGATGCTACTGCGGGACATGAGATGCTCACATTCATGGATGCGTTCAGTGGGTACAACTAGATTTTGATGCACCCAGAAGACCAAGAAAAAACCGCCTTCATCACGGTCATGCCGTTCGGTTTGAGGAATACAGGCGCCACCTATCAACGCCTAGTCAACAAAATGTTCAGAAAACAGCTAGGGGACACAATGGAGGTCTACATCGACGATATGTTGGTGAAATCCAAGAAAGCCTCAGATCGCATCTCGCATCTCCAACAAGCCTTCGACGTACTACGGGAGTACAGCATGAAGCTCAACCCCACCAAATGTTCATTCGGAGTCTCCTCCGGGAAGTTCTTGGGTTATATGGTTACTCAAAGAGGCATCGAAGCCAGTCCTGATCAGATCCGCGCAATCATCAACCTGCAATCACCTCAAAATCAAAAGGACGTACAAAAGTTAGCAGGCAGAGTGGCCGCCCTCAACCGTTTCATCTCCAGGTCGTCCGACAAATGCAAATTGTTCTACGACATCCTTAGAAAGAACGAGAAGTTCAACTGGACCGACCGACACGAAGCCGCATTGCAGCAACTCAAGCAGTACCTATCAAACCCTCCGCTACTGTCCAAACCAAAAAACAATGAAGTGCTATAGGTATACCTTGCAGTTACAGAGACGACCATCAGCGCAGTATTAGTACGAGAAGAAGACGGAAAGCAACTACCTGTTTATTACGTCAGTAAGTCTTTACTTAGCGCCGAAACAAGGTACTCTCATCTCGAAAAAATTGTCCTTGCATTAGTCGTCGCTTCTGATAAATTGCGCCCTTATTTTGAATGTCATCCTATCACTGTTAGAACTAACTATCCCATGAAGTCAATCATGAGGAAGCCCGAGTTGTCTGGCAGGATGTCCAAATGGACAATACAATTGGGTTGTTATGACATCAGATACAAACCTCGCACAGCCATCAAGTCGCAAGCTCTGGCTGATTTTGTGGCTGACTTCAGCCCGAGCCTCCAACACGAAGTCGATCATGAAGTCAACATATTGACCGACAGTGGATCCTCATCAACATGGACTTTACATACTGACGGTTCCTCCAACATACGGGGGACATGCCTCGGCATCGTGATAAAATCGCCACAAGGGGACACCATAGTACAGTCTGTCTGTTGCGAGTTCAAAGCTACCAACAACGAAGCAGAATACGAAGCCTTGAACCTGGGATTATCATTAGCACTCGACATGAATATCTGCCGACTTGAGGTACGTTGTGATTCTTTATTGATTATCAGTCAGATTAACGGTTCGTATGCAGCGAAGGACTCAAAGATGCAGGCCTACTTGGAAATAGCAAAAAGGCTCGTGAGCAAGTTCGACTCATGCACCTTACAACAAATACCAAGAGATCAAAACACCCAGGCAGACGCCTTAGCCAACCTCGGCTCAAACATCAAACCTAAACTTACTTCCATTCCCGTAGTCCACTTAATGTATCCAGCCATCACCAAAGATAACCTACCCATCACCGAACAGTCCCAACCTACTCAAACGCCTTCATGGCGCGACCCCTACATACACTAGCTCAAACATAACACCACCCCACCTGGAGTCACCCACGAAAAATCCTTCCGCATGAAAGCCTCCAGATTTATCCTAATTCATGGAGTATTGTTCAGAAAATCAGTTGCAGGACCGTACCTGAGATGCCTAGACCATGACGAGATCGAGTAGACACTGCGCAATATACATGATGGAGAATGTGGAAATCACGCCGGAGGAAGAAGCTTAGCTCACAAAGCCCTCACCATGGGATATTTTTGGCCCACCATGAAGAAAGACGCAACCGCCTTTGCTAAGAAATGCGACTCTTGCCAGCGGTTCGCATCTATCTCTCACCAACCCTGTGAAGTACTCCACCCCATCCTATCCCCTTGGCTCTTCATGAAGTGGGGGATGGTGTGAGGGGGTCAAAAAAGCACGAGGCTAATGCGTGACCTCGTCCCTCGTGGGTGTGACGATTCTTTTTATTCAATCAAGTGTAATTGGATTTCCTGTGAGTTTACACCCAATTGACTAGTAATATAGGAGTCGCCATTCAGTTTTTAACGACAATGAGAAAAACTGACAAAACCCGGTTATCGTGACATAAAGGGAGTGCAATTATGTTTCACCACGACGGCCGTAGGTTCCCTTGTGATCCCTGGTGTGGGGATTTCTCAACATACACCCGCAAGGTAGAGATTGAGGGTTCGGGGGACTGTAACTACCGAGAGGAGTACTTCGCTCATCGATAACTCCACAGGCAGGATATCCTTACTAGCTCAGCATAAATAATTGAAGGGACATGCGGTAACTATTAAACTAATCTGAATTGATTTTAGCAATATGCAACATATAATACTAATTCGATCGTGGTTATCTGATTTAAATAACATTAAGGGACCTAGCATGATAATCCGATTTCCCAAAAATATCATATTTGTTAGGCGTGATAGAACAATCAGATTTAGTTAGTTTAACAGTTCATGAAAAGGGCGAGGAAAGCAGTTAAATCATCGAAAAGGGACACATTACGACGCACTCTTGAGAGGTGCGTCACGGTAATCAGAAAACTAACCACTTTGACTTTGCTATTTCTCCTTTTTATTTAACGAATCTCAATTATGGGACAGGATACGTTCTGTTCGATTTATGGATCGATTGCGACAGAACGCGTGAATAATTTCGCAGCGAGAGGCTTAGGCTAAGGGTTGGAGTCAATACTCAGAATATAATTATGTGTTGTTGTGTGTTTTTCACGTCGAATTTAGGGGTCTATTTATAGGGGAGAGTTCGTGGAAAGATAGAATTGTAGAGTTCTAATCCACAAAGAATTAGGAAAACACGTACCAGGTATTTTCAGCGCCCAGGGTTGGGCGTCAAAGATTTCGGCGCCCAGCTCTGGGCGTTGAAAATAGGATCCAGGCAATTTCAGCGCCCATGGCTGGGCGTTGAAATTGCTGTTTGGGCCGTTTCTTTGTCAGATTCAGATTCCTGAAATCCGTAGAGTTTGAGATTAATTCGAGTCTTTTAGCGCGTATCAATTTTATGACGGAATGCGTCTGGGCCCGTTACGAACTCTAGGCTCGTTAGAATTTCAATTAATACGTAACTCTTATTTCCGAATCATATTAGGAATAGGATTCTCGCAGTTTTCTATCTCATATAGGATTTATGTTGGAATGGAACACCTAATTCTGACAGGTTTCTATCTTTTATGATTTGCCACTTTTAGAAGCTACCTTTTACGGCAGTTACTATTTTTAGCAGGTTTCCATAAATAGCAGGTTTCGGGTGAAATGAAAAGGGGAATTGAGATTCGTTTATTTTATAGGAGATGCGTTGTCAAGTGGAGATTTATGCTTTCATCATCGAACCTTCCCTTTCGGGAATGGGGACAAAAGTAGGTGTCTACAGTTAGCCCCCACTTTGACTGAGTCTTGGAGTAAGACGATGGTCAAAGTATTAGACGGAGTGCGTCACACAAGCCATGGTGTATGTGACCTGTTTTGCGAGAGTCTCACGAGCCCCCGAGTGATAACATTTGACTTAAGGGTCATCACTTGAAGTGTCGACATATCCCTCACGTGTCATTGGGATTTGTCAACTGATAGTATAGAAACTTCCTCACTTTGTCATTGGAAGGATCTAAAGGTGCGTAGAAACTCCCTCACTTTGTCATTGGGAGTAGCTACAGAGTTTTTCGAAATCAAAGCTGTAAAGTGTAATTGGGCCTGGCCAAGCCCAATCACGAGGTAAAATGTTTTTTTAAAAATTCTCATTTTCAGGGCTAGCTAAACAAGAAAACCCCCTTGTTTTTATAGGACGTAAAACGAAGGAAAATCCAGCACCCTTGTTTTTATAGGACGTAAAACGAAGGAAAATCCAGCACCCTTGTTTTTATAGGACGTAAAACGAAGGAAAATCCAGCACCCTTGTTTTTATAGGACGTAAAACGAAGGAAAATCCAGCAAAAGTTATCGCTGCAGCGACTAAGGACCTGCGCGGTTTAATGGCGCAGACCCTGCCGGCTAAAGATGGCGAGCCTTTCCGCTAAGGGTGGACACCCCGTCCGATAGAAGTGGACGAATCTGTTTTGGAAATTTGAAAATAAGGGCCTACGCGGTTTGTGACGTAGACCCCGCCGGCTAAAGATGGCGAACCTTGTCCGCTAAGGGTGGACACCCCGTCCGATAGAAGTGGACGAATCTATTTTGAAATTTGTTTTGCTTTTTTGAAAATAAGGACCTACGCGGTTTGTGACGTAGATCCCGCCGGCTGAAGAGGGCGAGCCTATTTTAAAATTGAAGACTTTATTTTTCGAAAACTGTGGACCTGCGCGGCTAGTGACGCAGACCCCGCCCGCTGAAGGTGGGCGAGCCCTGTCCGCTAAGGGTGGACGCCCCGCTCGCTGGAGGTGAGCGAACCTGAATTCGTCTTTTCGATTTGGGATTCGTGTGCCTTGATCTTGCCCGATTGAGGTGGGCAAGTCCCTATTGCATTTCTTTTCTTGTGATTTCTTTTGAGAATTTCTTTTCATTTATTCTTGCAGGAGCGAATTCTTTCGAGGGATGCTCGGATTTAGTTGCAACCTGAATTTGGGTTGACAACATGCTTAGACGGACCATTGTCTTGTGGTCATCATCCTTTATGGTTTTGGCTTAGTCCTTACGGCTCAATTTTGCCACTACCTGGGTCCTTGATTAGGGGACTATGTATAGGTATCAACGGCGACCTTTGTCTTGAGGTCGTAAACCGATTTATTTTTTTATTGTTTGAGACATCCAAACACGGGACTTCGTATAGCGTAGTCTGGGAATATTGTTTTTAACTTTGTATACTCTATATTTTCTTTCGAGCCCCCAAGAATTCATGCTTGACGGTCATTTCTTGTTGAAGAGGTTCCTTGGGGATACGCATTTCGTAATGTCCTTGATCGTGTTTGGGATTGCACTCGTAAGTGCGAGCGATCTTTGTAGTGGCGTGCTACTTTTAACAAAGCCGTGAGGTGCGACTTTCGGAAAATTTAAAGTCGAAGAAATATGGCAGGGCCCTATAGAAGTCAGAAAGGGTCTGGGATCATTTTCGGCGCCAAAGCCTGGGCGTTAAAGATTTCGGCGCCCAGCGCTGGGCGCTGAAAATAATTCCTGGCGAGCTTTCTTGATGACACAGTTGGCCTCTTGTTCATTCGTTTATTTCACTTGGAAGTTCTATGTATTCTCTTTTCTTTTGTTTTTTCTTTATTTTTAGAACGCGATGATTTTCTTAAGAAGCTGTAGCCGATTGGTGGACTGCGGCGCTTGTCGCTTTGGGGCGATTGTTTTAAGGAACTGTTGCTCTTTAAGGCGTACAGTTACTGCAACAGTTGGGCGAGTCTATATGGCCCGAGGAACATACCTTGAGGCGTAAGACTTTGATCACTCTTGTATATATATTTTTTTTCTTTTGAATGCGTTCGTGAATGATAATATGTATGTGCGAACGAGTGTTCATAGAATGGCCGTTGTGTGCGGTCCATTAATCAGTTTGCTTGAATCATATTTTTTTTTGAGCAATGACTGATTTTTAATAGTTTGCTTAGAAGCTTGATAGGGTTTAGGCCTATTCATGAAGCGGGCTCAAACATCGTACCCTTTCGATTGTTCGAACATTTGCTTTTTCGATTTTTATTTATTTTGCTATAGTAGTTTTGTAGCTTGGAGCCCCCAAGTATGCATGTTGGGATGCTTCCTTTTGGCGTACGATTTTTGTAGGTTCTTTTGAGAAAGATGCCTTGGGGTTCCACTCGTGTAGGTGCGAGCTATCCCTTCCGTGGTAGGTAATGTTTTGCTACTTTTAATCCTTAATATGGAAGTAGTGTGGCTTGCATTTTGAATTTGGGGGATAAGTAGTCTTTGCCTCTTTTACACATGCTCTTGGTCGTGCCTACATTAGTGTAATATGCCTTACTCTCTTTTTTAGACTTGTACTGTGGGATAGTTAAACTTTATGGTGCGACGTAGGCTTGTGTGGCCTAACGGTGTGTCTTAGAATATTCCTCCAGGTGTTGGGATATCATTATTATTTTTTGCATTGGAGTACTTCATCACGCCTTGTTCAGGTGGGTTTGCACGGCTCATTACTTCGTTCGGCGCTAGGATTCATTGGTGTTTCTTTCTTATTTTTATATCTGGGCAAAACTTGGCTAGCAGAAAGAATCAGCGCCCAGGCTGGGGCGTTGAAGATATCGGCGCTCAGCTCTGGGCGTTGAAAATGATTTCTGGGCAGAACTTTGACAGTTTTTTTTTATTTTTTTTCTTTCGCTTTTGCTTTGTAACGAGGTAGACTGTGTAACGGGCGCTTGTAGGGCGAGCGTTATGTGCAGTAGTTTGATCGGAGTTTTGGTGACTCGCGATTTTTAGTTACCCTTGTTAGTGGGGTAACTTTACATATTCTAAGTAGCGCTTAGAATCTGGGAGGGGTTGTAGTCATTCTAAAGTTCGTTTTACACGATTAAAGCTTAGGATTGTGCCCCTATGATGTATAGCATTAGCGTCGAGAATTTGCGGTAAAATCGTCATTTCGAGCATTCTTAGAGTGTTTTTCTCAAGCCCCCAACTGTAGCTACGGGATTGGCTTGGTGCTATAATGCCTTGCATACGTTTTTATGCATTCATGGTGACACGGATCATGAATAGTTTGAACCAGGCTCGTTTAGTGCGAGGTATGTTCGAGTAGTGATTTTCTACTTCTCTTGTAAATGTTGTATTATGCGACATCGCCATGGTCAAGGTAGTAACATGTGGAAGTGTGCCTTGACCAAAAGTTAGGTGCCTTTCTTTACCTATAATCATATTTAGAAATATTTTTTGACTCACTTGCAACATCGGGATAAACGCATACTTAAATTAAACCAACGACTCTTTATTATGTTCGAAGAAGTCTTTGAAAATTATTTGGAAGTTATTTAAAATCCGAGTCCTACTGTGTACAATCCGAGCTGTCCTAAGTAGGTTGACTTATAGAAGGGTTCGTACAGGATTACATGAGTGAATCAAAATACTGTTACGATTTTTGGAATGTTGTCTAAGGATTTGCTGGAAGCCAGGGTGCAGGCGTCAAGATATTACTTGTGCCCGTTTGGCATATGCTTTGGGCTTTTAGGGCCATCTTTTCTAGAATTGCGGGAATATAAACCGTTTTCAAATTGACTTAGATTTACTTGGTGTATGTCTGTACAAAAGGTCAAGGTATATTTAGTTCTTTCCCTAGCTCTTTCATTTCAATTTTTAGCCCCCAGTTGCTGTTATGTCTTCCCATGAATGATTCTTTCAGATTTCGATTTTAGATGCCCATGTCATATTCTTGAGTAGGGTGAGCCTTGGTTAAGTGCCAAGTCCTATTGACAATGTACCATTTTGTTTTTTTTTCAAAGGGGATTAGCAAGCATTTGAATTACCATGAACGGGTGCCTTGAGTTCGAAGGAACGATGGGGCGTTGCCGTAGAACAATCCTCTTTATTGCAAGCTTACTGCCCTTACTACTTGTTGGCGATCATGACTGTGTCTAGTGGTGAAAGAAGGTCTTAATGCGAACGACTATGTCTAGTGGTGAAAGAAAGTCTTTAAGTGAGTTAGTTCGCTTCAGGGAGGGTCAAGTCGAGTACTTTAGAGGTCATGGACGCTTGCGCTAGCCCCCATTCAATTGAGGCAGAGCGATGTTTTGAGTCTTGGCTAAGTGCTTAGGAGTGTGAGTGCTCCTTCTGGCAAGGGTACATGCCTTTACTATTTTTCGATGTGTGCTCATTAATTTTGGCATCTTGGTGACTTGGATTCTTCCTTTGACTTAAATTTTTCTTTCGACTTGGGTTGCAAGTAATTAAATTTGAATAAGGGACTTCTATTTTTATTCTTGCTATTCTATAGGCTTTAATATTTTTGCAAATTGGTTGGACCGAATCATGGATTGCCTACGTATCCGCCTTAAATAGATTTAATTTGGAATCAGGTCTTGCGTAGTTCTTAGCCTAGAAAATGGTTTCTTAGAATGCCGAATTCGATAAGTATGTTCTGAGATGGAAACATATTATTTGAAACGGTAGAATAAGTGAAGTTTTTTATTATTTTAATCTGTTGCTTTGCCGTAAGCCAAAATTTTTTTGGTGGTACGTATATCTGAATACGTGTTGTACCCCTCCAAGTGTTCGTTAATTTTCCGTGCATGTGCGGATAAAATGACGAGCACTTATGGGCAAAATTTGGCATCAAACTATGCAAGCAGAGAGATTCAGCGGCCAGGCTGAGGCGTTAAAGATTTCGGCGCCCAGCTGTGGGCGCTGAAAATTATTTCTGGGCGGATCTTTTTGGTGCGCTAAATGCTTCTTTTCTTTTTAGACTAACTTTAGAGGCGCTTTGCAAAGTTTCTTTTTTATTATTCATATTTTTTATTTTTACGTTGAGCGTAGAATGTACTCTTCATTTGTCTCCTTTTTATTTGTGACTCAAGACGGCTTGAAAGATGGGTTGAATGAGATAGAATAAGTTGTATAGGTATTAGTCAAGCATGAGGATTACATCTGCTAGGACTCACAATTTGCAGCCTCAAGCTAGGGTCATGAGTTTACATCAACCAAGGCCAATGAGTAGCATGGGGACGGCTCACAGGTATATCAACAGGATGTATCCAAACAAGTTATATGGTCATTATGCTAATGGTGGTGTAAGAGCAGGTTTGGGCTTTGGAAATAATGAGTATGACGCACGAGTTAAGGCCGTTCGTGGTTTGCGGTTGACAACAAGTTCGGGAACAAGGGTCGAGGTAATGGTTTCTTGGGTTATGGCAATGAGAACATGGATGGGTTAAATGAGCTGAACAGGGGCCCCAGAGCGAAGGCGTCTAAGAACATAAGGATTGGAAAGGGTAGACATCGTAGAACTTTATAATTTGGATTGGTTGACTCAATTTTCTTCCTTCGTTTTACTTGTGTAAATTTCGCACTTTGGGATGTACGGGCTAAATATTTCATGGCTTGCTCTTTTCGCTCTCCCTTTTCTCTTTCTTTTTAAGTATTTCACGGCTTGCTCTTTTCGCTCTCCCTTTTCTCTTTCTATTTTTTTCTTTTGCTTGGGATTTCTCCCCAACATAAATCCTTCAAATTTTTATTTGGGCTAAAAGGGTGGATGGTTGTGGTTTTTGAGTCACGAGGCGAGACTGAGTGAGCCTCGTTTGGTAGGCTTATAGTGGACCTTTAATTTTAGTAGGCCTAGGGTGGACCTTTAATTTTAGTAGGCCTAGGGTGGACCTTTTAATTGTCTTTACTTTGCAAGCGTATTTAGTCGTTTCTTAAAATGTGAAAATAGCGTAGATTCAAAACGTTATTTTTACCTTATTGAAATTTAACGAAAGAATTACATCGAAGATAATTTTTTGCTTCTTTTCAGATTCCGGTTTCCGGGTTTTAACTGGAAGTTGTGATTTAGACTCGAACTTTCATTAATTTTTTCTGATTATAACCCGTGTATGAATACAAGGAGGTGGCCTAGACTCAAAATAATGACATGGCGTAAGCCTATAATACTTGACCAAGCGACTCTCAGACTTAGGCTAATTGGACCATAACTTTCGTTGGTTGACACTTTAGATTTTAACCCTTGGGTGTTCATTTGTCATGCGCTATTTTGCTTAATGTTGGCAAGGTAGTTAATTGGGGAGATCGAATTTTAATTTTTGCAAGACTAGAATCATTAGTGCGGCTTCTCTCTTAGTGTGTATTGCTTTTACCCCAATGGTAGTCTAATGGCATGCCGATTTGGGTATTTTCATGGTTGGTCATGTTGTATTCATGGAAAATCTTTTAGTCCGTACTTAGTAATATTTCAAGGAGCGAATGACTCGAGAGGACTATGATAGTCGTGACCCAATGTGATTATAAGCCTTGAGGCCATTAATTTTTCTTTGCCAATGGTATTGACACCTTAGGTTCACTTTGGGGGTTGTGCGACTATGGGGGAATGATTTCCAGAATGTGACCGTTTCCATTTTGCAAATACTATAATATATTCTTTTTATTGGTGAGAGAGAGTATTGAGGCCGTGGATTCCTAGCAAGGGATGACAATTACATATGGGTGCTCATTGATTTAAATTTTAGGAAGGGAGACTCAATATGGTTTAACCTTTTAGCTTGCAGAACGACACCAAGTATTAGGACCGATTCTATGGATAAGACAACTAAGATTTAGGATTTGTACTTCGGCATAACCTAGTCTAGACTCGGATTTATTTTTTTATTCGAACATTATTTTTCCTTGAAGACTCCATTTGAACATAATTTTTTTGAATACTTTGCCCATGTGACATTCAAGGTCGTTTAATTAGCATGCCTTGTTTTGGTGCCGAGCGTTGTCGTCGTAGGAGGCCTAACAACGACACAAAGAGTTATTTATTTTTATTTTTTAGTCGCTTTTAGAATCGAGTGCTTTTTCATACGCTCTCGTAGCAATTTTTTTTTTCGAAAAGTTTTTTTTTTGCTACGTATTTTCTTTATGCGCGGGCACCGAGGCTGCTGTGCCTGACCAAAAGGCCAAGCAGCAACTTCAGCGCCCAGCGTAGGGCGTGAGAAATATCGGCGCCCAGCCAGGGGCATTGAAAATGCGTCCCTGGCTGGTTCTCGTTTTCTGCTTGCGTATACTTTAGTTTTTGCGACTTTAGTTTTGCGTGTTTGCCTTATAACGTCCTTTACGCGTTGTGCAGCGTTTGTGGGATTCGTTACAGGCCATCCCGAGCGTCGCTTATTTTTATGGCGATCGTTCGGGTTTGGGGAACACGTATTTTGGTATAACTCTTTGGCCAATTGGTTTATGAATGTTTGGGTGATTTTTAAGGTCGTTGGTTTTCTAGCATTATTTGTCTAGCATTATTCGTACGCACAATCATAACATAGTCACACAGTTCGCTACACATAACTACATTAAAAACATGGATTTGAAAATTAAATATGTCACGTAGTTTATGATAGGCTTCTATGGGGAGTTTATTTGCGCCTGGCTTGGTACCGCTTCTATCGTAGATCCAACACATGCCCCGGTCGAGGTAGTGTCTTCAACAGACGAATTTCGCCTAAGAGGCCAACCCGCAAGTGCAAGCCAAGGGGGCATGCAGGCGAGAAGGACCTAATGAGCGAGCGATTGGGTTCGGGATAGGTGTACTACCTGCACAAGTACCGAGTGGGCAACATGCGCGGCGTATGAACCCCTTGTTGGCGGAAAAAAGGTATCCTTAGTCCCAACTCCCGAGGGAGCCGAGATTCGTTATGCGGTTCTGCCCGTTCACATTAATATGCTGATTTTCAGGTCGTCCCAACTTGATGGGGAAATAAACGCGGGGTAGGATCGTTTCACCCTTCGGCTATTTTGATTAGCTACAAGCACGAGTATTTCCTTCACTATCCCTAGTGGAGTCGCCACTGTGAGGGGGTCGAAAAAGCACGAGGCTAATGCGTGACCTCGTCCCTCGTGGGTGTGACGATTCTTTTTATTCAATCAAGTGTAATTGGATTTCCTGTGAGTTTACACCCAATTGACTAGTAATATAGGAGTCGCCATTCAGTTTTTAACGACAATGAGAAAAACTGACAAAACCCGGTTATCATGACATAAAGGGAGTGCAATTATGTTTGACCACGACGGCCGTAGGTTCCCTTGTGATCCCTGGTGTGGGGATCTCTCAACACACACCCGCAAGGTAGAGATTGAGGGTTCGGGGGACTGTAACTACCGAGAGGAGTACTTCGCTCGTCGATAACTCCAGAGGCAGGATATCCTTACTAGCTCAGCATAAATAATTGAAGGGACATGCGTTAACTATTAAACTAATCTGAATTGATTTTAGCAATATGCAACATATAATACTAATTCGATCGTGGTTATCTGATTTAAATAGCATTAAGGGACCTAGCATGATAATCCGATTTCCCAAAAATATCATATTTGTTAGGCGTGATAGAACAATCAGATTTAGTTAGTTTAACAGTTCATGAAAAAGGCGAGGAAAGCAATTAAATCATCGAAAAGGGACACATGACGACGCACCCTTGAGAGGTGCGTCACGGTTCACAGAAAACTAACCACTTTGACTTTGCTATTTCTCCTTTTTATTTAACGAATCTCAATTATGGGACAGGATACGTTCTGTTCGATTTATGGATCGATTGCGACAGAACGCGTGAACAATTTCGCAACGAGAGGCTTAGGCTAAGGGTTGGAGTCAATACTCAGAATATAATTATGTGTTGTTGTGTGTTTTTCACGTCGAATTTAGGGGTCTATTTATAGGGGAGAGTTCGTGGAAAGATAGAATTGTAGAGTTCTAATCCACAAAGAATTAGGAAAAACACGTACCAGGTATTTTCAGCGCCCAGGGTTGGGCGTCAAAGATTTCGGCGCCCAGCTCTGGGCGTTGAAAATAGGATCCAGGCAATTTCAGCGCCCATGGCTGGGCGTTGAAATTGCTGTTTGGGCCGTTTCTTTGTCAGATTCAGATTCCTGAAATCCGTAGAGTTTGAGATTAATTCGAGTCTTTTAGCGCGTATCAATTTTATGACGGAATGCGTCTGGGCCCGTTACGAACTCTAGGCTCGTTAGGATTTCAATTAATACGTAACTCTTATTTCCGAATCATATTAGGAATAGGATTCTCGCAGTTTTCTATCTCATTTAGGATTTATGTTGGAATGCAACACCTAATTCTGACAGCTTTCTATCTTTTATGATTTGCCACTTTTAGAAGCTACCTTTTACGGCAGTTACTATTTTTAGCAGTTTTCCATAAATAGCAGGTTTCGGGTGAAATGAAAAGGGGAATTGAGATTCGTTTATTTTATAGGAGATGCGTTGTCAAGTGGAGATTTATGCTTTCATCATCGAACCTTCCCTTTCGGGAATGGGGACAAAAGTAGGTGTCTACAGATGGACATAGTGGGACCCTTACCACAAGCATCCGGACAGCGCGTCTTCATGTTGGCAATGACTGATTACTTCTCCAAATGGATCGAAGCAGAAGCTTTTAAGAGATTTCGCGATACTGAGGTCATCTCGTTCATCAAACGAAACATCCTTAGTCGGTTCGGTATCCCCTCCGAGATCGTCTGCGACAATGGCTCTCAGTTAATCAGCAACAAAACCAAGGAATTTTGCAGTAGATATAACATCACCTGGCATACCTCAACACCAAGATACCCTCAAGCAAATGGCCAAGCCGAGTCAAGAAACAAAATCATCATCAACAACCTCAAGAAGCGCCTCGACGACGCCAAAGGAAGATGGGCAGACGAATTACCTATGATCCTTTGGGCTGACAGGACGACACCCAAGACGGCGACCAATCACACTCCTTTCTCCTTAGTCTTCGGTTGCGAGGCAGTCATCCCTCCCGAAGTCGAGCTCCCCACAGCAAGAAGCAGTTTCATGGCTCCAGGAATGAACGACCCATTCTGGCTTACGACATCGATACCGTCGACGAACTCAGAGAAGCAGCATTGGTCAGGATGGCGTCCTACCAACACGCAGTTGCAAAAAGCTACAACAAGAATGTGAGGGTTCGAGTATTTCAGCAGGGAGATTGGGTTCTGCGCAAAGTTTTCCCAAACAAAAAGGATCCTCGACACGGCAAACTGGCCCCGATATGGGAAGGTCCTTATCAGATCGTGAGACGAACAGGTCATGGTGCGTACGAGTTGGTTGACAAAGATGGTACATCCATCCCAAGAAGTTGGAATGCAACACACCTAAAAGTGTACCATTTCTGAACACTCAAGCCTCTTTTCTTGCTTTATAGTTTTTCCTAACACACAGGCACCCTAGCATTCGCCGTCTTTATGACGACGCCCCCGAAGCAGAGTGGGCACGACGTATCACAAAACCGAAAACATCTCGGGCAGTATACACTCACAAGTAACAAGAAGTTAAGTCTCTCTCCTCTATCCTTTTTTACGTCTTTCTTTTTTTCTCTCTCTACATATTATTATCCTTACTGACTTAGGCATCGGAGGGCCGTGGGCTCCACCAACGGCAATCCTCACGCCATCATTCTGTTTTACAGGCAATAACATGACGCCAACATAAAGTATACACTTAGAAGGAATAACAAACATAAAGCATTCGACTAGACTTCGTCCAGTATCTCTCTTTAACCATTTCTTTCTTTTTTCTCCTTGTCGTAATTCCCTCTCATTTTCATGTTGCTCTATACTGACTTAAGCATCGGAGGGCCGTTGGCTCCACCAACGGCCAATCCTCATGCTCTGCTATGTTAACAGTATGATGCCCACATGATGACGGATTCGACAAGAGGAGAAGAGATGAAGCGAAGTATACAACACAACATATAGGAAAACAATATTCGAAACTGAGCACAAATGTTCAAAGAAACGAAGTAACAGGAAACGTTGTTAATTTTATTTCAAACATGATTGTATACATCACATATTACAAATTTTACAAGCTATAAAACACAATTTAGGCCATTACAAAAACGCCTGGTACACTACAATGTACGTTACATACACAATGGAATACATATCTACATTTCCTACAGCATACATTTTGCAGGTCCTCCTTTGACAGGCTGGAGATGTCTCCAAAGTCGAACTCGAGGTATGTGCCCAACTTGCAAAACAAAACACCAAACCAAAGCATATTTTTTCCATACACAAAGCAAGCAACACAGAATCTAAAACCCACAAAATATTTACATGACTTGCCCCCTTGGACAAGCCCAAAAATATCCAAAAGACTGCCGCCATCAAGGCGAAACACAACCACAAATATCTTTTCGACCTTTCCAAAGGCCGAACACACAAAATATTGTTTAAAACGAACCATTGTTTGAAACACACACCATTAAAATATTAAATTTTTGAGGAGGGGGGACAAAGCTACTCCTGAGGATCTGCTGGGCCTGCATTCTCCCCTTGTTCGCCATCGCCTGGTGCCGCCACCGTTTCAGCATTGGGGCTGGTTGCAGTTGCACCCTCCTCAACGTCTTCTTCATCGCTAACGGCACCAGGGGGGATATAGTCCTCGGGGAATGCAGTGTTGAACTGAGCAATGTCTTCGTCAGGAGTCCAGTTCATATGTTTGCCCGCCTTAAATTCCTCCATCATCTCGGCCTTCATCTTCTAAGTGTAATAACCAGCACACTCGTAAATCCTCGCCTTGACTTTGGAGAGAGACGTCTTCAGCTTGTCAACCTCAGTAACTAGAGTCTCCTTCTCGGCATTCAACTGGGCGACCTCAGCAGCCCCCTTTTCTTGCGCCACTTGCAGCGCCTCAGCTCTAGCCATCGCCTCCTTGGCCACACCGCCAAGACGACCAGCTTCCTGCTTTGCCTTTTTCATGTCGTTTTTCAGTTTTACTATTTGATCTTCTAACATTATGACATGATGACGTGTGGCTTAAGCAGATTGCAGGGACTATGTGAACAAAACATTATTCAAGGTCACTAAAATGACGAGATGAAGATGGCGTGCAGGAAAGTAAGGAGACGAAGAATAAAAAAGAAGCAAAAACATACCCTCCATGCATCCGAGACGCTCTCGACAGTCGCAGCGACTGGGGACAAGGATTCCTGACGCTCCCGGCTTGACGGCATCCATAGGCGGTCGACCTCAGGCCATAGCTGAACCCGTGGCGCATCTGCCGACCCGTAGTCGTCAGAAAACTCCACTGAGCTTCCTCTTCCGAGTTGGAGGCGGCAGCTTTTTCTCAGCAGGCATAAGCGAGCTGGTCTCCCCCGTCACCGTGGCGTCAATTGAAGCCTTTGGAGGCTTCGGCGGTGACAGCGCAGTGATGGGTTTGGCTCGAGACACAATCCCCAGTGACTCCAGCCTCTTCCTCAGCAACGCGTCCGCAGATGGGGCCTTGCCAGAGCGTGTCGATGGGCCAGTTCCTGTTGACAGAATTTTTTGACGACTCAGTCTCGTCACAACAGTTGTAATTTATATTTTGTTTTGAAAAGGGCAACGAACCCACAGTTGTAAACTAACCCTAACCCATGTTTACCTGTTGTCGTCGACATGTTTGCAGGCTCATAAATTTCTTCTTCTTGAGAGGCCTCCTCGCGATCGAACTTGAGGCCGATAAAAGCTATGCCCTAAGAACTCCTCGCACCAGTGGCGAGAAAGGATAAGTGTACCCAATTCTGAAGGGGTACTCATAAAAGCACACCCAACCGTCCGATACCCAATCGGCCCGTTCGTCGGGCTGCGGCAACCGAATTACCGCCGACGGAGGGAAACCTCACTTCTCCTTGAGCTCCTCCACATCCTACTTCCCCCAGGTGGCCGGCCGAGCATTCTTTCTGTCCAGGATGTGGGTAGGGCTGAAGATTGGCCCCTCAACCAGGTCGCACTCCACCACCACTCTTTTGTTCTTCGCGCGGGTGGATTTGGTTCCCATTCGATGCGACATAGAAAGAATTGAAGAAAGAAAGAAGAAAGGAAGAAGATGGAAGCCAAGCAGTTACCTGGAGAAAGGAGAGAGAAAGATCTCCCATTGCTTTTCTGGGAAAGAGAAGAGAGAGATTGCGGAAGTGAGTACGGGTGGTTGGGTGCGCAGCCCTATTTATTGGCGCAGATGGGCGGTTGGTCTTTCAAAAGCAAAAGTCATCATTTCTCTAACGCCGTCAGCGTTGGGGAGGTTAAGCGGCGGTTTCCATTTTCCTTCCGTGAAACCCATTTTTCCTTTTTGAACTTCCCGGAATAAATTCAAAATGGGTTTGGGGACAATTGTTAGGGGGGAAAATACCCTCTTGGTGACGTACGCATACGTGGCAAAGCATTGCATACGTGGCTGCCAACAAGGCACATGGTGGCACCGTTCGAACTCACTCTCAACTGCTGGGATCAAAACAGCCGTTGCAAGCCCTTGATGAAGTCGGCCTTCATTACGCATTTATTATCTAATTATGTGCAATTAAGCACAAACGTTACACTTTTATTGTAAATGCCTATAAAATGGCTTAATCTTGTCTATTTTTGATAGACGATTTCTAAGAAATAAATATACTATAATTCCATGCTATTACAACTTGCTCTCACCATTTTCAATTATCTAGCTCGATCAATTGTTAACACCATCATCAAGGCAAGCTCGTCTCTATGTCGAATTTGCCCAAAACAACTGCTACCCGCATGCCTTATGGGCTTATGCGCCAAGTTTACTTGTGCGGAAAGTAGCTTGGGCCACAAGCTAACCGTTTTCCTTATCCTACTTGGTTTAGAACTTTATGATAATCCTAATACCTAAATATTTGGATGATTCTAAAAGACTAAGTATTTGAGATTAACTTAAATCCTAATTCTAAGGGTTTTAGTTCTCTAGTCCCCTATAAATAGATGATATGACTACTCTAGTCCCCTATAAATAGATGATCCATGATCATAAATTTATATGATACATCACAAGTTGAATTCAATAAATTCAATACTTTATCCTATCACTTATTGTGAGTTCCCGAATGCATAAAAACCTTAGATTATATCCTAGTTGGTTGAACCTAAGGCGGATCCGAACGTGTTGTAGACTATCTATGGAGGGGTGACATTTGGAACTGTATACTTGTTCTTGTTCGGTTTGGGAGCACCTAGAGATGGCGTGCATCACACAGTATGTATACTAAATTATGTTAATTAATTATGTGGCAATTAATTTGGATTTGGCTTTATGATTTTTCTGCATGAATTATATTTTTCATAACCTAACAGTGGTATCACGAGCCTCTAATTAATTTAATAATCAATTTTCGTTAACATGGATTAAATTTTATAAATTTGCAAAGAATTAAAGGGGTGAATTAATTTGGTGTAATTTATTGCGAATTCATGCGATTACTTAATTATAGCAGGATTTTTGGCAGTTTTGTCAATAATGATCGGAATCTTATGTTTTAATAGTGTATTCCGCATGTAAAACTCGTTTTAAAATTTGCCAAAAAAAAAAATTCCGGCCGAACCCAGAACTCCCAAATTCGAAGCCTAACTGTGACTTTTCGGAGGTTTTAGTTTTTTGAATGCAAAATTTGTAAATTTTTATGATGTTAAATTAAATACTTGCTAATCTTTGTCAGGGGGTCGAAAAAGCGCGAGGCTAATGCGTGACCTTGTCCCTCGTGGGTGTGACGATTCTTTTTATTCAATCAAGTGTAATTAGATTTCCTGTGAGTATACACCCAATTGACTAGTAATATAGGAGTCGCAAAACCCGGTTATCGTGACATAAAGGGAGTGCAATTATGTTTGACCACGACGGCCGTAGGTTCCCTTGTGATCCCTGGTGTGGGGATCTCTCAATATACACCCGCAAGGTAGAGATTGAGGGTTCGGGGGACTGTAACTACCGAGAGGAGTAATTCGCTCGTCGATAACTCCAGAGGCAGGATATCCTTACTAGCTCAGCATAAATGATTGAAGGGACATGCGTTAACTATTAAACTAATCTGAGTTGATTTTAGCAATATGCAACATATAATACTAATTCGATCGTGATTATCTAATTTAAATAGCATTAAGGGACCTAGCATGATAATCCGATTTCCCAAAAATATTATATTTGTTAGGCGTGATAGAACAATCATATTAGGTTAGTTTAACAGTTCATAAAAAGGGTGAGTAAAGCAGTTAAATCATCGAAAAGGGACACATTACGACGCACCCTTGAGAGGTGCGTCACGGTTCTCAGAAAACTAGCCACTTTGACTTTGCTATTTCTCCTTTTTATTTAACGAATCTCAATTATGGGACAGAATACGTTCTGTTCGATTTATGGATCGATTGCGACAGAACGCGTGAACAGTTTCGCAGCGAGAGGCTTAGGCTAAGGGGTTTAGAGTCAATACACAGAATATATTATGTGTTGTTGTGTGTTGTTTCACGTCGAAACTAGGGGCCTATTTATAGGGAAGAGTTCGTGGAAAGATAGAATTGCAGAGTTCTAATCCGCAAAGAATTAGGAAAAGAGACGTACCCAGGTATTTTCAGCGCCCAGGCCTGGGCGCCGAAGATTTCTGCGCCCAGAGCCAGGCGTTGAAAATAGGGTCTGGGCAGTTTTGTTTAGTCAGATTCGGATTCCTAAAATCCGTAGAGTTTGAGATTAATTCGAGTCTTTTAGCGCGTATCAATTTTGTGACGGAATGCGTCTGGGCCCGTTACAAACTCTAGGCTCGTTAGGATTTTAATTAATACGTAACTCTTATTTCCGAATCCTATTAGGAATAGGATTCTCGCGGTTTTCTATCTCATTTAGGATTTATGTTGGAGTGCAACACCTAATTCTGACAGGTTTCTATCTTTTATGATTTGCCACTTTTATACGCTACCTTTTACGGCAGTTACTATTTTTAGCAGGTTTCCATAAATAGCAGGTTTCGGGTGAAATGAAATAGGGAATCGAGATTCGTTTATTTTATAGGAGATGCGTTGTCAAGTGGAGTTTTTATGGTTTCATCATCGAACCTTTCCCTTGCGGGAATGGGGACAAAAGTAGGTGTCTACAGTTAGCCCCACTTTGTCTGAGTCTTGGAGTAAGACGAGGGTCAAAGTATTAGACGGAGTGCGTCACACAAGCCATGGTGTATGTGACCTGTTTTGCGAGGGTCTCACGAGCCCCCGAGTGATAACATTTGACTTAAGGGTCATCACTTGAAGTGTCGACATATCCCTCACGTGTCATTGGGATTTGTCAACGGATAGTATAGAAACTCCCTCACTTTGTCATTGGAAGTATCTAAAGAAGCGCAGAAACTCCCTCACTTTGTCATTGGGAGTAGCTGCAGATGTTTTCGAAATCAAAGCTATAAAGTGTAATTGGGCCTGGCCAAGCCCAATCACGAGGTAAAACGTTTTTTTTTAATTTTTTTTTATTTTTTTTAAAGATTCTCATTTTCAGGGCTAGCTAAACGAGAAAACCCCCTTGTTTTTATAGGACGTAAAACGAAGGAAAATCCAGTAAAAGTTATCGCTGCAGCGACTAAGGACCTGCGCTGTTAGTGACGCAGACCCCGCCCGCTGAAGGTGGGCGAGCCTGTCCGCTGAGGGTGGACCCCCCCTCCGATAGAAGTGGACGAATCTGTTTTGATGTTTTTTGAAAATAAGGACCTACGCGGTTTGTGACGTAGACCCCGCCGACTGAAGATGGCGAGCCTGTCCGCTGAGGGTGGACCCCCCGTCCGATAGAAGTGGACGAATCTGTTTTGATGTTTTTGAAAATAAGGAACTACACGGTTTGTGGCGTAGACCCCGCCGGCTGAAGATGGCGAGCCTGTCCGCTAAGGGTGGACCCCCCGTCCGATAGAAGTGGACGAATCTGTTTTGAAATTTTATTTGGTTTTTTTTTTAAAATAAGGACCTACGTGGTTTGCACCTTAGACCCCGCCGGCTGAAGATGGCGAGCCTATTTTAAATTTGAAGACTTTTATTATTCGAAAAACTGAGGACCTGCGCGGCTAGTGACGCAGACCCCGCCCGCTAAGGGTGGGCGAGCCCATTTTGAATTACTTATTTTGCCTATGTAGAAGAGCCTTTGGTGATTACAACTTGTTGGTGGGTCGTAATATTTCCTGATTAGATGTGTCCTATAAGTGGGTCCACACTGTGTATATTTAACAATATATTTTTTGAGATATCCAAACATGATATGGTGCGTGGCGCAGTCTGAGAATGTGATTTTGATTGCGCGCTCTTTGTTGGAGTCCACTTTTCGCGAGCCCCCAAGTTTTGGGGCTCGTCGGTTGTTTTTCGCGTCTTGTAATCATGTTTGGGGTCACGCTCGTATGTGCGAGCGACCTCCTATAGTAGCATGCTATTTTAGTGAAGCCGTGGAGTGCGACTTTAGCTTTCAGGCGACATCCGGTTTTGGCTTGGCCCGGATTATCCCTTTGACAGACAGACATTTTCTATTTGGAAAACCAATGACTTGACGACACATATTTTCGGTGTTTCGAAGAATGACCATGATATTTAACTTGCTTTTTTTGAAAAGTGTACATGAGCGTTTTCTGAGATGAGTCTAAGTTTCGACCAAGTTTCAATGTTATTATTTTTTTTTTTCTTATTTGGGAGCTAAAGGTGCTTTGTGCTTGATCTTACTTGTAATAGGGCCTCGTGTTTTAGCAACACGGTCTTAAGTTCTTTCCTATTCCGTGTTTTTTGTGAAATCTGGGCCTTGGGCTGCATTTTCACCGCCCAAGCTCAGGCGTTAAAAATTTCGGCGCCCAGAGGTGGGCGCTGAAAGTTCTTTCCTGGTAATATTTGATTTTCGGATTTCTAAACACGTTTCCGAATGGGATCAGGATGTTTATTGGGTGCGTTCAGCTATATATAGGGGCTAGGTACGTCCTTATTTTCCACCACTCTCAAATTCTTTTTCTCTTTTTTGCTGTGCTCTAATTATTTACTGCTTTTGCCATGTCGATCCCTACTTTCTCACTCCAACGGACTGTTAGGCGTTGGCTACGAGCCCTTACTCCTACAGAAAAAGCTTTGTTAAAAGAATACCACTTAGAGGCACTTTTAGGCTTACAACAAATTAATATTGATTATAATTTTCTGCATGCTGCCCTAAACTTTTGGGACTCCGATCATCATGTTTTTTCCTTTCGGGGCAATGAAATATGTCCTTTGCCTGATGAATTTGCTGCGACCCTTGGTTATCCTACTAATGCTACTCCTGTTACCCCTAGCACTATTGAAGAGGGTAAAACAACCATAACGGTTTTCCTAGGGCTAGATGATAACATGTTTGCTGAACTTGTTGTAGACGATAAGGTTAACTTGGAAAAACTCGTAAAACATCATTTTAGGCCTAGTAAGAATATGACCGAACAAAAATTGAACATTCGAGCCCTTGTATTTTGCTTGTTGAATCATTATTTGCCGTCGAATAATAATGGTGAGTTCGGTGACATAAGGCTGATCCCCTTGATTAGCCAGATGGAAAGTTGCTATTCTATTATGCCGTTGGTTGTTGCTGAGACTTTGCTGAGTGCGCATGAGCTGAAGAAGGATGCCAAATCCGAAATTTTTAAGGGAAGCCCCCTATTACTGCAGGTAATCTATTTCTTTCTTTGCGCACACATACGCCACTTTTATATATTTCTTTTCGCCTGGGGCTGAGTTTCAGCGCCCAGGGCTGGGCGCTGGAATATTCGGCGCCTGGTCCTGGGCGTTGAAACTGCGCCCCAGGAACCTTTTTTTCTTTCTCTTCATTCTTTTGATTCGATCGTACCTGTTTTTGCAGATTTGGCTCGCAGAACGGCTTAGACTTTTGGAAGCTCCTGCCGATCCTAAACATTATCGCCCTATAGCTTTGGGTAACCAAAAATACTTGCACCAAGGCCAGGACGAGGCCGAATGGACCTCCTTTTTTACTTGTGGCATTTGTTCTATTAAGTGGGTGGTACCATGGTGGGGTTTGACTGCTATGACAGGGGGGTCTGATGTATCGGTTTATGTTTCTTTGTTGGGGCTATCTTGTCCCATTTATATTTTCCCTTACCGAGTCATGCGTCAACATGGTTTAAGGCAGACTATCCCCTTTTCTGATACGGTACCACCTAAGGTAGCGACCTTTGCACAAACACGGGTCTTAGCGTGGGCTAGGTATTATGATAGTCTCCCGCGTTGGGCTGTAGCTACAAATGGGTTTGTGGGTCTTTCTGAAAACTATAAGTTGTGGATGAGTTTTGATGACAAGGATGTGAGGACCGAGGCTCGTAATGGGGAGCCGGCTGAGCTTTTGATACCTCGTATTCGTGTTAAGTATGAGGGTCCTGATTCTGCCAGACCTCGTACCTATAGTTTTAAGACTGTGAAAGCTCGTCCTGATCGAAAG
Organism: Spinacia oleracea; assembly: GCF_020520425.1. Classification (NCBI taxonomy): domain Eukaryota; kingdom Viridiplantae; phylum Streptophyta; class Magnoliopsida; order Caryophyllales; family Amaranthaceae; genus Spinacia; species Spinacia oleracea. Next base: position 45,748,527 of record NC_079488.1, read on the forward strand.
AGAAAGGAAGTTCTTCCCCGTTCCAGTGTTAGGCCTAAAAAGATGCCTAACACGAAGGAGCCTTCTGTTGTTAAAAGAAATGCAAGCTCTCGCGGAGATCGTGGCCGGAACAATGTATGGGTTAGGAAGGCTCAGCCGCCTGTAGAAACAGTGGCTAGTCCAGTTGATGATAGTAATCCTTCTCCCACCACTGTTTGTGCCCTTGAGGCTGAGCGGGCTATAACTGAGAATGTTTCTAAAGCTTTGGCATCTTTGGAAGTAAGTGTACAGGAGCCAGTTCTTATGGAGATTGATATTGGGGTAGCGCAGAAGACTATGGGGGTGGATCCTGCGAACATTGCTCTCTTCAAGACTTTATTTGATGATGCGGAAGAACTAGAGTAGTGTAGTTCTTTGCTAGGGTGTAGGTGCCCTCTATTTATTTCAGTTGTGTTCGTTTTTATTCCTAGCACTTTGTTTTCCTTCTTATTATATTTTAATAAAGGCGTATTTTTAGTTTCCATTTAATTTTGTTTATATGTCTAAAACTTTTTTACACAAAGAATATAATTTTTTTTTATTATTATTTGGACCGAATCCTTGGTAAGGATTGCCTACGTATCTTGTCAGAATCAGGTCGCGCGTAGTTCTTAGCTTTAGAATAAGTTCTAGTATGCCGGATTTCGGTAGATATGTCCTGAAGTGGAAACATATTACTTAATCGGTCAAATGAGTGAAGTATTTGCCATTATTTTCATCTGCCGTTTTCCATAGCTAGGTTGCGTAAAATTCGACCAATTTGTTGGTAAACCTATTTGGATACGTACTGTACCCCCCAAGTGTTCGTTATTTTTCCGTTGTGTGCGGATAAAATGACGAGCACTTTTCGAAAAAAGGAAAACTTTTGGCAGGCAGAGAGTTTCAACGCCCAGGCTGGGGCGTCAGAATTTTCGGCGCCCAGCCCTGGGCGCTGAAAAAAACTTGGGCGGTCAATTTTGACGTTTTTGCTTCACATGTTCTTGCGTTTATTTCTATTTCGTTTTTTGTGCCTTGATATTTTACTTCGTAGTTAAAGTTAATTTTGAGGCTATTTTGGAGGCTTTTTTGACTGTTAGCGTGAAACGCATTCTTGTCCAGATTAATTTTTTCTATTGGTGACTCGATACAGTTTTGAAAATGGAGTTAGGGTGCGGAACTTAAGAAGATCTTTGTGGAGGGTATGATGGAATCTATGTGAAACCGCTGTTGGTGGATTCTATGTTTTATGAATTTATTTTTTTTGGTAACATTTGCATTCGTTTTAAATTTTTGATTTCTTTTTGATTTTGGGTTGCATGGATTGGCTATTATGATGACATTGGTTGGCTTTTTAGGTTTTGAGGATGGGATAGTGTGGTTTATTTTGTGGGTTTCGGGAACTGGTTCACATGACATTATTTCAAAACCGAGTGGGCTTTGTTTGTCGGGCCTATAGTGGGCTGCTTCTTTATTATTTTTTTATTTTGCAAGTACATTTGGTGTTTATTTAGTGTTAGAATAAAATTTTTAGGAGAAATATTACGCCTTTATTGATTTGGAAAGTAAGGAAAACACACTGAAATAAAACTGACCCATATTCTAAAGGGCCTTAGGACCATCAAAAGTCTAAAGAACTACTAATGGTGCTCTATATGGCTCAAGCCTGGGGTTTAGTCTCATAAAACTTTGGTCCTTCACCGGTACTCATCTTGAATTCCATTCCTTTTGCATTGACCCACTGATATGTCTTCACCCATCCGTTCTCGACCTCTTCTAGTGTTTATGCAGGAGAGATTAACCGGGTTGGATCGAAACCTTCATCTTGTAAAGCTAGGGTAGTCATCACAGTCTCGTTCTCCATAGGCCTCGATTCGTTAAACAATGTCCATAGAGCCTGGTTGTCCAATATTTCAGCTGTTTTAGTCTTGGTGAGGTGGGGTGCCTCATCCAAGGTGTGGCAGTCATGGAAAATTTCAAATGCGGGTTTTAGCAAGCCATCCTGAACGAAGGGTTCAGGGAAATCACAGCATGGGTGTTCTTCTCCCTCCCGAACAAACATCCCGTTAAGGGTCCTTTGATATGGGGGAAGGAGGGTGGTTTGTTTGGCTTCGTTAAGGCGTAGCCTAGATAGGCAGTCAGCAATATCTTCCTCCGTTGGTTCATAACCTAAGCCAAAGGGAGTAGATTTGTCGGGAAAAGGATGGAATGTGCATTCCTTCTTCCTTATGCCCAATGGGGTTCCTGGGAAATAACCTTGAGCCAACAGCATTCTAGGGATGACTCGGGATGCATGCGGGTCTAGGAATGCTGGATCATAATCTTCGATGAACTGGATTGCTTCTTCCATTTGAAACCCATAAAGGTCATCTGCAGTTTCGGCCGTTCCAACCATAGTACAACTGACGTCGAGAGGAGGGGCGCGGATTTCTAGTATTACCCCGTTATGGTTGAGTTTAACCATTTGGTGCAAGGTTGAAGCCACACTTCCTAAGTCATGGAGCCAAGGTCGCCCCAAGAGGAGGTTGAAAGTGGGCTTGATGTCGATTATTTGAAACTCCGTGGTGCGTGCCACAGGCCCAGTTTGTATGGTAAGGTTGATTTTTCCCAACACAGGCCTTCGGGAGTTATCATAAGCTCGTACCCCTTGTGAGGAGGTTTGGAAGTCATCGCTTCCTAGCCCCAAGCAATGGGCGGTTCGCAATGGGCAGACATTAACCGCTGAACCATTATCTATGAGCGCTAGGGGGATGTTTTGTCCTTTGCATCCAACCACTAAGTAAAGGGCTTTATTGTGAGCACCCCCGTCTTTGGGTAAGTCTTTATCAGTGAAAACTATGGCCCTTTCTCCGGCATCTCTCGTGACATGGCTAACCAATGAGTCAGGTGTGATATCTGTGGGTACTGAGATGAGGTCAAGTGAGCGAATAAGCTTTTCGCGATGTTCCTTTGAAGTACACATAAGATCCAAGATGGTAATCTCAGCCTTGGTTCTTTTCAGTTGTTTCAGGAGAGGATTTTCAATGACTTCCGCGACGGTGGCGTGCCGCTCGTTCTCAGGAGTTTGCCTAACCGGGATGTCGTCCATAGGAGGTGGGTGAATATCCGGTTGGTATATCCTTCCGGATCGGGTGAGGTTGTCGACCTCGGGCTCCTGAGAGGTGGTGTCAATGAGAGCATACCCGGGCCAAGTTTCAGTGAAGAGGTCCTGGCCCGATACTTGAGATAGGTAAATATCTTCAGCATCATCGTTCCACACACCGCACACTTCCCCCTCGATTCGATCCATAGGTACCACAGCGAGTGGTGCACCTTGAGGTGTAATATACACCGTGGGGTCGAAATTCTCTGGGGGGGGTTGTCCGTGGCCTTGAACTTTGGTAAGTCAGATGAACTGAACTTTTCTGGTAATTTGTCAGAAAAAGGTTCAGGCTCGAGGGAGAAGTATTTGCTCCCCATGGTTTGCTGTAGGACCATTTTTTCGATCCTCTTCTCGTTTTCAAGGTCATTTTTGGCTTGCGCAGCCGCTAAGGCTTCGTTTTCCATTTTCAGTTGGCCCATGAGTTGGGTCATTTGGACCATCTGGTCTCGCAAATCTTCGATGGACATGTTTGGAGGTGCGAATCGAGGTTGGGGAAGCGGAGATCCTTGAAATGAGGGACGACGGACGGAGCTTGGAGTTACTAGACCTGGTGTTGGTGATGTATCTTCGAGACGCACTAGCCGTTGATTCCCTGATCGGCACCAAGTGGCAGGACCAGTCCTAGGCATAAGATAAGCTAAAGTTTAGGTTCCCAAAGTTTCAAGCATTACTTAGTCTAGACTTCGACTCTCTAAATTGGTGTTTTCTTTTCGCTCTTTCTTCTGTCGGTACACTTTTTGGGAGTTTTTTTTATTTTGGTCGTTCTTTGGATTTTCGAAACACTTGCCCGTGTGACATTCATAGTTGTTAGCATGTTCGGTTTTGGTGCCGAGCATTGCCGTCGTAGGAGGCCTAACGACGACACAAAGAGTTATTAATTTTTCGCGAGTCGCCTTTTGAAATCGAGTGCTTTTCTTACGCCCTCGTAGCAATTCTTTTGATGAGTATTTTTTGTGCTACGTACTTCCTTTTTGCTTGGGCACCGAGGCTGCTGCGCCTGACCCGAAAGCCAAGCAGCAACTTCAGCGCCCAGCAGTGGGCGTGAGATATATTGGCGCCCAGCCAGGGGCGTTGAAAATGCGTCCCTGGCTGGTTCTCGTTTTCTGTTTTCTGTTTATGCGACTTCGATTTGCGTGCTTTCCTAATAACGTCCTTTACGCGTAACAGCGTTTGTGGGATTCGTTACAGGCCATCCCGAGTGTCGCTTATTTTGTGGCGATCATTCGGGTTTGCGGAACACGTGTTTCTGTATAACTCTTTGGCAAATTAGTCTATGAATGTTTGGGCAATTTTTAAGGTCATTGGTTTTCGAGGATAGTTTGTCACACACAATCACATATTTCGCTACACATAACTACATTACAAACATGGATTTGAAAATTAAATATGCCACGTAGTTTATGATAGGCTTCTATGGGTAGTATTTGCGCCTGGCTTGGTACCGCTTCTATCGTAGATCCAACACATGCCGCGGTCGAGGTAGTGTCTTCAACAGACGAATTTCGCTCAAGAGGCCAACTCGCAAGTGCAAGCCAAGGGGGCAGGCAGGCGAGAGGGACCTAATGGGCGAGCGATTGGGTTCGGGATAGGTGTACTACCAGCACAAGTACCGAGTGGGAAACATGCGCGGCGTATGCACCCCCCTATTGGCGAAAAAAGGTATCCTTAGTCCCAACTCCCGAGGGAGCCGAGATTCGTTATGATGTTCTGCCCGTTCACATTAATATGCTGATTTTCAGGTCGTCCCAACTTGATGGGGAAATAACCGCGGGGTAGGATCGTTTCGCCCTTCGGCTATTTTGATTACCTACAAGCACGAGTATTTCCTTCACTATCCCCAGTGGAGTCGCCACTGTGAGGGGGTCGAAAAAGCACGAGGCTAATGCGTGACCTTGTCCCTCGTGGGTGTGACGATTCTTTTTATTAAATCAAGTTTAATTGGATTTCCTGTGAGTATACACCCAATTGACTAGCAATATAGGAGTCGCCATTCAGTTTTTAATGACAATGAGAAAAACTGACAAAACCCGGATATCGTGACATAAAGGGAGTGCAATTATGTTTGACCACGACGGCCGTAGGTTCCCTTGTGATCCCTGGTGTGGGGATCTCTCAATATACACCCGTAAGGTAGAGATTGAGGGTTCGGGGGACTGTAACTACCGAGAGGAGTAATTCGCTCGTCGATAACTCCAGAGGCAGGATATCCTTACTAGCTCAACATAAATAATTAAAGGGACATGCGTTAACTATTAAACTAATCTGAGTTGATTTTAGCAATATGCAACATATAATACTAATTCGATAGTGATTATCTGGTTTAAATAGCATTAAGGGACCTAGCATGATAATCCGATTTCCCAAAAATATTATATTTGTTCGGCGTGATAGAACAATCATATTAGGTTAGTTTAACAGCTCATAAAAAGGGTGAGGAAAGCAGTTAAATCATCGAAAAGGGACACATTACGACGCACCCTTGAGAGGTGCGTCACGGTTCTCAGAAAACTAACCACTTTGACTTCTGTTCGATTTATGGATCGATTGCGACAGAACGCGTGAACAGTTATGGGACAGGATACGTTCTGTTCGATTTATGGATCGATTGCGACAGAACGCGTGAACAGTTTCGCAGCGAGAGGCTTAGGCTAAGGGGTTTAGAGTCAATACTCAGAATATATTATGTGTTGTTGTGTGTTGTTTCACGTCGAAACTAGGGGCCTATTCATAGGGAAGAGTTCGTGGAAAGATAGAATTGCAGAGTTCTAATCCGCGGGCGCCGAAGATTTCGGCGCCCAGAGCCAGGCATTGAAAATAGGGTCTGGGCAGTTTTGTTTAGTCAGATTCGGATTCCTAAAATCCGTAGAGTTTGAGATTAATTCGAGTCTTTTAGCGCGTATCAATTTTGTGACGGTATGCGTCTGGGCCTGTTACGAACTCTAGGCTCGTTAGGATTTTAATTAATACGTAACTCTTATTTCCGAATCCTATTAGGAATAGGATTCTCGCGGTTTTCTATCTCATTTAGGATTTATGTTGGAGTGCAACACCTAATTCTGACAGGTTTCTATCTTTTATGATTTGCCACTTTTAGACGCTACCTTTTACGGCAGTTACTATTTTTAGCAGGTTTCCATAAATAGCAGGTTTCGGGTGAAATGAAATAGGGAATCGAGATTGGTTTATTTTATAGGAGATGCGTTGTCAAGTGGAGTTTTTATGCTTTCATCATCGAACATTTCTCTTGCGGGAATGGGGACAAAAGTAGGTGTCTACAATCTTGTATGTAAATCTTGAATTAATAATTGACCTAATGCATATATTTAACAATTTTAAGGAATAAGATTCGTTAATTATGCAACCTAATTTATAATTATAATTAATTCGTTGTATTTTCAAATAATTTGGAATTTGATTTTATTTTTCATAATTAATTGATAATTTAATTGGGATTCTATGATTAAAAACCACCAAAAAATTTGTTAAAGTTTGGGTTTTTAAAGTTTTATAACCTAGATTTTAATCCCTAAAGTTTATATTATCGAAAATTGTTTTGTTCAATGAATTTTCGGTTTATTGCCTAGATATTTATGAAATTAATATGATTTACTAATTAGTCATAATATTTTGAAAATAATAAATTTTGATTTTATAAAATTGACTCACAAATTTTCACGTACGAAGCAATGGAAAGCCTAGTGTTACACTAAAGGTGAAGGAAATAATGCCCTTGCTCCAAGTATGTATTCAATGCTAAGTCTAATAAATGCGATTCGGTATTAATTAATTAAACAAGTTACTATAATTCAGTGAGATCAAGTGAGCTGAATGCCTAGCTAGAGGTCGCATTTAGACTATTAATAATATTAATATAGCTAGAGGTCGCTTCAGTTCAAGTGGAATTAATAATATTAATCCACAGCTTAGTCTTGGCTGAACCCGTAGGGTCACACAAATAGTACGTGAACGTATCAAGTATTTAAGTGAATATATTATTCATTAAATACTCCATTTATAAACATTCAGAAATGACGGATCTCGGTTCTAGTGGGAGCTGAAATGTCAAAAGGAAAAATATAGAATGCTCCGGAAATGATGATATTGCCGGAAACAGAAATATGGATCATGACGGAAATATAAATATTATCCAAGTCGTAGATGTTGCCGGAAACGGAAACATGGTTCGTATAGGAAAATATTATCGGGAATAGAAATTATTGTCAGAATCGGAAATATTTTCGGAAACGGAAATATTACTGGAATCGGAAATATTGTCGGAATCGGAAATATTAAATATTTGTTCGAATCGGAAATAAATTCCGGAATCGGAAAATATTAAATATGTGTTCGAATCGGAAATAAATTCCGGAATCGGAAATATTAACGGAAACGTAAATATTTGTTCGAATCGGAAAACGAATCGGAAGCGCGACGTGCGAACGCTCGACAAACGAGCTTGCGAGACGCAAGGCCCGGCGCCAAGCAAGCCCGCGCGCGGAGCATCAAGGCATGGCCCGAGCAAAGCAGCAGCGCCACTCGTGGGCTGCGGGCTGCGGGCTGCGTGCTGCACGAACAAAGCAACGTGGACTCAAGGCCACACGTGCAAAGCCTTGGCCGGCTAGGATTGCTTGCTTGTAGAGTAATCGTGTTTTCGTAATTCTACTGAAATTAGATGTTTTAGTTAAATCTGAAATACTTAGTATTTGATTAAACCTAAAATCCTAATGTTATTAATTAACTAGAATCCTAATGGGTTTAGTTAATCGATTCCTAGTAGAATTCAAACTCCTTTATTTCCACCCTATAAATATGTGGTTCTTGATCAGGCAATTCAATACTATTCTAACACATTAGATTCAAGAGAGAATTTAATATTTGCCTATCACTATTGTGAGTTTCCCGAGTGCACATAAAACCTTAGAGAATATTCTAGTTGGTTGAATCTAAGGCGGATCCGAACATGCTGTGGACTATCTACGGAGGGGCGACATTTGGAGTCATATACTTGTTCTTGTTCGGTTCGGGAGCAACTAGGGAAGGCACGCATCACATTGTATGTATGCTAATTAACTATGTGGAAATTAATTTGGATTCCTGGCTTTATGGTTTTTTGCATGAATTATAATGTTTATATTATTCATAACCCTACAAAAGGTTGTTGCAATGGTGCGGGCATGCGACGACGAGCAAGGGAGCTCATCGCCCATGCGGTGCTATGGCAGTGAGCAAGGCACATGCACGCGCACATGGGCTACGGCCTGTACGTGTGTGTGCATGTGCGAGTGAAGCGAGGGTGAGGGAGCAGCAACGCAAGGCAAGGGGCATGGGTGAGCAACACAATGAGCAAGGGAGCTCGCGTGCATGCTGCACCAAGTCCCTGCCCAGCGCGCGCGGTGGCCAGCCAGCGAGCGATGGCTTATGCCTCGTTGATGTGTTACGAGGGGCAGAACGAGCAGGTCCATGGGCGCTTCATATGTGCATGCGGCCCATGAATGCTGCTAGTTTGAGGCCCGGCGAAGGATGGGTTGCACGCCCATGGCCTTGCCTTGGCCCAATGGTGTACGTTTAATTTTCGTTGAACAACAAACTTAATTAATTTTTAATTTCGTGCTTATAACTTTTCTCGTAATTTAATTTTATTAGTTTAATTAATATAATTTTAATATTATACTAATTATTTAATAAAATTAAAACCATGATTAAATTATAATTTATTTATTTTAATCAACTGAAATTAAATTAAGGGATTTAAAATAATTTTATACGAGCTTTAAATTTTTAATTAAATAATCGTTTTTCCGATTGGACTTGGAAAATCATTTTATGTTTAAAAATTAGTAAAACATATAATTTATGGTTTGAGTGGGAGCATTTTATTCATATTCGATTAACTCTTGATTAGGTCCTTATTCCTTTAAGGTTAACAACTTGATTAGAACTATAAGGTCAAATAATTGGTAGATTCTTTAGCCTGTGGTAGTTGATGCAAATGTTTATGTGATGCATATTTTTTGCTGACTTGCTAAGTGGGTCATTCGTTGATAAATGAATAGGTGAATGGCATATTGCAAATATATTGTTTTGCAGGTTGCGGAAAGTGACTAGGATGGCCCAAATATGATAGAAAATATGGTCTGCGTACCATTAACTTGAATGTAAAATATGGTCTAATGCACCATAGTTTTTATTTTAATATGGTCTGCGTACCATCAAATTGTTGTAAGTAGTTTTATTATTGCAAATCCTATTTGATGAAAAATGGAGCCTCCCCTGGTGAAATTCAAGAACGGGGTTTCCAATGCATTTTCAAGATGGAGTTTGAAGTTGTAGCTTCAAGACGAAGTCAAGCCATACTAGATCACATTTAAATCTTATGCATGTTTTCAGATATTTATTGCTTTAAATATGTCTTGATATTATGCATGAGATTCAATCTTGATTATGTTGCATGATTAAGGATTTTATTTCACTTAAAATCTAACCAACATAGTACAAGCTTTAAGTTCCAAACTGCAAAATTGAGTTAAAAGGTGTCATTCCAAACTAACACTTATTCTCACCTTTAAATCAACTAGTAATAGTTTTTCGCCATAGCGATGTGTTACTTATTGATTTCAAAGGGGTAAGGTACACATTAGTTGTGGGTACATGTTGATTTTGGTTGAACTCAACGATATAAGTAAGAAGTCCTTTTATGTCGTGGCAAATGGGATAGGTTTTCCTAATAAGTTCTTAGACCTATCAACCAAGAATAGTTTATAGACTATTAGCAATGGATTTTCTTACAAGTAAATTATTTTAGAATTAAGTCGAATAAATAACGTGCTTAATTATTCAATGATTTTGAGGATCTTGGTTTCATTTTATTCACACCTGACGGAATACGCAAACTTGAATAAAATGTTTGATAATTTTAAATTATGCATGTTTGCTAGAATTTAAATTTATTAAAAGCATGTATGGATGGTTATATTTTTATTATTATTCTTTTCAATTGTAGTTTTAATTATGGAAACAATAATTCATTCAACATTCAATCAATTCTAGAAAAGGAGAAGTTGAACGGGAAAAACTTCCTTGACTGGTAAAGGAACTTGCAAATAGTTCTTATGCAGGAAGAAAAGGAGTATGTCCTAGATGAGGCGATGCTCGAAGCCGATGGCGACGGGGTCACTCAGGCAACCCTCAATCGTTGGTTGATGCCAACAAAGATGTAAAATGTCTAATACTTTCTACCATGAGTGCAGATCTACATAAAACATTCCTCAAGTCAGATGCTTTCACAATCATCAGTAAGTTGAAGAACATGTTCCAAGATCTAGCTCGAGTCGAAAGATTCAAGACTCATAGGAAAATTCTTGACACCAAACTCAGGAAAGGCGAGCCCGTAAGTCCACATGTTCTCAAGATGAATTGGAATAATTTAGAATATGAGTAGGATGGATCATCAATTCTCTCAAGAAATGGTTGTAGACACCATCCTCCATTTTCTTCATAGCGGGTATAATAAGTTCAAACTGAATTACAACATAAACAGTCTGGAAAAAACGCTCACTAAGCTTCACGGTATGCTGCAAACCGCTCAAAAGACGCTCAAAAGTGATAAGCAGGATGTGCTTATGGTGCATGGGGGCAGTTAGGTTATGAATAAACTAATTCATGCGGAAAAACAATAAAGCCAGAAATCCAAATTAATTGCCACATAATCAATTAGCATAATTTAGTATACATACTATGTGATGCGTGCCTTCCCTAGTTGCTCCCCGAACCGAACAAGAACAAGTATAGAGCTCCAAATGTCGCCCCTCCGTAGATAGTCCACAACACGTTTGGATCCGCCTTGGGTTCAACTAACTAGGATATCATGTAAGGTTTTATGCACTCATGAACTAATGTAAGTAATAGGAAAGAATATAAAATTCAAGTTGTGTATTATGTATTGTATATTGTCATATAAATTATGATCATGGATTGCATATTTATAGGGAATAGAGTAGTTATATCCCAATAGGATTTGATTTACCAAATCCTTTAGAATTATAATTCTAGTTAATCTTAAACTCTTAGTATTTTAGAAATATCCAAACACCTTAGTTTTAGGATTATTCTAAAACTCTAAGTTATGTAGGGTTAGGAAAGCAAACAACTTGTGGCCCAAGTTACTTGACAAACAAGAAAACTTGGTGCCTAAGTTATTGGGGCAGCCACGCGGGCTGGGCCTTGGCGCGCAAGGCTGGCCTTATTGCCACGCTGCCTTGCCTTACACGCTGCCAGGGCTGGAAAGCCACGCTGAGCGCTGGGCCTGGCGCTGGCGCTGGCTTGTCGTGCCTTCTGGGCTTGCTCGTCGAGCGACGGGCTGGCTCGCTTGCCGGCCTGTCGCTCGTCGTGCTTCCGATTCCTTTTCCGATTCCGAAATTTATTTCCAATTTAAACAATATTTACGTTTCCGATAATATTTCCGATTTCGAAAATGTTTTCCAATCTGAAAAAATTTCTGATTCCGGTAATATTTCCTTTTCCCGCAATATTTCCGATTCTGACAATATTTCTATTTCCGTTAATATTTCCCGAAACGAACCATAATTCCTTTTTCGGTAATATCTTTGACTTTGATAATATTTATATTTCCGTCATGAACCATATTTCCGTTTCCGGCAATATCTTCATTTCCGGAAAACATTCTTTCTTTGCCTTTTGATGATTTTAGCTCCCACTAGAACAAACATCCATCATTTCCAAATGTCCATAACTAGAGTATTTACTGAATATTATATTCACCTAAATATTTGATCCGTTCACGTAATATTTGTGAGACCCTATGGGTTCAGTCAAGAGTAAGTTGTGGATTAATATTATTGATTTCACTTGAACTGAAGCGGCCTCTAGCTAGGCATTCAGATCACTTGATCTCACTAAATTATTAACTTGTTAATTAATGCATTCAGACTTAGCATAAATGCGTTAAATACACACTTGGACCAAGGGAATTATTTCCTTTAGTCTCCCACTTGTCCTTAGGGCCAAGTGTGCATTTCCTAATTCCTTTGTCGCTTGATGCCTACTCATGAACATAATGTAAGAGTAGTCATTTTTATTATCTCTAGAGGTATTTCTCGGTGTTAGATTTCAACTAATCAAATAAATATATAATTATATCCTATGATTCATTTGAGCACGACAATGCATTTTACAGTTTATAGCTCTCCGAGTGGCCTTGTTCAAATTTCGGCATCTCATCACGATTTAAGGGAGGACAATCTAAATCTTGTGATCTTGAGGTTAGTCACTTGATAGGTGATTATCTGAGTGTTGTCGTTATAGTCTCCTTTTACGGTGCGACGGTTGACAACGTCAAAGTAACCAGTTCTCAAACAAGTAATCTTAAATCATTCGGATATTGAGGATTAGTGTCTAATATTATAATGAAATTTACTTATGACATATTTTCATATCTTACAATAAAATTTCATAGGTTTTTCCGATGCTAATCTTATCAAATAAGTATCTATGCAAATGATTGCGACATTGCCATGTCTACATAGTTCAAGAAACAGAACTACTAGTTATCTTGCATTCAAGTCGTCTAGCGTTTTATATGCGTCCACCTAAATAGAAAACTTCCGACCATGGACCATTTTCAACTTTTGACATTCAAGTTCACTTGATAGACATTTCTTAGTCACATGACTGGTCCTTACAGTCTATCTTGAATATATTGTCAAATTGAAAGGACTCATCATTTAATACTAAACCAAGATTAATGGGATATGAAAATACATTTCATATATGATAAATTTTCAACCCCAATGTTTTACAACCATGAGCCTCTAACCCATCGTTAAAACGATTAATAGAATTCAAAACTATGTTTTGATTTCCAGTGCCACAATGTGAGTGTTTCTTCTCACTTGTTGCATAGGTTTAGTTATCATGCTTTGCCAATCTTAATATCCTTGCCTTTTTAGATATGATGATAAGATCTTTTGAGTATGTTTATTTTTTGATCTAGTCTTTCTTGCTTCAATAGTGCGTCTACGCATTTTGCAATGAAGAACCATCAAGTCAGCAGTCATGTGATCCACCTAAGTTCAGTGAAGAACTCTTTAACATAAGCAACTCTGTTTCATTTCTTCATAGGAAATAAGTAATTTACTTCAATTATATAGGTTTCTAGTGATGCTTTGTTTAGATTTACTTATCTAAGCAGTTCATAGATATGTGGAAGACTTTCCATCTGTATCTCAGAACATTAAATTAATGTTTAATTTCCCATGCAACAACTCATGGTCTTCAATCCATGTTGCCATTTTAAAACACGATGCATAGAGCTCGTTCTTGCCAATGGTTAACTCCAATGATATCTTGCTTAATCCTTTGCTAGTATATATGCGTGTAGCACCAATATTTAGCATATCTTCATTTCCCTAAGTCAAGAATTATTCCTAATTACCTTTTCAAGTACCATGGGTATTTCTTGATCTCAATCTAGTTGATCTTCACTTAGATCAATAGTGATTGGTATATGTTTGTCATGCTTAAAAAATATACGATACATTTTTGGCGATCCTCATATTATATCAAACATTATAAATTATTTTGCAGAATAATTCTCAATTGAATTCTATCCATGTAACTTTAGCTCATCCAATTTCAATAGATACTGAATGTAGATATATTTTTTGACATATAATATGGGTTGAGAATCTCATTTAGACTCTTTGATGTTTAACTTAGTAAATTCTTATACATAGTTCAAATATCCATTACATAAATTTATTCACATGGATCGAATATCTCCTATGGAGTCTTTCGTGTTTGATTTAGTAAATGCCATTACTTAATCCAAAACAATATTATAAGATATTTATAAACATATCTTAATACCCAGTATGCACTTAGTTTTTCCTTGGTCCATCATTGATGAATAATTTTAAATCTAAGTTATTAGCATTTGAATTTTATTTCATAATAGAGAGATATGTGCGATACACCCATACACATAGGACCAATTGAGTTTTACTCCCACTAAAATTCTTATACATTTATAAGAATCATGTACCTTTTATGAACTAAAATACTTATTCGCTTCACTAAAATACAATTCAAATTCCTAATTGCTTGCTTAAATCCATACTTAGATTTCATAAGTTGACATTCATTTTAAGCATTATTTGGATCCACAAATTCTATGACATGCATGTACATAGTTTCTTCCAATAATTTGATGAGGAACACGTTTTGTTCCAATTGCCATTTGTACTAATATGCAATCATTGCTTGATTTATAGACTTAAGCATTTTGATTATGCATGAGGTTATAACACAATCCAAATCGTGAATTTGCTTGTAACCTTTAGCAACTAATCTAGCTTTGTGTGAAGACACACTTCTATGTTTGATGGTTTTATCCTTAAAACAAATTTGCAACCAATAGGTGTTAAACTATATTTGCAAATCAACAAAATTTCAATATTTTCATCAAAACACTGAGTCTGTTTCATGGCCTTTAACCATCTAAAACATTGAGTATATATATGGCCTTTAACCAGTTTAGGGAATCTGGGTTTCGTCATAGCTTCCTTACAAGTCATAAACTCATTTATCTTCATGATAATAGTTTGACTGCAAGTTGTAGGTTTCTTCACTATCTAATAGAAGAATCTCATAGTTTCAGTGACCTGAACTCTATGCCTACATGGGTATAGAACATCAAACAATAGAATATTAATAGCCACTCTGGAAGTCCTTTGAATATTATATTCTCCTTGAAGAACTTGTAAAGTCTTCTAAGAGATATATTCTTTAACGCCATTTCTAAAATCCTTTAGAGAATAAGTGTTCGGATTTCCTGAAGAACTTTTAAAAGCCTCTGGAATCTCCGTTTATGTGTGTTATTCGCCTTGAAGACTTTCAAGGTCTGTTTTCTCCCACTTGTCATTTTGGAAACGAATCTCCAAAAGGACACTATTTCGAGCAAATAAACATCATGTTCTCAAATTTTTGGTAGAAATGCTACCCTTTTGTCTCATTTGACTAAATCACAATGAAACATATATCTATACTTGGGCCATAGTTTGTTGGATAACAAACACTAAGCTCCCACTGAGTTTAGGAATTCTTAGATATATATTATTAAAAAAAAATTCTGAAGTTACTTCTCAATAGGTTTGACGAATTTGGTTTAGTTTGGGGAAAGTTGAGCATTTTGTTTAGAAATTTTAGGAAAAATCTTTATGAATCATCATTGATCGAATAAAGTATCAATTCAATTTGACTGTTGCAATTTAGATATACCATATCTTATGGAGCTAGATCGTGAATTTATAACACACAATCATTGATGATCATTATTGGTCTTAAGTAATCATTGTCATGATCTAACCTAAATCCTTATGATTTCCTACCAAGTGGATTTTATACTTCTGAATCTTTGAACTAGCCAAATAGATTCAACCTTATATCACATTGAGTAAATAAACCCATATTCACTCAAATCCAAGTGAAATAATAAAGTCATAAAATCTTTCTTTAGTTCTAAACTCTATTGTCTAGGTGTACTAACAATAGTTCATTTCTTTTGTTACTTTCAACAAGTAAGACTAGCTTGTCTTGAATGATCTAGAAATCAATCAACTTTCAAAAGTCCATCAAAATAGAGCTTTAGGGCGTTACCTTGTTGATATGGTCTAAGTAACAATGCTTAAGATTAATGGAACTAATCAAGAGGTTAATTTGATTTGAACCTAGTAAAGTTCTTATTGTTAACGAGATGTTTGTTTTAATGAAGCATACATGACTCAACCCGTAAATGACCATTTCATTTAAATAAACAAAAAAAACAAACAAACATTGTTTTTATATATTTTGAATGTAAGGCTTTCTGTGTTTGAAACGTAAATTCAGGTATGCCGATTATGGAAGAAAATAGCCATTAAGTTCCAGCCTTGAAAAGACTTAAACAAACTAGATGGCCCTACAACTAATGTAGCAATGCCATGCTTCATTTCTCACTTGTAGGTCATTAGTGTAGCCTAGTTTCCATTGTTTGAGTTATTACTAAAGTAAGGACCTCAAGCGGTATATGATACCAAGGAAGTTTAATTGCTAGGTCACTTCTCTTTAAACATTACTTTTAGGTAGAAACGGAATTGTAAGTTCCTTTCACTTGTTCCTTGTTTTCCTATTTCGTGTACCCTTTCTTATAGTCTTAAGAATTGACTTCTCTAGTGTTGACTTTTATACTTTGTTAGACATGTCCAATGTCACTCCAACAAGGTTCTTACCATTTATGTTGAATATTTTTGTTTCAACTAGATGATCTTACCAGAAGCTTCTAAAGTTCTCTAAGCATCGATCTATTCGAATGTCTAGGGACTAGACTCATTCGAGAATTAAATGGAAAAAAGATTTTGTTTACGCCAAAAATCTAAGGATCTAACATAGTAGGTTTACGCCAAAGCGAGGTGCTATATTAGTTGACTTAGATGGTAAGGCGTCCCAAAGAAGCACGTTGATTGTGGTTTCAACTCAAACAACAATGGCATTATGTTGTGGCAATGAGATAAAATATGGTATTAATTTATTAACCAAGAGTAATTTGGAGATTACTAGCAATAGGTTTTGCTTACCTAGAATCTTAAACTACTTAAGACATGCCAAAGCTGCTTAAGGATTTAGGACTTTTAGGGTCTTGGAATCGGTTCATTCATTTTGGACCATGTTTTTACTTTTGCATGAATGAAATGTTTAATAGCTTTAATGATTGCATGCTAGCATTTATTTTAAAGTTATTAAGTTATGAATGGTTATTTATTGCGAATTCTTTTCAAATGTAGTAATCAAATGGCCGCATACATAACAACAATCAAATCATCGGAAATTCTGGATGTCGAGTTAAACTTGACTAACTTTCTTAAATGGGAAAGGAAACTTATCGAAGTTTTAAAATTTAATGACATGCACTATGTTATTGAACAACCTTTTCCTAGATATGATGCGCAGGGTATGACTCCAGAAAGGTAGAGAAGTTGGGCACTTCACAAGTACCTTGTCACGGAGTTTATCCTAAAGTCTGTTCCAGAAAGTTGGAGAGGGAGGTTCATTATTTTGAGCCTCATGCTCTCCTAAGTTGTCTTGGGGATAGGTGTCGTGCGGGGTTTCAACCCAAGTGTCAAACTGGTGGAAAAAGGGTTGATGAATTGGCTAATTCAATGAGCAATCTCAAACTCATTACCCCACACAGGTCGTGCCTAGAGAACGAGCTTCTAGAGGCACAAAAGCGCATTTACTCAATTAAGATGGACAAAAACACACCAATTCGGTCTCATATGGATATGATGTTTGGATTAGTTTTCACAATTAAGAGACTTGGTAGTTCCGTCAAAGAGTCGATAGCTATTGCACTAGTGCTGAATTCTTTTCATAGGGATTATGAGGGGTTTAAGATGCACTATCTCTTTAATCATAAAGAGAGCACATTCTGTGAACTTGTGGAATTGCTCGAGAAATTCGAGAGAATACGTAAGTTCAAGCAATACCCTTTGAATGTGAGGTGCACCAAATTCAAGAAAGTGTGCAAGGGGAAGAAAAGCAAGGCTGGATCTTCATCCACTCCAGGAGGGCAACTGGCGCCTTCCAAGAGAAAGATGAAGAAAAATGCTTCTCCTTCAACATCGCAATGTTTCAATTGTAATGAAATTGGTCATTACAAGCGAGATTGCGGAAACGTTGCTTCTCCTTCAGGTATGTATGTTATACATTGTAATCTTCCTAATTCTACTTCTTGGGTATTAGATACTGGTTGTGGCTCACACTTATGTTCCAATTTGCAGGGACTAATGAGAAGTAGAAGGCTTGATAAAGGCAAGATGGATCTACGCGTGGGAATTGGAGCACGGAATGCTGCATTAGCCGTAGGATCTTATTTTATTTCTTTGCCTAGTGGTTTTGTTTTGGAACTAGAAAACTGTTACTATGTTCCTAGTATCACCAGAAATATCATTTCCGTTTCAAGTTTGGATTCTAAAGGTTTTAGTTTTCAATTTAAAGACAATAGCTGTTCTTTTGCTTTGAATGAAATGTTTTATGGTTCAGCACAACAAGAAAATGGTCTATATGTGCTAGATACGAGCAAACACATTTATAACATAAATACTAAAAAGGCTAAAACTGGTGATTTAGATCTCACATTTCTGTGGCATTGTCGATTAGGCCATATAAACACAAAGCGCATGGAATTACTTCAACGGAAGGGAATTCTAGAATCATTCGACTTAGAGAATATTGATCAATGCGAATCTTGTTTACTTGGCAAAATGACAAAGCAACCTTTCTCAAAGGTGGGTGAAAGAGCAAGCGAACTACTAGGGCTAGTACATACGGACGTATGTGGGCCTATGAGTACGAAAGCTAGAGGTGAGTTCAGCTATTTCATAACGTTTACCGACGATTTCAGTAGATATGGCTATATTTACTTAATGAAACACAAGTCTGAATCGTTTGAGAAATTCCGAGAATTTCAAAATGAAGTAGAGAATCAACATGGCAAGAAAATTAAAGCTCTAAGATCAGATCAAGGAGGTGAATATCTTACCCACGAGTTTTATGACCATCTAAAAGAATGCGGTATTCTTTCTGAATTGACTGCTCCGGGGACACCTCAATGGAATGGAGTGTCAGAACGGAGAAATAGGACCTTACTCGATATGGTGAGGTCAATGATGGGTCAAGCCGAACTTCCTTTACAATTTTGGGACATGCGTTGCAAACAGCAGCACTCACACTGAATCGTGCTTCGTCAAAAGCTGTTGAAAAGACTTTATACGAATTATGGACTGGGAAACTTCCAAAGTTGTCTTTTCTAAAGATTTGGGGTTGCGAAGCATATGTCAGGCGATTAATTTCGGACAAGATCGAACCAAAATCTGAAAAGTATTTCTACGTTGGGTATCCAAAAGAAACAAAGGGGTATTACTTCTACAACAAGTCAGACAACAAGGTATTCGTTGCTCGTGATGGTGTCTTTTTGGAAAGAAATCATATTTCCAAATTGACAAGTGGGAGAATAATAGACCTCAAAGAGATTCGAGACGAACAACGAACCAAGAACTCTTTAGAAGCAGTTCAGGATGATGAACCTCCAAGGTCTTTAGAAGATCCAGTGGGAGTAGTTCCTCAAAAAGTTGTTGCCCCTCGTAAGTCAAATAGAACTATAGTTCAGCCGGACAGATGGACTTGCGTCCTCTTGACTGAAAACTTAGATGTTCTCATATTAGATAGTGATGAACCTATGACTTAAAAGCAAGTTATGACGAGCCCAAGCTCCACTAAATGGTTAGAGGCCATGAAATCCGAGATAGACTCCATGTCTGAAAATCAAGTCTGGGATTTGGTAGATTTTCCGGATGGGTTCACACCTATCGGATGAAAATGGGTCTTCAAATTGAAGAAAGACAAAGATGGAATTGTATACATATACAAGGCTAGATTGGTATTAAAAGGTTACAGGCAAGTTCACGACGTTGACTACGATGAAACCTTTTCTCTAGTCGCGATGCTTAATTCTATTCGGAAATATGGCAAATGGATGTCAAAACTGCCTTCTTGAATTGTGTTCTTGAAGAGACTGTGTTTATGACGCAGCCGGAGGTTTTTGTCGATCAAAAGAATCAAGGAAAGGTATGCAAGCTTAAGAAACCATTTATGGATTAAAGCAGGCATCAAGGAGTTGGAATAAATGATTTGATGAAGCAGTCAATAAGTTTGGCTTCATCAAGAATCAGGACGAATCTTGTGTATACAAGAAGGCCAGTGGGAGTAAAATTTCATTCCTAGTCTTGTATGTAGATGACATACTACTTATCGGAAACGACATTCCTATGTTGGAGTCTGTAAAGACTTGGCTTGGAAAGTGTTTCTCAATGAAGGACTTAGGAGAGGCACAGTACATATTTGAAGGAAATATGTCCTTTACCCAAGGTGCATTAAGTCTAATACCAAGGTTCAGATTAATTGCGAACAATTAATTCAGTGAGATCAAGTGAACGGAACAGCTAGCTGGAGCAATGCTTGCGATCAGTGAGTTCTAATGAATATTAAACTCACATCTTACTCTTGACTGAACCTACAAGGTCACACCAATGACACGTAACAGATCACCGGATTAAATGAATCAGAAATTCATTTAATAGCTTTTCGGGAATTAGTTGGAAAACGTATTATACGATACGACCTTGCATCGGAATCGTATATCGTATCACGAATATTCGTAAGCTAGGCGAAACGAATAAATCATATCGTACGACGGTGATTCGTCGTATACGAAACGATAAATAATATATCGGAAATATATTAATCGCGGATACGAGGAGGCAACGCTGCCAGCCCAACGAGCCAAGGCGCGCACGAGCATAAGGCCCACTGGGCGTAGCAGCGAGCCAGCGCGCAAGGCCCATGCCTTGGCTGGGTGCGCACGCACGCGAGGAACAGCAACAGCAGCGTACACAGCGCAGCCCAAGGCCCAGCGCCTGTGTGGCTGTGCGCGTGTGGGCTTGCGCGGACGGAGCTGGCTGGCGCTTGGCCTTTGGGCCTTGGCCGGTCAATATTATAACCTAAGGGTTATAATATTATTCCACACACATGTTTTTCCTAACCTAATGCAAAAATCAGATTCTAATCTAAGGCAAGAGAAACCCTAAACTCTCTGTGCCTCCATTAGAATTTTTCTTCCCAAAAGCACAAACTCTTGAATGATTGTCTAAGCTACGATAATCAAGACGGATCTGGTCGTGTTGGTGAACCAAGTAGAGGAACGACAAGTGGAGTTATAACTTCGTGTTCGTTAACAATTTGTGGAAAACACGCTTCTAACGTAACTCTGCTTAATTTGTGCTTTATACATGCTTCCTGGCTTTGGGGATTGTTTCCGCACATGTTATTATGTTTAACTGTATTCCCCTACAGTGGTATCATCAGCCTAATGTATTCAAAGCATGTTTTAGCATGATTTATTTGTTTTTGCATCTGTCAAAATTTTGAATTTTTTGTTGAATTTTCGGAATTTTTACGAATTATTGGATGAATTGCGTAATAATCTGTTCCGAAATCAAAAATATTCGTTTTTTCGAGTTTTAAAACCCTAATCTGATTGAAAAGGATTTTCTAAGATCAACTCATGAGAACGGAATTGCAAAAACAGGCCTCGAAGTGTCGTTTTTTGCGCGTTTTTGTTAATTTTTAATAAAAAATTAAAAGTGTCGGACAGTAATTCAATTAAAAGGTCAACCTAATCTACTCGGAATTTCTTGAAATTTTGACAAATTGTTACTGGGTATATTCTTGATCTATGGTAAAACTTTCAGATTTTTCCGATAAGTATAAACCCTAATTTTGCCTTTCCCCAATTCGTAAAATTTGGAACACTAATTGAATTTTAATTTATTTTGGTTTAATAATTAGGTTAATTGGGAAAGGGGATATAATTTCATGGGTCAGTCGCTAATTTTAAAAATTATTGGATTAAAATTTTGAATGGTTTCGTTAATTTTAATCGCACTTAAACCTAATTATTAAAAATCTGAAATTTAAATGTGAATGAACAATTTAAAGTTTTGGATTTTATTATTTAAAAGTTCAAAATTTTCAAGTTGATTCGTTCGTTCTTAAAAATTTGAATAATGTTAGCCTTTGATTTAATATTTTACGAAATTGGATTGTCGTTAAATTTTACTAAATCGTTAAAAATCGTTGTTTTTCGAAAATAAAAATCGTAACTTTTTGAAAAATAATATTAATGCAAGTTCGTGAAATTAAATTTATTTTTAATTGAGTTGGTCCGTAGCACGAACCAAAGGAACGAACACGTGTGTGTGGTGGGCGTTGTAAACACCTACTTTTGTCCCCATTCCCGAAAGGGAAGGTTCGATGATGAGAATATAAATCTCCACTTGGCAACACATCTCCTATAAAATAACGAATCTCAATCACCCATTCATTTCAGCCAAAACTGCTATTTATAGAAACCTGCTAAGAATAGTAACCGCCGTAAAAGGTAGTTGTTAAAAGTGGCAAAGTCATAAAAGATAGAAACCTGTCAGAATTAGGTGTTGCACTCTGACATAAATCCTAAAAGAGATAGAATTTGCATTCCTGGTATAATTCGAAAATAAGAGTTACGTATTAATTAAATTCCTAACGAACCTAGAGTTCGTAAAGGGCCCAGACGCATTCCGTCATAAGTTAATACGCACAAAAAGACTCGGATCAATCTCAAAAGCTCCGTATTCTAAGAGTCCAAATCTGACAAAGAACTCGGCCCAGATCCCATTTTCAACGCCTGGATCTGGGCGCCGAAATCTTCGGCGCCCAGCCCTTGGCGCTGAAAATGCCTGGGGCCGTTTTTTCTCAGGATTCTTTTTGGATCCGTATCTTAAAATCTATATTTCCACACACCCTTTTCCTATAAATACAGCCTAAAACCGACGTGAAAATAACACACAATTCCATAACCCGAGTATTGACTCTAGCCTTAAGCCTAAGCATCACGCTGCGAAATTGATCCGGCGTTCTGTCGCAATCGACCCAAAAGTCGAACAGAACGCATCCTGCCCCTTTTAGCTTGATGAATTAAGCCTAAATACTGGAACATTGCTTAGAAACCCGAGATTCGTTAAATAAAAGGAGAAATAGCAAAGCCAAGTGGTTAGTTTTCTGAGAACCACAACGCACCTCTCAAGGGTGCGTTGTAATGTGTCCCTCATATGATTTAATCGCTTTCATCACCCTTTTATAAAATTGTCAAACTATTAATTTCATTGATCTATCACGCCTAATAAGATAATACCTTGGATAATTGAATTATCATGCTAGGTACCTTAAATCAATCTAAATAAGATAATCACGATCGATTTAGTTTTATGTGTTGCATATTGCTAAAATCAATTCAGAATAGTTTAATAGTTTAACGCATGTCCCTTCAATTATTTATGCTGAGCTAGTAAAGATAACCTGCCTCTGGAGTATTATCGATGAGCACTCCTCTCGGTAGCTATAGTCCCCCGAACTCTCAATCTCTTCCCTGCGGGTGTACGTTGAGCGATCCCCACACCAAGGATCACAAGGGAACCTATGGCCGTCGTGGTCGAACATAATTGCACTCCCTTTATGTCACGATAACCGGGTTTTGTCAGTTTTTCTCATTGTCGTTAAACACTGAATGACGACTCCTATATTACTAGTCGATTGGGTGTAAACTCACAGGAAATCCAATTACACTTGATCTGACAACGTCACGCCCACGAGGGACGAGGTCATGCATTAACCTCGTGCTTTTTCGACCCCCTCACAGTGGCGACTCTGCTGGGGACGTTAATGAAATACTCGTGCTCGTAGGTAATCAAAATAGCCGAAGGGTGAAACGATCCTACCCCGCGTTTATTTCCCTATCAAGTTGGGACGACCTGAAAATCATCATATTAATGTGAACGGACAGAACCGCATAACGAATCTTGGCTCCCTTGGCATGTTTCATCTCGGGAGTTGGGAATAAGGATACCCATCGCCACCCGGGGGGTGCAAACGCTTCGAATGTTGTCCACTCGGCACTTTCGCTAGTAGTACACTTGTCGCAAACCCAATCGCTCGCCCATTACGTCCCTCTCATTGGTGCATGCCCCCTCGGCTTACATCGTGATTGGCCTCTTGGGACGAAATTCGCTCGTGAATGCACTACCTCGACCGGGGCATGTGTTGGATCGACGATAGAAGCAGTACCAAGCCGGCGCAAATATTACCCATAGAAGCCTATCAGTAACTACGTGACATATTATTTTGCTTCATGTTGTAATGTTAGTTATGTGTAGCGAATTATGTGATTGTGTGTGACAAATAATACTAGAAAACCAACGACCCTAAAAATTGCCCAAACATTCATAAACACCAATTGGCCAAAGAGTTATACCAAAATACGTGTTCAGTAGCCCCAGGCGATCGCCACAAAAATAAGCGACGCCTAGGACAGCCTGTAACGGATCCCACAACGCCGCGCAACGCGTAAAGGATGTTATTAGGCAAGCACGCAAAATCAAGTCGTATATACGAAAAAAGGATACGCGAACAGAATACGAGTACCAGTCAGGGACGCATTTTGAACGCCCCTGGCTGGGCGTCAATATTTTCCACGCCCAACCTGGGCGCCGAAGTTGCTGCCTGGCCAAAGAGCCTCGTTACCCGCGCATAAAGTATACGTAGCAATAAAAAAAATTCGTAACAAATTTGCTACGAGGACGTATGAAAAAAGCCACTCCATTCTAAGAACGACTTATAAAATAAATAACTCCTTGTGTCGTTGTTAGGCTTCCTATAACGACTATGTTCGGCACTAAAACCGAGCACGCTGATTGAATAACCTTGAATGTCACATGGGCAAAGTATTCAAAAACTGATGTTCAAATAAAGTTTTCAAGGAAAAATAATGTTCGAATAAAAAATAAATAAATCCGAGACTAGACTAGGCTATGCCAAAGTACAATCTAAATCCTAAGTCTTAGTTGTCTTATACATGGAATCGGTCCTAATGTTTGGTGCCGTTCTGCAAGTTAAAAGGTTAAACCATATTGAGTCTCCCTTCCTAACATTTAAAAGAAATCAATAAGCACCCATATGTAATTGTCATCCCTTGCTAAGAATCTACGGCCTCAATACTCTCTCTCACCAATAAAAAGAATATATTATGTAATTCAAGTATTTGCAAAATGGAAACAGTCACATCCTGAAAATCATTCCTCCATAGTCGCACAACCCCCAAAGTGAGCCTAAGGTGTCAATACCATTGGCGAAAAAAATTAATGGCCTCAAGGATTATGATCACATTGGGTCACGACTATCATAGTCCTCTCGAGCCACTCGCTCCTTGAAGTACTCCTAAGTACGGACTAAAAGATTTTCCATGAATGCAACATGACGAACTATGAAAATACCCAAATCGGCATGCCATAAGGCTACCATTGGGGTAAAGCAATACACACTAAGAGGGAAGCCGCACTAATGATTCTAGTCTTGCAAAAATGAAAATTCGATCTCCCCAATTAACTACCTTGCCAACATTAAGCAAAATGGCGCATGACAAATGAACACCCAAGGGTTAAAATCTAAAGTGTCAACCAACGGACGTTATGGTCCAATTAGCCTAAGTCTGAAAGTCGCTTGGTCAAGTATTATAGGCTTACGCCACGTCATTATTTTGAGTCTAGGCCACCTCCTTGTATTCATACACGGGTTATAATCAAAAAAATTATTGAAAGTTCGAGTCTAAATCACAACTTCCAATTAAATCCTGGAAACTGGAATCTGAAAAGAAGCAAAAAAATTATTTTCGATGTAATTCTTTCGTTAAATTTCAATAAAGTAAAAACAACATTTTGAATCTACGCTATTTGCACATTTTAAGAAACGACTACATACGCTTGCAAAGTAAGACAATTTAAAGGTCCACCCTAGGCCTACTAAAATTAAAGGTCCACTATAGGCCTACCAAACGAGGCTCACTCAGTCTCGCCTCGTGACTCAAAGACCACAACCATCTACCTTTTAGCCCAAATAAAAAGGGGGAGAAATCCCAAGCAAAGAAGAAAAAAGAGAAAGAGAAAAGGGAGAGCGAAAAGAGCGAGCCATGAAATACTTAGCCCGTACCTCCCAAAGTGCGAAATTTACCCAAGTAAACGAAGGAAAAGAATTGAGTCAACCAATCCAAATCATACCACAAAAACTACATAAAGTTCTACGATCTTCTACTCTTTCCAATCCTCATGCTTGACTAATACCTATACAAATTATCCTATCTCATTTAACCCATCTTTCAAGCCGTCTTGAGTCACGAATAAGAAAAAAGACAAATGAAAAGTATATTCTACGCTTAACGTAAAAAAAAAAAAACACTTTGCAAAGCGCCTTTAAAGTTCGTCTAAAAAAGAGAAGCATTTAGCGCAAAAAAAAAAAGATTCGCAAATATTTGGCACAAAAGGAAAAGAAGCAACGCGCCAAGAAATCTACCCAGAAATCATTTTCAGCGCCCAAAGCTGGGCGCCGAAATCTTTAACGCCCCAGCCTGGGCGCTGAAATCTTTAACGCCCCAGCCTGGGCGCTGAATCTCTCTCTGCTAACCAAATTCTGCCAGAAGTGCTCGTCATTTTATCCGCACATACACGGAAAAATAACGAACAGTTGGGGGGTACAACACATATTCAGATATACGTACCACCAAAAAAAATACATGTACTCAAAAAAAAATAAAACAAATTTTTGGCTTACGGCAAAGCAGCAAATTAAAATAATAATAAACTTCACTTATTCTACCGTTTCAAATAATATGTTTCCAGCTCATAACGTACTTGTTTAAAATCGGCATTCTAAGAAACCATTTTCTAGCTAAGAACTACGCAAGACCTGATTCCAAATTAAACCTATTTAAGGCGGATACGTAGGCAATCCATGATTCGGTCCAACCAATTTGCAAAAATGTTAAAGCCTATAGAATAACAAGAATAAAAAATAGAGTCCCTTATTGAAATTTAATTACTTGCAATCCAAGTCGAAAAAAAAATTTAAGTCAAAGGAAGAATCCAAGTCATCAAGATGCCAAAATGAGCACACATCGAAAAATAATAAGGGCACGTACCCTTGCCAGAAGGAGCACTCACATTCCTAGGCACTTAGCCAATACTCAAAAGATCGCTTTGCCTCAATTGAATGGGGGCTAGCGCGAGCGTCCATGACCTCTAAAGTACTCGACTTGACCCTCCCTAAAGCAAAGTAACTCACTTAAAGACCTTCTTTCACCACTAGACACAATCATAATCGCCAACAAGTAGTAAAGGCAGTAAGCTTGCAATAAAGAGGATTGTTCTACGGCATCGCCCCATCGTTCCTTCGAACTCAGGGCACCCGTTCATGGTAATTCAAATGCTTGCGAATCCCCTTTGAAAAAATCAGACATTGTCAATAGGACTTGGCACTTAACCAAGGCTCACCCTACTCAGACATATGACACGGGCATCTAAAATCGAAATCTGAAAGCATCATTAATGAGAAGACATAATAGCAACTGGGGGCTAAAAATTGGAATGAAAGAGCTAGGGAAAGAACTAAGTATACCTTGACCTTTTCTGCAGACATACACCAAGTAAATCAAGTCAATTTGAAAGCGATTGTATTCCCGCAATTCTGGAAAAGATGGCCCTAAAATCCCAAAGCATGTGCCACACGGGCACAAGTAATATCTTGACGCCTGCACCCTGGCTTCTAGCAAATCCTTAGACAGCATTCCGAAAATCGTAACAGTATTTTAATTCACTCATGTAATCCTGTACGAACCCTTCTATAAGTCAACTTACTTAGGACACCTCGGATTGTACACAGTAGGACTCGGATTTCAAATAATTTCCAAAGACTTCTTCGAACATAATAAAGTGTCGTTGGTTTAAGCTAAGTATGCGTTTATCTCGATGTTGCAAGTGAGTCAAAAAAAATTTAAATATGATTATGGGTAAAGACAGGCACCTATCTTTTGGTCAAGGCACACTTCAACATGTCACTACCTTGACCATGGCAATGTCGCACAATACGACGTTTACAAGAGAAGTAGCAAATCACTACTCGAACGTACCTCGCACTAAACGAGTCTAGTTCAAACCATTCATGATCCATGTCACCATGAATACATAAAAACGTATGCCAAGCATTATAGCACCAAGCCAATCCCGTAGCTACAATTGGGGGCTTGAGAAAAACACTCTAAAAATGCTCGAAATGACGATTTTATCGCAAATTCTTGACGCTAATGCTATACACACGTCATAGGGGCACAATCCTAAGGTTTAATCGTGTAAAACGAACCTTAGAGTGGCTACAACCCCTCCCAAATTCTAAGCACTACTTAGAATATATAAATTCACCCCACTAACAAGGGTAACTGAAAATCGCGAGTCACTAAAACTCCGATCAAATTACTGCACATAACGCTCGCCCTACAAGCGCCCGTTACACAGTCTACGTCGTTCCAAAGCAAAAGCGAAAAAAAAGTCAAGGATAAAAAACAAAAAAAAATAAAAAAAAGAAAGAAACATCTATGAATCCTTGCATCGAACGAAGTAATAAGCCGTGCACACCCACGCAGAAGGTGCTACACTTGTTCGAACACCTGAACGAGGCGTGATGAAGTACTCCAATGCAAAAAATAGTAATGACATCCCAACACCTGGAGGAGTGTTATAAGACACGCTGTTAGGCCACACAAGCCTAAGTCGCACCATAAGTTCAACCATCCCAAGGTACAAGTCTAAAAAAAAGAGTAAGGCATATTGCACTAATGCGGGCACGAACAAGAGCATGTGTAAAAGAGGCAAAGACTACTTATCGCCCAAATTCAAAATGCAAGCCAAACGATTTCTACATTAAGGATTAAAGGTAGCAAATTATTACCTACCACGGAAGGGATAGCTCGCACCTACACGAGCGGAACCCCAAGGCATCTTTCTCGAAAGAACCTACAAAAATCGTACGCCAAAAGGAAGCATCCCAACATGCATACTTGGAGGCTCCGAGCTACGAAACGACCATAGCAAAATAAATAAATAAAAGCCTCAAAGCAAATGTTTGAACGATCAAAAGGGCACGATGCTTGAGCCCACTTCATGAATGGACCTGAACCCTATGAACGCTCGTTCGCACATACATATCATCATTCTAAGTATCGAACATTCACGAACGCGTTCAAAAGAAAAAAATATACGTTCAAAATAAAGAGCGATCAAAGTCTTACGCCTCAAGGTATGTTCCTCGGGCCACATAGACTCGCCCAACTATTGCAATAACCGTACGCCTTAAGAGCGACAGTTCCTTTAAATAATCGCCCCAAAGCGACAAACACCGTAGTCCACCAATCGGCTACGACTTCTCGAGAAACCACCACGATCACTCAACTCATTGTGATCTCTGATAAAATTCTACGTTCCAAAAATAAAGAAAAACAAAAGAGAAGAGAATACGTAGAATTTCCAAGTGAAATAAACGAACGGACAAGAGGCCAACTGTGTCATCAAAAGACCAGCCCAAAGAATATTTTCAACGCCCCACTTGGGGTGAAATATTTCTAACGCCCATGCCTGGGCGCCGAAAATGAGCCCAGGCCCAAAAGAAACCTTGACTTCTATCACTACTACAAAATAGGGCTATAGCAACGCCCTTTTATGCAACGGTTTTACTAGCGTTGCTATATCATAGCTATTGCAACAATTAAAAAATTATAAATTTGAGTAAACTTTGAGTTTGAAAAAATGTTGCCATAGAAAAACTATAGCAACGGTTGTATATTTTGATTATTCTATTGCAACAATTTTTATGTTTTTTTATTTTTTGATAAGTTATGGCAACGATTTTGTTGAAGCATATGAAATATGTTTAAAATAAAATAAATTAACACTACTACAAAATAGGGAATAGATAATGCTGAATAGAAAACGGTTAAGTTTGTTAGGGAGAACATCTTTACTTAAAACAGTTGTGTGGAGAAATAATAGAGAACAATTACCTTATCAAACCGTTTTATTCCTTACACAATGAAAAGGATTAAATATATTTTAAATATATATTTTAAAAATAATATATACTAGATGATTCCAAAATATTTAACAAATAATAATAATAATAAACCCTTATTTATTAATCCATTATTTGCTAGTCGGCATAACTCTTAACGCCAGAGCATCCAAAACCTTATTCCATAAAAAACATACGGGGTAAGAGCGACCGAAATACTCCCGCCTCACCGCACCTCATCAGATCTCCTTCCATTACCGCTGCCCCACGCCGCCTCCCAACCTCCGGTGAACGTTGTCTATCTCACCGTCGCCGTAAATTTCAAGGTTGGTATGTTTAATTTTTTTTCATGCTATTTCTTCAACAAATAACCTAGCTAGGGATTATGAATATTTTTAGTTTATCAAATTGTAATACAAAGAAAATGAGTAAGGAATTCTAGGCTGTTAATGGCCAAAATAGAACATTGTTGTAAATTTTAGGTCGAATTAGTTGGGTGTACATATTAAATTTTAGGTCGAATAAGTTGGGTTTCTGATTCTGCGATTATGTTGGTGTTATCTGCCTTGTATGGTTCAATTAGAAGAAGGTAAATCCCTAGTTCTTCGCTATTTTAGTAGATATTCCGGCAGAAAATTAATAGATCATCGTGTTTGACTTGGGTTGAGTTGGCATCCTCTGCAATGTTGTCGATTTCCTGCCATTGTTGCATCTTCTCATTAATATTTTAGGTATAACTGGTTGCCATATTTTAACAGGTGATTCTTTCTTCTTATGTGATCTTTTGGTTAATGTTCTCTGTATTTTATTGCATTCGTCTCCTCACACCTTTTTCCCATTTTGGTTGATTCAACTTTAATTTGTTAGGTCAATGTTTATTTTCTGTACATGGTTGATTCGTCTCCTCGTCAGTGCTTTGCAATGAGCGATTTGTGATTGAACTTTTTACAAATTGAAGGATAAGATTACAAAGGTAGTTTTTAATTATATTGCGTATTGCTCCTCTGCTAAGTGTTTTTGAAAATTTGATTTTAAAAAATTAAATTTTATAAAAAAATTATCAAATTCAATAGAGTTCATTCAAAAAAAAATTAAAAATCGGCAAAAGTTGATGCATGGGCAGCATCTACAAACAAGAACAACCATGATTGTTTTTACTTCACTCGTATTTACTGTAGATCAAGTGATCAACTGATACAATCTAGGACATTACAATATGGTAGTTATCGAATTAGGTTTTCCATTTTGTTGTAGTTTGTCAAGTTATTTATTTCATCCTCGTATTTATTTCACTTTTGTGTGTGTGTGTTTGTGTGTGTGCAGGCTCAAGTGGCCTACCGGTGAATTATTAGAATTCTTTTGTTGATGTCCTGATGACTGCAGGGTGCTTGAGCTGCTCTAATTTTAAGCTTCTGGTCAGTTGGGTGAGCAGTATGGACATGTTGCCGTTGTTGTAGGTTACATTTGTTTCGTCTTTGTTTTATTATGAAACCTAGTTCGTTTATTCTTAAGGCTTGCATAGTGTTACTTGCCTAGTTTTTGTTTGTCTCATAGCTTGTACATTGAGCAGAGATCTTACTATTACGCTCTTGAACTTGATACTGATAAAACATAGCAATTCAAAGGCTAATGTGTGTAGAGTTTTCAGCAATATAAGAAGAAATTAGCATTCTACATCTGTCAAATCTGGCAAATAAGTAATCATGATTGATCTCTTTCTTTTCTGTTTTACAGAGGAGTTTGTTTACTTTTCTTCAAATCGGCATCATTGCAAACCAAAGTTTATGAGAATCAAAGAATATGTGTTTATACCATGAATATGTGTTTTTGAAAATGAAAATGTGATATATATATATGGTAGCGACTTGTGAGTGTTTCATCACTGATTTATCATAGCATATCAAACCTCTAGGTAATGTTTACATCCTATTTTTATACTACTGTTTCACCTTGTAATTTTTTTTGTTAGGGAAGTCTTGTCTATTAGGCGACCAACAACTCTCTAACCCTCATTCAGGTCAGTATGCACTTTGTTTCTAATGGAGAAATGAACTATTAACTTGTAGCTTTGACTTGTGATATGTCACTTGTTTTCCTATCCATCCATCTGACATGCATAACGATCGCTGAATTCTTTATGTTCTTTTTCAACTGAAGATGCATCCTGCTAGCTGTTCAGAAGCTAAGAACATTTTTGACCTTGTTCTAAATTCTTCTACTGATTGTTGTCTATTCTTCATGATTGTTAGTGAGAAGAAAATGGGAGATTTTTGGCAATGTTGGGTACCCAGTCTTCAACATTAAAGTGTTGACTTTGCTCTTCTCCAAGACTCCAGGTAAAAGAGATTGTTATTTGTCTGCTTAATTTTGATATGCATATCCAGTATCATATATCAAGACATTTCTTTCTCTTGGGATTAAGATCATATACAATGGCTAAGTTCACCAGTGTTTAGGTAAGTAACATGGCTTTTGGATAACGGAGTGCGTTTTAACCTTTTTATTTTCGTTTTTGAAGATTGCCAAAGTTGCCTTTGAACCTTTCGATGTTCCTGATCTGCTTAGTTCTACTTTTGTGCTTAGCTCTATTTTTTGAGCTTCTTTTTTGAGTAATGTTTTACCTACTTATAACCTGAAATGTTCTGGCTGTCAACTGCTGCTTTCTGATTTGATTTGTTGTTTATTCTGAGTTCTTCGGCTCTGTAGTATTCACCAGGACTGCCTGCTTAGGTCTGCTTATTTGTGCGGGCAGTTCTAATGTACTGTTGTGTTCTGACCTATACTACTTTTGTTTGTGTCTAATAATCTGCTGACAGTTTGCATTGCTGCTTGTTGTTTAGTTTCTGATAATACTTTACCCTTGAATTGTATGTGTGTTGAGAACCGTAAATGTTTTGTTGAGGTTCTGCCACTATAGCTTTCTGAGAGTGTTTCTTAAATTTGTTGAGTCGTTTTCGAGTTTTTTATGTTGACCTTTTTTTCCTTTATGTATGATTCCTTATTTTGATGAAGCAAATTGCATATCTTTATGATCTGCTACTTATTTTGTTTTCTAGTTCTCCTGTAATTGGATCCTTCTGTGACATAATTTGGGGGAATGCATTTCTGTGTATAAAATCTGAATGTGTTTTTAATTTCTTTTGTTTAAATCTAGGGACTATATTGCATGGCTTAGTTTAGTTTTAGTTCTTATGATTAGACTATACGTAGAAAACAAATTACTTGAAGAATGCATCGTATACATATTGCATTCATGCATGTGTTCATCTTCTAGTTTCCTTCTGCATTTGAAGTAATTTATCAGAATATCTATAAATATCTATAAATACATAATACTAAATATCTATAAATACAGAATACTAAATATCTATAAATACAGAATATCTCTTATCAGAATATCTATAAATAAAAATCACATAGTTATCCGGGTTTATTTATGATGGAGATTGGAATTAAAGAGGTTTGAGTTAATAGTGGGATATAAACTAGCTTTACAACCTATACATACAGTATAGTAAAACATCCTTTACTATTTTCTCTACAATATTCACTTTACTCAACCAATAACTTTGCATTGCCAAATTTTGTAAATTAGAGCTGCTATTGTAGCTAGTGCAACCTTCCTTTGAATAATACTTTCCTCGAATCTTCTTTTGATCCATTTAAGTCTTAGGAGACTTCTTTTGTGGTAATGAATACCTAGCCATGCATCACAGTTTTGCGTTCCGAGGTATTGAATACTTGAATATATGTTTTTACTTTGCACAAGTACTTTATAATCCAGCTAGCTGAACTAGGCGATAATAGCTCCATGAACCTCCATATTTCACATAGATAACAGTCTTTATTCTTAATTATTTGATCCTTTTTGAACACTCTCTTCTCAAGTGAGTCATCAGGTTTCCTATGCTATGAAGCTGTTACTATTTCTGACCTTTTGCATCTACAATGGGAGTCTTGATAAATTTACATGAATAATTGGGTATTGGAAAAAGTTGTCATTTACCCATTAATCTTAAGGTTTAGCTTTAATCATTCATTTTCAGCTTCTTTTGGATAATAAATTTCTAATGAAAATGTTAAACTTGATTTGTTTGTTGTGCAGGATGGTGCATGTATGCAAGAATTACAAGCTACTTTAAATATGTGAAGATTTACAGGGTTTTTGGCACATAATAGTAGATAGGTTTTAAGAAATAGAGTTATAGGACCGTGATTGCATGATTTATTTTTAATGAATGTAGTTTTGTAACTTGTATATATATGTTTTTACTATTCTGACCTTTTTACTAGATATTATGCTTATGTAATTAAGTTATTTGAATTGTATACAGTTTTTGAACTTATTTTTTATGAAAATCTTATTATACGCAGCTCATATTTATTATATGTATATGGATAACTAAATCCATTTGAGAACGTAGCTTTAGACCAATTGAAAGCGTTTCCTTAAACTCAAATGAAACGTTGTAATAAACTCATTGGTAAGTGTTACCATTATCAAAACCAAAAGCGTTGCTATACACTCAATAGCAAGCGTTGCTATAAAATACAATTGGATGTTGTTACCATAAGTATAAGAAAGCGTTGTCATAGTTTTATATTTCTACCAACAACAAACTAATAAGTGTTGCCTTAAGTTGGCGAAATTGTTGCCTTAAATGTGTAAATGTTGGCTTAAGTTGTTGAATAACTGTTGCCACAGGTTAAAAGTGTTGCCTATAAAAAGCGTTGACATAGTTATTTATGGCAACGGTTTATCATAACTGTTGCCTAAATCCGGGAAACTGTTGCCATATACTTATAGCAACGCCCCCTATTGGTAACGGTTTTTAAACCATTGCTATAGGCCTATTACAACGGTTAATTGGTCTATGGTAACGGTTTATTGCCGTTGCTATAAGCCTATTTTGTAGTAGTGATAGGGCCCTGCCATATCCATTCGACTCGAAAATTGCCGATTTCTTTACTGAAAGTCGCACCTCACGGCTTTGTTAAGAGTAGCACACCACTACAAAGATCGCTCGCACTTACGAGCACGATCCCAAACACGATCAAGGACATTACAAATGCGTATCCCCAAGGAACCTCTTTGACAAGAAATGACCGTCAAGCACGAGTGCTTGGGGGCTCGAAAGAAAATATATATTTCAAAAGAGAGTATGCAAAGTTAAAACAATATTCCCAGACTACGTTGTACGAAGTCCCGTGTTAGGATAATCTCAAAAGATAAAACCGGATTACGACCTCAAGACAAAGGTCGCCGTTGATACTTATACATAGTCCCCTAATCAAGGACCCAGGGAGTGGCAAAATTGAGCCGTAAAGACTAGCTCAAAACCATGAAAGATGATGACCACGAGACAATGGTCCGTCTAAGCACGTTGTCGACCCACATTCAGGTTGCAGCTAAATCCTAGCATCCCTCGAAAGAATTCGCTCTTACAAGAATGAATAAAAAGAAATTCTCAAAAGAAATCACAAGAACAAATTAAATAGGGACTTGCCCACCTCAATCGGGCAAGATCGCGACACGTACCACGCGAGTCCCAAATTGAAAAGACGAATTCAGGTTCGTCCACTTCTATTGGACGGGGCGTCCACCCTCAGCAGACAGGCTCGCCCACCTTCAGCGGGCGGGGTCTGCGTCACTAACCGCGCAGGTCCTCATTTTTCGAAAATGAAAAGAAAATAAAATCTTCAAAACAAAAATAGGCTCGCCATCTTCAGTCGGCGGGGTCTACGTCACAAACCATGTAGGTCCCTATTTTCAAAAACATCAAAACAGATTCGTCCACTTCTATCGGACGGGGCGTCCACCCTCAGCAGACTGGCTCGCCCACCTTCAGTGGGCGGGGTCTGCGTCACTAACCGCGTAGGTCCTTAGTCGCTGCAGCAATAACTTTTCCAGGTTTATCCTTTTCCAAAAATCAAAGAATGGTTTATCTTTTTCCAAAAATCAAAGGATGGTTTATATTTTTCAAAAAATCAAAAGATGGTTTCCCTTTTTCCAAAAATCAAAGGGTTGGTTTTCCGTTTTTCCAAAAAAGAGCGATGTGCTGGATTTTCCTTCGTTTTACGTCCTATAAAAACAAGGGGGTTTTCTCGTTTAGCTAACCCTGAAAATGAGAATCTTTAAAAAACATTTTACCTCGTGATTGGGCTTGGCCAGGCCTAGTTACACTTTATAGCTTTGATTTCGAAAACATCTTTAGACACTTCCAATGACAAAGTGAGGGAGTTTCTATACTATCAGTTAACAAATTCCAATAACACGTGAGGAATGTCTTAACACTTCAAGTGATGACCCTTAAGTCAAATGTTATCACTCGGGGGCTCGTGAGACCCTTGCAAAACAGGTCACATACACCATGGCTTGTATGACGCACTCCGTCTAGTACTTTGACCATCGTCTCATCTCGAGACTCAGTCAAAGTGGGGGCTAACTGTAGACACCTACTTTTGTCCCCATTCCCGAAAGGGAAGGTTCGATGATGAGAACATAAATCTCCACTTGGCAACGCATCTCCTATAAAATAACGAATCTCAATCACCCTTTCATTTCAGCCAAAACTGCTATTTATAGAAACCTGCTAAGAATAGTAACCGCCGTAAAAAGTAGTTGTAAAAAGTGGCAAAGTCATAAAAGATAGAAACCTGGCAGAATTAGGTGTTGCACTCCGACATAAATCCTAAAAGAGATAGAATTTGCATTCCTGGTATAATTCGAAAATAAGAGTTACGTATTAATTAAATTCCTAACGAACCTAGAGTTCGTAACGGGCCCAGACGCATTCCGTCATCAGTTAATAAGCACTAAAAGACTAGGATAAATCTCAAAAGCTCCGTATTCTAAGAGTCCAAATCTGACAAAGAACTCGGCCCAGATCCTATTTTCAACGCCTGGATCTGGGCGCCGAAGATAGGCGCTGAAAATGCATGGGGCCGTTTTATCTCAGGATTCTTTTTGAATCCGTATCTTAAAATCTATCTTTCCACACACCCTTTTCCTATAAATATAGCCTAAAACCGACGTGGAAATAACACACAATTCCATAACCTGAGTATTGACTATAGCCTTAAGCCTAAGCCTCACGCTGCGAAATTGATCCGGCGTTCTGTCGCAATCGACCCAAAAGTCGAACAGAACGCATCCTGACCCTTGTAGCTTGATGAATTAAGCCTAAATACTGGAACATTGCTTAGAAACCCGAGATTCGTTAAATAAAAGGAGAAATAGAAAAGCCAAGTGGTTAGTTTTCTGAGAACCACAACGCACCTCTCAAGGGTGCGTTGTAATGTGTCCCTCATATGATTTAATCGCTTTCATCACCCTTTTATAAAATTGTCAAACTATTAATTTGATTAATCTATCACGCCTAATAAGATAATACCTTGGACAATTGAATTGTCATGCTAGGTACCTTAAATCAATCTAAATAAGATAATCACGATCGATTTAGTGTTATGTGTTGCATATTGCTAAAATCAATTCAGAATAGTTTAATAGTTTAACGCATGTCCCTTCAATTATTTATGCTGAGCTAGTAAGGATAACCTGCCTCTGGAGTATTATCGATAAGCACTCCTCTCGGTAGCTACAGTCCCCCGAACTCTCAATCTCTGCCCTGTGGGTGTATGTTGAGCGATCCCACACCAGGGATCACAAGAGAACCTATGGCCGTCGTGGTCGAACATAATTGCACTCCCTTTATGTCACGATAACCGGGTTTTGTCAGTTTTTCTCATTGTCGTTAAAAACTGAATGGCGACTCCTATATTACTAGTCGATTGGGTGTAAACTCACAGGAAATCCAATTACACTTGATCAGACAACGTCACGCCCACGAGGGACGAGGTCATGCATTAGCCTCGTGCTTTTTTGACCCCCTCACAGGCGTGTGGCTCGGCGAGCCATGCGAGCTACCATGCGCAATCGAGTCGCAGCGACGCGGGCAGCAGCATGCACGCTCCGTGTCGCGCGCGTTGGGCGAGATGTAAGGGGCGTGTGCTGCGCGCATAGCAGGGCACAAGCCTTGCGATGGTGCAGCGATGCGTTGCGACGAGTCGAGCAAGGCACGCAGGGGCAGCAGCGATGCGTTGCGACGAGTCGAGCAAGGCACGCAGGGGCAGCAGCGATGCTGCGGGTACACGTGCACTGGCGTGCGATGGCTACGGGCTATGCTCGCATGCCTCGTAGGCCATACGATGGCTGCGATGGCTGCGGGCTATGCTCGTGTGCCTCGTAGGCCACGCAATGCTAATGGGTTGGGCGCAAGCCTAGCCCAAGTAAGCACATGACAATTTTTTTATGTTGGGCTTGACTTATTTGCATTTATTTGGGCTAACGGGATATTTAATTTACTATTTTATTTGCTTGGGTCGCGCCGCGAGTTTTA
Source organism: Spinacia oleracea (assembly GCF_020520425.1). Taxonomy (NCBI): domain Eukaryota; kingdom Viridiplantae; phylum Streptophyta; class Magnoliopsida; order Caryophyllales; family Amaranthaceae; genus Spinacia; species Spinacia oleracea. Next base: position 45,786,651 of record NC_079488.1, read on the forward strand.
ATTTAATATTTCACAATTAATTATCCGGAATAATTATTGGTTTGAGTGGGAGCCACTAAATGAAATTAAAATGAAATAATTATTTTTAATTATTTTCGTAGGTCGCATTATTTTAATTAAATTCGATTTTAATTAGAATAAAGTCTAAGGATTAACAATTTGGAAAGTGATTAATCTTTTAGGACGCGTTTATGTGAACGTGAATTTTAATTAATTCACGTAAATACTTGCATATTTATATGGGCCATTCGTTTTAGCATACGAATGGGTGAATGCATAGAATATATATTTTATGTAATGCAGGTACTCCAAGTGACTAGTATGGCCATTTAGGATAGTTAAATACAGTCTGCGTACCGTTCTATCTTTGAATGTGAAGTTTTAAATATGGTCTGCGTACCATGGAAATTTTGATGTAATTTATTATTTTCAGGTATTTCTAAGTTTAGAACTTTAAGTTAGTATTTGAACGAAGATTCAAGACGATGCCAAGCTAACAAGGAGGTTATGAAGATTGGATCCTTCAAGACAAGATGTTTAGGGCCATACTAGATCACCATTTATTTATGCACTTTGATATATATTATGCTTGAATGTATGTATGTATGCTTTGTATGAATAGGTTGTTTCATATGACTCAATTAGATTAAGTTCACAAAATAATCGAACCAACATAGAAACAACTAGGTCCAAAGTAATATTGAGTTTAAAATTGCCTTCCAAATCAAGCACTTACAAAAATCTAAGGATCTATGGTAGTAGGTTTACGCTAAAGCGAGGTGTTATTTTAGTTGACTTAGGTGGTAAGGCGTCTTAAAGGAGCACGTTGATTGTGGTTTCAACTCAAACAACAATGGCATTATGTTGTGGCAATGGGATAAATTATGGCATTAATTTATTAACCAAGAGTAATTTGGAGATTACTAGCAATTGGTTTTGCTTACCTAAAATCTTAAACTACTTAAGACATGCTAAAGCTGCTTAAGGATTTAGGACTTTTGGGGTCTGGGAATCGTTTCATTCATTTTGGACCATGTTTTTGCTTTTCCATGAATGAAATGTTTAATAGCTTTAATGATTGCATGAATGCTTTTATTTCAAGTTATTAAGGTATGATAAATGTTTTCTTTGCTAGTTCATTTTGTAGAATCGTAAATCTTCAACTTTATTGCTGTAGACACCTACTTTTGTCCCCATTCCCGAAAGGGAAGGTTCGATGATGAAAACGTAAATCTCCACTTGACAACGCATCTCCTATAAAATAACGAATCTCAATTCCCCTTTTCATTTCACCCGAAACCTGCTATTTATAGAAACCTGCTATTTAAACCTGCTAAAAATAGTAACTTCCGTAATCGGTAATTGTTAAAAGTGGCAAGTCATAAAAGATAGAAACCTGTCAGAATTAGGTGTTGCACTCCAACATAAATCCTAAATGAGATAGAAATTGCGAGAGAATCCTATTCCTAATATGATTCGAAAATAAGAGTCACATATTAATTAAAATCCTAACGAGCCTAGAGTTCGTAACGGGCCCAGACGCATCCCGTCACAAGGTTAATACGCAATAAAAGACTCAATTAAATCTCAAATACTCCGGATTCTAGGAATCCGAATCTGACTAAGAAAAACAGGCCAGATCCTATTTTCAACGCCTGGCTCTGGGCGCTGAAAATACCTGGTACGTGTTTTTTCCTAATTCCTCGTGGATTAGAGTTCTGCAATTCTATCTTTCCACGAACGCTTTTCTATAAATAGGGCCTTAAGTTCGACGTGAAAAAAACACACAACAACATACAATTATTATTCTGAGTATTGACTCTAAACCCCTAAGCCTAAGCCTCACGCTGCAAAACTGATCACGCGTTCTGTCGCATTCGATCCATAAATCGAAAAGAACGTATCCCGTCCCATAATTTGAGATTCGTTAAATAAAAGGAGAAATAGCAAAGTCAAAGTGGTTAGTTTTCTGAGAACCGTGACGCACCTCTCAAGGGTGCGTCGTAATGTGTCCCTTCTCCATGGTTTAATTGCTTTCCTCGCCCTTTTATGAACTGTTAAACTAACTAAAATCTGATTGTTCGATCACGCTTAATAAATATGATATTTTTGGGAAATTGGATTATCATGCTAGGTCCCTTAAAACAATCTAAATCTGATAATCGCGCCCGATCTAGTACTATATGTTGCATATTGATTAGTTTAATAGTTAACGCATGTCCCTTCAATTATTTATGCTGAGCTAGTAAGGATATCCTGCCTCTGGAGTTATCGAAGAGCGAGTACTCCTCTCGGTAGTTACAGTCCCCCGAACCCTCAATCTTTACCCTGCGGGTGTACGTTGAGCGATCCCCACCACCAGGGATCACAAGGGAACCTACAGCCGTCGTGGTCAAACATAATTGCACTCCCTTTATGTCACGATAACCGGTTTTTGTCAATTTTTCTCATTGTCGTTAAAAACTGAATGGCGACTCCTATATTACTAGTCAATTGGGTGTAAACTCACAGGAAATCCAATTACACTTGATTTGACAAAAAGAAGCGTCACACCCACGAGGGACGAGGTCACGCATTAGCCTCGTGCTTTTTCGACCCCCTCACAGTGGCGACTCCACTGGGGATAGTGAAGGAAATACTCGTGCTTGTAGGTAATCAAAATAGCCGAAGGGTGAAACGATCCTACCCCGCGTTTATTTCCCCATCAAGTTGGGACGACCTGAAAATCAACGTATTAATGTGAACGGGCAGAACCGCATAACGAATCTTGGCTCCCTTGGTGTTTCATCTCGGGAGTTGGGACTAAGGATACCTTTTTTCGCCAATAGGGGGGTGCACACGCCGCGCATGTTGCCCACTCGGTACTTGTGCAGGTAGTACACCTATCCCGAACCCAATCGCTCGCTCATTAGGTCCCTCTCGCCTGCATGCCCCCTTGGCTTGCACTTGCGGGTTGGCCTCTTGAGCGAAATTCGTCTGTTGAAGACACTACCTCGACCGGGGCATGTGTTGGATCTATGATAGAAGCGGTACCAAGCCAGGCCCAAATAACTACCCATAGAAGCCTATCATAAACTACATGACATATTATTATTGCCTCATGATGGAATGTTAGTTATGTGTAGCGAAATATATGATTGTGTGTGACAAACTATCCTAGAAAAACCAATGACCTTAAAAACTGCCTAAATATTCATAAACCAATTTGCCAAAGAGTTATACCGAAATACGTGTTCCGCAAACCCGAACGATCGCCAAAAAAATAAGCGACGCCAGGGATGGCCTGTAACGAATCCCACAAACGCTGCACAATGCGTAAAGGACGTTATTAGGCAAGCACGCAAAATCGAAGTCGCATAAACAAAAGTAGACGCAAACAGAAAACGAGAACCAGCCAGGGGCGCATTTTCAACGCCCCTGGCTGGGCGCCAGAATTTCTCACGCCCGACGCTGGGCGCTGAAGTTGCTGCTTGGCCTTCTGGTCAGGCGCAGCAGCCTCGGCGCCCGCGCAAAAGGAAAATACTGTTGCATATTAAACAATAAAATAATAATGTTGCTATAATAATATAGTTAGAATGGACTTATCTCGATGATGCGAAAAATTGGATGAACAAATAATGAACAATTGTTGCGTCGTGGGATACCACTGTCCTAAAAGACGATTCCGCACTACCTCCTGGTGCAGTAGAACAAAAGCGATCGCCCTCCAGGATTAACACAACTCCGAATTTGTGTGCACTCACAAACCCGAATGGAGTCAGAAAATTTGTCCAAAAACCGAGAACAATTTAAGAGAGAAAGCCTGTGATTACTTTTCTGGAATAGTGTATATTATGGCTGCAATTTGGGAAGATACAAAGTTTGATTTAAATAATCAAACTTTAGGAAAAGCAAGAGACCAAAGCGGGCAGAATAATAAAGACTGTAACGGCCACCATTAAGGATAATTAAACCAACGGTTACGTAATCAATACAGATTCCCGTAACAATGTTTTAACCAAAATAGCCCGGTACCAAAAAGGAATATGTAAGAACCACAAAACCCACCCATGCCCGCGGATCGCATGCCCAAGAACCTAGGCCCACAACTCGTGGCCCAAGCCCGACCCGGACGATGCACGTGTGAGTTATGTGTTCACCCATACCACTCTCATACTTTCTCAAACAAGAGTTACACTCACAACCCAGTATATAAGCAAGGAGGAAATGAGGAATTCTTTCAATGTGGGACAATAAAAAATATTCACATATTTACACTCTTTTCTTTTGCATTTCCCAACAAGAACTTCCAACAATCCCCCACAGGTTCGAAGATGTGAAAAAGAAAGAAAGAGATTTGTTTTGGACAAAACATAACAATTGAATAGGTGTCAATGTCTTTCGACTTGAATTAACACTTAGTGACATTTGAGCTATGATCTCTTTCTTACCAAGTGACTTTCGTATTGAACTTGATAGGGAGTTAGAAACCCGTCACTCAAAGCACGCAACTAAATATGTATGATATTCTGACTCCGCGAATAAAAGTGACGCCTTATACTGGCCATACGTCCAACCTGGATATGCTCATAGGTGCTCTAGAGAATAGCCCATATCACAATTCTCATAGGAAGCGGCCACACTTCCACACCTACGTAGGTGAATCCCATCAAGTGTGAGCTACCTTCACACCACCAAAAATATGGATATGGGTTCATTAAGAGCCGTATGCTCAACCTCTTTCCTATTGTAGCAAGCACAAAATGACATCTAGGGGATGGACAAAATAGAATTTTGTGCTTCCGAATTGTATCATAGTGTCGTCCTTTGAACTCTGAGAGTAGGATTTCATTACTTTACAATTCATCCAATGGGCCTCAAGCCCATCCCTTCCAATGTTTTCAAAACTAGTTTTATTATAGGCCTTTTGTTTACGGGTCCGCTTTATTCATTTCAGACTTTACACAGTCTAAAGATTTACTCAATAGACAACATATATATCTTTGACGGCTTTATACCTCAAACAGATGTGTCTTTCTTCCATTATAGGCATGGTTCTTTGCAACAACAATTGCAACAACAATTGCAACTGAAGGAGCTGGCTTCCCCCACACTGGAATATCTAAAAGCACATTCCTCAACCATTCATAACCTGCCAATTCAATAGCAATAAATTCCTATTCCATATTAGTCATAACAGTCTGTACAGGATTGCTTGCAAGATTTTCAAGATACAGCTCCACCCCCCCTAGGGTGAAGAATAACAACTATTGGAGTGGACTTTATAATTATCAGATACCAAATAGGCATCACATGATCCCTCCAATTACTCTTGGAAATTTGGAGTAGTGCAAACTCCAATCCATGGTACCTACATGGTACCGAACCAATCACCTTATAGCATCCCAATAATCATTACTTGGGCTATGATTGTACCTGCTCAAACCACTCACGGAATAATCAATGTCAAGCGTAGTGTAGTTCTTACGAAACATAATACCACTAACAATTTTTGCATATTCAGATTTGACAAACTAGATCACTTTTATCTTTAAGTGGATGTTTGGATCAAAAGGAGTCCTAACTTGATCGACATTAAATGAGAAAAACGTTTTAAACAATTTTTTCAGCTTAGTGCCATTTGGAGTCCTTATAAATTTTACTCCCAAAATCACATTTGCCTCATTCATGGTTTATCATTTCAAAATTCCGAAAAAATTCTTTTATCTCATTTATTCGATCCAAGTTAGTGTCAAACATTTATTATATCATCCACGTAAAGACAAACGATCACACAATCAAGAGAATCGTGCTTAGAATAAACACAAGAGTCACCTTCAATGATATGAAAACATTACCAGACATAATCTTGTCAAACTTGTAATACCGTCATTTAGGAGCTTGCTTAAGTCTTTCAACGTACGACTTAACCAACTTACAGACCTTGTTCTTTTGACATCTTCAATTCAGCCATATGAGCTCAGCTTCATAGTGTAAAGTGAAATATACTTATACTTTGCATCTTTTCATAAAATTACGCACTATCACCTGGTGAAGAATAAATTTACTAGTAATGATATGATCGTCCCAACTGTAAAGCAACAACAACCAAGAGTAAGTGGGCACCGCATTATACTTACAAACACATTAGCATAATATTTTGAGGGTTCTTTCTCAAAAACTAACAACTATATGCTAGAACTACAACGAGTGTACGATTACCAAACACTCTCCATATACAGTGAGAATAAGATTAAATGTACATGTACCAACTCATTTGTCTTACCAAGCCATCAAGTATCATATAATTGGCCTCGAATCTTCATCTTGGCTTAAGACATTAGAAACATTAGTCTCACCAACATCATTATAGCATGTGAGAACCAACAACATATGATTACCACAATCCATACTGGCACACTCAAAGCTAATAGTTTAGGCTACACACATGCAATAAATCTCAAGCATCACAAGCCAAGAAGAAGAGTAATTTTTAATAAAACTTCTCATACCACTATGTACGTAAGTGCTTGAAACGACTCATTCATAGCTTTACAAACACTCACCATAACCAATTTTGCAACAAACTTATTAGTTAGTCTCAAAAACTAGCTCACCCCCACATTGCACAACGTATTTACCAAAATAAATAATATGCATAAAAGGGGCACAAATAGAGCATATAGGAACAAAAATAGTTTGAAAACTATATTGTAACGAAATCTACGACTTCACTAGCTACTACCGTGCCTGATGGGTATGCTACCATCACTGCACCTGTTTACCAAGTAGTATACGAGCAATCCCACATTAGTATTTCTAGCATTGCAGAAGAGTAGTCATGTCAACTTTTAAGTACGTCTAACACACATGCACAATCTTACTAGCGATCAATTTCATATCACACCTTACTCATTGGTATTCAAGTTTTAACCTCAACCTCCACATTCCCTGCTAGAGTATTAAATAAAATACCTAACATGAGACTATGAAAAGGTACATAAACTAAAATATGTAAACAAGTTAAAATACATGGCAATATGAAAATAAGGAGCTTCCCCTATATCGCCAAATTTCACAACGGGTTAGTCGAGTAACATTACCCATCTCAACTTTGAAACTCATCGAGGTACGGTCATATACAACCCATCAAACCCTCGTGGTTCGAGTACTACCACGACTCTTGCGAACGTTTTCTGTGAAAATAACGTACAAAGAAACAACACCAATAATCCATAATAATATTTAAGCACTTAAAAACAAAATTTAAATACTCCAAATAAATTCTGAAAAATAATTAACCAAACTCAACCACTGTAGTTTGTGGTAACCGCTTCTCCAATAGTTATATGTACAAAATAATCAAAAAATTAAAAGTACCAAACTGATTTTCAAAATCAACAAGTAAAGGTTGGTGCGTAAAAATACACCCAGAGTAACTGTTGTAATGGAAAGTGTATGCATAAATTAATAGCCCAGTTTGCATAACAACACAATACAAATCGTTATTTAAGTGACCTGATTTTATGATACCCTTCCCTCGGCCTTCGGGGCAGAGAACCTATACTTTGTATGAAGTATAATACAACAAGACTAATAGTCTTATCACCATCAAGACAACTAACAGAACTACATAAGTCAAGAATAAGAAATCCGACCAACCACACTATTAGATCAAGGCGCTTAACCAGCTAAGGAATCTATTAAGAGAAATCTATACTGGAGTTGGTCTTTTAAGAGTAAACAAGAACAATTGAAAACACTTTCCAACTATATTTACAGGTTACAACATGAAATGCGTCCCTTTAGCTAGTCTATTGATAAAAACTAGTCTGAGTCAGAGGTTAAATCATAGTACAGAGCCAAATGTATTACATATATTAATCACGGAAAGAGCTGCAATTCATGCTCGCACAAAAATCGGATACAAACAATCAACTAAAATGCTAATCTAGTCGTTACGAACATCAATTCCATATAACCCAAACCAAAATTATATGTTCAGTCAATTAAAAGAATCAAAACAACTTGTGAAACTTAACAAATTGGATCAACCAATCAACTAAGCAGGTCAACCTGCTAAAAAAATATGATCATAAATGAAAATTCTCATTACAAGGAAATCAAAGCAATTATAGACGGAAATCACGTGAATGAATTACCGTTACAAGCAAATGACCTCATAGCACTTTATATCAACATGTAAAGATTCATTTTAGACTAACACCAGGTAAATCATAGCAATTTATACCAATCACTACCTCCTGGATCCGTCAAAAGGCATACACAATACACAAATTCTCCAACAGTAATATACATTGGCCACTCTTGATCGTCAACCAACACCGGGTAAATCAATCATCCCCCCCAAAAAAAAACTACCATATGCAATACTCCGTATTAAATTCCCGAAAACAAATCATACTTATTACAAATAACCAGCTGCAACAATTCATATTAATCGCATAAAAGCTTCATAAAAAGCAATTACCATATTGATTGATTTAATCGCCATATTTGCTTTCACAATAACACCAATAAAAAAAATGTACTAAAATTAACATTAGTAGAAATATAGAAAACTCCCCTTGATAACGACAATCTGATTTCAAGGTCAAGGAATATCAACAACAATTTCGTGTTTCCCGATTTCGTATATTTCCAGATCGTCTTATAAGTCCGACCAACTAAAGAGATCAACATCTATAACAAAAACATCAAAAATATACGCAACATATATCAATCGTCTTTTAGATTGTTGCATATTAAACAATAAAATAATAATATTGCTATAATAATATAGTTAGAATGGACTTATCTCGATGATGCGAAAAATTGGATGAACAAATAATGAACAATTGTTGCGTCGTGGGATACCACTGTCCTAAAAGACGATTCCGCACTACCTCCTGGTGCAGTAGAACAAAAGCGGTCGCCCTCCAGCATTAACACAACTCCGACTTTGTGTGCACTCACAAACCCGAATGGAGTCAGAAAATTTGTCCAAAAACCGAGAACAATTTAAGAGAGAAAGCCTGTGATTACTTTTCTGGAATAGTGTATATTATGGCTGCAATTTGGGAAGATACAAAGTTTGATTTAAATAATCAAACTTTAGGAAAAGCAAGAGACCAAAGCGGGCAGAATAATAAAGACTGTAACGGCCACCATTAAGGATAATTAAACCAACGGTTACGTAATCAATACAGATTCCCGTAAAAATATTTTAACCAAAATAGCCCGGTACCAAAAAGGAATATGTAAGACCCACAAAACCCACCCATGCCCGCGGATCGCATGCCCAAGAACCCAGGCCCACAACTCGTGGCCCAAGCCCGACCCGGACGACGCACGTGTGAGTTATGTGTTCACCCATACCACTCTCATACTTTCTCAAACAAGAGTTACACTCACAACCCAGTATATAAGCAAGGAGGAAATGAGGAATTCTTTCAATGTGGGACAATAAAAAATATTCACATATTTACACTCTTTTCTTTTGCATTTCCCAACAAGAACTTCCAACAAATACGTAGCACAAAAAAAACCGTTCGTAAAAAGAATTGCTACGAGGGCATGAGAAAAGCACTCGATTCTAAAAGCGACTCATAAAAAAGAATAACTCTTTGTGTCGTTGTTAGGCCTCCTACGACGACAATGCTCGGCACCAAAACCGAACATGCTAATAATTATGAATGTCACACAGGCAAGTGTTTCGAAAATCCAAAGAATGACCAAAAAGAAAGAACTAAAAAGTGTACCAACAAAAGAAAGAGTGAAAAACCAATTGAGAGAGTCGAAGTCTAGACTAAGTAATACTTGAAACTTTGGGACCTAAACTTTAGCTTAACTTATGCATAGGACTGGCCCTGCCACTTGGTGCCGATCAGGAAATCAACGGTTATTGCGCCTCGAAGATACATCGCCAACACCAGGTTTAGTGACTCCAAGCTCCGTCTGTCATCCCTCATTTCAAGGATCTCCGCTTCCCCAACCTCGATTCACACCCTCAAACATGTCCATCGAAGAATTGCAAGAGCAGATGGCTCAAATGACCCGACTCATGGGCCAGCTGAAAATAGAAAACGAAGCCTTAGCGGCTGCACAAGCCAAAAACGACCTCAGATAACGAGAAGAGGATTGAAAAAATGGTCCTACAGCAAACCATGGGGAGCAAGTACTTCTCCCTCGATCCTGAACCTTTTCCTGGAAAACTACCAGAAAAGTTTAGTTCATCTGACTTACCAAAGTTTAAAGCCACGGATAATCCCCGTGATCATCTATTGAGCTTTGTGAATGCCATGAACTTGAAAGGCGTGGACAAGTCCATGTATTTACCTGCCTTTCCTTTGTCCTTGGAAACCTGTGCCGCTCAAATGGTACTATCACCAGGACCTTAAGCTCTTCCCCACTTGGGAAGACTTTGTCAATGTCTTAATCAAGCAATACTCGTCAAACATGGATTTTCAAGTCACCATGCGCGAGTTGGAAGTCCTCTTCCAAAAGAAAAATGAGGGTTTCACAACCTACTTTGCTAGATGGAGGGATCAGGCGGCCCAGCTAATCAATAGGCCTCCCGAAACAGAATTGGTCCAAAAATTCATTGACAACCTGGACCCGGCCTACATACAACACCTTAGGTACCTGGGACTTGACACTTTCAAAAGAGTTTATGATGTGGGAATAAAAATCGAGGATGATCTCGCAAAAACGATACAAAGTAAACCCGCATACAAAAGCAACACCTACAACAGGGGAAACACGTCCCAAGCCCAAGAAGTCCATGCCGTAGAGGAGACTCCCGCCCGAAGAAGCCCTGGAAGATGGGTCCGAGACGGAAAGTTTGCCCCACTCGGGTCAACTTTGGTACAAGCCTTTGAAAGACTAACCAATCAAGGAAAGTTGAGACCTATAGGCCCCACCCGTGACCCTCCTGTCAAGGGAAAATATTGGGTCGAAGGTACTTACTGCAAATTCCATCAAGGAAATGGGCATGACACTGAAAACTGCTGGAATCTAAAATATACGATCCAGGACATGATGGAGGATGAAGTGATACCTCTCCCTAACGTTGGAAAGCCCAACAACAACAAAAGAGCCCACTCGGCTCTTGTCACATCTCTCTCGACCAACCTGAGAACTTCGACCCCACGGTGTATATTACACCTCAAGGTGCACCACTCGCTGTGGTCCCTATGGATCGAATCGAGAGGGAAGTGTGCGGTGTGTGGGATGATGATGCTGAAGATATTTACCTATCTCAAGTGTCGGGCCAGGACCTCTTTACTGAAACTTGGCCCGGGTATGCTCTCATTGACACCACCCCTCAGGAACCCGAGGTCGACAACCTCACCCGATCCGGAAGGATATACCAACCGGATATTCGCCCACCTCCTATGGACGATATCCCAGTTAGGCAAACTCCTGAGAATGGACGGCACACCACCGTCACGGAAGTCATTGAAAATCCTCTCTTGAAACAACTTAAAAGAACCAAAGTCGAAATTACCATCTGGGATCTCATGTGTACTTCAAAGGAACATCGCAAAAAGCTTATTCGCTCACTCGACCTCATCTCAGTACCTACAGATATCACACCTGACTCACTGGTTAGCCATGTCACGAGAGATGCCGGAGAAAAGGCCATAGTTTTCACTGACAAGGACTTTCCCAAAGAGGGGGGTGCTCACAACAAAGCCCTTTATCTAGTGGTTGGATGCAAAGGACAAAACATCCCCCTAACGCTCGTAGATAACGGTTCGGCGGTCAATGTTTGCCCATTGCGAACCGCACATTTCTTGGGGCTAGGAAATGATGACTTCCAAACCTCCACGCAAGGGGTACGAGCTTATGATAACTCCCGAAGGCCTGTGTTGGGAAAAATCAACCTTACCATACAAACCGGGCCTGTGGCACGCACCACGGAGTTTCAAATAATTGACATCAAGCCCACTTTCAACCTCCTCTTGGGGCGACCTTGGCTCCATGACTTAGGAGGTGTGGCTTCTACCTTGCACCAAATGGTTAAACTCAACCATAACGGGGTAATACTAGAAATCCGCGCCCCTCCTCTCAACGTCAGTTGTACTATGGTTGGAACGGCCGAAACTACAGACGACCTTTACGGGTTTCAAATGGAAGAAACAATCCAGTTCATCGAAGATTATGATCCAGCATTCCTAGACCCACATGCATCCCGAGTCATCCCTAGAATGCTGTTAGCTCAAGGTTATTTCCCTAGAACCCCATTGGGCATAAGGAAGAAGGAATGCACATTCCATCCTTTACCCAACAAATCTACTCCCTTTGGCTTAGGCTATGAACCAACGGAGGAAGATATTGCTGACCGCCTGTCTAGGCTACGCCTTAACAAGGCCAAACAAACCACCCTCCTTCCCCATATCAAAGAACCCTTAACGGGATGTTCGTTCGGGAAGGAGAAGGACACCCATGCTGTGATTTCCCTGAACCCTTCGTTTAGGATGGCTTGCTAAAACCAGGATTTGAAATCTTCCATGACTGCCACACCTTGGATGAGGCACCCCACCTCACCAAGACTAAAACAACTGAAATATTGGACGACCAGGCTCTATGGACATTGTTTAACGAATCGAGGCCTATGGAGGACGAGACTATGACGACTACCCTAGCTTTACAAGATGAAGGTTTTGATCCAACCCGGTTAATCGCTCCTGCATCAACACTAGAAGAGATCGAGAACAGATGGGTGAAGACATATCAGTGGGTCAATGCAAAAGGAATAGAATTCAAGATGAGTATCGGTGAAGGACCAAAGTTTTACGAGACTAAACCCAAGGATTGAGCCACATAGGGCACCGTAGTAAAAAGCGCCTAGTAGTTCTTTAGATTGGTAGAAAAATAATAAAGACTTTAGATGGTCCTAAGACCCCTTAGAATATAGGTCAAGTTTGTTTCAGTGTGTTATCCTTACTTTCCATATTAATAAAGGCGTAATATTTCTCCTAAAATTTTATTCTAACATTAAGTAAACACCAAATGTACTTGCAAAATACAAAAATAAAGAGGCAGCCCACTCTAGGCCCAACAAACGAGGCCCATTCGGTCTTGAAATAGTGCCATGGGAACCAGTTCCCGAAACCCACAAAATAAACCGCACCATCCCATTCATATCCCCAAAACCTAAAAAGTCAACCAGTGTTATCATAAGAGTCAATCCATGCAACCCAAAGAAATCAAAGGAAATCAAAATCCAAAACAATGCAAATGTTACCAAAAAACAGATTCATAAAACATAATTTCATCATACCCTTCACTAACAACACGCACTTCAACCCACCTCAAAAGCCTACACAAAGATCTTCATATCTTCCACACCCTAACTCCATTTTCAAAGCCGTTTCGTGTCAAGGATAAAAAAATTAATCCGGACAAAAATGCATCTCACGCTAACAGTCAAAAAGCCTCCAAAATAGCCTCAAAATTGATTTTAAATACGAGCAAAAAATCAAAGCACTAAAACAAAAAAAAGAGAGAAAAAAAAAAGGGAAATGCAAGAACACGTGAAGCAAAGCGTCAAAAACGACCGCCCAAGTCATTTTCAGCGCCCAGGGCTGGGCGCCGAAATCTTTGACGCCCCAGCCTGGGCGTTGAAACTCTCTGCCTGCCTAAATTTTTTAGAAGTGCTCGTCATTTTATCCGCACATAACGGAAAAATAACGAACACTTGGGGGGTACAGCACGTATCCAAATAGGCTCACCAAAAAATATAGCCATACAAAAAGTAGTCGAATTTCATTTTTTACGCGACTTACGGCAAACAAAAAAAAACGGCAGACGAAAATAATGATAATACTTCACTCATTTGACCGGTTAAGTAATATGCTACCACCTCAGGGCATATCTATTAAAATCTGGCATCCTAGAACTTATTCTAACTAGAACTACTCGCGACCGGATTCTGACAAGATACGTAGGCAATCCTTACCAAGGATTCGGTCCAATCAATCGAAAAAAACAAACATACATAAATTGTGCAAAAAGTGTTAGACATATAAAAATATATAAAAGGAGGAGAAACAAAAAATGAAAATGAAAATGAAAAAATAAAATACGCCTTTATTGAAAAATAATAAGAAGGAAAACAAAGTGCTAAGAAATGAAAAAACAAACACAATTGAAATAAATAAAGGGCACCTACACCCTAGCAAGAACTACACTACTCTAGTTCTTCCGGATCATCAAATAAAGTCTTGTAGAGGGCAATGTTCGCAGGATCCACCCCCACAGTCTTCTACGCTGCCCCAATATCAATCTTCAAAAGAACCGGCTCCTAGACACTAACTTCCAAAGATGCCAGGGCTTCAGAAACATTCTCAGTTATAGCCCGCTCAGCCTCAAGGGCACAGACAATGGTGGGAGAAGGATTATTATCATCAACTAGACTAGTCACTGTTTCTACAGGCGGCTGACCCTTCCTAACCCATACATTGTTCCGGCGACGATCTCCGCGAGAGCTTGCATTTCTTTTAACAACAGCAGGCCCCTTCATGTTAGGCATCTTTTTAGGCCTGAAACTGGAACGGGGAGGAACTTCCTTTCGCTTTCGATCAGGACGAGCTTTCACAATCTTAATACTATGGGTACGAGGTTTGGCAGAATCAGGACCCTCATACTTAACACGAATACGAGGTATCAAAAGCTCAGCCGGCTCCCCATTTCGAGCCTCGGTCCTCACAGCTTTATCATCGGAGCTCATCCACAACTTGTAGTTTTCAAAAAGACCCACAAAGCCATTTGTAGCTACTGCCCAACGCGGGAGACCATCATAATACTTAGCCCACGCTTGAACCCGTGCTTGTGAAAAGGCCGCTACTTTAGGTGGTACCGTATCAGAAAAGGGGATAGTCTGCCTTAAACCATATTGACGCATGACTCGGTAAGGGAAAATATAAATGGGCCGAGATAGCCCCAACAAAGAAACAAAAACCGATACATCAGAACCCCCCGTCATAGTAGTTAAACCCCACCATGGTACCACCCACTTAATAGAACAAATGCCATAAGTAAAAAAGGAGGCCCATTCGGCCTCGTCCTGGCCTTGGTGCAAATATTTTCGGTTACCCAAGGCTATAGGGCGATAATGTTTAGGATCGGCAGGAGCTTCCAAGAGCCTAAGCCGTTCCACGAGCCAAATCTACAAAAAACGGGTACGATAAAAAAATAATAATAATAAGAAAACGGTTCCTGGGGCGCAGTTTCAACGCCCAGGACCAGGCGCCGAAAATTCCAGCGCCCAGCCCTGGGCGCTGAAACTCAGCCACAAGGCAGGACGAATAAAAAAATGTGTATGCAAAAAAAAACGTATACGTGCGCAAAAAAAATCGATTACCTGCAGTAATAGGGGGCTTCCCTTAAAATATTCAGATTTGGCATCCTTCTTCAGCTCATCCGCACTCAGCAAAGTCTCGGCAACAACCAACGGCATAATAGAATAGCAACTTTCCATTTGGCTAATCAAGGGGATCAACCTTATGTCACCAAACTCAACATTGTTATTCGACAGCAAATAATGATTCAACAAGCAAAATACAAGGGCTCGAATATTCAATTTCTGTTCGGTCATCTAGTCCTAGGAAAGCCCCTATGGTTGTTTTACTCTCTTCAGTAGTTCCAGGAGTGGCATGGGTAACATTAGTAGGATAACCAAGGATCGCAGCAAATTCATCTGGCAAAGGACATATTTCGTTGCCCCGAAAGACAAAAACATGATGATCGGAATCCTAAAAGCTTAGGGCTGCGTGCAGAAAATTATAGTCAATGTTAATTTGTTGTAAGCCTAAAAGTGCCTCTAAGTGGTATTCTTTCAACAAAGCCTTTTCTGTAGGATTAAGGGCCCGTAGCCAACGCCTAACAGCCCGTTGGAGTGAGAAAGTGGGAATCGACATGACAAAAGCAAGGAGTAATTAAAACACAACAAAGAAAGAAGGAAATTGAGAGTGACGGAATATAGGGACGTATCTAGCCTCTATATATAGCTGAACGCATCAAGTGACATCCTGATCCAATTCGGAAACGCGTTAAGAGATCCGAAAGTCAAAATTCGTCAGGAAAGGACTTTCAGCGCCCGAAGTTGGGCGCCGAAATAATTAACGCGCAGCCTTGGGCGCCGAAAATGCAGCCCAAGGCCCAGATTTCACAAAACGCGGAGCAGGAAAAGACTTAAAACCGTGTTGCTAGACACGAGGCCCTGTTTACAATTAAGATCAAGCCCAAAAGCACCTTTAAAGCTCCCAATTAGCAAAAATGAATGGTAAAATTTGGTCGAAACTTAGACTTGTCTCAAGAAACATATATGTACACTTTTCAAAATAAAAAATATCAAGGTCATTCTTCGAAACACCAAAAAATATTGTTAAGTCGTTGGTTTCTCAAATAAAAAATGTTTGTCTGTCAAAGGATTAAATCGGGCCAAGCTAAACCGAATGGTATTAAACCTTGTCGCCCGAAGACTGAAGTCGCACCCCATGACTTCGCCAAAATAGCACACCACTATGAAGGGTCGCTCGCACATACGAGCACGACCCCAAACATGATTAAAAGACGTAATGAAGTATACGAAAAATGACTAACAAAGCCCAAGTTCTTGGGGGCTCGCGAAAAGTATACTCCAACAGAGAGCGCGCAATCAAAATCACATCCCCGGGCTGCGCTATACGCCGGCCCATGTTTGGATGATCTCAAAAGAACAGGTTCGACCTCAGAAAAGGGTCGTCATGGACATTTGTACATGGTCCTCTGATCAAAGACCAAGTAGTGGCAAAAATCGAGCCATAAAGACTAGCTCAAGACCACGAAAGCAGACGGTCACAAGACAAAGGTCCGTCTGAACACGTTGTCAGCCCACGTTGAGGTTACAACTAAATTCGAACATCCCTCGGAAAAATTCGCTCTTGCAAGAATGAACAAAAGGAATTCTCAAAAAAAAAAAAAAAAATCACAATGAACAAAAAATAGAGACTTGCCCACCTCAATCAGGCAAGATCGCGCCGCGAACCACGCAAGTTCCGAATCAAGAAAAAAACGAATTCAGGGATGTCCACCCTTAGCGGACAGGGCTCGCCCACCTTCAGCGGGCAGGGTCTGCGTAACTAGCCGCGCAGGTCCTTAGTTTTCCAAAAATGAAATTTTCAAAGTTCAAAATAAAACAGGCTCGCCATCTTCAGCCGGCGGGGTCTACGTCACAAGCCGCGTAGGTCCTTATTTTCAAATTTCAAAAACAAGATTCGTCCACTTTTTCGGACGGGGCGTCCACCCTTAGCGGACAGGTTCGCCATCTTTAGCCGGCGGGGTCTAAGTCACAAGCCACGTAGGTCCTTATTTTCAAATTTCAAAAACAAGATTCGTCCACTTTTTCGGACGGGGCGTCCATCCTTAGCGGACAGGCTCGCCATCTTTAGCCGGCGGGGTCTACGTCACAAGCCGCGTAGGTCCTTAGTCGCTGCAGCGATAACTTTTTCTGGTTTTCCCTTTTCCAAAAATTAAAAGGATTGGTTTTCCATTTTATCCAAAAAAAAAAGAGCGATGTGCTGGATTTTCCTTCGTTTTACATCCTATAAAAACAAGGGGGTTTTCTCGTTTAGCTAGCCCTGAAAATCAGAATCTTTAAAAACATTTTTACCTCGTGATTGGGCTTGGCCAGGCCCAATTACACTTTATAGCTTTGATTTCGAAAACATCTGTAGCTACTCCCAATGACAAAGTGAGGGAGTTTCTGCGCACCTTTAGATCCTTCCAATGACAAAGTGAGGAAGTTTCTATACTATCCGTTGACAAATCCCAATGACACATGAGGGATATGTCGACACTTCAAGTGATGACCCTTAAGTCAAATGTTATCACTCGGGGGCTCGTGAGACCCTCGCCAAAACAGGTCACCATGGCTTGTGCGACGCACTCCGTCTAATACTTTGACCATCGTCTTACTCCAAGACTCAGTCAAAGTGGGGGTTAACTATAGACACCTACTTTTGTCCCCATTCTCGAAAGGGAAGGTTTGATGATGAAAACGTAAATCTCCACTTGACAACGCATCTCCTATAAAATAACGAATCTCAATTCCCCTTTTAATTTCACCAGAAACCTGCTATTTATAGAAACCTGCTATTTATGGAAACCTGCTAAAAATAGTAACTGCCGTAATCGGTAATTGTTAAAAGTGGCAAGTCATAAAAGATAGAAACCTGTCGGAATTAGGTGTTGCACTCCAACATAAATCCTAAATGAGATAGAAATTGCGAGAGAATCCTATTCCTAATATGATTCGAAAATAAGAGTCACGTATTAATTAAAATCCTAACGAGCCTAGAGTTCGTAACGGGCCCAGACGCATCCCGTCACAAGGTTAATACGCACTAAAAGACTCAATTAAATCTCAAATACTCCGGATTCTAGGAATCCGAATCTGACTAAGAAAAACAGCCCAGATCCTATTTTCAACGCCTGGCTCTGGGCGCCGAAATCTTCGGCGCCCAGGCCTAGGCGCTGAAATTACCTGGTACGTGTTTTTTTCCTAATTCCTCGTGGATTAGAGTTCTGCAATTCTATATTTCCACAAACTCTTTTCTATAAATAGGGCCTTAAGTTCGACGTGAAAAAAACACACAACAACATACAATTATTGTAGACACCTACTTTTGTCCCCATTCCCGCAAGGGAAAGGTTCGATGATGAAAGCATAAAAACTCCACTTGACAACGCATCTCCTATAAAATAAACGAATCTCGATTCCCTATTTCATTTCACCCGAAACCTGCTATTTATGGAAACCTGCTAAAAATAGTAACTGCCGTAAAAGGTAGCCTCTAAAAGTGGCAAATCATACAAGATAGAAACCTGTCAGAATTAGGTGTTGCATTCCAACATAAATCCTAAATGAGATAGAAAACAGCGAGAATCCTATTCCTAATAGGATTCGAAAATAAGAGTTACGTATTAATTAAAATCCTAACGAACCTAGAGTTCGTAACGGGCCCAGACGCATTCCGTCACAAAATTGATGCGCGCTAAAAGACTCAAATTAATCTCAAACTCTACGGATTTTAGAATCTGAATCTGACTAAACAAAAACTGCCCAGACCCAATTTTCAACGCCTGGCTCTGGGCGCCGAAATCTTCGGCGCCCAGGCCTGGGCGCTGAAAATACCTGGGTACGTCTCTTTTCCTAATTCTTTGTGGATTAGAACTCTGCAATTCTGTCTTTCCACGAACTCTTCCCTATAAATAGACCCCTAGTTTCAACGTGAAACAACACAACAACACATAATATGCTCTGAGTATTGACTCTAAACCCCTTAGCCTAAGCCTCTCGCTGCGAAACTGTTCACGCGTTCTGTCGCAATCGATCCATAAATCGAACAGAACGTATCCCGTCCCATAATCGAGATTCGTTAAATAAAAAGGAGAAATAGAAAAGTCAAAGTGGTTAGTTTTCTGAGAACCGTGACGCACCTCTCAAGGGTGCGTCGTAATGTGTCCCTTTTCGATGATTTAACCGCTTTCCTCGCCCTTTTTATGAACTGTTAAACTAACCTAATATGATTGTTCTATCACGCCTAATAAATAGAATATTTTTGGGAAATCGGATTATCATGCTAGGTCCCTTAATGCTATATAAATAAGATAATCACGATCGAATTAGTATTATATGCTGCATGTTGCTAAAATCAATTCAGATTAGTTTAATAGTTAACGCATGTCCCTTCAATTATTTATGCTGAGCTAGTAAGGATATCCTGCCTCTGGAGTTATCGACGAGCGAATTACTCCTCTCGGTAGTTACAGTCCCCCGAACCCTCAATCTCTACCTTGCAGGTGTATATTGAGAGATCCCCACACCAGGGATCACAAGGGAACCTACGGCCGTCGTGGTCAAACATAATTGCACTCCCTTTATGTCACGATAACCGGGTTTTGTCAGTTTTTCTCATTGTCGTTAAAAACTGAATGACGACTCCTATATTACTAGTCGATTGGGTGTAAACTCACAGGAAATCCAATTACACTTGATCACTCCACTGGGGATAGTGAAGGAAATACTCGTGCTTGTAGGTAATCAAAATAGCCGAAGGGTGAAACGATCCTACCCCACGTTTATTTCCCCATCAAGTTGGGACGACCTGAAAATCAGCATATTAATGTGAACGGGCAGAATATCATAACGAATCTCGGCTCCCTCGGGAGTTGGGACTAAGGATACCTTTTTTGCCAATAGGGGGGTGTATACGCCGCGCATGTTTCCCACTCGGTACTTGTGCAGGTAGTACACCTATCCCGAACCCAATCGCTCGCTCATTAGGTCCCTCTCGCCTGCATGCCCCCTTGGCTTGCACTTGCGGGTTGGCCTCTTGGGCGAAATTCGTCTGTTGAAGATACTACCTCGACCGGGGCATGTCTTGGATCTACGATAGAAGCGGTACCAAGCCAGGCGTAAATAAACTACCCATAGAAGCCTATCATAAACTACGTGGCATATTTAATTTTCAAATCTATGTTTGTAATGTAGTTATGTGTAGCGAAATATGTGATTGTGTGTGACAAACTATCCTAGAAAACCAATGACCTTAAAAATTGCCCAAACATTCATAGACTAATTTGCCAAAGAGTTATACCGAAACACGTGTTCCGCAAACCCGAACGATCGCCACAAAATAAGCGACGCTCGGGATGGCCTTTAACGAATCCCACAAACGCTGTTACGCGTAAAGGACGTTATTAGGCAAGCACGCAAATCGAAGTCGCATAAACAGAAAACAGAAAACGAGAACCAGCCAGGGACGCATTTTCAACGCCCCTGGCTGGGCGCCAAAATTTCTCACGCCCACTGCTGGGCGCTGAAGTTGCTGCTTGGCTTTCTGGTCAGGCGCAGCAGCCTCGGTGCCCAAGCAAAAAAAAAGAAAATACGTAGCAAAAAATATCCATAAAAAAGGAATTGCTACGAGGGCGTAAGAAAAGCACTCGATTTCAATAGGCGACTCGCGAAAAATTAATAACTCTTTGTGTCGTCGTTAGGCCTCCTACGACGGCAATGCTCGGCACCAAAACAGAACATGCTAACAACTATGAATGTCACACAGGCAAGTGTTTCGAAAATCCAAAGAATGACCAAAATAACAGAAACTCCCAAAAAGTGTACCGACAGAAGAAAGAGCGAAAAAGTAAAAAACCAATTTAGAGAGTCGAAGTCTAGACTAAGTAATGCCTGAAACTTTGGGAACCTAAAATTTAGCTTATCTTATGCCTAGGACTGGTCCTGGCACTTGGTGCCGATCAGGGAATCAACGGCTAGTGCGTCTCAAAGATACATCACCAGGTCTAGCAACTCCAAGCTCCGTCCGTCGTCCCTCATTTCAAGGATCTCCGCTTCCCCAACCTCGATTCGCACCTCCAAACATGTCCATCGAAGATTTGCGAGACCAGATGGTCCAAATGACCCAACTCATGGGCCAACTGAAAATGGAAAACGAAGCCTTAGCGGCTGCGCAAGCCAAAAATGACCTCGAAAACGAGAAGAGGATCGAAAAAATGGTCCTACAGCAAACCATGGGGAGCAAATACTTCTCCCTCGAGCCTGAACCTTTTTCTGGAAAATTACCAGAAAAGTTCAGTTCATCTGACTTACCAAAGTTCAAGGCCACGGATAACCCCCGTGACCATCTACTGAGCTTTGTGAACACCATGAACTTGAAAGGCGTGGACAAGTCCATGTACCTACCTACCTTTCCTTTGTCCTTGGAACCTGTGCCGCTCAAATGGTACTATCACCAGGACCCTAAGCTCTTCCCCACTTGGGAAGATTTTGTCAATGTCTTCATCAAGCAATACTCGTCGAACATGGATTTCCAAGTCACCATGCGCGAGCTGGAAGTTCTCTTCCAAAAGAAAAATGAGGGTTTCACAACCTACTTTGCTAGATGGAGGGACCAGGCGGCCCAGCTAATCAATAGGCCTCCCGAAACAGAATTGGTCCAAAAATTCATTGACAACTTGGACCCGGCTTACAGACAACACCTTAGGTACCTGGGACTCGACACTTTCAAAAGAGTTTATGATGTGGGAATAAAAATCGAGGACGACCTCGCCAAAACCATACAGAGCAAACCTGCATATAAGACCAACACCTATAATCGGGGTAACACACCCCAAGCCCAAGAAGTCCATGCTGTAGAAGAGGCTCCCGCCCGAAGATACCCTGTAAGATGGGTCCGAGACCAATAGTTTGCCCCACTCGGGTCAACTTTGGTACAAGCCTTTGAAAGACTAACCAATCAAGGAAAGTTGAGACCTATAGGCCCCACCCGTGACCCTCCTGTCAAAAACAAATATTGGGTAAAAGGTACTTACTGCAAATTCCATCAAGGAAATGGGCATGACACTGAAAACTGCTGGCATCTAAAACATACGATCCAGGACATGATAGAGGATGAAGTAATACCTCTCCCTAACGTTGGCAAACCCAACAACAACAAGAGCCCACTCGGCTCTTGTCACATCTCTCTCGACCAACCAGAGAATTTCGACCCCACGGTGTATATTACACCTCAAGGTGCACCACTCGCTGTGGTACCTATGGATCGAATCGAGGGGGAAGTGTGCGGTGTGTGGAACGATGATGCTGAAGATATTTACCTATCTCAAGTCTCGGGCCAGGACCTCTTCACTGAAACTTGGCCCAGGTATGCTCTCATTGACACCACCCCTCAGGAGCCCGAGGTCGACAACCTCACCCGATCCGGAAGGATATACCAACCGGATATTCACCCACCTCCTATGCACGAAATCCCGGTTAGGCAAACTCTTGAGAACGGGCGGCACGCCACCGTCGTGGAAGTCATTGAAAATCCTCTCCTGAAACAACTGAAAAGAACCAAGGCTGAGATTACCATCTGGGATCTTATGTGTACTTCAAAGGAACATCGCGAAAAGCTTATTCGCTCACTTGACCTCATCTCAGTACCCACAGATATCACACCTTACTCATTGGTTAGCCATGAACGAGAGATGCCGGAGAAAAGGCCATAGTTTTCACTGATAAAGACTTACCCAAAGAGGGGGGTGCTCACAATAAAGCCCTTTACTTAGTGGTTGGATGCAAAGGATAAAACATCCCCCTAGCGCTCGTAGATAATGGTTCGGCGGTTAATGTCTGCCCATTGCGAACCACCCATTGCTTGGGGCTAGGAAGCGATGACTTCCAAACCTCCTCACAAGGGGTACGAGCTTATGATAACTCCCGAAGGCCTGTGTTGGGAAAAATCAACCTTACCATACAAACTGGGCCTGTGGCACGCACCACGGAGTTTCAAATAATCGACATCAAGCCCACTTTCAACCTCCTCTTGGGGCGACCTTGGCTCCATGACTTAGGAGGTGTGGCTTCAACCTTGCACCAAATGGTTAAACTTAACCATAACGGGGTAGTACTAGAAATCCGCGCCCCTCCTCTCGACGTCAGTTGCATTATGGTTGGAACGGCCGAAAATGCAGATGACCTTTATGGGTTTCAAATGGAAGAAGCAATCCAGTTCATCGAAGATTATGATCCAGCATTCCTAGACCCACATGCATCCCGAGTCATCCCTAGAATGCTGTTGGCTCAAGGTTATTTCCCAGGAACCCCATTGGGCATGAGGAAGAAGGAATACACATTCCATCCTTTTCCCGATAAATCTACTCCCTTTGGCTTGGGTTATGAACCAACGGAGGAAGATATTTCTGACCGCCTATCTAGGCTACGCCTTAACAAAACCAAACAAACCACCCTCCTTCCCCCATATCAAAGGACCCTTAACGGGATGTTTGCTCGGGAAGGAGAAGAACACCCATGCTGTGATTTCCCTGAACCCTTCGTTCAGGATGGCTTGCTAAAACCCGGATTTGAAATTTTCCATGACTGCCACACCTTGGATGAGGCACCCCACCTCACCAAGACTAAAACAGCTGAAATATTGGACAACCAGGCTCTATGGACATTGTTTAACGAATCGAGGCCTATGGAGAACGAGACTGTGATGACTACCCTAGCTTTACAAGATGAAGGTTTCGATCCAACCCGGTTAATCTCTCCTGCATCAACACTAGAAGAGGTCGAGAACGGATGGGTAAAGACATATCAGTGGGTCAATGCAAAAGGAATGGAATTCAAGATGAGTACCGGTAAAGGACCGAAGTTTTATGAGACTAAACCCCAGGCTTGAGCCACATAGAGCACCATTAGTAAAAAGCGCCTAATAGTTCTTTAGATTGATAGAAAAAATAATAGAGACTTTAGATGATCCTAAGGCCCTGTAGAATATGGGTCAGTTTTATTTCAGTGTGTTTTCCTTACTTTCCAAATCAATAAAGGCGTAATATTTCTCCTAAATTTTTTATTCTAACACTAAATAAACACCAAATGTACTTGCAAAATAAAAAAATAATAATAAAAGCGGCCCACTATAGGCCCAACAAACAAAGCCCACTCGGTTTTGAAATAATGCCATGTGAACCAGTTCCCTAAACCCACAAAATAAACCACACTATCCCATCCTCAAAACCTAAAAAGCCAACCAATGTCATCATGAGAGCCAATCCATGCAACCCAAAATCAAAAAGAAATCAAAAATTTAAAACAAATGCAAATGTTACCAAAAAAATAAATTCATAAAACATAGAATCCACCGACAGCTTTCACATAGGGTCCATCATACCCTCCACAAAGATCTTCATAAGTTCCGCACCCTAACTCCATTTTCAAAACTATTTTGAGTCACCAATAGAAAAAATTAATCTGGACAAAAATGCGTTTCACGCTAACAGTCAAAAAAGCCTCCAAAATAGCCTCAAAATTAACTTTAACTACGAAGCAAAATATCAAGGCACAAAAAACGAAATAGAAATAAACGCAAGAACATGTGAAGCAAAAACGTCAAAATTGACCGCCCAAGTTATTTTCAGCGCCCAGGGCTGGGCGCCGAAATTTCTGACGCCCCAGCCTGGGCGTTGAAACTCTCTGCCTACCAAAAGTTTTCCTTTTTTCGAAAAGTGCTCATCATTTTATCCGCACACAACGGAAAAATAACGAATACTTGGGGGGTACAGTACGTATCCAAATAGGTTTACCAACAAATTGGTCGAATTTTACGCGTCGAATTTTACGCAACCTATGGAAAACGGCAGATGAAAATAATGGCAAATACTTCACTCATTTGACCAATTAAGTAATATGTTTCCACTTCAGGACATATCTACCGAAATCCGGCATACTAGAACTTATTCTAAAGCCAAGAACTACGCGTGACCTAATTCTGACAAGATACGTAGGCAATCCTTACCAAGGATTCGGTCCAAATAATAATAAAAAATTATATCCTTTGTGTAAAAAAGTGTTAGACATATAAACAAAATTGAATGGGAACTAAAAATACGCCTTTATTAAAATATAATAAGAAGGAAAACAAAGTGCTAGGAATAAAAACAAACACAACTGAAATAAATAGAGGGCACCTACACCCTAGCAAAGAACTACACTACTCTAGTTCTTCCGGATCATCAAATAAAGTCTTGAAGAAAGCAATGTTCACAGGATCCACCCCCATAGTCTTCTGCGCTGCCCCAATATCAATCTCCATAAGAACTGGCTCCTGGACACTAACTTCCAAAGATGCCAAAGCTTTAGAAACATTCTCAGTTATAGCCCGCTCAGCCTCAAGGGCACAAACAGTGGTGGGAGAAGGATTACTATCATCAACTGGACTAGCCACTGTTTCTACAGGCGGCTGAGCCTTCCTAACCCATACATTGCTCCGGCGACGATCTCCGCGAGAGCTTGCATTTCTTTTAACAACAGCAGGCCCCTTCATGTTAGACATCCTTTTAGGCCTGACATTGGAACGGGGAAGAACTTCCTTTCGCTTTCGATCAGGACGAGCTTTCACAGTCTTAAAACTATATGTACGAGGTCTGGCAGAATCAGGACCCTCATACTTAACACGAATACGAGGTATCAAAATCTCAGCCGGCTCCCCATTACGAGCCTCGGTCCTCACATCCTTGTCATCGGAACTCATCCATAACTTATAGTTTTCAGAAAGACCCACAAACCCATTTGTAGCTACAGCCCAACGCGGGAGACCATCATAATACCTAGCCCACGCTAAGACCCGTGTTTGTGCGCGCAAAGGTCGCTACCTTAGGTGGTACCGTATCAGAAAAGGGGATAGTCTGCCTTAAACCATATTGACGCATGACTCGGTAAGAGAAAATATAAATGGGACAAGATAGCCCCAACAAAGAAATATAAACCGATACATCAGACCCCCCTGTCATAGTAGTCAAACCCCACCATGGTACCACCCACTTAATAGAACAAATGCCATAAGTAAAAGAGGAGGTCCATTCGGCCTCGTCCTGGCCTTGGTGCAAGTATTTTCGGTTACCCAAAGCTATAGGGCGATAATGTTTAGGATCGGCAGGAGCTTCCAAAAGTCTAAGCCGTTCCGCAAGCCAAATCTGCAAAAACAGGTACGATCGAATCAAAAGAATGAAAAGAAAAAAAAAAGGGCTCCTGGGGCGCAGTTTCAACGCCCAGGACCAGGCGCCTAATATTCCAGCGCCCAGCCCTGGGCGCTGAAACTCAGCCCCAGGCAAAAAGAAATATATAAAAGTGGCGTATGTGTGCGCAAAGAAAAAATAGATTACCTGCAGTAATAGGGGGCTCCCCTTAAAAATTTCGGATTTGGCATCGTTCTTCAGCTCATCCGCACTCAGCAAAGTCTCAGCAACAACCAACGGCATAATAGAATAGCAACTTTCTATCTGGCTAATCAAGGGGATCAGCCTTATGTCACCGAACTCACCATTATTATTCGACAGCAAATAATGACTCAACAAGCAAAATACAAGGGCTCGAATGTTCAATTTTTGTTCGGTCATATTCTTACTAGGCCTAAAATGATGTTTTACGAGTTTTGCCAAGTTAACCTTATCGTCTACAACAAGTTCAGCAAACATGTTATCATCTAGCCCTAGGAAAGCCCTTATGGTTGTTTTACCCTCTTCAATAGTGCTAGGGGTAACAGGAGTAGAATTAGTAGGATAACCAAGGATCGCAGCAAATTCATCAGGCAAAGGACATATTTCATTGCCCCGAAAGGAAAACACATGATGATCGGAGTCCCAAAAGTTTAGGGCAGCATGCAAAAAATTATAATCAATATTAATTTGTTGTAAACCTAAAAGTGCCTCTAAGTGGTATTCTTTTAACAAAGCTTTTTCTGTGGGAGTAAGGGCTCGTAGCCAACGCCTAACAGTCCGTTGGAGTGAGAAAGTAGGGATCGACATGGCAAAAGCAGTAAATAATTAGAGCACAGCAAAAAAGAAAGAAAGAATTTGAGAGTGGTGGAAAATAAGGACGTACCTACCCCCTATATATAGCTGAACACACCCAATAAACATCCTGATCCCATTCGGAAACGTGTTTAGAAATCCGAAAATCAAATATTACCAGGAAAGAACTTTCAGCGCCCACCTCTGGGCGCCGAAATTTTTAACGCCTGAGCTTGGGCGCTGAAAATGCAGCCCAAGGCCCAGATTTCACAAAAAACATGGAATAGGAAAGGACTTAAGACCGTGTTGCTAAAACACGAGGCCCTATTACAAGTAAGATCAAGCCCAAAGCACCTTTAGCTCCCAAATAAGCAAAAAATAATAATGACATTGAAACTTGGTCGAAACTTAGACTCATCTCAGAAAACGCTCATGTACACTTTTCAAAAAAAAAAAGAGCAAGTTAAATATCATGGTCATTCTTCGAAACACCAAAAATATGTGTCGTCAAGTCATTGGTTTTCCAAATAGAAAATGTCTGTCTGTTAAGGGATAATCCGGGCCAAGCCAAAACCGGATGTCGCCTGAAAGCTAAAGTCGCACTCCACGGCTTCACTAAAATAGCACACTACTATAGGAGGTCGCTCGCACATACGAGCGTGACCCCAAACATGACTACAAGACGCGAAAAACAACCAACGAGCCCCAACACTTGGGGGCTCGCGAAAAGTGAACTCCAACAAAGAGCGCGCAATCAAAATCACATTCCCAGACTGCGCCACGCACATATCATGTTTGGATGTCTCAAAAAAATATGTTGTTGAATATACACAGTGTGGACCCACTTATAGGACACATCTAATTAGGAAATATTACGACCCACCAACAGGTTGTAATCACAAAAGCCCTTCTACATGGGCAAAATAAGAAATTCAAAATGGGCTCGCCCACCCTCAGCGGGCGGGGTCTGCGTCACTAGCCGCGCAGGTCCTCAGTTTTCGAAAGAAATAAAATCTTCAAATTTAAAAAAGGTTCGCCACCTTCAGCGGGCGGGGTCTACGTCACAAACCGCGTAGGTCTTTATTTTCAAAAAAATTTCAAACAGATTCGTCCACTTCTATCGGACGGGGTGTCCACCCTCAGCGGACAAGGTTCGCCACCTTCAGTGGGCGGGGTCTACGTCACAAACCGCGTAGGTCCTTATTTTCAAAAAAAAAAAAATATAATAATAATAATTTTAAAACAGATTCGTCCACTTCTATCGGACGGGGTGTCCACCCTCAGCGGACAAGGTTCGCCACCTTCAGCGGGCGGGGTCTACGTCACAAACCGCGTAGGTCCTTATTTTCAAAAACATCAAACAGATTCGTCCACTTCTATCGGACGGGGGGTCCCCCTCAGAGGACAGGCTCGCCCACCTTCAGCGGGCGGGGTCTGCGTCACTAACAGCGCAGGTCCTTAGTCGCTGCAGCGATAACTTTTACTGGATTTTCCTTCGTTTTACTTCCTATAAAAACAAGGGTACTGGATTTTCCTTCGTTTTACATCCTATAAAAACAAGGGGGTTTTCTCGTTTAGCCAGCCCTTAAAATGAGAATCTTTAAAAACGTTTTACCTCGTGATTGGGCTTGGCCAGGCCCAATTACAATTTACAACTATAATTTCGAAAACATCTGTAGTTACTCCCAATGACAAAGTGAGGGGGTTTCTACGCACCTTTAGATCCTTCCAATGACAAAGTGAGGAAGTTTCTATACTATCAGTTGACAAATCCCAATGACACGTGAGGGATATGTCGACACTTCAAGTGATGACCCTTAAGTCAAGTGTTATCACTCGGGGGCTCGTGAGACCCTCGCAAAACAGGTCACATACACCATGGCTTGTGTGACGCACTCCGTCTATTAATTTGACCATCGTCTTACTCCAAGACTCAGTCAAAGTGGGGGCTAACTGTAGACACCTACTTTTGTCCCCATTCCCGCAAGGGAAAGGTTCGATGATGAAAGCATAAAAACTCCACTTGACAACGCATCTCCTATAAAATAAACGAATCTCGATTCCCTATTTCATTTCACCCGAAACCTGCTATTTATGGAAACCTGTTAAAAATAGTAACTGCCGTAAAAGGTAGCTTCTAAAAGTGGCAAATCATAAAAGATAGAGACCTGTCAGAATTAGGTGTTGCATTCCAACATAAATCCTAAATGAGATAGAAAACTGCGAGAATCCTATTCCTAATAGGATTCGGAAATAAGAGTTACGTATTAATTAAAATCCTAACGAACCTAGAGTTCGTAACGGGCCCAGACGCATTCCGTCACAAAATTGATGCGCGCTAAAAGACTCAAATTAATCTCAAACTCTACGGATTTTAGAATCCGAATCTGACTAAAAAAAAACTGCCCAGACCCTATTTTCAACGCCTGGCTCTGGGCGCCTAAATCTTCGGCGCCCATGCCTGGGCGCTGAAAATACCTGGGTACGTCTCTTTTCCTAATTCTTTGTGGATTAGAACTCTGCAATACTGTCTTTCCACGAACTCTTCCCTATAAATAGACCCCTAGTTTCGACGTGAAACAACACAACAACACATAATATGCTCTGAGTATTGACTCTAAACCCCTTAGCCTAAGCCTCTCGCTGCCAAACTGTTCACGCGTTCTGTCGCAATCGATCCATAAATCGAACAGAACGTATCCCGTCCCATAATCGAGATTCGTTAAATAAAAAGGAGAAATAGCAAAGTCAAAGTGGTTAGTTTTCTGAGAACCGTGACGCACCTCTCAAAGGTGCGTCGTAATGTGTCCCTTTTCGATTATTTAACCGCTTTCCTCGCCCTTTTTATGAACTGTTAAACTAACCTAATATGATTGTTCTATCACGCCTAATAAATATAATATTTTTAGGGAATCGGATTATCATGCTAGGTCCCTTAATGCTATTTAAATCAGATAATCACGATCGAATTAGTATTTTATGCTGCATGTTGCTAAAATCAATTCAGATTAGTTTAATAGTTAACGCATGTCCCTTCAATTATTTATGCTGAGCTAGTAAGGATATCCTGCCTCTGGAGTTATCGACGAGCGAATTACTCATCTCGGTAGTTACAGTCCCCCGAACCCTCAATCTCTACCTTGCGGGTGTATATTGAGAGATCCCCACACCAGGGATCACAAGGGAACCTACGGCCGTCGTGGTCAAACATAATTGCACTCCCTTTATGTCAAGATAACCGGGTTTTGTCAGTTTTTCTCATTGTCGTTAAAAACTGAATGACGACTCCTATATTACTAGTCAATTGGGTGTATACTCACAGGAAATCCAATAACGCTTGATTGAAAAAATAGAATCGTCACACCCACGAGGGACAGGTCACGCATTAGCCTCGCGCTTTTTCGACCCCCTCACAATTATTATTCTGAGTATTGACTCTAAACCCCTAAGCCTAAGCCTCACGCTGTAAAACTGATCACGCGTTCTGTCGGAATCGATCCATAAATCGAACAGAACGTATCCCGTCCCATAATTTCAGATTCGTTAAATAAAAGGAGAAATAGCAAAGTCAAAGTGGTTAGTTTTCTGAGAACTGTGACGCACCTCTCAACGGTGCGTCGTAATGTGTCCCTTCTCCATGGTTTAATTACTTTCCTCGCCCTTTGATGAACTGTTAAACTAACTAAAATCTGATTGTTCGATCACGCTTAATAAATATGATATTTTTGGGAAATTGGATTATCATGCTAGGTCCCTTAAAACAATCTAAATCAGATAATCGCGCCCGATCTAGTACTATATGTTGCATATTGATAAAATCAACTCATATTAGTTTAATAGTTAACACATGTCCCTTCAATTATTTATGCTGAGCTAGTAAGGATATCCTGCCTCTGGAGTTATCAAAGAGCGAGTACTCCTCTCGGTATTTACAGTCCCCCGAACCCTCAATCTCTACCCTGCGGGTGTACGTTGAGCGATCCCCACCACCAGGGATCACAAGGGAACCTACGGCCGTCGTGGTCAAACATAATTGCACTCCCTTTATGTTACGATAACCGGGTTTTGTCAGTTTTTCTCATTGTCGTTAAAAACTGAATGGCGACTCCAATAACCGACAAAGATGATTTCAGATCACAGTCTGGGTTTGTGTTCTGCCTTAATGGCGGAGCAGTAAGCTGGAAAAGTGCTAAGCAAAGTACTGTTGTGGATTCTACAACTGAAGCCGAGTACATTGCTGCCTCAGAAGCAGCAAAGGAAGATGTTTAGATTCGGAAGTTCATCGAAGAACTTGGGGTTGTCCCCTCCATTAAAGGACCAGTAGCTTTGTATTGCGACAATAGCGGAGCCAATGCCCAGGAAAAGGAGCCTAGGAGCCACCAGAAGTCCAAGCACAAACTATTGTGATTTCATATACTTCGAGAAATCGTTGAAAGGAAAAAAATCGAGATTTGCAAGGTTGGAACTGAAGACAACGTCGCGGATCGATTGACTAAACCGTTGCCACAAGCGAAGCACAACGCACATGTAGCAACCATGGGAATCATTGATTTTCTAAGTTTTGTTTTAGAACTTCTGTTAGATCTATGTTTAAAACAATTGGTTTAACCATTTCATATTTATGAAATTTATTATTTCATATTCGTTTAATTTTTGTTTAGTATTAAATGATAAGTCCATGTGATTCAAATAATTCAAATGGGATGTCAAGATGGATTCTTCGACAACGAAACACCCATAAGTGCACTTGAATATTGAAGTCACAAAGGATCCCTAATCCAGGTCATTGAAAGGTGGACGACCAATGACTAATGAAGATTAGATTGCAAGTAGATTTTTAGTTCTGTTTCTTGAACTAGATTGACTGGATGTCAGAATCTTTTGCGTAGATACTTATTGGATCTTGTATCGGATTGACCATGAGAACACTTTAAGAGATTAAAGTCATGTCATAAGTAGTTCTCATCAATGGTGATTAGAACCATTCCTCAGAACATGAGCGATTATGTCTGTTTGTTTGAGAATTAGTTCGCTTTGATGCTAGATAAACGTCGCACCCTAAAAGGAGGCTATAAAAGCAGTTATTGGGCGTACTATGAATCGAACTGAGTGTTCATAGATTGCAAGAGTGGATTGTCCTCCTATCTTTGATAGGATATGGTGTTGTTGTGTAACAAGGCCTCTCGGAGAGTTAGATACTGTGAAAATGCATGGTCGTGCTGAGAATGGTTAAGGCTTAACCTTCTGTAAAAGTTTAACAGTTAAGCTCTGTAATCCGAGAAACACTTCTGGACCTAATAAGGATGGCTTGGATCTTACCTTATGTTCAGCAAGTAACACTAAGCGACAAAGGAATGTGAATGCACACTTGTCTGAATGACAAGTGGGAGACTGAAGGAAATATGTCCTTCACCCAAGGTGCATTAAGTCTAATACCAAGGTTCAGATTAATTGCGAACAATTAATTCAGTAAGATCAAGTGATCGGAACAGCTAGCTGGAGCAATGCTTCCGATCAGTGAGTTCTAATCTATATTAGGCTCACAACTTACTCTTGACTGAACCTATAGGGTCACCACAATGGCATGTAACAGATCACCGGATTAAATGAATCGGAAATTCATTTAATAGCTTTTCGGGAATTAGTTTTGGAAAACGTATTATACGATACGACCTCGCGTCGGAATCGTATATCGTATCACGAATATTAATAATTTGGGCAAAACGAATAATTGTATCGTACGACGGTGATTCGTCGTATACGATACGATAATTAATAGCCGTAAGACGTTAGTCACGAATACGAGGCGCATCGGAGCTACCGGCCCGTCGAGCCAAGCGCGCAAGGCCCAACGAGCCAGCGAGCTCGCGAGCAAGCAAGCAAGCAAGCCAGCCCGGGGCGTGGCACAAGCGCGCAACAGCAACAGCATCGCAGCAGCGAGCACACAAGGCCCATGGCCCAGCTGCTCGGTTGCGCGCGTTGTGGGCTTTGGCTTTCAGCGTGTGGCTGAGCGCGGGTTGAGGCTTGCGTGTGGTGATGTGGCCGGTCAAGGCCATTTGGTCTTTGGCCGGTTACATCATTAATATAATTAGGTTAATTATATTATTTCCACACATATTGCACACAATCAGTTTCCAATCTAACCTAAACCTAATTCCTAAATTACGTTCTTCAGTTTTTCTCTCTCTGTGAAAAACTGTTCATCCCGAAAAGTAAAAATCTTGTGCGTTGTCTAAGCTACAATAATCAAGACGGATCTGAACGTGTCGGTGAACCAAATAGAGGAACGACAAGTGGAGTTCTTTGTTCGTGTTTGTTGATACAATACTCGGGAAAACACGCTTCGAATGTAAGTTTGCTTAAACTGTGCTTTATACATGTTTCCTGGCTTGGGGGATGTTCCGCACATATTATGTATGTTTAACTGTATTCCCCTACACATCCCTCACCACGGACATCGCACCAGCAACACCCATGGGCCACGTGTGTAATACCTCGTATTTTTCTAGAATTTATAAATATATTTTATTATATTTATAAAGTGTTTTTGGGATTTTTAGAAATTAAATTGCATTTAATGCTAATTTAAATGTATTTTTATTTATATAAAATAATTATTATTTTTATAAAACTCAGAATGTTTTAAATAAATCCTTTATTTATTACCGGGAATTTATTGGGCCATTATCAGAAGTTTGAATTAATTCTAACCCAATTCCGTTGGCAAACCCAACTAAAACCATGAGCATTCAATTATTATCTAACCCAAACTCCAAGCCCAATTAAGTTTTCT
This sequence comes from Spinacia oleracea, assembly GCF_020520425.1. NCBI lineage: Eukaryota > Viridiplantae > Streptophyta > Magnoliopsida > Caryophyllales > Amaranthaceae > Spinacia > Spinacia oleracea. The sequence continues at coordinate 45,820,765 of NC_079488.1, forward strand.
AAAAACCTAGCCTACTAGGGACTAGGTAAATATAAATACAACCCTTGCATTGAAAATCCCCCACATAATCTCATTAACACTCTCTCTCCTCTCTTTTGCTCCCTCTCATCCGGCCCCTTTCTTCGTCCGACCTAACCCGCGAGCACGAGCACTCGTGCGTGTCTCGCCCCGCCCTCACTGTTGTGCGTGTTGTGCCTCGTGCACGCTCACCCTCGTCCCTCTCCTCCTTCGTTCCTCACGCACACCCACCTCTCGCCTCCCTCTTTACTCATCTCGCGCGCACACACCCTTGCCCCTCTCTTCTTCGCATCGCTCAACATAGTGTTGTGTGTTGCATGTTTGTGTGTTTGTGTGTGTGTGTCGAGCGAGCCCATCCAGCCAAGGCCTCGCCTCGTGTCCTCGCTGCTTCTCGCGTGCCTTCGCGCGCGCCCTTCTCTTCCCCGCGCTCGTGCGCTGCTTTGTTGCTGCCCGCACACGCACACAACACTCCTGTGTTGTGTGTGTTGTTCTGATTAATTTCTTTTGCGCCCAATCGCATAAAATTCGTGATTGTACCGTGCTATAGGCCGGTTTGGTATATTTCTCTTCTTCCTTGCCTATTCTATTTCAATTCCGTATTTTTAATTATTGATTTTAATTATTATATTGATGGGAACGGTTATCAACATCGTATTGTGATGATTTACATATTTAAATTCATGAGGATGATTTGGATTACATGAATTATTATTTTCAGATTTAATAGTTATTTAAAGTGTCGATTTTTATGACCAAAACATGATTTTTATTCTTATTTATTGTTAGGGTATTAATCCCAACCTACTAGGCAATCGATTTACATAATTTTAAGTCAAAATAAATTATGGGAATCAACTTAAATTTTCATATTTATTGTAAGGATTTAAAGTGTTGATTTTTAATGATTTTAAGACCAAAAAGTCAATGTTTTACACTAGGGCTTGAGTTGACTATTTGAGACTATTAATTTAATAAATAACGATTAACTAAAACAAGGGTTTTAGAATCTATAAAAGTTGCTGGAAATTTAGTAAACACGGATAATAATTAAGTTTTCTTATTTTAATTATAGGAGGTGATTTCTAGCTTTGAACCTTGATTCGCAAAGTGGCCTCGTACTTAGGTATTCAAGGTACGTACATGTCTAGGGTAACCACCTATTCCATGAGGATTATGTGATGTTTATTAATAGTGAATCATGTGACTTGAAATGTTGTGAATTCATGTTTGATATGTTAGCAAGCATGTTATGGATTATTAACGCTTTATGAAGCTTTGTGAACATCATGTTGTGATCTTTAATAATCCTGGAATTATGTCAAGCATGTTGTTCAAGTTTATATGCATGTATGAGTGTTTCACATGCAAGTTATGTTTATGCTATTGTACGGATTGTCTAGCATACTCTGAGCCAAGTGTTTATGCCTCAGTGCATTATTTATTCTACCGCCGTGTAGAATATGTTAGAGAAGTCTATGTGAATTGAACTAAGGACTATTCGTGCTATGGGCACACCCCGCTTGTTAACAGGCAATGTCGGGTTATCTCAAACAGTGTTTTGAGAAGGAACAATGGGAGTAATATGACTTGAGTCCTATGTTTGATCACAAGTCCTAAAGGATTAAAATGAAGTGTTTATGTTTGACTTCTTGCTTTGTTGATTGAGTCTTAAGTCGCCTTGTACATAAAATATTAATTAACGTAAAGTGCAACTCAGAATGAGCTTCAAAACTCTTGGAACGTATATACCTTGAGTATGAACAATGGGGGGAGTCTTGCCGGATAACTTGTACTCCTTGAATGATACAAAACGTTGTTTCATTCTTCTTTTTATGCTTTTATGCACTGGAATTCCATCGGTATGGACCGATTGTTGGTAGGAGTCCGACTTATTATTATTTGGTGTATGGTTGGCTCCCATCACCCTTTTCTTTCCTTTTGAGGATACTTTGTTTTACCCGTTCTGTAGGGGGTGATTTTTTTATCCCGTTTCCTAAAAGGGGGGTTTAGCACGCGGCGGTTCGTTTAGAGAACCGTTGAATTGTTTTTGCACCTCGAAGGAGTCGCCACCAAACTTTATTTTAGGTCCCGTTTGAGAAGACCGCAAAATGACTCTATTTTTGGATAAGGCCTTGAATCCTTGAAACGGATGGGTGAGATCCGGGCTCTATTCGGCGAGCTTTAGAAATATTCAAGTACGTTGGCACAACATTGTTTCGAAAATAAACCTAAGATTAGACTATGTGGGTTTGAAATTTAGAGCAAAATAGAATTTCTAACTGTACGGTGGTCACTTTGCTTTAAAGATTGATTTAAGGAACCTAAGGCCGGTTTGTCCAAAAAATATCTTCGTTAAGCGTGATGTAACCTTTGTATTTTGTTGTATTTAGCATGTTGGTGATGAAAGCGATAAAGCACATAAAGCAACATCACAATACTAAATAAAGCGCGGAATTAGTAAACACAAGACCCCCTAGAAAAGGACTAGGGAGTAGGTCCACATTGCCTAGAAATGGACTAGGCAAGTAAAGGTGCGGAATTGAAAGTGCGAAATTGAAATTGCGGTATTGAAATTGCGGTATTGAAATTTTGGTATTGAAATTGCGGTATTGAAAGTGCGATATTGAAAGTGCGATATTGAAAGGTGCGGTTTTGAAATTGCGATATTGAAAGGTGCATAATTGAAATTTGTACTTGGGCACATGAGATTCGAACGCCAAGCGGCTCCTTAAAAATAAGTTCGCCCGACACGATTTCAAAGCCAAAAATCTCAACTTGGGAGAGTTTGCTCAACCCAAATGTCCTAGATTTTGCATATTGAACTTGAAATTGAAAGCTTGAATATTGAAAGGTTTGAACTTGAAATGATTTGAAATTTGAACTTGAAATGATCCTAGTTTAGAGAGGTAGTTATGAACAACCCTAAACATGGTGGGATCTTGAAATTTGAAAACTTGAACTTGTATGTTGAAAAATAGAGTCTTGAATCTCAAAAGACTAAACCTTTAAATGCTAAAAAGGTGTCATCTTTGATTACTCCACACTTGAAGGTGATTCTAGTTCAAAGAGATGAATGTAAGCAACTTTGAACATCCTTGAACCTTGAAAGTTTGTATTTTGTATTTTGAAAAAGTTTGTATTTTTGAAAAAGCATGTATGATTGTTGCAAGTGGTGTTTTTTACGGCAAAAAACATCAACTTTCTAATCATTTGAAATCAAAATAGCATGATTGATTGAAATGGGATTAGGATTTACCTAGTTAGGCTTAGGCACGAGCTCCCAATTTCTTTTGAATTTAGTAATTTTGTATGTGTTTTTGAGGAGTTTTGAAGTTTGTATTGTGAGGAGTAATGTCGAAATTACGAAGTTGTATGTGTTGTGCTCCCCCTTTTTCCGATGGAAATGAGGGGTACTTATAGGAGGGGAATGGTGCAAAACGCCAGCACACGCCAGCGCCTGGCGCCAAGCCAGCGCTGCGCGCTGCTGAGGTGGCTTGAATGCCGCCAAAAAGGACGGAAAGATGTCGTCCTTCATTTGTCTTGTATGGGTGTACCTTCATACGAATAGTACGATGTTTGGCGTGTAGTGTTTGCTTGGAGGTTAAGACTTGAATTTGCGTCTAAAAACAAGCCTTTCTCGAGTTTTTGAATTCCGGTTTTACGGGACGGGGCCCGGCATGCTCGGTTTTGTGGGTCGGCACCCGAATTTGACTTGCCTTATATGATTTTGAGTGAAAAAGGCCTAGTAAGACCAATGGGATGGTCCACTGGTTGAGATTGAACTTGGATTTTGAAATTGGATTTTGGAAGTTGCATTTTGTACCGAGTTCCGGGAGGGGAACGGTCTCGGGGATTAGATTTTGGACCTTGGATTTTGGGGGTATTCTTAGCAATTGGGATTTCCGCCTGGAGTTACTCCAATCGCCTAACAAGGATAATGGTATCGTCATCATCCCAAAGGGGAGACACAAATTAGGTGTCTACAAAAGCCCCCACTTTGACTGAGCGTTCGGTTAGGAAAGCACAAGTCAAAGTATTTCGAAAGGGACGGAGAATGGTCAAGATGTTCTGCATTCGAGACCACTCTTTGTACGCCGGTACCTGCATAAAACAGGCGTTAGAAAAAGGATAGAGTCTACCATGGTGCGGTTGGTGATGACTCCGATTTATACTTGTATTTCCCCGCCTTCGGTTCAGGATGGAGCTTGACATCGAAAATTTGAATTTTTGAATGTTGAATTTTGAACTTTGACACCCGAAGTTAATCCGTTGGGATGTGCTTTGCTGGGGATAAGAGCTTTTTACTGGCCCTAAAAATTTTTGAATTTCGACTGACTTTCCCGGAGCTTGGGTCCGTTGGGAGTTGGGTGCCTGTGTCGTTGTATGTTTTTGGACTTTGTATCCTTGAAATATTCATCTGTTTGTACTTGGAGATATAGGTGTATGCCCGTATTTTCGATGGATGGTTCGATGCGATGTTTGATGCTTGGTGCGGAAGACCGTAGCAGCAAAGGACGTGCAATCAGCACGGGAGACCGCGCGCGCTGCAGGTTCGCGCATGCAGCAGGCAGCGCCCAGCACGGGCCTCGGCGTCTGGCGCGGGGCTGCACTATATAAGTGCCCCTTGCCGTGCCATTTTGAGGCACATTCATTTGAAATTCTTTTGCTCTTTCTCTCAAAGGTTGATTAAGCTCTTCCCTTGGTCTTGTTCTTGCCTTGTCCATGTAAGTTTTTCATGTTTTTGCTTATGAAATAACTCTAGGATTGCATGTAGTTTTGATTTTCTCGTACTTTGAAATGATGCTTGTATGCTTAAGCTTCTTGAATCTCGTAGAAAACTGTTTGATAACCACTTGAACTTGAACTGTTGGAACTTGTACTTTTGAATTTTTGAACTTGTATCTGCTTCGGCATGAGTAGCCTAGGCATTGATGTAGAACTTGAATACCTGCTTCGACGTGAATAGCCTAGGCGTTGGTGTAGAAATTGTATACCTGATTCAGCGTGGATAGCCTAGGCGTTGGTGTAGAACTTGTACCTTGAATTAGCGGTCCACTGGGGATTTTGTTTTGAAATTTTTTGACTTTTTTTAGGCTAGTATAGGATACCCCCAGTTTAGAATTTTGACTCTTTGTATGCTACTTGATTTAGTATGCTTCGTCACACTCGAAGAAAGCTCGCTGAATCATCTGTGGTTCGAGCTGCTGAGGAGGACGCTTCGGATGATGAGGCGCCCGCAATAAATGCGCCAGGTGGGGGTATGGTTCCCCGAGATGCGCCTGTTTTCCCTGGTGCTGGTTGGACCCCTTCCAACCTGGTGTTTCGGCCGGATTGGCACTTGTTTCAGCGTCCTCGCGCTGGCATGGTGAGTCTTGTACTGTGTTTTGAGTTTGTACTTTGTACTTGTATAGGTCTTGAGCTAACTCGTTCACCTGTAGGCCGATGGAAATCTGTTCCGTACTTACTGGTCTTTGGTTGAGGTTCAGAGGGCCTTTAAAGCTCTCTGTGCTGATGTAGAGGCTATGGAGATTTGATCGCAGATGGGCCTGGCCGATTTCTGGCGCACCATGTGAGGTTCCCCGAGGAGAACGGGGATTAAAAACCGTTTGTGGGATTTGTTGGAGCTGTGGTGGGATACCACCAACACTTTCCACATGGCATGGGGAGAGATCAATGTTAGCCCTCTTGAGTTTGCTATGATTACAGGTCTTCCTTTTTCTGAGAGGAATGTGACCTTTGAATCTGAGCTGACGTGGAGCTCGGCCGCTGTCAGGGACTTGCTCGGCCCTGTTGTTGATTTTTCATAGGACGACTCTCACGCTTCTGTGACGATGCTTGTGGATGCTATCTATGGTGAGGGTGTGTCCGCGGAGCAGAGGGTTAGGCTCTTCCTCCTTGTCTTGGTTAGCAGAGTGATTGCCCCGAGTAGGAACAGTCGGGTGCATATTACCTTCTTGTCCGCTCTGAGGGACTTGAGAGCTGTCTCGAGTTACAACTGGGGTGGTTTGGCATATAGCCACCTCTTTTACGAAATGGGGCGGGCCTCCCGGACTGCACTGGGGAGTGACCCGAGCATGGCTGCTCTGTGGAGCGTGCTGGATGTATTCGAGACTCCTTGTACTTTGTACTTTGTATTTGTATGCTTGTATCTTGAACTTGAATGATGTTTTTTTTGTTCCTTGAAAGATTTGGATCTATGAGCACTTTCCGACTATGGCGCCGGAGCGTACTAGAGATGCGGCTTACCCGTATGCTGCCTCTTGGATAGGAGCTGTGCGCGTTGGTGCGTCCCTGGCGGCTTCTCGCAGAGCTTGGAGAGTTTTACCTGCTGATAGGGTAATATTCTTGTACTGTTTTGCTCTCTCGTATTCGTATTTGTACTGTTGCCTGAGTTGTCAGCCTTGTAGGTGATATGGCGTCCTTTTGTCAACGCGGTTGTACCTGCCTCAGCTGCTCGTGCCCATTTCCTGTCTGGGCGGCGGGTTTTGCTTTCCGGCGTATATCCCCATATGTGGTATCTGGGGGAGCGGGTGTCCCCTCAGCACAATTCGGGGGAGAGACTCATCCCTAAGGACCCACCAGAGTCCATGCTGGCGTTGGATGAAGAGTTGGCTCGGCTCTATGTGGAGGATAGGGGGCGATGCTGTTTGCCGCTCTTGGAGGGAGCTTGTACACAGGAAGGGTAGCTATGATGACTTCCTGAGGAGGTTGGCTCCACCAATACGCTTTGTACTGCCGGTGAGCTTTTGAATCTTGTATTTTGTATTCTTGTATTCTTGTATTGATTGCATGATTGTATGATTGTATGATTGTATGTAGGAGGAAGAGGTTGATCCTGAGGACATTCCTCATGCTGATAGGATCCTCCGCTATGAGAACTCGGACGGGGAAGAGGTGGTGGAGACCATTCCTTGGGCTTCTCCTCCGCACCGGAAATCATATGATGCTATACCCGAGCATTACGCCCCTGTAAGTACTGTTGCATTTTTGAAACTGTTTGTAACTTGTATTCGGAAATTGATCTTTAATTCTGTATGAAGGCGCATCGGGTGAGAGTGCGTCGCTGGATGCTCTTGCTTGATTCTTGGAAGAGGCAGTGCGCCAAGCTGACCCGGAAGATTTCTGGCCGGAATAGAGAGGTACCTCACTTGATCTTGAAACTTGTATACTGGGAATTCCAACTAGGAAATTGATTCTTGAAATTGTATCTTGTATTGGAGCGTCGTCGAGACCGTAGAGACTCTGTTGACAGAGAGCCTCAGGCGGAGACGTCCTCGAGACAGGAGGGACCGAGCTTGGAGCTAGGACAGGGGTCCGGTGCTGGTGCTCATCAGAGGCATTCTAATGCTGAGTGGGGAGCTTCCCCTTTTGTACATGTTGACCCCACTAGGCATTCATTTGGAGGTGCCATCGGTTCACGACCCTTTGTTCCTCCTTCCGGCTACTACTTCGGTGGAAGTGGTCCTCAGCCTTGGGGTGCAGGTTCATGGCCTTGCTATGCGGAGATTGAGAGGATGCGCCAGACACATATGTTTGGGTCATATCCGTATATGCCGATGCCGCTGCCGTATTAGTATTCCTCTCCTCAGCAGGGAGTTCATCCCTCCACTGGCACACTTCGTATCTCGGAGCAGGATCCTAGTATCTCTGGAACGAGCTGGATCAGGAGCTGGAGCGCCTCAGGAGGCGGAACAGGGACAAGGGGCCTGTGGTTGAAATCACTTCTGATGATGACTCAGATTGACCCTGCATGGTAGCGAGTTCCAGCTTGCCTGGGTTGATATTGTATAGGCTGGATTGTATTGTGTTTGTATGGCTTGAAACTTGAATTTGTATGGTTTGTATGGTTTTGAACTTGAATTGGTTTGTAAATTTTTAAAGATTGGGATTTGTATGTTTGAATGCTTGAAATTGTATGCGCTGTGTGTGCCTTGAAATTTTGTAGCTATATGCATGCATGACAATTGCGAAAAAATTTGAAAAAATTTGCACATTTTTTCGGGTGTATGTACCCACTATAAGCCCCCACTTTGACTGAGGTTTTTTGGTTAGGAAAAGCGCAAGTCAAAGTATATTCAACTCTTGCTAATGCATATGCAGACTCGACTTAGGACGCCGATCTAGGACTAGAATGCTTAAATTTTGAAAGAAAAAATTGATCCAAAATCTGCCCGAAGCGTTGATCCGGATTGCTTGAAATTGTGCGGCTTGCGGCTTTGGAATCTTGAATAATGGAGGTTGTACTCTACTGTCCGAAACACTAATGAGTATGTACTCGGAGTCATAAGAGAGGACGGTGGCCTCGTCCTTTGATGCAGGCTCCCGGCGTCTGGCGGGGGCTTGGCGCCTGGCGCCTGTGAGCTTTCGTGCAAGCCAATTCTTGTATAAATAAGGAGTATGTCGGATCATTTCTTGCATCAATCCTTCCCTGCTATCATTGCATACTACTTCCTCTCGAAAAGAAAAGAAAGTATGGCTGTGTCCTTTGAAAGTGCCTTGAACTCGTGGCTTGGTTCGCTAGGCAAGTTGGAGAAAAGGGAGCTTGATGGCATGCATCTTGGGGTTCTCGTTTCTTTCCGGTTTGTAAAATTGGACTTGCACTTCATTCTTGCTGCTCTGGAGGCTTGGGACCCGAATCATCATGTCTTCCGCTTTGGAAATAATGAGGTATGTCCCCTCCTTGAGGAATTTAGTGCCATATTGGGGTGGCCCTTGATGCTGGAACCATTCATGCCTAGTGTTGAAGAACACTTTTTCTTGAACTTTGAAAGGTATTTGGGCCTGAAGCCCCCACTTTTGAGTGCTGTTGTATACGGCAGAGGGGTGGATTTGTCCCTCTTTGTCACCTACTTTGCTGGGCTTAATGTTCCCAAAGTTTTCCGCTTGAGAGCCTTGAGTTTTTGTATGTTTGCTCGCTTCCTCTTTTCGAAGCAAGGGTTTGGCAATGGCGATGCCTCCCTAATTGAGATTGTAGAGCAGTTTGCTAATGGTCGGGACCCAATGTCGCTCGTGATTGGCGAAACATTGATGGGCCTTGATATGCTGAAGTCGGACCCCTCTTCATTGCCGTCGGGAATTCCGGTATTACTTCAAGTAAGGATCTGGAGCCTTCTTTGTATTGTTGAACTTTGTACTCGTATTTGAATTTTGAATGTTGAATTTTGAAATGTGCTTCTTGTATACTCCCCAAGGTTTGGCTTATGGAGAGGCTCATGTTGGTGGCACCACCGGAGAACATGGCGAGCTATAACAGAAAGGGTTTCACTATGCGACCCACGGTGTATGGCCGGCTTTCATTGGATGAGTGGAGATGCGCACTCTCTGGGATTGAATCTTGTATAATGTGGGTAGTTCCTTGGGGGGGAATTTCTGCTATGAGACATGCCCCTGGTTCTACTGCTTTGAGGGTGCCAAGCCTCACAATGCTAGTCTTCTACTCGCATGCTCGAGTGATGAGACAATATGGCATGAAGCAAGAGATTCCGGACTGTACTGAAGAGAACCCGAAACCTGTTGCGCTGAATGCAAATCGACTTGAAGTTTGGAGGCGGTATTGGATCGCCAAACCATTCTTGAGTATCCAGTTCCCACCTGAGCCAGTTACTCTGTCTGCGGGGTACATTGTATGGATGAGTGGCCTAGGCCAGAGGGACGTTCTTTCTCAGGACCAGCTAGAGTCCAAGGTTCTAGAGCTAGACGTCCTGCATCAACTAACTATGAGGAAGGTGACGGGAGTGTGGCCCATCCGGTGCTTGACCGTTCGGAATCCAAAGGAGGTTCGTCGTCCTCCCGTCTTGGAAGGCTTGCAAGTTCCTTCTCTCGCCTCTTGGGCAAGGGGAAGATTGATGATTGATTGCGGGAGGAGCCAGGGGATAGTACTCAAGGTGCCAAGACTCGAGAGCATAGTCTCCCGACCCTAGATCTTTGTAGGCTAAATGTGTTTGAAATTGTATTGGAAGGAATTGTGTTTAGAATGTGTTTGAAAGATGTGTTTAGAAAGATGTGTTTGGAAATGTGTTTAGGAAGTGAAAAGGCTTTTGAACTTTGCTTCACTTGATCCTGACTTTGTATTAGCTTTGAAGGCCTTAGGGCCAAATAAAGAGTTATTGTGTTAAATTCCGCTTGAACATGCTTTGCTTTGAATTGGCACATTTGGAATAACAACAGTTCAATTTTGAAATTTGATTTGATTTTTAGGATGCCCTTAATTGAGGAAATTTTGAATTTTTTTGTATTAAAGTGGCCGGGCCTCAAAATGAGGTTGCCTACGTGTCCCGTTAGGGAATCAGACCGGACGTAGTTCTGACTACCTTACAAGGCCTGAATTTGGATTCTTGAACTTGAACATGGAACTTAGACATAGAAATTCTTGAGTTGATCGAGGTTGGTAAGAGATCTGAATTCTGTTCTGTCGATGTATGTTAGTTCAACTGCTCCACCGGAGAGGATCTTCTTGACGATGTATGGGCCTGCCCAGCTGGGTTTGACTTTTCCCCTTAGGTCCATGATGCTTTTGCGAAGGGCTTTCAGGACAAGCTCGCCTTCCTTGATGTTTCGGGTTCTGACCCTTTTGTTGAAATGTGTGGCCACTCGGCGCTGATAGACTTGTACATGGTGAGCGGCTTGAAGCCGTCGCTCATCGAGCATGACTAGCTCGTCATACCTTGCTTGTACCCATGCGGCTTCTGGGATTTTTCTTTTTAGGACTATCCTTAGAGAAGGTATCTCCAGTTCAATAGGTTGTACTGCTTCCATTCCATAGACCAATGAGAACGGAGTTGCACCTGTTGAAGTGCGAATTGAAGTTCGATATCCCCACAATGCGAAATGCAGCTTTTGGGGCCAGTCCTTGTAATTGGTAGTCATTTTCATGATGATGGTCTTGACATTCTTGTTGGCTGCCTCGACTGCCCCGTTGGTTTGTGGGCGATAAGGTGAAGAACGATGATGTTGAATCTTGTACTCGGTGAATAGATCTTCACACTCTCCTTGAAACTGGGTTCCCTGATCGCTGATGAACTCGTGAGGAACGCCATATCTGCATATGATGTTTTCTTGTATGAACTGGGCCACTTGCTTGGAACCCAATACTTTGAATGATCTGGCCTCGACCCATTTGGTGAAATAGTCGATGGCGACCAGTATGAACTCATGACCCCCGGTGCCTGTTGGAGTTACTTTGCCGATGACGTCGATACCCCAGGCTGAGAATGGCCACGGTGATGATTGAGAGTATAGTAGTGATGGAGGAATGTGCTTCAGATTCGCACACTTTTGGCATGTGGGACATTTCTTGACAAAGAAGTAGCAATCCCGTTCGAGGGTAGTCCAGTAGTATCGTGCCCTGACGATCTTGAGAGCTAGCATTTTCCCATTCATGTGGGTGCCACAGACTCCTGCATGTATGTTGTCCATGACTCTTTGAGCTTCGTGCTTGTCAACACATTGGAGGTTAGGACCGTTAAGGGACCTTTTGTATAGAATGCCGCCTTTTATGACGAAATTGGCTGATTGTAGTCGCAGAGCCCTTCGATTCTTGCTTGAAAAGTGTGGGGGATACTCCGAACTTTGTAGATACCTTTGGATGTCTGTAAACCAAGGTTCATCTTCGTCCTGCTCGACGTTGTCAATAGCATGGACATATGCTGCTTCTTGATGTTTTTCAATTGTAAGTGGCATTTCTGCCATGCCGCTAGGAATGTTGATCATTGAGGCCAGCTTTTCCAGTGCATCGGCGAATTGATTCTCCTCTCTCGGGAGGTATGTATAGCGGAGCTCTTCTATTTGTTCGGACAACTGCTCAAGGTAAGACTTATGGAGCCAAGCTCTCGCTCCTTACTTTCCATTTGCCGAAAATTTGATTGATGATTAGGGAGGAATCCCCGTACACTCGAAGTTTCTGGACGCCTAGGGCTAAGGCGGCTTCCAGGCCCATGATGCATGCTTCATATTCTACCGCATTGTTTGTGACGTTGAATTGCAGTTTTGCTGATATAGGAATGTGCGTGCCGTCTGGGGCTACTAGAATTACTCCAACACCACATCCGTTCTGATTGGAGGCACCGTCAAAATGCATTGACCAACTGTCATCACTGGTCATTAAGATTTGTTCGTCGGGTAAGTCGTAATCTTCCTCTTCTGCCTCGACAGGACAGTCGGCTAGGAAATCTGAGACTGCTGAACCCTTGATAGATTTCTGTGGAATGTATTTGAGGTCGAATTCTGCTAGCATGACCAACCATCTGGACAAACGTCCGTTGAGTGCTGGTTTCTCGAATAGATATTTGAGAGGATCGGCTTTGCTGATCACATGTATTGTATGGGAGAGCATGTAGTGCCGCAGTTTCTTTGTGGCCCAAACCAAGGCGATGCTGAGTTTCTCGAGCTGATTGTATTTGCTCTGGTACTCAATCAGTTTTTTGCTTATGTAGTATACGATATTCTCTTTGCCTTCAATTTCTTGAGCAAGCATAGCCCCCACTGCTGAATCTGTTGTTTAGCATTGCTGGTTTTAGTACTGGTGGGTTGGAAAGGTAGCTTTTGATTGTTTCGAATGCATGCTGACAATCGTCATCCTACACTTTGGGCTCGCTTTTTCGGAGCTTTCGAAATACTGGTTCACAGATCATTGTGAGTCTTGAAATGAACCTGCTGATATATTGTAGTCTGCCGAGAAAACCCCGAATTTCCTTTTTATTCGTTGGTGGTTGCATCTCGAGAATTGCTTTGATTTTTGAAGGGTCAGCCTCTATGCCTCGAGAGCTGATAACATAACCGAGCAACTTGCCTGACGTTACCCCGAATGCGCACTTTTGAGGATTGAGCCTCATATTGTATTGTCTGAGCCTGTTGAAAAACTTTCAAAGTACTGAGGTATGCTCGTGCCGTTCTTTGGATTTGACAATCATGTCATCGACATATACCTCAATTTCCCTGTGAATCATATCGCTCATGATAGCTGTTGTTGTTCTTTGGTAGGTTGCTCCTGCGTTCTTTAGTCCGAACGGCATAACTGTATAGCAATATGTACCCCACTGAGTGATGAAGGTTGTTTTCTCCTTGTCCTCCTCTGCCATGGGAATCTGATTGTAGCATGTGTACCCGTCCATAAAAGAGAGTAAGGCATGATTTGCGGTGTTGTCGACCAGGATGTCGATGTGAGGTAATGGAAAACCGTCTTTAGGGCTGGCTCTGTGAAGATCCTTGTAGTGCACACACATTCGTACTTTGTCGTCTTTCTTTGGAACTGGGACGACATTTGCTATCCATTCTGGATATTTTGCTTCTCGAATAAACCCGGCCTCTAATTGCTTGGAGACCTCTTCTTGAATTTTGAGGGAAACATCCGGTTTCATGCGATGGAGCTTCTGCTTGATGGGCTTTGACCCTGGAATAAGGGGAATTTTATGTTGACCGATGCTTGGATCAACCCCTGGCATATCATGATAGGACCATGCGAAGACGTCTACGTACTCTGAAAGTAGCTTGATAAGATCGTCCCGCTCTGATGGAGAAAGAATTAAACCAATCTGAACTAGTTTTGAATCACTGCTGTTAGAAAGGTTGATTTTTTCTGTTTCCTCAATTATAGGCGTCCTGTTTTCATGATTTTCAATAGCTTTTAGAAATTCAAAGTCAGTTTCTTGTGAAGCAAAGTTGTGTGGATTAGGATTTGATTTTGAATTAGGACTCGAAGAGTAAGTAGAAATTGAAGTGTTATTGAAATCAGCAATCATTACATCGACTGTTTTGACTTGTAGCTCGGCCTTTAGAGGCACTTGATTGATGCAAGACTCTAGTTCTAGACACTTAGACTCATTGCTAGACTCAGATCCAGACTCATCCTTTGACTCGGACTCGCTCATCATAGATCCTTCACCCACAGTAATCTTGAACATTTTTCCATTTGGAGCTGTTATCTTGAGAGACTTTCTCCATCCATGGACCATCTTCTCACTCGGAGTAATCAGCTTAGATGGGTCGAAGTCTTCGATTTGAGTGATCATTTGAACCATGGTGTCTTCGGAAATGGTTGGGGTCATCTCCTGGCCAAATAGCAGACCGAAAGCTGATGAATCAAGGCATTCAGGGGAGGCCTTGTCTTGTATTGGAGGAGCATCCTCTAGAAAGTGACAGTCTTGAAAGATCTCGAATCCGGGGTAGAGAACTCCCTTTGAAGAGTCATAGAATGGTTCTGGGAAGTCGAAGTATAAGTCGTCCTCTCCTTCTTTCACGAATTGCCCATTGAGTGTGAGTTGATGAGGAGGTATTTTGAATTGATCTTTGCCAGCTCGACGGGCCTTTAGCTTAGCCTTTTGTTGCTTGTCATCGAACTTAGTCGGCTTGTATCCCAGACCGCAACAGTTGGTCTGTCCTTGGGCTTTGAAGGGAGATTCGGCGGGCGGTGGCAGAGTAGTGCCCAAGATGCGCCCACGCTTGATCATCAGGCGTTTTGCCATGGGATTCATTTCGGGTTCGATGGCTCCAACTTCAGCACTGAATCCCCAGGGGTCTTCGTCCTTGTCATCATGTTCGATTAATATCAGAGCCTTGTCGGCTATCTTGGTCCTTTGATGAGACGCGTGCAGGGTAATGACATTTCCTTGGACCTCCATTCGGACCTTCTGGTGAAGTGAAGATGGCACTGCTTTGAGGTCATGAGTCCAAGGTCTTCCCAGTAGGAGATTGAAACTTGCTTTGATGTTGAGCACTTGAAAGCTCACTTTCCGCTCGATTGGCCCTGTGCGGAGTAGTAGAGTGAGAGTTCCCATTGCTTCCCGACGAGTGTTGCACGAACACCTTGGGAGGAACTAGAAAAGTCACTAGGGGTGAAACCCAGATTTTCGGCAGTGCGGAGAGGACACACATTGATGGCCGATCCATTGTCCACCAGAGTCATGGGGATGATCTTGTCTTTGTATTCAACAGTCAGATAGAGAGCCTTGTGATGGCCCGCCCCCTCAGGTGGGAGGTCTTTATTAGTAAAGGTGATTCCTTCTTCCAGATTTGTAAGCAACTCGATTAATTCGTCAGGAGTGACTTCTGGGGTGACATTCAGTTTGACCAGAGCGTTGATAAGAGCAGTGCGGTGCTCCACAGAGGAAGCCATGAGTTGCCAAATATTAACCTCTGCCTTAGTGCGCTTCAATTGCTTGATTAGAGGGTTCTCCTCGGTGTGTAGAGGAACATCTGTTGCTGGTGTTGTTCTGTTGGCTGGCTCTTGAATTCGACCAGACCTAGTCATGACTTGAACACTGTTTTCTGCCTTATGGTCCAAATACCAATCGACGCTCACAATTTCTCGGCATTCATCGTCAAAGATGTTTTCAACAGGAGGGTCCTGATATGTGTCTTCATCATCGCTGACCCAGATCCCGCAAATGTCTCCTTGAGGTAACCCAGATTCCGAGTTTTCACTTGGCTGCACAAAGTGTGGTACAGACCTTGATTATGAAATATTTCCTCTACCTCGAATGGGCCCACAGCATGGAAAATAGTTTCTTGATTGTCTTCGAGAGCCCTTATGCGAGCCTCAGCTTCCTCAACACGTTCATAGAGCTCTGCTACAGCTGCTGCTAGTGAAGTCATCTTGAGTAGGGTCTTGAGAAGAGGAATCTGAGCACCTAGTTTGGACATGATTTTGAACTTTAGAACTTGAACTTCCCGACACATGATATGACATGCATGCAATGAATGAGACCTAGACTTGACTCTAAGTGCCACTCCGAAGATTCGGGATTTTGGATTTTGTACTTGTATTCGGGATTTGCAACCCGTTGGAAATGTTTGAGAGGAGCCTTCATTCTTTTGTGAAATTTGGCTCTTGTACTAGAATTTGAGAAATCGACAAGGAATATTTCGACCTATTGGAAATTGGACTTATTTGAAGGGGATTTCAACCCGCTCTAGGATTTAGAAATTGGACTTGTACTAGGAAATTGAATTTTCAAGGGAATTTCGACCCAGTGGACTTGGAATATTTGAAGGGAATTTCAACCCGATTGAAAGGGATAGATTTTGTATTATTTAAAGGGAATTTCAACCCGTCAATAATTTAGGGGAATTTCAACCCATTGGGTTTGGAATATTTGAAGGGAATTTCAACCCGATTGAAATTTGTATTATTTCTGGGGATTTTCAACCCGATTGAACAATTGGACTTGTATTATTTCTGGGGATTTTCAACCCGTTGGAATTTGAGTTTGACTCGAATTTTGAATTTTGAAATGGAAAAGGACGCATTTTGTATGTAGAACATGAAGCTTCGTATTTGGAAAATCCGGCATTATGTCGCCATGGATTTGAGACATTGAATTTGGAAACTTGAAAGTCCGGCATTATGCTGCCGTGGACTTGGAGTATAGGATTTGAGATTTGAAGGTTTGGAATTTTTGAACTTCAAGCTTGAGGTTTGAAATACGGAATGGGAAATCGGCATTACGACGGCACGTATTTGGAATTTGAAGTTTTGAGCATAGGACTTGAAATTCGAAAGGTTGACATGGAATTTGAGGTTTGAAAGTTGGAGTTGAAAAGTTGGCATTACGCCGGTCATGAACTTTGGCATTTGAACTTTGAGGTTTTGAGATTTGGAATTGGCAACTTGACTTTGATGCTTGAAGACTTGAATGTTTGAAATAGGAAATCCGGCATGACGCCGTTGGATTTGAAGTTTGAAACTTGAAATT
This sequence comes from Spinacia oleracea, assembly GCF_020520425.1. NCBI lineage: Eukaryota > Viridiplantae > Streptophyta > Magnoliopsida > Caryophyllales > Amaranthaceae > Spinacia > Spinacia oleracea. The sequence continues at coordinate 45,837,471 of NC_079488.1, forward strand.
TGGACTAGAAAATCCGGCATTAAGGCGCTGTTAGATTGAGTCTTGACTTGGAACTTGAAACTCGAAATTGGGACTGGGAAATCCGGCATTATGGCACCGTTGGGTTGTATTTGAAAATTGAAGTTTTGGACTAGAAAATTTGAATTTGAACTTGGAGCTTGAAGACTAGGAAATCCGGCATTATGACGCCGTCGGGTTGAATTTGATTTGAAAATCGAAGCTTGAGTTTGGAAAATCCGGCATTATGGCACCGTTGGATTTGGACTTGAAAATCGAGGTTTTGGACTAGAAAATTTGGATTGAACTTTGAAACTCGGAATTTGGACTAGAAAATCCGGCATAATGACGTCGTTGGTCTTGACTTGGAAACTTGAGGTTTTGAAAATAGAAAATCCGGCATTATGACGCCGTTGGATTGCATTTTAAACTTGGAACTTGGAATTTTGACTCGAAAATCCGGCATTATGGCGCCGTTGGATTGAATCTTGAACTTGAAAGTTGGAATTCGAAATGGAAAATCCGGCATTATGACGTCGTTGGATTGAATTTTGAATTTGTAGCTTGGACTTGAAAATCCGGCATTATGACGCCGTTGGATTGATTTTGAATTTGTAGCTTGGAATTTGGACTTGAAAATCCTGCATTATGACACCGTTGGATTGAACTTGAAATTTGACATTTGTGCGTGAGGCGTCTTTAAGGGTTTTGAACCAAATGGAGTGAGACTCCTAAAGACCCTAAAATCGGCGATTTAGATGCATGAGGTTTGAATGATGCTCCTAGGGGTTTGGTTTCCTAGTTGGAGGCTAATTGGTTTTGGCAAGCTAGAACTCGAGGTTAGCCATTCACGCGTGCAAAGACGCCCACACAATGCACAAGTAGCACGTTGACACACTAATCAAGAATATGAATGCGACATGCAACGTTCTCAACCTAAGGTCGGTCTAAGTTTTTGTATGATGCAAGTGGTCGGCTTTGGGTGTCAAAAAGGTACTCGGCTAAGAGACGGATCCGGCGACAAGCATTCACATCCGCCTAAGGGAAGTGTGTGTCGGCAGACGGCCTCCATACTTGACATCGGGAATGTCAAGTAAATGCCAAGTTTTGGTAGGCGCGGAAATGGTCACACACTTTGGTCGGGAACCGTATGGAGAGTCACCATTTCGTTGCCCCCGGGGCTAGCCCGGATGTAGAACACATCTGTTTGGGCAAAGGTGGAAATTCATTTTGCACAATATGGTTTTCGAAAAATGCATGAAATTCCTAGAAATTGAAATTGAAATCGTACTTGAATTTGTATTTGCAAAGCCCGCTTTTCGGCACTCGTTCACGAGGCTTGGGAGCGTCCTTCCAGATGCAAAAACGGACTAACTCCCAACACGAAAAATTGAGCAAAAGTGGGAGACAAGCCACTGTGAGCCACTGTCCTGGATGCAGGCAGTGGCGTTGGGCGCAGGGGCTGCGCCTGGCGCCAATGCTGGCATCCAGTACTTCGGCAGATCAGTGGCTGGTTGCTCGAAATCTGCTCTCATTTTCGAAATTGAAATTAGAAAAAAGTCCCCAGTGGAGTCGCCAAGAATTGTAGGGGGTGTTTTTTTATCTCGTTTCCTACAAGGGGGGTTTGGCACGCGGCGGTTCGTTTAGAGAACCGTTGAATTGTTTTTGCACCTCGAAGGAGTCGCCACCAAACTTTATTTTAGGTCCCGTTTGGGAAGACCGCAAAATGACTCTATTTTTGGATAAGGCCTTGAATCCTTGAAACGGATGGGTGAGATCCGGGCTCGGGAACGAAAATGCTTATTCGGCGAGCTTTAGAAATATTCAAGTACGTTGGCACAACATTGTTTCGAAAATAAACCGTAAGATTAGACTATGTGGGTTTGAAATTTAGAGCAAAATAGAATTTCTAATTGTACGGTGGTCACTTTGCTTTAAAGATTGATTTAAGGAACCTAAGGCCGGTTTGTCCAAAAATATCTTCGTTAAGCGTGATGTAACCTTTGTATTTTGTTGTATTTAGCATGTTGGTGATGAAAGCGATAAAGCACATAAAGCAACATCACAATACTAAATAAAGTGCGGAATTAGTAAATACAAGACCCCCTAGAAAAGGACATTGCCTAGAAATGGACTAGGCAAGTAAAGGTGCGGAATTGAAAGTGCGAAATTGAAATTACGGTATTGAAATTGCGGTATTGAAAGTGCGATATTGAAAGTGCGATATTGAAATGTACGATATTGAAAGGTGCATAATTGAAATTTGTACTTGGGCACATGAGATTCGAACGCCAATCGGCTCCTTAAAAATAAGTGCGCCCGACACGAATTCAAAGCCAAAAATCTCAACTTGGGAGAGGTTGCTCAACCCAAATGTCCTAGATTTTGCATATTGAACTTGAAATTGAAAGCTTGAATATTGAAAGGTTTGAACTTGAAATGATTTGAAATTTGAACTTGAAATGATCCTAGTTTAGAGAGGTAGTTATGAACAACCCTAAACATGGTGGGATCTTGAAATTTGGAAACTTGAACTTGTATATTGAAAAATGGAGTCTTGAATCTCAAAAGACTAAACCTTTAAATGCTAAAAAGGTGTCATCTTTGATTACTCCACACTTGAAGGTCATTCTAGTTCAAAGAGATGAATGTAAGCAACTTTGAACATCCTTGAATCTTGAAAGTTTGTATTTTGTATTTTGAAAAAGTTTGTATTTTTGAAAAAGCATGTATGATTGTTGCAAGTGGTGTTTTTTATGGAAAAAAACACCAACTTGCTAATCATTTGAAATCAAAATAGCATGATTGATTGAAATGGGATTCGTATTTACCTAGTTAGGCTTAGGCACGAGCTCCCAATTGCTTTTTGAATTTAGGAATTTTGTATGTGTTTTTGTGGAGTTTTGAAGTTTGTATTATGAGGAGTAATGTCGAAATTACGACGTTGTATGTGTTGTGCTCCCCCTTTTTTCGATGGAAATGAGGGGTATTTATAGGAGGGGAATGGTGCAAAACGCCAGCACACGCCAGCGCCTAGCGCCAGGCCAGCGCTGCGCGCTGCTGAGGTGGCTTGAATGCCGCCAAAAAGGACGGAAAGATGCCGTCCTTGATTTGTACGTCTTGTATGGGTGTACCTTCGTACGAATATTACGATGTTTAGCGTGTAGTGTTTTCTTGGAGGTTAAGACTTGAATTTGCGTCTAGAAACAAGCCTTTCTCGGGTTTTTGAATTCCGGTTTTACGGGACGGGGCCCAGCATGCTCGGTTTTGTGGGTCGGCGCCTGAATTTGACTTGCCTTATATGATTTTGAGTGAAAAAGGCCTAGTAAGACCAATGGGATGGTCCACTGGTTGAGATTGAACTTGGATTTTGAAATTGGATTTTGGAAGTTGCATTTTGTACCGAGTTTCGGGAGGGGAACGGTCTCGGGGATTGGATTTTGGACCTTGGATTTTGGGGGTATTCTTAGCAATTGGTATTTCCGCCTGGAGTTACTCCAATCGCCTAACAAGGATAATGGTATCGTCATCATCTCAAAGGGGGGACACAAATTAGGTGTCTACACGTTCGAAGCTACTTCTTAATTAAATTGTGAGTCAAGAGTCGTGTCAAGTGTGGAGTCTTCTCTCCATGCTTATTTGTTATTAAATGGCTTTTTCATGTGGATTAATTCGTTGAGTGTAGCATGTTAGGATAGAATGTTATTCTAGCTTGTTCGTTCTCGGCTTTTGCTGACTCCGTGCTTTATGTCTTTTGGTCATGGCCCTTGCCTTAATGACCCTATGATGATCCACATTGCATTTGCGTTGTTGGGGAGTAGATTTTAATAAAAAAGGTTCGTAGAGATAACTTGCGGGAGAAGTTATCATGGGGATTGTGTTAGAGAGTTTATTTCTACTTCCGTACTTTATAAACTCTACTTTTATTTTTAGTCATGACTACAGTATTTCTTTGAACTTTAGTTAATGGATTTCTAAACTATTTAATGTTTGGTTTTGGGCCTTTATGGTTCCAAGTTGTTAAACGACCATTAACTATTTATTATATTTGAAAGTTAGTTAAATTTCGCTGCGTAATTCTGGTAAATAGCCTTAGCCGTTATCACGGTGGCGGTAATATCTTGGTAATTCCTTTGTTTTATGTTGGAAAATGTTTTATAAAAAGCAAGGAATTATTAGGGTGTTATAGCATGCACCAGTGCAGCGCCCATGGGCCTGCTCCTCGCTTGGTCGCCGCAGTGCATCATAGCACAAGCATCGCAGCAGCGAGGCATAAGCCATCGCTCTCTGGCTCGCCCCTATGCGCGCTGGGCAGGGATGCTTTGCGCAGCGCGCACGCGAGCTCCCTTGCTCAGTGTGCTGCTTGCCCATGCCCCTAGCATTGCGTTGCTTCTCATTCGCCTTCGCTTCACACGCACAGGCACACACACCACCATCGTGCGGCGCATGCTCATCGCTCTTGTGTGCCACACAGCGCAACGCACAGCACGAGTATCCATCGCTCGTATGATGTGCTCCCACGCGAGGCAGCAGCGGCCATGAAGGGCACTCGTATGTTCTTGGCCCTTGCGGCCTTGTACGTACGTGCAAGATCGTGAACGATATATGAAAAAAACTAAAATTTATATTTTAAATATTATTACAAATTAATAATACGTATCAATTTCATAAAATTTGGCGAAAAATTGAAAATTTATTAATTAAAATAATTTCCGATTACATGATCTTTGGGGATTAAATATAGGTTCATAAAAAATTTAAAATTCCAAATTTTAACAAATTTCTATGTTGTTTTTTAGTCATAGGATCCCAATTAAATTATCAACTAATTATGAAAATCAAAATAAATTCCAAATTATTTGAAATTCAACAAATTAATTATAATTACAAATTAGGTAGCATAATTAACGAATTTAAAACTTAAAATTTTTAATCATATGAATAAGGTCAATTACTAATTCAATTTACATACAAGATTCGCAAATATTTAATTTAACATCATAAAAATTACAAATTTTGCTTTCGAAAAACTAAAACCTCTGAAAAGTCATAGTTAGGCTTCGAATTTGGGAATTCTGATTTCGGCCACAAATATTGATTTTCTCAAATTTTAAAACACCGTTACATGCGGAATTCACTATAAAAACATAAGATACCGATCATTATTGACAAAACTGCCAAAAATTCCGCGAACATATAATTAAATAATCGCACGAATTTGCAATTAATTACATCAAATTCATTCACCCATTTAATTCTTTGCAAATCTATAAAATTTAATCCATGTTAACTATAATTGATTAAGAAATTAATTGGAGGTTCGTGATACCACTGTTAGGTTTTGAATAAACAAATTCATGCGGAAAGCCATAAAGCCAGGAGTCTAAATTAATTGCCACATAATCAATTAGCATAATTTAGTATACATACTATGTGATGTGTGCCTTCCCTAGCTGCTCCCGAACCGAACAAGTATAGAGCTCCAAATGTAGCCCCTCGTAGATAGTCCACAACACGTTCGGATCCGCCTTAGGTTCAACCAACTAGGATATCGTCTAAGGTTTTATGCACTCGGGAACTTAATGTAAGTACTAGACAAGAATATAAAATACAAGTTGTGTATTATGTATTGTATATTGTCATATAAATTATGGTCATGGATCACATATTTATAAGGAATAGAGTAGTCATATCCCACTAGGATTAGATTTACTAAATCCTTTAGAATTAGGATTCTAGTTAATCTAGTATTTTGGAAATATGCAAACACCTTAGTATTAGGATTATTCTAAAACTCTAAGTTATGTCGGATTAGGAAAACAAACAACTTGTGGCACAAGTTACTTGACAAATAAGAAAACTTGGCGCCTAAGTTATTGGGGCTACCACGCGGGCTGGGCCTTGGCGCGCAAGGCTGGCCTTGCTGCCACGATGCCTTGTCGCCCACGTTGCCATGGTTGGCAGGCCACGCTGGGCCTTGTGCCTGGCGCTGGCTTGTCGTGCCTTGCGTGCTTGCTTGTTGAGCGATGGGCTAGCTCGCTGGCCAACCTATCGCTCGTCGTGCTTCTGATTCGTTTTCCAATTTCGGAATTTATTTCTGATTCGAACAATATTTACGTTTACGATATTATTTCCGATTCCAACAATATATTGGATTTGACTATATTTCCGATTCCTATAATATTTTCGTTTCCGGCTATATTTCTGATTCCGGCAATATTTCTATTTCCGTTAATAGTTTCTGAAATGAACCATATTTCCTTTTTTGATAATATCTTCAATTTCGATAATATTTATATTTTCGTCATGAACCATATTTCCATTTCCGGCAATATCTTCCTTTCCGGGAAATATTCTTTCTTTGCCTTTTGATGATTTTAGCTCCCATTGGAACCAAGATCCATCATTTCCGAATGCCCATAAATAGAGTATTTACTGAATATTGCATTCACCTAAATACTTGATCCGTTCACATATTGTTTGCGTGACCCTACGGGTTCAATCAAGAGTAAGTTGTGGATTAATATTATTAATTCCACTTGAGCTGAAGCGGCCTCTAGTTATGCATTCATATCACTTGATCTATTGAATTATTAACTTGTTAATTAATACTGAACCGCATTTATTAGACTTAGCATAAATGCATTAAATGCAAACTTGGACCCAGGGAATTATTTCCTTTAGGGGCAACTTCAAGAAATCTGGTAAGAAGAGGAATTCTAAGAAAGGTGGCAAGAAAGCCTACCCATCTAAGCAAAATGGAATTACCAATTCTAAAAAGAAGAAAGTGAGCCAACCCACTTCTGAATCTGAATGCTTCTACTGTAAGAAGAAGGGGCATTGTAAGAGAGATTGCTTGAAGCTTAAAGAAGATCAGAAGAACGAAACTGTTGCATGTTCCATCTTCAGGTATTTTCGTTATAGACTGTAAACTTGCCTTTTCAACTTCTTGGGTATTAGATACAGATTGTGGCTCACACTTATGTTCCAACCCACATGGACTAAGATGAATTAGAAAGCTAAGTAACGGAGAAGTCGACCTACGAGTGGGAAATGGAGCAAGGATTGTTGCATTAGCTGTAGGCACTTTGTGAGGGGGTCGAAAAAGCGCGAGGCTAATGCGTGACCTCGTCCCTCGTGGGTGTGACGATTCTTTTATTCAATCAAGTGTAATTGGATTTCCTGTGAGTTTACACCCAATTGACTAGTAATATAGGAGTCTCCATTCAGTTTTTAACAACAATGAGAAAAACTGACAAAACCTGGTTATCGTGACATAAAGGGAGTGAAATTATGTTTGACCACGACGGCCGTAGGTTCCCTTGTGATCCCTGGTGTGGGGATCTCTCAACATACACCCGCAAGGTAGAGATTGAGGGTTCGGGGGACTGTAACTACCGAGAGGAGTACTTCGCTCGTCGATAACTCCAGAGGCAGGATATCCTTACTAGCTCAGCATAAATAATTGAAGGGACATGCGTTAACTATTAAACTAATCTGAGTTGATTTTAGCAATATGCAACATATAATACTAGATCGGTCGCGATTATCTGATTTAAATAGTATTAAGGGACCTAGCATGATAATCCGATTTCCCAAAAATATTATATTTGTTAGGCTTGATAGAACAATCAGATTTAGTTAGTTTAACAGTTCATAAAAAGGGCGAGGAAAGCAATTAAATCATCGAAAAGGGACACGTTACGACGCACCCTTGAGAGGTGCGTCACGGTTCTCAGAAAAATAACCACTTTGACTTTGCTATTTCTCCTTTTTATTTAACGAATCTCAATTATGGGACAGGATACGTTCTGTTTGATTTATGGATCGATTGCGACAGAACACGTGAACAGTTTCGCAGCGTGAGGCTTAGGCTAAGGGTTGGAGTCAATACTCAAGATATCATTGTGTTGTGTGTGTGTCCTTTTCACGTCGAATTTGGGGCTGTATTTATAGGGAAGAGTTCGTGGAAAGATAGAATTGCAGAGTTCTAATCCACAAAGAATTAGGAAAAAACACGTACCCAGGTATTTTCAGCGCCCAGGCCTGGGCGCCGAAGATTTCGGCGCCTAGAGCCAGGCGTTGAAAATAGGGTCTGGACTGTTTTCTTAGTCAGATTCGGATTCCTGAAATCCGTAGATTTTGAGACTTAATCGAGTCTTTTAGTGGGTATCAATTTCATGACGGAATGCGTCTGGGCCCGTTACGAACTCTAGGCTCGTTAGGATTTTAATTAATACGTAACTCTTATTTCCGAATCATATTAGGAATAGGATTCTGGCAGTTTTCTATCTCATTTAGGATTTATGTTGGAGTGCAACACCTAATTCTGACAGGTTTCTATCTTTTATGACTTGCCACTTTTAACAGCTGCCCATTACGACAGTTACTATTTTTAGCAGGTTTCCATAAATAGCAGGTTTCGGGTGAAATGAAAAGGGGAATTGAGATTCGTTTATTTTATAGGAGATGCGTTTTCAAGTGGAGATTTATGTTTTCATCATCGAACCTTTCCCTTTCGGGAATGGGGACAAAAGTAGGTGTCTACAGTTAGCCCCCACTTTGACTGAGTCTTAGAGTAAGACGATGGTCAAAGTACTAGACGAAGTGCGTCACACAAGCCATGGTGTATGTGACCTGTTTTGCGAGGGTCTCACAAGCCCCCGAGTGATAACATTTGACTTAAGGGTCATCACTTGAAATGTCGACATATCCCTCACGTGTCATTGGGATTTGTCAACAGATAGTATAGAATACTCCCTCACTTTGTCATTGGAAGTATCTAAAGAGGCGTAGAAACTCCCTCACTTTGTCATTGGGAGTAGCTACAGATGTTTTCGAAATCAAAGTTATAAAGTGTAATTGGGCCTGGCCAAGCCCAACCACGAGGTAAAAATGTTTTTAAAGATTCTCATTTTCAGGGCTAGCTAAACGAGAAAACCCCCTTGTTTTTATGGGACGTAAAACGAAGGAAACTCCAGCACATCGCTCTTTTTTGGAAAAAACGGAAAACCAATCCTTTTAATTTTTGGAAAAGGGAAAACCAGAAAAAGTTATCGCTGCAGCGACTAAGGACCTGCACGGTTAGTGATGCAGACCCCGCCGGCTAAAGATGGCGAGCCTGTCCGCTAAGGGTGGACACCCCGTCCGATAGAAGTGGACGAATCTGTTTTTGAATTTTGAAAATAAGGACCTACGCGGCTTGTGACGTAGACCCCGCCGGCTAAAGACGGCGAACCTGTCCGCTAAGGGTGGATACCCCGTCCGATAGAAGTGGACGAATCTATTTTGAAATTTTTTTTGTGTTTTTGAAAATAAGGACCTACGTGGTTTGCGCCGTAGACCCCGCCGGCTGAAGATGGCGAGCCTATTTTGAATTTGAAGACTTTATTTTTCGAAAACTGAGGACCTGCGCGGCTAGTGACGCAGACCCCGCCCGCTGAGGGTGGGCGAGCCCTGTGCGCTGAGGGTGGACGTACCTGAATTCGTTTTCTTGATTTGGAACTCGCGCGGTTTGTGACGCGATCTTGCCAACTGAAGATGGGCAAGTTCCCATTTGTTTGGTTATTTGTGATTTCTTTGAGAATTTCTTTTTATTCATTCTTGCAAGAGCGAATTCTTTCGAGGGATGCTCGAATTTAGTTGTAACCTAAACGTGGGCTGACAACGTGTTCAGACGGACCTTTGTCTTGCGACCGTCTGCTTTCGTGATTTTGAGCTAGTCTTTACGGCTCGACTTGGTCTTCGATCAGAGGACCGTGCACAAGTGTCAATGACGACCTTTCCCTGAGGTCGAACCTGTTGTTTTTTTTTTTTTGAGATATCCAAACATGATATGGTGTATGGCGCAGTCCCGGAATGCGATTTTGATCGCGCGCTCCTCGTTGGAGTATATATTTTTTCGCGAGCCCCCAAGCATTGGGGCTCGTCGGCCGTTTTTCGCATCTTGTAATCATGTTTGGGGTCATACTCGTATGTGCGAGCGACCTTTTATAGTAGTGTGCTACTTTAGCGAAGCCGTGGAGTGCGACTTTAGTTTTCAGGCGACATCCGGTTTTAGCTTGGCCCGGATTAATCCTTTGACAGACAAACATTTTTTATTCGGAAAACCGACGACTTAACGACACATATTTTTGGTGTTTCGAAGAATGACCATGATATTTTATTTGTTTTTTAAAAGTGTACATAAGCATTTTCTGAGACAAGTCTAAGTTTCGACCAAGTTTTAATGTTTATATTTGCTTATTTGGGAGCTAAAGGTGCTTTGGGCTTGATCCTACTTGCAATAGGGCCTCGTGTTTAGCAACACGGTCTTAAGTCCTTTCCTGTTCCGCGTTTTGTGAAATCTGGGCCTTGGGCTGCATTTTCAGCGCCCAAGGCCAGGCGTTAAACATTTCGGCGCCCAGCCGTGGGCGCTGAAAGTCTTTTCCTGGTGATATTTGACTTTCGGATTTCCTAACACGTTTCCGAATGGGATCAGGATGTCATTGGGTGCGTTCAGCTATATATAGGGGCTAGATACGTCCCTATTTTCCACCACTCTCAAATTCTTTCTCTCTTTTTTGCTGGGTTTTAATTACTCATTGCTTTTGCCATGTCGATCCCTACTTTCTCACTCCAGCGGACTGTTAGGCGTTGGCTACGGGCCCTTACTCCCACAGAAAAGGCTTTGTTAAAAGAATACCACTTAGAGGCACTATTAGGCTTACAACAAATTAATATTGATTATAATTTTCTGCATGCTGCCCTAAGCTTTTGGGACTCTGATCATCATGTTTTTGCCTTTCGGGGCAACGAAATATGTCCTTTGCCAGATGAATTTGCTGCGATCCTTGGTTATCCTACTAATGCTACTCCTGTTACCCCTGGCACTATTGAAGAGGGTAAAACAACCATAGGGGCTTTCCTAGGACTAGATGATAACATGTTTGCTGAAATTGTTGTAAATGACAAGGTTAACTTGGCAAAACTTGTAAAACATCACTTTAGGCCTAGTAAGAACATGACCGAACAGAAATTGAATATTCGAGCCCTTGTATTTTGCTTGTTGAATCACTATTTTCTATCGAATAACAATGGTGAGTTCGGTGACATAAGGTTGGTCCCCTTGATTAGCCAGATGGAAAGTTGCTATTCTATTATGCCGTTGGTTGTTGCCGAGACTTTGCTGAGTGCGGATGAGCTGAAGAAGGATGCCAAATCTGAACATTTTAAGGGAAGCCCCCTATTACTGCAGGTAATTGATTTTCTTCTTTGCGCATGCATACGCCCCTTTTGCATATATTTCTTTTGCCTGGGGCTGAGTTTCAGCGCCCAGGGCTGGGCGCTGGAGTTTTCGGCGCCTAGTCTTGGGCGTTGAAACTGCGTCCCAGGGACCGTTTTTTTCTTTTCATTCTTTTGATTCGATCGTACCTGTTTTTGCAGATTTGGCTTGCGGAACGGCTTAGACTTTTGGAAGCTCCTGCCGATCCTAAACATTATCGCCCTATAGCCTTGGGTAACCGAAAATACTTGCACCAAGGCCAGGACGAGGCCGAATGGACCTCCTTTTTTACTTATGGCATTGGTTCTATTAAGTGGGTGGTACCATGGTGGGGTTTGACTACTATGACAGGGGGGTTCTGATGTATCGGTTTATGTTTCCTTGTTGGGGCTATCTCGTCCCATTTATATTTTCCCTTACCGAGTCATGCGTCAATATGGTTTAAGGCAGACTATCCCCTTTTCTGATACGGTACCACCTAAGGTAGCGGCCTTTTCACAAACACGGGTTCTAGCGTGGGCTAAGTATTATGATGGTCTCCCGCATTGGGCCGTAGCTACAAATGGCTTTGTGGGTCTTTCTGAAAACTACAAGTTGTGGATGAGCTCCGATGATAAAGATGTGAGGACCGAGGCTCGTAATGGGGAGCCGGCTGAGCTTTTGATACCTCGTATTCGTGTTAAGTATGAGGGTCCTGATTCTGCCAAATCTCGTACCTATAGTATTAAGACTGTGAAAGCTCGTCCTGATCGAAAGCGAAAGGAAGTTCCTCCCCGTTCCAGTTTCAGACCTAAAAAGATGCCTAACATGAAGGGGCCTGCTGTTGTTAAAAGAGATGCAGGCTCTCGCGGAGATCGTCGCCGGAACAATGTATGGGTTAGGAAGGCTCAGCCGCCTGTAGAAACAGTGGCTAGTCTAGTTGATAATAATCTTTCTCCCACCATTGTCTGTGCCCTTGAGGCTGAGCGGGCTATAACTGAGAATGTTTCTGAAGCCTTGGCATCTTTGGAAGTTAGCGTTCCGGAGCCGGTTCTTATGGAGATTGATATTGGGGCAACACAGAAGACTGTGGGGGTGGATCCTGCGAACATTGCCCTCTACAAGACTTTATTTGATGATCCGGAAGAACTAGAGTAGTGTAGTTCTTGCTAGGGTGTAGGTGCCCTTTATTTATTTCAGTTGTGTTTGTTTTTATTCTTAGCACTTTGTTTTCCTTCTTATTATTTTTTCCAATAAAGGCTTATTTTTATTTTTCATTTTCATTTATTTTTGTTTCTCCTCTTTTTTATGTTTTTATATGTCTAACACTTTTTGCACAAAGAATATTTGTTTTTTTTTTATTGGACCGAATCCTTGGTAAGGATTGCCTACGTATCTTGTCAGAATCAGGTCGCGCGTAATTCTAGCTTTAGAATAAGTTCTAGTATGCCGGATTTCGGTAGATATGCCCTGAGGTGGAAGCATATTACTTAATCGGTCAAATGAGTGAAGTATTATCATTATTTTCATCTGCCGTTTTTTTTTTTTTTTTTTTTTTTTGCCATAAGTCGCGTAAATTATGAAATTCGAAATTCGACTAATTTGTATGGCTATATTCTTGGTAAGCCTATTTGGATACGTACTGTACCCCCCAAGTGTTCGCTATTTTTCCGTTGTGTGCGGATAAAATGGCGAGCACTTCTGAAAAGAAATTTTTTGTCAGGCAGAGAGTTTCAGCGCCCAGGCTGGGGCGTCAGAAATTTCGGCGCCCAGCCCTGGGCGCTGAAAATGACTTGGGCGGTCAATTTTTGACGCTTTGCTTCACATGTTCTTGCATTTATTTTTTTTGTGCCTTGATTTTTTGCTCGTATTTAAAGTCAATTTTGAGGCTGTTTTGGAGGCTTTTTTTACTGTTAGCGTGAAATGCATTTTTGTCCGGATTAATTTTTTCTATTCGTGACTCGAAACAGTTTTGAAAATGGGGTTAGGGTACGGAAGTTATGAAGATCTTTGTGTAGGCTTTTGAGGTGGGTTGAAGTGCGTGTTGTTAGTGAAGGGTATGATGGAATTATGTTTTATGAATCTGTTTTTTTGGTAACATTTGCATTGTTTAGGATTTTGATTTCCTTTGATTTCTTTGGGTTGCATGGATTGACTCTTGTGACAACACTGGTTGGCTTTTTAGGTTTTGGGGATATGAATGGGATAGTGTGGTTTATTTTGTGAGTTTCGGGAATTGGTTCCCATGGCACTATTTCAAAACCGAGTGGGCTTTGTTTGTTGGGCCTAGAGTGGGCCGCCTCTATATTTTTGTATTTTGCAAGTACATTTGGTGCTTTATTTAGTGTTAAAAAATTTTAGGAGAAATATTACGCCTTTATTGATTTGGAAAGTAAGGAAAACACACTGAAATAAAACTGACCTATATTCTAAGGGGCCTTAGGACCATCTAAAGTCTCTATTATTTTTTTCTATCAATCTAAAGAACTACTAGGCGCTTTTTACTAATGGTGCTCTATATGGCTCAAGCCTGGCGTTTAGTCTCATAAAACTTCGGTCCTTCACCGGTACTCATCTTGAATTCCATTCCTTTTGCATTGAACTACTGATATGTCTTCACCCATCCGTTCTCGACCTCTTCTAGTGTTGATGCAGGAGAGATTAACCGGGTTGGATCGAAACCTTCATCTTGTAAAGCTAGGGTAGTCATAACAGTCTCGTTCCCCATAGGCCTCGATTCGTTAAACAATGTCCATAGAGCCTGGTTGTCCAATATTTCAGCTGTTTTAGTCTTGGTGAGGTGGGGTGCCTCATCCAAGGTGTGGCAGTCATGGAAAATTTCAAATCCGGGTTTTAGCAAGCCATCCTGAACGAAGGGTTCAGGGAAATCACAGCATTGGTGTTTTTCTCCTTCCCGAACGAACATTCCGTTAAGGGTCCTTTGATACGGGGGAAGGAGGGTGGTTTGTTTGGCTTTGTTAAGGCGTAGCCTAGACAGGTGGTCAACAATATCTTCCTCCGTTGGTTTATAGCCTAAGCCAAAGGGAGTAGATTTGTTGGGAAAAGGATGGAATGTGTATTCCTTCTTCCTTATGCCCAATGGGGTTCCTGGGAAATAACCTTGAGCTAACAGCATTCTAGGGATGACTCGGGATGCATGCGGGTCTAGGAATGCTGGATCATAATCTTCGATGAACTGGATTGTTTCTTCCATTTAAAACCCGTAAAGGTCGTCTGCAGTTTCGGCCGTTCCAACCATAGTGCAACTGACGTCGAGAGGAGGGGCGCGGATTTCTAGTATTACCCCGTTATGGTTAAGTTTAACCATTTGGTGCAAGGTAGAAGCCACACCTCCTAAGTCATGGAGCCAAGGTCGCCCCAAGAGGAGGTTGAAAGTGGGCTTGATGTCGATTATTTGAAACTCCGTGGTGCGTGCCACAGGCCCGGTTTGTATGGTAAGGTTGATTTTTCCCAATACAGGCCTTCGGGAGTTATCATAAGCTCGTACCCCTTGCGTGGAGGTTTGGAAGTAATCGTTTCCTAGCCCCAAGCAATGGGCGGTTCGCAATGGGCAGACATTAACCGCCGAACCATTATCTACGAGCGCTAGGGGGATGTTTTGTCCTTTGCATCCAACCACTAGGTAAAGGGCTTTATTGTGAGCACCCCCCTCTTTGGGCAAGTCTTTGTCAGTGAAAACTATGGCTTTTTCTCCGGCATCTCTCGTGACATGGCTAACCAATGAGTCAGGTGTGATATCTGTAGGTACTGAGATGAGGTCGAGTGAGCGAATAAGCTTTTCGCGATGTTCCTTTGAAGTACACATGAGATCCCAAATGGTAATCTCGCCCTTGGTTCTTTTTAGTTGTTTCAGTAGAGGATTTTCAATGACTTCTGCGACGGTGGCGTGCCGTCCATTCTCAGGAGTTTGCCTAACCGGGATATCGTCCATAGGAGGTGGGTGAATATCCGGTTGGTATATTCTTCCGGATCGGGTGAGGTTGTCGACCTCGGGCTCCTTAGGGGTGGTGTCAATGAGAGCATACCCGGGCCAAGTTTCGGTGAAGAGGTCTTGGCCCGATACTTGAGATAGGTAAATATCTTCAGCATCATCATTCCACACACCGCACACTTCTCTCTCGATTCGATCCATAGGGACCACAGCGAGTGGTGCACCTTGAGGCGTGATGTACACCGTGGGGTCGAAATTCTCTGGTTGGTCGAGAGAGATGTGACAAGAGCCGAGTGGGCTCTTGTTGTTGTTGGGTTTGCCAACGTTAGGGAGAGGTATCACTTCATCCTCTATCATGTCCTGGATCGTATGTTTTAGATTCCAGCAGTTTTCAGTGTCATGCCCATTTCCTTGATGGAATTTGCAATAAGTACCTTCGACCCAATATTTGCTTTTGACAGGAGGGTCACGGGTGGGGCCTATAGGTCTCAACTTTCCTTGAATGGTTAGTCTTTCAAAGGCTTGTACCAAAGTCGACCCGAGTGATTCTTCGGGCGGGAGTCTCTTCTACAGCATGGACTTCTTGGGCTTGGGATGTGTTACCCCGATTATAGGTGTTGTTTTTATATGTGGGTTTGCTTTGTATTGTTTTGGCGAGATCGTTCTCGATCTTTATTCCCACATCATAAACTCTTTTGAAAGTGTCAAGTCCTAGGTACCTAAGGTGTTGTCTGTAAGCCGGGTCCAGGTTGTCAATGAATTTTTGGACCAATTCTGTTTCGGGAGGCCTATTGATTAGCTGGGCCGCCTGGTCCCTCCATCTAGCAAAGTAGGTCGCGAAACCCTCATTTTTCTTTTGGAAGAGAACTTCCAGCTCGCGCATGGTGACTTGGAAATCCATGTTCGACGAGTATTGCTTGATGAAGACATTGACAAAGTCTTCCCAAGTGGGGAAGAGCTTAGGGTCCTGGTGATAGTACCATTTGAGCGGCACAGGTTCCAAGGACAAAGGAAAGGCAGGTAAATATATGGACTTGTCCACGCCTTTCAAGTTCATGGCATTCACAAAACTCAGTAGATGATCACGGGGGTTGTCCGTGGCCTTGAACTTTGGTAAGTCAGATGAACTGAACTTTTCTGGTAGTTTGCCAGGAAAAGGTTCAGGATCGAGGGAGAAGTATTTGCTCCCCATGGTTTGCTGTAGGACCATTTTTTCAATCCTCTTCTCGTTATCGAGGTCATTTTTGGCCTGCGCAGCCGCTAAAGCTTCATTTTCCATTTTCAGTTGGCCCATGAGCCGGGTCATTTGAGCCATCTGCTCTTGCAAATCTTCGATGGACATGTTTGAAGGTGCGAATCGAGGTTGGGGAAGCGGAGATCCTTGAAATGAGGGATGACGGACGGAGCTTGGAGTCACTAAACCTGATGTTGGCGATGTATCTTCGAGACGCACTAACCGTTGATTCCCTGATCGCCACCAGGTGGCAGGACCAGTCCTAGGCATAAGATAAGCTAAAGTTTAGGTTCCCAAAGTTTCAAGCATTACTTAGTCTAGACTTCGACTCTCTAAATTGGTTTTTCACTCTTTTGTTGGTACACTTTGAAGTTTTTTTTTTCTTTTGGTCATTCTTTGGATTTTCGAAACACTTGCCCGTGTGACGTTCATAGTTATTAGCATGTTCGGTTTTGATGCCGAGCATTGTCGTCGTAGGAGGCCTAACAACAACACAAAGAGTTATTAATTTTTTACGAG
The DNA here is from genome assembly GCF_020520425.1 of Spinacia oleracea. Classification (NCBI taxonomy): domain Eukaryota; kingdom Viridiplantae; phylum Streptophyta; class Magnoliopsida; order Caryophyllales; family Amaranthaceae; genus Spinacia; species Spinacia oleracea. Next base: position 45,854,415 of record NC_079488.1, read on the forward strand.
TCGCTTTTGAAATCGAGTGCTTTTCTTACGCCCTCGTAGCAATTCTTTTTATGAACATTTTTTTGTGCTACGTATTTTCTTTTTGCGCGGGCACCGAGGCTGCTGCGCCTGACCAGAAGGCCAAGAAGCAACTTCAGCGCCCAGCGAGGGGCGTGAGAAATTCTGGCGCCCAGCTAGGGGCGTTGAAAATGCGTCCCTGGCTAGTTCTCGTTTTCTGCCTTCTGTTTATGCGACTTCGATTTGCGTGCTTGCCTAATAACGTCCTTTACGCGTAGCAGCGTTTGTGGGATTCGTTACAGGCCATCTCGAGCGTCGCTTATTTTTGTGGCGATCATTCGGGTTTACGGAACACGTATTTCGATATAACTCTTTGGAAAATTAGTCTATGAATGTTTGGGCAATTTTTAAGGTCGTTGGTTTTCTAGGATAATTTGTCACACACAATCACATATTTCGCTACACATAACTAACATTCATCATGAGGCGATAATAACATGTCATGTAGTTTATGATAGGCTTCTATGGGTAGTTATTTGCGCCTGGCTCGGTACCGCTTCTATCGTAGATCCAACACATGCCCCGGTCGAGGTAGTGTCTTCAACAGACGAATTTCGCTCAAGAGGCCAACCCGCAAGTGCAAGCCAAGGGGGCATGCAGGCGAGAGGGACCTAATGAGCGAGCGATTGGGTTCGGGATAGGTGTACTACCTGCACAAGTACCGAGTGGGTAACATGCGCGGCGTATGCACCCCCCTATTGGCGAAAAAAGGTATCCTTAGTTCCAACTCCCGAGGGAGCCGAGATTCGTTATGCGGTTCTGCCCGTTCACATTAATATGCTGATTTTCAGGTCGTCCCAACTTGATGGGGAAATAAACGCGGGGTAGGATCGTTTCACCCTTTGGCTATTTTGATTACCTACAAGCACGAGTATTTCCTTCACCATCCCCAATGGAGTCTCCACTGTGAGGGGGTCGAAAAAGCGCGAGGCTAATGCGTGACCTTGTCCCTCGTGGGTGTGACGATTCTTTTATTCAATCAAGTGTAATTGGATTTCCTGTGAGTTTACACCCAATTGACTAGTAATATAGGAGTCGCCATTCAGTTTTTAACAACAATGAGAAAAACTGACAAAACCCGGTTATCGTGACATAAAGGGAGTGCAATTATGTTTGACCACGACGGCCGTAGGTTCCCTTGTGATCCCTGGTGTGGGGATCTCTCAACATACACCCGCAAGGTAGACATTGAGGGTTCGGGAGACTGTAACTACCGAGAGGAGTACTTTGCTCGTCGATAACTCCAGAGGCAGGATATCCTTACTAGCTCAGCATAAATAATTGAAGGGACATGCGTTAACTATTAAACTAATCTGAGTTGATTTTAGCAATATGCAACATATAATACTAGAACGATCGCGATTATCTGATTTAAATAGTATTAAGGGACCTAGCATGATAATCCGATTTCCCAAAAATATTATATTTGTTAGGCGTGATAAAACAATCAGATTTAGTTAGTTTAACAGTTCATAAAAAGGGCGAGGAAAGCAATTAAATCATCGAAAAGGGACACGTTACGACGCACCCTTGAGAGGTGCATCACGGTTCTCAGAAAACTAACCACTTTGACTTTGCTATTTCTCCTTTTTATTTAACGAATCTCAATTATGGGACAGGATACGTTCTGTTCGATTTATGGATCGATTGCGACAGAACGCGTGAACAGTTTCGCAGCGTGAGGCTTAGGCTAAGGGTTGGAGTCAATACTCAGAATATCATTGTGTTGTGTGTGTGTCCTTTTCACGTCGAATTTGGGGCTGTATTTATAGGGAAGAGTTCGTGGAAAGATAGAATTGCAGAGTTCTAATCCATAAAGAATTAGGAAAAAACACGTACCCAGGTATTTTCAGCGCCCAGAGCCAGGCGTTGAAAATAGGGTCTGGGCTGTTTTCTTAGTTAGATTCGGATTCCTGAAATCCGTAGAGTTTGAGACTTAATCGAGTCTTTTAGTGCGTATCAATTTCATGACGGAATGCGTCTGGGCCCGTTACGAACTCTAGGCTCGTTAGGATTTTAATTAATACGTAACTCTTATTTCCGAATCATATTAGGAATAGGATTCTCGCAGTTTTCTATCTCATTTAGGATTTATGTTGGAGTGCAACACCTAATTCTGACAGGTTTCTATCTTTTATGACTTGCCACTTTTAACAGCTGCCCATTACGGTAGTTACTATTTTTAGCAGGTTTCCATAAATAGCAGGTTTCGGGTGAAATGAAAAGGGGAATTGAGATTCGTTTATTTTATAGGAGATGCGTTGTCAAGTGGAGATTTATGTTTTCATCATCGAACCTTTCCCTTTCGGGAATGGGGACAAAAGTAGGTGTCTACACACTTATTATTTGTCGTAGCCCTCTGGGCTAGTTTTGAACGGGAGGAATGTTTCCATGTTCCAAGTATTACTAAAAACATCATTTCTGTTTCTTGCTTGGATGCTAAGGGATTTTTTTTGAAATAAAAGACAATAGTTGCTCATTTTATTTGAAAGAGATGTTTTATGGATATTAAAAATTAGTTATGGACTTTATGTGCTAGATCACGACAAACAAGTTTATAACATAAATACTAAAAAGGTCAAAACAATTGATTCAGATCTCACCTATCTGTGGCATTATCGATTAGACCAAATTAACATGAAACGCATGGAAAATCTTCATAAAGAAGGGATTCTAGAGCCATTTAACGTAGAGGATTTTGGCAAATGTGAATCATGCTTACTTGAAAAAATGACAAAGCAACATTTCTCTAAAGTTAGGTAAATGGCGGGTGATGTACTAGGATTAATCCATACAGATGTATGTGGACCAATGAGTTCAAATACCAGAGGTGGTTTCAGCTACTTTATCACTTTCACTGGTGACTTCAGTAGATATGGTCATGTCTACAAAATGAAGCATAAGTTTGATTCCTTTGACAAATTCAAGGAATTTTAAAGTGAAGTAGAGAATCAATTATACAAGATGATTAAAGCATAGCGGTCTGATAGAGGCGGTTAATATCTGAGCTATGAATTTGATGACCATCTGAAAGATTGTGGAATCTTGTCAGAATTGACTCCTTCTGTACCACCAGAATGGAATGGTGTGTCAGAATGGAGGAATAGGACCTTGCTAGACATGGTTCAATCAATGATGGGTCAGGCCAAACTTCCAATAGAATTTTGGGGACATGCACTAAATAGAGCTGCACTCACACTAAATAGAGCTCCGTCAAAAGCTGTCAAAAAGGCTCCATATGAGTTATGGTTTGGAAAGCCTCCAACTGTATCTTTTCTTAAGATTTGAGGTTGTGAAGTATACGTCAAATGATTACTTTCTGCCAAACTTCAACCAAACTCTGACAAATGTGTAGGGGTTTACAGTTAAATACATAACATGACAGCGGAACGACCCCAAAGCCAGGAAGCATGTATAAAATACAAATTAAGTAATACTTACTTTTGTAGCGTGCTTTCCCTAGTTCAACGAATCACGATCACGAACAAGAACTCCAGATGTCGTTCTTCTACTTGGTTCACCAACACGTTCAGATCCGTCTTGAAATCGGTGGCTTAGAAGTCACTCAAGATAGTTTGCTTTAGGGAAGAACAATTCTAATGGAGTCATAGAGAGTTTAGGGTTTCTCTTGCCTTAGGTTAGAATCTGATTAGGGTAGTGTGTGGAAAACAACTTGTGTTGGATTAATGTTATAACCCTTAAGTTATAACACTAACCGGCCATGGCACAAGGGCCAAGAGCCGGCCAGCAATCCCCGCGCAAGCCCACACACACAGCCACATAGGCGTTGGGCCTTGGGCCACGATGTGTGCAATGTTGCTGCTGCTCTGTGCATGCGCGGGCGCCCAGCCGAAGGCATTGGCCTATGCGCGCTAGCTCGCTGATGCGCCTAGTGGGCCTTGCGCGCTTGCGCGCCTTGGCTCGTTGGGCCGGCAGCGTTGCCTTGTTGTATATAGTACTTGACGATTCAATGTCGAACTATACGATTATTCATTTCGCCTAGCTGACGAATATACGTAATACGATATACAATTCCGATCCAATGTCATATCGTATATTTATGTTTTCTGAACTATTTTCCCGAAAAGCTATTAAATGAATTTCCAATTCATTTAATCCGGTGATTTGTTACATGTCAATGTGGTGACCTTATAGGTTCAGTCAAGAGTAAGATATGAACCTAATATCGATTAGAACTCACTGATCGGAAGCATTGCTTCAGCCAGCTGTTCCGATCACTTGATCTCACTGAATTAATTGTTCGTAATTAATCTGAACCTTTGAGAACTACTTATGACATGACTTTAATCTCTTAAAATGTTCTCATGGTCAATCCATTACAATATCCAATAAGTATTTATGCAAAAGATTTCTGACATATCATGTCCATCTAGTCCAAGAAACTGAACTAAAATCTACTTGCAATCTAATCTTCATTAGTCATTGGTCGTCCAACCTTTCAATGACCTGGATTAGGGATCATTTGTGACTTCAATATTCAAGTTCCCTTATGAGTGTTTCTTTGTCAAAGAATCCATCAAGACATCCCATTTGAATGTTTTGAATCACTTGGACTTTTCATTTAATACTAAACCAAAATTAAATGAATATGAAATAAAGATTTTCATAAATATGAAATGGTTAACCCAATTGTTTTAAACATAGATCTAACAGATGTTCTAAAACAAAAACTTAGAAAATCAAAGCCATTCTCCAACATGCTTGATTCCCATGGTTGCAACATGTGCGTTGTGTTTCACTTGTGGCAACAGTTTAGTCAATGGATCCGCGACGTTGTCTTCAGTTCCAACCTTGTAAATCTCGATTTCTTTCCGTTCAACGATTTCTCAAAGTATGTGAAATCGCCGCAGTACATGATTGGACTTGTGGTGGCTCCTAGGATCCTTTGCCTGGGTAATGGCTCCACTATTGTCGCACTACAAAGCCATTGGTCCTTTTATGGAGGGGACAACACCAAGTTCTTCGATGAACTTTCGAATCCAAACAGCTTCCTTTGCTGCTTCTGAGGCATCAATGTACTCTGCTTCAGTTTTAGAATCCGCAATAGTGCTTTTCTTAGCACTTTTCCAGCTTACTGAACGGGCAGAACCGCATAACGAATCTCGTCTCCCTCGGGAGTTGGGACTAAGGATACCTTTTGTTCGCCAATAGGGGGGTGCACACGCCGCGCATGTTGCCCACTCGGTACTTGTTCAGGTAGTACACCTATCCCGAACCCAATCGCTCGCCCATTAGGTCCCTCTCGCCTGCATGCCCCCTTGGCTTGCACTTGCGAGTTGCCCTCTTGAGCGAAATTCGTCTGCTGAAGACACTACCTCGACCGGGGCATGTGTTGGATCTACGATAGAAGCGGTACCAAGCCAGGCTCAAATAACTACCCATAGAGGCCTATCATAAACTACATGATATATTATTATTGCCTCGTGATGAAATGTTAGTTATGTGTAGCGAAATATATGATTGTGTGTGACAAACCGTCCTAGAAAAACCAACGACCTTAAAGATTGCCCAAACATTCATAAACCAATTTGCCAAAGAGTTATACCGAAACACGTGTTCCGCAAACCCGAACGATCGCCACAAAAATAAGCGACGCTCGGGATGGCCTGTAACGAATCCCACAAACGCTGCACAGCGCGTAAAGGACGTTATTAGGCAAGCACGCAAAATCGAAGTCGCGTAAACAAAAGTAGACGCAAACAGAAAACGAGAACCAGCCAGGGACGCATTTTCAACGCCCCTGGCTGGGCGCCAGAATTTCTAACGCCCTACGCTGGGCGCTGAAGTTGCTGCTTGGCCTTCTGGTCAGGCGCAGCAGCCTCGGTGCCCGCGCAAAAGGAAAATACGTAGCACAAAAAAAATGTTCGTAAAAAGAATTGCTACGAGGGCGTAAGAAAAGCACTCAATTTCAAAAGCGACTCGTAAAAAATTAATAACTCTTTGCGTCGTTGTTAGGCCTCCTACGACGACAATGTTCGGCACTAAAAACCGAACATGCTAATAATTATGAATGTCACACGGGCAAGTGTTTCGAAAATCCAAAGAATGACCAAAAGAAAAAAAAACTAAAAAGTGTATCAACAAAAGAAAGAGTGAAAAACCAATAGAGAGAGTCGAAGTCTAGACTAAGTAATACTTTAAACTTTGGGACCTAAACTTTAGCTTATCTTATGCATAGGACTGGTCCTGCCACTTGGTGCCGATCAGGAAATCAACGGTTAGTGCGCCTCGAAGATACATCGCTAACACCAGGTTTAGTGACTCCAAGCTCCGTCCGTCATCCCTCATTTCAAGGATCTCCGCTTCCCCAACCTCGATTCGCACCCTCAAACATGTCCATCGAAGAATTGCAAGAGCAGATGGCTCAAATGACCCGACTCATGGGCCAACTGAAAATGGAAAACGAGGCCTTAGCGGCTGCACAAGCCAAAAATGACCTCGATAATGAGAAGAGGATTGAAAAAATGGTCATACAGCAAACCATGGGGAGCAAGTACTTCTCCCTCGATCCTGAATGTTTTCCTGGCAAACTACCAGAAAAGTTTAGTTCATCTGACTTACCAAAGTTTAAAGCCACGGACAATCCCCGTGATCACCTATTGAGCTTTGTGAATGCCATGAACTTGAAAGGCGTGGACAAGTCCGTGTATTTACCTGCCTTTCCTTTGTCCTTGGAACCTGTGCCTCTCAAATGGTACTATCACCAGGACCCTAAGCTCTTCCCCACTTGGGAAGACTTTGTCAATGTCTTCATCAAGCAATACTCGTCGAACATGGATTTTCAAGTCACCATGCGCGAGCTGGAAGTTCTCTTCCAAAAGAAAAACGAGGGTTTCACAACCTACTTTGCTAGATGGAGGGATTAGGCGGCCCAGCTAATCAATAGGCCTCCCGAAACAGAATTGGTCCAAAAATTCATTGACAACCTGGACCCGGCCTACAGACAGCACCTTAGGTACCTGGGACTTGACACTTTCAAAAGAGTTTATGATGTGGGAATAAAGATCGAGGATGATCTCGCAAAAACAATGCAAAGTAAACCCGCATATAAAAGCAATACCTACAACAGGGGCAACACATCCCAAGCCCAAGAAGTCCATGCCGTAGAGGAGACTGCCGCCCAAAGAAACCCTGGAAGATGGGTCCGAGACCGAAAGTTTGCCCCACTCGGGTCGACTTTGGGACAAGCCTTTGAAAGGCTAACCAATCAAGGAAAGTTTAGACCTATAGGCCCCACCCGTGACCCTCCTGTCAAGAACAAATATTGGGTCGAAGGTACTTACTGCAAATTCCATCAAGGAAATGGGCATGACACCGAAAACTGCTGGAATCTAAAACATACGATCCAGGACATGATAGAGGATGAAGTGATACCTCTCCCTAACGTTGGCAAACCCAACAACAACAACAGCCCACTCGGCTCTTGTCACATCTCTCTCGACCAACCAGAAAATGAGGACTTCGACCCTACGGTGTACATTACGCCCCAAGGTGCACCACCCGCTGTGGTCCCTATGGATCGAATCGAGAGAGAAGTGTGCGGTGGGTGGGATGATGATGCTGAAGATATTTACCTATCTCAAGCGTCGGGCCAGGACCTCTTTACTGAAACTCTGCCCGGGTATGCTCTCATTGACACCACCCCTCAAGAGCCCGAGGTTGACAACCTCCCCCGATCCGGAAGGATATACCAACCGGATATTCACCCACCTCCTATGGGCGATATCCCAGTTAGGCAAACTCCTGAGAATGGACGGCACACCACCGTCGCGGAAGTCATTGAAAATCCTCTCTTGAAACAACTAAAACGAACCAAAGCCGAAATTACCATCTGGGATCTCATGTGTACTTCAAAGGAACATCGCGAAAAGCTTATTCGCTCACTCGACCTCATCTCAGTACCTACAGATATCACACCTGACTCACTGGTTAGCCATGTCACGAGAGATGCCGGAGAAAAGGCCATAGTTTTCACTGACAAAGACTTGCCCAAAGAGGGGGATGCTCACACCAAAGCCCTTTATCTAGTGGTTGGATGCAAAGGACAAAACATCCCCCTAGCGCTCGTAGATAACGGTTCGGCGGTCAATGTTTGCCCATTGCGAACCGCCCATTGCTTGGGACTAGGAAATGATGACTTCCAAACCTCCACGCAAGGGGTACGAGCTTATGATAACTCCCGAAGGCCTGTGTTGGGAAAAATCAACCTCACCATACAAACCGGGCCTGTGGCACGCACCACGGAGTTTCAAATAATTGACATCAAGCCCACTTTCAACCTCCTCTTGGGGCGACCTTGGCTCCATAACTTAGGAGGTGTGGCTTCTACCTTGCACCAAATGGTTAAACTTAACCATAACGGGGTAATACTAGAAATCCGCGCCCCTCCTCTCGACGTCAGTTGTACTATGGTTGGAACGGCCGAAACTGCAGACGACCTTTATAGGATTCAAATGGAAGAAACAATCCAGTTCATCGAAGATTATGATCCAGCATTCCTAGACCCGCATGCATCCCGAGTCATCCCTAGAATGTTGTTAGCTCAAGGTTATTTCCCTGGAACCCCATTGGGCATAAGAAAGAAGGAATGCACATTCCATCCTTTACCCAACAAAACTACTCCCTTTGGCTTAGGCTATGAACCAACGAAGGAAGATATTGCTGACCGCCTGTCTAGGCTACGCCTTAACAAGGCCAAACAAACCACCCTCCTTTCCCCATATCAAAGAACCCTTAACGGGATGTTCGTTCGGGAAGGAGAAGGACACCCATGCTGTGATTTCCCTGAACCCTTCGTTCAGGATGGCTTGCTAAAACCAGGATTTGAAATCTTCCATGACTGCCACACCTTGGACGAGGCACCCCACCTCACCAAGACTAAAACAACTGAAATATTGGACGACCAGGCTCTATGGACATTGTTTAACGAATCGAGGCCTATGGAGGACGAGACTGTGACGACTACCCTAGCTTTACAAGATGAAGGTTTCGATCCAACCCGGTTAATCGCTCCTGCATCAACACTAGAAGAGATCGAGAACGGATGGGTGAAGACATATCAGTGGGTCAATGCAAAAGGAATAGAATTCAAGATGAGTACCGGTGAAGGACCAAAGTTTTACGAGACTAAACCCAAGGCTTGAGCCACATAGAGCACCATAGTAAAAAGCGCCTAGTAGTTCTTTAGATTGGTAGAAAAATAATAAAGACTTTAGAGGGTCCTAAGACCCCTTAGAATATAGGTCAAGTTTGTTTCAGTGTGTTTTCCTTACTTTCCAAATTAATAAAGGCGTAATATTTCTCCTAAAATTTTATTCTAACACTAAGTAAACACCAAATGTACTTGCAAAACACAAAAATAAAGAGGCGGCCCACTCTAAGGCCCAACAAACGAGGCCCATTCGGTCCTGAAATAGTGCTATGGGAACCAGTTCCCGAAACCCACAAAATAAACCGCACCATCCCATTCATATGCCCAAAAACCTAAAAAGTCAACCAGTGTTATCACAAGAGTCAATCCATGCAACCCAAAAAAAAAACAAAGGAAATCAAAATCCAAAACAATGCAAATATTATCAAAAAAACAGATTCATAAAACATAATTCCATCATACCCTTCACTAACAACGCGCACCTCAATCCACCCAAAAAGCCTACACAAAGATTTTCATATCTTCCACACCTTAACTCCATTTTCAAATCCGTCTCGAGTCACGGATAGAAAAAATTAATCCGGACAAAAATGCATCTCACGCTAACAGTCAAAAAAGCCCCCCAATTAGCCTCAAAATTGATTTTAAATACGAGCAAAATCAAAGCACTAAAAAAGAGAAAAAAAAGAAATAAATGCAAGAACACGTGAAGCAAAGCGTCAAAATTGACCGCCCAAGTCATTTTCAGCGCCCAGGGCTGGGCGCCGAAATCTTTGACGCCCCAGCCCAAGTCATTTTCAGCGCCCAGGGCTGGGCGTTGAAACTCTCTGCCTGCCTAAATTTTTTTTTAGAAGTGCTCGTCATTTTATCCGCACATACCGGAAAAATAACGAACACTTGGGGGGTACAGCACGTATCCAAAAATAGGCTCACCAATAATATAGCCATACAAAAAGTAGTCGAATTTCATTTTTTTTACGCGACTTACGGCAAACAAAAAACAGCAGACGAAAATAATGATAATACTTCACTCATTTGACCGATTAAGTAATATGCTACCACCTCAGGGCATATCTATTAAAATCTGGCATCCTAGAATTTATTCTAGCCAGAACTACGCGCGACCTGATTCTGACAAGATACGTAGGCAATCCTTACCAAGGATTCGGTCCAATCAAAAAACAAACATACATAAATTGTGCAAAAAGTGTTAGACATGTAAAAATATAAAAAGAAGGAGAAACAAAAAATGAAAATGAAAAAATAAAATTTACCTTTATTGAAAAATAATAAGAAGGAAAACAAAGTGCTAAGGAATGAAAAAACAAACACAACTGAAATAAATAAAGGGCACCTACACCCTAGCAAGAACTACACTACTCTAGTTCTTCCGGATCATCAAATAAAGTCTTGTACAGGGCAATGTTCGCAGGATCCACCCCCACAGTCTTCTGCGCTGCCCCAATATCAATCTCCATAAAAACCGGCTCCTGGACACTAACTTCCAAAGATGTCAAGGCTTCAGAAACATTCTCAGTTATAGCCCGCTCTGCCTCAAGGGCACAGACAATGGTGGGAGAAGGATTATTATCATCAACTAGACTAGCCACTGTTTCTACAGGCGGCTGAGCCTTCCTAACCCATACATTGTTTCGGCGACGATCTCCGCTAGAGCTTGCATTTCTTTTAACAACAGCAGGCCCTTTCATGTTAGGCATCTTTTTAGGCCTGAAACTGGAACGGGGAGGAACTTCCTTTCGCTGATCAGGACAAGCTTTCACAGTCTTAATACTATAGGTACGAGGTTTGGCAGAATCAGGACCCTCATACTTAACATGAATACGAGGTATCAAAAGCTCAGCCGGCTCCCCATTTCGAGCCTCGGTCCTCACAGCTTTATCATCGGAGCTCATCCACAACTTGTATTTTTCAGAAAGACCCACAAAGCCATTTGTAGCTACGGCCCAACGCGGGAGACCATCATAATACTTAGCCCACGCTAGAACTCGTGCTTGTGAAAAGGCCGCTACCTTAGGTGGTACCGTATTAGAAAAGGGGATAGTCTGCCTTAAACCATATTGACGCATGACTCGGTAAGGGAAAATATAAATGGGACGAGATAGCCCCAACAAAGAAACATAAATCGATACATCAGAACCCCCCGTCATAGTAGTCAAACCCCACCATGGTACCACCCACTTAATAGAACAAATGCCATAAGTAAAAAAGGAGGTCCATTCGGCCTCGTCCTGGTCTTGGTGCAAGTATTTTCGGTTACCCAAGGCTATAGGGCGATAATGTTTAGGATCGGCAGGAGCTTCCAAGAGTCTAAGCCGTTCCACGAGCCAAATCTGCAAAAAACGGGCACGATCAAAAAATAATAATAAAAGAAAACGGTTCTTGGGGCGCAGTTTCAATCGCCCAGGACCAGGACCCGAAAATTCCAGCGCCCAGCCCTGGGCGCTGAAACTCAGCCCCAAGGCAGGATGAATAAAAATGTGTACGCAAAAAAAACAAAACGTGTATACGTGCGCAAGAAAAAATCGATTACCTGCAGTAATAGGGGGCTTCCATTAAAATGTTCACATTTGGCATCCTTCTTCAGCTCATCCGCACTCAGCAAAGTCTCGGCAACAACCAACGGCATAATGGAATAGCAACTTTCCATCTGGATAATCAAGGGGATCAACCTTATGTCACCGAACTCACCATTGTTATTCGACAGCAAATAATGATTCAACAAGCAAAACACAAGGGCTCGAATATTCAATTTTTGTTCGGTCATATTCTTACTAGGCCTAAAGTGGTGTTTTACAAGTTTTGCCAAATTAACTTCATCACCTACAACAACTTCAGCAAGCATGTTAGCATCTAGTCCTAGGAAAGCCCCTATGGTTGTTTTACTCTCTTCAATAGTGCCAGGAGTGGCAGGGGTAGCATTAGTAGGATAACCAAGGATCGCAGCAAATTCATCTGGCAAAGGACATATTTCGTTGCCCCGAAAGACAAAAACATGATGATCGGAATCCCAAAAGCTTAGGGCTGCGTGCAGAAAATTATAGTCAATGTTAATTTGTTGTAAGCATAAAAGTGACTCTAAGTGGTATTCTTTCAATAAAGCCTTTTCTGTAGGATTAAGGGCCCGTAGCCAACGCCTAACAGCCCGTTGGAGTGAGAAAGTGGGAATTGACATGACGAAAGCAAGGAGTAATTAAAACGCAGCAAAGAAAGAAGGAAATTGAGAGTGATGGAAAATAAGGGACGTATCTAGCCCCTATATATAGCTGAACGCATCAAGTGACATCCTGATCCCATTCGGAAACGCGTTAAGAAATCTGAAAGTCAAAATTCACCAGGAAAAGACTTTCAGCGCACAAAGCTGGGCGCCGAAATATTTAACGCCCAGCCTTGGGCGCCGAAAATGCGGCCCAAGGCCCAGATTTCACAAAACGCGGAACAGGAACAGACTTAAAACCGTGTTGCTAGACACGAGGCCCTATGTACAATTAGGATCAAGCCCAAAAGCACCTTTAAGTTCCCAAATAGCAAAAATGAATGGTAAAACCTGGTCGAAACTTAGACTTGTCTCAAGAAACATATATGTACACTTTTCAAAACAAAAAATATCAAGGTCATTCTTCGAAACACCAAAAAATGTTGTTAAGTCGTTGGTTTCTCAAAAAAAAATGTTTGTCTGTCAAAGGATTAAATTGGGCCAAGCTAAACCGAATAATATTAAACTTTGTCGCCCGAAGACTGAAGTCGCACCCCATGGCTTCGCCGAAGTAGCACACCACTATGAAAGGTCGCTCGCACATACGAGCTCGACCCCAAACATGATTAAAAGACGTTATGAAGTATGCGAAAAATGACCACCAAGGCCCGAGTACTTGGGCGGCTCGCGAAAAGTATACTCCAACAGAGAGCGCGCGATCAAAATCACATTCCCGGGCTGCGCTATACACAAGTCCCGTGTTTGGATAATCTCAAAAAAAAAGAAACGAAAAAAAAACGGTATTTTAAAAAAAAAAAATATATCGCTAACAAAAAATATATACACAGTGTGGGCCCACTTATAGGACACACCTAATCAGGAAATATTGCGACCCACCAACAAGTCGTAATCACAAAAGCCCTTCCACATAGGCAAAATGAAAAGAAAGTAAGAAATTCAAAATGGGCTCGCCCACCTTCAACGGGCGGGGTCTGCGTCACTAGCCGCGCAGGTCCTCAGTTTTCGAAAAATAAAGTCTTCGAATTCAAAATAGGCTCGCCATCTTTAGCCGGCGGGGTCTACGTCACAAACCGCGTAGGTCCTTATCTTCAAATTTCAAAAACAGATTCGTCCACTTCTATCGGACGGGGTGTCCACCCTTAGCGGACAGGCTCGCCATCTTTAGCCGGCGGGGTTTGCGTCACTAACCGCGGAGGTCCTTAGTCGCTGCAGCGATAACCATTATCGGTTTTCCCTTTTTCCAAAAATTAAAGGATCGGTTTTCCCTTTTTCCAAAAATTAAAGGATCGGTTTTCCCTTTTTCCAAAAATTAAAGGATCGGTTTTCCCTTTTTCCAAAAATTAAAGGATCGGTTTTCCCTTTTTCCAAAAATTAAAGGATCGGTTTTCCCTTTTTCCAAAAATTAAAGGATCGGTTTTCCCTTTTTCCAAAAATTAAAGGATTGGTTTTCCGTTTTTCCAAAAAAGAACGATGAAATTGGTTTTCCCTTTTTTCCAAAAATTAAAGGATTGGTTTTCCGTTTTTCCAAAAAAGAACGATGTGCTGGATTTTCCTTCGTTTTACGTCCCATAAAAACAAGGGGGTTTTCTCGTTTAACTAGCCTTGAAAATGAGAATCTTTAAAAAACATTTTTACCTCGTGGTTGGGCTTGGCCAGGCCCAATTACACTTTATAGCTTTGATTTCGAAAACATCTGTAGCTACTCCCAATGACAAAGTGAGGGAGTTTCTACGCCTCTTTAGATACTTCCAATGACAAAGTGAGGGAGTACTCTATACTATCCGTTGACAAATCCCGATGACACGTGAGGGATATGTCGACATTTCAAGTGATGACCCTTAAGTCAAATGTTATCACTCGGGGGCTCGTGAGACCCTCGCAAAACAGGTCACATATACCATGGCTTGTGTGGCGCACTCCGTCCAGTACTTTGACCATCGTCTCATCCCGAGACTCAGTCAAAGTGGGGGCTAACTGTAGACACCTACTTTTGTCCCCATTCCCGAAAGGGAAAGGTTCGATGATGAAAACATAAATCTCCACTTGACAACGCATCTCCTATAAAATAATGAATCTCAAATCCCCTTTTCATTTCACCCGAAACCTGCTATTTATAGAAACCTGCTATTTATGGAAACCTGCTAAAAATAGTAACTGCCGTAATAGGTAGTTGTTAAAGTGGCAAGTCATAAAAGATAGAAACCTGTCAGAATTAGGTGTTGCATTCCAACATAAATCCTAAATGAGATAGAAATTGCGATAGAATCCTATTCCTAATATGATTCGAAAGTAAGAGTCACGTATTGATTAAAATCCTAACGAGCCTAGAGTTCGTAACGGGCCCAGACGCATCCCGTCACAAGGTTAATACGCACTAAAGGACTCAATTAAATCTCAAATACTTCGGATTCTAGGAATCCGAATCTGACTAAGAAAAACAGCCCAGACTCTATTTTCAACGCCTGGCTCTGGGCGCCGAAATCTTCGGCGCCCAGGCCTGGGCGCTGAAAATATCTGGTACGTGTTTTTTCCTAATTCCTCGTGGATTAGAGTTCTGCAATTCTATCTTTCCACGAACTCTTTCCTATAAATAGACCCTTAAGTTCGACGTGAAAGGGACACAACAACATACAATTATATTCTGAGTATTGACTTTAAACCCCTAAGCCTAAGCCTCACGCTGCAAAACTGATCACGCGTTCTGTCGCAATCGATCCATAAATCGAATAGAACGTATCCTGTCCCATAATTTGAGATTCGTTAAATAAAAGGAGAAATAGCAAAGTCGAAGTGGTTAGTTTTCTGAGAACCGTGACGCACCTCTCAAGGGTGCGTCGTAATGTGTCCCTTTCCATGGTTTATTTGCTTTCCTCGCCCTTTTATGAACAGTTAAACTAACTACAATCTGATTGTTCGATCACGCTTAATAAATATGATATTTTTGGGAAATTGGATTATCATGCTAGGTCCCTTAAAACAATCTAAATCAGATAATCGCGTTCGATCTAGTACTATATGTTGTATATTGATAAAATCAACTCAGATTAGTTTAATAGTTAACGCATGTCCCTTCAATTATTTATGCTGGGCTAGTAAGGATATCCTGCCTCTGGAGTTATCGAAGAGCGAGTACTCCTCTCGGTAGTTACAGTCCCCCGAACCCTCAATCTCTACCCTGCGGGTGTACGTTAAGCGATCCCCACCACCAGGGATCACAAGGGAACCTACGGCCGTCGTGGTCAAACATAATTGCACTCCCTTTATGTCACGATAACCGGGTTTTGTCAGTTTTTCTCATTGTCGTTAAAAACTGAATGGCGACTCCTATATTACTAGTCAATTGGGTGTAAACTCACAGGAAATCCAATTACACTTGATTTGACAAAAAGAAGCGTCACACCCACAAGGGACGAGGTCACGCATTAGCCTCGCGCGTTTTCGACCCCCTCACAGATGGTTTTTATCCTTAAAATCAATTTGCAACCAATAGGTGTTTAATCTATTCTTGCAAATCAACAAAACTCCAATTTTGTCATCAAAACATTGGTTATGTTTTATGGCCTTTAACCATCTAAAACATTTGAGTCTATATATGGCCTCTTACCATTTTAGGGAATCTATATTTCGTCATAGCTTTCTTACAAGTCGCAAACTCATTAATGATAATAGTTTGACTGCAAGTTGTAGGTTTCTTCATTATCTAATAGAAGAATCTCATAGTTTCATTGACCTGAACTCCATGTTTATTCACTATCTAATAGAAGAATCTCATAGTTTCAGTGACTTGAACTCTCTGCCTACTTGGGTATAGAACATCAAACAATAGAATTTCAACAGGCACTTTGAGAGTCCTTTGAATATTCTGTTCCCCTTGAAGCACTTGTAAAGTCTTCTAAGAGATGTCTATTCTTTAAAGCCACTTCTAAAGTCCTTAAAGAATAAGTGTTCGGATTTTCTGAAGAACTTCGAAAAGCCTCCGGAATGTCCGTTTATGTTTGTTGTTCGCCTCGAAGACTTTCGAGGTCTATTTTCTCCCACTTGTCATTTTGGAAACGAATCTCCAAAAGGACATTATTTCGAGCAAACAAACATTATGTTCTCAAAATTCGTGGTAGAAACAATACCCTTGTGTCTCATTTGAATAAATCACAATGAAACATATATCTATAGTTGGGCCTTAGTTTGTTGAATAACAAACACTAAGCTCCCACTGAGTTTAGCAACTCTTTAGATATAAAATTATGAAAAGATATTCTGAAATTACTTTTCAATAGCTTTGACGAATTTGGTTTAGTTTGGTGGTAGTTGAGCATTTTTTAAAAACAATTATAGGAAAAGTCTTTATGATTCATCATTGATCGAATCAAGTACTAATTGACTTCGATCATTCCAACGTAGATATTTCATATCTTATGGAGCTCGATCGTGAAATTACAACGCACAATCATTGATGATCATATTTGGTCTTAAAGTAATCATCGTCATGATCTAACATAGATCTTTATGATTTCTTGCCAAGTGGATTTTATACTTCTGAATCTTTGAACTAGCCAAACAGATTCAATATTATATCACATTGAGTAAATAAACCTATATTCACTCAAGTCCATGTGAAATAATAAAGTCATAAAATCTTTCTTTAGCTTTGAACTCTATTGTCTAGGCGTTCTAACAATAGTTCATATCTTTTGTTACTTTCAACAAGTAAGACTATCTTATCTTGAATTGATCTAAAATCAATCAACTTTCAAAAGTCCATCAAAACAGAGCTTATGAATGTTAACTTGTTGACATGGTCTAAGTAACAATGCCAAAGATTAGTGGAAATCAAATCAAGAGATTGATTTGAACCTAGTAAAGCCCTATTGTTAAAGAGTTGTTTGTTTTAATCAAGCATATTGACTCAACCAATAAATGACCATTTCATTCAAATAAACAAACAAACATAGTTTTTGTTTTTCTTGAATGTGAGTCTTTCTGTGTTTGAAGCAGAAATTTAGGTATGCTGATTATGGAACAAAATAGCCATTAAGTTCCAGCCTTTGAAAGGACTTAAAACAAACTAGATGACCCTACAACTAATGTAGCATTGCCATGCTTCATTTCCCACTTGTAGGCCACTAGTGTAGCCTAGCTTCCATTGTTTGAGTTATTACCGAAGTAAGAACCTCAAGCGGTATATGATACCAAGGAAGTTTGATTGCTAGGTCACTTCTCTTTAAACATAAACTTATAGGTAGAAACGGAATTGTAAATTCCTTTCATTTGTTCCTTTGTTTTCCTATTTCTTGTACCTTTCCTAATAGCCTTAAGAATTGAATTCTCTAGTGTTGACTTTTATACTTTGTTTAGACATGTCCAATGTCACCAACAAGGTTCTTTACCATTTTAATTTATGTTGAATATTTTGTTTCAACTAGATGATCTTACCAGAAGCTTCTAAAGTTCTCTAAGCATCGATCTATTTGAATGTCTAGGGACTAGACTCATTCGAGAATTAAATGGAAAAAATATTTTAGGTTGTTAACCATTGGTAAAGCTGAGCCTTTAAACTCAATGCTTTATGATCTCAAAACTACATTGTATTTTGAATTCACAAGTACCAATCGGTTCGCCATTCGACTTTGATACTCGAAAACAACCATAAAAGTCGCTAAAAGAAACGTACATTTTAAATCGCTCATTTTCTCTCATTTCCGTGAATCGTTCTTGGATTCACTACCAAACAAGGAAATTTACTGTTACCTTTCTAAAAGGATTTACTGCAGTGCAAGATATTTAATTATAAACAATAATTAAAACATACATTGAAGCATGCAAGGTCTAAACATTTATCATGAATAATAACTTGAAAATTAAATCAATCATGCAATTCAAACAAGTTATTTGGCATTTTATTCAAGTTATGTGTTCCGCCAGGTGTGAATAAAATGATTCCAAGATCCTAAAATCCATTGAAGAATTAAGCACATTATGTACTTAGACTCAATTCTAAAATCTTTTAGGTAAGCAAAAGCCTTTTGCTAATAGTCTAGAAACTACTCTTGGTTGATAGGTACGTCTAAGAACTTATTAGGTAAACCTATCGATTTTGCCACGGCATAAAAGGACTCCTTACTTATATCGTTGAGTTTCACCAAAACTAACATGTACTCACAATTATTTGTGTAACTTACCCCTTTAGTATCGATAAGTAACACCTCGCTATGGCGGAAACCTATTACTAAGATCGATGTAAAGGATATCCAAGTAAGTGTTATTTTGGCATGGCACCTTTTAACTCAATTTTTAAGTTTGGAACTTAAGGCTCTTACTATGTTGGTTAGATTTTAAGTGAACTAAAATCCTTAATCATGTAACATAATCAAGCCACAATCTCATGCATATTTAAGACATATTTAAAAGCAATAAATAACTTAAAGCATGCATAAGATAATTGTGATCTAGTATGGCCCGACTGTTAGGTTATGATACATATGACAATTCATAAATCATGCGCAAAAACCATAAAGCCAGGAAAACATATTATTTACACATAATCATTTAGCATAGTTTAGATGCATACTCTTTGTTGCGTGCCTTCCCTAGCTGCGCCCGAACCGAACAAGAACAAGTCTTTAGGACTCCAAGTGTCGTCCCTCCGTAGATAGTCCACAGCACGTCCGGATCCGCCTTAAGATTGACCAACTAGAATCGCCCTTAAGGTACTATTATTTTCGGCACTTTATAGGCAAATGTGTGACTGAATTTTTCTCTCAAAAACTCACTTTGAATACTTGAATTCTCTCGATGTAAATATGTGACCCTAGGCACTTATTTATAGAGTTTATGGAAAGGAATTATAATCCTATTAGAATACAAATCAATTTAATTATAATCCTACTAGGACTCTAATTAAACAAACTTTATCTATTAGGATTAGATTTAATCATATTACGAATCCCGGTAGCCTTAGGATTCGAGTAGCACACACGAGTGGCGCACAAGCACCGCACACCCGCACGCAGGCCTTGCGGCCCACGCCGAGCGCACAACGCAAGGCCCACTGTCGCAGCCTTGTCCGCGCGCGCGCCCAAGCTTCTACTGGGCCTGGCTTTTGCGCTGGGCCTGGTCGTATGCTTGGCGTGTGGTTGTTGCGCTTGGCTTGCTGGGCGATGGCCCGGCTTCGTGCTGGGCCTTCGTCTGGCAGGCCTCGTCCGATGCTAATTCGTACGATACGCTTCCGATTAAATTCTCGATTCCGGAATTCATTTCCGATACGAACAATATTCAATATTTCCGATTCCGGAATCAATTTCCGTTTCGAACAAATATTTAATATTTCCGTTTCCGGAATTATTTTCCGATTCCGATAATATTTCCGATTCTGACAATATTTCCGTTTCCGGCAATATTTCCGATTCTGGCAATATTTCCATTTCCAATAATATTTTCCGATACGTACCATGTTTCCGTTTCCGGCAACATCTACGACTTGGATAATATTTATATTTCCGATACGATCCATATTTCCGTTTCCGGCAATATCATCGTTTCCGGAGTATTCATTTCTTGCCTGTGACGATCTCAGCTCCCACTGAAACCAAGATCCGTCGATTCCGAATATCCATAGATGGAGTATTTAATGCCTTTAAATACTTGATCCGTTTACGTACTATTTGTGTGACCCTACGGGTTCAGTCAAGAGTAAGCTGTGGATTAATATCATTAATTCCACTTGAACTGAAGCGGCCTCTAGCTAGGCATTCAGCTCACTTGATCTCACTAAATTATTAACGTGTTAATTAATACTGAACCGCATTTATTAGACTTAACATTGAATGCATACTTGGACCAAGGGCATTATTTCCTTCAGTCTCCCACTTGTCCTTAGGGACAAGTGTGCATTTCCTAATTCCTTTGTCGCTCGATGCTTGCTCTTGAACATAAGGTAAGAGTTGTCATCCTTATTATGTCCAGAGGTGTTCCTCGGTTTCAGAGTTCAACTTATCAAATAAACAGATAATCATAGCCTATGATTCATCCGAGCACGGCCATGCATTTCACAGTTTCTAGCTCTCCGAGTGGCCTTGTATAACTTTTAAGCATCTCATCCCGATTTATGGGAGGACAATCCCAATCTTGCGATCTTGAGATTAGACTTCGTTTGATAGGTGATTACCTGAGCGTTGCCTTTATAGCATCCTTTTACGGTGCGACGATTGGTCAACGTCAAAGCAACCAGTTCTCAAACAAGTAATCTCAAATCACTCAGGTATTGAGGATTTAGTGTCTAATAATTTTAATGAAATTTACTTATGACAGATTTTCATCTCTTACAGTAAAGTTTCATAGGTCTTGTCCGATACTAGTCTTCCCAAAGTAAGTATCTATGCAAATGATTATGACATTGCCATGTCCACATAGTTCAAGAAACAGAACTACTAGTCATCTTGCATTCTAATCGTCTAACGTTTTCTATGCGTCCAATTTTATAGAAAACTCCGACTAGGAACCATTTTCAACCTTTGACATTCAAGTTCACTTGATAGACATTTCTTAGTCACAGGACTGGTCCTGACAGTCTATCTTGAATATATTGTCAAATTGAAGGGACTCGTCATTTAATAAACCACAAATTAAATGGAAAAATGAATTCTTTTCATTTATTGTGAATGATTAACCAATAATGTTTTACAAAGATTTAAACTCTAAAACTTTAAAACATTAAACAGGGTTATCAAAGCCATTCTCCAATATGCTTGATTCCCATAGCTGCAGTGTGCGAGTTGTGCTTCGCCTACGGCAGAGGTTTAGTCAATGGATCTGATATGTTGTCATCAGTTCCAATTTTGCTTATCTCGACTTCTTTTCTTTCAACGAACTCTCGTAGAAGGTGAAATCTACGAAGTACATGCTTAACTCTCTGGTGGTGTCTAGGCTCCTTTGCCTGTGCAATAGCTCCGTTATTATCACAATACAGGGCTATTGGTCCTTTAATGGAGGGGACTACACCAAGTTCACCTATGAACTTCCTTAGCCATATAGCTTCCTTTGCTGCTTCATGTGCAGCAATGTACTCCGCTTCAGTTGTAGAATCCGCAATGGTGCTTTGCTTAGCACTTTTCCACCTTACTGCACCTCCGTTGAGGCAGAAGACAAACCCAGACTGTGATTTGAAATCATCTTTGTCGGTTTGGAAACTTGCGTCCGTATAGCCTTTAACAATTAATTCATCATCTCCACCATAGACCAGGAAGTCATCTTTGTGCCTTTTCAGGTACTTCAGAATATTCTTGGCAGCAGTCCAATGCGCCTCTCCTGGGTCTGACTGGTATCTGCTCGTAGCACTGAGTGCGTACGCAACATCCGGGCGTGTACATATCATAGCATACATTATTGAACCAATCAATGATGCATATGGAATCCCATTCATTCGTCTACGCTCATCAAGTGTTTTTGGGCACTGATTCTTGCTTAGAGTCATTCCATGAGACATGGGTAGGTAGCCTCGCTTGGAGTCCGCCATCTTGAACCTATCAAGCACCTTATTGATATAAGTGCTTTGACTAAGTCCAATCATCCTTTTAGATCTATCTCTGTAAATCTTGATGCCCAATATGTACTGTGCTTCTCCTAGATCTTTCATCGAAAAACATTTCCCAAGCCAAATCTTGACAGAGTTCAACATAGGAATGTCATTTCCGATAAGTAATATGTCGTCGACATATAATACTAGGAAAGCAATTTTTCTCCCACTGACCTTCTTGTATACACAAGATTCGTCTGCGTTCTTGATGAAACCAAAGTCACTGACTGCTTCATCAAAACGTATATTCCAGCTCCTGGATGCCTGCTTCAATCCGTAGATTGACTTCTTTAGCTTGCATACCTTTTTAGCATTCTTTGGATCCTCAAAACCTTCAGGCTGTGTCATAAACACAGTTTCTGTTAAAACGCCGTTTAAGAAAGCAGTTTTGACATCCATCTGCCATATTTCGTAATCGTAATATGCAGCGATTGCTAACATTATCTGAATACACTTTAGCATTGCAACTGGTGAAAAGGTTTCATCGTAATCCACACCGTGGACTTGCCTGTAACCTTTTGCAACCAATCTAGCTTTGAAAACTTCAAGTTTCCCATCCTTGTCCTTTTTCAGTTTGAAAACCCATTTGCTTCCAATGGCTTGGTAGCCATCTGGCAAATCGACCAAATCCCATACTTGGTTTTCAGACATGGAGTCTAATTCAGATTGCATGGCTTCTTGCCATTGCTTGGAGCTAGGGCTCGTCATAGCTTGTTTGTAAGTCGCAGGTTCATCACTTTCAAGTAATAGAACGTCATAGCTCTCGTTCGTCAAAATACCTAAGTACCTTTCCGGTTGAGATCTATATCTTTGCGATCTACGCGGGGTAACATTTCTAGATTGACCATGATTCTCACCAGATTCTTCTAAAGATCTCTGAGTTTCATCCTGAATGTCATCTTGAGCATTCTCTAGAGTTTGTTGTTCGACTCGAATTTCTTCGAGGTCTACTTTTCTCCCACTTGTCATTTTGGAAATGTGATCTTTCTCCAAAATGACACCATCTCGAGCAACAAACACCTTGTTCTCAGATGTATTGTAGAAGTAATACCCCTTTGTTTCCTTTGGATAGCCCACAAGGATACATTTGTCAGATTTTGGATGAAGTTTGTCTGAAATTAATCGTTTGACGTATACTTCACATCCCCAAATCTTAAGAAAAGACACATTTGGAGGCTTTCCAAACCATAATTCGTATGGAGTCTTTTCGACAGCTTTAGACGGAGCTCTATTTATAGTGAGTGCAGCTGTATTTAGTGCATGTCCCCAAAATTCTAATGGAAGTTTGGCCTGACCCATCATTGACCTGACCATGTCTAGCAAGGTTCTGTTCCTCCGTTCTGACACACCGTTCCATTGTGGTGTTCCAGGAGGAGTCAATTCTGATAGAATTCCACATTCTTTCAGATGGTCATCAAATTCATAGCTCAGATATTCACCACCTCTATCAGACCGCAGTGCCTTAATCTTCTTGCCTAATTGATTCTCTACTTCACTCTGAAATTCCTTGAATTTGTCAAAGGATTCAGACTTATGCTTCATTAGGTAGACATAACCATATCTACTGAAGTCATCAGTGAAAGTGATAAAGTAGCTGAAACCACCTCTAGCATTTGTACTCATTGGTCCACATACATCTGTATGGATTAAACCCAATAGTTCATTTGCTCTTTCTCCAACTTTAGAGAAAGGTTGCTTTGTCATTTTGCCAAGTAAACATGATTCGCATTTACCATAATCCTCTAAGTCAAATGGTTCTAGAATTCCTTCCTTTTGAAGTCTTTCTAAGCGTTTCTAGTTTATATGGCCTAATCGACAATGCCACAGATAGGTGAGATCTGAATCATCCTTTTTGGCCTTTTTGGTATTTATGTTATATACTTGTTTGTCGTGATCTAATAAATAAAGTCCATTGACTAATCTAGCAGATCCATAAAACATCTCTTTAAAATAAAACGAACAACTATTGTCTTTTATTAAAAAGGAAAATCCCTTAGCATCTAAGCAAGAAACTGAAATGATGTTTTTAGTAAGACTTGGAACATGGAAACACTCTTCCAGTTCCAAAACTAGCCCGGAGGGCAACGACAAATAGTAAGTTCCTACAGCTAATGCAGCAATCCGTGCTCCATTTCCCACTCGTAGGTCGACTTCACCCTTGCTTAACTTTCTACTTCTTCTTAGTCCCTGTGGATTGGAACATAAGTGTGAGCCACAACCTGTATCTAATACCCAAGAAGTTGAATTAGCAAGTATACAGTCTATAACGAAAATACCTGAAGATGGAACGACTGTTCCGTTCTTTTGATCTTCCTTTAGCTTCAAGCAATCTCTCTTCCAATGCCCCTTCTTCTTGCAGTAGAAGCATTCGGATTCAGAAGTGGGTTGACTGACCTTCCTCTTTACAGATTTGGCGCCAGTTTGCTTAGTTGGGCTGGCCTTGTTGCCACCTTTCTTAGCATTCCTCTTCTTTCCAGATTTCTTGAACTTGCCCCCACGCACCATAAGCACATCCTGCTTATCACTTTTGAGCGTCTTTTCAGCGGTCTTCAGCATACCGTGAAGCTCAGTGAGCGTTTTGTCCAGACTATTCATACTGTAGTTCAGTTTGAACTGATCATACCCGCTATGAAGAGAATGGAGGATGGTGTCTATAGCCATTTCCTGAGAAAATTGCTGATCCAGCCGACTCATATTCTCAATGAGTCCAATCATTTTGAGAACATGTGGACTTACGGGCTCGCCTTTCTTAAGCTTGGTCTCAAGAATTTGCCTATGAGTCTCGAATCTTTCGACTCGAGCCAGATCTTGGAACATGTTCTTCAACTCACTGATGATTGTGAAAGCATCTGAGTTGATGAACGTTTTCTGCAGATCCGCACTCATGGTGGCGAGCATTAGACATTTCACATCCTTGTTGGCATCAATCCAACGATTGAGGGCTGCCTGAGTGACCCCGTCGCCTGCGGCTTCGGGCATCGCCTCTTCTAGGACATACTCCTTTTCTTCCTGCATAAGAACTATTTGCAAGTTCCTTTGCCAGTCAAGGAAGTTCTTCCCGTTCAACTTCTCCTTTTCGAGAATTGATCGAATGTTGAATGAATTGTTGTTTGCCATATTTAAAACTACAATTGAAAAGAATAAACAAATAAATAACCATTCACAGTTTCTCTTAATAAACTTAAATTCTAGCATACATGCATAATTCAATGTTTATTAAGCATTTTATTCAAGTTATGTGTTCCGGCAGGTGTGAATAAAATGATTCCAAGATCCTAAAATCATTGAAGAACTAAGCACAGTTTGTCGACTTAATCCTAAAACATCTTAGGTAAGCAAAGCCTTTTGCTAATAGTCTAGAAACTACTCTTGGTTGATAGGTACGTCTAAGAACTTATTAGGTAAACCTATCGATTTTGCCACGACATAAAAGGACTCCTTACTTATATCGTTGAGTTTCATCAAAACTAACATGTACTCACAATTATTTGTGTACCTTGCCCCTTTAGGACCAATAAGTAACACCTCGCTGAGCGAAAACTATTACTAGATTGATGTAAAGGATATCCAAGCAAGTGTATATTTTGGCATGGCACCTTTTAACTCAATTTTTAAGTTTGGAACTTAAGGCTCTTACTATGTTGGTTAGATTTTAAGTGAACTAAAATCCTTAATCATGCAACATAATCAAGCTTTTGATCTCATGCATTTTAAGACATATTTAAAAGCAATAAATAACTTAAAACATGCATAAGACAAATGTGATCTAGTATGGCCCGACTTCATCTTGAAGCTTTAACTTCAAAGTCCGTCTTGAAAATCTCCGTGGGAGGCACCATTTTCTTCAAATAGGATAAGCTATAATTAAAACTAATTACAACTATTTGATGGTACGCATACCATATTTGAATTGAAAAACAACTTTGGTACTTTAGACCAATTACATTCAAATTAATGGTACGCAGACCATATTTTCTATCCTATTTGGGCCATACTAGTCACTTCATAACCTGCAAAACAGTACATATACAATATATACCATTCACCCATTCATTATCATGAATGGCCCACATAGCTGGTTAATAAAACACATTATGCATCACGTAAACATTTGCAGTAATTAATCAAGGGCACCAATAATCTACCAATTATTCAGTCGTTATTAATTCTAATCAAGTTGTTTTAACCTTAAGGATTTGTAGACCTAATCAAGAGTTTATGACTAAAAGCGCTCCCACTTAAACCAATAAATTCATATGCTTTACTAATTTTAAACATAAAAATGTATTTCTAGTCTAACCGGAAACATACAAATTTAATTAAAATTTAAAGCTCATATAAATTTATAATTGAATCCAAAAAGTTTAATTTAATTTCAGTCGTATTTAAATTAATTCATGATTTTAATTTTAGTAAAATAATTAGAATAAATAAAATTTATTATAATTACAATATTCAAAATTAAAATCCAAGAAAATAATTTAAATTATTAATTTTAAAATTAATTAAAATTACGTAAACTGAAAATTTCAAATTAAAATTTCAAAACGATCTAATCGTAACGCAACAACCTCACGCATCGCACGCCCATGGGCCACACGCACACAGCCATCGCTGGCCATGTGCGCGCAACCCATGCGCTGCGTCGCATCGCTGCTGCTGCTCTCCTTCGCAAGGCTCCACGCGAGCTGGTGCTCGTTGCGCGTGCGCCATCGCTCGCTGCGTTCGCTCGCCAGCGCTCGCTTTATGCGGGCCAGCGCTCGTTGCGCGCTATTGCCAGCGCTCGCTTTGTGCGAGCCAGCGCTTGCTGCGCGCGCTCGATCCTGCGAGCCATCGCTCGCTGCGCGAGGCATCGACGCTGGGCGGAGCACTCGTGGCACGCGAGCTTACACTCGCTGCGCGCGAGGCTCCGTGCGCTTGCGAGAGGAAGTGCGCGTTGTGGCGCAGCTCGCTTGCTGCCCACACGCGACTGTTGTGCCTGCTTTCGCCCTCGCCCATTCGTCCATTGCTCACGGCCCACGACACAAGGCAGGGCTGCTGCCTTGTGCTCGTGCACCATGGCCTTGCTCATTGCATTCGTGCCGCATGGGCGACGAGCTCCCTTGCTCGTCGTCACATGCCCGCACTATACAACGCCCCTTAAGGATAACACGTAGCGTCCATTGCTTTGTGCGTGCAAGTTATATGAGCGAATCGCATAAAATTTAAAAAATTTATATTTAAAATTAATGACAAATTAATAAATAATATTAATTTCATAATTTTAGGGCGAAAAATCGAAAATTTATTATTCAATTGATTTCCGATTAACATGGATTCAAGTCTAGGTCATAAAAATTTAAAATTTATCATAAATTTACAATTTTTATGGTGGTTTTTAATCATAGGTATCTAATTAAATTATAATTAATTATGAAAATCAAATTTATTCTAAATTATTCTAATTTTCAACAAATTAATCATAATTACAAATTAGATTGCATAATTAACAAGGCCAGGCATTCAAACTTGTTAAACATATACAGTAGGTCAATCAAAAATTCAAGATTTATCAACAAGAATCGCAAATATTTAATTTAACATCTTAAATTTACGAAATTTTGCATTCGAAAAACTAAAACCTCCGAAAAGTCATAGTTAGGCTTCGATTTTGAGAATTCTGGGTTCGGCAAAATTTTAAGCTATAATTAAACTAATTACAACTATTTGATGGTACGTAGACCATATTTGAATTGAAAAACAAATTTGGTGCTTTTAGATCAATTACATTCAAATTAATGGTACGCATACCATATTTTCTATCCTATTTGGGCCATACTAGTCACTTCATAACCTGCAAAACAGTACATATACAATATATACCATTCACCCATTCATTATCATGAATGGCCCACATAGACTTTGTTAGTAAAAACACATTGTATGCATCACATAAATATTTGCAGCAATTAATCAAAGGCACCAATAATCTACCAATTATTCAGTCCTTATTAATTCTAATCAAGTTGTTTAACCTTAAAGGATTTGTAGACCTAATCAAGAGTTTATGACTAAAATTCCTCCCACTTAAACCAATAAATTCATATGCTTTACTAATTTTAAACATAAAAATGTATTTCTAGTCTAACCGGAAACATACAAATTTAATTAAAATTTAAAGCTCATATAAATTTATAATTGAATCCACTTATTTAATTTATTTCAGTTGAATATAACGAATTTAAACTAATTCAAGGTTTAATTTTAGTAAAATAATTAGTATAAATTAAAATTTATAATAATTATAATAATCAAAATTAAATCCCGAGAAAACAATTTAAATTATTAATTTTAAAATTAATTAAAATTACTCGAACTGAAAATCTCAAATTAAAATTTAAAACGCGGCAATCATAACACGACGAGCACTTGGGCTTGCGCCCAAGCCCCGTCGAGTGTTCGTGTAGCAATACGCAAGCAGGCCACACGCAACGCACCAGTGCAGGCCACGCTGCGCGCGCCCGCTCGCTCGTCGCGCCTGCTTGCCTCGCGTCTGCTTGCTTGCTGGGCGTGGCAGCGCGCGCTGTGGCGCAGCGCGCTTGCTGCCCACACGCGTCTGCCCGATGGCTTGCTCCTTGGCCCTTCGCCCTTGCCCACTCGCCCATATGCGCACAGCACTCGACACAGGGCAGCGTGCTGCCTTGTGCTCGTGTGCCATGGCTCTTGCTCGTTGCATCGTACCGCATGGGCGACGAGCTCCCTTGCTCGTCGTCGCATGCCCGCACTATACAACACCCCTTAAGGGTAACACGTAGCGTCCATTGCTTTGTGCGTGCAAGTTTTATGAGCGAATTGCATAAAAATTAAAACTTTTATTTCAGAAATTAATGACAAATTAATAATTCATATTAATTTCATAATTTTAGGGCGAAAAATCGAAAATTTATTAATCAATTAATTTCCGATTAACATGGATTCAAATCTAGGTCATTAAAATTAAAATTTTAACATAAATTAACAATTTTTATGGTGGATTTGAATCATTGGTACCTAATTAAATTATTAATTAATCATGAAAATCAAATCCATTCTAAATTATTCGAATTTCAACAAATTAATCATAATTACAAATTAGGTTGTATTATTAACAAGTCTAGGCATTCATAATTGTTAAACATATACAGTAGGTCAATCAAAAACTCAAGATTTATCAACAAGAATCGCAAATACTTAATTTAACATCTTAAATTTACAAACTTTTGCGTTCGAAAAACTAAAACCTCCGAAAAGTCATAGTTAGGCTTCGAATTTAGGAATTCTGGGTTCGGCCGAAAAAAACTACTTTTGTCAAAATTTTAGAATGCCTTTTACATGCGAAATTGACACAAAAATCACTCGATTTGGTTGAGTAACGAAGAAACTGCCGAAAAACTGCGTACATATAATTAAATAAACGCAATTTGCAATTAATTACGAAAATTAATCACCCCTTTAATTCTTTGCAAATTTGTAAAATTTAACCATGTTCATGCAATTTAGATTATGAAAATAATAAGAGGCTCGTGATACCACTGTTAGGTTATGATACATATGAATAAACATAAATCATGCGGAAAAACCATAAAGCCAGGAAACATATTATTTACACATAATCATTTAGCATAATTCAGATGCATACACTTTGTAGCGTGCCCTCCCTAGCTGCGCCCGAACCGAACAAGAACAAGTCTTTAGGACTCCAAGTGTCGTCCCTCCGTAGATAGTCCACAGCACGTCCGGATCCGCCTTAAGCTTGACCAACTAGAATCGCCCTTAAGGTTACTAGGATTTTCGGCTATTTGGGTTGCAAGTGTTTGGCTGATTTTTGCTTGAAAATCTTACCTTTTGAATACTTCAAATCTCGATATAAATATGTGACCCTAGGCACCTATTTATAGAGTTTATGGAAAGGAATTATAATCCTACTAGGATGTGGATTTATTAATTAGAATCCTATTAGAACTCTAAATAATAAATTTAATCTTTTAGGATTAGGATTTAATCAATGCACGAATTCCGATAGGATTAGGATTCGTTACGAATACGAGCACACGCACACGCATGCACGCCCGCACGCAGGCCTTGCGGCCCACGCCGAGCGCACAGCGCATGCGGCCTCGCAGCCCATGGGCTTCGTGCGCGCCCGCCATTGCTTGGCTGGGCCTGGCCTTGTGCTGGGCCTGGTCGAGCACTTGGCGTGCGGCTTGCTGGGCGTTGGCCTGGCCTCGTGTTGGGCCTTCGTCTAGCAAGCCTCGTCCGATGCTAATTCGTACGATACGCTTTCCGATTAAATTCCCGATTCCGGAATTCATTTCCGATACGAACAATATTTAATATTTCCGATTCCGGAATTAATTTCCGTTTCGAACAAATATTTAATATTTCCGTTTCCGGAATTATTTTCCGATTCCGATAATATTTCCGATTCTGACAATATTTCCGTTTCCGGCAATATTTCCGATTCCGGCAATATTTCCATTTCCGATAATATTTCCCGATACGTACCATGTTTCCGTTTCCGGCAACATCTACGACTTGGATAATATTTATATTTCCGATACGATCCATATTTCCGTTTCCGGCAATATCATCGTTTCCGGAGTATTCATTTCTTGCCTGTGACGATCTCAGCTCCCACTGAAACCAAGATCCGTCGATTCCGAATATCCATAGTTGCAGTATTTAATGCCATTAAATACTTGATCCGTTTACGTACTATTTGTGTGACCCTACGGGTTCAGTCAAGAGTAAGCTGTGGATTAATATCATTAATTCCACTTAAACTGAAGCGGCCTCTAGCTAGGCATTCAGCTCACTTGATCTCACTGAATTATTAACTTGTTAATTAATACTGAACCGCATTTATTAGACTTAATATTATATGCATACTTGGACCAAGGGCATTATTTCCTTCAGCTGACACATATCATGTTTGCTGATGATTTGCTGCTATTTGCTAGAGGTGATCTTGTCTCCCTGCAACTTCTGTTTAAAGCTTTTAATGAGTTTTCCAAGGCTTCTGGTTTAGAAGCAAATATGGAGAAAACTGAGATTTATTTCTCTGGGGTGCCTTTGT
Source organism: Spinacia oleracea (assembly GCF_020520425.1). NCBI lineage: Eukaryota > Viridiplantae > Streptophyta > Magnoliopsida > Caryophyllales > Amaranthaceae > Spinacia > Spinacia oleracea. The sequence continues at coordinate 45,885,541 of NC_079488.1, forward strand.
GGGAACAGGATGCTATCATGGCCTCTCTTGGTATTTCTAAAGGTTCATTGCCTTTTAGATACTTGGGTGTTCCATTATCTAGCTCTAAACTCACAATCAGTCAGTGGAAGCCCCTTATTGACAAATTTCATGCCAGAGTTTCTTCTTGGGTGGCAAAGAAGCTCTCCTATGCTTGCAGAATACAACTGGTTAAGGTTATCCTGTTTAGCCTTCAAACTTACTGGAGTCAGATTTTTATGCTGCCAAAAAAGGTTGTGAGAGAACTTGAGAGGATCTGCAGAACTTACCTTTGGACTGGTGATACCAAAACTTCTAGAAAAGCTCCTATTGCTTGGGACTCTATCTGCAGACCAAGAGTTGCTGGTGGGAAAAATGTTAAAAACTTTCATCTATGGAACAAAGCTGCCATTCTAAAGCTTCTTTGGGTTTTAGCTTTCAAACCTGATGCACTCTGGGTCAAATGGGTGAATGCTTACTACATTAAAGGTAAAGACCTGTTTACTATGGCTTTACCTGTTTCTGCTTCTTGGATTCTTAAGAAGATTTGGGGTAGTAGAGAAACTGTGGAAAATGACTCTGTGTGTAAGCATATTTTCTTCTCTGGTCAGTATTCAATTAGGAAAATGTATCAAGGTCTACTTGGTCAATTTCCTAAGGTACAATGGAGAAGAGTTTTGTGTAATAGTTCTACCAGTCCAAAGAGCTTATTTATTCTCTTGCTTGCACTTCATAGCAGACTGCCTACTAAGGATAGGATCCTGTAGTGGGGGATTGTTACTGATGGCTTGTGTAGTTTTTGTGGTAGTGAGCTGGAATCTACTCAACATCTATTTTTTCAGTGTAGTTTCTCTAAGCAAGTGTGGCAGAAGTTCTTACAAGGTCTTCACATTAGCAGAGCTGTGCAGAATTTTGATCAAGAGGTCCAATTTGCAATTAGAATGAGTAAGAACACTACTGTTGTTAGCAAGCTGTTTCTTGCTGGCTTTGCTGAAACTGTGTATGGGTTGTGGTTGCAGAGGAACCAAAGAGTGTTTGCTGGACACATTCAAACTGCTGAGCAGATTAGTAGGGATGTAATCTTTCGAGTTGCCTGTAGATGCAGGGATTCTGATTTACATTTATTGCTGTTTTGATTTTGCTTAGGCAGCTTTGAGTTTTTGTTGCTTGTTAGTGGTCCTGTTGGGGACTTGGTGTACTGGTGTTGCTTGTACTCTTGAGTTGTTGCTCTTCTCCTTTTGGTAATATAATCTATATTTGCCAAAAAAAAAATTATTACATCAAAACTTCATTGGTACGCAGACCATATTTAAAACTTTACATTCAAAGATAAAATGGTACGCATACCGTATTTAACTATCCTAGATTGACCATACTAGTCACCTTCACTACCTGCAATATATAAAATAATATCTATGCATTCATCCATTCGTGTCCTAAAACGAATGACCCAAGTAAATATGAAAGTATTTACATGATTTAATAAAAAATCACGTTCACGTAAACGCGTCCTAAAAGATTAATCAATTCCGAATTATTAATCCTTAGAATTATTCTAATCAAAATTTAATTTAATTAAAATAAAGGTGCCCTACGAAAAATAATTAAAATTAATTATTTTCAATAATTTTATTTAAACGGCTCCCACTTAAACCAATATTTAATTTGAACTTTATAATTTTAAATATTTAAACCCGCGGCCCGGCCCAAGTCAAATAAAATAAAATAATCAAAAAGTCCATTGTTAGCCCCTTCGTGCTAAAATAAGCCCAAAGCCCCAAAATTGAGCCTTGAAATAAAACGAAGCAAAAACTACACAATCATGTGCATCGTGGGCTAGGCGAGTGCCCAGCCCATCGACGCGCAGTGTCATCGTAGCATCGCACACACGCGAGGGCACAAGGCCCAACTCGCAGGCACGAAGCATCGTAGCAGCGCATAGGCTTGCTCTCCCATGCCCGCTGCCTGCTGCTCTCGTCGCTGCTCAGTGCCTCAGCCCAGCGTTGCTGGCCTTGATGTGTGGCGTGCCGCGAGCTCGCCCAAGGGCTTCACCCAGCTCAGCGCGCACCCACTGCCTTGTCGCACCAATCACGCAATGCACACAAGGCCAGCGCCTATGCTGCCTTCGTGTGCGCGCTTCCCCTTTCGTCTCGCACTGGCAGCAGCCCTTGCTTCGTGTAAGTGGCTTGCTGTCTGATCATTATTTAAAATAAAAAAAACAATTTCTAATATCCGAAACGAAAATTGCAAGAAAAATTATTTTTCAAAATATTAACAAAATTAATCGTTTTTATTACGAAAAATAATGTATTGAGTGATTTTATTAAATTTCAAACAATCAAATTCGTGAAATTTATAAATCTTGGCTAACATATATTCAAATTTAACGTACGATGAACATCAACAAAAATTTTAATGATTTTGATAATTCAATCCAAAACTTTAAATCGTTCTAAACATTTAAAAATTAGATTTTTATCAAATTTGGTTTAAGTGATTGATTAAAATTAACGAATCCAATCAAAATTTTAATCCATGAATTTTTAAATCTGCCATTTAAACATGAAAATCATATTCCCCTTCTCACCTAAACGAATTTTCATATCTAACCAATTAACAAAACTAATTTTCGATCCAAAATTCATTAAATTAGGTAAAAATTAAAATTAGGGTTCATAGTTAATATTCATGGACGAAAACATTACCATAAGTCTGTAATATACCCAAGAACAGTATGGAAAATTTTCAATTAATTCCGAGTTCATTAGGTCGAGCAATTGATTGAAGAAGTTTCCAAATTTAACGATTTAATTCATTAATTAACAAAAACGCCCAAAAAACCGCACTTCGGGGCCTATTTTTGAGATTATTCCCATGACTTGATCTTAAAACGCCATTTCCAATCATATTAGGGTCAGAAAAATTGAAATTTCGACACTTTACGAACACAGCAGCTTTTCAACGATTCATCCAATAATCAAGAAAAACATTCGAAAAGTTACGAATTAATTCTAAAAATTCCGAAATAATAACATGCTAATAACTACTTTTAATACATGTTACTCATGATACAACTGTAGGGGTTTACAGTTAAATACATAATATGATAGCGGAACAACCCAAAGCCAGGAAGCATGTATAAAGTACAAATTAAGCAATACTTACGTTTGTAGCGTGCTTTCCCTAGTTCAACGAATCACGAACACGAAAAAGAAATCCAGATTCCGTTCCTCCACTTGGTGTTGGAATTTAAAGATGGAAAAGTGCGCCGAAAACCTGCCAGGTTTTCGAAAACCGGCAGGTTTCGAGCGCAAGTGGATAATCGGAATTAAAAGGTCTTTTTAAAGGTGCACTGAAAACCGGACGGTTTTGATAAACTGGCAGGTTTTGAGAAAGGTGTGGGTTATGAAGGTTTTTTTTGGTTGAACTCGAAACCGACCGGTTTTGAGAAACCGGCCGGTTTTGAGATCATTCCTTTGGTTTGTCCGGTTTCTATCTTCTCTTTGGATTCCTCTTTGATGATGGTCTTTAAGTATGATTCATGGACAATTATCATTCTGATTACGGTGATTAAGTTGGTCCTTTATTTCTCTTGATTATGGGGGTTATAAACCCTTCATTATCATGGGTTTAATTGGTTGTTCAATGTCATTGGATTCCTTTGAGTCCTTTGATTGATTTGGTTGTTTTATCTCCTCCACTAATCATTCATATACTCTTCATTTTCTGAGTTTGTGGAATATAGATTGATCTCTTCTTCTCTTCTTTCCTTTCTCTTTGTTTTGAATGGAAGACTTTTGGTTCATGATTAAGTCATTATTATTCTTATCTCTTCAAACCTCTTCATTCTAATTCATTTGGGCATAAGTTTATGTGGCTCCATCTCATCACCTAAAAGTTCCTTTGTGTGTTGAGAGTTGTGTAAACCTTAGGGAACGAATCGGTGAATACAATTATGCACCCCGGTTGCACCGAATCTCGTTTTCAAGGCAGTGGTTGGTTACCACGGCGCAACGATTTCCTAAACACGTTTTTATTCTTATTCTAGTATTTTGCCTTGAAAACCCAATTATTACAACACTTTGAAAACGATATATATTTCAATGGCTAAAAACTTTTTTATAATTTGTGAGGAAATTTATATTAGTGAGTGTGAGTGAAAGATATTGGAAATTTAGAGGGTTTTCAAGGAGGTTTTTCATTTACGTTTTTCTAGGAGCAGACTCAAATATTGAACACGATTGAGGGTCATCCGTGGTCCGATCTTCCTGAAATTTTGAGACAATATCCGGGACATCTTGGACTTGATTTTCATTGGTTGGATTTCCAATTGATGATCTGGATTGCCAGTTACAAGTTCAACAACGAACCTGATTTTTCTGGATAAGAAAAATCAAAGGTGATGTCTTGGAGAAGATGATTGAAGAATGGTGGTCATTATATCGTGATGGAGGATTGATTGAAGATTTTGGAATGTCATACGATACGCATCCTTGATTTAATATCAAGGGATTTTCATTCTAAACTACTTCTTTTAATAATTTATTATTATAACATGTTCATTTCTAGTATCCATTTCAACAAATTATATTTGGTGAAGTTGAAAATTTTAAAATTGATTTTTATATTGTCAAATAATGTTTGTTGGAATGATTACTAGAAAGTAGGGGATTTGAATTACTTATGACGTACGAACATGTTGTTGCATTCTCTATTTTACTTTGGTTTCATGCATGTTTAATTTCATGAGAAGACCTTAGTTTTATTAGAAGTATGCTTTTAGTCTTTTAAAGACTAACATGATTATTGTGCATTGTCATATTTTCCTTGGTGGAGGAACTTTGGGCTTGGTGTAAGTAGTTCTAATAGTGACTAGTAGCCTTTGTACGTTGTCATTTCTAGCGTTAATTTTTCATGGTAATACTGGTGCATATTTATGATTCCAAGTTCTTGTTTATTACTATGAATATTGGGTATGTAACATAATCGTTAATGGTTTCTTATGCTTTGTTGGAAATATGCATAATTAATTTCTTGGAGTTTTTTGTGTACCCAATGGAGCAAGTTATCATAAGCTTGTGATGACCCCTAGAATATAAGTGTTTGAGTTTGTGGAAGCAAACTATGTTGAACCCTTTTTCTTGGAATATGTTGATTGGATTTTTACGTGTAATATTTTCCTTGGATGTATACCTAATTATTCAAGTTATTACACCATTGGGATTTGGACCATTAATCTTGTCATGATTAGTATGGTGTTGTTTAATGAATTTTCTATGGTTGAGACTAAATAGACTTTTTATTCTCGCATTGTGTTGGTGTTGGAATTTCATTAAATTTTCCCAAAAGTTTTGAGACTTGAGTTTTAAGGGTTGATGGAACATTAATTTTATGGGAAATGTTGAGTACGTAATTTTATTATGTTATTTCTCATAATCTAAACCTTGTTGAGTGATCATTTTATGATCGTAATTTTGGGCTTATAATTTCCATGTGGGGGGTTGTAATTGTATGCTCATTTATCTTGAGAGTTTCTCTTGGGAAACCTTTAGACGCTATCTGTTATTTGGAAAGTGATTGTGAGTCTAAGTCATCATTTCCGAAGTTTTGAAATTAGGTGTCATACAAATGAGACCTTTAATTCCATTATGTGGGAAGTGCCTAATATTTCAATATTGGACTAGCTTTCTTGGTCCTTGTATTACTTGAGGGTACTCGTAGGTGTTTTTATGCGTTTAAATCCATGACTTTTTGGGTGCCCATCTTTTGATGAGTCTTGGTATGTATTTTATTTGAGTATTCCCATTTTAACGGTAATTCTTCTTTTAGCATGTCTGTCCATGATGCAATTAGTTTTTGGCTATGCACGTTGAGATTAAAGTGTCTCTTGCTTTATTGTTCTATTTTCTTCTAATTCTTTTGTTAGTAGTGAACAAGTTGAATTTAGAAGAGACTTGAAGTTAGTGTTTTCAAAGCAGGAGAATTGTCCGTTATGCTAAAAGACATTTTTATGTATGCCTTGAATTTGTGTTGGGTTTTCGATTCCTATGAGTAAGACCTTAATTATGTGATTTTTCAATGGAGACTTTGTGTTGTTAACCTTTGAGAGGGAACTATTTGGAGTAAGTTAAGCTTACTTAATAGTTTCGCAACCTACCTAAGTAATGTGAATATCTAGATGTTTTCTTGAAAGGGTTTGTTGACTATTCACCGGATGGTTATTAGGAGTTTCTAGGATATACTTGGTTTTTGGGGAACCTTATCAAAGTAAGGGATTGAGGTTTTGTTATTCTTATTATTTTGGGAACAAGTGTTATATTACTTAGATTTTTAAGTGGTGTGACTTTCATTCCTATATTGCATGCTCTTTAGTCAAAGGTATGAAAAGTGATTGTTCTAAGTGGTAAAACCATGAGTTTTGAGTTCCCATGCTTGAGGATAAGAATTATGTGTTTATGGAATTCATTATGTGTGTTGAGGCTATCACCTTTGTAATGGGTAATGTGCCTTATCAATATCTTGATGCATATTGATTGTGTAGAATTTGAATTCTTATAGTTGTTTAGATTAATGACTTGGGTGGAGAATTTTAATTCGTAGTTTTCCAAGGGGGTAATATGTTTGGTTGTTTTACTCGATATGTGGGTGATATGCTCAAGTTAGTTTTACATCACATGTTGAATATTGGCTTTCAAACTTCATTGAATTCCATGTCTTCTCCCTTGAAAGTTGAAAGTGTTATTTAAGTAAATAGTTTTGAGTAATATATGAAAACAAATATTTGATTTTCATAGTAATCCATTTTCTTAATTTTTGAGAAGAATTGTGAAAATATAAAATCATATCATTTGTGGGTGTGTGGAATGTACTATTTAGCATCAACCTTTAAAAGGACCTAAAACGTGATTTAGGTTGTGTACGCTAATATTTTTTTCACTATGATAATGACATGTATTGTTGGTATTTTGACATAGAAATTATTTGTGAATTTTCTGTGAAATAATTAACTTGTTATATTTTCACAAATTTTATAGTGAACGTGTACTTCATCTTTCCAAAGTACCATGGATAAGGTACAATGATCTTCATTTGCAATGTTTTTGAGGTATGTTACTTTGAAGTTTACGATGCAAATTTTAGAGTTTGATATTGATAAAGTACTTTTACTAAGAGAGTCTATGTGGATTTTGAGGATCATACTTTATAAAAGAATTTTTTGTAAAAGAGAGTTGTACTAAATTGTCCCATCAAATTTAATTTGTTTTGGTTGAACCAAGAACAAAGTGTTTTATGATTTCTAACCCATGTGTGCTTTTGAGCGAGCATATATTATCCTTGTTTGTGGTTATATTTCTAACAGAAATTGAAATGCAAGGTACGCACTATGGTAAGAAGATATAATTGGGACATGTAATGATCCTTGATGATTGAAATGTCGAGGCGGATAGTCTTCATGCCCATTTTAGTAGAGTAACAAACATTACTTGCTTATCCCTATGGCAGGTGTTGTAATATAATGCTTGAATGAGGTTAAGTCTTTGAACTCTTAATGGTAAAGTGATAGTTGAGATGCACATTAGAGAACCACCGGTTGTATGAGGGTTGAGTTGTATAAACTCTTAATGAATCTAACATATTGAAATGGACGCATTCAACTTGTAGATTCACCAACAAAATTATTTGAGAGGTTGAACATTATATTATGTTCTTAATGAATCTATGGTATTGTGGGGGTTAATATAGCTACGGGGTAACTCTTGATGGTTCAATAAAAGTGAACATACTTTAACCCTATTGACTAAGTGCTATTTTGAGAAGCACTTGAGGATTCACCTACGTGGTTGTGAAGACTCGCCATCTTCTATGGAAACTTGGGCGGTTTCCTAGAGCTTCCATGAGAACTAAGGTAAACGCATTGCTTAAAACGCGTACACTTTGCGGAGTCCACATAATGTTTGGAGTAAGGTATGTGTTGTGGGGGCGTGACTTAAATCTTAGAGTTTAGAATTTAGTCCACTCTTTGATCAAGAACTTGAGGGTTTCAAGGTTCGTCCACCCTTGGGTTTGTAAGTCATAATTCACTTCACTAAGCATTTGGTTTCAATTTACTTTATGTAACACCAAGTGTTATGTATTAAGCTCCTCTTATTCCCAAAATTTTTCCCTTTCATTTGGTATCTTTTCTCATCTTTAGTGGGGAGTTGTTGGAATTTAAAGATGGAAAAGTGCGCCGAAAACCTGCCAGGTTTTCCAAAACCGGCGGGTTTCGAGCGCAAGTGGAAAATCGGAATTAAAAGGTCTTTTTAAAGGTGCACTGAAAACCGGCCGGTTATGAAAATCGACAGGTTTTGAGAGCAGTGTGGTTTATGAAGGTTTTTTTGGTTGAACTCGGAACCGAGCGGTTTTGAGATCATTCCTTTGGTTTGTCCGTTTTTTGATCTTCTCTTTGGATTCCTCTTTGATGATGGCCTTTTAAGTATGTTTTATGGACAATTATCATTTGATTATGACGATTAAGTTTGTCCTTTATTTCTCTTGATTATGGGGGTTATAAACCCTTCATTATCATGGGTTTAATTGGTTGTTCAATGTCATTGGTTTCCTTTGAGTCATTTGATTTCTTTGGTTGTTTTATCTCCTCCACTAATCATTTATATACTCTTCATTTTCTGAGTTTGTGGAATATAGATTCATCTCTTCTTCTCTTCCTTCCTTTCTCTTTGTTTTGGATGGAAGACTTTTGGTTCATGATAATTAAGTCATTATTATTCTTATCTCTTCAAACCTCTTCATTCTTAATCATTTGGGCATAAGTTTATGTAGCTCCATCTCATCACCCAAAAGTGCCTTTGTGTGTTGAGAGTTGTGTAAACCTTAGGTAACGAATATGTGAATACAATTGTGCACCCCGATCGCACTGAATCTCGTTTTCAAGGCAGTGGTTTGGTTACCACGGCGCAACGATTTCCTAAACACGTTCTTATTCTTATTCTAGTATTTTCCTTGAAAACCCAATTATTACAACACTTGGTTTAACGACACGTTCCTCCTTGATGCTTGCTTCAATCCATAAATTGATTTCTTGTATATACAAGTTTTGATGAAGCAATCAGTGACTTTGGCTTCGTCAAGAATGCTGACGAATCTTGTGTATACAAGAAGGTCAGTGGGAGCAAGATTGCTTTCCTAGTATTATATGTCGATGAAATATTACTTATCGATAATGATATTCCTATGTTGAACACTGTAAAGATTTGGCTTGGGAAATGTTTTTCGATGAAGGATCTAGGAGAACCGCAATACATATTGGGCATCAAGATCTACAAAGATAGATCCAAGAAGATGATTGGACTTAGTTAGAGCACTTACATCAATAAGGTGCTTGATAGGTTCAAGATGGTTGACTCCAAGAGAGGATACCTACCTATGTCTCATGGAATGACTCTTAGAAAGACTCAGTGTCCAAAGACACCAGATGAGCGAAGACAAATGAGTGGTATTCCATATGCATCATTGATTGGTTCAATAATGTATGCTATGATATGTACACGCCCGGATTTTCATATGCACTCAGTGCTACGAGTAGATACTAGTCAGACCTAGTAGAGGAACATTGGACTTCTGCCAAGAACATTATGAAGTACCTAAAAAGGCACAAAGATGATTTTCTGGTCTATGGTGGATATGATGAATTAATTGTTAAAGGTTATACAGACGCAAGTTTCCAAACCGACAAAGATGATTTCATATTACAGTCTGGGTTTGTCTTCCCCCTCAACGGAGGTGCAACGGAGGTGAAATCGGAAATATTACCGGAAACGTAACTATTGTTCAAATCAGAAATAAATTCCGGAATCGGAAAACGAATCGGAAGCACGACGAGCGACAGGCCGGCACGCGAGCCAGCCCATTGCTCGACAAGCAAGCCTGCGAGGCTCGACAGGCCAACGCCAAGCACAAGGCCTAGCGCCAACACCGAGCGCAAAGCCCAGCGCTCAGCAAGGCCTGCGCGTGTGGGCTTGGGCGGCAAGGCAAGCGCCAAGGTTGCTGCCCGCATGGCTCATGGGCTTGGGCGACAAGTAGATTGGGCCACAAGCTAACCGTTTTCCCTATCTACTTAGTTTAGAACTTTATGATAATCCTAATACCTAAGTATTTGAGATTAACTTAAATCCGGGTTTTAGTAAATCTAATCCTAGTAGGACATGACTACACTATTCCCCTATAAATACATGACCCACGATCATTAATATGTATGATACATAACAAGTTGAATTCAATAAATTCAATAACTTGGCCTATCAGTTATTATATTGTGAGTTCCCGAGTGCATAAAACCTTAGATTATATCCTAGTTGGTTGAACCTAAGGCGGATATGAACCTGTTGTAGACTATCTACGGAGGGGCGACCTTTGGAGCTCTATACTTCCGTTTGTTCGGTTGGGAAGCAGCTAGGGAAGGCACGCATCACATAGTATGTACACTAAATTATGCTAATTGATTATGTGACAATTAATTTGGATTTTGGCTTTATGGTTTTTCCGCATGAATTATATTGTTTATAACCTAACAATTTTGTGGGGTACGAAGGGTAAGGTAGTAAATTTTCATGTCCAACAATAGAATAAAACAAAGTGTAAAGAACATTATGAATCGGATTTAAACGAAAATTGTAAACATCATTTTGAAACGGAGGCAGTGGTAGTGTAGTATATTCATTGTATTAAAGGTTTCACTAATAATTTTCTTTTCTTTTTTCCGGAGTAGCATGACGAAGTTATTGCATGATGTCTCTTTACTGAGTTCATCGAGAACATGAAAAAACATCTACAAGATGAATAAAACAAAAATCAAATTCTCATCAGGATTTTCTGTAGTTTTGTTTTACTTTCGGATTTTATGCTTTCAGTTTTGCTTGGGTTGATATTTTCTTACATCTTATCTGATCCGATCTCATCTTATCCTTTTAAAAGGTCAAATGTCAAGTTGAATTAGATTAAAGTTATGTTTTTCTTTAAATCCTTAAATTACAAATATTTAATATGGTATTACAGTTTAGTGTGAAGTGCTTCTTACTTTGTTATAATTAGAATGTGTTTTGTTTTGTTTTGTTTTGTTTTGTTTTGTTTTGTTTAGATCTTCTTAGTGTTTTGAAATTGATCTTAGGTTAGCAAGTCAATTTTGATAGTGGTATATGGCTTTATCTATTTTAGTTTTTAATTTTGTGAGTACTCTTTATATTTTAGCTTTTTCTAACCACGTATTCGTTTCAATGTGTATTTTCAAAATAGCTCGTTCTCTTATACCTTATCATATATTTCCTCCGTTCATTTTTACTCGCAACGTTTGTCATTTTCACGCGTGGCAATGCACAACTTTGATTATTAATATCTTTAAATCTCATTAATTAAAATTTATAAAAAAAGTTGATATTTTGAAAAAACACATTGAAACGGATCTAACAAGATCCCGCAACAATATATTTTATCTTACATATAAATCACCAACAACAATCGAAGTAGAATATGTGAATCGTGTTAAAAGTCCAAATGTTGCGAGTATTAAAAATCGGAGGAAATATATGTTTTTTCACATAGTATTTCCACTTCATTTTGAGAATCATTACGTGTTTAAATTTCAGTATACCACAGTTGAAGACATTTATGGTTTTTAGTATTTTAGTCCTCTAATGATCAATTGTAGAATTTATGGCTTTTCTCATGAATAGTTTCATTCTCACAATGTACAAAGAAAATTTTACTTCAAACAAAAGTCGCTAATATTTATTGCAAAAAAAATTAATGACTTTGTATTACCATCTACATGCAAATCGAACTTTAGCTTTTTTAACATTTACTGCAAATTTATAAATAGGCATCTTTTACGCAATATTTCTACAAAATAAATTTGTATATCTTGGGAATTGTGCGCACTACCGTATGGTCCAACAACCAATATTAACAAGATTGCGAAATATTGTGACCATTTGCTTTTTTAGGTCATTGGTCAAATTTGGAATATCATCATATCAAACATGTACTCAACAACTTAACTTGATTTTATTAGATAAAAAGATCAATTTAGAACCTTAATCCAAAATTTGCTACAATAAAATGGAGTATTTAGAACACACAACATGAAAAAAATAAAAATAAAGGAATTCTCCGTCACACAAAAATATATAACATTAACACTTAATGAAAGATAACCGAGCCATGATCGACAAATTACATGTTTAACTTAAATTGTAAAGCTAAAAAAACCCACAATTATATTAATAGTCGATCCTCCATTAGTTTCATTTAAGTTGAGATTTGGCTGATCTTCGAAACACATTTCTATAAGAAATGGGCCTTTATCAGGATTTAGGCCCTGTTTAGTTCACCTTATTTGATCTGGTCTGATTTAATTTGATCTGAACTTATTTTTTCTGATCTGATCTGATCTTAATTATTTTTTCTGATCTAATCGGTCTGATCTGATATGATCTGGTCTGGTCTGATCTGATTTGATTTTTCAGAATTAAGTTTAAACAAAAATCTATATTTATTAATATTAAACGACTTATGTGTAAAATAACAAATTTGTAATATTGTTATTATTTATTTGACTTTGCTCATGATTCAACTATTCCTTATATTAGATAGACCTAGACATGATCTAGATAGATCGGTTATGATCTGGACATATCAATTCTGATCTAGATATGATCTGTACATATCGATTTTGACTTGGGGATGATATGTAAAAATTTGGCTCTGATCTGGACATATTGGTTCTAATATTGACATGATCAGTACAGATCTGGACATGTTTTATACAGAGAAGTTTGATCTGGACATAATCTAGGCATGATCTGTACAAACAAGTTCTAATTAGGACATGATCTGGACATATCAGTTTTGATCAAAATAGATCAATTCAAATTTGGACATGATCTGGATATATGCGTTTTCATATGGACTTGATCTTGACAAATCAGTACAAATTTAGGCATGATCTAGATAAATCGATCCAAATATATGGGTTATGATCTACACATATGGATTTTGATATGGACAAATCGACTATAATCTGGGTAGATCGGTTTTGATCTGGACATGATCTTTGTATATCGATTCTAATCTGGACATGATCTATACAGATCAATTCTGATCTGGACATGATTGGTACAAATTAGTTTTGATCTGGACATGATCTATACAGATCAGTTCTGATCTGGTCATGATCTGGACATACTTGTTCTGATCTGGACATGATCTGTACAAATCAATTATGATATGGACATGATCTCTACAGATCAATTCTGATATGAACATAATCTGTACAGAGTCGATATCTAGACCAATTCTAATATGGTCGGACATATTGATTCTGATCTGGACATGATCTGTACAAATCAGTTTTGATCTGAACATATTGGTGGATCTATAAGGATTGTACATGATTGTAAGGATTGGTTCTGATCTAGACAAGGTCTTTGCAGATCTGAACATGATCTGTACAGATCAGTTATGATCTAGATATATGTGATCATACTGGTTCTGATCTGGATATAGAATGGTTCTGATCTGAAAAATCAGTTATGATATGGACATGATCTGATCATATTGTTTCTGATCTGGACTTAATGGTTTTAATTTGGACACGATGAATTTGAATATTTTGTTAATGTTTTTTATGCCTTAAATAATAGATTTTAATTGCACCGAAAACAACATTCTTTTTTTTATCAAAGCAATAATAGTAATAAAAACAATGATATAATAATAATAATAATAATAATAATAATAATAATAATAATAATAATAATAATAATAATAATAATAATAATAATAATAATAATAATAATAATAATATGATCTGGTCTGATCTGATCTGAATTTATTTTTTCTGATCTGATCTAATCTGATTAAATCTGAAATAACTAATAATGTCCTGAAATAAGGTGAACTAACATGCCTACATAGTTATCTTAAGAGTCTAGCATGTTTACGTTTTATGTTAAATGAAACAATGTTATCAGGTGATTTGTACATAATAATAATAATAATAATAATAATAATAATAATAATAAATAATAATAATAATAATAACAATAATAATAATAATAATAATAATAATAATAATAATAATAATAATATGATCTGGTCTGATCTGATCTGAATTTATTTTTTCTGATCTGATCTAATCTGATTAAATCTGAAATAACTAATAATGTCCTGAAATAAGGTGAACTAACATGCCTACATAGTTATCTTAAGAGTCTAGCATGTTTACGTTTTATGTTAAATGCCTACATAGTAAGGATGCAGCTCCGTGGACCGCTCGTCGGGCCTCGACGGAGTCGTTTGGCACCTCGATGTCTCGAAGGCGCAGAAAAAAAATTCGTTTTTTTGCATTGATAACTGAATCCAAAAAATGGAAAAAAGGAAAGTATTTATTCTGAACTTTCTCTTCTAGTTAAATTACTGCCATTCGTGATACTCAAAATTCATTACACCAGCTACTGCAATTGCTACAGCAACCAAGCTAACGATGCGGGTTCGATTCCCGCTACCCGCGCTGTGTGCTGTGAGGATCCAAGCAGTGGCTCTAAGCGAAGCTTTCGGGTTGGAAAGAGTGCCAGTCCATAAGAAAATCCTGCAGAAGCTTTGAACTTCTCTAGGAACGTCTCTCTCTGATAGATCAAGTAGCCATTACGCTCTATAATTCGGATTCGGTTTTGTTTATCGTTGCATATCTGGACTTCCGCGGTCGAATCTACCGCAGTGGTAAACCCTAATCGGTAAGTCAGTAACGGGTTAGCGTTAAGACAGACGACTAAGGCTCTGTTTAGTTCACCTCATTTCAGGACCTTATTATTTATTTCAGATTTAATCAGATGATATCAGATCAGAACATACCAGATCAGATCAGATCAGATCAAAAAAAATAAGTTGCGATCAGATCAGACCATGTCATATTATTATTATTATTATTATTATTATTATTATTATTATTATTATTATTATTATTATTATTATTATTATTGGTATATATTTATACGGATTTTTCATGAAATGCCCCTGAGGTTTGCAATAATGCACCAAATACCCCTGCGCGTTTCAAAATTCATTGAATACCCCTATTTTTTCTGTATTGTTCACCAAATACCCTAATTATGATTTTCCGTTAGTCCTCCGTTAAGTCATGTTTATAATTCATTAAATACACCTACATATAAAGTTTTTGCATAGTATACAACTATTTATAAAGTTCTTTGCACCAAATACCCAAACTCATTGATTGACTGTTAACGCTAAAGACATGATTAATAGAATGGTACAATTTCAATCCTTTGATACATTTCCAGACATCCGTTACAAGTGGTCTAGTACTTGGATCAAAATCCAAGCATTTGAACAAAACTTCGTGTACTGATGAATAATCACTAGCCAGTGACGGCTCCAACATAACATTTACAGTTTCTACCCACTGAAGATACATGATCTTATACCCAAAAACCTCCTTATTCTTTCCTTGAAAAACAGTTGTCAAGTAATTGTACATCTCTACAAGAAACTTATTCCCAATAAGAAGAATTATCAAAACACAGGCTAATAACCAGACATCAGATCTATAACTAACTGTGTAACTAACATCGTTCTTCTCTACCTCAAATTTCTCCCTACCAAGCAACTCCATCCACACTTCAGGGCTCACAAATGCACCCATGTTCAACATCTTTTGAATTACTAATTGAGCCTCAAAGCCATTGATTTCACGCCCACCTTTTCCTTCCTCCACAACACACTCACGTAACTTCCTTCCTATCACCAAGGCCTCACCTATGTCAACACAAACATGCCCAAACTCATCAAAGAAAACGCAAGACAGACCCAAACAACCACAAACAAAGCCCTCCAAATGCAAATTACGGATCAAAGCTTCACACAATTCAACACCAATTGTCCTCATCAATGAACCCTAGTCCGCATTATCTTGATCAATCCCATACCCCGACGACTCCAGATTCAATAACCCATTATTCATTTTCTCAAATACAGAGACCCTTCATTTTCCACATCAAGCCACAACCCAAGAACATTGCACAATCTGGAATTTCTCAACGAAATCCTCGGGAGGGAACTTATTTCGTTTCTTTTATCAACATTCATCCAACTAACAATACTCATAATTTTGCCCATATAGTTGTACTCCAACAATTGATCATTCAACTAAAACTGTCCAATTTTAACAAGACCCACCACCTGATTTTCGACTAAACGACACCGCATAATTGCGGACGGCAAACTCAAATCCATAAAAGTTGAACCAATTCTAATCCTACCAGTAGTAGTAACCAATCCATCCTCCATCGAAACCGCACCATCGGGCAGAATCTAGTCCTTCCAAGCAACATAGAGCTTCTCCGACCATATTCGCGGCGAAAAACGATTTCTTGGAGAGGAATTGACATTGAGTAGCGGGATGTTGGCATTTTCCTTTAGGGGTTTTGAGTTGGGGTTTTGTTCTTGAAGGAGGAGAGAGAAACGGAGAAGGTCGATGTTCTTGGGGAGAGCAGTGGGGCCCTGCGCATAGGAGGGCGGAGGAGATGAAGGTGTGCGAGGATTGAGGAAGGTTGAAGAATAGGGGAGAGGAGAGAGAGAAGTTGGGAAGTTTTTTTTTTTTTTGGAATTTCTGTCACATTTTTTGCCTAAATCGGGTCAAATAAGAATTAAGGGCAAATTGGTAAAACACAACTAACGGCAAGCTAACGCCCGTTAAATCCAGGTGTATTTAATGAACAATACGGAATTATAGGGGTATTCTATGAATTTTGAAACGCGCAGGGGTATTTGGTGCATTATTGCAAACCTCAGGGGCATTTCATGAAAAAATCGATATTTATATCATTGTTATTATTATTATTATTGTTATTATTATTATTATTATTATTATTATTATTATTATTATTATTATTATTATTATTATTATTATTATTATTATTTTGTTACTATTATTGCTTTAATAAAAAAGAATATTGTTGTCGGTGCAATAAATCTATTATTAAAGGCATAAAAAAATATTAAGAGATTATAACTGGTCTAGATATCGACTATGTATAGATTATGTTCAGATCTGAATCGATCTGCAAAAATCATGTCCATATCAGAGCTGGTCTGTAAAGATCATGACCAGATCATAACTAGTCTGTACAGATCATGACCAGATCAGAACTGATCTATACAGCTCATGTCCAGATTAGAATTGATATGTACAGATCATGTCCAGATCAGAACTGATATGTACAGCTTGTGCAGACATAACTGATATGTACAGATCATGTCCAGATCAAAACTGATCTGTACAAATCATGTCCAGATCTGAATTGATATACACAGATCATGTCCAGAACAGAATTGATATAGACATATCATGTCCAGATCAAAATCGATTTGTCAAGATCAGAACCCATATGTGTAGATCATAACCAATATATTCAAATCGATCTATCTATTTCATGTCTAAATTTGTACTGATCTGCCAAGATCCTGTCCATATCGAAACCCATATGTCCAAATCATGTCCCGTATGTCCATAACATGTCCAAATTTGAATCGATCTATTTCGATCACAACCGATCTGTCTAGATCATGTCTAAATCAGAACTTATCTGTACAGATCATGTCCAGATCAAAACTGCTATGTATTGATCATGTCCATATCAGAATCGATCTGTCCAGATCATATCCAAATCAGAACCGAACTTGTACATATCATCCCCAAATCAGAACAAATATATATGTACAGATAATATCCAGATCAGAATTTATATGTCTAGATCATAACCAATCTATTTAGATCATGTTTAGGCCTATCTAAAGTAATAGTTAAATCACGAGTAAAGTCAAATAAATAATAATAATATTATAAATTTTTGTAACATTTATTTTACACGTAAGTCGTTTAATAGTAATAAATGTAGATTTTTGTTTAAACTTAATTCTGAAAAATCAAATCAGATCAGATCAGACCAGAAAAAATAAATTCAGATCAGATTAGATTAAAGAAAATTAAGTTCAGATCAAATCAAATCAGGAGAAATAAAGTGAACTAAACGGGGTTTAAGAAAGTTTACTCAAGTCCAAGCCTCCAAGGTTCTTTTTGATAACCAAGTAGAAAATCAAACCAAAATATGAAAGAGAAAATTGGCCTCAAAATCCGATAGAGGGGGAAAGTTTCCCTCCATTTTGAAATATCTTTCCTTAAACTTACATCAAACGAAAAATGGCGGCAATTTGAAAATTAGGGAAATGTTCATACAAATACCACCATTTCTCACTCAGCCACTCTATCTAAAATTCCGACAAAACCAATCTACAGCGACCTAGTAATCCCTCCGCCGCACACGACTTTCCTTGGCGGGTCGTCAGCTTGTCGCCGCCACTTCCGCCGCGCTTCTCTCACTGTCCAAGTGCTGGGGTTTTGCTTATGATAAAGTAAGATTACCCTTTTTGTTCGAATAGGATAACCTGGAATTCATTCCAATTACTATTGAAAAAAAATTGGATCTTGATTTTTATTCTTTGCTGCTGCTTCCTGCTGGGTGTTAAGATTTGGATTTGGCTTTTCTTAGTTCTCTCATTTTTATTGATTTTTATTATGGGTTGTCTTGCTTTGATTTTTTATGCTGATATTTACCAGTATTGATTTCGTTGATTGTTGGTGTTGATTTGGTGGACGAGTTGCTCTGTGATAGTTTTATGATTTGTGGGGTTGTTTTGTTTGTGTGATTGTAGTAGTATATTTGATTTGGGGGGATCGAGTGGTGGGGTTGCTGGATTGGGGTGTTCTAATTAGGTTTTAGATGCATTATAGTGAATTGTTCCATTTCAATTTATTCAAAGATCAGAGATGACTTTTGGTCCTGTTTGAGAGGTAGTGTGATGACTGATGAGTTCCGGCTACAAATAAAGGGTGAATTGAGTTTTTGAATCGATGACTCAATGGGTTTTGATAGTTGATTAGGTTCAAATGTCTATAGTGTGACGATTTCTGCTACAAATAAAGGTAAATTGAGTTGTTGAACCGATGACTCAATGGGTTTTGATAGTTGATAAGGTTTAGGTGTATATACTTTTGATTCGATGGTGTTGTTTATTTCGGCTTCATGGGTGTGTTCAGGTGTAGGGTGGTTTACATATATGATTGTAATGAGTTTTGATCTCATGTACATCACGGTTAACGAGCTTTAGCTCTTTTCATTATAATTCTATAACTATTTAAATATAAAAAGAAGAGAATGTGGTTATTTGTAAACGATGATTGTCAAACAGTATTGTGATATAGTATTGTGATATGAGAAATGCTAGAACACACCAGAGGAAGCAAATGATTGTAATCCAAGTTGTAACATGGTATATTGGTATTGGACTTAGTATTTTGCTTTGTGATTGGTCTATTTGTTATTGTAATTTCTGAATGTCCATATTTTTATGTTTATTCTCATAACTTAAATGTTAACAATAACACCTGATAAGTAGTGACTAATCATGCACGTAACTAGCTTAATACTAAGAGATCGAAGCCAATGGCTAAGCGACCTCTACAACTTTTAGAGAAGGAAACACTTCTTCCTTTGTACATTTATGGGAGTGTTATATGTGATTAAGTTGTAATTTCTTTGCAATACCCCTTTCATCAATGCCTTGTATCCTTTCCTGTGCGCCATTACCTCATTTGCAACTACTTTGCTATTTTAGGCTTATTTATTCATTTTTTGGAGCATGATACATTAATAGCAAAAAGATGCACTCTTTACTTTGCATGGGTTTAAAATCGATTGCACTATCATGCTTTCACAGTTGCCTCTCTTTATGCTTGTAGTATTAATAGTTTTGAGTATGTGCTTGATCTCATATTTGTCAAAGATGGTATCTTGTCAAGGATATTTATAAGGTACCTTTTTAGGTAGTTATTGTCAATAGGTGTGCGTTAGTTGTGATTCAATATCTTTATTTTTTCAGGAATGGGGACGAAAAATAATGCAAGTGTCGAAGATGTGGCTTTTGATGATTCTAAAGCAGATGAGTCTAGTATAAAAGCCTCAAAAGGGAAACAAAAAAAGAGAGATAGAAATGAGACTAATGGAGAAAATGCGTTGGCTTCTCGGAGAATGCCAAAGCGTGCTGCAGCATGTTCAAACTTTAAGGAAAAAAATCTTCGTTTATCCGAGAAAGATAACCTTGTGGATACAAAAAGGGTGCCCACTGTTGAAAATGAGATAGCTGCAATTGGCTTGACCACAGGCCACGATGATCCTAGACCCAATCGCCGCCTCATGGACTTCATTTTTCATGATGAAGATGGGAAAGCACAACCGGTGGAGATTCTGGAGGTCATTGACTTGTTTATAACCGGTGTAATCTTGCCACTAGAACCTAGTGGTGACCCGAGTAAAGATAAGGGAGTAAGATGTGAGGGCTTTGGTCGGATTGAAACATGGGATATCTCTGGCTATGAAGATGGTGAACCAACCATTTGGATATCTACAGACATAGGTGATTATGATTGTGGGAAGGCAGCTGCTTCATACAAGAAAATATATGGACTTTTCTACGAGAAGGCACGTGCATGCATTGAAGTATACAAGAAACTGTCAAGGCCTTTAGGGGGTAACCCGGATATAGCTCTTGATGAATTGATTGCTTCACTAGTTCGATCAATGAGTGGCAGTAAAAACTTCCCCCCAGGCGCGTCCATCAAAGAGTTCATTATTTCACGGGGTGAGTTTATTTACAACCAGCTAATTGGATTGGATAATACATCCAACAAGAAAGATCAGATGTTCTCTGATCTGCATGTGCTTGTCACCCTTCGTGATGAGTGTAAAAAGAATATGGCATATGTACAAGAAAACGAGGCTCCTTTTAACCTGGCTACTGGTGGGAGTCTGAAAATTGGGGATGTAGAAAAGAAAAATGAGCCTGAAAAACTTGAGGGTGAAGAGGACGAGGATGCAAAATTGGCCAGATTGTTACAGGAGGAAGAGGAATGGAAGTCTATGAATCAAAGGAAGGGAAGAAGACAAACTGCTTCAAACAAGTACTATATTAAGATTAATGAAGATGAGATTGCTATTGACTACCCACTCCCTGCTTACTACAAACCTAACAATGAAGAGACCGATGAGTACATCATCTTTGACAATGACATGGATGTCACTGATCCAGATCAGCTACCCAGAAGCATGCTTCATAATTGGTCGCTTTATAACTCCGATTCACGATTGGTTTCTTTGGAACTTCTTCCAATGAAGCCTTGTGATGACATTGATGTTACCATTTTTGGATCAGGGATTGTCACAGATGATGACGGAAGTGGTTTTTGTCTTGATGCTGATAATCAATCTTCATCAGCTTCTTCTGAGGCTCAGGATGTGGGTGGAATCCCTGTTTATTTGAGTGCAATAAAGGAATGGATGATTGAGATTGGAGCTTCCATGGTCTTCATATCTATCAGAACAGATATGGCTTGGTAAGTGCATCTTTTCTTATTTGGATTTCAGCTCATATTTTTAAATGATGAGATTCAATAATTTTGTCCTTAAAAGTTATATGTTGTTATCCTTTCATTTGTCCTAGCATCATGTTTCCTAATAGTCCAGTTTTCCAATAAGGATAACATATTTATGTTCACTAATGCTTTCATTAATTGAAAATTCTTCTCCAGCAGAGCTTTCTAGAACCCAAATTTCAGTTTATTGTGGTTTCAAATGCACAAACCAATACTTATCTTTCTTAACAAAATTCTCTTTCCTCTTAGTTTCCTTTCTTGGTTATATTTACTTGAGACACCTCAGGTGGTTTAATTTTGCATTTATTTGGATCTTGTAATATTGTTAAAATGTTAAACAACTGAATCATATTGTCGCTGTCATAAAGAGTTCCTTGCTAGTGTTGTTTTTGCAACTCTCGACTTATGCAGCTATTATCGTAGTGCTTATGAGTTTTGTAACTTGTCTCTACAGGTATAGACTTGGAAAACCATCAAAGCAATACGCTCCATGGTATGAAACTGTTATGAAAACTGCAAGGCTTACTGTTAGCATCATTACACTATTAAAGGAGCAGAGTCGTGTGGCACGTCTATCCTTTGCTGAAATTATCAAAAGACTGGCAGAATTTGGAAAGGACCATCCTGCATTTATATCATCTAATCCAGGTATGGTAGAGCGATATGTGGTGGTCCACGGCCAGATATTGTTGCAACAGTTTGTGGAGTATCCAGATAATACCATCCGGAACTGCCATTTTGTAACTGGACTTTATGACAAAATGATTTCAAGGCATCACACAAAATGGATAGTGAAACAAAAGGCTGTTACAAGGAGAGACACAAACTTGAATCCAGTAGCTAAAATGGTTCCTGTTGCAAAAAGGAAATTAATGCCGGCCACAACTACTAGATTGATCAACAGAATATGGGGAGAATTCTATTCAAATTATTCGCCTGAGGAGTCCAAGGAAGCTGTTGCTGAACTGAAAGAGGAAGAAGTTCTGGAAGAAGAGGAAGAAGAACTGGAAGAAAATCTCGAGGAGGAGCAAGAAGAGACAGTCTCTGTTGAGAAACCCGACAAAACACATAAAGCAGGTCGGAAGAGAAAGGTCAACTGTTCATCCCAGGAAATTAAATGGGAAGGAGAGCCAATTGAGAAAACTTGTGCTAGTCAGACCTTCTACAAACAAGCTAAGGTGTTTGGAGATTCAGTTGTTGTTGGGGGTTGTGTCCTTGTTGAATCAGATGATTCAGTAGAGCTGCCTGCTATCTATTTTGTTGAATATATGTTTGAGAAATCAGGTGGGAAAAAAATGGTCCACGGACGACTGATGCTTAGAGGATCTCAAACACTTCTTGGAAATGCTGCTAATGAGAGGGAGGTGTTCTTGACAGAAAACTGCCTGGACTTCGAATTAGGGGATGTTAAGCAAAGCATACAGATTGAAATTCGCCAGGTGCCATGGGGATATCAACACCGCAAGACTAATGTTATGAATGACAAGATTGACCAGACAAATGCAGAGGAAAGAGAAAGCAAAGGGTTGCCATTAGAATATTACTGCAAAAGCTTCTATCAGCCTGATAAAGGTGCATTCATTTGTCTCCCTAGCAACACAATGGGAAGTGGAAATGGTATCTGTTGTGCTTGCAAAAGTAAAGAGGCCGAGAAGGAGCAAAAGACCCTGAAGGTTTCTAAGACATGCTTTGTTTATGAAGGAGTTGAGTACAGTACTGAGGACTTCTTCTATGTAGCCCCACGATATTTTGCTGAAGATGAGAAAGAGAATGAAAAATTCAAGAGTAGCAGGAATGTGGGCTTGAAACCCTATGTGATTTGTCAGCTTTTGGAGATTCAGATGCCTAAGGCTTCTAAAAAATCTGATCCTGAGTCGATAAAAATTAAAGCAC
The DNA here is from genome assembly GCF_020520425.1 of Spinacia oleracea. Taxonomy (NCBI): domain Eukaryota; kingdom Viridiplantae; phylum Streptophyta; class Magnoliopsida; order Caryophyllales; family Amaranthaceae; genus Spinacia; species Spinacia oleracea. The sequence continues at coordinate 45,908,993 of NC_079488.1, forward strand.
GGCGATTTTTCAGGCCTGAAGACACTTCAACAGAGAAAGCATACCGTTCCGACATTCGTGAGGTAAAGCATAACATATCTGACTATCTGTATTTGTCGTGTCTTGTATATGGTAATAAATATTATTGCTGGCATCAAATCTGGTTTTCATTGTTATTTATGGCTGTGATTGGTATGATTATCCAGTGCATATGCCGGATCTTATGTTTCGTCATATTACTATTTTTGACTTGTGATCTTCATTGTTTTCAAAATACATGTAATGATTCTCCAACTGTTAATTTTCAGGTTTACTTCAGTGAGGAAACACATTTGTTAACTGTAGCTGCTGTCCGAGGGAAGTGTCAAGTCAGAAAAAAGCATGACCTGTCATCATTAAATTACCCTGCTGTCTACGAGCATGTCTTCTTCTGTGAACATCTTTATGACCCTGATAGTGGAGCTATCAAACAGGTGCAACCCTATATACTTTGATTAGATAAACTTAAATAAGCTTCGATTTTGATACATAATACGGAGTACTATGTAATTAAAACATCAATGATCAACCCTAGTTTCAATGTTCTGCTTTTTAAAAAAAGGCTGTGCAACAAGCATGCTAACTTGTTACTTTGCAGCTGCCTAAAAATGTCAGGCTTAACTCAATTGTTGATGAGTCCATTTCAAGAAGGAAAAAGGGAAAGGGTATAGAAGGTGAGGGTAATCATACTGATGAACCCGTCAAACAAAAAGATGAATCTTTAAAGAAGCGGTTGGCCACTCTCGATATATTTGCTGGTTGTGGTGGTCTGTCTGAAGGTCTGGAGCAATCAGGTAGCTGGAATGCACAGTTTTCACAGTGCTAAAACTTACTTGTCAGAGTGCACATTTAACTATGTGTTTGCTTATATAAAATGCTTATTATTGCTTAATAAATTCCATTGTTAACTGCCCGTAGGTGTGTCACAAACCAAATGGGCAATTGAGTACGAAGAACCTGCAGGTGAAGCATTCAAACTCAATCATCCAGGGGCTTCAGTGTTTATAAACAATTGCAATGTGATCCTCAGGTATGCTTGCCTTTTGAGATGCATAACGGATTACATTTTTTTATCAGGGTCTTATTTGGGGTTTTCTGGAGTTGATATTAATTTGAAGCAACTTTTTTCCTCCTGTTTTCTGTTTTTTTTTAATATATATTAAAATCCTTTCTGAATACAATGACCTTCTGGCTTACTCTTGCAGCCTTCCACTAGAGCTTTTCTGCTACAAAAATTATGCTATTTATTTTATGCAAACCATGTTATGCTATTGTGGACAGTGGCATCATATTCTATATGTACTCATTTTAAATGTCTTTTACAGCGCAATCATGTCAGCTTGTGGGGATGAAGGTGACTGTTTATCTACTCCTGAAGCGTCAGAGGGGGCGAAGAAGCTCGATGATAAGGAAATAAATGATTTACCTAGACCTGGGCAAGTAGATTTTATTAATGGAGGGCCACCATGTCAGGTATATGCATGCCTCCTTTCTCTCAACCTTGTTTTCATTTTCCAGTAGTGAGAAATACTAATTATCTCCATTTCATCGTGTTGCAGGGGTTTTCGGGAATGAATAGGTTTAACAAAAGTGCTTGGAGCAAAGTTCAATGTGAAATGATCCTAGCTTTTCTATCATTTGCCGATTATTTCCGGCCTAAATATTTTCTTTTAGAAAATGTGAGGAACTTTGTATCATTCAACAAAGGCCAGACATTTCGTTTGGCCCTGGCTTCTCTTCTTGAAATGGGCTATCAGGTATACTGTATTGTCAAATTTCTATTACAGTAACTTTTTTGGTATCTGAAATGGTAGTAGGTTGCATCTCTGACTTTCCGAGTTATGACTAGTAGAAAGTAGAATGTGTTTCTCAGGAAATGTAATTGGATAGCCAAGATTCTTCCTGTGTGACTTTTTTCTGAAATTATGGTGGTATATTTGTCAGGTAAGATTTGGTATTCTTGAAGCTGGAGCTTGTGGTGTTTCCCAATCACGCAAACGTGCATTTATCTGGGCTGCATCTCCTGAAGAAACACTGCCTGATTGGCCTGAGCCAATGCATGTTTTTGCTGGTCCGGAGCTCAAAGTCAGCAATACTCAGTATGCTGCAGTGCGGAGTACAGCAACTGGTGCCCCCTTTCGTTCAATTACAGTCAGAGATAGTATTGGAGATCTCCCTGCTGTAGGAAATGGGGCTTCTCTAGCGACTATGGAGGTGAGATGCCTTGCTTCTGATTGTTTACCCTTGATTTGAAAACCCACCTTACATTTTTCTCAATTTAATTGATTTATTTCACAGTACAAAAATGAGCCTATATCTTGGTTTCAAAAGATGATCAGAGGGGATATGGTGACTTTAACTGATCATGTATCAAAAGAAATGAACGAGCTAAATGTGATACGTTGTCAAAGAATTCCCAAACGTCCTGGTGCTGACTGGCGAGAACTGCCAGACGAGAAGGTACTTCTCCCATCTGAACTTTTCTATTTAAGCTCCGTTTGGTTTGGTGTAAAACTATTTCAGTGCAAAATGATTTTCCATGGAAAACATTTTACAAGGGAAAACAAAATTCCAAGCTAGTTTTCCTTTGTTTGTTTTTTTAAAAGAAAATGGGAGAAGATGGGGAAGATTGAGGTGAAGAAGGGAGAGGGAGGTAAGTAGGAAAGGTGGAAATGTGGAAAATGGTTTCCCTCCCTCAAATGGAAAAGGTATTTCCACTCTTGAGGGAGTTTATGAAAAATTGTTTTCCATCCCTTGCGAAAACCAAACAAAGTAAAATGATTGGAAAGGCGAAAATCGTTTTCCATGAAAAAGTTTTACACCCTACCAAATGGAGCCTTAGTGATCCGGTTGTTAAAAAGTTACAAATCAATTGTCTTCCTTTTGAGAATATTTCACTGGATTGTTTTCATATATGAAAAGGTGTAACTAAATTATCTGTATTATTGTAATTTATGATTTTGTCATATTTTTTGCATCAGAAAGGCTCAACTAGTGGAACTCCATGTCCTGACAAAAATGATCTTCTCTGCAGGTTAAACTATCTACGGGACAGATGGTTGATTTGGTTCCTTGGTGCCTGCCAAACACCGCGGAAAGGCACAATCAGTGGAAGGGTTTATTTGGAAGGTTAGATTGGGAAGGAAACTTTCCAACATCTATTACTGATCCACAACCTATGGGCAAGGTTGGGATGTGCTTTCATCCTGATCAGGATAGGATAGTCACAGTTCGAGAATGTGCTCGATCTCAAGTAAGTCATTGCCATTATACCTTAGAAAAGAACATTTCTTGTATGGTTTTGATAAATCTGAAACCTCATTGATACTGATGGATTAAAAGCTTATCTAGTTGTTCTGATCAAGTTGTTGGTGATTTAGAAATTAGAAGTATATTAACTTGTATGTCTTACATCTATCTGCAGGGTTTTCCTGATAGCTACAAATTTGCTGGCAATATACAACACAGGCATCGGCAAATTGGTAATGCAGTCCCTCCACCTTTGGCCTTTGCATTGGGTAGGAAACTCAAAGAAGCTGTTCAGAAGAATTGCTGAATCTGACATTACCATGTCAAACTCAGTGGTGGATCTGGTTGCATAAATTTCTTAGCTATACCATTAATAGAGTCCCTAAAAGTTGTAATTACTGCGGGTAATCCTCATAGATAGACACAAATTAAAAACTTTGTATGAATTGAGATGTTGATTTTAGTGAGATGAACGGTCTCCAGCTCGATTGTCAAGCTTATAATGAAATGAATTACGAAGTAGTATGTATTTAGCAGTGAGAAATGTGATCCAATTGATTTTTCCTAATACTATTAGGGCTATGCAAACCAAATTATTAACAGTTACCGTGAAATTTGGGTGGCACTTTTTCCAATCTTAAACCATACCCAAAAGTTAATTTCCGTTTTAATTGGTTAAGTCAGGTGATGGTTAACCACTATATTGTTGTTGACTAGTTAGGGGTTCTTAAGATTACGGTTTGTCCATGATATGCATCAAGAGGTGTTTTACTTGTAATAAAGCAGTAAGATCAAGGATGGCAGAGGATCAATGTTTGTTCAGATTCGAAAAAGAGCAAACCACAAGTTTAACCTCCAAAGCCTTGCAAAGGACTTGACTTATTCTTTTGTTCGCAACTGTAGAGACTGGGTCAGGGATACATACATTAAAGTTTGAGCATATTCCAAGAACATCTAAAAATGTAGCCAACAAGTTAGCAAACAACTGTAGGAAGGCAAGTATGAGAACTTTTGTAAACATAAGTATATCCCACCACCCCATTGCTCATCAAGACTTGCTTTTAGAGGACTATGAAGTTTCTTACGTAACTTAAACTTTTAATTATGTTATTCCTGCTTTGCATACAGAGAAAATTCCATAATCTAAAATTTGGTCAATTAACGTCCTTTGGGCTCATTTTCTTTTCGAATTTTATACCCGTTATCAGTTCTTTGGATTTTGTGCACATTGTTAAATTCCTTTATCAATTACAAAAATTTGCATCGAATAAGTTACAACCAATTTCTCTAAAAAAAATTACACCGTTGCACTCATCAATTTCATCATTCGCTTTGGGTCCAAAATAGTTTGAAACAGTAGTAATTTTCACTTAGATCATGTGCATCATTGACTTTCGGTTAAGTGAAAAATAATTTCTCTCTCATCCTTCTTCTTCTTCCACCTCATCTTCCACTAACTTGACATACCTCTTACTTAAAACTCTCATTTTCCTTCTACAATCTTGACTCAAGGTCATTAATTTCTCTTACCTACTTTTTTACTTTTACATATACTCCACTTTAAATTCACCTTCAAACACAATTATTAACTTTAACAAACAAATAAATATGAAATTAAATTAACATACATGTAAATAAAAATATAACGTATAACCTTAAACATACATATACAGCACAATGAATTAAAATTGATATATAATTGACTAGTAATTTTTAATTAAGTTCTCCTTGATTGAAAATTTTGCCATATATGTTAAATCAAATCATTTTTCAACGATTTATGAATATCTCAATCCCGTATTTCATTCTTTTTTCTCCATGTACCGTATGGCAGCACCACACAAGCTCTAAAAAAAATATGCATTACATGCATGGCAGCACCACATGAGCCCAAAAAAAAAATTATGCATTGCATGCATGCATGCCCGGCCCTGAACCGGCCCAACATGGAACACGGAACAGGGCCCCCGATTGAAAAAGGCCCCCATATCCATATTTGCCTATTTGGTTTTACTGTGTAATTTTTTAAAAAAGAACTCCACGGTCTCCCAAACTGTGAAAGAGAGAGTTTATTTCTTTATTTTCATTCCAATGAAGAAAAGAAAAGTGGCAGACGACATGGTATGGAAAAGTATATTACAACTTTTTGCATTTTTTATTAGTTAATTTGTTTTTTTAATACTTCGTACATGTTTCATTGTTTTGACTTGAACTTTTTCAGGCTTATTCATGTGAGTATGAATAATGTCTTTATTTTTTTGACAAAAGGACAAACAAATAAGAAAGAATTTACTCTAATTTCCTTTTTAATTGAAGAATTTGCCGAATTTTTCGGGGCCTAATTTTAGTGCTAGCACAGGGCCTCCATTTCATTTTGGTCGGGCCTGCATGCATGCATACAATACAAATTAAAATGATATTAGCCAATATTAGCCCAGAATAATACTCCGTATGAAAACATGAAGCAACAATTGCCTAGGCTCCATGCAAGTTGCGCAAAAATGTGGCCCCACAACCCATTTTAATTAACTTGATATTGGTTCACATATCCGACCCGGGTTAAGTTAATAAAACTTTAATCCTTGTATATTGTCAACATTGTGCAAAACCCACACTTACCCCCATGGTAAGTTGAGTCAGCGTACCCTGTGTTGCTAATGGTCATCTTTCTCCAATTCACATCCTAGTCATTGTAGTGTTATCCCAGTCAGCTCCAAATTTTTCAAGGGCATTTAAATTTCAAATTCAAACTGTTTTTTTTTGTCGGAGTTTACAATGTAAACCAGAAAAAATGAGATCTGCTATTAACCTCTTTAATCTTTCTTCCCCTTACGAAGTCTGCCTGAATAATCGATGTTTGATTTACTGAATGTAAATGAATTCTAATTTACACAACATCTTCAATAGGTTGAGGTCAACCTGTTCATGTTTTGTAAATGTCGATGATACCGAAGTTACACTTGGTTCTTCTTTGGCCGCTCGAATGTCGATCTATACAATATTTCTAATATATGGAGAATTTGAATTGACTTGTTCTTTTGAATCTAAAAACATATGTTGTTGCATCAATGGCTGCCATCGCTGATAGTGTATTCCGTCCGATGAAACCGAAGTGAAGAAGCAAAAAAGCAACCCCTGTTTTTCCAGATAATTTAATTTTAAAAAAAAGGATTTAGAATATTTAATGTAGTTGTTTTTTAAAAAAATTAAAATATTGTTGGGGGGTTTAAGAGGTAGGTATTACATGTGCCACACAATATTCTGTTTACAGGCAGATTTGAAACCTTGACCACTGTACATGCTGAGTGTTAGAATCCAACCTTCCTTTACTTGTATTTCTCCTTTCTATTGCTTTCTAGGATTTTCTAATAGTTTTCTAGGCTTTACTAAGAATTATTATGTTACAGTAATTCCAGTGTTCACTGGCAAGTTTTAGCTAATTCAAAATAAACTTCTATGAGGGGTATGAACCAATACCTCGCATCAGAAGTTGCCTTTTCTTAATTCATGTGTTGTTACTAGCCTTTAGAGATATTGTGCCGTCGCATGCTTTTAAGCTTTCTAAGACCCAACAAAGTCTCCCTCAAAACAGATACACTCTTGTCGACGGTCCCGCTTGTGCCTGTTGTGCGCACACAAGCGCCCCGTTCGACCCTCGCTCTTGTCGCCAATAGGAAAGAGTGCCCATTCTAAAGTAGACACCCGCTCGTGCCCCGAGCCTTGAGATTCACTTTCCGCACAAGGTTTGCTCCCTTGCCGCCCCATAGGCAAGAGCGCGCCGCACGATCCGATGTCAAAACACTCGGACCGTGACACTGAGCAATATGTTGAAGCATTAACCATTGGGACGTGAGGCCAAAGCCATTGCTGATATGGCGTAAAAAATCTATGTAAAGGATTTTTTTCCCTTTAATCTTTGTACTTTCCTCAAATAACATACAACCATAATGTACGTTATATTTAAGTACCTTCACATATATTTTATGAGATATAAAATTAAAAATATTAATATTAATAAAAAACAAAGATTATCGATCAATGATACACAAGTAGTAAAAATATTAGAGTTGATCATCATGGGCCCGGCCCGCTTGCCCGACCCGACCCGGAATTCCGCGGGTTTGGGGCAGAATATTTCGGCCCGGCCCGAACTTTCAAAAAAAATTGCGGGCTTTGGACAACGTAAAACAACAATTTTAGTTATAAATTTGGCCCGGCCCGAAAATGGCCCGAAAAGCCCGCTAATTTTGGCTCGAAATAGCGGGTTTTGGGCACAAAAAATTGGCCCGAAAGTTGGCCCGACCCGAACCCGGCCCGGCCCGCCATTTGATCAGGTCTAAAAAATATATTGCACTAGGCTTATAGCCCCAAAAGTTGGCTTAAAGCCAAATTGTTCACACCCTAATTCACACACCATACATTACTAGGCACTAGCTAATATTAGTTGTTACCGGTTTACGTATAATACAACAAAAGCGAAGAACCGGGCTATTCCCGATTGGATACGCTAGGAATACCAGCATTGGTCGATTTGCACTCAAAATATGCTATCCCTCTTGACTAGAAAACATGAGCAAACCCTAATATTTCGAATAGCATTTTGTTAGTTTATACACAAAAGACACTATACGTACGATGAAATAAGTGGTAACCCTACTACTTCCAGAAGTTCTTCAACCACCAAAATAGTTGTTGTCCGTCTTCTATCCTATCATGTTGATACACGTTCTTACACTCATCATCCGACTCCCATTCTTCCTCCCAATAGGGTGCCCGGTAGTCATCCCTAATCCTTGCCCCTATTCCGCTTTAAGATTTTTGAGCTATACCATCTTTATTCAGTTTATCATCCTCAAGCCCATATTCATGCATCACCCAATTTGTCCTTTCATTGTTTTTTTTATATATAAATACTAAAGTCTTAATGAACCCTACTCTACGGGACTCGTAATACACTATCTTATCTTTTCATGAAATCACCCAAGTCCCCCACTCTGTACCTCTCACAGAGTGTTCGCTTGTTGGGTACTTCCTATTTTTTGGCGTAATGAAGTACCACATCTGCTCCCTATTTTTTTTTACAGCTGATAGAGCCGGAAGATCCCACGGTGCGTGCTTGTAAACATCAACCTCTGCAATAACAGGTTCACGTTCAATCTTTCCAGTTACCTTCCTCTTAAGGTAGTGCATTAGTAATTCCGAGTCTATTGGACTGAATCTATAACCTAGTTTGTTATAGAATTTACGATTCTGCAAAACAACAAATATAATGTACCCTTAATTGAGATCACAATTTCAGATTTGATGTTTCGTCCTAGTTATTGCTCAACATCAATCATACGTGTCGAATTGCAACATTATAGATGTATTGTTAATGTTCTAACTTAAAACTACATTTCACTTAATTGAAGTTATTGAAATCAATTGAAAAGTTCAGGCATTTATTATTGCGAACATTTTGTTTCCAAGCTTTGACCTATTATTGGGAGTGCTTGCATGCAATTGTTAGTACACTTTAAAATCTACGATCATTTAATTTCTAGCAAAAACTAAACTTCTCTGCCTAGCAGTTTCAATTCAAAATCGGGACGCCCTACACAACAATTAACTACATACCCAAGCCTAAATTACTCATCCCACAATTAACTACTCCCTCCGTCCCTTAATACTCACACCGTTTTGACTGGACACGCTTGCCAATGCACAACTTTGGCCACCAATATCTTTAACTACATATTATAAAAACTTATAAAATATTAATATTTTGAAAATATATATTGAGATGAAGCCAACAATATATTATATACTAACATTTGTTTTCATATACTATAAATAAAATAGGGTCAAAGTGAATTATGTGAATAGTGCAAAACGTCAAAACGGTGCGTGTATTAAGGCTCAGAGGGAGTACACACTAAAGCCTAAATTACTCACCCCACAATCAACTACATACCAAATCCGAAATTAGTCCCCCCCCCCCCCCAAAAAAAAAAAAAATCAACAATTTTTTTTATAAGATCATCACTTAACTAGAATTATCCGTAAATGTAGCATCATAACACCCCAATTTGTAGCAAATTAGTCAATCTAATTTCATAAATCCACATCATACATCAAGTAAACACACAAGAAAATGTAGTCTCAAACAGAAAACATTCTACTTAACAAGTATTAAAGCTATTAAGTGACGAAACAAAGATTTAATTACCTCAAGTCTTGCAGATCTTGAAGCCCTAACCTTTTTTGCATGTTCATCTCCCATTCTTTGTCTTCGAAATTTTCAGAAAAACAAAAATTGGAGTTGTCGTTTGAGGAGGTGTGTAAGAGAAGAGAAGAGGATTGATGGGAGTAGATTGTGGCTTAAGCTGCTAATTTAAGGGTAGGGTGTGGTAATAGGTAAAGGCTCTTTCGGAATTTCTATAGGTTGTAGGCTATAGGCATCTTACACACTCTACACATAGGGTCATGTCTAGTAGAGTGTGAAAGATAGTACGATCAGATTTTAGTGTTGACTCTTGGTATACCTATATATTAAATATTTTTTTTATTAAAATGTATGTGTATGTCTGTCGAGTAATATTTAAATGTTGTAAATATGTATGTACCGTTTAATTGGAGGAAGCATTCATTAATTCATCTGTATATGTCATTGTTTATTTAAAAAATAAAATCTCCAAAAAGTTGTTTTTTGCGTGTTATTGGAAGAAGCAAAAGGTGGATTGTCATCATGATGCTTAAATCTGACTTTATTTTTATTTTTATTGAATTGTTAAGTGTTTTGTTTTAACTTTATTACGATTTATTTTATGTAATCTTTTGTCTAGCTTACTATAACAATTTTACTATGTGATGTACCAAAACTTTGTTGCCCAATGTAGTTAGCATATGGTCAATGATCATTTGGGTGTCCTTTCAGGCATACAACTGTATATAGGTTGACCGTATAGAGATATGAATGTCATAAAATCGATAACAAAATAAAAGTCATTAAAAATATTTGAACCTTAACTTTAGAAATCGAAATTATTCAGCAATAAAATAGAACATAACGTTCTAGAACATTATGAACTTTCTATGTGATTAATTTTCCCACATCCGGAATGATATAACTAGTCAACATAATGAGAACATAAACCCTAATTTCACAAGAAAGTTTTCATTGTTCCTAGCTTAAATAATCTGATGCATGATATCCACCTTGGTCTCCTCCAAGATTGCATTCTTCTCCAGAAAAAAGTTAGTTTCCACCGTTAACTTCTCATTCTCAAATGTGAGGCGTGTAATTTGTTGTCGAAGATCATGATTTTCATTTTGGAGACAATTTACGATGTTTTCGTTGATCTCATCCTCCCAAAAAAAGAAACCGCATGTGTCATCCTATTTAAATAATAAAAATATATTTACATACCATACTTTTAAATGTAAAGGAAATTATTCATAACCATATTAAGCATACCTTCCAGACCGAGCACGAGTAAAAACGTTGCCTTACATTCTTCGTGTGCTTGCAAATTTGTAATTTTGCTATGTAACCATGATGGCATAATGCCGTTGATCCACCTCTAACTGAACCACTTCTAGTTGATGAACTTGAGTTACGTTGGGCGATCTCTCTCCGAGCACCATAATATGTAATTTGAATAAGAGATATATTGAGAAGAACATAGAATGAAATTGAACTTGTTCTGAAGTCTGTTATTTATAGATTGAAATGTTACCGTTGGTTTTAAAAATTTGAGATAATAAAATGGTTGTTTTTCGTAAAATAAGTTATACATATATAAATAATTGAAACAATGTAATTAAGTTACAATAAGTGTGATATACACACACATATTAAAATAAATGATGGACTATTCTTATACGCTTACGGATACAGAATTAAACAAGAAATAAACCAAATAAATGATTGTTCTCACACCAATGTATTACAGAATTTTCCGATTAAATCCCCCCGTACATAAAATTTTCAACAACCTCACCAAATCCGTATTCCCCGTCTGGTCCTTGGTCGGATTTCAAAATCATGTTGGCGCTCTCTTGATCCCATACCCGTAGGCGGCATGCGTCGGGAATTATGTTCAGATTGACCCGTGTAGAGGCAAGCCTATCGATGTATATAATCTGTAACATTTGATATGACAAATTTGTGTGATAATTGTGAAATATGTCTATCCCTTAAAAAGAAATAAAAGTTTAGAATACAGTTAGAAAACTTACAAGCAACAACAGTGTGCACCCCCCGTAACCTTCCTTTGATGTCTTAGAAGCAAGTATTTTCTTTCCATATTTCACTAGGCAATCCAGCACATACTTTGCCAAGTTATATTCAGATGCATTACTTGCGTTTTCTAACACGTACAAATGCAACGGGCTAATCCAACCACATTTCTTTGTCGGACACAAGATTATACCAAGAGCGTACATCAAGAAATGTGATTGGAATGCCTGTTTATTGTTTGGTTCTTCCAGTATTTTTGCGTATACCTCCGGCTCTGTGATGGCACCATACAGTGTTTCACCTTTGTACCTTTTTTTTAGTTGAAGTGCTTCATGCTTGGAAGCAAGTTTTGGTTGTCTTAGATGGTCACCCAGTTGTAGGCCTAAAACCCTAGTAATAGTCACTTCATCTATTTTGACTTTGTAGTTGTCCATGATTTTAAGTTCTAAATTGTTAGGGTTAAACCTGCTTTTGATCCAAAACCCAAACTGATGATCAATCTCATTTATTCGCATGAACAATAGTTCCTCTAACCCCATTTCAATCACCCATTTTCTGTGGGTTGTTGGTAATTTTTCAACAAATGAGGCAAAGTGATTAAAACCAAAGCCCATTCCAATACCCTGACATGAAAATTGAGAAAATTGTGTATTCAGTTCGTTGTCCCCAAATTTCTGTTCTTTTCATAGTCAGACTACAATAAATCGTACAAATTATACCTTTGGATGAATTACAACATCTATTTCATTATTCCCATTTCCTGGATAACTTTTTCTTTCAACTTTTGGCTTAGTTGCCTTAAATACCTTCGTTTATTATTTAGCTAAATAAGTTGGTCTACACCGTCGAATTAAATAATTCATTTTTAAAAAATTACAGTAATGTACTCACCTTAGGTTTGGTCTTGAACGGTTGAAGTTGATTGACCGCGTATTTCCTCTTTGAGTTAGATTTATCTGCTCCGAACTTATCCATGTGTTGAACAACGGCAGTCACCGTCTTGTTCTTCTTTGTCATCTGTACCAGTTTGTTGAAGTCGTTTTTGGTTTCAATTAGGAAACCGTCCTTGTCGAATTTATCAAATTCATCAACAACCCAGATCTTGTAATCGTCATAACCGAACGAGTTGATAATCATTTGCAAATAATCAAAGTCAAATTTAGATCTGGCAAGAACATGCACCTGATTATCTCCGTTTTCATAAGTATATCTAGGATGGTAAAAAAATCTGCCGTTGTGCCAGGTACTCAGCAAAACGAAATTAGATTCGTAATCTTCACTGTAAAGAAGAACAAATTATTTGTCATATACGGATCTATATTTTTTGTAATATATGGTGAAATCGGAAACGATGGAAAAACTTACCTTGAATTGTCAGATGCCGAACTCATGGTGTTCTTCAGATCTATTTCAATGGAACTATTAGTGAGCTAGGGTTTCCTGGAAAGTATTAGGGATCCGTTTTGTGTTTTGTTGAACTGAAATTTGCGTTGATGGTGACGTTTACTAGGACTTGCACGAAAAGACGGAGTACACGTATGCCATTAACCACATACCCCCAAAACATTGTTAAATTAAAGATGCATACAAATTTTAATATAAAAAAATAAATCCACAGACCCACAGTAGTATTAAGATTTGAATGAAATTAACCATAAAAATTTTCATTTAACCGAGAAATGGTACATAAAACTAAATTGGACAGTAAGGAAATAGGCGAATATTATTCCAAATTAAACAAGCTAATTATCATCCTCAGTTAGATCTACGAAGTCAATAATCTTCTGTTTTCCCGAGAGCAATAAATATTCATCCCCCGATATTGGTTCTCTCTTAATCAAACGATTATCTGCTTTGGCAACGTGAATAATTCTTTGCCCCTTGTCATTTGGTTGGATATTTTGCCATGAGAAATTCTCTAACAAGTAAGAATCTCTTTCCTCCATGAACACTTCACTAACCCTTGGAGAGTAGTAAAGTTCACTAAGTATTTTAGAAATTTCTGATGGGCCTATCCGTTTTATCAGTAGTCTAATGAAATGAAGGAAATAATGCCCTTGGTCCAAGTATGCATTCTATGTTAAGTCTAATAAATGCGGTTCAGTATTAATTAACAAGTTAATAATTCAGTGAGATCAAGTGAGCTGAATGCCTAGCTAGAGGCCGCTTCAGTTCAAGTGGAATTAATGATATTAATCCACAGCTTACTCTTGACTGAACCCGTAGGGTCACACAAATAGTACGTAAACAGATCAAGTATTTAATGGCATTAAATACTCCAACTATGGATATTCGGAATCGACGGATCTTGGTTTCAGTGGGAGCTGAGATCGTCACAGGCAAGAAATGAATACTCCGGAAACGATGATATTGCCGGAAACGGAAATATGGATCGTATCGGAAATATAAATATTATCCAAGTCGTAGATGTTGCCGGAAACGGAAACATGGTACGTATCGGGAAACATTATCGGAAATGGAAATATTGCCGGAATCGGAAATATTGCCGGAAACGGAAATATTGTCAGAATCGGAAATATTATCGGAATCGGAAAATAATTCCGGAAACGGAAATATTAAATATTTGTTCGAAACGGAAATTAATTCTGGAATCGAAAATATTAAATATTGTTCGTATCGGAAATAAATTCCGGAATCGGGAATTTAATCGGAAGCGTATCGTACGAATAAGCATCGGACGAGGCCTGCCGGACGAGGGCCCAGCACGAAGCCAGGCCATCGCCCAGCAAGCCAAGCGCGCCACACGAACAGCCAAGGCCACGCCAGGCCCAGCAGGCCGTGGCAGCGCGCGCAGCGCGCGCAGCTGCGAGCAGTGGGCTGCGAGCATTGCTGCAGCTCGCGTGGGCTTGTAGCTCGCGTGGGCCGTGCGGCCGTGTGGGCTGTGCGCGGGCATGGCCTGCACGCTTGCGGGTCATGCTCGCGTAAGTGTTTGTGTTCGCATACGAAACCTAAAACGTGCAGAATTCGTTTAATGATTAAATTCCTAATTCTATTTGATAAATTAATTAAATAAGAGTTTTATTATAATTCTAATTTAATTAATTCGTATCCTAATAGGATTCCAATTCTCTTTCCATACCCCTATAAATATGTGGTCTGGATTCACAATTTATAACGAGTTATTCAAGTATTCAAAGTGAGTTTTTGAGAGAAAAATTCAGTCACACATCTTGCTCAAAAGTGCCGAAAATTTATAGTACCTTAGGGGCGATTCTAGTTGGTCAATCTTAAGGCGGATCCGGACGTGCTGTGGACTATCTACGGAGGGACGACACTTGGAGTCCTAAAGACTTGTTCTTGTTCGGTTCGGGCGCAGCTAGGGAAGGCACGCAACAAAGAGTATGCATCTAAACTATGCTAAATGATTATGTGTAAATAATATGTATTCCTGGCTTAATGGTTGTTTCCGCATGATTTATGAATTGTCATATGTATCATAACCTAACAGTGGTATCACGAGCCTCTTATTATTTTCATAATCTAAATTGCATGAACATGGTTAAATATTACAAATTTGCAAGAATTAAAAGGGGTGATTAATTTTCGTAATTGTTAATTAATTGCAAATTGCGTTTATTTAATTATACGTACGCAGTTTTTCGGCAGTTTCTTCGTTACTCATCCAAATCGAGTGATTTTTGTGTCAATTCCGCATGTAAAAGGCATTCTAAAATTTTGACAAAAATAGTGTTTTTCTGCCGAACCCAGAATTCTCAAATTCGAAGCCTAACTATTACTTTTCGAAGGTTTTAGTTTTTCGAATGCAAAATTTCGTAAATTTAAGATGTTAAATTAAATATTTGCGATTCTTGTTGATAAATCTTGAATTTTTGATTGACCTACTGTATATGTTTAACAAGTTTGAATGCCTAGCCTTGTTAATTATGCAATCTAATTTGTAATTATGATTAATTAGTTGAAAATTAGAATAATTTAGAATTAATTTGATTTTCATAATTAATTATAATTTAATTAGAAACCTATGATTAAAAACCACCATAAAAATTGTAAATTTATGATAAATTTTAAATTTTTATGACCTAGGCTTGAATCCATGATAATCGGAAATCAATTGAATAATAAATTTTCGATTTTTTCGCCCTAAAATTATGAAATTAATATTAATTTATTAATTTGTCATTAATTTTAAATATAAATTTTAAATTTTTATGCGATTCGTTCATATAACTTGCACGCACAAAGCAATGGACGCTTCGTGTTACCCTTAAGGGGTGTTGTATAGTGCGGGCATGCGACGACGAGCAAGGGAGCTCGTCGCCCGTGCGGCACGAATGCAATGAGCAAGGGCATGGTGCACGAGCACAAGGCAGCAGCCCTGCCTTGTGTCGTGGGCCACGAGCTATGGACGAATGGGCATGGGCGAAGGCAAGGCACGGCAGTCGCGTGTGGGCAGCAAGCGAGCTGCGCCACAACGCGCACTGCCTCGCGCAAGCGCGCGCAGCCTCGCGCGCAGCGAGCGCAAGCTCGCGTGCCACGAGCGCTGCGCCCAGCGTCGATCGCGCGAAGCGAGCAATTGCTCGCGCACAGCGAGCGATGGCTTGCGCACAGCGAGCGATGGCTCGCGTGCATCGAGCGCTGGAGCGCGCGCAGCAAGCGCTAGCGAGCGCGCACAGCGAGCGATGGCTCGCGTGCATCGAGCGCTGGCGCGCGCGCAGCGAGCACCAACTTGTGCGATGGCTTGCGATGGGTAGATGCAGCAGCTATGCGACGAGCGCATGGGCTGCGCGCACATGGCCAGCGATGGCTGTGTGCGTGTGGCCCATGGGCGTGCGATGCGTAGGGTGTTTGCATTACGATTAGATCGTTTTGAATGTCTAATTTGAAATTTTCAGTTTACGTAATTTTAATTAATTTTAAAATTAATAATTTAAATTATTTTCTTGGATTTTAATTTTGAATATTGTAATTATAATAAATTTTATTTATTCTAATTATTTTACTAAAATTAAAATCATGAATTAATTTAAATACGACTGAAATCAAATTAAAATTTTTGGATTCAATTATAAATTTATATGGGCTTTAAATTTTAATTAAATTTGTATGTTTCCGGTTAGACTTGAAATACATTTTTATGTTTAAAATTAGTAAAGCATATGAATTTATTGGTTTAAGTGGGAGCGCTTTTTAGTCATAAACTCTTGATTAGGTCTACGAATCCTTAAGGTTAAAACAACTTGATTAGAATTAATAAGGACTGAATAATTGATAGATTATTGGTGCCCTTGATTAATTGCTGCAAATGTTTACGTGATGCATAATGTGTTTTACTAACCAGCTATGTGGGCCATTCATGATAATGAATGGGTGAATGGTATATATTGTATATGTACTGTTTTGCAGGTTATGAAGTGACTAGTATGGCCCAAATAGGATAGAAAATATGGTCTGCGTACCATTAATTTGAATGTAATTGGTCTAAAGTACCAAAGTTGTTTTTCAATTCAAATATGGTCTGCGTACCATCAAATAGTTGTAATTAGTTTTAATTATAGCTTATCCTATTTGAAGAAAATGGTGCCTCCCACGGAGATTTTCAAGACGGACTTTGAAGTTAAAGCTTCAAGATGAAGTCGGGCCATACTAGATCACATTTATCTTATGCATGCTTTAAGTTATTTATTGCTTTAAATATGTCTTAATTATGCATGAGATTGTGGCTTGATTATGTTGCATGATTAAGGATTTTAGTTCACTTAAAATCTAACCAACATAGTAAGAGCCTTAAGTTCCAAACTTAAAAATTGAGTTAAAAGGTGCCATGCCAAAATATACACTTGCTTGGATATCCTTTACATCAATCTAGTAATAGTTTTCGCTCAGCGAGGTGTTACTTATTGGTCCTAAAGGGGCAAGGTACACAAATAATTGTGAGTACATGTTAGTTTTGGTGAAACTCAACGATATAAGTAAGGAGTCCTTTTATGTCGTGGCAAAATCGATAGGTTTACCTAATAAGTTCTTAGACGTACCTATCAACCAAGAATAGTTTCTAGACTATTAGCAAAAGGCTTTTGCTTACCTAAGATGTTTTAGGATTAAGTCGACAAACTGTGCTTAGTTCTTCAATGATTTTAGGATCTTGGAATCATTTTATTCACACCTGCCGGAACACATAACTTGAATAAAATGCTTAATAAACATTGAATTATTCATGTATGCTAGAATTTAAGTTTATTAAGAGAAACTGTGAATGGTTATTTATTTGTTTATTCTTTTCAATTGTAGTTTTTAATATGGCAAACAACAATCAAAACATCATCATGGGTTCTGAGCTTATGGTCAAGCTGAACCTGGCAAATTTTCTTGAATGGGAAGCTAAGCTAGTTGAAATAGTCAAACTCAATGGACTTGAGTATGTACTATCACATCCCATGCCAAGCTACTATGCCAGAGACATGACCCCTGAGAGATTTTACGCCTGGGATGCGGATCTCAAAAAGGTTATGAGTCTCATGCTGAACAATATCCCTGATGATTGGGCTAGAAGGTTTGTAGCCTATGAACCTTTTACGCTCATCAAGAATCTGAGGGATATCTGTCGTGGAAGCACGGAGGACAGGGACCTGAATGTCCATGAGTTGATTGAATCAATGTCTGGTCTAAAGGTTAGTTCTCCCAACAGGTGTTATAGGATGGAGGTCCAAGAAACACATGTTCAGCTCCTTCGCACTAAACAGAGGGTAGGCGTCCCACTGAGGTTCCATGTGGATCTTATGCGTTCATACTTTGATCGCCTAAGTCTACTAGGAACACCAATAAGCGAAAGGATGGCAGTCTCTATCTTGCTCAATTCACTACACAGTGGGTTTGGTCGCTTCAAGCAACTATACCTAAGTGAACCAAGAGAAGAAACAGTTGAAGAATTTGTTCACCTTGTCAGAAAGGCTGAAATAATACTAGACTGTGAAGCCAAAGATTTACTCAAGGCTAGAAGGAGACCGTTCAAGAAAGGTGGAAAGTCCAAGGGCAATGCTAAATCAAAGCAGGACAAGTCCACATTAAGCTGTCTTTATTGTGATGGAATAGGCCATTACAAAAGAGAATGTCCGAAGCTAAAGGAAGATCAGAAGAATGGAACAGTCGTTCCATCTTCAGGTATTTTCGTTATAGACTGTATACTTGCTAATTCAACTTCTTGGGTATTAGATACAGGTTGTGGCTCACACTTATGTTCCAATCCACAGGGACTAAGAAGAAGTAGAAAGTTAAGCAAGGGTGAAGTCGACCTACGAGTGGGAAATGGAGCACGGATTGCTGCATTAGCTGTAGGAACTTACTATTTGTCGTTGCCCTCCGGGCTAGTTTTGGAACTGGAAGAATGTTTCCATGTTCCAAGTCTTACTAAAAACATCATTTCAGTTTCTTGCTTAGATGCTAAGGGATTTTCCTTTTTAATAAAAGACAATAGTTGTTCGTTTTATTTTAAAGAGATGTTTTATGGATCTGCTAGATTAGTCAATGGACTTTATTTATTAGATCACGACAAACAAGTATATAACATAAATACCAAAAAGGCCAAAAAGGATGATTCAGATCTCACCTATCTGTGGCATTGTCGATTAGGCCATATAAACTTGAAACGCTTAGAAAGACTTCAAAAGGAAGGAATTCTAGAACCATTTGACTTAGAGGATTATGGTAAATGCGAATCATGTTTACTTGGCAAAATGACAAAGCAACCTTTCTCTAAAGTTGGAGAAAGAGCAAATGAACTATTGGGATTAATCCATACAGATGTATGTGGACCAATGAGTACAAATGCTAGAGGTGGTTTCAGCTACTTTATCACTTTCACTGATGACTTCAGTAGATATGGTTATGTCTACCTAATGAAGCATAAGTCTGAATCCTTTGACAAATTCAAGGAATTTCAGAGTGAAGTAGAGAATCAATTAGGCAAGAAGATTAAGGCACTGCGGTCTGATAGAGGCGGTGAATATCTGAGCTATGAATTTGATGACCATCTGAAAGAATGTGGAATTCTATCAGAATTGACTCCTCCTGGAACACCACAATGGAACGGTGTGTCGGAACGGAGGAACAGAACCTTGCTAGACATGGTCAGGTCAATGATGGGTCAGGCCGAACTTCCATTAGAATTTTGGGGACATGCACTAAATACAGCTGCACTCACTATAAATAGAGCTCCGTCTAAAGCTGTCGAAAAGACTCCATACGAATTATGGTTTGGAAAGCCTCCAAATGTGTCTTTTCTTAAGATTTGGGGATTTGAAGTATACGTCAAACGATTAATTTCAGACAAACTTCATCCAAAATCTGACAAATGTATCCTTGTGGGCTATCCAAAGGAAACAAAGGGGTATTACTTCTACAATACATCTGAGAACAAGGTGTTTGTTGCTCGAGATGGTGTCTTTTTGGAGAAAGATCACATTTCCAAAATGACAAGTGGGAGAAAAGTAGACCTCGAAGAAATTCTAGTCGAACAACAAACTCTAGAGAATGCTCAAGATGACATTCAGGATGAAACTCAGAGATCTTTAGAAGAATCTGGTGAGAATCATGGTCAATCTAGAAATGTTACCCCGCGTAGATCGCAAAGATATAGATCTCAACCGGAAAGGTACTTAGGTATTTTGACGAACGAGAGCTATGACGTTCTATTACTTGAAAGTGATGAACCTGCGACTTACAAACAAGCTATGACGAGCCCTAGCTCCAAGCAGTGGCAAGAAGCCATGCAATCTGAATTAGACTCCATGTCTGAAAACCAAGTATGGGATTTGGTCGATTTGCCAGATGGCTACCAAGCCATTGGAAGCAAATGGGTTTTCAAACTAAAAAAAGACAAGGATGGGAAACTTGAAGTTTTCAAAGCTAGATTGGTTGCAAAAGGTTACAGGCAAGTCCACGGTGTGGATTACGATGAAACCTTTTCACCAGTTGCAATGCTAAAGTCTATTCGGATAATGTTAGCAATCGCTGCATATTACGATTACGAAATATGGCAGATGGATGTCAAAACTGCTTTCTTAAACGGCGTTTTAACAGAAACTGTGTTTATGACACAGCCTGAAGGTTTTGAGGATCCAAAGAATGCTAAAAAGGTATGCAAGCTAAAGAAGTCAATCTACGGATTGAAGCAGGCATCCAGGAGCTGGAATATACGTTTTGATGAAGCAGTCAGTGACTTTGGTTTCATCAAGAACGCGGACGAATCTTGTGTATACAAGAAGGTCAGTGGGAGCAAAATTGCTTTCCTAGTATTATATGTCGACGACATATTACTTATCGGAAATGACATTCTTATGTTGAACTCTGTCAAGATTTGGCTTAGGAAATGTTTTTCGATGAAAGATCTAGGAGAAGCTCAGTACATATTGGGCATCAAGATTTACAGAGATAGATCTAAAAAGATGATTGGACTTAGTCAAAGCACTTATATCAATAAGGTGCTTGATAGGTTCAAGATGGCGGACTCCAAGCGAGGCTACCTACCCATGTCTCATGGAATGACTCTAAGCAAGAATCAGTGCCCAAAAACACTTGATGAGCGTAGACGAATGAATGGGATTCCATATGCATCATTGATTGGTTCAATAATGTATGCTATGATATGTACACGCCCGGATGTTGCGTACGCACTCAGTGCTACGAGCAGATACCAGTCAGACCCAGGAGAGGCGCATTGGACTGCTGCCAAGAACATTCTGAAGTACCTGAAAAGGCACAAAGATGACTTCCTGGTCTATGGTGGAGATGATGAATTAATTGTTAAAGGCTATACGGACGCAAGTTTCCAAACCGACAAAGATGATTTCAGATCACAGTCTGGGTTTGTCTTCTGCCTCAACGGAGGAGCAGTAAGCTGGAAAAGTGCTAAGCAAAGCACCATTGCGGATTCTACAACTGAAGCGGAGTACATTGCTGCACATGAAGCAGCAAAGGAAGCTATATGGCTAAGGAAGTTCATAGGTGAACTCGGTGTAGTCCCCTCCATTAAAGGACCAATAGCCCTGTATTGTGATAATAACGGAGCTATTGCACAGGCAAAGGAGCCTAGACACCACCAGAGAGTCAAGCATGTACTTCGTAGATTTCACCTTCCACGAGAGTTCGTTGAAAAAAAAGAAGTCGAGATAAGCAAAATTGGTACTGATGACAACATATCAGATCCATTAACTAAACCTCTGCCGCAGGCGAAGTACAACTCGCACACTGCAGCTATGGGAATCAAGCATATTGGAGAATGGCTTTGATGTCTCTGTTTAATGTTTTAAAGTTTTAGAGTTTAAATCTTTGTAAAACATTATTGGTTAATCATTCACAATAAATGAAAAGAATTCATTTTTCCATTTAATTTGTGGTTTATTAAATGATGAGTCCCTTCAATTTGATGATATATTCAAGATAGACTGTCAGGACCAGTCCTGTGACTAAGAAATGTCTATCAAGTGAACTTGAATGTCAAAGGTTGAAAATGGTCCCTAGTCGGAGTTTTCTATAAAATTGGACGCATAGAAAACGTTAGACGATTAGAATGCAAGATGACTAGTAGTTCTGTTTCTTGAACTATGTGGACATGGCAATGTCATAATCATTTGCATAGATACTTACTTTGGGAAGACTAGTATCGGACAAGACCTATGAAACTTTACTGTAAGAGATGAAAATCTGTCATAAGTAAATTTCATTAAAATTATTAGACACTAAATCCTCAATACCTGAGTGATTTGAGATTACTTGTTTGAGAACTGGTTGCTTTGACGTTGACCAACCGTCGCACCGTAAAAGGAGGCTATAAAGGCAACGCTCAGGTAATCACCTATCAAACGAAGTCTAATCTCAAGATCACAAGATTGGGATTGTCCTCCCATAAATCGGGATGAGATGCTTAAAAGTTGTACAAGGCCACTCGGAGAGCTAGAAACTGTGAAATGCATGGTCGTGCTCGGATGAATCATAGGCTATGATTATCTGTTTATTTGATCAGTTGAACTCTGAAACCGAGGAACACCTCTGGACATAATAAGGATGACAACTCTTACCTTATGTTCAAGAGCAAGCATCGAGCGACAAAGGAATTAGGAAATGCACACTTATCCCTAAGGACAAGTGGGAGACTGAAGGAAATAATGCCCTTGGTCCAAGTATGCATTCTATGTAAAGTCTAATAAATGCGGTTCAGTATTAATTAACAAGTTAATAATTCAGTGAGATCAAGTGAGCTGAATGCCTAGCTAGAGGCCGCTTCAGTTTAAGTGGAATTAATGATATTAATCCACAGCTTACTCTTGACTGAACCCGTAGGGTCACACAAATAGTACGTAAACGGATCAAGTATTTAATGGCATTAAATACTGCAACTATGGATATTCGGAATCGACGGATCTTGGTTTCAGTGGGAGCTGAGATCGTCACAGGCAAGAAATGAATACTCCGGAAACGATGATATTGCCGGAAACGGAAATATGGATCGTATCGGAAATATAAATATTATCCAAGTCGTAGATGTTGCCGGAAACGGAAACATGGTACGTATCGGGAAATATTATCGGAAATGGAAATATTGCCGGAATCGGAAATATTGCCGGAAACGGAAATATTGTCAGAATCGGAAATATTATCGGAATCGGAAAATAATTCCGGAAACGGAAATATTAAATATTTGTTCGAAATGGAAATTAATTCCGGAATCGAAAATATTAAATATTGTTCGTATCGGAAATAAATTCCGTAATCGGGAATTTAATCGGAAGCGTATCGTACGAATAAGCATCGGACGAGGCCTGCCGGACGAGGGCCCAGCACGAAGCCAGGCCATCGCCCAGCAAGCCAAGCGCGCCACACGAACAGCCAAGGCCACGCCAGGCCCAGCGCAAGGCCAGGCCCAGCAGGCCGTGGCAGCGCGCGCAACGCGCGCAGCTGCGAGCAGTGGGCTGCGAGCATTGCTGCAGCTCGCGTGGGCTTGTAGCTCGCGTGGGCCGTGCGGCCGTGTGGGCTGTGCGCGGGCATGGCCTGCACGCTTGCGGGTCATGCTCGCGTAAGTGTTTGTGTTCGCATACGAAACCTAAAACGTGCAGAATTCGTTTAATGATTAAATTCCTAATTCTATTTGATAAATTAATTAAATAAGAGTTTTATTATAATTCTAATTTAATTAATTCGTATCCTAATAGGATTCCAATTCTCTTTCCATACCCCTATAAATATGTGGCCTGGGTTCACAATTTATGACGAGTTATTCAAGTATTCAAAGTGAGTTTTTGAGAGAAAAATTCAGTCACACATCTTGCTCAAAAGTGCCGAAAATTTATAGTACCTTAGGGGCGATTCTAGTTGGTCAATCTTAAGGCGGATCCGGACGTGCTGTGGACTATCTACGGAGGGACGACACTTGGAGTCCTAAAGACTTGTTCTTGTTCGGTTCGGGCGCAGCTAGGGAAGGCACGCAACAAAGAGTATGCATCTAAACTATGCTAAATGATTATGTGTAAATAATATGTATTCCTGGCTTAATGGTTGTTTCCGCATGATTTATGAATTGTCATATGTATCATAACCTAACATGAAATTCCTCCATTCAATCTTGAAACCCTCTTGTTCCAACTCCACTGCCATGTATTTCGACCACCTTCTTGTTGGTGGGACGGCTGCAACATCATTAGAAAAATAATTAACAATTATTACCACAAACTATAATTAATACTAGAAAAAAAAAAATAGGTTAAGACCGTACACCCTTTCCGTTCACGGTGATAGTGTTATTTGTAACTGGAATGGCTGCTCTCTTGCCTCTAGTAGATCGTGTTCCTTTTCCCTTTGTCATTCTGTTGTTGTTGTTTTTCTCTTCCTTGATTTAGATTTATAATCTGGGTTTTGTGAATATGCATATTGAGTTATAAATGACTCCAATTTATATCAATAGCAGGTTGGGACCTGTGGCAAACTATGTTGGCGGGAAATGTTGTAATAATATATGAAAGGGTAATTAATAACAACAATATACACTGAGATTGTTGTTTAAAATTACTTTAATTTAGTCAGATTAATAATTATTATATATGTATTTGGTACATTTAGGAACAATTGTAGTATTAATGTTGAAATTATTATTGGGCAGTTGTTCTTTCCCGCCTTTTCCCATAGTTTACCGTGCACCAATTACAAGTAGTTATACCAACTAATTGTGTTGTCACTTGTAGATTTATTATAAAATAATGGCATGAGTATAACCTGGTCTTTAATTAGTATTTCAATAATTAAGATTTTATCAATGTATAATTATTAATCGTAAAAATTAAATGCACATTTAAATGCCTTATATTTAATGCTAATTTTATGATCATAGGTTTTGATGATCAATCGTTTTAGAGAAGGTGTAAATTAGTTTTTGTTTAACGTAGGTCAACCTTTAGTATTGGTTGATGATGATCATGAAAATCTTTAACGAAATGAATCATGTGGTCGATTGATTTGAACCTTTAGTAACAAACGTGTTCACAGTTTACCTCCGCGCTACTTCGTGAACCCTTAGCACTACCCTTACAAACCCTAATCTGTTTAACTAAGTGAGTCATGTGGTCGATTGATTTGAACTTTAAGTAACAAACTTGTTCACGGTCGCTACTTCGTGAACGCTTAGCACTACCCTATACATTCCGAAATTTTTCTGTCCGTCATTATTAAGGAGATTCGTTTAATTTTGTAACCTTAAGTAGTTAAATTGACAATATTTCCATCTTATTTAATAAAACTTATTTCTTAACTTATCTTTTCCATATAAATGGTCATTAGTTGCGTTGTTAACTCGTGAACAAGTTTTATGTTCAGTTGTAAATCTACATGGTATATATTTTAGGTTCCGTTTATACACAAGTAAATTGAGTTAGAACGTAATTAATAATGTAATAAATTAAAATAGCATACAAAGTTTCATAAACAAATGGGCGGAACTTTTTATGATAGAATATCTTTAATAAAAAACAAAAAATTACTTAGAAACGTGTAAAAAGTCGACATAATTGTCGGATAGTTTTTATTATGTGGGTCCCATTTTTTTTGGATTGGTCAACTTCAGAATTATATTTTAATTTTGATATTGACCGAACATGTAAGTGAACTTGCAGGTTAATTCTCCGCCAAAACCCACACCAAATCTCTCAATTTAGCTATTTCTGCAAAAATTTCAAAAATCTCAGGTGGTTCAACGGTATCATCTACAAACAATTGATTATGTAAGTGTTTGATTTTTCTTTATTATCAAATTAATTATAATAAATCTTTTCCTTGTTGTTTACAAATAGTAATGGTGTTTTGGTTAATTTATGAGGTAAGTGTTGGTTTTGAATTGCTATACGAATTTGGTGATGATGGGTTTCCCAATTTTATTTTTACACTAGTCAGTTATGTGATGTTTTTGGTTTGAAACACCCGCTTTCAATGAGTAATCGATTAATTGGAAAATTTTAATTTGATCCTAAATAGGGAAGAAGATCCAACAAAAAATGGCTATGAAAGTGTTTTAAAAACAACTGCTGAATATGCCGCAAACTTAAGTGAGGGTGAGCAGGAAAAAACTTCGGCTGATGATGCTACTATAGGTGACAACCCTGAATCGTTTGTTGGAGAACAACTCAAAGGGAAAACAGGGGTAATTACATTTTATTTTTGTTTTATTAACTATTAAATTTGTTTTTTTTTGCTATACATACGCACTGCATTTAGTTTTTTTGATAATGAGATTTTCCTGTTAGGAAACACATCTGGAAAACAAAGACACAAACTTTGAAAATGAACCGAGTTCAAGTCATGTTAGTGAGACACAAAACTTTGCTGATTCTTTAGAAAAATTAATAGAGGAGGAAGATAATAGCCAGTGTACTGATTTATCCAACACGAAATTGAGTGAGAAGTGTTCATTATTATAAAATATCAATTAATGGGAATCTTAACTATCTGTTTTTAAAGGATAAAATATGGGAAGGCATTGCAAACACGAGTGGAAGAGTTAATGAGGAAATATTGGATAATGAGGAAGTGATTGAACCTCAAGATGAGGTTCTCGAGGTTCAAGAGGTTAGGGTAACTAGAAAACGAGGAAGGCCACCACTCACTGAAGCTCAACAGGCAACTAGACCCCCACCTATTGGAAAGTGGGTGAAAGGAGGCCCGGGAAGGCCACCTAAAGGCAAAGGAGAAGGCACTTCCAGGACTCCGATAAGTATGACAAAATTTATAAGTTTGTTTACATTCCATAGTTCAGTTAAGTTTACATTAGTGATTTAAATTTCCAGCATACTGCGCTGAGGACTTACCCCGGGCTTGTCAAAGAGTTGGTGGACACTATAGGAGACGTGAAAAAAAATTGGGTTAAGGCTGCGGGATTTGGGCCAATTTTAGATATTAAAGTGACAAAGGTAGATAGGCATTTCATGACTTGGTTGGAGGGAATATGGGATTGGAAGAGACAGACGCTAAGGATCCACGATGATTATGAAATTGTTATAGATGAGGATATGATAATGTGGATCACCGGACTTCCGGCAGGAAGTCATGAATTTAGTCCTTTGAAGGGGGGGGGAGCTAATGAAGTTTGAAAAAGAGTACGATAAAAAAGGTGGAATTGATTATACGACTGTATTCAACAAGGCACTGCTTGAAATTGATAACAAGAACATGTTTTTAAGGCATTTCATACTGCTGTCTTTTGGTTGTTTGTTTTGCATGACTAAGTATAAATTCATTAGCCCAAAACTATTGCATATTCTTAAAGACGAATACCTTGATGATCCATATGAATTGAACTGGTGTGCTTTTTTGTCTGAATGGATTGGAGAAAATGGAAAAGATCAGGGAAAGGCATCAACGTTCATTTTATTGGTAATTTTCATATTTATCATTCAAATTCTTTAAAAGTCTCAATGATTGTTAAGATATTCAAAGTAACAATGTTATCTTCATGCTACAGATTGCTTATTTAGATAGGCTAAAGAATAACAAAACATCTAAGGGATGGAAAAAAAATGCCCCGAGGTTAGGAGCTTGGAAGACAAAAGACGTACTTCCTCTGTTTCTCAAAGGATGCATCGTATTCCTTTCTGGATGTTTCACAATAGATGCATAGTTTCCCTTTCTAGTAACTTTTTTTACATGAAAAGTCGTAATTACCCTTACTTACCTCCTATAGTTATGTCCTAAATATACTTTGTGATCTCACTAACTACTTCTTAGTATTATTTTAACGCACCCAAATATCCCATTAATCTAACCCAGCCCATCTAATCTCTCTCTCTCTCTCTCTCTCTCTCTCTCTCTTCATTCAACCCTGTCCAGAATAATCCACATTCATCTATACCCATTCCACTCCATCTCTTCATTTAATGGTGCATTTACTTCTCTTCTTCGACTCAACCATATCTCTGTCTACATTTCTCCTCCTATATAAACAAACACCAATAAAAACCCTAGATCTAAAATCCCTCTTTTCCGTCTACATCGTCGGCTCTCGTTAGTTTCAGATCTGCAGTTGTCTTCGCCAAAAAAGGTAATTTTGATGTCCTGATCTTCGATTTTTATGATGTGGTTCGCAATGATGGTCAAATTTTGTGATCTATTTTATTTGACTAGCTAATTTGTTGGATCATTATTCCCTTAAACATATCCTTGACGTGAGTTGTATCTTTTTGATTTTCACTTAATTCAAGAATTTTGATATTCTGTACCTTTGAGTTGTTGGGATTTGGATGAATATTATGTTTGATGTTTTGTAGATGTAATTGGATTATGCGTGAATTATTTATTCAAATATAATGGTAATTGATCCAGACTTTTAATTTTATCAATTGAGGCGACTGAATTTGATGATATACGAAGTATATCGAAATCCTTCACCGGTCTAGTGAATTGTCTTGTTATTCTATGTTGGCAATTGTAATTTTGTGGATTTCAAAGTTTTTGTACGTGGTTGATTAATCAAATTATGAAAGTGATATCCATGTTTTCGTTGACCTTCATATATGTTCTAGTCTTCTAGTTATGTGTTGGAATACTATGTTCACTTGTCAAAGAGTGTTTAAATGAAGTAGGATACTAATTAAGTAAGATATTAGTTAGAATTGATAAGTTGGGAGTTGGATATTTGGTTGTAAAGTTGTTCCATTTAGTAAGCCATTAGTTTAAAATTTTGTCTAAATCCTTGTGTTTAAGTTTTTATGTGTTTAAGTTTAAGTTAAACATGAATATGTTTGTAGTCTTTAACTTATTATACGAAGTAATACTTTTCCTCTAACTGACAGATTTGATCCTTAATGAAACGTTTTGAATGTTTCAACCACTTCAAATATGAAATTGGTCCCTCTTTTGAAAGTGAGGATGTGGATATGTCGGAGCTTGATGATGAAGAACCGGAACTTGATGATTATCTGAAAGAGGTTCTTTATGCGTATCACAATCCCCGTGAGGCTTCTCTATCTGTTGGTGAAGAGTACATCCCAAACACTCCCACTACGGAGATTATTGCACCTGATACACCACGCCAGAAGAGAAAGTCTCCTACTCTTCACATAAGCGTCGACCGGGAGATCTGTCTCGCCGTCGAAGAATCAGGCCAAGAAATGATGATTCGTCTGCATCCTCTGATCCTCCATCTTCTAGTGTTGTTCGGGCTCTGTTTAAGGTTGACGAGTATGTCCCGTATGTCCCGCCTAGCCAACCTGATGTGTGTGATGATATGCTCCAGTTATTGTGCCTTGGGATTTTCTGCAATCTTAGTAATTCCAGATAAGAAACTCCTGTTACTCTTTATCTCTTTCTGTCAAAATATTTAGTACCCCTAAATTTGAGTTAGTTAGGTTAGGTATGTTGTAATCCCCTTCTAAATGGTAAGTTGTATTTCAGTTATGAGGGTGTGTAGGGTATGTTGCAATGAACTATTGGATATAAAGCTGTAATTTGGTTATGTAGGGTAATGTTCTAATGTTGTAACAGAAACTGAGAGGACTAATTGTTGTAATGTTTAAGCATCTATCCGTTGATGTTATTTAATGAATTCTTGACATGGTAAAACATGATCCGTATCTTGTTTTAAGGAATTCTTGACATGGTATATCATACTTTAATTAGAGTATATATGTGTGGTTGATAGTTAGAGTTGCTCCTTTTCCTAATGTTTTGCCATTTTACTTCAGTTTTGCAGGGAGATGGTACCTACATTACTAATTTCCCAAAGTGGATGATCAACATGCAGGTATATGGTCAGGTAACAGTTTCTTTTGTTAGATTTAAGAGCCTTGATTGATGGTAGTGTGTGCATGCATAGATCCATTTTGATGACATGTAGAGATAAACATTTGCAATTTCTTACGCTTTCTTTAATCTGCATGTAGCCTGTGATACTTGATTATTTAGCTAGTAAAAGTTTCTTAACATCTTGCTGTTATGGACGAACACTATGTTCTTCCCCGAGGCTTTTGAGAATTGAAATATCTTAAAATTATACAATGCATGATAAATTCCTGTTTTTACGCTTTTAACTAGTTATCCTTGTTTGATGTGTAGGAAGTACTAAGTATGTTACACATTACAATGCACAAAATGTATTCCTACTTCACAATACACAAGGTTTTTTTCCAATACTTCCTCAAAAAGTTGTCTAACATCAAAGCTAGGTTCTTAAAAGGGCGTCTTCCATTATGTCACCCAAAAAGTTGTATTACGTTTTCTTCCCAAAAAGTTCTTCCAACTTATCTTCTTCCAAATGTTTTAATCTTCACTTGTCCATGATGCATTGATCACCCCCTCATCCAAGAAGTCCACAATGTCTTTCACAATCTCATCATTAATGTCAATAGTATCCGGTAAAAGACCTTTCCTATCTAACGCTGCCTTCCCAATGTGAGGGGATTTGTAAGTGTTGTTTCCCCTACATTCCAGTGTCTTAAGCATGCATAATTGTAGTTGTATCCATGTGTAGTTTATCATTTTTAGATCATATGCATCATATGTATCTTATACTGACTTGATCAATTCATCTTCATTTTTAGGAAATGCCTTGTATTGGATTGACTGAATAGCCCTAAAAAACCCTAAGTCTAGGATGTTCAAATCTGGTGACTGTGCTGGCTGACAAATCAGATGGATATCGAAGCCATCTTGCTGTGCAACTTCTAAAAACTGAACATCGTCAACAAGAACATGAGGTCTTGCATTGTCTTGTTGGATCCAGATTGTTTTTGAGAGGAAAGAAGGCCATTTTGCCTTGATTCTTGGGATCATTTGTGTGAGTAACATCTCTCTGATAACTGGCCTAGTAATTTTTTGTATTGCTTTAGTTTCAATGGTTCCCTTTTCTCTGTTAATACTTGATCTGATTGCTGCTCTTTTTTCAACAAAAGGGAAAATCCCAAGCTTTCCATCCCAAAGTATCTCCCCTTGTCCCCCTAACACAGGTCTTGCAATACCCCCTATAAACATCATCTTTGGGATGTGGTTTTTGCTTTGAATGCATCTGTAAGGGTCTTCTTCACCGTCAAGCAAGTAGTATTTTTGTGTGACTTGGCTCATATAGAACCATTTTTCATCTATGTGAACCAAGTTGCACAAATTCTGAAACCTCAACTTCTTTGTTAGTGTCTTTGGTACACTTAAACTCATAACCCAATGAAGCCTTGTGATTTTCTGCGCATTTGTCAGTCTAGGCTTCATTGAATTTGAATGCGGTTTGATAATGCCCCTCTTTATCCACCTATAAATTGTGGATGGACTGACTCCGAAAGCTGTTGCAAACTTTCTGATTGTTGTTCTTTGTTTTTGTGGAATTTCTTTCATCTTCTCTAAATCTGGTTCTTTAAACTTCCTACCACATCTTCCCTTTTTTTTTGCATTTAACATTAATGACACCATTTTTTTCCAGTTGTTTCTTTGCATCATTCCATATCCTATAAAGAGTTGTTCTATGAATGTTATACTCATCTGCAATTGCTTGACTCATGCTTCTAGGTAATTTCATGTTCGGTTTTATATACCTTAAAATTTTTGTAATCATTTTTTTCCTCAGAAAATTAGATAACTGTGGCTTGGTTCCTTTTGTGTTGATGATGTTCATATTCGGGTCTTCAATTTCTGCAGTAGGGTTGTTTTCAATTTCTTCACCATCTTCATTTTCTACATCACAGGTGTAGTACCATACCTCTTCGTCATCATCCTCTGCATAAAGGTAGGCAAGAGTTTCTAACGACAACATCTCTTCCAAGTTCATGACGTCGCTGCCATCAGTAGCTTCTATGCCATGCCCCGAGAGGTCTGTCTCTCCCAAGAAGTCCTTCCAAATCAGGGATGCTGTGTGATGTAGGGGTGTGCAAAAATATCCGATCCGAAATATCTGATCCGAAATATCCGATCCGAAAATCCGTTATCCGATCCGAAATTTCGGATATCCGATCCGAATTTAAGGTTTCGGATATTTCGGATCGGATATCCGAAAAAATTATCGGATTTTCGGATCGGATACGGATTAAGAATTTTCCCTTATCGGATATCCGAAATATCCGAAATGTTTAAAATAAAAAAATATATGCCAATTTCTTTTGGGCCTCCATTTCTTTTTTACTCTCGCTCAACTCTCCTTCTCTATTCTCCTTCTCTGCTTTCTTTCTAGACCAGTAAAGTAGTAAACCCTAGTTTCACTCAGCCACCCACCACTACCGCCCAGCCGCCTAGGCGTTCACCGACCACCACTCTCACTGTCCCTTGCAGCCTCACCGTATCCGTCAGACCATCACCATCCCACTCTCATCGACCCGGCGACAACAACAATGGAGTCACGAGTATTACTCTCTATTTTCTAAGTAGTTGCGTAATCATTTTATGGTTTTAGGAACAAGGCTTTTGGTTTTCTCTATTTTAAGTCATTTAATTGAGTATTTTGTATATTGTTCTTGTTTGGATTTAATTTCACTTTGATCTACATTTTCGTTTTGATTTGGGTTTGTAAAATTGGGTTCTTTTGGTATTGCAATTCAAAACACCATTGTCAAATGAATTACTGACAATTAGACATGCCACTTTCATTAACTAATCACGCAAGTTGTCAACAGATGTTGACGAATATTCTGATTTTTTAAAAATTCTGATCGGATACGGATTTTCGGATACCCGGTCCGAAATATCGGATATCCGAAAGTTCGGATATCCGAAATTATCGGATCGGATTCGGATCACAATTTCCCGATCCGAAATTTTCGGATATACGAAATTTCGGATCGGATCGGATCCGATATCCGAAACTTTCGGATATCCGAAATTTCGGATCGGATCGGATCCGATATCCGAAACTGCACACCCCTAGTGTGATGTGATATTGTAGTGGAAGTGCAATAGAAAAAAAAAAAAACAAAGAAAAAGTATACAATTTCTTTAGAGTTAAAATGATGTGAATTTACTAGATGTATGTAATCCCATAAAAGTTGGATGATGATTTTTTGGCTCCAAATTTGAATTTTTTGTAGGAAATTTTGGTATTTACTACCTTAAAAATACCCCATTTTTGCATTTACTACCTTATGAAATTTTTATTTTAAATTACTATCTTAAACTTCCAATTTTTTTTTATTTACTACCACTTTACAGTTTTCTCATTTTAAAATTAAGATATCTCTTTCGTTTCTTAATCGTTTAATGTGATTCAAAGTTCACTATTCTCCTTGTTTTATAGGGATTTCATTGAGAACAACATTTCAAAACAATTCGTTTGATAATTCATATATATTTTAAACTTTTACAAAAAATATTTAATTATTTTTACCTTTTGCAAAATTTTAAAAGCAAGATCCATATGGAACCCTTACACTTAAATGAGAAGAATGGACTTTGAATCACTTAAAATGATTAAAAAACAAAAGAGATATCTCAATTTTAAAATGAGAAAACTGTAAAGTGGTAGTAAATAAAAATAAATTGAAACTTTAAGGTAGTAATTTAAAATAAAATTTTCATAAGGTAGTAAATACAAAAGTGGTGTATTTTCAAGGTAGTAAATACCAAAAAATCCTTTTTTGTAAAAGCCAAAAAAATTGTACTTTTTGTAATTTGAGTAAAGTGAACTGAAATTTTGGAGGGAATTGAAAATGACCCCTCTTTTTTGAGGAGTGAATGTTCACGGACCCATGTACCTTTTCCCTTTATTAGGAACATTACTTTTCCTTTCCAGATTCTCTTTCCTATAATCACATGGGTAAATTGGTCCAACTTCTACCATTTACCCACTTCATTGGTAGCCGCATAAAAAGAAATGTTGCATCCTTTGCGGAACGGAGGAAGTATATGATATGATCAATAGAGATTTAGAAACCAACGTAACTTATGGTCATCCAGAGGTACGTACGTACTGATTATGACTTTCCCTTGCTGCAACCAACTTTTGATAAATTACTGTGATTGCATAATCAGGTTGTCCACGATGTTTTTTACGGAAAACCTTATCCAATTAATGCTCAATCAGAACAACCTCCGTGGTTGAAGGAAAGGGTGGATATCACGACAGAAAGACCATCCCCACCTCCAAAGGAAGCACTTAAGCAATCAACACGAAAGAGAATGAAGCTTAGGCGGCCAAAGAATGTAAGAGTGTTTCTCCATTTTTACTATTGCTTCCAACATACCGTCTAAAATTATATTTCATTAAAGCCACATTTATGTGCTAGGATGATGCTTCTAACAAAGTGCCGGTTGAAAATAGTGCCAAGCAAAATGAGTGCGTTGCACCAAATCTTGATCACACAATGCCGCAAGAAAACGAAGAAGGTGCAAACAACGCTGATAAGGTAGATGAGGAGTACGATACAGAATCAGACGATGGCTTAGAAACCGGTGGGACTTACATTCCAAAACCTAGGGTTGAGCCTACACAACAGAAAATATATGATAAGGTCCTAGAACATAACAAATTTGAAAATCAGATGCTGGTTCATGATGGTGTGCACATTATAAGTAGAGGAATGTTATATCGTTCTTTTAAGAAGAACGGGGAGATAGACATGGAGGTATGTTTAGTAAATTCGACGATATTTTTGTTGAAAGCTTTAGTTGACTTATTTTAATGTTTTGGTTGATGATCCAGGTGATGTGTGCATGGTGTTCGTTGTTGAATAGCCAGCTAGCTGATATGAATATTTTCACAACTTATGTCATTAAGCCAACGTATTGGGTAAGCCAACTAAGTAGCTTGGCAGATATAATAATTTTCTATATGTAATTGTGGTCCATGATATCCGAAAATGTTGTTGCAGGATGATTTGTTTAGATTAGGAATAAAGGAAGTTAAGTATGTTGAACTAGTCACCGCAATGGCAAACGACATTAAATCCGACATCGAGAAGGGCGTTATTGTGGATGAAGTTCAAAAGGTAATATCACCTACTTAGTAGTCGAATAAATTAACATAATGTCGGTGTAATTGTGGTAACTAGTGCTATTGTGACTTAGTTGTGCGCATTTGATTTCAATGCTGTTATACATCCCGATAATTGATAAGGGGCGATGGTTTGTGATTAGATTCCAAAGAGGGTTTACGACCAATTGTAAGGCCATTAAGAGCAGTCTGTTCGCATACGACCCTAGGACTAAACCCCATGATAAAAAAAAATTCAGGACACTTATATTTCTGCCGTGGTAAGTGTCAGGACAACACTAGCATTTTATTATTATTTTATTTACGATATACTATGAGATGTGAAGTATTGCGCATACATTATTTTTGTAGGGTAATGTTTTTTTGAAATTGCAACCAATGATTGGGCTTAATGAAGGACATTGGAATATAGAACCCTTGACACTAAACATGGTCGATCACCACCCAAAGCAGAGATGCAAGCATGACAGGGGATTCTTATGTATGGTTATGTTGTTGTCCTCAATAGAGGTTGTAACGGATTGGATGGAGATAAGATTAGTGTGCTAATTGTGCCTTCCATTATTCTGTTGAATGTTCAACGATGCAAGAACTAATGTCTCAACGAAATTGTTCATTGCAGTTTTATAAGAAAAACGACAGGGCAACACGGAAGTACATTCTAGGTCGTCTGGTTTGCAGCGACAACAACACGATCAAGGTGAAGGAGATCCTTGATTTACTGGGAATCCGGAAAGTACACAGTTTATGATTTGCTTACAGTGTGGTATTTTGGTGTAATATATTTCCTTTAAACATGTTGTATTATAAGAATTATTTTGTCCGATTAAGACTTAATTATGACTCCGATATTATTTATATGTGTATGTGATTAAATATTGATCTTTAATTTTTCACTACATTCATGACACCCTCATTTGATATACAAAACCTACAAGCATCAAGTTCTAATGACGACGAAAAAAGAATGCTCAACAACCTTTCAGACATTTGAGTGGTTGCATGCAATGTTTTAGACATAAATAAACGAGTTGAAACGTTTTTCATCCAACTATTCCCCAACGCAGGGCGAACCTTCCTACCGGATGACATCATGAACTTCGTAGACGAATCACGATCACCTGGAAACATGTCTACAACATTATTCACAACAAGAACCGCAACATTGTACGTAGAGGCAATTGATTGTAAACCATAACCAATGGCACTTAAGAGTTGTGATCGTGACTCTAACCCCTCTACCGTGTTATCAAAATGAGTTGTACACGTACTAGCAATTGAGTCAATAACGACTAAAAGGATATGCCTGCAAGTGTTATGCGAGTATTGAATCAACTTTACAACCCAATTAAGCACATCCGGTAACTCATAAACGGATTCAACCTGCTTGGTTGTTTTATGATCGCAAGGGCGGTCATTGTGACTTAATTAAAGAAGATTCAAAAATGAAGGGTATCATACCACTTAACCTACGAATGGGAAATGGACCAATTGAGTGGATATAAATGGCAGCTCCGAACAATCCCCCCAAAGACGGAGGTAATTGACATGCAATGCTTGCTTGAAGGCAAAGTTGAGTTTTATCTGTTGCATTCTCCCCGCATAAATCGGTCACTTCTCCAACACTTATGCCACCCTGCAAAATACAATCGATAGCACTGCACCTAGTTGTGATTTTATGTACACTTTTTGTTTTGTTGGTAACTAATTTGGACATTTTGTTCGGTTAAGTCAATTGAAATGAGGGATTTAATGTTTAGCAATATTGACATATATACAAATTACTTGGTGATTTATAAAACTAAAAGTCCACAAATAAATTTATTATTTGTGTCAAAGTCAAACAAGGTACAAAAATACTAGACCTAAAGTTTCATGTATTGCTGAAATTCTAATATAAGAACCCAATTAAAAAATGTATATTATCAACAATAGTATGAACAAAAGAACTGCAAAAGGTATTCTCATCCCATAGTCCTATTTAATTTAATTTCAGAGAAGGTATACTTATCTACTTTTATTATTGTATGCTTGAGCAATTTTGTTACATTGAAATGATAATTTAATTAATTAACGTTGTATATACAGGTAACGAAATTAAGTGGAACATCAAATGAGTACATTGTATATGCACCAAGAGCAATGGCTTCGGCCTCACGTCACAATGGTTACTGCATAAACATAAAACTTTGCTTCCCCTTTGGTCTGAGGTTCAATACCTCATAAGCGCGCTACATACATATTATTATATACATCCCCCCCCTTTTATTTTTTCAAGAACTTCAACATTAATTTATGATATCCGATTACATTAAGTTTTTTGTGTACCTAAAAGTGACAAGAATTTTTTTTTGACCAAATACAGTACCTATATAAAAGTTTTTAACATAAAATTGAACTAATCATTCCTTGAAATTTGAAGGGCACCCGATTAATTAATCTTCGACATAACAACGACTACATTGTTACCCGAACCCCAAGCCTTGTACGCCATTCAAAGGTTTCGTAATCGAAAGTCTGAGATATATCTTCGAATAATTTAATTTGAGATGTTTCAAGAATGTCTTCTAACACAGGTCCATTGTAGGAAGGGTACACATTCATCATTCACTTTGTTTTCATGTTCTTACCTAGCCCGGTAGCTAGGAATATGCCCATAAGTGGACCTGATAAGTTCCTACAATTGGCGTAACATGATTAGATTATAATCATTAAGATAATAAACTAATAAAATACATATACAACGAAAGATAAATACCTCATTAGCCGCAATCTCAGCGTGAGTACGGGCTTTGTTCTTCTTAGATTTGTCATAAATCGAACATGGTCCTTTCTTTGACCGACCAACATGCCTCTTATCAACCGGGGTTTTAATCACATCATCGTCAACAGGTTGAGCAATCCTTTTTAGAGCACGTTCATTATACTCTCTTGGTCTTAACCTACAACGACCAAACACATTACGTGCTTCGGGATCCCACCAACTAATAAATATATCACCTTCATCACCTGTTTTCCGTATACCCACAACATCCTCCATTTGAGCCTAACAATATTAGTAGCTTCCGTATACAACTTGTAGGCATCATCATTATGCATGGCTAATTCTTTCAAATAATTATGCCTTTGAGAAAGCTCTTTAGCTTTTGCTAGACGTTTTGACTCTTTCGGACCATAGTATGAAACCCTAACGCTCTCGTACGACCTAACTTGCTTCCTCCATCTATCTAGTACATATTTCTCTGGTATAAATTAAAAATCCTCCACATCCATGGCTTTCAGTATGTGCCTACATAAAATACCCCTAAATTCAAACAACTGACATGAACAACTTAGCCCCCCTTTAACCTTATCTACTTTAACGTTGTAGCTCTTAAAACTCTTCCTCCAATGGGGGTGGGGGGGGGGGTTAGTTTCTCATTTTCTCTATACAATACAAGTGACCTTAATGCATCGGTTTTGGTAACATTTGTGTGGGTTAAACCTTTACGCTCATTCACAACAGCAGCAAACATCTCATTGGTGTAAACCTTATGGAAAACACACTCAGCTAACACACTCTTGTCAACATCAAGTTGCGGAGGCGTATCTATACTATCAAAATTATCCTCCTTCTCTTTCTCTGCCTTTATCTTCATACAAAACTCGTAGTTTTTAATGAACTGGACTAATCCACATTCTAAGTCTACATGAATTTTGAAGTAACGATTCATACCTTCACTTCTCTGCGTAGATGACATTCCGGCCCAAAATGTGCCTCTATTGTAGGCTGGTGCCCATCGCTGACGGTTATCGTACGCATCCTGCATCCACCCCTTACCACGTTGATTATATTTTTCCATCACAAGACACCAAGCATCATCAAACTCATCAGGATCGAGCATATCATGGACGGCTGTTCTAATGAGTGTATCAATGCTTTTCCAATCAGCAAGCTTGCCGAGATTACGAGACGCATTCTGTAGCATGTGCCACAAACAAAGCCTGTGTGGAATACCGGGGAAAACTATGCTTATTTCTCTACATATTGCCTTGTCTTGATCAGTCAAAATTCCCTTGGGAGGCTTTCCCATGCACTTCAACCATTCTTCAAACACCCAAACAAAAGTTTCAGTATCTTCGTGTGAGATTAAAGCGGCAGCGAAAACAGTTGATTTACCATGATGGTTAACGCCAACAAAAGGAGCAAATGGCATACGGTACCTAGTCAATTAAATTATTTCATCAATAACTTTATTACTATTGCATATTGTTGCATGCAAAAACCTAACACATAAAATAAAAACCTTAGACCTAAACAGTATCACATGCATTTTGTACTACATAATGTACCAAACAAAAACGTAAACCCTAAAACCCTAAAACTTGAACATTATCACATGCAATAAACTAATCACTTTCACATGCAAATATAATACAAACTAATATCTATGGAACTAAATTAAAAAAAACACATACTGTAGACACCTACTTTTGTCCCCGTTCCCGCAAGGGAAAGGTTCGATGATGAAAACGTAAATCTCCACTTGACAACGCATCTCCTATGAAATAAACGAATCTCAATTCCCCTTTTCATTTCACCCGAAACCTGCTATTTATGGAAACCTGCTAAAAATAGTGACTGCCGTAAAAGGTAGCTTCTAAAAGTGGCAAATCATAAAAGATAGAAACCTGTCAGAATTAGGTGTTGCATTCCAACATAAATCCTAAGTGAGATAGAAAACTGCGAGAATCCTATTCCTAATATGGTTCAGAAATAAGAGTTACGTATTAATTAAAATCCTAACGAGCCTAGAGTTCGTAACGGGCCCAGACGCATTCCGTCATAAAATTGATACGCGCTAAAAGACTCGAATTAATCTCAAACTCTACGGATTTCAGGAATCCGAATCTGACTAAAGAAAACAGCCCAGACCCTATTTTCAACGCCTGGCTCTGGGCGCCGAAATCTTCGGCGCCCAGGCCTGGGCGCTGAAAATACCTGGGTACGTGTTTTTTCCTAATTCTTTGTGGATTAGAACTCTGCAATTCTATCTTTCCACGAACTCTTCCCTATAAACAGGCCCCTAAATTCGACGTGAAAGAACACACAACAACACACAATTATATTCTGAGTATTGACTCCAACCCTTAGCCTAAGCCTCTCGCTGCGAAACTGTTCACGCGTTCTGTCGCAATCGATCCATAAATCGAACAGAACGTATCCTGTCCCATAATTGAGATTCGTTAAATAAAAAGGAGAAAAAGCAAAGTCAAAGTGGTTAGTTTTCTGAGAACCGTGACGCACCTCTCAAGGGTGCGTGATAATGTGTCCCTTTTCGATGATTTAACTGCTTTCCTCGCCCTTTTATGAACTGTTAAACTAACCTAACCTGATTGTTCTATCACGCCTAACAAATATAATATTTTTGGGAAATCCGATTATCATGCTAGGTCCCTTAATGCTATTTAAATCAGATAATCACGATCGAATTAGTATTATATGTTGCATATTGCTAAAATCAACTCAGATTAGTTTAATAGTTAACGCATGTCCCTTCAATTATTTATGCTGAGCTAGTAAGGATATCCTGCCTCTGGAGTTATCGACAAGCGAAGTACTCCTCTCGGTAGTTACAGTCCCCCGAACCCTCAATCTCTACCTTGCGGGTGTATATTGAGAGATCCCCACACCAGGGATCACAAGGGAACCTACGGCCGTCGTGGTCAAACATAATTGCACTCCCTTTATGTCACGATAACCGGGTTTTGTCAGTTTTTCTCATTGTCGTTAAAAACTGAATGGCGACTCCTATATTACTAGTCAATTGGGTGTATGCTCACAGGAAATCCAATTACACTTGATTGAATAAAAAGAATCGTCACACCCACGAGGGACGAGGTCACGCATTAGCCTCGCGCTTTTTCGACCCCCTCACAGTGGCGCTCCACTGGGGATAGTGAAGGAAATACTCGTGCTTGTAGGTAATCAAAATAGCCGAAGGGTGAAACGATCCTACCCCGCGTTTATTTCCCCATCAAGTTGGGACGACCTGAAAATCAGCATATTAATGTGAACGGACAGAACATCATAACGAATCTCGGCTCCCTCGGGAGTTGGGACTAAGGATACCTTTTTTCGCCAATAGGGGGGTGCATACGCTGCGCATGTTTCCCACTCGGTACTTGTGCAGGTAGTACACCTATCCCGAACCCAATCGCTCGATCATTAGGTCCCACTTGCCTGCATGCCCCCTTGGCTTGCACTTGCGGGTTGGCCTCTTGAGAGAAATTCGTCTGTTGAAGACACTACCTCGACTGGGGCATGTGTTGGATCTACGATAGAAGCGGTACCAAGCCAGGCGCAAATAAACTACCCATAGAAGCCTATCATAAACTACGTGGCATATTTAATTTTCAAATCCATGTTTGTAATGTAGTTATGTGTAGCGAAATATGTGATTGTGTGTGACAAACTATCCTAGAAAACCAACGACCTTAAAAACTGCCCAAACATTCATAGACTAATTTGCCAAAGAGTTATACCGAAACACGTGTTCCGCAAACCCGAATGATCGCCACAAAATAAGCGACGCTCGGGATGGCCTGTAACGAATCCCACAAACGCTGTTACGCGTAAAGGACGTTATTAGGCAAGCACGAAAATCGAAGTCGCATAAACAGAAAACAGAAAACGAGAACCAGCCAGGGACGAATTTTCAACGCCCCTGGCTGGGCGCTAGAATTTCTCACGCCCCTCGCTGGGCGCTGAAGTTGCTGCTTGGCCTTCTGGTCAGGCGCAGCAGCCTCGGTGCCCGCGTGAAAGGAAAATACGTAGCGCAAAAAAATGTTCATAAAAAAGAATTGCTACAAGGGCATAAGAAAAGCGCTCGATTTCAAAAGCGACTCGCAAAAAATTAATAACTCTTTGTGTCGTTGTTAGGCCTCCTACGACGACAATACCCGGCACCAAAACCGAACGTGCTAATAACTATGAATGGCACACGGGCAAGTGTTTCGAAAATCCAAAGAGTGACCAAAATCAAAAAAAAAAACCAAAAAGTGTACCGACAAAAGAAAAAGTGAAAAACCAATTTAGAGAGTCGAAGTCTAGACTAAGTAATGCTTGAAACTTTGGGAACCTAAACTTTAGCTTATCTTATGCCTAGGACTGGTCCTGCGACTTGGTGCCGATCAGGGAATCAACGGTTAGTGCGTCTCGAAGATACATCGCCAACACCAGGTTTAGTAACTCCAAGCTCCGTCCGTCGTCCCTCATTTCAAGGATCTCCGCCTCCCCAACCTCGATTCGCACCTTCAAACATGTCCATCGAAGATTTGCGAGACCAGATGGTCCAAATGACCCAACTTATGGGCCAACTGAAAATGGAAAATGAAGCTTTAGCGGCTGCGCAAGCCAAAAATGACCTCGATAACGAGAAGAGGATTGAAAAAATGGTCCTACAGCAAACCATGGGGAGCAAATACTTCTCCATCGATCCTGAACCTTTTCCTGGCAAATTACCAGAAAAGTTCAGTTCATCTGACTTACCAAAGTTCAAGGCCACGGACAACCCCCGTGATCATCTACTGAGCTTTGTGAATGCCATGAACTTGAAAGGCGTGGACAAGTCCATGTACTTACCTGCCTTTCCTTTGTCCTTGGAACCTGTGCCGCTCAAATGGTACTATCACCAGGACCCTAAGCTCTTCCCCACTTGGGAAGACATTGTCAATGTCTTCATCAAGCAATACTCGTCGAACATGGATTTCCAAGTCACCATGCGCGAGCTGGAAGTTCTCTTCCAAAAGAAAAATGAGGGTTTCACAACCTACTTTGCTAGATGGAGGGACCAGGCGGCCCAGCTAATCAATAGGCCTCCCGAAATAGAATTGGTCCAAAAATTCATTGACAACCTGGACCCGGCTTACAGACAACACCTTAGGTACCTGGGACTCGACACTTTCAAAAGAGTTTACGATGTGGGAATAAAGATCGAGGACGACCTCGCCAAAACCATACAAAGCAAACCCACATATAAGACCAACACCTATAATCGGGGTAACACATCCCAAGCCCAAGAAGTCCATGCTGTAGAAGAGGCTCCCGCCCGAAGAAACCCTGTAAGATGGGTCCGAGACCGAAAGTTTGCCCCACTCGGGTCAACTTTGGTACAAGCCTTTGAAAGACTAACCAACCAAGGAAAGTTGAGACCTATAGGCCCCACCCGTGACCCTCCTGTCAAAAGCAAATATTGGGTCGAAGGTACTTACTGCAAATTCCATTAAGGAAATGGGCATGACACTGAAAACTGCTGGAGTCTAAAACATACGATCCAGTATATGATAGAGGATGAAGTGATACCTCTCCCTAACGTTGGCAAACCCAACAACAACAAGAGCCCACTCGGCTCTTGTCACATCTCTCTCGACCAACCAGAGAATTTCGACCCCACGGTGTATATTACACCTCAAGGTGCACCACTCGCTGTGGTCCCTATGGATCGAATCGAGAGGGAAGTGTGCGGTGTGTGGAATGATGATGCTGAAGATATTTACCTATCTCAAGTCTCGGGTCAGGACCTCTTCACCGAAACTTGGCCCGGGTATGCTCTCATTGACACCACCCCTCAGGAGCCCGAGGTCGACAACCTCACCCGATCCGGAAGGATATACCAACCGGATATTCACCCACCTCCTATGGACGACGTCCCGGTTAGGCAAACTCCTAAGAATGGACGACACGCTACCGTCGCGGAAGTCATTGAAAATCCTCTCCTGAAACAACTAAAAAGAACCAAGGCCGAGATTACCATCTGGGATCTTATGTGTACTTCAAAGGAACATCGCGAAAAGCTTATTCGCTCACTTGACCTCATCTCAGTACCTACAGATATCACACCTGACTCATTGGTTAGCCACGTCACGAGAGATGCCGGGGAAAAGGCCATAGTTTTCACTGATAAAGACTTACCCAAAGAGGGGGGGTGCTCACACTAAAGCCCTTTACCTAGTGGTTGGATGCAAAGGACAAAACATCCCCCTAGCGCTCGTAGATAATGGTTCGGCGGTTAATGTCTGCCCATTGCGAACCGCCCATTGCTTGGGGCTAGGAAACGATGATTTCCAAACCTCCACGCAAGGGGTACGAGCTTATGATAACTCCCGAAGGCCTGTATTGGGAAAAATCAACCTTACCATACAAACCGGGCCTGTGGCACGCACCACGGAGTTTCAAATAATCGACATCAAGCCCACTTTCAACCTCCTCTTGGGGCGACCTTGGCTCCATGACTTAGGAGGTGTGGCTTCTACCTTGCACCAAATGGTTAAACTTAACCATAACGGGGTAATACTAGAAATCCGCGCCCCTCCTCTCGACGTCAGTTGTACTATGGTTGGAACGGCTGAAACTGCAGACGA
Organism: Spinacia oleracea; assembly: GCF_020520425.1. Lineage (NCBI taxonomy): Eukaryota > Viridiplantae > Streptophyta > Magnoliopsida > Caryophyllales > Amaranthaceae > Spinacia > Spinacia oleracea. The sequence goes on from NC_079488.1 coordinate 45,953,296, forward strand.
CCTTTATGGGTTTCAAATGGAAGAAACAATCCAGTTCATCGAAGATTATGATCCAGCATTCCTAGACCCGCATGCATCCCGAGTCATCCCTTGAATGCTGTTAGCTCAAGGCTATTTTCCAGGAACCCCATTGGGCATAAGGAAGAAGGAATGCACATTCCATCCTTTTCCCGACAAATCTACTCCCTTTGGCTTAGGTTATGAACCAACGGAGGAAGATATTGCTGACCGCCTATCTAGGCTACGCCTTAACAAAACCAAACAAACCACCCTCCTTCCCCCGTATCAAAGGACCCTTAACGGGATGTTCGTTCGGGAAGGAGAAGAACACCCATGCTGTGATTTCCCTGAACCCTTCGTTCAGGATGGCTTGCTAAAACCCGGATTTGAAATTTTCCATAACTGCCACACCTTGGATGGGGCACCCCACCTCGCCAAGGCTAAAACAACTGAAATATTGGACAACCAGGCTCTATGGACATTGTTTAACGAATCGAGGCCTATGGAGAACGAGACTGTGATGACTACCCTAGCTTTACAAGATGAAGGTTTCGATCCAACCCGGTTAATCTCTCCTGCATCAACACTAGAAGAGGTCGAGAAAGGATAGGTGAAGACATATCAGTGGGTCAACGCAAAAGGAATGGAATTCAAGATGAGTACCGGTGAAGGACCGAAGTTTTATGAGACTAAACCCCAGGCTTGAGCCACATAGAGCACCATTAGTAAAAAGCTCCTAGTAGTTCTTTAGATTGATAGAAAAAATAATAGAGACTTTAGATGGTCCTAAGGCCCTTTAGAATATGGGTCAGTTTTATTTCAGTGTGTTTTCCTTACTTTCCGAATCAATAAAGGCGTAATATTTCTCCTAAAAATTTTATTCTAACACTAAATAAACACCAAATGAACTTGCAAAATACAAAAATAAAGAGGCGGCCTACTCTAGGCCCAACAAACAAAGCCCACTCGGTTTTGAAATAATGCCTTGGGAACCAATTCCCGAAACCCACAAAATAAACCACACTATCCCATTCATATCCCCAAAACCTAAAAAGCCAACCAGTGTCATCATAAGGAAATCAAAAATTTAAAACAATGCAAATGTTACCAAAAAAAACAGATTTATAAAACATAGATTCCATCATACCCTTCACTAACAACCCGCCTCCAAAGCCTACACAAAGATCTTCATAAATTCCGCACCCTAACTCCATTTTCGAAACTGTTTTGAGTCACCAATAGAAAAAATTAATTTGGACAAAAATGCGTTTCACGCTAACAGTCAAAAGAGCCTCCAAATTAGCCTCAAAATTAACTACTAAATACGAAGCAAAATATCAAGGCACAAAAAAAAATAAAAAAAAATAGAAATAAACGCAAGAACATGTGAAGCAAAGCGTCAAAAATTGACCGCCCAAGTCATTTTCAGCGCCCATGGCTGGGCTCCAAAATTTCTGACGCCCCAGCCTGGGCGTTGAAACTCTCTGCCTGCCAAAAGTTTTCTTTTTCGAAAGTGCTCGTCATTTTATCCGCACACAACGGAAAAATAACGAACACTTGGGGGGTACAGTACATATCCAAATAGGTTTACCAAGAATATAGCTATACAAATTAGTCGAAATTTTACGCAACCTATGGCAAAAAAAAACGGCAGATGAAAATGATGATAAATACTTCACTCATTTGACCAATTAAGTAATATGTTTCCACTTCAGGACATATCTACCAAAATCCGGCATACTAGAACTTATTCTAAAGCTAGAACTACGCGCGACCTGATTCTGACAAGATACGTAGGCAATCCTTACCAAGGATTCAGTCCAAATAATATAAAAAAAAATATATTCTTTGTGTAAAAAAGTGTTAGACATACAAAAGAGGAGAAACAAAATTAAATGAAAACTAAAAATACGCCTTTATTAAAATATAATAAGAAGAAAAACAGAGTGCTAAAAATAAAAACAAACACGACTGAAATAAATAAAGGGCACCTACACCCTAGCAAGAACTACACTACTCTAGTTCTTCCGGATCATCAAATAAAGTCTTGTAGAGAGCAATGTTCGCAGGATCCGCCCCCACAGTTTTCTGCGCTGCCCCAATGTCAATCTCCATAAGAACCGGCTCCTGGACACTAACTTCCCAAGATGCCAAGGCTTCGGAAACGTTCTCAGTTATAGCCCGCTCAGCCTCGAGGGCACAGGCAATGATGGGAGAAGGATTATTATCATCAACTAGACTAGCCGCTGTTTCTACAGGCGGTTGAGCCTTCCTAACCCATACATTGTTGCGGGACGATCTCCGCGAGGGCTTGCATTTCTTTTAGCAACAGCAGGCTGTTGGGTTATGATACATATGATATTACATAAATCATGCGGAAACAACCATTAACCCAGGATTACATATTATTTACACATAATCATATAGCATAATTTAGATGCATACTCTTTGTTGCGTGCCCTCCCTAGCTGCGCCCGAACCGAGCAAGAACAAGTCTTTAGGACTCCAAGTGTCGTCCCTCCGTAGATAGTCCACAGCACGTCCGGATCCGCCTTAAGATTGACCAACTAGAATCGCCCTTAAGGTACTAGAATTTTCGGCACTTTTGAGCAAGATGTGTGATTAAATTTTTCTCTCAAAAACTCACTTTGAATACTTTTAAAACTCGTTATAAATTGTGAACCCAGGCCACATATTTATAGGGGTATGGAAAGGGAATTGGAATCCTATTCAGATACAAATTAATTAAACCTAGAATCCTACAAGAACTCTAATTAATTAATTTATCAAATAGAATTAGGAATTTAATCATTAACCGAACTCTGCACGTTTTAGGAATCGTGCATGAACACAAACACTTACGCACACACACACGGCAGCCACGATGGGCCGCCCATGCGCGTGCGTGCGAGCAACAGCCCACGCAGCGAGGCCTACGCGAGCTACAAGCCCACGTAGCTCCTGCGCGCGCTGCGCGCGCTGTGCGCGCTGCCACGGCCTGCTGGGCCTGGCCTTGCGCTGGGCCTGGCATGGCCTTGGCTGTTCGTGTGGCGCGCTTGGCTTGCTGGGCGATGGCCTGGCTTCGTGCTGGGCCCTCGTCCGGCAGGCCTCGTCCGATGCTTATTCGTACGATACGCTTCCGATTAAATTTCCGATTCTGGAATTCATTTCCGATACGAACAATATTTAATATTTCCGATTCCGGAATTAATTTCCGTTTCGAACAAATATTTAATATTTCCGTTTCCGGAATTATTTTCCGATTCCGATAATATTTCCGATTCTGACAATATTTCCGTTTCCGGCAATATTTCCGATTCTGGCAATATTTCCATTTCCGATAATATTTTCCGATACGTACCATGTTTCCGTTTCCGGCAACATCTACGACTTGGATAATATTTATATTTCCGATACGATCCATATTTCCGTTTCCGGCAATATCATCGTTTCCGGAGTATTCATTTCTTGCCTGTGACGATCTCAGCTCCCACTGAAACCAAGATCCGTCGATTCCGAATATTCATAGATGGAGTATTTAATGCCATTAAATACTTGATCCGTTTACGTACTATTTGTGTGACCCTACGGGTTCAGTCAAGAGTAAGCTGTGGATTAATATCATTAATTCCACTTGAACTGAAGCGGCCTCTAGCTAGGCATTCAGCTCACTTGATCTCACTGAATTATTAACTTGTTAATTAATACTGAACCGCATTTATTAGACTTATCATAGAATGCATACTTGGACCAAGGGCATTATTTCCTTCAGTCTCCCACTTGTCCTTAGGGACAAGTGTGCATTTCTTAATTCCTTTGTCGCTCGATGCTTGCTCTTGAACATAAGGTAAGAGTTGTCATCCTTATTATGTCCAGAGGTGTTCCTCGGTTTCAGAGTTCAACTGATCAAATAAACAGATAATCATAGCCTATGATTCATCCGAGCACGGCCATGCATTTCACAGTTTCTAGCTCTCCGAGTGGCCTTGTACAACTTTTAAGCATCTCATCCCGATTTATGGGAGGACAATCCCAATCTTGCGATCTTGAGATTAGACTTCGTTTGATAGGTGATTACCTGAGCGTTGCCTTTATAGCCTCCTTTTACGGTGCGACGGTTGGTCAACGTCAAAGCAACCAGTTCTCAAACAAGTAATCTCAAATCACTCAGGTATTGAGGATTTAGTGTCTAATAATTTAATGAAATTTACTTATGACAGACTTTCATCTCTTACAGTAAAGTTTCATAGGTCTTGTCCGATACTAGTCTTCCCAAAGTAAGTATCTATGCAAATGATTATGACATTGCCATGCCCACATAGTTCAAGAAACAGAACTACTAGTCATCTTGCATTCTAGTCGTCTAACGTTTTCTATGCGTCCAATTTTATAGAAAATTCCGACTAGGGACCATTTTCAACCTTTGACATTCAAGTTCACTTGATAGACATTTCTTAGTCACAGGACTGGTCCTGACAGTCTATCTTGAATATTTCGTCAAATTTGAAGGGACTCATCATTTAATACTAAACCAAGATTAAATGGAATATGAAAATACATTTCATATATGATAAATGTTCAACCCCAATGTTTTTCAACCATGGGCCTCAAACCCATCTTCTAAAACAGTTCATGGAATTCAAAGCTATGCTTGATTTCCAGTGCTACAATGTGAGTGTTGCTTCTCACTTGTTGCATAGGTTTAGTTATCATGCTTTGCCAATCTTAATATCCTTTTCATCGAATGTTCTTCGAGATATCATGATAAGATCTTTTCGAGTTTGTTTATTATGTGATCTAGTCTTTCTTACTTCGATGGTGGTTTTACTCATTTTGCAATGAAGAACCATCAAGTTAGCAGACGTTTTTCTTGCTTCAAGAGTGGTTCTACGCATTTTTCAATGAAGAACCATCAAGCCAGCAGATAGGTGATCTACCCAAGTTCAGTGAAGAACTTTAAACAACCCTGTTTTATTGCTTCTTAGGCAATAATTACTTTTACTTCAACTGTATAGGTTGCTAGTGATGCTTTGTTTGGATTTACCTATCCAGGCAGTTCATAGATATGTGGAAGATTCTCCAACTATATCTTAGAACATAGAAATTATTATTTTAATTTCCCACGCAACAACTCATGGTCTCCAACCCATGTTGTCATTTTCAAAACACGATGCTCTATAGCTCGTCCTTATCAATGGTTAACTCCAAAGGGTCTTGCTTGATCCTTTGCCAGTGTTTATGCGTGTAGCATCAATATTTAGCATATCTTTATTTCCTTGAATCAAGAACTATTCCTATGTACCTTTTCAAGTACCATAAGTATTCTTGATCTCAATCTAGTTGATCTTTACTTAGATCAATAGATATTGGTATATGTTCGTCATGCCTAAAGTCATACGATACGTTTTTGGCGATCCTCATATTATATCATACATGATAAATTCTTTTGCAGAATATTTCCCAATTGAATTCTATTCATGTAACTTTAGCTTATCTAGTTTCAGTAGATACTAATATTCAGCTAAATTCTTTGACATATAATATAGGTTAAGAATCTCATTTAGACTCTTTGATGTTTAACTTAGTAAATGCTTATACATAGTTCAAACATCCTTTACTTAGATTTATTCATATGGGTCGAATATCTCCAATGGAGTCTTTCGTGTTTGATTTAGTAAATGCCATTACTTAATCCAAAACAATATCATAAGATCTTTGTAAATAGATCTTAATACCCAGTATGTACTAAGTTTCGCCATGGTCCATCATTGATGAATAATTTCAAATCTAAGTAATTAGCATTTGAATGTTATTTCACAATAGAGAGATATGTGTGTGATACACATAGGACCAATTATGTTTTAAGTACTCCCACTAAACTTCTTATATATCTATAAGAATCATGTATATTTTATGAAACTAAAATACTTATTAGCTTCACTAAAATACAATTCCAATTCCCAATTGCTTGCTTTAATCTGTACTTAGATTTCCTAAGCTGGCATTCATTTCAAGCATTATTTGGATCCACAAATCCTATGACATGCCATGTACATAGTTTTCTTCCAACATTTGATTGAGGAATATGTTTTGTCATCCAATTGCCATATATACCAATATGCAATCATTGCTTGATTTATAGACTTGAGCATTACGATTATGCATGAGGTTTCAACACAATCCATGCCATGAATTTGCTTGTAACCTTTTAGCAACTAATCTAGCTTTGTGTTGTGAACACAATTTCATGTTTGATGGTTTTTATCCTTAAAACAGACTTGCAACCAATAGGTGTGAAACTATTCTTGCAAATCAACAAAATTTCAATTTTGTCATCAAAACATTGAGTATGTTTTACGGCCTCTAACCATTTAAAACATTTGAGTCTATATATGGCCTCTAACCATTTTAGGGAATCTAGGTTTCGTCATAGCTTTCTTACAGGTCACAAACTCATTAATCTATATGATAATAGTTTGACTGCAAGTTGTAGGTTTCTTCACTATTTAATAGAAGAATCTCATAGTTTCATTGACCTGATCTCTATGTTTCTTCACTATCTAATAGAAGAATCTCATAGTTTCAGTGACTTGAATTCTATGCCTACTTGGGTATAGAACATCAAACAATAGAATATCAATAGCCACTTGAAAGTCCTTTGAATATTCTGTTCTCCTTGAAGCACTTGTAAAGTCTTCTAAGAGATGTCTATTCTTTAAAGCCACTTCTAAAGTCCTTAAAGAATAAGTTCGGATTTTCTGAAGCACTTCGAAAAGCCTCCGGAATGTCCGTTTATGTTTGTTGTTCGCCTCGAAGACTTTCGAGGTCTATTTTCTCCCACTTGTCATTTTGGAAACGAATCTCCAAAAGGACATTATTTCGAGCAAACAAACATTATGTTCTCAAAAATTCGTGGTAGAAACAATACCCTTGTGTCTCATTTGAATAATTCACAATGAAACATATATCTATACTTGGGCCTTAGTTTGTCGAATGACAAACACTAAGCTCCCACTGAGTTTTGCAACTCTCTAGATATATTTTATGAAAAGTTATTCTGAAATTACTTTTCAATAGCTTTGACGAATTTGGTTTAGTTTGGTGGTAGTTGAGCATTTTATTTTAGAAATTATAGGAAAAGTCTTTATGATTCATCATTAATCGAATCAAGTACTAATTGGCTTCGATTATTCCAACTAAGATATGCCATATCTTATGGACCTAGATTGTGAAATTACAACACACAATCATTGATGATCATATTTGGTCTCAAGTAATCATCAACATGATCTAACCTAGATCTTTATGATTTCTTGCCAAGTGGATTTTATACTTCTGAATCTTTGAACTAGCCAAACAGATTCAAATTTATATCACATTTGAGTAAATAAACCTATATTCACTCAAATCCATGTGAAATAATAAAGTTATAAAATCTTTCTTTAGCTTTGAACTCTATTGTCTAGGCGTTCTAACAATAGTTCATATCTTTTGTTACTTTCAACAAGTAAGACTAGTTGTCTTAAATTGATCTAGAAATCAATCAATTTTCAAAAGTCTATCAAAATAGAGCTTTTGAATGTTAACTTGTTGATATGGTCTAAGCAACAGTGCCAAAGATTAGTGGAACTCAAATCAAGGGTTTGATTTGAACCTAGTAAAGTTCTTTAAAGAGTTGTTTGTTTTAATCAAGCATATTGAATCAACCTGTAATTGACCATTTCATTCAAATAAACAAACAAACATTGTTTTTGTTTTTCTTGAATGTGAGTCTTTCTGTGTTTGAAAACGGAAATTTAGGTATGTTGATTATGGAACAAAATAGCCATTTAGTTCCAGCCTTGAAAGGACTTAAAACAAACTAGATGACCCTACAACTAATGTAGCATTGCCATGCTTCATTTCCCACTTGTTGGTCATTAGTGTATCCTAGCTTCCATTGTTTGAGTTATTACCGAAGTAAGAACCTCAAGCGGTATATGATACCAAGGAAGTTTGATTGCTAGGTCACTTCTCTTTAAACATAAATTTATAGGTAGAAACGGAATCGTAAATTCCTTTCATTTGTTCCTCGTTTTCCTATTTCTTGTACCCTTTCTTATAGTCTTAAGAATTGAATTCTTTAGTGTTGACTTTTATACTTTGTTAGACATGTCCAATGTCACCAACAAGGTTCTTTACCATTTTAATTTATGTTGAATATTTTTGTTTCAACTAGATGATCTTACCAGAAGCTTCTAAAGTTCTCTAAGCATCGATCTATTCGAATGTCTAGGGACTAGACTCATTCGAGAATTAAATGGACAAAGATATTAGGTTGTTAACCATTGGTAAGGCTGAGCGTTTAAACTCAATGCTTTATGATCTCAAAACTACATTGTATTTTGAATTCACAAGCACCAATTGGTTTGCCATTCGATTTTGATATTCGAAAACAACCATAAAAGTCGATATAAGAAACGTACATTTTAAATTGCTCACTTTCTCTCTTTTCCGTGAATCGTTCTTGGATTCACTACCAATCGAGGAAATTTACTGTTACCTTTCTAAAAGGATTTACTGCAGTGCAAGATATTTAATTATAAACAATAATTAAAACATACATTGAAGCATGCAAAGTCTAAACATTTATCATGAATAATAACTTGAAAATGAAAGCAATCATGCAATTTAAACAAGTCATTAGCATTTTATTCGAATTATGTGTTCCGGCAGGTGAGAATAAAATGATTCCAAGACCCTAAAACCATTGAAGAATTAAGCACAGTATGTCGACTCAATTCTAAAACATTTTAGGTAAGCAAAAGCCTTTTGCTAATAGTCTAGAAACTATTCTTGGTTGATAGGTACGTCTAAGAACTTATTAGGTAAACCTATCGATTTTGCCACGACATAAAAGGACTCCTTACTTATATCGTTGAGTTTCACCAAAACTAACATGTACTCACAATTATTTGTGTACCTTGCCCCTTTAGGACCAATAAGTAACACCTCGCTGAGCGAAAACTATTACTAGATTGATGTAAAGGATATCCAAGCAAGTGTATATTTTGGCATGGCACCTTTTAACTCAATTTTTAAGTTTGGAACTTAAGGCTCTTACTATGTTGGTTAGATTTTAAGTGAACTAAAATCCTTAATCATGCAACATAATCAAGCTTTTGATCTCATGCATTTTAAGACATATTTAAAAGCAATAAATAACTTAAACATGCATAAGATAAATGTGATCTAGTATGGCCCGACTTCATCTTGAAGCTTTGACTTCAAAGTCCGTCTTGAAAATCTCCGTGGGAGGCACCATTTTCTTCAAATAGGATAAGCTATAACTAATTACAACTATTTGATGGTTCGCAGACCATATTTGAATTGAAAAATAACTTTGATACTTAAGACCAATTACATTAAAATTAATGGTACGCAGACCATATTTTCTATCCTATTTGGGCCATACTAGTCACTTCATAACCTGCAAAACAGTACATATACAATATATACCATTCACCCATTCATTATCATGAATGGCCCACATAGCTGGTTAGTAAAACACATTATGCATCACGTAAACATTTGCAGCAATTAATCAAGGGCACCAATAATCTACCAATTATTCAGTCCTTATTAATTCTAATCAAGTTGTTTTAACCTTAAGGATTTGTAGACCTAATCAAGAGTTTATGACTAAAAAGCGCTCCCACTTAAACCAATAAATTCATATGCTTTACTAATTTTAAACATAAAAATGTATTTCTAGTCTAACCGGAAACATACAAATTTAATTAAAATTTAAAGCTCATATAAATTTATAATTGAATCCAAAAAGTTTAATTTAATTTCAGTCGTTATTTAAATTAATTCATGATTTTAATTTTAGTAAAATAATTAGAATAAATAAAATTTATTATAATTACAATATTCAAAATTAAAATCCAAGAAAATAATTTAAATTGTTAATTTTAAAATTAATTAAAATTACGTGAACTGAAATTTTCAAATTAAACATTCAAAACGATCTAATCGTAACGCAAACACCCTACGCATTGCACGCCCATGGGCCGCACGCACACAGCCATCGCTGGCCATGTGCGCGCAGCCCATGCGCTCGTCGCATAGCTGCTGCATCTCCCATCGCAAGCCATCGCACGCTGTGGTGCTCGCTGCGCGCGCGCCAGCGCTCGTCGCACGCGAGCCATCGCTCGCAGTGCGCGCTCGCCAGCGCTCGCTGCGCGCGCTCCATAGCTCGCTGTGCGCGCGAGCCATTGCTCGCTGTGCGCGCGACATCGCTCGGTGGGCGCGCGACATCGCTCGGTGGGCGCGCGACATCGCTCGCTGTGCGCGCGAGCAACGCTGGGCGCAGCGCTCGTGGCACGCGAGCTTGCGCTCGCTGCGCGCTCTTGCGCGAGGCAGTGCGCGTTGTGGCGCAGCTCGCTTGCTGCCCACACGCGACTGCCTTGGCTTGCCTTTCGCCCATGCCCATTTGTTCATAGCTCGTGGCACACGACACAAGGCAGGGCTGCTGCCTTGTGCTCGTGCACTACGCCCTTGCTCATTGCATTCGTGCCGCACGGGCGACGAGCTCCCTTGCTCGTCGTCGCATGCCCGCACTATACAACACCCCTTAAGGGTAACACGAAGCGTCCATTGCTTTGTGCGTGCAAGTTTTATGACCGAATCGCATAAAATTTAAAATTTATATTTAAAATTAATGACAAATTAATAAATAATATTAATTTCATAATTTTAGGGCGAAAAATCGAAAATTTATTATTCAATTGATTTCCGATTGTTATGGATTCAAGTCTAGGTCATAAAAATTTAAAATTTATCATAAATTTACAATTTTTATGGTGGTTTTTAATCATAGGTTTCTAATTAAATTATAATTAATTATGAAAATCAAATTAATTCTAAATTTTCTAATTTTCAACAAATTAATCATAATTACAAATTAGATTGCATAATTAACAAGGCTAGGCATTCAAACTTGTTAAACATATACAGTAGGTCAATAAAAAATTCAAGATTTATCAACAAGAATCGCAAATAATTAATTTAACATCTTAAATTTACGAAATTTTGCATTCGAAAAACTAAAACCTTCGAAAAGTCATAGTTTGGCTTCGAATTTGAGAATTCTGGGTTCGGCAGAATTGACACAAAAATCACTCGATTTGGATGAGTAACGAAGAAACTGCCGAATTTATTGTTCCGGCAGGTGTGAATAAAATGATTCCAAGATCCTAAAATCATTGAAGAATTAAGCACAGTTTGTCGACTTAATCCTAAAACATCTTAGGTAAGCAAAAGCCTTTTGCTAATAGTCTAGAAACTATTCTTGGTTGATAGGTACGTCTAAGAACTTATTAGGTAAACCTATCGATTTTGCCACGACATAAAAGGACTCCTTACTTATATCGTTGAGTTTCACCAAAACTAACATGTACTCACAATTATTTGTGTACCTTGCCCCTTTAGGACCAATAAGTAACACCTCGCTGAGCGAAAACTATTACTAGATTGACGTAAAGGATATCCAAGCAAGTGTATATTTTGGCATGGCACCTTTTAACTCAATTTTTAAGTTTGGAACTTAAGGCTCTTACTATGTTGGTTAGATTTTAAGTGAACTAAAATCCTTAATCATGCAACATAATCAAGCTTTTGATCTCATGCATTTTAAGACATATTTAAAAGCAATAAATAACTTAAACATGCATAAGATAAATGTGATCTAGTATGGCCCGACTTCATCTTGAAGCTTTGACTTCAAAGTCCGTCTTGAAAATCTCCGTGGGAGGCACCATTTTCTTCAAATAGGATAAGCTATAACTAATTACAACTATTTGATGGTTCGCAGACCATATTTGAATTGAAAAATAACTTTGGTACTTTAGACCAATTACATTAAAATTAATGGTACGCAGACCATATTTTCTATCCTATTTGGGCCATACTAGTCACTTCATAACCTGCAAAACAGTACATATACAATATATACCATTCACCCATTCATTATCATGAATGGCCCACATAGCTGGTTAGTAAAACACATTATGCATCACGTAAACATTTGCAGCAATTAATCAAGGGCACCAATAATCTACCAATTATTCAGTCCTTATTAATTCTAATCAAGTTGTTTTAACCTTAAGGATTTGTAGACCTAATCAAGAGTTTATGACTAAAAAGCGCTCCCACTTAAACCAATAAATTCATATGCTTTACTAATTTTAAACATAAAAATGCATTTCTAGTCTAACCGGAAACATACAAATTTAATTAAAATTTAAAGCTCATATAAATTTATAATTGAATCCAAAAAGTTTAATTTAATTTCAGTCGTTATTTAAATTAATTCATGATTTTAATTTTAGTAAAATAATTAGAATAAATAAAATTTATTATAATTACAATATTCAAAATTAAAATCCAAGAAAATAATTTAAATTATTAATTTTAAAATTAATTAAAATTACGTGAACTGAAATTTTCAAATTAAACATTCAAAACGATCTAATCGTAACGCAAACACCCTACGCATTGCACGCCCATGGGCCGCACGCACACAGCCATCGCTGGCCATGTGCGCGCAGCCCATGCGCTCGTCGCATAGCTGCTGCATCTCCCATCGCAAGCCATCGCACGCTGTGGTGCTCGCTGCGCGCGCGCCAGCGCTCGTCGCACGCGAGCCATCGCTCGCAGTGCGCGCTCGCCAGCGCTCGCTGCGCGCGCTCCATAGCTCGCTGTGCGCGCGAGCCATTGCTCGCTGTGCGCGCGAGCCATTGCTCGCTGTGCGCGCGAAATCGCTCGATGGGCGCGCGACATCGCTCGCTGGGCGCGCGACATCGCTCGGTGGGCGCGCGAGCAACGCTGGGCGCAGCGCTCGTGGCACGCGAGCTTGCGCTCGCTGCGCGCGAGGCTGCGCGCTCTTGCGCGAGGCAGTGCACGTTGTGGCGCAGCTCGCTTGCTGCCCACACGCGACTGCCTTGGCTTGCCTTTCGCCCATGCCCATTTGTTCATAGCTCGTGGCACACGACACAAGGCAGGGCTGCTGCCTTGTGCTCGTGCACTACGCCCTTGCTCATTGCATTCGTGCCGCACGGGCGACGAGCTCCCTTGCTCGTCGTCGCATGCCCGCACTATACAACACCCCTTAAGGGTAACACGAAGCGTCCATTGCTTTGTGCGTGCAAGTTTTATGAACGAATCGCATAAAATTTAAAATTTATATTTAAAATTAATGACAAATTAATAAATAATATTAATTTCATAATTTTAGGGCGAAAAAATCGAAAATTTATTATTCAATTGATTTCCGATTGTTATGGATTCAAGTCTAGGTCATAAAAATTTAAAATTTATCATAAATTTACAATTTTTATGGTGGTTTTTAATCATAGGTTTCTAATTAAATTATAATTAATTATGAAAATCAAATTAATTCTAAATTTTCTAATTTTCAACAAATTAATCATAATTACAAATTAGATTGCATAATTAACAAGGCTAGGCATTCAAACTTGTTAAACATATACAGTAGGTCAATCAAAAATTCAAGATTTATCAACAAGAATCGCAAATAATTAATTTAACATCTTAAATTTACGAAATTTTGCATTCGAAAAACTAAAACCTTCGAAAAGTCATAGTTTGGCTTCGAATTTGAGAATTCTGGGTTCGGCAGAATTGACACAAAAATCACTCGATTTGGATGAGTAACGAAGAAACTGCCGAAAAACTGCGTACGTATAATTAAATAAACGCAATTTGCAATTAATTAACAATTACGAAAATTCATCACCCCTTTTAATTCTTGCAAATTTGTAATATTTAACCATGTTCATGCAAATTAGATTATGAAAATAATAAGGGGCTCGTGATACCACTGTTGGGTTATGATACATATGATATTACATAAATCATGCGGAAACAACCATTAACCCAGGATTACATATTATTTACACATAATCATATAGCATAATTTAGATGCATACTCTTTGTTGCGTGCCCTCCCTAGCTGCGCCCGAACCGAGCAAGAACAAGTCTTTAGGACTCCAAGTGTCGTCCCTCCGTAGATAGTCCACAGCACGTCCGGATCCGCCTTAAGATTGACCAACTAGAATCGCCCTTAAGGTACTAGAATTTTCGGCACTTTTGAGCAAGATGTGTGATTGAATTTTTCTCTCAAAAACTCACTTTGAATACTTTTAAAACTCGTTATAAATTGTGAACCCAGGCCACATATTTATAGGGGTATGGAAAGGGAATTGGAATCCTATTCAGATACAAATTAATTAAACCTAGAATCCTACAAGAACTCTAATTAATTAATTCATCAAATAGAATTAGGAATTTAATCATTAACCGAACTCTGCACGTTTTAGGAATCGTGCATGAACACAAACACTTACGCACACGCACACGGCAGCCACGATGGGCCGCCCATGCGCGTGCGTGCGAGCAGCAGCCCACGCAGCGAGGCCTACGCGAGCTACAAGCCCACGTAGCTCCTGGGCGCGCTGCGCGCGCTGTGCGCGCTGCCACGGCCTGCTGGGCCTGGCGTGGCCTTGGCTGTTCGTGTGGCGCGCTTGGCTTGCTGGGCGATGGCCTGGCTTCGTGCTGGGCCCTCGTCCGGCAGGCCTCGTCCGATGCTTATTCGTACGATACGCTTCCGATTAAATTTCCGATTCTGGAATTCATTTCCGATACGAACAATATTTAATATTTCCGATTCCGGAATTAATTTCCGTTTCGAACAAATATTTAATATTTCCGTTTCCGGAATTATTTTCCGATTCCGATAATATTTCCGATTCTGACAATATTTCCGTTTCCGGCAATATTTCCGATTCTGGCAATATTTCCATTTCCGATAATATTTTCCGATACGTACCATGTTTCCGTTTCCGGCAACATCTACGACTTGGATAATATTTATATTTCCGATACGATCCATATTTCCGTTTCCGGCAATATCATCGTTTCCGGAGTATTCATTTCTTGCCTGTGACGATCTCAGCTCCCACTGAAACCAAGATCCGTCGATTCCGAATATTCATAGATGGAGTATTTAATGCCATTAAATACTTGATCCGTTTACGTACTATTTGTGTGACCCTACGGGTTCAGTCAAGAGTAAGCTGTGGATTAATATCATTAATTCCACTTGAACTGAAGCGGCCTCTAGCTAGGCATTCAGCTCACTTGATCTCACTGAATTATTAACTTGTTAATTAATACTGAACCGCATTTATTAGACTTATCATAGAATGCATACTTGGACCAAGGGCATTATTTCCTTCACAGGCCCCTTCATGTTAGGCATCTTTTTAGGCCTGAAACTGGAACGGGGAGGAACTTCCTTTCGCTTTCGATCAGGACGAGCTTTCACAGTCTTAATACTATAGCTACGAGGTCTGGCAGAATCAGGACCCTCATACTTAACACGAATACGAGGTATCAAAAGCTCAGCCGGCTCCCCATTTCGAGCTTCGGTCCTCACATCTTTGTCATCGGAGCTCATCCACAACTTGTAGTTTTCAGAAAGACCCACAAAGCCATTTGTAGCTACGGCCCAACGCGGGAGACCATCATAATACTTGGCCCACTCTAGGACCCGTGTTTGTGCAAAGGCCGCTACCTTAGGTGGTACCGTATCAGAAAAGGGGATAGTCTGCCTTAAACCATATTGACGCATGACTCGGTAAGGGAAAATATAAATGGGACGAGATAGCCCCAACAAAGAAATATAAACCGATACATCAGAACCCCCTGTCATAGTAGTCAAACCCCACCATGGTACCAACCACTTAATAGAACAAATTCCATAAGTAAAAAAGGAGGTCCATTCGGCCTCGTCCTGGCCTTGGTGCAAGTATTTTCGGTTACCCAAAGCTATAGGACGATAATGTTTAGGATCGGCAGGAGCTTCCAAAAGTCTAAGACGTTCCGCAAGCCAAATCTGCAAAAACAGGTACGATCGAATCAAAAGAATGAAAAGAAAGAAAAAAACGGTTCCTGAGGCGCAGTTTCAACGCCCAGGACCAGGCGCCGAAAATTCCAGCGCCCAGCCCTGGGCGCTGAAACTCAGCCCCAGGCAAAAAGAAATATATGCAAAAGGGACGTGTATGCGCGCAAGGAAAAGATAGATTACCTGCAGCAATAGGGGGCTCCCCTTAAAATATTCAGATTTGGCGCCCTTCTTCAGTTCATCCGCACTCAGCAAAGTCTCAGCAACAACCAACGGCATAATAGAATAGCAACTTTCCATCTGGCTAATCAAGGGGATCAACCTTATGTCACCGAACTCACCATTATTATTCGACAGCAAATAATGATTCAACAAGCAAAATACAAGGGCTCGAATGTTCAATTTTTGTTCGGTCATATTCTTACTAGGCCTAAAGTGATGTTTTACAAGTTTCGCCAAGTTAACCTTATCATCTACAACAATTTCAGCAAACATGTTATCATCTAGCCCTAGGAAAGCCCTTATGGTTGTTTTACCCTCTTCAAAAGTGCCAGGGGTAACAGGAGTAGCATTAGTAGGATAGCCAAGAATCGCAGCAAATTCATCAGGCAAAGGACATATTTCATTGCCCCGAAAGGCAAAAACATGATGATCGGAGTCCCAAAAGCTTAGGGCAGCATGCAGAAAGTTATAATCGATATTAATTTGTTGTAAACCTAAAAGTGCCTCTAAGTGGTATTCTTTTAACAAAGCTTTTTCTGTGGGAGTAAGGGCCCGTAGCCCACGCCTAACAGTCCGTTGGAGTGAGAAAGTAGGGATCGACATGGAAAAAGCAGTGAATAATTAGAGCACAGTAAAAAGGAGAGAAAGAATTTGAGAGTGGTGGAAAATAAGGACGTATCTAGCCCCCTATATATAGCTGAACACACCCAATGACATCCTGATCCCATTCGGAAACGTGTTAGGAAATCCGAAAATCAAATATTACCAGGAAAGGACTTTCAGCGCCCACGCCTGGGCGCCGAAATGTTTAACGCCTGAACTTGGGCGCTGGAAATGCAGCCCAAAGCCCAGATTTCACAAAACACGGAACAGGAAAGGACTTAAGACCGTGTTGCTAAAACACGAGGCCCTATTGCAAGTAGGATCAAGCCCAAAGCACCTTTAGCTCCCAAATAAGCAAGAAAAAATAATAACATTAAAACTTGGTCGAAACTTAGACTCGTCTCAGAAAATGCTTATGTACACTTTAAAAAAAAAAAAAAAGCAAGTTAAATATCATGGTCATTCTTCGAAACACCAAAAATATGTGTCGTCAAGTCATTGGTTTTCCAAATAAAAAAAATGTTTGTCTGTCAAAGGGTTAATCCGGGCCAAGCTAAAACCGGATGTCGCCTGAAAACTAAAGTCGCACTCCACGGCTTCGCTAAAGTAGCACACTACTATAGAAGGTCGCTCGCACATACGAGCATGACCCCAAACATGATTACAAGATGCGAAAAACAACCGACGAGCCCCAGTGCTTGGGGGCTCGCGAAAAATAGACTCCAACAAGGAGCGCTAAAATCACATTCCCGGACTGCGCCAAACACCATATCATGTTTGGATATCTCAAAAAAAAAGAACAATAATAGGTTCGACCTCATCGAAAGGACATCACTGATACTTGTACACGGTCCTCTGATCAAAGAGCAAGTCGAGCCGTAAAGACTAGCTCAAAGTCACGAAAGCGGACGGTCGCAAGACAAAGATCCGTCTGACCACGTTGTTAGCCCACGTTCAGGTTACAACTAAATTCGAGCACCCCTCGAAAGAATTCACTCTTGCAAGAATGAATAAAAGAAATTCTCAAAAGAAATCACAAAGAACCAAAGAAATAGGAACTTGCCCATCTTCAGTCGGCAAAATCTCGTCACAAACCGCGCGAGTTCCCAAATCAAAAAGAAAACGAATTCCGGGACGTCCACCCTCAGCGGAAAGGGCTCGCCCACCCTCAGCGGACAGGGCTCGCCCACCCTCAGCGGGCGGGGTCTGCGTCACTAGCCGCGCAGGTCCTCAGTTTTCGACAAAAATAAAGTCTTCAAATTTAAAATAGGCTCGCCATCTTCAGCCGGCGGGGTCTACGGCGCAAACCACGTAGGTCCTTATTTTCAAAAAAGCAAAATAAATTTCAAAATAGATTCGTCCACTTCTATCGGACGGGGGTGTCCACCCTTAGCGGACAGGTTCGCCATCTTCAGCCGGCGGGGTCTACGTCACAAACCGCGTAGGTCCTTATTTTCAAAACATCAAAACAAATTCGTCCACTTCTATCGGACGGGGCGTCCACCCTCAGCGGACAGGCTCGCCATCTTCAGCTGGCGGGGTCTCACTAACCGCGCAGGTCCTTAGTCGCTGCAGCGATAACTTTTGCTGGATTTTCCTTCGTTTTACGTCCTATAAAAACAAGGGTGATGGATTTTCCTTCGTTTTACGTCCTATAAAAACAAGGGGGTTTTCTCGTTTAGCTAGCCCTGAAAATGAGAATCTTTAAAAAACATTTTTTACCTCGTGATTGGGCTTGGCCAGGCCCAATTACACTTTATAGCTTTGATTTCGAAAAACTCTGTAGCTACTCCCAATGACAAAGTGAGGGAGTTTCTACGCACCTTTAGATTCTTCCAATGACAAAGTGAGGAAGTTTCTATACTATCAGTTGACAAATCCCAATGACATGTGAGGGATATGTCGACACTTCAAGTGATGACCCTTAAGTCAAATGTTATCACTCGGGGGCTCGTGAGACCCTCGCAAAACAGGTCACATACACCATGGCTTGTGTGACGCACTCCGTCTAATACTTTGACCATCGTCTTACTCCAAGACTTAGTCAAAGTGGGGGCTAACTGTAGACACCTACTTTTGTCCCCGTTCCCGCAAGGGAAAGGTTCGATGATGAAAACGTAAATCTCCACTTGACAACGCATCTCCTATGAAATAAACGAATCTCAATTCCCCTTTTCATTTCACCCGAAACCTGCTATTTATGGAAACCTGCTAAAAATAGTGACTGCCGTAAAAGGTAGCTTCTAAAAGTGGCAAATCATAAAAGATAGAAACCTGTCAGAATTAGGTGTTGCATTCCAACATAAATCCTAAGTGAGATAGAAAACTGCAAGAATCCTATTCCTAATATGATTCGGAAATAAGAGTTACGTATTAATTAAAATCCTAACGAGCCTAGAGTTCGTAACGGGCCCAGACGCATTCCGTCATAAAATTGATACGCGCTAAAAGACTCGAATTAATCTCAAACTCTACGGATTTCAGGAATCCGAATCTGACTAAAGAAAACAGCCCAGACCCTATTTTCAACGCCTGGCTCTGGGCGCCGAAATCTTCGGCGCCCAGGCCTGGGCGCTGAAAATACCTGGGTACGTGTTTTTTCCTAATTCTTTGTGGATTAGAACTCTGCAATTCTATCTTTCCACGAACTCTTCCCTATAAATAGGCCCCTAAATTCGACGTGAAAGAACACACAACAACACACAATTATATTCTGAGTATTGACTCCAACCCTTAGCCTAAGCCTCTCGCTGCGAAACTGTTCACGCGTTCTGTCGCAATCGATCCATGGACGTATCCTGTCCCATATTTGAGATTCGTTAAATAAAAAGGAGAAATAGCAAAGTCAAAGTGGTTAGTTTTCTGAGAACCGTGACGCACCTCTCAAGGGTGCATCGTAATGTGTCCCTTTTCGATGATTTAACTGCTTTCCTCGCCCTTTTTATGAACTGTTAAACTAACCTAATCTGATTGTTCTATCACGCCTAACAAATATAATATTTTTGGGAAATCGGATTATCATGCTAGGTCCCTTAATGCTATTTAAATCAGATAATCACGATCGAATTAGTATTATATGTTGCATATTGCTAAAATCAACTCAGATTAGTTTAATAGTTAACGCATGTCCCTTCAATTATTTATGCTGAGCTAGTAAGGATATCCTGCCTCTGGAGTTATCGACAAGCGAAGTACTCCTCTCGGTAGTTACAGTCCCCCGAACCCTCAATCTCTACCTTGCGGGTGTATATTGAGAGATCCCCACACCAGGGATCACAAGGGAACCTACGGCCGTCGTGGTCAAACATAATTGCACTCCCTTTATGTCACGATAACCGGGTTTTGTCAGTTTTTCTCATTGTCGTTAAAAACTGAATGGCGACTCCTATATTACTAGTCAATTGGGTATATGCTCACAGGAAATCCAATTACACTTGATTGAATAAAAAGAATCGTCACACCCACGAGGGACGAGGTCACGCATTAGCCTCGCGCTTTTTCGACCCCCTCACACATACTTGAAATAGTATATAAAGTTACGTACCTATTGCTAGAAAAGGTGGTGTCGAAACTGATCACATCCCAGAAAATTTTTGCAAGTTCCTCTACTACGCGCGTCGGACCAGAATGCGTTCTTTAAAATACCTTCTTCATTTCGTTGCATAGAACTATAAAAATCACCATTCAATTCTCGTTGTGCTTTGAAATACTCTTCAAGACCGGCAGCATCTCCTTTCTCAAAAATTGTTTTACGACGTTCAACGGCTATGGCGTTTCTCTATCCTTCTTGTTGAACGTAATTTTATCAAAACCACCTTTTTCAATCAATTGAGTGCCGAAGTTTCTACTAATGCTACACCCCCCACTACTACAAAAAAGTGAATAGAGAACTGTTGAAATATGCTTTAGAGGACGCATGAGGACCGTTCTCCTGCTAAGCGATCTCTATAGTATAGAGGACGGTTTGGATAGCCGTTCTATATACATATAAATGGAGTACGGTGGTCTCAGCTAACCGTTCTCTATTCCCTTCCTTAAATCAGAAAATATAGGAGGAATAGAGAACGGTTGAGACACTAAACTGTTATGTATTTACTAAAATAAAGGACAGCTTGCTTAGATAGGCGTACTCTATTCTTCCTCTTTTACATTAAGATAAAGGACATTTTACATAGATAACAGTCCTTTATTCCCCATTTTTTTTCAAAAAAAAAAATATATTATTTTATTAGATAAATAAGCATTAAATATATAAATAAAAAAATAACGTTCGTACAAGCTGCAACCTTTGGAATGATACTAATTAAGTTCCCTTAAAAAAAATAGTTATTGCACTAAAACAAAGACTATACTAACCTACAGTAACGTATTACAACATTCTATTCCCATACCCTTTTTATACCTGCAACATATAGTCCATACCCTTTATACCTACAATATATTCCATACCCTTTAACTTCTAACCTAGTACAACTAACCTACTGCTCACCCAATAAACTATGAGCTTAAAACCAGACTAGTGTTGCCATAGTACGTAAACAACTTCTTTCGAACATCAACTTCATGGAAACCGTTGCCTGAATATCAGCTTCAAAACAACTTGTCGCTCTACTTAATCTTCTTCTATGGCCTCAACTGCAAACCAACAACACAATTTTTCAATAGCAAACCAACAGAACCATGAAATCGAAGGCGAGTTTGTCCTGATAGGCTTCTAAATACTACAATTAGTAGCAGTAGAGTACTACTTGAAATAGAAGTCACACACTTGTTGTACTCACTTGCATACCTTAGTGGAAGCCAATGCATAAATCGTATATATTAAATAGATTAATGAGCACATTAACACTTGTTAACAGGGAATAAATATGCAGGCAAAGCCAAATAAATTAATTAATTAACCATAAGTTTAGCAAGGATTCTACATGTAAAACACATGCTTAAGCTCACCTACACAATAGCTGAAGGAAATAATGCCCTTGGTCCAAGTATGCATTCTATGTTGAGTCTAATAAATGCGGTTCAGTATTAATTAACAAGTTAATAATTCAGTGAGATCAAGTGAGCTGAATGCCTAGCTAGAGGCCGCTTCAGTTCAAGTGGAATTAATGATATTAATCCACAGCTTACTCTTGACTGAACCCGTAGGGTCACACAAATAGTACGTAAACGGATCAAGTATTTAATGGCATTAAATACTCCAACTATGGATATTCGGAATCGACGGATCTTGGTTTCAGTGGGAGCTGAGATCGTCACAGGCAAGAAATGAATACTCCGGAAACGATGATATTGCCGGAAACGGAAATATGGATCGTATCGGAAATATAAATATTATCCAAGTCGTAGATGTTGCCGGAAACGGAAACATGGTACGTATCGGAAAATATTATCGGAAATGGAAATATTGCCAGAATCGGAAATATTGCCGGAAACGGAAATATTGTCAGAATCGGAAATATTATCGGAATCGGAAAATAATTCCGGAAACGGAAATATTAAATATTTGTTCGAAACGGAAATTGATTCCGGGATCGGAAATATTAAATATTGTTCGTATCGGAAATGAATTCCGGAATCGGGAATTTAATCGGAAGCGTATCGTACGAATTAGCATCGGACGAGGCCCGCTAGACGAAGGCCCAGCACGAAGCCAGGCCATCGCCCAGCGAGCCAACGCGCACCATCGCACGCCAAGCCTCGACCAGGCCCAGCGCAAGGCCAGGCCCAGCCAAGGCCTTGGGCGCGCGCGCGAGAGCACAGCAGTGGGCCGAGCGCTGTGCGCCTAGCGTGGGCCGCAAGGCTTGCGCGGGTGTACGGTGCTCGTGCAATGCTTGTGCGGGAATCCTGAAGCAATCGGGATTCGAAGTATGATTAAATCCTAAAACTATTAGATAATGATTATTTAATTAGAGTCCTAGTAGGGTTATAATTAAATAAATTAGTATCCTAATAGGATTCCAAAACCTTTTCCATAACTCTATAAATAGGTGTCTAGGGTCACATATTTACATAGATTTTTCAAGTATTCAAAGTGAGTTTTTGAGAGAAAATTCAGACACATTCCTTGCCTAAAAGTGCCGAAAATCTTTAGTACCTTAAGGGCGATTCTAGTTGGTCAATCTTAAGGCGGATCCGGACGTGCTGTGGACTATCTACGGAGGGACGACATTTGGAGTCCTAAAGACTTGTTCTTGTTCGGTTCGGGCGCAGCTAGGGAAGGCACGCAACAAAGAGTATGCATCTAAATTATGCTATATGATTATGTGTAAATAATATGTATTCCTGGCTAAATGGTTTTTCCGCATGATTTATGAATTGTCATATGAATCATAACCTAACAGTGGTATCAGAGCCTCTTATTATTTTCATAATCTAAATTGCATGAACATGGTTAAATATTACAAATTTGCAAGAATTAAAAGGGGTGATTAATTTTCGTAATTGCTAATTAATTGCAAATTGCGTTTATTTAATTATACGTACGCAGTTTTTCGGCAGTTTCTTCGTTACTCATCCAAATCGAGTGATTTTTGTGTCAATTCCGCATGTAAAAGGCATTCTAAAATTTTGACAAAAAAAGTATTTTTCTGCCGAACCCAGAATTCTCAAATTCGAAGCCTAACTATGACTTTTCGAAGGTTTTAGTTTTTCGAATGCAAAATTTCGTAAATTTAAGATGTTAAATTAAATATTTGCGATTCTTGTTGATAAATCTTGAATTTTTGATTGACCTACTGTATATGTTTAACAAGTTTGAATGCCTAGCCTTGTTAATTATGCAATCTAATTTGTAATTATGATTAATTTGTTGAAAATTAGAATAATTTAGAATTAATTTGATTTTCATAATTAATTATAATTTAATTAGAAACCTATGATTAAAAACCACCATAAAAATTGTAAATTTATGATAAATTTTAAATTTTTATGACCTAGGCTTGAATCCATATTAATCGGAAATCAATTGAATAATAAATTTTCGATTTTTCGCCCTAAAATTATGAAATTAATATTATTTATTAATTTGTCATTAATTTTAAATATAAATTTTTAAATTTTATGCGATTCGTTCATAAAACTTGCACGCACAAAGCAATGGACGCTACGTGTTACCCTTAAGGGGTGTTGTATAGTGCGGGCATGCGACGACGAGCAAGGGAGCTCGTCGCCCGTGCGGCACGAATGCAATGAGCAAGGCCATGGTGCACGAGCACAAGGCAGCAGCCCTGCCTTGTGTCGTGGGCTACGAGCTATGGACGAATGGGCATGGGCGAAGGCAAGGCACGGCAGTCGCGTGTGGGCAGCAAGCAAGCTGCGCTACAACGCGCACTGCCTCGCGCAAGCGCGCGCAGCCTCGCGCGCAGCGAGCGCAAGCTCGCGTGCCACGATCGAGTGCTGCGCCCAGCGTCGATGCCTCGCGCAGCGTCGATGCCTCGCGCAGCGAGCGATGGCTCGCGCACAGCGAGCGCTGGCGAGCGCGCACAGCGAGCAATTGCTCGCGCACAGCGAGCGATGGCTCGCGTGCATCGAGCGCTGGCAAGCGTGCACAGCGAGCGATGGCTCGCGTGCATCGAGCGCTGGCGCGCGCGCAGCGAGCACCAACTTGTGCGATGGCTTGCGAAGGGTAGAAGCAGCAGCTATGCGACGAGCGCATGGGCTGCGCGCACATGGCCAGCGATGGCTGTGTGCGTGTGGCCCATGGGCTTGCGATGCGTAGGGTGTTTGCGTTGCGATTAGATCGTTTTGAATGTTTAATTTGAAATTTTCAGTTCACGTAATTTTAATTAATTTTAAAATTAATAATTTAAATTATTTTCTTGGATTTTAATTTTGAATATTGTAATTATAATAAATTTTATTTATTCTAATTATTTTACTAAAATTAAAATCATGAATTAATTTAAATACGACTGAAATTAAATTAAAATTTTTGGATTCAATTATAAATTTATATGAGCTTTAAATTTTAATTAAATTTGTATGTTTCGGTTAGACTAGAAATACATTTTTATGTTTAAAATTAGTAAAGCATATGAATTTATTGGTTTTAGTGGGAGCCCCTTTTAGTCATAAACTCTTGATTAGGTCTACAAATCCTTAAGGTTAAAACAACTTGATTAGAATTAATAAGGACTGAATAATTGGTAGATTATTGGTGCCCTTGATTAATTGCTGCAAATGTTTACGTGATGCATAATGTGTTATACTAACCAGCTATGCGGGCCATTCATGATGATGAATGGGTGAATGGTATATATTGTATATGTACTGTTTTGCAGGTTATGAAGTGACTAGTATGGCCCAAATAGGATAGAAAATATGGTCTGCGTACCATTAATTTGAATGTAATTGGTCTAAAGTACCAAAGTTGTTTTTCAAATCAAATATGGTCTGCGTACCATCAAATAGTTGTAATTAGTTTTAATTATAGCTTATCCTATTTGAAGAAAATGGTGCCTCCCACGGAGATTTTCAAGACGGACTTTGAAGTTAAAGCTTCAAGATGAAGTCGGGCCATACTAGATCACATTTATCTTGTGCATGCTTTAAGTTATTTATTGCTTTAAATATGTCTTAATTATGCATAAGATTGTGGCTTGATTATGTTGCATGATTAAGGATTTTAGTTCACTTAAAATCTAACCAACATAGTAAGAGCCTTAAGTTCCAAACTTAAAAATTGAGTTAAAAGGTGCCATGCCAAAATATACACTTGCTTGGATATCCTTTACATCAATCTAGTAATAGTTTTCGCTCAGCGAGGTGTTACTTATTGGTCCTAAAGGGGCAAGGTACACAAATAATTGTGAGTACATGTTAGTTTTGGTGAAACTCAACGATATAAGTAAGGAGTCCTTTTATGTCGTGGCAAAATCGATAGGTTTACCTAATAAGTTCTTAGACGTACCTATCAACCAAGAATAGTTTCTAGACTATTAGCAAAAGGCTTTTTCTTACCTAAGATGTTTTAGGATTAAGTCGACAAACTGTGCTTAATTCTTCAATGATTTTAGGATCTTGGAATCATTTTATTCACACCTGCCGGAACAATAAATTCGAATAAAATGCTAATAACTTGTTGAAATTGCATGATTGCTTTAATTTTCAAGTTATTACTCATGATAAATGTTTAGACTTTGCATGCTTCAATGTATGTTTTAATTATTGTTTATAATTAAATATCTTGCACTGCAGTAAATCCTTTTAGAAAGGTAACAGTAAATTTCCTCGATTGGTAATGAATCCAAGAACGATTCACGGAAATGAGAGAAAGTGAGCAATTTAAAATGTACGTTTCTTATAGCGACTTTTATGGTTGTTTTCGAACATCAAAGTCGAATGGCAAACCAATTGGTGCTTGTGAATTCAAAATACACTGTAGTTTTGAGATCATAAAGCATTGAGTTTAATACGCTCAGCTTTACCAATGGTTAAAAACTAATATCTTTGTCCATTTAATTCTCGAATGAGTCTAGTCCCTAGACATTCGAATAGATCGATGCTTAGAGAACTTTAGAAGCTTCTGGTAAGATCATCTAGTTGAAACTTAATATTCAACATAAATTAAATGGTAAGAACCTTGTTGGGGTGACATTGGACATGTCTAACAAAGTATAAAAGTCAACACTAAAGAATTCAATTCTTAAGACTATAAGAAAGGGTACAAGAAATAGGAAAACGAGGAACAAATGAAAGGAATTTACGATTCCGTTTCTACCTATAAATTTATGTTTAAAGAGAAGTGACCTAGCAATCAAACTTCCTTGGTATCATATACCGCTTGAGGTTCTTACTTCGGTAATAACTCAAACAATGGAAGCTAGGATACACTAATGACCTACAAGTAGGAAATGAAGCATGGCAATGCTACATTAGTTGTAGGGTCATCTAGTTTGTTTTAAGTCCTTTCAAGGCTGGAACTAAATGGTTATTTTGTTCCATAATCAGCATACCTAAATTTCTGCTTCAAACACAGAAAGACTCACATTCAGAAGAACAAAAACAATGCTTGTTTGTTTGTTTATTTGAATGAAATGGTCATTTACGGGTTGAGTCAATTTGCTTGATTAAAACAAACAACTCTTTAACAATAAAAAACTTTACTAGGTTCAAATCAACCCCTTGATTTGAGTTCCACTAATCTTTGGCATTGTTGCTTAGACCATATCAACAAGTTAACATTCATAAGCTCTATTTTGATGGACTTTTGAAAGTTGATTGATTTCTAGATCATTTTAAGACAACTAGTCTTACTTGTTGAAAGTAACAAAAGATATGAACTATTGTTAGAACGCCTAGACAATAGAGTTCAAAGCTAAAGAAAGATTTTATGACTTTATTATTTCACATGGATTTGAGTGAATATAGGTTTATTGACTCAAATGTGATATAAGTTGAATCTGTTTGGGTAGTTCCAAGATTCAGAAGTATAAAATCCACTTGGCAAGAAATCATAAAAATCTAGGTTGGATCATGTTGGTGATTACTTGAGACCAAATATGATCATCAATGATTGTGTGTTGTAATTTCACAATCTAGGTCCATAAGATATGGCATATCTTAGTTGGAATAATCGAAGTCAATTAGTACTTGATTCGATTAATGATGGATCATAAAGACTTTTCCTATAATTTCTAAAACAAAATGATCAACTACCACCAAACTAAACCAAATTCGTCAAAGCTATTGAAAAGTAATTTCAAAATATCTTTTCATAATATATCTAAAGAGTTCCTAAACTCAGTGGGAGCTTAGTGTTTGTTATTCGAAAAACTAAGGCCCAAGTATAGATATATGTTTCATTGTGATTTATTCAAATGAGACACAAGGGTATTGTTTCTACCACGAATTTTTTGAGAACATAATGTTTGTTTGCTCGAAATGATGTCCTTTTGGAGATTCGTTTCCAAAATGACAAGTGGGAGAAAATAGGCCTCGAAAGTATTCGAGGCGAACAACAAACATAAACGGACATTCCGGAGGCTTTTCGAAGTGCTTCAGAAAAACCGAACTTATTCTTTAAGGACTTTAGAAGTGGCTTTAAAGAATAGACATCTCTTAGAAGACTTTACAAGTGCTTCAAGGAGAACAGAATATCGAAAGTATTCGAGGCGAACAACAAACATAAACGGACATTCCGGAGGCTTTTCGAAGTGCTTCAGAAAAACCGAACTTATTCTTTAAGGACTTTAGAAGTGGCTTTAAAGAATAGACATCTCTTAGAAGACTTTACAAGTGCTTCAAGGAGAACAGAATATTCAAAGGACTTTCAAGTGGCTATTGATGTTCTATACCCAAGTAGGCATAGAATTCAAGCCACTGAAACTATGCAATTCTTCTATTAAATAGTAAAGAAACCTACAACTTGCAGTCAAACTTAAAGAAGTGACTTGTAAGAAAGCTATGACGAAACCCAGATTCCCTAAAATGGTTAGAGGCCATATATAGACTATATGTTTAATTGGTTAAAGGCCATAAAACATACTCAATGTTTTGATGACAAAATTGAAATTTTGTTGATTTGCAAGAATAGTTTCACACCTATTGGTTGCAAGTTTGTTTTAAGGATAAAAACCATCAAACATGGAATTGTGTTCACACACAAAGCTAGATTAGTTGCTAAAGGTTAAAAGCAAATTCATGGCATGGATTGTGTTGAAACCTCATGCAAAATCGTAATGCTTAAGTCTATAATTCAAGCAATGATTGCATATTGGTACATATGGCAATTGGATGACAAAACGTATTCCTCAATCAAATGTTGGAATATAATATGTACATGGTATGTCATAGAATTTGTGGATCCAAATAAATGCTTGAAAAGGAAAGCTAGCTTATAAAATCTAAGTACAGATTTAAGCAAGCAATTGGGAATTGGAACTGTATTTTAAGTGAAGCTAATAAGCATTTTAGTTTCATAAAATATACATGATTCTTATCGATATATAAGAAGTTTAGTGGGAGTACTTAAAACTTAATTGGTCCTATGTGTATTACACACATATCTCTCTATTGTGAAATAACATTCAAATGCTAATGACTTAGATTTGAAATTATTCATCAATGATGGACCATGGCGAAACTTAGGACATACTGGGTATTAAGATCTATTTACAAAGATCTTATGATATTATTTTGGATTAAGTAATGGCATTTACTAAATCAAACACGAAAGTCTCCATTGGAGATATTCGACCCATGTGAATAAATCTAAGTAAAGGATGTTTGAACTATGTATAAGCATTTACTAAGTTAAACATCAAAGGATCTAAATAAGATTCTTAACCTATATTATATGTCAAAGAATTTAGCTGAATTTAGTATCTACTGAAACTAGATAAGCTAAAGTTACATGAATAGAATTCAATTGGGAATTATTCTGCAAAAAAATTTATCATGTATGATATAATATGAGGATCGCCAAAAACGTATCGTATGACTTTAGCCATGACGAACATATACCAATCTCTATTGATCTAAGTAAAGATCAACTAGATTGAGATCAAGAATACTTATGGTACTTGAAAAGGTACATAGGAATAGTTCTTGATTCAAGGAAATAAAGATATGCTAAATATTGATGCTACACGCATAAACACTGGCAAAGGATCAAGCAAGACCCTTTGGAGTTAACCATTGATAAGGACGAGCTATAGAGCATCGTGTTTTGAAAATGGCAACATGGGTTGGAGACCATGAGTTGTTGCGTGGGAAATTAAAATAATAATTTCTATGTTCTAAGATATAGTTGGAGAATCTTCCACATATCTATGAACTGCCTGGATAGGTAAATCCAAACAAAGCATCACTAGCAACCTATACAGTTGAAGTAAAAGTAATTATTGCCTAAGAAGCAATAAAACAGGGTTGTTTAAAGTTCTTGATTGAACTTGGGTAGATCACCTATCTGCTGGCTTGATGGTTCTTCATTGAAAAATGCGTAGAACCACTCTTGAAGCAAGAAAAACGTCTGCTAACTTGATGGTTCTTCATTGCAAAATGAGTAAAACCACCATCGAAGTAAGAAAGACTAGATCACATAATAAACAAACTCGAAAAGATCTTATCATCATATCTCGAAGAACATTTGATGAAAAGGATATTAAGATTGGCAAAGCATGATAACTAAACCTATGAAACAAGTGAGAAGCAACACTCACGTTGTAGCACTGGAAATCAAGCATAGCTTTGAATTCCATGAATTGTTTTAGAAGATGGGTTTGAGGCCCATGGTTATAAAACATTGGGGTTGAACATTTATCATATATGAAATGTATTTTCATATTCCATTTAATCTTGGTTTAGTATTAAATGATGAGTCCCTTCAAATTTGACGATATATTCAAGATAGACTGTCAGGACCAGTCCTATGACTAAGAAATGTCTATCAAGTGAACTTGAATGTCAAAAGGTTGAAAATGGTCCCTAGTCGGAGTTTTCTATAAAATTGGACGCATAGAAAACGTTAGACGATTAGAATGCAAGATGACTAGTAGTTCTGTTTCTTGAACTATGTGGACATGGCAATGTCATAATCATTTGCATAGATACCTACTTTGGGAAGACTAGTATCGGACAAGACCTATGAAACTTTACTGTAAGAGATGAAAATCTGTCATAAGTAAATTTCATTAAAATTATTAGACACTAAATCCTCAATACCTGAGTAATTTGAGATTACTTGTTTGAGAACTGGTTGCTTTGACGTTGACCAACCGTCGCACCGTAAAAGGAGGCTATAAAGGCAACGCTCAGGTAATCACCTATCAAACGAAGTCTAATCTCAAGATCGCAAGATTGGGATTGTCCTACCATAAATCGGGATGAGATGCTTAAAAGTTGTACAAGGCCACTCGGAGAGCTAGAAACTGTGAAATGCATGGCCGTGCTCGGATGAATCATAGGCTATGATTATCTGTTTATTTGATCAGTTGAACTCTGAAACCGAGGAACACCTCTGGACATAATAAGGATGACAACTCTTACCTTATGTTCAAGAGCAAGCATCGAGCGACAAAGGAATTAGGAAATGCACACTTGTCCCTAAGGACAAGTGGGAGACTGAAGGAAATAATGCCCTTGGTCCAAGTATGCATTCTATGTTGAGTCTAATAAATGCGGTTCAGTATTAATTAACAAGTTAATAATTCAGTGAGATCAAGTGAGCTGAATGCCTAGCTAGAGGCCGCTTCAGTTCAAGTGGAATTAATGATATTAATCCACAGCTTACTCTTGACTGAACCCGTAGGGTCACACAAATAGTACGTAAACGGATCAAGTATTTAATGGCATTAAATACTCCAACTATGGATATTCGGAATCGACGGATCTTGGTTTCAGTGGGAGCTGAGATCGTCACAGGCAAGAAATGAATACTCCGGAAACGATGATATTGCCGGAAACGGAAATATGGATCGTATCGGAAATATAAATATTATCCAAGTCGTAGATGTTGCCGGAAACGGAAACATGGTACGTATCGGAAAATATTATCGGAAATGGAAATATTGCCAGAATCGGAAATATTGCCGGAAACGGAAATATTGTCAGAATCGGAAATATTATCGGAATCGGAAAATAATTCCGGAAACGGAAATATTAAATATTTGTTCGAAACGGAAATTGATTCCGGGATCGGAAATATTAAATATTGTTCGTATCGGAAATGAATTCCGGAATCGGGAATTTAATCGGAAGCGTATCGTACGAATTAGCATCGGACGAGGCCCGCTAGACGAAGGCCCAGCACGAAGCCAGGCCATCGCCCAGCGAGCCAACGCGCACCATCGCACGCCAAGCCTCGACCAGGCCCAGCGAAAGGCCAGGCCCAGCCAAGGCCTTGGGCGCGCGCGCGAGAGCACAGCAGTGGGCCGAGCGCTGTGCGCCTAGCGTGGGCCGCAAGGCTTGCGCGGGTGTACGGTGCTCGTGCAATGCTTGTGCGGGAATCCTGAAGCAATCGGGATTCGAAGTATGATTAAATCCTAAAACTATTAGATAATGATTATTTAATTAGAGTCCTAGTAGGGTTATAATTAAATAAATTAGTATCCTAATAGGATTCCAAAACCTTTTCCATAACTCTATAAATAGGTGCCTAGGGTCACATATTTACATAGATTATTCAAGTATTCAAAGTGAGTTTTTGAGAGAAAATTCAGACACATTCCTTGCCTAAAAGTGCCGAAAATCTTTAGTACCTTAAGGGCGATTCTAGTTGGTCAATCTTAAGGCGGATCCGGACGTGCTGTGAACTATCTACGGAGGGACGACATTTGGAGTCCTAAAGACTTGTTCTTGTTCGGTTCGGGCGCAGCTAGGGAAGGCACGCAACAAAGAGTATGCATCTAAATTATGCTATATGATTATGTGTAAATAATATGTATTCCTGGCTAAATGGTTTTTCCGCATGATTTATGAATTGTCATATGAATCATAACCTAACAATAGCTTCTTCTAGTGCACGCATCCCTTAAAAGCAAAGGCAACCATGAGTGATTGATTAGCCAAATAAACATCAGCAATGCAGCGGCTTAAAACAACACCTGCTCACCAAATCAGTAATGGTTGCGGAGTACTGATTTGCCGATCACCATAGAAAGCTTGTTAAAAACGCATCAAGAGACTTACTTGCGACAAATTATCTTCTCTTGGTTAAATTTCCTAGCCATGACCGTCGGAGAAAGCTCAAGGGGAACCAAAATGTGCACTTCTGTTTGGCCTTTTGAATGCAATACTGATTACATATCTGCATCAAAGAAAAAAGGCAAACAAGAACACCTAAGTAAAGAACTTCAGCTAATTACACAAAATATCTTATAAGGGGTTAAAGACAATCAATAAGCTGCCAGAAAGGTAGAAATAATTTCAAATGATGAATTCTGTAACCAGTGAAATAACCCAGACTGAGAGGGATCACAAGTAAGAGAATGGAGATAGGGAGAATTTTAATGTGTACAAGATGAAAAAGAATACGTAATCAATCAGTGGTAATATATGAATTGATAATATGGAACCAACAAAAATATTTAACAAGTGCGTCAGGGAGAAGCATTAGGCCTCTGAAGCTTGCTCTTTGAAATTCTAGTACAAAACATGAACATTAAAATAACACAAGAAAGCAAAAATAGTCTGAAATAAGATCGTATTTCCTGCAATCCCAACTCAAACACCTCCAATTTCTTTCCATATCGACTCCGTCTACTCATCAGGTATCCATCTAAAAAATCATCCATCGATATCAACTTTACTGATTCATTCGAGTTTGCCATACCCAGCAATTGTGGCCCAAACTTGAATAGTGTGAAGAATGCAGCGGACCAGTCATTAAGAATTCTCTACAATAAAGAAAACTATCCCAGCCCACTAAAAACAAACTAATGTAATACCAAGTATTACTTACTTACTCATCATACCTTAAAGGTGGTTTGATCTGTTGGGTTAAACATTCTGAAGCAGATTCATCTCCATAAATCTGCAAGTGTGAATCAAACTTATATATATAAAACCATCGCATCAAGTAACTTGGTCAGAAAAATACATCATCTCACAAACCTCAAAAGTGAAAGCCATGGGAACTTTTGCAATCTCATAAATGTAGTCTGTTGCAGTACCGTGTGCTAGATACCTATAAAAAAAGGATTTCTGAAGTGAGTTGTAAATTAAATACAGCAATACCTTTATAAGAACTACAGATAATAACCAATGCTATTATTCTTAGCTTTATTAGTTAGATGAACTAACCCAACGGAGCCTCCCCCAGAACCAGTCATGCAGTGACCTTGGAAGTGCCGATAATTCAAATCATTCACCAATGCTTTCATTTTAGCTGAAGAAGCTCCATCCGGGGTAGTATTTCTGTGGTCATATGGCATGAATAAAGTCTGATAAACATGTAAGGTAGATTAATTAAACTGACACGGACATATAATTCCTACTTACAAAAAAACTACATGATAAGTAAATGGACTAAAATCTGTCACGTCACATTTAAATATAATTATTCCTTAATTGTCTTCCATGCGTTTCACAGCTTGGTACAGAAGCAGACAGTGAAAATTCTGTCACTCTGTAATTGTTTCTATTATTTAGTAATGAGAAATTAGTGTTCCAACCAAGCTGTCACTAGTTACCTGCTTCATCCGTTCTGTGTTTTAAACACCCAAATCACAAATAGGCAAAGACAATTGCAGAACATCCTTTATGTAAGGTGTTAGAGAAAAAACCAAGACATTATGGCCAATCAAATTTGAAGATATTCTTCAGGTTTCAAGAATAATTTGTTTACAATATTTGCCCCTCAATCCTCAACTAGTATAGACAAATTCAAGTAAGCAAGAAAAAAATCACGTTTTCTCATCCACTGACATAGAAGGACATACATATAGGTTGGCTGTAGGCAAGAAAGATCTGGAGTTCAAAAAAATTTATCTAAACAAATGAGAACGAATAAATTAGGAATTTACATATTCTGTTGTGTTGATAGTCAAGATTATGGGCCGGAATAAGCAGAAACGTGTCCCTTGAAACCATCCTCATGGAAACCGTAATGGTAGGAGCTCTGCTATTGCTAATTTAGTGTATGCCCCTTCTTCTAATCGAACCAAACTGCAACATGTAAAGCAAACAGCACCAACACAACTCAACTGCAAAACAAAAAGCCCAACTGCAGATCATCAGAGAAACATCACAACCTGCAATTATAGTTACAACAATCTAAAAATTTAAAAAAAAAAATTAGATGAGCTCCCATTAAAAGCAACAAATTTGAATATTATTTCACTCACTTCAGTTTTCTTTTCCCACCTCTTTGTCTGTTACTCCCAGCGGACATCAATTTATCCTTCCCCCTCTTTATTTCGATTCTAACTGAGAAATTTTATTCAGCCTAAACCATATTAACTAAAAGAAAATTAGCTCAATAAGATCTTAATTCAGAAAACTCAATCGATAATAATTCTACATATGTAATTCGATTTAATTGTTGCTCCTTTCTGTGTATTCATCAAGCGGAAGTGATTCGATTAAATTAATTTGACCTAATATAATTAGAAATCCTTACTCTATTTTTATGTTGTCAATTAACAAGCTAGAATTCCTTATTCATATATTGCAATTAGATAATTAAATATATTCATATCCCTAGGCTATTACTTGAATAAGTAGTATGAAAAAATATAAGAACACTAACCTTAGAATTGACGGAAGGGGCGGAACAAACGTCATCTACGGGAGGTTTGTAGGCGGTGGGAAAGGCGGCGCTGAAGACGACAGTAAATGGAGGAGATCAGCGAAAGGGTGGTGGGAAAGGCGGTGCTGAAGACGACAGTAAATGGAGGAGATCAGAGAAAGGGCGGTGGGAAAGGCAGGCGGACGACGCTTTGCTTTTGCAATTCTCCATCTCGCTCTTTGAACTGGAAGCTTATTTTTCTTTTGGGCGTATATTGGGGATTGGTTGCAGGCTTGCAGCGCCCTAACAATCAATATAAGTAATTTTTTTTTATTAGTATTATTATATTTTTTTGGTCTAAACGTAAGAATACACAACGGTTATCATAAAACACTGCTATATATTTTATAAAGTATTTTATATTTATTTAATTATATTTATTTTGGTAAAGAATACAAGACAGCTAGGTAAGGTAACTGTTCTCTATTATTTTTTCCACACAACTGTTATAAGAGAAATGCGTACTCTATACTCCTAGACAACGTTTCACTTACTTAACTGTTCTCTATTCAGCGTTGCTTATTCCAACTTTTGTAGTAGTGCCCCCCCCTTTCATTTATCATTATCCTATCAAAGGTGGGTCCATCAATGTTTCTGTAATTAAGCATCATCCTACTACATTCGGGACTAAGAGGGTGATTATGCTTCAAATCACAACTAACTACTACAAAATCTCCATTTTTAACGGAACCATAAACAAACATTTTGCAACTAGTAACATTAGACCTCGAGCTTTTTTTAACACCTCCCTTCTTACATTTTAATCTAATTCTTTCCATCATATGTGGCCTATCCTCAAGTTCTCCAACACCTATTTTACTATCACCCTTATCTTTGTACTCCTTCTTTAACGTATTACAACTCACAAACATCTCAAAACCTTCCTCAAAAGCGTAACAATGACAAAATTCACTAAATTCGTGACCGGAATGAAAACACATTCCTTCAGTAGGGGGGTTCGACGTACTAGTATTGACAATAGTTCCATCTTCGGCCTCTGGTTCAACGTTAAGGTCTACACTAACCATTGCACTGTTGAATACATAATTAAATTAATAAAAACATTTAGAATTCAAGATTAAATAATGATTCATGCATATTCAATTAATTCATCGGGAAAATAAAATATTACTGCATACTGTACGAATTTCTTAGTATTAATGCTACATATACATTTAATTAAATTTAATTGGATGACATACAACATTTATCAAACATATTAAATACTGCACTTACACACCAGACATTGTTTTCTCCGTCATTAACAACTAATCTTACCGTTTTTCCCTCGATCCAAATTAACAAAAAAATTGCAAAGTACTAATACACATTAATAACAGATAAAATCGGAACTTCATATACCGTGAAGGTTAATAATTCCGAAATATATGTTCCAGGAAAAAAAAATTACAGAGAAAATAGAGTTCAAAAAACTTCACCTCACAAACGAAGAAGAAGAACGTTGTAGCATAGCAAACTGTAAAACTCGAAATTGTTTTTCTTTTTAAGATTGAAAAATTGGGCGGGCTAAATTTTGGAGTATTTTGGGCGCTTAAAGTCCCACTGCTGAAGACTTGAATGGCGGCATTACTGAAAATTCCCCCCCTTAAACAAGGATTTCCCCCCAAACCTAATTTTACATTGCTAACTTGTCATAATATTATTGCAGGATAAGTCCACTAATCTTACCCCAGACTAACTGTATGAATTTCCTCAACATTGTAATCATTTAGTCTTGTCAATTATCATTTAACCCAAGCTACATGTCAAGGTTGGTGTGTATTAGAGCACACACAACCTTGACATGTAGCTTGGGTCAAGTGATAATTGACAGGACAAAATGACTACAATGTTGACAGTGTACAAGGGTCAAAATTTAATTAACTTGACCCAGGTCGCATATGTGACCCAAGGTCAATTGTATTAAAATTGGAGGTGGGACCGACTTCAACTCCACTTGCAGTTGCATCGGCTGTTTGCATGCAAATATTTAATGCAATTTGTACCGTGATTATATTACTGTATGCATGCAACAAATATTTCAAGTTGTTGGGCTCGTATGAACCTGCCACGCATGCAAGCATGTAATTAAATTTTTTTTTTTTGTTTTTTATTTTGCATGATAACAATCCTATTATGTATCAATTTTACTTTATTGTGCTATATATGTATGTTTAAGATTATACGTTACATTTTTTTTATTTATATGTAATGTTAATTTAATTTCATATTTTTTTGTTTGTTAAAATTAATAATTGTGTTTGAAGGTGAATTTAAAGGGGAGTATGTGTAAAAGTAAAAAAAGTAGGTAAGAGAAATTAAGGACCTTAAGTCAAAATTGTAGAAGAAAAATGAGAGATTTAAGTAAGTGCTATGTCAAGTTAGTGGAATATGAGGTGGAAGAAGGAGAAGGATGAGAAATAAATTATTTTTCATGGTCTTAGAGTACTAGAGTTCGTTACTCGTTACTTTGTTAGCACGTACACTATTTATTGTTGCGGAAAAGGTTTCTGGAAAAAGGAAAAAAAAAAAGCTGCAGTTTATCAATTTGAACGTGAAAGTATTTACTGTTTAGGCTCCTCTGAGAAATTGGGGATTACCGAATTTAGGGTTTTTCCATTAATCCGAACATTGTACAAGTCAATCAATCTTCAGTGAAATGATTATGAGCAATTTAATCGATTCACAGTAACAGATTCCTGTTTAAATAATGGCCGTCATGGAAGAAAATCAGCAGAAGGAGGTGGAGAGAGAAATCGATGAAAAAACAATCAACCCCGACGACAGTACAATGGCGACGATGAGTCGGAAGGAGAAGAGGAAAGCGATGAAGAAGATGAAAAGGAAGCAAGTGAGGAAGGAAATTGCGGTGAAGGAGCGGGAAGAGGAGGAAGCTCGATTGAACGATCCTGAAGAGAAGATGAGATTGCTGCGGTTAGAGCAAGAGGAGGCTGAGAGAATGGAGAGGGAGCGGCTCGAGTTTGAGGAGAGAGAAAGGCAGTTTCTGCAAGCATTGGAGATGGAGAAGAAGAGACGGGAGGAAGAAGAGGAGGAACAGCGCAAACTCGAAGAAGAAGAATCTCAGAGAAAGCTGGTTAGTAGTATTCTTTTGAATTTTTTTTATGTTAAGTTGTTGATTTAGTTGCTCTTGAATTTGAGATTGAGTACCCTCGTACAATAGGTGGGCAGCTGTTTAAAACTCCAGTGCTATGATGATTCAGAAATTGAGATTGAGTAGACAGAAATATCGAATGCTTTCGAATGTACATTATGCTTTCGAGAATCTGTTTTTTACATAGTTACTGAATTTGCTGGTATTGATAGCAGCTATCATTCTAGTTTGATGATATACTGATACGGTGGCGATTTTGATCTTTTTGCTTGTATTTGAGACATGGTAAGCCGATGTTTTGAACACCATAGTACATCATTTATTCGAGAATCT
The DNA here is from genome assembly GCF_020520425.1 of Spinacia oleracea. Lineage (NCBI taxonomy): Eukaryota > Viridiplantae > Streptophyta > Magnoliopsida > Caryophyllales > Amaranthaceae > Spinacia > Spinacia oleracea. The sequence continues at coordinate 45,991,765 of NC_079488.1, forward strand.
GGGTTACATAGTAACTGAATTTTCCGGTGGTCATAGCACTGTCATTGCTGTTTGAAGATATACCGATTCGGTGTAGGCTTTGATCTTTTTGCTTGTACTTGAAAGATGATTGACCAATGTTTTGATTGCCATAGTGATTGGAGAAAATATTGAGGTGTTAGCTTGATGTGTTCAATATACCATGATTGGGTAGCTAATTTTTTTAATATGTTAGTGTTTCAACTGTGTAAAAGGAGCAGGAAAGGTGTCATTGATTTCAGGTGCTTATGCTTGTTTTCACTTGTGTCAGCTTTCTAGTTTCTCTGATATGGTTTGGTACAATCTGTACTATTCTCCATGGCACTGGGCTATCTGTATTCTTTTGCTAAATCAGCTAAATTGATGCTTTATGCAATGTTTGATGCTAGGTTAACAATGAGAATGCTAATGACGCGGATGAAGATGATGATTGGGAATATATAGAAGATGGACCAGCGGAAATAATATGGAAAGGAAACGAGATAATCGTTAAGAAGAAAAAAGTCAGAGTGCCCAAGAAAGCTCCTGATATTCTTAAAGAAAAACAGGTAACCGATGTGGCAGATTAGTTTTTGCTTTTAGTTTTGGCAGATAGTAGCAATCCTAAAGTGTACGGAACTTGCCAGGAAAGCGAAAGACCAATATCGAACCCTCTTGCTCCTCAATCTGAAGTCTTTGAAGATTATAAGAGTGCACAAGATGCTCTAGAAAGTGTTGCACAACAAGTTCCTAACTTTGGAACTGAGCAGGTTTGCTTTTATACTTATTCTTTTGCGTTTTCTTAAAATATCCTCTTTGTTTCCACGCACAATGTTCTCAGTCATATGAAAAGGATAAAATTCTCTCTTTTACTCACCTGAATTTCTTTTGTTAATTCTTTTTCTATGGTATAATTGTTTTCAGCTGTTAGCTGTTTTTAATGGCAGGATAAAGCACATTGCCCTTTCCATCTTAAAACTGGGGTTTGTCGCTTTGGAGCACGGTGTAGCAGAGTTCATTTCTACCCAGATAAATCTTGTACGATACTCATTAAGAATATGTACAATGGTCCTGGCCTTGCTTGGGAGCAGGATGAAGGGCTTGAGGTCTGTTATTGAAGCCATTGGGTGGTTCTTGTATCCTGAATGCCATCTTAACTAGCTTTTAGCCTCTTTTGTTATTCTTTTGCATGATTTTAGTTGCGGCTTATATGTGATTGAGTATGCTTAGTTGGCCAATATGAACACTCCTGGAAATTTTATGCTGCCTAGAAAGTAGGACAGTTGGGATTCCACAATGACGCATAAATCTGTTTATTGGGTTACTTACTCTAAGCATTTCTCCTATCAAGTTTCCAATTTGATTGTGTGACTTGGAGATTGTTAATTTGGGAGTTTACATCCTGTTTTGTTCTTATTTATTCTGGTCACTAGAAAACGATTCATGGAATATGTAGGTTGTAACTTTGCATCTTTTTAACTATGAAGCAAATGAACGTTGTTCTTATTTTTCATAGCATCAGAGTCCTCAGAAATTAGTGGTACTTTCCTTAACAGCCAGTAGTCTACTGGGGAATTCTGAAGGTACTGAAGGTGGACACTGAAGCTTCAGCTCATCATATGATGGGTTTTCTTTCCATTATTTTCAGTCACATGCTGCACTGATGGAACTTTAAAATATTTGTTAGCAAGTTGAAGGTTTGAACCTTAACCCTTATTAGGAAGAGAATGTTATATATAAAAAAAAGAGAAAAAACGGCAACTTATTAGTAGGCAACAATATCCAATGTGCTTTTATGGGTAACACATGCTTTTTATTTTGACTCGGAAAACGTTTGTCTTTGACATGGTCATCTAGTTCTACACTGATCATTATGGTGACTGTTACTTTTGAGTGACTTGGTAGAAAGGGATTTCTTCCTTGTCATGTTTGCAGACTTGTTTTATACTGGAACATTTTTTTCCCCAAGGGTGTTGTAAATGATAATCCTTAAAGGTTAGAATGGAAGTAGATCAGCAATATGTTTCTGGGAAATATGCCATTTGTTGTACAGACTTCAGAACCTTTGTTCCTGTTCCTCTTCTCTTTTTCCCATCCCTCCCCAAAAAGATAAGAAAAGATTATCGAATGAGAAAGAGTATTATTGACTGTATAGACTGAATATGTTCTCATGTTTTCTCCAAATTACATTATCTATTGAATGTTCCCTTTGAAAAGCAATAATATGGCGCAGACATGTCGAGTTAGTTACTAATTCTTCTTTTTAGATAAATTGCTTTTCTGAAGCTTATAACACTACAACTTATTCTAAGGTTTGCTGTTTTTTCTGTATAAGTAACAATTCAGCATTAGAAGATTATACCTTAGTAGACTTCTAGTGTTTTGACATTGGCACCCTTTATCTGAAGGTTATTGTCTTTTTCTAGCCTTATTTTAGTTTAGGATGGGAAGAAAAGAATCATATAGCTTTTCTTATGAAAATTTCCTAGATTATACTGACTTTAAGATGTATTATTTGCCATAGATTGTAAGCTTATTTAAGGGGTAAAAGACAATCAAAGATGTATGGATGGTTTGATACTGGTGAAAGACAATAAAGTGATTAAGAAAGCTCATACTGGTGAAAGGCTGATTATGCCTATGCAGCTTAACTTTCTGACACGATTGAAATGTTTTTAAGATGAAACAGAATACTTCGTATAAAAATACTCTTCATCCTCGTTGACTGTTCATATCTTCTACTGCTGTTTGTATCTCTTTCAAGGGAAATGAGGTTGCACCCCCCCTTTCGTGTGCCTTTTATTTGATCCCTTTCGTGTAGTGTCTGCTTAATTGATGGTCAGAGATCATCAAAGTAAACAACTCAATTTTCTCTATCCGTATTTTGTATAATTGCTCAAATTTATTTTTAAGAAGTGACTGCTAGATGTTTTGCTTCCTTTGTCAGCATACGGAAGAAGAGGTGGAACGGAGTTTTGTAGACTTCTATGAGGACGTTCATACAGAATTTTTGAAGTTTGGGGAACTTGTGAACTTCAAGGTGATTTGTAGACATGTTCGTTTTCTTCAATTGAGCCCTCATATATCATAATTCATAATCGGGCACTTTTACAATCCCTTATTTCCAGAAGAGATCACCTATTAATTTTGTCCTGTATTGTTTTTCATGTTGCCCCATCCCCATTCCCCCTTGTTAGGAGGGGATTGAGTGATTAGTTGACCCTTGGCGTAGTTAATGCATGCCTGTTCAACTTTCTTATTTCATATACAAGTATAATTTTTTGTTAATTTTAGACTAGTATATTTTCTTGTCTTTTTCTTATTTGGGCCTGGACCCTGGTATCCTTGGATAAAAATTATGTGAATGGTTTCCAGGCCTTTTTAGTGTCTCTTATTCCATTGAATATCTAGCTGTGAAGTTACCTTTCACACTACTCAAATGGACATTACGCTTGATGTGTAGTTGGGGAACTTTTGTAAACCTGACCTGCTTTAATGGTAGTTGCCTTTTACAGGTGTGCAAAAATGGTTCTTCCCATTTGCGGGGTAATGTATATGTGCATTATAAGTCATTGGAATCAGCTATGCTTGCATACCAATCTACTAATGCTCGGTATTTTGCTGGGAAGCTGGTAAGATGTATTCCTTGTGTTTAGTTCTAGAAGTAATGTTTTTATGATAGTGATTTGCTTGAAAAATAGAGTCTGGTTCAAGAGATACGAACTCTGTTAATATATATATGGCTTCACACAATTATGTTTTATGAAAAGATAGGTTGATCATCGATATTTGGATGGAAACAACTAAGATGGTATCTTTTCAATGTTAATGTGCAGCAGTGTAGTTATATTTGTTATTTGGTTGAGAATAGAGTCAGGTTAAATATCCTAATCTCGATCGTTATGCATATTGTTGATTTTCCTGAGCCAAGAAAGATTATATAGTTTTATATTTCTACACAATCAAGGAAGAGGAACCTTGAGCTTCTTATGATACTTTAAATTTGTCTTCTGATCTTGGTATTAATCATTTGTTGAAGAAATACCACAACTGAATATTGCTAAAAACTAGGCAAAGCCTAAATTAAATAGGTGCCGACGTGCCGTATGGCCGTACAAGGTCCCTATCTTGTTTAAAAACTCTGGCGTTCTTAAGCTACCTCGTCTCTGCTGCTCTGACTAATCATTTTCAGCTCCTTGTTTGTGTCTACAGTAGTTAACACGGGGTACGTCTTAGAATATAAGTTTGATGTTAGGGGGAGCCACTTGACATTTCAACCTTGGGCAGGTTTCCTTGTCAATTAAAGTTCGACTTGTTGCACTTTATGTGAAGAAAATTGTTTCAGACCTAGGGTTTCTATTGGAAAATCATAGAGCTGTAAATTGAACCGTTGATTAATTGATTAAAGGAAGTACTAGACCAAGTGATTTTCGTCATTATAGGCTGAGGTGCTCAACTCATGTGATTGTAGGAAAATGTCGAACACATTGGTGTAGAATATAATTGGAAAGTTTGCTTATTGAAAGAGTATAGGAATAATTTGCTAATCACAATTCCCTACTTACTCATCATATGATACAACTGTCAATAAAAGTAATTAGTAAAACAATAAAGGTGCATATTGACAGTTGTCTTATTGGCCATTTGATTGTAGAAGTGAGTACAAACTTTTGATCTGTAGTCATATTTTGACCTTCTTTTCAAGTACATTTTGGCACTCCCATTCTTCTCTTGTCAGAATATTTATATCGTTGTTAGTAGTAAATATGTCAGAACAATTTAAATTGTGAAGAGCTTTGTTAGTCTTGTCAGTTCCAATAGCTAAGAGATTGTCTACATTTTCATTAAACCTCTGATCCAATAGATGACCAATTAATATAATTTTCTTAGGCATTGGATACATTTCATTCTGATTTCAAAATCATGTGAAATTTACTTGTAACATATATGTTCCTCATTTATACTCCCTCCATTCCGAATCTATTACTATTCCAATGCATTATCGAATGCCGTTTCAAAAATATCAATATAACACTATAGACAAGATAACAATATTAAGTGCCTTATATTTTGGATAAAAGAGAGTACCAATGAGGACAGAAGATTGCATTTCCGTGTGCTTTGGATTTGTCACATGATGTTCTATAAATTACTTCAAAATTTTCAATGGGGAATCACATCTAAAGTATTTACCATGTGTGAAATTGGACGACTTTTGGGAAATTCTAGTAGTTTGACATTTGCGGCAACTCGGCAAGTGCATGTGTAAGTGGAGGTTTTATCTTCATAAGTATTAGATACACTCATGTACTAACTGCAAATTAATCTTGACAGTTGACCTGTGAATTTATTAATATAACGAGATGGAGGGTTGCTATTTGTGGGGAATATATGAAGTCAAGGCTCAAGGTATGCCTACAAACTTGGGATTAATCCCCCCCCTGGTTTAATCACCATTCACTCTGATTTTATATGCTTTTCAGAATGCTCTGACATGTAATATACTTAGTTATGAACAATACTCTTTTTCCATAAAAAAATTGCATTTTCTTGAACAGACATGTTCTCGGGGATCAGCTTGCAACTTTATCCATTGTTTCCGAAATCCCGGTGGAGATTATGAATGGGCTGACTGGGATAAACCAGCTCCTAGGTATTGGCTGAAAGATATGGCTGCTTTATTTGGATACACTGGAGACAGTTACACAGATGAAGTTAGTCCGAGGTATGTGAAAACTTTCAGCAAAGTTATTTGTGCATACAGATATCGAATACACATATTTTCAAGGTTAGCTTGTTGGAATCTTTTTGCGAAATTGAGCTTATTGCTTCCTGCCAGAAAAGTGAGCGATTGTTTTGCTTAATTGAAGGTTTATTGCTTCCTTTCTAATAAAAAATATGGAGGGTTAAGTTTTTATTTTAAAGTGACTGTGACATACTAACATATGAAACTTTGTCCAGAGGTAAAGAATTAGCTCTGTTTTGAATAATGTGCTGAATGGTTGCTCTGTGAAATGGTGAGGAAAGTATTACGATTAAACCAAAATGCAGCAGGAAGCAGAGATTGACAATGACTTTAGATGCAATGAGCGACAAATAAGGACCATGAGAGAGTAGCCTTTTACAAGATAGATGTGCTGTTTATATTGTTGATGAGGCAAAGTTATCCTGGCCTCTCGGCCCAGTTATTTCCTACAACTTTCCGGCTTATGCAGGGTTGACAGACAAAGTGATGCTTATTGGATAAAAACCAGAAAAAAAAAGATAAAAAAAAGGAAAAGAAAACAGGCCTAAGCTGACAGGAATTGACTGTTAAGGGAAAGTTTTGCATGTTTAATGTTCTCTGCACTTCAGCAGTATTAAGAATATGATTGATTGGATGGGATCTGCGTGGGAGCAAATTGTAGTCTCCACCTTTGATATTCTTTTAATTCAGAAGAAAAAAGAACTTTCTGCTGAATGAATTAATAATTCTGTAATTTTTTTTTGACTATAAGTCCCCCCCCCTCCCCCTTGCCACCCTTCATCCTTCTCACTCACTTTCACTGGGCTTCACATGTATACAAATCTTTGACGTCCCCAGTCCGCAACCTTCTGTTCAGTAGTGCATGCTTTCATGTCGAGACTTTTATATCAGGTACCATTCAAGGAGATCAAGGTCTAGGAGCCCTCATAGAAGAAGTTTTTCTGATGAGGATGATGGTCACAGGAGAAGTCGTGGGAGGCGCAGTCCGCACAGAGAAAAAAGAATCTCTCAAGATTACCATTGCTCCAAGCACAGAGAAACTGACAATGCTAAAGTTGATGGGGCAAAGAGGAGCTCAAGGAAGAGGGAAAGGGAACGAGAGTCAAGTAGACAAGATAGCAAGAGTAGAAAAGTTGAAGCTGTTTCTGCCACAGTTGAGTCTGCAGAGGGATGTGCAAGTGACAAATACCTTGAACACAAAAGTAGAAGTAGGCGGAAGAGTGCTGTAGAGTCGGTTCATGAATGTCACCATGAGAAAGTTGACAAATATGACCAGGAAAAGAGTTTTTATGCAGACAAGTATCATGATAAATTTAATAGACATAAAGATAAATGTGTCGTACAGAAAGAGGCAGATTCCTTAAATTTTGAATCTCATGGTGACAGTCAGGACAGTGACGAAGATGGACACCACAGTCGTAGTAAGAAAGACATGAGAAGGATGAAAGATGATGCAGACTCATCCGGCAGTGCTTCTGATGAAAGCAGGCTTGTCAAAGTCGAGAAGAGACAGCAAAAGAAAAGAGGGAAAAGTTCAAGGTTGAAGAACAAGACACGTGTTGCTGATATTGGGTGTGATAGAGACAGTCGAGAGACTTATGAAGATAGACAACATAGACACCATGACAAAAGCCCGAGAAAGATGAAAAATATATCAGAAAGTGCTGATGGTAGAGATAGGCTAGGCAAGGATGATAAGAGGCCTCAAAAGAAAGTAAGAAAATGTTCAATGCTAATGAATCAGTCAGGCTTCACAGACACGGAAAGTGATATGGATGAAGATAGACACCATAGACATAGTAAACAACACTCAAAAAACGTGGGAAATGATGTAGCATCAGACGATGCTTTGGATGGAGATAGGCTTGGTCGGTCTGAGAAAAGTTCCCGAAAGAGTAGGAGTTCTAGGTCGAAGAAAGAGTCAGACCTTACAGATAAAAAGACCAATAGAGAGAGGATTGATGAGGAAGAGAGACATTGTGGAGATAGAAGTGCCAAGCACCATATCAAGGAGCCAAGCTTGTCAAAAGCTGATTCTAAGACACACAGGCGCTCGGGCAAAGCCGATGTTGGAACTTTTGTAACCGATGACAGGTGCAGAAGTTCTCGAGCTTACCTGGCCCCAAATCATCATGCTGAGCAGGAAAATACAGGTGATAGATACCGTGGGACTTGTGATCAAACAGCTAAATTGGTTTTAAGTAGATTTAACGATGGTGACAAGCGTCATGATTCAAGTTATAGGGATTCGACATCTGTAAGAGACCACAAAAGGTGTGATGAAGAAGATACTGCATCTGGAAAGTTGGAGACCAGTTCTGTGCATGTGCATACCAACTGTGAGGGCATTGGTGATGAGGCAGAGGCTGAGCTTGAAAAGGCTTGTCGTTATGCTGCTTTGAAGAAGTTGGAAGAGATCAGAATGCATAAAGATATTCAGGCTGCCAATAGTAGGGAGCCTATTGCAAGTTTGAAGAATTGCACCCAAGAAAATATATTCATTGGAGTCCTGGAGAAAGCTGATTCGAGTAAAGTGGATATAAGTGATGCTTCTATAAAGAGGAGAAGAATTTAATTATCAACAAGGTCAGTAATGTTGTTTCAACAGGTCAGTGATGTTCAAATATTTAATTTGTGATCATGTTTTTTCAAGCAATATCGTAACCCTTCTACGCAATGATGTAAATAGTTCAAGGTTTCTTATTGCCATCAGATCAGATGCTTCTCTCAATGACCTTGTATCTTGCAGAAACAATGTATCAGCGTTTTTCGGATGTATCAACCTATGTTTTTATATGAAGATGGTTGTGTGAAGTGTTCATTTCTTTGGGTTATTCATATTATTTATTATTTATTAAATTGAACTGAACTACCAGATAAGTCCTCCTGAAACTGCAGTTAAGCAACAGGGTCTAACCTTGCTAGTTGGTACACTATCGAGTAATAGTATCCTCCCTAGCATAATTGATTCCGTTTCGTTCAAGTGAAAAAGATTTAGGAAGGAAAAGTTTCAGAAGTGAGGGAAAACTTCAGCTTGTGGAGCTTGTGAGGATACCAAACATTCTCTTATGGAGCAACCTAAACCGCATTAATTGACTCAGACGTGCCAAGCGGATATAACAAGCTGGTTACAATATGCAAATTCAATTAAAGATTAAGGAGTATAATATTGGCCAAGCACTGAAATTTGACAAGGCATTAGCTGGACATGTGAATATCAAAGGAACACTTCCATATTTGGAGGAAACATGATGTGTTACAGAAAATCCAAAAAGATACAAAAAGAATACATGGCGAACCATCGACATCAACAGCCAGATAGATTTAACACTGAAAGTACTGCCTCTCCCCCTAAGATCACATGAAACACCATTTGCAAAATGCAGCCTTCATTTCAGAACACGACTCCTTAACTTTGTCAGATCAACCAATACCATCTGTACTAGTATATATTACAATTGAAAGGGTGTACAAACCCCTGTTCTATATATGATTCCTGCAACAGCCGTAAAACATGTCAGGGACTCGCAAATCAGAACAAAAAAAGTTTTTGCAATTCCATGTTTTTACCTGCAATACACCACAGTTTAAACAGTTGCTCTCTTGCTTGAAACATCTTTTGTTAGAGCATCTCCTTTCTCCTATAACCAAATCACAGATTTAAATATTTATACACAGAATTTGACCATGACAAACTTATGTTTGGCAGAATAATAATATTACTTGCTATTTATTACTCCATCAGTCTCTTTTTGTTCTTTACTTTTGGTATTTTGCACGCGTTTTAACGATTAATTAATGTGGATTGAGATTCCTCTATTTTTTTTATTTAAACAAGACAAATTACGTTTATTTATAATGTTTTCACTTTTATCAAAATTCTGATATTGAAAAAATAAGAAAAATTTAATGTCCCTATGGAAAAGTGTGAGGGATAAAATGACCCAATGAATTTAATTGGTTAAAGTAATCATTGGACACAAATTTTGATAGAATATTAAAGCATTTATGTGATAATATAAAAGGAAATGTAAAGAATATTTTGGGATACACAAAAAGGAAAACGTAAAGAACAAAAAAGAGACGGAGGGAGTAGATGTCAACTATTGCGACAACAATCCATAAACATGATGGTTAATATAGACATATAGTTCATGTCACAACAATACCATTAATACCCCCTCAAGCTAACTACCCAGCTGAAATTGAGTGGTAGCTGAATACACAGGGAATCAGACATATAGTTCATGTCACAACAATACCATTAACTCTGTTTTCTTCCCCAACTTTTTCACCCCAAGTATAGTTTCACGTGTTATGCCTTGACAAACTCAAATAACATCGATAAAGCATACCAATCATCTGTAAACTGAACCTCAAGGATTTTAATTTTCAACTATGTTGCATTTTGTCTTTTCACATCCCATGTAACCCTGTGGGTTGCATGGTACATGGACAGCTAAGAATACAACTTAGGCGGAAGGATTGCAAGCATTTCAAAACCAGCTAACTCTGACCATTAAAGTTTAAAGTCAAGAAAATTTGTTGGTTTATTTAATTAAACTTTAGGCTAACCATTTAAGCCAAGCACTCACATTGAGAGCAGAATGAAAATGAAAAAAGGAAATCAAGAAAATAGGAATGACTAAACAAACAAAAGACACATCCACAGTTATGTAACACATGTTTTACGCAAGGCCTCCACATCCACAGTTACATAAGAGATAAGGTATGCTTTACACAAGGAATCATCAAGTACCATGGGCACGGGTCAACAGTCATCCTCCCAACGGCTACATATACCTTGCCAAATAAGGCTTTGACTAAAAGATCAGGGAATCAAGAAAATAGGTTTGTGCTCACGGGATAAATTTACATTTCCTATGCAAGGATAAATGGCTGAAGAACGAACACAAGGGTATTTCTAAGTTCCAACAATTACCTAAGAAGACACTCTCCAAAACAAACCTGCTAAAGCTCAATAAAGTCACACGGAGAACCTTTCACATTAACAACAAAAAAAGACCTATTAAAGATCCCATTACAGGCAAGGTTCTATTCACAATATTATCCTTTGATTTATGCCCTTCTTTTTGTCAGTGGAGTGAATTCACATGGACAGATGGGCATCTCTACTTCTCTAGGCGAATCACCACTTACATACAGTATTATCCTTAGCTTGTCAACTAGGTAACATAGTTGCATGAACACTTGTAGAGAAGGTGAGTGCCTCTTCTGATGCTCCAACAAAGACAATTCATACGCACACACATTTTATAACTAATCTTTTCAAAATCATCCTTTTTGTGTCTGTTTCATACCTATACTCCATCTCCATGTCCAATTCCATGCAACATTCCCCGACAAGGATTAGTAAGCACACAAATTCCAGAACTCCAACAAAGAACCAGCAACTGTCAATCGAATCTATCAATCGAAAAACTTATCCACTTCACTCAAACTCAATAAAGAGGAACCAGTTTCCTTCTATGTGACACATTCTAAAGACAACAACAAATCATACTGCGAGTAAAAGTCTCGCAGTAAAGAAATGGGCAATATGGTACAATTTGCAAAGAAACAACTCCTACTTTAGAACCAAGTTCAATTCTTCCAATACTAGAAATCGCCGCGATTTCACTCCATTTTCTAACATAAGCATCAAGTTCATGCATAATTAAATAAAGATATACAATAATTAGAAATCATATGAAATCTCATACATAAATACAAAAATCAAAATAAAATAAAATCATACCACTCCTTTAGATTCATAATAATCATCCAATGCCCATTGATATCTCGATTGATTCAACCCTAACCAATTCGCCATAAACTCATCTACACTCGCATGCGCTGAATTTTTCAAAAAAGGAAAAAAAGTAAGAAAAAAAAAGTAGTGATAATAAAAGTGAGCAAGAAAAGAATCCAGAAAAAGGGAAGATGTAGGAGAACGGTACCGTTTTGAACTTTAGCGATGGCTTCCCAGAAGAAAGCGAACTTATCACCGGCTGGTTCGAACTTGGCAGGAGGCGGCTGAACCGGCGGCGCAGAAACGACAGCTCTTTTCTTGGGGGTTTCAGGAATTGCGGCTGGAGGCTCGGAAGTGGGTTTAGGGGTGACTGGTGGAGTGAGGAAGACGGTGTATGGGCCGATCTTACCTATTGACGGTGGCGGATGCGGCGGTGTTGCTGGGTCTTTAGCGCTCGCCATTTCCCGGCGACACTTTTGGAGAGAGAGAAAGAGTGAGGTAGTGTGAACCAAGAGTGTGAGGGCCGAACTTTACTTGTGTTTTTTGGTTTTAAGTTAAGTTCAAAAAAGTAGAGTAGATTTGTACGGAGTAAAAGCAACCCGCTGTGGAAATTCGCAAAAGGTTTTATCTACACAAGGTGTATAATAAATTTATTGTACATCAATATAATTTTTATCCACTTTTCTCTAATTCTTACATGAATAAGAAATTATTGTACACTAATATAATTTTATTTTTGGCAAATAAAAGAGTTTTATTACCAAAAGGGAAGACACAACAGCCTTGTTACATGGGAAGTAGACCACAAAACCAAACAGCCTCAATGAACATCTTTACATTTAGATGCTCAAATCAAGAAGTAAAGACCTAAGACTGGCATTAGCTCTAGATGCAACCCTAAACTGAATGTCTCTGAACAATGCAGCAGGGGTTTTACACTTTTGATTAAAGACTTGATCATTCCTATTCAGCCACACAGCATACAAGGTTTCAGCAAAGAACATCATGAGCAGTTGATGCTTCCCACCACCTCTCTTGCTACTCTTAATCACCCACTGTAATTCAGCAGAAAAACCTCCAACAGGCCTGGTGAACTGTAGTAACTTCAGAACCTCATGCCACACTTGAGAAGCAACAGAACACTCAAAGAACAAGTGTTCAACTGATTCTGTTTTGTCATTACATAAAACACACTTGTCAGAAGCAACAATGTTCCATTTAATCAGTCTGTCTAGTGTGGGCAATCTCCCCCACAGTGCAAGCCACATAATAAACTGACTCTTAGGGGAAGCCTGGTTATTACATATTACTCTCCTCCAGGGGACCTTAGCATGCTCACCACACAGTTTCTGGTACATAATTTTAATAGAGAAGGCATTGTGTTTCTCCACAGCAGTCCATCCTCCAACAGTATGCACTAATTGATAACAGCTGAAAATCTTTTTCAAGGCCCATGACATAGCAGAAGGGCAATGAAAGCTTGACAGAGGTCTTCCCTTCATATAATAGCTGTCAAACCACCTTACCCACAACTTGTCTTTTTTGTGAGTGATTGCCCATAGGAGTTTACAAATAGCAGTCTTATTCCATAACTCCATATCCTTAACATTCCACCCACCAGCACTCCTAGGGAGGCAAAAAGTGCTCCAAGAGACCAAGGACTTCTTAGACATGTCTGTACTACCTGTCCACAAAAATAATCTGCAGTAACTTTGAATCTCTTTAATAATCTTCTTGGGAAGCACAAAGATCTGACACCAGTAAGATTGTAGACTAAGGAGAATAGTCTTAACCAATTGCAGCCTGCCAGCATAAGAAAGATATCTAGTAGTCCAACATTTAGCCCTTGCCAACACCTTTTCCACCAAAGGCTTACACTGAGCATAAGAAAGCTTCTTTGTGGACAAAGGAACTCCTAAGTATCTGAAAGGGAAATCACCCCTAGGGATCTTCAGACAATCAAGTATCTGACCTTGAATCACATCAGGAACCCCACTAAAATATATGTTACTTTTCTCTAGATTAGCTTCCAACCCAGAAGCCTTTGAGAAAGATTGAAATTTCTGAAACAACATTGAAGCTGAAACCAGATCACCTCTACAAAACATAAGTAGATCATCAGCAAACATCATGTGAGTGATGTCTAATCTCTTACACCTTGGGTGAAATTTGAAGTTAGGATCATTTTTAAGTTGCTGCATATTCCTAGACAAATACTCCATGCCAATGGCAAATAAGTAAGGAGACAAAGGGTCTCCTTGTCTTAGCCCTTTCTTAGTAGGGAAAGGAGAGCATGGTCTACCATTGATAAGTATGCTATAAGAGACTGTGGTAATACAGGCAAAGATCCAATCTAGAAATTGGGAGGGAAATCCCATTTCTGTCATCACAGTCCTAAGAAACTCCAACTCAATAGAGTCATAAGCCTTCCTCAAGTCAACCTTTATCATACATCTAGGAGAAAGATGTTTCCTGTTATAACCTTTAACTAATTCTGTAGCTAAGAGGATATTGTCTGAGATGTGCCTCCCTAGAATGAATCCAGCTTGGCATTCACTTACTACACCCCCCACCACATTCTGAAGTCTAGAGGTTAGGATCTTGGAAATCACTTTATACACCACAGTACAGCAAGAAATTGGTCTGAACTCTTTTACCTTGGAGGGGTTAGAAACTTTAGGAACAAGAGTAACAGCAGTACAGTTTACCTGTTTCAGCAGATGTGTATGTGTTAGGTTATGATACATATGACAATTCATAAATCATGCGGAAAAACCATAAAGCCAGGAAAGCATATTATTTACACATAATCATTTAGCATAGTTTAGATGCATACTCTTTGTTGCGTGCCTTCCCTAGCTGCGCCCGAACCAAACAAGAACAAGTCTTTAGGACTCCAAGTGTCGTCCCTCCGTAGATAGTCCACAGCACGTCCGGATCCGCCTTAAGCTTGACCAACTAGGATCGCCCTTAAGGTACTTAGAATTTTAGGCAATTATTAGGCAATTGTATGACTGAATTTTTGCTCTCAAAAATCACTTTGAATACTTGAATACTCGATATAAATTGTGAGCATTGATCACCTATTTATAGGGCATGGGTATCGGATATTAGAATCCTACTAGGAAACGTTTTAGTGAATCTGAATTAATCTAAAATTCAATCACTTAATTTATCTAGTAGACTTAGGAAATTAATCTTATACGAATCCTAACCGATCAAGGTTTCGTACGCAAGCACAAACACACACGCACGCACAGCAGCCCACGAGGGGCGCCATGCGCGCGCGCGCGCTGAGCCCAGGCCCAGCAAGTGCTCGCAGCCCACGAGGGGCGCGCGCCTGCTGGCCTTGCTCTCGCGTTTGGGCTTTGCTTGCTTTGGTCGCGCGCGGGCTTTGCTAGGCGTTGGGCCTAGCTTCGTGCTAGGCCTTGCGTCTAGCAAGCTCGTCCGATGTTTATTCGTACGATGCGCTTCCGACTAAATTCCCGGTTCCGGAATTCATTTCCGATACGAACAACATTTAATATTTCCGATTCCGGAATCAATTTCCGTTTCGAACAAATATTTAATATTTCCGTTTCCGGAATTATTTTCCGATTCCGATAATATTTCCGATTCTGACAATATTTCCGTTTCCGGCAATATTTCCGATTCCGGCAATATTTCCATTTCCGATAATATTTTCCAATACGTACCATGTTTCCGTTTACGGCAACATCTACGACTTGGATAATATTTATATTTCCGATACGATCCATATTTCCGTTTCCGACAATATCATCGTTTCCGGAGTATTCATTTCTTGCTTGTGACGATCTCAGCTCCCACTGAAACCAAGATCCGTCGATTCCGAATATCCATAGATGGAGTATTTAATGCCATTAAATACTTGATCCGTTTACGTACTATTTGTGTGACCCTACGGGTTCAGTCAAGAGTAAGCTGTGGATTAATATCATTAATTCCACTTGAACTGAAGCGGCCTCTAGCTAGGCATTCAGCTCACTTGATCTCACTGAATTATTAACTTGTTAATTAATACTGAACCGCACTTATTAGACTCAACATAGAATGCATACTTGGACCAAGGGAATTATTTCCTTCAGTCTCCCACTTGTCCTTAGGGACAAGTGTGCATTTCCTAATTCCTTTGTCGCTCGATGCTTGCTCTTGAACATAAGGTAAGAGTTGTCATCCTTATTATGTCCAGAGGTGTTCCTCGGTTTCAGAGTTCAACTGATCAAATAAACAGATAATCATAGCCTATGATTCATCCGAGCACGGCCATGCATTTCACAGTTTCTAGCTCTCCGAGTGGCCTTGTACAACTTTTAAGCATCTCATCCCGATTTATGGGAGGACAATCCCAATCTTGCGATCTTGAGATTAGACTTCGTTTGATAGGTGATTACCTGAGCGTTGCCTTTATAGCCTCCTTTTACGGTGCGACGGTTGGTCAACGTCAAAGCAACCAGTTCTCAAACAAGTAATCTCAAATCACTCAGGTATTGAGGATTTAGTGTCTAATAATTTTAATGAAATTTACTTATGACAGATTTTCATCTCTTACAGTAAAGTTTCATAGGTCTTGTCCGATACTTAGTCTTCCCAAAGTAAGTATCTATGCAAATGATTATGACATTGCCATGTCCACATAGTTATAGAAACAGAACTACTAGTCATCTTGCATTCTAATCGTCTAACGTTTTCTATGCGTCCAATTTTATAGAAAACTCCGACTAGGGACCATTTTCAACCTTTGACATTCAAGTTCACTTGATAGACATTTCTTAGTCACAGGACTGGTCCTGACAGTCTATCTTGAATATATCGTCAAATTGAAGGGACTCATCATTTAATACTAAACCAAGATTAAATGGAATATGAAAAATACATTTCATATATGATAAATGTTCAACCCCAACGTTTTACAACCATGGGCCTCTAACCCATCTTTAAAACATTTCATGGAATTCAAAGCTATGCTTGATTTCCAGTGCTACAATGTGAGTGTTGTTTCTCACTTGTTGCATAGGTTTAGTTATCATGCTTTGCTAATCTTAATATCCCTTTCATCGAATATTTTTCGAGATATGATGATAAGATCTTTTGAGTTTGTTTATTATGTGATCTAGTCTTTCTTACTTCAAGAGTGGTTCTACGCATTTTGCAATGAAGAACTATTAAGTCAACAGACATGTGATCTTCCCAAGTTCAATGAAGAACTCTTTAATATAAACAACTCTATTTTATTGCTTCTTAGGCAATAAGTACTCTTACTTCAACTGTATAGGTTGCTAGTGATGCTTTGTTTGGATTTACTTATCCAAGCAGTTCACAGATATGCGGAAGACTTTCCAACTATATCTTAGAACTTAGAAATTTAATTTCCCACGCAACAACTCATGGTCTCCAATCCATGTTGCCATTTCAAAACACGATGCTCTATAGCTCGTCCTTATCATTGGTTAACTCCAAAGGGTCTTGCTTGATCCTTTGCCAGTGTTTATGCGTGTAGCATCAATATTTAGCATATCTTTATTTCCTTGAATCAAGAACTATTCCTATGTACCTTTTCAAGTACCATAAGTTTTTCTTGATCTCAATCTAGTTGATCTTCACTTAGATCAATAGAGATTGGTATATGTTCGTCATGCCTAAAGTGATACGATACGTTTTTGGCGATCCTCATATTATATTATATGCATGATCAAATCTTTTGCAGAATAATTCCCAATTGAATTCTATTCATGTAACTTTAGCTCATTCAGTTACAGTAGATACTGAATCCAACTAAATTCTTTGACATATAATATAGGTGAAGAATCTCATTAGATTCTTTGATGTTTAACTTAGTAAATGCTTATACATAGTTCAAACATTCATTACTTAGATTTATTAATATGGATCCAATATCTCCAATGGAGTCTTCCGTGTTTGATTTAGTAAATGCCATTACTAAACAATATCATAAGATCTTTGTAAATAGATCTTAATACCCAGTATGTACTAAGTTTCGCCTTGGTCCATCATTGATGAATAATTTCAAACTAAGTCATTAGCATTTGAATGTTATTTCACAATAGAGAGATATGTGTGATACACATAGGACCAAATAAGTTTTACGTACTCCCACTAAACTTCTTATATATCTATAAGAATCATGTATATTTTATGAAACTAAAATGCTTATTAGCTTCACTAAAATACAGTTCCAATTCCAATTGCTTGCTTAAATCTGTACTTAGATTTCATAAGTTAGCTTTCCTTTTCAAGCATTTATTTGGATCCACAAATCCTATGACATACCATGTACATAGTTTATTCCAACATTTGATTGAGGAATACGTTTTGTCATCCAATTGCTATATGTACCAATATGCAATCATTGCTTGAATATAGACTTGAGCATTACGATTATGCATGAGGTTTCAACACAATCCACACCGTGAATTTGCTTGTAACTTTTAGCAACTAATCTAGCTTTGTGTGTGAACACAATTCAATGTTTGATGGTTTTTATCCTTTAAAACAAACTTGCAACCAATAGGTGTGAAACTATTCTTGCAAATCAACAAAATTTCAATTTTGTCATCAAAACATTGAGTATGTTTTATGGCCTCTAACCATTTAAAACATTTGAGTCTATATATGGCCTCTAACCATTTTAGGGAATCTGGGTTTCGTCATAGCTTTCTTACAGGTCACAAACTCATTAATCTACATGATAATAGTTTGACTGCAAGTTGTAGGTTTCTTCACTATCTAATAGAAGAATTGCATAGTTTTAGTGATTTGAACTCTATGCCTACTTGGGTATAGAACATCAAACAATAGAATATCAATAGCCACTTGAAAGTCCTTTGAATATTCTGTTCTCCTTGAAGCACTTGTAAAGTCTTCTAAGAGATGTCTATTCTTTAAAGCCACTTCTAAAGTCCTTAAAGAATAAGTTCGGATTTTCTGAAGCACTTCGAAAAGCCTCAGGAATGTCCGTTTATGTTTGTTTTTCGCCTCGAAGACTTTCGAGGTCTATTTTCTCCCACTTGTCATTTTGGAAACGAATCTCCAAAAGGACATCATTTCGAGCAAACAAACATTATGTTCTCAAAAATTCGTGGTAGAAACAATACCCTTGTGTCTCATTTGAATAAATCACAATGAAACATATATCTATACTTGGGCCTTAGTTTGTTGAATAACAAACACTAAGCTCCCACTGAGTTTAGGAACTCTTTAGATATATTATGAAAAGATATTCTGAAATTACTTTTCAATAGCTTTGACGAATTTGGTTTAGTTTGGTGGTAGTTGAGCATTTTGTTTTAGAAATTATAGGAAAATTCTTTATGATTCATCATTGATCGAATCAAGTACTAATTGACTTCGATCATTCCAACTTAGATATGCCATATCTTATGGAGCTAGATTGTGAAATTACAACACACAATCATTGATGATCATATTTGGTCTCAAGTAATCATCAACATGATCTAACCTAGATCTTTATGATTTCTTGCCAAGTGGATTTTATACTTCTGAATCTTTGAACTAGTCAAACAGATTCAAACTTATATCACTTTGAGTAAATAAACCTATATTCACTCAAATCCATGTGAAATAATAAAGTCATAAAATCTTTCTTTAGCTTTGAACTCTATTGTCTAGGCGTTCTAACAATAGTTCATATCTTTTGTTACTTTCAACAAGTAAGACTAGTCGTCTTAAATTGATCTAGAAATCAATGAACTTTCAAAAGTCCATCAAAATAGAGCTTTTGAATGTTAACTTGTTGATATGGTCTAAGCAACAATGCCAAAGATTAGTGGAACTCAAATCAAGGGGTTGATTTGAACCTAGTAAAGTTTTTATTGTTAAAGAGTTGTTTGTTTTAATCAAGCATATTGACTCAACCCGTAATTGACCATTTCACTCAAATAAACAAACAAAAATTGTTTTTGTTTTCTTGAATGTGAGTCTTTCTGTGTTTGAAAAACAGAATTTTAGGTATGCTGATTATGGAACAAAATAGCCATTAAGTTCCAGCCTTTGAAAGGACTTAAAACAAACTAGATGACCCTACAACTAATGTAGCATTGCCATGCTTCATTTCCCACTTGTAGGCCATTAGTGTAGCCTAGCTTCCATTGTTTGAGTTATTAGCGAAGTAAGAACCTCAAGCGGTATATGATACCAAGGAAGTTTGATTGCTAGGTCACTTTTCTTTAAACATAAACTTACAGGTAGAAACGGAATTGTAAATTCCTTTCATCTGTTCCTTTGTTTTCCTATTTCTTGTACCCTTTCTTATAGCCTTAAGAATTGAATTCTCTAGTGTTGACTTTTATACTTTGTTAGACATGTCCAATGTCATTTTATCAAAGTTCTTACCATTTATGTTGAATATTCTGTTTCAACTAGATGATCTTACCAGAAGCTTCTAAAGTTCTCTAAGCATCGATCTATTCGAATGTCTAGGAACTAGACTCATTCGAGAATTAAATGGAAAAAGGATTTTAGGTTGTTAACCATTGGTAAAGCTGAGCGTATTAAACTCAATGCTTTATGATCTCAAAACTACAGTGTATTTTGAATTCACAAGCACCAATTGGTTTGCCATTCGACTTTGATATTCGAAAACAACCATAAAAGTCGCTATAAGAAACGTACATTTTAAATTGCTCATTTTCTCTCATTTCCGTGAATCGTTCTTGGATTCACTACCAATCGAAGAAATTTACTGTTACCTTTCTAAAAGGATTTACCGCAGTGCAAGATATTTAATTATAAACAATAATTAAAACATACATTGAAGCATGCAAAGTCTAAACATTTATCATGAATAATAACTTGAAAATGAAATCAATCATGCAATTTAAACAAGTCATTAGCATTTTATTCGAATTATGTGTTCCGGCAGGTGTGAATAAAATGATTCCAAGACCCTAAAACCATTGAAGAATTAAGCACAGTTTGTCGACTCAATTCTAAAACATTTTAGGTAAGCAAAAGCCTTTTTCTAACAGTCTAGAAACTATTCTTGGTTGATAGGTATGCTAAGAACTTATTAGGTAAACCTATCGATTTTGCCATGACATAAAAGGACTCCTTACTTATATCGTTGAGTTTCACCAAAACTAACATGTACTCACAATTATTTGTGTACCTTGCCCCTTTAGGACCAATAAGTAACACCTCGCTGAGCGAAAACTATTACTAGATTGATGTAAAGGATATCCAAGCAAGTGTATATTTTGGCATGGCACCTTTTAACTCAATTTTTAAGTTTGGAACTTAAGGCTCTTACTATGTTGGTTAGATTTTAAGTGAACTAAAATCCTTAATCATGCAACATAATCAAGCTTTTGATCTCATGCATTTTAAGACATATTTAAAAGCAATAAATAACTTAAAACATGCATAAGATAAATGTGATCTAGTATGGCCCGACTTCATCTTGAAGCTTTAACTTCAAAGTCCGTCTTGAAAATCTCCGTGGGAGGCACCATTTTCTTCAAATAGGATAAGCTATAATTAAAAACTAATTACAACTATTTGATGGTACGCAGACCATATTTGAATTGAAAAACAACTTTGGTACTTTAGACCAATTACATTCAAATTAATGGTACGCAGACCATATTTTCTATCCTATTTGGGCCATACTAGTCACTTCATAACCTGCAAAACAGTACATATACAATATATACCATTCACCCATTCATTATCATGAATGGCCCACATAGCTGGTTAGTAAAACACATTATGCATCACATAAACATTTGCAGCAATTAATCAAGGGCACCAATAATCTACCAATTATTCAGTCCTTATTAATTCTAATCAAGTTGTTTTAACCTTAAGGATTTGTAGACCTAATCAAGAGTTTATGACTAAAAGGGGCTCCCACTTAAACCAATAAATTCATATGCTTTACTAATTTTAAACATAAAAATGTATTTCTAGTCTAACCGGAAACATACAAATTTAATTAAAATTTAAAGCTCATATAAATTTATAATTGAATCCAAAAGTTTAATTTAATTTCAGTCGTTTTTAAATTAATTCATGATTTTAATTTTAGTAAAATAATTAGAATAAATAAAATTTATTATAATTACAATATTCAAAATTAAAATCCAAGAAAATAATTTAAATTATCAATTTTAAAATTAATTAAAATTACGTAAACTGAAAATTTCAAATTAAAATTTCAAAACGATCTAATCGTAACGCAACAACCCCACACAACGCACGCCCATGGGTCACACGCACACAGCCATCGCTGGCCATGTGCGCGCAGCCCATGCGCTGCCTCGCATTGCTGCTGCTCACCATCGCAAGGCATCACGCGAGCTGGTGCTCGCTGCGCGCGCCAGCGCTCGACGCACGAGCATGCTGCCGCAGCCCATCGCTGGGCGCAGCGCTCGTCGCACGTCGCAACAAGCACTCGCACGCCATCGCTGGGCGCAGCGCTCGTCGCACGTCGCAACAAGCACTCGTACGCCATCGCTGGGCGCAGCGCTCGTCGCACGCACAACAAGCACTCGCACGCCATCGCTGGGCGCAGCGCTCGTCGCACGCACAATAGCGCTCGCTGCGCGCGAGCGATCGATGCTTGGCGCAGCACTCGTGGCACGCGAGCTTACGCTCGCTGCGCACGAGGCTCCGCACGCTTGCGCGAGGCAGTGCGCGCTGTGGCGCAGCTCGCTTGCTACCCACACGCGACTGCTCGTACCTTGCTCTCGCCCTCGCCCATTCGCCCATGCACACAGCCCATGACACAAGGCAGGGCTGCTGCCTTGTGCTCGTGCACCATGGCCTTGCTCATTGCATTCGTACCGCGTGGGCGACGAACTCCCTTGCTCGTCGTCACATGCCCGCACTATACAACACCCCTTAAGGGTAACACGTAGCGTCCATTGCTTTGTGCGTGCAAGTTATATGAGCGAATCGCATAAAAAATTTAAAATTTATATTCAAAATTAATGAAAAATTAATAAATAATATTAATTTCATAATTTTAGGGCGAAAAATCGAAAATTTATTATTCAATTGATTTCCGATTAACATGGATTCAAGTCTAGGTCATAAAAATTTAAAATTTAACATAAATTTACAATTTTTATGGTGGTTTTTAATCATAGGTATCTAATTAAATTATAATTAATTATGAAAATCAAATTAATTCTAAATTATTCCAATTTTCAACAAATTAATCATAATTACAAATTAGATTGCATAATTAACAAGGCTAGGCATTCAAACTTGTTAAACATATACAGTAGGTCAATCAAAAATTCAAGATTTATCAACAAGAATCGCAAATATTTAATTTAACATCTTAAATTTACGAAATTTTGCATTCGAAAAACTAAAACCTCCGAAAAGTCATAGTTAGGCTTCGAATTTGAGAATTCTGGGTTCGGCCGAAAAACACTATTTTTGTCAAAATTTTAGAATGCCTTTTACATGCGGAATTGACACACAAATCACTCGATTTGGATGAGTAACGAAGAATCTGCCGAAAAACTGCGTACGTATAATTAAATAAACGCAATTTGCAATTAATTAACAATTACGAAAATTAATCACCCCTTTTAATTCTTGCAAATTAGTAATATTTAACCATGTTCATGCAATTTAGATTATGAAAATAATAAGAGGCTCGTGATACCACTGTTAGGTTATGATACATATGACAATTTATAAATCATGCGGAAAAACCATAAAGCCAGGAAAGCATATTATTTACACATAATCATTTAGCATAGTTTAGATGCATACTCTTTGTTGCGTGCCTTCCCTAGCTGCGCCCGAACCGAACAAGAACAAGTCTTTAGGACTCCAAGTGTCGTCCCTCCGTAGATAGTCCACAGCACGTCCGGATCCGCCTTAAGCTTGACCAACTAGGATCGCCCTTAAGGTACTTAGAATTTTCGGCACTTATTAGGCAATTGTATGACTGAATTTTTGCTCTCAAAAATCACTTTGAATACTTGAATACTCGATATAAATTGTGAGCATTGATCACCTATTTATAGGGCATGGGTATCGGATATTAGAATCCTACTAGGAAACGTTTTAGTGAATCTGAATTAATCTAAAATTCAATCACTTAATTTATCTAGTAGACTTAGGAAATTAATCTTATACGAATCCTAACCGATCAAGGTTTCGTACGCAAGCACAAACACACACGCACGCACAGCAGCCCACGAGGGGCGCCATGCGCGCGCGCGCGCTGAGCCCAGGCCCAGCAAGTGCTCGCAGCCCACGAGGGGCGCGCGCCTGCTGGCCTTGCTCTCGCGTTTGGGCTTTGCTTTCTTTGGTCGCGCGCGGGCTTTGCTAGGCGTTGGGCCTAGCTTCGTGCTAGGCCTTGCGTCTAGCAAGCTCGTCCGATGTTTATTCGTACGATGCGCTTCCGATTAAATTCCCGGTTCCGGAATTCATTTCCGATACGAACAATATTTAATATTTCCGATTCCGGAATCAATTTCCGTTTCGAACAAATATTTAATATTTCCGTTTCCGGAATTATTTTCCGATTCCGATAATATTTCCGATTCTGACAATATTTCCGTTTCCGGCAATATTTCCATTTCCGATAATATTTTCCGATACGTACCATGTTTCTGTTTCCGGCAACATCTACGACTTGGATAATATTTATATTTCCGATACGATCCATATTTCCGTTTCCGGCAATATCATCGTTTCCGGAGTATTCATTTCTTGCCTGTGACGATCTCAGCTCCCACTGAAACCAAGATCCGTCGATTCCGAATATCCATAGATGGAGTATTTAATGCCATTAAATACTTGATCCATTTACGTACTATTTGTGTGACCCTACGGGTTCAGTCAAGAGTAAGCTGTGGATTAATATCATTAATTCCACTTGAACTGAAGCGGCCTCTAGCTAGGCATTCAGCTCACTTGATCTCACTGAATTATTTACTTGTTAATTAATACTGAACCGCACTTATTAGACTCAACATAGAATGCATACTTGGACCAAGGGCATTATTTCCTTCGGTATGAACAAAGAAATCCTTGATTGCAGCACACATATCATGCTTGATAACTGGCCATGATTTTTTGAAGAAAACAGCATTTAGACCATCAATCCCAGGGGCCTTAGTATCATCAATACCAGCAAGGGCTGCCTCAATTTCACTATCTGTAACAGGCTGGCATAGCATATTCCTTTCATCAAGAGAAAGAGCAAGACCTTTTCTTACTGTAGGAATGTCCACCACGGGAATTTGAGTAGCACAATCCCCCAGAAGGGACTTGTAGAACTAAAGAATTTCATTTTGGATGTCATCTGGCCTCTCCATCTTATTATTCTGAGAGTCCATCAGCATTGAGATTCTATTTACTCTTTGTCTCTCCTTGACTGCAGCAAAAAATACTTGTTATTCCCATCAACTTGCTGAAGCCAATGAAGCCTGGCTTTCTGTTTTAAAGCAGATTCTTCAAGTTTTAGCCATTTCCTGAGAGTAGTAGAACATTCTTGCTCTTGCACCAGAAGAGAGGAATCAACAACTTGACATTGGAGTTGGGCTTGAACAACCTCCAGTTGTTGTCTAGCTTGTTAAATCCTATCATGGATCCCCTGGAAATCTCTATGGTGGATTTTCTTAAGCTTATTTTTGATAAGCTTCAACCTGGACCATACTGAAAACATGGCAGTCCCCTTACATTCCTGCTTCCAACAACACTCAACAGCTAGCATAAACTCAGCATGGTTAGCTAAGTAATTAAGAAATTTAAATGGCCTCCCACCTCCTTTCTCTTCAGCAAGACAAGTGATTAAGATAGGACTGTGATCTGATAACCCAGGGTTCAAGTATTCTGTGCAAACTGCTCCTTTCTGGCTCATCCATTCAGCATTACCCAAACACCTATCAATTCTGCTAGTAGTTTTGTTTCCATCACCACCTTTGTGCCAAGAGAAAAAATGCCCACTACTCTTGAGTTCAGAGAGAAGGCATTGATCAACAACATCTGAAAAATCCTTGATTTCTGCCAAAGTCACAGGAGCTCCATTAACTCTATCATGGATACCAAGCATGGTATTGAAATCACCAGATAGAATCGAAGGAACATTACCAATACTAGCATTGAGAGCTCTCAACTCATCCCACAACTTCTTCCTATCTTGAATGGTGTGTAAACCATAGATGGCAGTAAAAAAGAATTCAAAATCCCCTTTCTGGTTATGAACTGCACAATGAATGTAATGTTCATGAATGTGCTCAACTTTGATTGTGACTGAACCAGGTATCCAACCAATCCAAATCCTCCCCTTATCACTACAACTGTAATTATTATCCCAGCTCCACTGCCTGCCAAACTTATTCAGCACTGCAGTATACTTCCTACTTTTCACTCTTGTTTCTAGAATGGCAATGACTTTAATATTATGAGTGTTGACCACTCTTCTCACCTCAGAAACCTTAGAGGGGTCATTAAGCCCTCTAATGTTCCATATGCAGATACTAATCATAGCAGATTAGGGGGTGGAGGGATATCCTCCTCCTCTAAACTCTCTACACTGTTCTCATCATCCTCCTTTTCAGATTCCACCTCATCCAAAACACTAAAGTGATTACCAGTAGCAAGTACACCTTTGTTTCTGGACTTCTTTGTGGCCACCTTCCAACCAGCATCAGCACCTGAGTGGTGAGAAATGGTTTGATGCATAGGGGTAACCAGAGAAACAACATTAGTTTGAGTCTGTTGTTTCTTAGGCACACATATCTTCTTCACCACTGGGGGGTTTTTCTTCTTAGCTTGAGTATTCCTGTTAGTCACTACAGAACAATCATGCCCTGGTGTTTTACATTTTTGACAGTAAGTGGGCTTCCAATCATAAACAACAGGCTGCTTGAATTCTTTGCCATTTACATCAACAATCCAAACATGATCAGGCAAGGCTTCAGTGACATCCATTTCAATTAAGACTCGAGCAAAGGAGATTCTCTGCTGTCTTGTAGTACAATCATCAGCACAAACAGGTACACCCAACAGACTCCCTATTCTACTCAAAGAATCACTGCTCCTGCAATTAAAAGGTAAGTTAGGCAGTTTAACCCACAGAGGAATCACTCTAAGTACTTCCTCATAGAAATTAAAATCAGCAGACCATGGTTTGATAATGATTGGCTTGCTAAAAAAGGTATAAGGGCCACCCCTAAGAATACGATCTACATCAGCAACAAAGTCAAATTGGATGAGAAAATACCCATCATCATGAAGGAAAACATTAGGAGTACCAATCTGAGACCAATTAGCAGCAATATATCGTTTAATAGAAGCAATTGAAGGAGTTTCCTGAAGGAAATAATGCCCTTGGTCCAAGTATGCATTCTATGTTAAGTCTAATAAATGCGGTTCAGTATTAATTAACAAGTTAATAATTCAGTGAGATCAAGTGAGCTGAATGCCTAGCTAGAGGCCGCTTCAGTTCAAGTGGAATTAATGATATTAATCCACAGCTTACTCTTGACTGAACCCGTAGGGTCACACAAATAGTACGTAAACGGGTCAAGTATTTAATGGCATTAAATACTCCATCTATGAATATTCGGAACCGACGGATCTTGGTTTCAGTGGGAGCTAAGATCGTCACAGGCAAGAAATGAATACTCCGGAAACGATGATATTGCCGGAAACGGAAATATGGATCGTATCGGAAATATGAATATTATCCAAGTCGTAGATGTTGCCGGAAACGGAAACATGGTACGTATCGGAAAATATTATTGGAAATGGAAATATTACCAGAATCGGAAATATTGCCGGAAACGGAAATATTGTCAGAATCGGAAATATTACCGGAATCGGAAAATAATTCCGGAAACGGAAATATTAAATATTTGTTCGAAACGGAAATTAATTCCGGAATCGGAAATATTAAATATTGTTCGTATCGGAAATAGATTCCGGAAATGGAAATTTAATCGGAAGCGTATCGTACGAATTAGCATCGGACGAGGCCTGCCAGACGAAGGCCCAGCACGAAGCCGGGCCATCGCCCAGCAAGCACGCACGCCACAAGCCCAGTGCGCGCCAAGGCCACGGATGCGTGGGCCGCGCTGCATGGGCTGCTGCTCGCATGCGCATGGGCAGCCCTAGTGGCTGCCGTGTGTATGTGTGAGTTTGTGCTCATGCGTGATTCCTAAAACTGCAAGAGTTAGTGTGTGATTAAATTCCTATTCCTAATTAGATAAATTAATTAAATAGAATTCATGTAGGATTCTAATTTCAATTAGTTCGTATCTTACTAGGATTGCGATTCCTTTTCCATAACTCTATAAATAAAGGCCTAGGGGTCATTATTTATACACGAGTTTCAAGTATTCAAAACTAAGATTTTTAAGCAGAAAAATCAGCCAATATTCTTGCCTACCTAACCGAAAATATTAGAACCTTAAGGGCGATTCTAGTTGGTCAATCTTAAGGCGGATCCGGACGTGCTGTGGACTATCTACGGAGGGACGACACTTGGAGTCCTAAAGACTTGTTCTTGTTCGGTTCGGGCGCAGCTAGGGAAGGCACGCAACAAAGAGTATGCATCTAAACTATGCTAAATGATTATGTGTAAATAATATGTTTCCTGGCTTTATGGTTTTTCCGCATGATTTATGAACTGTCATATGAATCATAACCTAACAGTGGTATCACGAGCCCCTTATTATTTTCATAATCTAAATTGCATGAACATGGTTAAATATTACAAATTTGCAAGAATTAAAAGGGGTGATTAATTTTCGTAATTGTTAATTAATTGCAAATTGCGTTTATTTAATTATACGTACGCAGTTTTTCGGCAGTTTCTTCGTTACTCATCCGAATTGAGTGATTTTTGTGTCAATTCCGCATGTAAAAGGCATTCTAAAATTTTGACAAAAATAGTATTTTTCTGCCGAACCCAGAATTCTCAAATTCGAAGCCTAACTATGACTTTTCGAAGGTTTTAGTTTTTCGAATGCAAAATTTCGTAAATTTAAGATGTTAAATTAAATATTTGCGATTCTTGTTGATAAATCTTGAATTTTTGATTGACCTACTGCATATGTTTAACAAGTTTGAATGCCTAGTCTTGTTAATTATGCAATCTAATTTGTAATTATGATTAATTTGTTGAAAATTAGAATAATTTAGAATTAATTTGATTTTCATAATTAATTGTAATTTAATTAGAAACCTATGATTAAAAACCACCATAAAAATTGTAAATTTACGATAAATTTTAAATTTTTATGACCTAGACTTGAATCCATATCAATCGGAAATCAATTGGATAATAAATTTTCGATTTTTTCGCCCTAAAATTATGAAATTAATAATATTTATTAATTTGTCATTAATTTTAAATATAAATTTTAAATTTTTATGCGATTCGTTCAAATAACTTGCACGCACGAAGCAATGGACGCTTCGTGTTACCCTTAAGGGGTGTTGTATAATGCGGGCATGCGACGACGAGCAAGGGAGCTCGTCGCCCGTGCGGCACGAATGCAATGAGCAAGGGCGTAGTGCACGAGCACAAGGCAGCAGCCCTGCCTTGTGTCGTGTGCCACGAGCAATGAACGAATGGGCATGGGCGAGGGGCGAGCCAAGGCAGTCGCGTGTGGGCAGCAAGCGAGCTGCGCCACAACGCGCGCTGCCTCGCACAAGTGCGCGCAGCCTCGTGCGCAGCGAGCGCAAGCTCGCGTGCCACGAGCGCTGCGCCCAGCACTACTCGCGCGCACAGCGCGCGATGTCGCTCGCCCAGCGAGCGATGTCGCGCCCCAGCGAGCGATGGCTCGCGCGCACAGCGCGCGATGTCGCCCGCCCAGCGAGCGGTGTCACGCCCCAGCGAGCGATGGCTCGCGCGCACAGCGAGCGAGCCAGCGCGCCCAGCGAGCGATGTCGCGCGCCCAGCGAGCGATCTCGCGCGCGCGCACTGCGAGCGATAGCTCGCGTGCGATGGGGCGCTGTGCGGAGACTTGCGTTAGGACAGCAGCAGCTATGCGACGAGCGCATGGGCTGCGCGCACATGGCCAGCAATGGCTGTGTGCGTACGGCCCATGGGCGTGCAACGCGTAGGGTGTTTGCGTTACGATTAGATCGTTTTGAATGTTTAATTTGAAAATTTCAGTTCACGTAATTTTAATTAATTTTAAAATTAATAATTTGAATTAATTTCTTGGATTTTAATTTTGAATATTATAATTATAATAAATGGTATTTATTCTAATTATTTTACTAAAATTAAAATGATGAATTAATTTAAATGCGACTGAAATTAAATTAAATTTTTGGATTCAATTATAAATTTATATGAGCTTTAAATTTTAATTAAAATTGTATGTTTCCGGTTAGACTAGAAATACAATTTTATGTTTAAAATTAGTAAAGCATATGAATTTATTGATTTGAGTGGGAGCGCTTTTTAGTCATAAACTCTTGATTAGGTCTACAAATCCTTAAGGTTAAAACAACTTGATTAGAATTAATAAGGACTGAATAATTGGTAGATTATTGGTGCCCTTGATTAATTGCTGCAAATGTTTACGTGATGCATAATGTGTTTTACTAACCAGCTATGTGGGCCATTCATGATAATGAATGGGTGAATGGTATATATTGTATATGTACTGTTTTGCAGGTTATGAAGTGACTAGTATGGCCCAAATAGGATAGAAAATATGGTCTGCGTACCATTAATTTGAATGTAATTGGTCTAAAGCACCAAAGTTATTTTTCAATTCAAATATGGTCTGCGTACCATCAAATAGTTGTAATTAGTTATAGCTTATCCTATTTGAAGAAAATGGTGCCTCCCACGGAGATTTTCAAGACGGACTTTGAAGTCAAAGCTTCAAGATGAAGTCGGGCCATACTAGATCACAAATATCTTATGCATGTTTTAAGTTATTTATTGTTTTAAATATGTCTTAAAATGCATGAGATCAAAAGCTTGATTATGTTGCATGATTAAGGATTTTAGTTCACTTAAAATCTAACCAACATAGTAAGAGCCTTAAGTTCCAAACTTAAAAATTGAGTTAAAAGGTGCCATGCCAAAATATACACTTGCTTGGATATCCTTTACATCAATCTAGTAATAGTTTTCGCTCAGCGAGGTGTTACTTATTGGTCCTAAAGGGGCAAGGTACACAAATAATTGTGAGTACATGTTAGTTTTGGTGAAACTCAACGATATAAGTAAGGAGTCCTTTTATGTCGTGGCAAATTCGATAGGTTTACCTAATAAGTTCTTAGACGTACCTATCAACCAAGAATAGTTTCTAGACTATTAGCAAAAGGCTTTTGCTTACCTAAGATGTTCTAGGATTAAGTCGACAAACTGTGCTTAGTTCTTCAATGATTTTAGGATCTTGGAATCATTTTATTCACACCTGCCGGAACAATAAAATCGAATAAAATGCTAATAACTTGTTTGAATTGCATGGTTGCTTTAATTTCAAGTTATTATTCATGATAAATGTTTAGACTTTGCATGCTTCAATGTATGTTTTAATTATTGTTTATAATTAAATATCTTGCACTGCAATAAATCCTTTTAGAAAGGTAACAGTAAATTTCCTCGATTGGTAGTGAATCCAAGAACGATTCACGGAAAAGAGAGAAAGTGAGCAATTTAAAATGTACGTTTCTTTTAGCGACTTTTATGGTTGTTTTCGAATATCAAAATCGAATGGCAAACCAATTGGTGCTTGTGAATTCAAAATACAATGTAGTTTTGAGATCATAAAGCATTGAGTTTAATACGCTCAGCTTTACCAATGGTTAACAACCTAATATCTTTGTCCATTTAATTCTCGAATGAGTCTAGTCCCTAGACATTCGAATAGATCGATGCTTAGAGAACTTTAGAAGCTTCTGGTAAGATCATCTAGTTGAAACAAAATATTCAACATAAATTAAAATGGTAAAGAACCTTGTTGGTGACATTGGACATGTCTAACAAAGTATAAAAGTCAACACTAAAGAATTCAATAAGACTATAAGAAAGGGTACAAGAAATAGGAAAACGAGGAACAAATGAAAGGAATTTACGATTCCGTTTCTACCTATAAATTTATGTTTAAAAAGAAGTGACCTAGCAATCAAACTTCCTTGGTATCATATACCGCTTGAGGTTCTTACTTCGGTAATAACTCAAACAATGGAAGCTAGGATACACTAATGACCTACAAGTGGGAAATGAAGCATGGCATTGCTACATTAATTGTAGGGTCATCTAGTTTGTTTTAAGTCCTTTCAAAGGCTGGAACTTAATGACTATTTTGTTCCATAATCAGCATACCTAAATTTCTGCTTCAAACACAGAAAGACTCACATTCAGAAGAACAAAAACAATGCTTGTTTGTTTGTTTATTTGAATGAAATGGTCAATTACTGGTTGAGTCAATATGCTTGATTAAAACAAACAACTCTTTAAAGAACTTTACTAGGTTCAAATCAAACCCTTGATTTGAGTTCCATTAAATCTTTGGCATTGTTGCTTAGACCATATCAACAAGTTAACATTCATAAGCTCTATTTTGATGGACTTCTGAAAGTTGATTGATTTCCAGATCATTTTAAGACAACTAGTCTTACTTGTTGAAAGTAACAAAAGATATGAACTATTGTTAGAACGCCTAGACAATGGAGTTCAAAGCTAAAGAAAGATTTTATGACTTTATTATTTCACATGGATTTGAGTGAATATAGGTTTATTTACTCAAATGTGATATAAGTTGAATCTGTTTGGCTAGTTCAAAGATTCAAAAGTATAAAATCCACTTGGCAAGAAATCATAAAGATCTAGGTTAGATCATGTTGATGATTACTTGAGACCAAATATGATCATCAATGATTGTGTGTTGCAATTTCACAATCTAGGTCCATAAGATATGGCATATCGTAGTTGGAATAATCGAAGTCAATTAGTACTTGATTCGATCAATGATGAATCATAAAGACTTTTCCTATAATTTCTAAAACAAAATGCTCAACTACCACCAAACTAAACCAAATTCGTCAAAGATATTGAAAAGTAATTTCAGAATATCTTTTCATAATATATCTAAAGAGTTCCTAAACTCAGTGGGAGCTTAGTGTTTGTTATTCAACAAACTAAGGCCCAAGCATAGATATATGTTTCATTGTGATTTATTCAAATGAGACACAAGGGTATTGTTTCTACCACGAATTTTTGAGAACATAATGTTTGTTTGCTCGAAATAATGTCCTTTTGGAGATTCGTTTCCAAAATGACAAGTGGGAGAAAATAGACCTCGAAAGTTTTCGAGGCGAACAACAAACATAAACGGACATTCCGGAGGCTTTTCGAAGTACTTCAGAAAATCCGAACTTATTCTTTAAGGACTTTAGAAGTGGCTTTAAAGAATAGATATCTCTTAGAAGACTTTACAAGTGCTTCAAAGAGAACAGAATATTCAAAGGACTTTCAAGTGGCTATTGATATTCTAATGTTTGATGTTCTATACCCAAGTAGGCATAGAATTCAAGTCACTGAAACTATGAGATTCTTCTATTAGATAGTAAAGAAACATAGAGATCAGGTCAATGAAACTATGAGATTCTTCTATTAAATAGTGAAGAAACCTACAACTTGCAGTCAAACTATTATCATGTAGATTAATGAGTTTGTGACTTGTAAGAAAGCTATGACGAAACCTAGATTCCCTAAAATGGTTAGAGGCCATATATAGACTCAAATGTTTTAAATGGTTAGAGGCCATAAAACATACTCAATGTTTTGATGACAAAATTGAAATTTTGTTGATTTGCAAGAATAGTTTCACACCTATTGGTTGCAAGTTTGTTTTAAGGATAAAAACCATCAAACAAGAATTGTGTTCACACACAAAGCTAGATTAGTTGCTAAAGGTTACAAGCAAATTCATGGCATGGATTGTGTTGAAACCTCATGCATAATCGTAATGCTCAAGTCTATAATTCAAGCAATGATTGCATATTGGTACATATAGCAATTGGATGACAAAACGTATTCCTCAATCAAATGTTGGAATAAACTATGTACATGGTATGTCATAGGATTTGTGGATCCAAATGAATGCTTGAAAAAGAAAGCTAGCTTATGAAATCTAAAGTACAGATTTAAGCAAGCAATTGGGAATTAGAAATGTATTTTAGTGAAGCTAATAAGTATTTTAGTTTCATAAAATGTACATGATTCTTATAGATATATAAGAAGTTTAGTGGGAGTACATAAAAACTTATTTGGTCCTATGTGTATCACACACATATCTCTCTATTGTGAAATAACATTCAAATGCTAAATACTTAGATTTGAGATTATTCATCAATGACGGACCAAGGCGAAACTTAGTACATACTGGGTATTAAGATCTATTCACAAAGATCTTATGATATTGTTTTGGATTAAGTAAATGGCATTTACTAAATCAAACACGAAAGTCTCCATTGGAGATATTCGACCCATGTGAATAAATCTAAGTAAAGGATGTTTGAACTATGTATAAGCATTTACTAAGTTAAACATCAAAGGATCTAAATAAGATTCTTAACCTATATTATATGTCAAAGAATTTAGCTGGATTTAGTATCTACTGAAACTAGATAAGCTAAAGTTACATGAATAGAATTCAATTGGGAATTATTCTCCAAAAGAATTTATCATGTATGATATAATATGAGGATCGCCAAAAACGTATCGTATGACTTTAGCCATGACGAACATATACCAATCTCTATTGATCTAAGTAAAGATCAACTAGATTGAGATCAAGAATACTTATGGTACTTGAAAAGGTACATAGGAATAGTTCTTGATTCAAGGAAATAAAGATATGCTAAATATTGATGCTACACGCATAAACACTGGCAAAGGATCAAGCAAGACCCTTTGGAGTTAACCATTGATAAGGACGAGCTATAGAGCATCGTGTTTTGAAATGGCAACATGGATTGGAGACCATGAGTTGTTGCGTGGGAAATTAAAATAATAATTTCTATGTTCTAAGATATAGTTGGAGAGTCTTCCACATATCTATGAACTGCTTGGATAGGTAAATCCAAACAAAGCATCACTAGCAACCTATACAGTTGAAGTAAAAGTAATTATTGCCTAAGAAGCAATAAAACAGGGTTGTTTAAAGAGTTCTTCACTGAACTTGGGAAGATCACCTATCTGCTGGCTTGATGGTTCTTCATTGAAAAATGCGTAGAACCACTCTTGAAGCAAGAAAAAGGTCTGCTAACTTGATGGTTCTTCATTGAGAAATGCGTAGAACCACCATTGTAGCGAGAAAGACTAGATCACAAAATAAACATACTCAAAAGATCTTATCATCTATCTCGAAGAACATTCGATGAAAAGGATATTAAGATTGGCAAAGCATGATAACTAAACCTATGCAACAAGTGAGAAGCAACACTTACATTGTAGCACTGGAAATCAAGCATAGCTTTGAATTCCATGAATTGTTTTAGAAAATGGGTTTGAGGCCCATGGTTATAAAACATTGGGGTTGAACATTTATCATATATGAAATGTATTTTCATATTCCATTTAATCTTGGTTTAGTATTAAATGATGAGTCCCTTCAATTTGACGATATATTCAAGATAGACTGTCAGGACCAGTCCTGTGACTAAGAAATGTCTGTCAAGTGAACTTGAATGTCAAAGATTGAAAATGGTCCCTAATCGGAGTTTTCTATAAAGTTGGACGCATAGAAAACGTTAGACGATTAGAATGCAAGATGACTAGTAGTTCTGTTTCTTGAACTATGTGGACATGGCAATGTCATAATCATTTGCATAGATACTTACTTTGGGAAGACTAGTATCGGACAAGACCTATGAAACTTTACTGTAAGAGATGAAAATCTGTCATGAGTAAATTTCATTAAATTATTAGACACTAAATCCTCAATACCTGAGTGATTTGAGATTACTTGTTTGAGAACTGGTTGCTTTGACGTTGACCAACCGTCGCACCGTAAAAGGAGGCTATAAAGGCAACGCTCAGGTAATCACCTATCAAACGAAGTCTAATCTCAAGATCGCAAGATTGGGATTGTCCTCCCATAAATCGGGATGAGATGCTTAAAAGTTGTACAAGGCCACTCGGAGAGCTAGAAACTGTGAAATGCATGGCCGTGCTCGGATGAATCATAGGCTATGATTATCTGTTTATTTGATCAGTTGAACTCTGAAACCGAGGAACACCTCTGGACATAATAAGGATGACAACTCTTACCTTATGTTCAAGAGCAAGCATCGAGTGACAAAGGAATTAGGAAATGCACACTTGTCCCTAAGGACAAGTGGGAGACTGAAGGAAATAATGCCCTTGGTCCAAGTATGCATTCTATGTTAAGTCTAATAAATGCGGTTCAGTATTAATTAACAAGTTAATAATTCAGTGAGATCAAGTGAGCTGAATGCCTAGCTAGAGGCCGCTTCAGTTCAAGTGGAATTAATGATATTAATCCACAGCTTACTCTTGACTGAACCCGTAGGGTCACACAAATAGTACGTAAACGGGTCAAGTATTTAATGGCATTAAATACTCCATCTATGAATATTCGGAACCGACGGATCTTGGTTTCAGTGGGAGCTAAGATCGTCACAGGCAAGAAATGAATACTCCGGAAACGATGATATTGCCGGAAACGGAAATATGGATCGTATCGGAAATATGAATATTATCCAAGTCGTAGATGTTGCCGGAAACGGAAACATGGTACGTATCGGAAAATATTATTGGAAATGGAAATATTACCAGAATCGGAAATATTGCCGGAAACGGAAATATTGTCAGAATCGGAAATATTACCGGAATCGGAAAATAATTCCGGAAACGGAAATATTAAATATTTGTTCGAAACGGAAATTAATTCCGGAATCGGAAATATTAAATATTGTTCGTATCGGAAATAGATTCCGGAAATGGAAATTTAATCGGAAGCGTATCGTACGAATTAGCATCGGACGAGGCCTGCCAGACGAAGGCCCAGCACGAAGCCGGGCCATCGCCCAGCAAGCACGCACGCCACAAGCCCAGCGCGCGCCAAGGCCACGGATGCGTGGGCCGCGCTGCATGGGCTGCTGCTCGCATGCGCATGGGCAGCCCTAGTGGCTGCCGTGTGTATGTGTGAGTTTGTGCTCATGCGTGATTCCTAAAACTGCAAGAGTTAGTGTGTGATTAAATTCCTATTCCTAATTAGATAAATTAATTAAATAGAATTCATGTAGGATTCTAATTTCAATTAGTTCGTATCTTACTAGGATTGCGATTCCTTTTCCATAACTCTATAAATAAAGGCCTAGGGGTCATTATTTATACACGAGTTTCAAGTATTCAAAACTAAGATTTTTAAGCAGAAAAATCAGCCAATATTCTTGCCTACCTAACCGAAAATATTAGAACCTTAAGGGCGATTCTAGTTGGTCAATCTTAAGGCGGATCCGGACGTGCTGTGGACTATCTACGGAGGGACGACACTTGGAGTCCTAAAGACTTGTTCTTGTTCGGTTCGGGCGCAGCTAGGGAAGGCACGCAACAAAGAGTATGCATCTAAACTATGCTAAATGATTATGTGTAAATAATATGTTTCCTGGCTTTATGGTTTTTCCGCATGATTTATGAACTGTCATATGAATCATAACCTAACATTTCCCCCACAACATACAACACCAAAGAGGCCAGCCATTTATCAGTCAATTTATCAATCTCATATTTCTGTAGATGAGCTAGTTTCTTCCCATCTTTAATGGTAGGAGCAACAAACTGAAGTGAGATACCCTTACCAGTCAGAGGAGAGCGTTGAAAAAGGCTAGACCAAGTTCCAGCCTGCGCTTGCGGTGCAGCAACACCTACGCCAGAAACAGGGGGAGGCACAACGGTGGAGCTCCGGCTTGCTAGAGTGCCAACAAGTCTACTAGAGAGGTCACTAATCCTCGCATCAATCGCTTCATTGGGCTGCCCTGGTGCGCCATTGATTCCGCCATTAACACCTTCAACTTGTGAGGCCAGATTCAAAAACGGCTCCAACGGCTCTATTTGAGGCCGAGTTCCAGAAATTCCTAGGGCTTGATTCAGCTCGATTATAGTATTGTGAAGTTCAACAGGAATCATACCAGCACTGGGATGCACAAATGGCGAGGAAATCAGCCTTGACGGCGGTTCCGAAAAAGTGGGAGGATGGCTAGGCTGATTCTGCGAATCCGGAATATTATCCAAACCCTTATTGTTACTACTATTTTTAGACGGAGATCCACTATTTTTAGCAAGGTTATCATTACCTGATTTCTTCTTCCTTCCCATCGAGAATGGTGTGTGATAGTAATCGCCCTAAACACACTCCATGGCTAGAGAGAAGAGAGAGCTTTTTTTTTCTAATTTTTCTCGGAATTTTCGGGCTTCCATTACACCAATATAATTTTTAATAGATAAACATCTTAAAGTGTTAAATAATTAATTTTATACATTATTAGTGATTTTGAAGAATCACTTTTATTAAAATGAAAAATTTTATCACTAGAAAATAGATGGAGTAACTTTTAACTATATAAGGATAACTTTAAGCATTTTTAAATATATAAGGGTAACTTTGGTGTACAATATTTATCGTACACCCCATGTAAATAAGAATTCGTGTTCGAGGTTACTTCAATCGTGCAATCTGGTAAAAGAAAAAAGGTCTTTAGGTGATAAACCCTGTTCTTTTGGACTTCATTGCAGTTCAGTTTAATTCAGCCCCATTCAGTTCATTTCAAAGGAACGACAATGTGTTCATCTTATTTTATTATGATAATTTTAAATATTACTAGTAATTATATTGTAATGTTGATATTTATTTACTATTATTATTATTATTATTATTATTATTATTATTATTATTATTATTATTATTTTTATTATTATTTCTATTGTTGTATTATTATTATTATTATTATTATTATTATTGTTTATTACACTATTATTTATTATTTATTATTTTATTATTTTATTATTTTAATATTTTAATATATTTTAATATTTATTATTTTATTTATTTATTATTTATTATTTATTATTATTATTTATTATTTATTATTTATTATTTATTATTTATTATTTATTATTTATTATTTATTATTTATTATTTATTATTTATTATTTATTATTTATTATTTATTATTTATTATTTATTATTTATTATTTATTATTTATTATTTATTATTTATTATTTATTATTTATTATTTATTATTTATTATTTATTATTTATTATTTATTATTTATTATTTATTATTTATTATTTATTATTTATTATTTATTATTTATTATTTATTATTTATTATTTATTATTTATTATTTACTATTTACTATTTACTTTACTATTTACTATTTACTATATTATTTATTATTTATTATTTAGGAAAAATTAATTTTAATAATCGAACCTTTGGGGCATTTACTTTTAATAATCCAACATATCGATTATTATCTAATAATCCAACCTTTATTCCCCATCCTCTTTTATTGCACCCAACAGGTAAAACACCCGCTATAGCTGGTCATATGTCCACGTGGCATGTTGCTATTAGTCAATTGTATACTACCTTCGTTTCAGAAATTTCTTTACGCTTTGGAAAATGTGTCCAAAGTATGAAAACTTTGACCGTAAATTCTCACTATTATATACATCAAAATATTACATGTAAGATCTTGTTAGATTGGTCTCGTTATTCATTGTGAGAATATCGACTTTTTATAATTTTCTCACATACGAAATTGAATATATTAGTAGTTAAATATTGCATTGGAGTCCGTGAAAATAGTAACTGTAAATAATTTTATGAAACGGAGGTAGTATTATTTAATTTTTAGTTATGACTTATGTTTTAGGATTTCTATTTGCTGGGATTTATTTTTTCCACTTTCTAAAATAGCTTCTATTATTGTTAAACAACCTTTCGTAACGTTATTTTGCAAAAAGTAGAACAAAAAACACCCGTAAATAATTAAAATTTTAATTTTTTTTCTTTTCAAAAAACTAATCCAATCGTCTTCTTTACTACATGAATAAACTCCAGACCACCATCACACCTCATAGCTACCGATTCCACACCACCATAACCTCACCTCGGAGCATGGAAAAACTTCGGCGACAACCTGGAATGTTCTAAGCAAAGAGTGTATGAAATTCGCAAATTAACCATTAGTACTCCCTCTGTCCCTTAACATTCGACCCGGTTTGACTTTTTATAATTCACTTTAATTTGACCCTATTTTATTTCAGTATATGAAAACAAATGTTAGTATATAGTATATTGTTGGCTTCATCTTAATATATATTTTCAAAATATTAATATTTTTATAAGTTTTTATAATATGTAATTAAAGAAATTGGTGATCAAAGTTGTGTATTGACAAGCGTGTCCGATCAAAACAGATCGAGTATTAAGGGACGAAGGGATTGGAGTGAAATTGCTGGTGAACACGTCAAATTAGTTGGAGTGAATTACTAATTTATTATAGGTTTTTGAGTAATCGTGGTTTTTGATGTTTTTGAATTAAGTAAATGCTCTCACCCTCTTTTGACTCTATGGTCCATCTGAATTTGATATTCAATTTCTTTTTACTTGAATTGAGTGGGTCATTGGTGGTGCAACGGTAGGGAAGGGGAATGAAACACAACAAATACTGAGAGACTTTCTCCCCAAGTTTTCTCTCGGTGTATGTTAGCCTAACGTGCACCGCAGCCATGGCAGGAAAATCTGGCTCGAAATCTCACAGCAACAAGCATGGAAATGGCAAAGGAAAACCTCGAGGTCCATCATCGGATTCCCAGGCATTGAAAACGCGCAGTATTGAGGAGGTATTGGGGGTTGAAGCTCTTGATTTTGGAGTTGAAAATGAAATTTTTACGCCAAAATCTGGGTTGAAGCATCTTCAAGCTCGTTCAGAATTGCGTCACTCATTCAATGAGTTCTTGGAAGTGATTCATGGCTCAGCAAACCAGTTGAAGCGAGGTAATACTCGATCGAATATGGAGGTTGGTGCGATTTCAATCCCTATTCTACAACAATTTGATGAGGTTGCGAATAATCATAATGTTGATTCGAATACTGTGAATGATAATATGAATACTGAATATATTGATTTTGATAATGCTGCTGGAAATGATGTTCATGATAATCACCCTATTGAAATTGAGGTTGATGACATTCAAGAGGAGATCGATTTCTGGAATTCAGCAGTAGTTTGTTACATTGTGGGAGCTAATCTTCCTATCAATGTTATGGAGAGTTTCATTAGGAGAATCTGGAAACAGTTGAATGTTGATAAGGTAGTGATGGTGAGAAAAGGGGTGTTTCTAGTGAGATTCCTTACTATGGATTCAAGGGATAAGGTGTTGACAGGTCATTACTTCTTTGATAACAAGCCCTTGATTCTGAAACCCTGGAACCCTGATATGGACATGGACAAGCCAGAACTTCAGTCTGTCCCAATATGGGTACAATTGAAGCTACACTTTAAATATTGGGGGGAGAGGGCTCTGTTTAAGATTGTAGCACAAATAGGGAAGCCAATCAAAAGAGATCAAGCTACAACATATAGAGATAAGCTGCAGTTTGCTAGGGTAATGATTGATGTTCCACTGACTCAAGAGTTGCATGAACATGTTTCATTTAGAGATGAGAATGGAATAATGGTAAGAGCTCCTGTTTTCTATGAATGGAAGCCAACACAGTGTACTAAGTGCAAGATGATGGGGCATTTGCAAGGTGATTGTAGGCAAGGTAGGAAAAGAGTTTGGGTTAGGAAGTAACCTACAATTCCTACTCAAACAGCTCAAGTGACTAGTCCTATTGTGGATCAGGAAGGTTTCCAAAGATCATTAAGGCCCATAAGGGTGAGAGTTGAGTCAGAACAACCAGTTAGAACTTCTAATGCTTTTCAAGTATTGGATGTGATTGAGAATGATATCCTGATGGGAGAGCAAGTGCAAGGGGTTGTACAAGGGGGTGATCCAACTGGAAGAGGGGACTCTTCTGAATCTTATGGATAGAGTGTTAGCTTGGAATGTTAGGGGTCTGAACTCCACACAGAAACAGGATGAGGTCAAGCATTTCATTCAGAAGTATGCTGTGGGTTTAGTTGGGCTCCTAGAACATAAGGTAAAGCTCTCAAATCTTTGGAGGCTTTATCAAAGAGTTTTTGCAAATTGGTGTTTTTCTAGCAACTCTAGCTTTCATGATGGAGGAAGAATTGTGATTGCATGGAAGCCTGGATGTTTTAATGTGAATATAGTGGCTGCTTCTAGTCAATTTGTGCATTGCCATGTTACTCCAGTCAGTGGCATGCATAGCTTTTATTGCACTTTTGTTTATGCTTTTAATAATCCTAATTTGAGACAGGAGTTGTGGAGGGATTTAGGATTACTTAACACTCAGGATCCATGGATTCTGTGTGGTGATTTTAATAGTGTGATGGCAGTTGATGAAAGAATTGGGGCCCCTGTCAGACAGAGTGATATTGTTGATATAAGTAATTTCTTTCACAACTGTGGAATGGAGGATATCAAAAGTGTGGGGAATTTCTTCACATGGAATAACAAGCAGCAAGGCACTAATAGGGTTTTCTCAAAAATAGACAGATTCATGGCCAATCAAGCATGGCAAGGAATCTTTCCAGCTGCTGAAGTTTGCTTCATGCCAGAAGGTCATTTTGATCACTCACCTGGTCTTTTGACAGTGTACCCTAGGAGTGATGGAGGAAGGAAGCCATTCAAGTACTTTACAATGTGGAAGAGTTCTCTTGTGTTTTCTGAAACTGTCAAGAAGGCTTGGAGTAGTCACATAGATGGAAGTAAAATGTTCAGATTGGTTTGCAAACTTAAGAAAGTTAAGCAAGCCTTGAGAGAATTGAACAAAGTTGGCTTTACTGATGTTCAAGCTGCAGATATAAAGGCCTATCAGGAAATGGTGAATGCTCAAAGTTCATTACATATCAATCCTACTGATGCAAGTGTAGCTGATGCTGAGCTGAAAGCTATACAAGATTATAAAGAAAAACATAAGGCATACTTGGCATTCTTAAGTCAAAAAGCTAAAGTTAATTGGCTTAAAGATGGAGATGAAAATACTGCTCTATTTCATCAAAGCTAGAAGAGTTCAAAATCAAGTTTACAGTATCTGTGATATGACTGGACATTGGAAAGACACAGCTGATGAGGTTTCTGAAGCCTTCTTAGCTTATTACAGAATGTTATTAGGCACCACTCATGACCACAGAACTCCTGTTATTAAACAAATAGTTCAGCAGGGTCCTGTGTGTCAGGATCATCACAAAAGTATTCTCAATGCCCCTTACACTGCTGATGAGGTTAAATCTGCTTTATTCTCTATTCCAGGAGTCAAAGCTCCAGGTCCAGATGGTTTTGGGTCTTATTTCTACAAAGATGCTTGGCATATTGTTGGAGATGAGGTTATAGAAGCTATTCTGGATATGTTACAGAATGGGAAGCTCTTGAAGGAGGTGAATCATACTGTCATCACTCTCATCCCCAAGACTAAATGTCCAAAAGATGTGAGTGAATTCAGACCAATTTCATGTTGTAACACCATTTATAAGTGCATAACAAAGGTCCTTTGTGGGAGATTAAGACAAGTATTACCTGATCTGATCTTAGAAAACCAAGGTGGTTTTGTTCATGGTAGGTTTATTATCCATAACATTATGGTTGTTCAAGACTTAGTCAAGCACTATGGCAGGAAGGCAGTCAAACCTAGCTGTCTCATGAAGATTGATCTTCAGAAGGCTTATGACACAGTTGATTGGCAGTTCTTGTATGAAATGCTCACTTATCTGGAGTTTCCATGCTCTTTTGTGAAAATGGTAATGCAGTGTGTTACTACTCCCATGTTCTCTTTGATGTTGAATGGAAGTATGCATGGATTTTTTAAATCCAAAAGAGGGTTGAGGCAGGGGGATCCCATATCTCCATTGTTGTTTGTCATATGTATGGAATATCTGTCTAGGATATTGAGCAGAATGTGTGAATCTTCTCATTTCCAGTTTCATCCAAGATGTAAAGATATCAAGCTCACTCACCTTTGTTTTGCTGATGACTTGATCCTGTGCAGTAAGGGTGAATATCAATCTATTCTCCTCTTGTTACAAGCTTTCAAACTTTTTTCAAATTCAGCTGGTTTA
This sequence comes from Spinacia oleracea, assembly GCF_020520425.1. Classification (NCBI taxonomy): domain Eukaryota; kingdom Viridiplantae; phylum Streptophyta; class Magnoliopsida; order Caryophyllales; family Amaranthaceae; genus Spinacia; species Spinacia oleracea. The sequence continues at coordinate 46,035,488 of NC_079488.1, forward strand.
AAGGCTAATCAGCAGAAGTCTTCTGTGTACTGTCATGGCATGCCAGAGATTGAAGTTCAAAGAATAGTTGATGTTTCTGGTTTCTCCAGAAGTTCTTTGCCTTTCAAGTATCTGGGTGTTCCCATTTGTTCTAAAAAGATTACTGTAGCTCAATGTGGACATCTAGTGGATAAAATGATCACTAGGATTAAGATCTGGAGCTCAAGGAACTTATCTTACACTGCCAGAATGCAACTAATCAATTCTGTTTTGCTTAGTCTGCATATGTATTGGGCTCAGATTTATGTTCTTCCCAAATCTGTGCTGCAGGACATTGTGAGGATATGTAGAGCCTTCCTGTGGAGTGGACAAGCTTTCAGCCAGAAACCAAGTAATATAGCTTGGGATAAGGTTTGTTGTGACAAGCAGCATGGTGGTTTGGGTTTTAGGGATGTTGTTCTGTGGAATCTGGCTTTCATTAGTAAATATGTTTGGGCTCTTGTCAAGAAGCAGGATAATATCTGGATCAAGTGGATTACTTCAGTTTACCTCAAAGATGGGGAATGGTGGGATTACCAACCTAGCTCTTCTACTAGTTGGTATTGGAGACAAATTTGTGTTACTAAGGAGAAGCTTAAGCAATTTTTTACTCTGTCTGACCTGGAGGGCATGGCTCATTATTCAGTAAAGCAAGTTTATGAGAAAATGTTGGATTTGAAACCTAGGGTGCATTGGGATAGATTAGCTTGGAATAGATTGCTCACCCCTAAGCACAGATTCATCTGTTGGTTAGCTGCTCAATGTAGGCTACAGACTACAGCTAAATTAGCTAGAATTGGGATTAGTCAATCTGCTCTATGCTTGATTTGTGGGTTGCAGGATGAAGATCACAACCATCTTTTCTTTCAGTGTCAGTTCAGCTATCAGATTATGCAGGCAATGCAGCAGTGGTTGGGTGTTCCTATGGCTGGTACCTTGCATCAGTTGGTAAGGAAGATTGGTCATAGCAGAGTTACTAAGTTCAGAAAACAAGTTATTTTTGCTGCTGTTGGTACTGCTGTGTACCTGATTTGGAAGAGCGGGAATGCAAGCTTTTGGGATAATCACATCCCCACTGTTAGTCACACTGTGGGTAGCTTGAAGCAGTTGGTTAAGGGCAGAATTCAAATAGTTTTGCCAAAAGCTGTGAGCAAGAGAGATTATGATTGGTTTTTAACCTTGTAATAGGCTTTGTGCCTTGTTCGTTTTGTTTGTGTGCCTTGTATAGCTGTGAGTTGCTAAGTCCTTGTTGATAGAGTCCAACCTAGTTGGTTTGTATCACTTGGTTTAGCCTAAGTTGTAATGTTTTGCTCAATTAATATATTCTCTCTTGCTTAGCAAAAAAAAAAAAAAACGGTAGGGAAGGGGTGGTCTGAGTGATCACAAAGGTGGGGCGGTGGTGGTAGTGGGATGATTAATAATTTGTTCTTATAAATTAAGGAGGAGGTTGGGCTAATTAATATTTAGGCTCCGTTTGGTAAGGCGTAAAACGTTTTCATTGTAAAACAATTTTTCATGGAAAACAGTTTTCAAGGGAAAATACAATTTCAAACTAGTTTTTCTTTGTTTGGTAACTTAAAGAAAAATGGGAGAAGATGGTGAAGATTGAGGGGAAGAAAGGAGAGGGAGGTAAGGAGGAAAGAAGGAAAAGTGGTTTCCCTCCCTTTCAAATTGAAAAGGGTTTTCCACCTTTGAGAGAGTAATGGAAAATTGGTTTCCATCCCTTACCCAACCAAACAACGTAAAATGATTAAAAAGGCGAAAATCGTTTTCCATGAAAACGTTTTACGCCCTACCAAACGGAGCCTTAAAGGAATTGCTTTTACTTTTGTAATATCACTTGTGGGTTTTTTCCCTTTATATTTTTTGATAAAAATGATAGGGTTACCTTATTAGCAGGTAATCGGTTATTTGGGTGCAATAAAAGCGGAAGAGGTATAAAGGTTGGATTATTAGATAACCAATGATATGTTGGATTATTCAAACGGTTTTTTAATGAAATGCCTTCGAGGTTTCACGTAATGCACTAAATACACGTGCGTGTTTCAAAATACATAATATACCCCTATTTAAACTTATTTGCACCAAATGCCCCTGAACTTAACGAAAGTCTAACGCCGTTAGTGATTAACCCCCAAATCTGTTATTTAAACCTAATTAATTAAAACATTAACTCGTAACTAACTAATTAGCCCCCTCTCCTTCCTTCTCTTCCTCCTCCTTCCCACCATCACTCAATTCAACATCACCATTCTCCTGCATTCCAACCCGACACCACTACCCCAACCGGCGGCACCACTACCGACCTCCCACCACCACACTACCGACCTCCCATCACCACACTACCGACCTTCCACACCCATCTCCTCCTACATGGGGAACCACAACAGAGGCAGCGACGGTGGTGGTGGGCTCGCTCATTTCTACCCACAACCGCCACCACCCTAAATCAAAACTCCCCCGTAAACCCCGCCGACGGACCCAACTACGCGACTTCATATGGGCCCAAGCATGGTGGATCGGCTCGCTCATTTCTACCCTCAATGCCCAATCTGAAGACCCAGAAACCCTAACCCCTAACCCCTAATTGATCAAACCCTAATATTCATCTTCTCTTCTCTTTCCCCATAGTATTAATGGGATTATGGAAAAAAATTTTGGTGTTTGGGATGATTTGCGATGATTATGTACAAATAATGGGATTATGAAAAAACAAAATTTGTATTCCCGACAGTACTTTGAAGGCGGTTGAATATGGGATGTTCTAATTTTTTTTTTTTTGAATTGTTCTTGTAAATTGATGTTGTGTGGTTTCAAATTAGAATTGGGTTTCATTTATTATCCGATTTCTTGTAATGTTCCCCTTCCCCTCTCTTTTCTTTCAAGCTTCCATAGTAGTTAACCATGATTGTCCTTTAATCGAAGCCCAGATCCTCCACCATTGTCGTAGTAAAGCTCACAACTCCCTCCACTACTAGCAGCAGCGGCGTTCGATTCCGATGGAGTCCCGCACGTAATTTCGTGTTTGATTGAGAAATTATGTTAATGGTGATGGGGTAAAGGTGTGGGCAGGTATGGTGGTGTGGTGGTGATGGTATTAGGATAGTGGTGGGTTGGTGTTTGTTGTAGTTAGGTAGTAATTAGGATTAGTTTAGGATAGTTTAGAGTTAATTAGGATTAGTTTAGGGTAGTTTAGAGTTAATTAGGTTTAATTAGGTTAATTAGCGGGTAATCACTAACGGCGTTAGACTTCCGTTAAGTTCAGGGGCATTTGGTGCAAATAAGTTTAAATAGGGCTATATTATGTATTTTGAAACACGCAGGTGTATTTGGTGCATTACGTGAAACCTCGAGGGTATTTCATGAAAAAATCGTTATTCAAAGTAAATGCCCCAAATGTTGGATTATTAAAATCAAATTTTCCTATTATTTATTATTTATAATTTATTATTTACTATTCATTCAGTTCAGTTCAGTTCAATTCCTTTCAGTTCAGTTCAGTTCAACATCATTCAGTTCAGCCAAACAAAGTTCAGAATAACAGGGCTATAGTTTTAACTAATAGTTTGTCATGACGGGTTATAATCAGAGGTTACTAGTTTTTTTTTAAAATTTCTTATTTAATTGACGCACTCTTGTAATAAGAATTTAAAAAAATACGTAATATTTCCTATTTAATATCCGTAATGAAAGATAATAGGGGAATTTACAATTTTTTTACTCAACCTCAACCTTTCCCTTTTTCCTGATCTTAACTAACTCGTGTCTCGTGATGATTTACATGTTTGTCTCCACTAACAAATATCGTCATCTTGAATGAACGCCAAGAATTCTCTCGAGACAAATCTTCTAACTTAACGAAAGGTATGCTTATCCCCGGTAATTTGTGTAGTACTTTCTAAAGGTGTGGTTATTAAAATTCTGCTTTCCCGTCAGCAATTTCGAATTTAAGATTATGAATAATAAAATTGCCGAAAAGCTAAAACTAACCGAAACAAAGGTAAATCACCTTTAACAATTCCGCATTATTGTCGTGATTAAGAGTAGTCTCACTCACTCTTCCAAGAATCGCAAACATTGGTGAGAGTCCAGTGAAAAGTGGATCAATTAGACCAAAGTTCATACAAAACATAGTGATTAAGACTGAAAGACTTGTATACTGCGCGATAAATCTCAGGTTCAAATCACACTGCCCCTTGTAGGAAATGAGACTGTAAAATCCGAAAATGTTAATAAAATGTGGGCCGAATATTTGATGTAAATAAAGCTGTGACGTGTTACGAAACACTGTCTTAGAAGCAAAATTCGCCCCGACTATGGTGCAATCGGAAAAGGCGTTGCCCCCCAAGATTTTACACAGCGTCTCTCCAAAATGTGCACTCAACTAAGGAGAAACATGGAACTCACAATAATGCTCAGAATAGGAGTAGAGAGAGTTTGATTTTCGGTGTGCTTTCAAAACTGATCCCCAAACAGATTATAAAGCCACTAAGATTTTGTAACCGAAAATTAACATTTAATTGGGTAATTAAAACACCTGTAACCGCTGATCAGAATTGATCATGTAATAAAACTTTTGATAACTGAAAATCAGAATTGATTTGAGTAATTAAAACGGAAGCGAAAATCAAGGGACGTAATAAATACGACCGTTACGATTGTGGAGTGAGCTACGTAACTGACCGGCCTCATAAAGACTGGACCGTCAGCTACGACTTGGCCCAAAAAGGAGGCCCCACCACACCGCGCACGTGCCACGAACACGAACTGGCCGGGCGGGCGGCGGCGGCGCGCGTGGGGATTCCCCCTTCTAGCCCACAACACTTGGGGAAGTACTTCAAAGTATAAACATTACTTCCCTATATTTAAACAAAGGGAAAAGCTTGTTTTCTTTCCATGTGGGACAAAGTCATTTTCTTTAAATACTCCACTTGAAAAGCCTCATTTTCATTTCTACCAATGTGGGACATTTTCACAATATGGTAATACTCTTTCTTTGCATTATTTCCAACACCCCTATCTGTAATTTGCACCGCCTTGTGGCTTTCACAACAACAAAGAAAAACAAAAAATACTAGCACCAAAAAAATAATCTCACCAAAGAAAAAAAGAGACTACGAATAATACAACTCAACTTTTTTGTTATTCTTTTGCTATTTCATACATTTACCATTACAAATATTTTTTTATGCGGAGAACAGAGACTAGATTATATCACAATGGGCCTAAAGGACCCAAAAGGTACCGAGTGTTTAGTAACACAAGTAACTAAGTTACTGCTCAACGTTAGCATGAAACTAGGTTATAATACAACAAAAGACTACTCAAAGTTAGCATGAAACTAGATTATAATACAACAAAAGAATTCTATGGAAATCGCATTACAAATTTTGGTTAGCTTTCTAGGGAAATTCTATCATAAGGAGGCAAAATAGACCATATCTTCGTGTTTTTCAGAGATAAAAGACTCCACCACCATAACTCCAGATGAAGAGACATACTTCACTCCTATCACTTCATTACATGCGAAGCCGATTCAAATATTAAACCACATTCTTTATTGTCAAATATTGTGTAATCTCGTATCATTCTCATTAATCACACACGTATATATAGTACAACTCAGTTACCTAAACCCTAGGTACACATTAGGTAACATACCATAGTTAGGACTCTACAGAATATTCACAGAATAATATCTAATATCTTAACATATCTTAACATCCCCCTCAAGGTGGAGCATGTAGATCTCGAATGCCCATCTTGTTCAAAAAAAACTCAAATTGCGCCTTCCCCAACGCTTTGGTGAAGATATCTGCTAACTGAACCTTCGTCGACACATACGACGGACTGATGATCCCTTCCTTGATTGCATCTCGAATGAAATGACAATCTGACTCGATGTGTTTTGTCCTTTCATGGAACACCGGATTCTGTGCTATATGCAACGCAGACTGACTGTCGCAGTACATCCTCATGCCTTGGTCGTGTGTCACCCCCAAGTCGCGTAGTAGTTGTTTCAACCACTTCAACTCACACGTTAGAGCTGCCATCGACCGATATTCTGCCTCAACAGACGACCGAGAAACAGTATGTTGTTTCTTGGTCTTCCAAGAAACTGGCGACATACCAAGTGACACAAACCATCCAGTCACCGACCGACGCGTCATTGGACACCCCGCCCAATCCGAATCGCACCATCCCTCCAACTGCAACGCACTATCCGACCGGAGTAGTATACCTTGACCCGGACACTTCTTCAAGTATCTCACTACTCGCAAAGCTGCTTCCCAATGTGCCTCCTTTGGTGCCTGCATAAATTGAGATAGGACATGTACAGAGTAAGCGACGTCTGGTCGCGAGACAGCCAAATAAACCAGACATCCGATCAGACGCCTATACTGCTTACCATCCGGCAGGTCTGGCCCGTCTGCCAATGCCAACTTATGATTCTGTTCCATGGGAAAGTCCACAGGCTTTGCTCCCAACAATCCAGCCTCTGAGATGATGTCGAGGGCATATTTTCTCTGACACACATAGAACCCTTGACTACTTCGTGCCACCTCTAACCCAAGAAAGTACTTCAGAGCCCCGAGGTCTTTCATTTTAAAGCACTCCCTCAAGTATGCCTTAAAACTCTCAAGTGCAAACTTGTTATTGCCTGCGATAATCATGTCGTCCACATAAATGAGCACACTCAGCTGCAACGTACCTTTAGACAGAGTAAAGAGCAAATAATCCGACAGCGACTGTCGAAAGCCATAGTGCGTCAGTGCCGTCGACAACTTCTGGAACCAACATCTAGGTGGTTGTTTCAACCCATACAACGACTTTCTCATTCGACACACCTTGTCAGAGTTATTCTTCTGGAATCCAGGAGGAATCTTCATATAGATCTCTTCCTCCAACTCACCATGCAAGAAAGCATTGTGTACGTCCATCTGATGCACATCCCACTGGTTGACAGCTGCGACATCTAGGAAAGTTCGAACTGTCGCCATCTTCGCGACTGGAGCAAATGTCTCATTATAGTCCAACCCTTCCTCCTGATGATTCCCTAGACATACCAATCGGGCCTTCAGTCTCAACAAATTCCCATCTTCATCACGCTTCTCAGTATACACCCATTTACTCCCCAGTGCTTTCTTCCCTTCTGGCAAATTTTCCAACGTCCATGTCCGCTGTTCCTCTAACGCGTCGATTTCAGCAGCCATTGCTTGACGCCATCCTTCATGCTGCATTGCTTGTTTAAAACTCTTAGGAACTTGCCCTTCTTGCAATGCTGCTATATAATGCCTGTGCTTTGACGAAAAACGCTCATAATTAACAAAATATGTGATAGGATAAGGAGTACCTGAGGGTGGTGACGCCGTAGGTGTTTTGTCGGAAGTACTATATTTTTCCCGTATTGTATGTATCACACAGTCTTTCAGCTTTGTCGATGGAAACTTCGCACGCTTCCCCCTTCCTAACTCCGTATCCTCCACACACTGCCTTGTCTCACTCTCATCACTACCCGTCGTCTCATCTACACCTGAGACGACGTCTGATTCCACTCGACTAGGTGTATCAAGTTGTTCCTCCCTCACAGTCGACAAGACCTCCTCCGTGTCACCCGCAGGCGACGGCACCTCCTCTGTGGCACCTGCAGGTGATGACACTTCCTCATTGTCACCTGCAGGCGACACCTCCTGAGTATATCCAGTCCCACTCTCATCCAAACCCCACTGGTCAAGCACCCTATCACCATCATGCACTGCAGGCAACATAGTCGACGGGTCTGCGAATGGAAACGTCCGTTCATGAAATTTTACATCCCTTGACACAAAGAACTCGTGTGTCTCCAGGTCGTACAGTTGACATTCCTTCCTGCCAAACGGGTAACCCAGAAACACACATTTGCGACCACGAGACGCAAACTTATCCCCTTTACTCCGAAGATTATACGCATAACACAGACACCCAAATACCCGGATAAACACATACGATGGTGGTTTTCCAAATAACATCTCATAAGGGGTTTTATTGTGAAGGACCGGTGTAGGTGTACGATTGATCAAGTGACAAGCAGCCAGAATACATTCCCCCCAAAATTTTATAGGAAGATTCCCTTGAAACCGTAACGCTCTCCCAACATTCAAAATATGTTGGTGCTTCCTCTCGACTCTCCCATTCTGTTGAGGTGTCCCAACACATGACGACTCAAACAGAATCCCATTTTTAAATAAATAACCTTGCAAACAATTAAACTCAGTACCATTGTCACTGCGAACAACTCTTAGGGATCAATTAAACTGACATTTAATCATGGCAACAAAATTAAGAAACGAAGATTCCACTTCCATTTTATTGCACAATAAATAAATCCACACACCCCTAGAATAATCATCCACAATGGTAAGAAAATACTTTGCCCCACTCGACGAGGGTGTTTTGTAAGGCCCCCATAAATCAAGATGAACAAGGTCGAATGGGCGACTTGCATGACTATCACTATTTGGAAAACTCTCCCTACATTGTTTCGCCCGTGGGCATACATCAAAAATGTTTTTATTCTTCCTAATCTTATGACTCACAGGAGGAAGTAACTGCAACACTTTTTCCGACGGATGCCCCATACGTTGATGCCACAAGTCGACCACACACTCCATTGCTAGAACACGAACCCTTGGAGCCCCACGGAAAAAATATAGTCCTTCCTGTCGATCACCCACGCCAATCACCATCCTCGTCGAGCGGTCCTGAAGAACACACATTTTGTTAGTAAATTGAGCAGCACAATGTAATTCGTCACTTAATTGAGTTACAGAAATTAAATTGCAGTTCAATTTAGGCACAAATAGAACGTTATCGAGCATGAAACCATCCTCCAAGTCCACCGAACCATATTGATTTGAATTTGCAGGTTGACCGTCTGGTAACACAACTTGTTGATTGCTTGATGTTTTGATATTTCTCAGAATTGAAATATGACCCGTCACATGACGTGAGGCCCCACTGTCAACAATCCATCGTAAATCAAGATTACCTTGCAACTTGTTTGGTGGTCGTGACAAGATGTCAACAATTTGCTGGACTTGCTCCTTCGTCACACGAACAAGCTCATGATTGGTTGTCGTCACTGCTCCCTGCGATCCGCCTCCACTCGTCACAGTGGCTGTCGCCCCTCCTGTGGTATTACTCACGGCATTGGCACGAGTGTGAGGGGGTCGAAAAAGCGCGAGGCTAATGCGTGACCTGTCCCTCGTGGGTGTGACGATTCTTTTTATTCAATCAAGTGTAATTGGATTTCCTGTGAGTATACACTCAATTGACTAGTAATATAGGAGTCACCATTCAGTTTTTAACGACAATGAGAAAAACTGACAAAACCCGGTTATCGTGACATAAAGAGAGTGAAATTATGTTTGACCACGACGGCCGTAGGTTCCCTTGTGATCCCTGGTGTGGGGATCTCTCAATATACACCCGCAAGGTAGAGATTGAGGGTTCGAGGGACTGTAACTACCGAGAGGAGTAATTCGCTCGTCGATAACTCCAGAGGCAGGATATCCTTACTAGCTCAGCATAAATAATTGAAGGGACATGCGTTAACTATTAAACTAATCTGAATTGATTTTAGCAATATGCAGCATATAATACTAATTCGATCGTGATTATCTGATTTAAATAGCATTAAGGGACCTAGCATGATAATCCGATTTCCCAAAAATATTATGTTTGTTAGGCGTGATAGAACAATCATATTAGGTTAGTTTAACAGTTCATAAAAAGGGCGAGGAAAGCAGTTAAATCATCGAAAAGGGACACATTACGACGCACCCTTGAGAGATGCGTCAGGGTTCGCAGAAAACTAACCACTTTGACTTTGCTATTTCTCCTTTTTATTTAACGAATCTCGATTATGGGACAGGATACGTTCTGTTCGATTTATGGATCGATTGCGACAGAACGCGTGAACAGTTTCGCAGCGAGAGGCTTAGGCTAAGGGGTTTAGAGTCAATACTCAGAATATATTATGTGTTGTTGTGTGTTCTTTCACGTCGAAACTAGGGGTCTATTTATAGGGAAGAGTTCGTGGAAAGATAGAATTGCAGAGTTCTAATCCACAAAGAATTAGGAAAATAGACGTACCCAGGTATTTTCAGCGCCCAGGCCTGGGCGCCGAAGATTTCGGCGCCCAGAGCCAAGCGTTGAAAATAGGGTCTGGGCAGTTTTTGTTTAGTCAGATTCGGATTCTAAAATCCGTAGAGTTTGAGATTAATTTGAGTCTCTTAGCGCGTATCAATTTGTGACGGAATGCGTCTGGGCCCGTTACGAACTCTAGGCTCGTTAGGATTTAAATTAATACGTAACTCTTATTTCCGAACCCTATTAGGAATAGGATTCTCGCGGTTTTCTATCTCATTTAGGATTTATGTTGGAATGCAACACCTAATTCTGACAGGTTTCTATCTTTTATGATTTGCCACTTTTAGAAGCTACCTTTTACGGCAGTTACTATTTTTAGCAGGTTTCCATAAATAGCAGGTTTCGGGTGAAATGAAATGGGGAATCAAGATTCGTTTATTTTATAGGAGATGCGTTGTCAAGTGGAGTTTTTATGCTTTCATCATCGAACCTTTCCCTTGCGGGAATGGGGACAAAAGTAGGTGTCTATAGTTAGCCCCCACTTTGTCTGAGTCTTGGAGTGAGACGATGGTCAAAGTATTAGACGGAGTGCGTCACACAAGTCATGGTGTATGTGACCTGTTTTGCGAGGGTCTCACGAGCCCCCGAGTGATAACATTTGACTTAAGGGTCATCACTTGAAGTGTCGACATATCCCTCACGTGTCATTGGGATTTGTCAACTGATAGTATAGAAACTTCCTCACTTTGTCATTGGAAGGATCTAAAGATGCGACTTTGTCATTGGGAGTAACTTACAGATGTTTTCGAAATTAAAGCTGTAAAGTGTAATTGGGCCTGGCCAAGCCCAATCACGAGGTAAAACGTTTTAAAAGATTCTCATTTTCAGGGCTGGCTAAACGAGAAAACCCCCTTGTTTTTATAGGAAGTAAAACGAAGGAAAATCCAGTACCCTTGTTTTTATAGGAAGTAAAACGAAGGAAAATCCAGTAAAAGTTATCGCTGCAGCGACTAAGGACCTGCGCTGTTAGTGACGCAGACCCCGCCCGCTGAAGGTGGGCGGGCCTGTCCTCTGAGGGGGACCCCCCGTCCGATAGAAGTGGACGAATCTGTTTGATGTTTTTGAAAATAAGGACCTACGCGGTTTGTGACGTAGACCCCGCCCACTGAAGGTGGTGAACCTTGTCCGCTGAGGGTGGACACCCCGTCCGCTGAAGTGGACGAATCTGTTTGAATTTTTTTGAAAATAAGGACCTACGCGGTTTGTGACGTAGACCCCGCCCGCTGAAGGTGGCGAACCTTGTCCGCTGAGGGTGGACACCCCGTCCGCTGAAGTGGACGAATCTGTTTGAAATTTTTTGAATATAAGGACCTACGCGGTTTGTGACGTAGACCCCGCCCGCTAAAGGTGGCGAACCTTGTCCGCTGAGGGTGGACACCCCGTCCGCTGAAGTGGACGAATCTGTTTGAATTTTTTTGAAAATAAGGACCTACGCGGTTTGTGACGTAGACCCCGCCCGCTGAAGATGGCGAACCTTGTCCGCTGAGGGTGGACACCCCGTCCGTTGAAGTGGACGAATCTGTTTGAAATTTTTTGAAAATAAGGACCTACGCGGTTTGTGACGTAGACCCCGCCCGCTGAAGGTGGCGAACCTTGTCCGCTGAGGGTGGACACCCCGTCCGCTGAAGTGGACGAATCTGTTTGAAATTTTTTGAAAATAAGGACCTACGCGGTTTGTGACGTAGACCCCGCCCGCTGAAGGTGGCGAACCTTGTCCGCTGAGGGTGGACACCCCGTCCGCTGAAGTGGACGAATCTGTTTGAAATTTTTTGAAAATAAGGACCTACGCGGTTTCTGACGTAGACCCCGCCCGCTAAAGGTGGCGAACCTTGTCCGCTGAGGGTGGACACCCCGTCCGCTGAAGTGGACGAATCTGTTTGAATTTTTTTGAAAATAAGGACCTACGCGGTTTGTGACATAGACCCCACCCGCTGAAGGTGGCGAACCTTGTCCGCTGAGGGTGGACACCCCGTCCGCTGAAGTGGACGAATCTGTTTGAAATTTTTTGAAAATAAGGACCTACGCGGTTTGTGACGTAGACCCCGCCCGCTGAAGGTGGCGAACCTTGTCCGCTGAGGGTGGACACCCCGTCCGCTGAAGTGGACGAATCTGTTTGAATTTTTTTGAAAATAAGGACCTACGCGGTTTGTGACGTAGACCCCGCTCGCTAAAGGTGGAGAACCTTGTCCGCTGAGGGTGGACACCCCGTCCGCTGAAGTGGACGAATCTGTTTGAATTTTTTTGAAAATAAGGACCTACGCGGTTTGTGACGTAGACCTTGCCCACTGAAGGTGGTGAGCCTATTTTAAATTTGAAGTTTTTATTTCTTTCGAAAACTAAGGACCTCCGCGGCTAGTGACGCAGACCCCGCCTGCTGAGGGTGGGCGAGCCCATTTTGAATTTCTTATTTTGCCTATGTAGAAGGGCTTTTGTGATTACAACCTGTTGGTGGGTCGTAATATTTCCTGATTAGATGTGTCCTATAAGTGGGTCCACATTGTGTATATTTTTTGTTTAACAATATTTTTTGAGATATCCAAACATGTTATGGTGCTTGGCGCAGTCTGGGAATGTGATTTTGATTGCACGGTTTGTTGGAGTCCACTTTTCGCAAGCCCCCAAGTGTTGGGGCTCGTCGGTTGTTTTTCGCGTCTCGTAATCATGTTCGGGGTCACGCTCGTATGTGCGAGTGACCACCTATAGTAGTGTGCTATTTTAGTGAAGCCGTGGAGTGCGACTTTAGCTTTCAGGTGACATCCGGTTTTGGCTTGGCCCAGATTATCCCTTTGACAGACAGACATTTTCTATTTGGAAAACCAATGACTTGGCGACACACATTTTTGGTGTTTCGAAGAATGACCATGATATTTAACTTGCTTTTTTTTGAAAAGTGTACATGAGCGTTTTCTGAGATGAGTCTAAGTTTCGACCAAGTTTCAATGTTATTATTATTTTTTTTGCTTATTTGGGAGCTAAAGGTGCTTTGGGCTTGATCTTACTTGTAATAGGGCCTCGTGTTTTAGTAACACGGTCTTAAGTCCTTTCCTGTTCCGTGTTTTTGTGAAATCTGGGCCTTGAGCTGCATTTTCAGCGCCCAAGCTCAGGCGCTAAAAATTTCGGCGCCCAGAGGTGGGCGCTGAAATTTCTTTCCTGGTAATATTTGATTTTCGGATTTCTAAACACGTCTCCGAATGGGATCAGGATGTTTATTGGGTGCGTTCAGCTATATATAGGGGCTGGGTACGTCCTTATTTTCCACCACTCTCAAATTCTTTCTCTCTCTTTTTTTTTTTGCTGTGCTCTACTTACTTACTGCTTTTGCCATGTCGATCCCTACTTTCTCACTCCAACGGACTGTTAGGCGTTGGCTACGAGCCCTTACTCCCATAGAAAAAGCTTTGTTAAAAGAATACCACTTAGAGGCACTTTTAGGCTTACAACAAATTAATATTGATTATAATTTTCTGCATGCTGCCCTAAACTTTTGGGACTCCGATCATCATGTTTTTTCCTTTCGGGGCAATGAAATATGTCGCCTGATGAATTTGCTGCGATCCTTGGTTATCCTACTAATGCTACTCCTGTTACCCCCGGCACTATTGAAGAGGGTAAAACAACCATAAGGGCTTTCCTAGGGCTAGATGATAACATGTTTGCTGTACTTGTTGTAGATGATAAGGTTAACTTGGCAAAACTTGTAAAACATCATTTTAGGCCTAGTAAGAATATGACCGAACAAAAATTGAACATTCGAGCCCTTGTATTTTGCTTGTTGAATCATTATTTGCTGTCGAATAATAATGGTGAGTTCGGTGACATAAGGCTGATCCCCTTGATTAGCCAGATTGAAAGTTGCTATTCTATTATGCCGTTGGTTGTTGCTGAGACTTTGCTGAGTGCGGATGAGCTGAAGAAGGATGCCAAATCCGAAATTTTTAAGGGAAGCCCCCTATTACTGCAGGTAATCTACTTTTTTTCTTTGCGCACATATACGCCACTTTTCTTTTTTGGCCTGGGGCTGAGTTTCAGCGCCCAGGGCTGGGCGCTGGAATATTCGGCGCCTGGTCCTGGGCGTTGAAACTGCGCCCCAGGAACCTTTTTTCTTTCTTTTCATTCTTTTGATTCGATCGTACCTGCTTTTGCAGATTTGGCTTGCGGAACGGCTTAGACTTTTGGAAGCTCCTGCCGATCCTAAACATTATCGCCCTATAGCTTTGGGTAACCGAAAATACTTGCACCAAGGCCAGGACGAGGCCGAATGGACCTCCTTTTTTACTTACGGCATTTGTTCTATTAAGTGGGTGGTACCATGGTGGGGTTTGACTACTATGACAGGGGGGGTCTGATGTATCGGTTTATATTTCTTTGTTGGGGCTATCTTGTCCCATTTATATTTTCCCTTACCGAGTCATGCGTCAATATGGTTTAAGGCAGACTATCCCCTTTTCTGATACGGTACCACCTAAGGTAGCGACCTTTGCACAAACACGGGTCTTAGCGTGGGCTAGGTATTATGATGGTCTCCCGCGTTGGGCTGTAGCTACAAATGGGTTTGCGGGTCTTTCTGAAAACTATAAGTTGTGGATGAGTTCCGATGATAAGGATGTGAGGACCGAGGCTCGTAATGGGGAGCCGGCTGAGCTTTTGATACCTCGTATTCTTGTTAAGTATGAGGGTCCTGATTCTGCTAGACCTCGAAAGCGAAAGGAAGCTATAGCTTTAAGACTGTGAAAGCTCGTCCTGATCGAAAGCGAAAGGAAGTTCTTCCCCGTTCCAGTGCCAGGCCTAAAAAGGTGCCTAACATGAGGGGGCCTGCTGTTGTTAAAAGAAATGCAAGCTCTCGCAGAGATCGTCGCCGGAACAATGTATGGGTTAGGAAGGCTCAACCGCCTGTAGAAACAGTGGCTAGTCCGATTGATGGTAGTAATCCTTCTCCCACCACTGTTTGTGCCCTTGAGGCTGAGCGGGCTATAACTGAAAATGTTTCTAAAGCTTTGGCATCTTTGGAAGTTAGTGTCCAAGAGCCAGTTCTTATGGAGATTGATATTGGGGCAGCGCAGAAGACTGTGGGGGTGGATCCTGCGAACATTGCTCTCTACAAGACTTTATTTGATGATCCGGAAGAACTAGAGTAGTGTAGTTCTTACTAGGGTGTAGGTGCCCTTTATTTATTTAAGTTGTGTTTGTTTTTATTCCTAGAACTTTGTTTTCCTTCTTATTATATTTTAATAAAGGCGTATTTTAGTTTCCATTCTATTTTGTTTATATGTCTAACACTTTTTACACAAAGAATATAATAATTTTTTTATTATTATTTGGACCGAATCCTTGGTAAGGATTGCCTACGTATCTTGTCAGAATCAGGTCGCGCGTAGTTCTTAGCTTTAGAATAAGCTCTAGTATGCCGGATTTCGGTAGATATGTCCTGAAGTGGAAACATATTACTTAATCGGTCAAATGAGTGAAGTATTTGCCATTATTTTCATCTGCCGTTTTCCATAGGTTGCGTAAAATTCGACCAATTTGTTGGTAAACCTATTTGGATACGTACTGTACCCCCCAAGTGTTCGTTATTTTTCCGTTGTGTGCGGATAAAATGACGAGCACTTTTCGAAAAAAGGAAAACTTTTGGCAGGCAGAGAGATTCATCGCCTAGGCTGGGGCGTCAGAAATTTCGGCGCCCAGCCCTGGGCGCTGAAAATAACTTGGGCGGTCAATTTTGACGTTTTACTTCACATGTTCTTGCGTTTATTTCTATTTCGTTTTTTGTGCCTTGATATTTTGCTCCATAGTTAAAGTTAATTTTGAGGCTGTTTTGGAGGTTTTTTTGACTGTTAGCGTGAAACGCATTTCTGTCCAGATTAATTTTTTCTATTGGTGACTCGAAACAGTTTTGAAAATGGAGTTAAGGTGCGGAACTTATGAAGATCTTTGTGGAGGGTATGATGGAATCTTATGTGAAAGCTGTTGGTGGGTTCTACGTTTTATGAATTTATTTTTTGGTAACATTTGCATTTGTTTTAAAATTTTGATTTCTTTTTGATTTTGGGTTGTATGGGTTGACTCTCATGAGGACATTGGTTGGCTTTTTAGGTTTTGAGGATGGGATAGTGTGGTTTATTTTGTGGGTTTCGGGAACTGGTTCACAGGGCATTATTTCAAAACCGAGTGGGCTTTGTTTGTTGGGCCTGTAGTGGGCCGCTTCTTTATTTTTTTATTTTGCAAGTACATTTGGTGTTTATTTAGTGTTAGAATAAAATTTTTTAGGAGAAATATTACGCCTTTATTGATTTGGAAAGTAAGGAAAACACACTGAAATAAAACTGACCCATATTCTAAAGGGCCTTAGGACCATCTAAAGTCTCTATTATTTTTCTATCAATCTAAAGAACTACTAGGCGCTTTTTACTAATGGTGCCCTATGTGGCTCAAGCGTGGGGTTTAGTCTCATAAAACTTTGGTCCTTCACCGGTACTCATCTTGAATTCCATTCCTTTTGCGTTGACCCACTGATATATCTTCACCCATCCGTTCCTGACTTCTTCTAGTGTTGATGCAGGAGAGATTAACCGGGTTGGATCGAAACCTTCATCTTGTAAAGCTAGGGTAGTCATCACAGTCTCGTTCTCCATAGGCCTCGATTCGTTAAACAATGTCCATAGAGCCAGGTTGTCCAATATTTCAGCTGTTTTAGTCTTGGTGAGGTGGGGTGCCTCATCCAAGGTGTGGCAGTCATGGAAAATTTCAAATCCGGGTTTCAGCAGGCCATCCTGAACGAAGGGTTCAGGGAAATCACAGCATGGGTGTTCTTCTCCTTCCCGAACAAACATCCCGTTAAGGGTCCTTTGATATGGGGGAAGGAGGGTGGTTTGTTTGGCTTTGTTAAGGTGTATCCTAGATAGGCGGTCAGCAATATCTTCCTCCGTTGGTTCACAGCCTAAGCCAATAGGAGTAGATTTGTCGGGAAAAGGATGGAATGTGCATTCCTTCTTCCTTATGCCCAATGGGGTTCCTGGGAAATAACCTTGAGCCAACAGCATTCTAGGGATGACTCGGGATGCATACGGGTCTAGGAATGCTGGATCATAATCTTCGATGAACTGGATTGCTTCTTCCATTTGAAACCCATAAAGGTCATCTGCAGTTTCGGCCGTTCCAACCATAGTACAACTGACGTCGAGAGGAGGGGCGCGGATTTCTAGTATTACCCCGTTATGGTTAAGCTTAACCATTTGGTGCAAGGTTGAAGCCACACCTCCTAAGTCATGGAGCCAAGGTCGTCCCAAGAGGAGGTTGAAAGTGGGCTTGATGTCAATTATTTGAAACTCCGTGGTGCGTGCCACAGGCCCAGTTTGTATGGTAAGGTTGATTTTTCCCAACACAGGCCTTCGGGAGTTATCATAAGCTCGTACCCCTTGTGAGGAGGTTTGGAAGTCATCGCTTCCTAGCCCCAAGCAATGGGCGGTCCGCAATGGGCAGACATTAACCGCCGAACCATTATCCACGAGCGCTAGGGGGATGTTTTGTCCTTTGCATCCAACCACTAAGTAAAGGGCTTTATTGTGAGCAGCCCCCTCTTTGGGTAAGTCTTTATCAGTTAAGACTATGGCTTTTTCTCCGGCATCTCTCGTGACATGGCTAACCAATGAGTCAGGTGTGATATCTGTGGGTACTGAGATGAGGTCAAGTGAGCGAATAAGCTTTTCGCGATGTTCCTTTGAAGTACACATAAGATCCCAGATGGTAATCTCAGTCTTGGTTCTTTTCAGTTGGTTCAGGAGAGGATTTTCAATGACTTCCGCGACGGTGGCGTGCCGCCCGTTCTCAGGAGTTTGCCTAACCGGGATGTCGTCCATAGGAAGTGAGTGAATATCCGGTTGGTATATCCTTCCGGATCGGGTGAGGTTGTTGACCTCGGGCTCCTGAGGGGTGGTGTCAATGAGAGCATACCCGGGCCAAGTTTCAGTGAAGAGGTCCTGGCCCGAGACTTGAGATAGGTAAATATCTTCAGCATCATCGTTCCACACACCGCACACTTCCCCCTCGATTCGATCCATAGGTACCACAGCGAGTGGTGCACCTTGAGGTGTAATATACACCGTGGGGTCGAAATTCTCTGGTTGGTCGAGAGAGATGTGACAAGAGCCGAGTGGGCTCTTGTTGTTGTTGGGTTTTCCAACGTTAGGGAGAGGTATTACTTCATCCTATATCATGTCCTGGATCGTATGTTTTAGATGCCAGCAGTTTTCAGTGTCATGCCCATTTCCTTGATGGAATTTGCAGTAAGTACCTTCGACCCAATATTTGTTTTTGACAGGAGGGTCGCGGGTGGGGCCTATAGGTCTCAACTTTCCTTGATTGGTTAGTCTTTCAAAGGCTTGTACCAAAGTTGACCCGAGTGGGGCAAACTTTCGGTCTCGGACCCATCTTACAGGGTATCTTTGGGCGAGAGCCTCTTCTACAGCATGGACTTCTTGGGTTTGGGGTGTGTTACCCCGATTATAGGTGTTGGTCTTATATGCAGGTTTGCTCTGTATGGTTTTGGCGAGGTCGTCCTTGATTTTTATTCCCACATCATAAACCCTTTTGAAAGTGTCGAGTCCCAGGTACCTCAGGTGTTGTCTGTAAGCCGGGTCTAAGTTGTCAATGAATTTTTGGACCAATTCTGTTTCGGGAGGCCTATTGATTAGCTGGGCCGCCTGGTCCCTCCATCTAGAAAAGTAGGTTGTGAAACCCTCATTTTTCTTTTGGAAGAGAACTTCCAGCTCGCGCATGGTGACTTGGAAATCCATATTCGACGAGTATTGCTTGATGAAGACATTGACAAAGTCTTCCCAGGTGGGGAAGAGCTTAGGGTCCTGGTGATAGTACCATTTGAGCGGCACAGGTTCCAAGGACAAAGGAAAGGCAGGTAGGTACATGGACTTGTCCACGCCTTTCAAGTTCATGGTATTCACAAAGCTTAGTAGATGATCACGGGGGTTGTCCGTGGCCTTGAACTTTGGTAAGTCAGATGAACTGAACTTTTCTGGTAATTTACCAGAAAAAGGTCCAGGCTCGAGAGAGAAGTATTTGCTCCCCATGGTTTGCTGTAGGACCATTTTTTCAATCCTCTTCTCGTTTTCGAGGTCATTTTTGGCTTGCGCAGCCGCTAAGGCTTCATTTTCCATTTTCAGTTGGCCAATTAGTTGGGTCATTTGGACCATCTGGTCTCGCAAATCTTCGATGGACATGTTTGGAGGTGCGAATCGAGGTTTGGGGATCGGAGATCCTTGAAATGAGGGACGACGAACGGAGCTTGGAGTTACTAGACTTGGTGATGTATCTTCGAGACGCACTAGCCGTTGATTCCCTGATCGGCACCAAGTGGCAGGACCGGTCCTAGGCATAAGATAAGCTAAAGTTTAGGTTCCCAAAGCTTCAAGCATTACTTAGTCTAGACTTCGACTCTCTAAATTGGTTTTTCACTTTTTCGCTCTTTCTTCTGTCGGTACACTTTTTTTGGGGTTTTTTTTTTTGGTCATTCTTTGGATTTTCGAAACACTTGCCTGTGTGACATTCATAGTTGTTAGCATGTTCGCTTTTGGTGCCGAGCATTGCCGTCGTAGGAGGCCTAATGACGACACAAAGAGTTATTAATTTTTCGCGAGTCGCCTTTTGAAATCGAGTGCTTTTCTCACGCCCTCGTAGCAATTCTTTTGATGAACATTTTTTGTGCTACGTACTTTCTTTTTGCTTGGGCACCGAGGCTGCTGCGCCTGACCAGAAATTCAAGCAGCAACTTCAGCGCCCAGCAGTGGGCGTGAGAAATTTTGGCGCCCAGCCAGGGGCGTTGAAAATGCGTCCCTGGCTGGTTCTCGTTTTCTGTTTTCTGTTTATGCGACTTCGATTTGCGTGCTTGCCTAATAACGCCCTTTACGCGTGACAACGTTTGTGGGATTCGTTACAGGCCATCTCGAGCGTCGCTTGTTTTGTGGCGATCGTTCGGGTTTGCGGAACACGTGTTTCGGTATAACTCTTTGGCAAATTAGTCTATGAATGTTTGGGCAATTTTAAGGTCATTGGTTTTCTAGGATAGTTTGTCACACACAATCACATATTTCGCTACACATAACTACATTACAAACATGGATTTGAAAATTAAATATGCCACGTAGTTTATGATAGGCTTCTATGGGTAGTTTATTTGCGCCTGGCTTGGTACCCCTTCTATCGTAGATCCAACACATGCCCCGGTCGAGGTAGTGTCTTCAACAGACGAATTTCGCTCAAGAGGCCAACCCGCAAGTGCAAGCTAAGGGGGCATGCAGGCGAGAGGGACCTAATGGGCGAGCGATTGGGTTCGGGATAGGTGTACTACCTGCACAAGTACCGAGTGGGAAACATGCGCGGCGTATGCACCCCCCTATTGGCGAAAAGGTATCCTTAGTCCCAACTCCCGAGGGAGCCGAGATTCGTTATGATGTTCTACCCGTTCACATTAATACGCTGATTTTCAGGTCGTCCCAACTTGATGGGGAAATAAACGCGGGGTAGGATCGTTTCACCCTTCGGCTATTTTGATTACCTACAAGCACGAGTATTTCCTTCACTATCCCCAGTGGAGTCGCCACTGTGAGGAGGTCGAAAAAGCGCGAGGCTAATGCGTGACCTGTCCCTCGTGGGTGTGACGATTCTTTTTATTCAATCAAGTGTAATTGGATTTCCTGTGAGTATACACTCAATTGACTAGTAATATAGGAGTCGCCATTCAGTTTTTAACGACAATGAGAAAAACTGACAAAACCCGGTTATCGTGACATAAAGGGAGTGCAATTATGTTTGACCACGATGGCCGTAGGTTCCCTTGTGATCCCTGGTGTGGGGATCTCCCAATATACACCCGCAAGGTAGAGATTGAGGGTTCCGGGGACTGTAACTACCGAGAGGAGTAATTTGCTCGTCGATAACTCCAGAGGCAGGATATCCTTACTAGCTCAGCATAAATAATTGAAGGGACATGCGTTAACTATTAAACTAATCTGAATTGATTTTAGCAATATGCAACATATAATACTAATTCGATCGTGATTATCTGATTTAAATAGCATTAAGGGACCTAGCATGATAATCCGATTTCCCAAAAATATTATGTTTGTTAGGCGTGATAGAACAATCATATTAGGTTAGTTTAACAGTTCATAAAAAGGGCGAGGAAAGCAGTTAAATCATCGAAAAGGGACACATTACGACGCACCTTTGAGAGGTGCGTCAGGGTTCTCAGAAAACTAACCACTTTGACTTTGCTATTTCTCATTTTTATTTAACGAACCTCGATTATGGGACAGGATACGTTCTGTTCGATTTATGGATCGATTGCGACAGAACGCGTGAACAGTTTCGCAGCGAGAGGCTTAGGCTAAGGGGTTTAGAGTCAATACTCAGAATATATTATGTGTTGTTGTGTGTTCTTTCACGTCGAAACTAGGGGTCTATTTATAGGGAAGAGTTCGTGGAAAGATAGAATTGCAGAGTTCTAATCCACAAAGAATTAGGAAAATAGACGTACCTAGGTATTTTCAGCGCCCAGGCCTGGGCCCCGAAGATTTCGGCGCCCAGAGCCAGGCGTTGAAAATAGGGTCTGGGCAGTTTTTGTTTAGTCAGATTCGGATTATAAAATCCGTAGAGTTTGAGATTAATTTGAGTCTCTTAGCGCGTATCAATTTGTGACGGAATGCGTCTGGGCCCGTTACGAACTCTAGGCTCGTTAGGATTTAAATTAATACGTAACTCTTATTTCCGAACCCTATTAGGAATAGGATTCTCGCGGTTTTCTATCTCATTTAGGATTTATGTTGGAATGCAACACCTAATTCTGACAGGTTTCTATCTTTTATGATTTGCCACTTTTAGAAGCTACCTTTTACGGCAGTTACTATTTTTAGCAGGTTTCCATAAATAGCAGGTTTCGGGTGAAATGAAATGGGGAATCAAGATTCGTTTATTTTATAGGAGATGCGTTGTCAAGTGGATTTTTTATGCTTTCATCATCGAACCTTTCCCTTGCGGGAATGGGGACAAAAGTAGGTGTCTACAACGAGCGACACCACTAGTCGACGACACTGCCCCACGAGCTCCTCTGGCTCCTCTAATCGACGTCCTGCCTCCTCGACCAGGCCCTCTTCCACCTCGTTTCTTCTCATCCCACCATTCGGGAAAGTCAATCAGCTGATAACAAGTTTCTTCCTCATGACCCTCACGATTGCAATGACCACAAAATCTGTCACTCGCATCTCTCGACCTTGAACGCCATGACACTCTCCGTACCTCTCGTTGCCTTGGCGCGCATGGTCTCGGTATTCATAACCGTCTGGTATGCCTCGTCGAGGCCTGGCAACGGCAATCTTGCTAACAGTTGTGCACGAATGGCTTCATAGTGATCGTCTAGGCCAATTAAGAAATAGTGCAGACGATCTTCATCATGAATGTCCCCCACCTGCTTCGCTATGTTGCACGTGCAACCCCCACATATACACCTTGGAACTCGTGCAAACTGTACGTACTCCTTCCATACCTTCGACAAGCGGCCATAGTAATCCATGACGCCCTCAGACGTGCCCTGCTTGCAGCCACTCAGAGCCATCTTAATATGGCAGACCCTAGTGCCCGACACGACCACTACAACAATTTACTAATCTAGTGGCATTTATCTAGCGGCATTTACTATAAATGCCACTAAAATACGTCTTTAGGCGGCATATCTAGTGGCATTTTTTGAATATGCCAGTAAAAGCCCAAATTTCCTTCGGCGGTGCATTGACCCACTGGGCGCGCTTAATTGGGCAATGTTTCTTTCATTCGCTTTTCGATTTTTCCTAACCCAAAAGAAACACTCATCTGAAAGACTTACACAACTCTAAAACTAGAACTCAAACCCTAGCCCCCAACATTTTCTCTCTCATCTACAATTCTTAAAATTATTGATTCAATTATCTGCACAATAGCTTCCAAACTCTTTCTCACTACAAAACTGGAGATTCTTGCTAAAGCATAGAAGAATTACAGTGGAGTTTGAGGCGGTGGATGCAGCGGTTGCGACGACATCAAGGGTTTGATTGGTGAGCGTTAGTAGACCTTCTTCGATCTTGATGGGTAAGTCGAATTTGTTGACGAATAATCAAAATTCAATTAATTTTCTTTGTTTATTTGACAAGAGATAAAGTTTATAAAGGTTTGATTTTTACAATTTGTAAGCTTTTAAATTTTTAGATGGTAATTTTTCTAAATGTCTAATGCTTGAATTACGTCAATTTTTCTTTGTCCAGTTTGCATTTTATAGTCTCTGACCTTCCTGCCTTTTTATTTTTACGCTTGTAGATGTTCTTATTTTTAGTATTGTTAGTATAGGCTAAATTAAGAAATTTAATTGGTGATGCATTAGAGATCGCTACTTTGTGCAGGTATGCAATGTCGTTGAAAGGTTGATTGTTGGCTGGTTCTTAAGGTACTAAGTGTGAGTGGTTTTTCGATCTTGATTAATTCGCATTTAGCTATTTGTTTAGATTGTCAGATTGTTGTTGTCATAATTGTTTTTGGGCGAAAGAAGCATTTATGTAAACATGGACTCTTGTTAAGAAAGTGTTAATTAATGTTGTTGATCCAAGAAGGTGGCTACGCAAGTGTCCACTGTGTTTTGACTTGAGGGAGAGAAAACATAAGAAGCATGGTAACTAGAGATTACTGCTTTTTAATATAAATTACTCCGTAGTATGACTAGAAATCTTGGTCTTTTTTTTAATCTTTAACTTTTTAACTTTCCCAACTTTCTCCTTCAGCAAATTGAATTACAATACATTGAGTTTGCTAGTATAATAAGAATCAAAGAAATGAAGGGGGAGGAATGATCTACTTCTAAAGTGCAATGTAAATCGACACACTATGTTATTTCCACTCCCATGGGGGTTTCCTAATGTGTATCAAATGTAAATATGAACTATATTAGCACAGGTTGTTTTTAGTTTACTTTGAATCCAAAACACATAAGTAGTATGTAGGTTGATGATGATGAACATATGAAACTTAGACTATTAGTGTGTTTGCTACGAACCACACCTTCAAAATATAACAAATATTTTAAATCTAAGTCTGAGTTTGTGCCTAGGGACCAATGGCTTTGGCTGGTATCATAGTTTTGTTTATAATAACTTATTTACCTCGCCTCTCCTCTATGTGATATTTTGATTTTATGTATACATAGGAACAATCGGAGAAAACTTGAAAGAGTCTTGAACTACAAGTTTGGCGCATACTGGTGGACCGAAAAGCTTTGCGTTTTATGTTCATGGAGAGGTATGTCATAGTATATCTTGCGTTGTTATCACTTCATTTTGAAAATAGGGATGAGTTTGAGCTAACTGATACGTGAGAAAAGATGTTGAATTGAACATTTTGCAGAAACGTGACATTTGGAGTTGGTGGCATGCCATTTTTGGGCATGGGTAGTGACGTCTATATATGCTTGTTGCTTTAATATTCATTTCATGTTAAGAAAATCGAATTAATGACAAATATATATATATATATATATATATATATATATATATATATATATATATATATATATATATATATATATATATATATATATATATATATATATATATATATATATATATATATATATCTATGTTACCAGACTGGTTGATTTTGTTTTAGGTAATAAGTTTTAGTAATAAGCATGCATTCTGTTTTAGTTGATTTTTAAATTTCATTTTATAATCTTATTAGAATAGAACACTGGTTGATTATTTGTTGGTATTTGTTAAATGTTTAATAAGACCTGATAAATAACAAGTCATTACTTATGGGATGAAAGAATCCAATGTTTAGAGTCTGGACTCAAAAGAATGCAAGGAAGGTTGACAAGAAAAGTTGACACAATCAGAGGACAACGAGAATCTCCAGCTTATGAAAGAAGAGTTCAAAATGTTACAAGGCATTGTTGCTAGGTAGATGAATTCTTTATGTCAATGCTCCGTGAAAAGGTATAATTTATAATTTATATTTGAATTATTATTTTTCATTTTGCCATTATATTGTTTTATAATAGGATGTTTACCTTTTCAGGTTATTTTTTGTATATTACTTCGTATTTTGAAGTTCAATGCTGATTTCCCCTTATTTTGGAAGTATGAAGATCGAGCACAACTAGCCTACGAAATAGAGTATTTGGACGTGTAGTTAGTTTTAAAGAAGTACGAAGTATGAAGTTGAAGTTCAATAACAAATGTAATGAGTTGATTTGGTACCTTGAATGATGATGTAACTACAATTATTCGTATCTATGAAATATATAATTATTTTCTTAACATTATTAGTTGTTTGGGAAGTGAAATATGATTATCTCAACGTATTATTGAAGAAATGGTTATGAAATAAATCAAGCAGGAGCATGTGGTATATATTACTACATCCTCTTTTTTTTAATATAAAAAGAGGCTTTTAGCGGCATTTATTTGACCCTTTACAGGCAAATCAAATAAATCCCGCTAGACGTTCTCCCGACATTGGATCTAGCGGCATATAAGTAAAAGCTGCTAAAGATTTTAGTGGCATTTTTAAATGCCGCCTAAGCACAAATAAAATGCCGCTAAAGCCCTGTTTTGTTGTAGTGGACGCAGTACCGCGTCCTCAAATGACTCCACAACTCGTGAGCAATATCAAAGTCTTCCAGATTCGAACGCAAACTCTCGTCTATGGTGTTTGTGATCCAAAACACCACCATCGAATTGACCGCAATCCAATGTTTCATCTTCGTTGCGTCCGTAATGGGTTCCTTCACAGAACCATCAAGAAATCCAAATTTGAATTTTGAAATCATCGAGCGACGAACGGCTTTGGCCCATTCATCGTAGTTCGATGCTCCTCTCAGTTTCACAGGGGTGATAACAATACCGGGGCCGTCGCCTGACCCGAGATAGTAGTCTAGGTCGACGGCGGCGGCGATGACCTTTGGTGGTGCCTCCTCATCGGAACTCATGGTGATACTTAAGGAATTGTTAACTCCAAATCTCAATACTCAACAAGCGAAGAAATTCGCTGTTCTCAATACTCGGCTACACTCTCTCAAATTCTTGCGGAAAAAAATCTAGGGTTTTTAACCTAGGCTCATGATACCATGTCAAATATTGTGTAATCTCGTATCATTCTCATTAATCACACACGTATATATAGTACAACTCAGTTACCTAAACCCTAGGTACACATTAGGTAACATACCATAGTTAGGACTCAACAGAATATTCAAAGAATAATATCTAATATCTTAACATATCTTAAAATTTATGTACATAATTCATTCATCTCCCTACATGTTACTTATCTATGAATTCAGATTTTTTTGAATGTATCTGCAAAGATCTAATGGAGAAAAGACAAGAACCTAATCAAATATATAAAATGAGGACATTTATACACACTACTTATAAAGTTGAAATCACAAGTGGGAAATAAATTTCACTATAGGATTCAAGATTTCAAGTATTTAGTAAAAGATAAAATTGCAAATTTTAAAGACCTCATTTGAACATTTCTATGCCACTAAGTTTCTATAGGATTCAAGATTTCAAGTATCGTCGTGTTTTTCAGAGAGAAAAGACTATAAATGTGGAAGATCCCTTGAAGACTCCCTAGACACCGTCACTAATTCAATATTTCAGTATTTCACAGTAGGAAGCATAATAGCTAATCAACATATGTAATAATTTCCCTATTGGGATGAGATGAAACAGTTCTATAAACTGGTTGTCCACATTTTGAGTGCTATATCGGAAAAAAACAAAAAAAATGAAAGAATGAGGGGTTTTAGTAGAAGCATGCAAACATCTATCTGGCTAGTGCAAGCAACTACAGATCAATGGTCAATGTTTCAGTACATTATCCATAAGAAGTTGACAATAAGCCATATGCAAAATCATATTTTCCTGGTATAAATTGCTTATGTTGCTGGTGCAAGCAGGTACTTATCTAGTGATCAGTGTCTGACATCCTATTATGGAGTATAAGATTTCTAATGGATAATCTTATCAAGCAGCTTTCTAATGGGTTTTACAGCTTTTACTAACAACTATAAGAAGTGACTTGCAGACACGTGTATATTATCATATTCAAGTAGTTTGAGTTAGTATTAAAACAACTCTTCTAAATCATGATTGCCAACTTGTGAGGGGAACCAAAAAAACGACGGGGCGCCTTTAGAAAGAGTGTACGGCCCGCACGACTTTTCCCCTATGGATGTGGCAAGCATATTAAGTAAATAGGAAGTAACTGTGGGCGTTAGCCTCTATTTACTAGTCTATAGGAGTCGCCATTCAGTTTAAGAAAACTGACAAAACCCGGTTATCGTGATATGCCTGGAGTACAAACATATTTGACTCACAACGGCCATAGGTTCCCTTGTGATCCCTGGTGTGGAGATCCCTCTGTTAGGTTATGATACATATGAATAAACATAAATCATGCGGAAAAACCATAAAGCCAGGAAACATATTATTTACACATAATCATTTAGCATAATTCAGATGCATACACTTTGTAGCGTGCCCTCCCTAGCTGCGCCCGAACCGAACAAGAACAAGTCTTTTGGACTCCAAGTCTCGTCCCTCCGAAGATAGTCCACAGCACGTCCGGATCCGCCTTAAGATTGACCAACTAGAATCGCCCTTAAGGTACTATATATTTTCGGCTAATAGGGCAAGAATATGGCTGATTCTTCTACTTAAAAATCTTAGCTTTTTATTGTTTGAATACTTGAAATTGTGTCTCATAAATTGTGACCCTAGGCACCTATTTATAGAGTTATGGAAAAGGACTTGGAATCCTATTAGGATACTAATTTATTTAATTATAATCTTACTAGGACTCTAATTAAATAAACTAAATCTTTTAGGATTAGATTTAATCATATGACGAATCCCGAAAGCCTTAGGATTCGAGTAACACACTTCGAGTGATACGCTAGCACCGCACGCAGGCCTTACGGCCCACGCACAGCGCCAGCCCACTCGTCGCAGCCCATGTCGCAGCTCCGCGCGCGCCAAGGCCATTGCTGGGCCTGGCGTGGCTTGGCAGCGTGTGTTTGGGCGCTTGGGCTTGCTGGGCGTAGGCCTGGCTTCGTGCTGGGCCTTCGTCTAGCAAGTCTCGTCCGATGCTAATTCGTACGACGCGCTTCCGATTAAATTCCCGATTCCGGAATTCATTTCCGATACGAACAATATTTAATATTTTCGATTCCGGAATTAATTTCCGTTTCAAACAAATATTTAATATTTCCGTTTCCGGAATTATTTTCCGATTCCGATAATATTTCCGATTCTGACAATATTTCAGTTTCCGGTAATATTTCCGATTCCGGCAATATTTCCATTTCCGATAATATTTTCCGATATGTACCATGTTTCCGTTTCCGGCAACATCTACGACTTGGATAATATTTATATTTCCGATACGATCCATATTTCCGTTTCCGGAAATATCATCGTTTCCGGAGTATTCATTTCTTGCCTTTGACGATCTCAGCTCCCACTGAAACCAAGATCCGTCGATTCCGAATATCCATAGATGGAGTATTTAATTCCATTGAATACTTGATCCGTTTACGTACTATTTGTGTGACCCTACGGGTTCAGTCAAGAGTAAGCTGTGGATTAATATCATTAATTCCACTTGAACTGAAGCGGCCTCTAGCTAGGCATTCAGCTCACTTGATCTCACTGAATTATTAACTTGTTAATTATTAATGAACTGCATTTATTAGACTTAACATTAAATGCATACTTGGACCAAGGGCATTATTTCCTTCAGTCTCCCACTTGTCCTTAGGGACAAGTGTGCATTTCCTAATTCCTTTGTCGCTCGATGCTTGCTCTTGAACATAAGGTAAGAGTTGTCATCCTTATTACGTCCAGAGGTGTTTCTCGGTTTCAGAGTTCAACTGATCAAATAAACAGATAATCATAACCTATGATTCATCCGAGCACGACCATGCATTTTACAGTTTCTAGCTCTCCGAGTGGCCTTGTACAACTTTTAAGCATCTCATCCCGATTTATGGGAGGACAATCCCAATCTTGCGATCTTGAGATTAGACTTCGTTTGATAGGTGATTACCTGAGCGTTGCCTTTATAGCCTCCTTTTACGGTGCGACGGTTGGTCAACGTCAAAGTAACCAGTTCTCAAACAAGTAATCTCAAATCACTCAGGTATTGAGGATTTAGTGTCTAATAATTTTAATGAAATTTACTTATGACAGATTTTCATCTCTTACAGTAAAGTTTCATAGGTCTGTCCGATACTAGGCTTTCCAAAGTAAGTATCTATGCAAATGATTATGACATTGCCATGTCCACATAGTTCAAGAAACAGAACTACTAGTCATCTTGCATTCTAGTCGTCTAACGTTTTCTATGCGTCCATCTTTATAGAAAACTCCGACCAGGGACCATTTTCAACTTTTGACCTTCAAGTTCACTTGATAGACATTTCTTAGTCACAAGACTGGTCCTGACAGTCTATCTTGAATATATCGTCAAATTGAAGGGACTCATCATTTAATACTAAACCAAGATTAAAAGGAATATGAAAATACATTTCATATATGATAAATGCTCAACCCCAATGTTTTACAACCATGGGCCTCGAACCCATCTTTAAAACAATTAGTGGAATTCAAAACTATGCTTGATTTCCAGTGCCACAATGTGAGTGTTGTTTCTCACTTGTTACATAGGTTTAGTTATCATGCTTTGCCAATCTTAATATCCTTTTCATCGAATAATATTCGAGATATGATGAAAAGATCTTTCGAGTTTGTTTATTATGTGATCTAGTCTTTCTTACTACAATAGTGGTTCTACGCATTTCTCAATGAAGAACCATCAAGTCAGCAGACGTCTTTCTTGCTTCAAGAGTGGTTCTACGCATTTTGCAATGAAGAACCATCAATCCAGCAGATAGGTGATCTACCCAAGTTCAGTGAAGAACTTTAAACAACCCTATTTTATTGCTTCTTAGGCAATAAGTACTTTTACTTCAACTGTTTAGGTTGCTAGTGATGCTTTGTTTGGATTTACTTATCCAAGCAGTTCACAGATATGTGGAAGACTTTCCAGATGTATCTTAGAACATAGAAATTAATATTTAATTTCCCATGCAACAACTCATGGTCTCCAATCCATGTTGCCATTTCAAAACACGATGCTCTATAGCTCGTCCTTGCCAATGGTTAACTCCAAAGGGATCTTTCTTGATCCTTTGCCAGTGTTTATGCGTGTAGCATCAATTTTTAGCGTATCTTTATTTCCTTGAATCAAGAACTATTCCTATGTACCTTTTCAAGTACCATAAGTTTTTCTTGATCTCAATCTAGTTCACTTAGATCAATAGAGATTGGTATATGTTCGTCATGCCTAAAGTCATACGATACATTTTTGGCGATCCTTATATTATATCATACATGATAAATTCTTTTGCAGAATAATTCCCAATTGAATTCTATTCATGTAACTTTAGCTTATTCAATTTCAGTAGATACTGAATCCAGCTAAATTCTTTGACATATAATATAGGTTAAGAATCTCACTTAGATCATTTGATGTTTAACTTAGTAAATGCTTATACATAGTTCAAACTTTCATTACTTAGATTTATTCACATGGGTCGAATATCTCTAATGGAGTATTTCGTGTTTGATTTAGTAAATGTCTTTACTTAATCCAAAACAATAACATAAGATCTTTGTAAATAGATCTTAATACCCAGTATGTACTAAGTTTTGCCTTGGTCCATCATTGATGAATAATTTCCAAATCTAAGTCATCAGCATTTGAATGTTATTTCACAATAGAGAGACATGTGTGTGATACACATAGGACCAATTAAGTTTTATGTACTCCCACTAAACTTCTTATATATCTATAAGAATCATGTACATTTTATGAAACTAAAATACTTATTAGCTTCACTAAAATACAATTCCAATTCCCAATTGCTTGCTTAAATCTGTACTCTAGATTTCATAGGCTAGCTTTCTTTTCAAGTAATTATTTGGATCCACAAATCCTACGACATACCATGTACATAGTTTTCTTCCAACATTTGGTTGAGGAATACGTTTTGTCATCCAATTGCCATATGTACCAATATGCAATCATTGCTTGAAATATAGACTTAAGCATTACGATTATGCATGAGGTTTCAACACAATCCACGCCGTGAATTTTCTTGTAGCCTTTAGCAATTAATCTAGCTTTGTGTGTGAACACAATTTAATGTTTGATGGTTTTTATCCTTAAAACAAACTTGCAACCAATAGGTGTGAAACTATTCTTGCAAATCAACAAAATTTCAATTTTGTCATCAAAACATTGAGCATGTTTTATGGCCTCTAACCATTTAGGAAATCTGGGTTTCGTCATAGCTTTCTTACAGGTCACAAACTCATTAATTTACATGATAATAGTTTGACTGCAATTTGTAGGCTTCTTCACTATCTAATAGAAGAATCTCATAGTTTCATTGACCTGAACTCTATGTTTCTTCACTATCTAATAGAAGAATCTCATAGTTTCAGTGAACTCTATGCCTACTTAGGTATATAACATCAAACAATAGAATATCAATAGCCACTTGAAAGTCTTTTGAATATTCTGTTCTCCTTGAAGCACTTGTAAAGTCTTCTAAGAGATGTCTATTCTTTAAAGTCACTTCTAAAGTCCTTAAAGAATAAGTTCGGATTTTCTGAAGCACTTCGAAAAGCCTTCGGAATGTCCGTTTATGTTTGTTGTTCGCCTCGAAGACTTTCGAGGTCTATTTTCTCCACACTATTTCGAGCAAACGAACATTATGTTCTCAAAAATTCGTGGCAGAAACAATACCCTTGTGTCTCATTTAAATAAATCACAATGAAACATATATCTATACTTGGGCCTCAGTTTGTCGAATGACAAACACTAAGCTCCCACTGAGTTTAGCAACTCTTTAAATATAATTGAAAAAGTATTCTGAAATTATTTTTCAATAGCTTTGACGAATTTGGTTCAGTTTGGTGGTAGTTGAGCATTTTGTTTAGAAATTATAGGAAAAGTCTTTATGATTCATCATTGATCGAATCAAGTACTTAATTGACTTCGATCATTCCAACGTAGATATTGCATATCTTATGGAGCTAGATCGTGAAATTAAACACACAATCATTGATGATCATTTTTGTCTCAAGTAATCATCAACATGATCTAACCTAGATCTTTATGATTTCTTGCCAAGTGGATTTTATACTTCTGAATCTTTGAACTAGCCAAACGGATTCAAACTTATATCACTTTGAGTAAATAAATCCATATTAACTCAAATCTAGGTGCAATAATAAAGTCATAAAATCTTTCTTTAGCTTTGAACTCTATTGTCTAGGTGTTCTAACAATAGTTCATATCCTTTGTTACTTTCAACAAATAAGACTAGCTTGTTTTGAATGATCTAGAAATCAATCAACTTTCAAAAGTCCATCAAAATAGAGCTCTTTGAATGTTAACTTGTTGATATGGTCTAAGCAACAATGCCAAAGATTAGTGGAACTCAAATCAAGGGGTTGATTTGAACCTAGTAAAGTTTTTATTGTTAAAGAGTTGTTTGTTTTAATCAAGCATATTGACTCAACCCGTAAATGACCATTTTATTCAAATAAAACAAACGTTGTTCTTCTGAATGTGAGTCTTTCTGTGTTTGAAAACAGAAATGTAGGTATGATGATTGTGGAACAAAATAGCCATTAAGTTCCAGCCTTTGAAAGGACTTAAAACAAACTAGATGACCCTACAACTAATGTAGCATTGCCATGCTTCATTTCCCACTTGTAGGTCATCAGTGTATCCTAGCTTCCATTGTTTGAGTTATTACCGAAGTAAGAACCTCAAGCGGTATATGATACCAAGGAAGTTTGATTGCTAGGTCACTTCTCTTTAAACATAAACTTTATAGGTAGAAACGGAATTGTAAATTCCTTTCATTTGTTCCTTGTTTTCCTATTTCTTGTACCCTTTCTTATAGTCTTAAGAATTGAATTCTCTAGTGTTGACTTTTATACTTTGTTAGACATGTCCAATGTCATTCCAAAGTTCTTACCATTTTATGTTGAATATTTTTGTTTCAACTAGATGATCTTACCAGAAGCTTCTAAAGTTCTCTAAGATCGATCTATTCGAATGTCTAGGGTCTAGACTCATTCGAGAATTAAATGGAAAAATATTTTAGGTTGTTAACCATTGGTAAAGCTGAGCGTTTTAAACTCAATGCTTTATGATCCCAAAACTACAATGTATTTTAAATTCACAAGCACCAATCGGTTTGCCATTCGACTTTGATACTCGAAAACAACCATAAAAGTCACTAAAAGAAACGTACATTTAAATTGCTCATTTTCTCTCATTTCCGTGAATCGTTCTTGGATTCACTACCAATCGAGGAAATTTACTGTTACCTTTCTAAAAGGGTTTACTACAGTGCAAGATATTTAATTATAAACAATAATTAAAACATACATTGAAGCATGCAAAGTCTAAACATTTATCATGAATAATAACTTGAATATTAAAGCAATCATGCAATTCAAACAAGTCATTAGCATTTTATTCGAATTTATTGTTCCGGCAGGTGTGAATAAAATGATTCCAAGACCCTAAAATCATGGAAGAATTAAGCATATTATGTATTTTGACTCAATTCTAAAATATTTTAGGTAAGCAAAAGCCTTTTGCTAATAGTCTAGAAACTACTCTTGGTTGATAGGTACGTCTAAGAACTTATTAGGAAAACCTATCGAATTTGCCACGACATAAAAGGACTCCTTACTTATATCGTTGAGTTTCACCAAAACTAACATGCACTCACAATTATTTGTGTACCTTACCCCTTTAGGATCAATAAGTAACACCTCGCTGAGCGTAAAACTATTACTAGATTGATGTAAAGGTTATCCAAGTAAGTGTTATTTTGGCATGGCACTCAATTTTTAAGTTTGGAACTTAAGACTCTTACTATGTTGGTTAGATTTTAAGTGAACTAAAATCCTTAATCATGCAACATAATCAAGCCACAATCTCATGCATATTTAAGACATATTTAAAATCAATAAATAACTTAAAGCATGCATAAGATAAATGTGATCTAGTATGGCCCGACTTCATCTTGAAGCTTCATCTTGAAGCTTCAACTTCAAAGTCCGTCTTGAAAATGGATTGGAAACTTCGTCTTTGAATTTCACCGTGGGAGGCTCCATTTTCTTCAAATAGGATCAGCTATAATTAAACTAATTACAACTATTTGATGGTACGCAGACCATATTTGAATTGAAAAACAAACTTGGTGCATTAGACCAATTACATTCAAATTAATGGTACGCAGACCATATTTTCTATCCTATTTGGGCCATACTAGTCACTTCATAACCTGCAAAACAGTACATATACAATATATACCATTCACCCATTCATTATCATGAATGGCCCACATAGTTGGTTAGTAAAAACACATTGTATGCATCACATAAATATTTGCAGCAATTAATCAAGGGCACCAATAATCTACCAATTATTCAGTCCTTATTAATTCTAATCAATTTGTTTAACCTAAAAGGATTTGTAGACCTAATCAAGAGTTTATGACTAAAATTTCTCCCACTTAAACCAATAAATTCATATGCTTTACTAATTTTAAACATAAAAATGTATTTCTAGTCTAACCGGAAACATACAAATTTAATTAAAATTTAAAGCTCATATAAATTTATAATTGAATCCATTTTATTTAATTTATTTTCAGTTGATTTAAATGGATTTAAATTAATTCAAGGTTTAATTTTAGTAAAATAATTAGTATAAATTAAAATTTATAATAATTATAATATTCAAAATTAAATCCGAGAAAACAATTTAAATTATTAATTTTAAAATTAATTAAAATTATTTCCGAACTGAAAATTCCAAATTAAAATTAAGACGAACCAATCGGGTCAAGACAAGGCCATGGGCTTGCGCCCATACCTCGTCAAGTCCAACAAGCAACAAACCCCTTGTCACTCGATTGATCGTACCGCAAAGCCCAAGCAACAACGCACCAATGCGTCAGGCCCAGCGAGCCACGCTTGCGCGCAGCCCACTCGCCTATCGCCTTGGCGCGCTGCTGGGCATGGCTTGCTGGACAGCTCGTCGCTGCCTTGGCTCATGCCTTGGCGTGCTGCTGGGCGAGGCAACGCATGTGTGGCGCAGCATCCATCGCTGCCCACGCGTGCTTGCTTTGCTCGCTGCACTTGCTCGCCCGTTGCCCCATCGCCCACACGCGTAGCACACACCCCTTAGGCACATTGCCTTGTGCATGCCACGCTCGTTGCTCGCTGCATTCGTACCGCACGGGCGACGAGCTCCCTTGCTCGTCGTCTCGTGCCCGCACTATACAACACCCCTTAAGGGTAACACGTAGCTTCCATTGCTTTGTGCGTGCAACATTTATGGGCGTTTTCATAAAAATTTAAAATTTTTAATTTAAAATTAATGACAAATTAATAAATCATATTAATTTCATAATTTTTAGGGCCGAAAAATCGAAAATTTATTAATCAATTAATTTCCGATTAACATGGATTCAAATCTAGGTCATAAAAATTTAAAATTTAACATAAATTAACGATTTTTATGGTGGATTTTGATCATGGATACCTAATTAAATTATTAATTAATGATGGAAAAACAAATCAATTCTAAATTATTCGAATTTCAACAAATTAATCATAATTACAAATTAGGTTGTACAATTAACAAGTCTAGACATTCATAATTGTTAAACATATACTGTAGGTCAATCAAAAACTCAAGATTTATCAACAAGAATCGCAAATATTCAATTTAACATCTTAAATTTACAAACTTTTGCGTTCGAAAAACTTAAACCTCCGAAAAGTCATAGTTAGGCTTCGAATTTGGGAATTCTGGGTTCGGCCAAAAATTAAAATTTTTGTCGAAATTTTAGAATGCCTTTTACATGCGGAATTGACACAAAAATCACTCGATTTGGTTGATTAACGAATACTCTGCAGAAAAAACTGCGTACATATAATTAAATAAACGCAATTTGCAATTAATTACGAAAAATAATCACCCCTTTAATTCTTTGCAAATTTGTAAAATTTAACCATGTTCATGCAATTTAGATTATGAAAATAATAAGAGGCTCTGATACCACTGTTAGGTTATGATACATATGAATAAACATAAAT
This sequence comes from Spinacia oleracea, assembly GCF_020520425.1. Lineage (NCBI taxonomy): Eukaryota > Viridiplantae > Streptophyta > Magnoliopsida > Caryophyllales > Amaranthaceae > Spinacia > Spinacia oleracea. The sequence continues at coordinate 46,071,997 of NC_079488.1, forward strand.
CATGCGGAAAAACCATAAAGCGATGAAACATATTATTTACACATAATCATTTAGCATAATTAAGATGCATACACTTTGTAGCGTGCCCTCCCTAGCTGCGCCCGAACCGAACAAGAACAAGTCTTTAGGACTCCAAGTGTCGTCCCTCCCTAGATAGTCCACTTCAGGTCCGGATCCGCCTTAAGATTGACCAACTAGAATCGCCCTTAAGGTACTATATATTTTCGGCTAATAGGGCAAGAATATGGCTGATTTTTCTACTTAAAAATCTTAGCTTTTTATTGTTTGAATACTTGAAATTGTGTCTCATAAATTGTGACCCTAGGCACCTATTTATAGAGTTATGGAAAAGGACTTGGAATCCTATTAGGATACTAATTTATTTAACGGATTTTTCATGAAATACCCCCGAATTTTGGCGTAATTCACCAAATGCCCCTCGACTTTCAGAAATTCACCAAATGCCCCTCACAAATGACTTAATACCCAAAATACCCTTACTAATGATGCGCCGTTAGTCCTCCGTTAACCTAATTTTCAAATTCACCAAATACCTCTATTTTAATACTTATTTCACCAAATACCCTTATTCAGAAACTTAATTCACCAAATACCAATAACTTAAAATTACTCATTTTGATGCTCAACGACTAGTTTTTGTGTTTGAAAATTAGCCGTTGCTTATTGTTTGCTTATAAATACTCTTTTTCTGACGATTTATTGTAGTTTTCCTATTATTTTGTTAATTTCATATCATTTTTGTCATGAGTTTTCTTTCAAAATCATCATCCACACCCAATGAGTCCACATATGTAAGAGTCCCAAATAAATTTTGTTATCATGGGAGAAAATTTGACATCCGAATATCTGATACAACACTCAATCTGAAGCTCCGGTACAACACTAAAACAGAAAACACTCCTAAAAACACCTCAAAACGTCGCAACTCTTCAAGAAAATAGCTACTTCTTTTGTACCTTATTCTTTATGTGACCAATTAATTATATTTACCACGCAACACTACTACAAAATAGGGCTATAGCAACGCCTTTTTAGATAACAGTTTTCCTGGCGTTGCTATATCATAGCTATTGCAACAATTAAATAATTATTAATTTTATTAGACTTTGACTTTGGGAAAACGTTGCTATAAAAAAGCTATTGCAACACTTATATATTATGACTATTTTATTTCAACAGTTTTTAGTTTTTTAATATTTTAATGAGATATTTCAACGGTTTTTTGTCAAATATCTAAAACATGTTAAAAATTAAAAATAAAATAAAAAAAGAAATAGGTTTATTTCATAAGGGCGCGTTTATTTTGGGTTTCCCTCTCACTGCTTTTCACGGTTTTGTTAGGGTTTTGTTAGAGGCCTCTGTGTTCCTGGTTCTCTTTCGCCTTCCTCCTCATCGTTCCTTGAAGCAACAGATTTTATCTTCCATCATCGTTCCTTTGAAGCAACAGATTACGGCTCTAGATTGGAGATATAGAAAGTGACGAAATCCAGTTCTGAATTTGCGCGAAGAACCACGTTAGTTTGTATTTATTTCTTTGAATTTGCTCTTAAATTTCATAATTTTGCGATTTAAGTTTTCAACCGATTATATTGGAATTTTGTTGTGTTGTTCCGAGTTCTAAATTAGGGTTCTTAATTAGGGAATTCGGTTAATTGGGGAATTTGGATGATTGGGGAATTTGGTTGATTTTATTCATGGTGTATTTGTTGATTTCAATGGTTATTTTGGCTTATTTATTAAGTTTGAATCAGTTGGTTGCTCGGTGATGATGCTATACTATTAGGTTTTTTTCTCGTTCTGCTCTGTGCTATTCTGCTACCCTGTTCTATACTGCTGCTGTTATACTTACTGCTACTCGTTTTCAACTTTATAATATACAAGGAAATATATGGTAAAATGTTTTGTAAATTTGACCCATGTAGAGAGTATGTTAGGGAGGGAATGTGATGTTGAATATATATGTATAAAGTTGTATTGAGTTTTGAAGTGTTCACTTGTGAGAGAATCAAGAACTACGAAAGCTTGAATACTGGTTACATTTTCTATCTTTCTAATTGTAGTCTTTTTTAATTGAAAATGGATATGTTTTTTTGTTTTGCATGTTTTAGGCTGCATTTTTGTCAGCTTTGGCTGGTATTGAGGTTCAGAAGCTGCTGCTAGAGCAGCCATGGCAACTGTATATGACATGGATGGTGTAACAAGTAGGGGCAGTGGTCAGTTGCAGGCCTATTCGATAAAAGTGCAAAGTATTGTCTACCTTCTGGCTTCTTATTGTTAATTTAGAATCGTGGAAATCAGGTCACTCATGGGCCATGGGCTAGGCATTTCAGATTTAAGAAAAAAAGTTGTCATTTTATTGAACTGGTGGTAATACAACTACTAGGTGTGACAGCTTATTTGTATATGTATATAAGCAACACTATCATAGTCTCCCCAGTAGGCATTGTTTATACATCTTTTACGGCTATCTTATTAGATTCTCTTGCTTTTGTCTCCCAGGAAGGAATTACTGATCATCTGTCAATTTTGGTCTTACATATTAGTAAGTGATGCGTTGTGGTTCTTAATGTTTCTTGCAGTTGTCATGTTATAGTTTTTCTTATTTTTCTGTCTATAATTCTTCGGTTTCGATTCTACATATTTTTTAGGGCATCATAGTTAGTTAAAGTGTAATCTTGACCCTACGTAAAGTTAGTATTACTACCTCGTTTTGTTTTTTTTTTGTTTTACTCACCGTGCGTGGGTGTAAGATAAAGTAGGAGAGAGTGGAAAAAGTTGGGTATGTAAAAAGAATGTGGATAGGTGTAAGAATAAGTAGGAGAGTGTGGAAAGTTGTAATATGTGGGGCAAGAGGGAGAAGATGGATATACCAAAACTGGAATAAAGTAAAGTGAGTAGAACAAAAAAAACAACCATTTAGTGGAAAATGAGTAGAACAAAAGAAAACGGAGGTAGAACTATAGTAAGCATTCACCTATCATCAATTACAATGGCTAAAAGAAGCTACAGTTTCAGTAATCTCGTTGCTTATTTGGTATCACTTGTAAGATAATTACACTGTGACATTGTGCTAGCTGAGGTAGTATATGTACTATGTGGCTTTTGTTTTTTGTTTATTGTGTGCTGTGTTGGTCATTGTGCTGCCGTTCTCAGCTGTAACAGTGTGTGCTTCACTTATTTGATATCCAGATCCTGCTGTTGAATCCAGTGGTGGTTCTGTAGCTTGTACACCAGAAGAAGCTCGTGCAGAGGCAGAGTCCCTGCTCAAACTGGAGGAGGACGAGTTTTTAAAGTCCATAGCAATCATTATCGAAGCTAAGGTTGGTACTTGGTTAGGCATGAATTTGTTCTAAATTCTAATTTCTTTTCCAGGGAATGACTTTATTGTTATTGGATTTCTTTATAGATGAAAGAGATCCAAGATAAGATTGATCGTTTTGAAGAAAAGGATTTGCAGTTGGAAAGGGAATGGCACCAGTTACGTCAAATGCAGCATCAGCTTCACCTAGATAAGCTCACTCTTTTATTTCACAAGACTTCTGCGCCTAAATCGGTAGAAAATTTTCAGATGGAAATGTCAGAACAAAATTTCCTACATCTAGTTAGTTCAACCATAATGTGTAGCTGTGATGTTTTAACCAGGCTTCTCTATTTCTTGCTGCTTGCCTGCTTCTATAAACATGAAAATTCCATGAAAATTCTGATGATATGTTTTCTGTTTATTACAAAAAATTCATATCGTTTTCCTTATTTTTTATTTAAAATTTATGAAAACAGGATGACTATCTTACGGATGTCAAAGTTGTCTACATTTCCAAAAGAGAGGAGAAAAAAAAAAGTAAAGGAGATAATAACCGACAAGGTGAAAGACAAAGGTACGTACATGAGTATCGAGATGAGTTTAATGAAGATCATGGATCTAATGATGAAGATTAAGATCTTTCCGACAAGTGGAAAGAGATGAATTTTGCATTGGAGTCCTCTAAGGTATTATTGGAAGATTTATGCCCTTTTTTCTATAGGTGTTATGCTAGAAGTTTTCTAAGATAGTTTTTATTTTCTATTGTTGGTGTCTCTTTACTGTTTCCTTTTTTGTTTCTTCCTTTTCTTTTTGTTTTTGTTATTGAAGCATGCTGGGTAAAAACATACTTTCTTCTCAATTGTGTGAGGAAATTTTCTGCTTAGGCATTGTGAGTATATAAGTAGTTGTATGCATGTGTATCAGTGTATGTATCTTGTCTAATTTTCTACCCTGATCCGTTCAGCTTGCCTGTAAGTTGTAACTTCATGCTGCAAAACTCTTTACAAGTTCAAGAAGATGACAGTTTGTTGTAAGAAGTCAATTTATGTCCATCATTCCTCTCTCTTATAGGTAAAAGGAATTTTCTTTGTCCAAGATAATTATATACAAAAACTTTGCAGGGAGAAATCTGGAATAAGGTGCTTAGAGTAGGATGAAGTTGAAAAGAACGCTGTTAATTATTTTGATTTTGGAATCTATGCTCAGCTTTTACCTTAAGCCACAAATGATGTTATTGGTTTTTTATTGTTTAGGTTTATGTAAGTGGATGATCTTTTCACATGTTTCTCCCACTCTGATGTGAATAATTGATAAGTATCTTCTTAGTGAACAATTATAAGTTCCTCTCTCCCTTTTCTATAGCTTTCTATGTTTAGTACTTTCTATTGGCCCTGTCATATTTAAGTTAGTTTTAGCTTTTTGAAGGTCTATGATGCAACAATATTTGAATTTTGATTTCATTATGACTTCTATTTTGATTTTTGTATCTCCATAAACATTGATGTTACATGTTTTCTTTTTTCTCACTGTATTCATCATCCTTTTGACCTTTCGTTCCGGTGATTTCTTGGGTTATTCATTCACTATTCTGCAACATGATGGCAGTGTTGTTTTATTTTAAATTTTGATCCACCTCCATGAATTTTTGAACTATATCTTTTTTCTTATCATGCTTGGAGATGGATACAACAGAGGAAAATATATAAATATGGTGAAACTCCACCCCCGTGCCCCCTTTATTAAGGAAATATATAATTTGTTCTTTATTTTCACGATGTTCCTGTTGATCAATCAGGTGATGAGAAAATCAATGGAAGTTGATGAGGGTTGTGATCAATTGAGACTATATTTGATTTCCAGTACATAAAAGTGTCAAGTACTTTTTCTTTTTTTCTCCTTCAACCGCATGTAGCCATTTTTTCCCCTTATATTGTCTGATCTGCAGATATGAGTATGATTTTAGTTCCGGTTTAACTCAAGTAACTAGATTTCATTGAATGCTTATATACATGTATGTATAATCCACCTACAAATTGTTATGTATGCTATAACTCCCGGCACCCCTGAGTTGAAAAAAAATCAATATTATTGGCTGCCAATAAGAGCTCTTTTACTGTATTTAATTAGTTTATACAGCAGCCAACATGAACTTTTTAGTCAATAGAGATTTGTGTCTACAATTTAAAATCTCGTGCTTTTGAGATGTAGTTAGAGAGTAATCGTGTCTGTACTTTGAAAATCTCTACCTTTGAGATGTAGATCCCAGAGTTAAAATGACAGTTTATAGTACAATAAGTCTACAATTATTTGGGTGTTTCCCATTAATTCTTTTGAGAAAAGTCTGAGGATAATTTTACAATTTACTTGGTCGAAAACTTGCAGATTTGAACTCTGAACCATACAAAGTATTTAGTAACATTCAATACATGGTTAAATTGGACAGAACATTTTATCATCCTGCAGGAACCTTGTTTTGGATGAATATTATATATGTGCATAATTGCATATGCTATGTACCAATCCTGATTTCTGTATATAGTTGAAATAGTCTCCCCTCTATTTTTTGGTGCTACTTGCCAGTACATATATTTTCTGAGTGGCTCAATTCTATACTAAGATTAAGTATTTGTGGATGTAGGCAGTATACGCCATTTTGAGAAGGGCTTGGAGGGTATCATTTTCAAGTTTTGTCAGTTTACGCTAAAGCAGTGGCTGACACCTATGTGTTCCTTTTTTTTCCCCAGTCGTCAACTGTTTTGTGTTATCCATCAGTACCATATTGGCTTCTGTTTGTCTGTGTTGTTGCTTTGCTTCTTGTATAATTGAAGTTGCAGTTTTAGTGCTTGTATCTATAGTTTGATACCATTTGCTTTTCATGACACTTACCTATATTTTTCTACACTTCAGGGTGCTCGGGTGAGAAGCTACAGACCTGATTCTCGTTCTAACAGAGATAAACAGAGAATGATGACACCGACATCAATCTGGATGGGATTAAGCTGCTTGAACATGATTTGACAGTGACCGGAATCACTGCTCATCCTAGGCATAAGATGCAAAAGAAGCCTCACCGGTTAGAGGGGTTTAACTTCTTATTGAGTATCTTAATAGCTGAGAATTATGGTGGTTGCATCTTGGCGCATGCTCCTGGCTCAGGAAAGACTTTTATGATTATCAGCTTCATGTAGAGTTTTCTTTCCTAGTATCCAAATGCTAGGCCACTGGTAGTTTCAGGACACTCCCTTACAAGATTTCTATTCCAAGAAAGCTGAGAATAGGTTTCAACAAAGTCCTTGGACAGTGGGTAGAGAAGAGGAGCATACTATTTCCTGGGCATAAGCAGTTCTCTACTATTGTCGCTGGTGATAGCTCGTGCATGGCAACTGCTTATTGCCAGGAGGTACTGCTGAAGTGCCCTAGCATCTTTTATGTAAACTTTATGTATATAAGATGTTTTTATATCTTGGGGGAACGTGTATACTATGTAAACTAGTATATTCAAAAATTAAAAGCTACTTTGAATATGTGAAGATTTATAAGGTTTATGTCACATACATATTATATAGGTTTTAAAGAATAGAGCTATTGGACCGTGATTGTAGGATTTTTGATTTTGAGGGACGTAGTTTTAGAACCAATATTTATTTATTTATTATTGAGGTAATTGTAATAGATATTATGCTTATGAATTTGAATTGTATACATTTTTTGAACTTATTTGTTATGAAAATCTTATTATACGCAATTTATATTCATTACATATATATATGGATAACTAAATCCATTTGAGAACGTAGCTTTACACTAATTGAAAGCGATCCATATGCTCAATTGAAAGTCTCGCCATAAATTCAAATGAAAGCGTTGCCATAAATTCAATTTGAAGCGTTTCCATAATCATAACTAAAAGTGTGGCTATAAACTCAATAGAAAGTGTTGCCACAGATACAATTGGATATGTTACCATAAGTGTAAGAAAGTGTTGCATTAGTTTTAAGCTTAAACCAACAAAAAGCTAATAAGTGTTGCCTTAATTTGGCAAAAATTGTTGCCTTAAATGTATAAATGTTGGCTTAAGTTGTTGAATAACTGTTGCCATAGGTTAAAAGTGTTGCCTATAAAAAGCGTTACTATAGTTATTTATGGCAACGGTTTATCATAATTGTTGCCTAAATTCGTGAAAGTGTTGCTATAGACTTATAGCAACGCCCCCTATTGGTAACGGTTTTCAAACCGTTGCTATAGGCCTATTACAACAGTTAATTGATCTATGATAACGGTTTATTGCCGTTACTATAAGCCAATTTTGAAATCGAGTTCTTTTCTCACGCCCTCGTAGCAATTCTTTTGATGAACATTTTTTGTGCTACGTACTTTCTTTTTGCTTGGGCACCGAGGCTGCTGCGCCTGACCAGAAATTCAAGCAGCAACTTCAGCGCCCAGCAGTGGGCGTGAGAAATTTTGGCGCCCAGCCAGGGGCGTTGAAAATGCGTCCCTGGCTGGTTCTCGTTTTCTGTTTTCTGTTTATGCGACTTCGATTTGCGTGCTTGCCTAATAACGTCCTTTACGCGTGACAACGTTTGTGGGATTCGTTACAGGCCATCTCGAGCGTCGCTTGTTTTGTGGCGATCGTTCGGGTTTGCGGAACACGTGTTTCGGTATAACTCTTTGGCAAATTAGTCTATGAATGTTTGGGCAATTTTAAGGTCATTGGTTTTCTAGGATAGTTTGTCACACACAATCACATATTTCGCTACACATAACTACATTACAAACATGGATTTGAAAATTAAATATGCCACGTAGTTTATGATAGGCTTCTATGGGTAGTTTATTTGCGCCTGGCTTGGTACCCCTTCTATCGTAGATCCAACACATGCCCCGGTCGAGGTAGTGTCTTCAACAGACGAATTTCGCTCAAGAGGCCAACCCGCAAGTGCAAGCTAAGGGGGCATGCAGGCGAGAGGGACCTAATGGGCGAGCGATTGGGTTCGGGATAGGTGTACTACCTGCACAAGTACCGAGTGGGAAACATGCGCGGCGTATGCACCCCCCTATTGGCGAAAAGGTATCCTTAGTCCCAACTCCCAAGGGAGCCGAGATTCGTTATGATGTTCTACCCGTTCACATTAATACGCTGATTTTCAGGTCGTCCCAACTTGATGGGGAAATAAACGCGGGGTAGGATCGTTTCACCCTTCGGCTATTTTGATTACCTACAAGCACGAGTATTTCCTTCACTATCCCCAGTGGAGTCGCCACTGTGAGGAGGTCGAAAAAGCGCGAGGCTAATGCGTGACCTGTCCCTCGTGGGTGTGACGATTCTTTTTATTCAATCAAGTGTAATTGGATTTCCTGTGAGTATACACTCAATTGACTAGTAATATAGGAGTCGCCATTCAGTTTTTAACGACAATGAGAAAAACTGACAAAACCCGGTTATCGTGACATAAAGGGAGTGCAATTATGTTTGACCACGATGGCCGTAGGTTCCCTTGTGATCCCTGGTGTGGGGATCTCCCAATATACACCCGCAAGGTAGAGATTGAGGGTTCGGGGGACTGTAACTACCGAGAGGAGTAATTTTCTCGTCGATAACTCCAGAGGCAGGATATCCTTACTAGCTCAGCATAAATAATTGAAGGGACATGCGTTAACTATTAAACTAATCTGAATTGATTTTAGCAATATGCAACATATAATACTAATTCGATCGTGATTATCTGATTTAAATAGCATTAAGGGACCTAGCATGATAATCCGATTTCCCAAAAATATTATGTTTGTTAGGCGTGATAGAACAATCATATTAGGTTAGTTTAACAGTTCATAAAAAGGGCGAGGAAAGCAGTTAAATCATCGAAAAGGGACACATTACGACGCACCTTTGAGAGGTGCGTCAGGGTTCTCAGAAAACTAACCACTTTGACTTTGCTATTTCTCATTTTTATTTAACGAACCTCGATTATGGGACAGGATACGTTCTGTTCGATTTATGGATCGATTGCGACAGAACGCGTGAACAGTTTCGCAGCGAGAGGCTTAGGCTAAGGGGTTTAGAGTCAATACTCAGAATATATTATGTGTTGTTGTGTGTTCTTTCACGTCGAAACTAGGGGTCTATTTATAGGGAAGAGTTCGTGGAAAGATAGAATTGCAGAGTTCTAATCCACAAAGAATTAGGAAAATAGACGTACCTAGGTATTTTCAGCGCCCAGGCCTGGGCCCCGAAGATTTCGGCGCCCAGAGCCAGGCGTTAAAAATAGGGTCTGGGCAGTTTTTGTTTAGTCAGATTCGGATTATAAAATCCGTAGAGTTTGAGATTAATTTGAGTCTCTTAGCGCGTATCAATTTGTGACGGAATGCGTCTGGGCCCGTTACGAACTCTAGGCTCGTTAGGATTTAAATTAATACGTAACTCTTATTTCCGAACCCTATTAGGAATAGGATTCTCGCGGTTTTCTATCTCATTTAGGATTTATGTTGGAATGCAACACCTAATTCTGACAGGTTTCTATCTTTTATGATTTGCCACTTTTAGAAGCTACCTTTTACGGCAGTTACTATTTTTAGCAGGTTTCCATAAATAGCAGGTTTCGGGTGAAATGAAATGGGGAATCAAGATTCGTTTATTTTATAGGAGATGCGTTGTCAAGTGGATTTTTTATGCTTTCATCATCGAACCTTTCCCTTGCGGGAATGGGGACAAAAGTAGGTGTCTACAACGAGCGACACCACTAGTCGACGACACTGCCCCACGAGCTCCTCTGGCTCCTCTAATCGACGTCCTGCCTCCTCGACCAGGCCCTCTTCCACCTCGTTTCTTCTCATCCCACCATTCGGGAAAGTCAATCAGCTGATAACAAGTTTCTTCCTCATGACCCTCACGATTGCAATGACCACAAAATCTGTCACTCGCATCTCTCGACCTTGAACGCCATGACACTCTCCGTACCTCTCGTTGCCTTGGCGCGCATGGTCTCGGTATTCATAACCGTCTGGTATGCCTCGTCGAGGCCTGGCAACGGCAATCTTGCTAACAGTTGTGCACGAATGGCTTCATAGTGATCGTCTAGGCCAATTAAGAAATAGTGCAGACGATCTTCATCATGAATGTCCCCCACCTGCTTCGCTATGTTGCACGTGCAACCCCCACATATACACCTTGGAACTCGTGCAAACTGTACGTACTCCTTCCATACCTTCGACAAGCGGCCATAGAAATCCATGACGCCCTCAGACGTGCCCTGCTTGCAGCCACTCAGAGCCATCTTAATATGGCAGACCCTAGTGCCCGACACGACCACTACAACAATTTACTAATCTAGTGGCATTTATCTAGCGGCATTTACTATAAATGCCACTAAAATACGTCTTTAGGCGGCATATCTAGTGGCATTTTTTGAATATGCCAGTAAAAGCCCAAATTTCCTTCGGCGGTGCATTGACCCACTGGGCGCGCTTAATTGGGCAATGTTTCTTTCATTCGCTTTTCGATTTTTCCTAACCCAAAAGAAACACTCATCTGAAAGACTTACACAACTCTAAAACTAGAACTCAAACCCTAGCCCCCAACATTTTCTCTCTCATCTACAATTCTTAAAATTATTGATTCAATTATCTGCACAATAGCTTCCAAACTCTTTCTCACTACAAAACTGGAGATTCTTGCTAAAGCATAGAAGAATTACAGTGGAGTTTGAGGCGGTGGATGCAGCGGTTGCGACGACATCAAGGGTTTGATTGGTGAGCGTTAGTAGACCTTCTTCGATCTTGATGGGTAAGTCGAATTTGTTGACGAATAATCAAAATTCAATTAATTTTCTTTGTTTATTTGACAAGAGATAAAGTTTATAAAGGTTTGATTTTTACAATTTGTAAGCTTTTAAATTTTTAGATGGTAATTTTTCTAAATGTCTAATGCTTGAATTACGTCAATTTTTCTTTGTCCAGTTTGCATTTTATAGTCTCTGACCTTCCTGCCTTTTTATTTTTACGCTTGTAGATGTTCTTATTTTTAGTATTGTTAGTATAGGCTAAATTAAGAAATTTAATTGGTGATGCATTAGAGATCGCTACTTTGTGCAGGTATGCAATGTCGTTGAAAGGTTGATTGTTGGCTGGTTCTTAAGGTACTAAGTGTGAGTGGTTTTTCGATCTTGATTAATTCGCATTTAGCTATTTGTTTAGATTGTCAGATTGTTGTTGTCATAATTGTTTTTGGGCGAAAGAAGCATTTATGTAAACATGGACTCTTGTTAAGAAAGTGTTAATTAATGTTGTTGATCCAAGAAGGTGGCTACGCAAGTGTCCACTGTGTTTTGACTTGAGGGAGAGAAAACATAAGAAGCATGGTAACTAGAGATTACTGCTTTTTAATATAAATTACTCCGTAGTATGACTAGAAATCTTGGTCTTTTTTTTAATCTTTAACTTTTTAACTTTCCCAACTTTCTCCTTCAGCAAATTGAATTACAATACATTGAGTTTGCTAGTATAATAAGAATCAAAGAAATGAAGGGGGAGGAATGATCTACTTCTAAGTGCAATGTAAATCGACACACTATGTTATTTCCACTCCCATGGGGGTTTCCTAATGTGTATCAAATGTAAATATGAACTATATTAGCACAGGTTGTTTTTAGTTTACTTTGAATCCAAAACACATAAGTAGTATGTAGGTTGATGATGATGAACATATGAAACTTAGACTATTAGTGTGTTTGCTACGAACCACACCTTCAAAATATAACAAATATTTTAAATCTAAGTCTGAGTTTGTGCCTAGGGACCAATGGCTTTGGCTGGTATCATAGTTTTGTTTATAATAACTTATTTACCTCGCCTCTCCTCTATGTGATATTTTGATTTTATGTATACATAGGAACAATCGGAGAAAACTTGAAAGAGTCTTGAACTACAAGTTTGGCGCATACTGGTGGACCGAAAAGCTTTGCGTTTTATGTTCATGGAGAGGTATGTCATAGTATATCTTGCGTTGTTATCACTTCATTTTGAAAATAGGGATGAGTTTGAGCTAACTGATACGTGAGAAAAGATGTTGAATTGAACATTTTGCAGAAACGTGACATTTGGAGTTGGTGGCATGCCATTTTTGGGCATGGGTAGTGACGTCTATATATGCTTGTTGCTTTAATATTCATTTCATGTTAAGAAAATCGAATTAATGACAAATATATATATATATATATATATATATATATATATATATATATATATATATATATATATATATATATATATATATATATATATATATATATCTATGTTACCAGACTGGTTGATTTTGTTTTAGGTAATAAGTTTTAGTAATAAGCATGCATTCTGTTTTAGTTGATTTTTAAATTTCATTTTATAATCTTATTAGAATAGAACACTGGTTGATTATTTGTTGGTATTTGTTAAATGTTTAATAAGACCTGATAAATAACAAGTCATTACTTATGGGATGAAAGAATCCAATGTTTAGAGTCTGGACTCAAAAGAATGCAAGGAAGGTTGACAAGAAAAGTTGACACAATCAGAGGACAACGAGAATCTCTAGCTTATGAAAGAAGAGTTCAAAATGTTACAAGGCATTGTTGCTAGGTAGATGAATTCTTTATGTCAATGCTCCGTGAAAAGGTATAATTTATAATTTATATTTGAATTATTATTTTTCATTTTGCCATTATATTGTTTTATAATAGGATGTTTACCTTTTCAGGTTATTTTTTGTATATTACTTCGTATTTTGAAGTTCAATGCTGATTTCCCCTTATTTTGGAAGTATGAAGATCGAGCACAACTAGCCTACGAAATAGAGTATTTGGACGTGTAGTTAGTTTTAAAGAAGTACGAAGTATGAAGTTGAAGTTCAATAACAAATGTAATGAGTTGATTTGGTACCTTGAATGATGATGTAACTACAATTATTCGTATCTATGAAATATATAATTATTTTCTTAACATTATTAGTTGTTTGGGAAGTGAAATATGATTATCTCAACGTATTATTGAAGAAATGGTTATGAAATAAATCAAGCAGGAGCATGTGGTATATATTACTACATCCTCTTTTTTTTAATATAAAAAGAGGCTTTTAGCGGCATTTATTTGACCCTTTACAGGCAAATCAAATAAATCCCGCTAGACGTTCTCCCGACATTGGATCTAGCGGCATATAAGTAAAAGCTGCTAAAGATTTTAGTGGCATTTTTAAATGCCGCCTAAGCACAAATAAAATGCCGCTAAAGCCCTGTTTTGTTGTAGTGGACGCAGTACCGCGTCCTCAAATGACTCCACAACTCGTGAGCAATATCAAAGTCTTCCAGATTCGAACGCAAACTCTCGTCTATGGTGTTTGTGATCTAAAACACCACCATCGAATTGACCGCAATCCAATGTTTCATCTTCGTTGCGTCCGTAATGGGTTCCTTCACAGAACCATCAAGAAATCCAAATTTGAATTTTGAAATCATCGAGCGACGAACGGCTTTGGCCCATTCATCGTAGTTCGATGCTCCTCTCAGTTTCACAGGGGTGATAACAATACCGGGGCCGTCGCCTGACCCGAGATAGTAGTCTAGGTCGACGGCGGCGGCGATGACCTTTGGTGGTGCCTCCTCATCGGAACTCATGGTGATACTTAAGGAATTGTTAACTCCAAATCTCAATACTCAACAAGCGAAGAAATTCGCTGTTCTCAATACTCGGCTACACTCTCTCAAATTCTTGCGGAAAAAAATCTAGGGTTTTTAACCTAGGCTCATGATACCATGTCAAATATTGTGTAATCTCGTATCATTCTCATTAATCACACACGTATATATAGTACAACTCAGTTACCTAAACCCTAGGTACACATTAGGTAACATACCATAGTTAGGACTCAACAGAATATTCAAAGAATAATATCTAATATCTTAACATATCTTAAAATTTATGTACATAATTCATTCATCTCCCTACATGTTACTTATCTATGAATTCAGATTTTTTTGAATGTATCTGCAAAGATCTAATGGAGAAAAGACAAGAACCTAATCAAATATATAAAATGAGGACATTTATACACACTACTTATAAAGTTGAAATCACAAGTGGGAAATAAATTTCACTATAGGATTCAAGATTTCAAGTATTTAGTAAAAGATAAAATTGCAAATTTTAAAGACCTCATTTGAACATTTCTATGCCACTAAGTTTCTATAGGATTCAAGATTTCAAGTATCGTCGTGTTTTTCAGAGAGAAAAGACTATAAATGTGGAAGATCCCTTGAAGACTCCCTAGACACCGTCACTAATTCAATATTTCAGTATTTCACAGTAGGAAGCATAATAGCTAATCAACATATGTAATAATTTCCCTATTGGGATGAGATGAAACAGTTCTATAAACTGGTTGTCCACATTTTGAGTGCTATATCGGAAAAAAACAAAAAAAATGAAAGAATGAGGGGTTTTAGTAGAAGCATGCAAACATCTATCTGGCTAGTGCAAGCAACTACAGATCAATGGTCAATGTTTCAGTACATTATCCATAAGAAGTTGACAATAAGCCATATGCAAAATCATATTTTCCTGGTATAAATTGCTTATGTTGCTGGTGCAAGCAGGTACTTATCTAGTGATCAGTGTCTGACATCCTATTATGGAGTATAAGATTTCTAATGGATAATCTTATCAAGCAGCTTTCTAATGGGTTTTACAGCTTTTACTAACAACTATAAGAAGTGACTTGCAGACACGTGTATATTATCATATTCAAGTAGTTTGAGTTAGTATTAAAACAACTCTTCTAAATCATGATTGCCAACTTGTGAGGGGAACCAAAAAAACGACGGGGCGCCTTTAGAAAGAGTGTACGGCCCGCACGACTTTTCCCCTATGGATGTGGCAAGCATATTAAGTAAATAGGAAGTAACTGTGGGCGTTAGCCTCTATTTACTAGTCTATAGGAGTCGCCATTCAGTTTAAGAAAACTGACAAAACCCGGTTATCGTGATATGCCTGGAGTACAAACATATTTGACTCACAACGGCCATAGGTTCCCTTGTGATCCCTGGTGTGGAGATCCCTCTGTTAGGTTATGATACATATGAATAAACATAAATCATGCGGAAAAACCATAAAGCCAGGAAACATATTATTTACACATAATCATTTAGCATAATTCAGATGCATACACTTTGTAGCGTGCCCTCCCTAGCTGCGCCCGAACCGAACAAGAACAAGTCTTTTGGACTCCAAGTCTCGTCCCTCCGAAGATAGTCCACAGCACGTCCGGATCCGCCTTAAGATTGACCAACTAGAATCGCCCTTAAGGTACTATATATTTTCGGCTAATAGGGCAAGAATATGGCTGATTCTTCTACTTAAAAATCTTAGCTTTTTATTGTTTGAATACTTGAAATTGTGTCTCATAAATTGTGACCCTAGGCACCTATTTATAGAGTTATGGAAAAGGACTTGGAATCCTATTAGGATACTAATTTATTTAATTATAATCTTACTAGGACTCTAATTAAATAAACTAAATCTTTTAGGATTAGATTTAATCATATGACGAATCCCGAAAGCCTTAGGATTCGAGTAACACACTTCGAGTGATACGCTAGCACCGCACGCAGGCCTTACGGCCCACGCACAGCGCCAGCCCACTCGTCGCAGCCCATGTCGCAGCTCCGCGCGCGCCAAGGCCATTGTTGGGCCTGGCGTGGCTTGGCAGCGTGTGTTTGGGCGCTTGGGCTTGCTGGGCGTAGGCCTGGCTTCGTGCTGGGCCTTCGTCTAGCAAGTCTCGTCCGATGCTAATTCGTACGACGCGCTTCCGATTAAATTCCCGATTCCGGAATTCATTTCCGATACGAACAATATTTAATATTTTCGATTCCGGAATTAATTTCCGTTTCAAACAAATATTTAATATTTCCGTTTCCGGAATTATTTTCCGATTCCGATAATATTTCCGATTCTGACAATATTTCAGTTTCCGGTAATATTTCCGATTCCGGCAATATTTCCATTTCCGATAATATTTTCCGATATGTACCATGTTTCCGTTTCCGGCAACATCTACGACTTGGATAATATTCATATTTCCGATACGATCCATATTTCCGTTTCCGGAAATATCATCGTTTCCGGAGTATTCATTTCTTGCCTTTGACGATCTCAGCTCCCACTGAAACCAAGATCCGTCGATTCCGAATATCCATAGATGGAGTATTTAATTCCATTGAATACTTGATCCGTTTACGTACTATTTGTGTGACCCTACGGGTTCAGTCAAGAGTAAGCTGTGGATTAATATCATTAATTCCACTTGAACTGAAGCGGCCTCTAGCTAGGCATTCAGCTCACTTGATCTCACTGAATTATTAACTTGTTAATTATTAATGAACTGCATTTATTAGACTTAACATTAAATGCATACTTGGACCAAGGGCATTATTTCCTTCAGTCTCCCACTTGTCCTTAGGGACAAGTGTGCATTTCCTAATTCCTTTGTCGCTCGATGCTTGCTCTTGAACATAAGGTAAGAGTTGTCATCCTTATTACGTCCAGAGGTGTTTCTCGGTTTCAGAGTTCAACTGATCAAATAAACAGATAATCATAACCTATGATTCATCCGAGCACGACCATGCATTTTACAGTTTCTAGCTCTCCGAGTGGCCTTGTACAACTTTTAAGCATCTCATCCCGATTTATGGGAGGACAATCCCAATCTTGCGATCTTGAGATTAGACTTCGTTTGATAGGTGATTACCTGAGCGTTGCCTTTATAGCCTCCTTTTACGGTGCGACGGTTGGTCAACGTCAAAGTAACCAGTTCTCAAACAAGTAATCTCAAATCACTCAGGTATTGAGGATTTAGTGTCTAATAATTTTAATGAAATTTACTTATGACAGATTTTCATCTCTTACAGTAAAGTTTCATAGGTCTGTCCGATACTAGGCTTTCCAAAGTAAGTATCTATGCAAATGATTATGACATTGCCATGTCCACATAGTTCAAGAAACAGAACTACTAGTCATCTTGCATTCTAGTCGTCTAACGTTTTCTATGCGTCCATCTTTATAGAAAACTCCGACCAGGGACCATTTTCAACTTTTGACCTTCAAGTTCACTTGATAGACATTTCTTAGTCACAAGACTGGTCCTGACAGTCTATCTTGAATATATCGTCAAATTGAAGGGACTCATCATTTAATACTAAACCAAGATTAAAAGGAATATGAAAATACATTTCATATATGATAAATGCTCAACCCCAATGTTTTACAACCATGGGCCTCGAACCCATCTTTAAAACAATTAGTGGAATTCAAAACTATGCTTGATTTCCAGTGCCACAATGTGAGTGTTGTTTCTCACTTGTTACATAGGTTTAGTTATCATGCTTTGCCAATCTTAATATCCTTTTCATCGAATAATATTCGAGATATGATGAAAAGATCTTTCGAGTTTGTTTATTATGTGATCTAGTCTTTCTTACTACAATAGTGGTTCTACGCATTTCTCAATGAAGAACCATCAAGTCAGCAGACGTCTTTCTTGCTTCAAGAGTGGTTCTACGCATTTTGCAATGAAGAACCATCAATCCAGCAGATAGGTGATCTACCCAAGTTCAGTGAAGAACTTTAAACAACCCTATTTTATTGCTTCTTAGGCAATAAGTACTTTTACTTCAACTGTTTAGGTTGCTAGTGATGCTTTGTTTGGATTTACTTATCCAAGCAGTTCACAGATATGTGGAAGACTTTCCAGATGTATCTTAGAACATAGAAATTAATATTTAATTTCCCATGCAACAACTCATGGTCTCCAATCCATGTTGCCATTTCAAAACACGATGCTCTATAGCTCGTCCTTGCCAATGGTTAACTCCAAAGGGATCTTTCTTGATCCTTTGCCAGTGTTTATGCGTGTAGCATCAATTTTTAGCGTATCTTTATTTCCTTGAATCAAGAACTATTCCTATGTACCTTTTCAAGTACCATAAGTTTTTCTTGATCTCAATCTAGTTCACTTAGATCAATAGAGATTGGTATATGTTCGTCATGCCTAAAGTCATACGATACATTTTTGGCGATCCTTATATTATATCATACATGATAAATTCTTTTGCAGAATAATTCCCAATTGAATTCTATTCATGTAACTTTAGCTTATTCAATTTCAGTAGATACTGAATCCAGCTAAATTCTTTGACATATAATATAGGTTAAGAATCTCACTTAGATCATTTGATGTTTAACTTAGTAAATGCTTATACATAGTTCAAACTTTCATTACTTAGATTTATTCACATGGGTCGAATATCTCTAATGGAGTATTTCGTGTTTGATTTAGTAAATGTCTTTACTTAATCCAAAACAATAACATAAGATCTTTGTAAATAGATCTTAATACCCAGTATGTACTAAGTTTTGCCTTGGTCCATCATTGATGAATAATTTCCAAATCTAAGTCATCAGCATTTGAATGTTATTTCACAATAGAGAGACATGTGTGTGATACACATAGGACCAATTAAGTTTTATGTACTCCCACTAAACTTCTTATATATCTATAAGAATCATGTACATTTTATGAAACTAAAATACTTATTAGCTTCACTAAAATACAATTCCAATTCCCAATTGCTTGCTTAAATCTGTACTCTAGATTTCATAGGCTAGCTTTCTTTTCAAGTAATTATTTGGATCCACAAATCCTACGACATACCATGTACATAGTTTTCTTCCAACATTTGGTTGAGGAATACGTTTTGTCATCCAATTGCCATATGTACCAATATGCAATCATTGCTTGAAATATAGACTTAAGCATTACGATTATGCATGAGGTTTCAACACAATCCACGCCGTGAATTTTCTTGTAGCCTTTAGCAACTAATCTAGCTTTGTGTGTGAACACAATTTAATGTTTGATGGTTTTTATCCTTAAAACAAACTTGCAACCAATAGGTGTGAAACTATTCTTGCAAATCAACAAAATTTCAATTTTGTCATCAAAACATTGAGCATGTTTTATGGCCTCTAACCATTTAGGAAATCTGGGTTTCGTCATAGCTTTCTTACAGGTCACAAACTCATTAATTTACATGATAATAGTTTGACTGCAATTTGTAGGCTTCTTCACTATCTAATAGAAGAATCTCATAGTTTCATTGACCTGAACTCTATGTTTCTTCACTATCTAATAGAAGAATCTCATAGTTTCAGTGAACTCTATGCCTACTTAGGTATATAACATCAAACAATAGAATATCAATAGCCACTTGAAAGTCTTTTGAATATTCTGTTCTCCTTGAAGCACTTGTAAAGTCTTCTAAGAGATGTCTATTCTTTAAAGTCACTTCTAAAGTCCTTAAAGAATAAGTTCGGATTTTCTGAAGCACTTCGAAAAGCCTTCGGAATGTCCGTTTATGTTTGTTGTTCGCCTCGAAGACTTTCGAGGTCTATTTTCTCCACACTATTTCGAGCAAACGAACATTATGTTCTCAAAAATTCGTGGCAGAAACAATACCCTTGTGTCTCATTTAAATAAATCACAATGAAACATATATCTATACTTGGGCCTCAGTTTGTCGAATGACAAACACTAAGCTCCCACTGAGTTTAGCAACTCTTTAAATATAATTGAAAAAGTATTCTGAAATTATTTTTCAATAGCTTTGACGAATTTGGTTCAGTTTGGTGGTAGTTGAGCATTTTGTTTAGAAATTATAGGAAAAGTCTTTATGATTCATCATTGATCGAATCAAGTACTTAATTGACTTCGATCATTCCAACGTAGATATTGCATATCTTATGGAGCTAGATCGTGAAATTAAACACACAATCATTGATGATCATTTTTGTCTCAAGTAATCATCAACATGATCTAACCTAGATCTTTATGATTTCTTGCCAAGTGGATTTTATACTTCTGAATCTTTGAACTAGCCAAACGGATTCAAACTTATATCACTTTGAGTAAATAAATCCATATTAACTCAAATCTAGGTGCAATAATAAAGTCATAAAATCTTTCTTTAGCTTTGAACTCTATTGTCTAGGTGTTCTAACAATAGTTCATATCCTTTGTTACTTTCAACAAATAAGACTAGCTTGTTTTGAATGATCTAGAAATCAATCAACTTTCAAAAGTCCATCAAAATAGAGCTCTTTGAATGTTAACTTGTTGATATGGTCTAAGCAACAATGCCAAAGATTAGTGGAACTCAAATCAAGGGGTTGATTTGAACCTAGTAAAGTTTTTATTGTTAAAGAGTTGTTTGTTTTAATCAAGCATATTGACTCAACCCGTAAATGACCATTTTATTCAAATAAAACAAACGTTGTTCTTCTGAATGTGAGTCTTTCTGTGTTTGAAAACAGAAATGTAGGTATGATGATTGTGGAACAAAATAGCCATTAAGTTCCAGCCTTTGAAAGGACTTAAAACAAACTAGATGACCCTACAACTAATGTAGCATTGCCATGCTTCATTTCCCACTTGTAGGTCATCAGTGTATCCTAGCTTCCATTGTTTGAGTTATTACCGAAGTAAGAACCTCAAGCGGTATATGATACCAAGGAAGTTTGATTGCTAGGTCACTTCTCTTTAAACATAAACTTTATAGGTAGAAACGGAATTGTAAATTCCTTTCATTTGTTCCTTGTTTTCCTATTTCTTGTACCCTTTCTTATAGTCTTAAGAATTGAATTCTCTAGTGTTGACTTTTATACTTTGTTAGACATGTCCAATGTCATTCCAAAGTTCTTACCATTTTATGTTGAATATTTTTGTTTCAACTAGATGATCTTACCAGAAGCTTCTAAAGTTCTCTAAGATCGATCTATTCGAATGTCTAGGGTCTAGACTCATTCGAGAATTAAATGGAAAAATATTTTAGGTTGTTAACCATTGGTAAAGCTGAGCGTTTTAAACTCAATGCTTTATGATCCCAAAACTACAATGTATTTTAAATTCACAAGCACCAATCGGTTTGCCATTCGACTTTGATACTCGAAAACAACCATAAAAGTCACTAAAAGAAACGTACATTTAAATTGCTCATTTTCTCTCATTTCCGTGAATCGTTCTTGGATTCACTACCAATCGAGGAAATTTACTGTTACCTTTCTAAAAGGGTTTACTACAGTGCAAGATATTTAATTATAAACAATAATTAAAACATACATTGAAGCATGCAAAGTCTAAACATTTATCATGAATAATAACTTGAATATTAAAGCAATCATGCAATTCAAACAAGTCATTAGCATTTTATTCGAATTTATTGTTCCGGCAGGTGTGAATAAAATGATTCCAAGACCCTAAAATCATGGAAGAATTAAGCATATTATGTATTTTGACTCAATTCTAAAATATTTTAGGTAAGCAAAAGCCTTTTGCTAATAGTCTAGAAACTACTCTTGGTTGATAGGTACGTCTAAGAACTTATTAGGAAAACCTATCGAATTTGCCACGACATAAAAGGACTCCTTACTTATATCGTTGAGTTTCACCAAAACTAACATGCACTCACAATTATTTGTGTACCTTACCCCTTTAGGATCAATAAGTAACACCTCGCTGAGCGTAAAACTATTACTAGATTGATGTAAAGGTTATCCAAGTAAGTGTTATTTTGGCATGGCACTCAATTTTTAAGTTTGGAACTTAAGACTCTTACTATGTTGGTTAGATTTTAAGTGAACTAAAATCCTTAATCATGCAACATAATCAAGCCACAATCTCATGCATATTTAAGACATATTTAAAATCAATAAATAACTTAAAGCATGCATAAGATAAATGTGATCTAGTATGGCCCGACTTCATCTTGAAGCTTCATCTTGAAGCTTCAACTTCAAAGTCCGTCTTGAAAATGGATTGGAAACTTCGTCTTTGAATTTCACCGTGGGAGGCTCCATTTTCTTCAAATAGGATCAGCTATAATTAAACTAATTACAACTATTTGATGGTACGCAGACCATATTTGAATTGAAAAACAAACTTGGTGCATTAGACCAATTACATTCAAATTAATGGTACGCAGACCATATTTTCTATCCTATTTGGGCCATACTAGTCACTTCATAACCTGCAAAACAGTACATATACAATATATACCATTCACCCATTCATTATCATGAATGGCCCACATAGTTGGTTAGTAAAAACACATTGTATGCATCACATAAATATTTGCAGCAATTAATCAAGGGCACCAATAATCTACCAATTATTCAGTCCTTATTAATTCTAATCAATTTGTTTAACCTAAAAGGATTTGTAGACCTAATCAAGAGTTTATGACTAAAATTTCTCCCACTTAAACCAATAAATTCATATGCTTTACTAATTTTAAACATAAAAATGTATTTCTAGTCTAACCGGAAACATACAAATTTAATTAAAATTTAAAGCTCATATAAATTTATAATTGAATCCATTTTATTTAATTTATTTTCAGTTGATTTAAATGGATTTAAATTAATTCAAGGTTTAATTTTAGTAAAATAATTAGTATAAATTAAAATTTATAATAATTATAATATTCAAAATTAAATCCGAGAAAACAATTTAAATTATTAATTTTAAAATTAATTAAAATTATTTCCGAACTGAAAATTCCAAATTAAAATTAAGACGAACCAATCGGGTCAAGACAAGGCCATGGGCTTGCGCCCATACCTCGTCAAGTCCAACAAGCAACAAACCCCTTGTCACTCGATTGATCGTACCGCAAAGCCCAAGCAACAACGCACCAATGCGTCAGGCCCAGCGAGCCACGCTTGCGCGCAGCCCACTCGCCTATCGCCTTGGCGCGCTGCTGGGCATGGCTTGCTGGACAGCTCGTCGCTGCCTTGGCTCATGCCTTGGCGTGCTGCTGGGCGAGGCAACGCATGTGTGGCGCAGCATCCATCGCTGCCCACGCGTGCTTGCTTTGCTCGCTGCACTTGCTCGCCCGTTGCCCCATCGCCCACACGCGTAGCACACACCCCTTAGGCACATTGCCTTGTGCATGCCACGCTCGTTGCTCGCTGCATTCGTACCGCACGGGCGACGAGCTCCCTTGCTCGTCGTCTCGTGCCCGCACTATACAACACCCCTTAAGGGTAACACGTAGCTTCCATTGCTTTGTGCGTGCAACATTTATGGGCGTTTTCATAAAAATTTAAAATTTTTAATTTAAAATTAATGACAAATTAATAAATCATATTAATTTCATAATTTTTAGGGCCGAAAAATCGAAAATTTATTAATCAATTAATTTCCGATTAACATGGATTCAAATCTAGGTCATAAAAATTTAAAATTTAACATAAATTAACGATTTTTATGGTGGATTTTGATCATGGATACCTAATTAAATTATTAATTAATGATGGAAAAACAAATCAATTCTAAATTATTCGAATTTCAACAAATTAATCATAATTACAAATTAGGTTGTACAATTAACAAGTCTAGACATTCATAATTGTTAAACATATACTGTAGGTCAATCAAAAACTCAAGATTTATCAACAAGAATCGCAAATATTCAATTTAACATCTTAAATTTACAAACTTTTGCGTTCGAAAAACTTAAACCTCCGAAAAGTCATAGTTAGGCTTCGAATTTGGGAATTCTGGGTTCGGCCAAAAATTACAATTTTTGTCGAAATTTTAGAATGCCTTTTACATGCGGAATTGACACAAAAATCACTCGATTTGGTTGATTAACGAATACTCTGCAGAAAAAACTGCGTACATATAATTAAATAAACGCAATTTGCAATTAATTACGAAAAATAATCACCCCTTTAATTCTTTGCAAATTTGTAAAATTTAACCATGTTCATGCAATTTAGATTATGAAAATAATAAGAGGCTCTGATACCACTGTTAGGTTATGATACATATGAATAAACATAAATCATGCGGAAAAACCATAAAGCGAGGAAACATATTATTTACACATAATCATTTAGCATAATTAAGATGCATACACTTTGTAGCGTGCCCTCCCTAGCTGCGCCCGAACCGAACAAGAACAAGTCTTTAGGACTCCAAGTGTCGTCCCTCCCTAGATAGTCCACTTCAGGTCCGGATCCGCCTTAAGATTGACCAACTAGAATCGCCCTTAAGGTACTATATATTTTCGGCTAATAGGGCAAGAATATGGCTGATTTTTCTACTTAAAAATCTTAGCTTTTTATTGTTTGAATACTTGAAATTGTGTCTCATAAATTGTGACCCTAGGCACCTATTTATAGAGTTATGGAAAAGGACTTGGAATCCTATTAGGATACTAATTTATTTAACGGATTTTTCATGAAATACCCCCGAATTTTGGCGTAATTCACCAAATGCCCCTCGACTTTCAGAAATTCACCAAATGCCCCTCACAAATGACTTAATACCCAAAATACCCTTACTAATGATGCGCCGTTAGTCCTCCGTTAACCTAATTTTCAAATTCACCAAATACCTCTATTTTAATACTTATTTCACCAAATACCCTTATTCAGAAACTTAATTCACCAAATACCAATAACTTAAAATTACTCATTTTGATGCTCAACGACTAGTTTTTGTGTTTGAAAATTAGCCGTTGCTTATTGTTTGCTTATAAATACTCTTTTTCTGACGATTTATTGTAGTTTTCCTATTATTTTGTTAATTTCATATCATTTTTGTCATGAGTTTTCTTTCAAAATCATCATCCACACCCAATGAGTCCACATATGTAAGAGTCCCAAATAAATTTTGTTATCATGGGAGAAAATTTGACATCCGAATATCTGATACAACACTCAATCTGAAGCTCCGGTACAACACTAAAACAGAAAACACTCCTAAAAACACCTCAAAACGTCGCAACTCTTCAAGAAAATAGCTACTTCTTTTGTACCTTATTCTTTATGTGACCAATTAATTATATTTACCACGCAATATCGGAAGGTATTCCTTTTTCAATATGGGAAATATCTTTAACATATGCAAACAGATTAAAAATAAAGCTCTTATTAATTTTATTCTAACGCATATGTTCCAGCTACCTCGGCTTCTATTGCTTCCATGCCACATATTTAACGTTAACTCCCTTTTGTCTTCTGTCTCTACTGCCTCCAAACATCTTTCTTCAATCTCCTAACTTTCTCTCAACCTTACAGTCGAGGCATAAAGGTTTTCCCACTTTTCTTTTGAGCTAGGTCCTATTGACATGGTCAGATTTATGGACAAATGTCTATTTTTGGATTTGAGGGAACAAGAAAAAAAAATGAAACTAAGGTATGTTCCAAAGCTCATGAACCAGTGAAAAAACATGAATCTTGGCACAAAGATTTGCCTCCAAACTCAAGATTTTCACATCATGAATCCAAGTTGAAATCGAGGTTGTGATAAAAATGTATGTGTTATTGAACTTGATTTCTTAGTTTCTTTACCATTCGGACAATAAGAAAATTAAGGTGTTAGCTTTAGATTGAATTACTTCAGCTTCACTTACATAAGATCCCTTTGAAAATGGGGTTTTTTGGCCTTTTGCTCAGCTAAAGTGCATTGTCTTTACTGGATGAGGCCTGAACTTATTGGATCATAATTGAAACTTACTGAGTGTTGTATCGGAGCCTCAGATGGAAATTTCCTCCCATAATATTAGAAATTGTTTGGGACTCTTACATATGTGGATTCATGGGTGTGGATGATGATTTTGAAAGTAAAACTCATGACAAAAATGATATGAAATTAACAAAACAATAGAAAAACTACAATAAATAGTCAGAAAAGGGGTTTTTATAAGCAAACAATAAGCAACGGCTTATTTTCAAACATAAAAACTAGCCGCTGAGCATCAAAATGGGTAATTTTAAGTTATGTGTATTTGGTGAATTAAGTTTCAGAATAGGGGTATTATATGAAATAAGTAATAAAATAGGGGTATTTGGTGAATTTAAAAATTAGGCTAACGGAGGACTAACGGCGCGTCATTAGTAAGGGTATTTTGGGTATTAAGTCATTTGTGAGGGGCATTTGGTGAATTTCTGAAAGTCGAGGGGCATTTGGTGAATTACGCCATAATTCGGGGGTATTTCATGAAAAATCCGTTTATTTAATTATAATCTTACTAGGACTCTAATTAAATAAACTAAATCTTTTAGGATTAGATTTAATCATATGACGAATCCCAATAGCCTTAGGATTCGAGTAACACACTTCGAGTGATACGCTAGCACCGCACGTAGGCCTTACGGCCCATACACAGCGCCAGCCCACTCGTCGCAGCCCATGTCGCAGCTCCGCGTACGCCAAGGCCATTGCTGGGCCTGGCCTTGCGCTGGGCCTGGCATGGCTTGGCAGCGTGTGTTTGGGCGCTTGGGCTTGATGGGCGTAGGCCTGGCTTCGTGCTGGGCCTTCGTCTAGCAAGTCTCGTCTGATGCTAATTCGTACGACGCGCTTCCGATTAAATTCCTGATTCTGGAATTCATTTCCGATACGAACAATATTTAACATTTTCGATTCCGGAATTAATTTCCGTTTCAAACAAATATTTAATATTTCCGTTTCCGGAATTATTTTCCGATTCCGATGATATTTCCGATTCTGACAATATTTCCGTTTCCGGTAATATTTCTGATTCCGCCAATATTTCCATTTCCGATAATATTTTCCGATACGTACCATGTTTCCGTTTCCGGCAACATCTACGACTTGGATAATATTTATATTTCCGATACGATCCATATTTCGGTTTCCGGCAATATCATCGTTTCCGGAGTATTCATTTCTTGCCTTTGACGATCTCAACTCCCACTGAAACCAAGATCCGTCGATTCCGAATATCCATAGATGGAGTATTTAATTCCATTAAGTACTTGATCCGTTTACGTACTATTTGTGTGACCCTACGGGTTCAGTCAAGAGTAAGCTGTGAATTAATATCATTAATTACACTTGAACTGAAGCGGCCTCTAGCTAGGCATTCAGCTCACTTGATCTCACTGAATTATTAACTTGTTAATTAATACGTAACCGCATTTATTAGACTTAACATTAAATGCATACTTGGACCAAGGCCTTTATTTCCTTCACCCTCAATGTACATCCAGTGGAGCAGAGATTGAGAATTCGGGGGACGTTTACTAATACGAGGAGTGCCCGGCATTAGCCCATGCGGTGCGGTCCTTACTAGTTCAATTGTGACGACGATGGGACATGCGTTATGCTACATTACTACTCTGGATTGATTTTAATGCACAGATATTACTAAACAGATGTCAAAACGCTGATTTAGATTGATTTAAGGTGCATAGTAATAAACCTGTCTGTCCAATTGTTATCTGATTTAGGCGTGAACAATATAACAGATTAAAGTTAGCAGATTTATATGGTGAGGAAAGCAGTAAAATATAGATTCAGGTTACAGCAAAGCGTAGCCTTTACTGCGGTTCTCAAGAACACCTACCACTTGACTTTATTAGCTTTCCGTTTGGCTTTAGAACTTTCTGATGACTGACTGACTGCGGGACGGGATTCTTCCATAGTTTTGTGTGTTTTAGGCTTAGGGACCGAGTTGGGATTTCAACAACACTTCGACAGTATTAGGACTAATTCGGGTGATCGTGCGGGCAGGGTCTGCTTAACAGAGTGTTAAATGCGGCAGACACACGAATTCAGGACAGAGAAAAGCTTCGGTCAATACTCAAGCTTAGGCTTTAGGGTTAGGAATGTCTGTTATTTTCTGGATTTCAGATGCCCTATTTAAATAGGCCAGAATAAGATAAATCTTCGAAATGAGAGTTTTTCAACTGAGATCTGTTCAACGCTAGAAAATTCCAACGCTTGGATCAAGAGCGCTGGTTATTTCTAGCGCTTGAAATCTCAGCGCCAGATATGTCCTGGTGACACCTGCATTAACTCTATCTTTGCGTGATTGTGTGAGAAACAAACTGCAGTGCTAAAATAAAATGGCGCTTGGGTTTGGTGCGCTGGAATTTAATGGCGCTTAGTGTTTTACTTTATTTTTCCAGCCTTATCGGTTTTTACCCGAACCTCACTCACGGTTTCTATCCTTAGGAATACGAGTCGGGATGCAACTCTTAACCTTTATCCGACGATAAATCGTAATGCGACTTAAACTCTTGGATATTTTATCTTATATAGTTGCTATTCTGGGCTGTGTTCAGGCATAACAGTTACTATAAATAGTAGTTTCTAAAAATGGAAATATGGTTTACGGGATTATTAGTCAGTCATGGATCGTTCGTAGCATATTTAGGAAAGCTTAGTCAAGCGGTGTTCGGTTTCATCATCGAACACACCGTATCGGGCCTAGGGACAAATGTAGGCTTCTAGAGTTATCCCCCGCTTTGATTGAGTCTGAGCAAGACGACAATCAAAGTATTGGTAGACGGAGTGCGTCTGGGACCTTGCTTGGTTAAAACTAAGTCCGAACGAGGGTCTCGCTAGCCCCCGAGTGATAACATTTGACTGAAGAGTTATCACTGGGAATGTCAATAGCTCCCTCACGAGCCATTGGGAATCTACTAACTTGAACTGACTTCTCACAGAGTCATCGAAGACGTCCAACTGGTAGAACATAGTTTTTCGAAAACATATACTCCCTCTGTCCCTTAATACTCGCACCGTTTTGACTTTTTGCACTATTCACATAATTCACTTTAACCTTATTTTATTTCTAGTATATAAAAAAGAAATGTTAGTATATAATATAGTGTTGCCTTCATCTTAATATATATTTTCAAAATATTAAATTTTTTATAAGTTTTTATAATATGTAGTTAAAGATATTAGTGGTCAAAGTTGTGCATCGACATACGTGTCTAGTCAAAACGATGCGAGTATTAAGGGACGGAGGGAGTACTTAACTTGACTTTTTTAGGACACAATACAAGGTACGGAATAGGACATAGACCATAGAATACGAAATACGGAATACAGAATATGGAATACAGAATAATGACATTTTTAAGCAAGGAATGAATAAACCTCGAAACGGAATACGGAATAGTGACATTTTTAAGAAAGGAATGAACAAACCTCGAAACGGAATACGAAATACGGAATAATGACATTTTTAAACAAGGAATGAATAATCCTCAAAACGGAATACGGAATAGTGACAGAATTGATAATGCTTAGAGAGTTAGAGGCACAAAATGACGCAAAGGCTATAGATACACAGAGGGTAAGTGGTCCCTGTGTACCCTGGCCATATATTGGTTCAATCCACCTCAGCATCGCCACATCATCCCCAAATTTCAATTTGAAATTTCAGCTTCACTTTGAATTTGAAATTAAAATGGCTGAGGTTTTTTTTTTCTTTATTTTTCTGTCGATGATACCAAAGTTAGAAGTTAAATTTTTTTTTTCATCTCATCTCTGTCAATGGTAGGTGATGAAAGGTGTAAGGGGGTCGAAAAAGCACGAGGCTAATGCGTGACCTCGTCCCTCGTGGGTGTGACGATTTTTTTTTATTCAATCAAGTGTAATCGGATTTCCTGTGAGTTTACACCCAATTGACTAGTAATATAGTAGTCGCCATTCAGTTTTTAACGACAATGAGAAAAACTGACAAAACCCGGTTATCGTGACATAAAGGGAGTGCAATTATGTTTGACCACGACGGCCGTAGGTTTCCTTGTGATCCCTGGTGTGGGGATCTCTCAACATACACCCGCAAGGTAGAGATTGAAGGTTCGGGGGACTGTAACTACCGAGAGGAGTACTCGCTCGTCGATAACTCCAGAGGCAGGATATCCTTACTAGCTCAGCATAAATAATTGAAGGGACATGCGTAAACTATTAAACTAATCTGAGTTGATTTTAGCAATATGCAAAATATAATACTAGATCGATCGCGATTATCTGATTTAAATAGCATTAAGGGACCTAGCATGATAATCCAATTTCCCAAAAATATTATATTTGTTAGGCGTGGTAGAACAATCAGATTTAGTTAGTTTAACAGTTCATGAAAAGGGCGAGGAAAGCAATTAAACCATGGAAAAGGGACACATTACGACGCACCTTTGAAAGGTGCATCACGGTTCTCAGAAAACTAACCACTTTGACTTTGATATTTCTCCTTTTATTTAACGAATCTCAAATTATGGGACGGGATACGTTCTGTTCGATTTATGGATCGATTGCGACAGAACGCGTGATCAGTTTTGCAGCGTGAGGCTTAGGCTTAGGGGTTTAGAGACAATACTCAGAATATAATTGTGTGTTGTGATTTCACGTCGAACTTGGGCTATATTTATAGAAAAGAGTTTGTGGAAAGATAGAATTGCAGAGTTCTAATCCACAAAGAATTAGGAAAAAACACGTACCCAGGTATTTTCAGCGCCCAGGCCTGGGCGCCGAAGATTTCGGCGCCTAGAGCCAGGCGTTGAAAATAGGGTCTGGGCTGTTTTCTTAGTCAGATTCGGATTCCTGAGATCCGTAGTGTTTGAGACTTAATCGAGTCTTTTAGTGCGTATCAATTTCATAACGGAATGCGTCTGGGCCCGTTACGAACTCTAGGCTCGTTAGGATTTTAATTAATACGTAACTCTTATTTCTGAATCATATTAGGAATAGGATTCTCGCAGTTTTCTATCTCATTTAGGATTTATGTTGGAGTGCAACACCTAATTCTGACAGGTTTCTATCTTTTATGACTTGCCACTTTTAGAAGCTACCATTTACGGCAGTTACTATTTTTAGCAGGTTTCCATAAATAGCAGGTTTCTATAAATAGAAGGTTTCAGGTGAAACGAGAAGGGTGATTGAGATTCATTATTTTATAGGAGATGCGTTGTCAAGTGGAGATTTATGTTTTCATCATCGAACCTTTCCCTTTCGGGAATGGGGACAAAAGTAGGTGTCTACAGTTAGCCCCCACTTTGACTGAGTCTTGGAGTAAGACGATGGTCAAAGTATTAGACGGAGTGCGTCACACAAGCCATGGTGACCTGTTTGTGCGAGGGTCTCACGAGCCCCCGAGTGATAACATTTGACTTAAGGGTCATCACTTTGAAGTGTCGACATATCCCTCACGTGTCATTGGGATTTGTCAACTGATAGTATAGAAACTTCCTCACTTTGTCATTGGAAGGATCTAAAGGTGCGTAGAAACTCCCTCACTTTGTCATTGGGAGTAGCTACAGATGTTTTCGAAATCAAAGCTGTAAAGTGTAATTGGGCCTGGCCAAGCCCAATCACGAGGTAAAAATGTTTTTAAAGATTCTCATTTTTAGGGTTAGCTAAACGAGAAAACCCCCTTGTTTTTATGGGACGTAAAACGAAGGAAAATTCAACACATCGTTCTTTTTGGAAAAACGGAAAACCAATCTTTTAAATTTTGGAAAAGAGGGAAACTACTCACATCGTTCTTTTTAGGAAAAAACGGAAAACCAATAACTACTCATATCGCTCTTTTTTTGGAAAAAACGGAAAACCAAAAGATACTCACATCGTTTTTGGGAAAAACGGAAAACCAAAGGCTACTCACATCGTTTTTGGGAAAAACGGAAAACCAAAAATGTTATCGCTGCAGCGACTAAGGACCTGCGCGGTTAGTGACGCAGACCCCGCCGGCTAAAGATGGCGAGCCCGTCCGCTAAGGGTGGACACCCCGTCCGATAGAAGTGGACGAATCTGTTTTGAAATTTGTTTGAAAATAAGGACCTATGCGGCTAGTGACGTAGACCCCGCCGACTAAAGATGGCGAACCTGTCCCTAAGGGTGGACACCCCGTCCGATAGAAGTGGACGAATCTATTTTGAAATTTGTTTTGTGTTTATTTTTTGAAAATAAGGACCTACGTGGTTTGCGCCGTAGACCCCGCCGGCTGAAGATGGCGAGCCTGTTTCATTTTTTTTTTGAAGATTCTATTTTTCGAAAACTGAGGACCTGCGCGGCTAGTGACGCAGACCCCGCCCGCTGAAGGTGGGCGAGCCCTGTCCGCTAAGGGTGGACATCCCTGAATTCGTTTTTTCGATTTGGGAACTCGCATGGTTTGTGACGCGATCTTGCCAACTGAAGATGGGCAAGTTCCTATTTCTTTTGTTCTTTGTGATTTCTTTTGAGAATTTCTTTTTATTCATTCTTGCAAGAGCGAATTCTTTCGAGGGATGCTCGAATTTAGTTGTAACCTGAACGTGGGCTGACAACGTGTTCAGACGGACCTTTGTCTTGCGACCGTCTGCTTTCGTGGTTTGAGCTAGTCTTTACGGCTCGATGTTTGCCACTACTTGGTCTTTGATTAGGGGACTATCTATAAGTATCAACGGCGACCTTTGTCTTGAGGTCGTAGTCCGGTCTTATTATTTTTTTTCTTTTTAAGATTATCCAAACATGGGACTTCGTACAGCGTAGTCTGGGAATATCGTTTTAACCTTGCATACTCCTTTTTTTTTTTGAGATATATTTTTTTCTTTCGAGCCACCAAGTACTCGTGCTTGGCGGTCAGTTCTTGTCAAAGAGGTTCTTTGGGGATACGTATTTTGTAATGTCCTTGATTGTGTTTGGGATCGTGCTCGTAAGTGCGAGCGATCTTCGTAGTGGTGTGCTACTCTTGACAAAGTCGTGAGGTGCAACTTTCAGTAAGGAAATTGGCAATTTTCGAGTCAAATGGATGTGGCAGGGCCCAATAGAAATTAGGGCCTTTTTTGAGCCTGGGTTCATTTTCGGCGCCCAGGCCTGGGCGTCGAAATAATTCACGCCCAGGTGGGGCGTTGAAAGTGTTGTTTGGGCTGGTCTTTTGATGACACAGTTGGCCTCTTGTTCATTCGTTTATATCACTTGGAAGTTCAATGTGGTCTCTTTTCTTTTGTTTTTTTTTCTTTATTTTTAGAATGTGATGAATTTCTTGAGAAGCCGTAGCCTATTGGTGGACTACGGTGCTTGTCGCTTTGGGGCGATTATTTTAAGGAACTGTTGCTCTTAAGGCGTACAGTTATTGCGATAGTTGGGCGAGTCTATATGGCCCGAGGAACATACCTTGAGGCGTAAGACTTTGACCGCTCTTGTTGTTGCATATTTTCCTTTTAAACGCGTTTGTGAATGTTCGATACTTAGAATGATGATATGTACGTGCGAACGAGCGTTCATAGAATGGCCGTTGTGTGCGGTTCCATTAATCAGTTTGCTTGAATCATTTTTTTTTGAGCAATGACTGATTTTGAATAGTTTGCTTAGAAGCTTGATAGGGTTCAGGCCCATTCATGAAGTGGGCTCAAACATCGTTCCATTTCGTTTGTTCAAACATTTGCTTCGAGATTTTTTTTATTTTGCTATGGTTGTTTCGTAGCTTGGAGCTCCCAAGTATGCATGTTGGGATGCTTTCTTTTGGCGTACGATTTTCGTAGGTTCTTTCGAGAAAGATGCCTTGGGGTTTCGCTCGTGTAGGTGCGAGCTATCCCTTCCGTGGTAGGTAATGTTTTGCTACCTTTAATCCTTAATGTAGAAGTCGCGTGGCTTGCATTTGGGCGATAAGTAGTCTTTGCCTCTTACTCTTGGTCGTGCTTGCATTACTGCAATGTGCCTTACTTTTTTAGACTTGTACTGTGGGATGGTTAAACTTATGGTGCAACGTAGGCTTGTGTGGCCTAACGGCGTGTCTTAGAACATTCCTCCAAGTGTTGGGATATCATTATTATTTTTTTGCATTGGAGTACTTCATCGCGCTGAATCGTTCAGGTGCTCGAACAAGTGTAGCACCTTCTGCGTGGGCGTGCACGGCTTATTACTTCGTTCGATGCGAGGATTCATAGATGTTTCTTTCTTGTTTTTATATCAGGGCAAGATTTAGCAAGCAGAGATACTCAGCGCCCAGGCTGGGGCGTTAAAGATATTGGCGCCCAGCTCTGGGCGTTGTAAATTATCTCTGGGTATATTTTGGCAGTTCTTACCCTTAATTTTTCTTTCGCTTTTGCTTTGGAACGACGTAGACTGTGTAACGGGCGCTTATAGGGCGAGCGTTAGGTGCAGTAGTTTAATCGGAGTTTTGGTGACTCACGATTTTCAGTTACCTTGTTAATGGGGTGACTTTATATATTCTAAGTAGTGCTTAGAATTTGGGAGGGGTTGTAGCCATTATAAGGTTCGTTTTACACGATCAAACCTTAGGATTGTGCCCCTATGTATGTATAGCATTAGCGTCGAGAATTTGCGATAAAATCGTCATTTCGAGCATTTTTAGAGTGTTTTTCTCATGACCCCAATTGTAGCTACAGGATTGGCTTGGTGCTATAATTCTTGGCATACGTTTTTATGGTTTCATGGTGACATGGATCATGAATAGTTTGAACCAGACTCGTTTAGTGCGAGGCACGTTCGAGTAGTGATCTGCTACTTCTCTTGTAAATGTCGTATTGTGCGACATTGCCATGGTCAAGGTAGTCACATGTTGAAGTGTGCCTTGACCAAAAGCTAGGTGCCTTTCTTTACCCATAATCATATTTAGAAATATCTTTGGCTCACTTGCAAAACGCATACTTAGATTAAACCAATGACACTTTATTATGTTCGAAGAAGTCTTTGAAAATTATTTGAAGTCCGAGTCCTACTGTGTACAATCCGAGGTGTCCTAAGTAAGTTGACTTATAGAAGGGTTCATACAGGATTACATGAGTGAATCAAAATACTGTTACGATTTTTGGAATGCTGTCTAAGGATTTGCTGGAAGCCAGGGTGCAGGCGTCAAGATATACTTGTGCCCGTTTGGCATATGCTTTAGGCTTTTAAGGCCATCTTTTCCAGAATTGCGGGAATATAAATCGTTTTCAAATTGACTTAGATTTACTTGGTGTATGTCTGCACAAAAGGTCAAGGTATACTTAGTTCTTTCCTTAGCTCTTTCATTTCAATTTTTTAGCCCCCAGTTGCTATTATGTCTTCCCTTTAATGGTATTTTTAGATTTCGATTTTAGATGCCCGTGTCATATGTCTGAGTAGGGTGAGCCTTGGTTAAGTGCCAAGTCCTATTGACAATGTCTGATTTTTTTCAAAGGGGATTCGCAAGCATTTGAATTACCATGAACGGGTGCCCTGAGTTCGAAGGAACGATGGGGCGACGCCGTAGAACAATGCTCTTTATTGCAAGCTTACTGCCTTTACAACTTGTTGGCGATTATGACTGTGTCTAGTGGTGAAAGAAGGTCTTTAAGCGAACGACTATGTCTAGTGGTGAAAGGAGATTTTTAAGTGAGTTAGTTCGCTTTAGGGAGGGTCAAGTTGAGTACTTTAGAGGTCATGGACGCTTGCGCTAGCCCCCATTCAATTGAGGCAAAGCGATCTTTTGAGTCTTGGCTAAGTGCCTAGGAGTGTGAGTGCTCCTTCTGGCAAGGGTACGTGCCCTTATTATTTTTCGATGTATGCTCGTTTTGGCATCTTGGTGACTTGGATTCTTCCTTTGATTTAAATTTTTCTTTCGACTTCGATTGCAAGTAATTAAATTTCAATAAGGGACTTCTATTTTTATTCTTGTTTTTCTATAGGCTTTAATATTTTTGCAAATTGGTTGGACCGAATCATGGATTGCCTACGTATCCGCCTTAAATAGATTTAATTTGGAATCAGGTCTTGCGTAGTTCTTAGCCTAGAAAATGGTTTCTTAGAATGCCGAATTCGATAAGTATGTTCTGAGGTGGAAACATATTATTTGAAACGGTGGAATAAGTGAGGTTTATTATTATTTTAATCTGCTGCCTTGCCGTAAGCCAAAATTTTTGATTGAGTACATGTATTTCTTTGGTGGTACGTATATCTGAATACGTGCTGTACCCCCCAAGTGTTCGTTATTGTTCCGTGTATGTGCGGATAAAATGACGAGCACTTCTAGACAAATTTTAGCGAGCAGAGAGATTCAGCGCCCAGGTCGGGGCGCTAAAGATTTCGGCGCCCAGCTCTGGGCGCTGAAAATGATTTCTGGGACGGATTCTTTTTTGGTGCGCTAAATGCTTCTTTTCCTTTTTAGACTAACTTTAGAGGCGCTTTGCAAAGTTTGCTTTTTTATTATTTATTATTTTTTTGTACTTTTCATTTGTCTTCCTTTTTTATTCGTGAATCAAGACGGTTTGATAGGATAATTTGTATAGGTATTGGTCGAGCATGATGATTACATCTGCTAGGACTCACAATTTGCAGCCTCAAGCTAGGGTCATGAGCTTACATCAACCAAGGCCAATGAGTAGCATGGGGACGGCTCAAGGGTATATCAACAGGATGCATCCAAACAAGGTATATGGTCATTATGTTAACGGTGATGTAATAATGGGTTTGGGCTTTGGAAATAATGAGTATGACGCACGTGTCAATAGCCGTACGTGGTTTGCAGTTGATAACAAGTTCAAGAACAAGGGTCGAGTTAATGGTTTCTTGGGTTATGGCGGTGAGAACATGGATGGATTAAATGAGCTGAACAT
Source organism: Spinacia oleracea (assembly GCF_020520425.1). Lineage (NCBI taxonomy): Eukaryota > Viridiplantae > Streptophyta > Magnoliopsida > Caryophyllales > Amaranthaceae > Spinacia > Spinacia oleracea. The sequence continues at coordinate 46,108,739 of NC_079488.1, forward strand.
GGACCCCAGAGCGAAGGCGTCTAAGAGCATAAGGATTGGAAAGGGTAGACATAGTAGAATCTTATGATTTGGACTGGTTGACTCAATTCTTTTCCTTCGTTCACTTGGGTAAATTTCGCACTTTGGGAGGTACGGGCTAAGTATTTCATGGCTCGTTCTTTTCTCTCTCCCTTTTCTCTTTCTTTTTAAGTATTTCATGGCTTGCTCTTTTCGCTCTCCCTTTTCTCTTTCTTTTTTCCTTTTTGCTTGGGATTTCTCCCCAACATAATTTTTTTATTTGGGCTAAAAAAAGGTAGATGGTTGTGGTCTTTGAGTCACGAGGCGAGACTGAGCGAGCCTCGTTTGGTAGGGCTATAGTGGAACTCTGACTTTAGCAGGCCTAGGGTGGACCTTTTAAATTGTCTTACTTTGCAAGCGTATTTAGTCGTTTCTTAAAATGTGCAAATAGCGTAGATTCAAAATGTTGTTTTTACCTTATTGAAATTTAACGAAAGAATTACATCGAAAATAATTTTTACAGTTTTCGGGATTTAATTGGAAGTTGTGATTTAGACTCAAACTTTCATTAATCTTTCTGATTACAACCCGTGTATGAATATAAGGAGGTGGCCTAGACTCAAAATAATGACGTGGCGTAAGCCTATAATACTTGACCAAGCGACTCTCAGACTATGACTAATTGGACCATAACTTTCGTTGGTTGACACTTTAGATTTTAACCCTTGGGTGTTCATTTGTCATGCGCCATTTTGCTTAATGTTGGCAAGGTAGTTAATTGGGGAGATCGAATTTTTATTTTTGCAAGACTAGAATCATTAGTGCGGCTTCTCTCTTAGTGTGTATTGCTTTACCCCAATGGTAGCCTTATGGTATGCCGATTTGGGTATTTTCATGGTTGGTCATGTTGCATTCATGGAAAATCTTTTAGTCCGTACTTAGTAGTATTTCAAGGAGCGAGTGACTCGAGAGGACTATGATAGTCGTGACCCAATGTGATTATAAGCCTTGGGGCCATTAATTTTTTTCTTTGCCAATGGTATTAACACCTTAGGTTCACTTTGGGGGTTGTGCGACTATGGGGGAATGATTTCCAGAATGTGACCGTTTCCATTTTGCAAATACTATAATATATTCTTTTTATTGGTGAGAGAGAATATTGAGGCCGTAGACTCTTAGCAAGGGATGACAATTACATATGGGTGCCTATTGATTTAAATGTCAGGAAGGGAAACTCAATATGGTTTAACCTTTTAACTTGCAGAACGCCACCAAGCATTAGGACCGATTCTATGGATAAGACAACTGAGACTTAGGATTTAGATTGTACTTTGTCATAGCCTAGCCTAGACTCGGAATTATTTTTTTTCGAACATTATTTTTCTTGAAAACTTCATTTGAACATTATTTTTTTGAATACTTTGCCCATGTGACATTCAAGGTTATTTCAATTAGCGTGCTCGGTTTTGGTGTCGATCATCATCGTCGTAGGAGGCCTAACAACGACACAAAGAGTTATTTATTTTTATTTTTTTAGTCTCTTTTAGAATCGAGTGCCTTTTTATACGCCCTTGCAGCAATTTTTACGAAAAGTGTTTTTTTTGCTACGTGTTTTTTTTGCGCGGGCACCGAGGCTGTTGTGCCTGACCAAAAGGCCAGGCAGCAACATCAGCGCCCAGTGATGGGCGTGAGAAATTTTAGCGCCCAGCCAGGGGCGTTGAAAATGCGTCCCTGGCTGGTTCTCGCTTTCAGTTTCCGTCTACTTTTGTTTTGCGACTTTAAATTTGCGTGCTTGCCTTATAACGTCCTTACGCGTTGCAGCATTTTGTGGGATTCGTTACAGGCCATCCCGAGCGTCGCTTATTTTTGCGGCGATCGTTCGGGCTTGCGGAACACGTATTTTGGTATAACTCTTTGGCAAATTAGTCTATGAATGTTTGGGCAATTTTAAAGGTCGTTTGTTTTCTAGCATTATTTGTCTAGCATTATTCGTACGCACAATCATAGTCACATAGCTCGCTACACATAACTACATTACAAACATGGATTTGAAAATTAAATATGTCACGTAGTTTATGATAGGCTTCTATGGGTAGTATTTGCGCTTGGCTTGGTACCGCTTCTATCGTAGATCCAACACATGCCCCGGTCGAGGTAGTGTCTTCAACAGACGATTTTCGCTTAAGAGGCCAACCCGCAAGTGCAAGCCAAGGGGGCATGCAGGCGAGAGGGACCTAATGGGCGAGCGATTGGGTTCGGGATAGGTGTACTACCTGCACAAGTACCGAGTGGGCAACATGTGCGGCGTATGCAACCCCCTATTGGCGAAAAAAGGTATCCTTAGTCCCAACTCCCGAGGGAGCCGAGATTCGTTATGCGGTTCTGCCCGTTCGCATTAATATGCTGATTTTCAGGTCGTCCCAACTTGATGGGGAAATAAACGCGGGGTAGGATCGTTTCACCCTTCGGCTATTTTGATTACCTACAAGCACGAGTATTTCCTTCACTATCCCCAGTGCAGTCGCCACTGTGAGGGGGTCGAAAAAGCACGAGGCTAATGCGTGACCTCGTCCCTCGTGGGTGTGATGATTCTTTTTTATTCAATCAAGTGTAATCGGATTTCCTGTGAGTTTACACCCAATTGACTAGTAATATAGGAGTCGCCATTCAGTTTTTAACGACAATGAGAAAAACTGACAAAACCCGGTTATCGTGATATAAAGGGAGTGCAATTATGTTTGACCACGACGGCCGTAGGTTCCCTTGTGATCCATGGTGTGGGAATCTCTCAACATACACCCGCAAGGTAGAGATTGAAGGTTCGGGGGACTGTAACTACCGAGAGGAGTACTCGCTCGTCGATAACTCCAGAGGCAGGATATCATTACTAGCTCAGCATAAATAATTGAAGGGACATGCGTTAACTATTAAACTAATCTGAGTTGATTTTAGCAATATGCAACATATAATACTAGATCGATCGCGATTATCTGATTTAAATAGAATTAAGGGACCTAGCATGATAATCCAATTTCCCAAAAATATTATATTTGTTAGGTGTGGTAGAACAATCAGATTTAGTTAGTTTAACAGTTCATGAAAAGGGCGAGGAAAGCAATTAAACCATGGAAAAGGGACACATTACGACGCACCCTTGAGAGGTGCGTCACGGTTCTCAGAAAACTAACCACTTTGACTTTGCTATTTCTCCTTTTATTTAACGAATCTCAAATTATGGGACGGGATACGTTCTGTTCGATTTATGGATCGATTGCGAGAGAACGCGTGATCAGTTTTGCAGCGTGAGGCTTAGGCTTAGGGGTTTAGAGTCAATACTCAGAATATAATTGTGTGTTGTGATTTCACGTCGAACTTGGGCTATATTTATAGAAAAGAGTTTGTGGAAAGATAGAATTGCAGAGTTCTAATCCACAAAGAATTAGGAAAAAACACGTACCCAGGTATTTTCAGCGCCCAGGCCTGGGCGCCGAAGATTTCGGCGCCCAGAGCCAAGCGTTGAAAATAGGGTCTGGGCTGCTTTCTTAGTCAGATTCGGATTCCTGAGATCCGTAGTGTTTGAGACTTAATCGAGTCTTTTAGTGCGTATCAATTTCATGACGGAATGCGTCTGGGCCCGTTACGAACTCTAGGCTCGTTAGGATTTTAATTAATACGTAACTCTTATTTCCGAATCATATTAGGAATAGGATTCTCGCAGTTTTCTATCTCATTTAGGATTTATGTTGGAGTGCAACACCTAATTCTGACAGGTTTCTATCTTTTATGACTTGCCACTTTTAGAAGCTACCCTTTACGGCAGTTACTATTTTTAGCAGGTTTCCATAAATAGCAGGTTTCTATAAAAAGAAGGTTTCGGGTGAAACGAGAAGGGACGTGATTGAGATTCATTATTTAATAGGAGATGCGTTGTCAAGTGGAGATTTATGTTTTCATCATCGAACCTTTCCCTTTCGGGAATGGGGACAAAAGTAGGTGTCTACAAAAGGGGATACACCATTTTAATTAAGTTCACTCGAAAAATCAATGTTAGTTTCACTGTAGAATGCAAAACAAATCCCATCGTTTTTTTGTATAATTTTGTGCGAATTAAGAGTTGTTATGGGCACGAAATCAATATTGTTTTTTTTTATTAATGTTTAATTTGCGAAAAAAAATTCTGCATTTCAGATTTGATAAGATGCAATCGGAGAAGATGAATGCGGAGTTTCCTAAGTTAATTTTCTGTGTTAAAGAACCCCTCCAAAAAAAAATTGGTTTCATATTGTTTGTGTAGGATCGAACCCAGTACCTCAGCAGAGTCAAGGCAAAGAACATTGAGTAGTAGCAGTAACCATTGTGACAGGGAGGCAAAGCCATTGGTTGTTGTAATTGAAAAGTCTACTTAACCTTTATCCCTTATTTCATTAAATTGCGAGGTTTCTTTTATATTGTATATGAATATTAAGTGTAAACAATTACGTTGAATACAGTGGTTGTTATTTAAAAAAAATATAAGAGAAATCTAGACGACAAAATTGTATAATTTTCTTAGTTGTTTTATTTGTTCGTCAATTTGTCGTATCAATTTATCTAATTGTTTTAAAAAATAGTCAAAACAAATGAAGTGGTACATGACAAAAATTCTAAAAAATGTAATATAGAGAACAAGAAGTAATTATAATCCTTAGTGATATGTAGTTTTGATATCATAATTGTGTACAAAAATTGGACATAATAATACCGTACATATTTCTAAATAGTTGAGGCCGTACAAAAGTTATTAATCTAAACCCTTCCGAAATACTAATTAGTGGAGGTCGTACAAAAGTTGTTAATCTAAGCCCTTCGGAAATACTAATTAGTCTAGGTCGTACAAAGGTCCGTACAAAAGTTGTTAATCTAAACCCCTCGGAAATACTAATAAGTCGAGGCCGTGCAAAAGTCCGTACAAAAGATGTTTATCTAAACCCCTCGGAAATACTAATAAGTATTGATTAGACTATGTAACTTAAAACAAAATGTTACATAGCAGACCTTTACCGTAAACCCTAATCCTCACCAAACAATCGCCTTAACGACTCTCCAAAATCCTCGTCATTATAAATTCTCTTCCAATCCTTGCAAATTGCCCTTACCTTTTTCCCCACCCGGGCCGTTAACCTCGGGAAAATGTAATATGCTAAAATCAGGTCGTTGTGAAAAACGTCATGACCTTCATCCAAAACACAAGAGTTACACAAACAAAAAAATGATTACATGAAAACAAATTCCTAAATAGTAAGACTAAGTTATAGTATAGAAATTATTGTTCTAGTAATTCTTCCAAAACCAAGTGTTATTCCTAAAGAAACATTTGATTTAAAAATCTGGACAGTTAATCAAAACTTTAAAAATTATAAATCAAGGATAAATTATTTTTTACCACCTAAAAAAATCGAAAATTTGTTTTTTACCACCTAAAAAACTAAAAATTATTTTTTACCACCTGAAAAATGGGAAAATAGATGAAAATGTTATGTTGGGGGGCACAATAACAGTAATATTTCATATATGTTCTTTTCTTCCACTATTTCATGTAGTTAACTCTCTTCTCTTCCCCAGCTTTCTTATTTTTCATGAATTCACATAATTTTTCACCATTATTAATTCAAAAAATTAACAAAATTTAATGAAAATAAAGAGAGAATGGAGAAAGAGTTAAATAAATTCATAAAGAGAGTGTAAAAAATTGGAGAGAAATTGAATTAGGTAGCCACACATAAAGGTTGCATCTACTTTTTTGTTTTTAGGTGGTAAATAACAACTTTTAATTCTTTAGTAGGTGGTAAAATACAAGTTTTAGTTTTTTAGGTGGTAAAAACAATTTTTTGGTTTTTATAGGTGGTAAAAAAAATTTGTCCTAAAATTAAAATTCCTTAAAATTTCAATAAATGTTAAACTGAACCATTAAGACAAATTTATAATTAAGAAAAAATTTCTTCCAGTAATTACCAATTAATGCGTCAAGTTTAGACCTAAAAATTAAAATCTGGAATGAGCATAACTCCTAAAAAAATACTTCCTAAAAAGTAAGACCAACTTACATTTAGAAATCATTGTTCCAGTAAATCAAAAATCGAGTAAGACAATTATATTGTATAAAAAGTAGAATAAATTAAAAAACTTAATAAATATGTAAAACAAATAATTGTATAAATTTTGTAGTTATCTTAAATTGTTTCGTTTATTTTATGTTTTCAATTTTTGTTACTTTGAATTAAAAAAAGTCAATAGAAACAAAGGGTACTAGAAAAGAGTAATTAAACATATATCCAATAATTCAAGAAGTAATGAAAATTCCATATTTCATATTGAGTAATGATATTATAATTGTGTACACAATTTCGACATGATAATACCGTGCACAAATCCAAAAATTGTTAAGCCATGCAAAAATTGTTAATAGTAATTACAAACCCAAAAAATTTAGGCTATTAAATCCTTCTGAAATACTAATTAGTACCGATTTGACTACTTAAATTAAATCATCATAATCTTTATGATGAACAAAATGTTACTTGATCGGACTATAACCATAGTTGCGTCTCGACTTGAACTAGTAAATTAGGTTATCTAATGACTCGATACACAATGTTAGATCGAAATTACGAGTCAACTCTAAATATTCAATCAAGAATAACTTGATCGGACTATAACCGTAGTTGCGTCTCGACTTGAACTAGTATATTAGGTTATCTAATGACTCGATACACAATGTTAGATCGAAATTACGAGTCAACTCTACATATTCAACCAAGAATAACTTTATCGGACTATAACCGTAGTTGCGTCTCGACTTGAACTAGTATATTAGGTTATCTAATGACTCGATACACAATGTTAGACGAAATTACAAGTCAACTCTACATATTCAACCAAGAATAACTTGATCGGACTATAACCATAGTTGCGTCTCGACTTGAACTAGTATATTAGGTTACCTAATGACTCGATACACAATGTTAGATCGGAATTACGATTCAACGTACTCTACATAGTCAACCAAGAGTAACTTGATCTGACTATAACCATACTTGCGTCTCGACTTGAACTAGTATATTAGGTTACCTAATGACTCGATACACAATGTTAGATCGAAATTACGAGTCAACTCTACCTAGTCAACCAAGAATAACTTGATCTGACTATAACCATAGTTGCGTCTCGACTTGAACTAGTATATTAGGTTAATTACCTAATGACTCGATACACAATGTTGTTAGATATCTCTACATAGTCAACCATGAATAACGTGATCAGACTATAACCCAAAACTAGTTTATAAGGTTATATAATGCCTCGATACACAATATTAGATCGGAATTACGAGTCAACTCTACCTAGTCAACCACGAACAACTTGATCGGTCTTTAAATGAACTTAGTGCTTATTATATCAGGTTTGGACATACAATCAATAGGTATTATGTTTTATTTAAATACGTATCATATATGCAATAAAAAGTTTAGCTTTAAAAGAAATAGCAGTAATGTGGTATTTAAAGTTAAATTAAATAATAAAAAAAGGAAATGGTAAATTTAATTTAATTTAATTGAAACCGCTTTTTGTGATATTCATACGAAAACCGTTTAGGGTTTAATTCAATTCCGCTATATATTGAAATATAATACAAAACATTTTTACTATACAACAACTACACAAAGTATAAACAACAAAATTAAACTAGTATAATAGTGTAATGTTTAAAAATATTGGAACACAATACAACTAATACATCATCTTAATACTAGGTAACTATAACAAATCATCATAACAATAAAAGATCATAAATGTCTTAGGTTCCTCCGCCCTACAAATCTCTAATGTCAAGAACAAAAAACGATTCAACAGACTCATGTAATTTAATGAATTCAGTAAAAAAAACAAATGAAATTAGCAACAGTAACAATTGATGTTCCTATTAACATTTTCAAACTTTTATGAAATAGACATAATAAAATTACATGAACTACAATGGGTTCTCTCTTTTGTGTGTTTGATTGGGAAGATGATAATATACAGTGGCTAAGGTAATAAACCCTTTGGTTTTTTGAATGCCCTAACTTTTTAATCGTTTAGCTGCATTCATAAAAAAACACAAAACTTGACAACCCCATTTTCTAGAAGAGTACCACCTCCACCGCCAAGTTGCCAACTACTGCACCATGAATCCATGATAACCCAATACTTCTGCTAAATATCAAACACTTTCTCAATTTATCTCAAAATACAGTCAATTCATATCACAAAAATTAACCCCCATAACATCAATTTTTTCTCTCTCCTCCTCCATTAATCCATTTTTGATGCTCTACTTTTTAATTTGACGATCTCAATTATATTTCATGATTGGAAATAATCGTATATTAAGTTAACACTTTAGTGGAGATAGGATTGATGAAACCCGACGGAAAAAAACGATCTTCCGAGAAGGCTTTGGTGGTGAAGAATGGTGTTCTCTCCCTTGTGTGTTTGTTGGTTAAATGATAATCTACAAAATGGATAAGCTAATGTTACCGTTGTTATTTTTGTAAGCTGAGGATTAGTTTTTTATTTTTTAATTTGGTTTAGAATCGTTTTTTTTGCTTGGGCGGGAACTAAAATTGGGGAAGAATGGAGATATCTCTCCCGCTCAGTTAACCCAAAATGGCGCCATTAACCAAATATTTTCCCCCCATTTATGCTGTTTTCCCCCCTTAAAATTAATTTTTTTTTTTTACTTAGTTGGACCACTAATTGGGCAGGGTACCAGGGTCCCAGATACCCTTAGTGTAACTGTATCAACTCCCACAAAACGATGGTATTGTGAATAACATAAACGAGTAGCTAGTTTTTCGAGTTTCGCACTAACATTTTATAGGTTTAAGATTTGATTTGTTGTTGATTGATGACATGTTCCGACTTTCGAGTTATGAGTTATATGTTATTTTTTACTTCCTCCGTCTTTTAATACTCGTAACGTTTGTTCGTTTCACGCATGCCAATGCACAACTTTGATCATTTATATCTTAAATTCTCTTTATGCAAAAATTATAAAAAGTTGATATTTTGAAAATACACATTGAGACGAATCTAACAAGATCTCACATGACTATGTTTTATCTTATATAAAAAGCACTAAGAATAGTCAAAGTAGATTATATGAGTAGTGGCAAAAGTCCAAACGTTGCGAGTATTAAAAGACGGAGGAAGTATTAACTTTGTGACTTTGATATATTAGAGAATAATATTATATAAATTGACACTATTTGTTAAATTAAAACAACTTTATTTACGTAATATATTAATTTTCAAGCAGTAGATTGAAATGTCAAGTTAATTCATGGTTAGAAAAAATATAATTTATGATTCTAAAAATAGAGCATACGAATAAGACTATCGGCATCATAAGCAATATTATATGATAAACTCTAAAATTAATACATTATGTTCTACTTTATTCTAGTAATGTCGCTTTGAATTTCACACATGTTGTTTTTCTTCGCTACATTTTGCATGCCTCCTTGCCATTGAAATAACACAGATTCTTATTTACAATGGGTGTACAATAAATATTGTACACCGGAGTAAAAGTTAACTCAAAATGCCTAAAAGTTAAGCTTATATATGTAAAAGTTATCTACTTTTAAGTGATAAATTTTTTCATTTTAGTAAAACTTATTTCTTCAAAATCACTAATAATGTATAAAATTAATCATTTAACCCTTTAAAATATTTATCTATCAATTTTATTTTTACTAATATAAAAGTTAATCAAAACTAGGTTAAAGTTACAAAAAAAAGGGTTAAAGTTATCTTGGTGTACAATAAATTTATTGTACACCTTGTGCGCGCAAGACCTTTTGTTGAAATAATATGCATGCTAGAAATTTATAATAACATACATAAATATTAAAATAACATGCTCCATACCCGAAAGTAGCAGTTGCAAGAACATTGCATATACACAGGAATAAGTAAATTATGTCGCAAAAATTAGATATCTCACTATGAAAATTGATGTGCTTGTAATTTTCACATCTTTAGGAGCCAATGCGAACTCTTTTGTGTATACATATTAGCGTAGTTTAGTTTCATATAGTTGCATTAAGAGTTATTCCTACTCTATTGTCTTTCTTTGATTGTTTTATACATAAATCTTATCCCCTCTCTATTTTCAGGCCAAGCTAAAGAGAAACACGGAGTATAGATGTCCTACTAATCCAAAAGTGAGAATGACCACACCAATGAGGATCGAGTGCAAGCTTCGCGGCATCTGAAGGAAATAATGCCCTTGGTCCAAGTATGCATATAATATTAAGTCTAATAAATGCGGTTCAGTATTAATTAAACAAGTTAATAATTCAGTGAGATCAAGTGAGCGGAATGCCTAGCTAGAAGCCGCTTCAGTTCAAGTGGAATTAATTATATTAATCCACAGCTTACTCTTGACTGAACCCGTAGGGTCACACAAATAGTACGTAAACGGATCAAATATTTAATGGCATTAAATACTCCATCTATGGATATTCGGAATCGACGGATCTTGGTTCCAGTGGGAGCTGAGATCGTCAAAGGCAAGAAATGAATACTCCGGAAACGATGATATTGCCGGAAACGGAAATATGGATCGTATCGGAAATATAAATATTATCCAAGTCGTAGATGTTGCCGTAAACGGAAACATGGTACGTATTGGAAAATATTATCGGAAATGGAAATATTGCCGGAATCAGCCATATTCTTGCCATGTTAGCCGAAAATATATAGTACCTTAAGGGCGATTCTAGTTGGTCAATCTTAAGGCGGATCCGGACGTGCTGTGGACTATCTACGGAGGGACGACACTTGGAGTCCTAAAGACTTGTTCTTGTTCGGTTCGGGCGCAGCTAGGGAGGGCACGCTACAAAGTGTATGCATCTGAATTATGCTAAATGATTATGTGTAAATAATATGTTTCCTGCCTTTATGGTTTTTCCGCATGATTTATGTTTATTCATATGTATCATAACCTAACAGTGGTATCAGAGCCTCTTATTATTTTAATAATGTATATTGCATGAACATGGTTAAATTTTACAAATTTGCAAAGAATTAAAGGGGTGATTAATTTTCGTAATTAATTGCAAATTGCGTTTATTTAATTATATGTACGCAGTTTTTCGGCAGTTTCTTCGTTACTTATCCAAATCGAGTGATTTTTGTGTCAATTCCGCATGTAAAAGGCATTCTAAAATTTTGACAAAAATAGTTATTTTTCGGCCGAACCCAGAATTCCCAAATTCGAAGCCTAACTATGACTTTTCGGAGGTTTTAGTTTTTCGAACGCAAAAGTTTTTAAATTTAAGATGTTAAATTAAGTATTTGCGATTCTTGTTGATAAATCTTGAGTTTTTTATTGACCTACTGTATATGTTTAACAATTATGAATGCCTAGACTTGTTAATTATACAACCTAATTTGTAATTATGATTAATTTGTTGAAATTCGAATAATTTAGAATTGATTTTTTTTCATAATTAATTAATAATTTAATTAGGTACCAATGATTAAAATCCACCATAAAAATTGTTAATTTATGTTAAATTTTTAATTTTTATGACCTAGATTTGAATCCATGTTAATCGGAAATTAATTGATTAATAAATTTTCGATTTTTCGCCCTAAAATTATGAAATTAATATGTTTTATTAATTTGTCATTAATTTTTAATTAAAAATTTCAAATTTTTTATGAAAACGCTCATGAATGTTGCACGCACAAAGCAATGGAAGCTACGTGTTACCCTTAAGGGGTGTTGTATAGTGCGGGCACGCGACGACGAGCAAGGGAGCTCGTCGCCCGTGCGGTACGAATGCAGCGAGCAACATAGCCTAGCGCGCGCACAAAGCAAAGGTGTTGGCCGTGTGTGCTATGCGTTGGGCAAGGGCGACGATGCAAGGCACGAGCGACGAGCAAGACGCGTGTGGGCAGCGATGGTGCTGCGCCACAGTGCGCCTGGCTCGCCCAGCAAGCAAGCAGAACGCGCAAGCAGGGAGCGATCCCTCGCTCGGCGCGCGCTAGCCTGCGCAGCAGCAGACGCGACACAGCACAAGGCTGCGCGCAGCGTGGCCAGCAATGGCTCCGTGTGCGTGTGGCGTGTGGCTGCCTGTGGCGTGTGGCTGTGTGTCCTTTGTGCAACGATCGATCGAGCGGGGCGCGCTGCCTCGTGGCTTGATGGGGCTTGGGCGCAAGCCCAAGTGCCTCGTCTTGCGACGATTGGTACGTTTTGATTTTAATTTTGAATTTTCAGTTCAGAAATAATTTTAATTAACTTTAAAATTAATAATTTAAATTGTTTTCTTGGATTTTAATTTTGAATATTATAATTATTATAAATTTTAATAATTAGTAAAGCATATGAATTTATTGGTTTAAGTTGGAGCAATTTTAGTCATAAACTCTTGATTAGGTCTACAAATCCTTTAAGGTTAAACAACTTGATTAGAATTAATAAGGACTGAATAATTGGTAGATTATTGGTGCCCTTGATTAATTGCTGCAAATATTTATGTGATGCATAACGTGTTTTACTAACCAGCTATGTGGGCCATTCATGATAATGAATGGGTGAATGGTATATATTGTATATGTACTGTTTTGCAGGTTATGAAGTGACTAGTATGGCCCAAATAGGATAGAAAATATGGTCTGCGTACCATTAATTTGAATGTAATTGGTCTAAAGCACCAAATTTGTTTTTCAATTCAAATATGGTCTGCGTACCATCAAATAGTTGTAATTAGTTTAATTATAGCTTATCCTATTTGAAAAAAATGGCGCCTCCCACGGAGATTTTCAAGACAGACTTTGAAGTTGAAGCTTCAAGATGAACTCGGGCCATACTAGATCACATTTATCTTATGCATGCTTTAAGTTATTTATTGCTTTTAAATATGTCTTAAATATGCATGAGATCGAGGCTTGATTATGTTGCATGATTAAGGATTTTAGTTCACTTAAAATCTAACCAACATAGTAAGAGCCTTAAGTTCTAAACTTAAAAATTGAGTTAAAAGGTGCCATGCCAAAATAACACTTACTTGGATATCCGTTTTTCATCGATCTTAGTAATAGTTTTCCGCCATAGCGAGGTGTTACTTATTGATACTAAAGGGGTAAGGTACACAAATAATTGTGAGTACATGTTAGTTTTGGTGAAACTCAACGATATAAGTAAGGAGTCCTTTTATGTCGTGGCAAAATCGATAGGTTTACCTAATAAGTTCTTAGACGTACCTATCAACCAAGAGTAGTTTCTAGACTATTAGCAAAAGGCTTTTGCTTACCTAAAAGATTTTAGGATTGAGTCTAAATACATAATGTGCTTAATTCTTTAATGGTTTTTAGGATCTTGGAATCATTTTATTCACACCTGCCGGAACACATAACTTGAATAAAATGCTTAATGAACATTGAATTATGCATGTATGCTAGAATTTAAGTTTATTAAGAGAAACTGTGAATGATTATTTATTTGTTTATTCTTTTTCAATTGTAGTTTTAATTATGGCAAACAACAATTCATTCAACATTCAATCAATTCTCGAAAAGGAGAAGTTGAGCGGGAAAAACTTCCTTGACTAGCAAAGGAACTAGCAAATAGTTCTTATGCAGGAAGAAAATGAATATGTCTTGGAAGAGGCGATGCCCGAAGCCGCAGGCGAAGGGGTCACTCAGGCAGCCCTCAATCGTTGGATTGATGCCAACAAGGATGTGAAATGTCTAATACTTGCAACCATGAGAGCAGATCTACAGAAAACGTTCATCAACTCAGATGCTTTCACGATCATCAGTGAGTTAAAGAACATGTTCCAAGATCTGGCTCGGGTCGAAAGATTCGAGACTCATAGGCAAATTCTTGAGACCAAGCTTAAGAAAGGCGAGCCCGTAAGTCCACATGTTCTCAAAATGATTGGACTCATTGAGAATATGAGTCGGCTGGATCAGCAATTCTCTTAGGAAATGGCTGTAGACACCATCCTCCATTCTCTTCATAACGGGTATGATCAGTTCAAGCTGAACTATAGTATGAATAGTCTGGACAAAACGCTCACTAAGCTTCATGGTATGCTGAAGACTGCTGAAAAGACGCTCAAACGTGATAAGCAAGATGTGCTTATGGTGCGTGGGGGCAAGTTCAAGAAATCTGGAAAGAAGAGGAATGCTAAGAAAGGTGGCAAGAAGGCCAGCCCAACTAAGCAAACTGGTGCCAAGTCTGAAAAGAGGAAGGTCAGTTAACCCACTTCTGAATCCGAATGCTTCTATTGCAAGAAGAAGGGGCATTGGAAGAGAGATTGCTTGAAGCTAAAGGAAGATCAGAAGAACGGAACAGTCGTTCCATCTTCACGTATTTTCGTTATAGACTGTACACTTGTTAATTCAACTTCTTGGGTATTAGATACTGGTTGTGGCTCACACTTATGTTCCAATTCACAGGGGCTAAGAAGAAGTAGAAAGTTAAGCAAGGGTGAAGTCGACCTACGAGTGGGAAATGGAGCACGGATTGCTGCATTAGCTGTAGGAACTTATTATTTGTCGTTGCCCTCTGGGCTAGTTTTGGAACTGGAAGAGTGTTTCCATGTTCCAAGTCTTACTAAAAACATCATTTATGTTTCTTGCTTAGATGCTAAGGGATTTTCCTTTTTAATAAAAGACAATAGTTGTTCGTTTTATTTTAAAGAGATGTTTTATGGATCTGCTAGATTAGTCAATAGACTTTATTTATTAGATCACGACAAACAAGTTTATAACATAAATACCAAAAAGGCCAAAAAGGATGATTCAGATCTCACATATCTGTGGCATTGTCGATTAGGCCATATTAACTTGAAACGCATGGAAAGACTTCAAAAGGAAGGAATTCTAGAACCATTTGACTTACAGGATTATGGTAAGTGCGAATCATGTTTACTTGGCAAAATGACAAAGCAACCTTTCTCTAAAGTTGGAGAAAGAGCAACTGAACTATTGGGTTTAATCCATACAGATGTATGTGCACCAATGAGTACAAATGCTAGGGGTGGTTTCAGCTACTTTATCACTTTCACTGATGACTTCAGTAGATATTATGTCTACCTAATGAAGCATAAGTCTGAATCCTTTGGCAAATTCAAGGAATTTCAGAGTGAAGTAGAGAATCAATTAGGCAAGAAGATTAAGGCACTGAGGTCTGATAGAGGCGGTGAATATCTGAGCTATGAATTTGATGACCATCTGAAAGAATGTGGAATTCTATCAGAATTGACTCCTCCTGGAACACCACAATGGAACGGTGTGTCGGAACGGAGGAACAGAACCTTGCTAGACATGGTTAGATCAATGATGGCTCAGGCCGAACTTCCAATAGAATTTTGGGGACATGCACTAAATACAGCCGCACTCACTATAAATAGAGCTCCGTCTAAAGCTGTTGAAAAGACTCCATATGAGTTATGGTTTGGAAAGCCTCCAAAAGTGTCTTTTCTTAAGATTTGGGGATGTGAAGTATACGTCAAACGATTAATTTCAGACAAACTTCATCCAAAATCTGACAAATGTATCCTTGTGGGCTATCCAAAGGAAACAAAGGGGTATTACTTCTACAATACGTCTGAGAACAAGGTTTTTGTTGCTCGAGATGGTATCTTTTTGGAAAAGGATCACATTTCCAAAATGACAAGTGGGAGAAAAGTAGACCTCGAAGAAATTCGAGTCGAACAACAAACTCTAGAGAATGCTCAAGATGACATTCAGGATGAAACTCAGAGATCTTTAGAAGTTTCTGATGAGAATCATGGACAATCTAGAGATGTAACCCCGCGTAGATCGCAGAGATATAGATCTCAACCGGAAAGGTACTTAGGTATTTTGACGAACGAGCGCTATGATGTTCTATTACTTGAAAGTGATGAACCTGCGACTTACAAACAAGCTTTGACGAGCCCTAGCTCCAAGCAATGGCATGAAGCCATGCAATCTGAATTAGACTCCATGTCTGAAAACCAAGTATGGGATTTGGTCGATTTGCCAGATGGCTACCAAGCCATTGGAAGCAAATGGGTTTTCAAACTGAAAAAGGAGAAGGATGGGAAACTTGAAGTTTTCAAAGCTAGATTGGTTGCAAAAGGTTACAGGCAAGTCCACGGTGTGGATTACGATGAAACCTTTTCACCAGTTGCAATGCTAAAGTCTATTCGGATAATGTTAGCAATCGCTGCATATTACGATTACAAAATATGGCAGATGGATGTCAAAACCGCTTTCTTAAACGGCGTTTTAACAGAAACTGTGTTTATGACATAGCCTGAGGGTTTTGAGGATCCAAAGAATGCTAAAAAGGTATGCAAGCTAAAGAAATCAATCTACGGATTGAAGCAGGCATCCAGGAGCTGGAATATACGTTTTGATGAAGCAGTCAGTGACTTTGGTTTCATCAAGAACGCAGACGAATCTTGTGTATACAAGAAGGTCAGTGGGAGCAAAATTGCTTTTCTAGTATTATATGTCGACGACATATTACTTATCGAAAATGACATTCCTATGTTGAACTTTGTCAAGATTTGGCTTGGGAAATGTTTTTCGATGAAGGATCTAGGAGAAGCACAGTACATATTGGGCATCAAGATTTACAGAGATAGATCTAAAAGGATGATTGGACTTAGTCAAAGCACTTATATAATAAGGTGCTTGATAGGTTCAAGATGGCAGACTCCAAGCGAGGCTACCTACCCATTTCTCATGGAATGACTCTAAGCAAGACTCAGTGCCCAAAAACACTTGATGAGCGTAGACGAATGAATGGGTTTCCATATGCATCATTGATTGGTTCAATAATGTATGCTATGATATGTACACGCCCGGATGTTGCGTACGCACTCAGTGCTACGAGCAGATACCAGTCAGACCTAGGAGAGGCACATTGGACTGCTGCCAAGAATATTCTGAAGTACCTGAAAAGGCACAAAGATGACTTCCTGGTCTATGGTGGAGATGATGAATTAATTGTTAAAGGCTATATGGACGCAAGTTTCCAAACCTACAAAGATGATTTCAGATCACAGTCTGGGTTTGTCTTCTGCCTCAACGGAGGTGCAGTAAGCTGGAAAAGTGCTAAGCAAAGCACCATTGCGGATTCTACAACTGAAGCAGAGTACATTGCTGCACATGAAGCAACAAAGGAAGCTATATGGCTAAGGAAGTTCATAGGTGAACTTGGTGTAGTCCCCTCCATTAAAGGACCAATAGCCCTGTATTGTGATAATAACGGAGCTATTGCACAGGCAAAGGAGCCTAGACACCACCAAAGAGTCAAGCATGTACTTCGTAGATTTCACCTTCTACGAGAGTTCGTTGAAAGAAAAGAAGTCGAGATAAGCAAGATTGGAACTGATGATAACATATCAGATCCATTGACTAAACCTCTGCCGCAGGCAAAGCACAACTCGCACACTGCAGCTATGGGAATCAAGCATATTGGAGAATGGCTTTGATGTCCTTGTTTAATGTTTTAAAGTTTTAGAGTTTAATTCTTTGTAAAACATTATTGGTTAATCATTCACAATAAATGAAAAGAATTCATTTTTCCATTTAATTTGTGGTTTATTAAATGATGAGTCCCTTCCATTTGACGAAATATTCAAGATAGACTGTCAGGACCAGTCCTGTGACTAAGAAATGTCTATCAAGTGAACTTGAATGTCAAAAGTTGAAAATGGTCCCTGGTCGGAGTTTTCTATAAAGATGGACGCATAGAAAACGTTAGACGACTAGAATGCAAGATGACTAGTAGTTTTGTTTCTTGAACTATGTGGACATGGCAATGTCGTAATCATTTGCATAGATACTTACTTTGGGAAGACTAGTATCGGACAGACCTATGAAACTTTACTGTAAGAGATGAAAATCTGTCATAAGTAAATTTCATTAAAATTATTAGACACTAAATCCTCAATACCTGAGTGATTTGAGATTACTTGTTTGAGAACTGGTTACTTTGACGTTGACCAACCGTCGCACCGTAAAAGGAGGCTATAAAGGCAACGCTCAGGTAATCACCTATCAAACGAAATCTATTCTCAAGATCGCAAGATTGGGATTTTCCTCCCATAAATCGGGATGAGATGCTTAAAAGTTGTACAAGGCCACTCGGAGAGCTAGAAATTGTAAAATGCATGGCCGTGCTCAGATGAATCATAGGTTATGATTATCTGTTTATTTGATCAGTTGAATATGAAACTGAGAAACACCTCTGGACATAATAAGGATGACAACTCTTACCTTATGTTCAAGAGCAAGCATCGAGCGACAAAGGAATTAGGAAATGCACACTTGTCCCTAAGGACAAGTGGGAGACTGAAGGAAATAATGCCCTTGGTCCAAGTATGCATATAATATTAAGTCTAATAAATGCGGTTCAGTATTAATTAAACAAGTTAATATGTCAGTGAGATCAAGTGAGCTGAATGCCTAGCTAAAGGCCGCTTCAGTTCAAGTGGAATTAATTATATTAATCCACAGCTTACTCTTGACTGAACCCGTAGGGTCACACAAATAGTACGTAAACGGATCAAGTATTTAATGGCATTAAATACTCCATCTATGGATATTCGAAATCGACGGATCTTGGTTCCAGTGGGAGCTGAGATCGTCAAAGGCAAGAAATGAATACTCCGGAAACGATGATATTGCCGGAAACGGAAATATGGATCGTATCGGAAATATAAATATTATCCAAGTATTATCGGAAATGGAAACATGGTACTTATCGGAAAATATTATCGGAAATGGAAATATTGCCGGAACCGGAAATATTGCCGGAAACGGAAATATTGTCAGAATCGGAAATATTATCGGAATCGGAAAATAATTCCGGAAACGGAAATATTAAATATTTGTTCGAAAAGGAAATTAATTCCGGAATCGAAAATATTAAATATTGTTCGTATCGGAAATAAATTCCGGAATCGGGAATTTAATCGGAAGCGTATCGTACGAATTAGCATCGGACGAGGCCTGCCAGACGAAGGCCCAGCACGAAGCCGGGCCATCGCCCAGCAAGCCAGCGCGCCACACGAACAACCAAGGCCCCACGCCAGGCCCAGCGCAAGGCCAGGCCCAGCAGGCCGTGGCAGCGCGCACAGCTGCGAGCAGTGGGCTGCCAGCATTGCTGCTGCTCGCGTGGGCTTGTAGCTCGCGTGGGCCGAGCGGCCGTGTGGGCTGTGCGCGGGCATGGCCTTCGCGCTTGCGGGTCATGCTCGTGTAGAGTTTGTGTTCACATACGAAACCTAAAGTGTATAGGATTTGTTTAATGATTAAATTCCTAATCCTAAAAGATAAAAATTAAATAAGAGTTCTACTAGGATTCTAATTTAATTAATTCGTATCCTAGTAGGATTCGATTACTTATTCCATGGCCTATAAATATGGGTTAAGGGTTCATGATTTATACAAGATAATTTCAAGTATTCAAACAATAAAAAGCTAAGATTTTTAAGTAGAAAAATCAGCCATATTCTTGCCCTGTTAGCCGAAAATATATAGTACCTTAAGGGCGATTCTAGTTGGTCAATCTTAAGGCGGATCCGGACGTGCTGTGGACTATCTACGGAGGGACGACACTTGGAGTCCTAAAGACTTGTTCTTGTTCGGTTCGGGCGCAGCTAGGGAGGGCACGCTACAAAGTGTATGCATCTGAATTATGCTAAATGATTATGTGTAAATAATATGTTTCCTGGCTTTATGGTTTTTCCGCATGATTTATGTTTATTCATATGTATCATAACCTAACAGAATCTTCATCATCTCACCTCATCACTATCATCAAAGGCTCACACGAAGAAGGGGAACTATGAGTGGAAATCCTCCACCAAGTCTAGTCTTTGGGCTTGAAGAGTACATGACATTTATGCATGGGAGAAGAGTAGAAGCGAAGTGAAGCAGCTAAGGGCGTGGTCTTTGGACGGACCGTGCAACCCTTGCATCGCCTTGAAGCATCCACCATGGATACCAGCTATACACAGATCGTGCACATTTGGCACGGGTCGTGCAACACTTGATGCATGACCTGTTGCACGGATCGTGCAACACCTTCTATGCCACCTTACATGATTAGACTGGACGACCCCGATGCGTCGTGCAACTCTTCTGAACACCGTGCGATGCACTACCCCACTTCTTGAGCACATGTTCCCCCGTAATATAAATAAAATGTTACCCTAAAGGCCACATGTGTGGAGTGTGTAGTAGTGTATTTTCTCTAGCTTTTTTTTTCTTAGGTTGCACACTCTCACCACTTTGTTGCTTTCTTAGTTTAACTCTTTAATTTCTTTAGTTGTCTTTTGAATTATACACTTTTAGGAGCAAGATCTTCTCTTTCAATTCAAGTATCTTTCGTTATTTCGCTGCTTAATCTCGTTATTGATTTCATTTATAGATTTCTTGCAAATTTCTGAGTTTCTAATGCTTGATTCGTGGTTGAGTTTCTTTACCCAATTTGGTATGTTCCTGGCGTTCATACTCAAGTCATCTGTTAGGTTGAGTTTCTTTATCCAAAATAGAAAATCATGTCTTAGATCTACTAGGTTTAAGTGCTACTCTGTGTGAGTAGTTCTCTTAGGAATAGGGGTTGTGTGACCCTAGTATAATTATGGCATGATTCTTCTCTCTCTATTTTTGTATGTAACTTTGGTGTTTGTTGGGCTTTGCTAGTTGTTGTGGGATTATGTCCTTGCTTGAGATGGGTGTATGAGTATGCTTGATGGACGTCTTAGGTTGGTCTTGCTTGTTTTTTGCCTTTTTCCAACCCCCGGGAAAAAGTTGTGATTCATGTGCTATAGTTGTGCTCCTAGATAGGCATTGAGCACAGATTCGTTGACACCGAGAACGCTCCTTTGACACGGGAACACGTCGTTCATTGTCTTGACCTTAGGAGCGTGATTATAGTGGGTGTTGAGTCTCATTTCTATTTACCTAGTTGTCACCGTGACCATCAGGTGGGAATAGTTTGTAGTAATATGAAATACTCCCTATACTAACTTGTAATTCGTCAATTGTTCATTCTTGAGTAGAGTAGAGAGACCTTAATTTTTCATAATTATACTAGATGGAATCCCTTTCCCCTAGTTGTATCCTTTAGATTAACCTGCTTGTGCAATTAGTAACAAGTTGTGAAAACAACCCAACCATTGATTGTTGTTGAAGTGAAGTGTGCTAGTTTTTACATGTGTCTTGCTAGTATGGAAAACACTTGATCCCCTAGAGCTCGACCCCTTACCCCTTGTCTATTATACTTTGTGTAGTGTCATAAGATAGAGTCTAGTGAACTAAATATTACGGATTTTTCATGAAATACCCCCGAATTTTGGCGTAATTCACCAAATGCCCCTCGACTTTCAGAAATTCACCAAATGCCCCTCACAAATGACTTAATACCCAAAATACCCTTACTAATGATGCGCCGTTAGTCCTCCGTTAACCTAATTTTCAAATTCACCAAATACCCCTATTTTAATACTTATTTCACCAAATACCCTTATTCAGAAACTTAATTCACCAAATACCAATAACTTAAAATTACTCATTTTGATGCTCAACGGCTAGTTTTTGTGTTTGAAAATTAGCCGTTGCTTATTGTTTGCTTATAAATACTCTTTTTCTGACGGTTTATTGTAGTTTTCCTATTATTTTGTTAATTTCATATCATTTTTGTCATGAGTTTTCTTTCAAAATCATCATCCACACCCAATGAGTCCACATATGTAAGAGTCCCAAATAAATTTTGTTATCATGGGAGAAAATTTGACATCCGAATATCTGATACAACACTCAATCTGAAGCTCCGGTACAACACTAAAACAGAAAACACTCCTAAAAACACCTCAAAACGTCGCAACTCTTCAAGAAAATAGCTACTTCTTTTGTACCTTATTCTTTATGTGACCAATTAATTATATTTACCACGCAATCGGAAGGTATTCCTTTTTCAATATGGGAAATATCTTTAACATATGCAAACAGATTAAAAATAAAGCTCTTATTAATTTTATTCTAACGCATATGTTCCAGCTACCTCGGCTTCTATTGCTTCCATGCCACATATTTAACGTTAACTCCCTTTTGTCTCTTGTCTCTACTGCCTCCAAACATCTTTCTTCAATCTCCTAACTTTCTCTCAACCTTACAGTCGAGGCATAAAGGTTTCCCCACTTTTCTTTTGAGCTAGGTCCTATTGACATGGTCAGATTTATGGACAAATGTCTATTTTTGGATTTGAGGGAACAAGAAAAAAAATGAAACTAAGGTATGTTCCAAAGCTCATGAACCAGTGAAAAAACATGAATCTTGGCACAAAGATTTGCCTCCAAACTCAAGATTTTCACATCATGAATCCAAGTTGAAATCGAGGTTGTGATAAAAATGTATGTGTTATTGAACTTGATTTCTTAGTTTCTTTACCATTCGGACAATAAGAAAATTAAGGTGTTAGCTTTAGATTGAATTACTTCAGCTTCACTTACATAAGATCCCTTTGAAAATGGGGTTTTTTGGCCTTTTGCTCCGCTAAAGTGCATTGTCTTTACTGGATGAGGCCTGAACTTATTGGATCATAATTGAAACTTACTGAGTGTTGTATCGGAGCCTCAGATGGAAATTTCCTCCCATAATATTAGAAATTGTTTGGGACTCTTACATATGTGGATTCATGGGTGTGGATGATGATTTTGAAAGAAAACTCATGACAAAAATAATATGAAATTAACAAAACAATAGAAAAACTACAATAAATAGTCAGAAAAGGGGTTTTTATAAGCAAACAATAAGCAACGGCTAATTTTCAAACATAAAAACTAGCCGCTGAGCATCAAAATGGGTAATTTTAAGTTATGTGTATTTGGTGAATTAAGTTTCAGAATAGGGGTATTATATGAAATAAGTAATAAAATAGGGGTATTTGGTGAATTTAAAAATTAGGCTAACGGAGGACTAACGGCGCGTCATTAGTAAGGGTATTTTGGGTATTAAGTCATTTGTGAGGGGCATTTGGTGAATTTCTGAAAGTCGAGGGGCATTTGGTGAATTACGCCATAATTCGGGGGTATTTCATGAAAAATCCGTAAATATTATTACTTGTGTGGATGCTCCAAGTGTTTAAGGACAAGCTTGGAGCCCGTCAATACATTTGAATTGTACGGAGTAAGTCATCTTTTTTTCATAATGTTTATGTTATTGATAAATGAAACACAAAATCCAATTCATTTAAATTCACCCATTATTAGTGAATTTTTTGAGATTGTTGAAGGATATGTGAAAAAGGAGATGGGCATTTCTTTTTTTGTGCTAAGGCCCTACTCGACGGGACCCATGATTAGGTCTCGTATCAGTAGTATATAACTAAAACTTTTTATAAAACTCTTTTCTCGTGAAATGGATCGTTAGCTTTCTAATTGAGTGTTTTTCTTAAGTTCATAAGAGCATTGATATTCATTTATTTCTCTTTATTAAACAACTTTTACCAATTAAACGTATATTCAACTTGGAAGGTAGTCATTGCACATATGACCTCACGTGTCATTTCATGAAAAGGGGTGACTGGCGGCATGCTATATATCATGTGTTTGTTTTACCTAGGGATGTCAGTGGGGCGGGTTTCGCGGGAGACCCGCCCCGCATCCGCCCCAAGTAGGCGGGGATGGAGGTAGATTTGGCGGGTGATGGGGCGGGGATGGGTATGAAATTTGTAACCGCCATGGGTGATGGGGCGGGTGTGGATTTTGTGTTGAACCCGCCCCATCCCCGCCCGCTCCGCCCCATCCCCACTCGCCCCGCCCCATCCCCACTCGCCCCGCTTTATACCCGCCATGGGTGATGGGGTGAGTTTGGATTTATTCGCATCTTTAGGTGATAATATAAATTTAGGTGAGATTTTTATGTTTTTTGTTTGGAATTTTTTTGTTATGACGAGTATTTTTTTCGATTATATAGGTTACTTTAGTCATAAGGTATTTTTTCTATAGTTAACTTTAATTACTCCGTATATATGGCAAATGTTTGCTAAATAAGAAAAATTAGGCGGGTATTAGCGCGGGTATGAAGCGGGGATAAGACGGGGATGGATACCCAGTTGGGTGGCGGGGCGGGGATGGATTTTAGCTTACACCCGTTGGGGCGGGGATGGGGATGAATTTTGTACCCGCCATGGGTGATGGGGCGGGGATGGGGATGAAAATTTTAGGTGGGGATGGGGATGGAGGGACCTACATCCGCATCCGCCCCGCCCCATTGACATCCCTAGTTTTACCTTTTAGAAATAATATTGATATCAGCGTGCTCTTTGTAAAAAAAACGCAATTTCAGTCTTTTATAAAATTTCATTACAGTTTGAAAAAAAATAAGGATTTTTTTGGATAAAATCAACTTTTAAAGTTCAACTTTTTGAAATAACCACCTTATATGTTCTTTTTTTAAAAAAACCACCTTAAACTTCTGTTAACTTCCGTCAAATGTTCCGTTAACGTTCGAAAGTTTGGCCGTTGGATGTGGGCCCCGCTGACGGAACATTTGACGGAATTAACATAAGGTGGTGATTTGTTAAACTTTGGAAGTTTAAGGTGGTTTTTTTAAAAAAAACATATAAGGTGATTATTTCAAAAAGTTGAACTTTAAAAAGTGGTTTTATCCAAAAAATAATAAAGCACTAAAATAATTTTCTAAGAGCATCGAAATTTTATTTTAAAAAGGCTTCTCTATCTCGGAATTAAAATACGATGTAAATCATTATGTATGAGCTTGTGGAAGAATGCAATCGAACTGTTAGAAGAACAAGTTTAATTCCAATTTATTTGACTATGAGTTGTTTGATAAACGAATTGAAACTCATAATTTATCTCGAGAATTTTTCTTTACTTTGTGGTCGATCTATATTCACAAGTGTAAGAAATAAGGCTATTGAAATCAAATAAATAAGAGAAATTTAATAATCTTTATTTGATTGATAATATCCGGATTACAATGATTGTGCCGTGGTATGAAGGCTACTGACTTAGAAGTAAATTTCGCCACTACCGGTACAGGCTCTCAAGTGATGAACGCCCCCCGAGGTTAACACAATCCTCCTCTAAACAGATCTCTAATAGGTTTAGGATTTGTGTTTTGATATATTGTGTTTGTGTTTAATATTGTTTCGTGTATGTATTGCAGAAGGAAATACGTAGAACATATCTATATACTCCAAGTAAATTGGAGATTAGTCCAGCCATGAATTATGATAACCACTAAAAGTGTGGGCCCGCTTGGAATAAGGAATCCTGATGGGTTTGCACAACCTCCCAATACAACTAGTAGACTTAGGATTATAAAATCAATAAAGCAAAAGGATGCAGCATAATAAAATCTTCAATGCAGTGAGCTTCACAGTAGGAACGCGGCAAACGGTTATACCCCACGGTGTACCCGCGGACTTTGCTGTTCATCTCCACGCAATTTGGTCCAACTACTTCACACTTTGCATTACTATTAACAATTCATAATCCGATGTGTGACTATTAATAATTTGCTGGAAATGTATCAATAATCACATACGATTTCAATTTTTGTATTATTGGAACCGTATCTTTATTTCCTTATCAGTGTTATTGTATAAATCATATTTTACCTTATATATGGAACACAACGTCTTTAAATGCGCTAAAAGTATGAGCAGTTCACAAGAACTGAAGAAGAAAACTGATAATTAAACTTTGTGTTGAAAACTCTCTAAGTTTTTCTTTACGAGAGTTCTTAAGAGAAAACAAGAGGTGATTGAAGTAAAAGTAGGAAAAATAAATTTTAAAGTAGTAGATCGTTGGACAAGAAGTTACAAGTCGACGATGGAAAATTATTCGGACGAGCACTTTGAGGTAATGATTAACTCTCTCGGTGACTTTCAAATCGTTTATACATATAAGAAAACGATTGCTTAAGTATCTAGGGTCACCTTTGTATGATCAAGAACACAATTCAATCTACCCATATGTCTCAAATTGGAACTCGAGGATTTGCTAATTGTGAAGAACTTCTTTGATAATTTATTATTCAATTAATTATGTGCATGCATTTAATGATAATAGAGAAAAAACATTGGCTAAGAGACACTTTTTCTCCTCATATCACATTGGAATTTGAAGTGTAAACAATAAGAACCTCCTGCCTGTCCCCTGCCTAACAAGTTTTTATTATGCACTTTAGTAAGTAACTTTGATGCATCGTGAATTATCATCATGATCTTTGTTCTAGTTTTGTGAGGGATTCAAATTTATCCGTTAATGATATTGTCTAAATATAATATGAGTGCTACTGTGTTTTTTATATTTGTTTCTCCTTTTAGTCCTGAACTTATTATGAATCGCACACACTTGAGTGCACAAATTTGATGGCTGGTCGATTTAACCATCCAGTCCTTAGGGGTGAATGCTTCTAATTAACATTTCATCATACTAGCTTAGTCAAAACGTAAATGTATGTTATTACTAAAATGGCATGAATTTTAGTAAACAAATAGCAAAAGTTTCTTTGAGGTTGATCGAATGCTCTCAAAGATCTTCAAACTCTAACTTTTTTTTTTAAATCTCAAACCCTTCTAAATACAGACTAGTAGATAACTTTAGCCGTTACAAGTTTAATACTCCATATATCCGTTCTTAATTATTAGTCTATTTTTTTACTTTTTTATCTGTTTCAACTCAATATTTAAATGTAAATATCTTCAAATACGTAAATTAAAGAAAAATAAAAATTTAATATTGTTAAACTACACATTGAGATAAAAAAAAACAAGATCTCACATGAATATATTTTGAAATACGTATTGGAAAGAAATTAGAAGATTCACTTCCGTTGTAAATAGTGACAATATTTCAAAAGTGACTAAAAATAAGAACGGAAGGAGTATTTAACTTTAAAACAAAACAATCTTGACAAGGGAATACCATAAACTTTCAAATTTATTATATTCCATTTCTATTTGTAGTTACTAGTATCTTTGGATCGAAATTGAGCTTCCAACAAATTGTTTTACGGAGTAGATGCATGCTTATTAACACGTTAAATCTGCTAATCATAATCTATTTTACATAATTGTTACTATTGCCAAAATAAAAACGTGTGAAAGCATATGTTTCTACTGAACTTAACCAGGAAGTTTATCATCACGTACTAGAATAGCTAAATACCATATCATGCACCTCCATGTAACAAAATAGAAATTCTAATTAAGTCCATGAAGCAAAAGTTTCAAGATCCCCTCGTAAAATTTGCACTTCATTATTGGTAAAATTAAGCTTAATTTAATGTATTTTTTATGTGTGTCTATAACTAAGTAGCACTATTGCGTTCAAAAATTGTAATTCGTAACTTGTTAACTTTATAGACGATAAAAAGAGAAGATGTTCTACATTGTTTGTCATGTCACCTTTGCAAAGAACCCTTCACAGAAGCTGTGTACATCAGTCAATGTCTTCATACCTGTAAGTATTCCTTTCTTTTTTCTCTCCCCGGTTTTCATGTGTTTATTTGGTTATATTATACTCCGTAGTACTTTTGTTAAATACTATACTTTGAATGATAAAAAACGTAAATACAGAAAATTAGATTAGGACGAGATAATCTCTGTCCTTAGGATAATATTAGTCCCCACTATATTGCTGATGGGATTCAAAACTAATCTACCCCCCGATTCCCTAATCACGAATGGAATACAGCAAATTCAACCATTCCCATGAACATCTGTTTTGGAGGAAACTGATATTGTGAGAGATGTAAAGAACGTGATTAACATTAACCTAATGCATTCGATTAAATAGGAAAACCAATATGACAGTTACTAAATAACTGCCCTTGGTATTATCCTATTTAAATAATTAATTAATTAATTAATACCGATTCTGTTCACCTTATTTCCACTTATTTCGGGAAAAATAAGTTCAGATAAGTTCAGTTAAGTTCAGATAAGTTCAGATAAGATAAGTTCAGGAAAAATAAGGGTTGCCAAGTACAATTTATAACTAAAATAAGTTTTGATAAGTTCTAATAAGTTCAGATAAGTTCAGATAAGATAAGTTCAGGAAAAATAAGTGGAAATCAGGTGAATAGAACGCATAACCGCAAAAACAATTAACGTTAAGTATGTCATTAAATGGATCGTGCGCGTGCAAAGTGCTAAGTGCTAAGTCTTGATTAATAATATATAGCTATATTACTAACCCAATACTAGCAAACCAGGCCCAATGCTCCACTAGGCCCAATAACCCAAGCCGGCCATCTCATATTCAATATACGAGGGACATGAGTATATTTAGAGAAAACCAAAACATCATTTCTCTTCCATGTGGGAAAATACTCCTACTCACACAATTTGAAGACTAATATCTAACAACTTTATCCATTCCATAAATTTCCTCACTTTATAGTTTTACTATTTATGTGATCAAATTTTTTTAACTCTGATCTTAATTGGTAGTTATGTATACGGTAGTAGCATAAAAATTATTTTTTTAGATATCATTGAATTTGTTTTAAGGCAAATTTGCCAAAAACAACCTTTTATAAACTTTTTTTGCGAAAAACAACCTTCTATAATTTTTTTTGCGAAAACAAACCTTAAACTAAATTGTTTTTTTGCAAAAGACAACCTAATTGGCATTTCAGGCGTTGACCCACAATTATCCGGCTTGATTTCTCACGTGCCTGTCACGTGCGTTTGTTTTTCATTAACTACACCCTTTTCCCTCCCTTTTGTCTCCCAAATAAAAGGGAATTCCTTAAAACCTTAAAAAAAAAAAAAAAAAAAACTGAGAAACCTTTGAAGTTCTCTGGCGCCATTAAACCAAGACGAAGATTTCCCCCAAATCGGAAGCGCCGCCTTTAGCCACCACATTGTGTCACTCACCTCCACCACTTACGGCCTTCTTTCACTCGATCCACCACCTTCCTCTTCCCCTATGACACCGCCAAAGCCACTCCCTCGATTCACTCTCACCCCCAAATCTCTCTCCGTTGACCCACCTCCATCTACTATAGAAGTCATCAACTCTTGGGAACTCATGGCTGGTCTTGACTCTACGACCCCTGATAATAGCAGCAATTACAACAATAATGACGGATTTTTGATTTTCTCTGCCTTCATCAAACTCAAAACCTTTTACTTTTACCGGTACCCCTAATTTCTTCTCTGATAAACTCAAAGAAAATTCGAACCCGAATACCCGTGTTCAGTGGCCCCGAAAACTATTTCCTGGCAAAAATTAATGAATTAGGGGGGGAAAACCATAAACTTTCCTACATTAAAATTAGGCAAAATTAATGAACAAAACTTACCAAAAATTAGTGATAGAGTGTCGAAAATCACTTAGTATAGCAGCAATCTACCAATTTCAAGCAAATGATAAAGCAGGAAGAGAGAAAAAAAATTGGTCGGGGAAGAACATAGAAGCCTGCAATTTTGGGGGTTTTATTTTGGCAAAAAAATTGGCTCCAAATGGGTTTTAAGTGAGAAAAAGGGAGGGAAAGTGGGTGCATTAAGTAAAACCGGCCAAGTCAAACCGGAAAAATGAAGGTCAACGCCTGAAAATACCAAAAGGTTGTCTCTCGCAATTTATTTTTACTTTTAGGTCTGTTTTTGCAAAAAAAAAATTATAAAAGGGTTGTTTTTCGCAAAAAAATTATTATAAAAGGTTGTTTTTGGCAAATTTACCTTGCTTTAATATAGATTTTCTTAATATCACATTCTTATAGTTTTTACTAATACTTCCTCTATTCCATAATGTTCTTCATATTTACTAATCATGTAGTCAAAGTTTAAAAAGTTTGACCGTAATTAGTAGTTTAGGTAATCAAAAAATATATATATCATTGAATTTCTTTCAATGTAAATTTTTTAAATATCAAATTTTTATAATTTTTACTATTGTGGAATTAACACTATATATTCATGTTTAAAGTAGTGTATTGAAGACCGCACATAATAGAAACACGAGGAACATTATATAACGGAGGGAGTACATACTTAGAGATATTAGTGATCCAATGAGTGCATTGAATACCACACATAATGAAAATGTGAGAAATTTGATAGAGCGAAGGAACTAATAATATTTAAGTATTTTATTATTTCCTAAGTAAAAAGTTCATAAATAAATGTTAATTGATGGAATGCATTTTCCTAATCAAGTTTTGAAGAACCATTGTGCTTAAATTTGTAACTACTCCATTTTTTCAATCAAGTTTTGATCTCCATTTTTTCTAACTTTCTTGCAGTTTGTAAGCAGTGCATATTTGACAAGATGATAGATGAGAATCTAAATTGTTGTCCCATTTGCAACAAATATTTGGGAAAGGAACCATTGAATAAAATCAGGTATCATATATATTCCATTTTTTTTTTACTTCAAGATAGATCTAATACTTTATACTACCTCCATTTTATAAAGATCTTTCCGATTACTATTTGCACAAATATTAAGACAAAAGTAGAAAAGTTAGTTAGATATAATAAAATATGGATAAAGTAAGAGAAATGTGTAAAAAGGTGGGTGAGTGTAAGAAAAAAAAAACGAGTAAAGTAAGAAAAAGTGAGTAGAAAATTGTAAATATTATTGGGTAAGAGTAAATTTCATGTCCAAAACTAGAATAAATCAAAGTGTAAAGAACATTATGAAATGGACTAAAACATAAGTGTGAAGATTATTTTGAAATTGAGGTAGTACTTCGCTTCAAAATCATTTGCCACTAAGGCTCGGTTCTATTCAACTTATTTTGACTGAACCTTAACTGAATTTATCTGAACTTATCTGAACTTATTTTATATGAAAAAAACTTATTTTGTCTGAAATAAACTTATTTGTGTGTGAAAATGTCAGGGAAAAAATATATTTTTCTGAACTTATATTATCTGAACTTAACTGGACTTAACTAAATTTATCCGAAATTATCTGAACTTATTTTGTCTAAAATAAGTGAAAATAAGTCGAACGTAGAGCCTATATGTAAAAAAAAGTTATTAATAAAAAATACTTGTAAAGTTGTCATTTGTTTCAATATTTTAATGGTCCATCATATTATTATACTTAAATTTCCATTCTATTCGACTTATTTTGACTGGACTTAGATTATTTGAACTTATCTTAACTTATATTATATGAACTTATCTTAACTCATCTGAAGTTATTTTATTTGGAAAAAAAAGCTTATTTGTCTAAATGAAACTTATTTGTCTGAATGAAACTTATTTGTCTGTAAAAATGTGTGAAAAAAACTCATTTTTTCTGAACTTATCTTAACTGAACTTTATCTGAACTTATTGTTTCCGAAGTAAGTCGAACAAAATTAGCCTAAATTGAATGAAGAACAAACACTGTTTCAATTCTTAGACCTTGTTCTCTTCACCTTGATTTTGCTGAACTGGAATTACTTTTGTTGAAATTAAATTACTTTTACTAAACTTCAAATTATTTTTACTGAACTCAAATTAAATTTCTTGGACTTAAATTATTTTTACTGATTAAAATATTTCTATTGGTTTTCTATTCTATTTGCTCATTGAAGTTGCCGAATTTTACTGAATAAAACCTATTTTTACCGAACGTAACTTGTTTTTGTTTAACTTAAAACATTTTTGCTGTAATTTTTTTTTACTAAACTTAACTCAATTTTACTGAAATTAACTTAAATTTACTAAATATTATTATTCTAAGGTGAAGAGAAAATAGCCTTATGCCCTTATTCAAAGTTAAGTGTTAATAGATCTCTGATAAAGAGTGTATAAATCAAACTATAAAAGATATATTTTGTCCAATTTTCTTTCCCTGTTTTTCCTTTTGGTGTGTCCAAAAGATATTCTTGTTAGTAGAGCATGTTGATAAATCACGAGACATGTAATTTGGGATTTAGAAAATAATTTCATAAAAGAAAGTTAAGAACCATTTACAACGTAATTGTACCTCTTTTTTTTCCCATAAGACAAGACATCTATATTCTTTAAAAGAAATCATAACTATCATAGTTACTTTCTTGTAAAATATAATACTGCATGAATTTAGTATGAAATTGAATATTGATATTCCAATAGGAACACGCACAAGAGAGCGGGGGTGAATTGTAATTGGAACTTTGATAAAGTTTCTTGCGGAACTTAGAAACAATAAAGGAACTGAGAAACACAGAGACAAAAGATGAACAATTGAGGAAACTTCTTGACACAATTCAAGAATAGAAAATCCCAAAATCCTTTTTATTATAGCAATACCTCGATTACAATAATACTACAACTCGAGTTCCTCACAGTAATCAGCTCAGACTACAACTCTTTTTTCTTCTCTTTCTCTCAGACTTAAACTCTAAGTGTTTTACAGGATAACTCAATCCTTTCTCACTCGAAATATAATTCTGATTTAATGAGAACTCTAGATATTAATAAAGCGTTAAGTATATATGGAACTTTAGGAACTTGAATTAAACTAGGGGACAAACTTGTCTAGAAAAATCTTTTAAAACGTTTTAGGATTGTAAATTCCCTCATAATATTTGTGTATCTTTTCCATTAAATGTCTGGCCTTTTATAGGGATTATCCTAAGGATTTGTTCCCTTCAAAAACGTAACTGCCAACTACCATTACTTTGGTTTTCCACGTTCCTTCTCATGAGGAACAAGGGGAAGACCACTTCCCACGTAAAATCAAAGCGTTGTTAGTGTTTTTTACCAAAACAAACTCTAAAAAGATTTTCTAAAACAGTTTTATTTACTTACCAAAACTTAGGAGAAATTTTAGGAAAATTAAAATAGTTTTACTTGAAAAATAAGATAAAACAAAAATCTGATTTTATTAAATACGTAAAACTTATATTTATTTATTTAAATACTTTCCATAAAATTTGCTGCCGGATATTTTGATAAATACTCTAATTGACTCTTAAGTTCCTCGAGTTCCTTATATACTATTTGCAATATTAATACATTACATAAAATCTAAGTACAGTAAACTACCTAGCCTTTTATGTCTTTCTGAAACACGCAACTCGGGGCTTCAGTTGTTCCTACCATGGAACAGTGATGAGTTCCTTCTTTGTAATAAAGGAACTCCGTATTAGGAACTTCATCTTTCTTTGCATATTAGAAAGCCACTTGATTGTAGGAGTTGTTGCTCGAACTTTATTGACTTTGGTGCTCTAGCTTTTACTGCTTCCAACATAGGAACTCCAGTAGTCATCCCTAACTCCTCACAGGAACTCAAGCACTTAATTGCCAATATTAATCAACAACAACAATTAGGAAGTTTGATGTGTGTGTGTGTCATTAACCAAAACTAGGAACAACAATATTCCCCTTTTTTGGTGATGACAACACGAGTGAACTTTTTACAACTAGAGAGTAATCAGTACTAGGAACGGATGTAGTTTCCAATCATGTAACATGCTTTGATACCACTTACAGAGAGGACAACACAAGATGGTGAGTCTGGAACAAATTTCGATTCACCTTAGAAGTTTGCAACTAATTTTCCCCCTGTTGGCATTAACAAAAAGTATAGCACGAAATATTGAAATTCCAAACACAGTGCCCCACGATCAACGTTTGGCAAGTTAAGTTAGTCTCAAAGTATGGAACCTGCTCACACGACAAGTAATGACTAGAAACAGCAACCAAAAACAGATAATAGAAGAAGCTTAATCAAATCAAGTCAAAATAAAAAATAGAAAAGGGAGGTCACCCGAGTTTAATTATACAAAACAGCTAAAATAAAATGTTCCATGCGCATTGAAAGATAGAAAGGGGCAGGATTGTTTTTAGGCTTGAGGAACAGAGTCTGAAGCTACAGTTTCTTCAACCACCGTTTCCTCAACAGCTTCCAGGTTGTTGATCTTGGAGAGAATGGCTGCTCGAGATTCATTTGCTTGGTCTGAGTAGTGTTGGAGGTTGGTTTGCAGAGTCTTCACAGCTTCGACCAAGGCACCCACATGTGCCTGCAACTGACTGATCATGTGATCAGTTCCCTCCTGCAGTTCCACCAGGTGAGCTACAGTCTTCCCGAGTTCCTTGATATGTTGATCTTTGGAACTCTCAGTGCTCCCAAACCCAGCAAAGCCTGACGAGTCACCATATGTTGAGGCTGGTTCCTTTACTGGAGGAACTTGTCGAGGGAAGGACTTCCTAGAAGTATTGTGGGCTTTGTTCCTCAGCTTGACTGCCTTAACCAGTTCCTCTTTCTCAATGGAAACAACAACCTCACACTCAGTGTCCTCTCCATCACCCTGGTCCCCCTGTACCAGTGTATCCACTTCAACTTCTTCCTCCCTTGTGATATCCATGTATTCTGGACCCTTCTTCTTATTCTCCCTACTTGCCACCCTCATACTTTTTCTCTTCCTAGTCTGTACTACTTCCTTTTTCTTTTGGGAGGACTGAGGAACTCGAGAGAGTTTAACTCTTAAGGGGTTGAGTTCCTCATCCTCTTCTTCTTCTTTCTTCTCTTCCTTACCACTTATAATGACTTTCCCTTCAACTACTTTGAGATTTAAAAGTGTAAGCATTTCAGATTGGACAATTTGGGTGGATCTCAAGGGTATGGTGTTAGGTTATGATACATATAAACGAATATAAATCATGCGGAAAAACCATAAACACCAGGATATATTCCGAATTAATTGCCACATAACAATTAGCATAATTATGATGCATACTCTTTGTAGCGTGCCCTCTCTTGCTGCGCCCGAACCGAACAAGAACAAGTCTTTAGGACTCCAAGTGTCGTCCCTCCGTAGAAAGTCCACAGCACGTCCGGATCCGCCTTAAGATTGACCAACTAGAATCGCCCTTAAGGTTCTAAAATATTCGACTATTATTGGCAAGTGTATGACTGAATTTTTGGCTCAAATTCTTACCTTTGAATACTTCAAACTCGTTATAAATTATGAGCCTTTATCTCATATTTATAGGCCATGGAATAAGTAATCGAATCCTACTAGGATACGAATTAATTAAATTAGAATCCTAGTAGAACTCTTATTTAATTAATTATCTTTTAGGATTAGGAATTTAATCATTAAACGAATCCTATACGCTTTAGGTTTCGTATGTGAACACAAACACACACGCACGCACAGCAGCCCACGAGGGGCGCCATGCGCGCGCGCGCACAGCCCGAGCAACGCAGCCCACTTGCCACGAAGCCCACGACTGCCGCAGCCTTGGGTGCGCGCTGGGCCTGCCTTGCGGTGGGCCTGGCGCAGCCTTGGGCTGGCGTGTTTTGGCGCGCGTTTCCCTTGCTGGACGTGGGCCTGGCTTCGTGCTGGGCCTTCGTCTAGCAGGCTCGTCCGATGCTAATTCGTACGACGCGCTTCCGATTAATTTCCCGATTCCGGAATTAATTTCCGATACGAACAATATTTAACATTTCCGATTCCGGAATTAATTTCCGTCTCGAACAAATATTTAATATTTCCGTTTCCGGAATTATTTTCCGATTCCGATAATATTTCCGATTCTGACAATATTTCCGTTTCCGGCAATATTTCTGATTCCGGCAATATTTCCATTTCTGATAATATTTTCCGATACGTACCATGTTTCTATTTCCGGCAACATCTACGACTTGGATAATATTTATATTTCCGATACGATCCATAGTTCCGTTTCCGGCAATATCATCGTTTCCGGAGTACTCATTTTGTTTGCCTTTGACGATCTTAGCTCCCACTGAAACCAAGATCCGTCGATTCCGAATATGTATTAGATAGATTATTTAATGCCATTAAATACTTGATCCATTTACGTACTATTTGTGTGACCCTACGGGTTCAGTCAAGAGTAAGCTGTGGATTAATATCATTAATCCACTTGAACTGAAGCGGCCTCTAGCTAGGCATTCAGTTCACTTGATCTCACTGAATTATTAACTTGTATAATTAATACTGAACCGCATTTATTAGACTTATCATTAAATGCATACTTGGACCAAGGGCATTATTTCCTTCAGTCTCCCTGTGCATTTCCTAATTCCTTTGTCTCTCGATGCTTGCTCTTGAACATAAGGTAAAAGTTGTCATCCTTATTATGTCCAGAGGTGTTTCTCGGTTTCAGAGTTCAACTGATCAAATAAACAGATAATCATAGCCTATGATTCATTTGAGCACGGCCATGCATTATACAGTTTCTAGCTCTCCGAGTGGCCTTGTACAACTTTCAGCATCTCATCCCGATTTATGGAAGGACAATCCCAATCTTGCGATCTTGAGATTAGACTTCGTTTGATAGGTGATTACCTGAGAGTTGCATTTATAGCCTCCTTTTACGGTGCGGCGGTTGACAACGTCAAAGTAAGCAGTTCTCAAACAAGTAATCTCAAATCACTCAGGTATTGAGGATTAATGTCTAATAATTTTAATGAAATTTACTGATGACAGATTTTCATCTCTTAGAGTAAAGTTTCATAGGTCTGTCCGATACTAGTCTTCCCAAAGTAAGTATCTATGAAAATGATTACGACATTGCCATGTCCACATAGTTCAAGAAACAGAACTACTAGGCACCTTGCATTCTAGTCGTCTAACGTTTTCTATGCGTCCATCTTTATAGAAAACTCCGACCAGGGACCATTTTCAACTTTTGACATTCAAGTTCACTTGATAGACATTTCTTAGTCACAGGACTGGTCCTGACCGTCTATCTTGAATATATCGTCAAATAGAAGGGACTCATCATTTAATAAACCACAAATTAAATGGAAAAATGAATTTTGTTCATTAATGTGAATGATTAACCAATAATGTTTTACAAAGTATTAAACTCTTAGACTTCAAAACATTAAATAAGGACATCAAAGCTATTCTCCAACATGCTTGATTCCCATAGCTGCAGTGTGCGAGTTGTGCTTCGCCTGCGGCAGAGGTTTAGTTAATGGATCTGAGATGTTGTCATCAGTTCCAATCTTGCTTATCTCGACTTCTTTTCTTTCTACGAACTCTCGTAGAAGGTGAAATCTACGAAGTACATGATTGACTCTCTGGTGGTGTCTAGGCTCCTTTGCCTGTGCAATAGCTCCATTATTATCACAAGACAGAGCTATTGGTCCTTTAATGGAGGGGACTACACCAAGTTCACCTATGAACTTCCTAAGCCATATAGTTCCTTTGCTGCTTCATGTGCAGCAATGTACTCCGCTTCAGTTGTAGAATCTGCAATGGTGCTTTGCTTAGCACTTTTCCGACTTACTGCACCTCCGTTGAGGCAGAAGACAAACCCAGACTGTGATCTGAAATCATCTTTGTCGGTTTGGAAACTTGCGTCCGTATAGCCTTTAACAATTAATTCATCATCTCCACCATAGACCAGGAAATCATCTTTGTGCCTTTTTAGGTACTTCAGTATGTTCTTGGTAGCAGTCCAATGTGCCTCTCCTGGGTCTGACTGGTATCTGCTCGTAGCACTGAATGCATACGCAACATCTGGGCGTGTACATATCATAGCATAGATTATTGAACCAATCAATGATGCATATGGAATCCCACTCGTTCGTCTACGCTCATCGAGTGTTTTTGGGCACTGAGTCTTGCTTAGAGTCATTCCATGAGACATGGGTAGGTAGCCTCGCTTGGAGTCTGCCATTTTGAACCTTTCAAGCACCTTATTGATATAAGTGCTTTGACTAAGTCCAATCATCTTCTTAGATCTATCTCTGTAAATCTTGATGCCCAGTATGTACTGTGCTTCTCCTAGATCCTTCATTGAAAAATATTTCCCAAGCCAAATCTTGACAGAGTTCAACATAGGAATGTCATTTCCGATAAGTAATATGTCGTCGACATATAATACTAGAAAAGCAATTTTGCTCCCACTGACCTTCTTGTATACACAAGATTCGTCTGCGTTCTTGATGAAACCAAAGTCACTGACTGCTTCATCAAAACGTATATTCCAGCTCCTTGATGCTTGCTTTAATCCGTAGATTGATTTCTTAAGCTTGCATACCTTTTTAGCATTCTTTGGATCCTCAAAACCCTCAGGATGTGTCATAAACACAGTTTATGTTAAAACGCCGTTTAAGAAAGCGGTTTTGACATCCATCTGCCATATTTCGTAATCGTAATATGCAGCGATTGCTAACATTATCCGAATAGACTTTAGCATTGCAACTGGTGAAAAGGTTTCATCGTAATCCACACCGTGGACTTGCCTGTAACCTTTTGCAACCAATCTAGCTTTGAAAACTTCAAGTTTCCCATCCTTGTCTATTTTCAGTTTGAAAACCCATTTTCTTCCTATGGCTTGGTAGCCATCTGGCAAATCGACCAAATCCCAAACTTGGTTTTCAGACATGGAGTCTAATTCAGATTGCATGGCTTCTTGCCATTGATTGGAGCTAGGGCTCGTCATAGCTTGTTTGTAAGTCGCAGGTTCATCATTTTCAATTAATAGAACGGCATAGCTCTCATTCGTCAAAATACCTAAGTACCTTTCCGGTTGAGATCTATATCTCTGCGATCTACGCGGGGTTACATTTCTAGATGGTCCTTGATTCTCACCAGATACTTCTAAAGATCTCTGAGTTTCATCCTGAATGTCATCTTGAGCATTCTCTAGAGTTTGTTGTTCGACTCGAATTTCTTCGAGGTCTACTTTTCTCCCACTTGTCATTTTGGAAATGTGATCTCTTTCCAAAAAGATACCATCTCGAGCAACAAACACCTTGTTCTCAGATGTATTGTAGAAGTAATACCCCTTTGTTTCCTTTGGATAGCCCACAAGGATACATTTGTCAGATTTTGGATGAAGTTTGTCTGAAATTAATCGTTTGACGTATACTTCACATCCCCAAATCTTAAGAAAAGACACTTTTGGAGGCATTCCAAATCATAACTCATATGGAGTCTTTTCAACAGCTTTAGACGGAGTTCTATTTATAGTGAGTGCAGATGTATTTAGTGCATGTCCCCAAAATTCTATTGGAAGTTCGGCCTGACCCATCATTGATCTAACCATGTCTAGCAAGGTTCTATTCCTCCGTTCCGACACACCGTTCCATTGTGGTGTTCCAGGAGGAGTCAATTATGATAGAATTCCACATTCTTTCAGATGGTCATCAAATTCATAGCTCAGATATTCACCGCCTCTGTCAGACCGCAGTGCCTTAATCTTCTTGCCTAATTGATTCTCTACTTCACTCTGAAATTCCTTGAATTTGTCAAAGGATTCAGACTTATGCTTCATTAGGTAGAAATAACCATATCTTTTGAAGTCATAAGTGAAAGTGATAAAGTAACTGAAACCACCTATAGCATTTATAATCATTGGTCCGCATACATCTGTATGGATTAAACCCAATAGTTCAGTTGCTCTTTCTCCAACTTTAGAGAAAGGTTGCTTTGTCATTTTGCCAAGTAAACATGATTCGCACTTACCATAATCCTCTAAGTCAAATGGTTCTAGAATTCCTTCCTTTTGAAGTCTTTCTATGCGTTTCAAGTTAATATGGCCTAATCGACAATGCCACAGATAGGTGAGATCTGAATCATCCTTTTTGGCCTTTTTGGTATTTATGTTATAAACTTGTTTGTCATGATCTAATAAATAAAGTCCATTGACTAATCTAGCAGATCCATAAAACATCTCTTTAAAATAAAACGAACAACTATTATCTTTTATTAAAAAGATAAATCCCTTAGCATCTAAGCAAGAAACAGAAATGATGTTTTTAGTAAGACTTGGAACATGGAAATAGTCTTCCAGTTCCAAAACTAGCCCAGAGGGCAACGAAAAATAATAAATTCCTACAGCCAATGCAGCAATCCGTGCTCCATTTCCCACTCGTAGGTCGACTTCACCCTTGCTTAACCTTCTACTTCTTCTTAGTCCCTGTGAATTGGAACATAAGTATGAGCCACAACCTGTATCTAATACCCAAGAAGTTGAATTAGCAAGTATACAGTCTATAACGAAAATACCTGAAGATGGAACGACTGTTCCGTTCTTCTGATATTCCTTAAGCTTCAAGCAATCTCTCTTCCAATGCCCCTTCTTCTTGCAGTAGAAGCATTCAGATTCAGAAGTGGGTTGGCTCACCTTCTTTTTTTCAGATTTGGTGCCGCCTTGTTGCTTAGTCTGGCTGGCCACCTTTCTTAGCATTCCTCTTCTTACCAGATTTCTTGAACTTGCCCCCACGCACCATAAGCACATCTTTCTTATCACTTTTGAGTGTCTTTTCAGCGGTCTTCGGCATACCGTGAAGCTCAATGAGCGTTTTGTCCAGACTATTCATACTGTAGTTCAGCTTGAACTGATCATACCCGCTATGAAGAGAATGGAGGATGGTGTCTACAACCATTTCCTGAGAGAATTGTTGATCCAGCCGACTCATATTCTCAATGAGTCCAATCATTTTGAGAACATGTGGACTTACGGGCTCGCCTTTCTTAAGCTTGGTCTCAAGAATTTGCCTATGAGTCTCGAATCTTTCGACTCGAGCCAGATCTTGGAACATGTTCTTTAACTCACTGATGATCGTGAAATCATCTGAGTTGATGAACGATTTCTGTAGATCTGCACTCATGGTTGCAAGCATTAGACATTTCACATCCTTGTTGGCATCAATCCAACGATTGAGGGCTGCCTGAGTGACCCCGTCGCCCGCGGCTTCGGGTATCGCCTCTTCCAGGACATACTCCTTTTCTTCCTGCATAAGAACTATTTGCAAGTTCCTTTGCCAGTCAAGGAAGTTTTTCCCGTTCAACTTCTCCTTTTCGAGAATTGATCGGATGTTGAATGAATTGTTGTTTGCCATAGTTAAAACTACAATTGAAAAAGAATAAACAAATGAATAACCCTTCACATTTTCTCTTAATAAATTTAAATTCTAGCAAATATGCATAATTTATCATTTATTAAGCATTTTATTCAAGTTATGTGTTCCGGCAGGTGTGAATAAAATGATTCCAAGATCCTAAAAACCATTAAAGAATTAAGCACATTATGTATTTAGACTCAATTCTAAAATCTTTTAGGTAAGCAAAAGCCTTTTGCTAATAGTCTAGAAACTACTCTTGGTTGATAGGTACGTCTAAGAACTTATTAGGTAAACCTATCGAATTTGCCACGACATAAAAGGACTCCTTACTTATATCGTTGAGTTTCACCAAAACTAACATACTCACAATTATTTGTGTACCTTACCCCTTTAGAATCAATAAGTAACACCTCGTTATGGCGGAAAACTATTACTAAGATTGATGTAAAGGTTATCCAAGTAAGTGTTATTTTGGCATGGCACCTTTTAACTCAATTTTTAAGTTTGGAACTTAAGGCTCTTACTATGTTGGTTAGATTTTAAGTGAACTAAAATCCTTAGTCATACAACATAATCAAGCCATAATCTCATGCATAATTAAGACATATTTAAAGCAATAAATAACTTAAAACATGCATAAGAAATGAATGTGATCTAGTATGGCCCGAATTCATCTTGAAGCTTCAACTTCAAAGTCCGTCTTGAAAATGGATTGGAAACTCCGTCTTGAATTTAACCATGGGAGGCGCCATTTTCTTCAAATAGGATAAGCTATAATTAAACTAATTACAGCTATTTGATGGTACGCAGACCATATTTAAAAGCAATAAAATTTGGTACTTTAGACCAATATTACATTCAAATTAATGGTACGCAGACCACATTTTCTATCCTATTTGGGCCATACTAGTCACTTTTCAATAACCTGCAAAACAGTACATATACAATATATACCATTCACCCATTCATTATCATGAATGGCCCACATAGCTGGTTAGTAGAACATGTTATGCATCACATAAATATTTGCAGCAATTAATCAAGGGCACCAATAATCTACCAATTATTCAGTCCTTATTAATTCTAATCAAGTTGTTTAACCTTAAAGGAATGTAGACCTAATCAAGAGTTTATGACTAAAATGCTCCCACTCAAACCAATAAATTCACATGCTTTACTAATTTTAAACATAAAAATGTATTTCCTAGTCTAACCGGAAACATACAAATTTAATTAAAATTTAAAGCTCATATAAATTTATAATTGAATCCATTTAATTTAATTTCAGTTGAATTAAGATGAATTTAAATTAATTCAAATTTTTAATTTTAGTAAA
This sequence comes from Spinacia oleracea, assembly GCF_020520425.1. Lineage (NCBI taxonomy): Eukaryota > Viridiplantae > Streptophyta > Magnoliopsida > Caryophyllales > Amaranthaceae > Spinacia > Spinacia oleracea. Next base: position 46,150,913 of record NC_079488.1, read on the forward strand.
ATAATTAGTATAATTAAATTTATAATAATTAGATTATTCAAAATTAAATTCCGAGAAAACAATTTAAATTACGAATTTTAAAATTAATTAAAAAATGTTTCCGGACTGAAAGTTTAAAATTAAAATTAAAGGCATCAATCGTAACAAGATGAGGCACTTGGGCTTGCGCCCAAGCCCCGTCGAGTGCACGAGGCAGCATCGCCTCTCGACTGATCGTACAGCACCACGCGAGCAGGCCACACGCAACGCAGCAAGCCCAGGCCACGCTGCGCGCAGCCTGCCTCACTCGACGTGTCTGCTTGCTTCCGCGCGCGCTGTAGCGCAGCTCGCTTGCTGCCCACACGCGACTGCTCGCCTGGCTTGCGCCAATGCCCATCACCCTCGCCCCCTCGCCCACGCTGCACACAACACTCGACACAAGGGCAGCGTGCTGCCTTGTGCTCGTGTGCCATGGCCCTTGCTCGCTGAATTGTACCGCATGGGCGACGAGCTCCCTTGCTCGTCGTCGCATGCCCGCACTATACAACACCCCTTAAGGGTAACACGTAGCGTCCATTGCTTTGTGCGTGCAAGTTTTATGAGCGAATTTCATAAAAGTTAAAACTTTTATTTCAAAATTAATGACAAATTAATAAACCATATTAATTTCATAATTTTAGGGCGAAAAATCGAAAATTTATTAATCAATTAATTTCCGATTATCATGGATTCAAGTGTAGGTCATAAAAATTTAAATTTATCATAAATTAATAAATTTTATGGTGGTTTTTAATCATGGATACCTAATTAAATCGTCAATTAATTATGAAAATCAAATCAAATTCAAAATTATTCAAATTTCAACAAATTAATTACAATTACAAATTAGGTTGTACTCCCTCCGTTTCTTTTTGTTGTATCCGTTTCCATTTTAAGCGTTTCATATTGTTGTATCCATTTAGAATTTATTCTATTTTTGGACATACATTTTATCCTAAAATACCCTTACATTTCTATCTAATTATCAAAATACCTAAAGATTCTACCCCTATTCCCACCTAATTTTCCCCACCCATAACATTTAATTCTTTTCCCTTCCCCATATTACCCACTCTCTCACCTCCTTTATCACCCATCATTATCACTCCTCTCTCTTACCTTATTTCTTTATTATTTTCTCACTTCTTTATTTATTATAATCTCTTACACCCAATTATTTCTCTTACACCCAATCATTACACTTATACCCATACAAATCAATATTCTAATTTTCTTAAAAACCACACCAGATTCCAAATGGATACATCAAAAAGAAATGGAGGGAGTATAATTAACAAGCTTAGGCATTCAAATTTGTTAAACACATACAGTAGGTCAATAAAAAATTCAAGATTTAACAACAAGAATCGCAAATATTCAATTTAACATCTTAAAATTACAAACTTTTGCGTTCGAAAAACTAAAACCTCCGAAAAGTCATAGTTAGGCTTCGAATTTGGGAATTCTGGGTTCGGCGGAAAAATAATAATTTTGTCAAAATTTTAGAATTCCTTTTACATGCGGAATTGACACAAAAATCACTCGATTTCGTTGAGTAACGAAGAAACTGCCGAAAAACTGCGTACATATAATTAAATAAACGCAATTTGCAATTAATTAACAATTACGAAAATTAATCACCCATTCTAATTCTTTGCAAATTTGTAAAATTTAACCATGCTAACAAATTATTATGGAATTAATTAGAGGCTCGAGATACCACTGTTAGGTTATGATACATATAAACGAATATAAATCATGCGGAAAAACCATAAACACCAGGATATATTCCGAATTAATTGCCACATAACAATTAGCATAATTATGATGCATACTCTTTGTAGCGTGCCCTCTCTTGCTGCGCCCGAACCGAACAAGAACAAGTCTTTAGGACTCCAAGTGTCGTCCCTCCGTAGAACACAAACACACACGCACGCACAGCAGCCCACGAGGGGCGCCATGCGCGCGCGCGCACAGCCCGAGCAACGCAGCCCACTTGCCACGAAGCCCACGACTGCCGCAGCCTTGGGTGCGCGCTGGGCCTGCCTTGCGGTGGGCCTGGCGCAGCCTTGGGATGGCGTGTTGTGGCGCGCGTTTCCCTTGCTGGACGTGGGCCTGGCTTCGTGCTGGGCCTTCGTCTAGCAGGCTCGTCCGATGCTAATTCGTACGACGCGCTTCCGATTAATTTTCCGATTCCGGAATTCATTTCCGATACGAACAATATTTAACATTTCCGATTCCGGAATTAATTTCCGTCTCGAACAAATATTTAATATTTCCGTTTCCGGAATTATTTTCCGATTCCGATAATATTTCCGATTCTGACAATATTTCCGTTTCCGGCAATATTTCCGATTCCGGCAATATTTCCATTTCCGATAATATTTTCCGATACGTACCATGTTTCCGTTTCCGGCAACATCTACGACTTGGATAATATTTATATTTCCGATACGATCCATATTTCCGTTTCCGGCAAAATCATCGTTTCCGGAGTATTCATTTTGTTTGCCTTTGACGATCTTAGCTCCCACTGAAACCAAGATCCGTCGATTCCGAATATGTATTAGATAGAGTATTTAATGCCATTAAATACTTGATCTGTTTACCTACTATTTGTGTGACCCTACGGGTTTAGTCAAGAGTAAGCTGTGGATTAATATCATTAATCCACTTGAACTGAAGCGACCTCTAGCTAGGCATTCAGTTCACTTGATCTCACTGAATTATTAACTTGTATAATTAATACTGAACCGCATTTATTAGACTTATCATTAAATGCATACTTGGACCAAGGGCATTATTTCCTTCATATGGTATCATGCTTGCTCAGATTAACTGAGAAACTTTCAAAGATTTAGGTGAGTAGAGACGAATAGGTTATTTTGTATTTGGGGATGCAAGTAGAAAGGTGTTTAATCATTATGGCCGGGAAGTTGATTGAGATTTTTCTTTCAAGACAGTACATAAGTCATGCATCAAAAAGACTAGCAATGTTCTTCTTTTGGGTGCTAGGAACTATTCCTCTCCAAACAATATTGAACAATGGTTTTTGCAACGGGGAAAATGAATTTTGTTTTGTGGAGGTGGAAATTGTGCAGTCCCCTCCAATTGATCCTACAATGTCATCTTTATTAACAGTTCCTATGGTGACTTTAATTTGTCCCTTTAACCACATATTAAATCCCTTGTTGGGAGTCCCAAACAATTTCTCCAAATACACGACATCAAATTCCATCTTAGTTCCATTTACCATACTTGAACAAACGATTTCAACACATGAGAAATTCTTGCAAAATTCTTTCATGGCACCGGGAATTAAAGGAGATTTAGCATAATTGCTTAACAAGCTTACCCACTTTTGTTGCTCGAGAATCTCCATTAATTCGTTGAATTTTGAGGCCTCACGCCAAGTTGAGTTGATTGTGAACCCTTCCACCAAATTGTTCTCTTTTGTCGTGAGTTTCGCCGATCTTTTTCCTTCCCCCTGAGATCGAGGACTCTCCGCCGCCTCCTCGGTTTCCTCGAGTTGATCGTCGGTATGTTTAATGCAGCGTTTCTTGGTTTTTCTGGTGGATGATCGAGGTTTAGGGTTTGGGGTTACCATTTCCTCATCGGAATTTATGTGTTCCCCTTGAGTGAGAGCAAGCACAGGGGTGTGCATCTGAAGAGGAATTGGGGATTGCATGGGTGAGGTGTCCATGGGAACTGGGGAGGATGGGTATATATCTTTTTCGTTTGAGGTTGGAGAGATCGGTGTTATGGCTGGTGAGGACCATGGTGGAGTCGATTTTATAGGTGGGTGGTGTGGTGGTGTCAGAGGAGAAAACGTGTGGGAGTGGTGGAGGGAATGGAAATGGGGAGTGAATGAGGTAGGTGAGGAGTTTCTCTTATTTAATGCCAATAGGAACCGAAAAGATAAATGCTTTGAATTGGGTGACTGTGTTTTGAATTTTGAAAATTAGTTTTAATTTCTTAAATTCAAAAAATAATAAAAATAAAACATAAAATAAAATTAAGGAAGAACAATTAACAGTAAATAGAAGACTTGCTTAATTTTTGTATCTTGTATTAACTAATTTTAGGAAAACTGCTTACCAAGCATATTTGTTGTGTAAGTTGCTCGTCTACGATGGTAAACTTCAACTATGTTTGCACACGTAAAATTGTATTTGTAATAGTCTATATGCACCATAGTTTTTTGTCTTTACGTTGGAGGAACTTCGATTGCGATTACCTTAGCTTGATCATCCCGAGTTCCATCCTCATTTTCTCATGTTTCTCCCTGTTTAAAGGCTTAGTCAAAATATCAGCAATTTGATTGAGGAACAAGGGGAAGACCACTTCCCACGTAAAATCAAAGTGCTGCTAGTGTTTTTGACCAAAACAAACTCTAAAAAGATTTTCTAAAACAGTTTTATTTACTTACCAAAACTTAGGAGAAATTTTAGGAAAATTAAAATAGTTTTACTTGAAAAATAAGATAAAACAAAAATCTGATTTTATTAAATACGTAAAACTTATATTTATTTATTTAAATACTTTCCATAAAATTTGCTGCAAGATATTTTGATAAACACTCTAATTGACTCCTAAGTTCCTCGAGTTCCTGATATACTATTTGCAATATTAATACATTACATAAAATCTAAGTACAGTAAACTGCCTAGACTTTTATGTATTTATGAAACACGCAACTCAAGGGCTTCAGTTGTTCCTACTCTGGAACAGCGATGAGTTCCTTCTTTGTAATAAAGGAACTCTGTATTAGAAACTTCATCTTTCTTTGCATATTAGAAAGCCACTTGATTGTAGGAGTTGTTGCTCGAACTTTATTGAATTTGGTGCTCTAGCTTTTACTGCTTCCAACATAGGAACTCCAGGGGAAATGATAAATCCAAGGAAGAATTTCACTTCTTCCAAGGAAATCACCTTTAAAAAAATGTGGATTTCTTTTTCCTTGGATTTATCACTTCCCGAACTCCAGTAGTCATCCCTAACTCCTCACAGGAACTCAAGCACTTAACTGCCAATATTAATCAACAACAACAATTAGGAAGTTTGCTGTGTGTATGTCATCAACCAAAACTAAGAACAACAATATATGTTACAAAAATTGAAGTGAAGGAAGTACTAAACAATAAGAATACACGACTCTTGCTAAATCAAAATATTCCTCAAAATTACAGGGATGAGAACGCTTGGCGAGTGATAAGGCGCCAATTATTTGACGTGATAGATAAAATAATTGATGAAAAGAAGTCTAAAGAGATTCATCTCATCCAAGCCAACAAAATCAAGTCTCATGATATTACTGAGAAATGTAAAAGGAAAGAGATATCACTTTCCTCTTCGGTTGATAATTTACCAAATCCGGAAAACCATAATTTTAATATCTTCACCAAAAAAAGATCCCAACTTGAAAGGACTAGAAATTCTTGTAACAAGAACAAGAACAAGACATCTTCATCCAAGCATTCAACACAGAATCAGGTAAAATGTTTTATGAATTTTATTGTTACAAATTTTCTTTTGCATAATTTTTATATTGTGTTGCGAAATTTCGATCTCTAGCTTCTTTTGGTTAGGTTATTTGGTTTTGAGCCATTTTTTAGGGTTATAAACGAAGTACGGAGTATGTTCTATTCATTTGATTTTAACGATTTGGTGCAATTTTTGTTAATCAAACTAATGTTTTTATAGGCGACTTTAGTTTGATTGATTTATTAAATTATTTTTAGTTACAAATTACTTAGTACTACATAGTTTTTATATGGAACATTTGTGATTAGTTAGTGTTATCAATCTATTCTTATGTTTAGTGGATCTTTTGTATTATTATTGTCGTCCCAATCATTTTATAAATCATGATTTATGTTGTCCGCTTGGTTTTTTTTCTTTAACAAAAAATATTTTGTGGTATGTACTACTACGTATGTAGCTTCCAATTTTTAATGATAAAAACTAACTTAATCATATATGTACTAATCGAAGTTGGATTTGTCAAATTAAAACTTATTTATACCAATCAAAATTGATTTTATAAGTAGAAGAGCACACATCCTAACCAATTACTCAATAATCTCATTTATAGCCTAAACTAGCTTTGTACACTTTAGTTAGTGAATGGATTATTGTTTTATAAAAAATCATTTACAAAAAGTTATTATTTCTTTTTTCTTTAGATCCGAATGAGCCCAAGGGCATTATAAATTACAAATGGGAAATGGGGTATTCAAACTTGTGATTTATTAGAAGCATGCATGACTCCGGTCTTTGTTACTAGGCCAAGATCGACCTCATTGATATTATTATTTCTTATTTAATACTCCTAGGTTTTCTTTAATCTATATACTTTGTCTTTTCCAAATATTCACATACATACCCTACTTTAAATGATGTTAGAATAGTCGTCATTTGAAATTTTGTTAATTAGGATAGTTTCAATATACGAAGTATAGTTCTCACTTGTTCAATTTTTTTAATAAAGTTTTCTTACTAATACTTAACTAAGGATTATAGTTTCATTTGAAAAGTGTAAAAATCAATCTACGTAGACCGAGTAGGTAAAACGGAGATAGCATGGAGTACAAATGATTTGATTCATATTGGTCCTTCTTTACCCGGGCTTCTTGATCATACTTTTTCTCTTGAGTAATTTTATGTGTTTTTAATTTATTGAAATTATATTGTATTTTTTTTTTTTGATAAAGAATTATATTGTATTCTTAACATAAAAGTTTTGTTAATTAATTATCTAAGTAGGAAACAAATTATAAAATTAAGGACGGAGTTTTAGGACGACCAAGACGAATATTGTCAATCCTATCAACTATCATGGAGGAAGATCTAAGCAGTTTGGAGTCTATTACAATTTCTGACCCAATCAAACAAATGTCTTCTACTGACAACAACGAGGGTTATGAGAACGAAGCCAAGGTATTGAAACATCATATCCTAAACTAGATTATGTTTACTCTGTGTCCAAATAATACAAGTGCATATATATAAATAGAGTAGGTCTCATATTAAACCACCTTATGCGTAAAATCGTTGTTGTCATTATTATAAAATAATTATACAATGATAAAGTGTAACTATTTGATTGACTATAACTATATAATCACCACAATAAATTGTTTCATTAACGACGGGAAATTTCGTCGCTAAAGGTCAATAGTGACGGGATTTTTTATCGCGAACCCACCATAAGAGAGAGTCGTCATTGATGAAAAATCTCGTTGTTACCCCGTACCATGTCGTAAAAGACATTTGTGACGGTTGTTCCCATCCTTATTAAGTTGTTAACCCCGTCGTAAACGGGAATTGTCACATCACCCATATTTTATTTAACTAACAAACTATTGAGCATGTATGATTTAACTACTACTCCCTCCGTCACTTAATACTCGCATCGTTTTGACTTTTTTCACTATTCGCATAATTCATTTGACCCTATTTTATTTCTATTATATGAAAACAAATGTTAGTATATATAATATATTGTTGGCTTCATCTTAATATATATTTTCAAAATATTAATATTTTTATGAGTTTTTATAATTTGTAGTTGAAGATATAGGTGGTCAAAATTGTGCACTGACAAGCGTGTTCAGTCAAAACGGTGCGAGTATTAAGAGACAGAGAGAGTAATTAACTAGGTCTGATAGAAGACGAGTTGATTTATTTATTTTTCTTACCTTGTTATTCACTTTAATCAACTTGATTTGCATTTTTTGAACAATAATTAATTAAGAACATTCTGGATTGTGAATGATATGAACAGCAAACAAACTACAATGACGAAGATGAAGAAATCACACAAGCATTGGCAAGTTTGACTGAATTGATTGATCAAAATGCAACAATATCTCATACTCTTAACGAGAATGAGAATATTACTGCTACTGATCCAAAAGGAAAAGGAAAGGAGATCATAGTACTAGATGACGACAACGACAACGACAACAATAACGAGGTCGGGGAGGAGGCTTCGGGATCGGTGAATGCTGAAATTTGCAACCCAAAAGACAAAGGAAAAGAGAAAATGGTAGTTGATGATCAACATGAAGAAGATCCTATAAGGTCAATGCCTTTGTTGAAAAAATCAATAAGGGGGCGTAAAAGAAAAAGGATATTTACCCAAATTAAAAAAAGAGCACCTGCACCGGAATCGGTACCGGAAACAGTACCGTTGATACAAGTACCGGAACCGGTAGTTTCTGAGGATGACCAAGTCCAAGATACTACAACAGGGTCGCCGATGGAATCACAATATATTTGTTTTACTACAGAACGGGCGATGCCATCGCAACATATTTGTTTTACCTTACTTTCCCGTCAAAATCAGTAAGATCGTACTCCCTCTCTTCAAAATTAATAATCGCTTATGATATTTTATAGGTAAATTTGCCAAAAAATAATTTTTTTTTTTTAATATCTAGAAACAACATATGACACTAATGTGGTACTTTGTGTAAGACCGTCTTATATAAAAATTTGTATAATTAGTTTCCAATGCTTTGATAAATGATAATTAGCTTACCTTCTTGAATTAATTTCTTCGATAAAATGTTAATGTTACTACTAGTATTATTTATGTACCTGTATGTTTAAAACTTTCATCAAATGAGGACGGGGATTCGAATTTGAGACCTACAGTACACATACCCCAAACCGCATTAATAACTTATACCTTACGTTACTAAGTCAGGATCTCTGGATTAACTTGCACTTATCGGGATTATTATAAGGTTATTCATTAGTTGTGTGTGGATGAAGAACTTTCCTTTTGTCCTTTTGATATTGAATCATTAGTTTCTAATGCTTTGAAGTAATTATATAATTAGTATGCTTCTTTAAAAAATGCATGTCATTTTCTATTCATAAGTTCACCAATGTATTTGTTAATGACGATAGGGAAGGAGGTGCACCATTACCAGAAATACTACCAAACAATCATTTTCGGACACGGTGAGTATTTTTTAATTTTAATCTTGTATCTTAATTCTTGTTGTTTCTACTAAACAACAAAATATGAAAATCACAAATTTTTTGTTGTCAATTTTCAAAATCAACATAATTACTATAAGTATGACTATTTTTTATTTCATGATTTAATCTCTAGATCATATGACTTTTAAAACCAAAAACTGAAAACTGGCAGTGATACCAAACGAGCCCTTTAGTACTTCATATTCTCATCCTTTTGAAGAAAAATATGGTTTCTTATAAATAAAAGATATGTTCTTTTTGTTACTCCATATATAGTATGTATGTTATTGCGATACATAGCAAAGATGTTGTATATAAACTTTGTTTGCGCTAGTAGTCTTTAAATTTCTATTATTTATGATATTTTTTCCATTTGCTAGTATATATATTTTTCTTTTATGTATTTTCTTTATTTATATCTTATGGTTACTGTTGGAAATATTTAGGAAGATGTAGTGGGCTTTAGTTTATTTGTGGTTAATTGATTGAGTAATGTTGATGATCTTTGAGTATGGAAGAGGAATTACAAAGATACTTTTGTGGGGAATTCTTCTTGTTGTATTCACTAATGCTTTACAATGCTACATATTTATAGTAGTACAATGTTGGTGGTTTCCACCACTACACTTCTCTAGACTATTCTACTTTCTTCCCATTGTAGATAGTTCTAGGTTTTTCTACTCTTAGATATTTGTTTAGGATAGTCTAGATATTTTATTACATGCTCCTAGATTTTTCTAGATTACAATTACATGTTCCTAGATTTTTCTAGATTATAGTTTTTAACACTCCCCCTTAATCTGAAAAATCTTGAACTCCAAGTTGTCGACGAAATTGGATGAATTTTTCTGTTGAGATTGCCTTTGTGAAGATATCCGCAAGCTGCTCCCCGGTCTTGCAGAATTGTAGCTCGATCTCCTGCTTCTCGACTAGTTCTCGGATAAAGTGATGACGTATCTCGATATGCTTCGTGCGGCTGTGGAAGACTGGATTTTTTGTCATGGCTATGGCAGACATGTTGTCGCAATAAATTCTTGTTGGGTCTTCTGTCGACTGTCGTAGATCACCAAGAATTCTCTTGAGCCAGACTGCTTCACATGATGCACTTGTTGCTGCAATATATTATGCTTCTGATGATGATAGAGCCACAGTCGCTTTTTTCTTTGATGACCATGAAATGACTTTAGTTCCCAACTGGAATACATAGCCACTTGTACTCTTCCTGTCGTCGATACTTCCGGCCCAATCACTGTCGGTGTATCCCGTGAGCTTGTAGTCATCTTCAGTCTTGTATAATATTCCATAGCTTTTTGTGCCTTTGACATACCGGAGGATTCTTTTTGCTGCTGTGAGATGAGCTTTACTAGGTTCGCTCATAAACCTTGACACGATGCTAACAGCATGTACGATGTCGGGTCTTGTGTGTGTAAGATATATGAGAGATCCGACCAAGCTTCGATATATTGAGGCATCTACTTTCTCCTTGCCATCATATTTGGAGAGCTTCTCATTGGGTGCCATTGGTGTGACAAATGGCTTGCAATCTTCCATGTGAAACTTCTTGAGTAGATCGTCTGCGTACTTTTCTTGTGATAAGAAGATCCTTCCTGGTCTTTGCCTGACTTGCATCCCAAGGAAGTATTTCATCTCTCCAAGGTCGGTCATTTCATATTCCGACATCATGGCCTTCTTGAATTCTTCGACCATTCTTGAGTTAGTGCCTATGTAGATAAGATCGTCTACATAGAGGCACAAGATGAGAAAATCATGTGACCCTGTGGTCTTTATATAGAGTGATGGCTCACTTGGGCTTTTTGTAAAGCCATTTTGTAGAAGATAGCCATCAATCTTGCTATTCCATGCACGAGGAGCTTGTTTGAGCCCATAAAGGGCTTTTCGAAGGCGATATACCTTTTCTTCTTGGCCTTCAATGACATATCCTTGAGGTTGCTCAACATATACTTCTTCATTGAGCTCCCCGTTGAGAAATGCAGATTTAACATCTAATTGAAAAACTTGTAATTTAAGTTGAGCCGCAAGTGCGAGAACTGACCTGATCGTCTCCATGCGGACGACTGGAGCATATGTCTCAGTGAAGTCGATTCCTGGTTGTTGTGAGTAGCCTTTTGCGACCAGACGAGCCTTGTTCTTTTGAATTGATCCATCTTCATGCTCCTTGGTCTTGTAGACCCATTTGAGGCCTATCACTTCCTTGTCTTCAGGCTTGTCAACGAGCTCCCATGTGTTATTTTTCTCAATCATTCGAATCTCCTCGTTCATTGCTTCGATCCATTTGTCTTCTCGTGTTGCTTCATGAAAGCTTAGTGGTTCACCGGCAAAGAGAGCCATGATAGCATAATTGCATTCATAATTTTCCAAGTAGGATGGAGGACGCCGAACACGTTGAGATTGTCGAACTGCTTGAGTTGGTCTTGAAGAACTTGAAGTTGATGTTGTGCCTTGTGAACTGGAAGGTGATCTTGGGCTCCTTGGTGATGATGGACTTGAGGATGATTGTGTTGCTGGCTGAATTGGGCCTTCTTCTCCATTTGGGCCTAGTGGAAGAATGTCTCCTTGAGAAAGTTCTGGATCATTCTCGTTCCATTCCCCATTGTGCTCCTTCATCAAATTTCACATCTCGAGAGATGATTAATTTCTTGGATTCGGGATTGAAGAGACGATATCCTTTTGATTCGTCACTGTATCCAATAAAGATACATTTCTCTCCTTTTACATCCAACTTTTCTCGATTTTCTTTCGGGATGTGGGCAAATGCAATGCACCCAAAAATTTTAAGGTGCTCAACTCTTGGCTTTCTTTTGTGCCAAGCTTCATAGGGGGTGACTTCCCTGACTGCTTTTGTGGGAGATCTATTAAGAATGTAGACAGCTGCATGGACAGCTTCCGCCCAAAAATATTTAGGAAGATTTTTCCCTTGCATCATGCTACGGGTCATTTCAGCAATTGTTCGATTCTTCCTTTCCGCAACACCATTTTGTTGAGGTGTGCGTCTTACTGTCAATTCCCTTTTAATACCATGCTTTTTACAAAAGTCATTGAATTCACTACTTGTGAATTCTCCCCCACGATCTGTTCTTAAAATTTTCAAAGAATGCCCACTTTGTCTCTCCACGAGGGCTTTAAATTGCATGAAGTGAGAGAATGTTTCTGATTTATGCTCCAAGATATATACCCACATCATGCGTGAAAAATCATCAACGAACAATAGAAAATATCTTTTTCCGCCGAGAGACGGTGTTCTGGTAGGGCCCCATATATCCGAATGAACAAGCTCTAACGGAGCTCTAGCCCTCCAGGATGATGTAGGGAATGACAATCTATGCATTTTGCCATATATACAGCCCTCACATATTTTTCTTTCATTATTTATTGGTGGCATTCCAACCACCATTTCCTTTTTCTTTAACAGTTTTAAACTGTCAAAGTTTAAATGCCCGAATCTTAGATGCCACAGTGTGGATTCATCAACAATGGAGGAGAGAGTCATATTATTTTCTAATTGCATTTTTAAAGGAAATATTTTGTTAGGAGCCATATGGACTTTTGCAATTATTTGACCATTTTTCTTATCATATATGAGGCATATATTATTATCAAATTTCACCATATAGCCTCTTTGAATTAGTTGGCCTACACTTAATAAGTTTTGTGTAAGCCCAGGGACATAGAAAACATCATGGATGAATTTAGAGGAGCCGTCTTTTGTTTTAACGGAAATAGTCCCTTTGCCAGCAACATCTTGGCTACTTCCATCACCAAGTATAATTTGAGTTTTTATGTTTTCATTTAGATTGACAAATGAATTTTTATCGCCGGTCATGTGGTTTGAACAACCACTATCAATATACCAAGTATCACTTGGTTCATGTTGTGCATTTAAGCATGTATAAAATAATTGATCGGCGTTTGTGTTACTTCCGGTGAAATTAGCCTCTTCTTTTTGTCGGTACCAACAATCTTTCTCAAAATGAGTGTGCTTGTTACACCTTTTACATTTATACCGACAATCTTTTGTATTATGGCCATTTTTCTTGCACAAATTGCAATATGAACTTGATTGATTATTTTCTCGACTCCCTTGATTTTTAAAATTTCCTCTCCCCCTGCCACTGTTATATGAACTTCCTCTTCTTGATTGATAATTTAAACCGTGACCATTTTCATTTTCTCCATTGTTAGCAAATCTTAGTTTAGCTTGAAAAGCTTGTTCTAGTGGCTCTTCTGAAAAATTACGCATTCTTTCTTCATGAGCTAAGAGTGAACCCATTAGCTCAGTTAAAGTGAGTGTTGATAAATCTTTATTAGCTTCTTCTATTGCAGCCACTATAAGATCATATTTTGCTGTAAGACTTCTTAATATCTTTCTTATAATTTTAACATCTTCTATTGTGTCTCCATTAGATCGAATTTGATTAACGATGGTTGAGACTTGATCAAAATATGATTGAAGATTTTCATCTCTAGACATTTTTAAAGTATCAAATCTTCCCCATAAAGATTGTAGTTTAAAGAGAATTACCTTTTCGGAGCCTCTATATTTTGTCTCCAAGATGCTCCACGCCTCCTTGGCCGTTGTAGCAGCCATGATGGTAGGAAGGATTGTTTCATCTACTCCACGGTAGATTAAGGATAGGGCATAGTTATCCCTTATCCTATTTTGTTTGTATTGCTTCCTTTTTGCTTCATCCCAAGTACCTTCTTCATTGGTATCCTTGGGTTGTTCGTACCCATTTTGGACTAGCTCCCACAAATCTTGTGAGATAAATACAGATTTCATTTGCATACACCATTGTTGGTATTTTTCCCCTTTAAATAAAGGTACCCAATTAACTTGGGGATAGTTAAATGTGTTTAAGGCCATGTTTATTTAAGTGGTGGATTAGGTTGTATGTAAGAATTATTGGTTGTATTGGAGGCTTTAGAATAATTGGCTCTTGATACCAAATGTTGGAAATATTTAGGAAGATGTAGTGGGCTTTAGTTTATTTGTGGTTAATTGATTGAGTAATGTTGATGATCTTTGAGTATGGAAGAGGAATTACAAAGATACTTTTGTGGGGAATTCTTCTTGTTGTATTCACTAATGCTTTACAATGCTACATATTTATAGTAGTACAATGTTGGTGGTTTCCACCACTACACTTCTCTAGACTATTCTATTCTAGACTATTCTACTTTCTTCCCATTATAGATAGTTCTAAGTTTTTCTACTCTTAGATATTTGTTTAGGATAGTCTAGATATTTTATTACATGCTCCTAGATTTTTCTAGATTACAATTACATGTTCCTAGATTTTTCTAGATTATAGTTTTTAACAGTTACTTATATAACTCATATACATGGTTTTTTCTTAAGCAATCGGGACACAGAAATTTCAGTTGTCGAGGCGTTGATCGAAAGAAAAATCAACATTGAGGTATGCCCACTTTTCACTTTTTGTCCATGAAGTGAACTTTTATTTAAAATTGTATTATTTTAAATAGAACATAAATTTATGCATAAACATCATAATCACAGTTAAACGTGTTTTTTTAACTAGTGGCATGTACATGCGTTGTACGTGGTTGTTTTCAAAAGCTTAATCGTATTCATGCTGCATTCTATGAACTAATTTATATATATAACAAAATAATTAAGAGGGTAGTTTATACCGCTGCTAAATTACTATCTATATTTAGCTCGATCCCTGTTATATAAATAGGTATAAAGATCTTGTATACAGAATTACACCCAAAAAAAGGTATGCTTTTGATGTAGTGCTTCCAGTCATATGTTCATTGAGCAGTTTGAGATCCCTTATATTAAAAGGTACTCCTTCCGCCCCAAAATTATAGTCTTGTTTTCTAAATCGGATGAAAAATAGTCGTAGGAAAGCCGATATGGGTGTTGTTGGGAAAGAGCGGTTACTTGGAAGGTTATCAACTTATCATGGAGAAGAGGCTGAATTGAATAGAGAAGTGCACATTCTGACGGTGGAGGAAAGGTTGGGACTCTTAGGTGGGGTGATGGGTATAGTGGCTTCACTAACAGAAATCAAAAATCGTAATCCTTAGTTAATGGCCACGTGGAAGACATGGGTCTTTCAAATCACAAATTAGTTTAATTGTATTTAGTTTTTCAGAGGAGGGGCATAATTGGAACAAAAAGTTACGCAAAATATGATGTATGTTCGGCTTTTTTAGATAAGGAAGATGTATGTACTATTACTATTTTTTTTTTTTTTTGACAGCCAAAAACTATTACTACATATGTCATAAAGTTGTACTATAAATGTTTTCAAATGACGAGTAAACAGAGACATAAAGTTAATCTCTCACTCGAAATTATCTAGAATTAGAGAAAATAATGAAAATTAGACAGACACATGTAAGTTAATACATATACACATGTTGTTTGCAATAGTGGCATGACAAGGTTGTAAATAATAAATCAAATAAAGGGTATAATGGTCCAAAAAAATGATGCAAAACTCAATTGTAGTTTCGGTTTTTTTTAGTAGTGGAGGATTTCATGCATAATACTTCTACCGTCATCTTCACTTGATTTTTACCTCTATTTTTTTTTGAGCTTATCTGAGCTTAATAGCACTT
Organism: Spinacia oleracea; assembly: GCF_020520425.1. Taxonomy (NCBI): domain Eukaryota; kingdom Viridiplantae; phylum Streptophyta; class Magnoliopsida; order Caryophyllales; family Amaranthaceae; genus Spinacia; species Spinacia oleracea. The sequence goes on from NC_079488.1 coordinate 46,166,537, forward strand.
ATCACAACTTATTATTTTAGTTATAATGGTACTTGGTAAACATTATTCAAATCTATATGAATTTAACTGAATTTATTTTTTCTAAAATTAAGTGGAAATAAGATGAGCTAAAAAGGACCTTAGTTACACTTCTAACGTCTGGATACTTAAATTAAAAATAATAAAAAAGCAAAGCTTTTTGAATGGATGGTGCGTGCATGACATGACAACGTACCTCCACCCAAGTGTAATAAATTTCTAATTTTACTAAATTGCAAAAAGTGAAGTTCTACCCATTGTAAATCTTGGGTGGTTTTTAAGAAAACTGGAATCTTGGTTTGTTTGGGTATATGTGTAATGATTGAGTATGAGAATAATGATTGTGTGTAAGAGATTAGAATAAATGACAAGGAGAGAAAATAATAAAGAAATAAGAGAGAAGTAGATATTTTATTATTAATAATAATAAATCAGATTAATATAATAATTTATATTACTGGAATTTGAAAAAAAAACCCAAAAAATAAGCTAGAAAATTCAACCAAAAAATCAACAAACAACCATTCAACAAAATATCAAATAATCAACCAAAAAATTCAAACAACAAATTCGAACAAAAATTCGAACAACCCAGAAAAATCAACAAAAATTCGTACAAGAATTCAACTAAAAATTCGAACAACAATTAAATTCGAACAACAATTCAACCAAAAATTCAAACAACAAATTCAAACAACAATTCAACCAAATAATCAAGAAAAATTCGAACAACAACCCAGGAAAATCGAACAACAACCCAGAAAAGTTGAAAACCCCCCTAAAATATTCGAAACAACCCAGAATAATTCGAAATAACCCAAAAAATTCGAACAACAACACAGAAAAATCGAAACATCAATCTACAAATTCACCATCATACCACGATTTTGAGAATTTAGAGGTCAAATTCGACCATGAAAACCCTAGATCTAGAGTTTTCATGGTCGAATTGAACCATCTAAAGCCATAATACGTATTTGGAGGAGCTTTAAATTCTTGATCTAGAGTTTTTGGTGGTGGCGGCGGTGGAGGTTTGGTTGTGGTGGTGGTGATAACGGCGGAGATTTCAAAGCCATAATAATATTCTGATTTCAAAAAAGAAACCCAGATTTGAAGAGGGTTGGAGATTTTTGAGAGATCTAGGGAGAAGAAGATCAAAACAAAGGCGAAGAACTCTAGGATTTTCCAGAAAAACAGAGAGTTTTTGAAAAGAGAGAGAGAGTTTCGAGATTTCCGAGGAGAGAGAGAATCGGAGAGGTAAATATGAGGTGAGAGGGGAAGATGAGGGTGAGAGTGACCGGTTAAAAAGGAATGGGGGGAGTGAATATGTGGAGTTGAATAGAATTAAATAAGGGGGTTGAATTTTGGGAAGTTGTAATATTGAATTAAATAATGTAGGTGAGGAAAAAGAGGGTAGAATCTTTAGGTATTTAGTGTAATTGTGTAGGAATATAAGGGTATTTTGGGAAAAATATATGGCCAAAAATAGAAAAGATTCAAATTGGGTAAAACTTTTAGTAACGCGTAAAATAGAAACGGGTAGAACAATAAGGAACAGAGGGAGTACAATATACTAAATCCATAAAAATTGTTTTTTTTCTTTGTGTTTTTATATCATAGGGTATTATTTAGGCTCCTTTCTATGTGAGGTTATGATACATATGACAATTCATAAATCATGCGGAAAAACCATTTAGCCAGGAAAACATATTATTTACACATAATCATTTAGCATAGTTTAGATGCATACTCTTTGTTGTGTGCCTTCCCTAGCTGCGCCCGAACCGAACAAGAACAAGTCTTTAGGACTCCAAGTGTCGTCCCTCCGTAGATAGTCCACAGTACGTCCGGATCCGCCTTAAGATTGACCAACTAGAATCGCCCTTAAGGTACTAAAAATTTCGGCACTTTTGAGCAAGGAATGTGTCTGAATTTTTCTCTCAAAAACTCACTTTGAATACTTGAAAACTTATTATAAATTGTGAACCCAGGCCACATATTTATAGGGGTATGGAAAGAGAATTGGAATCGAATTAGGATACGAATTAATCAAATTAGAATCATAATAAAACTCTTATTTAATTAATTTATCAAATAGAATTAGGAATTTAATCATTAAACGAATCCTGTACGTTTTAGGTTTCGTATGTGAACACAAACACCCACGCACGCACAGCAGCCCACGAGGGGCGCCATGCGCGCACACGCACAGCCCGAGCATCGCAGCCCACGACTGCCGCAGCCTTGGGCGCGCGCTGGGCCTGCCTTGCGGTGGGCCTGGCGTAGCCTTGGGCTGGCGTGTTGTGGCGCGCGTTTCCCTTGCTGGACGTGGGCCTGGCTTCGTGCTGGGCCTTCGTCTAGCAAGCTCGTCCGATGCTAATTCGTACGACGCGCTTCCGATTAATTTTCCGATTCCGGAATTCATTTCCGATACGAACAATATTTAACATTTCCGATTCCGGAATTAATTTCCGTTTCGAACAAATATTTAATATTTCCGTTTCCGGAATTATTTTCCGATTCCGATAATATTTCCGATTCAGACAATATTTCCGTTTCCGGCAATATTTCCGATTCCGGCAATATTTCCATTTCCGATAATACTTTCCGATACGTACCATGTTTCCGTTTCCGGCAACATCTACGACTTGGATAATATTAATATTTCCGATACGATCCATATTTCCGTTTCCGGCAATATCATCGTTTCCGGAGTATTCATTTCTTGCCTGTGACGATCTCAGCTCCCACTGAAACCAAGATCCGTCGATTCCGAATATCCATAGATGGAGTATTTAATGCCATTAAATACTTGATCCGTTTACGTACTATTTGTGTGACCCTACGGGTTCAGTCAAGAGTAAGCTGTGGATTAATATCATTAATTCCACTTGAACTGAAGCGGCCTCTAGCTAGGCATTCAGTTCACTTGATCTCACTGAATTATTAACTTGTTAATTAATACTGAACCGCATTTATTAGACTTATCATTGAATGCATACTTGGACCAAGGGCATTATTTCCTTCAGTCTCCCACTTGTCCTTAGGGACAAGTGTGCATTTCCTAATTCCTTTGTCGCTCGATGCTTGCTCTTGAACATAAGGTAAGAGTTGTCATCCTTATTATGTCCAGAGGTGTTCCTCGGTTTCAGAGTTCAACTTATCAAATAAACAGATAATCATAGCCTATGATTCATCCGAGCACGGCCATGCATTTCACAGTTTCTAGCTCTCCGAGTGGCCTTGTACAACTTTTAAGCATCTCATCCCGATTTATGGGAAGACAATCCCAATCTTGCGATCTTGAGATTAGACTTCGTTTGATAGGTGATTACCTGAGCGTTGCCTTTATAGCCTCCTTTTACGGTGCGACGGTTGGTCAACGTCAAAGTAACCAGTTCTCAAACAAGTAATCTCAAATCACTCAGGTATTGAGGATTTAGTGTCTAATAATTTTAATGAAATTTACTTATGACAGATTTTCATCTCTTACAGTAAAGTTTCATAGGTCTTGTCCGATACTAGTCTTCACAAAGTAAGTATCTATGCAAATGATTATGACATTGCCATGTCCACATAGTTCAAGAAACAGAACTACTAGTCATCTTGCATTCTAATCGTCTAACGTTTTCTATGCGTCCAATTTTATAGAAAACTCCGACTAGGGACCATTTTCAACCTTTGACATTCAAGTTCACTTGATAGACATTTCTTAGTCACAGGACTGGTCCTGACAGTCTATCTTGAATATATCGTCAAATTGAAGGGACTCATCATTTAATAAACCACAAATTAAATGGAAAAATGAATTCTTTTCATTTATTGTGAATTATTAACCAATAATGTTTTACAAAGATTTAAACTCTAAAACTTTAAAACATTAAACAGAGACATCAAAGCCATTCTCCAATATGCTTGATTCCCATAGCTGCAGTGTGCGAGTTGTGCTTCGCCTGCGGCAGAGGTTTAGTCAATGGATCTGATATGTTGTCATCAGTTCCAATTTTGCTTATCTCGACTTCTTTTCTTTCAACGAACTCTCGTAGAAGGTGAAATCTACGAAGTACATGCTTGACTCTCTGGTGGTGTCTAGGCTCCTTTGCCTGTGCAATAGCTCCGTTATTATCACAATACAGGGCTATTGGTCCTTTAATGGAGGGGACTACACCAAGTTCACCTATGATCTTCCTTAGCCATATAGCTTCCTTTGCTGCTTCATGTGCAGCAATGTACTCCGCTTCAGTTGTAGAATCCGCAATGGTGCTTTGCTTAGCACTTTTCCAGCTTACTGCTCCTCCGTTGAGGCAGAAGACAAACCCAGACTGTGATCTGAAATCATCTTTGTCGGTTTGGAAACTTGCGTCCGTATAGCCTTTAACAATTAATTCATCATCTCCACCATAGACCAGGAAGTCATCTTTGTGCCTTTTCAGGTACTTCAAAATATTCTTGGCAGCAGTCCAATGCGCCTCTCCTGGGTCTGACTGGTATCTGCTCGTAGCACTGAGTGCGTACGCAACATCCGGGCGTGTACATATCATAGCATACATTATTGAACCAATCAATGATGCATATGGAATCCCATTCATTCGTCTACGCTCATCAAGTGTTTTTGGGCACTGAGTCTTGCTTAGAGTCATTCCATGAGACATGGGTAGGTAGCCTCGCTTAGAGTCCGCCATCTTGAACCTATCAAGCACCTTATTGATATAAGTGCTTTGACTAAGTCCAATCATCCTTTTAGATCTATCTCTGTATATCTTGATGCCCAATATGTACTGTGCTTCTCCTAGATCTTTCATCGAAAAACATTTCCCAAGCCAAATCTTGACAGAGTTCAACATAGGAATGTCATTTCCGATAAGTAATATGTCATCGACATACAATACTAGGAAAGCAATTTTGCTCCCACTGACCTTCTTGTATACACAAGATTCGTCTACATTCTTGATGAAACCAAAGTCACTGACTGCTTCATCAAAACGTATATTCCAGCTCCTGGATGCCTGCTTCAATCCGTAGATTGACTTCTTTAGCTTGCATACCTTTTTAGCATTCTTTGGATCCTCAAAACCTTCAGGCTGTGTCATAAACACAGTTTCTGTTAAAACGCCGTTTAAGAAAGCAGTTTTGACATCCATCTGCCATATTTCGTAATCGTAATATGCAGCGATTGCTAACATTATCCGAATAGACTTTAGCATTGCAACTGGTGAAAAGGTTTCATCGTAATCCACACCGTGGACTTGCCTGTAACCTTTTGCAACCAATCTAGCTTTGAAAACTTCAAGTTTCCCATCCTTGTCCTTTTTCAGTTTGAAAACCCATTTGCTTCCAATGGCTTGGTAGCCATCTGGAAAATCGACCAAATCCCATACTTGGTTTTCAGACATGGAGTCTAATTCAGATTGCATGGCTTCTTGCCATTGCTTGGAGCTAGGGCTCGTCATAGCTTGTTTGTAAGTCGCAGGTTCATCACTTTCAATTAATAGAACGTCATAGCTCTCGTTCGTCAAAATACCTAAGTACCTTTCTGGTTGAGATCTATATCTTTGCGATCTACGCGGGGTAACATTTCTAGTTTGACCATGATTCTCACCAGATTCTTCTAAAGATCTCTGAGTTTCATCCTGAATGTCATCTTGAGCATTCTCTAGAGTTTGTTGTTCGACTCGAATTTCTTCGAGGTCTACTTTTCTCCCACTTGTCATTTTGGAAATGTGATCTTTCTCCAAAAAGACACCATCTCGAGCAACAAACACCTTGTTCTCAGATGTATTGTAGAAGTAATACCCCTTTGTTTCCTTTGGATAGCCCGCAAGGATACATTTGTCAGATTTTGGATGAAGTTTGTCTGTATACTTCACATCCCCAAATCTTAAGAAAAGACACATTTGGAGGCTTTCCAAACCATAATTCGTATGGAGTCTTTTCGACAGCTTTAGACGGAGCTCTATTTATAGTGAGTGTAGCTGTATTTAGTGCATGTCCTCAAAATTCTAATGGAAGTTTGGCCTGACCCATCATTGACCTGACCATGTCTAGCAAGGTTCTGTTCCTCCGTTCTGACACACCGTTCCATTGTGGTATTCCAGGAGGAGTCAATTCTGATAGAATTCCACATTCTTTCAGATGGTCATCAAATTCATAGCTCAGATATTCACCGCCTCTATCAGAACGCAGTGCCTTAATCTTCTTGCCTAATTGATTCTCTACTTCACTCTGAAATTCCTTGAATTTGTCAAAGGATTCAGACTTATGCTTCATTAGGTAGACATAACCATATCTACTGAAGTCATCAGTGAAAGTGATAAAGTAGCTGAAACCACCTCTAGCATTTGTACTCATTGGTCCACATACATCTGTATGGATTAAACCCAATAGTTCATTTGCTCTTTCTCCAACTTTAGAGAAAGGTTGCTTTGTCATTTTGCCAAGTAAACATGATTCGCATTTACCATAATCCTCTAAGTCAAATGGTTCTAGAATTCCTTCCTTTTGAAGTCTTTCTAAGCGTTTCAAGTTTATATGGCCTAATCGACAATGCCACAGATAGGTGAGATCTGAATCATCCTTTTTGGCCTTTTTGGTATTTATGTTATATACTTGTTTGTCGTGATCTAAAAAATAAAGTCCATTGACTAATCTAGCAGATCCATAAAACATCTCTTTAAAATAAAACGAACAACTATTGTCTTTTATTAAAAAGGAAAATCCCTTAGCATCTAAGCAAGAAACTGAAATGATGTTTTTAGTAAGACTTGGAACATGGAAACATTCTTCCAGTTCCAAAACTAGCCCGGAGGGCAACGACAAATAGTAAGTTCCTACAGCTAATGCAGCAATCCGTGCTCCATTTCCCACTCGTAGGTCGACTTCACCCTTGCTTAACTTTCTACTTCTTCTTAGTCCCTGTGGATTGGAACATAAGTGTGAGCCACAACCTGTATCTAATACCCAAGAAGTTGAATTAGCAAGTATACAGTCTATAACGAAAATACCTGAAGATGGAACGACTGTTCCGTTCTTCTGATCTTCCTTTAGCTTCAAGCAATCTCTCTTCCAATGCCCCTTCTTCTTGCAGTAGAAGCATTCGGATTCAGAAGTGGGTTGACTGACCTTCCTCTTTACAGATTTGGCGCCAGTTTGCTTAGTTGGGCTGGCCTTGTTGCCACCTTTATTAGCATTCCTCTTCTTTCCAGATTTCTTGAACTTGCCCCCACGCACCATAAGCACATCCTGCTTATCACTTTTGAGCGTCTTTTCAGCGGTCTTCAGCATACCGTGAAGCTCAGTGAGCGTTTTGTCCAGACTATTCATACTGTAGTTCAGTTTGAACTGATCATACCCGCTATGAAGACAATGGAGGATGGTGTCTATAGCCATTTCCTGAGGAAATTGCTGATCCAGCCGACTCATATTCTCAATGAGTCCAATCATTTTGAGAACATGTGGACTTACGGGCTCGCCTTTCTTAAGCTTGGTCTCAAGAATTTGCCTATGAGTCTCGAATCTTTCGACTCGAGCCAGATCTTGGAACATGTTCTTCAACTCACTGATGATTGTGAAAGCATCTGAGTTGATGAACGTTTTCTGCAGATCCGCACTCATGGTGGCGAGCATTAGACATTTCACATCCATGTTGGCATCAATCCAACGATTGAGGGCTGCCTGAGTGACCCCGTCGCCTGCGGCTTCGGGCATCGCCTCTTCTAGGACATACTCCTTTTCTTCCTGCATAAGAACTATTTGCAAGTTCCTTTGCCAGTCAAGGAAGTTTTTCCCGTTCAACTTCTCCTTTTCGAGAATTGATCGAATGTTGAATGAATTGTTGTTTGCCATATTAAAAACTACAATTGAAAAGAATAAACAAATAAATAACCATTCACAGTTTCTCTTAATAAACTTAAATTCTAGCATACATGCATAATTCAATGTTTATTAAGCATTTTATTCAAGTTATGTGTTCCGGCTGGTGTGAATAAAATGATTCCAAGATCCTAAAATCATTGAAGAACTAAGCACAGTTTGTCGACTTAATCCTAAAACATCTTAGGTAAGCAAAAGCCTTTTGCTAATAGTCTAGAAACTATTCTTGGTTGATAGGTACGTCTAAGAACTTATTAGGTAAACCTATCGATTTTGCCACGACATAAAAGGACTCCTTACTTATATCGTTGAGTTTCACCAAAACTAACATGTACTCACAATTATTTGTGTACCTTGCCCCTTTAGGACCAATAAGTAACACCTCGCTGAGCGAAAACTATTTCTAGATTGATGTAAAGGATATCCAAGCAAGTGTATATTTTGGCATGGCACCTTATAACTCAATTTTTAAGTTTGGAACTTAAGGCTCTTACTATGTTGGTTAGATTTTAAGTGAACTAAAATCCTTAATCATGCAACATAATCAAGCTTTTGATCTCATGCATTTTAAGACATATTTAAAAGCAATAAATAACTTAAAACATGCATAAGATAAATGTGATCTAGTATGGCCCGACTTCATCTTGAAGCTTCGACTTCAAAGTCCGTCTTGAAAATCTCCGTGGGAGGCACCATTTTCTTCAAATAGGATAAGCTATAATTAAAACTAATTACAACTATTTGATGGTACGCAGACCATATTTGAATTGAAAAACGACTTTGGTACTTTAGACCAATTACATTCAAATTAATGGTACGCAGACCATATTTTCTATCCTATTTGGGCCATTCTAGTCACTTCATAACCTGCAAAACAGTACATATACAATATATACCATTCACCCATTCATTATCATGAATGGCCCACATAGCTGGTTAGTAAAACACATTATGCATCACGTAAACATTTGCAGCAATTAATCAAGGGCACCAATAATCTACCAATTATTCAGTCCTTATTAATTCTAATCAAGTTGTTTTAACCTTAAGGATTTGTAGACCTAATCAAGAGTTTTCTGACTAAAAAGGGCTCCCACTCAAACCAATAAATTCATATGCTTTACTAATTTTAAACATAAAAATGTATTTCTAGTCTAACCGGAAACATACAAATTTAATTAAAATTTAAAGCTCATATAAATTTATAATTGAATCCAAAAAGTTTAATTTAATTTCAGTCGCATTTAAATTAATTCATGATTTTAATTTTAGTAAAATAATTAGAATAAATAAAATTTATTATAATTACAATATTCAAAATTAAAATCCAAGAAAATAATTTAAATTATTAATTTTAAAATTAATTAAAATTACGTAAACTGAAAATTTCAAATTAAACATTCAAAACGATCTAATCGCAACGCAAACACCCTACGCATCTCACGCCCATGGGCCACACGCACACAGCCATCGTTGGCCATGTGCGCGCAGCCCATGCGCTCGTTGCATAGCTGCTGCCTCTACCCTTCGCAAGCCATCGCACGAGTTGGTGCTCGCTGCGCGCGCGCCAGCGCTCGATGCACGCGAGCCATCGCTCGCTGTGCGCGCCCGCCAGCGCTCGCTGCGCGCGCTCCAGCGCTCGATGCACGCGAGCCATCGCTCGCCGTGCGCACTCGCCAGCGCTCGCTGCGCGCGCTCGCCAGCGCTCGCTGTGCGCGAGCCATTGCTCGCTGTGCGCGAGCATCGACGCTGGGCGCAGCACTCGTGGCACGCGAGCTTGCGCTCGCTGTGCGCGAGGCTGCGCGCGCTTACGCGAGGCAGTGCGCGTTGTGGCGCAGCTCGCTTGCTGCCCACACGCGACTGCCGTGCCTTGCCTTCGCCCATGCCCATTCGTCCAGTGCTCGTAGCCCACGACACAAGGCAGGGCTGCTGCCTTGTGCTCGTGTACCATGCCCTTGCTCATTGCATTCGTGCCGCACGGGCGACGAGCTCCCTTGCTCGTCGTCGCATGCCCGCACTATACAACACCCCTTAAGGGTAACACGTAGCGTCCATTGCTTTGTGCGTGCAAGTTAATTGAACGAATCGCATAAAATTTAAAAAATTTATATTTAAAATTAATGACAAATTAATAAATAATATTAATTTCATAATTTTAGGGCGAAAAATCGAAAATTTATTATTCAATTGATTTCCGATTATCATGGATTCAAGCCTAGGTCATAAAAATTTAAAATTTATCATAAATTTACAATTTTTTTGGTGGTTTTTAATCATAGGTATCTAATTAAATTATAATTAATTATGAAAATCAAATTAATTCTAAATTATTCTAATTTTCAACAAATTAATCATAATTACAAATTAGATTGCATAATTAACAAGGCTAGGCATTCAAACTTGTTAAACATATACAGTAGGTCAATCAAAAATTTAAGATTTATCAACAAGAATTGCAAATATTTAATTTAACATCTTAAATTTACGAAATTTTGCATTCGAAAAACTAAAACCTTCGAAAAGTCATAGTTAGGCTTCGAATTTGAGAATCCTGGGTTCGGCAGAAAAAAACTTTTTTTGTCAAAATTTTAGAATGCCTTTTACATGCGGAATTGACACAAAAATCACTCGATTTGGATGAGTAACGAAGAAACTGCCGAAAAACTGCGTACATATAATTAAATAAACGCAATTTGCAATTAATTAACAATTACGAAAATTAATCACCCCTTTTAATTCTTGCAAATTTGTAATATTTAACCATGTTCATGCAATTTAGATTATGAAAATAATAAGAGGCTCGTGATACTACTGTGAGGTTATGATACATATGACAATTCATAAATCATGCGGAAAAACCATTTAGCCAGGAAAACATATTATTTACACATAATCATTTAGCATAGTTTAGATGCATACTCTTTGTTGTGTGCCTTCCCTAGCTGCGCCCGAACCGAACAAGAACAAGTCTTTAGGACTCCAAGTGTCGTCCCTCCGTAGATAGTCCACAGTACGTCCGGATCCGCCTTAAGATTGACCAACTAGAATCGCCCTTAAGGTACTAAAAATTTCGGCACTTTTGAGCAAGGAATGTGTCTGAATTTTTCTCTCAAAAACTCACTTTGAATACTTGAAAACTTATTATAAATTGTGAACCCAGGCCACATATTTATAGGGGTATGGAAAGAGAATTGGAATCGAATTAGGATACGAATTAATCAAATTAGAATCATAATAAAACTCTTATTTAATTAATTTATCAAATAGAATTAGGAATTTAATCATTAAACGAATCCTGTACGTTTTAGGTTTCGTATGTGAACACAAACACCCACGCACGCACAGCAGCCCACGAGGGGCGCCATGCGCGCACGCGCACAGCCCGAGCATCGCAGCCCACGACTGCCGCAGCCTTGGGCGCGCGCTGGGCCTGCCTTGCGGTGGGCCTGGCGCAGCCTTGGGCTGGCGTGTTGTGGCGCGCGTTTCCCTTGCTGGACGTGGGCCTGGCTTCGTGCTGGGCCTTCGTCTAGCAAGCTCGTCCGATGCTAATTCGTACGACGCGCTTCCGATTAATTTTCCGATTCCGGAATTCATTTCCGATACGAACAATATTTAACATTTCCGATTCCGGAATTAATTTCCGTTTCGAACAAATATTTAATATTTCCGTTTCCGAAATTATTTTCCGATTCCGATAATATTTCCGATTCAGACAATATTTCCGTTTGCGGCAATATTTTCATTTCCGATAATATTTTCCGATACGTACCATGTTTCCGTTTCCGGCAACATCTACGACTTGGATAATATTAATATTTCCGATACGATCCATATTTCCGTTTCCGGCAATATCATCGTTTCTGGAGTATTCATTTCTTGCCTGTGACGATCTCAGCTCCCACTGAAACCAAGATCCGTCGATTCCGAATATCCATAGATGGAGTATTTAATGCCATTAAATACTTGATCCGTTTACGTACTATTTGTGTGACCCTACGGGTTCAGTCAAGAGTAAGCTGTGGATTAATATCATTAATTCCACTTGAACTGAAGCGGCCTCTAGCTAGGCATTCAGTTCACTTGATCTCACTGAATTATTAACTTGTTAATTAATACTGAACCGCATTTATTAGACTTATCATTGAATGCATATTTGGACCAAGGGCATTATTTCCTTCATTCTATTCGACTTATTTTGTCTGTACTTATATTATCTGAACTTATCTAAACTTATTATATCTAAAAAAAAAAGTTATTTTGAATGAAATAAACTTATTTGTGTGTTATGTCTGAAAAAACTTATTTTTTCTGAACTTAACAGAACTTATATGAAATTATTTGAACTTAACGGAACTTATTTGAATTTAACTGAGCTTATCTGAACTTATTTTGTCTGAAATAAGTAAAAGTAAAAGCTCTGTTCTATTGGACTTATTTTGACTTAACTTATATTATCTGAATTTATTTGAACTTAACTGAACTTATTTTATCTGGAAAAAAAAACTTATTTTGTCTGAAATAGAATTATTTGTGGGTGAAAATGTCTGAAAAACGCTTATTTTTGCTGACCTTATCTGAACTTAATTGAAATTATTTTGTCTGAAATAAGTCAAAATAAGTCGAACAGAACAGGGCCTAAGTGGAACATAATAGGGCCTTACTGTATGATTTAACATTTGTAAATTAATGTAATGCAGGTAGAAGTATGGGTACGAGAGTTTAGACTGCACCCTTCAATGTCACTTCGAAATGTCTGGACCATTTGGTGTCAAACTGGACCAGATAGAACTCAATCAATTCTTTCCATGACTGAAGAAGCAGTTCAAGACTGTTCTATGATTTTAACTTATACCCGAAGATCCTGATCTCCTTCAAGTACCTTTAGATTGCGTTTATGCCCAAACTTCTGTTTTAGCTAAATTTAAACCTTCGAATTTAAATAACTGGCAAGGGAATTTTGAAAATATCGTGAGAAATCAATTTCTCTTCATTCATGAAGAAACTTTGGTTTTAACTTATGATGCACATGTTATTTTGTTTGGAATTAGCTTATATTGCACCCCAAATTATTTTACATTGCTGGTTTTGTTTGAATCGATTTAATATAATTTGTTTTGTACATCGCTTTCTCCGTTCATTTTTACTGGTAATGTTTGTCACTTTCACGCATGCCAATGTACAACTTTGATCATTATTATCTTTAATTCTCTTAAAGTAAAATTATAAAAAGTTAATATTTTGAAAATACACATTACGACGAATCTAACAAGATTCCACATGACTATGTTTTATCTTACGTATAAATTACTAATAATAGTATAAGTAAAATATGTAAATAGTGTAAAAATCACAAACATTGCGAATATTAAAAATCAGAGGAAGTATATAATATGGTAAATAAAATTAGTTATAGAAATTAATTTTGTTTTTGTGGTTTTAAAGAGCTAATGTGTCACAAAAATGGGTTAAGAGAAACAAAAAGAAGTTAGTGAGGAGAGTAATAGAATTGTATATACATGCATGTTATGGTGGTTTTCGTATTTTGGTATTTTAGAGTGTATTTTATCATTTAAGGAATTAAGGGGCATTACTCTTAATTATCTTTATATACTTTTAAAAACTAGATAGAATAAGTGAATTCATTAAGTGACAATTTCATTACAAGTTAGTTTATGTGTTTACCTGGCTTTTCTTTAGAAGTTTAGTGGTCTTATTATATTAAGTGACTAGCAAAAAGAACTCAAATGAGAACCGTTAATGTGGTCCATATGGATACTTTTGTTTTTTGTCTGAATGTCCATTACGATATTTTTTGATATAAGAATACTCCACTACGAAGTACGGAGTACTCAGTATCAATGATGTCTTGGCCTAGTGGTTAAGATTGAGGGCCTGTGTTAAATAGATCTCAGGTTCAAATCCCCCCACCCCCATTTGTAATTTATATTGCCCTTATGACTCATACGCACCCAAAAAAAAAAAAAAATGGAGTACTCGGTAATAACTAAAATTATCTTCTAGCTAATTATTAGACTTTATTACTCCCTTAGTACTCCGTACTTTGTATCAAATCTACCAATTACTCTCTGATTTAGGCTTTGTTGTCGCCTATAAAACACTAGCTAGTCCCTAGTATTTTTCTAAGGCTCGTGCGAAATGAACATCAACGATCAATTCAGCTATATTATATTTACCTTATTTTTTACTTATTTAAGAAAATAAATAAGGGTGCGTTCTATTCAATTTATTTGACCTGAACTTATCTGAAATTATTGGAACTTATTGACACTAGCTTATTGGACCTTATCTGAACTTATCTCAATTTATTGGAACTTATCTAACCTTATTATTAATTGTTGTGGGAACTTTGTTGGTGATGATGTGTCACCCTTTCCTCAGAGGTATCAAGTATGCGCTGACACGATCTTCCTGTAACCTGCAAAACAAGAATATTCCTGTAGGAATACTTCCTCCGATGCCTAAGGAAGTATTGGCTAGAGAGATAAGTAGTTTGTAGAGAGAAGGCAGAGCAGAATAGTTTTAAGGTAGGTAATTCTGAATTGATTGCCCTTTTACCTTGGGATTTGAACTATATATAGGGCTAGGTTTTGGGAAATGTTCCAAAAACCCTAGTCATATGATTGGCTGATCTCCGAGATAAGGACATGTGTCCTTATCTGGTGTTTTCAAAAGAAAGGCCTAAGGTGTCTTTGTAGTATTTGGGCCTCTATATGGCTTTTGGGCTTTTATACTGTGCGTTTTAGAGATGATTTGCTTAGTCATATGCTTTTGCCTAGTAAGCATAAATCATGTGTTACCCCTTGTTAGGTACAAGTAGAGTCTGCCACATTTTAGGCCACATCATTTGCCTCTCAAGGGGAGTACTCTATTTTTAGAGCATTCTCCTTGACATAGGTGTGTGCCACGTGTTGTCATCTGCTGCGCTTCGGTTTTCCTTTAAAAACCCCGAGGGGGATTTATTTTCTTCCTTCATTTCCCTTCTGACGATTGAAAGTTTCTAGAGAGAGAGAGTTTTTCTTAGAGGATTTTCTTCGCGGGAGTTGAGGGTGTTCTTGACTGCTGTTCTTCATCTGTTTATTCTTGGGGATCAACTAGTTCGACTGAAATTTCCACCCGTTTTGATTACTTACAGGTACGCTCTTGGCCATTTTTCTTGTTTTTCATTGCTTGTTTTTAAATTTTTCTGAGTTTCTATTTCTTGGGGAGGCATTTTTCTATTGCCGTGTTCCTTTTGTATTTGGACGACGTCATCGCTCCTTTTCTTCTCTTTTTAAGTTGGATGTCCCGTTCCTTATGCAGGGCGGCATGACACGTATTAGGCAAACAGCTAATGTGGGTGCATGGGGAGCACCCCGAGAGCGGGAACGCCGGGTCCCTTTTTCGAGCCCTTCTCATGTGACTAGGAGGGGAGCTAGCTCCTCGCATACTTCTGGGGGATGGGGTGCCAAGGCGGCCCGTTCTCCAAGGAGGCGTAAAAGTGTGGCTTGCCATCCTCTAGTCCAAAGAGAGGACCTTGAGGATGATTCTTCTAGTTCCTCGGACGAGGAGGTCGCCAGGCATCCTCCTGCCATGGTGCTTGGAAAAGAGGATGTGGATTTATTTCCTTCGGACATTTTCCCAAGTAGGAAGTGGCTTGGGTATTTGATGGAACAGGGGCGTGACTTTGAGCGTTTCCTTTTGTTGCCTCGTGGTTTTAACTTCAAATGTCCTGGCTCTCATAGTATTGTAGACCGTCTGTCTTCGGGTGAAGTCGTTGTCTATACGGCTGCTTTTCGGTTAGGCCTTAGGTTTCCTTTGCATCCGTTTGTTCTAGCTATTTTGGACGGGTACGACATAGGTCTGGCCCAGCTGACTCCTAATTCTTGGGTGAACGTTTTTGGCTATATTGTCAAATGTGCATTTAGTGACGTCGCTCCTTCCTTTTCGTCCTTTGTTAGGCTGGTACATAGTGCACCCTCCTCTCGCTCTCCTCAGGGGTAGTTTACCCTCTATAGTCGGAGGGGTTATAAGACGGTGGTAGATAAGTCGTCCACTTGGGTGTGGTGGAGGACTAATTGGTCCATTATCCGAATGGAGGACCTTACCCTTTCAAAGCGTCTTAGTCGCTGGAATTACAGGCCGCGTTTTATTTCTAAGACTGAGGATCTTCCTCATCTTCTTTCAAAGGAATGACGGCTTGTGAAGCCTTTATTTCAAGCAGAGATGTATAGACTATCTGTCAAGAGTCATGCTTGGGTACCCAACAGTTGGCTTCCGCACGTAGGACAATTTACTAATAAGGTTTTTCTTGCGGCCGCTGGCCTGTGTCCGTATTAATTTGCGTAGAGGTAGCTTCTTTTTTATATGAGTGGTGTAGGTAACTCCCTTTTTCTTCACTGACCTCCTTGGTTTGTGCAGAGTCTTCTATGGATCGTTTGTCTCCGAAAGACAAGGGGGTAGTGAAGTTACCTGTGTGGCTGTCCCAGGTTTATAATGACGAGGTTCTTAAAGCTGTGGGGGCTAAAAAGAAAGTCTTCAAAGAAGTCTAACGAGGCTGCTTCTAGTGACCTCCCCAAAGTACGTTCGATTTTCTTAGTTACGTGCTATTCGGAGTTTTGTTATGCTTATTTTTGCTGTCTTGTATATTGGCCCCTACTTCATCTGCTTTAGGAAAACGTCCAGCTCCCTCTACGGTCGCTCCCAAGGCGAAGCGCCCTTTTCTTTAAGAAGAAAGGGAGCGCTGATAACGCCGTGACGCCTGGGCAGGAGCCGTCGGCTCCTCCTGTCGTGGATGTGGGGGCCTCTTCCCCCCCATTTGGAAGATCGTTTAGTGGCCAATGTAGCCAACGAGTCTACTCTGGTGGTGACCGGAGATGGGGGTCCAGAGGCCAAGGAGGCATCCGTTAAGGCGGCAGGGAGTGCTGGTCCTGTTGCAGATTCGTCGCCTAGGAAGGAGACGAGCAGGGATTCGGATGATCCTTCTCTTGCCAAGGATAAAGCGGTGCCTCAACCTCCTCCAAAGGCAACTACTAGTAAGTCTTGTAGTGAACGAGGCGTCTTGTCTACTTAGTAGTCTCTTGCTAATGCTCGGGTTTATATGTTACTGCAGGTGGCTTTGATTTTCAGCGAATGAGGAAGGCCGAGTTGGCACAGATTCCTCCTTCCGGCGGCTTTAGCTCGGAGGAAAAGGATAAACTTCTCTCCTCCGTTTATGAGGCGATCCCTAAGGATTATGTGAGATCCCGTCCAGGAATTGGCGAAGGGTTTTTGGGGCCATGCAGTCCCTTGTGCTGGTTGTGAGTCTTTAGAGAATTTACTTGATTTTCCAGATTCCGTCGACGCCTTGGGTAACTGGTATGTTTATTCTTTGTATAGCTTTTTATCAGGTTCGCCGAGGCTAGGAAATACCGCGTCGGCATGCACCAGGAGCTGCTGGATCACAAGGATCAAATTGAGAATCATGATAAGTACACCGAAAAGAAGGCGGAGCTAATCCGTGATGAAATGGACGTGGTCATCAGGTCGCAGACTTCCGCTCTTCAGCAGGCCGAGGCAGATGCCGAAGCCTATGAGGCAAAGCTCAAGGAGCATGAGGAGAAGCTGGTTAAGCTCAAGGCTGGGTACACTGCTGTTTCTGAGCGGGTTGCCAACTTCTCCACAAAGGTGGATGCCTTAGAGGAGAAGCTTAAGGCTATTCAGAGTGAAGTGGATGCTATACGAGGAGAGGCCGCTTGTTCCTTCAAGCTGGGGGAGGAAGCCGTCTTGGAAGGTGCTCGGCGGGCTTGGGATCAGGAGATGGAGGGTAAGGACTTCCCCTAGTTCAGGTGTTGGATTTCGTATCAAATGGCCGTCCTAGCAGCTCAGCGCCTTGGACTTGATCCTCCTGAATTCGCCAGTGACGGAGAGGAGTAGGACGTGGAGGAAGAGGAGGTGAACTCCCCCGCCGAGCAGGACGTCCATGATGACAGTTCGACCGCTCCTTGTCCCTAGAATTTTCTTGACTGTTGTTTTTCGTAGCGCCATGAGCGCTTGTATTAACATTGGTTCCTGAAGGAAATATGTCCTTCACCCAAGGTGCATTAAGTCTAATACCAAGGTTCAGATTAATTGCGAACAATTAATTCAGTGAGATCAAGTGATCGGAACAGCTAGCTGGAGCAATGCTTCCGATCAGTGAGTTCTAATGGATATTGAACTCACAACTTACTCTTGACTGAACCTACAAGGTCACACCAATGACACGTAACAGATCATAGGATTAAATGAATCGGAAATTCATTTAATAGCTTTTCGGGAATTAAGTTGGAAACGTATTATACGATACGACCTTGCATCGGAATCGTATATCGTATCGCGAATATTCGTAAGCAGGGCGAGATGAATAAATCGTATCGTACGACGGTGATTCGTCGTATACGAAACGATAAATAATATATCGGAAATATATTAAAACGCGAATACGAGGAACGGCCCTCGAGCTGAGTGCACGAAGCACTCAAGGCCAATGGGCGCGCGCGCTAGGCGAGCAAGCAAAGCAACGCAGCAGCGAGGCCCATGGCCGAGGAGCTGTGCGCGTGCGGGCCGAGACCACGACACAGCAGCAGCAGCGCGGCCCACGGCCCAGCTTGCTGTGCGTATCAATGTGATGGCGCGCGGGGCTTGCTAGCCGGCCTTGCCTCAAGGCTTGGTCGGTTAGTAAAGTTTTGTAAATAACCTTCTAACCTCTTTCCAACTAGACACAACACAATACACACAACCCTAGGAGAAAACAGAGAACCCTAATTCTCTCTGTGCCTCCATAGTGTGTTCATCCCAAAAAGCAAAGTATCTTGATCGATTGTCTAAGCTACGATAATCAAGACGGATCTGAACGTGTCGGTGAACCAAGTAGAGGAACGACAAGTGGAGTTCTTTGTTCGTGTTCGTTGACATATTATTGTGGGAAACACGCTTCGAATGTAAGTTTGCTTAATCTGTGCTTTATACATGTTTCCTGGCTTTGGGGATTGTTTCCGCACATGTTATTATGTTTAACTGTATTCCCCTACAGTGGTATCATGAGCCTTATGTATTCATAGAATGAATTAACATGATTTTATTGTTTTTGCATCTGTCGAAAATTTTGAATTTTCGGAATTTTTACGAATTATTGAATGAATTGCGTAATAATCAGGTCCGAAATAAAAAATGTTCGTTTTTTCAAGTTTTAAAACCCTAGTTTGATTGAAAAGGATTATCTAAGATCAACTCATGTGAACGGAATTGCAAAAACAGGCCTCGAAGTATCGTTTTTCGGGCGTTTTTGTTAATTTTTCATTAAAAATTAAAAGTGTCGGACAGTAATTCAATTAAAAGGTCGACCTAAACTACTCGGAATCGCTTGAAATTTTGACACAATCTTACGGGATATATTCTTGATCTATGGTAAAAAATTTCAGATTTTTCCAATAAGTATAAACCCTAATTTTGCCTTTCCCCAATTCGTAAAATTTGAAACCCTAATTGAATTTTAATTAATTTTGGTTTAATAATTAGGTTAATTGGGAAAGGGGATATAATTTCATGGGTAAGTGGCTAATTTTAAAATTATTGGATTAAAATTTTGAATGGTTTCGTTAATTTTGATCGCACTTAAACCAAATTATTAAAAATCTGAAATTTAAATGTTAAAGAACGATTTAAAGCTTCCGATTTTATTAATTAAAAGGTCAAATTTTAATGTTTATTCGTTCTTTCATAAAAGTTTGAATATTGTTAGCCCTTGATTTAATAATTTTACGAAATTGGATTGTCGTTAAAATTTATTAAATCGTTAAAAATCGTTGTTTTTCGAAAATAAAAATCGAAACTTTTTGAAAATAAAATTAATGCAAGTTCGTGAAATTAAATTAAATTTTAATTAAGTTGGTCCGTATCACGAACCAAAGGCACGAACACAAGTGTGGTGGACGTATGGCTCGACGAGCCATACAGGCTGCTATGCTTAGGCCGATCCGCATGCGACACTGGCAGCAGCAAGCATGCTGCGTGCCTCGTGCGCGCTGGGCGAGGAAGGGGCAGGCGGGAAGCTTGCGGGGGCTGCGACGAAGCAAGGCGCGAGCCATGCAACGTCCAGCACACACGAACGCACAACACCCAGCACAGGGGCAGCGATGGCTGCGGGCACGCGCGCGCTCGAGGGGCCTTGTGTGTGCGAGCCTTGCTCGTGCGCCTCTTGGGCCACACGCAAGGCATAGGGCTGGGCGCAAGCCTAGCCCAACTACGTAATCGGACTTTTTTCGTTGAAAATTGTTTATTTTGTTGGGCTTCGCATATTTGCATTAATTTGGGCTAACGGGATATTTAATTTAATATTTTATTTGCTTGGGCCGGGCCGCGAGTTTTAATTTAATATTTCAAAATTAATTATCCGGAATAATTATTGGTTTGAGTGGGAGCCACTAAATGAAATTAAAATGAAATAATTATTTTAATTATTTTCGTAGGTTGCATTATTTTAATTAAATTCAATTTTAATTAGAATAAAGTCTAAGGATTAATAATTTGGAAATTGATTAATCTTTTAGGACGCGCTTATGTGAACGTGAATTTTAATTAATTCACGTAAATACTTGCATATTAATATGGGCCATCCGTTTTAGCACACGAATGGATGAATGCATAGAATGTATATTTTATGCAATACAGGTACTCCAAGTGACTAGTATGGCCAAATTTAGGATAGTTAAATATGGTCTCCGTACCTTTCTATCTTTGAATGTAAAGTTTTAAATATGGTCTGCGTACCATGGAAATTTAGATGTAATTTTATTATTTTCAAGTATTTCTAAGTTTAGAACTTTAAGTTAGCATTTGAACGAAGATTCAAGACGATGCCAAGCTAACAAGGAGGTGATGAAGATTGGATGCTTCAAGACAAGATGTTTTGGGCCATACTAGATCACCATTTCTTTATGCAATTTAATATATATATTATGCGTGAATGTATGAATGTATGTATGCTTTGTATGAACAGGTTGTTTCGTATGAATCGATTAGATTAAGTTCACTAAATAATTGAACCAACATAGAAACAACTAGGTCCAAGTAATATTGAGTTTAAAAATTGCCTTCCAAATCAAGCACTTACAAAAATCTAAGGATCTAAGATAGTAGGTTTACGCTAAAGAGAGGTGCTATTTTAGTTGACTTAGGTGGTAAGGCGTCCTAAAGGAGCACGTTGATTGTGGTTTCAACTCAAACAACAATGGCATTATGTTGTGGCAATGGGATAAATTATGGTATTAATTTATTAACCAAGAGTAATTTGGAGATTACTAGCAATAGGTTTTGCTTACCTAAAATCTTAAACTACTTAAGACATGCTAAAGCTGCTTAAGGATTTAGGACTTTTGGGGTCTTGGAATCGTTTCATTCTTTTCGGACCATGTTTTTTTCTTTTTGCATGAATGAAATGTTTAATAGCTTTGATGATTGCGTGAATGCTTTTATTTCAAGTTATTAGAGTATGATAAATGTTTTCTTTGCTAGTCCATTTTGGGAAAATGAATCAATGATTAGTTTCCAAGTTCTCAGTTGAAAGATATATCTCCCACATCTATGTGAACTGGTTGGAGTATTCCAAAAGGGAAGCAACATTTGCCTAAGAAGCAATAAAAGGGAATTGTTTTTAGTGGGAGTTCTTCAATAAACTCAGGTTGATCACAAGTTTGCTACCTGGATGATTTTCTATTTTAGATATGATTATCATTCTAAACAGCAACGAAAGACTAGATCATTCTAGAAACATATTCAAAGATCTTTTCATCTTACATCGAAAGGCTTTCGATAGAAAAGATGCTAAGGATAGCAAAGTATGATAAACTAAACCTCTGCATTGAATGATACACAACATTCATATGCAAATATGGAATCAAGTTTGAGTTCCATGAATGTTTTAAGTATTGGGTGAAAGGCCTATATCTGTAAAACATTAAATGCTTGATTTTGGGTTAGAGGCCCGCAAATTGGTAAGAATTTGGTTTAAACATTTATCATTTACGAAATTATATTTCATAGTTCATTTAATCTTGGTTTAGTATTAAATGATAAGTCCATGTGATTCAAATCATTCAAATGGGATGTCAAGATGGATTCTTCGACAAAGAAACTCCCATAAGTGAACTTGAATATTGAAGTCACAAAGGATCCCTAATCCAGGTCATTGAAAGGTGGACGACCAATGACTAATGAAGATTAGATTGCAAGTAGATTACTTAGTTCTGTTTCTTGAACTAGAGTGACTGGATGTCAGAATCTTTTGCATAGATACTTATTGGATCTTGTATCGGATTAACCATGAGAACACTTTAAGAGATTAAAGTCATGTCATAGGTAGTTCTCATTAATGGTGATTAGAAACCGTTCCTCAGAACATGAGCGATTATGTCTGCTCGTTTGAGAATTAGTTCGCTTTGATACTAGCTAAACGTCGCACCGTAAAAGGAGGCTATAAAAGCAGTTATTGGGCGTACTATGAATCAAAGTGAGTGTTCATAGATTGGAAGAATGGATTGTCCTCCTATCTTTGATAGGATATGGTGTTGTTGTGTAACAAGGCCTCTCGGAGAGTTAGATACTGTAAAATGCATGGCCGTGCTCAGAATGGTTAAGGCTTTAACTTCTGCAAAAGTTTAATAGTTGAGCTATGTAATCCGAGAAACACTTCTGGACCTAATAAGGATGGCTTGGATCTTACCTTATGTTCAGTAAGTAACACTAAGTGACAAAGGAATGTGGATGCACACTTGTCTGAATGACAAGTGGGAGATTGAAGGAAATATGTCCTTCACCAAAGGTGCATTAAGTCTAATACCAAGGTTCAGATTAATTGCGAACAATTAATTTAGTGAGATCAAGTGATCGGAACAGCTAGCTGGAGCAATGCTTCCGATCAGTGAGTTCTAATGGATATTGAACTCACAACTTACTCTTGACTGAACCTACAAGGTCACACCAGTGACACGTAACAGATCACCGGATTAAATGAATCGGAAATTCATTTAATAGCTTTTCGGGAATTAAGTTGGAAACGTATTATACGATACGACCTTGCATCGGAATCGTATATCGTATCGCGAATATTCGTAAGCTAGGCGAGACGAATAAATTGTATCGTACGACGGTGATTCGTCGTATTCGAAACGATAAATAATATATCGGAAATATATTAAAACGCGAATACGAGGAGCGGCCCACGAGCCGAGTGCACGAAGAACTCAAGGCCCATGGCCGCGCGTGCTAGGCGAGCAAGCAAAGCAACGCAGCAGCGAGGCCAATGGACGAGGATCTGTCCGCGTGAGGGCCGAGACCACGACACAACAGCAGCAGCGCGGCCCACGGCCCAGCTTGCTGTGCGTGTCTGTGTGATGGCGCGCGGGGCTTGCTAGCCGGCCTTGCCTCAAGGCTTGGTCGGTTAGTAAGGTTATGTAAATAACCTTCTAACCTCTTTCCAACTAGACACAAAATAATACACACAACCCTAGGAAAAAATAGAGAACCCTAATTCTCTCTGTGCCTCCATAGTGTGTTCATCCCAAAAAGCAAAGTATCTTGATCGATTGTCTAAGCTACGATAATCAAGACGGATCTGAACGTGTCGGTGAACCAAGTAGAGGAACGACAAGTGGAGTTCTTTGTTTGTGTTTGTTGACATATTATTGTGGAAAACACGCTTCGAATGTAAGTTTGCTTAATCTGTGCTTTATACATGTTTCCTGGCTTTGGGGATTGTTTCCGCACATGTTATTATGTTTAACTGTATTCCCCTACAGTGGTATCATGAGCCTTATGTATTCAAAGAATGAATTAGCATGATTTTGTTGTTTTTGCATCGGTCGAAAATTTTGAATTTTCGGAATTTTTCGAATTATTGGATGAATGGCGTAATAATCAGGTCCGAAATCAAAAATGTTCGTTTTTTCGAGTTTTAAAACTCTAGTTTGATTGAAAAGGATTATCTAAGAACAACTCATGTGAACGGAATTGCAAAAACAGGCCTCGAAGTAATGTTTTTTGGGCGTTTTTGTTAATTTTTCATTAAAAATTAAAAGTGTCGGACAATAATTCAATTAAAAGGTCGACCTAAACTACTCGGAATTGCTTGAAATTTTGACACAATCTTACGGGGTATATTCTTGATCTATTGTAAAAAAGTACAGATTTTTCCAATAAGTATAAACCCTAATTTTTCCTTTCCCCAATTCGTAAAATTTGAAACCCTAATTGAATTTTAATTAATTTTGGTTTAATAATTCGGTTAATTGGGAAAGGGGATATAATTTCATGGGTCAGTGGATAATTTTAAAATTATTGGATTAAAATTTTGAATGGTTTCGTTAATTTTAATCGCACTTAAACCAAATTATTAAAAATCTGAAATTTAAATGTTAAAGAACGATTTAAAGCTTCGGATTTTATTAATTAAAAGATCAAATTTTAATGTTGATTCGTTCGTTCATAAAAGTTTGAATATTGTTAGCCCTTGATTTAATAATTTTACGAAATTGGATTGTCGTTAAAGTTTATTAAATCGTTAAAAATCGTTGTTTTTCGAAAATAAAAGTCGTAACTTTTTGAAAATAAAATTAATGCAAGTTCGTGAAATTAAATTAAATTTTAATTAAGTTGGTCCGTATCACGAACCAAAGGCACGAACACAAGTGTGGTGGACGTATGGCTCGACGAGCCATACGGGCTGCTATGCTTAGGCCGAGCCGCATGCGACACCGGCAGCAGCAAGCATGCGGCGTGCCTCGTGCGCGCTGGGCGAGGAAGGGGCAGGCGGGACGCTTGCGGGGGCTGCGACGAAGCAAGGCGCGAGCCATGCAACGTCCAGCACACACGAACGCACAACACCTAGCGCAGGGGCAGCGATGGCTGCGGGCACGCGCGCGCGGGGGGCCTGGGGTGTGCGAGCCTTGCTCGTGCGCCTCTTGGGCCACACGCAAGGCATAGGGCTGTGCGCAAGCCTAGACCAACTACGTAATCGGACTTTTTTCGTTGAAAATTGTTTATTTCTTTGGGCTTCGCATATTTGCATTAATTTGGGCTAACGGGATATTTAATTTAATATTTTATTTGCTTGGGCCGGGCCGCGAGTTTTAATTTAATATTTCATAATTAATTATCCGGAATAATTATTGGTTTGAGTGGGAGCCACTAAATGAAATTAAAATGAAATAATTATTTTAATTATTTTCGTAGGTCGCATTATTTTAATTAAATTCAATTTTAATTAGAATAAAGTCTGAGGATTAATAATTTGGAAATTGATTAATCTTTTAGGACGCGCTTATGTGAACGTGAATTTTAATTAATTCACGTAAATACTTGAATATTAATATGGGCCATCCGTTTTAGCACACGAATGGATGAATGCATAGAATGTATATTTTATGCAATGCAAGTACTCCAAGTGACTAGTATGGCCAAATTTAGGATAGTTAAATATAGTCTGCGTACCGTTCTATCTTTGAATGTAAAGTTTTAAATATGGTCTGCATACCATGGAAATTTTGATGTAATTTTATTATTTTCAAGTATTTCTAAGTTTAGAACTTTAAGTTGGCATTTGAACGAAGATTCAAGACGATGCCAAGCTAACAAGGAGGTGATGAAGATTGGATGCTTCAAGACAAGATGTTTTGGGCCATACTAGATCACCATTTCTTTATGCAATTTAATATATATATTATGCGTGAATGTATGAATGTATCTATGCTTTGCATGAACAGGTTGTTTCATATGAATCGATTAGATTAAGTTCACTAAATAATCGAACCAACATAGAAACAACTAGGTCCAAGTAATATTGAGTTTAAAAATTGCCTTCCAAATCAAGCACTTACAAAAATCTAAGGATCTAAGATAGTAGGTTTACGCTAAAGCGAGGTGCTATTTTAGTTGACTTAGGTGGTAAGGCGTCCTAAAGGAGCACGTTGATTGTGGTTTCAACTCAAACAACAATGGCATTATGTTATGGCAATCGGATAAGTTATGGTATTAATTTATTAACCAAGAGTAATTTGGAGATTACTAGAAATAGGTTTAGCTTACCTAAAATCTTAAACTACTTAAGACATGCTAAAGCTGGTTAAGGATTTAGGACTTTTGGGGTCTTGGAATCGTTTCATTCTTTTTGGACCATGTTTTTGCTTTTTGCATGAATGAAATGTTTAATAGCTTTGATGATTGCGTGAATGCTTTTATTTCAAGTTATTATAGTATGATAAATGTTTTCTTTGCTAGTTCATTTTGTAGAATAGTCAATCTTCAACCTTATTGCGTTCGGACAATAGAAATGCGATATTTCCTCGATTGATTGGTAACTATTTTGAGAGCGATTCTCAAAGAAAAGGAGAGTGAGAGCGTATCTTGAATGCTATTTTCTTATAGTGATATTCATGGTTGTTTTCAAACTAGAATTTGAATGGTAGACCAATTGGACCTCATATATTCAGAATACTGGGTAGTTTTGAAATAATGAAGTATTGAGTTAAAGACTCATGTATAACCAATAATTAACAACCAATTTTATTTTGATTCGATGATGAATTAGACTCATTGGATGATGTCATTCAAAGTGAAAAAAAGAAAGGGACTTTGTAAGCGTAACAAAGTAAGAAGATCAAGCAAAGAGTAAAATCTTTAGGACTATAAGAAAACGTGCTAGAAAGGATAGGAAAGGGGAACAAAAGAAATGAATTCAATATTCAATTTCTACCTAAAAGTTTGTGTTAAAGAGAAAAGACTTAGCAAATAAACTCCTATGGTATTAGATTACCGCTTGAGGTTCTAAACTCTTGTTAAGAACTCAAATTCCGGGAGCTAAATCTGGTTATTGACCTACAAGTGGGAAATGAAGCAAAGTTGTGCTACATTAATTGTACGGTCATCATGTTTGTTTTAAAGTCCTTCTAAAGGATGGAACTTAATGGTATTATGTTCCATTAATCATCATAATCAATTTCTGTTTGGACAACAGAAAGACTCACATTCAAAGTAAACAAAAACATTCGTTAAGTGTTTATTTGCATGAAATGGTCATTTAAGGGTTGAGTCATATGATTTATTAATAAACAAACAAATCTCTTCACACTCAAACTTTAGAAGGTTCAAATCAAACACTTTGATTTGTGTTCCACATATCTTTGGCAATGTCATACGACCATATCAACAAGTCAACATTCTAAGATTCCATGGCATGGATTTCTGAAAGATGGTTAATTTAAGGCACGTGGGTCTTGCTTGTTGAACATGACATAGAAATGGACTATTGTTAGAAGTTTCTAGAAAATGAAGTTAATGGGCCAAAGATGGATTTTATGACTTACCTATTTCACAAGAATTTGAGAAAATATGGCTATATTTACTCAAAGTGAAATGTGTGAAATGCTTCAATGCAATTCACAAAAGGGTATAAAATCAACTTGGCAAGAATTTTGGAAACATCTAGGCTGGGTCAAGGTGATGTTTGCATGAGCCAAGAAAGATTATCTAGATTGTTTATATGGCATTATAACAATCGAAGCTCCATAAGAATATGGTATGTCCAAATGGAGAAATCGGAATCTATTTCGATTAACGATAATCACGACTATTTTTCTATATAGTTTCTAAATGATACTCTCAAGTGACTATCACACTAAACAAAGTTGTCAAAGCTAAGGATAAGATGTCATAAAGATTGAACTTCGGTTCAGTACATCTTTTCAGTACATATATATCTAGGGTTGTCAAACCAAGCGGGAGTTAGTGTTTACATAAAACAAACTCAAGTATAGATATATGTTTCTTTATGAGCGACTCATAGAAACAAAAGGTATTAATTCTACCACAAATCTGAGAACATATGGTTGTTGCTCTAGATAATGTCTTTTAGGAAACCATCATATTTCCAAAAAGGCAAGTGGGAGAAAAATGAGCTCGAATGAACTTCGAGTCAAGCAACAAACAAATGTAGGATACTTAGGAGTCTTTGGAAAAGCTCCGTACTTAGAAGCCTTTGGAAGAGCTTCATGAAGACTTTAGAAGTGCTTCAAGAGAATCCTAATACTCAAAGGACTTGAGTGATGTCTTTATAGACACTAACGTTTGATGTTCAATACCTAGGTAAATCGTATAAGGAATAGAATTCAACCAAGATAGATACGTAGTTATCTTGAGGAATGAAAACTATGAAGACTTTGGAAAGTGCTTTAAGAACATACGACTTACAAGTTAGCTACGACGAATTAAAAATTCCCAAGTATGGTTTGAGGCCATCAGAAACATAAGTATGGTTCGAGGCCATACAAAATGGTTTGAGGCCATTTCATCCAAAGTACCTTCATCTTAAAGAATCAAATATATGATTTGGTTGATTTGCATAAAGGGTTCACTCCCATTGGTTGCAAACATGTTTTCTAAACATAAAACGTTGATTTGCATAAGGAGTTCACTCCCATTGGTTGCAAAAATGTTTTTAAAACATAAAAGATGATATTGTATACACATACAAAAGAGTAGCTAGATTGGTGGTTAAAGATTGTAAACAACTTCACGGCGTTGATAATGTTGAAATCTTTTTCACCAAGTCGGAATGCTTGAACTATTTTGGATAAATCGAGCAATCATTGCATATGGCAATATGGCAATTGGAAAACAAAACACCTTACTCAATTGGACTTGTAGAAAGGAATTGTGTACATCACACAATGTAAAAGTTTTGGATGCTAGATAAAGGAGCAGGCTTAAGAAATCTATTCGTAGATTAAAGCATGCAAGTGGGAATTGGACCATATTTGTCTAAAAGGCTATTGAGGAATCATAGCTTTATGAAAATATGGATCATCTTATAGATGAGGAGTTTAATTAGTGGGAGCTAAGTCAAGTTTATTGGTTCTATATATGAGGTACAAATCTCTCTATTGAAAATGACATTCAAATTCTAAATGGTTAGATTTGAAAATATTTGTCAATATTAGAACCATGGCGAAACTGAGAACATACTGGGTTAAAGATCTATTGGATAGGATCTAAAGCGTTGTTTGGATTTTGTAAAAGTAATTACTAAATCAAACACAATGGAGAGACTCAAAAGAGACTCTCAACCCATATGAGCAAGTCTAAGTTATGAATGCTTTAACTAAGTATAAAGCTAGGCTGTTATCACTAGAGTTAAGCATGAAGGACCTTGAAGAGGTGCCTTCACCTTATGTCACATGGCAATGCCAAGATTTTAGCAA
The DNA here is from genome assembly GCF_020520425.1 of Spinacia oleracea. NCBI lineage: Eukaryota > Viridiplantae > Streptophyta > Magnoliopsida > Caryophyllales > Amaranthaceae > Spinacia > Spinacia oleracea. The sequence continues at coordinate 46,195,690 of NC_079488.1, forward strand.
AAATTCAGTATCTCTTGAAACAGAATAAAGCTAAGAGTTACATGGATGGATTTTAAAATGCGAATGGTTTTTGCATTACAATCAATCATGTAAAATGTGATATATAGATCGCCAAGATAACTCGTGAACATTGGATCGTGACGAGCTTATACCAATCACTATTGATCTGGATCAAAGATCATTGGAACAGTATCAAGACCATCCAATACATTTGGAGATGTAGGATGAGCACTTGATAAGAGGAAGTGAAGATAACTAAAGTTTTGATGCTACATGCATTTGCCTAAGCAAAAGTTAGATCTTGTTGTTAGGCAAACCACAAACAAACACGGGTAATTAGGCGTCGTGATTAAAAGGTGGTTACATAGGTTCTAAACCATATGTGATGCATGGGAAACTGAATCAATGATTAGTTTCCAAGTTCTCAGTTGAAAGATGTATCTCCCACATCTATGTGAACTGGTTGGAGTATTCCAAAAGGGAAGCAACATTTGAAATTCTACATAATTTATATGAATTCATTATTGCCTAAGAAGCAATAAAAGGGAATTGTTTTTAGTGGGAGTTCTTCAATGAACTCAGGTTGATCACAAGTCTGCTACCTGGATGATTTTCTATTTAAGATATGATTATCATTCTAAACAGCAACGAAAGACTAGATCATTCTAGAAACATATTCAAAGATCTTTTCATCTTACATCGAAAGGCTTTCGATAGAAAAGATGCTAAGGATAGCAAAGTATGATAAACTAAACCTCTGCATTGAATGATACACAACATTCATATGCAGATATGGAATCAAGTTTGAGTTCCATGAATGTTTTAAGTATTGGGTGAAAGGCCTATATCTGTAAAACATTAAATGCTTGATTTTGGGTTAGAGGCCCGCAAATTGGGAAGCATTTGGTTTAAACATTTATCATTTATGAAATTATATTTCATAGTTCATTTAATCTTGGTTTAGTATTAAATGATAAGTCCATGGGATTCAAATCATTCAAATGGGATGTCAAGATGGATTCTTCGACAAAGAAACACCCATAAGTGAACTTGAATATTGAAGTCACAAAGGATCCCTAATCCAGGTCATTGAAAGGTGGACGACCAATGACTAATGAAGATTAGATTGCAAGTAGATTACTTAGTTCTGTTTCTTGAACTAGAGTGACTGGATGTCAGAATATTTTGCATAGATACTTATTGGATCTTGTATCGGATTGACCATGAGAACACTTTAAGAGATTAAAGTCATGTCATAGGTAGTTCTCATTAATGGTGATTAGAAACCGTTCCTCAGAACATGAGCGATTATGTTTGCTCGTTTGAGAATTAGTTCGCTTTGATACTAGCTAAACGTCGCACCGTAAAAGGAGGCTATAAAAGCAGTTATTGGGCGTACTATGAATCAAAGTGAGTGTTCATAGATTGGAAGAATGGATTGTCCTCCTATCTTTGATAGGATATGGTGTTGTTGTGTAACAAGGCCTCTCGGAGAGTTAGATACTGTAAAATGCATGGCCGTGCTCAGAATGGTTAAGGCTTTAACTTCTGCAAAAGTTTAACAGTTGAGCTCTGTAATCCGAGAAACACTTCTGGACCTAATAAGGATGGCTTAGATCTTACCTTATGTTCAGTAAGTAACACTAAGTGACAAAGGAATGTGGATGCACACTTGTCTGAATGACAAGTGGGAGATTGAAGGAAATATGTCCTTCACCCAAGGTGCATTAAGTCTAATACTAAGGTTCAGATTAATTGCGAACAATTAATTCAGTGAGATCAAGTGATCGGAACAGCTAGCTGGAGCAATGCTTCCGATCAGTGAGTTCTAATGGATATTGAACTCACAACTTACTCTTGATTTAACCTACAAGGTCACACCAATGACACGTAACAGATCACCAGATTAAATGAATCGGAAATTCATTTAATAGCTTTTCGGGAATTAAGTTGGAAACGTCTTATACGATACGACCTTGCATCGGAATCGTATATCGTATCGGGAATATTCGTAAGCTAGGCGAGACGAATAAATCCTATCGTACGACGGTGATTCTTCGTATACGAAACGATAAATAATATATCGGAAATATATTAAAACGCGAATACGAGGAGCGGCCCACGAGCCGAGTGCACGAAGAACTCAAGGCCCATGGGCGCGCGTGCTAGGCGAGAAAGCAAAGCAACGCAGCAGCGAGGCCCATGGCCGAGGAGCTGTGCGCGTGCAGGCCGAGACCACGACACAGCAGCAGCAGCGCGGCCCACGACCCAGCTTGCTGTGCGTGTCCGTGTGATGGCGCGCGGGGCTTGCTATGCGGCCTTGCCTCAAGGCTTGGTCGGTTAGTAAGGTTATGTAAATAACCTTCTAACCTCTTTCCAACTAGACACAACACAATACATACAACCCTAGGAGAAAACAGAGAACCCTAATTCTCTCTATGCCTCCATAGTGTGTTCATCCCAAAAAGCAAAGTATCTTGATCGATTTTCTAAGCTACGATAATCAAGACGGATCTGAACGTGTCGGTGAACCAAGTAGAGGAAAGACAAGTGGAGTTCTTTGTTCGTGTTCGTTGACATATTATTGTGGAAAACACGCTTCGAATGTAAGTTTGCTTAATCTGTGCTTTATACATGTTTCCTGGCTTTGGGGATTGTCTCCGCAAATGTTATTATGTTTACCTGTATTCCCCTACAGTGCCTTTAGGCACTTTTTATTTGGCTTTTCTACGCTTTGAGCGCATGAATGAATTATTGTGCCTTCTGTGCACTTGTGACTTTTTATGTCCTATGTCTTGTCAACTCTTTGCGGACACAGGTTATAGTTTTGGAATGGGCTTTTTTACCCATATTTAGAAGGTAACCCCAATATTTTAGGTGATCAGCCTAATTAGGGCGCTAATCTAGGCCACTTCTCAGGCTGTCAACCAATTAGTCTTTTCTGGCGCCGTTAGTGTTTATTGACTATCTTATTGAGTCAATATTTTTGTTTTACGTCTTTTTATAGGTAAGAATTTCTATCCGTTGGACGTGTTATAATGCCATATAGATAGCGAGAATTCGGATTTGATACCGAAAAAATATAACTATTATAATTTTAGCTCACAATTGGAGCAAATACCTCAACTTCCTTAGTTAACGGAATGTGACCGTTTTTATTTGGCCTTTTACAAAGATTTGCAGTTTTGTTGGTTCTTACATGCTACTGGCCATTTTGTTGGCTCTTACATAATACCGGTCGTTTTGTTTGCTCTTACATAATACCGGCCGTTTTGTTGGCTCTTACATGCTACTTGAAGGAAATAATGCCCTTGGTCTAAGTATGCATTTAATGTTAAGTCTAATAAATGCGGTTCAGTATTAATTAACAAGTTAATAATTCAGTGAGATCAAGTGAGCTGAATGCCTAGCTAGAGGCCGCTTCAGTTCAAGTGGAATTAATGATATTAATCCACAGCTTACTCTTGACTAAACCCGTAGGGTCACATAAATACTACGTAAACGGATCAAGTATTTAATGGCATTAAATACTCCATCTATGGATATTCGGAATCGACGGATCTTGGTTTCAGTGGGAGCTGAGATCGTCAAAAGCAAGAAATGAATACTCCGGAAACGATGATATTGCAGGAAACGGAAATATGTTCGTATCGGAAATATAATATTATCCAAGTCGTAGATGTTGCCGGAAACGGAAACATGGTACGTATCGGAAAATATTATCGGAAATGGAAATATTGCCGGAATCGGAAATATTCCCGGAAACGGAAATATTGTCAGAATCGAAAATATTATCGAAATCGGAAAATAATTCCGGAAATGGGAAATATTAAATATTTGTTCGAAACGGAAATTAATTCCGGAATCGGAAATATTAAATATTGTTCGTATCGGAAATGAATTCCGGAATCGGGAATTTAATCAGAAGCGTATCGTACGAATTAGCATCGGACGAGGCTTGCTAGACGAAGGCCCAGCACGAAGCCAGGCCGTCGCCCAGCAAGCCAAGCGCAAAAAACCACACGCCAAGCCTCGACCAGGCCCAGCGCAAGGCCAGGCCTACCCAAGGCTTGGGGGGCGCGCACGGATCAGGCAGGCTGCGAACAGTGGGCCTCAGCGTTGTGCGCTCGGCGTGGGCCGCAAGGCTTGCGCCCGGGCGTGCGGTGCTTGTGCGCTGCTCGTGTGCGTGTTACACGAATCCTAAATCTATCGGGATTCGTCATATGATTAAATCCTAATCCTAATAGATAAAGTTTATTTAATAGAGTCCTAGCAGGATTCTAATTAAACTAAGTTAGTATTCTAATAGGATTATAAGTCCTTTTCCATAACTCTATAAATAGGTGCCTAGGGTCACAAATTTATACACAACATTGAAGTATTCAAAGGTAAGATTTTGAAGCAAAAATCAGCCAAACACTTGCAACCATTTTAGCCGAAAATTCCTAGGAACCTTAAGGGCGATTCTAGTTGGTCAAGCATAAGGCGGACCCGGACGTGCTGTGGACTATCTACGGAGGGACGACACTTGGAGTCCTAAAGACTTGTTCTTGTTCGGTTCGGGCGCAGCTAGGGAAGGCACGCTACAAAGTGTATGCATCTAAATTATGCTATATGATTATGTGTAAATAATATGTTTCCTGGCATATATTAAGGTTTTCCGCATGATTTATGTTTTGTCATATGTATCATAACTCAACAGTGGTATCACGAGCCTCTTATTATTTTTATAATCTAAATTGCATAACATGGTTAAATTTTACAAATTTGCAAGAAATTAAAAGGGGTGATTAATTTTCGTAATTGTTAATTAATTGGAAAGTGCGTTTATTTAATTATATGTATGCAGTTTTTCGGCAGTTTCTTCGTTACTCATCCAAATCGAGTAATTGTTGTGTCAATTCCGCATGTAAAGGCATTCTAAAATTTTGACAAAACTAGTTTTTTTCGGCCAAACCCATAATTCCCAAATTCGAAGCCTAACTATGACTTTTCGGAGGTTTTAGTTTTTCGAACGCAAAAGTTTGTAAATTTAAGATGTTAAATTGAATATTTGCGATTCTTGTTGATAAATCTTGAGTTTTTGATTGACCTACAGTATATGTTTAACAACTTTAAATGCCTAGACTTGTTAATTATACAACCTAATTTGTAATTATGATTAATTTGTTGAAATTCGAATAATTTAGAATTGATTTGTTTTTCATAATTAATTAATAATTTAATTAGGTATCCATGATTAAAAACCACCATAAAAATTCTTAATTTATGTTAAATTTTAAATTTTTATGACATAGATTTGAATCCATGTTAATCGAAAATTAATTGATTAATAAATTTTCGATTTTTCGCCCTAAAATTATGAATTTAATATGTTTTATTAATTTGTCATTAATTTTGAATTAATTTTTTTTTAAAATTTTTATGAAAAACGCCCATAAATGTTGCACGCACAAAGCAATGGAAGCTACGTGTTACCCTTAAGGGGTATTGTATAGTGCGGGCACGCGACGACGAGCAAGGGAGCTCGTCGCCCGTGCGGTACGAATGCAGCGAGCAACCAAGTCATGGCGCGCGCGCGAGGCGAGGAGCCTGGGCGTGTGTGCTGTGTTGATGGGCGGTGGGCGAAGGGGCGTAGCACAAGGTCGAGGCGCGCGCGCGGGAGAGCGCAAGCTGGGTCGCCCAGCGAGCACTGCTCCGCGCACCAACGAGCGCTGCGTCGTAACGAGGGACTGCTCGCGCCTAGCGAGCGATGCATCCCTTCGAGAGCTGCTGCGATGCATGGGGCGAGCAGGCTGCGCGCAAGCGTGGCTTGGCTTGCTGCGTTTGCGCGTGGCTGCTGCTGACATTGTGCCATGGCCAAGCGATCGGTCGTGCACACGATGGGGCTTGGGTGCAAGCCCAAGTGCTCGTCGTGTTACGATTGAGTCGTTTTGATTTTAATTTGAAAATTTCAGTTCGAAATAGTTTTAATTAATTTTGAAATTAATAATTTAAATTGTTTTCTTGGGATTTAATTTTGAATATTATAATTATTATAAATTTTAATTTATACTAATTATTTTACTAAAATTAAACCCTGAATTAATTTAAATTCGTTTAAATCAACTGAAAATAAATTAAATAAATGGATTCGATTATAATTTTATATGAGCTTTAAATTTTAATTAAACTTGTATGTTTCCGGTTAGACTAGAAATACATTTTTATTTAATTAGTAAAGTATATAAAGTTATTGGTTTAAGTGGGAGCATTTTTAGTCTTAAACTCTTGATTAGGTCTACAAATCCTTTAAGGTTAAACAACTTGATTAGAATTAATAAGGACTGAATAATTGGTAGATTATTGGTGCCCTTGATTAATTGCTGCAAATATTTAAGTGATGCATAACGTGTTTTACTAACCAGCTACGTGGGCCATTCATGATAATGAATGGGTGAATAGTATATATTGTATATGTACTGTTTTGCAGGTTATGAAGTGACTAGTATGGCCGAAATAGGATAGAAAATATGGTCTGCGTACCATTAATTTGAATGTAATTGGTCTAATGCACCAAAATTTGTTTTTCAATTCAAATATGGTCTGCGTACCATCAAATAGTTGTAATTAGTTTAATTATAGCTTATCCTGTTTGAAGAAAATGACGCCTCCCACGGTGAAATTCAAGACGAAGTTTCCAACCATTTTCAAGACGGACTTTGAAGTTGAAGCTTCAAGATGAAGTCGGGCCATACTAGATCACACTTATCTTAGGCATGCTTTAAGTTATTTATTGCTTTTAAATATGTCTTAAATATGCATGAGATTGTGGCTTGATCATGTTGCATGATTAAGGATTTTAGTTCACTTAAAATCTAACCAACATAGTAAGAGCCTTAAGTTCCAAACTTTAAAAATTGAGTTAAAAGGTTCCATGCCAAAATAACACTTACTTGGATAACCTTTACATCAATCTAGTAATAGTTTTACGCTCAGCGAGGTGTTACTTATTGATCCTAAAGGGGTAAGGTACACAAATAATTGTGAGTACATGTTAGTTTTGGTGAAACTCAACGATATAAGTAAGGAGTCCTTTTATGTCGTGGCAAAATCGATAGGTTTACCTAATAAGTTCTTAGACGTACCTATCAACCAAGAGTAGTTTCTAGACTATAAGCAAAAGGCTTTTGCTTACCTAAAAGATTTTAGAATTGAGTCTAAATACATAATGTGCTTAATTCTTCAATGGTTTTTAGGATCTTGGAATCATTTTATTCACACCTGCCGGAACACATAACTTGAATAAAATGCTTAATGACATTAAATTATGCATGTATGCTAGAATTTAAGTTTATTAAGAGAAACTGTGAAAGATTATTTATTTGTTTATTCTTTTTTCAATTGTAGTTTTACTATGGCAAACAACAATAAAAACATCATCATGGGTTCTGGGCTTATGGTTAAGCTGAACCTAACAAATTTTCTTGAATGGGAAGCTAAGCTAGTTGAAATAGTCAGTCTCAATGGACTTGAGTATGTACTGTTACATCCCATTCCAAGCTACTATGCGAGAGACATGACCCCTGAAAGATTTTCCGCCTGGGATGCGGATCTCAAAAAGGTTATGAGTCTCATGCTGAATAATATCCCTGATGAATGGGCTAGAAGGTTTGTAGCTTACGAACCTTTTACGCTCATCAAGAATCTGAGGGATATCTGTCCTGGAAGCACGGAGGACAGGGACCTAAACGTCCATGAGTTGATTGAATCAATGTCTGTTCTAAAGGTTAGTTTTCCTAACAGGTGCTATAGGATGGAGGACCAAGAAACACATGTTCAGCTCCTTCGCACTAAACAGAGGGTAGGCGTCCCACTGAGGTTCCATGTGGAGCTTATGCTTTCATATTTTGATCGCCTGAGTCTGCTAGGAACACCAATAAGCAAAAGGATGGCAGTCTCTGTCTTGCTCAATTCACTGCACAGTGGGTTTGGTCGCTTCAAGAAACTATACCTAAGTGAACCAAGAGAAGAAACAGTTGCAGAATTTGTTCACCTTGTCAGAAAGGCTGAGATAATACTCGACTGTGAAGCCAAGGATTTACTCAAGGCTAAAGGGAGACCCTTCAAGAAAGGTGGAAAGTCCAAGGGCAATGCTAAAACAAAGCAGGACAAGTCCACATTAAGCTGTCTTTATTGTGATGGAATAGGCCATTACAAAAGAGAATGTCCTAAGCTTAAGGAAGATCAGAAGAATGGAACAGTCGTTCCATCTTCAGGTATTTTCGTTATAGACTGTATACTTGCAAATTCAACTTCTTGGGTATTAGATACAGGTTGTGGCTCACACTTATGTTCCAATCCACAGGGACTAAGAAGAAGTAGAAGGTTAAGCAAGGGTGAAGTCGACCTACGAGTGGGAAATAGAGCACGGATTGCTGCATTAGCTGTAGGAACTTATTATTTGTCGTTGCCCTCTGGGCTAGTTTTGGAACTGGAAGACTGTTTCCATGTTCCAAGTCTTACTAAAAACATCATTTCTGTTTCTTGCTTAGATGCTAAGGGATTTTCCTTTTTAATAAAAGACAATAGTTGTTCGTTTTATTTTAAAGAGATGTTTTATGGGTCCGCTAGATTAGTCATGGACTTTATTTATTAGATCACGACAAACAAGTTTATAACATAAATACCAAAAAGGCCAAAAAGGATGATTCAGATCTCACCTATCTGTGGCATTGTCGATTAGGCCATATTAACTTGAAACGCATAGAAAGACTTCAAAAGGAAGGAATTCTAAAACCATTTGACTTAGAGGATTATGGTAAGTGCGAATCATGTTTACTTGGCAAAATGATAAAGCAACCTTTCTCTAAAGTTGGAGAAAGAGAAACTGAACTATTGGGTTTAATCCATACAGATGTATGTGGACCAATGAGTACAATGCTAGAGGTGGTTTCAGCTACTTTATCACTTTCACTGATGACTTCAGTAGATATGGTTATGTCTACCTAATGAAGCATAAGTCTGAATCCTTTGACAAATTCAAGGAATTTCAGAGTGAAGTAGAGAATCAATTAGGCAAGAAGATTAAGGCACTGCGGTCTGATAGAGGCGGTGAATATCTGAGCTATGAATTTGATGACCATCTGAAAGAATGTGGAATTCTATCAGAATTGACTCCTCCTGGAACACCACAATGGAACGGTGTGTCGGAACGGAGGAACAGAACCTTGCTAGACATGGTTAGATCAATGATGGGTCAGGCCGAACTTCCAATAGAATTTTGGGGACATGCACTAAATACAGCTGCACTCACTATAAATAGAGCTCCGTCTAAAGCTGTTGAAAAGACTCCATATGAGTTATGGTTTGGAAAGCCTCCAAATGTGTCTTTTCTTAAGATTTGGGGATGTGAAGTATACGTCAAACGATTAATTTCAGACAAACTTCATCCAAAATCTGACAAATGTATCCTTGTGGGCTATCCAAAGGAAACAAAGTGGTATTACTTCTACAATACATTTGAGAACAAGGTGTTTGTTGCTCGAGATGGTATCTTTTCGGAAAAGGATCACATTTCCAAAATGACAAGTGGGAGAAATGTAGACCCCGAAGAAATTCGAGTCGAACAACAAACTCTAGAGAATGCTCAAGATGACATTCAAGATGAAACTCAGAGATCTTTAGAAGTATCTGGTGAGAATCATGGACAATCTAGAAATGTAACCCCGCGTAGATCGCAAAGATATAGATCTCAACCAGAAAGGTACTTAGGTATTTTGACGAACGAGAGCTATGCCGTTCTATTACTTGAAAGTGATGAACCTGCGACTTACAAACAAGCTATGATGAGCCCTAGCTCCAAGCAATGGCATGAAGCCATGCAATCTGAATTAGACTCCATGTCGGAAAACCAAGTATGGGATTTGGTCGATTTGCCAGATGGCTACCATGCCATAGGAAGCAAATGGGTTTTCAAAATGAAAAAGGACAAGGATGGAAAACTTGAAGTTTTCAAAGTTAGACTGGTTGCAAAAGGTTACAGGCAAGTGCACGGAGTGGATTACGATGAAACCTTTTCACCAGTTGCAATGCTAAAGTCTATTCGGATAATGTTAGCAATCGCTGCATATTACGATTACGAAATTGGCAGATGGATGTCAAAACCGCTTTCTTAAACGGCGTTTTAACAGAAACTGTGTTTATGACACAGCCTGAGGGTTTTGAGGATCCAAAGAATGCTAAAAAGGTATGCAAGCTTAAGAAATCAATCTACGGATTGATGCAGGCATCAAGGAGCTGAAATATACGTTTTGATGAAGCAGTCAGTGACTTTGGTTTCATCAAGAATGCAGACGAATCTTGTGTATACAAGAAGGTCAGTGGGAGAAAAATTGCTTTTCTAGTATTATATGTCGACGACATATTACTTATCGGAAATCACATTCCTATGTTAAACTCTGTCAAGATTTGGCTTGGGAAATGTTTTTTGATGAAGGATCTAGGAGAAGCACAGTACATACTGGGCATGAAGATTTACAGAGATAGATCTAAAAAGATGACTGGACTTAGTCAAAGCACTTATATCAATAAGGTGCTTGAAAGGTTCAAGATGGCAGACTCCAAGCGAGGCTACCTACCCATGTCTCATGGAATGACTCTAAGCAAGACTCAGTGCCCAAAAACACTTGATGAGCGTAGACGAATGAATGGGATTCCATATGCATCATTGATTGGTTCAATAATGTATGCTATGATATGTACACGCCCGGATGTTGCGTACGCACTCAGTGCTACGAGCAGATACCAGTCAGACCCAGGAGAGGCACATTGGACTGCTGCCAAGAACATTCTGAAGTACCTGAAAAGGCACAAAGATGACTTCCTGGTCTATGGTGGAGATGATGAATTAATTGTTAAAGGCTATACGGACGTGTAGACACCTACTTTTGTCCCCGTTCCCGCAAGGGAAAGGTTCGATGATGAAAGCATAAAAATTCCACTTGACAACACATCTCCTATAAAATAAACGAATCTCGATTCCCCATTTCATTTTACCCGAAACCTGCTATTTATGGAAACCTGCTAAAAAATAGTAACTGCCGTAAAAGGTAGCTTCTAAAAGTGGCAAATCATAAAAGATAGAAACCTGTCAGAATTAGGTGTTGCATTCCAACATAAATCCTAAATGAGATAGAAAACTGCGAGAATCCTATTCCTAATAGGATTCGGAAATAAGAGTTACGTATTAATTAAAATCCTAACGAACCTAGAGTTCGTAACGGGCCTAGACGCATTCCGTCACAAAATTGATACGCGCTAAAAGACTCAAATTAATCTCAAACTCTACGGATTTTAGGAATCCGAATCTGACTAAACAAAACTGCCCAGACCCTATTTTCAACGCCTGGTTCTGGGCGCCGAAATCTTCGGCGCCCAGGCCTGGGCGCTGAAAGTACCTGGGTACGTCTCTTTTCCAAATTCTTTATGGATTAGAGCTCTGCAATTCTATCTTTCCACGAACTCTCCCCTATAAATAGACCCCTATTTTCGACGTGAAAGAACACACAACAACACATAATATACTCTGAGTATTGACTCTAAACCCCTTAGCCTGAGCCTCTCGTTGCGAAACTGTTCACGCGTTCTGTCGCAATCGATCCATAAATCGAACAGAACGTATCCTGTCCCATAATCGAGATTCGTTAAATAAAAAGGAGAAATAGCAAAGTCAAAGTGGTTAGTTTTCTGAGAACCGTGACGCACCTCTCAAGGGTGCGTCGTAATGTGTCCCTTTTCGATGATTTAACTGCTTTCCTCGCCCTTTTTATGAACTGTTAAACTAACCTAATTTGAATGTTCTATCACGCCTAACAAATATAATATTTTTGGGAAATCGGATTATCATGCTAGGTCCCTTAATGCTATCTAAATCAGATAATCACGATCGAATTAGTATTATATGCTGCATATTGCTAAAATCAATTCAGATTAGTTTAATAGTTAACGCATGTCCCTTCAATTATTTATGCAGAGCTGGTAAGGATATCTTGCCTCTGGAGTTATCGACGAGCCAATTACTCCTCTCGGTAGTTACAGTCCCCCGAACCCTCAATCTCTACCTTGCGGGTGTATATTGAGAGATCCCCACACCAGGGATCACAAGGGAACCTACGGCCGTCGTGGTCAAACATAATTACACTCCCTTTATGTCACGATAACCGGGTTTTGTCAGTTTTTCTCATTGTCGTTAAAAACTGAATGGCGACTCCTATATTACTAGTCAATTGGGTGTATACTTACAGGAAATCCAATTACACTTGATTGAATAAAAAGAATCGTCACACCCACGAGGGACAGGTCACGCATTAGCCTCGCGCTTTTTCGACCCCCTCACAGTGGCGACTCCACTGGGGATAGTGAAGGAAATACTCGTGCTTGTAGGTAATCAAAATAGCCGAAGGGTGAAACGATCCTACCCCGCGTTTATTTCCCCATCAAGTTGGGACGACCTGAAAATCAGCATATTAATGTGAACGGGCAGAACATCATGACGAATCTCGGCTCCCTCGGGAGTTGGGACTAAGGATACCTTTTTTCGCCAATAGGGGGGTGCATACGCCGCGCATGTTTCCCACTCGGTACTTGTGCAGGTAGTACACCTATCCCGAACCCAATCGCTCGCCCATTAGGTCCCTCTCGCCTGCATGCCCCCTTGGGTTGCACTTGCGGGTTGGCCTCTTGAACGAAATTCGTGTTGAAGACACTACCTCGACCGGGGCATGTGTTGGATCTACGATAGAAGCGGTACCAAACCAGGCGCAAATACTACCCATAGAAGCCTTTCATGAACTACGTGGCATATTTAATTTCCAAATCCATGTTTGTAATGTAGTTATGTGTAGCGAAATATATGATTGTGTGTGACAAACTATCCTAGAAAATCAATGACCTTAAAAATTGCCCAAACATTCATAGACTAATTTGCCAAAGAGTTATACCAAAACACGTGTTCCGCAAACCCGAATGATCGCCACAAAGTAAGCGACGCTCGGGATGGCCTGTAACGAATCCCACAAACGCTGTTACACGTAAAGGACGTTATTAGGCAAGCACGCAAATCGAAGTCGCATAAACAGAAAACAGAAAACGAGAACCAGCAAGGGACGCATTTTCAACGCCCCTGGCTGGGCGCCAAAATTTCTCACGCCCACTGCTGGGCGCTGAAGTTGCTGCTCGGCTTTCTGGTCAGGCGCAGCAGCCTCGGTGCCCAAGCAAAAAGAAAGTACGTAGCACAAAAAATGTTCATCAAAAGGATTGCTACGAGGGCGTAAGAAAAGCACTCGATTTCAAAAGGCGACTCGCGAAAAATTAATAACTCTTTGTGTCGTCGTTAGGCCTCCTACGACGGAAATGCTCGGCACCAAAACCGAACATGCTGACAACTATGAATGTCACACAGGCAAGTGTTTCGAAAATCCAAAGAATGACCAAAATAAAAAAAACCCCAAAAAGTGTACCGACAGAAGAAAGAGCGAAAAAGTAAAAACCAATTTAGAGAGTCAAAGTCTACACTATGTAATGCTTGAAACTTTGGGAACCTAAACTTTAGCTTATCTTATGCCTAGAACTGGTCCTGCCACTTGGTGCCGATCAGGGAATCAACGGCTAGTGCGTCTCGAAGATACATCACCAACACCAGGTCTAGCAACTCCAAGCTCCGTCCGTCGTCCCTCATTTCAAGGATCTCCGCTTCTCAACCTCGATTCGCACCTCCAAACATGTCCATCGAAGATTTGCGAGACCAGATGGTCCAAATGACCCAACTCATGGGCCAACTGAAAATGGAAAATGAAGCCTTAGCGGCTGCGCAAGCCAAAAATGACCTCGAAAACGAGAAGAGGATTAAAAAAATGGTCCTACGGCAAACCATGGGGAGCAAATACTTCTCCCTCGAGCCTGAACCTTTTTCTGGCAAATTACCAGAAAAGTTCAGTTCATCTGACTTACCAAAGTTCAAGGCCACGGATAACCCCCGTGATCATCTACTGAGCTTTGTGAACTCCATGAACTTGAAAGGCGTGGACAAGTCCATGTACCTACCTGCCTTTCCTTTGTCCTTGGAACCTGTGCCGCTCAAATGGTACTATCACCAGGACCCTAAGCTCTTCCCCACCTGGGAAGACTTTGTCAATGTCTTCATCAAGCAATACTCGTCGAACATGGATTTCCAAGTCACCATGCGCGAGCTGGAAGTTCTCTTCCAAAAGAAAAATGAGGGTTTCACAACCTACTTTGCTAGATGGAGGGACCAGGCGGCCCAGCTAATCAATAGGCCTCCCGAAACAGAATTGGTCCAAAAATTCATTGACAACTTAGACCCGGCCTACAGGCAACACCTTAGGTACCTGGGACTCGACACTTTCAAAAGGGTTTATGATGTGGAATAAAAATCGAGGACTACCTCGCCAAAACCATACAGAGAAAACCCGCATATAAGACCAACAACTATAATCGGGGTAGCACACCCCAAGCGCAAGAAGTCCATGCTGTAGAAGAGGCTCCCGCCCGAAGATACCCTGTAAGATGGGTCCGAGACCGAAAGTTTGCCCCACTCGGATCAACTTTGGTACAAGCCTTTGAAAGACTAAACAATCAAGGAAAGTTGAAACCTATAGGCCCCACCCGTGACCCTCCTGTCAAAAACAAATATTGGGTCGAAGGTACTTACTGCAAATTCCATCAAGGAAATGGGCATGACACTGAAAACTGCTGGCATCTAAAACATACGATCCAGGACATGATAGAGGATGAAGTAATACCTCTCCCTAACGTTGGCAAACCCAACAACAACAAGAGCCCACTCGGCTCTTGTCACATCTCTCTCGACCAACCAGAGAATTTCGACCCCACGGTGTATATTACACCTCAAGGTGCACCACTCGCTGTGGTACCTATGGATCGAATCGAGGGGGAAGTGTGTGGTGTGTGGAACGATGATGCTGAAGATATTTACCTATCTCAATTCTCGGGCCAGGACCTCTTCACTGAAACTTGGCCCGGGTACGCTCTCATTGACACCACCCCTCAGGAGCCCGAAGTCGACAACCTCACCCGATCCGGAAGAATATA
The DNA here is from genome assembly GCF_020520425.1 of Spinacia oleracea. Lineage (NCBI taxonomy): Eukaryota > Viridiplantae > Streptophyta > Magnoliopsida > Caryophyllales > Amaranthaceae > Spinacia > Spinacia oleracea. The sequence goes on from NC_079488.1 coordinate 46,210,801, forward strand.
CCAACCGGATATTCACCCACCTCCTATGGACGACATCCCGGTCAGGCAAACTCCTGAGAACGGGCGGCACGCCACCGTCGCGGAAGTCATTGAAAATCCTCTCTTGAAACAACTGAAAAGAACCAAGGCTGAGATTACCATCTGGGATCTTATGTGTACTTCAAAGGAACATCGCGAAAAGCTTATTCGCTCACTTGACCTCATCTCAGTACCCAAAGATATCACACCTGACTCATTGGTTAGCCATGTCACGAGAGATGCCGGGGAAAGGGCCATAGTTTTTACTGATAAAGACTTACCCAAATAGGGGGGTGCTCACAATAAAGCCCTTTACTTAGTGGTTGGATGCAAAGGACAAAACATCCCCCTGGCGCTCGTAGATAATGGTTCGGCGGTTAATGTCTGCCCATTGCGAACCGCCCATTGCTTGGGGCTAGGAAGCGATGACTTCCAAACCTCCTCACAAGGGGTACGAGCTTATGATAACTCCCGAAGGCCTGTGTTGGGAAAAATCAACCTCACCATACAAACTGGGCCTGTGGCACGCACCACGGAGTTTCAAATAATCGAAATCAAGCCCACTTTCAACCTCCTCTTGGGGCGACCTTGGCTCCATGACTTAGGAGGTGTGGCTTCAACCTTGCACCAAATGGTTAAACTTAACCATAACGGGGTAATACTAGAAATCCGCGCCCCTCCTCTCGACGTCAGTTGTACTATGGTTGGAACGGCCGAAACTGCATATGACCTTTATGGGTTTCAAATGGAAGAAGCAATCCAGTTCATCGAAGATTATGATCCAACATTCCTAGACCCGCATGCATCTCGGGTCATCCCTAGAATGCTGTTGGCTCAAGGTTATTTCCCAGGAACCCCATTGGGCATAAGGAGGAAGGAATGCACATTCCATCCTTTTCCCGACAAATCTACTCCCTTTGGCTTAGGTTATGAACCAACGGAGGAAGTTATTGCTGACCGCCTATCTAGGCTACGCCTTAACAAAGCCAAACAAACCACCCTCCTTCCCCCATATCAAAGGACCCTTAACGGGATGTTTGTTCGGGAAGGAGAAGAACACCCATGCTGTGATTTCCCTGAACCCTTCGTTCAGGATGGCTTCCTAAAACCCAGTTTGAAGTTTTCCATGACTGCCACACCTTGGATGAGGCACCCCACCTCACCAAGACTAAAACAGCTGAAATATTGGACAACCAGGCTCTATGGACATTGTTTAACGAATCGAGGCCTATGGAGAACCAGACTGTGATGACTACCCTAGCTTTACAAGATGAAGGTTTCGATCCAACTCGGTTAACCTCTCCTGCATCAACACTAGAAGAAGTCGGGAACGGATGGGTGAAGACATGTCAGTGGGTCAACGCAAAAGGAATCGAATTAAAGATAAGTACCGGTGAAGGACCGAAGTTTTATGAGACTAAACCCCAGGCTTGAGCCACATAGAGCACCATTAGTAAAAAGCGCCTAGTAGTTCTTTAGATTGATAGAAAAGAATAATAGAGACTCTAGATGGTCCTAAGGCCCCTTAGAATATAGGTTAGTTTTATTTCAGTGTGTTTTCCTTACTTTCCAAATCAATAAAGGCGTAATATTTCTCCTAAATTTTTTATTCTAACACTAAATAAACACCAAATGTACTTGCAAAATAATAAAAAATAATAATAATAAAAGCAGCCCACTATAGGCCCAACAAACAAAGCCCACTCGGTTTTGAAATAATGCCATGTGAACCAGTTCCCGAAGCCCACAAAATAAACCACACTATCCCATCCTCAAAAAGCCAACCATCATAAGAGCCAATCCATGCAACCCAAAATCAAAAAGAAATCAAAAATTTAAAACAAATGCAAATGTTACCAAAAAAATAAATTCATAAAACATAGAATCCACCAACAGCTTTCACATAGATGCCATCATACCCTCCACAAAGATCTTCATAAGTTCCGCACCCTAACTCCATTTTCAAAACTGTTTTGAGTCACCAATAGAAAAAATTAATCTGGACAAAAATGCGTTTCACGCTAACAGTCAAAAAAGCCTCCAAAATAGCCTCAAAATTAACTTTAACTACGAAGCAAAATATCAAGGCACAAAAAACGAAATAGAAATAAACGCAAGAACATGTGAAGCAAAAATGTCAAAATTGACCGCCCAAGTTATTTTCAGCGCCCAGGGCTGGGCGCCGAAATTTCTGACGCCCCAGCCTAGGCGTTTAAACTCTCTGCCTGGCCAAAAGTTTTCCTTTTTTCGAAAAGTGCTCGTCATTTTTTCCGCACACAACGGAAAAATAACGAACACTTGGGGGGTACAGTACGTATCCAAATAGGTTTACCAACAAATTGGTCGAATTTTACGCAACCTATGGAAAACGGCAGATGAAAATGGCAAATACTTCACTCATTCGACCGATTAAGTAATATGTTTCCACTTCAGGACATATCTACCGAAATCCGGCATACTAGAGCTTATTCTAAAGCTAAGAACTACGCGCGACCTGATTCTGACAAGATACGTAGGCAATCCTTACCAAGGATTCGGTCCAAACAATAATAAAAAAATTATATTCTTTGTGTAAAAAGTGTTAGACATATAAACAAAATTGAATGGAGACTAAAAATACGACTTTATTAAAATATAATAAGAAGGAAAACAAAGTGCTAGGAATAAAAAACAAACACAACTGAAATAAATAGAGGGCACCTACACCCTAGCAAAGAACTACACTACTCTAGTTCTTCCGGATCATCAAATAAAGTCTTGAAAAGAGCAATGTTCGCAGGATCCACCCCCATAGTCTTCTGCGCTGCCCCAATATCAGTCTCCATAAGAACTGGCTCCTGGACACTAACTTCCAAAGATGCCAAAGCTTTAGAAACATTCCCAGTTATAGCCCGCTCAGCCTCAAAGGCACAAACAGTGGTGGGAGAAGGATTACTATCGTCAACTGGACTAGCCACTGTTTCTACAGGCGGCTGAGCCTTCCTAACCCATACATTGTTCCGGCGACGATCTCCGCGAGAGCTTGCGTTTCTTTTAACAACAGCAGGCCCTTTCATGTTAGGCATCTTTTTAGGCCTGACACTGGAACGGGGAAGAACTTCCTTTCGTTTTCGATCAGGACGAGCTTTCACAGTCTTAAAACTATAGGTACGAGGTCTGGCAGAATCAGGACCCTCATACTTAACACGAATACGAGGTATCAAAAGCTCAGCCGACTCCCCATTACGAGCCTCAGTCCTCACATCCTTGTCATCGGAACTCATCCATAACTTATAGTTTTCAGAAAGACCCACAAACCCATTTGTAGCTACAACCCAACGCGGGAGACCATCATAATACCTAGCCCACACTAAGACCCGTGTTTGTGCAAAAGTCGCTACCTTAGGTGGTACCGTATCAGAAAAGGGGATAGTCTGCCTTAAACCATATTGACGCATGACTCGGTAAGGGAAAATATAAATGGGACAAGATAGCCCCAACAAAGAAATATAAACCGATACATCAGACCCCCCTGTCATAGTAGTCAAACCCCACCATGGTACCACCCACTTAATAGAACAAATGCCATAAGTAAAAAAGGAGGTCCATTCGACCTCGTCCTGGCCTTGGTGCAAGTATTTTCGGTTACCCAAAGCTATAGGGCGATAATGTTTAGGATCGGCAGGAGCTTCCAAAAGTCTAAGCCGTTCCGCAAGCCAAATCTGCAAAAACAGGTACGATCGAATCAAAAGAATGAAAAGAAAGAAAAAAGGTTCCTGGGGCGCAGTTTCAACGCCCAGGAACAGGCGCCGAATATTCCAGCGCCCAGCCCTGGACGCTGAAACTCAGCCCCAGGCAAAAAAATATATAAAAATGGCGTATGTGTGCGCAAAGAAAAAAATAGATTACCTGCAGTAATAGGGTGCTTCCCTTAAAAATTTCGGATTTGGCATCCTTCTTCAGCTCATCCGCACTCAGCAAAGTCTCAGCAACAACCAACGGCATAATAGAATAGCAACTTTCCATCTGGCTAATCAAGGGGATCAGCCTTATGTCACCGAACTCACCATTATTATTCGACAGCAAATAATGATTCAACAAGCAAAATACAAGGGCTCGAATGTTCAATTTTTGTTCGGTCATATTCTTACTAGGCCTAAAATGATGTTTTACGAGTTTTGCCAAGTTAACCTTATCATCTACAACAAGTTCAGCAAACATGTTATCATCTAGCCCTAGGAAAGCCCTTATGGTTGTTTTACCCTCTTCAATAGTGCCAGGGGTGACAGGAGTAGCATTAGTAGGATAACCAAGGATCGCAGCAAATTCATACGGCAAAGGACATATTTCATTGCCCCGAAAGGAAAAAACATGATGATCGGAGTCCAAAAAGTTTAGGGCAGCATGCAGAATATTATAATCGATATTAATTTGTTGTAAGCCTAAAAGTGCCTCTAAGTGGTATTCTTTTAACAAAGCTTTTTCTGTGGGAGTAAGGGCTCGTAGCCAACGCCTAACAGTCCATTGGAGTGAGAAAGTAGGGATCGACATGGCAAAAGCAGTAGATAATTAGAGCACAGCAAAAAAAAGAAGAAAGAATTTGAGAGTGGTGGAAAATAAAGATGTACCCAGCCCCTATATATAGCTGAACGCACCCAATAAACATCCTGATCCCATTCGGAAACGTGTTTAGAAATCCGAAAATCAAATATTACCAGGAAAGAACTTTCAGCGCCCACCTGAGGACTTAAGACCGTGTTGCTAAAACACGAGGCCCTATTACAAGTAAGAACAAGCCCAAAGCACCTTTAGCTCCCAAATAAGCAAAAAATAATAATAACAGTGAAACTTGGTCGAAACTTAGACTCATCTCAGAAAACGCTCATGTACACTTTTCAAAAAAAAAGAAGCAAGTTAAATATCATGGTCATTCTTCGAAACACCAAAAATATGTGTCGTCAAGTCATTGGTTTTCCAAATAGAAAATGTCTGTCTGTCAAAGGGATAATCCGGGCCAAGCCAAAACCGGATGTTGCCTGAAAGCTAAAGTCGCACTCCACGGCTTCACTAAAGATAACACACTACTATAGGAGGTCGCTCGCACATACGAGCGTGACCCCAAACATGATTATAAAACGCGGAAAACAACCGACGAGCCCCAACACTTGGGGGCTCGCGAAAAGTGGACTCCAACAGGGAGCGCCAATCAAAATCACATTCCCAGACTGCGCCACGCACCATAACATGTTTGGATATCTCAAAAAATATATTTAAACAAAAATATACACAGTGTGGACCCACTTACAGGACACATCTAATCAGGAAATATGACGACCCACCAACAGGTTGTAATCACAAAAGCCCTTCTACATAGGCAAAATAAGAAATTCAAAATGGGCTCGCCCACCGTCAGCGGGCGGGGTCTGCGTCACTAGCCGCGCAGGTCCTCAGTTTTCGAAAAATAAAGTCTTCAAATTTAAAATAGGCTCGCCATCTTCAGCCGGCAAGGTCTACGGCGCAAACCACGTAGGTCCTTATTTTTAAAAAAAACAAAAACAAAATAAAATTTCAAAACAGATTCGTCCACTTCAGCGGACAGGGTGTCCACCCTCAGCGGACAAGGTTCGCCACCTTCAGCGGGCGGGGTCTACGTCACAAACCGTGTAGGTCCATATTTTCAAAAAAATTTCAAACAGATTCGTCCACTTCAGCGGACGGGGTGTCCACCCTCAGCGGACAAGGTTCGCCACCTTCAGCGGGCGGGGTCTACGTCACAAACCGCGTAGGTCCTTATTTTCAAAAAAATTTCAAACAGATTCGTCCACTTCTATCGGACGGGGTGTCCACCCTCAGCGGACAAGGTTCGCCACCTTCAGTGGGCGGGGTCTACGTCACAAACCGCGTAGGTCCTTATTTTCAAAAACATCAAACAGATTCGTCCACTTCTATCGGACGGGGGGTCCCCCTCAGAGGACAGGCTCGCCCACCTTCAGCGGGCGGGGTCTGCGTCACTAACAGCGCAGGTCCTTAGTCGCTACAGCGATAACTTTTATTGGTTTTCCTTTTTTCCAAAAATTAAAGGATTGGTTTGTTGGATTTTCCTTCGTTTTACATCCTATAAAAACAAGGGGGTTTTCTCGTTTAGCTAGCCCTGAAAATGAGAATCTTTAAAAACGTTTTACTTCGTGATTGGGCTTGGCCAGGCCCAATTACACTTTACAGCTTTAATTTCGAAAACATCTGTAGTTACTCCCAATGACAAAGTGAGGGAGTTTCTACGCATCTTTAGATCCTTCCAATGACAAAGTGAGGAAGTTTCTATACTATCAGTTGACAAATCCCAATGACACGTGAGGGATATGTCGACAATTCAAGTGATGACCCTTAAGTCAAATGTTATCACTCGGGGGCTCGTGAGACCCTCGCAAAACAGGTCACATACACCATGGCTTGTGTGACGCACTCCGTCTAATACTTTGACCATCGTCTTACTCCAAGACTCAGTCAAAGTGGGGGCTAACTGTAGACACCTACTTTTGTCCCCGTTCCCGCAAGGGAAAGGTTCGATGATGAAAGCATAAAAACTCCACTTGACAACGCATCTCCTATAAAATAAACGAATCTCGATTCCCCATTTCATTTTACCCGAAACCTGCTATTTATGGAAACCTGCTAAAAAATAGTAACTGCCGTAAAAGGTAGCTTCTAAAAGTGGCAAATCATAAAAGATAGAAACCTGTCAGAATTAGGTGTTGCATTCCAACATAAATCCTAAATGAGATAGAAAACTGCGAGAATCCTATTCCTAATAGGATTCGGAAATAAGAGTTACGTATTAATTAAAATCCTAACGAACCTAGAGTTCGTAACGGACCCAGACGCATTCCGTCACAAAATTGATACGCGCTAAAAGACTCAAATTAATCTCAAACTCTACGGATTTTAGGAATCCGAATCTGACTAAATAAAACTGCCCAGACCCTATTTTCAACGCCTGGTTCTGGGCGCCGAAATCTTCGGCGCCCAGGCCTGGGCGCTGAAAGTACCTGGGTACGTCTCTTTTCCAAATTCTTTATGGATTAGAGCTCTGCAATTCTATCTTTCCACGAACTCTTCCCTATAAATAGACCCCTAGTTTCGACGTGAAAGAACACACAACAACACATAATATACTCTGAGTATTGACTCTAAACCCCTTAGCCTGAGCCTCTCGCTGCGAAACTGTTCACGCGTTCTGTCGCAATCGATCCATAAATCGAACAGAACGTATCCTGTCCCATAATCGAGATTCGTTAAATAAAAAGGAGAAATAGCAAAGTCAAAGTGGTTAGTTTTCTGAGAACCGTGACGCACCTCTCAAGGGTGCGTCGTAATGTGTCCCTTTTCGATGATTTAACTGCTTTCCTCGCCCTTTTTATGAACTGTTAAACTAACCTAATTTGAATGTTCTATCACGCCTAACAAATATAATATTTTTGGGAAATCGGATTATCATGCTAGGTCCCTTAATGACGCCTACGGGGTGTAAGATGCTTCCATAAAAGCCGATGATGGGATAGTGAATGCTTTCGATTGTATTTGGATCATGAGACAGACGACTTAAGCACTCCATACTCATTATGTCAGATGAGCTTCCTATGTCTATAAGTATACGCTTTACCCTCATGTTGGAAATCTTGATTTCTATGACTAGCGGATCATCATGTGGAGTGGCTATGCGTACTCCATCGGACTCGCATATTTCAATCCGGGGGAATGGGTCCATTGGTGACTTCCCTGATAGCATTACTTGTCCCAATCGACTAGTATAGTCTTTCTGTCCCCTCATGGTTGGTCCCCCGGAGGCAAGGCCTCCTGATATGACAACTAGAAACCCCCCTTCAGTATGATTTCCTTCTCCAGCCGAAACGGGTAACCCGTTCTTCTTATAATAGCTTTTTCCTATGCCGTGATTGTTCCTCTGCAGATAATTTTTCAAGTGCCCTTAGGAAGCCAACCCGTCCTGAGCCCTTTTTAGACTCCTACAGTCTTTGGTATCATGGCCTATATCTTCATGAAACTGGCAGTATAACTTGGGATCTCGACTCTCAGTGTAATCCCCGGTAAATTTATAAATTTTATTAATATATTTTAATAGAATTTACGAATTTCAGTAATAAATATATAATTAACGTACATTTATTTTATACGTTCTTAATATTTCAACGATTTATGAAATCAAAAATAATTTTAGGAATTTTATGTTGAAAATAATTCGAATTACGAAAACACGTTCGATTGAATTTGGAAAACAATCCTAACCGGTTTTGGATTCAAACAACCTCAATTCTAATCCTAGCCCAAGTTGACAAAGCCTAAATAAATAAACCCAAACTCCTCACCCTTGTTTAACTTCATGTGGAACACCAACTTCACGTGAAAAAAAAAAAAAACAAACTCTCAAACCCTCATTCCCTCTTCACCACTTCTCCTCCTTGCTCCTACTGCTCCACCGCCAGCCACCTACTCACGCCACCACCACCAGCCCTGCACGACACCGGCTTCTCTCACTCTCTGCCGCCGGTAACTCTCCTTCTCTCCCCTCATGTCTGTTCTTTCTTCTGTTTGTTTTTCTTGCCCTTCTCCTAACACGATTGTTTCGGTTTCTCACAGTAACCATCGCGAGCCTTGTCGCCGCCGTCCAGTCACCTTGCCGGCGCCTGACCGCCGTCCCTTAGCACGGTAGTCTCTCTTGTCCCTCCTTTATTTTCTCCTTAGTTCTTTCTCTTTCTCTTTCGTTCTCTTTTCCTGACTGCTCAAACCGTGCCCTTGCTTGTTTTTCCAGGCGCACCACCTCGCTGCCACCACGCACCGCCGTGTGCCGCCCAGCCATGCCTTGTCACCGACAATTTCCCTCTCTCCTCTTTATTTGGTTAAATTCCTAAACCCTAAACTAATTGATGAATTTAATTAAGTTTTCATAATTTAAATTAAGTTCTTGAATTTAAATTATACGTTTTTATGATTAGTTAGACTTTTAAGATTATATATTATGTTTAAATAATAAATTTAATTTTCAGATTATATAAATGCATTGAAATAATGATTTTTAATTATTTAAAGCATGAATTTTAAGGCTTTAAGGGTTTAAATCATGGTGGGATGACTGGGGATTATTAAATTTATTGTTTCGATGTTCTAAGCATGTTAATTTGGTCTTGGCAAAGTTTTTAAACGAGTTTATATTGCTGGAAATTTAAAGTATGATGTTTTGAGGAGTTTTCAACGAATTTCAAGCATTAGTTCAATAATTATTATGCTAGGAATTAAATATCCAAGTTTTGATATTGGGGAAGGTTTTAAATATGTTTAGGATGTATTTAGAATGCTTTATTATTGTTGCGAATGATTAGAAGTTGATTGGGAATCCTTGTTGGTTATTTTAGGCGGAGAATTCTCTGTAGGCGACTTTTGAAAGTGCTAAAGTGGCCTATCAGTTTGTTTACACAAGGTACGTACATACCTGTGTGTTTGTGGATGTGTGCTATTATTGAAACCATGTTGAATATGTCTACGAACTTGGGTGCTAAAATTTACATGTTTAATGCCGTTGGATGAACATGTTGAACATAGAGTTTATTATGAGAATTATAACATGTTAGCATGGATGATTGATGCAAGCATGTCATTTGGGAACTTTATATTATGTTTTATATATTGGTTTAGATCAATTGGTCGTTGTTCCCTTTTAACATTTTACTACTTTATGAGGGCCGCGGACCTTGTTTAGTAAGTTGATACTTTACACCTACATAAAGGTGGTTAACCATTATTAAAGGAAGGATTGGATTAATTGGAATAATTCTTGATTGACTGTTTTGTGATCACTTATTTAATTCCAGGATAAAAACAATCGTGAATACTTGTTGATTGTATGATTTATGTGATTGATGAGTCATTACAAAGTATTAATTGGTAAATCATGTAAAGTGAAACTGAGTAGCAATAGCTTTAGACTGTGCACGTCTGAAGTGACGGACAATCAGGAGTTGGGGTCATGGGTCGCCTATGGCTTTTTCTGGAGCCGGATTGATCACCGGTTCTATTATATTCAAAAGTGTCTCGATATCGCAGGTCACTGAGGTTACGGAGTCGCGCCCGTACCTCGTCTTCCTTAATGAAGACTTCTGGTTGGACAACTCGGTCCATTGACTATTTCAATTAAAATAATATTTATGATATAAAGGTCTAGTCTAGTCTAGTCAAGTGTAGTCTTCCAGTTAACATGTTTGAGTCGTCTTACTTATAATTTATTAGTATCATGCTAGGAATATTTATTCATTGATTCAGTATGTAGTACTCAGCTTTGCTGATGTAACACCCTGATAAATCCTTATATTTATAATTACCTTTTTCCGACTAATATAAAAGAATTACCAAGATATTACCGCCACCGTGATAACGGCTAAGGCTATTTACCAGAATTACGCAGCGGAAATAACTAACTTTCAAAACATAATAAATAGTTAATGGTCAATCAACAACTTGGAACCATTAAGGCCCAAAAACCAAAGAATTAAATAGTTTAAAACCCATTGACTAAAGTTTAAATAATTATAGTAGTCATGACTAAAAATGAAAGTAGAGTTTATAAATACGGAAGATGAAACAGTCTCTCAACACTATTCCCATGATAACTTCTCCCGCAAGTTATCTCTACAAACCTGCTTATTGAAAACTACTCCCCAACAACGCAAGTGCAATGATGGATCATCATAGGGTCATTAAGGCGAAGGCCATAACCAAAAGACATGAAGCACGATGTCAGCAAAAGATGAGTACGAACAAGCTAGAATGAAATCCTAGTCTAACATGCTTCACTCAACAATAATAATCCACATGCAAAAGCCATTTTATTAAACAATTAATCACGGAGACGGACTCGATACTTGACACAACTCTTAACTCACGGATTAATAAGAATTAGCTTCGAACGGGTAAAATATAATAAAAAAACCACTGAGGGAAACTAAGGGTGTTGGGAGCCTACCAAGCACCAAATAATTAGGGTCGGGATTTCTACCGACAGGCGGAGCATACAAACGGAATTCCTGCGCATTACAAGCGATAACCAAAAGAATGAAACAACGTCTTGTATCATTCAAGGAGTACGAGTTTCTCCGACGCGACTCCCCCCCATTGTTCATACTCAAGGTATATACGTTCCAAGAGTTTTGAAGCTCATTCGGGTTACACTTTACGTTAATTAGTATGTTACGTTCAAGGCGACTCAAGACTCTACACAAGACATAACATGCAAACAATTAAACAATTAAACAATGACACTTCATTTTAATCCTTTAGGACTTGTGATCAAACATAGGACTCAAATGAATTTACTCCCATTGTCCCTTCTCAAAACACTGTTGAGATAACGTGACATTGTATGTTAACAAGCGGGGTGTGCCCTTAGCACGAATAGTCCTTAGTTCAATTCACATAAACTTCTTAAATGTATTCTACACGGCGGTAGAATAAACGATGCACTGAGGCAATATTCAATAGGCTCAAAGTATGCTAGACATCCCTTACAATAGCATAATTATAATATCTTCCATGTAAAACACTCATACATGCATATCAATTTGAACAACATGCTTGACATAATTCAACGATTATAAAGTCCATAACATGATTGTTCACAAAGAATTCATAGATTCAATAATACTTCAGAACATGCTTGTTCACACATCAAACATGAATTCTCAAAACTTTAAGTTCACATGATTCACAATCAATACACATCATATAATCCTCATGGAATAGGTGGTCACCCTAGTCATGTACGTACCTGGAATATCGAAGTACGGGGGCCACTATGCGAATCACGACTCAAAGCTAGAAATCAACTCCGAAAAACACAACGGAGAAACTTAATTATTATCCATGTTTACTAAATTTCTAGAAACTATTTAAGATTCTAAAACCTTTGTTTTAATTAGAAATTAATCGTTATTCATTAAATTGATAATCTCAAATAGTCAACTCAAGTCCTAGTACAAAAACATTGACTTTTTGGCCTTAAAATCATTAAAATCAACACTTTAAAGCTTTATAATAGAACTGAAAATTGAAGTTGATTCCCATAATTTAAACCGTCATTAAATTATGTGAATCAATCGCTTGAACAATTGGAACTAAAATCCTATCAATAGGTCATCAATAAAACCTTGTTTTGACTATAAAATTGACACTTTAATTAATCACTAAATCTGAAAATAATAGTCCTTATAATTAAAATCAATCCCATCAATTTAAACATTAAAACATGGTGTTCATAACCGTTCGCAGCAATTTTAAATAATCCAAAACAATAAAAATAATAATAATTTAATAATTTAAAACGGAATTTCGAAAACGTTAAAGTATACGGAGTACGGACGATCAACTTAAATTCCTCTCTTATTCCTTTACAAATCCAAAAATCAGACACCAAACTTCTAAACCAAAAATCAAAATCAAAATCGAAAACCACAATTTCACTCCCTTTCGTTTCCTGTGATTCGAACCACCACAATAAACACCACTGCAACCACCGTCTTCCACCACCTCTACCGGCTGCCTAACACCACCCCAACCACCATCGTCCCCCAACACCACCACACGCGCCACCGTCCCCTACCCTCTGCACCCATCGCACTCCCCTGCTTCCCCTGCTTCGCAACTCCCTCGCTTTCCTCTCTTTCTCTGTTGCACCGCCCACGCGACACCACCACCCCCAACCACCTCACCGAATCCCTCACCCGTCCACCGTCGCCGCTGAATCACCACCTTCCCTCCGGCCAGACCTGACCGAAAGACACCCCCTCTCTCTCGAACTTCCCCTGTTTCCCTTGTTCGCACTCCCCTTTTCCTTTCCCCGTGCCCTGCCGCCGAGAACAACCACCACCGCCGCCTCCGGCGCAACCCCTCTGCGCCGCCCAGCCAACCTCCCCTTTCCTTCCTCCCTCCTCCCTTTCCTCTACTCGTGTACCCCCTCCCCTGCTTCCAATTCACACCTCCCTTTTCTTTTTTCCCAGAAATCCAAAACCAAGGTTTCAAAATCAAACCCATATTTAAGTTGGGCCATTTGGGCTTTGGGTAAGACCAATTTATATTTTCAGAATTCCTATGGTATTTAAGTTTTAATAAATTGTTTTTATAATATAGTTATTTACTTATAAATTGATTATTATTTTTCAGGTTTAATTATCGTTTTCACGAAAATAAGTTACTATTTTTATTTATCAAAAACGGAATTTAAATTATATTTTCATGTAAACCGGTTTATAAAGTATAAATATATACATATATATTTAGATTGGAAATTCGATTAATAATATTTTCTTTAAATTCTTAAATTATATTTTTATTAAAATTCGTTATTCATAAAAATTCATTACTTATAAAATTTATTATTTACAAAATATCGATTTTAGATTATTCATCGTTTAATACTAATTCAATGATTTAATATTTTTGAAAGAAATTGGACTCGGAGCTCAGGACGAATGAACCAAGGAAAAATCCCTAGCAAATCGTGGAGTTAGGTAACGGCTATTGCTAGTACCCGCAATCCCCTTTTAAATATGATTTATGAAATTATGACGTTATGATCGGATTTACGAATTAAATGTTTTGACATGTTTTATGGATTTTGGGAACGAAATATGATTTGATTGAATTATTTCTTATTATATGATTTGATTGAGTTGTCTCATAAAACGATGTTTATAGGATGCCATGAAAGAAATGATATTCTTATTGATCCCAGGATCTAAATGATTTTTTATGATCTCAAAGAATTATGTTATTTCAACTGAAATACAAAGCCAAGGCTTAGTAAAATTACATATAACATGATTAATGAAAGTGAAAGACCTGGTTTGTCTGGCAGTATATAAACTACTATCTTCCTATCTATCGGTCATGCATGTTCCTACGGACACCTGTCCACCCATGGATTACGAGCCCAGGCTCCCATGGTTTATGAGCCCAGGCTAAGGGCCTGGGCCCCATGTTACCAGTTCGATGACGAGCCCAGGCTCTTATGGGCCCAGGCCCTAGTGAAGAATTCCTTCACGGTTCGTACTTGCTGACAACTAGCATGTTAAATTGAATAGTTTATAAATGAATTAATTATGATGTTTTATTAAATGTTTTACCATATTCTATTCTCCCTGTGTTATTAAATAAAATGAATTGAAATGAATTTACGTTGCTAGGATAGTCGTTACTGAGTCTTCGGCTCACCGTTTTGTTTTCTGATTTAGGTATTGCGGGGAACTATGGACACGAGTAGTGGCGAGGAATTTCACTCTAATTATATTCACCTAGTTTGCTTAAAGTTTTAATAGTTTTAATTAAAGACTTTTAGTAAGTTATGTACTTTTATTTTGGGAATATAAAGGATTATTATATATATTGGAGAATTTAATAGCTTATGTTATGAAGTTTGCCTTGTAATTCCCAAGAGGGAGTTACGGCGGTAATGTCCCGACCGAATAAGGTTAATTCCGCTGCTAAGTATGCTTTAATACTTGAATTAGAGGTCGGGGCGTTACAAATCCTCTAAGTGATATGGTTCTAGAATTCCTTCCTTTTGAAGTCTTTCTATGCGCTTCATGTTAATATGACCTAATTGAGAATGCCACAGATAGGTGAGATATGAATCATTCTTTATGGCCATTTTGGTATTTATGTTATAAACTTGTTTGTCGTGATCTAGTAAATAAATTCAATTGACTAATCTAGCAGATCCATAAAACATCTCTTTAAAATAAAACGAACAACTATTGTCTTTTATTAAAAAGCTAAATCCCTTAGCATCTAAGAAAGAAATAGAAATGATGTTTTTAGTAAGACATGGAACATGGAAACACTCTTCCAGTTCCAAAACTAGCCCAGAGGGCAACGACAAATAATAAGTTCCTACAGCTAATGCAGCAATCCTTGCTCCATTTCCCACTCGTAGGTCGACTTCACCCTTGCATAGCTGTAGACACCTAAATCGTGTCTCTCCTATGGGATGATGACGATACTATTATCCTTTTTAGGTGGTTGGTTCAACTTCATACGGAAGTCCCGATTGCTAAAACATGATTCCAAAGTCCAAGATCCAAAGTCCAATTCCCGAGCCCGCTCCCATTACGGAACTCGGTACCAAATTCAATTTCCAAAAATCGATTTCAAAATCCAAACACAATCTCACCCAATGGACCTCTCCATTGGTTTTAGAAGGCCTTTTCCAGTCAAAATGACACTAAGCAATTCAAATTCAGGCGCCGACCCACAAAACCGAGCAAGCCGGGCCTGGTCCCGTAAAACCGAATTCAAAAACACGAAACGGCTAGTTTTTAGTCGCAAAATCAAATCCTTATTCATTAAGAAAATGCTACATTCCAAAGTTCGTACATTTCGTACAGAGGTACGTTCACAAAAGCCAAATGCAAGGACGGTGTCATCGTCCTTGCTTTGGCGTTTCCTGTGCCACGTCAGTGGCGCCAGACGCCAGCCTCTGCGCTGGGCGCAGCTGGCACTTGGCGTTTAGCCACCTAATTTTATATTTAAACCCTGATTTCCGAGCATTTTAGGGCATTAGATTATAATCAGAACGTCGTAATTCTGAAATTCAATCTCAAAAATCAAACACAAAAATCAACTTTCAATCTTCAAATTCCTATATAATTTCAAGTGTTCAAGCAATTGGGAGCTCTAAAAGGAATTCCAACCTAACCCTAATTAGGTAATTCCGAATCCCTACCGAAATCTACTATGACTTCTATCTAATACAAAAATCCTATGATGTTACCATTTAGGGTTCATACCTTTTGGTAACTAGGAAAATCATACAAAGGTGTCATCTTTGGGGAGGTTTCATACTTGAAACCCTCTCCAAATGATTGTCCAAAGACACCATTTCAACTAAACCATGCAAGATTAAATTTTTCTTCCAAAATGATTCGTAAAGTTGACACTTTTGCTCTCAAAAGTGTCACTTACAACAATCACATATTTTTACAAAACCAACACTTTATATGATTCAAGTACAAAGTTATGGATTCCATGATGTTTAAGGTTGTTTGTAATCACTTCCTTAAAACTAGAATCATTTTCAAGTTATGGAGCAAATCAAAGGTGAGGCCTTTTTAACATTTAAAGGTCTAATCTTTGAGATTCAAGACTCCATATTTCAATGTTCAAGTACAAGTTTCATTTTCAAGATTCTATGATGTTTAAGGTTGTTTGTAATCACTTCCTTAAACAAGAATCATCTTCAAATTATGGAGCATATCAAAGGTGAAACCTTTTTAACATTAAAAGGTATAAACTTTGAGATTCAAGACTCCTAAGTTCAATATTCAAGATTCAATTTCTATAACCAAAATCTAAGACACTTTTGGATGAGCAACTTGTCCTAAAGTTGTGATTTTTAGACTTGAATTCGTGTCGGACACACTTATTATTAAGTAGTCGTTTGGCGTTCGGATCTCAAATGAAGGAAATATGTCCTTCACCCAAGGTGCATTAAGTCTAATACCAAGGTTCAGATTAATTGCGAACAATTAATTCAGTAAGATCAAGTGATCGGAACAGCTAGCTGGAGCAATGCTTCCGATCAGTGAATTCTATTCTATATTAGGCTCACAACTTACTCTTGACTGAACCTATAAGATCACACTAATGACATGTAACAGATCACCGGATTAAATGAATCAGAAATTCATTTAATATCTTTCCGGGAATTAGTTTGGAAAACGTATTGTACGATACGACCTTGTATCGGAATCGTATATCGTATCGCGAATATTTGTAAGCTAGGCGAAACAAATAATCGTATCTTACGATGGTGATTCGTCGTGTACGATACGATAAATAAAAGCCGTAAGGCGTTCGTCGCGAATACGAGCCGCATCGGAGCTTCCGGCCCGTCGAGCCAAGCGCGCATGCGCGCAAGGCCCAACGAGCCAGTGAGCTCGCAACGCAGCAAGCAAGCCATCCCGCATGGGCGTGGCAGCGCGCACAAAGGCGCATCAACACAGCAGTGATCAAGCAAGGCCCACGGCCCATGCTGCTCGGCTGCGCGCTATGGGCTTCGGGCTGCAGTGTGGGCTGTGCGCGGGTGTGCTCGAGTGTGTGAGTGTGGCTGGTCAAGGCCCCTTGGGCTTGTCCGGTTACACCTAATATTAGATTAGGTTATATTATTTCCCACACACTTCAACAATCATTTTTCCAAGTAACCCTAAACCTAATTCCTAAATGACGTTGTTCAGTTTTTCTCTCTGCTCAAAAATTGTTCATCCCGAAAAGCAAATATCTTGTGCGTTGTCTAAGCTACAATAATCAAGACGGATCTGAACGTGTCGGTGAAACAAATAGAGGAATGACAAGTGGAGTTCTTTGTTCGTGTTCGTTGATACAATACTCGGGAAAACACGCTTCAAATGTAAGTATGCTTAAACTGTGCTTTATACATGTTTCCTGGCTTTGGGGATGTTCCGCACATATTATGTATGTTTAACTGTATTCCCCTACAGTGGTATCATGAGCCTTATGTATTGAAAGCATTTTTTAGCATGATTTATTGTTTTTGCTGTTTGTCGAATTTTTAATTTTTCGAATTATTATGAATTATTGGATGAATTGCGTAATAGATTCTGAATTCAAAAAGTTTCCTATTTTCGACTTTTCTGACCCAAATCTTATTAAAAACGATTTTCTAAGGTCAATTCATGTGAACGGAATTGTAAAAACAGGCCTCGAAGTATGTGTTTTGGGGCCTTTTTGTTAATTTTTGTATTAAAATTAAGAAATTCGGAAAGTTTTTCAATTAATTGGTCAACCTAAACTACTCGGAATGGATTGAAATTTTGACACAATGCTGTTGGGTATATTCTATAATTATGGTGAAATTTTCTGCCATTTTTATCAAGTATAAACCCTAATTCTGCTTTCCCCAAATTCGTAAATTTTGGATCGCTAATTGATTTTTTAAATAATTTGGATCTAGTAATTTAGTTAATTGGGAAAGGGAATATAATTTCATGTAAAGTGGCAGATTTTAAAAATTATTAGATTAAAATTTTGATTAGATGTGTTAATTTTAATCAAAACTTAAACCAAATTCGTAAAAATGTGAAATTTAAATGTTTAGAACGATTTAAAGTTTTAGATTCGATTATTTAAAAGTTCAAATTTTGGTTGAAATTGTTCGTTCTTAAAATTTGAACTAAGTTAGCCTAGATTTAATGAATTTAACAAAATTGGATTGTTGTTAAAAATTAAATAAATCATAAAATCGTTATTTTTCGAAAATTAAAATCGTAAATTTTGTGAAAAATAACTTAATGCAAATGTTCGTGAAATTAATTTTTTTTAATTAGTTGGTTCGTAGGCACGAACCAAAGGCACAAACACAAGGGGTGTGGTTGGACGTGTGGCTCGTCGAGCCATGCGGGCTACCACACCACTGCCGAGCCGCAGCGACGCGGGCTGCAGCAAGCGTGCTGCGTGCCGCGCGCGCTGGGCGAGGAGGAGCGCAAGCAAGGCAGGCACAACAGCAAGTGCGCGCATCATCGAGCACCACACAGCGACACAGCGAGTGCCACAGCAGCGACGAGCTGCGATGTGTACGCGTGGCTACAAGGGCATGGGCGCATACTCGTGTGCCTCGTAGGCTACAGTGCACGGAGCATTGCTGTGCTGGGCGCAAGCCTTGCCCACTTTGCACTTGAGCATTATTGTTTTTGTTTCGTTGGGCTTGAAATTTATGTTTGCATTAAAATTGGCTAACGGGATAATTAAGAATTATTTTATTTAACTTGGGTCGGGCCGTGAGTTTAATTTAATATTTAAATAATTAATTATCCGGAATAATTATTGGTTTGAGTGGGAGCCGCTTAATGAAATTAAAATAAAATAATTATTTTAATTACTTTTCGTAGGTCGCATTATTTTAATTAAATTAAATTTTAATTAGAATAAATTCTAAGGATTAATAATTTGGAAATTTATTAATCTTTTAGGACGCTTTTATGTGAACGTGAATTTTAATTAATTCACGTAAATACTTGCACAATTATATGGGCCATTCGTTTCATCATACGAATGGGTGAATGCATAGAATGTATATTTTATGTAATGCAGGTACTCCAAGTGACTAGTATGGCCAATCTAGGGTAGTTAAATACGGTCTGCGAACCGTTCTATCTTTGAATGTAAAGTTTTAAATATGGTCTGCGAACCATTGGAATTTTGATGTAATTTTATTATTTCAAGTATTTCTAGTTTAGAACTTTAAGTTAGCGTTGAATGAAGATTCAAGACGATGCCAAGCTAACAAGATGGTGAAGAAGATTGGATGCTTCAAGACAAGAGTGTTGGGCCATACCTAGTTCACTAATTTATTTATGCACTATATATATGTTATGCTTGAATGAATGTATATTATGCATGAATATGTTGTTTGTATGACTCGATTAGATTTAGTTCACTAAATAATCGAACCAACATAGAAACAACTAGGTCCAAAGTAATATTGAGTTCAAAAGTTGCCTTCCAAATCAAGCACTTACAAAAATCTAAGTGTAGGGGTTTTTTTTTGTGTCGAATTGCTTTTTTCCCTACAAGCGGCGGTTTTTAGAAACCTTTGAACTTTTGGATCTTGAAGGAGTCGCCACCAAACATTATTCTAGGGTCCCGTTTGGAGAGACCAAGAGTGACTCGATTAAATAAGGCTTTGAATCTTCGAAACGGATGGGTGAGATCCGGGCACGGGAACGAGATGCTTATTCCGCGAGCTTTAGAAATTATTCAAGTACGTGGCACAACATTTTCGAAAAACCATAGTTTAGACTATGTGGGTTTGAATTTAGGACAAATACAATTCCTACTTTGTATGGTGGTCACTTTGCTTTAAAGTTAATTTAAGGGAACCTAAGATCGGTTTGTCCAAGAAATTATCTTTGTTAAGCGTGATGTAACCTAGCATTTTGTTGCATTTAGCATGTGCGGTGATGAAAGAAATAAAGCAAATAAAGCAACATCACAATAGTAAATAAGTGCGGAATTAGTAAATAAAAGACCCCCTAGAAATGGACTAGGGAGTAGGTCCACATTTCCTAGAAGGACTAAAGTGCGGAATTGAAATGTGTTATTGAAAGTGCGGAATTGAAAGGTGCATAATTGAAATTGCAATATTGAAAATTGAACTTGGGCACATGAAATCCGAACGCCAAATGGCTAGTTATAGATAAGTGCGTTCGACACGAATTCAAAGCCAAAAAATCTCAACTTGGGAGAAGTTTCTCACCCCAAAGTATCCTAGATTTTGCACATAGAACTTAAACTTGAAAGCTTGAAACTTGATATATTGAACTTGAAATACTTGAACTTCAACTTAAACTTGAAATATTCAACTTGAACTTGAAATATTGAAATTAAGAGACTTGAATCTCAAAGATCAGGCCTTTTAATGTTGAAAAGGTTAGATCTTTGATGTGCTCTTGCTTTGAAAGAATCCTAGTTTAGGGAAGTAGTCATGAGCAACCCTAAACATGGTTGGATCTTGATATTTGAAAACTTGAACTTGTATATTGAAAAATGGAGTCTTGAATCTCAAAGAATAAACCTTGAAAAGATAGAAAGGCATCATCTTTGATTACTCCATACTTGAAAATGATTCTAGTTCAAATAAGTGATTACAAACAACTTTGAACATCTTTGAATCTTGAAAGTTTGCATTTTTGTATTTTGAAAAGTTTGAATTTTAAAAAGATGTATGATTGTTGCAAGTGACATTTTTAAGAGTAAAAATACCAACTTACTAATTATTTTGAAATAGAAAATCAAGACAACATTGAATATATTAAGGTTGGGATTCGGATTACCTAGTTAAGTTTAGGCAAGCTTTCCGATCAGAACTCTGTGAGGGGGTCGAAAAAGCACGAGGCTAATGCGTGACCTCGTCCCTCGTGGGTGTGACGCTTCTTTTTGTCAAATCAAGTGTAATTGGATTTCCTGTGAGTTTACACCCAATTGACTAGTAATATAGGAGTCGCCATTCAGTTTTTAACGACAATGAGAAAAACTGACAAAACCCGGTTATCGTGACATAAAGAGAGTGCAATTATGTTTGACCACGACGGCCGTAGGTTCCCTTGTGATCCCTGGTGGTGGGGATCGCTCAACGTACACCCGCAGGGTAGAGATTGAGGGTTCGGGGGACTGTAACTATCGAGAGGAGTACTCGCTCTTCGATAACTCCAGAGGCAGGATATCTTTACTAGCTCAGCATAAATAATTGAAGGGACATGCGTTAACTATTAAACCAATCTGAGTCGATTTTAAAAATATGCAACATATAGTACTAGATCGAGCGCGATTATCTGATTTAGATTGTTTTAAGGGACCTAGCATGATAATCCAATTTCTCAAAAATATCATGTTTATTAGGCGTGATCGAACAATCAGATTTAGTTAGTTTAACAGTTCATAAAAGGGCGAGGAAAGCAATTAAACCATGGAAAAAAGACACATTACGACGCACCCTTGAGAGGTGCGTCACGGTTCTCAGAAAACTAACCACTTTGACTTTGCTATTTCTCCTTTTATTTAACGAATCTCAAATTATGGGACGGGATACGTTCTGTTCGATTTATGGATCGATTGCGACCGAACGCGTGATCAGTTTTGCAGCGTGAGGCTTAGGCTTAGGGGTTCAAAGTCAATACTCAGAGTAATAATTGTGTGTGGTGTTCTTTTTTCACGTCGAACATGGGCTATATTTATAGAAAAGAGTTTGTGGAAAGATAGAATTATAGAACTCTAATTTACGAGGAATTAGGAAAAAACACGTACCAGGTATTTTCAGCGCCCAGGGCTGGGCGCCGAAGATTTCGGCGCCCAAAGCCAAGCTTTGAAAATAGGATCTGGGCAATTTCAGCGCCCATGGCTGGGCGTTGAAATTGATGTTTTGGCCGTTTCTTTGTCAGATTCGGACTCTTAGAATTCGGAGTGATGAGACTTAATCGATTCTTTTAGTGCGTATTAATTTTATGACGGAATGCGTCTGGGCCCGTTACGAACTCTAGGCTCGTTAGGATTTCAATCAATACGTGACTCTTATTTTCGAATCGTATTAGGAATAGGATTCTCTCGCAGTTTCTATCTCATTTAGGATTTATGTTGGAGTGCAACACCTAATTCTGACAGGTTTCTATCTTTTATGACTTGCCACTTTTAACAACTACCCATTACGGCAGTTACTATTTTTAGCAGGTTTCCATAAATAGTAGGTTTCTATAAATAGCAGGTTTCGGGCGAAATGAAAAGGGGTGATCGAGATTCGTTATTTTATAGGAGATGCGTTGTCAAGTGGAGATTTACATTCTCATCATCGAACCTTCCCTTTCGGGAATGGGGACAAAAGTAGGTGTCTACAGTTAGCCCCCACTTTGACTGAGTCTCGGGATGAGACGATGGTCAAAGTACTGGACGGAGTGCGTCACACAAGCCATGGTGTATGTGACCTATTTTGCGAGGGTCTCACGAGCGCCCGAGTGATAACATTTGACTTAAGGGTATCACTTGAAGTGTCGACATATCCCTCACGTGTCATTGGGATCTTGTCAACTGATAGTATAGAAACTCCCTCACTTTGTCATTGGAAGTATCTAAAGATGCGTAGAAACTCCCTCACTTTGTCATTGGAAGTATCTAAAGATGCGTAGAAACTCCCTCACTTTGTCATTGGAAGTAGCTACAGATGTTTTCGAAATCAAAGCTATAAAGTGTAATTGGGCCTGGCCAAGCCCAATCACGAGGTAAAAATGTTTTTAAAGATTCTCATTTTCAGGGCTAGCTAAACGAGAAAACCCCCTTGTTTTTATGGAAGTAAAACGAAGGAAAATCCAGCACATCCTTCTTTTTTGGAAAAAACGGAAAACCAACCTTTGGAAAAAGGGAAAGCTACTCACATCGTTCTTTTTTTTTTTGGAAAAAACGGAAAACCAGAAAAAGTTATCGCTGCAGCGACTAAGGACCTGCGCGGCTTGTGACGCAGACCCCGCCGGCTAAAGATGGCGAGCCTGTCCGCTAAGGGTGGACGCCCCGTCCGTAAGAAGTGGACGAATCTATTTTGATGTTTGAAAATAAGGACCTACGCGGCTTGTGACGTAGACCCCGCCGGCTAAAGATGGCGAACCTGTCCGCTAAGGGTGGATACCCCGTCCGATAGAAGTGGACGAATCTGTTTTTTTTTTGAAATTTGAAAATAAGGACCTACGCGGCTTGTGACGTAGACCCCGCCGGCTAAAGATGGCGAACCTATCCGCTAAGGGTGGACACCCCGTCCGATAGAATTGGACGAATCTATTTGTTTGTGCTTTTTTTGAAAATAAGGACCTACGTGGTTTGCGCCGTAGACCCCGCCGGCTGAAGATGGCGAGCCTGTTTCCTTTTGTTTTTTTGAAGATTCTATTTTTCGAAAACCGAGGATCTGCGCGGCTAGTGACGCAGACCCCGCCCGCTGAAGGTGGGAGAGCCCTGTCCGCTAAGGGTGGACATCCCTGAATTCGTTTTTTCTTGATTTGGAACTCGTGTGGTTCGTGGCGCGATCTTGCCTGATCGAGGTGGGCAAGTCTCTATTTTTTGTTCATTGTGATTTCTTTTGAGATTTCCTCTTTATCCATTCTTCGTAGGAGCGAATTCTTCCGAGGGATGCTCGGATTTAGTTGTAACCTGAACATGGGTTGACAACGGATTTAGACGGACCTTTGTCTTGCGACCGTCTGCTTTCGTGGTTTTTGAGCTAGTCCTTACGGCTCGATTTTTTCCACCACTTGGTCTTTGATTAGAGGACCATGTACAAGTGTCTGTGACGACCCTTTTCTGCGGTCGAACCTGTTCTTTTGAGATCATCCAAACATGGGACGGCGTATAGCGCAGTTCGGGAATGTGATTTCGATTGCGCGCTTTTTGTTGGAGTATACTTGCCGCGAGCCTCCAAGCACTTGGGCTTTGTTAGTCATTTTTCGCATACTTCATAACGTATTTTAATCATGTTTGGGGTCGTGCTCGTATGTGCGAACAACCTTTCATAGTGGTGTGCTATTTTGGCGAAGTCGTGGGGTGCAACTTCAGTAAGGAAATCGGCAATTTTCGAGTCGAATGGATGCGGCAGGGCCCACTAGAAGTTAGGGCCTTTTTTGAGCCTGGGTTCATTTTCGGCGCCCAAGCCTGGGCGTTGAAATAATTCACGCCCAGGTGGGGCGTTGAAAGTGTTATTTGGGCTGGTCTTTTGATGACACAGTTGGCCTCTTGTTCATTCGCTTATTTCACTTTGGAAGTTCTATGTATTCTCTTTTCTTTTGTTTTTTTCTTTATTTTAGAACGTGATGATTTTCTCGAGAAGCCGTAGCCGATTGGTGGACTACGGTGCCTGTCGATTTGGGGCGATTATTTTAAGGAACTGTTGCTCTTAAGGCGTACAGTTATTGCGATAGTTGGGCGAGTCTATATGGCCCGAGGAACATACCTTGAGGCTTAAGACTTTGACCGCTCTTGTTGTTGTATATTTTTCCTTTTGAACGCGTTCGTGAATGTTCGATAATGATATGTATGTGCGAACGAGCGTTCATAGAATGGCCGTTGTGTGCGGTCCATTAATCAGTTTGCTTGAATCATTTTTTGAGCAATGACTGATTTTGAATAGTTTGCTTAGAAGCTTGATAGGGTTCAGGCCCATTCATGAAGTGGGTTCAAGCATCGTGCCCTTCTTGATCGTTCAAACATTTGCTTTGAGTTTTTTATTTTGCTATGGTCGTTTCGTAGCTTGGAGCCCCCAAGTATGCATGTTGGGACGCTTCCTTTTGGCGTACGATTTTTGTAGGTTCTTTTGAAAAAGATGCCTTGGGGTTCCTGCTCGTGTGGGTGCGAGCTATCCCTTCCGTGGTAGGTAATGTTTTGCTACCTTTAATCCTTAATGTAGAAGTCGTGTGGCTTGCATTTTGAATTTGGGCGATAAGTAGTCTTTGCCTCTTTTACACATGCTCTTTGGTCGTGCCCGCATTAGTGCGATATGCCTTACTCTTGTTTTTGGACTTGTACCGTGGGACGGTTGAACTTATGGTACAACGTAGGCTTGTGTGGCCTAACGGTGTGTCTTAGAACATTCCTCCAGGTGTTGGGATATCATTATTATTTTTGCATTGGAGTACTTCATCATGCCTCGTTCAGGTGTTCGAACAAGTGTAGCACCTTTTGCGTGGGTTTGCACGGCTTATTACTTCATTCGATGCGAGGATTCATAGGTGTTTCTTTCTTATTTTTATATCTGGGAAAAACTTGGCAAGCAGAAAGATTCAGGGCCCAGGCTGGGGCGTTAAAGATATCGGCGCCCAGCTCTGGGCGTTGAAAATGATTTCTGGGTATATTTTGACAGTTCTTATCCTTGATTTTTTTCTGTTGTTTTCGCTTTGGAACGAGGTAGACTGTGTAACGGGCGCTTGTAGGGCGAGCGTTATGTGCAGTAGTTTGATCGGAGTTTTGGTGACTCGCGATTTTCAGTTACCCTTGTTAGTGGGGTGACTTTATATATTCTAAGTAGCGCTTAGAATTTGGGAGGGGTTCTAGCCATTCTAAGGTTCGCTTTACACGATCAAACCTTAGGATTGTGCCCCTATGATGTATGTATAGCATTTGCGTCGAGAATTTGTGATGAAATCGTCATTTCGAGCTTTTTTAGAGTGTTTTTCTCAAGCCCCCAATTGTAGCTACGGGATTGGCTTGGTGCTATAATGCTTTGCATACGTTTTTATGCATTCATGGTGACATGGATCATGAATAGTTTGAACCAGACTCATTTAGTGCGAGGTACGTTCAAGTAGTGACTTTGCTGCTTCTCTTGTAAATGTCGTATTGTGCGACATTGCCATGGTCAAGGTAGTCACATGTTGAAGTGTGCCTTGTCCAAAAGCTAGTGTGAAGGGGTCGAAAAAGCGCGAGGCTAATGCGTGACCTTGTCCCTCGTGGGTGTGACGATTATTTTTATTCAATCAAGTGTAATTGGATTTCCTGTGAGTATACACCCAATTGACTAGTAATATAGGAGTCGCCGTTCAGTTTTTAACGACAATGAGAAAAACTGACAAAACCCGGTTATCGTGACATAAAGGGAGTGCAATTATGTTTGACCACGACGGCCGTAGGTTCCCTTGTGATCCCTGGTGTGGGGATCTTTCAATATACACCCGCAAGGTAGAGATTGAGGGTTCGGGGGACTGTAACTACCGAGATGAGTAATTCGCTCGTCGATAACTCCAGAGGCAAGATATCCTTACTAGCTCAGCATAAATAATAGAAGGGACATGCGTTAACTATTAAACTAATCTGAATTGATTTTAGCAATATGCAACATATAATACTAATTCGATCGTGATTATCTGATTTAAATAACATTAAGGGACCTAGCATGATAATCTGATTTCCCAAGAATATTATATTTGTTAGGCGTGATAGAACATTCAAATTAGGTTAGTTTAACAGTTCATAAAAAGGGTGAGGAAAGCGGTTAAATCATCGAAAAGGGACACATTACGACGCACCCTTGAGAGGTGCGTCACGGTTCTCAGAAAACTAACCACTTTGACTGTGCTATTTCTCCTTTTTATTTAACGAATCTCGATTATGGGACAAGATACGTTATGTTCGATTTATGGATCGATTGCGACAGAACGCGTGAACAGTTTCGCAGCGAGAGGCTTAGGCTAAGGGGTTTAGAGTCAATACTCAGAATATATTATGTGTTGATGTGTGTTGTTTCACGTCGAAACTAGGGGCCTATTTATAGGGAAGAGTTCGTGGAAAGATAGAATTGCAGAGTTCTAATCCATAAAGAACTAGGAAAAAATACGTCCCAGGTAATTTCGGCGCCCAGCTCTGGGCGTCAAAGATTTCGGCGCCCAGGGCTGGGCGTTAAAAATAGAGATCCATGTAATTTCAGCGCCCAGGGCTGGGCGTTGAAAATAGAGATCCATGTAATTTTAGCGCCCAGGGCTGGGCGTCAAAGATTTCGGCGCCCAGCTCTGGG
The DNA here is from genome assembly GCF_020520425.1 of Spinacia oleracea. Taxonomy (NCBI): domain Eukaryota; kingdom Viridiplantae; phylum Streptophyta; class Magnoliopsida; order Caryophyllales; family Amaranthaceae; genus Spinacia; species Spinacia oleracea. The sequence goes on from NC_079488.1 coordinate 46,237,904, forward strand.
CGTTGAAAGTGATGTCTGGGTCGAATTCTTTGTCAGATTCGGATTCCTGAAATCCGTAGAGTTTGAGATTAATTCGAGTCTTTTAGCGCGTATCAATTTTGTGACGGAATGCGTCTGGGCCCGTTACGAACTCTAGGCTCGTTAGGATTTCGATTAATACGTAACTCTTATTTCCGAATCCTATTAGGAATAGGATTCTCGCAGTTTTCTATCTCATTCAGGATTTATGTTGGAATGCAACACCTAATTCTGACAGGTTTCTATCTTCTATGATTTGCCACTTTTAGAAGCTACCTTTTACGGCAGTTACTGTTTTTAGCAGGTTTCCATAAATAGTAGGTTTCGGGTAAAATGTAATGGGGAATCAAGATTCGTTTATATTATAGGAGATGCGTTGTCAAGTGGAGTTTTTATGCTTTCATCATCGAACCTTTCCCTTGCGGGGATGGGGACAAAAGTAGGTGTCTACAGTTAGCCCCCACTTTGACTGAGTCTTGGAGTAAGACGATGGTCAAAGTATTAGACGGAGTGCGTCACACAAGCCATGGTGTATGTGACCTGTTTTGCGAGGGTCTCACGAGCCCCCGAGTGATAACATTTGACTTGAGGGTCATCACTTGAAGTGTCGACATATCCCTCACGTGTCATTGGGATTTGTCAACTGATAGTATAGAAACTTCCTCACTTTGTCATTGGAAGGATCTAAAGATGCGTAGAAACTCCCTCACTTTGTCATTGGGAGTAACTACAGATGTTTTCGAAATTAAAGCTGTAAACTGTAATTGGGCCTGGCCAAGCCCAATCACGAGGTAAAACGTTTTTAAAGATTCTCATTTTCAGGGCTAGCTAAACGAGAAAAACCCCCTTGTTTTTATAGGACGTAAAACGAAGGAAAATCCAGCACATCGCTCTTTTTTGGAAAAACGAAAAACCAATCCTTTAATTTTTGGAAAAAGGGAAAACCAATCCTTTGATTTTCGGAAAAAGGGAAAACCGATCCTTTGATTTTCGGAAAAAGGGAAAACCGATCCTTTGATTTTCGGAAAAAAGGAAAACCGATAAAAGTTATCGCTGCAGCGACTAAGGACCTGCGCTGTTAGTGACGCAGACCCCGCCCGCTGAAGGTGGGCGAGCCTGTCCGATGAGGGTGGACCCCCCGTCCGATAGAAGTGGACGAATCTGTTTTGATGTTTTTTGAAAATAAGGACCTACGCGGTTTGTGACGTAGACCCCGTCGGCTGAAGATGGTGAGCCTGTCCGCTGAGGGTGGACCCCCCGTCCGATAGAAGTGTACGAATCTGTTTTGAATTTTTTTTTTTTAATTTTTTTTTGAAAATATGGACCTACGTGGTTCGCGCCGTAGACCCCGCCGGCTGAAGATGGCGAGCCTATTTTAAATTTGAAGACTTTATTATTCGAAAAACTGAGGACCTGCGCGGCTAGTGACGCAGACCCCGCCCGCTGAGGGTGGGCGAGCCCATTTTGAATTTCTTATTTTTCCTATGTAGAAGAGCTTTTGGTGATTACAACCTGTTGGTGGGTCGTAATATTTCCTGATTAGATGTGTCCTATAAGTGGGTCCACACAGTGTATATTTAACAATATATTTTTTGAGATATCCAAACATGATATGGTGCGTGGCGCAGTCTGGGAATGTGATTTGATTGCGCGCTCTTTGTTGGAGTCCACTTTTCGCGAGCCCCCAAGTGTTGGGGCTCGTCGGTTGTTTTTCGCGTCTTGTAATCATGTTTGGGGTCACGCTCGTATGTGTGAGCGACCTCCTATAGTAGTGTGCTATTTTAGCGAAGCCGTGGAGTGCGACTTTAGTAAGGAAATCGGTAATTTTTTAGTCGAATGGATGCGGCAGGGCCCAATAGAAGTTAGGGCCCCTTTTTTTTGAGCCTGGGTTCATTTTCGGCGCCCAGGCCTGGGCGTTTAAATAATTCACGCCCAGGTGGGGCGTTGAAAGTGTTGTTTGGGCTGGTCTTTGGATGACACAATCGGCCTCTTGTTCATTCGTTTATCTCACTTGGAAGTTCTATGTATTCTCTTCTTTTTTGTTTTTTCTTTGTTTTTAGAACGTGATGATTTTCTTGAGAAGCCGTAGCCGATTGGTGGACTACGGTGCTTGTCGCTTTGGGGCGATTATTTTAAGGAACTGTTGCTCTTAAGGTGTACAGTTATTGCAATAGTCGGGCGAGTCTATATGGCCCGAGGAACATACCTTGAGGTGTAAGACTTTGATCGCTCTTATATTTTTTTGAACGTGTTCGTGAATGATGATACTTAGAATGATGATATGTATGTGCGAACGAGCGTTCATAGAATGGTCGTTGTGTGCGGTCCATTAATCAGTTTGCTTGAATCATTTTTTGAGCAATGACCGATTTTGAATAGTTTCCTTAGAAGCTTGATAGGGTTCAGGCTCATTCATGAAGTGGGCTCAAACATCGTGCCCTTTCGATTGTTCAAACATTTGCTTCGAGATTTTTTTTATTTTGCTATGGTTGTTTCGTAGCTTGGAGCCCCCAAGTATGCATGTTGGGATGCTTTCTTTTGGCGTACTATTTTTGTAGGTTCTTTCGAGAAAGATGCCTTGGGGTTCCGCTCGTGTAGGTGCGAGCTATCCCTTCCGTGGTAGGTAATATTTTTCTACCTTTAATCCTTAATGTAGAAGTCGTGTGGCTTGCATTTGGGCGATAAGTAGTCTTTGCCTCTTACTCTTGGTCGTGCTTGCATTAGTGTAATGTGCCTTACCCTTTTTTAGACTTGTACTGTGGGATTATGGTACAACGCAGGCTTGTGTGGCCTAACGGCGTGTCTTAGAACTTTCCTCCAAGTGTTGGGATATCATTATTATTTTTTGCATTGGAGTACTTCATCACGCCTCGTTCAGGTGTTTGAACAAGTGTAGCACCTTCTGCGTGGGTTTGCACGGCTTATTACTTCGTTCGATGCAAGGATCCATAGGTGTTTCTTTCTTATTTTTATATCTGGGCAAAACTTGGCTAGCAGAAAGATTCAGCGCCCAGGCTGGGGCGTTAAAGATATCGGCGCCCAGCTCTGGGCGTTGAAAATGATTTCTGGGTATATTTTGACAGTTCTTATCCTTGATATTTTTTTCTCTCTCTTTTGCTTTGGAATGATGTAGATTGTGTAACGGGCGCTTTATAGGGCGAGCGTTATGTGCAGTAATTTGATCAGAGTTTTGGTGACTCGCGATTTTCAGTTACCCTTGTTAGTGGGGTGACTTTATATATTCTAAGTAGAGCTTAGAATTTGGGAGGGGTTGTAGCCATTCTAAGGTTCGTTTTACACGATCAAACCTTAGGATTGTGCCCCTATGATGTATGTATATCATTAGCGTCGAGAATTTGCGATAAAATCGTCATTTCGAGCATTTTTAGAGTGTTTTTCTCAAGCCCCCAATTGTAGCTACGGGATTGGCTTGGTGCTATAATGCCTTGCATACGTCTTTATGCATTCATGGTGACATGGATCATGAATAGTTTGAACCAGACTCGTTTAGTGCGAGGTACGTTCGAGTAGTGATTTCCTACTTCTCTTGTAAATGTCGTATTGTGCGACATTGCCATGGTCAAGGTATGTTGAAGTGTGCCTTGACTAAAAGCTAGGTGCCTTTCTTTACCCATAATCATATTTAAAAAATCTTTTTGACTCACTTGCAATGTTGAGATAGACGCATACTAAGCTTAAACCAATGACACTTTATTATGTTGAAGAAGTCTTTGAAAATTATTTGAAATCCGAGTCCTACTATGTACAATCCGAGGTGTCCTAAGTAAGTTTGACTTATAGAAGGGTTCGTACAAGATTACATGAGTGAATCAAAATACTGTTACGATTTTTGGAATGCTGTCTAAGGATTTGCTGGAAGCCAGGGTGCAGGCGTCAAGACATACTTGTGCCCGTTTGGCATATGCTTTAGGCTTTTAGGGCCATCTTTTCCAAAATTGCGGGAATATAAACCGTTTTCAAATTGACTTAGATTTACTTGGTGTATGTCCGTACAAAAGGTCAATTTCTTTTCCTAGCTCTTTCATTTCAATTTTTTTAGCCCCCAGTTGCTATTATGTCTTCCCATTAATGATGCTTTCAGATTTCGATTTTAGATGTCCGTGTCATATGTCTGAGTAGGGTGAGCCTTGGTTAAGTGCCAAGTCCTATTGACAATGTCCGTCGTTTTTTTTCCAAAGGGGATTCGCAAGCATTTGAATTACCATGAACAGGTGCCCTGAGTTCGAAGGAACAATGGGGCAATGCCGTAGAACAATTCTCTTTTTTTGCAAGCTTACTGCCTTTACTACTTGTTGGCGATCATGACGGTGTCTAGTGGTGAAAGAAGGTCTTTAAGCGAACGACTTATGTCTAGTGGTGAAAGAAAGTCTTTAAGTGAGTTAGTTCGCTTTAGGGAGGGTCAAGTCGAGTACTTTAGAGGTCATGGATGCTTGCGCTAGCCCCCATTCAATTGAGGCAAAGCGATCTTTTGAGTCATGGCTAAGTGCCTAGGAGTGTGAGTGCTCCTTCTGGCAAGGGTACGTGCCCTTATTATTTTTCGATGTGTGCTCATTAATTTTGGCATCTTGATGACTTGGGCCTTTGACTTAATTTTTCTTTCGACTTGGGTTGCAAGTAATTAAATTTCAATAAGGGACTCTATTTCTTATTCTTGTTATTCTATAGGCTTTAATATTTTTGCAAATTGGTTGGACCGAATCATGGATTGCCTACGTATCCGCCTTAAATAGATTTAATTTGGAATCAGGTCTTGCGTAGTTCTTAGCCTAGAAAATGGTTTCTTAGGATGCCGATTTTAAACAAGTACGTTCTGAGGTGGAAACATATTATTTGAAACGGTAGAATAAGTGAAGTTTATTATTATTTTAATCTGCTGCCTTGCCGTAAGCCAAAAACTTGTTTTATATTTTTTTTGAGTACATGTATTTTTCGGTGGTACGTATATATGAATACGTGTTGTACCCCTCCAAGTGTTCGTTATTTTTTCGTGCATGTGCGGATAAAATGACGAGCACTTCTAGACAATATTTGGCTAGCAGAGAGATTCAGCGCCCAGGCTGGGGCGCTAAAGATTCCGGCGCCCAGATGTGGGCGCTGAAAATGATTTCTGGGCGGATCTTTTTTTGTGCGCTAAATGCTTCTTTTTCTTTTTAGACGAACTTTTAAAGGCGCTTTGCAAAGTTTTCTTTTTATTATTTATTATTTTTTTGTACTTTTCATTTGTCTTCTTTTTTTATTCGTGACTCAAGACGGTTTGAAAGATGGGTTGAATAGGATAATTTGTATAGGTATTGGTCAAGCATGAGTATTACATCTGCTAGGACTCACAATTTGCAGCCTCAAGCTAGTGTCATGAGTTCACATCAACCAAGGTCAATGAGTAGCATGGGGACGGCTCAAGGGTATATCAACAGGATGTATCCATACAAGTTATATGGTCATTATGCTAATGGTGGTGCAAGAGCGGGTTTGGGCTTTGGAAATAATGGGTATGACGCACGTGTCAATGACCGTGCGTGGTTTGCAGTTGACAACAAGTTCAAGAACAAGAGTCGAGGTAATGGTTTCTTGGGTTATTGCAATGAGAACATGGATGGGTTAAATGAGCTGAACAGGGGCCCCAGAGCGAAGGCGTCTAAGAAAATAAGGATTGGAAAGGGTAGACATCGTAGAATTTTATGATTTGGATTGGTTGACTCAATTCTTTTCCTTCGTTTTACTTGGGTAAATTTCGCACTTTGGGAGGTACGGGCTATGTATTTCATGGCTCGCTCTTTTCGCTCTCCCTCTTCTCTTTCTTTTTAAGTATTTCATGGCTCGCTCTTTTCTCTTTCTATTTTTCTTCTTTTGCGTGGGATTTCTCCCCAACATAAATACTTCAAATTTTTATTTTTTTTACTTGGGCAAAAAGGTAGATGGTTGTGGTTTTTGAGTCACGAGGCGAGACTGAGTGAGCCTCGTTTGGTAGGCCTATGGTGGACCTTTAATTTTAGTTGGCCTAGGGTGGACCTTTAAATTTAATAGGCCTAGGGTGGACCTTTTAATTGTCTTACTTTGCAAGCGTATTTAGTCGTTTCTTAAAATGTGCAAATAGCGTAGATTCAAAATGTGCAAATGTTATTTTTACCTTATTGAAATTTAACAAAAGAATTGCATCGAAAATAACTTTTTACAGTTTTCGGGACTTAATTGGAAGTTGTAATTTAGACTCGAACTTTCATTAATCTTTCTGATTATAACCCGTGTTTGAATACAAGGAGGTGGCCTAGACTCAAAATAATGACGTGGCGTAAGCCTATAATACTTGACCAAGCAACTCTCAGACTTAGGCTAATTGGACCATAACTTTCGTTGGTTGACACTTTAGATTTTAACCCTTGGGTGTTCATTTGTCATGCGCCATTTGCTTAATGTTGGCAAGGTAGTTAGTTGGGGAGATCGAATTTTTATTTTTTCAAGACTAGAATCATTAGTGCGGCCTCTCTCTTAGTGTGTATTTCTTTACCTCAATGGTAGCCTTATGGCATGCCGATTTGGGTATTTTCATGGTTGGTCATGTTGCATTCATGGAAAATCTTTTAGTCCGTACTTAGGAATACTTCAAGGGGCGAGTGGCTCGAGAGGACTATGATAGTCGTGTTCCAATGTGATCATAAGCCTTGAGGCCATTAATTTTATTTTTTGCCAATGGTATTGACGCCTTAGGTTCACTTTGGGGGTTGTGCGACTATGGGGGAATGATTTTCAGAATGTGACTATTTCCATTTTGCAAATACTATAATATATTCTTTTTATTGGTGAGGGAGAGTATTGAGGCCGTGGATTCTTAGCAAGGGATGACAATTACATATGGGTGCTCATTGATTTAAATGTTAGGAAGGGAGACTCAATATGGTTTAACCTTTTAACTTGCAGAACGACACCAAGCATTAGGACCGATTCTATGGATAAGACAACTACGACTTAGGATTTAGATTGTACTTTGGCATAGCCTAGTCTAGACTCGGATTTTTTTTTATTTGAACATTATTTTTTTCTTTGAAAACTTTATTCGAACATTTTTTTTTTTTAATACTTTGCCCATGTGACATTCAAAGTTATCAGCATGCTTGGTTTTGGTGCCGAACATTGTCGTCGTAGGAGGCCTAACAACGACACAAAGAGTTATTTATTATTATTTTTTAGTCACTTTTAGAATCGAGTGCCTTTTCATACGCCCTCGTAGCAATTTTTTTTTACGAAAAGTTTTCTTTTTGCTACGTATTTTCTTTTTCGCGGGCACTGAGGCTGCTGCGCCTGACCAGAAGGCCAAGCAGCAACTTCAGCGCCCAGCGTCGGGCGTGAGAAATTCTGGCGCCCAGCCAGGGGCGTTGAAAATGCGTCCCTGGCTGGTTCTCGTTTTCTGTTTGCGTCTACTTTTGTTTATGCGACTTCGATTTTGCGTGCTTGCCTAATAACGTCCTCTACGCGTTGTGCAGCGTTTGTGGGATTCGTTACGGGCCATCCCGAGCGTCGCTTATTTTTGTGGCGATCGTTCGGGTTTGCGGAACACGTATTTCGGTATAACTCTTTGGCAAATTGGTTTATGAATGTTTGGGCAATTTTTAAGGTCGTTGGTTTTTCTAGGATAGTTTGTCACACACAATCATATATTTCGCTACACATAACTAACATTCCATCATGAGGCAATAATAATATGTCATGTAGTTTATGATAGGCTTCTATGGGTAGTTATTTGCGCCTGGCTTGGTACCGCTTCTATCGCAGATCCACCACATGCCCCGGTCGGGGTAGTGCTTTCAACAGACGAATTTCGTCCCAAAAGGCCAACCCGCAAGTGCAAGCCAAGGGGGCATGCAGGCGAGAGAGACCTAGTGGGCGAGCGATTGGGTTTAGGAAAGGTGTACTACTAGCGAAAGTGCCGAGTGGACAACATTCGAAGCGTATGCACCCCCCGGTTGGCGATGGGTATCCTTAGTCCCAACTCCCGAGATGAAACACCAAGGGAGCCAAGATTCGTTACGCGGTTCTGCCCGTTCACATTAATATGCTGATTTTCAGGTCGTCCCAACTTGATGGGGAAATAAACGCAGGGTAGGATCGTTTCACCCTTCGGCTATTTTGATTACCTACGACCACGAGTATTTCCTTCACTATCCCCAGTGGAGTCGCCACTGTGAGGGGGTCGAAAAAGCACGAGGCTAATGCGTGACCTCGTCCCTCGTGGGTGTGACGCTTCTTTTTGTCAAATCAAGTGTAATTGGATTTCCTGTGAGTTTACACCCAATTGACTAGTAATATAGGAGTCTCCATTCAGTTTTTAACGACAATGAGAAAAACTGACAAAACCCAGTTATCGTGACATAAAGGGAGTGCAATTATGTTTGACTACGACGGCCGTAGGTTCCCTTGTGATCCCTGGTGGTGGGGATCGCTCAACGTACACCCGCAGGGTAGAGATTGAGGGTTCGGGGGACTGTAACTACCGAGAGGAGTACTCGCTCTTCGATAACTCCAGAGGCAGGATATCCTTACTAGCTCAACATAAATAATTGAGGGGACATGCGTTAACTATTAAACTAATCTGAGTCGATTTTAACAATATGCAACATATAGTACTAGATCGAGCGCGATTATCTGATTTAGATTGTTTTAAGGGACCTAGCATGATAATCCAATTTCCCAAAAATATCATGTTTATTAGGCGTGATCGAACAATCAGATTTAGTTAGTTTAACAATTCATAAAAGGGCGAGGAAAGCAATTAAACCATGGAAAAAAGACACATTACGACGCACCCTTGAGAGGTGCGTCACGGTTCTCAGAAAACTAACCACTTTGACTTTGCTATTTCTCCTTTTATTTAACGAATCTCAAATTATGGGACGGGATACGTTCTGTTCGATTTATGGATCGATTGCGACAGAACGCGTGATCAGTTTTGCAGCGTGAGGCTTAGGCTTAGGGGTTCAGAGTCAATACTCAGAGTAATAATTGTGTGTGGTGTTCTTTTTTCACGTCGAACATGGGCTATATTTATAGAAAAGAGTTTGTGGAAAGATAGAATTGTAGAACTCTAATCCACGAGGAATTAGGAAAAAACACGTACCAGGTATTTCCAGCGCCCAGGGCTGGGCGCCGAAGATTTCGGCGCCCAAAGCCAGGCGTTGAAAATAGGATCTGGACAATTTCAGCGCCCATGGCTGGGCGTTGAAATTGATGTTTTGTCCGTTTCTTTGTCAGATTCGGACTCTTAGAATCCGGAGTGATGAGACTTAATCGAGTCTTTTAGTGCGTATTAATTTTATGACGGAATGCGTCTGGGACCGTTACGAACTCAAGGCTCGTTAGGATTTCAATCAATACGTGACTCTTATTTTCGAATCGTATTAGGAATAGGATTCTCTCGCAATTTCTATCTCATTTAGGATTTATGTTGGAGTGCAACACCTAATTCTGACAGTTTTTCTATCTTTTATGACTTGCCACTTTTAACAACTACCCATTACGGCAGTTACTATTTTTAGCAGGTTTCCATAAATAGTAGGTTTCTATAAATAGCAGGTTTCGGGTGAAATGAAAAGGGGTGATCGAGATTCGTTATTTTATAGGAGATGCGTTGTCAAGTGGAGATTTACGTTCTCATCATCGAACCTTCCCTTTCGGGAATGGGGACAAAAGTAGGTGTCTACAAACTCCCAATTGCTTAAAGCTTGAAGATTGTATGGTGTTTTTGGAGGATTTTGTATTGATTTTTGTATTGAATTTTTGAGGTGCAATTTTTTGTATTACGATGTTATGTGTAGATTTTTGCCTCCCTAAACTGCTCGGAATTAGGGGTATTTAAAGGGGGATTTGCTGCTAAACGCCAGCCATTGTCAGCGAAACACGCAACTGGCAGCGCTCGGCGCTGGTGACGTGGCAGGGATGCTGCCAAAACAAGGACGCGGGCTCCGTCCTTGCCTTGTCTTGTATTGATGTACCTTCGTACTATTTGTACGAAGTTTGGCGTGTAGTGTTTGCTTGGGGCTTAAGACTTGATTTTGCGTCTAAAAACAAGCCGTTTCATGTTTTTGAATTTCGATTTTACGGGACGTGGCCCGACTTGCTCGGTTTTGTGGGCCGGCGCTCGAATTTGACTTGCCTTATATGATTTTGAGTGGAAGAGGCCTTGTAAAACCAATGGGATAGCCCATTGGGTGAGATTGTACTTGAATTTTGAAATTGGTTTTGGAATTTGTATTTTGTACCGAGTTCAGGAATGGAACGGCCTCGGGGATTGGACTTTGGCTCTTGGATTTTGGACATGCTTTTAGCAATTGGAATTTCCGCATGGAGTTACTCCAACTACCTAACAAGGATAATGGTATCGTCATCATCCCAATGGGGAGACACAAATTAGGTGTCTACAGAAGCCCCCACTTTGAGTGAGCGTTCGGTTAGGAAAGCGCAAGTCAAAGTTTTCGACTTGGGACGGAGAGTGATCAAGATGTTCTGCAATCAAGACCATTCTTAGTACGCCGGTACCTGCACAAAACAGACGTTAGAAAAAAGGACAGAGTCTACCTCGATTCGGCTATGACGACTCAGGTTTGTACTTGTACTGCACTTCCGCCATTGAGTTAGGACGGAGCTTAGCATCGAAAATTTTGAATTTTGAATTCTTGAATTTTAAACTTTGAATTTTTTGAATACCCGGAGTTAATCCGTTGGGGATGTGCTTCGCTGGGGACAATAGCTTTTTATTGGCCCTTGGGATTTTGAAATTCCGGCTGACTTTCCTGGAGCTTGGGTCCGTTGGGAGTCGAACGCCTAAATTGTTGTATTTTTTTTGGACTTTGTATCCTTGAAATATTCATTTGTTTGCACTTGGAGACACAGGTATATACCTGTATTTTCGGAAAATAGCACGACTTGATGTTTGATGTCTGGTGCAAAAAACCGTAGCAGCAAAGGACGTGCAATTAGCACGGGAGACCGCGCGCGCTGAAGATTCCTGCGCATGCAGCAGGCAACGCTGGGCGCTGAGCTCGGCGCTCGACGCGGGGCTGCGCTATATAAGCGCCCTTTGCCATGCCATTTGAGGAGAAATCTTCATTCTTTCTTGCTCTCTTTCTCTCTCAAAGGTCGAATTGTCTTCCCTTGGTCTTGTTCTTGCCTTGTTCATGTAAGTATTTCATGTTTAGCTTATGAAATAACTCTAGGATTACATGTAGTTTTAAATTTCTTGTACTTTGAAATGGTTGTTGATATGATGCTAGGCTTCTTGAATCTTGTAGAAAATTGTTTGATAGCCATTCGAAGTTGAACTGTTGGAACTTGTAGTCTTGAATTTTTGAATTTTGAATTTTTTTTTTTCTTGAACTTGTATCTGCTTCGGCATGGGTAGCCTAGGCGTTGAGGTAGAACTTGTATACCTGCTTTAGCATGGATAGCCTAGGCGTTGGTGTAGAACTTTTCATAACTGCTTCGGCACGGATAGCTTAGGTGTTGGTGTAGAATTCTCTTTTGAAGTAGAGGTCCCTGGCTTAAACTTGTACGGCTATTGGGGATTTTTTTTAATTTTGACTTCGTACAGGCTAGTATAGGATAGCCCTCAGTTTAGAATCTTGATGTTTTGTATTTTGCATGACTTAGTATGCCTCGTCACACTCAAAGAACGCTCGGTGACGGGCCTGGTTGATTTTTGGCGTGCCATGGGAGATACCCCAAGGAGGACGGGGATCAAACCCTGGCTACAGGCTTTGCTGGAGCGGTGGTGGGATACCACCAACACTTTTCATATGGCATGGGGGGAGATAACCATTACCCCTTTCGAGTTTGCCATGATTACGGGCCTTCCCTTTTCTGAGAGGAACGGGCCTTCCCTTTTCTAAGAGGAACATGATTACGGGCCTTCCCTTTTCTCAAGGTGCCAAGACTCAAGAGGATAGTCGCCCGACCCTAGATCTTTGTAGGCTAATGTGTTTGAATTGTACTAGAAGGAATTGTGTTTTGGATTTTGTTTGGAAGATGTGTTTAGAAAATGTGTTTAGAAAATGTGTTTAGGAAGTGAAAAAGCTTTGAACTTTGCTTCACTCGATCATGTCCTTGTATTCGAATTAGCTTTGAAGGCCTTAGAGCCAAATAAATAGTTATTGTTAAATTCCGCTTGAACATGCTTTGCTTTGAATTGGCACGTTTGGAATAAAGACAACAACAATTGAATTTTGAATTTGATTTGATTTTATTCTTAGGATGCCCTTAATTGAGGAAATTTTGAATTTTTTTGTATTAAAGTGGCCGGTCCTCGGAATGAGGTTGCCTATGTGTCCCGTTAAGGAATAAGGCCGGACGTAGTTTTAACGACCTTACAGGACTTTGAATTGAATTCTTGAATTTGAACATGGAACTTAGACATAGAACTTCTTGAGTTGATCGATGTTTGTCAAAGATCTAAATTCTGTTCCATCGATGTCTGTTAGTTCGACTGCTCCCCCGGAGAGGATTTTCGTGACAATGTATGGGCCTGCCCAGTTGGCTTTGAATTTTCCCCTTGGGTCCATGATGCTTTAGCGAAGGGCTTTCAGGAAAAGCTCGCCTTCCTTGATCTTTCGGGTTCTGATCCTTTTGTTAAAATGTCTGGCCACTCGACGCTGATAGACTTGTACGTGGTGAGCGGCTTGAAGCTGATGCTCATCAAGCGTGATTAGCTCATCATACCTTGCTTGTACCCATGCAGCTTCTGGGATTTTTCTTTCGAGGACTATCCTTAGAGAAGGTATCTCCAGCTCGATTGGTTGTACCACTTCCATTCCATAGACCAATGAGAATGGAGTTGCACCAATTGAAGTGCGAATTGAAGTTCGATATTCCCACAATGCGAAGTGCAGCTTTTGGGGCCAGTCTTTGTATTTGGTTGTCATTTTCATGATGATGGCTTTGACATTCTTGTTGGCTGCTTCGACCGCCCCATGGGTTTGTGGGCGATAAGGCGAAGAGCGATGACGTTGAATTTTGTACTCGGTGAATAAGTCTTCACACTCTCCTTGAAAATGGGTTCCCTGGTCACTAATAAATTCGTGAGGAACTCCGTATCTGCATATGATGTTTTCTTGTATGAACTGGGCCACATGCTTGGAACCCAACACTTTGAATGACCTGGCCTCGACCCATTTGGTGAAGTAGTCGATAGCAACCAGTATAAACTCATGAGCCCCGGTGCCCGTTGGAGTGACTTTGCCAATAACGTCGATACCCCAGGCTGAGAATGGCCACGGTGATGATTGAGAGTATAGCAATGATGGGGGAATGTGCTTTAGATTCGCACACTTTTGACAGGTAGGACATTTCTTGACAAAGAAGTAGCAATCACGTTCGAGGAAAGTCCAGTAGTATTGAGCCCTGATGATCTTGACGGCCAACATCTTCCCGTTCATGTGAGTGCCACAGACTCCAGCATGTATGTTTTCCATGACTCTTTGAGCTTCGTGCTTGTCAACACATCAGAGGTAGGGCCGCTAAGGGACCTCTTGTATAGAACGCCGCCTTCTATGACAAAATTGGCTGATTGTAATCGTAGAGCCCTTTGATTCTTGCTTGAGAAGTGCGGGGGATACTCTGAATTTTGCAAATACCTTTGAATGTCTGTAAACCAAGGTTCATCTCTGCCTTGCTCGACGTCGTCAATAGCATTGACATATGCTGCTTCTTGACACGTTTCGATTGTAAGTGGAATTTCGGCCATTCCGTTCGGAATGTTGATCATTGAGGCCAGTTTTTCCAGTGCATCGGCGAATTGGTTCTCCTCTCTCGGGAGGTATGTATAGCGAAGCTCTTCTACTTGCTCAGACAGCTGCTCAAGATAGGACTGGTATGGAGCCAAGCTATCGCTCCTTACTTTCCATTTGCTGGAAATTTGATTGATGATTAGGGAGGAATCCCCGTATGCTCGAAGTTTCTGGACACCTAATGCTAAGGTGGCTTCCAGGCCCATGATGCATGCTTCATATTCTGCCGCATTGTTTGTGACCTTGAATTGCAGTTTTGCTGATATAGGAATGTGAGTGCCGTCTGGGCCTACTAGAATTACTCCAACACCACATCCGTTCTGATTTGAAGCACCGTCAAAATGCATTGACCAACTGTCATCACTAGTCAGTAAGATTTTCTTGTCGGGTAAGTCGTAATCCTCCTCTTCTGCCTCGATGGGACAGTCGGCTAGGAAGTGTGAGACTGCTGAACCCTTGATGGACTTTTGCGGGATGTATTTGAGATCAATTCTGCTAGCATGACCAACCATCTGGACAATCGTCCGTTGAGAGCTGGTTTTTCGAATAAGTACTTGAGAGGATATGCTTTGCTGATTACATGTACTGTATGGGAGAGCATGTAGTGAAGGAAATAATGCCCTTGGTCCAAGTATGCAAATAATATTAAGTCTAATAAATGCGGTTCAGTATTAATTAACAAGTTAATAATTCAGTGAGATCAAGTGAGCTGAATGCCTAGCTAGAGGCCGCTTCAGTTCAAGTGGAATTAATGATATTAATCCACAACTTACTCTTGACTGAACCCGTAGGGTTACACAAATAGTACGTAAACGGATCAAGAATTTAATGGAATTAAATACTCCATCTATGGATATTTGGAATCGACGGATCTTGGTTTCAGTGGGAGCTGAGATCGTCACAAGCAAGAAATGAATACTCCGGAAACGATGATATTGCCGGAAACGGAAATATGGATCGTATCGGAAATATAAATATTATCCAAGTCGTAGATGTTGCCGGAAGCGGAAATATGGTACGTATCGGAAAATATTATCGGAAATGGAAATATTGCCGGAATCGGAAATATTGCCGGAAACGGAAATATTGTCAGAATCGGAAATATTATCGGAATCGGAAAATAATTCCGGAAACGGAAATATTAAATATTTTTTCGAAACGGAAATTAATTCCGGAATCGGAAATATTAAATATTGTCCGTATCGGAAATGAATTCCGGAACCGGGAATTTAATCGGAAGCGCATTGTACGAATTAGCATCAGACAAGGCTTGCTAGACGAAGGCCCAGCACGATGCCAGGCCCGCGCCCAGCAAGACGAGCGCCCAACATGGAGTTGCCACAGCCTCGCCAGGCCCAGCGCAAGGCCAGGCCCTCAAGGCCTTGGCGCGCGCACGCTGAGCGTGCTGTTGGGCTGCGAGCAGCGGCTGCTCGTGTGGGCCGCAAGGCCTGCGCGGGTGGTGCGATGCTCGTGGCCATACGATGCTCATGTTCGTAACGAATCCTAATCCTATCGGAATTCGTGTATTAATTAAATCCTAATCCTAATAGATTAAGTTTATTATTTAGAGTTCAAGTTGGATTCTAATTAATAAATCCAAATCCTAGTAGGATTATAATTCCTTTTCTATACCTCTATAAATAGGTGCCTAGGGTAATAATTTATAGACACAATGGAAGTATTCTAAAGGTAAGATTTTGAAGAAAAATCAGCCATACACTTGCACCTAAATAGCCGAAATTCCTAAGCAACCTTAAGGGCGATTCTAGTTGGTCAAGCTTAAGGCGGATCCGGACGTGTTGTGGACTATCTACGGAGGGACGACACTTGGAGTCCTAAAGACTTGTTCTTGTTCGGTTCGGGCGCAGCTAGGGAGGGAACGCCACAAAGTGTATGCATCTAAACTATGCTAAATGATTATGTGTAAATAATATGTTTTCCTGGCTTTATGGTTTTTCCGCATGATTTATGTTTTGTCATATGAATCATAACCTAACAGTGGTATCACGAGCCTCTTATTATTTTCATAATCTAAATTGCATAAACATGGTTAAATATTACAAATTTGCAAGGAATTAAAAGGGGTGATTAATTTTCGTAATTGTTAATTAATTGCAAATTGCGTTTATTTAATTATATGTACGCAGTTTTTCGGCAGAATGTTCGTTACTCAACCAAATCGAGTGATTTTTGTGTCAATTCCGCATGTAAAAGGCGTTCTAAAATTTTGACAAAATTAGTATTTTTTACCGAAACCCAGAATTCCCAAATTCGAAGCCTAACTATGACTTTTCGGAGGTTTTAGTTTTTCGAACGCAAAAGTTTGTAAATTTAAGATGTTAAATTAAGTATTTGCGATTCTTGTTGATAAATCTTGAATTTTTGATTGACCTATAGTATATGTTTAACAAGTTTGAATGCCTAGCCTTGTTAATTATACAACCTAATTTGTAATTATGATTAATTTGTTGAAATTCGAATAATTTAGAATTAATTTGATTTTCATAATTAATTAATAATTTAATTAGGTACCAATGATTAAAAACCACCATAAAAATTGTTAATTTTTGTTAAATTTTAAATTTTTATGACCTAGATTTGAATCCATGTTAATCGGAAATTAATTGATTAATAAATTTTCGATTTTTCGCCCTAAAATTATGAAATTAATATGATTTATTAATTTGTCATTAATTTTGGAAATAAAAGTTTTAATTTTTATGCAATTCGCTCATACTTGCACGCACAAAGCAATGGACGCTACGTGTTACCCTTAAGGGGTGTTGTATAGTGCGGGCATGCGACGACGAGCAAGGGAGCTCGTCGCCCATGCGGTACGAATGCAGCGAGCAAGGCGAGTAGCACGCGAGCACAAGGCAACAGCCCTGCCTTGCGTCGAGTGCTGCGATGATGCATGGGCGGATGGGGGAAGAAGCAAGGCGAGCGAGCATGGCAGGCGCGCGCGCGGGCAGCGAGGGGTGCCTCGCAGCAACGAGCGCTGCCTCGCCCAGCATCGCAGCACTGTTGCGCTACGAAGAAGCGAGCGATTATGCGCGCAAGCGTGGCTCGGCTTGCTGCGTTTGCGCGTGGCAGCTGCTCGTGCCTTGCTGTGCGATCACTCGTGACGGGTGATGCTGCCTCGAGGACTCGACGGGGCATGGGCGCAAGCCCATGGCCTCGTCTTGACCCGATTGATGCGCTTTGAATTTAATTTTTAATTTTCAGTTCAGAAACGATTTTAATTAATTTTAAAAAATTCGTAATTTAAATTGGTTTCTTGGATTTTAATTTTGAATATTATAATTATTATAAATTTTATTTATACTAATTATTTTACTAAAATTAAATCTTGAATTAATTTAAATTCGTTTAATTCAACTGAAATAAATTAAATTAATGGATTCGATTATAAATTTATATGAGCTTTAAATTTTAATTAAATTTGTATGTTTCCGGTTAGACTAGAAATACATTTTTATGTTTAAAATTAGTAAAGCGTATGAATTTATTGGTTTAAGTGGGAGCATTTTTAGTCATAAACTCTTGATTAGGTCTACAAATCCTTTAAGGTTAAACAACTTGATTAGAATTAATAAGGACTGAAAAATTGGTAGATTATTGGTGCCCTTAATTAATTGCTGCAAATATTTATGTGATGCATAACGTGTTTTACTAACCAGCTATGTGGGCCATTCATGATAATGAATGGGTGAATGGTATATATTGTATATGTGCCGTTTTGCAGGTTATGGAGTGACTAGTATGGCCCAAATAGGATAGAAAATATGGTCTGCGTACCATTAATTTGAATGTAATTGGTCTAATGCACCAAATTTGTTTTTCAATTCAAATATGGTATGCGTACCATCAAATAGTTGTAATTAGTTTAATTATAGCTTATCCTATTTGAAGAAAATGACGCCTCCCACGGTGAAATTCAAGACGAAGTTACCATTTTCGAGACGCACTTTGAAGTTGAAGCTTCAAGATGAAGTCGGGCCATACTAGATCACATTTATCTTATGCATGCTTTAAGTTATTTATTTCTTTAAATATGTCTTAATTATGCATGAGATTGTGGCTTGATTATGTTGCATGATTAAGGATTTTAGTTCACTTAAAATCTAACCAACATAGTAAGAGCCTTAAGTTCCAAACTTAAAAAAAATTGAGTTAAAAGGTGCCATGCCAAAATAAGCACTTGCTTGGATATCCTTTACATCAATCTAGTAATAGTTTTCGCTCAGCGAGGTGTTACTTATTGGTCCTAAAGGGGCAAGGTACACAAATAATTGTGAGTACATGTTAGTTTTGGTGAAACTCAACGATATAAGTAAGGAGTCCTTTTATGTCGTGGCAAAATCGATAGGTTTACCTAATAAGTTCTTAGACGTACCTATCAACCAAGAGTAGTTTCTAGACTATTAGCAAAAGGCTTTTGCTTACTTAAAAAATTTTAGAATTAAGTCTAAATACATAATGTGCTTAATTCTTCAATGGATTTTAGGGTCTTGGAATCATTTTATTCACACCTGCCGGAACACGTAACTTGAATAAAATGCTTAATGAACATTGAATTATGCATGTATGCTAGAATTTAAGTTTATTAAGAGAAATTATGAATGGTTATTTATTTGTTTATACTTTTCAATTGTTGTTTTAACTATGGAAAACAACAATCAAAACATCATCATGGGTTCTGAGCTTATGGTCAAGCTGAACCTAACAAATTTTCTTGAATGGGAAGCTAAGCTAGTTGAAATAGTCAGACTCAATGGACTTGAGTATGTACTGTTACATCCCATGCCAAGCTACTATGCCAGAGACATGCCCCCTGAAAGATTTTCCGCCTGGGATGCGGATCTCAAAAAGGTTATAAGTCTCATGCTGAACAATATCCCCGATGAATGGGGTAGAAGGTTTGTAGCTTATGAACCTTTTACGCTCATCAAGAATCTGAGGGATATCTGTCGTGGAAGCACGGAGGACAGGGACCTGAACGTCCATGAGTTGATTGAATCAATGTCTGGTCTAAAGGTTAGTTCTCCCAACAGGTGTTATAGGATGGAAGTCCAAGAAACACATGTTCAGCTCCTTCGCACTAAACAAAGGGTAGGCGTCCCACTAAGGTTCCATGTGGATCTTATGCTTTCATATTTCGATCGCCTAAGTCTGCTAGGAACACCAATAAGCGAAAGGATGGCAGTCTCTATCTTGCTCAATTAACTGCACAGTGGGTTTGGTCGCTTCAAGCAACTATACCTAAGTGAACCAAGGGAAGAAACAGTTGCAGAATTTGTTCACCTTGTCAGAAAGGCTGAGATAATACTGGACTGTGAAGCCAAAGATTTACTCAAGGCTAAAGGGAGACCGTTCAAGAAAAGTGGAAAGTCCAAGGGCAATGCTAAATCAAAGCAGGACAAGTCCACATCAAGCTGTCTTTATTGTGATGGAATAGGCCATTACAAAAGAGAATGTCCAAAGCTAAAGGAAGATCAGAAGAACGGAACAGTCGTTCCATCTTCAGGTATTTTCGTTATAGACTGTATACTTGCTAATTCAACTTCTTGGGTATTAGATACAGGTTGTGGCTCACACTTATGTTCCAATCCACAGGGACTAAGAAGAAGTAGAAAGTTAAGCAAGGGAGAAGTCGACCTACGAGTGGGAAATGGAGCACAGATTGCTGCATTAGCTGTAGGAAATTATTATTTGTCGTTGCCCTCTGGGCTAGTTTTGGAACTGGAAGAGTGTTTCCATGTTCCAAGTCTTACTAAAAACATCATTTCTGTTTCTTGCTTAGATGCTAAGGGATTTTCCTTTTTAATAAAAGACAATAGTTGTTCGTTTTATTTTAAGGAGATGTTTTATGGATCTGCTAGATTAGTCAATGGACTTTATTTATTAGATCACGACAAACAAGTTTATAACATAAATACCAAAAAGGCCAAAAAGGATGATTCAGATCTCACCTATCTGTGGCATTGTCGATTAGGCCATATTAACTTGAAACGCATGGAAAGACTTCAAAAGGAAGGAATTCTAGAACCATTTGACTTAGAGGATTATGGTAAGTGCGAATCATGTTTACTTGGCAAAATGACAAAGCAACCTTTCTCTAAACTTGGAGAAAGAGCAACTGAACTATTGGGTTTAATCCATACAGATGTATGTGGACCAATGAGTACAAATGCTAGGGGTGGTTTCAGCTACTTTATCACTTTCACTGATGACTTCAGTAGATATGGTTATGTCTACCTAATGAAGCATAAGTCTGAATCCTTTGACAAATTCAAGGAATTTCAGAGTGAAGTAGAGAATCAATTAGGCAAGAAGATCAAAGCACTGCGGTCTGGTAGAGGCGGTGAATATCTGAGCTATGAATTTGATGACCATCTGAAAGAATGTGGAATTCTACCAGAATTGACTCCTCCTGGAACACCACAATGGAACGGTGTGTCAGAGCGGAGGAACAGAACCTTGCTAGATATGGTTAGGTCAATGATGGGTCAGGCCGAACTTCCAATAGAATTTTGGGGACATGCACTAAATACAGCTGCACTCACTATAAATAGAGCTCCGTCTAAAACTGTTGAAAAGACTCCATATGAGTTATGGTTTGGAAAGCCTCCAAAAGTGTCTTTTCTTTAGATTTGGGGATGTGAAGTATACGCCAAGCGATTAATTTCAGACAAACTTCATCCAAAATCTGACAAATGTATCCTTGTGGGCTATCCAAAGGAAACAAAGGGGTATTACTTCTATAATACATCTGAGAACAAGGTGTTTGTTGCCCGAGATGGTATATTTTTGAAAAAGAATCACATTTCCAAAATGACAAGTGGGAGAAAAGTAGACCTCGAAGAAATTCGAGTCAAACAACAAACTCTAGAGAATGCTCAAGATGACATTCAAGATGAAGCTCAGAGATCTTTAGAAGTATCTGGTGAGAATCATGGTCAATCTAGAGATGTAACCCCGCGTAGATCGCAGAGATATAGATCTCAACCGGAAAGGTACTTAGGTATTTTGACGAACGAGAGCTATGATGTTCTATTACTTGAAAGTGATGAACCTGCAACTTATAAGCAAGCTATGACGAGCCCTAACTCCAAGCAATGGCAAGAAGCCATGCAATCTGAATTAGACTCCATGTCAGAAAACCAAGTATGGGATTTGGTCGATTTGCCAGATGGCTACCAAGCAATTGGAAGCAAATGGGTTTTCAAACTGAAAAAGGACAAGGATGGGAAACTTGAAGTTTTCAAAGCTAGATTGGTTGCAAAAGGTTACAGGCAAGTCCACGGTGTGGATTACGATGAAACATTTTCACCAGTTGCAATGCTAAAATCTATTCGGATAATGTTAGCAATCGCTGCATATTACGATTACGAAATATGGCAGATGGATGTCAAAACCGCTTTCTTAAACGGCGTTTTAACAGAAACTGTGTTCATGACACAGCTTGAAGGTTTTGAGGATCCAAAGAATGCTAAAAAGGTATGCAAGCTAAAGAAATCAATCTACGGATTGAAGCAGGCATCCAGGAGCTGGAATATACGTTTTGATGAAGCAGTCAGTGACTTTGGTTTCATCAAGAAAGCAGACGAATCTTGTGTATACAAGAAGGTCAGTGGGAGCAAAATTTCTTTCTTAGTATTATATGTCGATGACATATTACTTATCGGAAATGACATTCCTATGTTGAACTCTGTCAAGATTTGGCTTGGGAATTGTTTTTCGATGAAGGATCTAGGAGAAGCACAGTACATATTGGGCATCAAGATTTATAGAGATAGATCTAAAAAGATGATTGGACTTAGTAAAAACACTTATATCAATAAGGTGCTTGATAGGTTCAAGATGGCAGACTCCAAGCGAGGCTACCTACCCATGTCTCATGGAATGACTCTAAGTAAGACTCAGTGCCCAAAAACACTTGATGAGCGTAGACGAATGAATGGGATTCCATATGCATCATTGATTGGTTCAATAATGTATGATATGATATGTACACGCCCGGATGTTGCGTACACACTCAGTGCTACGAGTAGATACCAGTCAGACCCAGGATAGGCACATTGGACTGCTGCCAAGAATATTCTAAAGTACCTGAAAAGGCACAAAGATGACTTCCTGGTCTATGGTGGAGATGATGAATTAATTGTTAAAGGCTATACGGACGCAAGTTTCCAAACCGACAAAGATGATTTCAGATCACAGTCTGGGTTTGTCTTCTGCCTCAACGGAGGTGGAGTAAGCTGGAAAAGTTCTAAGCAAAGCACCATTGCGGATTCTACAACTGAAGCGGAGTACATTGCTGCACATGAAGCAGCAAAGGAAGCTATATGTCTAAGGAAGTTCATAGGTGAACTTGGTGTAGTCCCCTCCATTAAAGGACCAATAGCCCTTTATTGTGATAATAACGGAGTTATTGCACAGGCAAAGGAGCCTAGGCACCACCAAAGAGTCAAGCATGTACTTCGTAGATTTCACCTTCTACGAGAGTTCGTTGAAAGAAAAGAAGTCAAGATAAGCAAGATTGGAACTGATGACAACATATCAAATCCATTGACTAAACGTCTGCCGCAGGCGAAGCACAACTCGCACACTGCAGCTATGGGAATCAAGCATATTGGAGAATGGCTTTGATGTCCTTATTTAATGTTTTAAAGTTTTAGAGTTTAATTCTTTGTAAAACATTATTGGTTAATCATTCACAATAAATGAATAGAATTCATTTTTCCATTTAATTTGTGGTTTATTAAATGATGAGTCCCTTCAATTTGACTATATATTCAAGATAGACTGTCAGGACCAGTCCCGTGACTAAGAAATGTCTATCAAGTGAACTTGAATGTCAAAGGTTGAAAATGGTCCCTGGTCGGAGTTTTCTATAAAATTGGACGCATAGAAAACGTTAGACGACTGGAATGCAAGATGACTAATAGTTCTGTTTCTTGAACTATGTGGACATGGCAATGTCGCAATCATTTGCATAGATACTTACTTTGGGAAGACTAGTATCGGACAGACCTATGAAACTTTACTGTAAGAGATGAAAATCTGTCATAAGTAAATTTCATTAAAATTATTAGACACTAAATCCTCATCACCTGAGTGATTTGAGATTACTTGTTTGAGAACTGGTTGCTTTGACGTTGACCAACCGTTGCACCGTAAAAGGAGGCTATAAAGGCAACGCTCAGGTAATCACCTATCAAACGAAGTCTAATCTCAAGATCACAAGATTGGGATTGTCCTCCTATAAATCGGGATGAGATACTTAAAAGTTGTACAAGGCCACTCGGAGAGCTAGAAACTATGAAATGCATGGCCGTGCTCGGATGAATCATAGGCTATGATTATCTGTTTATTAGATTAGTTGAACTCTGAAACCGAGAAACACCTCTGGACATAATAAGGATGACAACTCTTACCTTATGTTCAAGAGCAAGCATCGAGAGACAAAGGAATTAGGAAATGCACACTTGTCCCTAAGGACAAGTGGGAGACTGAAGGAAATAATGCCCTTGGTGCAAGTATGCATATAATATTAAGTCTAATAAATGCGGTTCAGTATTAATTAACAAGTTAATAATTCAGTGAGATCAAGTGAGCTGAATGCCTAGCTAGAGGCCGCTTCAGTTCAAGTGGAATTAATGATATTAATCCACAACTTACTCTTGAATGAACCCGTAGGGTCACACAAATAGTACGTAAACGGATCAAGTATTTAATGGCATTAAATACTCCATCTATGGATATTCGGAATCGACGGATCTTGGTTTCAGTGGGAGCTGAGATCGTCACAGGCAAGAAATGAATACTCCGGAAACGATGATATTGCCGGAAACGGAAATATGGATCGTATCGGAAATATAAATATTATCCAAGTCGTAGATGTTGCCGGAAACGGAAACATGGTACGTATAGGAAAATATTATCGGAAATGGAAATATTGCCGGAATCGGAAATATTGCCGGAAACGGAAATATTGTCAGAATCGGAAATATTATTGGAATCGGAAAAAAATTCCGGAAACGGAAATATTAAATATTTGTTCGAAACGGAAATTAATTCCGGAATCGGAAATATTAAATAGTGTTCGTATCGGAAATGAATTCCGGAACCGGGAATTTAATCGGAAGCGCATTGTACGAATTAGCATCGGACAAGGCTTGCTAGACGAAGGCCCAGAACGAAGCCAGGCCCGCGCCCAGCAAGCCGAGCGCCCAACATGGAGTTGCCACAGCCTCGCTAGGCCCAGCGCAAGGCCAGGCCCAACAAGGCCTTGGCGCGCGCACGCTGAGCGTGCTGTTGGGCTGCGAGCAGCGGCTGCTCGTGTGGGCCGCAAGGCCTGCGCGGGTGGTGCGATGCTCGTGGCCATACGATGCTCATGTTCGTAACGAATCCTAATCCTATCGGAATTCGTGTATTGATTAAATCCTAATCCTAATAGATTAAGTTTATTATTTAGAGTTCAAGTTGGATTCTAATTAATAATTCCAAATCCTAGTAGGATTATAATTCCTTTTCTATACCTCTATAAATAGGTGCCTAGGGTCATAATTTATAGACACAATTGAAGTATTCTAAAGGTAAGATTTTGAAGAAAAATCAGCCATACACTTGCACCTAAATAGCCGAAATTCCTAAGCAACCTTAAGGGCGATTCTAGTTGGTCAAGCTTAAGGCGGATCCGGACGTGCTGTGGACTATCTACGGAGGGACGACACTTGGAGTCCTAAAGACTTGTTCTTGTTCTGTTCGGGCGCAGCTAGGGAGGGCACGCATCAAAGTGTATGCATCTAAACTATGCTAAATGATTATGTGTAAATAATATGTTTTCCTGGCTTTATGGTTTTTCCGCATGATTTATGTTTTGTCATATGAATCATAACCTAACATGTAGTGTCGTTGTTTCTTTGTGGCCCAAACCAAGGCGATGCTGAGTTTCTCGAGCTGAGTGTATTTGGTCTCGTACTCGATCATCTTTTTGCTTATGAAGTATACGGCATTCTCCTTACCTTCAATTTCTTGGGCGAGCATGGCCCCAATTGCTGATTCTGTTGTTGTAAGGAAAACCCTGAGGGGAATCCCTGACATGGCTGGCTTTAGCACTGGTGGATTGAAAATATAGTTCTTCATAGTGTCGAACGCACGTTGACAGTCGTCATCCCACACTTTAGGCTCGCTTTTCCGGAGCTTTCGAAATACCGGTTCACAGATCATTGTGAGTCTTGAAATGAACCTACTGATGTATTGTAGTCTGCCGAGAAAACCCCGAATTTCCTTTTCATTCGTTAGTGGTTGCATCTCTAGAATTGCTTTGATTTTCGAAGGGTCAGCCTCGATGCCGCGAGAGCTGATAACATATCCGAGCAACTTGCCTGAGGTTACCCCGAATGCACATTTTTGAGGATTGAGTCTCATGTTGTATTACCTGAGCCTGTTGAAAAACTTTCGAAGTACCGAGGTATGCTCGTGTCGCTCTTTGGATTTGACAATCATGTCGTCGACATATACCTCAATTTCCTTGTGAATCATATCGCTCACGATGGCTGTGGCTGTTCTTTGGTAGGTAGCCCCTGCGTTCTTTAGTCCGAACGGCATGACTGTGTAGCAATATGTACCCCACTGAGTGATGAAGGTTGTTTTCTCCATATCCTCCTCTGCCATGGGAATCTGATTGTAGCATGCATACCCGTCCATAAAAGAGAGTAAGGTATGCTTTGCGGTGTTGTCGACCAGGATGTCGATGTGAGGCAATGGAAAACCGTCTTTAGGGCTGGCCCTGTTAAGATCTCTGTAGTCCACACACATTCGTACTTTGCCGTCTTTCTTTGGAAGTGGTACGACATTTGTTATCCATTCCGGATACTTTGCTTCTCGAATAAACCCGGCGTCTAGCTGCTTGGAGACCTCTTCTTGAATTTTGAGGGAAACGTCCGGTTTCATGCGACGGAGTTTCTGCTTGATGGGCTTTGAACCTGGAATGAGGGGAATTGTATGTTGACCGATGCTTGGATCAACCCCTGGCATATCATGATAGAACCATGCGAAGACGTCTATGTACTCTAAAAGTAGCTTGATAAGATCATCCCGCTCTACTTGAGAAATAGTTAAACCAATCTGAACTAGTTTTGAATTACTGTTGTTAGAAAGGTTGATTGTTTCTGTTTCCTCAATTATGGGCGTCCCGTTTTCATGATTTTCGATAGCTTTTAGAATTTCAAGGTCAGTTTCTTGTGAAGCAAAGTCGTTTGTATTAGGATTGTGTTTTGAATTAGAACTCGAAGAGTAAGTAGAAATTGAAGTGTTATTGAAATCAGCAATCATTACATTGACTGTTTTGACTTGACGCTCGGCCTTTAGAGGCTCTTGATTGATGCAAGACTCTAGTCCTAGACTCTTAGACTCGTTGCTAGACTCAGATCCAGACTCATCCTCCGACTCGGACTCGCTCATCATAGATCCTTCGCCCACGGTAATCTTGAACATTTTGCCATTTGGAGCAGATATTTTGAGAGCCTTTCTCCAGCCATTGACCATCTTCTCACTTGGAGTAATTAGCTTAGTTGGGTCGAAATATTCGATTTGAGTGATCATTTGGACCATGGTATCTTCGGAAATGGTTGGGGTCATTTCCTAAGAAGCGCCCACGCTTGATCATCATGCGCCTTGCCATGGGATTCATTTTGGACTCGATGGCTCCAACTTCAGCACTGAACCCCCAAAGGTCTTCGTCATTGTCATCATATTATATTAATATCAGAGCTTTGTCGGCTATCTTGGTCCTCGGATGGGACACATGCAGGGTAATAACGTTTCCTTGGACCTCCATTCGGACCTTCTGATGGAGTGAGGATGGCGCTGCTTTGAGGTCATGGATGCAAGGCCTTCCCAAAAGGAGATTGAAACTTTCTTTGATGTTGAGCACTTGAAAGCTTACTTTGCGCTCGATCGGTCCTGTGCGGAGTAATAGAGTGAGAGTTCCCATTGCTTCTCGGCGAGTGTTGTCATAGGCACGAACACCTTGGGAGGAACTAGAAAAGTCGCTAGGGGTGAAACCCAAATTCTCAGCAGTGCGAAGAGGACACACATTGATGGCTGACCCATTGTCCACTAGAGTCATGGGGATGATTTTGTCCTTGTATTCGACAGTCAGATAGAGAGCCTTGTAATGGCTTGCCCCCTCAGGTAGGAGGTCTTCATTTGTAAAAGTGATTCCTTCTTCCTGATTTGTGAGTAACCCGACCAACTCGTCAGGAGTGACCTCTGGGGTGACATTTAGCTTGACGAGAGCATTGATGAGAGCAGTACGATGCTCCACGGAGGAAGCCATGAGTTGCCAAATATTAACCTCTGCCTTAGTGCGCTTCAATTGCATGATCAGAGGGTTCTCCTCAGTGGGTAGAGGGATGTTAGCTGCCGGTGTCGTTCTGTTGACTGGCTCTTGAATTCGACCAGATCTGGTCATGACCTGAACACTATTTTCTGCCTTAGGGTCCAAGTACCAGTCGGCGCTCATAATTTCTCGGCATTCATCGTTAGAGATGTTCTCAATAGGAGGGTCCTTATATGTGTCTTCATCATCGCTGGCCCATATCCCACAAATGTCTTCTTGAGGCAATCCAGATTCCGAGTTTTCACTTGGCTGCACAGGGTGTGGCACATGCCTTTGGTTATGAAAGATTTCCTCTACCTCGAAAGGACCCACAATATGGAAGAGAGTTTCTTGATTGTCTTCGAGAGTCCTTATGCGAGCCTCAGCTTCCTCGACACGTTCATAGAGCTCTGCTACAGCTGCTGCTAGTGAAGTCATCTTGAATATGATTTTGAGAGAAGGAGTCCGAGCACCTAGTTAGCACATGATTTTGAACTTTAGAACTTGAACATCCCGACACATGATATGATATGCATGCAAGGAATGAGACCTAGACTTGACTCTAAGTGCCACTCCGAAGATTCGGGATTTTGGATCTTGTACTTGTATTCGGGATTTGCGACCCGTTGGAAATATTTGTGAGGAGCCTTCATTCTTTTGTAAAAGTTAACTCTTTGTACTAGAACTTGGAATATTGAAAAAGGACATTTCGACCTTTTGGAAATTGAACTATTTTAGGGGAATTTCAACCCATTTTGGACTTGTATTAGGAGATTGAATTTTGTATTATTTCAAGGGAATTTCAACTCGTCAATATTTTAGGGGGATTTCAACCCGTTGGATTTGGAGTATTTGAAGGGAATTTCGACCCGATTGAAATGGAATTGATTTTGTATTATTTCAAGGGAATTTCAACCCGTCAATATTTTAGGGGGATTTCAACCCATTGGAAAATTAAATTTGTATTATTTCAGGGGATTTTCAACCCGAGAGTAGAATGCGGAATTTGGAATTTGTACTATTTCAGGGAATTTTCAACCCGTTGGAAAATTGAACTTGTATTATTTCAGGGGATTTTCAACCCGTTGGTAGTATTGGAAAAGGGGTTTGTATTATTTCAGGGGGTTTTCAACCCGTTGGAAATGTATTGAATTTTGTATTTGGAAGAAAAGGAATTTTTGTAGCTTGAAGATGAGCTTGAAGTTTGAATTTGATTCGAAGATGGAAAAGACGCACTCTTGTATATAGAATATAAAGACTTGAATTTGGAAAATCCGGCATTATGCCGCTATGGATTTGAGGCATTTGAATTTGGAACTTTGAAAGTCCGGCACCATGCCCCCGTGGACTTGGGATTTTGAAAAATGAGATTGAATGAGGAAAATTTGTCATCATGGATTTGGAATTGGAAGCTTCGAATATAGGATTTGGGATTTGAAAGGTTGGATTTTAGAACTTCGAACTTGAGGTTTGAAATACGGAACGGGAAAAGTCGGCATTACGACGGCAGAACATTTGAAACTTTGAGTATAGGACTTGAAGCTCGAAAGATTGAACATGGAATTTGAGGTTTGAAAGATTGAGTCGAAAAGTTGGCATTACGCCGGTCATGAGTTTGGACATTTCAACTTGAGGTTTTGAGATTGGAATTGGCAACTCGAACTTGAGGTTTGAAGACTTGAATATTTGAACTCGAAAATCCAGCATGACGCCGTTGGATTTGGGTTTGGAATTTGAAATTTTGATTAGAAAATCTGGCATCATGACGCCGTTGGATTGGAGTTTTGAACTCGAAATTTGAAACTCGAAATTTGAACTAGAAAATCCGGCATTATGACGCCGTTGGATTTGAATTTTGAAAATTTGGACTAGAAAATCCGACATTATGACGCCGTTGGATTTGAATTTTGAACTTGAAAATAGAAGTTTTGACTAGAAAATCCGGCATTATGACGCCGTTGGATTGAATTTTGACTTGAAACTTGAAACTCGAAATTTTGACTAGAAAATCCGGCATTATGACACCGTTGTTTGAACTTGAAATTTGGACTAGAAAATCCGGCATTATGACGCCGTTGGATTTGAATTTTGAACTTTGGAACTGGAGATGGAAAATCCGGCAATATGACGCCGTTGGATTGCTTTTTGAAATTTGGAGTGGAAAATCCGGCATTATGACGTCGTTGGATTCGAATTTTGAATTTGGCATTTGTGCGTGAGGAGTGTTTGAGGGTTTTGAATCAAATGGAGTGGCACTCCTAAAAGACCTTAAATCGGCGATTTAGATACATGAGGTTTAAATGATGCTCCTAGGGGTTTGGTTTCCTAGTTGGAGGCTAATTGGTTTTGGCAAAGCTAGAACTCGAGGTTAGCCATTCACGCGTGCAAAGACGCCCATACAATGCACAAATAGCACGTTGTCACACTAACATGTATATGAATGCGACATGCAAAGTTCTCAACCTAAGGCCGGTCTAAGTTTTTGTATGATGCAAGTGGTCGGCTTTGGGTGTCAAAAGGTACTCGACTAAGAGACGGATCCGGCGACAACTTGCACATCCGCCTAAGGGACGTGTGTGTTGGCAGACGACCTCCATACTTGACATCGGGAAGGTCAAGCAAATGACAAGTTTCGGTAGGCGCGGAAATGGTCACACACTTTGGTCGGGAACCGCATGGAGAGTCACCATTTCGTTGCCCCCGGAGCTAGCCTGAATGTAGAACACATCCGTTTGGGCAAGGTAGAAATTCATTTTGCACAAATATGGTTTTCGAAAAATGCATGAAATGCCTAGAAATTTAAAATTGAAATCGTACTTGAATGTTGTATTTGAAAAGCTCATTTTTCGGCATTCGTTCTCGAGGTTTGGGAGCGTCCTTCATGATTCAAAAATAGACTAACTCCCAACACGAAAAGTTGAGCAAAAGTGGGCAACGGGCCACTGTGAGCCACTGTCCTGGATGCAGGCAGCGGCGTTTGGCGCAGGTGGCTGCGCCTGGCGCCAGGGCTGGCATCCAGTACTTAAGCAGATCAATGGCTTGCTGCTCGAAATCTGCTCGCATTTTCGAAATTGAAATTAGAAATTCCCTAGTGGAGTCGCCAGAATTGTAGGGGTTTTTTTTTTTTGTGTCGAAATGCTTTTTTCCCTACAAGGGGCGGTTTTTAGAAACCTTTGAACTTTTGGATCTTGAAGGAGTCGCCACCAAACATTATTTTAGGGTCCCGTTTGGAGTGACCAAGAGTGACTCGATTGGATAAGGCTTTGAATCTTCGAAACGGATGGGTGAGATCCGGTCACGGGAACGAGATGCTTATTCTACGAGCTTTAGAAATTATTCAAGTACGTGGCACAACATTTTCGAAAATACCCTAGTTTAGACTATGTGGGTTTGAATTTAGGACAAATAGAATTCCTACTTTGTATGGTGGTCACTTTGCTTTAAAGTTAATTTAAGGGAACCTAAGATCAGTTTGTCCAAGAAATTATCTTTGTTAAGCGTTATGTAACCTAGCATTTTATTGTATTTAGCATGTGCGGTGATGAAAGCAATAAAGCAACATCACAATAGTAAATAAGTGCGGAATTAGTAAATACAAGACCCCCAAAAAATGGACTAGGGAGTAGGTCTACATTGCTTAGAAGGACTAGGCAAGTAAAATTTCATAATTGAAAGTGCAGAATTGAAATGCGTTATTGAAAGTGCGGAATTGAAAGTGTGGAATTGAAAGGTGCATAATTGAAATTGCAATATTGAAAATTGAACTTGGGCACATGAAATCCGAACGCCAAACGGCTACTTAAAAATAAGTGCGTTCGACACGAATTCAAAGGTAAAAAATCTCAACTTGGGAGAAGTTGCTCACCCCAAAGTATCCTAGATTTTGCAGATAGAACTTGAACTTGAAAGCTTGAAACTTGAAATATTGAACTTGAAATACTTGAAATTGAACTTGAAATATTGAAATTAAGAGACTTGAATCTCAAAGATCTTTGATGTGCTCTTGCTTTGAAAGAATCCTAGTTTAGGGAAGTAGTCATGAGCAACCCTAAACATTGTTGGGTCTTGAAATTTGAAAACTTGAACTTGTATATTGAAAAATGGAGTCTTGAATCTCAAAGAATAAACCTTTAAAAGTTATAAAGGCATCATCTTTGCTTACTCCATACTTTAAAATGATTCTAGTTCAAAGAAGTCATTACAAACAACTTTGAACATCCTTGAATCTTGAAAGTTTGCATTTTTGTATGTTGAAAAGTTTGGATTTTAATGTATGATTGTTGCAAGTGACATTTTTAAGAATAAAAATGCCAACTTACTAATCATTTTGAAATAGAAAATCAAGACAACATTGAATAGATTAAGGTTGGGATTCGAAATTACCTAGTTAAGTTTAGGCAAGCTTTCCGATTAGAACTCCCAATTGCTTAAAGCTAGAAGATTGTATGGTGTTTTTGGAGGATTTTGTATTGAATTTTTGAGGTGCAATTTTTGTATTACGACGTTATGTGTCGATTTTTGCCTCCCTAAACTGCTCAGAATTAGGGGTATTTATAGGGGGATTTTCTGCTAAACGCCAGCCATTGCCAGCGCAGCACGCAGCTGGCAGCGTTGGGCGCTGGTGACGTGGCAGGGATGCTGCCAAATTAGGACGCGGGCTCCGTCCTTGCCTTGTCTTGTATTGATGTACCTTCGTACTATTTGTACGAAGTTTGAGTGTAGTGTTTGCTTGGGGCTTAAGACTTGATTTTGCGTCTAAAAACAAGACGTTTCGGGTTTTTGAATTTCGGTTTTACGGGACGAGGCCCGGCTTGCTCGGTTTTGTGGGTCGGCGCCCGAATTTGACTTGCCTTATATGATTTTGAGTGGAAAAGGCCTTGTAAAACCAATGGGATAGCCCATTGGGTGAGATTGTACTTGGATTTTGAAATTGTTTTTGGAATTTATATTTTGTACCGAGTTCCGGAATGGGAACGGCCTCGGGGATTGGATTTTGGCTCTTGGATTTTGGACATGCTTTTAGCAATTGGAATTTCCGCACGGAGTTACTCCAACTACCTAGCTTACAAGGATAATGGTACCATCATCATCCCAATGGGGAGACACAAATTTGGTGTCTACACTAAGGATCTAACGTAGTAGGTTTACGCCAAAGCGAGGTGCTATATTAGTTGACTTAGATGGTAAGGCGTCCCAAAGGAGCACGTTGATTGTGGTTTCAACTCAAACAACAATGGCATTATGTTGTGGCAATGGGATAAATTATGGTATTAATTTATTAACCAAGAGTAATTTGGAGATTACTAGCAATAGGTTTTGCTTACCTAGAATCTTAAAATACTTGAGACATGCCAAAGCTGCTTAAGGATTTAGGACTTTTAGGGTCTTGGAATCGTTTCATTCATTTTGGACCATGTTTTGCTTTTGCATGAATGAAATGATTAATAGCTTTAATGATTTCATCCTAGCATTTATTTTAAAGTTATTAAGTTATGAATGGTTATTTATTGCGAATTCTTTTCAAATGTAGTAATCAAATGGCCGCAATCAAAACAACACTCAAAGTAACCGAAATTCTGGATGTAAAATTAAACCTATCAAACTTTCTTGATTGGAGAGGAAGCTTCGGCAAGTCCTCAGGTGGAACATCATTGAATATGTAGTTGATCGACCATCCCATCCCCAGCTTTTACTCAAAGGATATGACTCCAGAAGAGCACTGCGCGTGGGCGAACCACATGTCGCTAGTGATGGATCTTATTCTTGGCTCAATCCCCAAGGATTGGAGTTCAAGGTTCATTGCATATGAGCCATGGGCACTCCTAAGGCATCTTAGGGATATATGTCGTGGTAGATTCCAACATGGTGTTCAACATGTCGACCAAAATGTCTTTGAATTGGTACATTCATTTGGGGATCTAAAGCTTAATGCTCCACTGGGTTGTTGCTTTGACGTCGAAAGACAAAAGGCAAGGGAAAGGGTCATTGATCTTGAAATGACAGAAGGAACGCCAATTAGAACTCATACAAAGAAAATGGTTGGGCTTCTCAACCGCCTTGAGTTACTTGGTGAACCATTCCCAGATTCTGCAGCTGCGGGAATACTTTTGAATTCTCTTCACCCTGGTTATAAAAAATTCAAATTACTCTATTTCTCAAAGAAAAGGGAAAACACTATTAGTGAGCTAATTTATTTGCTTCATCAGTATGAATTGGACTTTGTAAAGTGATAAGCAAGCGTCGCTAAAAGTAAAGAGAAAGAAAATTAAGAAAAAGGTTCCGGAGAAGATCCAAAGCAAGGTTGCATCTCCATCTACTCAAGGAGGGCAAGTGGCGCCCTCTAAGAGGAAAATGAAGAAGGATCTTTCTCCATCTACATCGCAATGCTTCAATTGTAATGAAATTGGTCATTACAAACGAGATTGCCCTAAACTAAAGGAAGAGAAGAAGGACGGAAACGTTGCTTCTCCTTCAGGTATGTATGTTATACATTGTAATCTTGCTAATTCTACTTCTTGGGTATTAGATACTGGTTGTGGCACACACTTATGTTCCAATTCGCAGGGACTAAGGAGAAGTAGAAGGCTTGATAAAGGCGAGATGGATCTACACGTGGGAAATGGAGCACGGATTGTTGCATTAGCCATAGGATCTTATTTTATTTCTTTGCCTAGTGGTTTTGTTTTGGAACTAGAAAACTGTTACTATGTTCCTAGTATCACCAGAAAGATTATTTCCGTTTCAAGTTTGGATTCTAAAGGTTTTAGTTTTCAATTTAAAGGCAATAGTTGTTCTTTTGCTTTGAATGGAATGTTTTATGGTTCAGCACAACAAGAAAATGGTCTATATGTGCTAGATACGAGCAAACACATTTATAACATAAATACTAAAAAGGCTAAAATTGGTGATTCCGATCTCACATTTTTGTGGCATTGTCGATTAGGCTATATAAACACAAAATGCATGGAATTACTTCAACGGAAGGGAATTCTAGAATCATTCGATCAGAAGATTGATCAATGAGAATCATGTTTACTTGGCAAACTGACAAAGCAACCTTTCTCAAAGGTGGGAGAAAGAGCAAGCAAACTACTAGGGCTAATATATGTGGACGTATGTGGTCCTATGAGTACGAAAGCTAGAGGTGATTTCAGCTATTTTATAACGTTTACGGACGATTTCAGTAGATATGGCTATATTTACTTAATGAAACACAAGTCTGAATCGTTTGAGAAATTCCGAGAAATTCCGAGAATTTCACAATGAAGTAGAGAATCAACATAGCAAGAAAATCAAAGCTCTAAGATCAGATCGATGAGGTGAATATCTTACCCACGAGTTTGATGACTATCTAAAAGAATGCGGTATTCTTTCTAAATTGACTGCTCCGTGGACACCTCATTGGAATGGAGTGTCGGAACGGAGAAACAGGACCTTACTTGATATGGTCAGGTCAATGATGGGTCAAGCCGAACTTCCTTTATAATTTTGGGGACATGCGTTACAAACAGCAGCACTCACACTGAATCGTGCTCCGTCAAAAGCTGTTGAAAAGACTCCAAACGAATTATGGACTGGGAAACTTCCAAAATTGTCTTTTCTAAATATTTGGGGTTGCGAAGCATATGTCAAGCGATTAATTTCGGACAAGCTCGAACCAAAATCTGACAAATGTTTCTTCGTTGGGTATCCAAAAGAAACAAAGGGGTATTACTTCTACAACAAGTCAGACAACAAGGTATTCGTTGCTCGTGACGGTGTCCTTTTGGAAAGAAATCATATTTCCAAATTGACAAGTGGGAGAATAATATACCTCGAAGAGATTCGAGACGAACAACGAACCAAGAACTCTTTAGAAGCAGTTCAAGGTGACGAACCTCCAAGGTCTTTAGAAGAGCCAGTGGGAGTAGTTCCTCAAACGTTGTTGCCCCTCGTAAGTCAAATAGAACTAAGGTTTAGCCGGACAAATGGACATGCGTCCTCTTGACTGAAAACTTAGACGTTCTCATATTAGATAGTGATGAACCTATGACTTACAAGCAAGCTATGACAAGCCCAAGCTCCACTAAATGGTTAGAGGCCATGAAATCCGAAATAAACTCCATGTCTGAAAATCAAGTCTGGGATTTGGTAGATTTGCCGGATGGGTTTACACCTATCGGATGCAAATGGGTCTTCAAATTGAAGAAAGACAAGGATGGAATTGTATACATATACAAGGATAGATTGGTAGCAAAAGGTTACAGGCAAGTTCACGGCGTTGACTACAATGAAACCTTTTCTCCAGTCACGATGCTTAAGTCTATTCAGATAATCCTTGCGATTGCCGCGTTTCATGACTATGAAATATGGAAAATGGATGTGAAAACTGCCTTCTTGAATGGTGTTCTTGAAGAGACTGTGTTTATGACACAGCCGGAGGGTTTTGTCGATCAGAAGAACCAAGGAAAGGTATGCAAGCTTTTGAAATCCATTTATGGATAAAAGCAGGCATCAAGGAGTTGGAAAAAATGATTTGATGAAGCAGTCAATAAGTTTGGCTTCATCAAGAATCGGGACGAATCTTGTGTATACAAGAAGGTCAGTGGGAGTAAAATTTCATTCCTAGTCTTGTATGTAGATGACATACTACTTATTGGAAACGACATTCCTATGTTGGAGTCTGTAAAGACTTGGCTTGGAAAGTGTTTCTCAATGAAGGACTTAGGAGAGGCACAATACATATTGGGCATCAAGATCTATAGGGATAGATCTAAGAGGATGATTGGACTAAGCCAAAGCACTTACATTGACAAAGTGCAAGCAAGGTTCAATATGATGGAAGCCAAGAGAGGCCATCTACCCATGTCACATGGCACATACCTAAGCAAGACTCAGTGTCCCAAGGCATCTGATGAGCGTAGAAAGATGAGTATAATTCCATACGCTTCGGCTATTAGATCCATCATGAATGCTATGATTTGTACAAGGCCGGATGTTTTGTTTGCACTTAGTACAACGAGCAGGTACCAGTCAGAACCAGGTGAGGCACATTGGACTGCTGCCAAGAATATCCTAAAGTACCTTAAAAGGACTAAGGATCACTTTCTGGTCTATGGTGGTACAGATGAGTTGATTGTTAAGGGCTATACGGACACAAGCTTTCAAACCGACACAGATGATTTCAGATCACAGTCTGGGTCTGTGTTCTGCCTTAATGGCGGAGCAGTAAGCTGGAAAAGTGCTAAGCAAAGCACTGTTTTGGACAACAGAAGTCGAGTACATTGCTCCCTCAGAAGCAGCCAAAGGAAGCTGTTTGGATTCGGAAGTTCATCGAAGAATTTGGGGTTGTCCCCTCCATTAAAGGACCAGTGGCTTTGTGTTAGGTTATGATACATATGACAAAACATAAATCATGCGGAAAACCTTAATGCCAGGAAACATATTATTTACACATAATCATTTATCATAATTCAGATGCATACACTTTGTAGCGTGCCCTCCCTAGCTGCGCCCGAACCGAACAAGAACAAGTCTTTAGGACTCCAAGTATCGTCCCTCCGTAGATAGTCCACAGCACGTCCGGATCCGCCTTAAGCTTGACCAACTAGAATCTCCCTTAAGGTTCTAAGAATTTTCGGCTAATAGGCTACAAGTGTTTGGCTGATTTTGTTCAAAAATCTTACCTTTGAATACTTCAAACCTCGATGTAAATATGTGACCCTAGGCACCTATTTATAGAGTTTATGGAAAGGAATTATAATCCTATTAGAATTCAAATCTATTTAATTATAATCCTACTAGGACTCTAATTAAACAAACTTTATCTTTTAGGAATTAGATTTAATCACATTACGAATCCCGGTAGCCTTAGGATTCCGAGTAACACACACGAGTAGCACAATGGACCGCACGCAGGCCTTACGGCGCACGCACAGCGCACGACCCACTCGTCGCAGCCCCTTGCATCGCATGCGCGCCCAAAGCTTCGGCTGGGCCTGGCTTTTGGGCTGGGCCTGGTTGAGGCTGGCGTGTGTTTGTTGCGCTTCGGCTTGCTGGGCGATGGCCCAGCTTCGTGCTGGGCCTTCGTCTGGCAGGCCTCGTCCGATGCTAATTCGTACGATACGCTTTCGATTAAATTATCGATTCCGAAATTCATTTCTGATACGAACAATATTTAATAATTCCGATTCCGGAATTAATTTCCGTTTCGAACAAATATTTAATATTTCCGTTTCCGGAATTATTTTCCGATTTCGATAATATTTCCGATTCTGACAATATTTCCGTTTCCGGCAATATTTCCGATTCCGGTAATATTTCCATTTCCAATAATATTTTCCGATACGTACCATGTTTCCGTTTCCGGCAACATCTACGACTTGGATAATATTTATATTTCCGATACGATCCATATTTCCGTTTCCGGCAATATCATCGTTTCCGGAGTATTCACTTGCTTGCCTTTGACGATCTCAGCTCCCACTGAAACCAAGATCTCAGCTCCCACTGAAACCAAGATTCTGAAAATCCATAGATGGAGTATTTAAAGCCATTAAATACTTGATCCGTATACGTACTATTTGTGTGGCCCTACGGGTTCAGTCAAGAGTAAGTTGTGGATTAATATCATTAATTCCATTTGAACTGAAGCGGCCTCTAGCTAGGAATTCAGCTCACTTGATCTCACTGAATTATTAACTTGTTAATTAATACTGAACCGCATTTATTAGACTTAACATTATATGCATAGTTGGACCAAGGGCATTATTTCCTTCAGTCTCCCACTTGTCCTTAGGGACAAGTGTGCATTTCCTAATTCCTTTGTCGCTCGATGCTTGCTCTTGAACATAAGATAAGAGTTGTCATCCTTATTATGTCCAGAGGTGTTTCTCGGTTTCAGAGTTCAACTGATCAAATAAACAGATAATCATAGCCTATGATTCATCTGAGCACGACCATGCATTTTACAGTTTCTAGCTCTCCGAGTGGCCTTGTACAACTTTTAGCATCTCATCCCGATTTATGGGAGGACAATCCCAATCTTGCGATCTTGAGATTAGACTTCATTTGATAGGTGATTACCTGAGCGTTGCCTTTATAGCCTCCTTTTACGGTGCGACGGTTGGTCAACGTCAAAGTAAGCAGTTCTCAAACAAGTAATCTCAAATCACTCAGGTATTGAGGATTTAGTGTCTAATAATTTTAATGAAATTTACTTATGACAGATTTTCATCTCTTACAGTAAAGTTTCATAGGTCTGTCCGATACTAGTCTTCCCAGAGTAAGTATCTATGCAAATGATTATGACATTGCCATGTCCACATAGTTCAAGAAACAGAACTACTAGTCATCTTGCATTCTAGTCGTCTAACGTTTTCTATGCGTCCAATTTTATAGAAAACTCCGACCAGGTACCTTTATCAACTTTTGACATTCATGTTCACTTGATAGACATTTCTTAGTCACAGGACTAGTCCTGACAGTCTATCTTGAATATTTTGTCAAATTGAAGGGACTCATCATTTAATAAACCACAAATTAAATGGAATAAATGAATTCTATTCATTGATGTGAATGATTAACCAATAATGTTTTACAAAGAATTAAACTCTAAAACTTTAAAACATTAAACAAGGACATCAAAGCCATTCTCCAATATGCTTGATTCCCATAGCGCGCTGCAGTGTGCGAGTTGTGCTTCGCCTGCGGCAGAGGTTTAGTTAATGGATCTGAGATGTTGTCATCAGTTCCAATCTTGCTTATCTCGACTTCTTGCAATTTAATTATTTGCAATCCAAATCGAAAGAAAAATTTAAGACAAATGAAGAATCCAAGTCATCAAGATGCCAAAATGAGCACACATCGAAAAATAATAAGGGCACGTACCCTTGCCAGAAGGAGCACTCACACTCCTAGGCACTTAGCCAATACTCAAAAGATCGCTTTGCCTCAATTGAATGGGGGCTAGCGCGAGCGTCCGTGACCTCTAAAGTACTCGACTTGACCCTCCCTAAAGCAAAGTTACTCACTTAAAGACCTTTTTTCACCACTAGACTGTGAGGTTATGATACATATGACAATTCATAAATCATGCGGAAAAAACCATAAACCCAGGATTACATATTATTTACACATAATCATATAGCATAATTTAGATGCATACTCTTTGTTGCGTGCCCTCCCTAGCTGCGCCCGAACCGAACAAGAACAAGTCTTTAGGACTCCAAGTGTCGTCCCTCCGTAGATAGTCCACAGCACGTCCGGATCCGCCTTAAGATTGACCAACTAGAATCGCCCTTAAGGTACTAGAATTTTCGGCACTTTTGAGCAAGATGTGTGGCTGAATTTTTCTCTCAAAAACTCACTTTGAATACTTTGAAACTCGTGTTATAAATTGTGAGCCCTAGCCTCATATTTATAGCGGTATGGAAAGGGAATCGAAATCCTATTCAGATACAAATTAATTAAACTTAGAATCCTACAAGAACTCTAATTTAATTAATTTATCAAATAGAATTAGGAATTTAATCATTAACCGAACTCTGCATGTTTTAGGAAACGTGCACGAACACAAACACTTGCACACACACGCACGGCAGCCACGATGGGCCCCATGCGTGCGCGCGAGCAGCAGCCCACTCAGCGCCCGCGCGCGCTGCGCGCTGCGCGTGCTGTGCGCGGTGTGCGCGCTGCGCGCTGCGCGCAGCCTGCTGGGCCTGGCCTTGCGCTGGGCCTGGCGTGGCTATTTGTGCGGCGCGCTTGGCTTGCTGGGCGATGGCCTGGCTTCGTGCTGGGCCTCGTCCGGCAGGCCCTCGTCCGATGCTTATTCGTACGATGCGCTTCCGATTAAATTTTCCGATTCCGGAATTCATTTCCGATACGAACA
This sequence comes from Spinacia oleracea, assembly GCF_020520425.1. NCBI lineage: Eukaryota > Viridiplantae > Streptophyta > Magnoliopsida > Caryophyllales > Amaranthaceae > Spinacia > Spinacia oleracea. The sequence continues at coordinate 46,277,970 of NC_079488.1, forward strand.
ATATTTAATATTTCCGATTCCGGAATTAATTTCCGTTTCGAACAATTAATATTTCCGTTTCCGGAATTATTTTCCGATTCCGGTAATATTTCCGATTCTGACAATATTTCCGTTTCCGGCAATATTTCCGATTCTGGCAATATTTCCATTTCCGATAATATTTTCCGATACGTACCATGTTTCCGTTTCCGGCAACATCTACGACTTGGATAATATTTATATTTCCGACACGATCCATATTTCCGTTTCCGGCAATATCATCGTTTCCGGAGTATTCATTTCTTGCCTGTGACGATCTTAGCTCCCACTGAAACGAAGATCCGTCGATTCCGAATATCCATAGATGGAGTATTTCATGCCATTAAATACTTGATCCGTTTACGTACTATTTGTGTGACCCTACGGGTTCAGTCAAGAGTAAGCTGTGGATTAATTCCACTTGAACTGAAGCGGCCTCTAGTCAGGCATTCAGCTCACTTGATCTCACTGAATTATTAACTTGTTAATTAATACTGAACCGCATTTATTAGACTTAACATAGAATGCATACTTGGACCAAGGGCATTATTTCCTTCAGTCTCCCACTTGTCCTTAGGGACAAGTGTGCATTTCCTAATTCCTTTGTCACTCGATGCTTGCTCTTGAACATAGGGTAAGAGTTGTCATCCTTATTATGTCCAGAGGTGTTCCTCGGTTTCAGAGTTCAACTGATCAAATAAACAGATAATCATAGCCTATGATTCATCCGAGCACGGCCATGCATTTCACAGTTTCTAGCTCTCCGAGTGGCCTTGTACAACTTTTAAGCATCTCATCCCGATTTATGGGAGGACAATCCCAATCTTGCGATCTTGAGATTAGACTTCGTTTGATAGGTGATTACCTGAGCGTTGCCTTTATAGCCTCCTTTTACGGTGCGACGGTTGGTCAACGTCAAAGCAACCAGTTCTCAAACAAGTAATCTCAAATCACTCAGGTATTGAGGATTTAGTGTCTAATAATTTTAATGAAATTTACTTATGACAGACTTTCATCTCTTACAGTAAAGTTTCATAGGTCTCGTCCGATACTAGTCTTCCCAAAGTAAGTATCTATGCAAATGATTATGACATTGCCATGTCCACATAGTTCAAGAAACAGAACTACTAGTCATCTTGCATTCTAATCGTCTAACGTTTTCTATGCGTCCAATTTTATAGAAAACTCCGATTAGGGACCATTTTCAACCTTTGACATTCAAGTTCACTTGATAGACATTTCTTAGTCACAGGACTGGTCCTGACAGTCTATCTTGAATATATCGTCAAATTGAAGGGACTCATCATTTAATAAACCACAAATTAAATGGAAAAATGAATTCTTTTCATTTATCGTGAATGATTAACCAATAATGTTTTACAAAGATTTAAACTCTAAAACTTTAAAACATTAAACAGAGACATCAAAGCCATTCTCCAATATGCTTGATTCCCATAGCTGCAGTGTGCGACTTGTGCTTCGCCTGCGGCAGAGGTTTAGTCAATGGATCTGATATGTTGTCATCAGTTCCAATTTTGCTTATCTCGACTTCTTTTCTTTCAACGAACTCTCGTAGAAGGTGAAATCTACGAAGTACATGCTTGACTCTCTGGTGGTGTCTAGGCTCTTTTGCCTGTGCAATAGCTCCGTTATTATCACAATACAGGGCTATTGGTCCTTTAATGGAGGGGACTACACCAAGTTCTCCTATGAACTTCCTTAGCCATATAGCTTCCTTTGCTGCTTCATGTGCAGCAATGTACTCCGCTTCAGTTGTAGAATCCGCAATGGTGCTTTGCTTAGCACTTTTCCAGCTTACTGCTCCTCCGTTGAGGCAGAAGACAAACCCAGACTGTGATCTGATATCATCTTTGTCGGTTTGGAAACTTGCGTCCGTATAGCCTTTAACAATTAATTCATCATATCCACCATAGACCAGGAAGTCATCTTTGTGCCTTTTCAGGTACTTCAGAATATTCTTGGCAGCAGTCCAATGCGCCTCTCCTGGGTCTGACTGGTATCTGCTCGTAGCACTGAGTGCGTACGCAACATCCGGGCGTGTACATATCATAGCATACATTATTGAACCAATCAATGATGCATATGGAATCCCATTCATTCGTCTACGCTTATCAAGTGTTTTTGGGCACTATTTCTTGCTTAGAGTCATTCCATGAGACATGGGTAGGTAGCCTCGCTTGGAGTCCGCCATCTTGAACCTATCAAGCACCTTATTGATATAAGTGCTTTGACTAAGTCCAATCATCCTTTTAGATCTATCTCTGTAAATCTTGATGCCCAATATGTACTGTGCTTCTCCTAGATCTTTCATCGAAAAACATTTCCCAAGCCAAATCTTGACAGAGTTCAACATAGGAATGTCATTTCCGATAAGTAATATGTCGTCGACATACAATACTAGGAAAGCAATTTTGCTCCCACTGACCTTCTTGTATACACAAGATTCGTCCGCGTTCTTGATGAAACCAAAGTCCTTGACTACTTCATCAAAACGTATATTCCAGCTCCTGGATGCCTGCTTCAATCCGTAGATTGATTTCTTTAGCTTGCATACCTTTTTAGCATTCTTTGGATCCTCAAAACCTTCAGGCTGTGTCATAAACAAAATTTCTGTTAAAACGCCGTTTAAGAAAGCAGTTTTGACATCCATCTGCCATATTTCTTAATCGTAATATGCAGCGATTGCTAACATTATCCGAATAGACTTTAGCATTGCAACTGGTGAAAAGGTTTCATCGTAATCCACACCGTGGACTTGCCTGTAACCTTTTGCAACCAATCTAGCTTTGAAAACTTCAAGTTTCCCATCCTTGTCCTTTTTCAGTTTGAAAACCCATTTGCTTCCAATGGCTTGGTAGCCATCTGGCAAATCGACCAAATCCCATACTTGGTTTTCAGACATGGAGTCTAATTCAGATTGCATGGCTTCTTGCCATTGCTTGGAGCTAGGGCTCGTCATAGCTTGTTTGTAAGTCGCAGGTTCATCACTTTCAAGTAATAGAACGTCATAGCTCTCGTTCGTCAAAATACCTAAGTACCTTTCCGGTTGAGATCTATATCTTTGCGATCTACGCGGGGTAACATTTCTAGATTGACCATGATTCTCACCACATTCTTCTAAAGATCTCTGAGTTTCATCCTGAATGTCATCTTGAGCATTCTCTAGAGTTTGTTGTTCGACTCGAATTTCTTCTAGGTCTACTTTTCTCCCACTTGTCATTTTGGAAATGTGATCTTTCTCCAAAAAGACACCATCTCGAGCAACAAACACCTTGTTCTCAGATGTATTGTAGAAGTAATACCCCTTTGTTTCCTTTGGATAGCCCACAAGGATACATTTGTCAGATTTTGGATGAAGTTTGTCTGAAATTAATCGTTTGACGTATACTTCACATCCCCAAATCTTAAGAAAAGACACATTTGGAGGCTTTCCAAACCATAACTCATATGGAGTCTTTTCGACAGCTTTAGACGGAGCTCTATTTATAGTGAGTGCACCTGTATTTAGTGCATGTCCCCAAAATTCTAATGGAAGTTTGGCCTGACCCATCATTGACCTGACCATGTCTAGCAAGGTTCTGTTCCTCCGTTCGACACACCGTTCCATTGTGGTGTTCCAGGAGGCGTCAACTCTGATAGAATTCCACATTCTTTCAGATGGTCATCAAATTCATAGCTCAGATATTCACCGCCTCTATCAGACCGCAGTGCTTTAATCTTCTTGCCTAATTGATTCTCTACTTCACTCTGAAATTCCTTGAATTTGTCAAAGGATTCAGACTTATGCTTCATTAGGTAGACATAACCATATCTACTGAAGTCATTAGTGAAAGTGATAAAGTAGCTGAAACCACCTCTAGCATTTGTACTCATTGGTCCACATACATCTGTATGGATTAAACCCAATAGTTCATTTGCTCTTTCTCCAACTTTAGAGAAAGGTTGCTTTGTCATTTCGCCAAGTAAACATGATTCGCATTTACCATAATCCTCTAAGTCAAATGGTTCTAGAATTCCTTCCTTTTGAAGTCTTTCTAAGCGTTTCAAGTTTATATGGCCTAATCGACAATGCCACGGATAGGTGAGATCTGAATCATCCTTTTTGGCCTTTTTGGTATTTATGTTATATACTTGTTTGTCGTGATCTAATAAATAAAGTCCATTGACTAATCTAGCAGATCCATAAAACATCTCTTTAAAATAAAACGAACAACTATTGTCTTTTATTAAAAAGGAAAATCCCTTAGCATCTAAGCAAGAAACTGAAATGATGTTTTTAGTAAGACTTGGAACATGGAAACATTCTTCCAGTTCCAAAACTAGCCCGGAGGGCAACGATAAATAGTAAGTTCCTACAGCTAATGCAGCAATCCGTGCTCCATTTCCCACTCGTAGGTCGACTTCTCCCTTGCTTAACTTTCTACTTCTTCTTAGTCCCTGTGGATTGGAACACAAGTGTGAGCCACAACCTGTATCTAATACCCAAGAAGTTGAATTAGCAAGTATACAGTCTATAACGAAAATACCTGAAGATGGAACGACTGTTCCGTTCTTCTGATCTTCCTTTAGCTTCAAGCAATCTCTCTTCCAATGCCCCTTCTTCTTGCAGTAGAAGCATTCGGATTCAGAAGTGGGTTGACTGACCTTCCTCTTTAAAGATTTGGCGCCAGTTTGCTTAGTTGGGCTGGCCTTGTTGCCACCTTTCTTAGCATTCCTCTTCTTTCCAGATTTCTTGAACTTGCCCCCACGCACCATAAGCACATCCTGCTTATCACTTTTGAGCGTCTTTTCAGCGGTCTTCAGCATACCGTGAAGCTCAGTGAGCGTTTTGTCCAGACTATTCATATTGTAGTTCAGTTTGAACTGATCATACCCGCTTTGAAGAGAATGGAGGATGGTGTCTATAGCCATTTCCTGAGAAAATTGCTGATCCAGCCGACTCATATTCTCAATGAGTCCAATCATTTTGAGAACATGTGGACTTACGGGCTCGCCTTTCTTAAGCTTGGTCTCAAGAATTTGCCTATGAGTCTCGAATCTTTCGACTCGAGCCAGATCTTGGAACATGTTCTTCAACTCACAGATGATTGTGAAAGCATCTGAGTTGATGAACGTTTTCTGCAGATCCGCACTCATGGTGGCGAGCATTAGACATTTCACATCCTTGTTGGCATCAATCCAAAGATTGAGGGCTGCCTGAGTGACCCCGTCGCTTGCGGCTTCGGGCATCGCCTCTTCTAGGACATACTCCTTTTCTTCCTGCATAAGAACTATTTGCAAGTTCCTTTGCCAGTCAAGGAAGTTCTTCCCGTTCAATTTCTCCTTTTCGAGAATTGATCGAATGTTGAATGAATTGTTGTTTGCCATATTAAAAACTACAATTGAAAAGAATGAACAAAATAACCATTCACAGTTTCTCTTAATAAACTTAAATTCTAGCATACATGCATAATTCAATGTTTATTAAGCATTTTATTCAAGTTATGTGTTCCGGCAGGTGTGAATAAAATGATTCTAAGATCCTAAAATCATTGAAGAACTAAGCACAGTTTGTCGACTTAATCCTAAAACATCTTAGGTAAGCAAAAGCCTTTTGCTAATAGTCTAGAAACTATTCTTGGTTGTTAGGTACGTCTAAGAACTTATTAGGTAAACCTATCGATTTTGCCACGACATAAAAGGACTCCTTACTTATATCGTTGAGTTTCACCAAAACTAACATGTACTCACAATTATTTGTGTACCTTGCCCCTTTAGGACCAATAAGTAACACCTCGCTGAGCGAAAACTATTACTAGATTGATGTAAAAGATATCCAAGCAAGTGTATATTTTGGCATGGCACCTTTTAACTCAATTTTTAAGTTTGGAACTTAAGGCTCTTACTATGTTGGTTAGATTTTAAGTGAACTAAAATCCTTAATCATGCAACATAATCAAGCTTTTGATCTCATGCATTTTAAGACATATTTAAAATCAATAAATAACTTAAAACATGCATAAGATAAATGTGATCTAGTATGGCCCGACTTCATCTTGAAGCTTTAACTTCAAAGTCCGTCTTGAAAATCTCCGTGGGAGGCACCATTTTCTTCAAATAGGATAAGCTATAATTAAAACTAATTACAACTATTTGATGGTACGCAGACCATATTTGAATTGAAAAACAACTTTGGTACTTTAGACCAATTACATTCAAATTAATGGTACGCAGACCATATTTTCTATCCTATTTGGGCCATACTAGTCACTTCATAACCTGCAAAACAGTACATATACAATATATACCATTCACCCATTCATTATCATGAATGGCCCACATAGCTGGTTAGTAAAACACATTATGCATCACGTAAATATTTGCAGCAATTAATCAAGGGCACCAATAATCTACCAATTATTCAGTCCTTATTAATTCTAATCAAGTTGTTTTAACCTTAAGGATTTGTAGACCTAATCAAGAGTTTATGACTAAAAGGGCTCCCACTTAAACCAATAAATTCATATGCTTTACTAATTTTAAACATAAAAATGTATTTCTAGTCTAACCGGAAACATACAAATTTAATTAAAATTTAAAGCTCATATAAATTTATAATTGAATCCAAAAAGTTTAATTTAATTTCAGTCGTATTTAAATTAATTCATGATTTTAATTTTAGTAAAATAATTAGAATAAATAAAATTTATTATAATTACAATATTCAAAATTAAAATACAAGAAAATAATTTAAATTATTAATTTTAAAATTAATTAAAATTACATAAACTGAAAATTTCAAATTAAAATTTCAAAATGATCTAATCGCAACGCAACAACCCTACGCAACGTACGCCCACGGGCCACACGCACACAGCCATCGCTGGCCATGTGCGCGCAGCCCATGCGCTGCGTCGCATAGCTGCTGCTGCTATCCTTCGCAAGCCATCGCGCGAGCTGGTGCTCGCTGCGCGCGCGCCAGCGCTCGATGCACGCGAGCCATCGCTCGCTGCGTTCGCTCGCCAGCGCTCGCTTGATGCGAGCCAGCGCTCGCTACGCGCGCTCGCCAGCGCTCGCTGTGCGCGCTCGCCAGCGCTCGCTTGATGCGAGCCAGCGCTCGCCAGCGCTTGCTTTGTGCGAGCCAGCGCTCGCTGCGCGAGGCATCGACGCTGGGCGCAGCACACGTGGCACGCGAGCTTGCGCTCGCTGCGCGCGAGGCTGCGCGCGCTTGCGCGAGGCAGTGCGCGATGTGGCGCAGCTCGCTTGCTGCCCACACGCGACTGCTGTGCCTTGCATTCGCCCTCGCCCATTCGTCCATTGCTCATAGCCCACGACACAAGGCAGGGCTGCTGCCTTGTGCTCGTGCACCATGGCCTTGCTCATTGCATTTGTGCCGCATGGGCGACGAGCTCCCTTGCTCGTCGTCACATGCCCGCACTATACAACACCCCTTAAGGGTAACACGTAGCGTCCATTGCTTTGTGCGTGCAAGTTATATGAACGAATCGCATAAAATTTAAAAATTTATATTTAAAATTAATGACAAATTAATAAATAATATTAATTTCATAATTTTAGGGCGAAAAATCGAAAATTTATTATTCAATTGATTTCCGATTAACATGGATTCAAGTCTAGGTCATAAAAATTTAAAATTTTATCATAAATTTACAATTTTTATGGTGGTTTTTAATCATAGGTATCTAATTAAATTATAATTAATTATGAAAATCAAATTAATTCTAAATTATTCTAATTTTCAACAAATTAATCATAATTACAAATTAGATTGCATAATTAACAAGGCTAGGCATTCAAACTTGTTAAACATATACAGTAGGTCAATCAAAATTTCAAGATTTATCAACAAGAATCGCAAATATTTAATTTAACATCTTAAATTTACGAAATTTTGCATTCGAAAAACTAAAACCTCCGAAAAGTCATAGTTAGGCTTCGAATTTGAGAATTCTGGGTTTGGCCGAAAAATAACTATTTTTGTCAAAATTTTAGAATGCCTTTTACATGCGGAATTGACACAAACATCACTCGATTTGGATGAGTAACGAAGAAACTGCCGAAAAACTGCGTACGTATAATTAAATAAACGCAATTTGCAATTAATTAACAATTACGAAAATTAATCACCCCTTTTTAATTCTTGCAAATTTGTAATATTTAACCATGTTTATGCAATTTAGATTATGAAAATAATAAGAGGCTCGTGATACCACTGTTAGGATATGATACATATGACAATTCATACATCATGCGGAAAAACCATTTAGCCAGGAATACATATTATTTACACATAATCATTTAGCATAGTTTAGATGCATACTCTTTGTTGCGTGCCTTCCCTAGCTGCGCCCGAACCGAACAAGAACAAGTCTTTAGGACTCCAAGTGTCGTCCCTCCGTAGATAGTCCACAGCACGTCCGGATCCGCCTTAAGATTGACCAACTAGAATCGCCCTTAAGGTACTATTATTATCGGCACTTTTAGGCAAATGTGTGACTGAATTTTTCTCTCAAAAACTCACTTTGAATACTTGAAAACTCGTTGTATATGTGACCCTAGGCACCTATTTATAGAGTTATGGAAAAGGATTTGGAATCCTATTAGGATACAAATTTATTTAATTATAATCCTACTAGGACTCTAATTAAATAAACTAAATCTTTTAAGATTAGATTTAATCATATGACGAATCCCGGTAGCCTTAGGATTCGAGTAACACACTTCGAGTAATACGCTAGCACCGCACGCAGGCCTTGCGGCCCAGGCACAGCGCCAGCCCACTCGTCGCAGCCCCGCGCGCGCGCCCAAGCTTCGGCTGGGCCTGGCTTTTGCGCTGGGCCTGGTCGTATGCTTGGCGTGTGGTTGTTGCGCTTGGCTTGCTGGGCGATGGCCCGGCTTCGTGCTGGGCCTTCGTCTGGCAGGCCTCGTCCGATGCTAATTCGTACGATACGCTTCCGATTAAATTCTCGATTCCGGAATTCATTTCCGATACGAACAATATTTAATATTTCCGATTCCGGAATTAATTTCCGTTTCGAACAAATATTTAATATTTCCGTTTCCGGAATTATTTTCCGATTCCGATAATATTTCCGATTCTGACAATATTTCCGTTTCCGGCAATATTTCCATTTCCGATAATATTTTCCGATACGTACCATGTTTCCGTTTCCGGCAACATCTACGACTTGCATAATATTTATATTTCCGATACGATCCATATTTCCGTTTCCGGCAATATCATCGTTTCCGGAGTATTCATTTCTTGCCTGTGATGATCTCAGCTCCCACTGAAACCAAGATCCGTCGATTCCGAATATCCATAGATGGAGTATTTAATGCCATTAAATACTTGATCCGTTTATGTACTATTTGTGTGACCCTACGGGTTCAGTCAAGAGTAAGCTGTGGATTAATTCCACTTGAACTGAAGCGGTCTCTAGTCAGGCATTCAGCTCACTTGATCTCACTGAATTATTAACTTGTTAATTAATACTGAACCGCCTTTATTAGACTTAACATAGAATGCATACTTGGACCAAGGGCATTATTTCCTTCAACGCCTGCACCCTGGCTTCCAGCAAATCCTTAGACAGCATTCCGAAAATCGTAACAGTATTTTGATTCACTCATGTAATCTTGTACGAACCCTTCTATAAGTCAACTTACTTAGGACACCTCGGATTGTAAACAGTAGGACTCGGATTTCAAATAATTTTCAAAGACTTCTTCGAACATAATAAAGTGTCGTTGGTTTAAGCTAAGTATGCGTTTATCTCGATGTTGCAAGTGAGTCAAAAAGATTTCTAAATATGATTATGGGTAAAGAAAGGCACCTAGCTTCTGGTCAAGGCACACTTCAACATGTGACTACCTTGACCATGGCAATGTCGCACAATACGACATTTACAAGAGAAGTAGCAAATCACTACTCGAACGTACCTCGCACTAAACGAGTCTGGTTCAAACTATTCATGATCCATGTCACCATGAATGCATAAAAACGTATGCCAAGCATTATAGCACCAAGCCAATCCCGTAGCTACAATTGGGGGCTTGAGAAAAACACTCTAAAAATGCTCGAAATGACGATTTTATCGCAAATTCTCGACGCTAATGCTATACACACGTCATAGGGGCACAATCCTAAGGTTTGATCGTGTAAAACGAACCTTAGAATGGCTACAACCCCTCCCAAATTCTAAGCGCTACTTAGAATATATAAAGTCACCCCACTAACAAGGATAACTGAAAATCGCGAGTCACCAAAACTCCGATCAAACTACTGCACATAACGCTCGCCCTACAAGCGCCCGTTACACAGTCTACGTCGTTCCAAAGCAAAAGCGAAAGAAAAATCAAGGATAAAAAAAAAGAAAAAAAGAAAGAAACATCTATGAATCCTCGCATCGAACGAAGTAATAAGCCGTGCACACCCACGCAGAAGGTGCTACACTTGTTCGAGCACCTGAACGAGGCGTGATGAAGTACTCCAATGCAAAAAATAATAATGATATCCCAACACCTGGAGGAATGTTCTAAGACACGCTGTTAGGCCACACAAACCTACGTCGCACCATAAGTTCAACCATCCCATGGTACAAGTCTAAAAAAAAAAAAAAAGAGTAAGGCTTATTGCACTAATGAGGGCACGACCAAGAGTATGAGGCAAATACTACTTATCGCCCAAATTCAAAATGCAAGCCACACGACTTCTACATTAAGGATTAAAGGTAGCAAAATATTACCTACCACGGAAGGGATAGCTCGCACCTACACGAGCGGGACCCCAAGGCATCTTTCTCTAAAGAACCTACAAAAATCGTACGCCAAAAGGAAGCATCCCAACATGCATACTTGGGGGCTCCAAGCTACGAAACGACCGTAGCAAAATAAAAAAATATATACGCGATCAAAGTCTTACGCCTCAAGGTATGTTCCTCGGGCCATATAGACTCGCCCAACTATTGCAATAACTGTACGCCTTAAGAGCGACAGTTCCTTTAAATAATCGCCCCAAAGCGACAAACACCGTAGTCCACCAATCGGCTATGGCTTCTCGAGAAATCATCACGATCACTCAACTCATTGTGATCTCTAATAAAATTCTACGTTCCAAAAATAAAGAAAAACAAAAGTGAAGAGAATACCTAGAATTTCCAAGTGAAATAAACGAACGAACAAGAGGCCAACTGTGTCATCAAAAGACCAGCCCAAACAATATTTTCAACGCCCCACTTGGGCGTGAATTATTTCTAACGCCCAGGCCTGGGCGCCGAAAATAAGCCCAGGCCCAAAAGAATCCTTGACTTCTATAGGGTCCTGCCGTATCCATTCGACTCGAAAATTGCCGATTTCTTTACTGAAAGTCGCACCTCACGGCTTTGTTAAGAGTAGCAACCACTACAAAGATCGCTCGCACTTACGAACACGATCCCAAACACGATCAAGGAGATTACAAAATACGTATCCCCAAGGAACCTCTTTGACAAGAAATGACCGTCAAGCACGAGTGCTTGGGGGCTCGAAAGAAAATATATATTTCAAAAGAGAGTATGCAAAGTTAAAACAATATTCCCAGACTACGCTGTACGAAGTCTCGTGTTTGGATAATCTCAAAAGATAAAACCGGATTACGGCCTCAAGACAAAGGTCGTCGTTGATACTTATACATAGTCCCCTAATCAAGGACCCAAGTAGTGGCAAAATTGAGCCGTAAAGACTAGCTCAAAACCATGAAAGACGATGACCACGAGACAATAGTCCGTCTAAGCACGTTGTCAACCCACATTCAAGTTGCAACTAAATGCGAGCATCCCTCGAAAGAATTCGCTCTTACAAGAATGAATAAAAAGAAATTCTCAAAAGAAATCACAAGAACAAATGAAATAGGGACTTGCCCACCTCAATCGGGCAAGATCGCGGCACGTACCACGCGAGTCCCAAATCGAAAATACGAATTCAGGTTCGCTCACCTCCAGTGGGCGGGACGTCCACCCTTAGCGGACAGGGCTCGCCCACCTTCAGCGGGCGGGGTCTGCGTCACTAACCGCGCAGGTCCTTAGTTTTCGAAAATGAAAAGAAAATAAAATCTTCAAAAAAAAAACAGGCTCGCCATCTTCAACCGGCGGGGTCTACGTCACAAACCGCGTAGGTCCTTATTTTCAAAACATCAAAACATATTCGTCCACTTCTATCGGACGGGGCGTCCACCCTCAGCGGACAGGCTCGCCATCTTCAGCCGGCGGGGTCTACGTCACAAACCGCGTAGGTCCTTATTTTCAAAAAAAATCAAAACAGATTCGTCCACTTCTATCGGACGGGGCGTCCACCCTCAGCGGATAGGCCCGCCCACCTTCAGCATGCGGGGTCTGCGTCACTAACCGCGCAGGTCCTTAGTCGCTGCAGCGATAACTTTTTCCTGGTTTCCCTTTTCCAAAAATCAAAGGATGGTTTCCCTTTTCCAAAAATCAAAGGATTGGTTTTCCGTTTTCCCAAAAAAAAGTGATGTGCTGGATTTTCCTTCGTTTTACATCCTATAAAAACAGGGGGGTTTTCTCGTTTAGCTAACCCTGAAAATGAGAATCTTTAAAAATGTTTTACCTCGTGATTGGACTTGGCCAGGCCTAGTTACACTTTATAGCTTTGATTTCGAAAACATCTTTAGATACTTCCAATGACAAAGTGAGGGAGTTTCTATACTATCAGTTAACAAATTCCAATGACGCGTAAGGAATGTGTTAACACTTCAAGTGATGACCCTTAAGTCAAATGTTATCACTCGGGGGCTCGTGAGACCCTCGCAAAACAGGTCACATACGCCATGGTTTGTATGACGCACTCTGTCTAGTACTTTGATCATCGTCTCATCTCGAGACTCAGTCAAAGTGGGGGCTAACTGTAGACACCTACTTTTGTCCCCATTCCCGAAAGGGAAGGTTCGATGATGAGAACATAAATCTCCACTTGGTAACGCATCTCCTATAAAAATAACACATCTCAATCACCCTTTCATTTCAGCCAAAGCTGCTATTTATAGAAACCTGCTAAGAATAGTAACTGCCGTAAAAGGTAGTTGTTAAAAGTGGCAAAGTCATAAAAGATAGAAACCTGTCAGAATTAGGTGTTGCACTCCAACATAAATCCTAAAAGAGATAGAATTTGCATTCCTGGTATAATTCGAAAAATAAGAGTTCCGTATTAATTCCTAACGAACCTAGAGTTCGTAACGGGCCCAGAGGCATTCCGTCATAAGTTAATACGCACTAAAGGACTCGGATAAATCTCAAAAGCTCTGTGTTCTAAGAGTCCAAATCTGACAAAGAACTCGGCCCAGAACCCATTTTCAACGCCTGGATCTGGGCGCCTAAATCTTCGGCGCCCAGCCCTGGTCGCTGAAAATGCCTAGGGCCATTTTATCTCCGGATTCTTTTTGGATTCGTATCTTAAAATCTATCTTTCCACACACCCTTTTCCTATAAATACAGCCTCAAAACCGACGTGAAAAGGACACACAATTCCATAATCTGAGTATTGACTCTAGCCTTAAGCCTAAGCCTCACGCTGCGAAATTGATCTAGCGTTCTGTCGCAATCGACCCAAAAGTCGAACAGAACGCATCCTGCCCCTTGTAGCTTGATGAATTAAGCCCAAATACTGGAACATTGCTTGGAAACCCGAGATTCGTTAAATAAAAAGAGAAATAGCAAAGCCAAGTGGTTAGTTTTCTGAGAACCACAACGCACCTCTCAAGGGTGCGTTGTAATGTGTCCCTCATATGATTTAATCGCTTCCATCACTGTGAGGGGGTCGAAAAAGCACGAGGCTAATGCGTGACCTTGTCCCTCGTGGGTGTGACGATTCTTTTTATTCAATCAAGTGTAATTGGATTTCCTGTGAGTATACACCCAATTGACTAGTAATATAGGAGTCGCCACTCAGTTTTTAACGACAATGAGAAAAACTGACAAAACCCGGTTATCATGACATAAAGGGAGTGCAATTATGTTTGACCACGACGGCCGTAGGTTCCCTTGTGATCCCCGGTGTGGGGATCTCTCAATATACACCCGCAAGGTAGAGATTGAGGGTTCGAGGGACTGTAACTACCGAGAGGAGTACTTCGCTCGTTGATAACTCCAGAGGCAGGATATCCTTACTAGCTCAGCATAAATAATTGAAGGGACATGCGTTAACTATTAAACTAATCTGAGTTGATTTTAGCAATATGCAACATATAATACTAATTCGATCTTGGTTATCTGATTTAAATAGCATTAAGGGACCTAGCATGATAATCCGATTTCCCAAAAATATTATATTTGTTAGGCGTGATAGAACAATCAGATTAGGTTAGTTTAACAGTTCATAAAAAGGGCGACGAAAGCAGTTAAATCATCGAAAAGGGACACATTACGACGCACCCTTGAGAGGTGCGTCACGGTTCTCAGAAAACTAACCACTTTGACTTTGCTATTTCTCCTTTTTATTTAACGAATCTCAATTATGGGACAGGATACGTTCTGTTCAATTTATGGATCGATTGCGACAGAACGCGTGAACAGTTTCGCAGCGAGAGGCTTAGGCTAAGGGTTGGAGTCAATACTCAAAATATAATTGTGTGTTGTTGTGTGTTCTTTTCACGTCGAATTTATGGGTCTATTTATAGGGAAGAGTTCGTGGAAAGATAGAATTGCAGAGTTCTAACCCACAAAGAATTAGGAAAAAACACGTACCCAGGTATTTTCAGCGCCCAGGGCTGGGCGTCAAAGATTTCGGCGCCCAGCTCTGGGCGTTGAAAATATGATCCAGGCAATTTCAGCGCCCAGGGCTGGGCGTTGAAATTGCTGTTTGGGCCGTTTCTTTGTCAGATTCGGATTCCTGAAATCCGTAGAGTTTGAGATTAATTCGAGTTTTTTAGCGCGTATCAATTTTATGACGGAATGCGTCTGGGCCCGTTGCGAACTCTAGGCTCGTTAGGATTTTAATTAATACGTAACTCTTATTTCCGAATCCTATTAGGAATAGGATTCTCGCAATTTTTCTATCTCATTTAGGATTTATGTTGGAATGCAACACCTAATTCTGACAGGTTTCTATCTTTTATGATTTGCCACTTTTAGAAGCTACCTTTTACGGCAGTTACTATTTTTAGCAGGCTTCCATAAATAGCAGGTTTCGGGTGAATTGAAATGGGGAATCGAGATTCGTTTATTTTATAGGAGATGAGTTGTCAAGTGGAGTTTTTATGCTTTCATCATCGAACCTTTCCCTTGCGGGAACGGGGACAAAAGTAGGTGTCTACAGTTAGCCCCCACTTTGACTGAGTCTTGGAGTAAGACGATGGTCAAATTATTAGGCGGAGTGCGTCACACAAGCCATGGTGTATGCGACCTGTTTTGCGAGGGTCTCACGAGCCCCCGAGTGATAACATTTGACTTAAGGGTCATCACTTGAAGTGTCGACATATCCCTCACGTGTCATTGGGATTTGTCAACTGATAGTATAGAAACTTCCTCACTTTGTCATTGGAAGGATCTAAAGGTGCGTAGAAACTCCCTCACTTTGTCATTGGGAGTAGCTACAGATGTTTTCGAAATTAAAGCTGTAAAGTGTAATTGGGCCTGGCCAAGCCCAATCACGAGGTAAAATGTTTTTAATGATTCTCATTTTCAGGGCTAGTTAAACGAGAAAACCCCCTTGTTTTTATAGGACGTAAAACGAAGGAAAATCCAGCACATCGTTCTTTTTTGGAAAAACGGAAAACCAATCCTTTAATTTTTGGAAAAAGGGAAAACCGAAAAAAGTTATCGCTGCAGCGACTAAGGACCTGCGCGGTTAGTGACGCAGACCCCGCCCGCTGAAGGTGGGCGAGCCTGTCCGCTGAGGGTGGACGCCCCGTCCGATAGAAGTGGACGAATCTGTTTTGATGTTTTGAAAATAAGGACCTACGCGGTTTGTGACGTAGACCCCGCCGGCTGAAGATGGCGAACCTGTCCGCTAAGGGTGGACACCCCGTCCAATAGAAGTGGACGAATCTATTTTGAAATTTATTTTGCTTTTTTGAAAATAAGGACCTACGTGGTTTGCGCCGTAGACCCCGCCGGCTGAAGATGGCGAGCCTATTTTAAATTTGAAGACTTTATTTTTGTCGAAAACTGAGGACCTGCGCGGCTAGTGACGCAGACCCCGCCCGCTGAGGGTGGGCGAGCCCTGTCCGCTGAGGGTGGACGCCCCGCTCGCTGGAGGTGAGCGAACCTGAATTCGTCTTTTCGATTTGGGATTAGTGTGTCGCGATCTTGCCCGATTGAGGTGGGCAAGTCCTTATTTCATTTCTTTTCTTGTGATTTCTTTTGAGAATTTCCTTTTATTCATTCTTATAGGAGCGAATTCTTCCGAGGGATGCTCGGATTTAGTTGTAACCTGAATGTGGGTTGACAATGTGTTTAGATGGACCATAGTCTCGTGGTCATCTTCTTTCATGCTTTTGAGCTATTCTTAATGGCTCAATTTTGCCATTACCTGGGTCCTTGATTGGGGGACCATGTATAAGTATCAACGGCGACCTTTGTCTTGAGGTCGTAAACCGGTTCTTTTTTCTTTTGAGATTATCCAAACACGGGACTTTGTACAGCGTAGTCTGGGAATTTTGTTTTAACTTTGCATACCTTTTTTTTAAAATATATATTTTTTCTTTTGAGCCCCCAAGCATTCGTGCTTGACGGTCATTTCTTGTCAAAGAGGTTCCTTGGGGATACGCATTTTGTAATGTCCTTGATCGTGTTTTGGGATCGTACTCGTAAGTGCGAGCGATCTTTGTAGTGGTGTGCTATTCTTGACAAAGTCGTGAGATGCGACTTTCAGTAAGGAAATTGGTAATTTTTGAGTCAAATGAATATGGCAGGGCCCCATAGAAGTCGTGTGCGGTCCATTAATCAGTTTGCTTGAATCATTTTTTTTCGAACAATGACTGATTTTGAATAGTTTGCTTAGAAGCTTGATAGGGGTCAGGTCCATTCATGAAGTGGGCTCAAACATCGCCCTTTCGATTGTTCGAAAATTTGCTCCGAGATTTTTTTATTTTCCTATGGTTGTTTCGTAGCTTGGAGCCCCCAAGTATGCATGTTGGGATGCTTCCTTTTGCCGTACGATTTTTGGTAGGTTCTTTTGAGAAAGATGCCTTGGGGTTCCGCTCGTGTAGGTGCGAGCTATCCCTTCCGTGGTAGGTAATATTTTGCTACCTTTGATCCTTAATGTAGGAGTCGTGTGGCTTGCATTTTGAATTTGGGCGATAAGTAGTCTTTGCCTCTTTTACACATGCTCTTTAGTGCAACATGCCGTACTCTTTTTTCTCAGACTTGTACCGTGGGATGGTTGAACTTATGGTGCGGCGTAGGCCTGTGTGGCCTAACAGCGTGTCTTAGAACATTCCTCCAGGTGTTGGGATATCATTATTATTTTTTTGCATTGGAGTATTTCATCATGCCTTGTTCAGGTGCTCGAATAAGTATAGCACCTTTTGGGTGGGTTTGCACGGCTTATTACTTTGTTCGATGCAAGGATTCATAGGTGTTTCTTTCTTGTTTTTAGATCAGGGCAAGATTTAGCAAGAAGAGATATTCAGCGTCCAGGCTGGGGCGTTAAAGATATCGGCGCCCAGCTCTGGGCGTTGAAAATTATCTCAGGGTATATTTTGACAGTTCTTATCCTTGACTTTTTTCTTTCGCTTTTGCTTTGGAACGAGGTAGACTGTGTAACGGGGGCGCTTGTAGGGCGAGCGTTACGTGCAGTAGTTTAATCAGAGTTTTGGTGACTCGCGATTTTTAGTTACCCTTGTTAGTGGGGTGACTTTATATATTCTAAGTAGTGCTTAGAATTTGGGAGGGGTTGTAGCCATTCTAAGGTTCGTTTTACATAATTAAAGCTTAGGATTGAGCCCCTGTGACATATGTATAGCATTAGCGTCAAGAATTTGCGATGAAATCGTCATTTCGAGCATTTTTAGAGTGTTTTTCTCAAGCCCCCAATTGTAGCTACGGGATTGGCTTGGTGCTATAATGCTTTGCATACGTTTTTATGCATTCATGGTGACATGGATCATGAATAGTTTGAACCAGACTCGTTTAGTGCGAGGTACGTCCGAGTAGTGGTCTGCTACTTCTCTTGTAAATGTCGTGTTATGCGACATTGCCATGGTCAAGGTAGTCACATGTTGAAGTGTGCCTTGTCCAAAAGCTAGGTGCCTTTCCATAATCATATTTTGAAATATTTTTGACTCACTTGCAACATCGGGATAAACGCATACTTAAACTAAACCAACGACTCTTTATTATGTTCGAAGAAGTCTTTGAAAATTATTTGGAAGTTATTTAAAATCCGAATCCTACTGTGTACAATCCGAGGTGTCCTAAGCAAGTTGATTTATAGAAGGGTTCGTACAGGATCACATGAGTGAATCAAAATACTGTTACGATTTTTGGAATGCTGTCTAAGGATTTGCTGGAAGCCAGGGAGCAGGCGTCAAGATATTACTTGTGCCCGTGTGGCACATGCTTTGGGCTTTTAGGGCCATCTTTTCCAGAATTGCGGGAATATAAACCGTTTTCAAATTGACTTAGATTTACTTGGTGTATGTCTGTACAAAAGGTCAAGGTATACTTAGTTCTTTCCCTAGCTCTTTCATTTCAATTTTTAGCCCCTAGTTGCTGTTATGTCTTCCCATTAATGATGCTTTTAGATTTCGATTTTAGATGCCCGTGTCATATGTCTGAGTAGGGTGAGCCTTGGTTAAGTGCCAAGTCCTATTGACAATGTCTTATTTTTTTTCAAAGGGGATTAGCAAGCATTTGAATTACCATGGACGGGTGCCCTGAGTTCGAAGGAACGATGGGGCGACGCCGTAGAACAATCCTCTTTATTGCAAGCTTACTGCCTTAATTACTTGTTGGCGATTATGACTGTGTCTAGTGGTGAAAGAAGGTCTTTAAGCGAACGACTATGTCTAGTTGTGAAAGAAAGTCTTTAAGTGAGTTAGTTCGCTTTAGGGAGGGTCAAGTCGAGTACTTTAGAGGTCATGGACGCTTGCGTTAGCCCCCATTCAATTGAGGCAGAGTGATCTTTTGAGTCTTGGCTAAGTGCCTAGGAGCGTGAATGCTCCTTCCGGCGAGGGTACGTGCCCTTATTATTTTTCGATGTTTGCTCATTAATTTTGGCATTTTGATGACTTGGATTCTTCCTTTGATTTAAATTTTTCTTTCGACTTGGATTGCAAGTAATTAAATTTCAATAAGGGACTTCTATTCTTTATTCTTGTTTTTCTATAGGCTTTAATATTTTTGCAAATTGGTTGGACCGAATCATGGATTGCCTACGTATCCGCCTTAAATAGATTTAATTTGGAATCAGGTCTTGCGTAGTTCTTAGCCTAGAAAATGGTTTCTTAGAATGCCGAATTCGATAGGTATGTTCTGAGGTGGAAACATATTATTTGAAACGGTAGAATAAGTGAAGTTTATTATTATTTTAATCTACTGTTTTGCCGTAAGCCAAACATTTGTTTTATATATTTTTTGAGTACATGTATTTTTTGGTGGTACGTATATCTGAATACGTGCTGTACCCCCCCAAGTGTTCGTTATTTTTCCGTGCATGTGCGGATAAAATGACGAGCACTTCTGGACAAATTTTAGCAAGCAGAGAGATTCAGCGCCCAGGCTGGGGCGCTAAAGATTTCGGCGCCCAGCTCTGGGCGCGGAAAATGATACCTGGGCAGATTTTTTGGTTTTGTGCCAAATATTTGTGAATCTTTTTCGTGCGCTAAATGTTTTTTTTCTTTTTAAACGAATTTTTAAAGGTGCTTTGCAAAGTTTGCTTTTTATTAATTTTTTTGTACTTTTCATTTGTTTACTTTTTTATTCGTGACTCAAGACGGTTTGAAAGATGGTTTGAATGAGATAGGATAATTTGTATAGGTAAGCACGAGGATTATATCTGCTAGGACTCATAATTTGCAGCCTCAAGCTAGCGTTATGAGCTTACATCAACCAAGGACAATGAGTAGCATGGGGACGGCTCAAGGGTATATCAACAGGATGTGTCTGAACAAGGTATATGGTTATTATGCTAACGGTGGTGTAATAATGGGTTTTGGGCTTTGGAAATGATGGGTATGACGCACGTGTCAATGGCCGTGCGTGGTTTGCGGTTGACAACAAGTTCAAGAACAAGAGTCGAAGTAATGGTTTCTTGGGCTATGACAATGAGAACATGGATGGGTTAAATGAGCTGAACAGGGGCCCCAGAGCGAAAGCGTCTAAGAACATAAGGATTGGAAAGGGTACACATCGTAGAATTTTATGATTTGGATTGGTCGACTCAATTCTTTTCCTTCGTTTACTTGGGTAAATTCCGCACTTTGGGAGGTACGGGCTAAGTATTTCATGGCTTGCTCTCTTCGCTCTCCCTTTTCTCTTTCTTTTTTGCTTGGGATTTCTCCCCAACATAAATCCTTCAAATTTTTTTTTTTATTTGGGCTGAAAGGTAGATGGTTGTGGTCTTTGAGTCACGAGGCGAGACTGAGTGAGCCTCGTTTGGTAGGCCTATAGTGGACCTTTAACTTTAGTGGGCCTAGGGTGGACCTCTAGCTTTAGTAGGCCTAAGGTGTACCTTTTAAATTGTCTTACTTTGCAAGCGTATTTAGTCGTTTCTTAAAATGTGCAAATAGTGTAGATTCAAAATGTTATTTTTACCTTATTGAAATTTAACGAAAGAATTACATCGAAGATAATTTTTTGCTTCTTTTCAGATTCTGGTTTCTGGGATTTAATTGGAAGTTGTGATTTAGACTCGAACTTTCATTAATCTTTCTGATTATAAACCCGTGTATGAATACAAGGAGGTGGCCTAGACTCAAAATAATGGTGTGGCATAAACCTATAACACTTGACCAAGCGACTCTCAGACTTAGGCTAATTGGACCATAACTTTCGTTGGTTGACACTTTAGATTTTAACCCTTGGGTGTTCATTTGTCATGCGCCATTTTGCTTAATGTTCGCAAGGTAGTTAGTTGGGGAGATCGAATTTTTATTTTTGCAAGACTAGAATCATTAGTGCAGCTTCTCTCTTAGTGTGTATTGCTTTACCCCAATGGTAGCCTTATGGTATGCTGATTTGGGTATTTTCATGGTTGGTCATGTTGCATTCATGGAAAATCTTTTAGTCCGTACGTAGTAGTATTTCAAGGAGTGAGTGACTCGAGAGGACTATGATAGTCGTGACCCAATGTGATTATAAGCCTTGAGGCCATTAATTTTTTCTTTGCTAATGGTGTTGACACCTTAGGTTCACTTTGGGGGTTGTGCGACTATGGGGGAATGATTTCCAGAATGTGACTGTTTCCATTTTGCAAATACTATAATGTATTCTTTTTATTGGTGAGAGAGAGTATTGAGGCCGTGGATTCTTAGCAAGGGATGACAATGTGGGTGCTTTATTGATTTAAATGTTAGAAAGGGAGACTCAATATGGTTTAACCTTTTAATTTGCAGAACGACACCAAGCATTAGGACCGATTCTATGGATAAGACAACTAAGACTTAGGATTTGGATTGTATTTTGGCATAGCCTAGTCTAGACTCGGATTTATTTGAACATTTATTTTTTTGAAGACTTTATTCGAACATTTATTTTTTGAATACTTCGCCCATGTGACATTCAAGGTTTAATTAGCATGCTCGGCTTTGGTGCCGACATCGTCGTCGTAGGAGGCCTAACAACGACACAAAGAGTTATTTATTTTTTACAAGTCGCTTTTAGAATCGAGTGCTTTTTCATACGCCCTCGTAGCAATTGTTTTTACGAAAAGTTTTTTTTTTGCTACGTATTTTCTTCATGCGTGGGCACCGAGGCTGCTGTGCCTGACCAAAAGGCCAGGCAGCAACTTCAGCGCCCAGCAGTGGGCGTGAGAAATATTGGCGCCCAGCCTGGGGCGCTGAAAATGCGTCCCTGACTGGTACTCGTTTTCTGTTCGCGTATATTCTTTTGTTTTATGCGACTTAATTTTGCGTGCTTGCCTAATAACGTCCTTTACGCGTTGTGCAGCGTTTGTGGGATTCGTTACAGGCCATCTCGAGCGTCGCTTGTTTTTGTGGCGATCGTTCGGGCTTGCGGAACACGTATTTTGGTATAACTCTTTGGCCAATTGGTTCATGAATGTTTGGGCGATTTTTAAGGTCGTTGGTTTTCTAGCATTATTTGTCTAGCATTATTCGTACGCACAATCATAACATAGTCATATAGTTCGCTACACATAACTACATTACAAACATGGATTTGAAAATTAAATATGTCACGTAGTTCATGATAGGCTTCTAGCAGTAGTATTTGCGCCTGGCTTGGTACCGCTTCTATCGTAGATCCAACACATGCCCCGGTCGAGGTAGTGTCTTCAACAGTCGAATTTCGCTCAAGAGGCCAACCCGCAAGTGCAATCCAAGGGGGCATGCAGGCGAGAGGGACCTAATGAGCGAGCGATTGGGTTCGGGATAGGTGTACTACCTGCACAAGTACCGAGTGGGAAACATGCGCGGCGTATGCACCCCCCTATTGGCAAAAAAAGGTATCCTTAGTCCCAACTCCCGAGGGAGCCAAGATTCGTTATGATGTTCTACCCGTTCACATTAATATGCTGATTTTCAGGCCGTCCCAACTTGATGGGGAAATAAACGCGGGGTAGGATCGTTTCACCCTTCGGCTATTTTGATTACCTACAAGCACGATTATTTCCTTCACTATCCCCAGCGGAGTCGCCACTGTGAGGGGGTCGAAAAAGCGCGAGGCTAATGCGTGACCTTGTCCCTCGTGGGTGTGACGATTCTTTTTATTCAATCAAGTGTAATTGGATTTCCTGTGAGTATACACCCAATTGACTAGTAATATAGGAGTCGCCATTCAGTTTTTAACGACAATGAGAAAAACTGACAAAACCCGGTTATCGTGACATAAAGGGAGTGCAATTATGTGTGACCACGACGGCCGTAGGTTCCCTTGTGATCCCTGGTGTGGGGATCTCTCAATATACACCCGCAAGGTAGATATTGAGGGTTCGGGGGACTGTAACTACCGAGAGGAGTACTTCGCTCGTCGATAACTCCAGAGGCAGGATATCCTTACTAGCTCAGCATAAATAATTGAAGGGACATGCGTTAACTATTAAACTAATCTGAGTTGATTTTAGCAATATGCAACATATAATACTAATTCGATCGTGGTTATCTGATTTAAATAGCATTAAAGGACCTAGCATGATAATCCGATTTCCCAAAAATATTATATTTGTTAGGCGTGATAGAACAATCAGATTAGGTTAGTTTAACGGTTCATAAAAAGGGCGAGGAAAGCAGTTAAATCATCGAAAAGGGACACATTACGACGCACCCTTGAGAGGTGCGTCATGGTTCTTAGAAAACTAACCACTTTGACTTTGCTATTTCTCCTTTTTATTTAACGAATCTCAATTATGGGACAGGATACGTTCTGTTCGATTTATGGATCGATTGCGACAGAACGCGTGAACAGTTTCGCAGCGAGAGGCTTAGGCTAAGGGTTGGAGTCAATACTCAGAATATAATTGTGTGTTGTTGTGTGTTCTTTTCACGTCAAATTTAGGGGTCTATTTATAGGGAAGAGTTCGTTGAAAGATAGAATTGCAGAGTTCTAACCCACAAAGAATTAGGAAAAAACACGTACCCAGGTATTTTCAGCGCCCAGGGCTGGGCGTCAAAGATTTCGGCGCCCAGCTCTGGGCATTGAAAATATGATCCAGGCAATTTCAGCGCCCAGGGCTGGGCGTTGAAATTGCTGTTTGGGCCGTTTCTTTGTCAGATTCGGATTCCTGAAATCCGTAGAGTTTGAGATTAATTCGAGTTTTTTAGCGCGTATCAATTTTATGACGGAATGCGTCTGGGCCCGTTACGAACTCTAGGCTCATTAGGATTTTAATTAATACGTAACTCTTATTTCCGAATCCTATTAGGAATAGGATTCTCGCAGTTTTTCTATCTCATTTAGGATTTATGTTGGAATGCAACACCTAATTCTGACAGGTTTCTATCTTTTATGATTTGCCACTTTTAGAAGCTACCTTTTACGGCAGTTACTATTTTTAGCAGGTTTCCATAAATAGCAGGTTTCGGGTGAAATGAAATGGGGAATCGAGATTCGTTTATTTTATAGGAGATGCGTTGTCAAGTGGAGTTTTTATGCTTTCATCATCGAACCTTTCTCTTGCGGGAACGGGGACAAAAGTAGGTGTCTACAATCACCCTTTTATAAAAATGTCAAACTATTAATTTGATTGATCTATCACGCCTAATAAGATAATACCTTGGAGAATTAAATTATCATGCTAGGTACCTTAAATCAATCTAAATAAGATAATCACGATCGATTTAGTATTATGTGTTGCATATTGCTAAAATCAATTCAGAATAGTTTAATAGTTTAACGCATGTCCCTTCAATTATTTATGCTGAGCTGGTAAGGATAACCTGCCTCTGGAGTATTATCGATGAGCACTCCTCTCGGTAGTTACAGTCCCCCGAACTCTCAATCTCTGCCCTGCGGGTGTACGTTGAGCGATCCCCACACCAGGGATCACAAGGGAACCTATGGCCGTCGTGGTCGAACATAATGGCACTCCCTTTATGTCACGATAACCGGATTTTGTCAGTTTTTCTCATTGTCGTTAAAAACTGAATGACGACTCCTATATTACTAGTCGATTGGGTGTAAACTCACAGGAAATCCAATTACACTTAATCTGTCAACGTCACGCCCACGAGGGACGAAGTCACGCATTAGCCTCGTGCTTTTTTTACCCCCTCACACCGGGCCATCGCCCAGCAAGCCAAAGCGCAACAAACACACACCAAGGCTCGACCAGGCCCAGCGCAAAGGCCAGGCCCAGCCTAGGCCTTGGGCGCGCGGATCAAAGGCAGCGACGAGCTAGGCCTTGCGCTGTGCGTGGGTCGTAAGGCCTGCATGCGGTGCTTGTGCGCCACTCGTGTGTGTTACTCGAAATCCTAAGGCTACCGGGATTCGTCATATGATTAAATCTAATCCTAATAGATAAAGTTTATTTAATTAGAGTCCTAGTAGGATTATAATTAAATAAATTTGTATTCTAATAGGATTATAATTCCTTTTTCATAACACTATAAATAGGTGCCTAGGGTAACAGATTTATACACATAATTGAAGTATTCAAAGGTAAGATTTTGAAGCAAAAATCAGCCAAACACTTGCCGAAAATCCTAGGAACCTTAAGGGCGATTCTAGTTGGTCAAGCTTAAGGCGGATCCGGACGTGCTGTGGACTATCTACGGAGGGACGACACTTGGAGTCCTAAAGACTTGTTCTTGTTCGGTCCGGGCGCAGCTGGGTAAGGCACGCTACAAAGTGTATGCATCTGAATTATGCTAAATGATTATGCGTAAATAATATGTTTCCTGGCATTAAGGTTTTCCGCATGATTTATGTTTTGTCATATGTATCATAACCTAACATGTGAATGCACACTTGTCTGAATGACAAGTGGGAGACTGAAGGAAATATGTCCTTCACCCAAGGTGCATTAAGTCTAATACCAAGGTTCAGATTAATTGCGAACAATTAATTCAGTAAGATCAAGTGATCAGAACAGCTAGCTGGAGAAATGCTTCCGATCAGTGAATTCTATTCTATATTAGGCTCACAACTTACTCTTGACTGAACCTATAAGGTCACACTAATGACATGTAACAGATCACCGGATTAAATGAATCGGAAATTCATTTAATATCTTTCTGGGAATTAGTTTGGAAAACGTATTATACGATACGACCTTGTATCGGAATCGTATATCGTATCGCGAATATTCGTAAGCTAGGCGAAACGAATAATCGTATCGTACGATGGTGATTCGTCATGTACGATACGATAAATAATAGCCGTAAGACGTTCGTCGCGAATACGAGCCGCATCGGAGCTGCCGTCCCGTCGAGCCAAGTGCGCATGCGCGCAAGGCCCAACGAGCCAGCGAGCTCACAACGCAACAAGCAAGCCAGCCCGCGTGGACGTGGCAACGCGCACAAAGGCGCAGCAGCACAACAACGAGCAAGCAAGGCCCACGACCCATGCTGCTCGGCTGCGCGATGTGGGCTGAGGGCGGGTGTGATCGAGTGTGTGAGTGTGGCCGGTCAAGGCCCCTTGGTCTTGGCCGGTTACACCTAATATAACAATTAGGTTAAATTATTTCCCACACACTTCAACAATCATTTTTCCAAGTAACCCTAAACCTAATTCCTAAATTACGTTGTTCAGTTTTTCTCTCTGCTCAAAAATTGTTCATCCCAAAAAGCAAATATCTTGTGCGTTGTCTAAGCTACAATAATCAAGACGGATCTGAACGTGTCGGTGAACCAAATAGAGGAACGATAAGTGGATTTCTTTGTTCATGTTCTTTGATAAAATACTCGGGAAAACACGCTTCAAATTTAAGTATGCTTAAACTGTGCTTTATACATGTTTCCTGGCATTGGGGATGTTCCGCACATGTTATGTATGTTTAACTGTATTCCCCTACATCAAATACAATAGTTCAATTTCAATGTCGCACTTTTTCAATAATGCACTTCAATAACGCAATTTCAATAATTCCTTTCAATATTGCACTTCAATTTCGCACCTTTATTATTTTCATTTCAATTCCGCATTTCTTTACTCATCTCACTTTGAGATGATGTGGTTTTGTACGCACTTTCAATAATTCCTTTACTCATTGTGATGTTGCTTTACTTGTTTATTGCTTTCTTCACATCACATGCTAAATCCAACAAAATACAAAGTTACATCACGCTTAACAAAGATAATTTCTTGGACAAACCGGCCTTAGGTTCCTTCAAATTAACTTTAAAGCGAAGTGGTCACAATACAAGTAGAAATTATATGTGCCAAATCCAAAGTTCAAACCCACATAGTGTCGTGACTAGGGTTATTCGAAAATGCTCTTTGCCATGTACTCGAATACAATTTTTAAAGCTCTCGGAATAAGCATCTCGTTCCCTTGCCCGGATCTCACCCATCCGTTTTTAAGATTCAATGCCTTATCCACTAAAGAGTCAACTTTGGTCTTTCCAAACGGGACCCTTAAAATTGTTTGGTGGGGACTCCTTCGAAATCCAAAAACATACAAAGCCTTTCGTAGGGGAAATTACAAAAAAAGAGTACAAAAAAAAAAACCCCTCTACAATTCTGGCGACTCTGCTGGGGAGTTCTGATTTCAAATTCGATTATACTAGCATGCTTTGAGCAACAAGACACTGCCATGCTCAAATTTTGGATGCCAGCTCCAGCTCCAGGCGCAAGCCCTTGCGCCAGACACTGCTGCCTACATCCTGCACAGTTGCTTCCAGTGGCCGGTTGCCCATGCTGCACAAATTTTCGAGTGGGAGTCTGTTCTGGTTTTAAATTTCGAAGGACACTCCCAAACCTTGAGAACGAATGTCGAAAAACGAGCTTTTCAAATACAATATTCGAATACGATTTTCAAGTTTTCAATTTCTTAATTGGCATGTCATGCATATTTCTAAACCATATTTGTGCAAAACGAATTTCTACCTTGCCCAACATGAATGTGTCCTACATTCGGGTTAACCCCGGGGGCAACGAAATGGTGACTCTCCATACGGTTCCTGACCAAAGTGTGTGACCATTTGCGCGCCTACCGAAACTTGACAATTGCTTGACATTCCCGATGTCAAGTATGGAGGTCGTCTGTCAACCAACACCTCCACTTTGAGGAGGTGCACAGTTGTTGCCGGATCCTCCTCTTAGTCGAGTACCCTTTTGACACCTAAAGCCGACCACTTGCATCATACAAAACTTAGATCGACCTTAGGTTGAGAACTTTGCACGTCGCATTCATATCCATGTTAGTGTGACAACGTGTTATTTGTGCATTGTGTGGGCGTCTTTGCACGCGTGAATGACTAACCTCGAGTTCTAGCTTTGCCAAAACCATTTAGCTAGCCTCCAACTAGGAAACCTAACCCCTAGGAGCATCATTCCAACCTCATGCATCTGAAATTGCCGATTTAGGGTCTTTTAGGAGTGCTACTCCATTTGGTTCAAAACCCTTAAACACGCCTCACGCACAAATGCCAAATTCAAAAGTCAATCCAACGGCGTCATAATGCCGAATTTTCGAGTCCAAATTTCAAATTCCAAATTCAAAATTCAATCCAACGGCGTCATAATGCCGGATTTTCGAGTCCAAATTTCAAATTCCAAATTCAAAATTCAATCCAACGGCGTCATAATGCCGGATTTTCTAGTCCAAAATTTAAATTCCGAAATTCAAAATTCAATCCAACGGTGTCATAATGCCGGATTTTCTAGTCCAAATTTCAAGTTCCAAAATTCAAAATTCAATCCAACGGCGTCATAATGCCGGATTTCCGATTCAAATATTCAAACCTCTTATTCCAATCTCAAAACCTCAAGTTCAAATGTCCAAACCCATAATGGCGTAATGCCAAAATTTTGACTCAATCTTTTAAACCTCAAGTTCGAATTCCCGATTTTAAGTCCTATATTCAAAAGCCTCAAATTCCAAATCCATGATGGCGTAATGCCTGATTTCCCATTCAATTTCAAAATGCTATGACCGATACCTGAAAATTCCAAGTCCACGGCGGCATAATGCCGAACTTTCAATTTTCAAGTTCCTATTCAAATCCCCCTTTCAAGAATCAAAGTTCCAAATCCAATGCCTCAAATCCATGGCGGCATAATGCCGGTTTTTCAAGTCCAAAGCCTCGTATTCTATACAAAACGCCTCTTTGCAATTCCAAGTTCAAATTCCAAATCAAATTCGAATTTCAAATTCACTTTCAAACTACAAAAAATCTTGCTCTCCATTGTTCCCAAATACAAAATTCAAAAACATTTTTATGGGTTGAAAATCCCTTGAAATAATACAAGTCCAATTTCCAAATTCTATAATGGGTTGAAAATCCCTTGAAATAATACAAGTCCAATTTCCAAAATTCTATAATGGGTTGAAAATCCCTTGAAATAATACAAGTCTAATTTCCAAATTCTATATTGGGTTGAAAATCCCTTGAAATAATACAAGTCCAATTTCCAAATTCTATAATGGGTTGAAAATCCCTTGAAATAATACAAGTCCAATTTTCAAAGTCTATCATGGGTTGAAAATCCCTTGAAATAATACAAGTCTATTCCAAATTCCAATGGGTTGAAATCCCCTTGAAACATTCCAAATTCCATGGGTTGAAAGTCCCCTAAAATATCCCAAATTCCATTGACGGGTTGAAAGTCCCTTGAAATAATCCAAACCCCATACAAATTCTATCGGGTTGAAATTTCCCTAGAAATAATACAAATTCGATTCCTCAAAACAATTCCAACGGGTTGAAAATCCCTAGAAATAATATAAAATATATACTACTACAAAATAGGCTTATAGCAACGGCAATAAATTGTTACCATAGACCAATTAACCGTTGTAATAGGCTTATAGCAATGGTTTAAAAACCGTTACCAATAGGGGGCATTGCTATAAGTCTATGGCAACAGTTTCCCGGATTTAGGCAACAGTTATGATAAACTGTTGCCACAAATAACTAAGGCAACACTTTTTATAGGCAACACTTTTAACTTATGGCAACAGTTATTCAACAACTTAAGCCAACATTTACACATTTAAGGCAACTGTTTTTCCAACTTAAGGCAACACTTATTAGTTTGGTGTTGGTAGAAGTTTAAAACTAACGCAACACTTTCTTATACTTATGGTAACACATCCAATTATATTTATAGCGACGCTTTCTATTGAGTGTATGGCAACGCTTTTGGTTTGGATTATGACAACGCTTTCAATTAAGTTTATGGCAACGCTTTCATTTGAGTTATGGCAACGCTTTCAATTCATTTGAGTTATGGCAACGCATTCAATTGGTCTAAAGCTGCTTCTCAAATGGATTTAGTTATCCATATATATGTAAAAAGTATTACCTGCATATAATAAGATTTTCATAACAAATAAGTTCAAAAAATGTATACATTTCAAATAGCTTAATTTCATAAGCATAATATCTGTTACAATTGTTTGAATAGTAAAAAAAATATAGGTTCTAAAACTAAATCCATTAAATTAAAAAAAAATCCTGCGATCACTGTCCGATAACTTTATTTTTCAAAACATATATCATATTCATGTGCCAAAAACCCTACGAATCTTCACACATTTTAAGTAGCTTGTAATTCTTGAATATATGCACCATCCTGCACAATAAACAAATCAAGTGTGACACATAAGAAACTTATTATCAATGAAATTCATATACGTAATAAAAAAGAAGCTAAAATGAATGACTAAAGCTAAACCTTAGGAATAATGGGTAAATGGCAACGTTTTTCATTACCCAATGATTCATGTAAATTTATCAAGACTCAAATTGTACACCCTTATATATTACAAAAGTTTGTAACATCAAATGATAGTGAAAGTGGAAAATCCGACAGAATTTCATTTAAAATTGAACTATCCACAAAAATGGAACTAATTAAACTATTTCCAAATCCATATGACGAATAATTTCAATCCAACATGAACAATTTTGAAACAATAACAAATCAATGAAGAAAAATAAGGTATAAACAAAATAAGTTCAAATAAGTTAAATTCAGTTATTCAGGTCAAAACATAGCCTTACTATAACTAATTTGTACTTATCAAACTTTATCCAAGCTTATTGGTTGTAAAATGAACTTATCCCTAACTAGAACTTAACCAAACTTAGATTGCCTAAATAATTTTTAAAGGATGAAAAGAACAAGGCCTCTAATTCGTCAAACAATATTAGAAAATTGCCTAAATTATCTAATATCGGAACTTAACCAAACTTATATTGCCTAAATAATTTTTAAAGGATGAAAAGAACAAGACCTTTAATTCGTCAAACAATATTAGATAGAGAAAACACATAGCTAATGATAAGGGTAAAACATCATTAATAAAAATAAATAAAATATAAGAAACAATAACATAGCAATTATTGATATTTGTCACTAGGACAAGGAAATGAAAAAGATCAGAAATAGTAACAACTTCATATTATAGGAAACCCGATGAGACACTTGAGAAGGGAGAGTTCAAAAGGATCACATAGGCCCTGTTCGGCAAAATTAGCGGTAGCGGGTAACGGTTAGCGGTTGAGTAGCGGGTAGCGGTTAGAGTAGCGAGTAGCGGTGAATAGTAGCGGGTAACGGTTAGCTGTCAAAGTAGCGGGTAATTAATATGAGTGTTCGATAAAATTAGCGGTTGATATTATAAAATAAAAATAAAAGCTAGAATATTATTTAAAACTTTATTATAAATTTGTCAAAAGCTACCCGCTATCTTAAACGCTACTAATTTTAACGTTTGACAAAAGCTACTCAACCGCTAACC
The DNA here is from genome assembly GCF_020520425.1 of Spinacia oleracea. NCBI lineage: Eukaryota > Viridiplantae > Streptophyta > Magnoliopsida > Caryophyllales > Amaranthaceae > Spinacia > Spinacia oleracea. The sequence continues at coordinate 46,309,524 of NC_079488.1, forward strand.
GCTACCTAAATCGCTACTTTACCAAACACTTACAAATTTTACAAGTAGTGTCTTGACTAGGTCAAAACGCTACCCGCTACCTCAAACGCTACCGCCGAACACGCCCATAATTAAGAAGCACAATATGAGTACAGTTGATACTAAGGGACAAAGAAATGTGAATTCTTGTTTTTTATGTACTTTGGGTGTACCTATTGGTCAATGCATTTTCCAAAACATAATTTGACATTGAATGTGACCAAAGAAGAGAGCCAGAATAGGCAGTACAAGGGTACAATTATAAACAGAACATATTACATTCAGATTTTGAAAACAAATAACGGCATAAACTAAAGAAACATGACACATTCGAGTGATTCAACAACAATAGAAAGAAAAATAATTAAGGACATAGGACTATAGGAGGCAACATTTACGAATATGAGGATCTGAAAATTTCCATACTGTTCAGGAGATGTTGGTTGCCCCAACTGTGGCCAAGTATGTAATTTCTTTGAACTCTCATTTTAACTAAAATTTCAATAACTTCATAATTGCATCGTAACAGAAACTCGCCTTTGAAGAGTATAATGAATTATTGCACAAGGATGCTGCAATCATGATTATCAAGGTTTGTCTGATTTTTGCAGTTAGTGAGAAATCATGTTTTCAAGTTTGATCACTAAAAAATATTATTGTTTCTATATGACCTTCTGCCCCCTCCCCAAAAAATTAAAAAACCCTTATGTAGGGTGTTTTAGAGGCGGAAGACTATTACTGGTGACAGATCCTGGCACCGCAAAAATTACATGAGTTTAGATGTTGCAGACTAAGCTTAATGACACTTAATTCGCTACTGTTTGACTCACATGCACATGAAGACTTCAACATAACCCTATCGATGCTATTAATACTACGACCCTTGTATAGGAAGAGAGAGAGAGAGAGAGAGAGAGAGAGTCTAGGACGGATATCGACACGCTGCCTGAAATCATAACTGAGGTTCAGAACACAAAGGACTATGTGGCTGAGTGATGCAGATGATTTTGCAATGAGTGTAGTATTTTCCAGCCCCCATAAAAACTGTACTTTTAGTCTAGTTATCTTCTTTCCCTGCTTACATAATCATGCTGGGTTCTATGAAATATTGTTTGGTCATGTAGAAAACAATGGTCTCATAATGAAGGTAAGTTTGAAATTATTCAACTACATATCTGGTGTTGTACCTCGTTCGAGTGGCCATACCCCTGGCTGAATAAGCAAAATCTAGACACAATACTAATGATGAGAAAGAACTAAGAGCTATTGGGTCTTAAATTATTTGGTTTAACATATTTCAACTTTGACCTATACACTACCAGTCTACTATTGGCTGAATATTAGTCTGTTGTACTCATTTCATGTCCTTTGTGGATGTACGTCAATACATATCCTGTGGAAAATGTGTCCTTTGGTTTACTTGCTTAGCCCATTGAAGATTAAAACTGGCATCCGCCAGTGGATCAACCACCAACAGAAAATATTAGGTTGAAATACATAAACTTTATGTCTTAATACATTTACACCAGTGGATGGAAGACTCTAAGTGACATGACCTAGGCCAGTCCCCATCTCTTCTAAAATAGAAAAATCAAGCTAAGCTCTTTCATCCTATGTATCTATGGGTTTGTAAATTTTGTTGGCATGGTATTTGATAGTGAGACACGAGGTACAAAAAGGCAGTAAGGTTGTCTGCCGCTAAACAACACCAACAAAACAAGAAAGAAACCAATTCCAATCGTCAAAAGCACCAACATCACTATAACAACGGTATAGACTAGAGCAAATAAAATTGCAACTCAACATTATCACCAAACAACCAATTGATCAAGACAACAAAAGAAAGAAACAGAGCTTCAGCAGAGCAATTATTTACTAAATAACCCAGTCTGTGAGTCTGTACCCACTGAATCACAAACGAATGATTGGAACACTATTATTTCTGCCTAGATCAGACGGTCATTTGCTTAGCATTATTTTCAAGATTTTTCTCGTTTTTCATTTTCTAGGTAGACTCAAAGAGCAGTCGAACTTTTGCAATACTCCGTTCAAACCAGAGGCGGCTTCAGCTTGCGTCAATTAAAACAGTGATGTGCTTAAAACGCACATCACATGCTAATATCGGAAATTTAGATGGAGAAAGTACAGGGAGCAAGGGGATTAATATGGGGAAATTCTAAGACAATTTGCATACCACTGTTATAAACTATTTAGAGACACAGATGGGGAGAAAGTACAAGCTGAAGAACGCTAAACATAGGAACTTATCAACAAAAATGAATGTAATGACTAATTGACTTGGTATCTTTATACACCCTTTGAAACAAACTCGGATCTAAATTAGTTGTATTGATCAATCTTCATTATCTACAAAGCATGACGAACAATCTACTCTAACTCCCTCCACAAATAATTACACATTATAGATTTTAATCCAAAATAACCCATTGGAATCAACAAATAAAAGCAATGATGAAAATCAACCAAAATCCCTAATTAACCTAATTCCCTAATAGAACCCTAATTTAGCTATCAAAATCACACAAAATTATTTAATTCGAATTGCTTAATAACTTGAACCAAAATGGAAGAGATGCATACTAACTAACCTTGTTCTTCTCGCTAATTCAGAAACTCAATTTGATAATTTATCTGCATATCCAACTCAGAGTCCCAATCGCCAATTTAGAAGCATCAATCTCCAATTCCCCAATTACCCTACTTGCCTACTAGAACCCTAACTTAGCTCTCAAAACCACACAAAAAAATATTCAATTATAATCGCTTGATAACTTAACCAACAAAATCGTAAAATTTAAGACCAAATTCAAAGAGATACATAACAACTAACCTTATTCTTCTCGCTAATTCAGAAACGAAATTTGCCAATTTTTCTGTATCGCCAATTTAGAGTCCCAATCGCCAATCCAGAAACATTAATCTCCAATTCGCCTGCTTCAAGCAACGATGATGAAGAGATTAAAGATCAGCGACGAGGAGGGCGGAAGATAACGCAGAACGTGAGAGCAAAGGGTTTTGGTTAGGGTGAAACAAAATCGTGAAAAAAATGCGGAGGGAAACCAAAATACCATAGCTCTATATTGTAATTGTTTAATAAATCTATTTTTTATTTTTTCTATTTAACTTATTAGAAGAAAAAAAAACTGTTGCACTATCTCATCAAAATACCATAAAACTAAAAAGTGTTGTAATAAAATTATGATAATATATAATTGTTGCCATAGTTTTTCTATAGAGACGTTTTTCTAAAGTCAAAGTCTACTCAAACTAATAATTATTTAAGTGTTGTAATAGGTATGATATAGCAACGCCAGTAAAACTGTTGCATAAAAGGGCGTTGTTATAACCATTTTTTCTTGTAATGAATCCAACGGGTTGAAACTCCCCTGAAATAACACAAACTCAATTCCCGAATTCCAATGGGTTGAAAGTCCCTAGAAATAGTACAAAATCCAATGGGTTGAAATTCCCCTAAAATAGTCCAAGTCCAATTATGGGTAGAAACTCCCTAGAAATAGTACAAATCCAATTTCCGAGTTCTATTCCCGGGTTGAAACTCCATTGAAATAATGCAAATTCAATTTCTACATTCTCATCGGGTTGAAATTCCCCTAAAATATTCCATGCTCTATGTTGGGTCGAAACTCCCTCTGAATATGCAAAATCCAATGGGTCAAAATCCCCTTTCAATATCTCGAGCTCTAATATAAGGAGGAGGCCTCCACAAGAGAATGAAGCTCCTTTCAAATATTTTCAATGGGTTGAAAATCCCGAATACAAATACAAAACCCAAAATTCCGAATCTTCGGAGTGGAACTTAGAGTTAAGTATAAGTCTCATTCATAGCATGCATATCATATCATGTGTCGGGAAGTCGAAGTTCTAAATTCAAGTCATGTGATAACTAGGTGCTCGGACTCATTTTCTCAAAATCCAATTCAAGATGACTTAATTGGCAACGGCTGTAGCAGAGCTCTATGAACGTGTTGAAGAAGCCGAGGCTCGCATAAGGGGTGTCGAAGACAATAAGGAAACCCTTTCCATGCTGTGGGTCCTTTCGAGGTAGAGGAAATATTTCATAACCAGAGGCCCGTGCCCTGCCGTGTGCAACCAGATGAAAATTCAGAGTACGGTTTATTACTGGATTACCTCAAGAAGATATTTGTGGGATATGGGCCAGCGACGATGAAGACATATACCACGACCCTCCTATTGAGAACATCTCTGACGATGAATGTCAGGAAATCGTGATTGTCGATTGGTACTTGGACACTAAGGCAGAGAATAATGTTCAGGTCATGACTCGATCCGGCCGCATTCAAGAGCCAGTCAACAGAATAACACCGACAACTAATCTTCCTCTGCCTACCGAGGAAAATTCCTTGATCAAACAATTGAAGCGTACAAAGGCAGAGGTCAATATTTGGCAACTCATGGCTTCCTCCGTGGAGCATCGCACTGCTCTAATCAATTCTCTTATCAAGTTGAATGTCACCCAGGGAGTCACTCCTAACGAGCTTGTCAGGTTACCAACAAATATGGAAGAAGGAATCACCTTTACAAATGAAGACCTCCCACCCGAGGGGGCAAGCCATCAAAAAGCGCTCTATCTGACTGTTGAATACCAAGACAAAATCATCCCCATGACTCTAGTGGATAATGGGTCAGCCATCAATGTGTGTCCTCTCCGCACTGCTGAAAATTTGGGCTTCACTCCTAGTGACTTTTCTAGCTCCTCCCAAGGTGTTCGTGCCTATGACAACACTCGTCGGGAAGCAATAGGGACTCTCACCCTTCTACTCCGAACATGCCCAATTGAGTGCAAGGTGAGATTTCAAGTGCTCAACATCAAAGCAAGCTTCAATCTCCTTTTGGGGAGACCTTGGATCTATGACCTCAAGGATGTACCATCCTCACTCCACCAGAAAGTCCAGATGGAGGTCCAAGGAAATATCATTACTCTAAATGCATCCCATCCAAGAACCAAGATAGCTGACAAGGCTCTGATATTAATAGAACATGATGACAATGATGAAGACCTTTGGAGGTTCAGTGGTGAGGTAGGAGCAATCGAGTCCAAAATGAATCCCATGGCAAGGCACATAATGATTGAGCGTGGGCGGTTCTTAGGCACTACTCTGCCACCGCCTATTGAATATCCTTTCAAGACTCATGGTCAGACTAACTGTTGTGGTCTGGGATACAAACCGACTAAGTACGACAAAAAGAAACAAGAGGCTAAGCTAAGGGCCCGTCGAGCTGGTAATGACCAATTCAAAGTACCTCCCCATTAGCGTACACTCAATGGGCAGTTCATAAAAGAAGGAGAGGATGACCTGTACTTTGACTTCCCTGAGCCTTTCTATGATACTTCAAAACGGGTCCTCTACCGTCGATTCGAGATCTTTCAAGACTGTCACTTTCTCGAGGATGCCCCTCCGGTACAAAACAAGGTCACACCTGAATGCCTTGATTCATCAGCTTTTGGTCTCTTGTTCGGCCAAGAAGTAACACCAATCATTCCTGAAGATACTATGGTTCAAATGATCACTCAAATCGAAGATTTTGACCCATCTAAGCTTATTGCTCCTAGTGAGAAGAAGGTCAATGGCTGGAGGAAGTCCCTCAAGATTACTGCTCCAAATGGAAAAATGTTCAAGATTACTGTGGGTGAATGATCTATCATGAGCGATTCGAGTCAGAGTATGAGTCTGGATCTGAGTCTAGTGATGAGTATAAGAGTCTAGGGCTAGAGTCTTGCGTCAATCAAGAGCCTCTAAAGGCCAAACTACAAGTTAAAGATGTCGATGTAATGATTGCTAATTTCAATAATACTTCAATTTCCTCCTACTCTTCAAGTCAAAATTCAAGACACATTCCTAATCGAAACAACTTTGCTTCACAAGAAACTGATCTTGAAATCTTAAAAGCTATCGAAAATCATGAAACAGGACGCCCATAACTAAGGAAACAGAAAAAGTTAACCTTTCTAATAGTAGTGATCCAAAACTAGTTCAGATTGGTTTGACTCTATCTCAATCAGAGCGGGATGATCTTATGAAGCTACTTTCAGAGTACATAGACGTCTTCGCATGGCCCTATCATGATATGCCAGGGGTTGATTAGATCATCGGTCAGCATACAATTCCCCTCATTCCAGGTTCAAAGCCCATCAAGCAGAAACTCCGTCGCATGAAACCGGATGTTTCCCTGAAAATTCAAGAAGAAGTCTCTAAGAAGCTAGAGGTCGGGTTTATTCGAGAAGCAAAATATCTAGAATGGATTGCAAATGTCGTCCCAATTCCAAAGAAAGACGGCAAAGTACGAATGTGCGTTGATTACAGAGATCTTAACAGGGCTAGCCCTAAAGACGGTTTTCCATTGCCTCACATAGACATCTTGGTCGACAACACAGCAAATCATGCCTTACTCTCTTTTATGGACGGGTACGCAGGCTACAATCAGATTCCTATGGCAGAGGAAGATATGGAGAAGACAACCTTCATCACTCAGTGGGGTACATATTGCTACACAGTTATGCCGTTCAGACTAAAGAACGCGGGGGCTACGTATCAAAGAACAGCCACAGCCATTATGAGCGACATGATTAACATAGAAATTGAGGTATATGTCGACGACATGATCGTCAAATCCAAAGAGAGACATGAGCTTACAACAGTACTTCGAAAATTCTTCAATAGGCTCAGGCAATACAATATGAGGCGCAATCCTCAAAAATGTGCATTCGGGGTAAAGTTAGGCAAGTTACTTTGGTATGTCATCAGTTCTCGGGGCATCAAAGTTGATCCTTCAAAAATCAAGGCCATTCTAGACATGAAACCGCCAACGAATGAGAAAGAGATTCGGGGGTTCCTTGGCAGGTTACAATACATTAGTAGATTCATCTCAAAGCTCACTATGATCTGTAAACCAATATTTCGAAAACTAAGCAAGAGTGAACCCAAGGTATGGGACGCAGACTTTCAGCATGCATTTGACACTGTCAAAGATTACCTTTCCAATCCGCCATTGTTAAAGCCGAAAATACCGAGGGCTCCCCTCAGACTTTACATCACAACGACCGATTTAGCAGTAGGGGCCATGCTTGCCTAAGAGATTGAAGGCAAAGAAAGTGTCGTATACTATATAAGCAAGAAGCTGCTCGAGTACGAAACCAGATACACTCAACTCAAAAGGCTCAGTATTGCCTTGGTTTTGGCCACAAAGAAACTATGGCACACATGCTTTCCCACACAGTGTATGTAATTTGCAAAGCAGATCCTCTCAAGTACCTATTCGAAAAGCCGGCTCTCAACGGACGGTTGTCCAGATGGTTGGTCATGCTAGCGTAATTCGATATTTAGTACATTCCTCAAAAATCTATCAAGGGTTCGGCGGTCTCAGACTTCCTAGCCGACTATCCCATCGAGGCAGTAGAGGAGGATTATGACTTACCTGATGAGCAAATTCTAATGACAAGCGATGACAGTTGGTCGCCGTACTTTGACGGTGCCTCAAATCAGAACGGATGTGGTGTCAGAGTGATCTTAGTAGCTCCGGACGACACTCACATTCCCATGTCAGCAAAGTTGCAATTCAATGTTACAAACAATGCGACCGAATATGAAGCATGCATTATGGGCCTGGAAGTCGCCTTAGCATTGGGTGTCCAGAAACTTCGAGTGTACAGGGATTCCTCCCTAATTATCAATCAAATTTCCGGCAAGTGGAAAGTTAGAAGCGAAAGCTTGGCCCAATACCAGTTCTATCTTGAGAAGTTGTTTGAGAAAGTAGAAGATATTCGTTACACATACCTCCCAAGAGAAGAGAATCAATTCGCCAACACACACTACTACAAAATAGGGCTATAGCAACGCCCTTTTATGCAACGGTTTTACTAGCATTGCTATATCATAGTTATTGCAACAATTAAAAAATTATAAATTTGAGTAAACTTTGAGTTTGAAAAAATGTTGCCATAGAAAAGTTTTTTTATTTTTTGATAAGTTATGGCAACGATTTTGTTGAAGCATATGAAATATGTTTAAAATAAAATAAATTAACACTACTACAAAATAGGGAATAGATAATGCTGAATAGAAAACGGTTAAGTTTTGCCTACGCATTTTCTAAGAATATAGAGAACATCTTTACTTAAAACAGTTGTGTGGAGAAATAATAGAGAACAATTACCTTATCAAACCGTTTTATTCCTTACACAATGAAAAGGATTAAATATATTTTAAATATATATTTTAAAAATAATATATACTAGATGATTCCAAAATATTTAACAAATAATAATAATAATAAACCCTTATTTATTAATCCATTATTTGCTAGTCGGCATAACTCTTAACGCCAGAGCATCCAAAACCTTATTCCATAAAAAACATACGGGGTAAGAGCGACCGAAATACTCCCGCCTCACCGCACCTCATCAGATCTCCTTCCATTACCGCTGCCCCACGCCGCCTCCCAACCTCCGGTGAACGTTGTCTATCTCACCGTCGCCGTAAATTTCAAGGTTGGTATGTTTAATTTTTTTTCATGCTATTTCTTCAACAAATAACCTAGCTAGGGATTATGAATATTTTTAGTTTATCAAATTGTAATACAAAGAAAATGAGTAAGGAATTCTAGGCTGTTAATGGCCAAAATAGAACATTGTTGTAAATTTTAGGTCGAATTAGTTGGGTGTACATATTAAATTTTAGGTCGAATAAGTTGGGTTTCTGATTCTGCGAATATGTTGGTGTTATCTGCCTTGTATGGTTCAATTAGAAGAAGGTAAATCCCTAGTTCTTCGCTATTTTAGTAGATATTCCGGCAGAAAATTAATAGATCATCGTGTTTGACTTGGGTTGAGTTGGCATCCTCTGCAATGTTGTCGATTTCCTGCCATTGTTGCATCTTCTCATTAATATTTTAGGTATAACTGGTTGCCATATTTTAACAGGTGATTCTTTCTTCTTATGTGATCTTTTGATTAATGTTCTCTGTATTTTATTGCATTCGTCTCCTCACACCTTTTTCCCATTTTGGTTGATTCAACTTTAATTTGTTAGGTCAATGTTTATTTTCTGTACATGGTTGATTCCTCTCCTCGTCAGTGCTTTGCAATGAGCGATTTGTGATTGAAGTTTTTACAAATTGAAGGATAAGATTACAAAGGTAGTTTTTAATTATATTGCGTATTGCTCCTCTGCTAAGTGTTTTTGAAAATTTGATTTTAAAAAATTAAATTTTATAAAAAAATTATCAAATTCAATAGAGTTCATTCAAAAAAAATTAAAAATCGGCAAAAGTTGATGCATGGGCAGCATCTACAAACAAGAACAACCATGATTGTTTTTATTTCACTCGTATTTACTGTAGATCAAGTGATCAACTGATACAATCTAGGACATTACAATATGGTAGTTATCGAATTAGGTTTTCCATTTTGTTGTAGTTTGTCAAGTTATTTATTTCATCCTCGTATTTATTTCACTTTTGTGTGTGTGTGTTTGTGTGTGTGCAGGCTCAAGTGGCCTACCGGTGAATTATTAGAATTCTTATGTTGATGTCCTGATGACTGCAGGGTGCTTGAGCTGCTCTAATTTCAAGCTTCTGGTCAGTTGGGTGAGCAGTATGGACATGTTGCCGTTGTTGTAGGTTACATTTGTTTCGTCTTTGTTTTATTATGAAACCTAGTTCGTTTATTCTTAAGGCTTGCATAGTGTTACTTGCCTAGTTTTTGTTTGTCTCATAGCTTGTACATTGAGCAGAGATCTTACTATTACGCTCTTGAACTTGATACTGATAAAACATAGCAATTCAAAGGCTAATGTGTGTAGAGTTTTCAGCAATATAAGAAGAAATTAGCATTCTACATCTGTCAAATCTGGCAAATAAGTAATCATGATTGATCTCTTTCTTTTCTGTTTTACAGAGGAGTTTGTTTACTTTTCTTCAAATCGGCATCATTGCAAACCAAAGTTTATGAGAATCAAAGAATATGTGTTTATACCATGAATATGTGTTTTTGAAAATGAAAATGTGATATATATATATGGTAGCGACTTGTGAGTGTTTCATCACTGATTTATCATAGCATATCAAACCTCTAGGTAATGTTTACATCCTATTTTTATACTACTGTTTCACCTTGTAATTTTTTTTGTTAGGGAAGTCTTGTCTATTAGGCGACCAACAACTCTCTAACCCTCATTCAGGTCAGTATGCACTTTGTTTCTAATGGAGAAATGAACTATTAACTTGTAGCTTTGACTTGTGATATGTCACTTGTTTTCCTGTCCATCCATCTGACATGCATAACGATCGCTGAATTCTTTATGTTCTTTTTCAACTGAAGATGCATCCTGCTAGCTGTTCAGAAGCTAAGAACATTTTTGACCTTGTTCTAAATTCTTCTACTGATTGTTGTCTATTCTTCATGATTGTTAGTGAGAAGAAAATGGGAGATTTTTGGCAATGTTGGGTACCCAGTCTTCAACATTAAAGTGTTGACTTTGCTCTTCTCCAAGACTCCAGGTAAAAGAGATTGTTATTTGTCTGCTTAATTTTGATATGCATATCCAGTATCATATATCAAGACATTTCTTTCTCTTGGGATTAAGATCATATACAATGGCTAAGTTCACCAGTGTTTAGGTAAGTAACATGGCTTTTGGATAACGGAGTGCGTTTTAACCTTTTTATTTTCGTTTTTGAAGATTGCCAAAGTTGCCTTTGAACCTTTCGATGTTCCTGATCTGCTTAGTTCTACTTTTGTGCTTAGCTCTATTTTTTGAGCTTCTTTTTTGAGTAATGTTTTACCTACTTATAACCTGAAATGTTCTGGCTGTCAACTGCTGCTTTCTGATTTGATTTGTTGTTTATTCTGAGTTCTTCGGCTCTGTAGTATTCATCAGGTCTGCCTGCTTAGGTCTGCTTATTTGTGCGGGCAGTTCTAATGTACTGTTGTGTTCTGACCTATACTACTTTTGTTTGTGTCTAATAATCTGCTGACAGTTTGCATTGCTGCTTGTTGTTTAGTTTCTGATAATACTTTACCCTTGAATTGTATGTGTGTTGAGAACCGTAAATGTTTTGTTGAGGTTCTGCCACTATAGCTTTCTGAGAGTGTTTCTTAAATTTGTTGAGTCGTTTTCGAGTTTTTTATGTTGACCTTTTTTTCCTTTATGTACGATTCCTTATTTTGATGAAGCAAATTGCATATCTTTATGATCTGCTACTTATTTTGTTTTCTAGTTCTCCTGTAATTGGATCCTTCTGTGACATAATTTGGGGGAATGCATTTCTGTGTATAAAATCTGAATGTGTTTTTAATTTCTTTTGTTTAAATCTAGGGACTATATTGCATGGCTTAGTTTAGTTTTAGTTCTTATGATTAGACTATATGTAGAAAACAAATTACTTGAAGAATGCATCGTATACATATTGCATTCATGCATGTGTTCATCTTCTAGTTTCCTTCTGCATTTGAAGTAATTTATCAGAATATCTATAAATATCTATAAATACAGAATACTAAATATCTATAAATACAGAATACTAAATATCTATAAATACAGAATATCTCCTATCAGAATATCTATAAATAAAAATCACATAGTTATCCGGGTTTATTTATGATGGAGATTGGAATTAAAGAGGTTTGAGTTAATAGTGGGATATAAACTAGCTTTACAACCTATACATACAGTATAGTAAAACATCCTTTACTATTTTCTCTACAATATTCACTTTACTCAACCAATAACTTTGCATTGCCAAATTTTGTAAATTAGAGCTGCTATTGTAGCTAGTGCAACCTTCCTTTGAATAATACTTTCCTCGAATCTTCTTTTGATCCATTTAAGTCTTAGGAGACTTCTTTTGTGGTAATGAATACCTAGCCATGCATCACAGTTTTGCGTTCCGAGGTATTGAATACTTGAATATATGTTTTTACTTTGCACAAGTACTTTATAATCCAGCTAGCTGAACTAGGCGATAATAGCTCCATGAACCTCCATATTTCACATAGATAACAGTCTTTATTCTTAATTATTTGATCCTTTTTGAACACTCTCTTCTCAAGTGAGTCATCAGGTTTCCTATGCTATGAAGCTGTTACTATTTCTGACCTTTTGCATCTACAATGGGAGTCTTGATAAATTTACATGAATAATTGGGTATTGGAAAAAGTTGTCATTTACCCATTAATCTTAAGGTTTAGCTTTAATCATTCATTTTCAGCTTCTTTTTTCTTAAGATTTGGATAATAAATTTCTAATGAAAATGTTAAACTTGATTTGTTTGTTGTGCAGGATGGTGCATGTATGCAAGAATTACAAGCTACTTTAAATATGTGAAGATTTACAGGGTTTTTGGCACATAATAGTAGATAGGTTTTAAGAAATAGAGTTATAGAACCGTGATTGCATGATTTTTTTTAATGAATGTAGTTTTGTAACTTGTATATATATGTTTTTACTATTCTGACCTTTTTACTAGATATTATGCTTATGTAATTAAGTTATTTGAATTGTATACAGTTTTTGAACTTATTTTTTATGAAAATCTTATTATACGCAGCTCATATTTATTATATGTATATGGATAACTAAATCCATTTGAGAACGTAGCTTTAGACCAATTGAAAGCGTTTCCTTAAACTCAAATGAAACGTTGTAATAAACTCATTGGTAAGTGTTACCATTATCAAAACCAAAAGCTTTGCTATACACTCAATAGCAAGCGTTGCTATAAAATACAATTGGATGTTGTTACCATAAGTATAAGAAAGCGTTGTCATAGTTTTATATTTCTACCAACAACAAACTAATAAGTGTTGCCTTAAGTTGGCGAAATTGTTGCCTTAAATGTGTAAATGTTGGCTTAAGTTGTTGAATAACTGTTGCCACAGGTTAAAAGTGTTGCCTATAAAAAGCGTTGACATAGTTATTTATGGCAACGGTTTATCATAACTGTTGCCTAAATCCGGGAAACTGTTGCCATATACTTATAGCAACGCCCCCTATTGGTAACGGTTTTTAAACCATTGCTATAGGCCTATTACAACGGTTAATTGGTCTATGGTAACGGTTTATTGCCGTTGCTATAAGCCTATTTTGTAGTAGTGACACTAGTAAAGCTGACATCAATGATCAACATTCCAAATGGCATGGCTGAAATGCCACTTACAACTGAAACGCGTCAAGAAGCAGCATATGTCCATGCTATTGACGACATCGAGCGTGACAAAGATGAGCCTTGGTTTACAGACATCCAAAGGTACCTACAAAACTCTGAGTATCCCCCGCACTTTTCAAGTAAGAGTCAAAGAGCTTTACGCCTGCAAGCAGCCAATTTCGTCATAGAAGGCGGCGTTCTATACAAGAGGTCCCCTAGCGGCCCCAATTTCCGATGTGTTGACAAGCACGAAGCACAAAGAGTCATGGACATCGTGCATGCCGGAGTCTATGGTACCCACATGAATAGGAAGATGTTGGCCCTCAAAGTCATCAGGGCTCTGTATTACTGGACCACCCTCGAACAGGATTGTTACTTCTTCGTCAAGAAATGTCCTACCTGCCAAAAGTGTGCGAACCTGAAGCACATTCCCCCATCCTTGCTACATTCTCAATCATCACCATGGCCATTCTCAGCTTGGAGTATCGACGTCATCGGCAAAGTTACTCCAACAGGCACCGGGGGTCATGAGTTCATACTGGTCGCAATCGACTATTTAACTAAGTGGGTCGAGGCCAGGTCATTCAAAGTGTTGGGTTCCAAGCAAGTGGCCCAGTTCATACAAGAAAACATCCTATGCAGATACGGCGTTCCTCACGAGTTCATTAGTGATCAGGGAACCCATTTTAAAGGAGAATGTGAAGATCTATTCACCGAGTACAAAATTCAACATCACCGTTCTTCGCCTTATCGCCCGCATATTAATGGGGCAGTCGAAGCAACAATCAAGAATGTCAAAGCCACCATCATGAAAATGACAATCAATTGCAAAGACTGGCCCCAAAAGTTACACTTTGCATTGTGGGGGTATCGAACTTCAATCCGCACTTCAACGGGCGCAACCCCATTTTCATTGGTCAATGGAATGGAAGCAGTACAACCTATTGAGCTGGAGATACCTTCTCTAAGGATATTCCTCGAAAGAAAAACCCCAGAAGCTGCGTGGATACAAGCACGATATAACAAGCTAGTCATGCTCGATGAGCGTCGGCTTCAAGCCGCCCACCATGTACAAGTCTATCAGCGCCGAGTGGCCAGACATTTCAACAAGAGGGTCAGAACCCGAAACATCAAGGAAGGCGAGCTTGTCCTAAAAGCCCTTCGCAAGAGCATCATGGACCCAAGGGGAAAATTCAGACCCAACTGGGCAGGGCCATACATTGTCAAGAAAATCCTCTCCGGGGGAGTAGTCGAATTAACAGATGTCGATGGGATAGAGTTTCGTTCTTTGACGAACCTCGATCAGCTCAAGAAGTTCTATGTCTAAGTCCTAGATTCAAAATTCAAAGTCAAATTCAAAAAGTTCTGTAAGTTAGAACTACGTTTGGCCTGATTCCTTAACGGGACACGTAGGCAACCTTATTCCGAGGCCCGGCCACTTTAATACAAAAAAAAATTCAAATTTTCCTCAATTAAGGGTATCCTAAAAATCAAATCAAAATTCTAAATTCAATTGTTGTTGTTGTTGTTTTTATTCCAAATGTGCGATTAAAAAACAAAGCATGTTCAAGCGGAATTTAACACAATAAGTTTTAATTGGCGCTAAAGCCTACGAAGCTAATTCAAAGTACAAGGTTGGAATCAAGTGAAGCAAAGTTCAAAGCCTTTTGACTTACACTAAACACAATTCCTAAACACATTTTCTAAACACATTCTTAAACACACTTCCTACTAATACAACTTCAAACACATTAAGCCTACAAAGATCTGGAGTTGGGCGACTATGCTCTTGAGTCTTAGCACCTTGAGTACTATCCCCTGGCTCTTCCTGCAATCATTCATCAATCTTCCCCTTGCCCAAGCGGCGGGAGTAGGAACTTGCTAGTCTTTCGAGACGGGAGGACGACGAACCTCCTTTGGACCCAGAACGGTCAAGCACCGGACGGGCCTCACTCCCGTCACCTTCTTCATAATCGATCAGTTGATGCAGGGCGTCTAGCTCTAGAACCTCGGGCTCCCGCTGGTCCGGAGAGAGAAACGTCCTTTTGGCTTGAACCTTTCATCAATACAATATACCCCGCAGACAGTAGCAGGCTTAGGTGGGAACTGAATATTCAAGAATGGTTTGGAAACCCAATACCGCCTCCAAACTTCAAGTCGATTATCATTCAGTACAACAGGTTTCGGATGCTCCTCAGCACGTACAATCCGGGATTTCTTGCTTCAAGCCATATATATTGTCTCATCACTCGAGCAGGAGGGTAGAAGACTAACATTGTGAGGCTAGGCACCCTCAAAGCAGTAGAGCCAGGTGCATGTCTCATAGAAGAAATTCCCCACCAAGGAACTATCCACCTGATACAAGATTCAACCTCCTAGAGTGCGCAGCGCCACTCATCCAATGAAAGCCGGGCATACATCATGGGCCGCACGGTGAATCCATTCCTATTATAGCTTTCCATGTTCTCCGGTGGTGCCACCAACATAAGTCTCTCCATAAGCCAGACCTTGGAGAAAATACAGGAAGAGCAATTCAAAATTCAAAATACAAGCACAATTTTCAAAATACAAGAAAGCTCCAGATCCTTACTTGGAGTAATACCGGACTTCCCGACGGCATGGAAGAGGGGTCCGACTTCAGCATGTCAAGGCCCAACAATGTTTCGCCAATCACAAGCGGCATTGGGTCCCTACCACTAGCAAACTTCTCCACAATCTCTATTAGGGAGGCATCCCCATTGCCAAACCCCTGCTTCGAAAAGAGGAAGCGAGCGAAGATACAAAAACTCAAGGCCCTCAAGCGGAAAACCTTGGGGACGTCAAACCCAGCAAAGTAAGTGACAAGGAGGGACAAATCCACCCCTCGACCAAATACAACAGCACTCAAAAGTGGGGGCTTCAAGCCCTAATACCTTTCAAAAGCTAAGAAAAAGTGTTCTTCGACACTAGGCATGCAAGGCTCTATCATTAGGGGCCACCCCATTATAGCACTGAACTCTTCAGGGAGGGTACATACCTCGTTGTTTCCAAAGCAGAAAACGTGGTGAATCGAATCCCAAGCTTCCAAAGCAGCAAGAATGAAATGCATGTCAAGTTTCACAAACCGGAAAGAGACGTGGTGAATGAAATGCATGTCAAGTTTCGAAAACGTGGTGAATGAAATCCCAAGTTTCCAAAGATGCATGTCATCAAGCTCCCTTTTCTCCAATTTGCCTAGCGAACCAAGCCAAGAGTTCAAGGCGTTTTCAAAAGATATCGCCATTTTCTTTCATTTTGTGAAGAAGAAGAATGCGAATCAGAGAAGGGAAGGATTGGTGCGAGAATGTGATCCGGAAAGCTCCCTATTTATACAAAAACCAGCACTTACGTGGTACTCGAAAGGACCACCTGCGCTGGGCGCCGCAGGGCCTGCAACAAGGACAAGCTCAACGTCCCCTTTATGATTCCAAGTAAGCACTCTTTATAGCTTTGGACAGCTAGTGCAGCTCCAATAATGCATGCTGAAGATTCCAAAAGCCGCAAGCCGCGCAAATTCTAGCAGTCCGAATCAGCACTCCGGGTCGATTTCGGGTTAATCTGTTCAAAATTCAAGCATTCTAGTTCTAGATCGGCGTCCTAAGTCGAGTCTGCATATGCATAAGCAAGAGTTGAATATACTTTGACTTGCGCTTTTTCTAACCAAAAAACCTCAGTCAAAGTGGGGGCTTATAGTGGGTATGTACACCCGAAAAAATGGGCAATTTTTTTTTTCTCTAGAGTCTGCATGTGCATGAGCAAGAGTTGAATATACTTTGACTTGCGCTTTTCCTAACCAAAAAACCTCAGTCAAAGTGGGGGCTTATAGTGGGTATGTACACCCGAAAAAATGGGTAAATTATTATTTTTAAATTTTTTTTTTCATTTTGCATACATACATATAGCTACAAATTTCAAAAACACACGCAACACATGCGAAATTCAATTCAAACCCTGCAAAGACACATACAAAATCCAAAATTCCAAACCATACAAAATGCAAGTACAAACCATACAAATACAAATCCAAATACAAGCTACAAAAATCCATACAAAATTCCCCATACAAAAATCCAATCGAGGCAAGCCGGAACTCGCTACCATGCAGGATCAATCCGAGTCATCATCAGCCAAAATGTCAACCACGGGCTCCTTGTTCCTACTCCGGCCCATGTACCGCTCCAGATCCCGGTCTAGCTCCATCCCAAGGGTAACAGGCTCCTACTCCGAAATGCGAAGGGTACCGGGGGGCCGCTGAGTTCCCTGCTGATCGGAAGGATACTGATAAGGCTGCGGAATCGCCATGAACCGGCACTGCATCTCAAAATCATGGGCCTAGCGCATCTGCTCCACCTCATACCAATAAGCCCAAGACTCTGCACTCTAAGGCTGAGAGCTACTAGCTCCGAAATAAGCACCAGGGGGAGGCGTAAAAGGTATCTGGCTGCCCATACCTCCAACCGAATGCTTGGTAGGCTCAGCATATGTAAAGGGAACAGCTCCCCTATCAACATCCGAATGCCTCTGACGACCACCTGTACTAGGACCCTGGCCCAGACCTAAGCTCTGCTCGGCCTGCTCTCTCGAAGTATCCACCGGGGAACCCTTGTTCACGGAATCCCTGCGACCTCGACGACGCTCCTATACAAAATTCAAAATTCAAGAATCAGACATCCATGTACAAGTTTCAAGAATACAAAACCTCACAGTCACATAATGCACCTCTCTATCCCGGTCAGTAAGCTTCTTGGTCTGATTGACGCAATGCTTCTTCAGGGAGTCAATCACAAGCATCCAGCGACACACTCTCACCCGAGGCACCTGCATACAAGATTCAAAATTAATTTCCAGATACAAGATTACAATCAATTTCAAGAAAATACAAGGGTACTTACAGCTGCATAATACTCTGGTACGGCATCGTACGCCTTCCGATGTGGAGGAGAAGCCACCGGAATAGTAACCTCCACCTGCTCTTCGTCCGAGTCACCATAGCGGATGACCCTGTCAGCATAAGGAATATCCTCTAGGTCGATCTCCTCCCCCTACAAGCACTCATACAATGATCCAAGGATACAAGAATACAAGAATACAAGATTTAAATCCAAAAACTCACCGGCAGCACAAAGCGTACAGGCGGAGCGAGCCTCACCAAAAGGCCATCATGACTGCCCCTCATATCTACTAAATTCTCCCAAGGGAGACAAATGGACTCGCCTCCAGCCTCCATGGCATCCGAATAGAGCTGAGCAACATCCTCAATCTTCGCCAACATGGTCTCCGGAGGATCCTTATGTACAAGCCTGCCTCTCGTACTATGTTGAAGAGACACCCGCTCCCCCAGATACCACATATGGCGATACACCCCAGGGAGTAGGACCCACCGCCCAGACAAATAATAGGCCTGCATGGCCGAAGCAGGTGTAGGCGCACCGTCAAAAGGACGCCAAACCACCTACAGGACAGACATCTCAGACAAGTATACAAATACGACAAATACAAAGACCCGGAAAAGTACAAAGGCATACCTGTCCAACAGGCAAAAACCGCAAAGCTCTGCGGAAGGTCGCAAAAGACACATCACTACGCACCGCTCCTTCCCAAGAGGCAGAAAACGGATAAGCCGCACCCCTAGGGCGAGCTGGCGCCAAGGTCGGAAAATGCTCGTATGCCCTAATCTTCAAAAAAAAAATCAAGTAAAGGCATCAGTCAAATTCTATGCATACAAAATTCAAGATACAAACATACAAGTACAAAATACAAAATACAAGGAGTCCCAAATACCTCCAGCACACTCCACAGAGCAGCAACACTCGCCTTGCTCTCCGACGTAGGCCGGGAGGCATTCTTCATTTCATACAAAAGGTGGCTGTATTCCAGACCACCCCGGTTGAGGTCTGAAACAACCCTCAAGTCGCTTAAAGACCCCAAGAAGCCAACCAGCACACGGCTACTCCTACCCGGGGCCATCACTCTACTCACAAGCTAGGGCCAAGAGGAAGAGCCTAACCCTCTACTCTGCAGATATGTCCGTCCTGCGGATCCCACTCATAATCACCGTCACAGGAGCACGGGTGTCCTCCGTAGTCAAATTAACAATAGAGTAAATCAAATCCCTGACACCATTCAAATGCCATTTCAAGTTGGGATCAAAAGTCACCTCCCTCTCGGAAAAAGGGAGGCATGTGACCGTGGAAAACTCAAAAGGGGTTGGTGATCTCCCCCCAGACCATATGAAAATTGTTGGTGGTATCCCACCACCACTCTAGCAGGGCCTGTAGCCGGGCTTTGACGCCCGTCTTCCCTTGGACGCCTCCCAAAACATTCCAGAAAGGAACCAAACCCGTTTCCGTCCAGACCGCTCGAGTCTCCGTGTCGTCGTAGACAGTCGGGTAAACAATACAAAGAACCCTCAAAGACCAGAAGGTGCGTATCGCCTCCCCGTCAGCCTACAAGATGGGTGGATCAATTCAAGATCTATACAAGTTCAAGGAACAAGTTCAAAACACAGTACAAAACTCACCAAAGAAGCGTGTGGCCGCTGTGACAGATGAAACTCTGGTAGAAATGCAAGATCCGAGGGCCGCCAGCCGGTGCCCTCGAAGGTGGGTACTGCCCATGGTACCATGCCCGGCGCCGGCACGTCCGTCGCCGCCGCTTCATTATCTGAAGCGTCCTCTATAGCCACTCGGACTGTCGAGCGTTCGATGAGCTTCCTCCGAGTATGACAAGGCATGCTAAAGCATTCAAAATACGAAAAATCAACATTCAAGCCTGGGGGGCTATCTTATACTAGCCTGTACAAAAATCAAAGTTCAAAAAAAATCCCCAATGGAAATACAAGTTTAACCAGGGACCTCTACTTTAAAGGAGAATTCTACACCAACGCCTAGGCTATCCGTGCCGAAGCAGGTATTCAAGTTCTACATCAACGCCTAGGCTATCCATGCCAAAGCACGTATTCAAGTTCTACACCGATTCCTATGCTATCCATGCCGAAGCCAGCATTCAAAATTCTACAACAACATCTAGGCCATCCAAGCCTACTCTTTTACCAAGACCCAACAAGATCACCAGTGGGGTCACTATCTACGAATTCCCAGTACAAAATTCAAAGAAAAGTTCAAAATTCTACAAGTTCCAACAGTTCAAGTTCAAGTGGCTACCAAACAATTTTCTCCTACAAGGTTCAAGAAGCTTACTACCATACAAGCATCATATCAATAAACATTTCAAGTACAAAAATCGAAACTACATGCAAACCTAGAAGTTATTTCATTAACAAAACATGAAATACTTACATGGACAAGGCAAGAACAACAAGATCATGGGGAGAGTAGTCGACCTTTGAGAGAGAAAGCAAGAAAAGCAAGTGAAGTGCTTCTCTAATGGCACGGCAGGGGGGGGGGGTATTTATAACCCAGCCTCGCGCCAAATGCCGACCCCTGCGCTGGGCGCAGCTCCTCTGCATGCGCGAAATCTTCTCCGTGCAGTCCTCCGTGCTGATTGAGCGTTCTTTGCTGCTACGGTTTTCTGCACCAGACATCAAACATTAAATCATGCTACCTTCCGAAAATACTGGTATACATCTGTTCCTCCAACATCAACAGATAAATATTTCAAGAATGAAAAAGTCCGAAAAATACAAGAATTCAAGCGTTCGACTCCAAACGGACCCAAGCTCTAGGAAAGTCAGCCGAAATTTCGAGAACTTAAGAGTCAATAAAAAACTCTTCCCCCAGTGGACACATCCCCAGAGGATCAACTCCGTGTATTCAAAATTCAAAATTCAAAAATCAAAATTCAAAATACAAAATTCAAAATTTTCGATGCCAAGCTCCGTTCTGAACCAAAGGCGGAAAAACAGTACAAGAACAAATCAGAGTCGTCACAACCGCGCGGAGGTTGACTCTATCCTTTTTCTTCTAACGCCTATCTTGTGCAGGTACCGGCGTAAAAAGGATGGTCTTGATTGCAGAACATCTTGACCATTCACCGTCCGTATTCGAAAATTTTGACTATCGCTTTCCTAACCGGACGCTCAGTCAAAGTGGGGGCTTCGGTAGACACCTAAATTGTGTCTCCCCTATGGGATGATGACGATACTATTATCCTTGTTAGGTGGTTGGTGAAACTCCGTGCGGAAGTCTCGATTGATAAAACATGATTCCAAAGTCCAAGATCCAAAGTTCAATTCCCGAGCTCGTTCCCATTACGGAACTCGGTACAAAAATCAATTTCCCAAAATCTATTTCAAAATCCAAACACAATCTCACCAATGGACCTCTCCATTGGTTTTACAAGGCCTTTTCCAGTCAAAATAACACTAAGCAATTCAAATTTGGGTCCGACCCACAAAACCGAGCAAGCCGGGCCTCGTCCCGTAAAACCGAATTCAAAAACCCGAAAACGACTACTTTTTAGTCGCAAAATCAAAGCCTTAACCATTAAGCAAATGCTACGTGCCAAAGTTCGTACATTTCGTACAAAGGTACGTTCACAAAAGCCAAATGCATGGACGGTGTCATCGTCCTTGCTTTGGCGTTTCCTGTGCCACGTCAGCGGCGCCAGACGCCAGCCTCTACGCTGGGCGCAGCTGGCACTTGGCGTTTAGCCATCTAATTTTCTATTTAAACCATGATTTCTAAGCATTTTGGGAACCCGATTATAATCAGAACGTCGTAATTCTGAAATTCAATCTCAAAAATCAAACACAAAAATCAACTTTCAATCTTCAAATTCCTATACAATTTCATGTTTCAAGCAATTGGGAGCTCTAAAAGGAATTCCAACCTAACCCTAACTAGGTAATTCCAAATCCCTACCTAAATCTACTATGTCTTCTATCTAATACAAAAATCCTATGATGTTACCATTTAGGGTTCATACCTTTTGGTAACTAGGAAAATCATACAAAGGTGTCATCTTTGGGGAGGTTTCATACTTGAAACCCTCTCCAAATTATTTTCCAAAGACACCATTTCAACTAAACCATGCAAGATTCAATTTTTCTTCCAAAATGACTAGTAAAGTTGACACTTTTGCTCTCAAAAGTGTCACTTACAACAATCACATATTTTTACAAAACCAACACTTTCTATGATTCAAGTACAAAGTTATGGATTCCATGATGTTTAAGGTTGTTTGTAATCACTTCCTTAAACTAGAATTATTTTCAAGTTATGGAGCAAATCAAAGGTGAGGCCTTTTTAACATTTAAAGGTCTAATCTTTGACATTCAAGACTCCACATTTCAATGTTTAAGTACAAGTTTCATTTTCAAGATTCTATGATGTTTAAGCTTGTTTGTAATCACTTCCTTAAACTATAATCATCTTCAAATTATGGAGCATATCAAAGGTGAAACCTTTTTAGCATTAAAAGGTCTAATCTTTGAGATTCAAGACTCCTAAGTTCAATATTCAAGATTCAATGTTTCAAGTTCAATTTCTATAACCAAAATCTAAGACACTTTTGGATGAGCAACTTGTCCTAAATTTGAGATTTTTAGACTTGAATCCGTGTCGGACGCACTTATTATTAAGTAGTCATTTGGCGTTCGGATCTCAAATACAATAGTTCAATTTCAATATCGCACCTTTTCAGTAATGCACTACAATAACGCAATTTCAATAATGCCTTTCAATATTGCACTTGAATTTCACACCTTTATTATTGTCATTTCAATGTAAAATTTTTAAATGAACCCGGTCCACTCAAAATTACTGTGGACCAAGTCTGAAAGAGGAAGCTTCCACCCTTTCCTTTTCATCTCGTACGTGCGAAGGGTTTTAATGCTTTCCCCAAAACTTTCTCCTCTTTCCAGATTTTACAAAAGGCTTTCTTTTCTATCTCCTCACATTTGCTTATGCAATTTCTCTCTCCTCAACTTCAATTTCAAATTTAATTTGTCTCTCTATTTTCAATGTTGGTGAGGGCAGCTAGCCTCTGCCCCTGCAATGCCGCCGAAAGCTAGAGGAGGCACTAACTTTGAGCTCGAAGAGGCCCTCCCGTATTTCAAAATTTTCAGAGGTTTGCAGAAAAATTGAGGTCGGTTTTCATCTTATTTTCTTAGTTTTAAAACTTTTTAGTTAAATTCACTAACTTCAGTTAAAATTTCAAACTCATGTGTTATTATCAATATATTTATGTTTATATGTTCCTATTTATGTTTTAGTTGATTTTAATGATGTTTGTTTTATGTTCTTTTTTCCTTTGATTTCATGTTTTGGCTGCAATTTAGGGTTTGATTTACTTATTTACAAAATTAGGGGTTTAGATATATAATAATGACTTTGATATTTTACTGCATTTTGTTATGTTTGAGTTTACAATTTTGTAGTTTTATTGTGATAAGATATTAAAATGCTACCATTTTAGTATCCATGTGTAGATTGAATTGATGAAATTATAACTAGTTTATAAATATTGGGTAGCTATTCGATCCCTAATTGTGCAAAAACGGTCACTATGCTAAACTTTTAGTTACTATATGTAAAATGATTTGATTATAATTATTATTAAAGTTTCTTGTTCGTAGAGGTTATTATGCTACAAATTAAAGTTACTATGTCTACAGTTTTAAAATCTGAAACAAAACCTCAGTTTGAAGGGTGCCTATTCAACCAAAAGGGTCACTATATATGCTTTAATAGATTGACTCCTTTGTTTTCTTGTTAAGGTTACTTTTCTGAGTTAGGGAAGCTTGTCTACAGTCTCTCATCATCAAATAGCTAGAGATTTTCTCGTATGGAGTGATCCAAACAAGACTATATTCCGTTACCTCTTTGAGTTTAAGTCAGCCTAGAGCGTATGGAAGCATAATCCTTATCAGAATGGTGGGGATCAGTATCTGTAAAGTTACGACAACACCTAATACCAGAGAAGTAAGGACGTGACTCAGCATCTCAACGGAAGCAGTAGAAGCATTAAGCTTAGCTGCTACTGCAGCAGCTGCAAATTTTCGGGAATCGTCCTCAGCAGGTGCAGCAGACTTATTAGTTAGAGGGACTTGTCTTGTGTATACAACAGGGTTTGCTTGTCTGTCCCAAGATATGAAGCCAGGTGGTGCTAAGTAACCATGATCATCTTTCACAACATGTTCTTCCATTACCATGTTGTTGTCTAGACTAACAAACTGTTGACTAACATTAGCAAGTTGCTCTGATCGCAACTGAGCGGCCTGGTTGCCATAAAAACCAGTGAAGGATCAAACATGTTAAGTTAAAATCAACTGAATGAAATATGAATCAACTCCAAGAGGTAATTCCAAAATGTAAATACTACGACATTACTTTACTGGTATTGTCAGCATACTTTGGCATGGGTAACCTGCCCGTGATTATTGTTTAATTAGTTTGATTATTTTCACTTTTTATGTTTGTTTATGCATTCGTTTTGTTGTTAAGCAATTTTGGTTTAACATGTAATACATGTGAAGTCTATTAGCTCAATTGGTAGAGCTATGTGCAATTGCACAATGGTGTAGGTTCAAATCCTACATAGGCTATCAATAGATAATTGTATGTTAGAAAGTGAACTTTAAGAGCATAATTTATTGGTGGACTACATATAAATAAAGGTCACTGTATGTAACAGAAGAGTAACTATAACAGATTTTATTTAACCAAAGATCATTATAGGTTAAAAGAAGGTGATTATATTCAAATAGGGGTCACTATGTGTTAGCCTATGAAAAATGCATGCCCACCTACTGACCTCGTGTATTCCACCTTCTCTACTAAGTTAATTTCGTGTCTTGCAAAATATATTAATCAAGGGTCACTCTATGAGGATTTAAGGTTCAAAATGGGTGTTTACATGGTTTAAGGTCACTATGCGAAGTAGAGGGTCACTATATATGTAAAATAGTCACTACAAAAAAAGTTTACTTACGATTCAAAATGGTGTTTATTTGTTAAAGAGTCACTATGAAAGGAAGAAGGTCACTATGGGAAGAATAAGTGTTATTTGATTCAAAATAGTGTATACTTTAAAGGGTCACTATGAAAAGAATAAGGTGCTTATATCTTGTTTAAGGGTCACTATATATGTAAAAATGGTGACTATAGAGAATAAGGTGCTTATATCTTGTTTAAGGGTCACTATATATGTAAAAATGGTGACTATAGAAAGAATAAGGTTACTTTTATTAAAAAGGGTGTTTATGTATTAATATCTTGTAAAATCAATAGCCTATGTAGGATTTGAACCTACATCCTCTGTGTCATTCAACATTCAAGGACACAGTGCTCGACCAATTGAGCTAATAGGCTTATAGACACCGTGAAAGGTCTCTAATATCAGATGTATCACAATCAGTGGGTATCGTTCAACGACTTCAACATCAACTTCCATGATTGAACTTCACCGGCCAATGTGGCGAGTAATCAAGACAAGGTAAGAGTTATCGTGTTCCTTTCCCCTCAAATTTAAGACCACCTACAAACAATCTGACTCCACTATAACAGATTGAGCACCACTCTACAGTGCCATTTCCAACTATGCTATTTCCTGCCTCAACAAACACCACCCCCATGCATCAACATTAACCTTATAACCTGCTCTGCTGGCCGTGTCCAACGTGCTTCCCCCCTCATGCCCACAGCACTAGCAACATTTTGCACCCCAATTCTAGAAGTACTCAAACATTCCTTTGCCTCTTGGACTCTAATCAGATCGAGACCTCTAACATCTCACAAGCTCGCACTGAAACCTACCCAAAAATAGACTCCATATAGTCCCTCTGTCCGATTCAGGTTTCGGGTTTGATTTAGTGCCCTTGCTCTCGCCTCTTTACCCCTATATAAACATGATCACCTAAGTAGTGTTGAACTATATCAACAAGTATAAAAGGTAACTATATATTGAAAAAGGGAAACTATCTTATACTATGCATCACTATGCAAAACAATACACTCTGCAAAATATCACTTTATAATCTGTAATTTCCACCATTGAAAATGAGAATCAAATTAAATGCCTAAAAATCAGAAGTTACAACCTCAAAAAAAATCAAAGAAATTACAGAGATTCAAAGAAATAATGTCCCCGAAACAACCACAAACAAGGAAATGAGCAGAAAACTAAATATACTAAAACAAATTAACAACAATCCCCTTAAGAATACCTAAATAACAACAATATATAAATAAATTAAAACCCTAACATCAAAAACCAAACCCAAATAACGAACTTGGAAAAAAACCAACTTCTCAAACATGGCCTTCATAAGAACAAAATAACATTTCAAAATTGATGTACTTACATATGCAGGTTCTAGATATTGAAGAAAATGGAGAATCAACAACAACTTTAATAGAATTCTTAGTACAATTACAACAAATTTAGGTTTTCGATTCGATTTATATTACCTTCATTATCGTTTTTTCTTGATTCATAATCATCATTGGCTTTGTTGATATCGATTACAGACGCTTGTTTTCCCATTTTCTTCATGAAATTTGCTAAGTTTTCGTTAATTGGGAATTGAGATTTTGGAAGGAAGAGAGAGAAAGAGAAGGTTTTTTAGCAGGGAATGTGAGAATATGAGCGGATCAGTATGTGTGTGTGAATGAGTTTAGTTTGGGTTGGGAGAGAAGGAAAGGATGAGCAGCATGTGTAAGTGTTTGGCACGTGTAAATTTCGGGTCCACACTAATATTAACATGGACCAGGTCCACACAAGAACAGCTGCATTTCAATTCCGCATTTCTTTACTCATCTCACTTTGAGATGATGTGGTTTTGTAGGCACTTTCAATAATTCCTTTACTCATTGTGATGTTGCTTTACTTGTTTATTGCTTTAATCACCTCACATGCTAAATCCAACAAAATAAAAAGTTACATCACGCTTAACAAAGATAATTTCTTGGACAAACCGGCCTTAGGTTCCTTCAAATTAACTTTAAAGCGAAGTGGTCACAATACAAGTAGAAATTCTATGTGCTAAATCCAAAGCTCAAACCCACATAGTGTCATGACTAGGGTTATTCGAAAATGCTCTTTGCCATGTACTCGAATACAATTTTTAAAGCTCGCGGAATAAGCATCTCGTTCCCTTGCCGTTTCTAAGATTCAATGCCTCGCGGAATGAGTTTATTTTGGGTTGGGAGAGAAGGAAAGGATGAGCAGCATGTGTAAGTGTTTGGCACGTGTAAATTTCGGGTCCACACTAATATTAACATGGACCAGGTCCACACAAGAACAGCTGCATTTCAATTCCGCATTTCTTTACTCATCTCACTTTGAGATGATGTGGTTTTGTACGCACTTTCAATAATTCCTTTACTCATTGTGATGTTGCTTTACTTGTTTATTGCTTTAATCACCTCACATGCTAAATCCAACAAAATACAAAGTTACATCACGCTTAACAAAGATAATTTCTTGGACAAACCGGCCTTAGGTTCCTTCAAATTAACTTTAAAGCGAAGTGGTCACAATACAAATAGAAATTCTATGTGCTAAATCCAAAGCTCAAACCCACATAGTGTCATGGCTAGGGTTATTCGAAAATTCTCTTTGCCATGTACTCGAATACAATTTTTAAAGCTCGCGGAATAAGCATCTCGTTCCCTTGCCGTTTCTAAGATTCAATGCCTTGTCCACTAAAGAGTCAACTTTGGTCTTTCCAAACGGGACCCTTAAAATTGTTTGGTGGCGACTCCTTCGAAATCCAAAAACATGCAAAGCCTTTCGTAGGGGAAATTACAAAAAAAGAGTACGGAAAAAAAAAACCCCCTACAATAACCTTCTACTTCTTCTTAGTCCCTGTGAATTGGAACATAAGTGTGAGCCACAACCAGTATCTAATACCCAAGAAGTTTAATTTGGAAGTATACAGTCTATAACGAAAATACCTGAAGATGGAACTACAGTTCCGTTCTTCTGATCTTCCTTAAGCTTCAAGCAATCTCTCTTACAATGCCCCTTCTTCTTACAGTAGAAGCATTCAGATTCAGAAGTGGGTTGGCTTACCTTCTTCTTTTCAGACTTGGTGCCGCCAGTTTGCTTAGTTGGGCTGGGTTTCTTGCCACCTTTTGTAGCATTCCTCTTCTTACCAGATTTCTTGAACTTGCCCCCACGCACCATAAGCACCATCTTGCTTATCACATTTGAGCGTCTTTTCAGCGGTCTTCAGCATACCATGAATCTTAGTGAGCGTTTTGTCCAGACTATTCATGATGTAGTTCAGCTTGAACTGATCATACCCTCTATGAAGAAAATGGAAGATGGTGTCTACAACCATTTCTTGAGAGAACTGTTGATCCAGCCGACTCATATTCTCAATTAATCCATTCATCTTGAGAACTTGTGGACTTACGGGCTCCCCTTTCTTGAGCTTGGTGTCAAGAACTTGCCTATGGGTCTCGAATCTTTCGACTCGAGCCAGATCTTGGAACATGTTCTTTAACTCACTGATGATTGTGAAAGCATCTGAGTTGATGGACGTTTTCTGTAGATCTGCACTGATGGTTGCAAGCATTAGACATTTCACATCCTTATTGGCATCAATTCAACGATTGAGGGCTCCCGGAGTAACCCCTTCGCCCGCGGCTTCGGGCATCGCCTCTTCCAGGACATACTCCTTTTCTTCGATCATAAGAACTATTTGCAAGTTCCTTTGCCAGTCAAGGAAGTTTTTCCCGCTCAACTTCTCCTTTTCGAGAATTGATCGGATGTTGAATGAATTGTTGTTTTTCATAGTTAAAACTACAACTGAAAAGAATAAAAAAATAAATAACCATTCACATTTTCTCTTAATAAACTTAAATTCTAGCATTCATGCATAATTCTATATTTATTAAGCATTTTATTCGAGTTTTGTGTTCCGACAGGTGTGAATAAAATGAATCCAGGATCCTTAAATCATTGAAGAATTAAGCACATTATGTATTCTGACTCAATTATAAAATATTTTAGGTGCGCAAATCCTTTGCTAATAGTCTAGAAACTACTCTTGGTTGATAGGTATGTATAAGAATTTATTAGGTAAACCTATCTCATTTGTTACGACATAAAAGGACTCCTTACTTATATCGTTGAGTTTCACCAAAACTAACATGTGCTCACAATTATTTGTGTACCTTACCCCTTTAGAATCAACAAGTTACACCTCGCTATGGCGGAAAATTATTACTTAGATTGATGTAAAGGTTATCCAAGTAAGTGTTATTTTGGCATGACACCTTTTAACTCAATTTTTAAAGTTTGGAACTTAAGGCTTTTACTATGTTGGTTAGATTTTAAGTGAACTAAAATCCTTAATCATGCAACATAATCAAGCCATAATCTCATGCATAATTAAGACATATTTAAAGCAATAAATAAATTAAAGCATGCATAAGATTTAAATTTGATCTAGTATGGCGCGCTTTCATCTTGAAGCTTCAACTTCAAACTCCGTCTTTGAAAATGGATTGGAAACTCCGTCTTGAATTTCACCATGGGAGGCGCCATTTTCTTCAAATAGGATATGCTATAATTAAAACTAATTACAACTATTAGATGATACGCATACCATATTTAAAAGAAAAACTTTGGTATATTAGACCAATTTTACATTCAAATTAATGGTATGCAGACCATATTTTCTATCCTATTTGGGCCATACTAGTCACTTTCCATAACCTGCAAAACAGTACATTTACAATATACCATTCACCCATTCATTTATCAATGAATGGCCCACATAGCAAGTTAGTAGAAAAAAATCATGCATCACATAAACATTTGCAGCAACTAATCAAATGTTCCAACAATCTACAAATTATTCAACCTTATTATTTCTAATCGATTTGTTTTAACCTTAAAGGAATGTAGACCTAATCAAGAGCTTTATGACTAAAAGCTCCCACTAAAACCAAGAATTTACATGCTTTACAAATCTTAAACATAAAATTGTATTTCCTAGTCCAACCGGAAACTTACAAATTTAATTAAAATTTAAAGCTCATATAAAATACTATTTAAATCCCTTAATTTTATTTTCAATTGATTAAAATTAATTAATTAAATTTTATCAAGGATTTAATTTTATTAAAATAATTTATAATAATTAAATTAATCAAAAATAAATTACGAGAAAAAATTAAATTATGAAATTAAATTTAATTAAAATCGTTTTCAACCGAAACATAAAAAAACGGCCCAAAGTGCCAAGGCAAGGCCGTAGGCCGAAGCCCACGCCTCGCCCAAGCAGCCACGCCGCATCGCCCATGCACCGCGTGTAATACCTCGTATTTTCGTAATTTTTAAATATATTTTTATTGTATTTATAAAGATTTTTACGAATTTAATTTCTTTTAATAAGAATTAAATGTATTTTATTTTAAATAATTTAATTATTAATTTTTTTAAAAAATCGGATTTTTATTAAATAAATTAAACGAATTTATTTATTCGGGAATTGTTGGGTCGTATTTTGAAAACGAATTTAATTATAATCTAAGCCCAGTCAAATTTCATTCTCAAACCCAACAATGCTTGCAAGAAATTAACTTTAATTAAGCTCGTAAGCAAGCCTAACTCAAAACCCTAAAACCTAGCCCATGAGGGAAGGAAAAGCTATAAATACAACCCTTCCCCTCATTAAATCCCCACATTAAATTTCTGAATTCTCTCTCTCTCTCTCTCTCTCTCTCTCTCTCTCTCTCTCTCTCTCTCTCTCTCTCTCTCTCTCTCTCTCCTTGCGGCACTTTCTCTCTCCTCTCGTGCCTTTGCCTTCGGCCACAAGCAACGAGCTTGCCTCGCCCAACTGTGTGCGCACTGCCCTGTACCCCCGCCCCTGCCGAGTGCTGTCTTGCTCGTGCCTCACGCACACTCCCTCACACACCTCTCTCGTCCCTCTCACTGCAGCACGCGCACATCTTTGTGCGATGTCTCTGCGTTGTGCAGAGCACCCGTGCCCAGCTACGCGCCCTTTCGCCCTGCCCGCAGCGCACCGAGTGTTGTTGCCTCGTGCTGCTATTGTTACTCGTGCCGTTGCTCACACGCAACACACCCGTGTTGTGTGTGTGTTGTTGTTGTTAATCAAACTCCGTATACTTTTTAACTTTTCCAAATTTCGTTTTTCAATTATTTAATTATGATTATTTAATTGTTTTGGATTATTTAAATAGCTGGAAACGGTTATGAACACCGTGTTTTAATGTTTTCGTATTTGAATTGATGGGATTTATATTTAATTATAAGAACTATTATTTTCAGATTTAATGATTAAATATAGTGTCAATTTTTAAGGTCAAAACATGTTTTATTAAGGATAATTTGGTATTTACTACCTTAAAAATATACCACTTTTGTAATTACTACCTTATGAAATTTTTATTTTATAATTACTACCTTAAAGTTTCATTTTTTTTTGTTTACTACCACTTGACAGTTTTCGTCTAACATTTCGTTAATTATTACCCACTAACAACTAATTTTTTTTCCCTCCTTATATTGTTCCACCCAACCACGTTTTGGCTCATATTTCCCCATAATTTCCCCATAATTTCCCTGAATTTCCAATCACTTCCAATCTTGTAATTAGTTTATATGTTTTGTTGTCAATCGTCCATTTTGTGTTTATGTCAAAGATAAATCTGCTCAGAAAGGGTAACAATTGAATGTTTTTGTTCTTCAAATAGGGTTTAAATCCAATTTTGGGGGTTTTTGTTCTTCAAACTGAAAATCCTCCTTTATCATTTGTCACCTCCCAGAAGGTTGCAAGCTTGTAACAACGTAGTTCTTGACCGGGTCGATCTGAAACGCGTCGTTTCTAAGTGGGTGGTCTCAAGATTTCTCCGTTTACCGGCAATGTACGTCACCTGCTCGACGAAATATTCCAGATAAGGATAGAGGAACTAATGAGTAAAATTGGAGAGAGAAAGAGAAGGGGAAAAAAAAGGAAGGCGAAGATGAACCCACAACCAACAAAATAAGGTGGTTTGAGGTATCTTTTTCAGCCACAAAAGCGATGAAAATTAACGGAGATGGTGGTGGCGTTTGGTGGTTGATTGGTGCCTGGAGGTGGAATCGAACAAAGAGGACGATGAGAACTGTGAAATTTTAGATTCGAACCAATAATACAGAGTATTAATTTGGAGTCCTACTTATTGCAAAATTCATTTATTCAAAGATTTATACGAAGTACTATGTATTGTTGTCTTCAAAACTAAGGAAAATGTTTTAGAATTAATGGGTTTACAGAAAACAAAGAGGAAAGAGTTAAAATAGTGATCATGTGCTTGTTTGAGAATTAATTAAATATTTATAAGATGAGAGAGAAAATTAAGAGGTTGAAGAAATGAACATTGAAAGAGAAGAGAGAAATTGTGCTTCTGTATTCTTGAGTTCTAAAGAAATCATGAAAGAAATTGAAATAAATGAGGGAAATAAAAATTAAAGTCGTAAGTAGGCCCCATTTAACGAGTTTTTGGACGGAAACTGTCAAATGGTAGTAAACAAAAAAAATTGGAACTTTAAGGTAGTAATATGAAATAAAAAATTTATAAGGTAGTAATTACAAAAATGGGATATTCTTAAGGTAGTAAATACCAAATTATCCTTTTATTAATGACCTATCCATAGGATTTTAATTCCAATTGTTCAAGCGATTGATTCACATAATTTAATGACGATTTATTAACTTAAATTTTCAACTATATTAAGCTTAAATTTTCAGATTTATTATAATGCTTAAAGTGTTGTAGGAATCAACATAAATTTTCAGATTTATTATAAAGCTTAAAGTGTTGATTTTTAATGATTTTAAGGCAAAAAGTAAATGTTTTTGTGCTAGGACTTGAGTTGAGTATTTGAGACTATTAAATTAACGAATAACGATTAATTTCTAAACAAAAAAAGGTTTTAGATTCTTAATAGTTGCTGGAAATTTAGTAAACATGGATAATAATTAAGTTTCTCTTTTGTATTTATAGGAGTTGATTTCTAGCTTGAGTCGTGATTCGCACAGTGGCCCTCGTACTAAGGTATTCCAGGTACGTACATGACTAGGGTGACCACCTATCCCATGAGGACTTTATGATGTGTATTGATTGTGAATCATGTGAACTTAAGTGGTGAGAATTCATGTTTGATGTGTGAACAATCATGTTGAGAATTGTTATTGAATCTATGTATTCCACGTGAATGAGATGTTATGGATTGATTAATGCTTTATAGATTCTAGTGAACTATCATGGTATGGACTTTGATAATCGTTGAATTATGTCAAGCATGTTTTTTAAGTTGATATGCATGTATGAGTGTTTCGCATGCAAGTTATTATGATTATGCTATTGTACGGAGTGTCTAGCATACAGTGAGCCTATTGAATATTGCCTCAGTGCATTGTTTATTCTACCACCGTGTAGAATACATTTAAGAAGTTTATGTGAATTGAACTAAGGACTATTCATGCTAAGGGCACACCCCGCTTGTTAACAGGAAATGTCGGGTTATCTCAAACAGTGTTTTTGAGAAGGAACAATGGATTAATTTCACTTGAGTCCTATGTTTAATCACCAGTCCTAAAGGATTAAAATGAAGAATTATTGTTTAATTATTTAATTGTGTAATTGTTGAATTGCTTGGAAGTTATGTCTTTGGGTTTAATCTTGAACATAACATACTAATGAACGTAAAGTGTAACCCGAATGAGCTTCAAAACTCTTGGAACGTATATACCTTGAGTATGAACAATGGGGGGAGTCGCGTCGGAGAGACTCGTACTCAGACGCGACTCCCCCCATTGTTCCGTCGGACCATACCGACGGAATTCCGACGCGACTCCCCCCCATTGTTCATACGCAAGGTATATACGCAGGAATTTTATGAACAATGGGGAACGTACAAGATGTTCCGTCGGTATGGTCCGACTGTCGGTAGAAAGCCCGACTTTATTTTTTTGGTGCTTGGTGGGCTCCCAATACCCTCAGTTTTCCTCATTGGTCTTTGTTATTATATTTTACCCGTTCGAAGCAAATTCTTATTAATCTATGAGTTGAGAGTCGTGTCAAGTCTCGAGTGTGTCTCCATCATTTTAATTGTTTAATTAAATGACTTTTGCATGTGGATTATCTTTATTGTTGAGTGAAGCATGTTAGACTAGGATTTCATTCTAGCTTTTTCGTACTCAGCTTTTGCTGAATTTGTGCTTCATGTCTTTCGGTCATGGCATTCGCCTTAATGACCCTATGATGATTCATCATTGCACTTGCAATGTTGTGGAGTAGTTTTCAATAAGCAGGTTGGTATAGATAACTTGCGGGAGAAGTTATCTTGGGAATAGTGTCGAGTGACTATTTCATCTCTCGTATTTATAAACTCTATTTTGATTTATAGTCATGACTATCATTATTACTATAATATGGTTTTAAACCTTAGTTCATGGATTTTCTAAACTATTTAATGTTGGTTCGGGCCTTGATGGTTCCAAATTGTTTTATGACCATTAACTATTTAATATGTGTTTAAAGTTAGTTATTTCCGCTGCGTAATTCTGGTAAATAGCCTTAGCCGTTATCACGGTGGCGGTAATATCTTGGTAATTTTTTTATATTAGTCGGTAAAAGGTAATTATAAATATAAGGAATTATCAGGGTGTTACAAAGTGGTATTTGCAGAGCTCTAGTTTGAGAGCTGCTTTGCATTAATTAATAGTGCAAAGTGGTAAATCCTTAATCTACAATTTTAAAAACTACTTGATAGTAATTCATACTATTTGAGTAGGAT
Source organism: Spinacia oleracea (assembly GCF_020520425.1). Classification (NCBI taxonomy): domain Eukaryota; kingdom Viridiplantae; phylum Streptophyta; class Magnoliopsida; order Caryophyllales; family Amaranthaceae; genus Spinacia; species Spinacia oleracea. The sequence continues at coordinate 46,344,483 of NC_079488.1, forward strand.
TTGCGGACTTTATGATTTTCGAAAATTGTTTTCCGAAAGTCAAAATGTAATTTTTGAGTACTCAATATTTTGAAAAGCCAAATACCAAATATTTTAAGTTATTTGAAAACTTATTGATTTCTCAAATTTATTAAATTCGAACAAATTCGAATTAAATTTTTGAAAATCCCGAATTTCTTTTCTTTTCGGATTCTTTTTCCGAAATTTTCAAAAAAAAAGTTTATTTTTTTTGAATTATTTATTTAATTATTTATTTATTTTCAGAAAATAATCGAATTAATTAATTAAATTATTCGATTAATTATTTTAATTTTCGATTTTAATTTTAATAATTTCGCTTATATTTGAAGTTATTTATTTAATTTCGAAAATTATTCTTATTTCTAAGTGAGAAAGGGTAGATTAAGAAGGGTATATTTAGATTAAGTATGCATTTAATATGAGTATGCATGTGATTAAGTGCTAAGTGTTAAGTACTAATTGTATGCTTATTATTTAAGTTTGATCATGTTTTATGTTGCTTTATGTGATTAATTGCATCACGATTCATGATTAAGCATGTACTTGTGCATTGAAATTGTATGGCTCCATGAACTTACTTTGTTTTGGAACGTATTAGTAAGACTTTTAGTGGTGTACTTTCATGACTAAGATGTTGCTTTCAAAGTTCGCTAACCTAGGACACCTAGAGAAGCTAGATTGTGAGACCCCGTACATTTACGTACAGAAGATTGAGTTTGCCTGCAACTATTTTTCTACGGTCAAGAAACTGCATGAACTAAGGAAAAATGATGTCATGGACGAGATGGTTATTCACTGTTTTCCCCATAGGAACCCATATTAAGTCTGAAGCAACAATTCCATGATATGCACACTAATAGTGGCCTTCCTAATTACTTCAAGTATGGACTCCAGATGGTAGGTGGAGGTATAACATGGAGATTATGACCACTATTCTAGAGATGGCAGAGCAATGTTTTGAGGACGGTAAGATGGTGGAAAGTATCAACCACAGAGAGTTTAGTAGTGATACGGAAACCGTTATGAATGAGGATAGTGATGATGATATTGTTGAGATTGAAAACCCCAATCCTATCATTCCTGAACCCACTATTGAGATTTCTAGCGACACTGAAGTTGAGCCTGGTGTGAGGGGGTCGAAAAAGCACGAGGCTAATGCGTGACCTCGTCCCTCGTGGGTGTGACGCTTCTTTTTGTCAAATCAAGTGTAATTGGATTTCCTGTGAGTTTACACCCAATTGACTAGTAATATAGGAGTCGCCATTCAGTTTTTAACGACAATGAGAAAAACTGACAAAACCCGGTTATCGTGACATAAAGGGAGTGCAATTATGTTTGACCACGACGGCCGTAGGTTCCCTTGTGATCCCTGGTGGTGGGGATCGCTCAACGTACAACCGCAGGGTAGAGATTGAGGGTTCGGGGGACTGTAACTACCGAGAGGAGTACTGGCTCTTCGATAACTCCAGAGGCAGGATATCCTTACTAGCTCAGCATAAATAATTGAAGGGACATGCGTTAACTATTAAACTAATCTGAGTTGATTTTATCAATATGCAACATATAGTACTAGATCGAGCGCGATTATCTGATTTAGATTGTTTTAAGGGACCTAGCATGATAATCCAATTTCCCAAAAATATCATATTTATTAAGCATGATAGAACAATCAAATTTTAGTTAGTTTAACAGTTCATAAAAGGGCGAGGAAAGCAATTAAACCATGGAAAAGGGACACATTATGACGCACCCTTGAGAGGTGCGTCACGGTTCTCAGAAAACTAACCACTTTGACTTTGCTATTTCTCCCTTTTATTTAACGAATCTCAAATTATGGGACAGGATACGTTCTGTTCGATTTATGGATCGATTGCGACAGAACGCGTGATCAGTTTTGCAGCGTGAGGCTTAGGCTTAGGGGTTTGGAGTCAATACTCAGAATCATAATTGTGTGTTGTTCTTTTTTCACGTCGAACTTAGGGCCCTATTTATAGAAAAGAGTTCGTGGAAAGATAGAATTGTAGAACTCTAATCCACGAGGAATTAGGAAAAAACACGTACCAGGTATTTTCAGCGCCCAGGCCTGGGCGCCGAAGATTTCGGCGCCCAGAGCCAGGCGTTGAAAATAGAATCTGGGCTGTTTTTCTTAGTCAGATTCGGATTCCTAGAATCCGGAGTATTTGAGATTTAATTGAGTCTTTTAACACGTATTAACCTTGTGACGGGATGCGTCTGGGCCCGTTACGAACTCTAGGCTCGTTAGGATTTTAATTAATACGTAACTCTTATTTTCGAATCGTATTAGGATTAGGATTCTCTCGCAATTTCTATCTCATTTAGGATTTATGTTGGAGTGCAACACCTAATTCTGACAGGTTTCTATCTTTTATGACTTGCCACTTTTAACAACTACCCATTACGGCAGTTACTATTTTTAGCAGGTTTCCATAAATAGCAGGTTTCTATAAATAGCAGGTTTCAGGTGAAATGAAAAGGGGTGATCGAGATTCGTTATTTTATAGGAGATGCGTTGTCAAGTGGAGATTTACGCTTTCATCATCGAACCTTCCCTTTCGGGAATGGGGATAAAAGTAGGTGTCTACAGTTAGCCCCCACTTTGACTGAGTCTTGGAGTAAGACGATGGTCAAAGTATTAGACGGAGTGCGTCACACAAGTCATGGTGGCCTGTTTTTGCGAGGGTCTCACGAGCCCCCGAGTGATAACATTTGACTTAAGGGTCATCACTTGAAGTGTCGACATATCCCTCACGTGTCATTGGGATTTGTCAACGGATAGTATAGAATACTCCCTCACTTTGTCATTGGAAGTATCTAAAGAGGCGTAGGAACTCCCTCACTTTGTCATTGGGAGTAGCTACAGATATTTTCGAAATCAAAGTTATAAAGTGTAATTGGGCCTGGCCAAGCCCAATCACTAGGTAAAAATGTTTTTAAAGATTCTCATTTTCAGGGTTAGCTAAACGAGAAAACCCCCTTGTTTTTATGGGACGTAAAACGAAGGAAAATCCAGCACATCGTTCTTTTTTGGAAAAAACGGAAAACCAATCTTTTAAATTTTGGAAAAGGGAAACTACTCTCATCGCTTTTTTGGAAAAACGGAAAACCAAAAGCTACTCACATCGTTCTTTTTTGGAAAAAACGGAAAACCAAAAGCTACTCACGTCGTTTTTGGGAAAAACGGAAAACCAATCCTTTAATTTTTTGAAAAAGGGAAAGCTACTCACATCGCTTTTTTTTGGAAAACGGAAAACCAAAAGCTACTCACATCGTTTTTGGGAAAAACGGAAAACCAAAAAAAGTTATCGCTGCAGCGACTAAGGACCTGCGCGGTTAGTGACGCCGACCCCGCCGGCTAAAGATGGCGAGCCTGTAAACATATTTTTTTTTTGAAGATTCTTTTTCGAAAACTGAGGACCTGCGCAGTTAGTGACGCAGACCCCGCCCGCTGAGGGTGGGCGAGCCCTGTCCGCTGAGGGTGGACGTCCCTGAATTCGTTTTTTCGATTTGGGAACTCGCGTGGTTCGTGACACGATCTTGCCAACTGAAGATGGGCAAGTTCCTATTTCTTTTGTTCTTTGTGATTTCTTTTGAGAACTTCTTTTTATTCATTCTTGTAGGAGCGAATTCTTTCGAGGGATGCTCGGATTTAGTTGTAACCTGAATGTGGGTTGGCAACGTGCTTAGACGGACCATTGTCTTGTGGTCTTTTTCATGGTTTTGAGCTAGTCTTTATGGCTCAATTTTGCCACTACCTGGGTCCTTGATTAGGGGACTATGTATAAGTATCAACGGCGACCTTTGTCTCGAGGTCGTAATCCGGTTTTATTTTTTGAGACATCCAAACACGGGACTTCATACAGCGTAGTCTGGGAATATTGTTTTAACTTTTCATACTCTCTTTTGAAATATATATTTTCTTTCGAGCCCCCAAGAATTCGTGCTTGACGGTCATTTTTTGTCAAAGGGGTTCCTTGGGGATACGCAATTTGTGATGTCCTTGATCATGTTTGGGATTGTACTCGTAAGTGCGAGCGATCTTTGTAGTGGTGTGCTACTCTTGACAAAGTCGTGAGGTGCGACTTTCAGTAAGGAAATTGGCAATTTTCGAGTCGAATGGATGCGGCAGGGCCCACTAGAAGTTAGGGCCTTTTTTGAGCCTGGGTTCATTTTGGGCGCCCAGGCCTGGGCGTTGAAATAACTCACGCCCAGGTGGGGCGTTGAAAGTGTTGTTTGGGCTGGTCTTTTGATGACACAGTTGGCCTCTTGTTCATTCGTTTATTTCACTTGGAAGTTCTATGTATGCTCTTTTCTTTTGTTTTTTCTTTGTTTTTAGAACGTGATGATTTTCTTGAGAAGCCGTAGCCGATTGGTGGACTACGGTGCTTGTCGCTTTGGGGCGATTATTTTAAGAAACTGTTTCTCTTAAGGCGTACAGTTATTGCGATAGTTGGGCGAGTCTATATGGCCCGAGGAACATACCTTGAGCGTAAGACTTTGACCGCTCTTGTTGTTGTATATTTTTCCTTTTGAACGCGTTCGTGAATGTTCGATACTTAGAATGATGATATGTATGTGCGAACGAGCGTTCATAGAATGGCCGTTGTGTGCGGTCCATTAATCAGTTTGCTTGAATCATTTTTTTTTGAGCAATGACTGATTTTGAATAGTTTGCTTAGAAGCTTGATAGGGTTCAGGCCCATTCATGAAGTGGGCTCAAACATCGTACCCTTTCGATTGTTCAAACATTTGCTTCGAGATTTTTTTATTTTGCTCTGGTTGTTTCGTAGCTTGGAGCCCCCAAGTATGCATGTTGGGATGCTTCCTTTTGGCGTACGATTTTTGTAGGTTCTTTTGAGAAAGATGCCTTGGGGTTCCGCTCGTGTAGGTGCGAGCTATCCCTTCCATGGTAGGTGATGTTTTGCTACCTTTAATCCTTAATGTAGAAGTCGTGTGGCTTGCCTTTTGAATTTGGGCGATAAGTAATCTTTGCCTCTTTTACACATGCTCTTTGGTCGTGCTCGCATTAGTGCAATATGCCTTACTCTCCTTTTTTAGACTTGTACCGTGGGACGGTTTAACTTATGGTGCGACGTGTGGCCTAACAGGTGTCTTAGAACATTTCTCCAGGTGTTGGGGTATCATTATTATTTTTTGCATTGGAGTACTTCATTACGCCTCGTTCAGGTGCTCGAACAAGTGTAGCACCTTCTGCGTGGGTTTGCACGGCTTATTACTTCGTTCGATGCGAGGATTCATAGGTGTTTCTTTCTTATTTTTATATCTGGGCAAAACTTGGCTAGCAGAAGGATTCAGCGCCCAGGTTGGGGCGTTAAAGATATCGGCGCCCAGCTCTGGGCGTTGAAAATGATTTCTGGGTATATTTTGACAGTTCTTATCCTTGATTTTTCTTTCGCTTTTGCTTTGGAACGAGGTAGACTGTGTAACGGGCGCTTGTAGGGCGAGCGTTATGTGCAGTAGTTTGATCGGAGTTTTGGTGACTCGCGATTTTCAGTTACCCTTGTTAGTGGGGTGACTTTATATATTCTAAGTAGTGCTTAGAATTTGGGAGGGGTTGTAGCCATTCTAAGGCTCGTTTTATACGATTAAAGCTTATGATTGAGCCCCTATAACATATGTATAGCATTAGCGTCGAGACTTTGCGAGGAATTCGTCATTTCGAGCATTTTTAGAGTGTTTTTCTCAAGCCCCCAATTGTAGCTACGGGATTGGCTTGGTGCTATAATGCTTTGCATACGTCTTTATGCATTCATGGTGACATGGATCATGAATAGTTTGAACCAGACTCGTTTAGTGCGAGGTACGTTCGAGTAGTGACCTGCTACTTCTCTTGTAAATGTCGTATTATGCGACATCGCCATGGTCAAGGTAGTAACATGTGGAAGTGTGCCTTGACCAAAAGTTAGGTGCCTTTCTTTACCCATAATCATATTTAGAAATCTTTTTGACTCACTTGCAACATCGGGATAAACGCTTTCTTAGATTAAACCAACGGCTCTTTATTATGTTCGAAGAAGTCTTTGAAAATTATTTGGAAATTATTTAAAATCCGAATCCTACTGTGTACAGTCCGAGGTGTCCTAAGCAAGTTGACTTATAGAAGGGTTCGTACAGGATTACATGAATGAATCAAAATACTGTTACGATTTTTGGAATGCTGTCTAAGGATTTGCTGGAAGCCAGGGTGCAGGCGTCAAGATATACTTGTGCCCGTTTGGCATATGCTTTAGGCTTTTAAGGCCATCTTTTCCAGAATTGCGGGAATATAAACCGTTTTCAAATTGACTTAGATTTACTTGGTGTATGTCTGTACAAAAGGTCAAGGTATTCTTAGTTCTTTCCCTAGCTCTTTCATTTCAATTTTTTAGCCCCCAGTTGCTGTTATGTCTTCCCATTAATGATGTTTCAGATTTCGATTTTAGATGCCCGTGTCATATGTCTGAGTAGAGTGAGCCTTGGTTAAGTGCCAAGTCCTATTGACAATGTCTGATTTTTTATTAAAGGGGATTCGCGAGCATTTGAGTTACCATGAACGGGTGCCCTGAGCTCGAAGGAACGATGGGGCGACGCCGTAGAACAATCCTCTTTATTGCAAGCTTACTGCCTTTACTACTTGTTGGCGATTATGACTGTGTCTAGTGGTGAAAGAAGGTCTTTAAGCGAACGACTATGTCTAGTGGTTAAAGAAAGTCTTTAAGCGAACGACTATGTCTATTGGTGAAAGAAAGTCTTTAAGTGAGTTAGTTCGCTTTAGGGAGGGTCAAGTCGAGTACTTTAGAGGTCATGGACGCTTGTGCTAGCCCCCATTCAATTGAGGCAAAGCGATCTTTTTGAGTCTTGGCTAAGTGCCTAGGCGTGTGAATGCTCCTTCTGGCAAGGGTACGTGCCCTTATTATTTTTCGATGTGTGCTCATTTTGGCATCTTGATGACTTAGATTCTTCTTCGTGCTTTCAATTTTTCTTTCGACTTGGATTGCAAGTAATTAAATTTCAATAAGGGACTTCTATTTTTATTCTTGTTTTTCTATAGGATTTAATATTGGTTGGACCGAATCATGGATTGCCTACGTATCCGCCTTAAATAGATTTAATTTGGAATCAGGTCTTGCGTAGTTCTTAGCCTAGAAAATGGTTTCTTAGAATGCCGAATTCGATAAGTATGTTCTGAGGTGGAAACATTTTATTTGAAACGGTAGAATAAGTGAAGTCTATTATTATTTTAATTTGCTGCCTTGCGTAAGCCAAAAATTTGTTTTATATTTTTTTTGATTTGAGTACACGTATTTCTTTGGTGGTACGTATATCTGAATACATGTTGTACCCCTCCAAGTGTTCGTTATTTTTCCGTGCATGTGCGGATAAAATGACGAGCACACTGGATAAAGTTTGGCAGGCAGAGAGATTCAGCGCCCAGGCTGGGGCGCTAAAGATTTCGGCGCCCAGCTCTGGGCGCTGAAAATGATTTCTGGGCGGATCTTTTTTGGTGCGCTAAATGCTTCTTTTTCTTTTTAGACTAACTTTAGAGGCGCTTTGCAAAGTTCCTTTTTTTATTATTCACATTTTTTTTTTCTTAGGTTGAGCGTAGAATGTACTTTTCATTTGTCTTCTTTTTTATTCGTGACTCAAGACAGCTTCAAAGATGGGTTGAATGAGTTGGGATAAGTTGTATAGGTATTGGTCAAGCATGAGGATTATATCTGCTTGGACTCATAATTTGCAGCCTCAAGCTAGAGTCATGAGTTTACATCAACCAAGGCCGATGAGTTGCATGGGGACGGCTCAAGGGTATATCAACAGGATGTATCCACACAAGTTATATGGTCATTATGCCAATGGTGGTGTAAGAACAGGTTTGGGCTTTGGAAATAATGGGTATTACGCACGTGTCAATGGCCGTGCATGGTTTGCAGTTGACAACAAGTTCAAGAACAAGAGTCGAGGTAATGGTTTCTTGGGTTATGGCAATGAGAGCATGGATGGGTTAAACGAGCTGAACAGGGACCCCAGAGCGAAGGCGTCTAAGAGCATAAGGATTGGAAAGGGTAGACATCGTAGAATTTTATGATTTGGATTGGTTGACTCAATTCTTTTCCTTCGTTTACTTAGGTAGATTTCGCACTTTGGGAGGTACGAGCTAAGTATTTCATGGCTCTTTTCGCTCTCCCTTTTCTCTTTCTCTTTTTCCTTTTTGCTTGGGATTTCTCCCCAACATAAATCCTTCAATCAATTTTTTTGTTTGGGCTAAAAGGTAGATGGTTGTGGTCTTTGAGTCACGAGGCGAGAGTGAGTGAGCCTCGTTTGGTAGGCCTATAGTGGACCTTTAATTTTAGTGGGCCTAGGGTGGACCTTTAATTTTAGTAGGCCTAGGGTGGACCTTTTAAATTGTCTTACTTTGCAAGCGTATTTAGTCGTTTCTTAAAATGTGCAAATAGCGTAGATTCAAAATGTTATTTTTACCTTATTGAAAATTAACGAAAGAATTACATCGAAAATAATTTTTTTTTGCTTCTTTTCAGATTCCAGTTTTCGGGATTTAATTGGAAGTTGTGATTTAGACTCGAACTTTCATTAACTTTTCTGATTATAACGCGTGTATGAATACAAGGAGGTGGCCTAGACTCAAAATAATGACGTGGCGTAAGCCTATAATACTTGACCAAGCGACTCTCAGACTTAGGCTAATTGGACCATAACTTTCGTTGGTTGACACTTTAGATTTTAACCCTTGGGTGTTCATTTGTCATGCGCCATTTTGCTTAATGTTGGCAAGGTAGTTAATTGGGGAGATCGAATTTTTATTTTTGCAAGACTAGAATCATTAGTGCGGCTTTTCTCTTAGTGTGTATTGCTTTACCCCAATGGTAGCCTTATGGTATGCCGATTTGGGTATTTTCATGGTTGGTCATGTTGCATTCATGGAAAATCTTTTAGTCCGTACTTAGTAGTATTTCAAGGAGCGAGTGACTCGAGAGGACTATGATAGTCGTGACCCAATGTGATTATAAGCCTTGAGGCCATTAACTTTTGCTAATGGTATTGACACTTTAGGTTCACTTTTGGGGTTGTGCGACTATGGGGAATGATTTTCAGAATGTGACCGTTTCCATTTTGCAAATACTATAATATATTCTTTTTATTGGTGAGAGAGAGTATTGAGGCCGTGGATTCTTAGCAATGGATGACAATTACATATGGGTGCTTATTGATTTAAATGTTAGGAAGGGAGACTCAATATGGTTTAACCTTTTAACTTGCAGAACGACACCAAGTATTAGGACCGATTCTATGGATAAGACAACTAAGGCTTATGATTTAGACTGTACTTTGGCATAGCCTAGTCTAGACTCGGATTTATTTATTTTTTATTTGAACATTTATTTTTCTCTTGAAGACTTTATTCGAGCATTATATTTTTTGAATACTTCGCCCATGTGACATTCAAGGTCGTTTAATTTGCATGCTCGGTTTTGGTGCCAAGCATTGTCGCCGTAGGAGGCCTAACAACGACACAAAGAGTTATTTATTTTTATTTTTTAGTCGCTTTTAGAATCGAGTGCCTTTTCATACGCCCTTGCAGCAATTTTTTTTTTTACGAACAGTTTTTTTGCTACGTGTTTTCTTTTTCGCGGGCACTGAGGCTGCTGCGCCTGATCAGATGGCCAAGCAGCAACTTCAGCGCCCAGCATCGGGCGTGAGATATTCTGGCGCCCAGCCAGGGGCGTTGAAAATGCGTCCCTGGCTGGTTCTCGTTTTCTGTTTGCGTCTACTTTTGTTTATGCGACTTCGATTTTGCGTGCTTGCCTAATAACGTCCTTTACGCGTTGTGCAGCGTTTGTGGGATTCGTTACAGGCCATCCCGAGCGTCGCTTATTTTTGTGGCGATCGTTCGGGTTTGCGGAACACGTATTTCGGTATACTCTTTGGAAAATTGGTTTATGAAGGTTTGGGAAATTTTTAAGGTCGTTGGTTTTTCTAGGATAGTTTGTCACACACAATCATATATTTCACTACACATAACTAACATTCCATCATGAGGCAATAATAATATGTCATGTAGTTTATGATAGGCTTCTATGGGTAGTTATTTGCGCCTGGCTTGGTACCGCTTCTATCGTAGATCCAACACATGCCCCGGTCGAGGTAGTGTCTTCAGCAGACGAATTTCGCTCAAGAGGCCAACCCGCAAGTGCAAGCCAAGGGGGCATGCAGGCGAGAGGGACCTAATGGGCGAGCGATTGGGTTTGGGACGGGTGTACTACTAGCGAAAGTGCCGAGTGGACAACATTCGAAGCGTATGCACCCCCCGGTTGGCGATGGGTATCCTTAGTCCCAACTCCCGAAATGAAACACCAAGGGAGCCAAGATTCTTTATGCGGTTCTGCCCGTTCACATTAATATGCTGATTTTCAGGTCGTCCCAACTTGATGGGGAAATAAACGCGGGGTAGGATCGTTTCACCCTTCGGCTATTTTGATTACCTACAAGCACGAGTATTTCCTTCACTATCCCCAGTGGAGTCCCCACTGTGAGGGGGACGAAAAAGCACGAGGCTAATGCGTGACCTCGTCCCTCGTGGGTGTGACGCTTCTTTTTGTCAAATCAAGTGTAATTGGATTTCCTGTGAGTTTACACCCAATTGACTAGTAATATAGGAGTCGCCATTCAGTTTTTAACGACAATGATAAAAACTGACAAAACCCTGTTATCGTGACATAAAGGGAGTGCAATTATGTTTGACCACGACGGCCGTAGGTTCCCTTGTGATCCCTGGTGGTGGGGTGACAGGCTAAATCGCACTCCTATCAAAGATAAACCTAACGTTCACCAACTAAAAATATAGCAAGGGAAGCAGGGATCGTATCCACAGGGAAACAATGTTCTTTCTACTATTAATTAACTAATCTAGACTACTGGTAACAAAGAATTGGATTGGTTTGTATATTAAGCTAAGGCAAATAATCAAACTGGAATATAACAATATTAAGGGAATCTAGGGCAGCGGTTCACCACAAATGCAGACCGGGATTGGACAACGGACAATATCAATTAATTAACAATCATAACTAGGAAAACATGCATCTCTCGAATCTTATGAATTCCTTAGGATAGAACAACTAGCGGGCTCTCGCTACGTACTAGAAATAATTCCTATCTAATAGCCACAGACCAAAAACATCAGATTTATACCTCTCGGCGCATAATCTAAGGTTAATCAAACTCAAATCAAAATAGTCCGGCCGAACAGAATTGACGAGCAATGATAATAAGCTATAGAAATTATAATCAATCAATCAAATAATCAAGTCCACATATAATCCCAATCATGCATTCATGGATCCCCTAAACCCTAGAAATTAAACTACTCACTCATGATAACTAATAACAAAGCGATTAACATAATGGAAAACATGATCAAAGCAATAGAATAAATTAAAGTAAGAAGCAGTACCTAATTCTCGAACAATGGAAATTGAAAGCTTGTGTTTTTATATAAATCGAACTAAGTGTTTTAATTAATGTAGAGAGGTAATAAAACTTAGAAAAATAAACTAAGGGTTTAGTGCTGGAAAATAAAATCCTCCTCAAAAATAAAACAAGTTTGCTTATATAGTTTTGCCAAAATAAGGCCTAAAAACGGAATTAAAAACGCGAAAAACTGCTGGAGGTTGGCGTCGCCCGATCGGGCCAAAATCCGCCCGATCGGGCGGATTGCGAAATCTCCACAAAGCCTCCAGATTGACTGCCCGATCCGGATCGGGCGAGCTGCGCCCGATCGGGCGCGCGTTGATGAACTTGGCTTGCTTATAATTCCGCCCGATGGTTGCATTTCGCCCTCAGCTTCCAGGGCGATTTGCAATCTTCAATGTATCTCGCCCGTATCACCAAGTCTAACTCCCGGGGCTCAACCATAAGCATCTAAGGCTCCCGAAAGTCGACGATGGAGGTCCTGAACTTCTCGGACTCATATAGTGGCCTTGATCAACAATGAAACGGGTCTAAAACGACCAATTTCTCATAATCAAACCTGAAACTCAAGGCACACTCAATAACACACATTAGTACTAGAAACGGCTCCTAAGAGCACGTTTGATACATAAAAGTACTAAGGGACAGGGGTAAAAATTCTATATAAAACGCATATATCATGGGGATCGCTCAACGTACACCCGCAGGGTAGAGATTGAGGGTTCGGGGGACTGTAACTACCGAGAGGAGTACTCGCTCTTCGATAACTCCAGAGGCAGGATATCCTTACTAGCTCAGCATAAATAATTGAAGGGACATGCGTTAACTATTAAACTAATCTGAGTTGATTTTATCAATATGCAACATATAGTACTAGATCGAGTGCGATTATCTGATTTAGATTGTTTTAAGGGACCTAGCATGATAATCCAATTTCCCAAAAATATCATATTTATTAAGCGTGATAGAACAATCAAATTTTAGTTAGTTTAACAGTTCATAAAAGGGCGAGGAAAGCAATTAAACCATGGAAAAGGGACACATTATGACGCACCCTTGAGAGGTGCGTCACGGTTCTCAGAAAACTAACCACTTTGACTTTGTTATTTCTCCTTTTATTTAACGAATCTCAAATTATGGGACAGGATACGTTCTGTTCGATTTATGGATCGATTGCGACAGAACGCGTGAACAGTTTTGCAGCGTGAGGCTTAGGCTTAGGGGTTTGGAGTCAATACTCAGAATCATAATTGTGTGTTGTTCTTTTTTCACGTCGAACTTAGGGCCCTATTTATAGAAAAGAGTTCGTGGAAAGATAGAATTGTAGAACTCTAATCCACGAGGAATTAGGAAAAAACACGTACCAGGTATTTTCAGCGCCCAGGCCTGGGCGCCGAAGATTTCGGCGCCTAGAGCCAGGCGTTGAAAATAGGATCTGGGCTGTTTTTCTTAGTCAGATTCGGATTCCTAGAATCTGGAGTATTTGAGATTTAATTGAGTCTTTTAATGTGTATTAACCTTGTGACGGGATGCGTCTGCGCCCGTTACGAACTCTAGGCTCGTTAGGATTTTAATTAATACGTAACTCTTATTTTCGAATCGTATTAGGAATAGGATTCTCTCGCAATTTCTATCTCATTTAGGATTTATGTTGGAGTGCAACACCTAATTCTGACAGGTTTCTAACTTTTATGACTTGCCACTTTTAACAACTACCCATTACGGAAGTTACTATTTTTAGCAGGTTTCCATAAATAGCAGGTTTCTATAAATAGCAGGTTTCAGGTGAAATGAAAAGGGGTGATCGAGATTCGTTATTTTATAGGAGATGCGTTGTCAAGTGGAGATTTACGCTTTCATCATCGAACCTTCCCTTTCGGGAATGGGGACAAAAGTAGGTGTCTACACCTGGAACATATGATGAAGTGAACAGTGAGCTACAACAGAATAATGAGGATATGGAGTATGATTCTGATCCGAAAGAAGACTTTGACGATCCTAATGATCAAGACTTCACTCCAGAGTACTACAATGAAAGGAATGATCGTCAAGATGACTCTAGCATTTAAAATTTTCTAATGTAATAGCTAATACTTATTTTAGTGGAGTAATAAAGTAGCAAGCTACTATTTATGGTTTTAGAAATTCGTTTTGTGGTTTCTCGAATAAAGTACTATCCAAATGATGTATTATTCTCTCATTGAAGCAATAAAAGTTTAGAATTCTTTTTATTACCTCTAACTCTAAGTTTTAAGTTTTCTTTGAGCGATTATCTCAAAGGAATTTCATGTATTTCTTCAATGAAATCGTACTTGCAAGGTGGTTCAATTCTTCACCACTTAAACTTTGTGACGCGAATTAAGAGAAAATTGGCCCAAGAATAGGCGCCAATCTTGCCTTAAGGGTCCGAAATTTTGGTGCATAATTTGTGCTATTGTGTGACTTGTTAGTGCAATGCTTTAGTAAGGTAGTGTCCAACCCAGTTGTTGAAGTTAGCCTTTTTTATTATTCAGGAGAAGGGACATGACTACCCAAGGGATTGCCGATGTGGTTAGGCAACTAGCTGAAGTAGTGAAGAACTTAGCACAGAATAGAAATACTCAAGGACTTGATCCAGCCGGTGAAATGTTTAAGGTGGCCCAGAGTAAGCCTCCTTTGTACCAAGGGGAAGTAGACCCAACTGTACTTGAGAACTGGATAAGAGAGTTCGATAAGCTTATACTAGTTGTGAATTACCCATAAGACCTTAGGGTTAATAGTGATGTGTATTACCTTAGGGGAGAAGCTAATTTGTGGTGGCAAAGGTGTGAGAATTCTTTAAGAGCTACACCTGGATTTGGATGAGAATTATTCAAAGTTGCCTTGAGAAACAAGTTTTATCCACCGTATTTGAAAAAGCAGAAAGCCCAAGAGTTCATCGAGCTAAGGATGGAAGGGATGTATGTAACTGAAAACTATTCCAAGTTCATAGAGCTATCTAGGTTTTCACCTTAAGTGGTGCAACGGATCGAGGAGCTTAGAGCTCAGAGATTTGAGAGTGATTAACTATGTATTTGCAAATGATGCTTGCTGGAGAGACCTTTACCTCTCTTGACACCCTGTACGGGAAAGCTGCCCATCTGTATGGTCCGCAGCAAAGGAGAAATGGAGTTGGTGAAAAGAGGAAGGATGTTGGTAACCAAAATCAAGGTGGTGGCCAAAAAAATCAGGGAAACTTTAAGAAGAACAAAGGGAATAATCACTTCCAGATTAAGGGAAATCATGGTGGAAACAGAAACAATTTCCACAACAACAATGGGAATAAGAACCAATCTGCAGGGAATGGAACGAGAGTCTATGAGTGTAGACGTTGCCATAATAATCACCCAGGACAGGACTGTAATGGAAACCCAGTTGTTTGTAGGTTCTGTGAGAAACTAGGCCATAGAGAATTTGAGTGTTGGGCCAAGAATGGGAAACCCATCCAAGGCAACCGCTAGAACAACAACCGGAATAACCAGAACCGGAATGGAGGAAATAATATGAAGGAAATAATGCCCTTGGTCCAAGTATGAATTCAATGCTAAGTCTAATAAATGCGGTTCAGTATTAATTAATTATACAAGTTAATAATTCAGTGAGATCAAGTGAACTGTATGCCTAGCTAGAGGCCGCTTCAGTTCAAGTGGAATTAATAATATTAATCCACAACTTACTCTTGACTGAACCCGTAGGGTCACACAAATAGTACGTGAACGGATCAAGTATTTAACTAAATTAAATACTCAATTTATGGATATTCGGAATAGACGGATCTCGGTTCCAGTGGGAGCTGAAATCATCAAAAGGCAAATTATGAATACACCGGAAACGATGATATTGCCGGAAACGGAAATATGGATCGTATCGGAAATATAAATATTATCCAAGTCGTAGATGTTGCCGGAAACGAAAACATGGTACGTATCGGAAAATATTATCGAAAATGGAAATATTACCGGAATCGGAAATATTGCCGGAAACGGAAATATTGTCGGAATCGGAAATATTATCGGAATCGGAAATAAATTCCGGAATCGGAAATATTAAATATTTGTTCGAAACGGAAATTAATTCCGGAATAGGAAATATTAAATATTGTTCGAATCGGAAATGAATTCCGGAATCGGAAAATTAATCGGAAGCGCGACATACGAAATAAACATCGGACGAGCTTGCTAGACGCAAGGCCCAGCACGAAGCTAGGCCCGCGCCTAGTGAAGCCCGCGCAAGCGCAGCAGGCGAGCTAGCTGCCCGCCAAGCATGCAAGGCCCAGCAAAGCAAGCAAGCAAGGCCAGGCCCAGCAAGCGGCAAGGCCAACAGGCTGGCGCGCCCTTCGTGGGCCGCGTACCAGCTGCTGGGCCGAGCCAACCCAGCGCGCGCGCGGGCTGGCCCCTTGCGGGCTGTTCGTGCGTGCCGTTGTGTTCGTGCGTGTTTCGAATCCTTAGGTGTTTAGGATTTATCCGATTAGAATATTTTCCTGAAACTACTAGAATTAGTTGTTATGCAAAACACTAAAAATAATAGATTTAATTTGAATCTAATTCTAATAGAATTAGATAAGTTGAATCCTAGTAGGTTTCTAGTTCCGATAATCCTACCCTATAAATAGGTGATGGCAATCACAATTTATAATACATCAATTCAAGTATTCATATAGTTTAAGTTAAAAACTAAAGGTTAATAATTTGCCAAATAATTATAAACGAATAACATAATACCTTAGGCTAAATTCTAGTTAATTGAATATAAGGCGGATCCGAACGTGCTGTGGACTATCTACGGAGGGACTACACTTGGAGTCCTAAACTTGTTCTTGTTCGGTCCGGGAGAAGCTATGGAAGGCACGCTTCGAATGTATGCATCCTAAATTATGCTAATTGTTATGTGGCAATTAATTTTGATTCCTGGCTTTATGGTTTTTCCGCATGAAATATATGTTTTATATTTTTCATAACCTAACAGTGGTATCACGAGCCTTTAATTAATTCCATAATCAATTATAGTTAACAAGGTTAAATTTTATAAATTTGCAATGAATTAAAGGGTGATTAATTTCGATTTTTGTAATTAATTGCAAATTCGTGCGATTATTTAATTATATGTCCGCAGGATTTTCGGCAGTTTAGTCAATAATGGTCGGAATTGTATAATTTTATAGTGAATTTCGCATGTAAACGGCGTTTTAAAATTTTGACTAAAATCAAATATTTGATATGGAACCCATAATTCCCAAATTCGAAGCCTAACTATGACTTCTCGGAGGTTTTAGTTTTTCGAACGCAAAATTTATAATTTTTTGGATGTTAAATTAAATATTTGCTATTCTTGTTTGTAAATATTGAATTTATGATTGACCTACTGTATATGTTTAACAATTTTAATGCCTAAGCTTGTTAATTATACAACCTAATTTGTAATTGTAATTAATTTGTTGAAATTCGAATAATTTAGAATTTGATTTGATTTTCATAATTAATTAGCAATTTAATTAGGATCCTATGATTAAAAACCACCATAAAATTTGTTAAAATTAAAAATTTTTAAAATTTTATGACCTAGATTTGAATCCATATAATTGGAAATTAATTTGAATAATAAATTTTCGATTTTTCGCCCATAATTTAAGAAATTAATATGATTTATTAATCCTTATATAAATTTAATTATAAAAGTTTTGATTTTTATAAAATCCGTTCACGAATCTTGCACGCACGAAGCAATGGATGCTTAGTGTTACCCTTAAGGGGTGTTGTATAGTGCGGGCATGCAGCGAGCACGGGGTGTGGCACGTGCGCGCAAGGCAGCAGCCCTGCCTAGCGCTACGTGTTGCGAGCAGTGGGCGGGGTGGGCGAGAAGGCAAGGCAACGAGCACAAAGCATCGTGCGCGCGGGCAGCGATGGCTGGCTCGTCCAGCTACGTTGCCCAGCAGCGTGCCTCGGCAGTAGGCGAGTGGGCTGCGCGCAAGCGTGGCTTGCTGGGCTTGCTGCGTTTGCGCGTGGTCGCTCGACCTTTGCGGTACGATCAGTCGAGTGGCAGCCCATTGGGCGTGGCCACTAGTAGGACTCGACGAGGCATGGGCGCGAGCTCATGGCCTTGTCTTGGCCCGATTGGTTCGTTTTAATTTTGATTTTGATTTTCGATTGGAAAACGATTTTAATTAAATTTAAAATTCGTAATTTAATTTTTTTTCTCGGAATTTAATTTTGAATAATTTAATTATTATAAATTTTATTTATACTAATTATTTTACTAAATTTGAAACCTTGATTAAATTTAAATTAATTATTTTATTCAACGAATACAATTTATGAGCTTTAAATTTTAATTAATTTTGTAAGTTTCCTGTTAGACTAGGAAATACAATTTTATGTTTAAAATTAGTAAAGCATGTAAATTTCTTGGTTTTAGTGAGAGCGTTTTAGTCATAAATTCTTGATTAGGTCTACATTCCTTTAAGGTTAAAACAACTCGATTATAATTAATAAGGATTGAATAATTTGTAGATTATTGGAAGTCTTGATTAATTGCTGCAAATATTTATGTGATGCATAATATGTTCTACTAACCAGTTATGTGGGCCATTCATTGATAAATGAATGGGTGAATGGTATATTGTAAATGTACTGTTTTGCAGGTTATGGAAAGTGACTAGTATGCCCAAATAGGATAGAAAATATGGTCTGCGTACCATTAATTTGAATGTAAAATTGGTCTAAATTACCAAAGTTTTATTGCTTTAAATACATAGTTGTAATTAGTTTCAATTTTAGCATATCCTATTTGAAGAAAATGGCGCCTCCCGTGGTGAAATTCAAGACGGAGTTTCCAATCCATTTTCAAGACGGAGTTTCAAGTTGAAGCTTCAAGATGAAGTCGGGCCATACTAGATCACATTTATATCTTATGCATGCTTTAAGTTATTTATTGCTTTAAATATGTCTTAATTATGCATGAGATTGTGGCTTGATTATGTTGCATGTTTAAGGATTTTAGTTCACTTAAAATCTAACCAACATAGTAAGAGCCTTAAGTTGCAAACTTTAAAAATTGAGTTAAAAGGTGCCATGCCAAAATAACACTTACTTGGATAACCTTTACATCAATCTTAGTAATAGTTTTCCGCCATAGCGAGGTGTTACTTATTGATCCTAACGGGGTAAGGTACACAAATAATTGTGAGTACATGTTAGTTTTGGTAAAACTCAACGATATAGGTAAGGAGTCCTTTTATGTCGTGGAAAACGGGATAGGTTTAATTAATAAGTTCTTAGACGTACCTATCAACCAAGAGTAGTTTCTAGACTATTAGAAAAGGATTTGCTTACCTAAAATATTTTAGAATTTAGTCTAAATACATAATGTGCTTAATTCTTCAATAATTTTAGGGTCTTGGAATCATTTTATTCACACCTGCCGGAACAATAAATTCGAATAAAATGCCAATAACTTGTTTAAATTTCATAATTGCTTTAATTCTTAAGTTATTACTCATGATAAATGTTTAGACTTTGCATGCTTCAATGTATGTTTTAATTATTGTTTATAATTAAATGTCTTGCGCTGCAGTAAATCCTTTTAGAAGGGTAACAGTAAATTTCCTCGATTGGTAGTGAATCCAAGAACGATTCACGGAAGTGAGAGAAAATGAGCAATTTAAATGTACGTTTCTTATATTGACTTTTATGGTTGTTTTCGAGTATCAAAGTCGAATGGAAAACCAATTGGTGCTTGTGAATTCAAAATACAATGTAGTTTTGGGATCATAAAGCATTGAGTTTAAACGCTCAGCTTTACCAATGGTTAACAACCTAATATCTTTGTCCATTTCATTCTCGAATGAGTCTAGTCCCTAGACATTCGAATAGATCGATTCTTAGAGAACTTTAGAAGCTTCTAGTAAGATCATCTAGTTGAAACAGAATATTCAACATAAATAAAATGGTAAGAACCTTGTTGGAGTGACATGTCTAACAAAGTATAAAAGTCAACACTAGAGTAGTCAATTCTTAAGACCATAAGAAATGGTAGAAGAAATAGGAAAACAAGGAACAAATGAAAGGAATTTACAACTCCGTTTCTACCTATAAGTTTATGTTTAAAGAGAAGTAACCTAGCAATCAAACTTCCTTGGTATCATATACCGCTTGAGGTTCTTACTTCGGTAATAACTCAAACAATGGAAGCTAGGCTACACTAATGATCTACAATTTGGAAATGAAGCATGGCAATGCTACATTAGTTGTAGGGTCATCTAGTTTGTTTTAAGTCCTTTCAAGGCAGGAACTTAATGGCTATCACTACTAGAAAAACGACGTTTAACGACGAACAATTTCGTCGTTAAAAGCCTTAATTTTCGTCGTTAAAACCTTTAACGACGGCCATGATGTTCGTTGTAACAAGTTCCGTCGTTATTGGCTTTAACGACGATGTTCGTCGTTAATAATTAATGTTTCTTAACGACGAATTACCGTTACGTCGTTAAGTATTAACGACGGATTATTGGTTCGTCGTTAACAATTAACGACGGATTATTTTTTCGTAGTTAACTTTTAACGATGAAATCATAATTCGTCGTTAATAATTAACGACAAAGTTAAAACTTCATCGTTAAAAGTTAACGACGAAACAATAATCCGTCTTTAATTGTTAACGACGAACCGATAATCCGTCGTTAAATGCTTATTCACTATGATCAATTAAGCAATAACGACCAACATATCCCTTGTAAAATGTCCTTTCCAACGGGCCAAAAATTTGAATTTTTGGCAATAACGACCAACTATTCTGTCGTTAATATTGCAATCATAATAATATTATTTGCGCTTTTCAAAGCACCTACATTTTCCATGTCCAACAATATAGATAACTATAAATCAATTAAAAAAATTAAAATTTCATTACTCAAAATATTTTTGACAATAGAATTTCAAGTTATGTTAAATGAAAAATCACATCCCCTTGTCTTTAAATTCTAATAAGGATAAGTAATTCTTGTTCAATCTAAAAGAACAAAATAAAAATCTAACTAGTTGAAGTATTCTGTCTTGAAGTGCCATATTTTGAAAAGCGTTGTAAGAACACTTCTTTAAATGCATTAAGCTCTTCTTCAACTGAACTCATGCGACTCTTAAGTGCATTGTATTCTTCCTGTACCGTATCCACGCGATTGGTAAGAACATGATTTTGTTTGTTTGCCTCATTCAACTTAGATTGAAGTTTCGCCCTACTAGGTTGTGGTCCTGATAATTCTTTAAGTGTTATTCCTCCTCCAAAACCCAAAACCCAATCACGAGACTTCGACTTAAACACCTTTTGTGCTACCTATATAAAGAAGCAAAAAAGTTAAATATCATGGCATGGAAAAGTAAAAATAAAACCGAAAAACATATAAATGATGAAAAAGTACCTGTACATGGGAAAGTATTGGTTCTTCTTCCATTATTTTCTGAATTTCCTCCTACAACATATGTAACCATCTCAATTAGTATCATACACGGGTGGCTCTTATTAAAGGAATATTGTCAAAGTTCTAATCTACTAGTTACATTTCAAGATCCAACAAAATTCTTTTAGTTTAGTTCATTACTTTTGATGAGTCTGAGTGACAAAATTTTAGGATCATTATTTACCAACCTGTTCTTATAAGTTGTCTCGTTGTATAACAAAACAAAAATTTACCTTGCTACACCACTGAATATATGATTCTGATCCGTCTAATTTTCTCGCTAAGTTTGTGCTTTGACATTTGTGGAATAAACTCAGTGTCGTTCTCCTAAATATTTTGTTATTATTCATCTCTGCAGATTTGCTCTCTTAGGGTCCGTGAAAGTCACAGGTCATTATCATTTGTAACAACGACAAAGTGTTGTGGTCTTCATGGCATCAATTCAATCTTAGGAGATAGGATATCCAGCATCAACAACAATGGGACACTTGAACCTGCAACAGCTTTCCTGGAGCGGTTGTCTGCACAGACACAGAAGTTAAAAGAACACTTGAATGGGAATTCTCATTTTTTTCAAGATGTTGATCTAGACTTTAACCTTGAAAATCTCGAGTCTGGTATTGAGGCTGCTCTAACAGCCTTGAGGAAGAAGGAGGAGGATCTACAAGAAGCAGAAAGAATGGTGATGTTGGAACATGCTGAATTGAATCAAGCAAAGGAGGAATTAGAGCGTCGAGAGAAGGAAATTGCAGCAGCTTCTTCCAAGCAGGAGAAATTGGAGGAGGAGTTAAGACAGGCTAATATGAAGTTGATTTCACAGGAAAGACATGTAAAAGATATGAAATTTCTATTGAAGGAAAGAGAACAGGAGATTGCTGCATCACAGTCCGTATTGCTGCCCAACTAGAAATAGAAAGTCAAAGAGGAAAGCTCAGAGTTGCAGAGGTTCTGAATAAGGAATTTGAGCTTGATCTATCATTGAAGAGGGGTCTATTGATGAATCTACTGGGGGAATTGGATGAGGAGAATTATTCTTTGCAAAAAGTAACCAGTGAAGTGTTTACTCTTCGAGAGGAGCTGAATTTGAAGAACAGTGAATTTGAAGAAAACAACAATGTTCTGGAAGTGAAGGAAAAAGAATTGGTAGAGGCTAAACTTGAAATTCAGCACTTAATATCTGAACAGAAGTCTCTATTAGACATATTAAGCAATAACTGATATGTTGCAGTTGGGATGATTAGACCTATTAAGGTTTCTTTATTGCAAAGTCGCATAACAGCAGCCAATACTGGGAAATAGATGAGCAGATAATAGGTTTAATCCTGCTTTTACTAACTTCTGCTCAATTGTTTTTGTTGTGTAAATACATGTTGTAAGCTGAATGTAATTCCACTATTTAGATAAGGGGATTAGTGGTAGTGAGCTATGTACATGGTCAAGAACAAGAACTGGATTTATTCTTTCAGGTCAATGCAACTCTAGCGCCCGACTAATTTCATTTTGCTCATGTATTCATATCTGTAAGCTAACTGTTACTGAACTTTAGGTAAAAAAATCAACTCGTTTACCGGTTTCGTATAACATGAATGATGAGAAAGATAATAAAAAACTAAATGAAACTTTGAATACCAACCAGAAAGAAAGAAGGCAGCATTGTTAGATAACTACTCATTCCATTTAGCAGTATGCAAAGCTTGGAAATCAATAATCACATTATATCTAACTATTAGCAGTTTGCAAAGTTTATTCTAATGAAAACGTAGTTTATTTCACCATAAAGCTAACATAGGTGAGAAAAGACATACGTACTTTTGTGTCGCTTCTGCATTTGGGAGGTTAGTGCCTTTCTTGCGAGTTGCGTGGAATACATCTACCAAAGTTGGTTTTTTCCCCTTATTCGCTCCCTTCCATAAAACAACAAAGCACCAATAGTCAAATATACTTTATCCACATATATCTCAAAAAACACAAAATAATACTTTAATCATCTTTCTCACCAATTCATCCCAAATGACTTGTCTAGTAGGCTTGCTCCCTGTTCTGACGCATTAGCTCTTTTGTATAACTGCGCCTATTTTCAGAGTTCCTTGCACTCCTTTCCTGTAATTTATTTAAATATTATCATCATTGC
Source organism: Spinacia oleracea (assembly GCF_020520425.1). NCBI lineage: Eukaryota > Viridiplantae > Streptophyta > Magnoliopsida > Caryophyllales > Amaranthaceae > Spinacia > Spinacia oleracea. Next base: position 46,367,606 of record NC_079488.1, read on the forward strand.
ATATATAAGAAAAAAATCATATCATGTAGTTAAGTTAATTTACCTTAACTTTTCGTCAGAATAAACCTCCTTTATAAGCCACTTCCAATCCTTATCGCCAAGTCCACTAGGTGGCTCACCTTTGTATGCAGCTTCTAAGTTGATTCCCTTTTTAGTGACATTATTCCTTAACAAGTCTGACCTCTAGTTTGTCCATAACTCTCTCATATGGCCAAGGACATGTTGGTTGTAAATGTCCATGCTTTCATTAGTGAAGACATCCTAATGTAAAAGAAGTTTCATCATCATCATCATCGGAAAAAAACAAAAGAACAAGAAATTTGTGCAATCTGTATCCAAATCTGCAAAACCTCTAAAACCTAAATCAGTTTAGCAAAAATAAGTTCAGTTCAGTATAAAGTATAAACCATTTGAAATAACAATCTCTGATAACTGTTAAGTCACTGCACTCAGCTCATCACAGGCAGCTTCCACATAAACTTAGTCAGTTAGCTTATTCCACATCACCAGAGTAATAGGTCGAGTATACAGAAGTAGGTTGTTAGCTTGGTATAATGTGATTTGCGTAGAAGCTAATTAGGAAGAAGATTAATATTTGTCTACATTTGCATTGGGTCCAGAATTGGACTTCCAAATTCAAACCCACATGACTTTTGGCTTGAATAAACATTCTAATTTAAAGCTCTGAGCTAATATTGTTTCTACACAGACAACACACACCTCTCTCAATTCTCTAATGTACCAAAGTGTCAATCTTCCCGTCAGACAATCATTGCACTTTTCTATTTACTCATCCCCCCCCCCCTATATCATAGCCTCACCCTAGCAGCGTTACTCCCGACAAACAGGTAGCCTAGGGTACTACTGGGCACACGTGGGGAGTGCAAGAATAAACAACGAGAACATAGACATGCAAGGGGAAAGGTGAGGTACTAGCTATTCAAGTAAAACTTCAGATCAACTTTGTTATTAGCATTTTTGTTATTTATGGGTACATAAGGCACAAAACAACAGATAATCAGTTTAAACACATTTGAAAAAAATACTATTGTAGAAGTACCAGGCTTCACTATATTGAAAATTAGTACAAGTGTAGCCTCTTTACATATGTTATTTAGCTGAGGAAGTGAGACAGCACGCTGCCCGAGAAAGCTTAGGGGAATATTCGAGAGAAAGAACTGCTAGTTGGGTGGAGGTAGAGAGGAGAGGGAGTTTGGTGACTTTGATGGCATGGAGTAAAGATCAGAATGAAAAAGGAGGTCTTACTTATTAAAGACAAGAACCTTAACGCCATTAACTCAGATAGGTGAAAAAACAGAACAGAAAGAGAGAAGAGAGAACTAGTTAAAAAACAAGAACCTTAACGCCATTAACTCAGATAGGTGAAAAAACATAACAGAGATAGAGAAGAGAGAACTAGTGGACAAGATGCCCTCAAAACAATACATAAAGTCGTACTATGAAAAATATTTCTTACGATAATGATCCCTATGCTAAAAAGAAGAATTGGAAAAAGAAGTTAAATAACTCTAACACCTTATGACAACTGGTTAAGCATTGCGATTGTGAAGTTAGGGTTTAGACGTATTTTAGATTTACCTAATTGCTAGAATTAGGGTTTCGTATTTAAGGTTCATTCATACTACTCTGTTTTGGGGATTCAGGTTGCTTACAATTTAATTGAATCGTGTTAAATCATCCTACCATCCTACACTTACATATCTAAACAAATGCAATTTTAGCATTCCACCTAAACCGGAGACTTAGGGTTCTTACCGAAATGGAAATGTTAGCTAAAATCTGTTAAGTAGTGCTACTCAAAGTTTCTGAGTTTTTAGGTTAGTTTTTTGGGAAAAATAAAACAAAAAGAAAAGGTAGTTGTTTCCCCAAGTGCATATCTACTACGGAGTAGGTAGTTTATGTCAAAAAAAATCCAACATATCATGACTAGTTCACCAGTCGCAAAGGCTTTTGAACCTGCTTTAAATACAAGAAAATTCTTTGTACCATATCTTTTTGTCCACCAAAAAAAAGCACAAAGCAACGCCGAAGTCATAGAGTAAGATCTAGAAAACTACAAGTCATATCTAGTAACAAATGTCCTTCAACAAGTACTGTAACTGAAAAATTATAAAATTTATTCAAATGTTTAGAAACTTTGATAGGCTAACTGTAACTAAATGAAATTTTGGTATCTTAGGTCTATGAATGGATGAGTAAAGGAATAGAGAGGTTCAGAATAACCAGCAGTGACACAACTATCCAACTAGACCTAATTGCCAAAGTTCATGGAGTTTCGAGTGCGGAAGATTATTTTGTGAGGTTACCTGACACACTTAAAGACAACCGAATATTTACCTGACCAAGTTGAGAAGATGGTTTCTGAAATGAAGCAGAAAAGAATCCGGCTTGATTTATACTCCTACAAACCAGAATGGCCAAGTTCAAACAGTTGCAAATTTAGTTTGAAGCAGCAGTAAATTAAATCTTCACTTATATGCACAAAAAGATAGAGTAAATACAACCCTGTGGCTTATTGCCACCAGATACAACATTGGATAATTATATAACCATGTGATGCAAAATGAAGTTGGTTAATTTGTGCATTGCCGCCTAACAATTCTTTTTTTTTTTTTTTGCTAAGTAAGTAAGGAATATATTAGCTCAAAACAAGATACAACTTAAGCTAACTCTAGCAAAACAAACCAACTAGGTTGGACCATTTTGGACTAGAGCAAGCAGACACCAAACCCACTAATTACAAAGTAAAAAACCATTGACTATCCCTTCTACTTACAGACTTTGGCATAACCATATGAATTCTACTTCTAACAATTTGCTTCAGCCTAGACACAGAATGTTGCACAGTTGGAACAACTCCATTCCAAAAACTATCATTTCTACTCTTCCAGATGATGTAAACAGAAGCTGCCAGCAAATATCACCTGTTTTCTGAATTTTGAGTGCTTACTGCACCCTATCTTCTTGATAATCTGTTGCAAGTTACAAACAGGTAGCTGAATGCCCAACCAAATCTTCAACTCAGCCAGACATCTACTACTAAAAGGACATGAGAAAAATAAATTATCATGATTCTCAATCCCTTTCCCATACAGCAAGCAATCAGAAGAAGAACTGACCCCAATACTAGCCAATCTAGCTGTAGTTTGCAACCTCTGTTGAACAGCAAGCCAACAAATAAATCTGTGTTTTGGAGTACTCAAACGATTCCACACCATTTTATCCCAGTGTACTTTTGGTTTACTACCAACCAATTTGTCATAAACTTGCTTGACAGAATACTGTTGCATTGAACACAATTCAGCATAGGAGAAATGCAGCTTCAACTTCTCTTTAGTGGCACAAACCTTCTTCCAGTACCAGCTAGCGGAACCACTAGGCTGGTAGTCCCACCAAACCCCATCTTTTAAATACACAGATGTCACCCATTTTGTCCAGACATTGAACTGATTAGTAGCAAGGGACCACACATACTTCCCTATGTTTGCCACATTCCACAGAAACACATTCCTGAACCCCAAACCACCCACACTTTTATCCATACAAGTACTATCCCAGCCTACATTACTAGGTTTCTGACTGAATGGTTTCCCACTCCAAAGAAAGGATCTACAAATCTTAGTAATTTCCTGCAGCACACACTTAGGGAGGATGTAAATCTGAGCCCAATACATATGAAGACTCATAAGAACAGAATTGATCAACTGAACCCTTGCAGTGTAGGAGAGATTTCTTGAACTCCAGATTCTTATTCTAGCTGTCATTTTTTCAACTAACACCCCACACTGTGCAGCTGAAATTCTCTTTGAGCTAATAGGAACACCCAGGTATTGAAATGGAAGACTGCTTCTGCTGAAACCAGACACCTCTAGAACTCTTTTCACAACATTCTCAGGCATACCATAGCAATAACCAGATGTCTCAACGAGCAAACTAGACGCCAAATTTTCCATTTATAAGCTTTTAGTAGTGTATCAATCCAATAAACCAAAAAAAAAAAAAACAGATTGTAACTGGCCCCAAAGACGATTCAAACAAAAGGGCTACTTTAACATAAATCGTTGAGGCACAGTGCTGCTACAATTGTACATGTTTTCCCTAACACTAACTAGGATTACATAATACTTATGTGCTTTATCCTGATGTCAAGAACGAAAAAGAAGGCATAAATTTACCTGAAAATGCACAATTGTGGACTTGATAAGTCTTGTTTTGAACTGAAAATCATAGAAGGTTTGGCCTTTCTCAACTTGCTTGCACTCCTGTTTCAACATATTACACAATTACAAACATGAATCAGAATAACCAAAAAGCCAAAACCGGGGCTATTCGGTATCATTGTCATCTTCAGTTGTAGTTTCGAGATTTTAAAACTAGTATGAAACAAATAGTATAATCATCTTAAAATCAAATATACTCAGGTTTTGTTCTTTTCACCTAATTTAGCTTAACTTCAAAAACTCTTACTGCTTTTTACTAATTCAAACTAATTGAGCTTAATTTTTACAGATGAATTAATTTATTGATTCCATGTTGTATTGGTCCTGTCCATTAGCTAATTTGTTTCTACTGACTAAAACTCAATTTTACTTGTTAAGGGTGTGTTTTACGAAGTATTCAACTAATTTTTGCTTATCTGAACTTAAATAAACTTAATTTAGTTGTAAATTGAACATGAGAGCACTTATTTTAGTTCAATTCAAGAACATGGCAAAGAAATAACCTAGGTCTTATCATGCTTACACAGAAAATTACCCTAATCAATGACATAACTACAAACCTATAATCATAGTAGGAGTATTATTTACAGAATTACAGTAGTCATTTATAAAGTCAATAATCAAAGACTGACCTTTGCCAAGTCAATAATCATAACTACAAGCCTCTTTTTCCAACCTCCCACACTGAGTTTAAGACATGAAACTAGACTATATGGACACAAGGATGGGGCATGCGATGTGAAACAGGAACATTACTTTAACCTTGTTGAGGAGTTGGCGAGCATATTTTAGCAAGGGTTTTTCCATTCCCCAATATCTAGAGGCAATGCCTACATTCGTGCAAAAATGGGGGATTGGAATTTCACTTAATTAAAGAACCTCCAACACAAAATACTAATATCCAGAGGCAATAAGTCTTTGGCTGTAACACTGCCATTCTGTGTAAAATGGCAAAAACTTGAGGTAGTATGAAAAATACAATATAGAATAATAGAAAACAGGCAATATAATGCCCCCTCCCCTCACAACACCTCCTGAACAAATTGAATTTGATGAAACTCTAGTCTAAACATCTATGTATAGAGTTCTGATTGGGCAGATTAATGAGCCATATAACGAATTCGAGCAAATAAATACTGAGATTTGAAAACTATTCAATGTACAAAAACTATTCAGCATGAAAATAGAGAAGCAGCAACAACAACAACTGGCTCAAGTGTTGCGTACTTGGGGCCGGGTCAGCTGTTACTTGGTTAATTGAGCATAGGAGGGAAGAGGGCTAGGAGTCTTAGACTAAGGCAGGCAGAATTCAATACAAAATTTAAGATACCATTTACACAAAAATTACCAATTCACAGTTGTTTTTTCTTAACTGGTCACTCAAATAACACAATTGGCCTAATGATCGAGTAGTAAACCAGTTTTGACTGTATTTAGAGTGCAAAGACAGCGAAATGGCAAACACGATTTCCAAAGACTTCACCAACAAAGCTAAATAAACGTAGGCGCACACACACAATAGACTCACACCAACTCGCCTATAATCATACGGGTAAAGACTAAAGACTAAAGACAGATAAATTAGTTCAAAGTTAGTCGTAATCCATAGCAATTAGCCAAAAAAAACAAATATTCTCATACACTTTGGTAAGCCGAAAAAATAGAGGTACCAGAATTTCTTAAGAGATCAGAGACAAAGCATGTTCAAGATGGCAGGAGAAGCTCTACTGCTTTATTGCAAACTATCCTATTCAATTATTCATGGCTCAGAGATCAGAGACAATAATATGTCAGAGTTCTTCAGTTAAACCCCGGTAAACTGGAACCTTGACCTATTTCCCACCCTTCAAAGCCGAGAAATACGACCCCCCGAAACATCAAACCTTGGCCAGAGGGAATAGTAGACCAATCAACAAAATTCGAAACTCCATGAAATGTGGATTTTACAGATTTAGAACCAATATCAGTAGAATTTGAAGCTTCTCCATGAAATTTTTAATGTAATTTCTTATCTTCCCAGCCATATAATTGCATAATTAACACATTTCATTAGCATGGAATTAAGAAACTATTTCAATAACACTAAAAGATAAGTGTCAATATTTTCTACAATTAGCAACCAAAAATTAAGCTTCAAAACACTTCAAATCGATAGCAAAACACTTAAAATCCTGACGAACTGTAGAGAAATTAATCAGATTCTCGTACTAACTGAAATTAAACTCAAATTAAGCATCCTAATTACATAATCTGCATAATCTTCTGCAATTATGAACGAAAATTTAAATGAAAGTTAACAAATTTGACGGGAAAAACAAGATTACCTGCCGATAAAAGAGGCAGATAAAAGAAGAAATAGAATTACTTTTGGGATAGTAAAAGGCCAAGAATTTTGACCTGAAGCAAACCAGAAGGCACGCGGGCAGAAGGCACACAAGAGCAGCAAAATTCCAAACGCGTAACCTGGAGAGTTGAATTTACATTATCATCATCCTCAAACAAACTGATAATGAAAATTAAGCATGCGATTCAAAAAAAATCACGTTATTTGAATTGAATTGTCATCAACTATAACTAAACCAAAAATCAAGAAACCGTAAATTTAGAAATAAGGGATTTCATGGCCAAAAAAATTCACCCAAAATTGAAAATCAGAATTTTCGAAAAGGAAAAGGAGACATACTCAAGAAACAATAGAGAAAAGGAAACCATACCAATCGAATTCAAGAAAATTCTTCAACCTTCGAATCCAATAATCGTCAAATCTGGTTAAGGATTGAAGATTCAGTTTTCCCAATTCAATTTAGGAGGAATTGAAATTGAGAAGGAGAAATTGTTCGACTTTTCTGAGTTTTGGTATTGACGCTTGCGAATAGGGTCCTGAGTTTTGGTATCTTTCTGAGGTTTTTTGAGTTTTGGTATCTTCCGAGTTTTTTTTGAGTTTTTGGTGAAAATCACCCGCTATCAAATCCCGCTTCCCAGTTTGTAGGAATAACGACGACAAGTTATATTTTTATTAAATTTTATTTTTTGCTGAACGCATTAACGACGACGTTGGAATTAAAAAACAATATGTTTATAGTTTTAGGCTTATTCATTAACGACCTACAACATGCTTCTTGTTAATAAGCAGAAACTAATAGTTTTAACGACAGATATTTTAGTTTGTCGTTATGAATTTGTTGTTAAAGATGCTAATTCTAGTAGTGTATTTTGTTCCATAATCATCATACCTAAATTTCTGCTTCAAACACATAAAGACTCACATTCAAGAAAGACAAAAACAATGTTTGTTTGTCATTTGAATGAAATGGTCATTTACGATTGAGTCAATATGCTTAGACCATATCAAACAAGTTAAAAACAAACAACTCTTTAAATAATAAGAACTTTACTAAGTTCAATTCAATCTCTTGATTTGAGTTCCACAAATCTTTGGCATTGTTACTTAGACCATATCAACAAGTTAACGTTCTAAAGCTCTATTTTGATAGACTTTTGAAAGTTGATTGATTTCTAGATCATTCAAGACATGTTAGTCTTACTTGTTGAAAGTAACAAAAGATATGAACTATTGTTAGGACTCCTAGACAATAGAGTTCAAAGCTAAAGAAAGATTTTATGACTTTATTATTTCACATAGGAGTGAATACAGGTTTATTTACTCAAATGTGATATAAGTTTGAATCTGTTTGGCTAGTTCAAAGATTCAGAAGTATAAAACCCACTTGGCAAGAAATCATAAAAGATCTAGGTTAGATCATGTTAATGATTACTTAAGTCAAGAATGATCATCAATGATTGTGTGTTATAATTTTACGATCGAGCACCATAAGATATGGTATATCTAAGTTGGAATGATCAAAGTCAATTAGTACTTGATTCGATCAATGATGAATCATAAAGACTTTTCCTATAAATTCTAAAACAAAAATGCTCAACTACCACCAAACTAAACCAAATTCGTCAAAGCTATTGAAAAGTAATTTCAGAATATCTTTTCACAATATATATCCTAAACTCAGTGGGAGCTTAGTCTTTGTTATTCAACAAACTAAGACCCGAGTGTAGATATATGTTTCATTGTGATTTATTCAAATGAGACACAAGGGTATTGTTTCTACCACGAATTTTTGAAAACATAATGTTTGTATGCTCGAAATAATGTCCTTTTGGATATTCGTTTCCAAAATGACAAGTGGGAGAAAATAGACCTTGAAAGTCTTTGAGGCGAACAACAAACATAAACGGACATTCCGGAGGATTTTCGAAGTTCTTTAGAAAATCCGAACACTTATCCTTTAAGGACTTTAGAAGTGGCTTTAAAGAATAGACATCTCTTAGAAGACTTTACAAGTGCTTCAAGGAGAACAGGATATTCAAAGGACTCTCAAAGTGCCAGTTGATATTCTATTGTTTGATGTTCTATACCCAAGTAGACATAGAGTTCAAGTCACTGAAACTATGAGATTCTTCTATTAGATAGTGAAGAAACATAGAGTTCAGGTCATTGAAACTATGAGATTCTTCTATTAGATAGTAAAGAAACCTACAACTTGCAGTCAAACTATTATCATGTTGATTAATAAGTTTGTGACTTGTAAGAAAGCTATGACAAAATATAGATTCCCTAAAATGGTTAGAGGCCATACATAGACTCAAATGTTTTAGATGGTTAAAGGCCATAAAACACAACTAATGTTTTGATGACAAAATTGAAATTTTGTTGATTTGCAAGAATAGGTTAACACCTATTGGTTGCAAATTGGTTTTAAGGATAAAAACCATCAAACATGGAATTGTGTTCACGCATAAAGCTAGATTAGTTGCTAAAGGTTACAAGCAAATTCATGGCATGGATTGTGGTGAAACCTCATGCATAATCGTAACGCTCAAGTCTATAAATCAAGCAATGATTGCATATTGGCATATATGGAAATTGGATGACAAAACGTATTCCTCAATCAAATGTTGTAATAAACTATGTACATGGCATGTCATAGAATTTGTGGATCCAAATAAATGCTTGAAAAGGAAATCTAGCTTATGAAATCTAAGTACAGATTTAAGCAAGCAATTGGGAATTGGAACTGTATTTTAGTGAAGCAAATAAGTATTTTAGTTTCATAAAATGTACATGATTCTTATAGATATATAAGAAGTTTAGTGGGAGTACGTAAAACTTAATTGGTCCTATGTGTATCACACACATATCTCTCTATTGAGAAATAACATTCAAATGCTAATGACTTAGATTTGAAATTATTCATCAATGATGGAACATGGCGAAACTTAGTACATACTAGGTATTAAGATCTATTTACAAAGATCTTATAATATTGTTTTAAATTAAGTAATGGCATTTACTAAATCAAACACGAAAGACTCCATTGGAGATATTCGACCCATATGAATAAATCTAAGTAAAGAATGTTTGAACTATGTATAAGCATTTACTAAGTTAAACATCAAAGAGTCAAAATGAGATTCTTAAACCTATATTATATGTCAAAGAATGTAGTTAGATTCAGCATCTACTGAAACTGAATGAGCTAAAGTTACATGGATAGAATTCAACTGGGAATTATTCTGCAAAAGAATTTATCATGTATGATATAATATGAGGATCGCCGAAACGTATCGTATGACTTTAGGCATAAAGAACATATACCAATCTCTATTGATCTAAGTAAAGATCAACTAGATTGAGATCGCTTTGGGGAGCGCCAGTCTTGTTTGTGAAGAAGAAGGACGGAAGCATGAGACTCTGTATAGACTACAGGGAGCTCAATAAAGTCACAATCAAGAATAAGTATCCTTTGCCTAGGATAGATGATCTGTTTGACCAATTGAAAGGAGCAGGAATCTTTTCAAAGATCGATTTGAGGTCAGGTTATCATCAGTTGAGAATCGCAGAGCGCGATATACCAAAGAATGCATTTTGGACTAGATACGGTCATTATGAGTTCACGGTTATGCCTTTTGGATTAACCAATGCGCCTGCAATTTTTATGGACTTAATGAACCGAGTATTTCATGCATTCTTGGACAAGTTTGTAGTGGTTTTCATAGATGACATTCTGTATACTCCAAGAGTGAGGAGGATCATGCTAAACACTTAAGGTTAGTGTTGAGTACCCTGAGAGACAACCAGTTGTACGCCAAATTCTCGAAGTGTTAATTCTGGCTGGAGAAAGTTGCGTTTTTAGGACATTTTGTGTCTAAGGAAGGAGTTGCAATGGATCTTGCAAAGATAAAAGCTGTTAGTGAGTGGCCTACACCTAAGAGTTTCACCGATATTCGGAGTTTTCTTGGTTTAGTGGTTTATTATAGACGCTTTGTGAAAGATTTTTCTAGAATCGCCAAACCAATGACAACCTTGATGAAGAAGGAAGAGAAGTTTGAGTGGAATGACCAGTGTGAGGAGGCATTCCAAGCTTTGAAGACGCGATTGACAACCGCGCCGGTGTTAACCTTATCAGATGAGAGTGGTACCTATGATGTGTACAATGATGCCTCTAAGAATAGCTTAATTAGGGTGTGTATTGATGCAGAACGGGAAGGTGATTGCGTATGCATCAAGGAAGTTGAAACCATACGAATCCAATTACCTTACCCATGACTTAGAACTAGCCGCCATAGTGTTTGCATTAAAGATATGGATACACTATCTGTATGGTGTGAAATGCAGGATATTCACGGATCATAAGAGTTTGAAATACATTTTCACACAGAAGGATTTGAATATTCGCCAACGAAGGTGGTTGGAATTGATCAAGGATTATGATCTGGATATTCAATACCATGAGGGAAAAGCCAATGTAGTTGCAGATGCCTTGAGCAGGAAATCAAGTCATAGTGTGAATGCGTTAGTAGTTGTTAACGAGCTGTGCAAGGACATGCAACGCTTGAATCTAGAGATAGTGAATGGAGAATGTCTTGAAGGAATGATGAATACCTTAACTATCCAACCGTTTGTATTTGATGAAATCAGGGAGAATCAGGCTGGAGATGTTAAGCTAGAGCGAATTAAGGAAAAGATTTCGCAAGGAAAAGAGATGGATTTTAAGATCCACGATGATGGAAGTTTGAGGTAGAAAGGATGATGGTGCGTGCCTCAAAAGTGTAGTGAACTAAAGGAAAAGTTAATGAGAGAAGGTCACAATACACCATATTCTGTTCACCCGGGTGGTGATAAGCTGTATAAGGATCTGAAAAAGGTCTATTGGTGGCCAAGAATGAAGAACGAAGTGGCTGAATTTGTGGCAAGATGCTTGACTTGTCAGAAGGTTAAGATTGAGTATAGGAGACCTCAGGAAAAGGTCCAACCTTTAGAAATTCCGAGTTGGAAATGGGACTGTATCTCAATGGACTTCGTCACTTGTTTACCCAAGTCAAAAAGTGGAAATGACACCATTTGTGTGGTAGTGGATAGGTTGACTAAGTCGGCATTGTTCATACCAATGAAAGAAACCTGGAAAATGGAACAACTTGCCAAAGCTTACATCAAATATGTAGTGAGACTACATGGAGTTCCAAAGGATATCGTATCAGATAGGGATTCTGTAACACCCCCAAATTTCTCTCTTTTTAAAACCAACATTTATTTGAATAAAACCAACATGGAGAGAAACTTAGGAGTATTACTGCCACGTGATTACGTTAAAGGCTAATTAACTCAACTAATGCAGCGGAATAACTCAAATACTTTTCTTTATTGAATAATAATAATCGAAATAATAATAGTGTATATTCGATAAACCCTTGAAATTAAAATACTAAAATCTGAACTTTCAAATGAAACCAACTTAGAAAAATAAATCCTAACCAGTGAACTCTCCATTAATCCCGTATGCAAGCATGTCACATCATCACATCAAGTTCCTGAAAACTGCTCACCGAAAGGTGAACAGGGCCAAGCCAAAACAAATAGGAAATACGGGTTAGCAAAAGCTAAGTAAGAATATATGCAAGACATGTAAAACATTTATATATATTTGAACATACTTTCACAAACCATTTAATTCAAACTTGCTTAATTGAAATCATAGAAGATTCATTTTCCAAAATTAGAAACATTCCATAAATAGTAACTTTTCAAACGTATAAACATTCCAAGAATTAAGATTTCCAAAATAGAAACTTTCCAAAAATAGAAACATTCCATGAAAAGAAATATTCAAAATATATAAACTTTCCCAATTTAACGATATTCCAAAAGTAGAAACTTTCCAAAAATAGATTCCAATTAGAATATGGAAATCAAAACACCTCTTCTTATCTCCCCTTCCTTCCTAAATGTGCACACCCCCCAAGCTAGTATTCCATCACAAATCTTTACATTGGGGTGCTAACCAAGTAATAGTCAACAAGTGACCCTCGACTTACACAACAAGTGATGCGTATGAACATAAAAGTTCCATGAAATCCATTCCACATTGATACTTTATAAAAGTATAATAATGTCATGAAAGACTATCAAATTCCAACCATATGATAAACCAACAATCCTCCTTTTATTTAATCAAACGTATTTTTAAAGAAAACAATGTATTTTGAAATAAAGATTTATAACTCATCAAAACCAAACAAACTATTTCAAACACAACTTGAAAAAATCCATCATCATATTAAAATCAAGAAAAATATTTAACCTTTCAAAAATCCTCAAACAATTTTCACAAATTAAGAAACAATTCAAAATCACTAATTCACAATTTTCAATTTGAAAACAATTAATAATTCTAAGTTAATAATCAAACCATACATAGATTTAAATCTATAACAATCTAGCCACATACACGTACCTTGATTAAATAACACCTCACACAAATATTAGTTTGATCCTGCTACGGATCACTCACGAGTTCCTAACAATTAATAAATAAAACCCTAATTAATTCATGATTAAACAATTAAATTAATAAAAATAAATCTAATGGATTTAAATTTAATTCATGAGTTATGCATTCATAATAACAGCATTATGAATCAAAATTTCGAACTCATGGTTTAAAAATACTCTTTTAAAAATTACGACATTAATTTAGAAGAGTTTACATGGTAAAAACTAACCGTAAAAAAATAAGGCTTTGAAAACAATTGGGGGTGTTGAAGTCACGCCACCAAAAGGTAGACGTCGGCGGCAAGGAGTGCACGACGGGGGTGTCGTGGTGATTGTATAAGGGTATTAGGTAAGAAGGTTTAGAGCCAAAGAGAGAGAAAAAGTTTAAGAGCGGGCTTGGTAAAGATCTCAACTTTTGGTGTGAGGAATGATGAATGAAGTAGGGGGTATTTATAGGTATAGGATTAGTTTTAGGGTTAAAATGGAACCCTAAGGGGTATGGCCGTGATTGGTGTTCAAGCTGTGATAGGATTCTGAATCTAGTCATGATTTTGGTGATATTCGGTTTAGAGTAAAATTGTTTAAAATAGAAATACAAAAGATAAAATCACGAAATTTTAAACAGAGTCTTGAATAATTAATTAAGATTTATCCTAAAAGTTTCATAATTTATCTCAAAGAATTCGGATTTTTAGGGAATTTTGAATTGGTAAAACTCTTTAAATCCAATTTTAAATAGAATTATCTTATTTTTCCAAAATAAATCCGAAATATATTCTCATAAATATCATATAATATAAAACTGATTTTATAAAATACTAAACATAATTTTTGGATTAATAAAATAATTTTAAGTTGATTAAAACTCTTTTTCTCCAAAATTGATTCCTATAGAGTTAGGAATTAATAAAATCCAAAATAATAATTTAAATTCAGTTTTGAAAATAATATTCCCTCTAAGACATTTGAATATTTTCCCTCCAAAATATTTGAATATTTTTCCCTCCAAAATAATTTAATATCAAATATGTATTAAAAAATGCATAAAATGATTAATAAAATGCCTAAAAATATGGGGTATTACAGATTCTAGGTTCCTTTCGAATTTCTGGAAAAGTGTACAGAAGAACTTTGGTACGACATTGAAAATGAGTACAACATTCCATCCAGCCGCGGATGGACAAACCGAAAGGACTATCTAAACCTTAGAGGATATGCTAAGAGCTTGTGTGATAGATTTTCAAGGTGGATGGGAAGATAGCCTAGATATGATCGAGTTTTCATACAATAATAGCTATCATGCCAGTATTGGAATGGCACCATTCGAAGCCTTGTATGGGCGAAAATGTATAAGTCCCTTATGTTGGAGTGACATCAGTGAAACCATTGTACTAGGTCCCCAAGTGATAGAGGACACAATGAATCAAGTTAGGACTATTCAATCCAAAATCCAAGCCGCGCAAGATCGTCAAAAGAGTTATGCGGACTTGAAGCGTAGGGATGAAGAGTTCCAAATAGGTGACAAAGTGTTACTTAAGGTTTCACCAATGAAGGGTGTAATGAGATTTGGGAAGAAAGGAAAGCTAAGCCCAAAATATATAGGTCCTTATGAGATCCTAGATAGGATAGGAAAGGTGGCATATAGATTAGCCTTACCCATGGACTTGCATAGAGTGCACAATGTGTTCCATGTATCTTAGTTGAGAAAGTATGACCCGGACAAGTCGCATGTACTGCGACGGGAAACCATAGAGTTAGACCAAAGTTTGACATTTGAGGAAAGACCTGTCAAAATCCTTGATAGCAAAGTGCTTAGTACACGGACTAAGGATGTTAATTAAGATTGTTAAAGTGTTATGGTCTAACCAAGAATTTGAGGAAGCTACATGGGAAGCCGAGGAATAAATGAGAAAGAAATATCCCAAACTTTTTCCCGAGGTTAGTTGAGCTACGGGCCGTAACTCGTTTTCTTTAAGGGGGTAGAGTGCGGTAGAATTTCGCACTTTTTACCTTATTTACCTAATTTTCCCCTTACGGTATGCCTAATTTAGTGCTTTTCAGTGAAGTTTCACTCTATATTGTCATGTTGAATTACTTAAAGAGTACAGCAACTAAAACTTTCTACAAGAAAACGCATTAAAGTCTCATAAAGTCTCAAGTCTAGATTTTTCATATTGTGATTTCTGTGCCCAAGTTTCGAGACGAAACTTCTTTTAAGGAGGGTAGACTGTAATACCTCGTATTTTTCGTAATTTATACATATATTTTTATTGTATTTTATAAAGATTTTTACGAATTTAATTGCATTTAATAGGAATTAAATGTATTTTATTTTTAAATAATTTAATTATTAATTATTTACGAAAACCGGATTTTTATTAAATAAATTGAACGAATTTATTTATTTGGGAATTGTTGGGTCGTATTTTGAAAACGAATTTAATTCTAATCTAAGCCCGGTCCAATTTCATTGTCAAACCCAACAAGGCTTGCAAGGAATTAATTTTAATTAAGCCCGTAAGCAAGCCCAACTCAAAACCCTAAAACCTAGCCCATGAGGGAAGGAAAAGCTATAAATACAACCCTTCCCCTCATTAAATCCCCACATTAAATTTCTGAATTTTCTCTCTCTCTCTCTCTCTCTCTCTCTCTCTCTCTCTCTCTCTCTCTCTCTCTCTCTCCCCTTGCGACACTTTCTCTCTCCTCTCGTGCCTTTGCCTTCGTCCGCAAGCAACGAACTTGCCTCGCCTAGCCGTGTGCGAACAACCGTGCACCCCCGCCCCTGCCGAGTGATGCCTTGTCCGTGCCTCACGCACACTCCCTCACACACCTCTCTCGTCCCTCTCACTGCAGCACGCGTACATCGATGTACGTTGTTGCTGCGTTGTGCCGAGCACCCGCACCCAGCTACGCGCTCCTCTCGCCCTGCCCGCAGGGCACCGAGTGTTGTTGCATCGTGCTGCTGTTGTTGCAACATGGTTTTATTAATGACCTATTGATAGGATTTTAATTCCAATTGTTCAAGCGACTGATTCACATAATTTAATGACGATTTAAATTATGGGAATCAACTTCAATTTTCAGATTTATTATAAAGCTTAAAGTGTTGATTTTAAATGATTTTAAGGCCAAAAAGTCAATGTTTTTGTACTAGGACTTGAGTTGACTATTTGAGACTATTAAATTAACGAATAACGATTTATTTATAAACAAACCAAAGGTTTTAGATTCTTAACTAGTTGCTAGAAATTTAGGAAACATGGATAATAATTAAGTTTCTCCTTTGTATTTATAGGAGTTGATTTCTAGCTTGAGTCGTGATTCGCACAGTGGCCCCCATACTTAGGTATTCCAGGTACGTACATGACTCGGGTGACCACCTATCCCATGAGGACTTTGTGATGTGCATTGATTGTGAATCATGCGAACTTAAGTGTTGAGAATTCATGTTTGATGTGTGAACAAGCATGTTGAGAATTTTTATTGAATCTATGTATTCTACGTGAATCAGCATGTTATGGATTGATTAATGCTTTATAGATTCTATTGAACTATCATGTTATGGACTTTGATAATCGTCGAATTATGTCAAGGATGTTGTTCAAGTTGATATGCATGTATGAGTGTTTCACATGCAAGTTATTATGATTATGCTATTGTACGGGATGTCTAGCATACAGTGAGCCTATTGAATATTGCCTCAGTGCATCGTTTATTGTACCGCCGTGTAGAATACATTTAAGAAGTTTATGTGAATTGAACTAAGGACTATTCGTGCTAAGGGCACACCCCGCTTGTTAACAGGAAATGTCGGGTTATCTCAAATAGTGTTTTTGAGAAGGAACAATGGAGTAATTTCACTTGAGTCCTATGTTTGATCACAAGTCCTAAAGGATTAAAATGAAGTGTCATTGTTTAACTATTTAATTGTGTAATTGTTGAATTGCTTGTAAGTTATGTCTTTGGGTTGAGTCTTGAACATAACATACTAATGAACGTAAAGTGTAACCCGAATGACCTTCAAAACTCTTGGAACGTATATACCTTGAGTATGAACAATGGGGAGAGTCGCGTCAGAGAAACTCGTACTCCTTGAATGATACAAGACGTTGTTTCACTCTTTTGGTTAATCGCTTATAAAATGTGCAGGAATTCCGTCGGTATGGTCCGACTGTCGGTAGAAAGCCCGACTTTATTTATTTGGTGCTTGGTGGGCTCCCAACACCCTTAGTTTCCCTCAGTGCTCTTTGTTATTATATTTTACCCGTTCGAAGCTAATTCTTATTAATCTATGAGTTGAGAGTCGTGTCAAGTCTCGAGTGTGTCTTCATGATTAATTGTTTAATTAAATGGCTTTTGCATGTGGATTATCTTTATTGTTGAGTGAAGCATTTTAGACTAGGATTTCATTCTAGCTTTTTCGTACTCAGCTTTTACTGACTTCGTCCTTCATGTCTTTCGGTCATGGCCTTAGCCTTAATGACCCTATGATGATCAATCATTGCACTTGCATTATCGGGGAGTAGTTTTCAATAAGCAGGTTGGTAGAGATAACTTGAGGGAGAAGTTATCGTGGGAATAGTGTCGAGTGACTATTTCATCTCTCGTATTTATAAACTCTATTTTAATTTATAGTCATGACTATCATTATTACTATAATATGGTTTTAAACCTTAGTTAATGGATTTTCTAAACTATTTAATGTTGGTTCGGGCCTTGATGGTTCCAAGTTGTTTTATGACCATTAACTATTTAATATATTCTGAAAGTTAGTTATTTCCGCTGCGTAATTCTGGTAAATAGCCTTAGCCGTTATCACGGTGGCGGTAATATCTTGGTAATTCTTTTATATTAGTCGGAAAAAGGTAATTATAAATATAAGGAATTATCAGGGTGTTACACCGCGTGCACAAGGCAGCGCCCATGGCCTGCTTTGTTGTTGGCCGAGTGACGCACCACAGCAACGCACCAGCCCATTGATGTGCTTGCCGTCGGACGCTTGGCAGGGGGCTTGGCGCAGCGGCACGCGAGCTCCCTTGCTCATTGTGCTGCTTCCTCGCCCCTTGCCTTGCGCTACGATGCATCGTCGCCTTGCTCGATCACCCGCACAGGCCCGTGTCAACCGCGCATGCTCGTGCTTGCTCATTGCTTCGTACCGCATGGACGACGAGCTACCTTGCTCGTCGTCGCATGCCCGCACTATGCAACACCCCTTAAGGGTAACACTTAGCTTCCATTGCTTCGTGCGTGCAATATTTGTGATCGTTTTATAAAAATTAATAACTTTTATATTTTAAATTTAACGACAAATTAATAATCCATACTAATTTCACTAAATTTAGGCGAAATATCGAAAATTTATTATTCAAATTAATTTCCGATTACATATATTTTTAGGGATTAAAATCTAGGCATAAAATTTTAAAACTTTACAATCTTAACAAATTTTATGGTGGTTTTTAATCATATGATCCTAATTAAATTATCAATTAATTATGAAAAATTAAAACAAATTCTAAATTATTTGAAATTCAACAAATTAATTATAATTACAAATTAGGTTGTATAATTAACAAAGTTAGGCCTTAAAATTGTTAAACATATACAGTAGGTCAATCATAGATTCAAGATTTACATACAAGATTCACAAATATTTAATTTAACATCATAAAGTTTACAAATTTTGCATTCGAAAAACTAAAACATCCGAAAAGTCATAGTTAGGCTTTGAATTTGGGAATTCTGGGTTCGGCATCAAATTTTTAATTTTTGTCAAAATTTTAAAACGTCGTTTACATGCGAAATTCACTATAAAAACATAAGATTTCGACCATTATTGACAAAACTACCAAAAAATCCTATATAATCAAATAATCGCAGAAATTGCAATTAATTACATTTACAAAATCAATCACTCCTTTAGTTCATTGCAAATTTATAAAATTTAATCCATGTTAACTATAATTGATTATGGAATTAATTAGAGGCTCGTGATACCACTGTTAGGTTATGAATAATATAAACAATATAATTCATGCGGAAAAACCATAAAGCCAGGAATCCAAATTAATTGCCACATAGTCAATTAGCATAATTTAGTATACATACAATGTTATGCATGCCTTCCCTAGCTGCTCCCGAACCGAACAAGAACAAGTACATGACTCCAAATGTCTTCCCTCCGTAGATAGTCCACAGCACGTTCGGATCCGCCTTAGATTCAACCAACTAGAATATTCCCTAAGGTTTTGTGTGCACTCGGGAAACTCACAATGGTGATAGGCAAGTATTAAATTCTCCCTTGAATTTAATGTGTTAGGAATTTGTTAATAAATTGTGATCATGAATCACATATTTATAGGGTGGAAATAAGGAATTACAATCCTACTAGGAATCAATTAACTAAATCTATTATGACTCTAGTTATTTAATAATATTAGAATTCTAGGACCATCAAATACTAAGTATTTCAGATCTACCCTTAATGTCTAATTTTAGTAGAATTAGGAAAACTATAACTTGTGGCCCAAACTACTTGCCGCGCAAGTAGCTTGGCGCACAAGCTTGCTTAGCGTGCAAGCAACCGGCCGGGCAAGGGCTTTCTAGCGTGTGGCCTAAGCCCACGTTGCTGCGATATGCTTGGCGTCAAGCCACAACACGCGGCCCAAGAGCTGGGCACTGCTGCACTTGCTCGGCCCAAGCGTGCTTGCTCTACGCGGGCTTTCTTGGCGTTGGGCCTTGCGTCTCGCAAGCTTGTTCGTCGATCATTAGCACGTCGCGCTTCCGATTCGTTTTCCGATTCCGGAATTTATTTCCGATTCGAACAATATTTACGATTCCGTTAATATTTCCGATTCCGACAATATTTTCCGATTCCGGTAATATTTCCGTTTCCGGCAATATTTCCAATTCTTGTAATATTTCCAATTCCGGTAATATTTCTGTTTCCGGCAATATTTTCGATTTCGGCAATATTTCCATTTCCGATAATATTTTCCGATACGAGCCATGTTTCCGTTTTCGGCAACATCTACGACTTTAGATAATATTTATATTTCCATCATGAACCATATTTCCGTTTCCGGCAATATCATCATTTCCGGAGTATTCTTTATTCTGCCCGTTGACGATTTCAGCTCCCACTGGAACCGAGATCCGTCGTTTCCGAATGTTCATAAATGGAGTACTTAATGAAAAATATATTCACTTAAATACTTGATCCGTTCACGTACTATTTGTGTGACCCTACGGGTTCAGTCAAGAGTAAGTTGTGGATTAATATTATTAATTCCACTTGAACTGAAGTGGCATCTAGCTAGGCATTCAGTTCACTTGATCTCACTGAATTTATTAACTTGTTAATTAATACTGAACCGCATTTATTAGACTTAGCATTGAATGATACTTGGACAAAGGGCATTATTTCCTTCAGTGTCACCCTTTCCTCGGAGGTATCAAGTATGCGCTGGCTGATGAATTAAAAAGTGATACCGCAAGTGCACGGTGTCTGTTGTTAGCAGATACTTAGCAAATACGGGTCGATCCCACACGGAGACAAGTTCTATTAGTTTTTGCCCAATTATACGAACTATTTCAATAACGAAAGTTGATTTTGGATATTATTAACTAATGAAGCTAAAGCAATAATGTAAATGTGAAATTATCAATGAATTAAAAGGTCTAGGGCGTCTGTTCGGTTCACCACGCTTATACCAATCCAAGAACACAAATCAATCCAGAAATGAATAAACTAAGCCAAATAATTAAAGTACATGTTAATCCTACGGTCGGGTCTTAACACTTTCAATTCAACATATGCAGTACGGTCGCTAACATAATCAGAATTGCCAATTGTACTAAGCCTCTAAAAATACGATCTTTCGATTCTAATTCCTATTAGCTAGATAATCAATTCATGAAATTGGCCGATAACATGAATCAACAATTAAAACAAATCAATCGGAATACTCAAGCAATAGTCTATAAATTAACAAACTTTATGCATAATAATCATGGTATAAACATGGCTTCCCTTACTTAGCCCTAGAATACGACTACTCGCTCATAATTGAATTAACAAACATGATAGAAATAATAAACATGAATTTCATAATCAAAGGAAAAATTAAACTAAGGAACGAAAACAATAATAATAAATTAAAGCAAAAAAAACGATTCTTGAATTACCTCTAGATTGATGAATTGAAAATTGAAAAGCTAGGGTTCAACAATGGAAAAGGGAAGAAAAGAAAAACTAACGTGAAAAGCGTTCTAAGGAATTGAAAAACGTAAAAGAAAATAAAAGCATAAGGGAATACATTAATTCCCTTGAGGTATTTTAGTGTTTCCTAAATTCTAAACAAAAAAGGAGAATAATAATAATTACATAAGTTATCATTTAATTGAACGAGCACGAGAAATGACGCAACGAACCCGCGTGGAAGTAGCTGGGCGGAGAAACCAGCGGGCCCGCTGGTGGGTCGCTGGTTTTCGCGCCCAAAGGGGAAGATTGGGCCATCATTTTGGGCTTCGGGCGAATCAGATAGTTGAGCCATCTTGTTTATGTCATAACTCTTGTTCTACAATGCCTATAAGGACGTGTGACCTGTCGTTGGAAAGATCTTGAAGTCTACTTTCTAGGCCAATAAAAATCGCCTCATTCCGACATGTAGAACTTGAGATATCATCAAAAAAGTGAACGCTTGTCCGTTTTGATGCTTAGAAAAATAGCGTTTAGCTTCGTTGTTGACTCAAAATTATCCCTAGAGATATGCAATGATCCTCGAGTCAACATTCCATCCGTTCATCATCCAAATCAACTCATAACACTCCGAAAGCATCCAAATGACCGTAAAATCACTTGAAACATTAAGAAAACACAAACGGGGCGTAATAGAGTACGACAACGATAACTTATGCAAATGTGATCCTAAATGCAACTAAAATGATATAAATGCCTAATAATGCAACCTAAATGCCCCAAAAATACCCTATACAAATATGACTCATCAAATTCCCCCAAGCTAGACTGTTCCTTGTCCCCAAGCAACACTAAACCAAAGATAGAGAAACAAGACGCACATGACTTTCATAAAACTATGGTGAGACCAACCTAACTCTCGAGCAAACAATCAAACAGAGTTATTAAGACAGAAATCTAGCTCGGATACAAATAGAACCACAAAGCATCACGATCCACAATTGAAACAACCAAGCTTAGCCACAAACTATTCTCAATCAAGCTAGTCGTCGCCGCATACCTTGTAGAATATAAATATATGATGCAACATGGGGTAAGATGACAATAGCAAGAAACGATTTTCAATCAATCATAAAACAAACATGCCGATCAAGAGGTCTTTGTAATAAGCTTGTAATGAGGCTAGGTGAAAAGGAAGGGTAGGGTATAATTTGGGAAAAAGTGAGAGTAAAGTCCAACTTGGGGAGCAAATATGAACTATATGCGTCGGCGTGATAATGCCGCAAATCCAACTCCATCGAACCTTGAAACCCGAACAATCAACCAAGTCATAACCAAGGGAAAAACATAATATAATGTCAATGATCTTTATTCATTCCCCTTTTCCTGCTTTCAGACTACATACAAAAACGAAAAACATATTTTTGATTTATCTTTGATTTTTCTATTATTTTTTTTTCTTTTTCCTTTTTTTTCTTTTTTTTTCTCTTTTTTTTCTATTTTTTTTTTTGAAAGGAAACTAAAGAATGAAATCGAAAGTACATAAATAAATCTAATGCTAACTGTTACAAGCTTGGGTGCCAACAATAATATACACCATTTCCGAACCACAAATCCAAACATAGCCTCGAACCACGAACTATTGGCTTAGTGTGCCAATCAATCAACATCAACGAAACCATTACGAACACCGAAGCTCCCCCAAGCTAGACTCGGGACAAGTAACCAACGGGGCTAATAGGGCTCAATTTCGTGGAGTTAAAACAATAAACGGACAAGGCTACAACATGGGTATGAAAGGCAGGAACTGATGTTTCTAAATTCGTCTGCAGGCTTCCTAAGAGAATGGCCTCTGTCATACGCGGCATGCGTGAGTTGCAACTAAACTACTAATGAATCTCAAGCCAAAATCATACGATAACAAGTCACATCAATCACACAAACACATAGTAAGGTGACCTACAAGATAATTGGCTAGCTATTCTTGACACGAGACCAACATCTTACCGCATACCATTCAATTGTTTCACACAATGCCAAGCAGTTATCAATGTATAGCATGACTGACTGAATTTCAAAATTATAACTAAGTTCAAAAGAAGCTCAAGAGAGTCAAATAAAGCCCGAACATAGTTTGAAAGTCAATTGCATAATGCAGGGTATAAAGACATATGAATGCAAGTAAAATGCAACTAAATTGAACAATAACACTAGGAAAGCAGTACATTTTTTTTCGTTGCACGTAAACTCCCACCCCTAATGGACGGTACAAAGCGTACAACACCTAAACAAAACAATAAAACTATACTAGAAAGAAATAAAGATAGATATCCCTCCCCCAAGCTAAACAAAACACAGTGCCCTCACTGTGAAAATAACAACAATATAACTCAAACAAGGGAGAGAGATGGAAAGTGCTCACTCGTGATGAGCCTCGTCGGTCGAGTAAGACTCGGTAGGACTGTCGACAGTAGAAGCGGTGTGGCCAGAAGCTTCAAACTGACGACGCAAAGAGCCAATGTCCATGCCCATTGCCTCAACCTTCTTGTCAAGGCCATCAAAGTTAGCCTTGATATCCTTGGAGAACTGAGTAAAGCAATCTAGGAGCGTTCGGAACGCTTCCATGGTGACTGGGGCAGAGCTCGGGGTCGCAAGATCATGCACCTCAGGTGGATATGAGGGCTCATGCGCCGAAGTAGTGGTATCATGTTGTCGGAGATCGACGCTTGCTTGCATAGTGGCCGTTTTGTTGGTAATAGGGGTGAACAACAAAGCATTAGGCAAACTCAACCGTGTAGCGGGATTAGGGAGGAGTGAATAAGGGACCTTGCATGCGCCCTCCGTTGCCCCTTTTATGTGCTAGTTCCACATGCCGATAACCAGTCAAATTTTTCCAACCTTTTATGAGTAAGGGGAGCCATGTTTTTCAAAGTTGCAAAAGAAGACAAGGGGACTCCGACATGCTCGGCAAAGAGAGTGACAAAACTCCCTATAGTGATGCTTTCCTTCTTCTTTCGGCGCTATCGAATGAACGCATCAATGAGGAACTTCCCAAAGTCAAGTTGACCCATTTTTTCCTTGTCACCATGCACAAACCACCATAGCATCTTGAAATCTTTGGTTGTGAGATTACCCAGATCTTTCCTTGCATAAACCACCTGTGTCATGATCCGATGCCAAAGACTAATAGCCGGGTTCACAAAGGAGAAGGCCTTTAAAATACCAACTCTCCAATCATCCCGACCCGTCACCTCCTTCCAAAAGGCCTTTGAAAAGAATTGATGCCCATTCTTGTCTCCCTCGAATGACTCGAACTCCGTAGGACCGATGGTCCCATCACATGGCCATCCAAAAAGCTCGTTGACCTCCGTCGAAGTCATAGTTCTTTCCACCCCATCAAGGTAAAAAGATATGTCACCTGTCTCCGAAACAACCTCAATCGAAGCAAGAAATTCAATCACCAATTCCGGATAAGCCTCGACTTTCAAATTGAGAACCTTGGACCATCCATATTTTCTTGCAAGACCTTGCAAGAAATCATCTATCCCTATGGCTTTAGCATGCTTGGCCGAATAACGAAGAGTGGGCATGATGCTCCGACCTTGCAAGGCTAAGAAAGTCTCTTGTTGAGTGTCACTCAACCATGGATAATTGGGACACGTAGAAGGTGATGGTGGGGTGGGGGGTTGTTTGTGTGTAGTGGATGGAGTGGCTTTAGATGGTGCTTTGGTGGATTTCTTTGGTGGTGGCTTGGCTCTTGCTTTGCGGGTAGGATTACGCTTCTTTGCAATGGAATTTTTAGGAGCAAGTGGGGATGCGGTGGATTTTGGGTGAGAGCTAGTTGGTTTAGTTGTTCCCATGATGCAACAACCACAATTCAAAGTACTCCAAGTCTCCAATCAACCAAATCGACGCACAATTCAATATTCAACGATCAATCCCAACAAACCTAACAATAATCCTCCAATGCAATAATTCAAACTCAACAACCAACTAACGCCAACCAATTTCAACCAATCAATTCAATCAATATTCACCAACAACGATAACCATTCGATTCAACAATCAACATTGACATCAAAATTCCAATTTCCTTTTCAAAATATGAGCCAAGTGAATAAACTTTTTAGAAAAATTGAAATTTTAATACCTTTTGCACCACAAAAACTAGAATTTGGTTACGAAAGCACGTGAATTCCACAAACAAGCCACAAAACTACACAATTTATCAATGCCCACAAAGAATCAAAAACCCCCAAATTAATTTTAAAAGTTAGGGTTTTAAAAATTCATAAACAAGATAATGGTGGAGGTGAAGAGGAGGGAAGGTGGTGGGCTGGAGTGGTGCGCCGACCACCGTAGTACAGGCGGCCGGCGGAGGGTAGGTGGGCGAGGCAGGGGTGGTCGGTGCTGGTTGTTCGTGTGGGTGGACTGGGCGAAAGGGGCTGCGGTGTCGTGGGTGAGGGAGAACTGGACACGAGGGAGAGAGGTGGGGCGACGTTGGTGGTGCGGCGCCGGCGTAACTGCCGATCGGGTGGTGGTGGTCGGACTGGGCGAGAGAAAGTCGCGGGCTGGTGGGCGGTGGTGCGTTGGTTGGGCGAGAGAACGAGCAGGTGGCTGACTTCGTATTATTATTTTTATTTTGAATCAGGTGGGGCGGGAAATCCAGCGACCTCGCTGGTTTGCCAGCGGGCAAGGCAGAGAACGAAGCAATTTGGGCAAAATAGGCCAGCGGGCTCGCTTGGCCAGCGCTGGGAAATGCGCGCACAACGAGCTCCCTCGCTGGGCTCGAGTGCTCGCTCGCTGCCTTATTGTGACTTGCAAAAACTTGTCGATGCATCGAATTTTCGGAATGAACTTGATCTTGCACCTATAATTCTGAAAAAAAATGATTCAAGCACCACTAAACTCAAAAGTTAGAATCGTTAGTAAAAATTAAAACACGCAAAAATAAATAAATAAATAAATACGACGAACGAAAAACTAATCTAAAAATAAAATAAAAATACGAATTCAAGTGAAATCAAAATAAAATGGTTTTGTTCTTTTGTTGTTTCTAATTTTTTTTTTCAATAAAATAACCAAATAAATAAAATAAATTAGATTAAAAATTGAAAAAAATGAAAAAAATTGAAAAGAAAAAGAGTTAGAAATCGGGTTGCCTCCCGATAAGCGCTCGTTTTAAGTCATTAGCTTGCCTCCAAACCTCAATAGTCAAGCGTCGGTGGGTGGATCGGAGAGATAGATCGTCTCCAATTTTCCAATAAACGCTCCTTCAGTGTATAGCTTCAAACGTTGACCGATCACTTTGAACTTGGTGCCATTTTCACTAGCAACCTCAATAGCTCCATGTTCCTTGACTTCGGTGATAGTAAAAGGTCCGGACCATCTAGACTTAAGCTTTCCTGGAAAAAGCCGTAGTCGTGAATTATAAAGCAAGAACTTATCACCGATGTTGAACTCCCGTTTTTGAATCATCTTATCATGAAACTTTTTCGTTTGCTCCTTATAGAGCCTATGATTCTCGTAAGCTTCAAACCGAAGTTCATCTAGCTCATTCAATTGAAGAAGTCTCGCTTCACCGGCCGCTTCTAAATCCATATTGATCTCCTTGACGGCCCAATTAGAGAGATATTCCATTTCAACTGGTAAATGACAAGCTTTGCCATACACCAACCTATACGGAGTTGTCCCCAACGGAGTCTTGTAGGTCGTGCGTAACGCCCACAATGTGTCATCCAACTTCAACGACCAATCTTTTCGAGACTTGTTGACCACTTTTTCGAGAATTCTCTTGATCTGTCGATTAAAAACTTCAACTTGGCCACTCGTTTGAGGAGGATAAGCCATGCCAACCTTTTGAGTAACTCTATGCTTCTTCAGAAAAGCCTTAAAAGTCCTTTGATGAAAATGGGAACCCCCATCACTAATCACGACCCTTGGGACTCCAAAGCGCGGAAAGATGATTTTCTTGAAAAGCTTCTTTACGACGTTAGAGTCGTTGGTTGGCGATGTAATAGCTTCCACCCACTTTGTAACGTAATCAACGGCAACCAAGATGTACCGATTCCCACATAAAGAAGGGAACGGTCCCATAAAATCAATGCCCCATACATCAAATGGCTCAACCTCAAGAATTCCGGTCTGTGGTAGCTCTTGCCTTTTCGAAACGTTGCCCGATCGTTGACATTCGTCACATGCATTGCAAAATAAACGAGCATCCTTGAATATAGAAGGCCAATAGAAACCACTTTGTAGAGTTCGATGGGCGGTCGGAATAGCACCAAGATGACCACTAGAAGGTAAACTGTGGCAATGCTTAAGAACCCCGTGGGTATCCCAATCTCTTACGTTGTTGATATGTCAACTCCGGAGGATGGGAGCCACCAACAAAATAGTTCGCAAAGTCCGCATACCATGGGGATTTAGTAGACACAGAGAATAGATGATCGTCAGGAAATGAATCATTGATAGGCCCGTCTGTGCTAGATTGAAATTTCAACCGAGAGAGATGATCTGCAACAACATTCTCAGCACCCTTTTTATCCCGAATATCCAAATCAAACTCCTGGAGAAGAAGAATCCATCGAATAAGTCTCGGTTTGGCCTCTTTCTTGGCCAACAAATACTTCAAAGCGGCATGATCAGTGTGTATAATGACTTTCGAACCAACAAGATACGTCCCAAATTTGTCAAGTGCATAAACAACCGCAAGGAGCTCTTTCTCAGTAGTGGCATAATTCATCTAACCTCCATCCACGGTTTTTCTTGCATAATAGATGGCATGCAACACCTTGTTCTTTCTTTGGCCAAGCACTGCTCCAACAGCATAATCACTCGCATCAAACATAATTTCGAACGGCAAATCCCAATCCGGAGGCTGAATAATTGGAGCAGTTATCAATGCTTTCTTAATCCTATCAAAAGACTCTAAACAAGCATCAGTGAACTCAAATGTGGCATCCTTGAGTAATAATTGAGTGAGGGGTTTCGCAATTTTAGAAAAATCTTTAATGAAACGGCGATAGAAACCCGCATGACCGAGAAAACTCCTCACTCCCTTGACATTCACGGGAGGGGGGAGTTTCTCAATCACCTCAATTTTTGCTCGGTCAACTTGGATGCCACGCTCAGAAATAAGATGACCAAGTACCACTCCTTCATTGACCATAAAGTGGCACTTTTCCCAGTTCAATACCAAATTCACTTCAGAACAACGTTTAAGCACTTTAGAAAGATTATGCAAACATACATCAAAGTCAGAACCATAAACACTAAAATCATCCATAAATACCTCCATGATATCCTCGATGAAGTCAGAAAAAATGGCCATCATACACCTTTGAAATGTAGCAGGGGCGTTGCACAAACCAAACGGCATTTTGAGGTATGCAAAAGTTCCATAAGGACAAGTGAACGTCGTCTTCTCCTGGTCGTCTAGGTGAATGGGAATCTGAAAGAAACCTGAATATCCATCCAAATAACAGAAAAAGTTGTGTTTTGCTAATCTTTCTAGCATCTGATCAATAAAGGGGAGGGGAAAGTGATCCTTCAAGGTGGCCATATTCAACATTCGATAATCTATACACATACGCCAACCTGTAACAACACGAGTGGGGATAAGCTCATCATTCTTAATAACCGTTGTCCCCCCCTTCTTGGGAACGACTTGCACCGGACTCACCACATCTTGCATATTAAGATTCAAACGACGTTGTGGCTGTATGCGAGGGCGGTGATCTGCTTCCAAGTTAATTGTATGCATACAAAAGTCAGGACTAATTCCCTTGAGATCGTCAATGCTATACCCGATTGCCTTTTTGTGCATACGGAGCACGATTAGAAGCTTAAAAAGATGGCTATCGTCGAGTGCAGCATTAACGATCACAGGAAAATCCTCATTATCATCAAGAAATGCATATGTAAGGTGAGATGGTAATGGTTTTAGTTCTACCTTCGTTACCTGTGGCTCGGAAATAGAGCAAACAGTTTCCAATACCTGGAAACCGTCGACCTTCTCAGCTTCACTTCCATCTAGATCCGAGATCAAGGAATCAATCTCACAATCTCCTTCTCCTTTCTTGGCCTTCAAGGTGAGAGTCGCCAGCAATAGATCATCATACAACATTCTAGGGATGTTTTCTAGAGAAATCTCTTCTACAATGTCAATCCTGCAACAAGTATTCTCAAGCATAGGAGACTTCACAGCATTGGTTAGATTAAAAGTAACAGTATCATCAGCAACACTCAAAGTAAGAGACCCAGACTTGACATCAATGACAGCACCTGCAGTACATAAAAATGGCCTACCCAAAATTATGGGAATTTGACTATCCTCCTCCATATCTAGCACTACAAAATCAACAGGAATGTAGAATTTCCCCACCCGGACAGGAACATCCTCCAAAATACCCAAGGGATACTTTATAGAACGATCTACCATTTGCAACGTGATTTGTGTGCATTTTAGTTTTCCCATATTCAACCTATTACAGACAGAAAGGGGCATGACAGACACACTTGCACCTAAATCACACAATGCTTTATCAATGAATAATCCCTTTTCTTAGTGATCATCTCTTTCAAAAATTTTGCATAAACAAGAACTTGAGATATTAAATCAGTAAAAGGGATCGTTACCTCAAGATTCTTGACCATTGCCAAGAACTTACCAAGTTATTGATCGACCTTGGTTTTCTGCATCCGGTGAGGGAAAGGCAACTTAGGCACAATAGGGAGAGAATCAGCAATCTTCTCTTTCCCCTTATTTGCGCCAACCTCATCAGTATTATCAACTTTCCGGACTTGAGTCTCTACATCAATTGCTTTCTCTGGTCCATCTGTGTTCTCCTTAGCAAGAGTTGCATCATCAATGGGCATCGGGGGTCCATCATATTTAGTGCCACTTCTAAGAGTGATAGCATTGGCACTTTCTCTATTCTGGGGCGGAGTAGGTTGCCCTGGTAGTGTACCCGGTTGCCTTTGAGATAGAGTGTCATCAAGTTGAGCAACTTGATTCTCCAACATTCTATTCTGATTCTTCAACTCTTTGATGCTCTCATCATGGTTCTTTTGAGCTATCTCTGCGGTCTTCTGCATATTTGCAATGAGCTTATACAGATCACCCATGTTAGGCTCTGGAGTAGCACTGCTCTGAGGGGGTTGTTGATATCCTTGATGAGGGGGCCTATTAAACCCCGGGGGAGCATTATGTGAGGCTCCGTGTTGAAATGGAGGCCTATCAACATGTGGCTGAGTTGGATGGAACTGTGGCTGCGACCATTGTTGCTGGGGTTGTGGATTCTGAACATTGTTGCCCCGATATGAGAAATTTGGATGATTCCTCCAACCCGGATTAAATGAATTGGAATATGGGTCATTGGGTTGTCTTTGTTGAAAAGAATTCACTTGCTCCAATTGCGTAGTATCCTGCGAACTATAAGAGCACTCGTGACCAAAGTGACCTTGGATGCCACATACTTCGCAGTAAGAAGTTGTCACTGGAGCTACACTAGACATAGCATTGATACTCATTGGGGGAGTACCAGACTGAGGAGCCTTCAAAGAATCGATCTTCAGGTTCAAGGCTGCCACTTGTGAGGACAATAGAGCATAAGCATCGACATCTAATTTTCGTTTCTTGGATGTGGTTCTGGTGGTGCTGTAATGGTTGGCAGCTAAATTGGCAAGAAAATCATAACCTGCATCCACTTCTTTGTCAAGAAAAACGCCCCTAGCAGCAGAATCAACCGTGTTCTTTGTTTCATCTTGCAAACCATGGTAGAAAATCTGAACCAAGAACCATTTTTCAATGTTGTGATGCGGACACGACCGCTGCAAAGCCTTGAATCTATCCCAGGCTTCTCGAAGTGATTCACCAGGTTCTTGAGTGAATGTAGTCAGCTTCTGCCTTATTTCAGCAGTCTTAGTGGGTGGAAAGAATTCTTCTAGAAAGGCCTGTGAAATAGCACTCCACTCTGTCTCCTTGACATCATTCAACCATGTCTGAGCCTTATCACGAAGGCTAAAACCAAACAACATGACTTTCAATTGGTCTTGAGTGACCCCTTGATTCTTGATAGTACCACACAGTTGGTTGAACCTCTGCAAATGGTTGGTGGGTTCCTCAGATGGATGGCCACCATATTGACTTTGTGAGACCATAGAGATTAGAGCGGGCTTGATCTCAAAGTTGATTGCCTCAATGGTTGGCATTGTAAGCCCAATCGGAACACTATTCGAGGAAGGTACCCCATATGATTTCAGGGATTTAGACATCGTGTGACTCGGTGGAGTCTGTGAGTCTTGGGACCCTGACTGCTTCTCCTTTTTCTGTTGCTTTTTTAGTTGACGAAGGGTCTTTCCGAGATCGGGATCGGGAGGAACCAAGGTACCCGTTCTGGCATACCTGGGCATAAACAACAACGACAGAAAACGCAGTGAGATTTGCCTCAATTGGAACTGAGAGTTCCAATGAGACAATGGAAACAGTTCAAATAATCAAACTAAAACTAATAGAATCTAGCCGTCTCCCCGGCAACGGCGCCAAAAACTTGATGAATTAAAAAGTGATACCGCAAGTGCACGGTGTCTGTTGTTAGCAGATACTTAGCAAATATGGGTCGATCCCACAGGGAGACAAGTTCTATTAGTTTTTGCCCAATTATACGAACTATTTCAATAACGAAAGTTGATTTTGGATATTATTAACTAATGAAGCTAAAGCAATAATGTAAATGTGAAATAATCAATGAATTAAAAGGTCTAAGGCGTCTGTTCGGTTCACCATGCTTATACCAATCCAAGAACACAAATCAATCCAGAAATGAATAAACTAAGCCGAATAAATAAAGTACATGTTAATCCTACGGTCGGGTCTTAACACTTTCAATTCAACATATGCAGTACGGTCGCTAACATAATCAGAATTGCCAATTGTACTAAGCCTCTAAAAATACGATATTTCGATTCTAATTCCTATTAGCTAGATAATCAATTCATGAAATTGGCCGATAACATGAATTAACAATTAAAACAAATCAATCGGAATACTCAAGCAATAGTCTATAAATTAACAAACTTTATGCATAATAATCATGGTATAAACATGGCTTCCCTTACTTAGCCCTAGAATACGACTACTCGCTCATAATTGAATTATCAAACATGATAGAAATAATAAACATGAATTTCATAATCAAAGGAAAAATTAAACTAAGGAACGAAAACAATAATAATAAATTAAAGCAAAAAAAACGATTCTTGAATTACCTCTAGATTGATGAATTGAAAATTGAAAAGCTAGGGTTCAACAATGGAAAAGGGAAGAAAAGATAAACTAACGTGAAAAGCGTTCTAAGGTATTGAAAAACGCAAAAGAAAATAAAAGCATAAGGGAATACATTAATTCCCTTGAGGTATTTTAGTGTTTCCTAAATTCTAAACAAAAAAGGAGAATAATAATAATTACATAAGTTATCATTTAATTGAACGATCACGAGAAACGACGCAACGAACCCGCGTGGAAGTAGCTGGGCGGAGAAACCAGCGGGCCCGCTGGTGGGTTGCTGGTTTTCGCGCCCAAAGGGGAAGATTGGGCCATCATTTTGGGCTTCGGGAGAATCGGATAGTCGAGCCATCTTGTTTATGTCATAACTCTTGTTCTACAATGCCTATAAGGACGTGTGACCTGTCAATGGAAAGCTCTTGAAATCTACTTTCTAGGCCAATAAAAATCGCCTAATTCCGACATGTAGAACTTGAGATATCATCAAAAGAGTGAACGCTTGTCCGTTTTGATGCTTAGAAAAATAGCGTTTAGCTTCGTTGTTGACTCAAAATTATCCCTAGAGATATGCAATGATCCTCGAGTCAACATTCCATCCGTTCATCATCCAAATCAACTCATAACACTCCGAAAGAATCCAAATGACCGTAAAATCACCCGAAACATTAAGAAAACACAAACGGGTCGTAATAGAGTACGACAACGATAACTTATGCAAATGTGATCCTAAATGCAACTAAAATGATATAAATGCCTAATAATGAAACCTAAATGCGCCTAAAATACCCTATACAAATATGACTCATCAAATTCCCCCAAGCTAGACTGTTGCTTGTCCCCAAGCAACACCAAACCAAAGATAGAGAAACAAGACGCACATGACTTTCATAAAACCATGGTGAGACCAACCTAACTCTCGAGCAAACAATCAAACAGAGTTATTGAGACAGAAATCTAGCTCGGATACAAATAGAACCACAAAGCATCATGATCTACAATTGAAACAACCAAGCTTAGCCACAAACTATTCTCAATCAAGCTAGTCGTCGCCGCATACCTTGTAGAATATAAATATATGATGCAACAAGGGGTAAGATGACAATAGCAAGAAACGATTTTCAATCAATCACAAAACAAACATGCGGATCAAGAGGTCTTTGTAATAAGCTTGTAATGGGGCTAGGTGAAAAGGAAGGGTAGGGTAGAATTTGGGAAAAAGTGAGAGTAAAGTCCAACTTGGGGAGCAAATATGAACTATATGCGTCGGCGTGATAATGCCGCAAATCCAAATCCATCGAACCATGAAACCCGAACAATCAACCAAGTCATAACCAAGGGAAAAACATAATATAATGTCAATGATCTTTCTTCATTCCCCTTTTCCTGCTTTCAGACTACATACAAAAACGAAAAACATATTTTTGATTTTTCTTTGATTTTTCTAATTTTTTTTCTTTTTCCTTTTTTTCGTTTTTTTTCTCTTTTTTTTTCTATTTTTTTTTTTTTGAAATGAAACTAAAGAATGAAATCGAAAGTACATAAATAAATCTAATGCTAACTGTTACAAGCTTGGGTGCC
This sequence comes from Spinacia oleracea, assembly GCF_020520425.1. NCBI lineage: Eukaryota > Viridiplantae > Streptophyta > Magnoliopsida > Caryophyllales > Amaranthaceae > Spinacia > Spinacia oleracea. The sequence continues at coordinate 46,401,757 of NC_079488.1, forward strand.
AACAATAATATACACCATTTCCGAACCACAAATCCAAACATAGCCTCGAACCACGAACTATTGGCTTAGTGTGCCAATCAATCAACATCAACGAAACCATTACGAACACCGAAGCTCCCCCAAGCTAGACTCGGGGCTAATAGGGCTCAATTTTGTGGAGTTAAAACAATAAACGGACAAGGCTATAACATGGGTATGAAAGGTAGGAACTGGTGTTTCTAAATTCGTCTGAAGGCTTCCTAAGAGAATGGCCTCTGTCATACGCGGCATGCGTGAGTTGCAACTAAACTACTAATGAATCTCAAGCCAAAATCATACGATAACAAGTCACATCAATCGCACAAACACATAGTAAGGTGACCTACAAGATAATTGGCTAGCTATTCTTGACACGAGACCAACATCTTACCGCATACCATTCAATTGGTTCACACAATGCCAAGCAGTTATCAATGTATAGCATGACCGACTGAATTCAAAATCATAACTAAATTCAAAAGAAGCTCAAGAGAGTCAAATAAAGCCCGAACATAGTTTGAAAGTCAATTGCATAATGCAGGGTATAAAGACATATGAATGCAAGTAAAATGCAACTAAATTGAACAATAACACTAGGAAAGCAGTACATTTTTTTCGTTGCACGTAAACTCCCACCCCTAATGGACGATAGAAAGCGTACAACACCTAAACAAAACAATAAAACTATACTAGAAAGCAATAAAGATAGATATCCCTCCCCCAAGCTAAACAAAACACAGTGCCCTCACTGTGAAAATAGCAACAATATAACTCAAACAAGGGAGAGAGATGGAAAGTGCTCACTCGTGCTGAGCCTCGTCGGCCGAGTAAGACTCGGTAGGACTGTCGACAGTAGAAGCGGTGTGGCCAGAAGCTTCAAACTGACGACGCAAAGAGCCAATCTCCATGCCCATTGCCTCAACCTTCTTGTCAAGGCCATCAAAGTTAGCCTTGATATCCTTGGAGAACTGAGTAAAGCAATCTAGGAGCGTTCGGAACGCTTCCATGGTGACTGGGGCAGAGCTCGGGGTCGCAAGATCGTGCACCGCAGGTGGATATGAGGGCTCATGCGCCAAAGTAGTGGTATCATGTTGTCGAAGATCGACGCTTGCTTGCATAGTGGCCGTTTTGTTGGTAATAGGGGTGAACAACAAAGCATTAGGCAAACTCAACCGTGTAGCGGGATTAGGGAGGAGTGAATAAGGGACCTTGCATGCGCCCTCTGTTGTCCCTTTTATATACCACATATATGTGCTAGTTCCACATGCCGATAACCAGTCAAATTTTTCCAACCTTTCATGAGTAAGGGGAGCCATGTTTTTCAAAGTTGCCTAAGAAGACAAGGGGACTCCGACATGCTCGGCAAAGAGAGTGACAAAACTCCCTATAGTGATGCTTTCCTTCTTCTTTCGGCGCTCTCGAATGAATGCATCAATGAGGGACTTCCCAAAGTCAAGTTGACCCATTTTGTCCTTGTCACCATGCACAAACCACCATAGCATCTTGAAATCTTTGGTTGTGAGATTACCCAGATCTTTCCTTGCATAAAGCACCTGTGTCATGATCCGATGCCAAAGACGAATAGTCGGGTTCACAAAGGAGAAGGCCTTTGAAATACGAACTCTCCAATCATCCCGACCCATCACCTCCTTCCAAAAGGCCTTTGAAAAGAATTGATGCCCATTCTTGTCTCCGTCGAATGACTCGAACTCCGTAGGACCGATGGTCCCATCACATGGCCATCCAAAAAGCTCATTGACCTCCGTCGAACTCATAGTTCTTTCCACCCCATCAAGGTAAAAAGATATGTCACCTGTCTCCGAAACAACCTCAATCGAAGCAAGAAATTCAATCACCAATTCCGGATAAGCCTCGACTTTCAAATTGAGAACCTTGGACCATCCATATTTGCTTGCAAGACCTTGCAAGCAATCATCTATCCCTATGGCTTTAGCATGCTTGGTCGAATAACGAAGAGTGGGCATGATGCTCCGACCTTGCAAGGCTAAGCAAGTCTCTTGTTGAGTGTCACTCAACCATGGATAATTGGGACACGTAGAAGGTGATGGTGGGGTGGGGGGTTGTTTGTGTGTAGTGGATGGAGTGGCTTTAGATGGTGCTTTGGTGGATTTCTTTGGTGGTGGCTTGGCTCTTGCTTTGCGGGTAGGATTACGCTTCTTTGCAATAGAATTTTTAGGAGCGAGTGGGGATGCGGTGGATTTTGGGTGAGAGCTAGTTGGTTTAGTTGTTCCCATTATGCAACAACCACAATTCAAAGTACTCTAAGTCTCCAATCAACCAAATCGACGCACAATTCAATATTCAACGATCAATCCCAACAAACAACTCAACAATAACAATAATCCTCCAATGCAATAATTCAAACTCAACAACCAACTAACGCCAACCAATTTCAACCAATCAATTCAATCAATATTCACCAACAACGATAACCATTCGATTCAACAATCAACGTTGACATCAAAGTGAATAAACTTTTTAGAAAAATTGAAATTTTAATACCTTTTGCACTACAAAGACTAGAATTTGGTTACGAAAGCACGTGAATTCCACAAACAAGCTACAAAACTACACAATTTATCAATGCCCACAAAGAATCAAAAACCCCCAAATTGATTTTAAAAGTTAGGGTTTTAAAAATTCATGAACAAGATAATGGTGGAGGTGAAGAGGAGGGAAGGTGGTGGGCTTGAGTGGTGCGCCGACCACCGTAGTACAGGCGGCCGGCGGAGGGTAGGTGGGCGAGGCAGGGGTGGTCGGTGCTGGTGGTTCGTGTGGGTGGACTGGGCGAAAGGGGCTGCGGTGTCGTGGGTGAGGGAGAACTGGACACGAGGGAGAGAGGTGGGGCGACGCCGGCGTAACTGCCGGTCGGGTGGTGGTGGTCGGACTAGGCGAAAGAAAGTGGCGGGCTGGTGGGCGGTGGTGCGTTGGTTGGGCGAGAGAACGAGCAGGTGGCTGACTTCGTATTATTATTTTTATTTTGAATCAGGTGGGGCGGGAAATCCAGCGACCTCGCTGGTTTGCCAGCGGGCAAGGCAGAGAACGAAGCAATTTGGGCAAAATAGGCCAGCGGGCTCGCTGGGCCAGCGCTGGGAAATGCGCGCACAACGAGCTCCCTCGCTGGGCTCGAGTGCTCGCTCGCTGCCTTATTGTGGCTTGCAAAAACTTGTCGATGCATCGAATTTTCGAAATGAACTTGATCTTGCACCTATAATTCTGAAAAAAAATAATTCAAGCACCACTAAACTCAAAAGTTAGAATCGTTAGTAAAAATTAAAACACGCAAAAATAAATAAATATGACGAACGAAAAACTAATCTAAAAATAAAATAAAAATACGAATTCAAGTGAAATCAAAATAAAATGTTTTTGTTCTTTTGTTGTTTCTAATTTTTTTTTTTCAATAAAATAACCAAATAAATAAAATAAATTAGATTAAAAATTGAAAAAAATGAAAAAAATGGAAAAGAAAAAGAGTTAGAAATCGGGTTGCCTCCCGATAAGCGCTCGTTTTAAGTCATTAGCTTGACTCCAAACCTCAATAGTCAAGCGTCAGTGGGTGGATCGGAGAGATAGATCGTCTCCAAATTTCCAATAAACGCTCCTTCAGTGTATAGCTTCAAACGTTGACCGTTCACTTTTAACTTGGTGCCATTTTCACTAGCAACCTCAATAGCTCCATGTTCCTTGACTTCGGTGATAGTAAAAGGTCCGGACCATCTAGACTTAAGCTTTCCTAGAAAAAGCCGTAGTCGTGAATTATAAAGCAAGACCTTATCACCGATGTTGAACTCCCGTTTTTGAATCATCTTATCATGAAACTTTTTCGTTTGCTCCTTATAGAGCCTATGATTCTCGTAAGCTTCAAACCGAAGTTAATCTAGCTCATTCAATTGAAGAAGTCTCGCTTCACCGGCCGCTTCTAAATCCATATTGATCTCCTTGACGGCCCAATTAGAGAGATATTCCATTTCAACTGGTAAATGACAAGCTTTGCCATACACCAACCTATACGGAGTTGTCCCCAACGGAGTCTTGTAGGCCGTGCGTAACGCCCATAATGTGTCATCCAACTTCAACGACCAATCTTTTCGAGACTTGTTGACCACTTTTTCGAGAATTCTCTTGATCTGTCGATTAAAAACTTCAACTTGGCCACTCGTTTGAGGAGGATAAGCCATGCCAACCTTTTGAGTAACTCTATGCTTCTTCAGAAGAGCCTTAAAAGTCCTTTGATGAAAATGGGAACCCCCATCACTAATCACGTCCCTTGGGACTCCAAAGCGCGGAAAGATGATTTTCTTGAAAAGCTTCTTTACGACGTTAGAGTCGTTGGTTGGCGATGCAATAGCTTCCACCCACTTTGTAACGTAATCAACGGCAACCAAGATGTACCGATTCCCACATAAAGAAGGGAACGGTCCCATAAAATCAATGCCCCATACATCAAATGGCTCAACCTCAAGAATTCCGGTCTGTGGTAGCTCTTGCCTTTTCGAAATGTTGCCCGATCGTTGACATTCGTCACATGCATTGCAAAAGAAACAAGCATCCTTGAATACAGAAGGCCAATAGAAACCACTTTGTAGAGTTCGATGGGCGGTCGGAATAGCACCAAGATGACCACTAGAAGGTAAACTGTGGCAATGCTTAAGAACCCCGTGGGTATCCCAATCCGCTACACACCTACGAAACATACCATCGGCACACTTCCGATACAAATGTGGGTCATCCCAAAAATACCGCTTAGCATCATGGTAGAATCTCTTACGTTGTTGATATGTCAACTCCAGAGGATGGGAGCCACCAACAAAATAGTTCGCAAAGTCCGCATACCATGGGGATTGAGTAGACACAGAGAATAGATGATCGTCAGGAAATGAATCATTGATAGGTCCGTCTGTGCTAGATTGAAATTTCAACCGAGAGAGATGATCTGCAACAACATTCTCAGCACCCTTTTTATCCCAAATCTCCAAATCAAACTCCTGGAGAAGAAGAATCCATCGAATAAGTCTCGGTTTGGCCTCTTTCTTGGCCAACAAATACTTCAAAGCGGCATGATCAGTGTGTATAATGACTTTCGAACCAACAAGATACGTCCGAAATTTATCAAGTGCATAAACAACCGCAAGGAGCTCTTTCTCAGTAGTGGCATAATTCATCTGAGCTCCATCCAAGGTTTTGCTTGCATAATAGATGGCATGCAACACCTTGTTCTTTCTTTGGCCAAGCACTGCTCCAACAGCATAATCACTCGCATCACACATAATTTCGAACGGCAAATCCCAATCCGGAGGCTGAATGATTGGAGCAGTTATCAATGCTTTCTTAATCCTGTCAAAAGACTCCAAACAAGCATCAGTGAACTCAAATGTGGCATCCTTGAGTAATAATTGAGTGAGGGGTTTCGCAATTTTAGAAAAATCTTTTATGAAACGGCTATAGAAACCCGCATGACCGAGAAAACTCCTCACTCCCTTGACATTCACGGGAGGGGGGAGTTTCTCAATCACCTCAATTTTTGCTCGGTCAACTTGGATGCCACGCTCAGAAATAAGATGACCAAGTACCACTCCTTCATTGATCATAAAGTGGCACTTTTCCCAATTCAATACCAAATTCACTTCAGAACAACGTTTAAGCACTTTAGAAAGATTATGCAAACATACATCAAAGTCAGAACCATAAACACTAAAATCATCCATAAATACCTCCATGATATCCTCGATGAAGTCAGAAAAAATGGCCATCATACACCTTTGAAATGTAGCAGGGGCGTTGCACAAACCAAACGGCATTCTGCGGTATGCAAAAGTTCCATAAGGACAAGTGAACGTCGTCTTCTCCTGGTCGTCTGGGTGAATGGGAATCTGAAAGAAACCTGAATATCCATCCAAATAACAGAAAAAGTTGTGTTTTGCTAAGCATTCTAGCATCTGGTCAATAAAGGGGAGGGGAAAGTGATCCTTCAAGGTGGCCATATTCAACATTCGATAATCTATACACATACGCCAACCTGTAACAACACGAGTGGGGATAAGCTCATCCTTATCATTCTTAACAACCGTTGTCCCCCCCCCCTTCTTGGGAACGACTTGCACCGGACTCACCCATTTAGAATCTGAAATGGGATAGATGATGCCCGCGTCAAGTAGTTTCACTACCTCTTTTCTCACCACATCTTGCATATTAAGATTCAAACGACGTTGTGGCTGTATGCGAGGGCGGTGATCTGCTTCCAAGTTAATTCTATGCATACAAAAGTCAGGACTAATTCCCTTGATATCGTCAATGCTATAACCGATTTCCTTTTTGTGCATACGGAGCACGGTCAGAAGCTTAGAAAGCAGGCTATCGTTGCGTGCAACATTAATAATCATAGGAAAATCCTCATTATCATCAAGAAATGCATATTTAAGGTGAGATGGTAATGGTTTTAGTTCTACCTTCTTTACTTGTGGCTCGGAAATAGAGCAAACAGTTTCCAATACCTCGAAACCGTCGACCTTCTCAGCTTCACTTCCATCTAGATCCGAGATTAATGAATCAAACTCACAATCTCCTTCTCCTTTCTTGGCCTTCAAGGTGAGATTCGCCAGCAATAGATCATCATACAACATTCTAGGGATGTTTTCTAGAGAAATCTCTTCTACAATGTCAATCCTGCAACAAGTATTCTCAAGCATAGGAAACTTCACAGCATTGGTTAGATTAAAAGTAACAGTATCATCACCAACACTCAAAGTAAGAGACCCAGACTTGACATCAGTACAAAAAAATGGCCTACCCAAAATTATGGGAATTTGACTATCCTCCTCCATATCTAGCACTACAAAATCAACAGGAATGTAGAATTTCCCCACCCGAACAGGAACATCCTCCAAAATACCCAAGGGATACTTTATAGAACGATCTGCCATTTGCAACGTGATTTGTGTACATTTTAGTTTTCCCATATTCAACCTATTACAGACAGAAAGGGGCATGACAGACACACTTGCACCTAAATCATGTTAGGTTATGATTCATATGACAATTCATAAATCATGCGGAAAAACCATTTAGCCAGGAATACATATTATTTACACATAATCATATAGCATAGTTTAGATGCATACTCTTTGTTGCGTGCCTTCCCTAGCTGCGCCCGAACCGAACAAGAACAAGTCTTTAGGACTCCAAGTGTCGTCCCTCCGTAGATAGTCCACAGCACGTCCGGATCCGCCTTAAGATTGACCAACTAGAATCGCCCTTAAGGTACTAAAGAATTTCGGCACTCTTAGGTAAGAAATGTGTCTGAATTTTCTCTCAAAAACTCACTTTGAATACTTGAATAATCTATGAAAATATGTGACCCTAGGCACGTATTTATAGAGTTATGGAAAGGGTTTTGGAATCCTATTAGGATACTAATTTATTTAATTATAACCCCACTAGGACTCTAATTAAATAATCATTATCTAATAGTTTTAGGATTTAATCACACTTAGAATTCTGATTGCTTCAGGATTCCCGCACATGCAATGCACGAGCACCGTACACCCGCGCAAGCCTTGCGGCCCACGCTAGGCGCACAGCGCTCGGCCCATTGATGCGCTCCGCGCGCGCGCGCCCAAGGCCTTGGCTGGGCCTGGCCTTGCGCTGGGCCTGGTCGAGGCTTGGCGTGCGCTGGTGTGCGTTGGCTCGCTGGGCGATGGCCTGGCTTCGTGCTGGGCCTTCGTCTAGCGGGCCTCGTCCGATGCTAATTCGTACGATACGCTTCCGATTAAAATTCCCGATTCCGGAATTCATTTCCGATACGAACAATATTTAATATTTCCGATTCCGGAATCAATTTCCGTTTCGAACAAATATTTAATATTTCCATTTCCGGAATTATTTTCCGATTCCGATAATATTTCCGATTCTTACAATATTTCCGTTTCCGGCAATATTTCCATTTCCGATAATATTTTCCGATACGTACCATGTTTCCGTTTCCGGCAACATCTACGACTTGGATAATATTTATATTTCCGATACGATCCATATTTCCGTTTCCGGCAATATCATCGTTTGCGGAGTATTCATTTCTTGCCTGTGACGATCTCAGCTCCCACTGAAACCAAGATCCGTCGATTCCGAATATCCATAGATGGAGTATCTAATGCCATTAAATACTTGATCCGTTTACGTACTATTTGTGTGACCCTACGGGTTCAGTCAAGAGTAAGCTGTGGATTAATATAATTAATTCCACTTGAACTGAAGCGGCCTCTAGCTAGGCATTCAGCTCACTTGATCTCACTGAATTATTAACTTGTTCATTAATACTGAACCGCATTTATTAGACTTAACATAGAATGCATACTTGGACCAAGGGCATTATTTCCTTCAGTCTCCCACTTGTCCTTAGGGACAAGTGTGCATTTCCTAATTCCTTTGTCGCTCGATGCTTGCTCTTGAACATAAGGTAAGAGTTATCATCCTTATTATGTCCAGAGGTGTTTCTCGGTTTCAGAGTTCAACTGATCAAATAAACAGATAATCATAGCCTATGATTCATCCGAGCACGGCCATGCATTTCACAGTTTCTAGCTCTCCGAGTGGCCTTGTACAACTTTTAAGCATCTCATCCCGATTTATGGGAGGACAATCCCGATCTTGCGATCTTGAGATTAGACTTCGTTTGATAGGTGATTACCTGAGCGTTGCCTTTATAGCCTCCTTTTACGGTGCGACGGTTGGTCAACGTCAAAGCAACCAGTTCTCAAACAAGTAATCTCAAATCACTCAGGTATTGAGGATTTAGTGTCTAATAATTTTAATGAAATTTACTTATGACAGATTTTCATCTCTTACAGTAAAGTTTCATAGGTCTTGTCCGATACTAGTCTTCCCAAAGTAAGTATCTATGCAAATGATTATGACATTGCCATGTCCACATAGTTCAAGAAACAGAACTACTAGTCATCTTGCATTCTAATCGTCTAACGTTTTCTATGCGTCCAATTTTATAGAAAACTCCGACTAGGGACCATTTTCAACCTTTGACATTCAAGTCCACTTGATAGACATTTCTTAGTCACAGGACTGGTCCTGACAGTCTATCTTGAATATATTGTCAAATTGAAGGGACTCATCATTTAATAAACCACAAATTAAATGGAAAAATGAATTCTTTTCATTTATTGTGAATGATTAACCAATAATGTTTTACAAAGATTTAAACTCTAAAACTTTAAAACATTAAACAGAGACATCAAAGCCATTCTCCAATATGCTTGATTCCCACAGCTGCAGTGTGCGAGTTGTGCTTCGCCTGCGGCAGAGGTTTAGTTAAATGGATCTGATATGTTGTCATCAGTTCCAATTTTGCTTATCTCAACTTCTTTTCTTTCAACGAACTCTCGTAGAAGGTGAAATCTACGAAGTACATGCTTGACTCTCTGGTGGTGTCTAGGCTCCTTTGCCTGTGCAATAGCTCCGTTATTGTCACAATACAGGGCTATTGGTCCTTTAATGGAGGGGACTACACCAAGTTCACCTATGAACTTCCTTAGCCATATAGCTTCCTTTGCTGCTTCATGTGCAGCAATGTACTCCGCTTCAGTTGTAGAATCCGCAATAGTGCTTTGTTTAGCACTTTTCCAGCTTACTGCTCCTCCGTTGAGGCAGAAGACAAACCCAGACTGTGATCTAAAATCATCTTTGTCGGTTTGGAAACTTGCGTCCGTATAGCCTTTAACAATTAATTCATCTTCTCCACCATAGACCAGGATGTCATCTTTGTGCCTTTTCAGGTACTTCAGAATATTCTTGGCAGCAGTCCAATGCGCCTCTCCTGGGTCTGACTGGTATCTGCTCGTAGCACTGAGTGCGTACGCAACATCCGGGCGTGTACATATCATAGCATACATTATTGAACCAATCAATGATGCATATGGAATCCCATTCATTCGTCTACGCTCATCAAGTGTTTTTGGGCACTGAGTCTTGCTTAGAGTCATTCCATGAGACATGGGTAGGTAGCCTCGCTTGGAGTCCGCCATCTTGAACCTATCAAGCACCTTATTGATATAAGTGCTTTGACTAAGTCCAATCATCCTTTTAGATCTATCTCTGTAAATCTTGATGCCCAATATGTACTGTGCTTCTCCTAGATCCTTCATCGAAAAACATTTCCCAAGCCAAATCTTGACAGAGTTCAACATAGGAATGTCATTTCCGATAAGTAATATGTCGTCGACATATAATACTAGGAAAGCAATTTTGCTCCCACTGACCTTCTTGTATACACAAGATTCGTCTGCGTTCTTGATGAAACCAAAGTCACTGACTGCTTCATCAAAACGTATATTCCAGCTCCTGGATGCCTGCTTCAATCCGTAGATTGACTTCTTTAGCTTGCATACCTTTTTAGCATTCTTTGGATCCTCAAAACCTTCAGGCTGTGTCATAAACACAGTTTCTGTTAAAACGCCGTTTAAGAAAGCAGTTTTGACATCCATCTGCCATATTTCGTAATCGTAATATGCAGCGATTGCTAACATTATCCGAATAGACTTTAGCATTGCAACTGGTGAAAAGGTTTCATCGTAATCCACACCGTGGACTTGCCTGTAACCTTTTGCAACCAATCTAGCTTTGAAAACATCAAGTTTTCCATCCTTGTCCTTTTTCAGTTTGAAAACCCATTTGCTTCCAATGGCTTGGTAGCCATCTGGCAAATCGACCAAATCCCATACTTGGTTTTCAGACATGGAGTCTAATTCAGATTGCATGGCTTCTTGCCATTGCTTGGAGCTAGGGCTCGTCATAGCTTGTTTGTAAGTCGCAGGTTCATCACTTTCAAGTAATAGAACGTCATAGCTCTCGTTCGTCAAAATACCTAAGTACCTTTCCGGTTGAGATCTATATCTTTGCGATCTACGCGGGGTAACATTTCTAGATTGACCATGATTCTCACCAGATTCTTCTAAAGATCTCTGAGTTTCATCCTGAATGTCATCTTGAGCATTCTCTAGAGTTTGTTGTTCGACTCGAATTTCTTCGAGGTCTACTTTTCTCCCACTTGTCATTTTGGAAATGTGATCTTTCTCCAAAAAGACACCATCTCGAGCAACAAACACCTTGTTCTCAGATGTATTGTAGAAGTAATACCCCTTTGTTTCCTTTGGATAGCCCACAAGGATACATTTGTCAGATTTTGGATGAAGTTTGTCTGAAATTAATCGTTTGACGTATACTTCACATCCCCAAATCTTAAGAAAAGACACATTTGGAGGCTTTCCAAACCATAATTCGTATGGAGTCTTTTTGACAGCTTTAGACGGAGCTCTATTTATAGTGAGTGCAGCTGTATTTAGTGCATGTCCCCAAAATTCTAATGGAAGTTCGGCCTGAGCCAACATTGACCTGACCATGTCTAGCAAGGTTCTGTTCCTCCGTTCCGACACACCGTTCCATTGTGGTGTTCCAGGAGGAGTCAATTCTGATAGAATTCCACATTCTTTCAGATGGTCATCAAATTCATAGCTCAGATATTCACCGCCTCTATCAGACCGCAGTGCCTTAATCTTCTTGCCTAATTGATTCTCTACTTCACTCTGAAATTCCTTGAATTTGTCAAAGGATTCAGACTTATGCTTCATTAGGTAGACATAACCATACCTACTGAAGTCATCAGTGAAAGTGATAAAGTAGCTGAAACCACCTCTAGCATTTGTACTCATTGGTCCACATACATCTGTATGGATTGAACCCAATAGTTCATTTGCTCTTTCTCCAACTTTAGAGAAAGGTTGCTTTGTCATTTTGCCAAGTAAACATGATTCGCATTTACCATAATCCTCTAAGTCAAATGGTTCTAGAATTCCTTCCTTTTGAAGTCTTTCTAAGCGTTTCAAGTTTATATGGCCTAATCGACAATGCCACAGATAGGTGAGATCTGAATCATCCTTTTTGGCCTTTTTGGTATTTATGTTATATACTTGTTTGTCGTGATCTAATAAATAAAGTCCATTGACTAATCTAGCAGATCCATAAAACATCTCTTTAAAATAAAACGAACAACTATTGTCTTTTATTAAAAAGGAAAATCCCTTAGCATCTAAGCAAGAAACTGAAATGATGTTTTTAGTAAGACTTGGAACATGGAAACATTCTTCCAGTTCCAAAACTAGCCCGGAGGGCAACAACAAATAGTAAGTTCCTACAGCTAATGCAGCAATCCGTGCTCCATTTCCCACTCGTAGGTCGACTTCACCCTTGCTTAACTTTCTACTTCTGCTTAGTCCCTGTGGATTGGAACATAAATGTGAGCCACAACCTGTATCTAATACCCAAGAAGTTGAATTAGCAAGTATACAGTCTATAACGAAAATACCTGAAGATGGAACGACTGTTCCGTTCTTCTGATCTTCCTTTAGCTTCAAGCAATCTCTCTTCCAATGCCCTTTCTTCTTGCAGTAGAAGCATTCGGATTCAGAAGTGGGTTGACTGACCTTCCTCTTTACAGATTTGGCGCCAGTTTTCTTAGTTGGGCTGGCCTTGTTGCCACCTTTCTTAGCATTCCTCTTCTTTCTAGATTTCTTGAACTTGCCCCCACGCACCATAAGCACATCCTGCTTATCATTTTTGAGCGTCTTTTCAGCGGTGTTCAGCATACCGTGAAGCTCAGTGAGCGTTTTGTCCAGACTATTCATACTGTAGTTCAGTTTGAACTGATCATACCCGCTATGAAGAGAATGGAGGATGGTGTCTATAGCCATTTCCTGAGAAAATTGCTGATCCAGCCGACTCATATTCTCAATGAGTCCAATCATTTTGAGAACATGTGGACTTACGGGCTCGCCTTTCTTAAGCTTGGTCTCAAGAATTTGCCTATGAGTCTCGAATCTTTCGACTCGAGCCAGATCTTGGAACATGTTCTTCAACTCACTGATGATTGTGAAAGCATCTGAGTTGATGAACGTTTTCTGCAGATCCGCACTCATGGTGGCGAGCATTAGACATTTCAAATCCTTGTTGGCATCAATCCAACGATTGAGGGCTGCCTGAGTGACCCCGTCGCCTGCGGCTTCGGGCATCGCCTCATCTAGGACATACTCCTTTTCTTCCTGCATAAGAACTATTTGCAAGTTCCTTTGCCAGTCAAGGAAGTTTTTCCCGTTCAACTTCTCCTTTTCGAGAATTGATCGAATGTTGAATGAATTGTTGTTTGCCATATTAAAAACTACAATTGAAAAGAATAAACAAATAAATAACCATTCACAGTTTCTCTTAATAAACTTAAATCCTAGCATACATGCATAATTTAATGTTTATTAAGCATTTTATTCAAGTTATGTGTTCCGGAAGGTGTGAATAAAATGATTCCAAGATCCTAAAATCATTGAAGAACTAAGCACAGTTTGTCGACTTAATCCTAAAACATCTTAGGTAAGCAAAAGCCTTTTGCTAATAGTCTAGAAACTATTCTTGGTTGATATGTACGTCTAAGAACTTATTAGGTAAACCTATCGATTTTGCCACGACATAAAAGGACTCCTTACTTATATCGTTGAGTTTCACCAAAACTAACATGTACTCACAATTATTTGTGTACCTTGCCCCTTTAGGACCAATAAGTAACACCTCGCTGAGCGAAAACTATTACTAGATTGATGTAAAGGATATCCAAGCAAGTGTATATTTTGGCATGGCACCTTTTAACTCAATTTTTAAGTTTGGAACTTAAGGCTCTTACTATGTTGGTTAGATTTTAAGTGAACTAAAATCCTTAATCATGCAACATAATCAAGCCACAATCTTATGCATAATTAAGACATATTTAAAGCAATAAATAACTTAAAGCATGCATAAGATAAATGTGATCTAGTATGGCCCGACTTCATCTTGAAGCTTTGACTTCAAAGTCCGTCTTGAAAATCTCCGTGGGAAGCACCATTTTCTTCAAATAGGATAACCTATAACTAATTATAACTATTTGATGGTACGCAGACCATATTTGAATTGAAAAATAACTTTGGTACTTTAGACCAATTACATTCAAATTAATGGTGCGCAGACCATATTTTCTATCCTATTTGGGCCATACTAGTCACTTCATAACCTGCAAAACAGTACATATACAATATATACCATTCACCCATTCATTATCATGAATGGCCCACATAGCTGGTTAGTAAAACACATTATGCATCATGTAAACATTTGCAGCAATTAATCAAGGGCACCAATAATCTACCAATTATTCAGTCCTTATTAATTCTAATCAAGTTGTTTTAACCTTAAGGATTTGTAGACCTAATCAAGAGTTTATGACTAAAAGGGCTCCCACTTAAACCAATAAATTCGTATGCTTTACTAATTTTAAACATAAAAATGTATTTCTAGTCTAACCGGAAACATACAAATTTAATTAAAATTTAAAGCTCATATGAATTTATAATTGAATCCAAAAAGTTTAATTTAATTTCAGTCGTATTTAAATTAATTCATGATTTTAATTTTAGTAAAATAATTAGAATAAATAAAATTTATTATAATTACAATAATCAAAATTAAAATCCAAGAAAATAATTTAAATTATTAATTTTAAAATTAATTAAAATTACGTAAACTGAAAATTTTCAAATTAAACATTCAAAACGATCTAATCGCAACGCAAACACCCTACGCATCGCACGCCCATGGGCCACACGCACACAGCCATCGCTGGCCATGTGCGCGCAGCCCATGCGCTCGTCGCATAGCTGCTGCATCTTCCATCGCAAGCCATCGCACGTTGTGGTGCTCGCTGCGCGCGCGCCAGCGCTCGACGCACGCGAGCCATCGCTCGCTGTGCGCGCTCGCCAGCGCTCGCTGCGCGCGCTCCAGGGCTTGATGCACGCGAGCCATCGCTCGCTGTGCGCGAGCAATTGCGCGCGATCAACGCTGGGCGCAGCGCTCGTGGCACGCGAGCTTGCGCTCGCTGCGCGCGAGGCTGCGCGCGCTTGCGCGAGGCAGTGCGCGTTGTGGCGCAGCTCGCTTGCTGCCCACACGCGACTGCCATGCCTTGCCTTCGCCCATGCCCATTCGTCATAGCTTGTGGCCCACGACACAAGGCAGGGCTGCTGCCTTGTGCTCGTGCACCATGCCCCTTGCCCATTGCATTCGTGCCGCACGGGCGACGAGCTCCCTTGCTCGTCGTCGCATGCCCGCACTATACAACACCCCTTAAGGGTAACACGAAGCGTCCATTGCTTTGTGCGTGCAAGTTATATGAACGAATCGCATAAAAATTTAAAATATATATTTAAAATTAATGACAAATTAATAAATAATATTAATTTCATAATTTTAGGGCAAAAAATCAAAAATTTATTATTCAATTGATTTCCGATTATTATGGATTCAAGCCTAGGTCATAAAAATTTTAAATTTATCATAAATTTACAATTTTTATGGTGGTTTTTAATCATAGGTTTCTAATTAAATTATAATTAATTATGAAAATCAAATTAATTCTAAATTATTCTAATTTTCAACAAATTAATCATAATTACAAATTAGATTGCATAATTAACAAGGCTAGGCATTCAAACTTGTTAAACATATACAGTAGGTCAATCAAAAATTCAAGATTTATCAACAAGAATCAAAAATATTTAATTTAACATCTTAAATTTACGAAATTTTGTATTCGAAAAACTAAAACCTTCGAAAAGTCATAGTTAGGCTTCGAATTTGAGAATTCTGGGTTTTACATTTGACAAGACTATTTTTGTCAAAATTTTAGAATGCCTTTTACATGCGGAATTGACACAAAAATCACTCGATTTGGATGAGTAACGAAGAAACTGCCGAAAAACTGCGTACGTATAATTAAATAAACGCAATTTGCAATTAATTAACAATTACGAAAATTAATCACCCTTTTTAATTCATGCAAATTTGTAATATTTAACCATGTTCATGCAATTTAGATTATGAAAATAATAAGAGGCTCGTGATACCACTGTTAGGTTATGATTCATATGACAATTCATAAATCATGCGGAAAAACCATTTAGCCAGGAATACATATTATTTACACATAATCATATAGCATAGTTTAGATGCATACTCTTTGTTGCGTGCCTTCCCTAGCTGCGCCCGAACCGAAAAAGAACAAGTCTTTAGGACTCCAAGTGTCGTCCCTCCGTAGATAGTCCACAGCACGTCCGGATCCGCCTTAAGATTGACCAACTAGAATCGCCCTTAAGGTACTAAAGAATTTCGGCACTCTTAGGTAAGAAATGTGTCTGAATTTTCTCTCAAAAACTCACTTTGAATACTTGAATAATCTATGAAAATATGTGACCCTAGGCACGTATTTATAGAGTTATGGAAAGGGTTTTGGAATCCTATTAGGATACTAATTTATTTAATTATAACCCCACTAGGACTCTAATTAAATAATCATTATCTAATAGTTTTAGGATTTAATCACACTTCGAATTCTGATTGCTTCAGGATTCCCGCACATGCAATGCACGAGCACCGTACACCCGCGCAAGCCTTGCGGCCCACGCTAGGCGCACAACGCTCGGCCCATTGCTGCGCTCCGCGCGCGCGCGCCCAAGGCCTTGGCTGGGCCTGGCCTTGCGCTGGGCCTGGTCGAGGCTTGGCGTGCGCTGGTGTGCGTTGGCTCGCTGGGCGATGGCCTGGCTTCGTGCTGGGCCTTCGTCTAGCGGGCCTCGTCTGATGCTAATTCGTACGATACGCTTCCGATTAAATTCCCGATTCCGGAATTCATTTCCGATACGAACAATATTTAATATTTCCGATTCCGGAATCAATTTCCGTTTCGAACAAATATTTAATATTTCCATTTCCAGAATTATTTTCCGATTCCGATAATATTTCCGATTCTGACAATATTTCCATTTCCGGCAATATTTCCATTTCCGATAATATTTTCCGATACGTACCATGTTTCCGTTTCCGGCAACATCTACGACTTGGATAATATTTATATTTCCGATACGATCCATATTTCCGTTTCCGGCAATATCATCGTTTCCGGAGTATTCATTTCTTGCCTGTGACGATCTCAGCTCCCACTGAAACCAAGATCCGTCGATTCCGAATATCCATAGATGGAGTATCTAATGCCATTAAATACTTGATCCGTTTACGTACTATTTGTGTGACCCTACGGGTTCAGTCAAGAGTAAGCTGTGGATTAATATCATTAATTCCACTTGAACTGAAGCGGCCTCTAGCTAGGCATTCAGCTCACTTGATCTCACTGAATTATTAACTTGTTAATTAATACTGAACCGCATTTATTAGACTTAACATAGAATGCATACTTGGACCAAGGGCATTATTTCCTTCAAATCACACAATGCTTTATCAATGAATAATGCACCTACATGACAGGGGATGGAAAAACTACCCGGATCCTTAAGTTTGGGTGGAGACATATTTTGCAATATGGCACTACACTCTTCAGTTAGAGCGACTCTCTCCACACCACCATAATCCATTTTCTTAGTGATCATCTCTTTCAAAAATTTTGCATAAACATGAACTTGAGATATTAAATCAGTAAAAGGGACCGTTACCTCAAGATTCTTGACCATTGCCAAGAACTTACCAAGTTGTTGATCGACCTTGGTTTTCTGCATCCGGTGAGGGAAAGGCAACTTAGGCACAATAGGGAGAGAATCAGCAATCTTCTCTTTCCCCTTATTTGCGCCAACCTCATCAGTATTATCAACTTTCCGGACTTGAGTCTCTACATCAATTTCTTTCTCTGGTCCATCTGTGTTCTCCTTAGCAAGAGTTGCATCATCAATGGGCATCCGGGGTCCATCATATTTAGTGCCACTTCTAAGAGTGATAGCATTCGCACTATCTCTATTCTGGGGCGGAGTAGGTTGCCCTGGTAGTGTACCCGGTTGCCTTTGAGATAGAGTGTCAGCAAGTTGAGCAACTTGATTCTCCAACATTCTATTCTGATTCTTCAACTCTTTGATGCTCTCATCATGGTTCTTTTGAGCTATCTCTGCGGTCTTCTGCATATTTGCAATGAGCTTATACAGATCACCCATGTTAGGCTCTGGAGTAGCACTGCTCTGAGGGGGTTGTTGATATCCTTGATGAGGGGGCCTATTGAACCCCCAGGGAGCATTATGTGAGGCTCCTTGTTGAAATGGAGGCCTAACAACATGTGGTTGAGGTGGATGGAACTGTGGATGCGACCATTGTTGCTGGGGTTCTGGATTCTGAACATTGTTGCCCCGATATGAGAAATTTGGATGATTCCTCCAAACCAGATTAAATGAATTGGAATATGGGTCATTGGGTTGTCTCTGTTGAAAAGCATTCACTTGCTCCAATTGCGTTCCTGCGAACTATAAGAGCACTCGTGACCAAAGTGACCTTGGATGCCACATACTTCGCAGTAAGAAGTTGTCACTGGAGCTACACTAGACATAGCATTGATACTCATTGGGGGAGTACCAGACTGAGGAGCCTTCAAAGAATCGATCTCCAGGTTCAAGGCTGCCACTTTGAGGACAATAGAGCATAAGCATCGACATCTAATTTTCCTTTCTTGGATGTGGTTCTGGTGGTGCTATAATGGTTGGCAGCTAAATTGGCAAGAAAATCATAACCTGCATCCACTTCTTTGTCAAGAAAAACGCCCCCAGCAGCAGAATCAACCGTGTTCTTTGTTTCATCTTGCAAACCATGATAGAAAATCGGAACCAAGAACCATTTTTCAATGTTGTGATGCGGACACGACCGCTGCAAAGCCTTGAATCTATCCCCGGCTTCTCGAAGTGATTCACCAGGTTCTTGAGTGAATGTAGTCAGCTTATGCCTTATTTCAGCAGTCTTAGTGGGTGGAAAGAATTCTTCTAGAAAGGCCTGTGAAATAGCACTCCACTCTGTCTCCTTGACATCATTCAACCATGTCTGAGCCTTATCACGAAGGCTAAAACCAAACAACATTTCAATTGGTCTTGAGTGACCCCTTGATGCTTGATAGTACCACAGAGTTGGTTGAACCTCTGCAAATGGTTGGTGGGTTCCTCAAATGGATGGCCACCATATTGACTTTGTGGGACCATAGAGATTAGAGCGGGCTTGATCTCAAAGTTGATTACCTCAATGGTTGGCATTGTAAGCCCAGTCGGAACACTATTCGAGGAAGGTACCCCATATTATTTCAGGGATTTAAACATCGTGTGACTCGGTGGAGTCTGTGAGTCTTGGGACCCTGACTGCTTCTTCTTTTTCTGTCGCTTTTTTAGTTGGCGAAGGGTCTTTCCGAGATCGGGATCGGGAGGAACCAAGTGTGAGGGGGTCGAAAAAGCACGAGGCTAATGCGTGACGTCGCCCCTCGTAGGTGTGATGATTATTTTTTATTCAATCAAGTGTAATTGGATTTCCTGTGAGTTTACACCGAATTGACTAGTAATATAGGAATCGCCATTCAGTTTTAACGACAATGAGAAAAATGACAAAACCCGGTTATCGTGACATAAAGGGAGTGCAATTATGTTTGACCACGATAACCGTTGGTTCCCTTGTGATCCCTGGTGTGGGGATCTCTCAACATACACCCACAAGGTAGAGATTGATGGTTCGGGGGACTGTAACTACCGAGAGGAGTACTCGCTCGTCGATAACTCCAGAGGCGGGATATCCTTACTAGCTCAGCATAAATAATTGAAGGGACATGCGTTAACTATTAAACTAATCTGAGTTGATTTTAGCAATATGCAACATATAATACTAGATCGATCCCGATTATCTGATTTAGATTGCATTAAGGGACCTAGCATGATAATCCAATTTCCCAAAAATATTATATTTATTAAGCGTGGTAGAACAATCAGATTTAGTTAGTTTAACAGTTCATAAAAAGGGCAAGGAAAGCAATTAAATCATCGAAAAGGGACACATTACGACGCACCCTTGAGAGGTGCTCACGGTTCTCAGAAAACTAACCACATTGACTTTGCTATTTCTCCTTTTTATTTAACGAATCTCAAATTATGGGACAGGATATGTTCTGTTCGATTTATGGATCAATTGCGACAGAACGTGTGAATAATTTCGCAGCGTGAGGCTTAGGCTAAGGGTTGGAGTCAATACTCAGAATATGAATTGTGTGTTGTTGTCACGTCAAATTTGGGGCTGTATTTATAGGGAAGAGTTCGTGGAAATATAGAATTTTAGAGTTCTAATCCACAAAGAATTAGGAAAAAACACGTACCTAGGTAATTTCAGCGCCCAGGCCTGGGCGCCGAAGAGCCAGGCGTTGAAAATAGGGTCTGGGCTGTTTTCTTAGTCAGATTCGGATTCCTGAAATCCGTAGTGTTTGAGACTTAATCGAGTCTTTTAGTGCGTATCAATTTCATGACGGAATGCGTCTGGGCCCGTTACGAACTCTAGGCTCGTTAGGATTTCAATTAACACGTAACTCTTATTTCCGAATCATATTAGGAATAGGATTCTCGCAGTTTTCTATCTCATATAGGATTTATGTTGGAGTGCAACACCTAATTCTGACAGGTTTCTATCTTTTATGACTTGCCACTTTTAGAAGCTACCCTTTTACGGCAGTTACTATTTTTAGCAGGTTTCCATAAATAGCAGGTTTCTATAAAAAGCAGGTTTCTATAAATATCAGGTTTCGGGTGAAACGAGAAGGGTGATTGAGATTCGTTATTTTATAGGAGATGCGTTGTCAAGTGGAGATTTATGTTCTCATCATCGAACCTTCCCTTTCGGGAATGTGGACAAAAGTAGGTGTCTACAGTTAGCCCCCACTTTGACTGAGTCTTGGAATAAGACGATGGTCAAAGTACTAGACGGAGTGCGCCACACAAGCCATGGTGACCCGTTTTTGCGAGGGTCTCACGAGCCCCCGAGTGATAACATTTGACTTAAGGGTCATCACTTGAAGTGTCGACATATCCCTCACGTGTCATTGGGATTTGTCAACTGATAGTATAGAAACTTCCTCACTTTGTCATTGGAAGGATCTAAAGGTGCGTAGAAACTCCCTTACTTTGTCATTGGGAGTAACTACAGATGTTTTCAAAATCAAAGCTATAAAGTGTAATTGGGCCTGGCCAAGCCCAATCACGAGGTAAAATGTATTTAAAGATTCTCATTTTCAGGGCTAGCTAAACGAGAAAACCCCCTTGTTTTTATGGGACGTAAAACGAAGGAAAATCCAGCACATCGCTCTTTTTTTGGAAAAAAAGGAAAACCAATCCTTTTAATTTTTGGAAAAGGGAAAACCGATCTCATCGTTCTTTTTTGGAAAAACGGAAAACCAATCCTTTAATTTTTGGAAAAAAGGGAAAACCAATCACATCGTTCTTTTTTGGAAAAACGGAAAACCAATCCTTTAATTTTTGGAAAAAGGAAAACCGATCCTTTAATTTTTGGAAAAAGGGAAACCGATCCTTTAATTTTTGGAAAAAGGGAAAACCGATCCTTTAATTTTTGGAAAAAGGGAAAACCGATAAAGGTTATCGCTGCAGCGACTAAGGACCTGCGCGGTTAGTGACGCAGACCCCGCCGGCTAAAGATGGCGAGCCTGTCCGCTAAGGGTGGACACTCCGTTCGATAGAAGTGGACGAATCTATTTTTGAAATTTGAAAATAAGGACCTACGCGGCTTGTGACGTAGACCCCGCCGGCTAAAGATGGCGAACCTGTCCGCTAAGGGTGGACACCCCGTCCGATAGAAGTGGACGAATCTATTTTGAAATTTGTTTTGTGTTCATTTTTTGAAAATAAGGACCTACGTGGTTTGTGACGTAGACCCCGCCGGCTGAAGATGGCGAGCCTATTTTGAATTTGAAGACTTTATTTTTGAAAACTGAGGACCTGCGCGGCTAGTGACGCAGACCCCGCCCGCTGGAGGTGGGCGAACCTTGTCCGCTAAGGGTGGACGCCCCGCCCGCTGGAGGTGAGCGAACCTGAATTAGTCTTTTCGATTTGGGACTCGCGTGGTTCGTGGCGCGATCTTGCCCGATTGAGATGGGCAAGTCCCTATTTCATTTGTTCTTGTAATTTTTTTTTATTTTTTTTTTTAAGAATTTGTTTTTATTCATTCTCGAAGGAGCGAATTCTTTCGAGGGATGCTCGGATTTAGTTGCAACCTGAATGTGGGTTGACAACGTGCTTAGACGGACCATTGTCTTGTGGTCATCTTCCTTCATGGTTTTGAGCTAGTCCTTACGGCTCAATTTTGCCACTACCTGGGTCCTTGATTGGGGGACCATGTAACGGCGACCTTTGTCTTGAGGTCGTAAACCGGTTCTTTTTCTTTTGAGATTATCCAAACACGGGACTTTGTACAGCGTAGTCTGGAAATATTGTTTTAACTTTGCATACCTTTTTTTTGAGATATATTTTTTTGAGCCACCAAGTACTCGTGCTTGGCGGTCAGTTCTTGTCAAATGGGTTCTTTGGGGATACGCATTTTGTAATGTCCTTGATTGTGTTTGGGATCGTGCTCGTAAGTGCGAGCGATCTTCGTAGTGGTGTGCTACTCTTGACAAAGTCGTGAGGTGCAACTTTCAGTAAGGAAATTGGCAATTTTCGAGTCAAATGGACGCGGCAGGGCCCAATAGAAGTTAGGTCCTTTTTTGAGCCTGGGTTTATTTTCGGCGCCCAGGCCTGGGCGTTGAAATAATTCACGCCCAGGTGGGGCGTTGAAAGTGTTGTTTGGGCTGGTCTTTTGATGACACAGTTGGCCTTTTGTTCATTCGTTTATTTCACTTGGAAGTTCTATGTATTCTCTTTTCTTTTGTTTTTTCTTTGTTTTTAGAACGTGATGATTTTCTTGAAAAGTTGTAGCCGATTGGTGGACTACGGTGCTTGTGGCTTTGGGGCGATTATTTTAAGGAATTGTTGCTCTTAAGGCGTACAGTTATTGCGATAGTTGGGCGAGTCTATATGGCCCGAGGAACATATCTTGAGGCGTAAGACTTTGACCGCTCTTGTTGTTGTATATTTTTCCTTTTGAACGCGTTCGTGAATGTTCGATACTTAGAATGATGATATGTATGTGCGAACGAGCGTTCATAGAATTGCCGATGTGTGCGGTTCCATTAATCAGTTTGCTTGAATCATATTTTTTGAGCAATGACTGATTTTGAATAGTTTTGCTTAGAAGCTCGATAGGGTTCAGGTCCATTCATGAAGTGGGCTCAAGCATCGTGCCCTTTCGATTGTTCAAACATTTGCTTCGAGATTTTTTTATTTTGCTATGGTTGTTTCGTAGCTTGGAGTCCCCAAGTATGCATGTTGGGATGCTTCCTTTTGGCGTACGATTTTCGTAGGTTCTTTCGAGAAAGATGCCTTGGGGTTCCGCTCGTGTAGGTGCGAGCTATCTCTTCCGTGGCAGGTAATGTTTTGCTACTTTCAATCCTTAATGTAGAAGTCGTGTGGCTTGCGTTTGGGCGATAAGTAGTCTTTGCCTCTTTTACACGTGCTCTTGGTCGTGCCTACATTAGTGCAATATGCCTTACTCTTTTTTTAGACTTGTACCGTGGTATGGTTGAACTTATGGTGCGACGTAGGCTTGTGTGGCCTAACAGCGTGTCTTAGAACATTCCTCCAGGTGTTGGGATATCATTATTATTTTTGCATTGGAGTATTTCATCAAGCCTCGTTCAGGTGTTCGAACAAGTGTAGCACCTTCTGCGTGGGTTTGCACGGCTTATTACTTCGTTCGATGCGAGGATTCATAGGTGTTTCTTTCTTGTTTTTATATCTGGGCAAAACTTGGCTAACAGAAAGATTCAGCGCCCAAGCTGGGGCGTTAAAGATATCGGCGCCCAGCTCTGGGCGTTAAAAATGATTTCTGGGGACAGTTCTTATCCTTGATTTTTTCTTTCGTTTTTGCTTTGGAACGAGGTAGACTGTGTAACGGGCGCTTGTAGGGCGAGCGTTATGTGCAGTAGTTGGATCGGAGTTTCGGTGACTCGTGATTTCAGTTACCCTTGTTAGTGGGGTGACTTTATATATTCTAAGTGGTGCTTAGAATTTGGGAGGGGTTGTAGCCATTCTAAGGTTCGTTTTACACGATTGACCTTAGGATTGTGCCCTTATGATGTATGTATAGCATTAGCGTCGAGAATTTGCGATAAAATCGTCATTTTGAGCATTTTTAGAGTGTTTTTCTCAAGCCTCCAATTGTAGCTACGGGATTGGCTTGGTGATATAATGTTTTGCATACGTTTTTATGCATTCATGGTGACATGGATCATGAACAGTTTGAACCAGACTCGTTTAGTGCGAGGCACGTTCGGGTAGTGATTTTGCTACTTCTCTTGTAGATGTCGTATTGTGCGACATTGCCTATGGTCAAGGTAGTCACATGTTGAAGTGTGCCTTGAATAAAAGCTAGGTGCCTTTCTTTACCCATAATCATATTTAGAAATCTTTTTGACTCACTTGCAAAACGCATACTTAGATTAAACAATGACACTTTATTATCTTCGAAGAAGCCTTTGAAAATTATTTGAAATCCGAGTTCTACTGTGTACAATCCGAGGTGTCCTAAGTAGGTTGACTTATAGAAGGGTTCGTACAAGATTACATGAGTGAATCAAAATACTGTTACGATTTTGGAATGCTGTCTAAGGATTTGCTGGAAGCCAGGGTGCAGGTGTCAAGATATTACTTGTGCCCGTTTGGTATATGCTTTTAGGCTTTTAGGGCCATCTTTTCCAGAATTGCGGGAATATAAATGAAAGGCTAAAGTCGTATCACCTAATCAAAAATAACCTAAGGTCCATTAGCTAGGTAGCAAGGGAAGTCAGGATCGAATCCACATGGAAACAGGCGTTCTTTCTACTATCAATTAATTAATCTAGACTATTGTGAACAAAGTTGGTTGATGGTTTGTATACTAAGACTACGAACGAATATTAAACAAGAATGAATCAATATATTAAGGAATCTAGGGTATAGGTTCGCCAACAAATAATAATCCAGGACATTGAACAATCACGATAATCAACAAAGTAATTAATTAGATTAGCAGGCTCTCTCAAGTCGATACTAATCATAGACTTAGAATTAACGGGCTTTCGCTACGTATTAACTCTAATTCTACCTATTGACACAAGTCTAAACATCAAATTGCATCTCTCGAATCTTAATTTGATATTGCATAACTACCACAATTAAACCTGCGCAAATCTAATTGTATAGTGAAATAAACCAATCAATAGGAATCAATTACAATGCCAACATTCATAATCATTCAATCATCCCTTCATATTATTCATGGATCCCCAACCCTAGAAATTAAACTACTCAAGCATGTTGACAATAAACAAAGCAATAATCATAATTGAAAGCATTATTAAAGCAAGACAATGAATTGAAATAAGAATTAATACCTATTTGAAGAACAAAGGAAAGTGAAAGCTTGAATTTTTATTGAGAATTAAACTAAGTGTTTTTGCATAAACTAGAGAGAAAATTAGGCTAAAGGAAATAATACTAAGCTTCAATACTAGAAAATAAAGTGTCCTCTAAAAACAATTAAGGCTTGCTTATATAGTTTGCTCAAAATAAAGCCTAAAAAACGGAAAGAAAACTCGCGCATAAGGGCTAGGGGTTGGCGTCGCCCGATCGGGCGTCGCTTCGCCCGATCGGGCGATCCACTCGATAGTCGGCCCGATCGGGCCAAAATCCGCCCGATCGGGCGGTTTGTGAACTCTCCACATAGCCTCCAGATTGACCGCCCGATCCGGATCGGGCGAGCTGCGACCGATCGGGCGAGCTGCGACCGATCGGGCGCGCGTTGATGGATCCAGATTGCTTATAATTCCGCCCGATGGTTGCATTTCGCCCTCAACTTCCAGGGCGATTTGCAATCTTCAATGTATCTTGCCCATATCACTGAGTCTAACTCCCGGGGCTCAACCATAAGCATCCAAGGCTCCCGAAAGTCGACGATGAAGGTCCCGAACTTCCTCGGGCTCATATAGTGGCCTAGATCAACGTGAAACGGGTCTAAAAAGACCAATATCTCATAATCAAACCTGAAACTCAAGGCACACTCAATAACACAAATTAGTACTAGAAACGGCTCCTAAGAGCACGTTTGACACATAAAAGTACTTAAGGGACGGGGGCAAAAATACTATATAAAACATGCATATCAAACCTCCCCAAGCTAGATCCTTGCTTATCCCTAAGCAAGGAAATCATCGATGAACACAAAACCAACTTCACCCCCGACATAATTCAAAATGAAAAACATAATTCGAGGCAAAATCCAACAAGCATGCATCAATGTTAATCAATCAAATTCATTCAATCGCCAATCTACCTTAACAATCGTCACGCAAAGCGAACCACAAGTGTACAATGGAATTCAAGACTAGTGCTCACACACTCGTCACTCATTTATGTGGCGGATAAAAAAATGTACCCGTTCGCTCCCCTCCCAACATATATGTGTACAATGCCCTCCCAAACTCACAACACTCGTGTGTCTAGAAAAACATGCGCTCAACCTAGTAGTCGACTCGGAATGTGTCATGTCATAACTTGCATTGATAAACAACTACTTTCACATTAATACAACTCTATGCACAAAGGTCGGAAGGTCTTTCAAGCTTGTAATGATAGGCTTAGGTAAGGGTGCGATAAATTTGGGTAAAATGTGAGCTTAAAGCCTCGGCTTTGGGGAGCATAAATCCTAGAAAACCCACGATCAATCACAAATGATGACCACAATTCTCCCACTCAACACATGAAAAAACAACAAACAACCACAATATACTTTCTTGCCTTGATTTCACAATTATAACCAATCACTCATGAAGATAAAGAAATTATAATACCGGAGTGACAAAAGCTTGAATTATCTTGAGAATAACGTTTTTTTTTCTTCCTTTTTTTTTTCTTGCTCAATCTCATTTTTTTTTTCTTTTGAACCTTCACACATTTTTTTTATTCTTCTCATCTCATTCATTTTTTCAACAACAATCATGATAAGAAGAACTTCCCTTTTCATTACTCAATATGCTCAAAATGTACCACACTATGACTCCCTCACCTCACCACTATTAGCTCCCCCAAGCTAGGCTTGGGACTAGTAACCAATGGGGAATTTACGGGCTTGTAATGTGGTTAGTCACCGAATAAAGGGCACAAGCACAACATGGGTAGAAAAAGAGGGAACAAATGTATCTAATTTCATCTGAAAGCTACCTAAATAGAAAAATGCCTTTGTCCTTCACAATGTGCATGTATATGAGTCATAAAACATTACTAATAGTTGCAAACCAATACTCAAAATCAATGGCACACCAGGAAGCTATCACACATCCTAACCAAGTCAACTAGTCAAGCACCAAGTCCACAAGTAGTTAGTCGGAGTTGACTCGTGTTTAGGCATCAAAGCAATCGAACATCAAATCATGGATAACATATCTACATTGCCCATCATCAAATACCAAGAATCAAAACAATTTTCAATCAAAGGGGCACAGGGAAGCATGATTTTGCATTCATCGGAACGTATTTTTGTATTTTTTTATCAAAGCAATAAACTAATCTAGAAAGCATTAAACACACCAAAGAAACACACCAAAATAAAGAAATGCGAAAAGAAAAGAAAAACATACCTACAATGTACAAGTAATGTGAAACCCTCCCCAAACCAAATCAGACAATGTCCTCATTGGCTCAAGGGTATCGAACCAACTCGATCTCATCTCCATCATTGACGGCCATGGCCGCCATCATCATCATCATCACCATCATCTCTGCCACCATGCCCACTAGGAGCCGCTCCCCACCCTCCGTACTGGGTAGGTGTGAAGGTGCCCATAGAACCCGGAGCTCCATATCCCTCCGCGGGATAGGTATACCAGGTAGGGTGCTCGTAATCTGGGGCAATATAGCCCTGCCTGGCATACTGATCATAAAATGGGAACATGGTCCTCTGGTGATCAGCTGCGAACTTTCGGAAACCGAGCTCAAGTCTGCTCAACCTCTCATCAATGGACCCCTGCTCCTCATGTACTACCGGGCCACCCTGGGGCCTCCCCGTGTCTCGACGCCCCCTCCTGAAGTAGGTGCGAGGCTCTGGCAGGTACTGATGGGGCTCTGGCTGAGGGTCAGGCTGAGGTTGGGGGTCAGGCTGAGGCTCTTGCTTAAATCCAACAAATAAATAATGAGCCTGACCGGGTCTGAAACTAGTGCGGCCCTGAGGGTCAGGCAAGGTGAAAAGCCTGTTTCCCTCGAACATCCAGTACATGGCTCCCGGCCTAAACAACCCATGCTCCCCCTGTAGCCTACGGAGTCCAGCAAAATAAGCCAAATCAAGCAAGTTGCTACCCAGAACTGGAGTCTGGTTAGCCTCAGTAAAGTTGGTCGGGACATGGCTATGTGGGTGATCAACCCACCAATGGTAATTTTGGTAGTATGTGTGGAAGTGGCTATGGAGTAAAATTGAGAGGCCATATGATGTGCAAGGTTCATTTTGTAGCTCTCCTCTCCTTCTGAAACGTAGCCACCTAGGATCTCTAGCTCCGTACTCCTGATGTTCTGGGTCTCATCCCTACCAAAGATTGTAAATCCTAGGAACCTGTAAAAGACAATGGGTACCGGGTGTTGTATCTTGGAAGCATGCAAATGTTGCATACTCCCGGGATTAGCATTGCCCGTAAGCTTTCCCCACATGGTGCAGTTATTATGGGTCTCCTTAGGTTTCCTACTATATGTGGTAGACAATCCAAAAATCCTACCAAAATCAGCTAAGCTCATGGTGTAGGTTCGGTTCATCACACGAAATTGAACCGATGACACGGTTCGATAACCATCCCTACGCACATTAAAACTACTCAAAAATTCTAGAGTCAACCGTCTTAATGTGAGACGGAGCATACTATACATGTTACTCATACCAACACCAACAAAAACACGTTTGACATCACGCTCAATTCCCATTTCATGCAAGGATTTTTGACATATAAAGCGAATAGGGATTACCTCCCTCAATTTGAGGTGCATGAATCGTGCTCGTTGCTCCTCCGTAATAAAGATGACATCCGGAAAATCCGTGTCGGGCTCGAATTACGGCGGCGGAGGTGGTGGTGTCGGTTCCCGAGCTCGGCTCGTGGAAGCCTCATGTTGATTTCTTGGTACCCTTGTGCATTTCCTTTGTGGTCGGTTTGCCATTGATGAAAAATCTGATTTTTTTGAGTTTTTGAGCTTTTTGGGTGAATTTGGGGATTTTGTGGGGATGAGAGAAAACTCAAATCGGTTAGGTGTAGGTTGTAGGTTGTAGAGGATGATGAGAGGATGATTTTGATGAAAAAATTGTTGAATTTGGTGGAGATTTGAGGGAGATATGGTGGTTGGAAGTTTTTGGAAGTTGGGGTTTAATGGAGGAAGTGAGAGAAAGTTAGGTTGAAGATGAAGAGGAAGTGAAGAAAGAAAGGGGAAATCGTGGTTTAATCGCTGAAATCACGTCTCGCCCGATCGGGCGACTTTCCGCCCGATCGGGCGGGTTGCGATCCTTTTCTTTTCATATGTGCGCGCCCGATCGGGCGCACCTCGCCCGATCCGGATCGGGCGATTTGCGAAAGCCATTTTCTTTGACTTTTTTTGCTCAGAATCTTCTTTGACTTTTTCCACGAACTTTTCATCAACCGCCCGATCGGGCAAAATAATTTCGCCCGATCGGGCATTCCACTCGCCTTCTGCGCTCGATCGGGCAAACAATCGCCCGACTCGGGCGTTCCACTCGCCAGACCGCCCGATCGGGCAAAATAATTTTGCCCGATCGAGCATTCCACTCGCCAGACCGCCCGATCGGGCATGCTGCGCCCGATCGGGCAGAAATAAGCTGCATGAAACTCATCCTTGCGCGCCCGATCGGGCGCACCTCGCCCGATTCGGATCGGGCGGTTTGCAGCATGCTTGGCCTTGTGCGTAATTTCACTTTCTCGAACTTGGAGCTTTAGGCCTGCACATTATTAAACACCCAAACAGCGTAATGCCCTCTTCTCGCCTCACTAACACCAAAAACAATACTTAAACATACTTAGGTATGGGAAATACTAACTAAACACACAAAAATAGAATAAAAAAAATCAAACTTATACTACTAAAGCGATAAAATACGGGTTGCCTCCCGCAAAGCGCTGGTTTATTTCTAGTTCCCGCTCGACCTTGTTACCTTGAATATGCAGTCTATGAGGCGGAGGGATTGAGGTGATAGACCTCAACCACTCCTACAGTAGCCCCATCATGGTACAACTTCAGACGTTGCCCGTTGACCTTGAATCGTTCACCATTCTCATTTTCTACTTCAACAGACCCAAACTTGCTTACCATAGTCACGGTGAACGGCCCAGACCACCTAGACTTAAGTTTTCCAGGAAATAACTTAAGCCTAGAGTTAAAAAGTAGAACCTTGTCGCCCACCGCGAACTCTCTATGCAAAATGTGATTGTCGTGCCACTTCTTGGTCTTTTCCTTGTAAATCCGGGCACTATCATAGGCTTGTAGTCAGAATTCATCGAGCTCACCCAATTGAAGTAACCGCTTCTCACCAGCTAGCTTTGCATCCATGTTGAGCTGTTTGATTGCCCAATAAGCCTTGTACTCCATTTCTACTGGTAAGTGACACGCCTTGCCATACACCAACCGATACGGGGAGGTACCAATAGGTGTCTTAAAGGCGGTTCTGTATGCCCATAGAGTATCATCTAGCTTATCGCTCCAATCCTTCCTAGACTTCGCCACCACTTGCTCAAGGATGGATTTGATCTCTCGGTTGGAGACCTCGACTTGACCACTCGTCTGAGGATGGTAGGCTAGCCCAGTGCGGTGATAAACCCCATACTTGCGCAGAAGCGCATCCAGATGCCTCTCATGGAAGTGTGATCCCCCATCACTGATCAAAGCGCGCGGAACCCCAAATCTAGGAAAAATGATCTTCTTGAACAGGGAGATGACTTTCTTAGCATCGTTAGTAGGTGAGGCAACGGCTTTCACCCATTTTGACACATAATCTACAGCAACAAGGATATACAAGTTACCCTTGGACGATGGGAATGGTCCCATGTAATCAATTCCCCACACATCAAAAATCTCAACCTCAAGGATCCCGTTCTGTGGCATCTCATACCTCCTCGAAATAGTGCCGGCCCTCTGGCACGCATCACAAGCCATAATAAAAGCCTGTGCATCCTTGAACATAGTAGGCCAGTAAAAACCACATTGTGACAACTTAGCGTTTGTTTTAGACGGTCCATGGTGACCACCATAAGGTGAAGAATGACACCTACTGATAACACCTTGAACTTTCCATTCTGGAATACAACGCTTGTACAACCCTTCAGCAGTCTCACGAAACAAATAAGGGTCGTCCCAAAAGTAAAACCGGACATCATGTAGGAATTTCTTCTTCTGTTGATATGAAAGATCGGCCGGAAGAATTCTCCCCACAACGTAGTTAGCAAAATCTGTGAACCATGGTGACTGACTGGCAAGTGCAAGTAAATGATCATCCGGAAATGAATCATCAATCGGTGTAGATCCCTTACCATCATCATACCTCAATCTAGACAAGTGATCTGCAACCACATTCTCAGCCCCTTTCTTGTCGCGGATCTCTAGATCGAACTCCTGTAGCTGTAGTATCCATTGAATAAGCCTAGGCTTGGCTTCCTTTTTAGAGAGCAGATACTTAAGGGCCGCATGGTCAGTATAGACTATCACCTTGGATCCAATCAGATAGGTGCGGAATTTATCCAAGGCATAGACTATAGCTAGAAGCTCCTTCTCAGTAGTAGCATAATTAACTTGAGCTTCATCTAAGGTCTTACTTGCATAATAGATGGCATGTAAAACCTTCTCCTTTCTCTGACCCAGAACTGCCCCAACTGCATAATCACTTGCATCACACATTATCTCAAACGGAAGATCCCATTCGGGAGAACGAATGATGGGAGCCGAAATCAGTGCCTGTTTAATCCTGTCAAAGGCTTCAAGACAAGCATCAGTAAACACAAACGGGGCATCCTTGAGGAGGAGTTGGGTAAGTGGTTTAACAATTTTAGAAAAATCCTTGATAAAGCGGCGATAAAACCCCGCATGACCAAGAAAACTTCTAACACCCTTCACATTAACTGCAGGGGGTAATTGTTCAATCACTTGGACCTTAGCTCGATCCACCTGAATTCCCTTATCAGATATCAAATGTCCCAAAACCACCCCTTCAGTAACCATGAAATGACACTTTTCCCAGTTCAAGACTAAATTGCACTCTTCACATCTCTTCAAAACTTTAGTCAGATTTAGCAAGCAAGAATCAAAAGAAGTACCATAGACGCTAAAATCATCCATAAACACTTCCATGATAGACTCAATAAAATCAAAAAAGATACTCATCATGCAACGTTGGAAAGTAGCAGGTGCATTACACAGACCAAAAGGCATCCTACGATATGCAAAGGTACCATAGGGACAGGTGAAGGTGGTCTTTTCCTAGTCGTCTGGATGTATGGGAATTTGAAAGAAACCAGAATAACCATCCAGATAACAGAAAAACTTGTGACAGGCTAGCCTTTCTAATATTTGATCAATGAAGGGAAGGGGAAAATGGTCCTTTTTAGTAGCAACATTAAGACGCCTATAATTAATGCACATGCGTCAACCTGTGACTACCCTAGTTGGTATCAACTCATTTTTTTCATTTCTCACCACAGTTGTCCCCCCTTTCTTAGGCACTACCTGAACAGGACTCACCCACTTAGAATCAGACACAGCATACACAATACCCGCATCAAGCAATTTCATAACTTCAGCTTTTACAACATCTTGCATGACAGGGTTCAAACGACGCTGGGGTTGGATGCATGGTTTATGATTTTCATCTAGATGTATCCTATGCATACAAAAGTCAGGGCTAATACCCTTTAAATCATCAATACTGTACCCAATGGCCTTTTTGTGCCTTTTCAACACAATAAGAAGTTGGGATAACTGGTCTGCATCAAGTGCAGTACTGACGATCACAGGGAAAAGTTGTTCATTATCTAAAAACGCATATTTAAGGTTAGCAGGAATAGGCTTAAGTTCGGGTTTCTTTACCTCTTTAACAGAACAAACCGGCCGAACTAACCTCTTCAATTTGGTGCTCTCCGGCTCAGATTCTCCACCATTAAGAGCCAACTCCAGAGCATCCACTTCAGCACTCCAAGAACTGCTATCACCTGCAGAAGACTCACAACAAAGCACTGCCTCCAAAGGGTCTCTTTCGAGAACTTGAGAGACGTTATCACGAGTAATAAAGTCAACTACATCTATGCGATAGCATTGTTCCTCCTCTAGCATGGGACTTTTTAAGGCACTATTCAGATTAAAAGTCACCTTATCATCCCCAACAGACAATGTCAATTTCCCACTTTTAACATCAATTACCGCCCCCGCCGTGTGAAGGAAGGGTCTACCTAAGATTATGGGAATTTGAGAATCCTCCTGCATGTCTAATACTACAAAGTCTACAGGTATATAGAATTTACCTACTCTAACAGGGACGTCCTCTAAAACACCTAAGGGGTATTTGACAGAACGGTCGGCCATTTGTAGAGTGATATTGGTAACCTTAAGCTCACCCATATTCAGTTTAGTACAGACAGACAAAGGCATGACAGACACACTAGCACCTAGATCACATAAAGCTTTATCAATAAACACGGTGCCAATGTTACATGGGATGAAAAAACCCGGGGTCCTTAAGTTTAGGTGGAGACTTGTTTTGCAAATAAGCACTACATTCCTCAGTGAAAGCTACAGTCTCTACCTCACAAAAAGCACGTTTCTTGGTCAAAATATCTTTCATGAATTTAGCATAAGCAGGAACCTGTAAAATTAATTCAGTAAAAGGAACCGTTACCTGCAAATTTTTGACCACTTCCAAGAATCTGCCAAACTGCTTGTCTAGCTTATTCTTGAGTTGTCGGTTTGGGAAGGGGAGTGCAATAGGTGGTACTTGAATATCCGCCCCCTTCTTAACCTCAGTTGTAGCCTCATTCTCATTGACTACCTTTTCAGCTTCCTTTCCATCCATAACTATCCTCAGGATTTCCTCACTGACCAGATCACTAGCAGACACCCCGGAATCAACCTCAACTGGCATAGAAGGACCATCAAAATCCCTACCACTCCTCAATGTAATTGCATTAGCAGTCTCCCTATTTTCGGGCTGTGAAGGAAGTTGGCCTGGTGGCCTCCCTGCAATAGTAGTAGCCATCTGTGCCAACTGTGTATCAATGATCTTGTTGTGAGCAGTAAGAGCATCGATTTTTGCATCCTTTTCACTTAGAGATTTTTGCATTTGTAGCATCATGTTTCTCATCTCTACTAGCATAGGGTCAGGCTGTGTGGTTTGGGGTGGTGGTGGTGGAGGTGGTGTGTGTTGTCTAGGGAACCCAGGTGGTCCACTAGACTGTTGGTTGTAGTTGTTCCGTGGTTGGTAGGGTTGGTATGGTTGTTGTGGTGGATGTTGGACTTGGTGAGGGTTCTGGATATTGTTGCTCCTGTAGGATAGTAGAGGGTTATTTTTGTAGCCCTCATTGTAAGAGTTGGAGAATGGGTTATTTTGTTTGTAGGATTGAAATGCGTGACATTGTTCAACAGAGCTCCTACAGTCCAGTGCATAATGACCAGACATTCCACAACTTTCACAAACAGTAGCAGGTTGGGCACTCATAGCAGCTACACTAGCAGGTTGGGCAGATTGAGTATTGGCTTCTTGCATATTATCAAACTTATAGTGTAAAGCAGTCAATTGGGCAGTTAATTGTTCAATAGAATTTAAATCATGCTTACCACCCCTATTAGATAGACCTCTAGGATTTCCATACTGGGCATTGTGAATGGCTATCTCCTCAATCACCTCCATAGCTCTAGGCACCTCAAGTTGCATGAACCTCCCACTGGCAGCTGAATCCAACAAACATCTAGACTCATTGCCCAGACCATTATAAAACTGCTGAATCAGGAACCAATCTTCCAAAACATGGTGCGGGCACTCTCTTTGCAAATCCTTGAATCTCTCCCAGACCTCGAACAAACTCTCATCCGCTTGTTGTGAGATACCTAATATCTGACCCCTCAGACGAGCCGTTTCTCAGGTGGAAAATATTTCACATAAAAAGCAAGAGCCAAGGATTCCCAATTATTGATTTTCAAAGCCGCCCGATTCAACCCATTAATCCACAGTTTAGCTTTCCCACTCAAAGAGAACGGGAAAAGTATCTCCATAGTCTGCTCCGGAGTCAATCCCTTTTGCTTGATGGTGGAACAATATTGGATAAAGGACTGAATGTGAAGATTCGGATCTTCACCTGGTTCCCCACCGTACTGGCGTCTCTCGATCATGTTAATCAATGCAGGCTCAATCTTGAAGGTCTCAGCTGCAATGGAAGGCATGATCGCCTTTGGTAGCACAGACAGACTTGGCTTAGAATAGTCCGTAAGACGTGGGGTAGGTGGCGGTATCAGATTTTCGTCACCCATCTCTATCTCTGAAACTGAATCTGTATCTGAAGGAAAAAGATCGCCAATATTATGATCAGAATCAGAGTAATTCCCACACTGTGCAATGAAAGTTCTTCGTCTACGAAAGGTTCTTTCGGGCTAAGGATCGAATGGAGTAAGATTACTAGTACCTACGGTCCTGGGCATAGACAAAGACTACAAAACAATGTGAGATCCGGTCTCAAGGAACGTGAGTTCCTTGAGTAGTAACAAACAATAATCTAGGATAAGCAATCAACAACAGAAAATAAAACCGTTTCCCCGGCAACGGCGCCAAATTTTGACAGGCTAAAGTCGTATCACCTAATCAAAAATAACCTAAGGTCCACTAGCTAGGTAGCAAGGGAAGTCAGGATCGAATCCACAGGGAAACATGCGTTCTTTCTACTATCAATTAATTAATCTAGACTATTGTGAACAAAGTTGGTTGATGGTTTGTATACTAAGACTACGAACGAATATTAAACAAGAATGAATCAATATGTTAAGGAATCTAGGGTATAGGTTCGCCAACAAATAATAATCCAGGACATTGAACAATCACGATAATCAACAAAGTAATTAATTAGATTAGCATGCTCTCTCAAGTCGATACTAATCATAGACTTAGAATTAACGGGCTCTCGCTACGTATTAACTCTAATTCTACCTATTGACACAAGCCTAAACATCAAATTGCATCTCTCGAATCTTAATTTGATATTGCATAACTACCACAATTAAACCTGCGCAAATCTAATTGTATAGTGAAATAAACCAATCAATAGGAATCAATTACAATGCCAACATTCATAATCATTCAATCATCCCTTCATATTATTCATGGATCCCCAACCCTAGAAATTAAACTACTCAAGCATGTTGACATTAAACAAAGCAATAATCATAATTGAAAGCATTATTAAAGCAAGACAATGAATTGAAATAAGAATTAATACCTATTTGAAGAACAAAGGAAAGTGAAAGCTTGAATTTTTATTGAGAATTAAACTAAGTGTTTTTGCATAAACTAGAGAGAAAATTAGGCTAAAGGAAATAATACTAAGCTTCAATACTAGAAAATAAAGTGTCCTCTAAAAACAATTAAGGCTTGCTTATATAGTTTGCCCAAAATAAAGCCTAAAAAACGGAAAGAAAACTCGCGCATAAGGGTTGGGGGTTGGCGTCGCCCGATCGGGCGTCGCTTCGCCCGATCGAGCGATCCACTCGATAGTCGGCCCGATCGGGCCAAAATCCACCCGATCGGGCGGTTTGTGAACTCTCCACATAGCCTCCAGATTGACCGCCCGATCCGGATCGGGCGAGTTGCGCCCGATCGGGCGCGCATTGATGGATCCAGATTGCTTATAATTCCGCCCGATGGTTGCATTTCGCCCTCAGCTTCCAGGGCGATTTGCAATCTTCAATGTAGCTCGCCCATATCACTGAGTCTAACTCCCGGGGCTCAACCATAAGCATCCAAGGCTCCCGAAAGTCGACGATGAAGGTCCCGAACTTCCTCAGGCTCATATAGTGGCCTAGATCAACGTGAAACGGGTCTAAAAAGACCAATTTCTCATAATCAAACCTGAAACTCAAGGCACACTCAATAACACACATTAGTACTAGAAACGGCTCCTAAGAGCACGTTTGACACATAAAAGTACTTAAGGGACGGGGGTAAAAATACTATATAAAACATGCATATCAATAAACCGTTTTCAAATTGACTTAGATTTACTTGGTGTATGTCTGCACAAAAGGTCAAGGTATACTTAGTCCTTTCCCTAGCTCTTTCATTTCAATTTTTAGCCCCCAATTGCTGTTATGTCTTCCCATTAATAATGCTTTCAGATTTCGATTTTAGATGCCCGTGTCACATGTCTGAGTAGGGTGAGCCTCGGTTAAGTGCCAAGTCCTATTGACAATGTCTTATTTTTTCCAAAGGGGATTAGCAAGCATTTGAATTACCATGAACGGGTGCCCTGAGTTCGAAGGAACGATGGGGTGATGCCATAGAACAATCCTCTTTATTGCAAGCTTACTGCCTTTACTACTTGTCGGCGACTATGACTGTGTCTAGGGGTGAAAGAAGGTCTTTAAGCGAACGACTATGTCTAGTGGTGAAAGAAAGTCTTTAAGTGAGTTAGTTCGCTTTAGGGAGGGTCAAGTAGAGTACTTTAGAGGTCATGGACGCTTGCGCTAGCCCCCATTCAATTGAGGCAAAGCGATCTTTTGAGTCTTGGCTAAGTGCCTAGGAGTGTGAGTGCTCCTTCTGGCAAAGGTACGTGCCCTTATTAATTTTCGATGTGTGCTCATTAATTTTGGTATCTTGATGACTTGGATTCTTCTTCGTGCTTTCAATTTTTCTTTCGACTTGGATTGCAAGTAATTAAATTTCAATAAGGGACTTCTATTTTTGTTCTTGTTTTTCTATAGGCTTTAATTTTTGGTGGTACGTATGTCTGAATACGTGTTGTACCCCCCCAAGTGTTCGTTATTGTTCCGTGTATGTGCGGATAAAATGACGAGCACTTCTAGACAAATTTTAGCAAGCAGAGAGATTCAGCACCCAGGCTGGGGCGTTAAAGATTTCGGCGCCCAGCTGTGGGCGCTGAAAATTATTTCTGGGCGGATCTTTTTTCGGTGCGCTAAATGCTCCTTTTTCTTTTAGACTAACTTTAGAGGCGCTTTGCAAAGTTTCTTTTTTATTATTTATTATTATTTTTTTACGTTAAGCGTAGAATGTACTTTTCATTTGTCTTTTTTTTTTATTTGTGACTCAAGACGGCTTGAAAGATGGGTTGAATGAGATAGGGTAATTTGTGTAGGTATTGGTTAAGCATAAGGATTACATCTGCTAGGATTCACATTTTACGGCCTTAGGCTAGTGTCATGAGTTTACATCAATCAAGGCCAATGAGTAGCATAGGGACGGCTCAAGGGTATATCAACAGGACGTATCCAAACAAGTTATATGGTCATTATGCTAATGGTGGTGTAAGAGCAGGTTTGGACTTTGGAAATGATGGGCATGACGCACGTGTCAATGGCCGTGCGTGGTTTGCGGTTGATAACAAGTTCAAAAACAAGAGTTGAGGTAATAGTTTCTTGGGTTATGGCAATGAGAACATGGATGGGTTAAATGAGCTGAACAGAGACCTCGGAGCGAATGCGTCTAAGAGCATAAGGATTGGAAAGGGTAGACATCGTAGAATTTTATGATTTGGATTGGTTGACTCAATTCTCTTCCTTCGTTTTACTTGTGTAAATTTTGCACTTTGGGAGGCATGGGCTAAGTATTTCATGGCTTGCTCTTTTCGCTCTCCCTTTTCTCTTTCTATTTTTTCTTTTTTGCTCGGGATTTCCCCCCCTCAACATAAAATTTTTTATTTGGGCTAAAAGGTAGATGGTTGTGGTCTTTGAGTCACGAGGCGAGACTGAATGAGCCTCGTTTGGTAGGCCTATAGTGGACCTTTAATTTTAGTAGGCCTAGGGTGGACCTTTAATTTTTGTTGGCCTAGGGTGGACCTTTAAATTGTCTTACTTTGCAAGCGTATTTAGTCGTTTCTTAAAATGTGCAAATAGCGTAGATTCAAAATGTTATTTTTACCTTATTGAAATTTAACGGAAGAATTACATCGAAGATAATTTTTTGCTTCTTTTCAGATTCCGGTTTCCGGGATTTAACTTGAAGTTGTGATTTAGACTCAAGCTTTCATTAATCTTTCTGATTATAACCTGTAGACACCTACTTTTGTCCCCATTCCCGAAAGGGAAAGGTTCGATGATGAAAGTATAAATCTCCACTTGACAACGCATCTCCTATAAAATAAACGAATCTCAATTCCCCTTTTCATTTCACCCGAAACCTGCTATTTATAGAAACCTGCTATTTATGGAAACCTGCTAAAAATAGTAACTGCCGTAAAAGGTAGCTTCTAAAAGTGGCAAATCATAAAGGATAGAAACCTTTCAGAATTAGGTGTTGCATTCCAACATAAATCCTAAATGAGATAGAAAACTGCGAGAATTCTATTCCTAATATGATTCGGAAATAAGAGTTACGTATTAATTAAAATCCTAACGAGCCTAGAGTTCGTAACGGGCCCAGACGCATTCCGTCATAAAATTGATACGCGCTAAAAGACTCGATTAACTCTCAAACTCTACGGATTTCAGGAATCCGAATCTGACTAAAGAAAACAGCCCAGACCCTATTTTCAACGCCTGGCTCTGGGCGCCGAAATCTTCGGCGCCCAGGCCTTGGCGCTGAAAATACCTGGGTACGTGTTTTTTCCTAATTCTTTGTGGATTAGAACTCTGCAATTCTATCTTTCCACGAACTCTTCCCTATAAATAGACCCCTAAATTCGACGTGAAAAGAACACACACACACACACACAATTATATTCTGAGTATTGACTCCAACCCTTAGCCTAAGCCTCACGCTGCGAAATTGTTCACGCGTTCTGTCGCAATCGATCCATAAATCGAACAGAACGTATCCTGTCCCATAATTGAGATTCGTTAAATAAAAAGGAGAAATAGCAAAGTCAAAGTGGTTAGTTTTCTGAGAACCGTGACGCACCTCTCAAGGGTGCGTCGTAATGTGTCCCTTTTCGATGATTTAACTGCTTTCCTCGCCCTTTTTATGAACTGTTAAACTAACTAAATCTGATTGTTCTATCACGCCTAACAAATATAATATTTTTGGGAAATCGGATTATCATGCTAGGTCCCTTAATGCTATTTAAATCAGATAATCACGATCGAATTAGTATTATATGTTGCATATTGCTAAAATCAACTCAGATTAGTTTAATAGTTAACACATGTCCCTTCAATTATTTATGCTGAGCTAGTAAGGATATCCTGCCTCTAGAGTTATCGACGAGCGAAGTACTCCTCTCGGTAGTTACAGTCCCCCGAACCCTCAATCTCTACCTTGCGGGTGTATGTTGAGAGATCCCCACACCAGGGATCACAAGGGAACCTACGGCCGTCGTGGTCAAACATAATTGCACTCCCTTTATGTCACGATAATCGGGTTTTGTCCGTTTTTCTCATTGTCGTTAAAAACTGAATGGCGACTCCTATATTACTAGTCAATTGGGTGTAAACTCACAGGAAATCCAATTACACTTGATTGAATAAAAAGAATCGTCACACCCACGAGGGACGAGGTCACGCATTAGCCTCGTGCTTTTTCGACCCCCTCACAGTGGCGACTCCACTGGGGATAGTGAAGGAAATACTCGTGCTTGTAGGTAATCAAAATAGCCGAAGGGTGAAACGATCCTACCCCGCGTTTATTTCCCCATCAAGTTGGGTCGACCTGAAAATCAGCATATTAATGTGAACGGGCAGAACCGCATAACGAATCTCGGCTCCCTCGGCAGTTGGGACTAAGGATACCTTTTCCCGCCAATAGGGGGGTGCATACGCCGCGCATGTTTCCCACTCGGTACTTGTGCAGGTAGTACACCTATCCCGAACCCAATCGCTCGCCCATTAGGTCCCTCTCGCCTGCATGCCCCCTTGGCTTGCACTTGCGGGTTGGCCTCTTGGGCGAAATTCGTCTGTTGAAGACACTACCTCGACCGAGGCATGTGTTGGATCTACGATAGAAGCGGTACCAAGCCAGGCGCAAATAAACTACCCATAGAAGCCTATCATAAACTACGTGACATATTTAATTTTCAAATCCATGTTTGTAATGTAGTTATGTGTAGCGAACTGTGTGACTATGTTATGATTGTGCGTACGAATAATGCTAGACAAATTATGCTAGAAAACCAACGACCTAAAAAAAATTGCCCAAACATTCATGAACCAATTGGCCAAAGAGTTATACTAAAATACGTATTCCGCAAGCCCGAACGATCGCCACAAAAATAAGCGACACTCGGGATGGCCGGTAACGAATCCCACAAACGCTGCACAACGCGTAAAGGACGTTATAAGGCAAGCACGCAAAACTAAAGTCGCAAAAACAAAAGCATACGCAAACAGAAAACGAGAACCAGCCAGGGACACATTTTCAATGCCCCTGGCTGGGCGCCAAAATTTCTCACGCCCACTGCTGGGCGCTGAAGTTGCTGCCTGGCCTTTTGGTCAGGCACAGCAGCCTCGGTGCCCGCGCATGAAAAAATATACGTAGCAAAAAAGAATTTTCGTAAAAATTGCTGCAAGGGCGTATGAAAAGGCACTCGACTCTAAAAGCGACTAAAAAATAAAAAATAAATAACTCTTTGTGTCGTTGTTAGGCCTCCTACGACGACAATGCTCGGCACCAAAACCGAGCATGCTAATTAAACGACCTTCAATGTCACATGGGAAAAATATTCAAAAAATAATGTTCGAATAAAGTCATCAAGAAAAAAATAAATGTTCAAATAAATCCGAGTCTAGACTAGGCCATGCCAAAGTACAATCCAAATCCTAAGTCTTAGTTGTCTTATCCATAGAATCGGTCCTAATACTTGGTGTCGTTCTGCAAGGTAAAAGGTTAAACCATATTGAGTCTCCCTTCCTAACATTTAAATCAATGAGCACCCATATGTAATTGTCATCCCTTGCTAGGAATCCACGGCCTCAATACTCTCTCACCAACAAAAAGAATATATTATAGTATTTGCAAAATGGAAACGGTCACATTCTGGAAATCATTCCCCCATAGTCGCACAACCCCCAAAGTGAACTTAAGGTGTCAATACCGTTAGCAAAAAAATTAATGGCCTCAAGGCTTATGATCACATTGGGTCACGACTATCATAGTCCTCTCGAGCCACTCGCTCCTTGAAATACTACTAAGTACGGACTAAAAGATTTTCCATGAATGCAACATGACCAACCATGAAAATACCCAAATCGGCATGCAATAAGACTACCATTGGGGTAAAAGCAATACACACTAAGAGAGAAGCCGCACTAATGATTCTAGTCTTGCAAAAATAAAAATTCGATCTCCCCAATTAACTACCTTGCCAACATTAAGCAAAATGGCGCATGACAAATGAACACCCAAGGGTTAAAATCTAAAGTGTCAACCAATGAAAGTGATGGTCCAATTAACCTAAGTCTGAGAGTCGCTTGGTCAAGTATTATAGGCTTACGCCACGTTATTATTTTGAGTCTAGGCCACCTCCTTATATTCCTACACGGGTTATAATCAGAAAAATTAATGAAAGTTCGAGTCTAGATCACAACTTCCAATTAAATCCCAGAAACTGGAATCTGAAAAGAAGCAAAAATTATTTTCGATGTAATTCTTTCGTTAAATTTCAATAAGGTAAAAACAACATTTTGAATCTACGCTATTTGCACATTTTAAGAAACGATTAAATACGCTTGCAAAGTAAGACAATTTAAAAGGTCCACTATAGGCCTACCAAACGAGGCTCACTCAGTCTCGCCTCGTGACTCAAAGACCACAACCATCTACCTTTTAGCCCAAATGAAAATTTTGAAGATTTATGTTGGGGAGAAATCCCATGCAAAAGGAAAAAATAGAAAGAGAAAAGGGGAAGCGAAAGAGCGAGCCATGAAATACTTTGCCCGTACCTCCCAAAGTGCGAAATTTACCCAAGTAAACGAAGGAAAAGAATTGAGTCAACCAATCCAAATCATAAAATTCTACGATGTCTACCCTTTCCAATCCTTATGTTCTTAGACGCCTTCGCTCTGGGGCCCCTGTCAGCTCATTTAATCCATCCATGTTCTCATTGCCATAACCCAAGAAACCATTACCTCGACTCTTGTTCTTGAACTTGTTGTCAACCGCAAACCACGCACGGCCATTGACACGTGCATCATACCCGTTATCTCCAAAGCCCAAACCTGCTCTTACATCACCATTAGTATAATGACCATACAACTTGTTTGAATACATCCTGTTGATATACCCTTGAGCCGTCCCCATGCTACTCATTGGCCTTGGTTGATGTAAACTCATGACACTAGCTTGAGGCTGCAAATTGTGAGTCCTAGAAGATGTAATCCTTAAGCTTGACCAATACCTATACAACTTATCCTATCTCATTCAACCCATCTTTCAAGCCGTCTTGAGTCACGAATAAAAAGAAAACAAATGAAAAATACAAAAAAAAATAATAAATAATAAAAAAGCAAACTTTGCAAAGCGCCTTTAAAAGTTCGTCTAAAAAGAAAAAAAAACATTTAGCGCGCAAAAAAGATTCACAAATATTTGGCACAAAACCAAAAAATCTGCCCATATATCATTTTCAGCGCCCAGAGCTGGGCGCCGGAATCTTTAGCGCCCCAGTCTGGGCGCTGATTCTCTCTGCTTGCCAAATTTTGTCCAGAAGTGCTCATCATTTTATCCGCACATACACGGAAAAATAACGAACACTTGGAGGGGTACAGCACGTATTCATATATACGTACCACTAAAAAATACATGTACTCGAAAAAATGTAAAACAAATTTTTGGCTTACGGCAAGGCAGCAGATTAAAATAATAATAAACTTCACTTATTCT
This sequence comes from Spinacia oleracea, assembly GCF_020520425.1. Taxonomy (NCBI): domain Eukaryota; kingdom Viridiplantae; phylum Streptophyta; class Magnoliopsida; order Caryophyllales; family Amaranthaceae; genus Spinacia; species Spinacia oleracea. The sequence goes on from NC_079488.1 coordinate 46,445,854, forward strand.
ACCGTTTCAAATAATATGTTTCCACCTCAGAACATACTTATCGAATTCGGCATTCTAAGAAACCATTTTCTAGGCTAAGAACTACGCAAGACCTGATTCCAAATTAAATCTATTTAAGGCGGATACGTAGGCAATGCATGATTCGGTCCAACCAATTCGCAAAATATTAAAGCCTATAGAAAAACAAGAATAAAAAATAGAAGTCCCTTATTGAAATTTAATTACTTGCAATCCAAGTCGAAAGAAAAATTTAAGTCAAAGGAAGAATCCAAGTCATCAAGATGCCAAAATTAATGAGCACACATCGAAAAATAATAAGGGCACATACCCTTGCCAGAAGGAGCACTCACACTCCTAGGCACTTAGCCAAGACTCAAAAGATCGCTTTGCCTCAATTGAATGGGGGCTAGCGCAAGCGTCCATGACCTCTAAAGTACTCGACTTGACCCTCCCTAAAGCGAACTAACTCACTTAAAAAAAACCTTCTTTCACCACTAGACATGGTCGTTCGCTTAAAAACCTTCTTTCACCACTAGACACGGTCATGATCCCCAACAAGTAGTAAAGGCAGTAAGCTTGCAATGAAAAAGATTGTTCTACGGCGTCGCCCCATCGTTCCTTCGACCTCAGGGCACCCGTTCATGGTAATTCAAATGCCTGCGAATCCCCTTTGAAAAAAAAAATTAGACATTATCAATAGGACTTGGCACTTAACCAAGGCTCACCCCACTCAGACATGTAGCACGGGCATCTAAAATCGAAATCTAAAAGCATCATTAATGGGAAGACATAATAGCAACTGGGGGCTAAAAAAATTGAAGTGAAAGAGCTAGGGAAAGAACTAAGTATACCTTGACCTTTTGTACGGACATACACCAAGTAAATCTAAGTTAATTTGACAACGGTTTATATTCCCGCAATTCTGGAAAAGATGGCCCTAAAAGCCTAAAACATATGCCAAACGGGCACAAGTAATATCTTGACGCCTGCACCCTGGCTTCCAGCAAATCCTTAGACAGCATTCCAAAAATCGTAACAGTATTTTGATTCACTCATGTAATCCTGTACGAACCCTTCTATAAGTCAACATACTTAGGACACCTCGGATTGTACACAGTAGGACTGGGATTTTAAATAATTTTCAAATGATTTTTAAAGACTTCTTCGAACATAATAAAGTGTCGTTGGTTTAAGCTAAGTATGCGTTTATCTCAATGTTGCAAGTAAGTCAAAGGCTTTCCAAATATGATTATGGGTAAAGAAAGGCACCTAGCTTTTGGTCAAGGCACACTTCGACATGGGACTACCTTGACCATGGCAATATCACACAATACGACATTTACAAGAGAAGCAGCAAAATCACTACTCGAACATACCTCGCACTAAACGAGTCTGGTTCAAACTATTCATGATCCGTGTCACCATGAATGCATAAAAACGTATGCAAAGCATTATAGCACCAAGCCAATCCCGTAGCTACAATTGGAGGCTTGAGAAAAACACTCTAAAAAAGCTCGAAATGACGATTTCATCACAAATTCTCGACGCTAATGCTATACATACATCATAGGGGCACAATCCTAAGCTTTAATCGTGTAAAACGAACCTTAGAATGGCTACAACCCCTCCCAAATTCTAAAGCACTACTTAGAATATATAAAGTCACCCCACTAACAAGGGTAACTGAAAATCGCGAGTCACCAAAACTCCGATCAAACTACTGCACATAACGCTCGCCCTACAAGCGCCCGTTACACAGTCTACCTCGTTCCAAAGCAAAAGCGAAAGAAAAAAATCAAGGATAAGAACTGTCAAAATATACCCGGAAATCATTTTGAACGCCCAGAGCTGGGCGCCGATATCTTTAACGCCCCAGCCTGGGCGCTGAATCTTTCTGCTAGCCAAGTTTTGCCCAGATATAAAAATAAGAAAGAAACACCTATGAATCCTCGCATCGAACGAAGTAATAAGCCGCGCAAACCCATGCTGAAGGTGCTACACTTGTTCAAACACCTGAACGAGGCATGATGAAGTACTCCAATGCAAAAATAATAATGATATCCCAACGCCTGGAGGAATGTTCTAAGATACGCCGTTAGGCCACACAAGCCTACGTTGCACCATAAGTTCAACCGTCCCACGGTACAAGTCTAAAAAAAGAGTAAGGCATATTGCACTAATGCGGGCACGACCAAAGAGCATGTGTAAAAGAGGCAAAGACTACTTATCGTGCAAGCCACACGACTTCTACATTAAGGATTAAAAGTAGCAAAATATTACCTACCATGGAAGGGATAGCTCGCACCTACACGAGCGGAACCCCAAGGCATCTTTCTCGAAAGAACCTATAAAAATCGTACGCCAAAAAGAAGCATCCCAACATGCCTACTTGGGGGCTCCAAGCGACGAAACAACCATAGCAAAATAAAAATCTCGAAGCAAATGTTTGAACAATCGAAAGGGCACGATGTTTGAGCCCACTTCATGAATGGGCTTGAAACCTATCAAGCTTCTAAGCAAACTATTCAAAATCAGTCATTGCTCAAAAAAAAATGATTCAAGCAAGCTGATTAATGGACCGCACACAATGGCCATTATATTCTATGAACACTCGTTCGCACATACATGTCATCATTCACGAACGCATTCAAAAGAAAAAAATATATACAAGAGCGATCAAAGTCTTACGCCTCAAGGTATGTTCCTCGGGCCATATAGACTCGCCCAACTGTTGCAATAACTGTACGCCTTAGAGAGCAACGGTTCCTTAAAATAATTGCCCCAAAGCGACAAGCACCGTAGTCCACCAATCGGCTACGGCTTCTCAAGAAAATCATCACGTTCTAAAAATAAAGAAAAAACAAAAGAGAAGAGAATACATAGAACTTCCAAGTGAAATAAACGAATGAACAAGAGGCCAACTGTGTCATCAAAAGACCAGCCCAAACAACACTTTCAACGCCCCACCTGGGCGTGAATTATTTCAACGCCCAGGCCTGGGCGCCGAAAATGAACCCAGGCTCAAAAAAAGGCCCTAACTTCTATTGGGCCCTGCCATATCCATTCGACTTGAAAATTGCTGATTTCTGAAAGTCGCACCTCACGGCTTTGTCAAGAGTAGCACACCACTACAAGGGTCGCTCGCACTTACGAGCACAATCCCAAACACAATCAAGGACATTACAAAATGCGTATCCCCAAAGAACCTCTTTGACAAGAACTGACCGCCAAGCACGAGTACTTGGTGGCTCGAAAGAAAATATTATGCAAAGTTAAAAAAAATATTCCCAGACTACGTTGTACAAAGTCCCGTGTTTGGATAATCTCGAAAGAAAAAAAAACCGGTTTACGACCTCAAGACAAAGGTCGTCGTTGATACTTATACATGGTCCCCCAATCAAGGACCCAGGTGGTGGCAAAATTGAGCCGTAAGGACTAGCTCAAAACCATGAAAGATGATGACCACAAGACAATGGTCCGTCTAAGCACGTTATCAACCCACATTCAGGTTACAACTAAAATCCGAGCATCCCTCGAAAGAATTCGCTCTTGCAAGAATGAACAAAAGAAATTCTCAAAAGAAATCACAAGAAAAAAAATGAAATAGGGACTGGCCCACCTCAATCGGGCAAGATCGCGGCACACGAATCCCAAATCGAAAAGACGAATTCAGGTTCGCTCACCTCCAGCGAGCGGGGCGTCCACCCTTAGCGGACAGGGCTCGCCCACCTTCAGCGGGCGGGGTCTGCGTCACTGGCCGCGCAGGTCCTCAGTTTTCGAAAAAATGAAGTCTTCAAAATTAAAACAGGCTCGCCATCTTCAGTCGGCGGGGTCTACGTCACAAACCACGTAGGTCCTTATTTTCAAAAAAAGCAAACAAACTTCAAAACAGATTCGTCCACTTCTATCGGACGGGGTGTCCACCCTTAGCGGACAGGTTCGCCATCTTTAGCCGGCGGGGTCTACGTCACAAACCGCGTAGGTCCTTATTTTCAAATTTCAAAACCAGATTCGTCCACTTCTATCGGACGGGGTGTCCACCCTTAGCGGACAGGCTCGCCATCTTTAGCCGGCGGGGTCTGCATCACTAACCGTGCAGGTCCTTAGTCGCTGCAGCGATAACTTTTTCTGGTTTTCCCTTTTCCAAAAATTAAAAGGATTGGTTTTCCGTTTTTTCCAAAAAAAGAGCGATGTGCTGGATTTTCCTTCGTTTTACGTCCCATAAAAACAAGGGGGTTTTCTCGTTTAGCTAGCCCTGAAAATGAGAATCTTTAAATACATTTTACCTCGTGATTGGGCTTGGCCAGGCCCAATTACACTTTATAGCTTTGATTTTGAAAACATCTGTAGTTACTCCCAATGACAAAGTAAGGGAGTTTCTACGCACCTTTAGATCCTTCCAATGACAAAGTGAGGAAGTTTCTATACTATCAGTTGACAAATCCCAATGACACGTGAGGGATATGTCGACACTTCAAGTGATGACCCTTAAGTCAAATGTTATCACTCGGGGGCTCGTGAGACCCTCGCAAAACAGGTCACATACACCATGGCTTGTGTGACGCACTCCGTCTAAAATTTTGACCATCGTCTTACTCCAAGACTCAGTCAAAGTGGGGGCTAACTGTAGACACCTACTTTTGTCCCCATTTCCGAAAGGGGAAGGTTCGATGATGAAAGCATAAATCTCCACTTGACAACGCATCTCCTATAAAATAAACGAATCTCAATTCCCCTTTTCATTTCACCCGAAACCTGCTATTTATAGAAACCTGCTATTTATGGAAACCTGCTAAAAATAGTAACTGCCGTAAAAGGTAGCTTCTAAAAGTGGCAAATCATAAAGGATAGAAACCTGTCAGAATTAGGTGTTGCATTCCAACATAATTCCTAAATGAGATAGAAAACTACGAGAATCCTATTCCTAATATGATTCGGAAATAAGAGTTACGTATTAATTAAAATCCTAACGAGCCTAGAGTTCGTAACGGGCCCAGACGCATTCCGTCATAAAATTGATACGCGCTAAAAGACTCGATTAAGTCTCAAACTCTACGGATTTCAGGAATCCGAATCTGACTAAAGAAAACAGCCCAGACCCTATTTTCAACGCCTGGCTCTGGGCGCCGAAATCTTCGGCGCCCAGGCCTGGGCGCTGAAAATACCTGGGTACGTGTTTTTTCCTAATTCTTTGTGGATTAGAACTCTGCAATTCTATCTTTCCACGAACTCTTGCCTATAAATAGACCCCTAAATTCGACGTGAAAAGAACACACACACACACACACACACACACACACAATTATATTCTGAGTATTGACTCCAACCCTTAGCCTAAGCCTCACGCTGCGAAATCGTTCACGCGTTCTGTCGCAATCGATCCATAAATCGAACAGAACGTATCTTGTCCCATAATTGAGATTCGTTAAATAAAAAGGAGAAATAGCAAAGTCAAAGTGGTTAGTTTTCTGAGAACCGTGACGCACCTCTCAAGGGTGCGTCGTAATGTGCCCCTTCTCGATGATTTAATTGCTTTCCTCGCCCTTTTTATGAACTGTTAAACTAACTAAATCTGAGTGTTCTATCACGCCTAACAAATATAATATTTTCGGGAAATTGGATTATCATGCTAGGTCCCTTAATACTATTTAAATCAGATAATCACGATCGATCTAGTATTATATGTTGCATATTGCTAAAATCAACTCAGATTAGTTTAATAGTTAACGCATGTCCCTTCAATTATTTATGCTGAGCTAGTAAGGATATCCTGCCTCTAGAGTTATCGACGAGCGAAGTACTCCTCTCGGTAGTTACAGTCCCCCGAACCCTCAATCTCTACCTTGCGGGTGTATGTTGAGAGATCCCCACACCAGGGATCACAAGGGAACCTACGACCGTCGTGGTCAAACATAATTGCACTCCCTTTATGTCACGATAACCGGGTTTTGTCAGTTTTTCTCATTGTCGTTAAAAACTGAATGGCGACTCCTATATTACTAGTCAATTGGGTGTAAACTCACAGGAAATCCAATTACACTTGATTGAATAAAAAGAATCGTCACACCCACGAGGGACGAGGTCACGCATTAGCCTCGTGCTTTTTCGACCCCCTCACACCTGGGCATAAACAACAACGAAAGAAAACGCAGTGAGATTTGCCTCAATTGGAACTGAGAGTTCCAATGAGACAATGGAAACAGTTCAAATAATCAAACTAAAACTAATAGAATCTAGTCGTCTCCCCGGCAACGGCGCCAAAAACTTGATGAATTAAAAAGTGATACCGCAAGTGCACGGTGTCTGTTGATAGCAGATACTTAGCAAATACGGGTCGATCCCACAGGGAGACAAGTTCTATTAGTTTTTGCCCAATTATACGAACTATTTCAATAACGAAAGTTGATGTTGGATATTATTAACTAATGAAGCTAAAGCAATAATGTAAATGTGAAATTATCAATGAATTAAAAGGTCTAGGGCGTCTGTTCGGTTCACCATGCTTATACAATCCAAGAACACAAATCAATCCAGAAATGAATAAACTAAGCCGAATAATTAAAGTACATGTTAATCCTACGGTCGGGTCTTAACACTTTCAATTCAACATATGCAGTACGGTCGCTAACATAATCAGAATTGCAAATTGTACTAAGCCTCTAAAAATACGATCTTTCGATTCTAATTCCTATTAGCTAGATAATCAATTCATGAAATTGGCCGATAACATGAATCAACAATTAAAACAAATCAATCGGAATACTCAAGCAATAGTCTATAAATTAACAAACTTTATGCATAATAATCATGGTATAAACATGGCTTCCCTTACTTAGCCCTAGAATACGACTACTCGCTCATAATTGAATTAACAAACATGATAGAAATAATAAACATGAATTTCATAATCAAAGGAAAAATTAAACTAAGGAACAAAAACAATAATAATAAATTAAAGCAAAAAAAACGATTCTTGAATTACCTCTAGATTGATGAATTGAAAATTGAAAAGCTAGGGTTCAACAATGGAAAAGGGAAGAAAAGCAAAACTAACGTGAAAAGCGTTCTAAGGAATTGAAAAACGTAAAAGAAAATAAAAGCATAAGGGAATACATTAATTCCCTTGAGGTATTTTAGTGTTTCCTAAATTCTAAACAAAAAAGGAGAATAATAATAATTACATAAGTTATCATTTAATTGAACGATCACGAGAAACGACGCAACGAACCCGCATGGAAGTAGCTGGGAGGAGAAACCAGCGGGCCCGCTGGTGGGTCGCTGGTTTTCGCGCCCAAAGGGGAAGATTGGGCCATCATTTTGGGCTTCGGGCGAATCGGATAGTCGAGCCATCTTGTTTATATCATAACTCTTGTTCTACAATGCCTATAAGGACGTGTGACCTGTCGTTGGAAAGCTCTTGAAGTCTACTTTCTAGGACAATAAAAATCGCCTCATTCCGACATGTAGAACTTGAGATATCATCAAAAGAGTGAACGCTTGTCCGTTTTGATGCTTAGAAAAATAGCGTTTAGCTTCATTGTTGACTCAAAATTATCCCTAGATATATGCAATGATCCTCGAGTCAACATTCCATCCGTTCATCATCAAAATCAACTCATAACACTCCGAAAGCATCCAAATGGCCGTAAAATCACCTGAAACATTAAGAAAACACAAACGGGGTGTAATAGAGTACGACAACGATAACTTATGCAAATATGATCCTAAATGCAACTAAAATGATATAAATGCCTAATAATGCAACCTAAATGCGCCTATAATACCCTATACAAATATGACTCATCACTGGCACGATCTTCCTGCAATCTGCAAAACAAGAATATTCCTATAAGAATATTTCCTCCGATGCCTAAGTAAGTATTGGCTAGAGAGAGAAGTAGTTTGTAGAGAGAAGGCAGAGCAGAATAGTTTTAAGGTAGGTAACTCTGTATTGATTGCTCTTTTACCTTGGGATTTGAACTATATATAGGGCTAGGGTTTTGGGAAATATTCCAAAAACCCTAGTGATATGATTGGCTGATCTCCGAGATAAGGACATGTGTCCTTATCTGGTGTTTTCAGAAGAAAGGCCTAAGGTGCCTTTGTAGTATTTGGGCCTCTATAGGGCTTTTGGGCTTTTATACTGTGCGTTTTAGAGATGATTTGCTTAGTCATATGCCTTTGCCTAGTAAGCATAAATCATGTGTTGCCCCTTATTAGATACAAGTAGAGCCTGCCACATTTTAGGCCACATCATTAATAATATTAACAATAATAACAACAATAATAATAAATAATAAATAGTAAATAATAAATAATAAATAATAGATAAGTATTAAATAATAGATAAGTAATAAATAATAAATAATAAATTAATAATAATTATAATAAATAAAAACAAAAATAATAAATAAAATAAATAATAAAAATAAATAAATAAAAATAAATAATAATAATAATTAATATAAATTAATACAAATTATTATAAAAATTTTAATATTAATAATACTAAATAATAATGTCATTATTAATATTGGAACTTATATGAATTTATTGGAATTTATCTGAACTTATCTAAACTTATTAGACCTTAATTTTTTGTTTTTAAGGCTTTATTTGGTTGGGGGAAATTGGAAGGAAAAGAAAAGAAAGGAAAAGGAAAATAACGTTTCTTGTATTTGGTACAAAAAATTATATGGGAAATGAAAGGAAAGGAATGGAATTGAAAGGAAAGCTCCCTTTATAAAAGTTTCACTTTCCTTTCCTCCCAAAATGGAAAATTTGCCAAATACAAACTCATAAAGTTCTCTATTTGTCAATTACAACCTTAAATTTTTAATTTTGTCTATTACCACCTTAAACTTATACATCCATTTTAAATTACAACCCGAAGTTGTTTTCCGGCAAAAATCACCGAAAAATGATGTGATAATGTTTATTAAAAAAATAATTACATAAGTTCTATGAAAAAAAAAAATTAAATCGATAAATAAGAATTAAAACAAAAAAAATAAAAATATTGAAAAAATATTTTTTTATAGATATTATGTACTTCGTAAGTTTTTTTTTAATAACGTTATGATATCATCTTTCGGTGATTTTTGCCGGAAAATGATTTCGGGTTGTAATTTAAAATGGATGTACAAGTTTAAGTTGTAATTGACAAATTAGAAATTTGAGGTTGTAATTGGCAAAAGGGAACTTTATTAGGTTGTATTTGACAAATTTGCCTCCCAAAATTGGAGGAATTTGAAAGGAAAGAAAAAATTAAAATCTGTCAAACAAAATATTAAATACTAAACCCACTTTTTCCCTTTCCTTCATTCCCCTTCCTTTACTAAAGTTATACCAAATATGAGAAAATATATTTTATTTCATTTCCTTTTTCTTCCCTTCTTTTCCCTTTCTTTCTCTTCTCTTCCCTTGCTTTACTAATATTGAACCAAATAGAGCCTAAGGTGAATAGAATGCTCCCTATATTTAAGTAAGTGCAAACCAGACAAGTTTACCGAAACAACTGCGATACAACATTTTTGTTGTTAAGTGTTGACTCTGTGCACACGAAAATAAAACACCATTTTGAGAGTACACTGGAAAGTAAAACAGCTCCAAATCATCAATCGATTCATCATGCCGACGACGACGACGACGACGGCGACGAGGAGTAGCAACATCAGCAGCAGATGCAACATCAGAGCTCTTTGGGTCCTCAACAATGTCGATTTCGTCGTCTTCTCCAGGTTGCCGTTCTAGTTCATCCTCCATATTTCTTCGTTTTGCAATTAAAATTTTAACCCTAACATTTTGTTTTCTCCGTGAATTCAATCGTCAATTTCATTGCTGTTTAACCTAAATTCAATATATCCAATTCGGTTAACATCAACTGCAAATTGAATTGGATAGGAGGTTTCCTACTGTGGAGCGCCGATGGCGCGCTGTCTGCAAATCGGAGAACGAGAAAGTTGCAAATGGAAACGATGATGATAAGCCTACAGTATCGACTTCGCTTCCGAATGATTCGGAGTTTTCCGAGGCATTTACAAATCGAAGGAAGAGGTTATTTTACTGTTTTATCAATAATGTCTTGATACAAATAAAAATTTATGTTGTGTTTAGTTATTTTCTTCATGTTAATATGATAAATGTGAAGTATGTGAAGAAGAGAATCATCTACTCCGTGTTTGGTAGATGCTAATGGATATGGAAATGTCAACAGATACACGTTCACCTAATGGATTCCTCCCATTTCACTGTAATTTTCTGAGTTGACTTTTCATGAATATTATAGAAGGTCTGTAATATTATAGACTGTTAGAGTGTCGGTATAATAGGGATAGTTTAGGGGAGCAATGAATGAACTGCATAAAGATATTATTATTTGAAATATACAATCAAAAGGAGAACGATCTATTTGAATTGTGAAATAAAGGGAGAATGTTTGAAACCATAGTTGAAGCTCTTAACTTGGAACTTCCATGTATATCGTAGGTAATTCTCATTGTTAGGAAGTGAGACAGGCTTTAGTGTACTACACTTCAAGGCATTTTGAGTGGAAGAATTATGTAATAAGAGAAGTTTGTAAGCTATCCTTGGTGTGAGCCAATTGATTTCAAGTGGTAGAATCATGAAATTAGGTTTGCACAATTGAAGGTATTTCTATGAAACTTTTTTTGTTGTCTTCAACATATAATGGATTATATAGCACACTGAAATTATTTTATTCACAAAATTACGATTACGCTTAATAATAACATAAATTTCTCTAAAGTGCTGAAGATGGATACGGAGTACTCTTTTATCATGGAATAACACAATAGGAGTTAATTCAAGATTAAGTATTCATTAGAAGAAATACGGATGTTCTCTAGTATTGTCAACCTTCAGGGTCCATTCTTTCTGTTTCAGTGTTTGTGTTTATGTGATATGCGCCCATGCATGTGTATAGGGACATATTCATATATATTTGCTTATTTTATTTATCTGCTTTTCTTCTTGTGCACTAGGCAAGTACCTTCACTTCAACTTGAGTTGGTTATGATAAGTCTGATTTATATGAAACTGTCCAGTTTTTTCTATTATGCTATTTCACGAGGCCTGTGTGTTTGACTGTTTAGTTCCTCCTTTTTGTTTGACTAACACGACACAATTGTGGTCTTTATGATGATGTAACTATTTAATTGTACCATTACAGGGAGGGATCTGCTCGTGGTTCGGGCATACGTGTTGCCGAATCAGTTCAGGGATCAGATTCCTGGGTTGATGACCCTATTATGCGCCACATCATAAGTCTCCATATAAACCATGAAGAGGAAAAGGACTACATGTTATGGCCATTAATTCTTCATGTAAAAGGACCCTACTGCATCTTGGTATTGCCACTAGTTGAGGCGAAGCATGTTAAAGCATATGAGAGATTGTATAAGAGATCTGATTGTGGAACAGCCATTGGCATGGACCCAAATTTATCCTCTTTATTGCTTGATCTTCCATCCATCACAGGGTATGGTATGTTACCTGCTGAGATTATTATGGTTTTGCTTCAAGCAACTTTATCTTCCGGGTTTATTGTTTCTTCTCCCTATTTCTGTTTTGTATAGTGGCATCACGTAAAAAAGTAAAATCCGGTTTTAAGAAAATTTTGCGTATCAAAGCTTGAATCCCCCTGGACCTGTCTTTGCTACTTGAATGATTTCTAGTTATTTAATTTCAAAAGTTCATATAAAATACTCCTAAACATGTAAGTGAATCTAAAAGTTGGTCAAGCCTTTCTTTTGTAAATCTTTATGCTTTGCTAGCTAGTCAAAAATACATCTTTCTGTCTCTTGGCTAGTTTTGAACAACAATCTTATACTTCCTCCATCCCATAAAGTTCCTCACTTTTACTATTTATGTGGTCAAACATTTTAAATATTGACCGTAATTGGTAGTTAAGGTAGTAGAAAAAATTTATGTTGTTGGATATCATTTGATTAATTTCAATATAAATTTTCTAAATATCAATTTCTTATAACTTTTATTAGCATATAATTCAATATATTAGTGAACCGGAAACCGCGCATAATGGAAAAGTGAGGAACTTTATGGTAGGAGAATGTTGTTGAGGCAAGGGTAGGCCCATATCGGCCATACGCATACAAGACTTGACCTTACCCTTATATACCTAACTTGTCTCTCCATACCTTCTCGAGTGTGATTTAAGGTTACTCACATTTGTACAGAGTATGAGGTATTAGTTACTGTATTGGTATATAAAGCTTAAAACTGTGACAAGTAAGAGTACATTGGTATTTCAAACCAAAGTATTTTAGTGCATTAGTATTTAAATGAAAAATTATATGGAATGATTACAATCAGTTAAATGATATGGAGTTGAAGGTATTAATTCTTGAATTTATTTTTAGGTAACTTTTTTACATTACTTACAATGAAGCTTAACATTGGAAGTTTCTACACAAGTATTACAAATATACCATTATCTTGTGAATAAGTGAGTCTTTTATTTTTTTTCTCCTTTTGTACTACCTGTGTATTACAAACAATGGTATATACAAATACACACCTTTGACCCTTTCCCTTTATCTCTCCTTTTTGGTCCGTTATTCAATTGATTTGGTTGCAACTAAGTTAAAATAGAGGAAGTATTGCATATACTCCCTCCATTTTCCTTCTATCTACTCTGTTAGTCTTGCTCCAGTTACCCTTATAGGGCAAAGTTAGAGAAATGTTATTCGAGCTAAATATTTTTCACTCACTAGCGCCTTTAGAGACTTTCCGTAATGGCCTAGTAAAGACTGGCCTATGAAAACACAAACAAAAGTATGAAGGCAACACAACACATCACTTTATTACTTAAGAAAGAGAGTACGAGCATATATATTATTGCTCCCGAGCACATGAGCTATCTCAAGCAAGCGAATGGATAGTTGGTGAGACTATCATTCGAACTAAAAGAGGCCCTCGGAGGGGTTGACTTTTGGGAAAAGGATGGAGAGTCCTTTCTCCACGAAGATGGAGTAACCTCATGAGTAAATCACTTCAAAGGGATTGGAAGTGGGCCATAGTCACAACGCCAGTTTGCCTAAGTTTGCCGATCGATTGAGGATCGCAAGGGGGCAAGGGGGTTGAGACTATGAGTGCTGAAGTGTACAGGCTGGTACTCTAGAGGAAGTGATGAGCAAAACCTTGGAAAATATCCCACATCGAGGAACCACGGAAGAAGTTGCGAGGGGCACACGAGATGACATCTCGACAATTCTTAGTGGAGGAACCTGACGAGGACAACTTTCTTAGAAAAGAAAGGTTGTAAGTCTTGTAACTGACTATGACAGAGTCTATGAGAATGACACTGTTTTTCTTGTTGTCCATTATGGAGTAGCTGTTAATTGGAATGAATTATTTCTGATGTTAATTATTTTGTAGCTCATCTACTGCAGAGTTGTGTGTTGTCAGATGTGCCTTTTTGAGGAACTTGTTGATGCCTCTCTTTATGTCTTCCTGCTTCTAGAAATTGATATCTATACTAATTGCTGAGTTTGTTCGGTTCTTGAACTTGTCAGGGCTTTTATGTTTGCGCATGTCATTGGTGACATACTCACTGGGGATTTTGCTGAACCTGAGATAGCTGTTAGTGCATCACCATCTGTAGGAGGGCTGCTTGATTCTCTAACCGGAAGCATTGGAATATCAGGTATATCTGCGAGAGGCAAAGCTGCTCCTGTATCAGTCCCTGCTTCCACTTTATCCCCTGCTTCTCTAGCTGGCTCTGTCATGTCGGATGCTCAAAAGCCTCTGGAAAAAGATGCTTTACAATCTTTCATCAGCAGCTCAATGCCCTTTGGTTGGTATATTTTGTTATGTTATTCTTCATTAACATTTTTGACGATGATTATGAATTTAGTTATATTATGTGCACTTGTTTTCTTTTGATGCAGGTACACTGTTGGATCTTAGCTACTCCAATCTTTCAGCTATTAGGCTGAACGGCTTCTCTTCCATAGATGTGCCACCTGCAGATATCAAGCAGCCAGCATGGAAGCCCTATCTTTACCGAGGAAAGCAGAGAATGCTGTTCACTATCTACGAGACAATCAATGCCTCCATGTACGACCGTGATGAGATTCCTGATAGCATTTCGATCTCAGGCCAAGTTAACTGCCGAGCAGAACTGGAGGGGTTGCCTGATGTTTCCTTTCCCTTGACTGGCCTGAACAACTCTCGTATTGAGGTTTTGTCTTTCCATCCATGTGTTCAAGTTCCGGAGCGAGGCATTGATAAGCAAGCTCTAATGTTTTCACCACCTTTTGGAAATTTCACTTTAATGCATTACATGACATTCTGCAACCTTGGACCTCCAGTCAAGGGATTTTACCAGCTCTCCATGGTGTCAGAAAATGAAGGTGCATTTTTGTTCAAATTACGACTTATGGATGGCTATAAGGCTCCGCTTGCAATGGAATTTTGTACAATAACAATGCCCTTCCCTCGAAGAAGGGTGCTCTCCTTCAGTGGGACACCGTCTATTGGAACTGTGTCTGCTACAGATCACTCGATTGAATGGAAAATCATAACAAGTGGGCGAGGAGCTTCAGGAAAGAGTTTTGAAGCAACATTTCCAGGAACTGTTAAATTTGCACGCCTACAGACACAAAAATCTCTTGGTTCAGTGAGAAAGACAACATATGATGAAGATAGTGATACTGAAATGGAGAATGCAAGTAATGTAAATATTGAGGAGTTTCTGGAGGAGAAGATGAGAAAAGATCTTCCACCAATTGATTTAGAAGAACCATTTTGTTGGCAGGCTTATGATTATGCTAAAGTGCGTAGACCTAACTCCTTCAAATTCTTGATTATCTCTGGTCCTTGTCTTTTGACTGATGTCTCTCCTGTGTTACATTTCCTGGAGAGTATTACAATGCTTGCTGATTTCACTGTTTGGTTGTTTTAATTATTCATTATTCCAATCAAGCAATTTTATTTAAATTAAGAGAAACTTATACAATATAAGCTCTTCATTGATGTTCATAATTGTCAATGCATTATAATCTTTTGACTTAGCAAGTCTCAGTTCTGCGGTTCTGCCATTTGGAAGTTTTTGATTTTTTTAACTTTTCCTTTATAGTGATGTTCAATTCCATTTTCTCTAGCTGTCCTCCAGTTGAAGTTACTTGGCAAGCTTCATTTATATCGAGAGTCATTCCTCCATCACAAACATACCCCAATACCATTAAAGAGGTTCCCACTTTTGTGTAGTAGACTGGTAGGGGAGATTGGATATACGCAGCCTAACCTTTGTGATAATAGAGAGGTCGCTCATATTATGGGAACTATTAAAATTCCGTTGGTGTGCTCTGATCCGATGTTGTGAGAAAAATATGGTTAATGCATCATCTGCAAAAAAATGGCTCTCTTGTTTCCAAGATGGCAAGATGTGTAATAGAATTGGCTTTGCATATCATCTTACAATGATTTTGGTGCATGTTTTTGTAGGTGTCCTTCAAGATCATGGGGGCTTCATTATCTGGAATGTCCATTGATGCGAAACATGTAAGTTCATAGGTTATCTCTTTCTTCTTGCTCCAGTTTCTGTCTTGCTGCTTTGGTATCCTGCAAAAGTTTAGTTATGTACATTTAAGTGTTCAGTTACGAGGACTTCCAGTTCCGGGTGCCAAAAGTTGCTGATCAAAATGTAGTTTGGCACTTACTAATTAGAGTTCTATGAGCTATATAGATCTGTTTGTTCAACATGGTAATGTCAAATTGACATGGTAATTGGTAAATGCCAAGCATAATGCCTTAAACATTATTATCAGAATAAGTTGCCAATCAAACCTGCTCGAAAATACTCTGCCAGTCAGACGTCCGTCATTCCTTTTGTTTCCTGGGCGAGGGAGAAGAGGAAAGGAGGGAGGGGGGGTGGTTGTGAAGGAATAGAAAATTTTCCAGTTATTTCGTCCCTATATTGAACTTTCTTGACTGCATGAAGATGCTCGTGTAAGATTTTTTGATGTAGACTTCAATCAGTAATTCTGGGAATTGGCGAGCGAACTTGTGTTTGTTAAAGTAGTGTGTCATGTCACATGTGTTGTGTGGGCTAATCATGGGAAGGCCCATATACATTCCAACAAGAGGTGAATCTCCTCTACCTCTCACGATATACTCACTTTCCTCTTCTGACGATTTGTTTTTAATCTACACACTTCGCATTTGCTACTTTTAGAAATTGGCCCATTGAACTGTCGAGTATTAAACTCATTAGGGTGAGTTTATCCCTCAGACTTACCCCCAATCTTCAGACTCTGCCACATCAACTTTCCACTAACTTTTTCATTATTCAGTCTCACACAAGACTCTCCCTATTTTTACACATTATCCCAGACTCACCTCAGACTCAACTAAACTCCTAAAATAAGATAATTAAATAGGATAAAGTATGGTGATGTGGTATAATTTGATTTGGTTGGAGAAAAAGTGGAGTCTTAAGTGAGTCTTGGATTTTCAAACTCACTTCAAGACTTGCTGTAGTCTTTTACCAAATTATCCCAAGACTTAGACTCGAGGCTCACCTTAAGACTTGGGATAAACTCACCCTTACCCTCCAAGTTGTTATTAGTTTGTTACAATCACAAAAAAAATAGAGGGCATCCCCTGTAACCGCCAATGATGAGGAACCCATCTAGGAAGGCTCTCAAGGCCTTAACCTAGGCCAAAGGGAGAATACACCACACTTCATTACAGTAACCAGACATCAAAAACCCTACCAAGTACCAACAATCTGTCATTAAACTACCAAACCAATCAATATCTTCTAGTTCCCATTTACAAGCGCCTAACTTTTGGTTCTTTTACAAGTAATTTTCTGTACATCTTTTGATTACGATTTCAAGAGAAGCAACTGTCATTGAGTTTTAGGATCTCTTTTCTCTTTGCAACTCTTCCAACCTGTGTAGACTTTTTGTAGTGTGCAGTGAATGTAGGCTAGGCTTTCCTCACCTTATTTCAGAAACTCATTTTCTCATTCTTGTAAGAATACCAAAAAGATTCAGACCTTAACTTCTTCTTTCTGTTAACTATTACTAAGTATCTTTAAGGCTTCGTTTGGTTTGATGTAAAATGTTCTCAGTGCAAAATGATTTTCCATGGAAAACATTATTCAAGGGAAAACACAATTCCAAACAAGTTTTCCTTTGTTTGGTTCCTTAAAAGAAAATGGGAGAAGATAGTGAAGATTGAAGGGAAAAATGGAGAAGGGGGGGGGGGGGGCATGGAGGAAAGGTGGAAAGTGGTTTCCCTCCCTTTCAAATGGAAAATGTTTTTCTACCTTTGAGGGGTTTATGGAAAATTGTTTTCCATCCTTTGCCAAACCAAACAACGTAAAATGATTGAAAGGGCAAAATCGTTTTCCATGAAAATCGTTTTACACCCTACCAAACGGAGCCTAATTGTGTCATTGTTCTGTTTTTTATTTTTTGAAAGGAAAGATACACAAATCTAGGAAGTGTCTTTCAAGACTATATCCTAACTTGTTTAATTGTGTCATTGTGTGCTAATGAAAAGTATGAAAATTAGATATTTTTAAAAAGTACATTGAGACGGATCTAATGAGATTTCACATGATAAGTTTTTGTTTTCTTATACAATAGCACAAATGTACGATTAAAGTTTAATTACATCAAGTTATCCAACCAGACTAGATCAGACCGAACCTTAATAAATTAAGACCAGAACACCTTATTTTAGATTAATCATGTCCCTGATTGTTATAGATTTATTGATCAGGTTGTTGTGTTTTCTTTGTTTCTTATACTTCTATTTGTTTTGCATCAGGTACGCATCTATCCTGTTGTTAAAGCACCTATTGAGTTTTCTACTCAGGTAATTTGTTGTTCATAAACTTTTAGTTGCAACTTCAGATCATGTTAAAATTCTCTAGTTCTTAATGTATCGAAACATGAGATAAGTTTTTGGAAAGTGGAAAAAACTTGGTATTAGTTAAGTAAAATCTTTTGATCATCCCTTTTTCTTGTCTTCTATTGCCCCCCCTTCTTCCACACACTCAATTTTTGCCTCCAGTTGCTTGAATTATTGTGAATAAAGATGTCTTCTGTAGCATGTTTCTTGTACTTAGGAAATAACTTCCAAAACTAATCATCATAGATTCATAGGTTGTGCTTCATGGAGCATGTATCACTTTGATTCTAAGTAGAACGTGGATTGTGTATGAGCTTCCTTTCTTACTTCATTTGTAAGCTTTAGTTTTTCCCGGATTTCTCATTGAAAACATGGATCCCTTTGGTTTTCTGGGGTGCCTTTACTTTTAGCTGTATGTCTTTTCAGATGAGTTGAGAGACTTATTCTATTGTAAACACTAGCTTTTAGTCTTAAATTTAAGCACTGCATAATCCTGGGACCATAGTACTGGTGAATAGGTTGCACTTGGATTTGGGGTACCTGATATGTGTTGTGGCTTCAAGTGAAAAGTATAGGATAAGATGAGCACCTCTTTATCTGTTGAATTTGGTCTGATTCATCACATTTGTGCCTGATAAATACATTATCCCTGATTATATCTGACGGACTAATATGAAGCATGTTTCAACACGACAGGTAAGTTCGGGGGAATATACATTGTGGAATACATTGGGGAAATGCCCTTCTGCTGCCATGCCTGTTGCCTAAGGAGTTAGGAGTCTTAGGACCGAAGTTCAACTAAACTACTCTTATGATCTACCATACTCGTAAAGTTGTTTGGGACGAATACTGGTGCTGTATGCGGTAAAAGGAGATCTGTACTTGTTCCATCAAATTTTTACTGCAACTTGTATATTCTGGCAACTGTGGTTGATGACTTGTGATAAATGAGAAAAGCTTGGCTTATGTAACTTAGTTACAGGAACCCCTTTGCTTCTGACAATGCGAGGATAATTTTGTTTTTACAGCTACTTTTGTCATTTCATGGGCATCTGGGATGTCCACACAAGCCCCAAAAGTGGCATATTGTTGTGGAAGTTGAAAGGAATAAAGGACATTTTGCATAAACGCTGATATATATGCATTCTTGCTGTAATTCTCGGATAGACCAAGAAGATGGTCGTCTTCCGTACTTGCTTTTTCGGCAAAGAAAACATCAGGGGCATGAGACGTCTTAATCCGCTAAGACACGTTTCGAGTTTTCATTGCAAAACCTGCATGGACCAGAGCATTACCAAGAGTCAAGAGATGCATTGATATCACATTTATACTATAAAGGACCAATTTGGAGGATAAGAGATTCCAATTACTTTTCAAGTACCCAATCCCAAAATAGAAGTTTTGACAAAAATAGGTGACTCCAACCTAATTTTAAACCTTGGAAAGTGGAAAGTACAAAGGATTCTCTTTTACACACAAAGCGAATTACATTCCCTCCGACTAAGGAGAAAGGGCCAGCTACACTAGGAACAAACTTGGCCTGTTTTATTACCCCGTCGACATAAAAAAATATTATTTTGAAAGATAAAATAGCATCATGAGAACTTCCATGTGAATAGTGCAATTAGATCATGAACATATGTATATGATGCTCATTCCTGCAAATTAGATCATAAATTTTCCAAGGCAATGCTAAGAATGCCTACAATGGCCTTAGCCGAATGACATATTTTTAAAATTGGGTCCTTAATTCATTGTTTAAAGATACACTTACGATTTTCATTAACAAGAAAATTTTACTAAATTGTCAAGAAAATTTTATCAAGTTGAAGATTTAACAAGTAGATTCAAAATGCATCCAAAATCCAATAATTTAACAACCAATTCACATGTTTTCTTTTTGCATATAGTGAAATTGTAATATTGAAATACCAATTTTAAGGCCCTATGTGGTCGCGTACCCTGCACATGTGCAATTTGGATTATACACCCGGGTGCAGATTGCTCATGTGCACCCTGTTGAACATTCATTGAGCATCTAATGAACATGAAGAGTGATTTCAACGTACATGTATAAGTGAAATATTTAAATTATATGTTCTTTGTATTTGAACTATATGTTCAATTACTATAAGTTCTTTGGGTATGAACGGTATGTTCTTTGTATTTGAACTATATGTTCATTTAAAAACAAGGTGCACAGTGAACATTGTGCACCAGGGTGAATAAACCATATTTTGCTGCACATGCTCAAAACCACCTAACGTTTGTTAATGGTATGTTTACATTTGCACTTGTGTTCTTCTGATGCACACTGAACATTGTATAAAATGATATATATGTAAACATTCGAACTTACCCTATTATATACCACACTCGTCATCAGGCACGACTTTGAAGAGGTCTAGCCGGATACACAACACTGGGCCCCAAAATTTGGGGGCCCCAAAAAAAAATTGAGTCAAATGTGTAAAACCCAGAAAAGAAACGGAAAGCTTCTTCACTTGGGCCAAACCACATGATAATAAATGAGTAATCTGAAATAATCAGCAAAAATAATAACTTCCCCCAATTAAACTTTTCATTTCTCTGGATGATGATAGAGGTACCACCACTTATAATATGCCACCTCAATTTTAAAAGATTCTATCTCTTTTGAAAATTTCAAACTGAAATTTGAAATGTGTTTTGAAATTTTAATTTTGAATTTCAAATTTGTTTTAAGTTCCCAACACAATCAACAATTAATTATCTTTAATTCCCCATAAAAGCAATAAGTGCATTCTCCATAAAGGAAACGAGTAACCAAAAAATTATCTAATATTTTGATCTTTTCATGACTAAAATGATCCCGTAAAATGGTTTTGATCCGCAATTAAAAATTTGGTTACTTATTCTCCTGAGAAGAATCGAACACAGGTTTGCGCAGTTAGAGTAGATGTTGTAACAGCTTAGTAGTGACCATTGTAGCAAGGGGTATCAGCACGTAAGTCATTGCAAACATAAATCTTTTTATCATTTTACCGAGTTTGAGAATTCTAAATATGATTTATGTAAAGGTGAAATGATCCTTTATAATCGTAGATAATATTATAACACATTCATGTGTTCTAGCTATTTTTTCTAATCTTGGTAGTGGGTCATAATTTTGTATTATAACAAGAAGTAAACAACTTACTCAGTAGATGTTTATGAAAATGTTAAGAGTTACACATCTATTTTACTTGAGTTTATTTTTATTTAAATTTAATTTCTTCAAAAGTTATATAATCTTGTGTAATCTTAGCCAAACTTAGTAATTAAAGGCTAACTCTTCGAAGTTTGATCTAAACAATTCATTTACAACGTACGGAGTTATATTTTTGGATAACGTTACTGTTTTACAGGTTTAGACATACGGTAATACAAATTTCATTTGGAGATTGGTAAACATTTTCTGGTATCTTTAAGTTTTATTGTAAGCCTTTGTGTAATCAGAAAAATATGTAGTATATAATTTTTAAAAAATAAATTATATTTTTAACAACCAACTCTTTTTTGATAATGAGGTAAATTAATTATCAGATAGTCCCCATAAAGATAACGATTTACCAAAAAATCATAGTTAAAGTTGACAAAAATATTCAATATTAAGTTTGATGTTTTATTTACTAAAATGATCCCATAATTTGGTTTGTCACATTTAAAAATTTGGTTATTTTCTCTAGTCAAGAATCAAGCACGAGTTCTCGCAGTTAGATCGAGTAGATGTTATAGCAGTGTAGTAGTGACCCCCTTAGCAAGAGGGATCAACACATATGTCATTTCAAACGAAACTTTTTAATATAATTTTACGGAGTTTGAGAATTCCGAATAAGATTTCTTTAAAGGTGAAATCAACCTTTTTAATCGTAGATAATAATACAATATTCGGTCCTAATTCAATAAGGGGTTATTGGCAAAAAAGCTTTTTTATTATATTTTTACTAGGAAGTACTCCGTATGTTTTTTCAATGAAAATTAAATTTTATAAGTATGTATTTTAATACGTGGGATCATTATGTATTATGAAATCTAAACATTCGCTGCTTATAAAACCTTATCTATATTCTCAAAATCTCAAATATATTATATATTTTCTAGCACAAATGGATGTGCTGATATGTAACACCCCGACAATTCCCTCTTTTCTAAAATAACCTTTTAATATAAAACGTAAAGAATTATCAAGGCATTATCGCCCGTGTGAAAACGTATCGGCTTATTCAGAATTTTGCAGCGGAAAACATAATAACTAACTTTAATAATTTAAATAAGTCAACTACGGAATAAAATCTAAAACCAACCAACAAAACAAAGTCAACGTAATTAATTAAAACGAAGTTCGAGTCTCTTTAAAACACGCCAAACAAATTCAACATCAAACTTAAAACAAAACAATTTAATAACTACACAGCTCTTCAATCCCGAACCCCATGATGCATCACCTTCAAACCTGTAACGGACGATGCTTATTGATCCCTAGAGACTGCTCACCAAGATTGGGTCATCACAGGATCAATAAGGCATAGCCATGATCAACATGCACAAGCAAAAGCACGTAATCAGCAAAGCTGAGTACTACATACTAAATCAATAATAATTCTAACATGATTCTATTAAACGAATAATCCTAACATGATACTAATAACGTAAGTAAGAATAACCAAGACACATTCACTTTCAAATCACAGTTGACTAGACTAGACTGGACTAGACTAGACTTTCATAACATTAATATTATTTTAGTTGAAATAGACAATGGACCGAGTTGTCCGTCCAACAGTCTTCGCTAAGGAAGACGAGGTACGGGCGCGACTCCGTAACCTCACTGACCTGCGATATCGAGGAACGTTTGAATAAAAATAGAACACGGTGATCAATCCGGTCCCAGAAAAGGCCATGGGCTACCACCATGAACCCCAACTCCTGTTTGTCCGTCACTTTAGACGTGCACAGTCTAAAGCTATTGCTACCCAGTTTCACTTTACATGATTTACAAATTGAGACTCTGTTATATGACTCAACAATCACATAAGGCATACAATCCACATTTGTTCACAACTGTTTTTATCTTGGAATTAAGTAAGTGATCATAAAGGCATCAATCAAGACTCATTCCAATTTATCCAACATTTCCTTTAACCATGATCAACCCCTGTATATGGGTGTAAAGTTTCAACTTACTAAACAAGGTCCACCGCCCTCATAAAGTAGTGAAAAGCTAAAAAAGGAACAACGATCGATCAATCCAAACAAACATATATAGAATAATCTAGTGTTCCCAACCAACATGTTTGTATCAATCATCCATACTAACATGTTATAATTCTCATAATGCAATATAAGTTCAATATGTCCGTCCAACAATATTAAACATGCAATTTCAACATAACCAAGTTCGTCAATAATATCAACATCACCAAGTTCAACAATAATATCAACATAACCAAGTTCATCAACAATTTCAACATGGTTTCAACAAATAGCACGCATTCTAAGCACACAGGTATGTACGTACCTTGTGTAAACAAACTGATAGGCCACTTTAACGAATTCAAAAGTCGCCTACAAAGAATTCTCCGCCTAAAATAATCAAGAAACGTACCCAAATCAATTCCTAATAATTTACAGCAACACTAACGTACTCTAAACACATCCTAAACATATTTAGAACATTCCCCAATATCGAAACTTAATTAATTAATTTCCTAGAATAGTGATTAATTCCCTAACGATCCCTAATTATCATAAACTCCAACAAACGTTCCTTTTTAAATTTCCAGCAATATAAAATAATTCAAAACTTGCTCAAAATATATACAACATCCTTAAGATCATAAAAAAATAATAACTTTAATAGGTATAATCATTCTATTATGATTTTAAACATAATAAGGCCTTAAAAATTCATGCTTTAATAGTTTAAAGTACTTATTTAACCAAATTAATAAATCTGGAAATTAAATTTGTTACTTAATCATAATATAAAATCTGAAAATATACTTTAATCATAATAACTTGTAATTTATATTCAATAAACACGAATTAAATCACTAAACTAATTTAAAACCCTAACTTGCATATTAATCAACCAAAACTGAAGTTAATTAATTTACAATATCAATATCAAATCTGAAAATTATAATTTAACTATAAAGATTAATAATTTAATTCAAGAAACATAAATTGAAATCAATAAACTTAAATCAAAATATTTAAATAACTTAGGGTTTAAGAAATAACCAAAACAAGAAGGGGAGGAGAGAGAGAGCGGTCGGCGGTCAGAGGCACGGTGGCGCGGCAGCGGTTGCGGCTGGGATGGGTTGCTGCCGTGGGAGGCAGTGGTGGTTGTTGGTCGAACCAAAAACCGCAAGAAGAGAGAGGAAACCGAAACCAAAGATGATGAGGAGGGTTTCCGGCTGGACAGGCGCGGCAGCGACGCTGCAGGTGGGCGGCGCAGCGAAGGGGAACGACGAGTGGGTGGCGGTGCTCGGTGGTTGTGCGTGGCTGCGCAACAACAGAAACATGTGAGGAGGAGAGCAAGAAAATGAAGGAGAAGAAAGAAGAAACAGAGGGGAGAGGAGAGATTACCGGCGGCGGCTAGAGAATCCGATGGCGTGCAGGTGGGCGGCGGCGGCGGCGGCGGCGGCGGCGGCTGGACAGTGGCAAGGGAAGCAGTGACGTGAAGAGTGAGGGAGGAGGGTTGAGAGTTCCTGGTTTACGTGAATAGTGAAGGAGAGAGTGTTTGATGCTTCTTTTTTTGTTTTGTTTTTACGTAAAATTGAAGGAGAGGAAAGGGGTTGGTTTTGGGTTTTAATACTTTGGGCTTCACCCAATTGGGCTAGAAATATGATTGAAGTTGTTTGGATCCACAAATGGTTAGGATTGTTTTTTCGAATTCAACGAGTTTTCCTAATTTAAATTCTTTTCAACATAAAATTCTAAAATTATTTTTGATTGCACAAACCGTTAAAATATTTAGAATATATTTAAATAAAATTAAATATGCATTAAATATATAAATATAATAAAGTTCAAAATCGTTAAATATTTAGAACGTACTTAAAATAAAATAAATATACGTTAATTATATATTTATTACTTAAAATTCATAAATTCTATTTAAATATAAATAATATACGTTAAAATATATTAATAAAATTTAAAATTTACGGAGGATTACATGATACCCTTGCCAAACTGGTTACACCGAAGTTTATATGATCATCTTTACACTGCCCCTAGACCTGCGTTCGATCCTTTATATGTGGATCTTTTTTTTTTCCTTTGGGCAATTGTTGTTTTATATTATTATTGTTTTTATGGTTTTTTTTTTAGTATTTACGGAATCATAATAAACAATACTTCCTTTCTTTATGTATTGAATCTTTTTATGGGATCATTTGTGAGTTTATTCATAAATTTTATCCAATTTTGTTTATCTTTTCATCCAGTTATTAGGGAGTAATGATATGCTATTTCGACAATATATGATGTGGACTGTAATGACAGATGCGTGAAACGAACAATCATTTGCATATCAGAAACTCTTAGATGTAGTTTAAGCTTCAGATATTATGAATAATATAATGATTTTTCACAAATATATTTGTTGTAAACAATGAAGTTTAGACTTTGAGTTTAATTATCATGTGTAGCTTCATCAGAAAACTTTTTGTTATGTCTTGAAAAAAAAATGCATGTACTCATATGATTCGTCGATGGATAATGAAAGAAAAAGCATGTACTGATACTCATATCTTTAAACTTAAAAAATCATAGTTAAAGGTGAAGAAAAACATCAACAATTTGATCTTTTCATGACCAAAATGATCCCATAAAAATGGTTTGTCACAATTAAAAATTTGTTTTATTTTCTCTTGACAAGAATCGAACACTGGCACACATATTTAGAGTATATGTTATATCAGTAGAGTAGTGACCATTGTAGCAAGGGGGTATCAACACGTAAGTCATTGCAAACAAACATAATTTTGTCAAATTTTACCGAGGTTGAGAATTCTGAATGTGATTTTTTTAAAAGGTCAAATGATCCTTTTCATCATAGATAAAGTTATAACACATTGTGATTTCCAATTTTGGTGGTGGGTCGTCATTTTGCGTTATAACAAGAAACAAACAACTTAGATGTTTATGAAAATGTTAGAAATTACGTATCTGTTTTACTTGAGTTTGGTTTTATTTAAATTTAATTTCTTCAAAAGTTAAATGATCTCGTGTAAACGTAGTCAAACTTAGTTAGTTATTTAAATCTAGCTCACTAGTACGGAAAAGGCTTCTAGTGACGCTTTATAAATGTCTATTACGACGCATAAAATCGCCGCAAGTGCTTTTACCGACGCTTTCAAAAGCGCTCTCTTTAGAGATGGAACTTGTATTTGGATACTCTGTATGATTTTATTTGTCTACAATATTTAGTATTCACCACCTGGACTAATGTAAGTGTACTACATATTTTGGTGGTTTAATACTTGTACATTGTATAATGGTTTATAATGTAATTTTCTAAAATATTAATGACCATTATTTTTTATTTTTGAGTTATGTTACTGTTTATGTGTACTTTCCTTTTCCGTGATTTTGATTTTAGAGTATTTATACGCGATTGTTACATTTCAATGGAAAATATTCATCATAGTCAATTTGAATAGGAGGAAAATTAGCGGCGCTCTTTCGTTGTTATACCAACGCTAAAAAATAGCGCCTTGAAAGGGTGTGACTGATCATTTTAGGGGATCATAAAGCCCACTATTTTATGGGATCAATAATGAATTTATGAGGTCATCTATTATTTTACCGGACCATTTTGTGACCATTTAATTGTAATGGATCTTTTTACCGGATCAGAATTTCAAGAATTGTTGTAATGACCATTATAGCAAGGGTTATCATCACATCATCTTTTGCAACAGAAATTCCTTTAATCTATTTAGATTGAGTATGAGTTTATTTAACTTTGGATTTCCTTAAAACTTAATCTTTTAAAATCATATTCAAATCTAAAAATAAAATTGTTTTGCAAATACATTTAGAATCTCAAACAGTGGTGGAGCCCGTAATGGGAAGGGGTATCAACACATCAACACTAGCAATAGAAATGCAGAATCATACTTCCTTTCTTTAAGTATTAAATATTTTTATGGGATCATTTGTGAGTTTATTCATAAATTTTATCCAATTTTTTTTTATCTTTTCATCCAGTTACATGGTAGTAATGATTTGCTATTTCGAAAATATATGATGTGGACTGTAATGGTAGATGCGTGCAACGAAAAATCTTTTGCATATCAGAAACTCTTAGATGTAGTTTCATCATCAGATATTATGAATAATATAATGTTGTTTCAAACAATATATTTTGTTGTAAACAATGAAGTTTAGGCTTTGAGTTTAATTATCATGTGTAGCTTCATCAGAAAACTTTTTATTATGTCTTGAAAAAAAATGCATGTACTCATATGATTCGTCTATGGCTAATGATACCATGTAATACTTCGTATGTCTTTAACCTTACAAAAATCATAGTTAAAGGTGAAGGAAAGCATCAACATTTTGATATTTTAATGACTAAAATGATCTCATAAAATGGTTTGTCACAATTAAAATTTTGGTTTTTTTTTCTCTTGACAAGAATTGAACACAGGTACACGCAGTTAGAGTATATGTTATAGCAACATATTAGTGACCATTGTAGCAAGGGGTATCAGCACGTAACTCATTGCAAGCAAAGTAATTTTGTCTAATTTTACCGAGGTTGAGAATGTTGATTATGATTTCTTTAAAGGTGAAATGATCCGTTTAATCATAGATAAAGTTATAACACTTTGTGTTCTAGCTACTTTTTTCAATCTTGGTGGTGGGTCGTAATTTTGTATTATAACAAGAAGCAAACAACTGAGATATTTATGTAAATGTTAGAAATTACGCATCTATTTTACTTGAATTTAGTTTTATTTTAATTTAATTTCTTCAAAAGCTAAATGATCATGTGTAATCGTAGATAAACTTAGTAACTAAAAACTAACTCTTCGAAGTTATGATCAAAAGAATTTATTTACAATGTACGAAGTTGATTTTTTTTTATTATCATTACTATTTTACAGGTCTAGACATATAGTGATAAAAAAAATTAATTTGGAGATCGGTAAACATTTTCTGGTATCATTAAACTTATTGTAACCCCTTGTTTAATCATAAAAATATGTAACACATAATTAAACGATAAATCCAGTTTTATATTTCCAACAACCAACATCTTTATGACAATAAGGACAAATAATTATCTGATAGTCCCCATAAATGCAATGAGTAGCCAAAAAATCATAGTTAAAGGTGAAAAAACATCCAAATTTTGATCTTTTCATGATGAAAATGATCCCATAAAACGGTTGTTAATACTTAAATAAAAAAATTTGTGGGCTCTTGTTAGGAATCCAACACAGGTGCACAATTAAAGAAGTTAAAGCATCGTAACAATGACCATTGCGATAAGGGGTATCAGCACGTTAATCTTTGAAAATGAAATTGTTTTAATCTAATTTTGTTGAGTTTGAGATACTTTCGAATTATGATTCCTTTAAAGGTAAAATAATCTCATATAATGGTAGTCAAAGTTAACACAATGTTTTGCGGCTAACTTTTTCAACCTTGGTGGTAGCAAAACTATTTTGTATTATAACGGATATGAGCAATTTAGGTTATTTTAAAAATGTTAGGAGTTACACATCTATTTTAGTTGAGTTTGATTTTATTTAAATTTTATTTCTTTAAATGTAAAATGATCCCGAGTAATCATAATCAAGGTTAACAAAAAAAAATCAACATGTAACCTAACTTTTCAAAGTTACAACCTAAACAATTTATCTACAACATACGAGGTCATTATTTTTTGAAATCGTAAATATTATACAAGTCCAAACATACGGTAAGAAAAAAAATCTTCTTTGGAGATCGTTAGCTGTTTTCTGGTATCGTTATGTTTTATTATAAGCGCTTGTGTAACCATAAAAATATGTAATATTTATTATAAGAAAAAACCAATCTTATATCACTAATAAACCCCTTTTTATATTGAGGAAAAAAAAATCCGATAGTCCCCATAACTCAATAAGAGCAAAGAGTTGCCAAAAAATCCATGTTAAGGTTGTAAAAAATGTACACCAATATTTTGATATTTTTATGACTAAAATATGATCCCATAAAATGACTTTTTACACTTTAAATTTTTTATTTTCGGGCTTTTGTTAGGAATCGAACATGGGTGAGCGTAGTTAGAGTAGATGCTAAAGCAGTGTAGCAGTGATTATTGTGACAACGGGGTATCAACATATTACTCCTTGGAAATAAATTTGTTTTAATCTACTTCAGTTGAGTTTGAGATTTTTATATTATGATTTCTTTAAAAGTGAAATCATCCTCTATAATCGTAGTGAAATTAAATACAATTTTGTTGCAACTAACTTTTCCAATTTGGTGGTGGCTTGATATAATCTTTAAAAGTGAAGACTACTCCATATCTAAGCACAATAGTTGCTCAAATGCATTGATATAATCTTCTCCAGTCAATACAAAAAAATTGTCCTTCTCGTTGTATTCATTATTTCTTTGACAACAAGCTATAACATCTTTTAAGTCTCATTATGCCCTTTGTCCATCTTAAAAGCGACATCGCTAAGGCCCTAGAAAACCACAATTGCCCTTTCTTTTGGGATCAAGCAACTTACTATTTTACTCCTCAGAGTGAAATATCCTCAACTCTTAGCTGCAAAGAAGAGGATTAGCTTTCAGAAAACAAATATAACTGAATTTGTACAAAAGTTAAACGATTTCGTGTAAACGTAGCCAAGCTTAATTAGTAATTGAATCCATGTTTTCGAAGTTGTGATCTAAATAATTTATTTACAACGTACAAAGTTATTGATTTTGGATATCGTTACTATTGAACATGTTTAGACATATGGTAATAAAAAAATATTTTGGAGATCAATAAACATTTTGTTTATGTAAGCTTGGCATATCGAAAAGTTGAGTTTTTATTTTGTTTATGTATTAAATCTACGGTAAGAAAAAAATCTTACCGAAAAGTTGAGCTTGGATATAGAAATGCAGAATCATACTTCCTTTCTTTATGTATTACATCTTTTTATGGGATCATTTGAGGAAAAAAAATTCCGATAGTCCCCATAACTCTATAAGAGCAAAGAGTTGCCAAAAAATCCATATTAAGGTTGAAAAAATGTACATCCAATATTTTGATATTTTTATGACTAAAATATGATCCCATAAAATGGTTGAATGTTAATTTATTAAATCTGATTTCAATTTGGATTACATTTTTAGTTTATAATTTCGAATTTAATTCGGATTTCTCAATTGCAACCTGACCAAAGCTCCAATGTTCAATGCTTTGTCGTTCAATCACCTTAATTAGTTGTCGGAAATTACTATGCTTAAGAAGTCTTTAGTCGCCGCCCCAACAACAACATAAACGACATTAATTTAATCGCTCTTTAAAATATATACTTCCTCCGTTCCGAAAATATCGCACCATGGTTGACTTTTACTCTTCTAACCATTACTTTGACTCTTAATATCTCAAATCGTGTGCAAATAAAAATTATAAAATATTAATATTTAGAAAATATTTATTGATAAGAATCTAACATGACCTCACATGATTGAAATTTTCTTACGCACGAATCACAACAAATGGCCAAAGTCGTAGCGTGAATAGTGTAAAAAACAAATGGTGCAATATTTCCGGAACGGAGGAAGTATATCTTTATTGATACATAAACAATTACACATAGATAAAAGTTTCATTTCTTATTAAAAGTATGTTTATAATACATATGGTACACAAGACCCAAAAGTAAAGCCTACAATTATCGAGCACAAAAGAAAGCTCAACAAAACCAAAAAACGCAAACTAAAAAAGAAGTCAACTCTAGTAAAAAGTTGACCATAATGACAATAAAAACACTCTATTTGAAAGTACGACTGTGAAACATCAGTAGCTGAAAGAATTAACCCTTCCAGACTGGATCAACACCATAGCAGTAACAAAAATGGGAACATATATGATCAGGCAACATTTCAACAAAAGTCAACCTGAGCAGACCCTGTCGTTGCCTAAGCTCTACTGATTGAACCTCCAATGGTGTATAAATATTAAACAAAGTATCACAACCCCCAGAACCAACCAATCTGACTGTTGGCAACACATTAGAAACAACTGCAGCACAACCTGCAGAAACACAGAAGCAGCAGCAAGTGTTTGAAGCTAAGTCTACCAAGGACTTGTTAACAATAATTTACCAGGTTTACATGTTTTCAGTGCACAATTACATGCTACTAGGTACATCTCTTCGCAGTTGATGAATTGGATCTGCAAATTGCGCTGGAATCTAAAATCCACCCAAACAATTACAGTACTCCATAAATAAAGAATTAACACCCAAAAACATACAAACACAACAATCGGGAATTAAACCAGCAACAACAAAAATTCAATTGAACAGACGAAATCGGGTTTGCAGTTTGTTAAATTCAGTTGAGAGAAAACCAGAGAAGCATAACATGTTCAACCAAAAGCAAAATCGCCTAGAAATTGACCAACAATAATCAGGCAGCAAATTGTAATCAATTGAATTAATCAACAAGATCAAGAAATCAAACTGAATCTATCAATTTGAGCTTCCAAATTGCCGCATTTGTGGCCCGACATCGCAAATTGTAGAGAGAGAAAATTGTGGTTGGAGATTTAAGGATTGCTTGAGAATGTGAAGAACATGACAAGTCGCTCAAACGACAATGAACCTTCAGAGGGGTGGAGGACGGTGGAGAACTCGGAGTTTTTAGAGGTGAATTGTCGACTGAGGAATGAGGACCAAAATCCGGTCAATTCTTCGATCAAAACGCCGAAGAGCACAGAAACACATCAAAATCTATCGCCAATTTTCATAATCTTGCAAACATAAATTGCTCCAAAATCTTCAAGAAACCCTAAAATTTGGGGATAAACCCAAGAACAAAAAATCATTTGATTCAAGGTTTGAAAGAAGATATGTGAGTAAAATTAGAAGATAATTGGGAAAATTGAATCCCTAATTAATCGAATTCAAGCCCAGTTTGAGAAAAAAAATATAATTGGGAAAATTTAATCCCTAACTAATCGAATTCGAGCCAATTTAAGAAAAAAATGAAGCAGAAAATTTGGGGGAAAATCGATGAATTGGTAATTTGATTTGAAAGAATTGGTAATTTGATTTGAACGAAGGAAAGAGTTGATGAAAAAAAAGAGGAAGGAAAGATTTTACTGGTTATTAATGGCAGAAATTAAAAAAACGTAGAAGCTGAAAGAGGTGATGTTTTTGGCGCTCAACCAAATTATCCCGCTCAGCAGAGTGTTATGGCGCAAATCAGTGTGAAAATATAGCGCCCAAAAATCTCTTTTTTAGTTTTGCTTTCCCTCCCTTTTTCTAGTGGGTTATTTGAGGTGTCTAAATATGAGTGGTGGTGTGCAAGATGCTCTTGCACACCATGTGTACTCCTAGCCTTTTCCCATTTCTCTCGCCAATCTCCATTATTGTGATTTCCAATTACTATGTATTTCTCTCCTTTTAATTATACTTCGTAATTAACAAACTACTCCCTTTATTGATGAAGAAATCACTCGTTTTTATGCCAACCAAACCATTTAATCTATTTTGGCTCTGTATTTCGTATAAAAAAATCTTAATATTGTGTCTTACATAAAATAATTGTCTTCTGTAAATTCTATATGGGCCTAATATTTATACTTAGAACAGGGCCCCTATATTGCCGGAGACGGCCCTGCTCGTCGTATAGTACATACCGTCTAATATTCTCCAATTCACATTTGTTTCATAATGCGAATGAAATTCGTGGGCATACGTCTATTCAAAATCGTTTTATCATCTCCTTTTCAAACTTTAGCCAACTTGGTAAAATTTGTAAAGCTCCATGTGCATGGACATTAAGGAGTGCAGTAGTTCACGAGGTGTGCCATGACAAGAGAATAAGAAATATTAATGAAACTTTAACTCAATCAACATCACCTGTTCAATGATTCTACTAAGCACATCCTTTCGGGTTTTGGGCAACCGATAAGCAACTAAAAGAACAGATATTTTAGTACTTGTTTGGTTTACTTGGGTACTAATTTCTCATGACAAGTTTCATTTTATGGGAAGTAAATTCCTTAGTTAACTTCTTAGGAAATAGCTTGATGGATGTTTGGTTGAACTTAGGTATTTGAAATCTACGGAAATTGACATGGAAATTGTGACTTACCAAGGGGAGGGTAGGTAAGTCACTTCCCATGTTCCGTGAGAATTACAACTCATCAAAGAAGTTAATTCCTCCATTACACTTATTTCATCCCAACCAAACGACTTGATATATATGCACTTCATAGGAACTCACACTTCCCTCTCTATTTACTTGCAACCAAACATCACCTAAGTCATCAATAATTACGTGTGACTTTGTCGCAAATTCCCATCTTTAAACTATTTCGGAAAATGTCCGCTAATTTCTTTCTACTTCCTTGGTTGGAGTTGCGATAAGGGAGTCTGCATTTAAATGCAAGGTTTCTCATGGTAGAGTCACCAAAAAAAGTGTCTATCGGAGTAGTGTTTTGAGATTTCTGGGTTGTCATGTCGCCCGCTTCACTCCCAGTGGGGTGGAGTGGTGTTATGTATCTGTTGTTCGACAGGCTGCATTCTTCGTCAAGGGTTTTCTTCACTTCTCATCAACTTACATCACCAAGGGCTTCAATGTCTCTGCAATATTAAGGTCCCTTTGCCAGTATCATTCTTCCACCATCGTCATCCTCACACTTCCCCTGTAATGCATGTTATGTAGTTTCAAGTTCTAATTTCGGATAATTTTAGTCTCACTTGGTTTTCCAGGCTCAGAGCCATAGTTTCAAAGCAAGGCATAACCATTTGTATTTTTTTTACACTTGGGGAAAAATAAGGGGGAAAGGCTAAAATTAGGGTCTTAATGGTTGGAGAAATTTTGCACTTGGGGAGTGGAAAACCAAAATCCCCCTTGGCATGGGGTTTTTTAGATTTAGAGTGGGGTAATTCACGCAATCTAAATTCACCATTTGACATGACATAAAAATCATGTAACGATTATTTTTCAACAGGAATTGTTTATATTTCTGATTCATAAAAAAATAAAATAAAATTACCATCATTCATAGAAATTCAAGATCTACAAATAGACATCCATTTTGATATAATTTAACACAATATTTTTTTTTATTTCTATCTCTAATTTGCTTATTTACAACTATATGTACCAAAAACTTAATTATTCATTTTCTAATTTTTTAACTTTTTTATTATTATTGTTGTTATTAGAGAGAGAAGTAGGGGTAGAGAAAGAAGAGTAGGGAGTTTTTCTTTTGCTCATGGATGAGAGAGTGGAGATTTTTTTCCGCTAATGGGAAAAATAAAAAATAATGAGTGAGAAAGTGGATTTTTTACACATGGTTAACAATGGTCTCAGACAGTTCATCTACTTCCTCTGTTTCATATTTTTTGTTTTTGTTAATGGTGTTCCCTCTTACAGTGTCATTTGTTGTATTTTAGTTTCTTTTAGTAACTAGGTTGAGCAATATTTCATTGGCTTGCTGTAGGCTACTGAAAGAGTATGTGGCAAATTTACAGGCTATAATAAAAAATTGAAGGCATAACAAAAATGAATACATGTATAAAAATAGAAATGTGTTGTAAAATTGTAGACAACTCTTCAGATAAATTATAACAGAAAAATATACAGCAGTAAAATTGATCTATTGCAGGTAAAAAGCCGGTGTTCGGCTTCGGCTTCGGCTTCAGCTTCAACTTCAGCATCTCATTAGAATCTCCTCAGTTGAAGTCTGTATAATAACCTGAACAGAGACAGATCTTTGTACGATAATTAGAGAGCAAATCCGTATTTCTTACTTACTACAGATGCATACTGAAAGCAGTACAATACAGGGTCTATGATCTATATACATGCAAACCCGCTTTCTATCTTACATTCTTTTTTTCTTTTTCTTTTTTTGGAAATTTATTTTTGCTCGTTGGTACTACAGACCTCGAACAGGAGGGGATAAAAGAAGAAGAAGAAAGGCACAGGATCTAGAACAAGAAGAAGAAGCCCTACACTACAGCAACTAACCCACCTAAAAGATCTGCAGTAAAATGTGGAAGAATGCTTCACATAATTTCAGAGCGAAACTTGATACAAACCCCAAAAATCAAAACCTGAGAATGAAGTCAATCTGACAAAAGACGCGAACCCAGAGCTTGGGACAGCCGATAACAAATTCAATCTGCAGTATGCACAATTGTAAATTTGGCTGTTGGAACAGTAATCAATCACAAATCCTTCCATCTTGTATTATCAACGTTTTCCATTTTCCTATAGCAAATCTTCAAGTTTAACTGTGCTTGCTAAGGATAACTCAAAAAGCTCAGTTAACATCCAATCTTCTCCTGTTTGACCACCAAGAACGATAGCTCTCGTGCCCCCAACTACACAAGTACTGTGTCCCCAAGCAAATCTCGGGGGCCGACCTGGTACATTTAATACCCTCCATGTTGGCTTTTCTTCAGTTGGGTCAAGTAGATACAGATGTGAGGCAGAATGGAGACCAGCCACTGATCCACCAAACACTAGGATCCTGCCACCTGGAAGGCTCACAGCCACATGATCTAACCGCGGCGGAGGAGCAATGCCTCCAGGATTTCCAGCACCCGGCATCCCACTACCAGTAACACATCTCCAGCACGGCTCTTCCTCACTCAAGTCCATTGTGTATACATCATTTGAACGGAACCGTAGTGGCCCACTCTTAGCCAAACCTCCGAACATCAAGATTTTCTTCCCACCATAGACTGACAACGTGTGGCCAAGGCGACAAGGTGGGGACCACGCCGCTGGAATTTCTCGCCACACGGGTTTATCCAATGATAGATCTAGAAGAAAAGTATCGCTCAAAAGTACCCCTGAATCTGCACATCCACCTGAAACGATTAACTTGGTTCCATCAAGTGTGCAAGAGCTGTGCCATGATCTTGGAAGAGGAGGTGCCAATCCAGAAATTTCACGCCAGGTTGGTTGCTTTGCATCCAAATCGAGGACAAAAACGTCATTTAGCAGTCCTTGAGTTCCACACCCACCAAAAACAACCAGGTTTGAATCATTCACACAAGAGAGAGTGTGACCCCAACGACCTGGAGGTGGAGAGCTCACTTTGACATGCCGCCATTCAGGGTTGTTTGAATTTAAATCTAACACAAATGTGTCATTCATAGGTTGCATGTTGACCCCTTCTCCACCAAACAAGACAACCCGATTTCCAACAGCACAAGCACTGAAGTTGCAACGTGAGGGCTCCACTGCACCCCCAACAGTCACCTTCCTCCATGTAGCTGCTTCAAGGGTAGTCAGTTCTCTTGCTAGCCGGCCCCACCCGAGTCTCTTCGCCCCAGGAACAGTCTCCAGAACACGGGTTGTTTCAGTACCCCACGCATTCTGACAGACCATTCTCCAAAGATCCTCATTTTTTGTTAGCTCATAGAACCGCCTGCAGACAGAACTCACAGCAGCAATATCCCTTGGCGTCAGTAGTGACAATATCTTCAAAGCAATGACTTCATCATTCAGTTGAAACAACCCACAAACCTCAAAAGACATGTGGCGCTCCCGAGGTTGGAATGATGAAAGACTGGAACGAAATAGATCAGATGCCTTCAAGGATTCTTTTGCTGAAAAGCTAGGAAGTGGACCCAGATCAACATTAGCCTCTGAGAATAACTGAATCCCAATAAAGTGAGTTATGCTTTCATCATCTCCATATATAGGCACCAGCCGTAATCTGTTCATTAGAGGAGACCCATCTTTCCTAAAGTTTAATAATTCACCTTGAAACTCGATGCCGTCCTCAAGGCACCTCCTTATTTCTGCAACAACAGCGGAGTCCACCAATGGATGTCTTCTTTTAGCAAATGGACCTCTGCATTGTAAAAAGCGACTGCAGAGCAGCGTATAGTGTCAAATCTCATATATCATCAACAAATAAAAGCACTACACAGATTAATATCGTAGCAGAGAGCAGGACCATGGAGGAGCTATAGATACAGTAGCAAACTCCACCAAATGTCTATTAATCAAATCAATAACTAGGGTAACACTCTCTCCACCACAAGATGAACTTCACACTTTGTACTGGCGTGGAGATTGAGAAAAGTAGTTAAACACATAATGAAAGGTTGAAACTTGAAAGTGGGTAGAGAGAGAAAATTAAGAAAGAGAGAAAAAGATTGATGTGTAAAGAGAAAAAGCGGAAACATAAGTGTAAAAAAGGAAATGAAAAGATTGTTTTGAGACAGCCTAAAATAGGAAGTGTGAAGTACGTATAGGGATTGTCAGATAGATTGACTACTAAAAAGCAGCAGTAGTCAGGCTAAACACAAACCAATGAAATCATTTGTCTCCGAGGGAGGGGGGAAGGGGGTTGGGGAAATGGCTTACTACTTAATTTAACATATATGGGACCTCGATACACTTCTTTAGCTGATGGTGCAAAAATGGAAATCTGTTTGAGATGTAATAGAAAATTCATAATAGACAAGTAGCACCCAAAATCTTAAATCTTTTTTGCACAGGTGCCCACAGAGTATGATTTGGTTAAACTTGAGAAACTTCTGGCATACTACCTCTGCCCCCTTTGTTTATCTCATCGCAAAGACATGACAAGCAAACACTCATGTGTAAGTGTGAGTCAGCTGCGTGTGTGAAATTCACGAGGGTGTTTGAAAGAGGAGGAATAAGGTGGAAAATTCATATGGTGTGAGTCAGAAAATCAATTTAATGAAAGAACAAAGCACATATAGTTAAGGTCAGAATGGCAAAGGATATACTCTCTTATGTTTGTGCATATTAGTTATACAATATATTGGCATAAAGATAATTCAAATTTAGTAAGGCTATCTTACCAGAAGTCAAAAAGAAATTCAAAGACACCATGTCATTTGTCTCCTAATCTTAGAATTATCATCTCTTGACATCAGTGATATCCTAAAACTGCCATAGAGATATACCATATAGTTACCCAGTGCCTCTAATAAAGCTACTAGAAGGATGAGGTATTTCATTCTATGACTAAACATAATGTTGTAGAACTAATACAACAAAAAGGAGTCTGCCGTTTATCTGAGTAAGGAAGAGTCAACTGCCAAATATTCTAAAAGGCCTATCTAACTCTAAACTATTACGAAATTCCCATATATTCACCACATAACCACATACATAGATCAAGATAACAGTATTCACCATAACTTCTACTGGTTGCAGAGAGACTATCCTTTCACAGTCACATACTATTTCCAAGCATGCCTAGCCTCACTTTCATAAATAAGAAATTGCTTAAAAAAGGTTACTTCAAAAAATTGACACAGGTAATTACAAAACTATAATCCAAGCTAGTCACATAAGCTCGAAGCTTGAAGCACTCAGGGGAAACATACTTTGATATTCAACGTCGGACGTTGCCGGGCATGAGCAACTCTCTTCTAGTCTTCCTCTCACTAGCAAAACTATTAACGGGAGGTAGCAATCTGGACAGTCCCTCCGACCATGCCAAACGCTTCCCTATAGAGGATTATTGCCTTCCTTTCCCATCCATCCTTCCTCTTTTACCCTCCCCCCAATAGAGGTTTATTTTGGATAAGCTAAAAATTTCTAGTGAACACCCAAGTGACACTAACATAACAATGGCTTAAATCTTGAGTTTTTGTCATATTAAGGCCCACTGTTTTGGTTGGAAACCAAGATATAGGCACTAAGCTTATTTTGGTGACTTTTTTTATGAAAAAATATTTTTTTATTGCAGCAAAAGGGGAAAATAGAGGCAAAAGGGGGGGGGGGGGGGGGAAATAGGGGTAAAAAGAAAGGAAATCATCTAAAAGACAAATATTTGTATGTTCAATGCAGTCACGCAAATAAATGCAAAACTAAACCGGATGCAGACCCATGGCCAAGACACAACACAAGTTTTTGAGATGGAGCATTTAGCCTTAACAAACATTGAAGAAAGACCTCAAGCGCTCATCATAGGCTAACAAAGAAAATTTGAGACAATTAGCATAGGGCTAAGCTCTTCCAACAAACGCCGCATATCCAAACTCAAGCTTAAAAGCCACTGACAGTTTATTTGTCACTTTAAGTCATCCAACACAAAAATTTCAGTCTATATTCACCTATTATCACTAATGGATCTCCTAATATCTCAATAAGTAACAAAAAGTAGAGGGAGAGAGCTATTCAAAGGAATAGTTATAGAAGCAGCTGAAGCACGAAAAGATTCTTAATTACTGACGTCAAAGCCTATGGTTTCCGTTCAAGCACAGCGAATCAAAAAAGTGAAACTTCTGGTAAATCTTGCTAATTCTATCTAACAACAAAAACAATGACTGAAAGCTGATTAATTGAAGTTCAAGTCTGATGTCTGAACTCAAGCCATTTTGACCATTCATATGCCCCAATCAATGACCGCTCGGGCTGGCTTAGCACAAGTTCACATTTTTAGCCTTACTTGCCCAGCTCTGGAGACTGGGCAAACCAAACCATTCAAGCCGTTTCACTCACGAGCCCATGATCAGCTGATAAAGTCATTTTATCACAGGTCCAACCATTCATATTATCAGTACTCTAAAGTTCCATAAAACCCTAATTTCTACAACAGCCAAATACTAACAAACATGTATTATGTCCTATGAATTACCCCAAAGTAACTAAATGGAGACGTGACCAAAAATGAAAAATTTCATACAATCTTCATTATTTCATAAAACCTAACCAATTTTAGCAAATTACAAAAACCCAGCAGAAATTAATCAAAACATACTTGGAAAAACAACATTAAATTACCAAAAACAACCAATTTATCCAGTAATTGCAAAAACCCAGAAAACCCCATTTCAAAAATTAACACAAACCCCAATTAAATCAATAAATTAACTCCAATTTCTGTATACTCAAAGTAGTCAAGAATTAGAAAGAATTACCAGTTGCGACCAAGAACTTCTTCAGCTCGATACCCAGAAACCATCTCAAAGACAGTATTAACATAGATAATAGGATGATCAGCTTCCAAAGCATCTGTAACAACAAACCCACATGGCGTCGTTTGAAGCAGATTTTGAACAGGAAAAGGCATGGACCCCACTCCATCATTCAACAAGAACCCTTCAAATTCATCACCACTATCATCAGAGGAGCTACTATCCCACTCCATCATCTTTCCTTTCTTCTAAAGAACACAGCTTTTTTTTCTAAATTACCCCATCAAAATTACAATCAGAAAAAATGGGGGAATTCTGGGAAATGCTTGAAAATGCAATGGGTAAAAAAAAAGGGGAGTTAGGGTTTGAAAGAGGGATTGGATATGAGTGGACAGAAAGTGGGGATAACGATCTTTGCCAGAAAGTTGGGTGTTAAGAGAAGAGATACAGAGATGATTACAAAAATATCAGGGGAAGAGAGAGATAAATAAGATTTGAGGAGATGAACAAATTGAAATTGTGTGTTTTTTGTTGTTGTTGTTGTTGCTGTTGCTGTTTGTTGCGTGTTTTTACGTTTGCTGGGGAGAATAAAAGGGAACCTGGCTTTTTTTGGGGAAATTGTTGTTATTACAGTTTCAATATTTGTACTAGTACTTGTAGTAATAGTAGTGGACTTGATTTGTTCATTCTATTCTACGAACTGCTTTTTGGGCTGTGGCCTGTGAGGGTGGGGTCATCGAAAAAGAGTTTAAGAGTCGTTGTTTGGTTCAAGTGAACTACAACGGCATCTCAAATCTCAAATCTCAAATTTCAAATTACAAATGAAGGTGGGAAGATTCGATCATGCGATCTATAGTACACAATAATACATGTATTCGGTGTTTACCACTATATGTTAGTATCTTATTAGTAGCTTTATAATCATTTTGGTTACGAGAAAATGTATTTACCCAACTACGTACGGTCATTAGCATGTGTGGGATGATGAACAAGTGGAGCATTATTTGCGCCTGATCTGATTGGGCACTCGTTCTATCAGGTCTACTAGAGTTTTATGCTTGTTCGTGATGTTTAGATTTTCCCCCGTTTGTTTGAATCTAGTGGTGATATTAGCCGTTGTTTGATGATAAATACAAGTAGGTTATCCCCTGAAACCTAGAGGGTTCCTTCAATGATTTATTTGTTGCATTGGTTTTCCCTCTTCTTATGATCATGTTTATTATACCAATGGCTTCTTTGACACCTTTCGGAATAGCTTCGACTACAAGGATATTAAAGTTGGCTTTGATATGCTTTACATCTGCTAGCTTGATGAAAATATATGATCTCTCATGACAAACTCTTCGTCCGCCTACCAAATATATACATTCTTATCAACCGACCAACCACTAATTCTACTCATTATACTTATTTGCTCCATTTGTTAGATACTTCATATTTTTTTTGGCAAATAAAGATCTGTCAGATATTTTTCTTCTACTATTTTATTTTAGGAAGTTCCACATGTATTATATAGTACTTACATGCTTAATGAAAATGCTTAATCCATGTGAAGTAGATCTCAAGTAGGTTCATGTTATCATAATATGCAACACTTCCATGTTACTACGTATTTTGTTTGATACTACATGAGTAATGTTATTATGAAATGGATGCTATTTTACTTAGGATAAGAATTGTCTTTTTATTTTGGAAAATTTGGCAAATACAATCTAATAAAGTTTCATATTTGTCAATTACAATCTCAAACTTCTAATTTTTTCAATTACAATCTTTAACGTCATTTTCCGTCAAAAATCACTGGAAGATGATGTTATAATGTTATTAAAAAAAACAATTACGTAATTTCTATAAAAAAATTAAATCGAAAAATATGAATTTAAACAACAAAATAAATCGAAAAAGAAGAATTAATTTTTTTTATAGATATTATGTAATTTTTTAATAACATTATGACATCATCTCCCGATGATTTTTATCGGAAAATAACTTCATATTGTAATTTAAAATGGAATACTGTATAAGTTTAAGGTTGTAATTGACAAACTAGAAATTTGAAGTTGTAATTGACAATATAAAATTTTATTAGGTTGGAGTATTTGCTAAATTTGTCTCTTATTTTACCATGACACAAGTAAAAAAATCCGAACAAGACAAATCATTTTGAAACAGAAGAAATAATCTGCCTAAAGGATGAGTTTCCAAATTTTGTCATGTACCTCCGAAAAGATCCCGGGCGGATTGGCTTTCCGGTTTACACAAAACGCACAATCACTAATGAAAGTCCCAATCCTCTTTTAATGGTAGCCTCTTCTATTCTTCTGCTATCTTCAAACCGCCAATTTACTTATCCAAGTTCCACTCAATCTCCCATGAAAGTCTAGCCCTTTATCTTCTCTTCCATTTCTGTAAAAAAAGCTTCAATCTTTAATGTTTTGGCAACAATGGAGGGCACCATATTCCCAAATAGGCCAACATTACCAATTCAACAAGCAAAACCAATACCAATACCAATACCAATTCCAATTTCCCCACCACAACAACAACAACAACAACAACAACCAAACATGGCATTAAAATTCAGCTCTACAACATTGCCTCTTCCTCCTCAACAACCCCAAAACCCTCCTTCACTTGCAATTGACTCTCTTCTTCAACACCTTCTTCACCTTTCTTC
The DNA here is from genome assembly GCF_020520425.1 of Spinacia oleracea. Lineage (NCBI taxonomy): Eukaryota > Viridiplantae > Streptophyta > Magnoliopsida > Caryophyllales > Amaranthaceae > Spinacia > Spinacia oleracea. The sequence continues at coordinate 46,488,574 of NC_079488.1, forward strand.
AACTCCAACCAATACCCATTTCCCTAAACTCATCAAATCATCCAATTCTAAAGCTACCCTTTTGCCTTCTCTACCCCTTTCCTCACTTGAACCATTCAATCATCATAGTTTCAATGGCCACGCCTCGGTTTGCGCCACCCGGCTCGCCGTCGCGGCAGTTGAAGAGGAGGAGGATGATAAGGGTGTTGCCGCGCTTGATTTCTTATCTGATAAGAGTAAGTTGCTGTTGAATTCTATGTTGGGAATACCCTTGTATAGTTTAACTGAGTTTTTTGATTCTGTGAAATTTGATTTGGTAGAAGCTGATTTGATCAGTTTATTGAAAGGTTTAGATGTTTTGGGGAATTGGGAAAAAGCTGTTTTGTTGTTTGAATGGGGTTTGAAGAATGTTAGGGCAAAAGATGAGAGGATGAATTATCAGGTTGTTGAGTTAATGGCTAGGATTTTAGGTAGGGAATCACAGCACACTGTTGCTGTTAAGCTGTTTGATGTGATTCCTCTTGAGGAGTATATTCTAGATGTTCGAGCTTATACCTCAATTCTTCATGCTTATGCTAGAACAGGCAAGTACACAAAGGCGGTTTCGATTTTCGAGAATATGAAGGAGAAGGGTCTTGTTCCAACTTTGGTTACTTACAATGTAATGCTAGATGTTTATGGGAAGATGGGTAGGTCTTGGGATAAAATTTTGTTCCTTCTAGATGAGATTAAAAGCCGAGGATTTAAATTCGATGAGTTTACTTGTAGTACTGTGATTGCTGCTTGTGGTAGGGAAGGGTTGTTGGATGAAGCAAGGGATTTCTTTGCTCAATTGAAATCACAGGGTTATAAACCGGGAACTGTTACTTATAACTCTTTGCTTCAAGTGTTTGGGAAAGCCGGAATTTGCTCTGAGGCTTTGAGTATCTTGAAAGAAATGGAGGATAATGACTGTCCTCCTGATTCTGTAACTTATAACGAGCTAGTTGGTACTTATGTTAGGGCTGGGTTTCTTGAAGAAGGAGTTGCTGTGATAGATACAATGACGCGTAAAGGGATAATGCCTAATGCAGTTACTTATACTACTGTAGTTGATGCATATGGGAAAGCTGGAAAGGTTGATGAGGCTTTGGCTTTGTTCAACCAGATGAAGGTTTCTGGTTGTGTTCCTAATGTTTGTACATACAATGCTATCCTCGGGATGCTAGGGAAAAAGTCAAGATCAGAAGAGATGATAGATATATTGTTTGACATGAAAGTAAACGGGTGCCCCCCAAATCGAATCACATGGAACACGATGCTTGCTATGTGTGGTGGTACTGGTAAAGAGAAGTTTGTGAACCGGGTTTTCCAGGAGATGAAACGTAGTGGTTTTGAGCCTGATCGAGACACGTTCAACACTTTGATTAGTGCGTATGGTCGGTGTGGTTCACGAATTGATGCTACTAAGATATTTGAGGAGATGATGGAAGCTGGATTTAGCCCTTGTGTGACAACTTATAATGCTTTTTTAAATGTGTTGGCTAGAAAGGGCGATTGGAAAGCAGCAGAATTAATATTTCGTGATATGAGGAACAAGGGATTTAAGCCAAATGATACCTCTTATTCCTCAATGATTCAATGTTATGCAAAGGGAGGGAATGTAAGAGGGATACAAAGAATTGAAAGGGAGATATATGAAGGGCAAATCTATCCAAGCTGGATGCTTTTAAGAACCCTTATCCTTGCGAATTTTAAATGTAGATCATTATCGGGTATGGAGAGGGCATTCAAAGAGTTGCAGAAAAGTGGGTATAAACCTGATTTGGTTGTGTACAACTCAATGCTATCAATTTTTGCTAGGAATAAAATGTATGATGATGCTCAAGAAATCATGCAATTGATTCAAGAGAATGGATTGCACCCAGATTTAATCACTTACAATAGCTTGATGGATATGTATGCAAGAGCAGGGGAATGTTGGAAGGCAGATGAGGTACTACGAAACCTGCTGAAAAGCGGTGGAAAACCAGATCTGGTGTCTTATAACACGGTTATCAAAGCGTTTTGCAGGCAAGGGCTGATGCAGGAAGCGATTCAGATTATGTCAGAGATGACAACGAGAGGAATACGGCCGTGTATAGTGACTTACAACACTTTCGTGGCTGGTTATGCAGGGCGAGGGATGTTTTCAGAGGTTGATGAAGTAATAAGTTACATGATTCAACATGGGTGTTTACCTAATGAGTTGACTTACAAGATTGTAGTAGACTGTTATTGTAAAGCAAATAAATACAGAGAAGCTTTTGACTTTGTTTTGAGAATCAAGGAGAAGGACAACTCTTTTGATGATCAGTCTTTAGACCGGCTCTCATCTCGTATTAGGCAGGATGGGCAGTTGTGAGTGACTTCCTCATGTATTTTTGTATAATAGGCTCAGTTTTGCTTTCTTTTTGTTTAACCACTGTAATTCAGATATGTCACATTTATGATGAGAAATTCTTTTATAAGAATTACGGAATACTTACCAGCTCGCTTTATCAAGCTGATGTTTGGAGTTTCTGGGTTGTTAAATATGACTATGTTTCTTCAACCCAAAACTACCAATCTTGGATCATCAAATATACACCATTCATTTATGATAAACTCAAAGCAAAGAGGAACCAACTATTTCTATGAAGCTTCAACTGTTACAGTTTTCACTTTTCAGGAAAAGAGTCATCTGTTACTTTTGTTACTCTATATATCTGGTGTATTGCTCCCAACACTGGTGCATGAAATAATTTGCGGAATAATAAGGATAAAAGATGGTAATTTCCATTTTACACATACAAAAAGTGATTTTATCTATGGCTTTGTGACGTGGCAATCTCACCACCTTTCCTCAATCAAAAGCCTCTTGTATCCATATATCCTATCATGACTTCATGGGAAGGTGGATCCTAGCCTACTGGGATTGCCTTGTTTGTTTCAACCATCAACTTCTTGACATCAAATAAAATAAACTATTTATATATTTTTACTAAATATAACTTTTTTTTTTAATTCCTTCCATCACTTTTATTTATTTATTAATTGCGTTAGTAATTACCAACTTAATATTTTAGTTTTATTTTATCAACAATTTAGCAGATGGGAGTCAGCAGATTGTGTAGAGTAGAATGAAACAGAAACATGGGAGTATTACCAGTGGCTCATAAGCCAAACCCAGAAAGATTACTAATTCATTCATCCTCCATTGATCACCAAAATCAACATCGGAATCTCCCAAATTCTGCTTTCTCTCTCCTCAAGGTTCAATCTTTAATCCTAATTTTTTCTGGGTTTCTTAAGTTTTTGTATGCCCACTTGAAATTTAATATTTTTCTTTTTTTTTTGCAGGTGCAGAGAAAGAACTCAAAGTGCAGCATCTTTTCTGGGAAAGAAAGCAGTTATGTCAGAGGTCAATTTGTTTCCAGCAATTTCTTTAAATTTGATCATTGTACTCGTCGAAAACTTCAAGTTGGTAAGTTTGAAGTACTCTATATATTTTGTTGCCTTTGCTCATTTAATCAATTATGTTCAGGTAGGTAGTATTGCTCTGAATTTGATTATTCTGATTGTTGTAGCATTGTCGAATTGCTAGTTCAAATTGCATAGTCGTGGTGACAATTATTAATGTATTGATGGATAGAGTTAAAATCAGAGGCCTCAAGTTCTTATTTTTGTGTCATTAGTGGTAAATGACCCCATAGTGTAGGCCTGTAGGGAATGTTTTACCTCTTAGGCTCCATTTGATCTGATGCTCCATTTGATTTTATGTAAAATGTTTTCGGTGAAAAACACAATTCTAAATTAGTTTTCCTTTTTCTGGTTTCCGACACGTGGGAAGAAGGAAGAGGAGGTAAGGAGTAAAAATGGAAAAGTGGTTTCCCTTCTTTTCTAATGGAAAAGGTTTTCAACCTTAACCTTTTGAGGGAGTTATAGAGAGTTATTTTGCATCCTTTGCCAAACCAAACAACGTAAAATGATTGAAAAGAGGAAAACAGTTTTCCATATCTCAACTGAGTTTCATAAACCCTATTTTATTTAGGACTATGATAGAGGGTTCGACTTTATCTTAATATAATCGTGCATGATTATTGAGCCGGTGAATATCTCCAGTTTGTTGATCGATCAACTTGTATGACATGATTACAGTGTAGTCTCTAGGTTCACATTTATGCGCGACTTTTATTTGTACATGTTTGTTCTTGGTGACATGGGGGATAGAAGAGCTTAGTAGAGTAATGCACTTTACCTCCAATGTTCAGAGACATAATATTACAACTTTTGGTAACATTTTATCTCTGTTTGCTTTACTGAAGGAGCTGTGGTTTCACCAACTTGTGTGCTTCCATTAACCGAAGAAAACGTGGAGAAGGTACTAGATGAGGTGCGGCCTGGCCTCATGGCCGATGGAGGAAATGTGTCATTGCACGAAATTGATGGTCTGGTTGTCGTGCTGAAGCTGGAAGGAGCATGTGGATCATGCCCAAGTTCAGCCATGACTTTGAAGATGGGAATAGAGCTTCGCCTTCGTGATAAGATTCCTGAAATCATGGAGGTAGAACAGATTCTAGACACCGAGACTGGCCTGGAACTCAACGAGGAAAATGTCGAAAAGGTGAGCATCTGACTAAAATGCAGTTTATCTTCCAAGAAACTAAGTTGCAAATCCTCTCAAATCCAATCACTCAGAGAGTTGAAAATTCACGAAACTAGGCATAAAGTAGTTATATTGTACTACCTCCGTTTCATAAAGATCTTTACGATTACTATTTGCACAAATATTAAGATAAAAATGGGAAAGTTGGTTGAATATAATAAAATATGGATAAAGTAAGAGAAATGTGAAAGTGAGTGGGTGTAAGAAAAAAATGAATAAAGTAAGAGAAAGTGAGGGGAAAATTGTAAATAGTGTGGGGTAAGATAGTAAATTTTTATGTCAAAAAATAGAATAAAGCAAAGTGTAAATAACATTATGAAAGGGACTAAAACGAAAAAAAGTAAAGATCATTTTGAAACAGAGGTAGTAGTGTTTATTGAGCTCATTTCTTGCATTTTATGGGCTAAAAATTGACCTTTTAAATCTTTTTGGTGAAGTTTATAGCGCGCGCATAATGGTGCTTCATAATTTTTCCTCATAGGAAATTTAAGTTTTGCTGATTAGGTCATTCACATAATTTGCAAATGCAAAGTTGTGTTTTACTTATCATACAAATTTTGTTTCCCCAGATTCTTGCTGAGATTAGGCCTTACCTAGCAGGCACTGGAGGCGGGCTGCTTGAACTTGACAAAATTGAAGATTATGTTGTCAGAGTACGGCTGAGTGGACCTGCAGCTGGTGTACTGACTGTGCGTGTTGCCCTAACGCAAAAACTAAGAGAGAAAATACCTTCCATTGCCGCTGTCCAGCTGACTGAGTAAAAGTTCCTAACCACAGGACAGAATTTTGTTAATGACATGGAGAATATCTTGAAGATAATATTTTGGGTAGGAAGCATCTTCAAAACATTGCCTAGGAATGCTGTCTTTTCAAAGTTGAGATGCTCCCTTGATCCTTGATAGATTTTCAGACACTACAAATTGTCAGATTCTGTGGATCCTTGATCCTGTGGTTTCTCTCTGAATACTGAAATATTAGTGTATAGTTCCACAAAACTCTCAGTAGTTACTTGTATTCTTATGAAACAAAAATTTATTACCATGTTATCTGCTACATTTCTGCTTCAAGAACTGACTTTCCTTATAATCATAAACCCATAGGGTATGAAGTCACTAACGCGAAGCTTTTGCATGTAAACAACCTAAAGCTCGATGAGCTTTTGGTACGTAGTCGCTTATTAGAAGCTTTTGTCCACTCGCTACTTGGTATGAGGTCGCTTATTAGAACCTTTCGGTTTGTGTGCTTTTTTTTCCCCCATTGCTGGGAAAGAGTTTCTGTGCGCTTCCTAGGATAACTAGATTAGACTCTCCCTATGTACCGTCCTTTGGGTACATAGGTCAAGCTGATCCACCTCTGTTCTTGTTGAAGAAAGCCTTCCCAAATAACACATGTCAGTGTCCAACATTGAGAAGAGATGAGAGAGTTAATCCCTTAATAAGGCTAAGGGACTACTCCCATTATTGCCATATGGTTTTAAGGTGGAACCTCCTTTGGACTTGTTAAGTGGACTCTCTCTCTCTCGATGACGGGTGCGGCCCAGGCCCGTATTTAACATGGTATCAGAGCCGGGCCCACGACTTGGACCTTGGACCGTTAATATTCTGGGCCAAATTAAAAATGGCACGTGTGAGGGGGAGTGTCGAGAAACGCACTCTGGCCCACGAAACATCACATGTGACCGAACTAAAAAGTGGACCTCACACGTGAGGGGAGTGTTGAAGAAAGCCTTCCCAAATAACACATGTGAGTGTCCCACATTGAGAAGAGATGAGAGAGTTAATCCCTTAATAAGGCTAAGGGGCTACTCCCCTTATTGCCATATGGTTTTAAGGTGGAACCTCCTTTGGACTTGTTAAGTGGACTCTCTCTCTCGATGACGGGTGCGGCTCAGGCCCGTATTTAACAGTTCTTTAGCTATTTTATGGGATAGGCACTCCATGATTTGTTCTCCCTATTGATTGACCTTTTCAGAGCAGCAAGCATTAAGCATATTAAAGAGTCCCTTCCCGGAATAGTTATCTCGTCGAATTTGTGTAAATCTCTTATCTTTCAGAACCTGGCATTTTTCTGCCCCCGACTGTCTCCTAATAGGATTTCGACACCCTGCCAAAAAAAGTAAGGTCAAAGTCATGTATCCGCTCTCAGATTCACATGGGCGACTGCTCTCATCCTGACCTAATCTTAGAAATATATTTTAGATTGTTTCTTTCATTTATTTCTCATCTCTGTTATCTTGCCCTTTTACTAGAGAAATTATGATCTGTAAGTAGTATATGGAAAACCACACAAACGATTAGTTTGCTACTCTTTTGTCGAAGGGTTTTTTCATATAACATGCCCATTTCGGTGCTAGAGTAGGAAGGTAATAGCCAACAATGGAAGTTATTTTACCTTAGTCTAGAGCCACACTCTTAGGATAATGTGGTATACAACAAGTATAAGGGTGAGTTTGTCCCTAGTCTAGAGCAACACTCTTAGGATAATGTGGTATATAACAAGTATAAATGTGAGTTTGAAAATCCATGACTCACTTAAGGATCCATTTGTTTCTCCAACCAAATCAAATTAAGTCACATATTTATCCTTTATCCTACTTAATTATTTTTTTTCAGGAGTTTTGAGTCTGAGATGAATTTGGGAATATGGTATGAAAAACTAAAAATAGGGAGACCAATGTTTGAATCTAAATAATGAAAAAGTAGGTAAAAGTTAGGGGTTCCATAGAAAAAAAAAAGGGTAAAAATTAGGGGAAAACTGATGTGGCAAGGTCTGGAGGTTGGGGAAGAGTATGAGGGATACCCTAATGAGTAAACATCGTATGCCAATAACCTCATCCAAGAGTTCATCTCAAAGAAAGGGAAGACAGAAGCACTGTAAAAGAAATTCAACTTAGGTAATTCATATTATCAGGACAATACTCTGATTTCAGGAATAATTACACCTACCAATGTAATCTGAGTAGCAAAACATCATTCATATACAATTTATACATCAACTTGATGGACTTGTTGAGTTGGCTATCTTATAGATTAGTACAAAATGTTTGATGTGATTCCTCTAATAATCATCATCCTCCTTCCTTGGCTGTAGGAACCGCCTAACAACAGCTGAAACCGCTCCCATAACCATGAACAAGACAAGGAGGTCGAATCCACCACCTACACCAACTGCAACACTTGGGCCTGGAGCAAAGAATGAAAACGGCGACCAACCCCATCCACCGTAGTATGGGACCCCGGGGCCATATCCGTAGCCACCAACAAGTGGTGGAGCTACACGTGGATTCACATAAATGTTTGTCCTGCAGGAAAAAGATAAACAAAATACCCAAAAAGAATCAGATACTCCAACTAAAAAATTGAATATTGAAGCTAATCATTTTCTGCTGACATTCTACAATCCTAATTTTCTTCTTTGGATCTAAATGCTCCCTCCATCAAAAAATAATACTCACTTAATCACGTTGTTTCATTCCCTCTTGATTAAGGATGTGTTGTGGTTTTACCAAAATAACCTTCGTATCATACCCTTCCTTCCTTTGTGAGACTCCAGGAAACCCAATCAAAATCTACTGAATTGTTTCACGAAAATAACTAATTTTCTAACTGTGAGTACAATGTTCTAATTTCTGCATAATATGTTTAGTACACTACTTACCGTTTGAAAAATGAGGACAAGCTAGTAGAGAGGGAGTGGTGGAAATTGAATCAATTAATTATTTACATTTCCTATTGTTTGGTGTGAGGGACTGAGGGTTAGGTAACCCAATCCATCTCCTAAGGTTAACCATTACCCCTCATTTGTTACCTTTCTCAAGCCTATGGTAACAAGTTTGTTTCCCTCCTCAATCCCTAATGATATAAATGATTCCTTCCCCTCGTCATACCAAACAAAGAATAATGGTAACACTTAACATTATCATTTCCCTTACTTATTTGTTGCCGAATACATTTCCTTTCTTACATTTATACCAAACATGCAGTTAAAAGGTAAAGCTAAACAGCTAAATTATATAAATATCAACTTGAAAGGGTTTGTGGGTATACCACATGCATCAGTAATACTCAATCTGTTTCTTTTTACTTAACACTTCCCTAAAACAGAAACATCATAATACTTGCAACACACCGTATATGGAAACTATTTTGTATGCAATGACATTTCTGCCCTCACTTTATTCTTTTTATAAACTCCTAGCTTCTCATCCACCAAATAAAATAATGGAACTTTCCATTTATGCCTTCATAACAAAGTAGCTTGATTCTTTTTTCTTAAAGTGTGTGAAAAAGTGTGTTGCAACTTGCAACTATATAGAAACGGATGAAGTATAATATACAGTAATTGCAGAATACAAAGAACTTGAATGTTACAAGTAATTGTTGAAGATTCTTAGCCCCGTTAGTCGAAGCATTGAACAGCTCTACTGCATTTCATTACGAGATCACTCTCCGCGATTGGACAAAGGTCCAATCTCAATGGCATATTTTTATACATTGGGTTTAAATAGGGGCCTATGGGGTTTCCTGAGTCCTGACTGTGTGGGGGTAGTTTTTCAATCCATACACCTGATATTCGATCAATTGATCCGGAGACAGAAAGACTTTCTTGCATTCCCACTGATAATTGTTACAGAACAAACTCAGAGAATTTGTGTTCAATTACAAATCAAGACATCTACAAGCTTAGATTGTGCATTGAAGTAGACAATAGGAGAATTTAGAAAGAGATACTCCAACATGTCATGGCTCAATTTAGAAGTAAATGAGACGATGACTCTACTGTCAAATGGGATAAGCACTGATAGGCTGAACTCTAACTGAGATGTCAAAGAAAGTCATGAAGACCTAGGATAATGGGAGAGCTGCTACAGAATGGGAGTGGTATAAAAGCGCGCCAATGTTTTATTGCATGTGCCATGTGGTCAATGGATGCTCTAATATACTCATAAGCAAGCAACACAACATCAGAGGAAGCAGGGCACTGAATGTGTTTAAGTAAAGAAATGAATTACTCTCCCTCACAAATAAGTTGATCAAGACATCATTACATCAACACAATATAAACAACAAAGACAACATCATATGAAAATATGTCCGACTTCCATTATACATAAGTAACATAACTGAGTGCACAAGGCTACAACCAGCATCACCGGTAGTATAAGATGTAAGCAATCTTACCCTTACAGGCTAAAGTAGCAAACTGACCATTTCCATTATATTACACACCTTATTCACAATGCATCAAGTTTACAAGACAATCAAGGGAGATATTTAAGTATAGTCCATGGAATTAGAATGTTAGATTACCTAGAATTAACTCTAGGAGACGAGGGACGAGGAGCAGAAGAGCGAAAAGCCTGACCACCAATACGACCACCAGATTTGGCAGCTGAAGCATCACCAACTGATCCTAGAGTCAATACTCCTGCTGCCAATGTCACTATTGCTAACTTTGCCAGCTGCTTCTCTATTTTCCTGACCACCCAAATAACATTGAAACAAATTCATGAATCTATCTCAAGAAAGTTGAAACTTTGAAATTACCAGGAAATTTAAAATACCCTAAAACAGAAATCAAGTTATTAGCCATTTTACCCTGGAAATTCACTTTGAGTTCCCCAAAATCCACGCAAAGGCTAACTACTATTCATGAAATTACCAAGAACAAAATCCCCAAAAAAACCAGAAATTAACCAATTGAACCCTCAAAAATCACTTTGATTTCACACAAAAAAAAAAAAACACAAAAATGAACTATGCAAGAAATTACCAGGAAAAAAAAGACCAACTAACAGAAAGCAAGAAAATTAGCCATTTTTACACTGAAAAATCACTTTGATTTTCCAAAATTAACAATCCAACTTACCAAGAGCCATCTAAACAAAATAACCCAGAATTAACCATGAAAAAGTTCAAAAAAAGTAGAAAAGTTTACCTAGAAGTATCAGGTTGATTTTGGTGATCATTTGGTGGGAGTTTGCAGGAAACAATGAAAAAAGAATTCGGGGTTCTTCTGTGAATGTGATTCTGGGTTTGGATTAGTAGTGGGTTTGAGAAGAAGCTCTTCTGTAAAGATCCCATTATCATATTTCAAATGAGAACAAATTTCTACTTCAAATTTCAGTGAAACAAAGAATGTTAACAGGTTCAATATTTTCTACTTATTTTTGGTGCTCATTTCTATTTGGAATTCTCAATTTTCCATGATAAACAATATTCCTACGTGGCAGATGGATTATGGATGATAGATTTTTCCAAGAATTTTGTCCTTTTTTGTTTTTTCTTGAAACAAAACAATTTTTTTTTAATGCAAGCTTGGTACTAATAAATTAAAGAGTTAAAACAGTTACAAAGTAGTTCAAGGAGGTCTATTTTCGAATAAATAGATCTGCAGGTCCCTAAACTTTGCCAAAAGGAGCAGTTAGGTCCCTCAAGTTTCAAAAGGAGCATTTAGGTCCCTGCGTTTGGATGGAATCCGCTGCTTTTTGTTTTCCGTCACTAACGTCCGTTAAAATGCATTTAAATTAAAAGGAAACTAAATAAAAGGCACTAAACGACAAAAAAACAGTTACATTTACCATTTACCAATAATTAAATAAAGGGAAATTCATTTCAGTTAGCTTTTTACAAAAATATAGCCGTTGAGGCTCTCAAAAAACAGAGTATTTAACATTCCATGGCAAATAAAACACTTAAAAATTTTGTAGAACGTGAATTATGAATTTTGTTACAATTTACAATTAGACGTTGCACTTACCGATATGTCCAATATTTCATGCTCCTGAATCTAATTTATTTATCAAGTTTAGATGTGTGTTCAAGCCCGTCTAATTAATTAAATAAATGAACATAAACGAGCTTGTTCACGAGCTTGTAACATGAACGAGCATGTTTGTGTTCAGATCATGTCCAAACTGATTTGTTTAATGAGCCTCATTTTGTGTTCTATCTCGTCTCAAAGCTAAGCTCGCTCATCAGAGTATTATTTAACGAAATTCAATTAATGGTCATACTCGTTAGATAAGAGGACGTAAAAGAGCTTCGTCCGAGTAAGGTAATGAACCTTAATACGGAGTATGTGTTCAAACTAGGCACATATACGGAGTATGTATCCACTGTTCTGGAAATTTAAACATTTGTATTAGATACAAGTTGCATTTTAGACGCACTATATTTAATTTGGTCTTCCTTGGTCTACTAACTACTCCTAAGTATTTAATGAGGGGCATTGAGATGTGAGAAACAGCTTATCTTCCATTGGTCTTCCTTGACTATATAAACACAAGGGGGTTGGCTTAAAGCATTACAACAAGACTATATTTAATTTGGTCTTCCTTGGTCTACTAACTACTCCTAAGTATTTAATGAGGAGCATTGAGATGTGAGAAACAGCTTATCTTCCATTGGTCTTCCTTGACTATATAAACACAAGGGGGTTGGCTTAAAGCATTACAACAATATTCATCTCTTATATCTTGGTTTGTATTCAATACTCCATATATATTTCTTCTTCTACTCAACAACCCAGTTTTTTTTTCCTTTCAATTCATCACAACACAATGAATATCTTCTTAACCATAGAAGATTTCGTATACAAATATCACCCCCCATATCAGAAAATAAAAATTAGTCATAAAAAAAACACGACCGTAGTTTCTCTGTCTAAGTAGCCTTCCAATGTCATGCTTCCATGACCCCTTGTTGAGTCATTCTCAAAGGGGTTGTGAATGTTGGAGAATCCTGAAAAGCAGATCATCGAATGGTGAGGAAATCATTTTTCGATGAAGTGAAGCTTGGGTTCGACAAAGGCGTGTTGTGAAGGGATCCACCTCGTGGGGCCTCACCTCGAGAGTTCTAGATCATGGCCATCAAACCAAGGCTTCAAGCAGTACATGAAACGAATGGATGGCATGTGAACAGAAGGTACGCGAGGCAGTTGGTCTGTATCCCAGAATGTCTGTATCCCGGGCCGAACAAACGTGAGTCGGATCAAATTGTGCATAAATGGTATCCGTTACTCGGTTGGTCTTATGTTATGGTTCAAGTGTATTACCCTTTTGAGGATTGGGTTGGCAACGGGTATTTACTAGCCTTGTACAGTGGGGAAGGACCATTGTCATGTAACTAGATTATCCTTTATTAATATATTGTTGTGATTTTGTGTTTAATAAGTTAAGTGTAAGAATTATTTGTAATCACATCGACACTTGATTTTTAACTACTTAGATATCTCATAGGATTTTGCCTTGGGATATTTGATGTATATTAGACTTCTAGTCATATTAATGAATTAGGACTCGATCATATTGTAATCCCTATATCATTGTTCAATGGAATACACTGCCATCTTCCACCAAATGATCAATCTATTTGTTTGGGGGATTAGATCTCAGTTTTTTCTTTCTCGGAATTAATCAAGATCAAATATTTTAGCATCTCTTTTAATATATTTTGTTAATTTTTATTGTAGATGTATAGGGTTAAATTGCTCTGTTATGATGAAATGTGTAGGGTGAAAAAGCAAATGAAAAGGCTAAGGAACTTGAAAAAGCTAAGTCAAAATCAAAAGAAGCTATTTTAAATCATTTATACACATGTAAATTGATTTCCCTTTATTTAAAATCAGTTTTATTATTATTTAATTGAACTTAACGGAAAATGTAACGGTGTTAATAAAAATAGCTTATTCCATCCATTTTGAGGGACCTAAATGCTCCTTTTGAAACTTGAGGGACTTAACTGCTCCTTTTGGCAAAGTTAAGGGACCTCCAGACCTATTTACTCGTCTATTTTCCAACGGTACATCCGAAATAAATCTCGGGGGTTGTTCAAAATATTCTAAATTAAAGCTAGCTATTACATATGTACGACAAACTTTAGCCAATCTATCTGTACTCCGTGGTGCATACTCAATCTTACATCCATTCACCTCCTGTAATAGATCCCTGCAAATTTGAGTAGTTGTGTAGTTAGCATCTAGGAAATCTGCATTTTCCAACCTTTTAATTGCTTGCATAGAGTCAGTATGAATGATGACATTCTGTCAATCTTTAGCCTTGCTAACCTGCAAACCCACGTAGAGAGCTAGTAGCTCCCCCATCAAAACAGAATGAATCCAACACTTTAGCTGGAAGCCCAAAACCCAATCTCCCATACTGTTTCTGAAAATTCCAGCCACACTACCCGGTTCACTTGTTGCTTTGAAAAAAGTATCATACACTAGTAGAAAAAATGTCATTTGCAACTCATCAATTGCAACTCACGCAAGTCATACAGGCTGCAATATGGGTTTGGTCAACGCGGGTCAATCATTAAATGAGCTACTTGCACCGATTTTATTGACCCCGAGCTGCAAGAATGCAATATTTTTTAAAAAAAATAGATTTCACAGCGTGTACATACAGTACAAGTTGCAATTAGGCAAATTAGTTGCAACTTCGGCGCTTATTGATTGCTGCAATTCAGAATAGTCGCAACTTCCGCCCTCTGAGATTGCTGCAATTAGCTAGAAACCTTCATACTCGATCAATCATCTTCTCAACCCACCAGTCCTCAATGTACGTACGGTAGATCTAGAATTCCAAAAACAATAACCCAGAGAAAGAGCTAGGTTTTTGTGAGGGGGGTTGAAAAAGCGCGAGGCTAATGCGTGACCTGCCCCTCGTGGGTGTGACGATTCTTTTTATTCAATCAAGTGTAATTGGATTTCCTGTGAGTATACACCCAATTGACTAGTAATATAGGAGTCGCCATTCAGTTTTTAACGACAATGAGAAAAACTGACAAAACCCGGTTATCGCGACATAAAGGGAGTGCAATTATGTTTGACCACGACGGCCGTAGGTTCCCTTGTGATCCCTGGTGTGGGGATCTCTCAATATACACCCGCAAGGTAGAGATTGAGGGTTCGGGGGACTGTAACTACCGAGAGGAGTAATTCGCTCGTCGATAACTCCAGAGGCAGGATATCCTTACTAGCTCAGCATAAATAATTGAAGGGACATGCGTTAACTATTAAACTAATCTAAGTTGATTTTAGCAATATGCAACATATAATACTAACTCGATCGTGGTTATCTGATTTAAATAGCATTAAGGGACCTAACATGATAATCCGATTTCCCGAAAATATTATATTTGTTAGGCATGATAGAACAATCATATTAGGTTAGTTTAACAGTTCATAAAAAGGGCGAGGAAAGCAGTTAAATCATCGAAAAGGGACACATCACGACGCACCCTTGAGAGGTGCGTCACGGTTCTCAGAAAACTAACCACTTTGACTTTGCTATTTCTCCTTTTTATTTAACGAATCTCGATTATGGGACAGGATACGTTCTGTTCGATTTATGGATCAATTGCGACAGAACGCGTGAACAGTTTCGCAGCGTGAGGCTTAGGCTAAGGGGTTTAGAGTCAATACTCAGAGCATATTATGTGTTGTTGTGTGTGCTTTCACGTCGAAACTAGGGGCCTATTTATAGGGAAGAGTTCGTGGAAAGATAGAATTGCAGAGTTCTAATCCATAAAGAATTAGGAAAAAACACGTCCCAGGTAATTTCGGCGCCCAGCTCTGGGCGTCAAAGATTTCGGCGCCCAGGGCTGGGCGTTGAAAATAGAGATCCATGCAATTTCAGCGCCCAGGGCTGGGCGTCAAAGATTTCGGCGCCCAGCTCCGGGCGTTGAAAGTGATGTCTGGGCCGAATTCTTTGTCAGATTCGGATTCCTGAAATCCGTAGAGTTTGAGATTAATTCGAGTCTTTTAGCGCGTATCAATTTCATGACGGAATGCGTCTGGACCCGTTACGAACTCTAGGCTCGTTAGGATTTTAATTAATACGTAACTCTTATTTCCGAATCCTATTAGGAATAGGATTCTCGCGGTTTTCTATCTCATTTAGGATTTATGTTGGAGTGCAACACCTAATTCTGACAGGTTTCTATCTTTTATGATTTGCCACTTTTAGAAGCTACCTTTTACAGCAGTTACTGTTTTTAGCAGGTTTCCATAAATAGCAGGTTTCGGGTAAAATGAAATGGGGAATCGAGATTCGTTTATTTTATAGGAGATGCGTTGTCAAGTGGAGTTTTTATGCTTTCATCATCGAACCTTTCCCTTGCGGGAATGGGGACAAAAGTAGGCGTCTACAGTTAGCCCCCACTTTGACTTAGTCTTGGAGTAAGACGATGGTCAAAGTATTAGACGGAGTGCGTCGCACAAGCCATGGTGTATGTGACCTATTTTGCGAGGGTCTCACGAGCCCCCGAGTGATAAAATTTGACTTAAGGGTCATCACTTGAAGTGCCGACATATCCCTCACGTGTCATTGGGATTTGTCAACTGATAGTATAGAAACTTCCTCACTTTGTCATTGGAAGGATCTAAAGATGCGTAGAAACTCCCTCACTTTGTCATTGGGAGTAACTACAGATGTTTTCGAAATTAAAGCTGTAAAGTGTAATTGGGCCTGGCCAAACCCAATCACGAGGTAAAACGTTTTTTAAAGATTCTCATTTTCAGGGCTAGCTAAACGAGAAAACCCCCTTGTTTTTATAGGATGTAAAACGAAGGAAAATCCAACAAACCAATACTTTAATTTTTGGAAAAAGGGAAAACCAATAAAAGTTATCGCTGCAGCGACTAAGGACCTGCGCTGTTAGTGACGTAGACCCCGCCCGCTGAAGGTGGGCGAGCCTGTCCTCTGAGGGGGACCCCCCGTCCGATAGAAGTGGACGAATCTGTTTGATGTTTTTGAAAATAAGGACCTACGCGGTTTGTGACGTAGACCCCGCCCGCTGAAGGTGGGCGAGCCTGTCCTCTGAGGGGGACCCCCGTCCGATAGAAGTGGACGAATCTGTTTGATGTTTTTGAAAATAAGGACCTACGCGGTTTGTGACGTAGACCCCGCCCGCTGAAGGTGGCGAACCTTGTCCGCTGAGGGTGGACACCCCGTCCGATAGAAGTGGACGAATCTGTTTAAATTTTTTTTTGAAAATAAGGACCTACGCGGTTTGTGACGTAGACCCCGCCCGCTGAAGGTGGCGAACCTTGTCCGCTGAGGGTGGACACCCCGTCCGATAGAAGTGGACGAATCTGTTTAAATTTTTTTTGAAAATAAGGACCTACGCGGTTTGTGACGTAGACCCCGCCCGCTGAAGGTGGCGAACCTATTTTACATTTGAAGACTTTATTCTTCGAAAAACTGAGGACCTGCGCGGCTAGTGACGCAGACCCCGCCCGCTGAGGGTGGGCGAGCCCATTTTGAATTTCTTATTTTGCCTATGTAAAGAGCTTTTGGTGATTACAGCCTGTTGGTGGGTCGTAATATTTCCTGATTAGATGTGTCTTGTAAGTGGGTCCACACTGTGTATATTTTTGTTTAATATATTTTTTGAGATATCCAAACATGATATGGTTCGTGGTGCAGTCTGGGAATGTGATTTTGATTGCGCGCTCCTTGTTGGAGTCCCCTTTTTTGCGAGCCCCCAAGCATTGGGGTTCGTCGGTTGTTTTCGCATCTTGTAATCATGTTTGGAGTCACGCTTGTATGTGCAAGCGACCTCCTATAGTAGTATGCTATTTTTAACAAAGCCGTGAGGTGCGACTTTCAGTGAAGAAATCGGCAATTTTCAAGCCGAATGAATATGGCAGGGCCCAATAGAAGTTAGGGCCTTTTGAGCCTGGATTCATTTTCGGCGCCCAGGCCTGGACGTTGAAAGTGTTGTTTGGGCTGGTCTTTTGATGACACAGTTGGCCTCTTGCTCATTCGTTTATTTCACTTGGAAGTTCTATGTATTCTCTTCTCTTTTGTTTTTTCTTTGTTTTTAGAACGTGATAATTTTCTTGAGAAGTCGTAGCCGATTGGTGGACTACGGTGCTTGTCGTTTTGGGGCGATTATTTTAAGGAACTGTTGCTCTTAAGGCGTACAGTTATTGCAGTCGTTGGGCGAGTCTATTTGGCCCGAGGAACATACCTTGAGGCGTAAGACTTTGATCGCTCTTGTATATATATATTTTTTTCTTTTGAATGCGTTCGTGAATGATGACATGTATGTGCGAACGAGTGTTCATAGAATGGCCGTTGTGTGCGGTCCATTAGTCAGTTTGCTTGAATCATTTTTTTTTTGAGCAATGACTGATTTTGAATAGTTTGCTTAGAAGCTTGATAGGGTTCAGGCCCATTCATGAAGTGGGCTCAAGCATCGTGCCCTTCTTGATCGTTCAAACATTTGCTTCGAGTTTTTTATTTTGCTATGGTCGTTTCGTAGCTTGGAGCCCCCAAGTGTGCATGTTGGGATGCTTTCCTTTTGGTGTACGATTTTTGTAGGTTCTTTCGAGAAAGATGCCTTGGGGTTCCGCTCGTGTAGGTGCGAGCTATCCCTTCCGTGGTAGGTAATATTTTGCTACCTTTAATCCTTAATGTAGAAGTCGTGTGGCTTGCATTTCGAATTTGGGTGATAAGTAGTCTTTGCCTCTTTTACACGTGCTCTTGGTCGTGCCTACATTAGTGCAATATGCCTTACTCTTCTTTTAGACTTGTACCGTGGGACGGTTGAACTTATGGTGCGACGTAGGCTTGTGTGGCCTAACGGCATGTCTTAGAACATTTCTCCAGGTGTTGGGATATTATTATTTTTTGCATTGGAGTATTTCATCATGCCTCGTTTAGGTGTCCGAACAAGTGTGGCATTTTCTGCATGGGTTTGCACGGCTTATTACTTCGTTCGATGCGAGGATTCATAGGTGTTTCTTTCTTATTTTTATATCTGGGCAAAACTTGGCTAGCAGAAAGATTCAGCGCCCAGGCTGGGGCGTTTAAAGATATCGGCGCCCAGCTCTGGGCGTTGAAAATGATTTCTGGGTATATTTTACAGTTCTTATCCTTGATTTTTTTTCTTTTGCTTTTGCTTTGGAACGAGGTAGACTGTGTAACGGGCGCTTGTAGGGCGAGCGTTATGTGCAGTGGCTTGATCGGAGTTTTGGTGACTCGCGATTTTCAGTTACCCTTGTTAGTGGGGCGACTTTATATATTCTAAGTAGTGCTTTAGAATTTGGGAGGGGTTGTAGCCATTCTAAGGTTCGTTTTACACGATTAAAGCTTAGGATTGTGCCCCTATGACATATGTATTAGCGTCGAGAATTTGCGATGAAATCGTCATTTCGAGCATTTTTAGAGTGTTTTTCTCAAGCCCCCAATTGTAGCTACGGGATTGGCTTGGTGCTATAATTCTTTGCATACGTTTTTATGCATTCATGGTGACACGGATCATGAATAGTTTGAACTAGACTCGTTTAGTGCGAGGTATGTTCGAGTAGTGATTTTGCTGCTTCTCTTGTAAATGTCGTATTGTGCGACATTGCCATGGTCAAGGTAGTCACATGTTGAAGTGTGCCTTGACCAAAAGCTAGGTGCCTTTCTTTACCCATAATTATATTTAGAAATATCTTTGACTCACTTGCAAAACACATATTTAGATTAAACCAACGACACTTTATCATGTTCGAAGAAGTCTTTAAAAATCATTTGAAAATTATTTAAAATCCGAGTCCTACTGTGTACAATCCGAGGTGTCCCAAGTAGGTTGACTTATAGAAGGGTTCGTACAGGATTACATGAGTGAATGTTGCGATTTTTGGAATGCTGTCTAAGGATTTGCTGGAAGCCAGGGTGCAGGCGTCAAGATATACTTGTGCCCGTTTGGCATATGCTTTAGGATTTTAGGGCCATCTTTTCCAGAATTGCGGGAATATAAATCGTTTTCAAATTGACTTAGATTTACTTGGTGTATGTCTGCACAAAAGGTCAAGGTATACTTAGTTCTTTCCCTAGCTCTTTCATTTCACTTTTTAGCCCCCAGTTGCTGTTATGTCTTCCCATTAATGATGCTTTCAAATTTCGATTTTAGATGCCCATGTCATATTCCTGAGTAGGGTGAGCCTTGGTTAAGTGCCAAGTCCTATTGACAATGTCTGATTATTTTTCAAAGGGGATTCGCAAGTATTTGAATTACCATGAACGGGTGCCCTGAGTTCGAAGGAACGATGGGGCAATGCCGTAGAACAATTCTCTTTATTGCAAGCCTGCTGCCTTTACTACTTGTTGGCGATCATGACTGTGTCTAGTGGTGAAAGAAGGTCTTTAAGTGAGTTAGTTCGCTTTAGGGAGGGTCAAGTCGAGTACTTTAGAGGTCATGGACGCTTGTGCTAGCCCCCACTTAATTGAGGCAAAGCGGTCTTTTGAGTCTTGGCTAAGTGCCTAGGAGTGTGAGTGCTCCTTCTGGCAAGGGTACGTGCCCTTATTATTTTTCGATGTGTGCTCATTAATTTTGGCATCTTTATGACTTGGATTCTTCTTTTGACTTAAATCTTTCTTTCGACTTGGGTTGCAAGTAATTAAATTTCAACAAGGGACTTCTATTTTTATTCTTGTTATTCTATAGGCTTTAATATTTTTGCAAATTGGTTGGACCGAATCATGGATTGCCTACGTATCCGCTTTAAACATATTTAATTTGGAATCAGGTCTTGCGTAGTTCTTAGCCTAGAAAATGGTTTCTTAGAATGCCGAATTTGATAAGTATGTTCTGAGGTGGAAACATATTATTTGAAACGGTAGAATAAGTGAAGTTTATTATTATTTTAATCTGCTGCCTTGCCGTAAGCCAAAAATTTGTTTTATATATATTTTTTTTGAGTACATGTATTTTTTGTTTTTTTTTTTTTGGTGGTACGTATATCTGAATACGTGTTGTACCCCTCCAAGTGTTCGTTATTTTTCCGTGCATGTGCGGATAAAATGACGAGCATTTCTGGACAAAATTTGGCAAGTGGAGAGAATCAGCGCCCAGGCAGGGGCGTTAAAGATTTCGGCGCCCAGCCGTGGGCGCTGAAAATGATTTCTGGGCGGATCTTTTTTTTTTGGTGCGCTAAATGCTTCTTATTCTTTTTAGACTAACTTTAGAGGCGCTTTGCAAAGTTTGCTTTTGTATTATTTACATTTTTTGTACTTTTCATTTGTCTTTTTTTTATATTCGTGACTCAAGACGGTTTGAAAGGCGGGTTGAATGAGATAGGATAACTTGTATAGGTATTGGTCAAGCATGAGGATTATATTAGCTAGGGCTCACAATTTGCAGCCTCGAACTAGTGTCGTGAGTTTAAATTAACCAAGGTCAATGAGTAGTATGGGGACGGCTTAAGGGTATATCAACAGTATGTATCCACACAAGTTATATGGTCATTATGCTAATGGTGGTGTAAGAACAGGTTTTGGGCTTTGGAAATAATTGGTATGACGCACGTGTCAATGGCCGTGCGTGGTTTGCGGTTGACAACAAGTTCAAAAACAAGAGTTGAGGTAATGGTTTCTTGGGTTATGGCAATGAGAACATGGATGGGCTAAATGAGCTGAACAGGGACCCCAGAGCGAAGGCGTTTAAGAGCATAAGGATTGGAAAGGGTAGACATCGTAGAATTTTATGATTTGGATTGGTTGACTCAATTCTTTTCCTTCGTTTACTTAGGTAAGTGTTGCACTACGGGATAAGTATTCCCTGGCTTGCTCTTTTCGCTCTCCCTTTTCTCTTTCTATTTTTTCTTTCTTTTTTCTTGGGATTCCTCCCCAACATAAATTCTTGAATTTTTAATTTGGGCTAAAAGGTAGATAGTTGTGGTCTTTGAGTCACGAGGCGAGACTGAGTGAGCCTCGTTTGGTAGGCCTATAATGGACCTTTAATTTTAGTAGGCCTAGGGTGGACCTTTAAATTGTCTTACTTTGCAAGCGTATTTAGTCGTTTAAGATGTGCAAATAGCGTAGATTCAAAATGTTATTTTTACCTTATTGAATTTTAACGAAAGAATTACATCGAAAGTAATTTTTTGTTTCTTTTCAGATTCCAGTTTCTGGGATTTAATTGGAAGTTGTGATTTAGACTCAAACTTTCATTAATCTTTCTGATTATAACCCGTGTATGAATACAAGGAGGTGGCCTAGACTCAAAATAATGACGCGGCGTAAGCCTATAATACTTGACCAAGCAACTCTCAGACTTAGGCTAGTTGGACCATAACTTTCGTTGGTTGACACTTTAGATTTTAACCCTTGGGTGTTCATTTGTCATGCGCCATTTTGCTTAATGTTGGCAAGGTAGTTAATTGGGGAGATCGAGTTTTTATTTTTGCAAGACTAGAATCATTAGTGCGGCTTCTCTCTTAGTGTGTATTGCTTTACCCCAAGGTAGCCTTATGGTATGCCGATTTGGGTATTTTCATGGTTGGTCATGCTGCATTCATGGAAAATCTTTTAGTCCGTACTTAGTAACATTTCAAGGAGCGAATGACTCGAGAGGACTATGATAGTCGTGACCCAATGTGATTATAAGCCTTGAGGCCATTAATTTTTTTCTTTGCCAATGGTGTTGACACCTTAGGTTCACTTTGGGGGTTGTGCGACTATGTGGGAATGATTTTCAGAATGTGACTGTTTCCATTTTGCAAATACTATAATATATTCTTTTTATTGGTGAGAGAGAGTATTGAGGCCGTGGATTCTTAGTAAGGGATGACAATTACATATGGGTGCTTATTGATTTAAATGTTAGGAGGGGAGACTCAATATGGTTTAACCTTTTAATTGCAGAGCGACACCAAGCATTAGGACCGATTCTTATGGATAAGACAACTAAGACTTAGGATTTAGATTGTACTTTGGCATAGCCTAGTCTGGACTCGGATTTATTTGAACATTTATTTTTTTTCTTGAAGACTTTATTCGAACATTATTTTTTTGAATATTTTTCCCATGTGACATTCAAGGTCGTTTAATTAGCATGCTCGGTTTTGGTGTCGAGCATTGTCGTCGTAGGAGGCCTAACAACGACACAAAGAGTTATTTATTTTTTATTTTTTATTTTTTAGTCGCTTTTAGAATCGAGTGCCTTTTCATACGCCCTTGCAGCAATTTTTATGAAAAGTTTTTTTTTTTTTGCTACGTATTTTCTTCATGCGTGGGCACCGAGGCTGCTGTGCCTGACCAAAAGGCCAGGCAACAACTTCAGCGCCCAGCAGTGGGCGTGAGAAATTGTGGCGCCCAGCCAGGGGCGTTGAAAATGCGTCCCTGGCTGGTTCTCGCTTTCTGTTTGCGTATACTTTTGTTTTTGCGACTTTAATTTTGCGTGCTTGCCTTATAACGTCCTTTACGCGTTGTGCAGCGTTTGTGGGATTCGTTACGGCCATCCCGAGCGTCGCTTATTTTCGTGGCGATCGTTCGGGCTTGCGGAACACGTATTTTGGTATAACTCTTTGGCAAATTAGTCTATGAATGTTTGGGAAATTTTTAAGGTCATTGGTTTTCTAGGATAGTTTGTCACACACAATCACATATTTCGCTACACATAACTACATTACAAACATGGATTTGAAAATTAAATATGCCACGTAGTTTATGATAGGCTTCTATGGGTAGTTTATTTGCGCCTGGCTTGGTACCGCTTCTATCGTAGATCCAACACATGCCCCGGTCGAGGTAGTGTCTTCAACAGACGAATTTCGCTCAAGAGGCCAACCCGCAAGTGCAAGCCAAGGGGGCATGCAGGCGAGAGGGACCTAATGAGCGAGCGATTGGGTTCGGGATGGGTGTACTACCTGCACAAGTACCGAGTGGGAAACATGCGCGGCGTATGCACCCCCCTATTGGCGAAAAAGGTATCCTTAGTTCCAACTCCCGAGGGAGCCGAGATTCGTTATGAGGTTCTGCCCGTTCACATTAATATGCTGATTTTCAGGTCGTCCCAACTTGATGGGGAAATAAACGCGGGGTAGGATCGTTTCACCCTTCGGCTATTTTGATTACCTACAAGCACGAGTATTTCCTTCACTATCCCCAGTGGAGTCGCCACTGTGAGGGGGTCGAAAAAGCGCGAGGCTAATGCGTGACCTGCCCCTCGTGGGTGTGACGATTCTTTTTATTCAATCAAGTGTAATTGGATTTCCTGTGAGTATACACCCAATTGACTAGTAATATAGGAGTCTCCATTCAGTTTTTAACGACAATGAGAAAAACTGATAAAACTCGGTTATCGTGACATAAAGGGAGTGCAATTATGTTTGGCCACGACGGCCGTAGGTTCCCTTGTGACCCCTGGTGTGGGGATCTCTCAATATACACCCGCAAGGTAGAGATTGAGGGTTCGGGGGACTGTAACTACCGAGAGGAGTAATTCGCTCGTCGATAACTCCAGAGGCAGGATATCCTTACTAGCTCAGCATAAATAATTGAAGGGACATGCGTTAACTATTAAACTAATCTGAATTGATTTTAGCAACATGCAGCATATAATACTAATTCGATCGTGATAATCCGATTTCCCAAAAATATTATATTTATTAGGCGTGATAGAACAATCATATTATGTTAGTTTAACAGTTCATAAAAAGGGCGAGGAAAGCAGTTAAATCATCAAAAAGGGACACATCACGACGCACCCTTGAGAGGTGCGTCACGGTTCTCAGAAAACTAACCACTTTGACTTTGCTATTTCTCCTTTTTATTTAACGAATCTCGATTATGGGACAGGATACGTTCTGTTCGATTTATGGATCGATTACGACAGAACGCGTGAACAGTTTCGCAGCGAGAGGCTTAGGCTAAGGGGTTTAGAGTCAATACTCAGAATATATTATGTGTTGTTGTGTGTTCTTTCACGTCGAAACTAGGGGCCTATTTATAGGGAAGAGTTCGTGGAAAGATAGAATTGCAGAGTTCTAATCCATAAAGAATTAGGAAAAAACACGTCCCAGGTAATTTCGGCGCCCAGCTCTGGGCGTCAAAGATTTCGGCGCCTAGGCCTGGGCGTTGAAAATAGAGATCCATGCAATTTCAGCGCCCAGGGATGGGCGTCAAAGATTTCGGCGCCCAGCTCGGGGCGTTGAAAGTGATGTCTGGGCCGAATTCTTTGTCAGATTCGGATTCCTGAAATCCGTAGAGTTTGAGATTAATTCGAGTCTTTTAGCGCGTATCAATTTCATGACGGAATGCGTCTGGGCCCGTTACGAACTCTAGGCTCGTTAGGATTTTAATTAATACGTAACTCTTATTTCCGAATCCTATTAGGAATAGGATTCTCGCGGTTTTCTATCTCATTTAGGATTTATGTTGGAGTGCAACACCTAATTCTGACAGGTTTCTATCTTTTATGATTTGCCACTTTTAGAAGCTACCTTTTACGGCAGTTACTGTTTTTAGCAAGTTTCCATAAATAGCAGGTTTCGGGTAAAATGAAATGGGGAATCGAGATTCGTTTATTTTATAGGAGATGCGTTGTCAAGTGGAGTTTTTATGCTTTCATCATCGAACCTTTCCCTTGCGGGAATGGGGACAAAAGTAGGTGTCTACAGTTAGCCCCCACTTTGACTTAGTCTTGGAGTAAGACGATGGTCAAAGTATTAGACGGAGTGCGTCGCACAAGCCATGGTGTATGTGACCTGTTTTGCGAGGGTCTCACGAGCCCCCGAGTGATAACAATTTCTACGACCTAACATTCCCAATTTTAATTATGTTGTTTTAATTTCGCAACAATTTGTATGACCTAATCAAAAATAAAATTCGTTAAATCAGGAACTGAATTGGTCTATATTCATAGTCAGGGGGTATCCTGGATTTGAACTGTAGAATTTTGATTTGATCTTCTTTGGTTTTGGTTTTAGTACACAGGAAGAGTAACCTATTTTTTGTCCTGCAATTTTATTTCTTGTTGAAGTATGAAATTCAAACATTGCTGAGCTTTTTGTTGTGTGGAAGGGGCAATTAGGATATATGGAAATGGTCATGAATTTTACTCATTTGCGTCCAAATTATATCACGCAATTGAGTTTTTGAGTTTGATCAATATACTTGATAACTTTATATTGCTTTCTATTCAAACTGCAATGTACTCTTTCATGCTTAGATGTTATGGATAATATCATAGAATATGTGCAAACTCTTAGGTGTATAAAAATAATTTGAAAAATGGTGTCTCTACTAGTACTATACGGAGTATTAAGTTACTATGTAGAGTACTGAAGAAAAAACACACCAAAATCTAACCAATTAAGTGTCTGTGTAAAAGAAAAAAGAAACCAACAAATTAATCTAGCCAGAATTCTCGACCCAAGAGCAGATAATGACTGACTAAACCAGTGAAGAAAATCGTTTCTTCTGTATCTGATACTGTGATACTTGAACTCCGATGTTATATGTTTTTTTCTCTGTTGTATTTTATATTTAAGTCGATTTCCATAACTCTGCTTGTTTGATGGATTTGGAATCAAATACTTAAGTTATGGTAACCCTTTTTAGTTTTAACTGCACAGGGGGATTTCACCACCACTTTCTTACCCGTGCAATTACGGTTGCTTTAACCTTTGTCTTTACTCTTTCCGTTAAAGAAAGTTCAAGTGTAGTCTTATCAGCAACTTTTTGGACTTGATTCAGAGCATTTTTGGACCCATTGGTGAGCTCGTAGAAGGTATGTCCATGTTGTTCTGTTATTGTATACGTTTCTTACAAAGTTTTCTTTTATTATCTTATTAATCTCGATATTGAGCTGCTATGCTAACTGCCAAGTGCCTGCACACAGCAGAATATGAATACAAAATTAGAATTATACTTTTAAAAAATAATCTAGCTTCATGAGCAATAGAATTATAGTGTTGTGACTGGTCGAATGTTGAGTTGTCTTGTTGCTGGAGTCAGTTTGTTTGTCGGGTTTTGCAGTCTGCAACTATTCAGGGGTTATGCTGATTAGCCATTCAGCCCTCATTTCCTTTGCAGTATGTATAATGAAGTATGTAGATGTGTATTGCGAGTTCTTAATGCATGAATCTTTCATTCATGTCTCCCCATCGCTCTTTCTGTTGCTGTACTGCTGCTTGCTGGTGTTCTTGTCCAGCTGTGACTTCCTGCAGTTTATGTGTTTGCTGGTTAGTATGCAGCTTGTTTAGTGTGCGGGTGTGTTGCGTGTTGGTGTGCAGTTTGTTCTGTGTTGTGCAGCCTGTACATTACAGTGTGCAGTCTGTTTTGCTGGTGTCTAGGTGCAAGTTGTTCATTGTATATCATGTAGTTTTTTATTTATTTTTTATTTATTGAATTTCATGGATGTTTGTTCCAAGATAAGCTTCCCTAAGTTGAGAAGCATGGATTCCCATATAACAACAAGTCCCTATATAAACAGTCTAGATCAAACAAGGTATTATAGATGAGATATGAAAAGATGATGAATTAAAGCTTATAATAACAATTAGTATCCTGTATAAATGATGGATTATGTAATTCGTGGTTTATAATGAGTAAGGAACAGCTTATAATTTCATTCTAAGCACATGGATTACATATGATTTGCACTTGTTACAAGATGAGTTCCGCAATAAACGTATCTTGTTACCTAGAAAAGAGATTTTTGAAACTAGTACTTCATAGAATGAATGGCTTGTGTCTCATCATGACTTCTAATCTGAATTGCAGTCTCTAATGATTTTTTTTAAAATTTTCTTGTACCTTCCACTTTTTCAATTTTGTTTCCTGAGAAGGGAAAATTAAGGCGCATTGTCCAAACATATTTGAGCAGGTTAAGCCTTTCCATGGGTAACATTTAATCATCATATAATCTAAAGTTTCAATTCGAAAAGCAAAAGAGACAAATAATACTGTGCAGGCCTCAATTGTATCTCAGAATACAGGACTAGTTAACATGCAAGTTTAATGTTAAGTTTTCTTGTTATTTTTATTTGATTTATAAATTTCTTTATAAGGAGATCAACGATAATAATACTAGTATAATTTAATTCAATTATTGGGTTTATGTGAACGCATAATTTTATCGTAGCCTGAATTTTAGCCTAAATATATCCATAACGACCCAACAAGCCTAAAACGTGCATAACCATATTGGAATGAGTCTTAGAAAGTTTAAACATAGCCTATAAAACATGTAATTAGTTTAAAATGAGTCCATAGGTTCATGAGTTCGAAAATGGGAGCGAAAGTGTCTCATTTTAGCCTAAATATGTCCATAACGACCCAACAAGCCTAAAACGTGGCATAACCATATTGGAATGAGCCTTAGAAAGTTCAAACAAAGCGTATAAAACATGTAATTAGTTTAAAATGAGTCCATAGGTTCATGAGTTCGAAAATGGGAGCGAAAATGTCTCATTTTAGCCTAAATATGTCCATAACGACCCAACAAGCCCAAAACGTGGCATAACCATATTGGAATGAGTCTTAGAAAGTTTAAACAAAGCATTTAAAACATGTAATTAGTTTAAAATGAATCATTAGGCTCATTAGTTCAAAATGGGAGCGAAAATGTCTCATTTTAGCCTAAATATGTCCATAACGACCCAACAAGCCTAAAACGTGCCTAACCATATTGGAATGAGTCTTAGAAAGTTTAAACATAGCATATAAAACATGTAATTAGTTATAAGATTCAATTTTTCTTAAATTACTTTTTGAGTAACTAATACCAAGTTTTTGTTTTTTGAAGGGTTATGTACAAAGAGAAATGCCATACTCTAATGAGGAGTTAGAAGAAACTCGAGAACATTGGGAAAATATTTTAAGGACAACTATTTGATGGATGCCGGCGAATGAGTTTGTTGTCTAGTAATGTTATGTTTTATGTTTTTGTTATGTGTTGGATATGACGTTTGCTACTTGGAGCATATATATGGTTTTTGGAACATATATGTATGTTATGTCTTATATACAGGTCTTTATAAATTCCCGTTTTGTTCGGGTTTCGCAAATTACAAGGGAAACTATGGCAAATTTTTTGCAACCTATTAAACTATTTATAATGTTTTTATTATAATTTTTTGTCAAAATAATAGGATTGTCCAGGGATAAATATATAAATATGATCTGATCGGAGCTATTATATTTATTTTTTTTATTTTAAAAAAGCATTAATTGCAGCGCGTTTACTTGCACTGAGCTGTAAATGGCAACTAATTGCAGCGCGTATTTCTCAACAAAGCGCTGCAACTAATACACTATTTACAACTTATATAGGTCTACCCGCGTTGCAACTAATACACTATTTGCAACTTATATAGGTCTACCCGCGCTGCAATTAACTAATTATTTGCAGCGCCTATGACCGCTGCAAAAAACTTACGGTATTTGCAGCCATCACAATTGCAGCGCGCGAAAACGCTGCAAAAAGCCCGTTTTACCAGCGCTGCAAATGTGATTTTTTCTACTAGTGATAGTTAAGCTTAAAAAAAGCAGGTTGGAGTGGAGTCCATTATGGAGAGGTAAGCATTGAAGGGATGTTGGAGAAGGTAATGTTTCTGGAAGTGTGGAATTCCCAAACGAAAGCTTGGGCTTCCATAACACACTTCTCTAAAGGGAGTTGAGTTTGATTGAAAATGAAAGAATTTCTCCTTTTCCATAATGACCTAAGAATGGAAGGGAAGAAAGTAGGAGAAGAATTTGAGTTTAAGAGGCAGGGGGCTTATGAGAAAGGTTAGTGAGTAACCATTCTTGAATGGGAGAGGTGAAGAAAGGACACTACTACATTTCTAAGAAAATGCGACGTTTTAGAAAAGTCTAATGCGACGCCTCACATTAAACCGTCGCAATAGATAAGGCTAATGCAACGGTTTCCTCTATAATACACCATGAAGTTGGACTAATGTGACGGGTTGTGATAAACCGTCGCATTAGATTGTCTAATGCAACACCTTTTGAGGCTAAAGTAACGCCTGTGAAAATAAATATCACCACACATTAGATTGTCATAATATTACTCTTTTCCCTCCCATTATTTCCCAAAATTTTAAAACCCCCTTGTATTTTTCCCCCCAAATTTTAAACCCCCGCCCTTGTAAATTCATACCCAAAATTTTCATACAGCTTGAATTGTTACCAAAAAAAAAATGAAAGAAATGGCAAGAGACTAATTATTCTAGAGAGAGGAGGGAGACTCGAGAAATTCATGAATTAGATCGACGGTCCTTCTTCGCAATCTCGCAATTCGTAGTCACATTTCTAGGGTTTACGCGATCTGCGATTCACAAGGGAGGGTTTAGAAGGTCTGCAACATCACCACGAAGAAGGAAGGGGACGACGAAAGAAGGAGACAGGTCATCCCATTCAAACTGTAATCCTGTACATCAGATTCAAAAACTCTCGCAAGGGTTGCTATTTCGATTAAATTTATGTCATGAATTGAGTTTAGGGTTTTTTATTTCGATTAAATTTCTCTCCTGATTTGCGTTTAGGGTTTGCTATTTAGGATTTTGATAATTTGCGATCATGGGTTTTAACATGTTATCTCTTTGCAATTTCAATGGGTTCACTTTATTTCAAAGATGAATTTGATTTTCGCATCCCTTTGAGCTTCAACGTTGTCTGATTATGTTTTTCGTATGCAATTTTTTTTACTCTGATTTGTGATTTGGTTCTGTTTTTTGTTTTTCCCCTGAGCAGTGCGTGTTGGTGTTTAAGTTGAGAGTTGGTGTAATTTATGTTCATGTTATTCTCATAGTTTGGATTTCTGAATGTTGGAATTGTCGACCGTAGCCCGTACAAATCCTTGAGTGAGCTACCATCTGGATAACAATTTTAACTTCTATTGGATTATGATGTTAATTTGTTTTGGTTAATACTTAGAGACAGCGATAAACATTCCGTTGGGGGAAGCTTTTTCACTAATCTTGACATGGTTGAGACAAGATGTAGGTAATAAAATCTACATTAGTGCCCTGCTTGTTTATCTTTTGTTGGTCTTTACAAGGTTTTGATTTTTCCAGCTTGTGTATGCAACTTGTCCCGCATTGTTTAACTTACTTCTTTGCTCCTTTTTATGTCTTGATGCATTTGATAAGCTTGTCGATATTGGTATATAATTAGATATTGATATTTGACAGGGCACAAAAAGTGCAGCAGCTGTTAAATTATATCCATAATCATGTGTCTGCGAGTTAGCTTCTAGATTATTTATGTTCACAAAGTTGATCAAATTTGTTTGAATTACAGTTGTTTTCATGTTATATGCAGTATATTCTAGATGAATTTGTCATTTATTCAATTTAGTCTTGTAGATTCCGGCTGTGTTCATTTCATATTGTGCTTGTAAGCATTTTCATTTTGATCACCAGGTGCATTTTCTACCGTATGTCCTATACCGTAAAACTACTACTATAAAGTTTTTGGTTCTTGTTTTCCTTTCCTTGTTTTAAACAAGATTTTAAGTAGATATAAGATGAAATTTAAGTAGATTGGGAGTTGATAAATAAGCTGATAGCAACCCGTAATCTGCATCATTCTGTGACCAAAAAATAAGGGGTACATGTCAAAAGAATGCTAAAGGTAGTTATCAACAGGAATGATGAAAGGGTCGGTGGGGGGATCAAATCCATAATACTCCGTAGTTGGACATTTGGACTTGCTAATACCATAACCAAGTAAATCTTATACCATAGGAGTTCAAAATTTTGTTTGTTAAAACGACCAATAGGCTCAAAGTTTGAACCTAAATAAACTTCAGGTAATATTTTCATGATTCCACTCAAGTTCTATGAGGCATTTCCATCTGAGTTCATCTTGTGGGCTTCCTGTCCATGCAGTTCTATCTGATTGGGACAGGACTACTTTCATTCTCTGCCGTGTCATTTGGTAGATTATCACAACCTGAGGCACTTGGTAGGCTTTCTATTTTCTCAACACCATTGGTCTCCTCGACCTTCTCCTCAAATTGACTGAGAATAGGAAAAATAGAAACCTAATTCAAAGATGTGGAGATTGAGATTAAGGCATATAAGACGGAAATAAAAAAATAAACATGGAGAGGGGAGAGAAGGCCAAGATGAAACCAAAAGAAGAGACCTCCCTTTGCATCCTTCTTGACCAAAAAAATTTAGAAGCTGCAAGCTGACAAGTACTTGTGATGTCTATTTTTCATGCTTGATTAATAACAATGGTGAAAGTCCAAAGTATAAAGAGAGACAATATTAATAGAGGAGTAGCATCTATACGCCTATACTTAAGCACGTCAATTGAGAATGAAATACATGCTGGACTATTTTCGTTTTCCAGAAGCTTGGTATCGGTTTTCATACACATCGTTAGGTTTATAGGTGGTACATATACGGGTTACACAGGGTCTTCTTTCCTGCTAATTCATTCCTCTGACTGAAATTTACAACTTCATGCCTCTTTTCCCCCAATACTTGGGCATATATGGCTCATCTAGATCAAGGTAGGGATACCAGATAGGTTTCATTAGAACAATACTTCTTTGCTTCTTTGCCTTCAGACTCCGAGGAATCAATCGTCAGACTGTCCACACTAAGAACCCCCTTGAATTTCAAATTTTAACATATTCGCATAATTGTTGAATAGCTGGATGGAAGTGTGTGAACCGTCCTTGTGCTTCTGTTGATGGAAATTATACATTTTGGTCTACTCTAGGTGCGGCCCTGTATAGTCCTGGGAGTGTGTATTTTATGCAATAAGTCCACCCTATATAGTCCTGGGAGTGTATATGCTGCATGAATTTCATACTGGCCAGGTCTTTCTTTGCTGCAATACATCAATTCCATAATAGTATTTCTTCGTCAGGCATTTTCTCAACATTTATTGTCCCAGGGTTAACAATAAGAAAATGCGGTTAAACTTAAAGCCAAAGCGTGAACTAGGATTTATGTTTAAAGATCTGATAAGCTTGCTCAATGCTTCTGAAAATGCTGATTAAATTCGTATGCTGGTTACTTTTGAAGTTTAAGTTGAGAAAGATCTTGTCTGACCTTCCTGCTATTTCTTGCAATGTGCTTAAGATGATGAAGTCTGCTGAGTTCATTACTATTATATCGGCTGTAAACTGACACGAAAAGTGGTACTTGGAATCCTTTTGTTTCCAATTGACATCTGAGTTTCCATACCTCGTCTTTTATAAGGCATGTACTATAGTAGCCTATTAAGAGTTTAACACAGACGGTTAATTGCAACACAGACGATTAATTACAACAATTCATGAATAATGGTCTAGTCAGAGTATAGATTTAAGTTCACATAATTGGTTAATTGCATCATCTCATAGAATTGTTTGCTGCACAGATTCATCATCTCATCTCATAGTAAGTTTAGGTTCTGAAATTTCATGCTTTATTTGAATAAATATGAAGTTTATTAAATTAGTCAATTTATCGTGTTTTAGCTAGTGCACCATCTCTAACTTGTGCCCATTCGTGATTTAAACTTGTAGGAGCATGGTGAGCTAAATGGAGAAGAAATGTAGATCTAGCAATGACACGGTGGAGGCTCTTGTTTGTTTTTGAGTCATTTTATGATTTCTAGTAATGTACGTTGAATTTTTTTATGTGGATTTTAATTTTATGCATTTTGTCATTAAAAACAGTAAATTAATTAGTGAAAGATTATTTTGTAATGCATGTGTCCTATGGGCACTAATATTGTAATATTACTCTTTAAGTCAATGAAAATATTTTATTATTGACATCCTTTCTTAATTTAGAATAATAATTTTAATTATTATTATTTATTATTATTTATTATTATGAATAAATGAACCCGTTGCATTAGGTGCTCAACAGATCAATTTATTTTGACAATAAATTACCGTTGCATTAGGCTAAAACGTGTTGCATTATTTCTTTAAGCCATTGTAGATATCCGTCGCATTAGCTAAAATAATCGTCGCATTAGCTAAAGAACTAATGCGACACCCATCTAAGGACCGTCGTATTAGATGTTTATCTAATGCGACGCTATTAATTTTACCGTTGCATTAGGCCACTGATCGTCGCATTAGGCCTAATGCAACGCCACCGGATGTAAGGGTCATTTGTCGTCGCATTAGGTCTAATGCGACGGATTTTGATGCCTATGCAACGTTTTTAGGCGTTGCATCTGATAAGAAATGTAGTAGTGCGGAGTAGAAACTCCCAAGTGCTCCCACACTTCTTTGGATTTAGGGCAATCACGAAGAATGTGGGTGGAGTTTTCTATAGCATCTCGACACCAATTGCAAATATCCGAATCCATCATGTGTCTAACAAACAAAGTCCTATTGTGAGGAAGGCGATCAAAAAAAGCTAACCACACAATTTTTTTTAATTTTCGGAATAACTTCAATTTTCCAAATCCAACTCAGGGAGTTAAGATTAGGATGAGAGCTAGTCTTAAACAACTGAAAAGCTTTTTTGAAGTCAAAACTCCCGGCATTAGTAAGGTTTGACAAAATGAAATCCTCCATAACTCGGCCAGGTTTGGGAAGGGGGGCAGCCCAACACAAAGAAATAATATAAGGGGGAAGAACAAAAGAAACAGAAGAGAAATCCAAATTCCTATCATGCAAAACTTTGTTAATAGTAAACACATCTTCCCCCTTATTTAAAGGACCATAAACAAGATGCCTAAGAGAGCAATTCCCGAACCATTTGTCCTCCCACAAGTTAATTGTAGCCCCATTCCCTATTCCCCATAAGACACTTTCCTTGAACATATCCCACATTTTCCCCATAGCCTTCCACAAACGAGACCTATAAGAGAAGGAGCGGAAAACCATTAGTCTTAGTGTAGTAGCTTTGATAACTCGAATGGCTAAGTTGTCTTGATGGTGGAGCATTCTCCACCATAACTTAAGAATAAAGACCATATTCAAAGATTTGACACACCTAAGACCAAGACCACCTTCCTCCTTAGGTCTAGAAATCCTTTTTGTTTGTCCTACTAACAATCGATTAGTTGTGTATTGAGATATTTTAACCATGATTATTTATGGATACCCTTCAAGAAAATACATTTAAATGAGGTATTTGCCTGGTTTGGTGATTAGAATTTAGCGTTTAATCATTTACCGTTTACATTAGCAGTTACCTGATTACCTTTTTTGTTTATCAGATTTGTCTGCAGGTTTGCTGAAAGTGTTAACTATTTATTGTGTAAAATGACATATATGGATATTTGTCTTTTTTAACCATTTATTTAATTTTGTTA
Organism: Spinacia oleracea; assembly: GCF_020520425.1. Classification (NCBI taxonomy): domain Eukaryota; kingdom Viridiplantae; phylum Streptophyta; class Magnoliopsida; order Caryophyllales; family Amaranthaceae; genus Spinacia; species Spinacia oleracea. Next base: position 46,523,226 of record NC_079488.1, read on the forward strand.
GGTTAACTTAGAATAGTAATTGTGGATTGTGTGGACAAAAATATCTTTTATAGTGTTGCATTAACAATCTTCCAAGAAAATGTTGGTGAAATAAGATTTTTCAAAATGAGAGGTTTTAGCTCAATCATCTTTTCAATAATCTTTTTTACCAAATTCTCATTTTAGAGGTTTTGACTAGTAACCCTCTAAAGTGGTTTAAATTTCTAAAAAAAAAAATCCTAAACCTCTCTTTACAAAACAAGGTCGTTGTTAGACCCGTCTCTATACATAGTTTCAAAAGGTTTATTCTTTCATTTCCTTTTTTGCTGGTTTACGCTATGTTTTGTTCATCTTATTTCTACTAATTTCAGGAAAAATAAGTTAAGATAAGTTCAAGAAAAATAAAGGTGACAATTTATAACTAAAATAAGGTTTGTTAAGTTCAAATAAGTTCAGATAAAATAAGTGAAAATTAAGTGAATAGAACTCACCCTTGATCTAGTCTGTGTCACTTCAATCACTTATGTTTGCTTAACCCTAATGCGGAAAATAATAATATGATTTTTTGGATTTTACCACCTTAAAAAGTTTTAACTTTTGAAATTAACACCTTATAACTTTTTTAAAAAAAAATTACCACCTCTAATTTACCAACTTTTCTGAAATCAACACCTGATAACGTCTTCCGTCAAGTTTGCCGTTAATGGGGCTCACTTCAACGACTATTTCACATTTCCCTCATTCCACGAGCTTCCATGGTCATTCTTTCCTCAATGTTTTTTTTCTTTCAAATTTCACAAATTTAATCATTTTGTCTTCAATTTATACAAGTGATTTTATTTAGGCAACAAAATTCGGCAATTTTTCCCATTTTTCATCATGCTTAGAGTATTAAAGCACGTAATTCCTCAAAACATGAAATTAGAGTTCTTCGTCTGTAAATTTGGGGGTTTGCTATTTTGGATTTTTAAACTCAATTATTTGTGGAAGGTTTTAAACTCAGTAGCATGTCGATCATGTATTTATATTCTAATAGTCTAATCACTCTAAATTAGCAACACATCCCAATTAGCATGTCACTGTTTCCGTTTAGCTATACTTGTTGCTCTTTCTTCCCTATTGTTGTTGTTGTTGTTGTTGTTGTTGTTGTTGTTGTTGTTGTTTGTGCTCACTGATTTCAGCTAGGATGCAAGAAGATAGGGATTGTGGGTTTGGAAGCAATGGCTCCAGGATTGCAAAAAGATTTGCAATTTTCCATTGCAGCATTATCGTACACCTCTAGGAAAAAGACGTCTTATGTCCCATACTCATTATATCCACATCCATAAATTGGCAATAGATAGTAATGTTCTTGTAATATGTTGTCCATTAGCCGATTAAACGAGGCATGTGATAAACATGGAAGCTTTATTGGCTTTGGGAAAGGAAGGAGTTATCATCAACATTTCCCGTGAATCTATAGTCGACGAGAAAGAGCTGGTGAGATTTTTAGTGGAAGGCCAAATAGTTGGCTTTGAATGAATCAATGAATGAATATAAATGGCTAGGATTCTTCTTGTACTTGATTGAAGAGTGTGACAGGGGTGGAGGAGAGAGAAAATTGGATTATGTGGATAAGGTTGAAAAGTGTAATCAAGAATCATTAAAGAAGAGGAAGAAGATGGAAGTTGAAGGGCAATAAAGGAGAAGGGAGAGTTACGGGTGAAATGGAGGGAAACTGAGGGGGGGGGGGGGGAAACGTTAAAGTAGGCCCCATTAGCGGAAGTTTTGACGGAAAACGTTAACAGGTGGTGATTTCAAAAAGTTTGTAAATTAAAGGTGTTAATTTTAAAAATTAAAAGGTGGTAATTTCAAAAGTTTGAATTTTTTAAGGTGGTAAAATCCAAAAAATCCATAATAATATTACTTCGTATTACAATTTTGTAGTTAATGAAAAATGATAACTATTTTTTTTTGTTCCAAGTATAAAATAATGGGCTCCGGATGAAGGACCTTTTGTTGATGTGGAAGATATATATTTCTTTGATTGTATGGAGTCTAAGAATACATGCACACGAGTAATATTACTGGCCTCGGGGGTGTTTCTGAGGAAATCCTCTTCGATGCCTAGGTAAGTACTTGGCTTGGATCTAGAGAGAGTTCTCTGAGAACTATAAGTGTGAAGGCAATAAATGAACGTACCTTGATATGTGCACTAAGGCGACATATTTATAGTGTTTGTGTAGTAAATGCAGCTAGGGAATTACTATCTTTGGGCCTTGGGCCGCTTAAATGGGGCGTGGAGCCTTTAAGGAAGAGCTGACTTATGTTACGCTTAGCCAAGTGGGATTTTGGGCAGCAGGACCAATTGGGCACCCAAACAACATGGCCTCAGACCCATTTCGTTTAGGATTAAATGAATGCGTATCCATATGCAACTTGACGACTTTGAAGTCCAAAAGTCCCGCCATTTAATTCAAACCAACATTTTGAATTTGTGCATTTATGACAAGTGTCGATTGTCGCTTCAACTACAACTGATCATGTAGTGAAAAACTAAACGGAAGGGTTTTAGGTTGCTTCCGTATAAATACCTAGCCCAAGACTTCATTCAAAACTTTATTTCACATCGCTTTCTCAAAATTCTCTCAAACTCAGGCGCGTTTGCTCTTCGAATTTTGTAGATCTTTGTCTTGTCGTTGGGAATTTTCTTTGGGACTTTGCATCATTCGACTTGTCAACGAATTCCGCTTCCGCAGAAGGTATTAACTTGTGAATTTCTCGTTTTTCTTCGTTTTTCTCTTCTACCTCGCCGTCTAAACCCTAGATTTAGGATTTTTGGAGATGGCTAGAGATAGAGGAAAGAATAATTTTGTCGTCGAGACCTCTAGCGAGAGGGAAGAGGAAGAGGTCCCCCTAGCGAGACCTAGGAAGGTTTCTCGTGGACAAGGTGCCTCTGGGAGCACTGCTGCTGTGATAGATCTGAGGGTAAATCTCGTGTTGGTTCGGGCAAGAAAGTGTAGGGAAATACAATTAAACATAATAACATGTGCGGAAACAATCCCCAAAGCCAGGAAGCATGTATAAAGCACATATTAAGCATATTTACGTTTGAAGCGTGTTTTCCTCAGTAATCTGTCAACGAACACGAACTTAGAACTCCACTTGTCGTTCCACTACTTGGTTCACCGACACGATCAGATCCGTCTTGATAATCGTAGCTTAGACAATCGATCAAGAGTGTTTGCTTTTGGGAAGAACTCACTTTGGAGGCACATAGGGTTTGAGTGTGATTGAATTGTGTTAGGAAAACTAGGGTGTGTAGGTTATTAGAATAACCTCACTACCCGGCCAAGCCAATAAGGCCACGACCGGCCAGCAAGCCCACGCGACACACACACACACACGCGAGCACGCAGCCAGCTGGGCCGTGGGCCGCGCGCTACTGCTGCTGTGTTGTTGTCTCGGCCCGCGCGCGCACACGCAGCTGCTCGGCTTTGGGCCAGCGCTGATGTGCTTGCGTTGCTTACGCACCGAGCACCCATGGGCCTTGAGTGCCTCGTGCATTCGGCTCGTGGGCTGCTTTTCGTATTCGCGACTTAACATCGTTCCGGATATTATTTATCGTTTCGTATACGACGAATCATCGTCGTATGATACGATATATTCGTTTCTCCTAGCTTATAAACATTCGCGACACGATATACGATTCCGATGCAAGGTCGTATCGTATAATACGTTTTCCAAAAGTAATTCCCGAAAAGCTATTAAATCAATTTCCGATTCATTTCATCAGGTGATCTGTTACGTGTCATTGGTGTGACCTTGTAGGTTCAGTCAAGAGTAAGTTGTGAGCTTAATATTCATTAGAACTCACTGATCGGAAGAATTGCTCCGGCTAGCTGTTCCGATCACTTGATCTCACTGAATTAATTGTTCACAATTAATCTGAACCTTGGTATTAGACTTAATGCACCTTAGGTGAAGGACATATTTCCTTCAGTCTCCCACTTGTCATTCAGACAAGTGTGCATTCACATTCCTTTGTCACTTAGTGTTACTTACTGAACATAAGGTAAGATCCAAGCCATCCTTATTAGGCCCAGAAGTTTTTCTCGAATTACAGAGTTCAACTGTTAAACTTTTACAGAAGGTTAAGCCTTAACCATTCTGAGCACGGCCATGCATTTTACAGTATCTAACTCTCCGAGAGGCCTTGTTACACAACAACACCATATCCTATCAAAGATAGGAGGAAAATCCATTCTTGCAATCTATGAAAACTCACTTTGATTCATAGTACGCCCAATAACTGCTTTTATAGCCTCCTTTTACGGTGCGCTGTTTAGCTAGCATCAAAGCGAACTAATTCTCAAACGAGCAGACATAATCGCTCATGTTCTGAGGAACGGTTTCTAATCACCATTAATGAGAACTACCTATGACATGACTTTAATCTCTTAAAGTGTTCTCATGGTCAATCCGATACAAGATCCAATAAGTATCTATGCAAAAGATTTTGACATCCAGTCACTCTAGTTCAAGAAATAGAACTAAAAAAAATGTACTTGCAATCTAATCTTGATTAGTCATTGGTCGTCCACCTTTCAATAACCTGGATTAGGGATCCTTTGTGACTTCAATATTCAAGTTCACTTATGGGTGTTTCTTTGTCGAAGAATCCATCTTGACATCCCATTTGAATGATTTGAATCACATGGACTTATCATTTAATACTAAACCAAAATTAAATGAATATGAAATAATAAATTTCATAAATATGAAATGATTAAACAAATTGTTTTAAACATAGCTATAGATCTAACAGATGTTCTAAAATAATACTTAGAAAATCAAAGCCAATCTCCAACATGCTTGATTCCCATGGTTGCTACATGTGCGTTGTGTTTCACTTGTGGCAACGGTTTAGTCAATGGATCCGCGACGTTGTCGTCAGTTCCAACCTTGCAAATCTTGATTTCCTTTCTTTCAACGATTTCTCGAAGTATATGAAATTGCCGCAGTACGTGCTTGGACTTCTGGTGGCTCCTAGGCTCCTTTGCCTGGGCAATGGCTCCACTATTGTTGCAATACAAAGCCACTGGTCCTTTAATGGAGGGGACAACCCCAAGTTCTCCGATGAACTTCCGAATCCAAACAGCTTCCTTTGCTGCTTCTGAGGCAGCAATGTACTCGGCTTCAGTTGTTGAATCCGCAATAGTGCTTTTCTTAGCACTTTTCCAGCTTACTGCTCCGCCGTTGAGGTAGAACACAAACCCAGACTGTGATCTGAAATCATCTATGTCAGTTTGAAAGCTTGCGTCCGTATAGCCCTTAACAATCAACTCATCTGTACCACCATAAACCAGAAACTGATCCTTAGTCCTCTTCAGGTACTTTAGGATGTTCTTGGCAGCAGTCCAATGTGCCTCACCTGGTTCTGACTGGTACCTGCTCGTTGCACTGAGTGCGAACGAAACATCCGGCCTTGTACAAATCATAGCATACATGATGGATCCAATAGCCGAAGCGTATGGAATTCCACTCATCTTTCTACGCTCATCGGATGTTCTGGGACACTGATTCTTGCTTAGATATGTGCCATGTGACATGGGTAGATGGCCTCTCTTGGCTTCCATCATATTGAACCTAGCTAGCACTTTGTCAATGTAAGTGCTCTGGCTTAGTTCAATCATCCTCTTAGATCTATCCCTATAGATCTTGATGCCTAATATGTATTGTGCCTCTCCTAAGTCCTTCATTGAGAAACACTTTCCAAGTCAAGTCTTTACAGACTCCAACATAGGAATGTCGTTTCCAATAAGTAGTATGTCATCAACATACAAGACTAGGAATGCAATTTTGCTCCCACTGACCTTCTTGTATACACAAGATTCATCCTGATTCTTGATGAAGCCAAACTTATTGACTGCTTCATCAAATCGTTTATTCCAACTCCTTGATGCCTGCTTTAGTCCGTAGATGGACTTCTTAATCTTGCATACCTTTCCTTGGTTCTTTTGATCGACAAAACCCTGTGGCTGCGTCATAAACATAGTCTCTTCAAGAACACCATTCAAGAAGGCAGTTTTGACATCCATTTTCCATATTTCATAGTCATGAAAAGCGGCAATCGCAAGGATTATCCGAATAGACTTAAGCATCGCGCCTGGAGAAAAGGTTTCATCGTAGTCAACACCGTGAACTTGCCTGTAACCTTTTGCTACCAATCCAGCCTTGTATATGTATACAATTCCATCTTTGTCTTTCTTCAATTTGAAGACCCATTTGCATCCAATAGGTGTAAACCCATCTGGCAAATCAACCAAATCCCAGACTTGATATTCAGACATGGAGTCTATTTTAGATTTCATGGCCTCTAACCATTTAGTGGAGCTTGGGCTCGTCATATCTTTCTTGTAAGTCATAGGTTCATCACTATCCAATATGAGAACGTCTAAGTTTTCAGTCAAGAGGACGCCTGTCCATCTGTCCGGCTGAAATATAGTTCTACTTCACTTACGAGGGGCAACAACGTTTTGAGGAACTACTCCCACTGGCTCTTCTAAACACCTTGGAGGTTCATCAACCTGAACTGCTTCTAAAGAGTTCTTAGTTCGTTGTTCGTCTCGAATCTCTTCGAGGTCTATTATTCTCCCACTTGTCAATTTGGAAACATGATTTCTTTCCAAAAAGACACGGTCACGAGCAACGAATACTTTGTTGTCTGACTTGTTGTAGAAATAATACCCCTTTGTTTCTTTTGGATACCCAACGAAGAAACACTTGTCAGATTTTGGTTCGAGCTTGTCCGAAATTAATCGCTTGACATATGCTTCGCAACCCCAAATCTTCAGAAAAAATAACTTTGGAAGTTTCCCAGTCCATAATTTGTATGGAGTCTTTTCAACAGCTTTTGACGGAGCACGATTCAGTGTGAGTGATGCAGTTTGCAACGCATGTCCCCAAAATTGTAAAGGAAGTTCGGCTTGACCCATCATTGACCTGACCATATCGAGTAAGGTCCTGTTTCTCCGTTCCGACACTCCATTCCATTGAGGTGTCCCCGGAGCAGTCAATTCAGAAAGAATACCGCATTCTTTTAGATGGTCATCAAACTCGTGGCTAAGATATTCACCTCCTCGATCCGATCTTAGAGCTTTGATTTTCTTGCCATGTTGATTCTCTACTTCATTTTGAAATTCTCGGAATTTCTCAAACGATTCAGACTTGTGTTTCATCAAGTAAATATAGCCATATCTACTGAAATCGTCCGTATACGTTATGAAATAGCTGAACTCACCTCTAGCTTTCGTACTCATAGGCCCACATACGTCCGTATGTATTAGCCCTAGTAGTTCGCTTGCTCTTTCTCCCACCTTTGAGAAAGGTTGCTTTGTCATTTTGCCAAGGAAACAAGATTCGCATTGATCAATCTTTTCTAAGTCGAATGATTCTAGAATTCCCTTTCGCTAAAGTAATTCCATGCGCTTTGTGTTTATATGGCCTAATCGACAATGCCACAGAAATGTGAGATATGAATCACCAGTTTTAGCCTTTTTAGTATTTATGTTATAAATATGTTTGCTCGTATCTAGCACATATAGACCATTTTCTTGTTTTGCTGAACCATAAAACATTCCATTAAAAGCAAAAGAACAACTATTGTCTTTAAATTGAAAACTAAAACCTTTAGAATACAAACTTGAAACGGAAATAATGTTTATGGCGATACTAGGAACTTAGTAACAGTTTTCTAGTTCCAGAACAAAACCACTTGGTAAAGAAATAAAATAAGATCCTACGGCTAATGCAGCAATCCGTGCTCCATTTCCCACGCGTAGATCCATCTCGCCTTTATCAAGCCTTCTACTTCTCCTTAGTCCCTGCGAATTGGAACATAAGTGTGAGCCACAACCAGTATCTAATACCCAAGAAGTAGAATTAGAAAGATTACAATGTATAATATATATACCTGAAGTAGAAGCAACGTTCCCGTTCTTCTCATCTTCCTTTCTTTTCAAGCAATCCCTCTTTCAATGCCCCTTCTTCTTGCAGCAGAAGCATTCAGAGTCGGCAGGAGAACGAGTCACCCTCTTCTGTTTACCAGAACTGGTGCCGTTGGACTTGGATGAGGGCGTAGCCTTGCCCTTACCCTTCTTGCCCTTATTCTTGCCTGATTTCTTGAAGTTCTTCTCCTTACGTACCATAAGCACATCGTGCTTATTCTCTTGCTTGAGCGTCTTTTCAGCGGTTTTTAGCATACCGTGAAGCTCAGTAAGAGTTTTCTCCATGCTGTTCATGTTATAATTCAACTTGAACTGATCATATCCACTATGAAGCGAATGGAGAATTATGTCAATAGCCATTTCATTTGAGACGTCAGAATCTAGAGCTCTCATGTTCTCAAAGAGTCCAATCATTTTAAGAACATGTGGGCTCACTGGTTCTCCTTGAAGGAAATAATGCCCTTGGTCCAAGTATGCATTTAATGTTAAGTCTAATAAATGCAGTTCAGTATTAATTAACAAGTTAATAATTCAGTGAGATCAAGTGAGCTGAATGCCTAGCTAGAGGCCGCTTCAGTTCAAGTGGAATTAATGATATTAATCCACAGCTTACTCTTGACTGAACCCGTAGGGTCACACAAATAGTACGTAAACGGATCAAGTATTTAATGGCATTAAATACTCCATCTATGGATATTCGGAATCGACGGATCTTGGTTTCAGTGGGAGCTAAGATCGTCAAAGGCAAGTAAATGAATACTCCGGAAACGATGATATTGCCGGAAACGGAAATATGGATCGTATCGGAAATATAAATATTATCCAAGTCGTAGATGTTGCCGGAAACGGAAACATGGTACGTATCGGAAAATATTATCGGAAATGGAAATATTGCCAGAATCGGAAATATTGCCGGAAACGGAAATATTGTCAGAACCGGAAATATTATCGGAATCGGAAAATAATTCCGGAAACGGAAATATTAAATATTTGTTCGAAACGGAAATTAATTCCGGAATCGGAAATGTTAAATATTGTTCGTATAGGAAATGAATTCCGGAATCGGGAATTTAATCGGAAGCGTATCGGACGAGACTTGCTAGACGAAGGCCCAGCACGAAGCCAGGCCGTCGCCTAGCAAGCCATACGCATCAAAACCACACGCCAAAGCCTCGCCAGGCCCAGCGCAAGGCCAGGCCCAGCTAGGCGTGGCGCGCGCACGGATCAAGTGGGCTGCGAGCATTTGGCCAAGGCGCCGTGCAGTTCGCGTGGGCCGCGAGGCATGCACGCGGGCTGTGCGGTGCTCGTGCTCGTGTGCATGCTATACGAATCCTAAAGCTATCGGAATTCGTTCTATGATCAAATCCTAATCCTAGAAGATAGAAATTAATTATTTAGAGTTCTAAAAGGATTCCAATTAATTAATTAGTATTCTAACAGGATTCGAAATCCTTTTTCATGATTCTATAAATATATGCCTAGGGTCATAAATTTATACACAAGTTTTTCAATAAGTATTCAAACAATAAAAGCTAGGATTTTTAAGCAGAAAATCAGCCATATTACTTGCCTATTTAGCCGAAAATAAAAGTACCTTAAGGGAGATTCTAGTTGGTCAATCTTAAGGCGGATCCGGACGTGTTGTGGACTATCTACGGAGGGACGACACTTGGAGTCCTAAAGATTTGTTCTTGTTCGGTTCGGGCGCAGCAAGGGAGGGCACGCTACAAAGTGTATGCATCCTAGACTAATTATATGATTATGTGCAATTAATATGTATCCTGGCACTAAAGTTTTTTCGCATGATTTATGTTGTTCATATGTATCATAACCTAACAGTGGTATCACGAGCCTATTATTATTTGCATAATCTATAAATTGCTTAACATGGTTAAATTTTACAAATTTGCAAAGAATTAAAAGGGGTGATTAATTTTCGTAATTGTTAATTAATTGCAAATTGCGTTTATTTAATTATATGTACGCAGTTTTTCGGCAGTTTCTTCATTACTCATCCAAATCGAGTGATTTTTGTGTCAATTCCGCATGTAAAAGGCATTCTAAAATTTTGACAAAAATACTCTTTTTTGGCCGAACCCAGAATTCCCAAATTCGAAGCCTAACTATGACTTTTCGGAGGTTTTAGTTTTTCAAAAGCAAAAGTTTGTAAATTTAAGATGTTAAATTGAATATTTACGATTCTTGTTGATAAATCTTGAATTTTTGATTGACCTACTGTATATGTTTAACAATTTTGAATGCCTAGACTTGTTAATTATACAACCTAATTTGTAATTATGATTAATTTGTTGAAATTCGAATAATTTAGAATTGATTTGATTTTCATAATTAATTAATGATTTAATTAGGTATCCATGATTAAAAACCACCATAAAAAATTGTTAATTTATGATAAATTTTAAATTTTATGACCTAGATTTGAATCCATGTTAATCGGAAATTAATTGATTAATAAATTTTCGATTTTTCGCCCTAAAATTATGAAATTAATATGATTTATTAATTTGTCATTAATTTTGAATTAAAAATTTTAAATTTTTATGAAATACGCTAATAAATGTTGCACGCACAAAGCAATGGAAGCTACGTGTTACCCTTAAGGGGTGTTGTATAGTGCGAGCACGCGACGACGAGCAAGGGAGCTCGTCGCCCGTGCGGTGCGAATGCAGCGAGCAACAAGCTAGGCGGCACGCAAGGCTCGAAGCCTAGGCGTGCTTGCTGGGCGATGGGCGAGGGCAATGGGAAACACATGCGACGAGCAAGATGCGTGTGGGCAGCGATGTGCTGCGCCACGACGCACCAGGCCCGCCAAGGGGTAGGCAGCCACGACATAGCACGAAGCTACGCGCAGCGTAGCCAGCAAGGCTGCGTGTGTGCGTGGCAGAGGGGCGTGTGTGCGGTGTGGCTGTGCAAGCCGTGTGGAACGATCAATGGCACGGGGCATGGGGCCTCGTAGCTCGATGGGGCTTGGGCGCAAGCCCAAGTGCCTCGTCTTGCGACAATTGATACGTTTCGTTTTAATTTTAGATTTTCAGTTCGGAAATAATTTTAATTAATTTTAAAATTAATAATTTAAATTGTTTTCTCGGATTTTAATTTTGAATATTATAATTATTATAAATTTTAATTTATACTAATTATTTTACTAAAATTAAACCTTGAATTAATTTAAATTCGTTTAATTCAACTGAAAATAAATTAAATGGATTCGATTATAATTTTATATGAGCTTTAAATTTTAATTAAACTTGTATATTTCCAGTTAGACTAGAAATACATTTTTATGTTTAAAATTAGTAAAGCATATAAAGTTATTGGTTTGAGTGGGAGCATTTTTAGTCATAAACTCTTGATTAGGTCTACAATCTTTTAAGGTTAAACAACTTGATTAGAATTAATAAGGACTGAATAATTGGTAGATTATTGGTGCCCTTTATTAATTGCTGCAAATATTTATGTGATGCATAACAATGTGTTTTACTAACCAGCTATGTGGGTCATTCATGATAATGAATTGGTGAATGGTATATATTGTATATGTACTGTTTTGCAGGTTATGAAGTGACTAGTATGGCCCAAATAGGATAGAAAATATGGTATGCGTACCATTAATTTGAATGTAATTGGTCTAATGCACCAAAGTTTGTTTTTCAATTCAAATATGATCTGCGTACCATCAAATAGTTGTAATTAGTTTAATTATAGCTTATCCTATTTGAAGAAAATGGCGCCTCCCACGGTGAAATTCAAGACGGAGTTTCCAATCCATTTTCAAGACGGACTTTGAGGTTGAAGCTTTAAGATGAAGTCGGGCCATACTAGATCACATTTATCTTATGCATGCTTTAAGTTATTTATTGCTTTTAAATATGTCTTAAATATGCATGAGATTGTGGCTTGATTATGTTGCATGATTAAGGATTTTAGTTCACTTAAAATCTAACCAACATAGTAAGAGCCTTAAGTTCCAAACTTAAAAATTGAGTTAAAAGGTGCCATGCCAAAATAACACTTACTTGGATAACCTTTACATCAATCTTAGTAATAGTTTTCCGCCATAGCGAGGTGTTACTTATTGATTCTAAAGGGGTAAGGTTCACAAATAATTGTGAGTACATGTTAGTTTTGGTGAAACTCAACGATATAAGTAAGGAGTCCTTTTATGTCGTGGCAAAATCGATAGCTTTACCTAATAAGTTTTTAGACGTACCTATCAACCAAGAGTAGTTTATAGACTATTAGCAAAAGGCTTTTGCTTACCTAAAATATTTTAGAATTGAGTCAAAATATATAATGTGCTTAATTCTTCAATGATTTAAGGATCTTGGAATCATTTTATTCACACCTGCCGGAACAATAAATTCGAATAAAATGCTAATAACTTGTTTGAATTGCATGATTGCTTTAATTTTCAAGTTATTATTCATGATAAATGTTTAGACTTTGCATGCTTCAATGTATGTTTTAATTATTGTTTATAATTAAATATCTTGCACTGCAGTAAATCCTTTTAGAAAGATAACGGTAAATTTCCTCGATTGGTAGTGAATCCAAGAACGATTCATGGAAATAAGAGAAATTGAGCAATTTAAAATGTACGTTTCTTTTAGCGACTTTTATGGTTGTTTTCGAGTATCAAAGTCGAATGGCAAACCAATTGGTGCTTGTGGATTCAAAATACAATGTAGTTTTGAGATCATAAAGCATTGAGTTTAAACGCTCAGCTTTACCAATGGTTAACAACCTGACATCTTTGTCCATTTAATTCTCGAATGAGTCTAGCCCCTAGACATTCGAATAGATCGATTCTTAGAGAACTTTAGATGTTTCTGGTAAGATCATCTAGTTGAAACAAAATATTCAACATAAATTAAAATGGTAAGAACTTTGTTGGAGTGACATTGGACATGTCTAACAAAGTATAAAAGTCAACACTAGAAGAGTCAATTCTTAAGACTATAAGAAAGGGTACAAGAAATAGGAAAACAAGGAACAAGTGAAAGGAACTTACAGTTCCGTTTCTACCTAAAAGTTTATGTTTAAAGAGAAGTGACCTAGCAATCAAACTTCCTTGGTATCATATACCGCTTGAGGTTCTTACTTCGGTAATAGCTCAAACAATGGAAGCTAGGCTACACTAATGACCTACAAGTGGGAAATGAAGCATGGCAATGCTGCATTAGTTGTAGGGTCATCTGGTTTGTTTTAAGTCCTTTCAAGGCTGGAACTTAATGGCTATTTTGTTCCATAATCAGCATACCTAAATTTCTGTTGACAAACACAGAAAGACTCACATTCAAGAAAAACAAAAACAATGTTTGTTTGTTTATTTGAATAAAATGGTCAATTACGGGTTGAGTCAATATGCTTGATTAAAACAAACAACTCTTTAACAATAAAAACTTTACTAGGTTCAAATCAATCTTTTGATATGAGTTCCACTAATCTTTGGCATTGTTGCTTAGACCATATCAACAAGTTAACATTCAAAAGCTCTATTTTGATGGACTTTTGAAAGTTGATTGATTTCTAGATCAATTCAAGACAAGCTAGTCTTACTAAGTGATATAAGTTTGAATCCGTTTGGCTAGTTCAAAGATTCAAAAGTATAAATCCACATGGCAAGAAATCATTAAGATCTAGGTTAGATCATGACGATGATTACTTTAAGACCAAATATGATCATCAATGGTTGTGTGTTGTAATTTCACAATCTAGCTCCATAAGATATGGATCTAAGTTGGAATGGTTGAAGTCAATTTGTACTTGATTCGATCAATGATGAATCGTAAAAGCTTTTCCTATAATTTCTATAACAAAATGCTCAACTTCCACCAAACTAAACCAAATTCGTCAAAGCTATTGAAAAGTAATTTCAGGATATCTTTTCAATTATATATATCTAAAGAGTTGCTAAACTCAGTGGCAGCTTAGTGTTTGTTATTCAACAAACTAAGGCCCAAGTCTAGATATATGTTTCATTGTGATTTATTCAAATGAGACACAAGGGTATTGTTTCTACCACGAATTTTTGAGAACATAATGTTTGTTTGCTCGAAATAATGTCCTTTTGGAGATTCGTTTCCAAAATGACAAGTGGGAGAAAATAGACCTCGAAAGTCTTCGAGGCGAACAACAAACATAACGGACATTCTAGAGGCTTTTCAAAGTTCTTTAGAAAATCCGTACATGTATTCTTTAAGGACTTTAGAAGTGGCTTTAAAGAATAGACATCTCTTAGAAGACTTTACAAGTGCTTCAAGGAGAATAGAATATTCAAAGGACTTTCAAGTGGCTATTGATATTCTATTGTTTGATGTTCTATACCCAAGTAGGCATAGAGTTCAGGTCACTGAAGCTGTGTGATTCTTCTATTAGATAGTGAAGAAACCTACAACTTGCAGTCAAACTATTGTCATATAGATTAATGAGTTTGTGACTTGTAAGAAAGCTATGACGAAACCTAGATTCCCTAAAATGGTTAGAGGCCATATATAGACTCAAATGTTTTAGATGGTTAAAGGCCATAAAACATAACCAATGTTTTGATGACAAAATTGAAATTTTGTTGATTTTCAAGAATAGATTAAACACCTATTGGTTGCAAATTGGTTTTAAGGATAAAAACCATCAAACATGGAATTGTGTTCACACACAAAGCTAGATTAGTTGCTAAAGGTTACAAGCAAATTCACGGCGTTGATTGTGTTGAAGCCTCATGCATAATCGTAATGCTCAAGTCTATAAATCAAGCAATGATTGCATATTGGTACATATGGCAATTGGATGACAAAACTTATTCCTCAATCAAATGTTGGAATAACTATGTACATGGTATGTCATAGGATTTGTGGATCCAAATAAATGCTTGAAAAGGAAAGCTAGCTTATGAAATCTAAGTACAAATTTAAGCAAGCAATTGGGAATTGGAAATGTATCTTAGTGAAGCTAATAAGTATTTTAGTTTCATAAAATGTACATAATTCTTATAGATATATAAGAAGTTTAGTGGGAGTACGTACAACTTAATTGGTCCTATGTGTATCACACACATATCTCTCTATTGTGAAATAACATTCAAATGCTAATGACTTAGATTTGAAATTATTCATCAATGATGGACCATGGCGAAACTTAGTACATACTGGGTATTAAGATCTATTTACAAAGATCTTATAATGATGTTTTGGATTAAGTAATGGAATTTACTAAATCAAACACGAAATACTCCATTGGAGATATTCGACCCATGTGAATAAATCTAAGTAATGAATGTTTGAACTATGTATAAGCATTTACTAAGTTAAACATCAAAGGATCTAAGTGAGATTCTTAACCTATATTATATGTCAAAGAATTTAGCTGGATTTAGTATCTACTGAAACTAGACGAGCTAAAGTTACATGAATAGAATTCAATTGGGAATTATTCTGCAAAAGAATTTATCATGTATATAATATGAGGATCTCCAAAAACGTATCATATGGGTTTAGGCATGACGAACATATACCAATCTCTATTGATCTAAGTGAAGATCAACTAGATTGAGATCAAGAATACTTATGGTACTTGAAAAAGTACATAGGAATAGTTCTTGATTCAAAGAAATAAAGATATGCTAAATGTTGATGCTACACGCATAAACACTAGCAAAGGATCAAGCAAGATTCCTTTGGAGTTAACCATTGACAAGGACGAGCTAAAGAGCATCGTGTTTTGAAATGGCAACATGGATTGGAGACATGAGTTGTTGCGTAGGAAATTAAATATTACTTTCTATGTTCTAAGATAAAGCTGGAAAGTCTTCCACATATCCGTGAACTGCTTGGTTAAGTAAATCCAAACAAAGCATCACTAGCAACCTATACAGTTGAAGTAAAAGTAATTATTGCCTAAGAAGCAATAAAAAAGGGTTGTTTATGTTAAAGAGTTCTTCACTGAACTTGGGGAGATCACATGTCTGCTGACTTGATGGTTCTTCATTGCAAAATGCGTAGAACCACTATCGAACTAAGAAAGACTAGATCACATAATAAATAAACTCAAAATATCTTATCATCCTATCTCGAAGAACATTCGATAGAAAGGATATTAAGATTGGCAAAGCATGATAACTAAACCTATGAAACAAGTGAGAAACAACACTCACATTGTGGCACCGGAAATCAAGCATAGTTTTGAATTCCATGAACTGTTTTAAAGATGGGTTGGAGGCCCATGATTGTAAAACATTAGGGTTGAACATTTATCATATATGAAATGTATTTTGATATTCCATTTAATCTTGGTTTAGTATTAAATGATGAGTCCCTTCAATTTGACGATATATTCAAGATAGACTGTCAGGACCAGTCCTGTGACTAAGAAATGTCTATCAAGTGAACTTGAATGTCAAAAGTTGAAAATGGTCCTTGGTCGGAGTTTTCTATAAAGATGGACGCATAGAAAACGTTAGACGACTAGAATGCAAGATGACTAGTAGTTCCGTTTCTTGAACTATGTGGACATGGAAATGTCGTAATCATTTGCATAGATACTTACTTTGGGAAGACTAGTATCGGACAGACCTATGAAACTTTACTGTAAGAGATGAAAATCTGTCATAAGTAAATTTCATTAAAATTATTAGACACTAATCCTCAATACCTGAGTGATTTGAGATTACTTGTTTGAGAACTGCTTACTTTGACGTTGTCAACCGTCGCACCGTAAAAGGAGGCTATAAAGGCAACGCTCAGGTAATCACCTATCAAACGAAGTCTAATCTCAAGATCGCAAGATTAGGATTGTCCTCCCATAAATCGGGATGAGATGCTGAAAGTTGTACAAGGCCACTCGGAGAGTTAGAAACTGTAAAATGTATGGTCGTGCTCAGATGAATCATAGGCTATGATTATCTGTTTATTTGATCAGTTGAACTCTGAAACCGAGAAACACCTCTGGACATAATAAGGATGACAACTCTTACCTTATGTTCAAGAGTAAGCATCGAGCGACAAAGGAATTAGGAAATGCACACTTGTCCCTAAGGACAAGTGGGAGACTGAAGGAAATAATACCCTTGGTCCAAGTATACATTTAATGTTTAGTCTAATAAATGCGGTTCAGTATTAATTAACAAGTTAATAATTCAGTGAGATCAAGTGAGATGAATGCCTAGCTAGAGGTCGCTTCAGTTCAAGTGGAATTAATTATATTAAACCACAGCTTACTCTTGACTGAACCCGTAGGGTCACACAAATAGTACGTAAACGGATCAAGTATTTAATGGCATTAAATACTCCATCTATGGATATTCGGAATCGACGGATCCTTGTTTCAGTGGAAGCTAAGATCGTCAAAGGCAAGTAAATGAATACTCCGGAAACGATGATATTGCCGGAAACGGAAATATGGGTCGTATCGGAAATATAAATATTATCCAAGTCGTAGATGTTGCCGGAAACCGAAACATGGTACGTATCGAAAAATATTATCGGAAATGGAAATATTGCCGGAATCGGAAATATTGCCGGAAACGGAAATATTGTCAGAATCGGAAATATTATCGGAATCGGAAAATAATTCCGGAAACGGAAATATTAAATATTTGTTCGAAACGAAAATTAATTCCGGAATCGGAAATGTTAAATATTGTTCGTATCGGAAATGAGTTCCGGAATCGGGAATTTAATCGGAAGCATATCGTACGAATTAGCATCGGACGAGACTTGCTAGACGAAGGCCCAGCACGAAGCCAGGCCGTCACCCAGCAAGCCATACGCATCAAAACCACACGCCAAAGCCTCGCCAGGCCCAGCGCAAGGCCAGGCCCAGCTAGGCGTGGCGCGCGCACGGATCAGGTCGGCTGTGAGCATTGGGCCAAGGCGCCATGCAGTTCGCGTGGGCCGCGAGGCATGCGCGCGGGCTGTGCGGTGCTTGTGCTCGTGCTCGTGTGCGTGCTATACGAATCCTAAAGCTATTGGAATTTGTGCTATGATTAAATCCTAATCCTAGAAGATAGAAATTAATTATTTATAGTTCTAAAAGGATTCCAATTAATTAATTAGTATTCTAACAGGATTCGAAATCCTTTTCCATGATTCTATAAATATATGCCTAGGGTCATAAATTTATACACAAGTTTTTCAATAAGTATTCAAACAATAAAAGCTAGGATTTTTAAGCAGAAAATAAGCCATATTTCTTGCCTATTTAGCCGAAAATAATAGTACCTTAAGGGCGATTCTAGTTGGTGAATCTTAAGGCGGATCCGGACGTGCTGTGGACTATCTACGGAGGGACGACACTTGGAGTCCTAAAGACTTGTTCTTGTTCGGTTCGGGCGCAGCTAGGGAGGGCACGCTACAAAGTGTATGCATCCTAGACTAATTATATGATTTTGTGGAATTAATATGTATCCTGGCATTAAGGTTTTTCCGCATGATTTATGTTGTTCATATGTATCATAACCTAATTAACACTCCTTTCTTGAGCTTAGTCTCAAGGATCAACCTCTGAGTCTCGAATCTTTCGATTCTGGCTTGGTCCTGAAACATGTTCTTCAACTCCGAGATGATTTGGTAAGCATCCGAGTTAATGAACGTTTTCTGAAGTTCAGGACTCATGGATGCAAGCATCACACATTTGACATCCCTGTTGGCTGGATCCAACGATTAAGGGCAACTTGAGTTACCTCCGGCCCAGCCTCTTCCGGTAACTCTTCCTCAAGGACATATTCTTTTTCCTCATGCATAAGAACTATTTGCAAGTTCCTTTGCCAGTCGATGAAATTATTGCCATTCAACTTCTCTTTGTCGAGAATTGAACGCAGGTTGAAAGTGTTGTTATTGTTTACGGCCATTTGATTACTACAATCGAAAAGAATTTGCAATAAATAACCATTCATAAACTTTAATAACTTTGAAATAAAAGCTATCATGCAATCATTAAAGCTATTAAACATTTCATTCATGCAAAAACAAAACATGGTCCATAAATGAATGAAACGATTCCAAGACCCTAAAAGTCCTAAATCCTTAAGCAGCTTTGGCATGTCTTAAGTAGTTTAAGATTCTAGGTAAGCAAAACCTATGGCTAGTAATCTCCAAATTACTCTTGGTTAATAAATTAATACCATAATTTATCCCATTGCCACAACATAATGCCATTGTTGTTTGAGTTGAAACCACAATCAACGTGCTCCTTTGGGACGCCTTACCACCGAAGTCAACTAAAATAGCACCTCGATTTGGCGTAAACCTACTACCTTAGATCCTTAGATTTTTGTAAGTGTTTGATTTGGAAGGCAATTTTAAACTTAATATTACTTTGGACCTAGTTGTTTCTATATTGGTTCGATTATTTAGTGAACTTAATCTAATCGAGTCATACGAAACAACATATTCATGCAAAGCATACATACATACATTCAAGCATAATATATATCAAAATGCATAAATAATTGGTGAACTAGTATGGCCCAAAACATCTTGTCTTGAAGCATCCAATCTTCATCACCATCTTGTTAGCTTGGCATCGTCTTGAATCTTCGTTCAATTGCTAACTTAAAGTTCAAAACTTAGAAATACTTGAAAATAATAAAATTACATCAAAATTTCCATGGTACGCAGACCATATTTAAAACTTTACATTCAAAGATAGAACGGTTCGCAGAACATATTTAACTATCCTAAATTGGCCATACTAGTCACTTGGAGTACCTGCATTACATAAAATATACATTCTATGCATTCACCCATTCGTATGCTAAAACGAATGACCCATATAATTATGCAAGTATTTACGTGAATTAATTAAAATTCACGTTCACATAAACGCGTCCTTAAAGATTAATCAATTTCCAAATTATTAATCCTTAGAATTTATTCTAATTAAAATTGAATTTAATTAAAATAATGCGACCTACGAAAATAATTAAAAATAATTATTTCATTTTAATTTCTTTTAGTGGCTCCCACTCAAACCAATAATTAATCCGGATAATTAATTATAAAATATTAAATTAAAACTCGCGGCCGGCCCAAGCAAATAAAATATTGAATTAAATATCCCGTTAGCCAAATTAATGCAAACATGTTAAGCCCAACGAAATAAACAATTTTCAAGGAAAAAAGTCCAAGTGCATAGTTGAGCTAGGCTTGCGCCCATCCCATTTGTTGCGCCTGTGTGGCCTACGAGGCACACGAGCAAGCTCGCATACCCCACAGCATGTGCGCGCGCGTGCCCACAGCTCGTCGCTGCCATGCGCGCTTCGTCGTGCTCGTCGCTGCGCTGCACGTCGCAGGCTTCGTGCCTTGCTTCGTCGCAGCACTCGCAAGCCAAGGCGCTGCCTTGCTTGCCCTTTCCTCGCCCAGCGCGCGCGCGGCACGCTGCTCGCTTGCTGCTCCCCGCGTCGCTGCGGCTCAACATAGGCATGGCAACCCGCATGTCTCGTCGAGCCATACGTCCACCCTACCCTTGTGTTCGTGCCTTTAGTTCGTGCCTACGGACCAACTTAATTAAAAAAAATTTAATTTCACGAACTTTGCATTAATGTTATTTTTCATAAAAAGTTACGATTTTTATTTTCGAAAAACAACGGTTTTTACGATTTAATAAAATTAACGACAATCCAATTTCGTAAAATATTAAATCAAGGCTAACATTATTCAAATTTTAAGAACGAACGAATCAACTAAAATTTGAAACTTTAAATAATAAAATCCAAAACTTTAAATCGTTCTTTAACATTTAAATTTCAGATTTTAATAATTAGGTTTAAGTGCGATTAAAATTAACGAAACCATTCAAAATTTTAATCCAATAATTTTTAAAATTAGCCACTGACCCATGAAATTATATTCCCTTTCCCAATTAACCGAATTATTAGACCTAAATTATTTAAAAATCAATTAAGGATCTATATTTTACGAATTGGGGAAAAGCAAAATTAGGGTTTATACTTATCGGAAAAATCTCAAAATTTCAAGCAATTCCGAGTTGTTTAGGTCGACCTTTTAATTGAATTACTTTCCGACACTTTTAATTTTTATTAATAAATTAACAAAAACGCCCAAAAAACGATACTTCGAGGCCTGTTTTTGCAATTCTGTTCTCATTAGATGATCTTAGAAAATCGTTTTCAATCAGATTAGGGTTTGAAAAGTCGAAAAATCGAATCTTTTTGAAATCAGACCTTATTACGCAATTCATCCAATAATCCATAATAAATCCGAAAATTCAACAAAAATTCCAAAAATTTCGACAACAGCAAAAACAAATAAATTATGCTAAAATATTCTTTGAATACATAAGGCTCATGATACCACTATGGGGGAATACAGTTAAACGTAATAACATGTGCGGAAACAATCCCCAAAGCCAGGAAACATGTATAAAGCACATATTAAGCATACTTACGTCTGAAGCGTGTATTCCTCAATAATCTGTCAACGAACACGAACTTAGAACTCCACTTGTCGTTCCTCTACTTGGTTCACCGACACGATCAGATCCGTCTTGATAATCGTAGCTTAGACAATCGATTAAGAGAGTTTGCTTTTGGGAAGAACTCACTTTGGAGGCACATAGGGTTTGAGTGTGATTGAATTGTGTTAGGAAAACTAGGGTGTGTAGGTTATTAGAATAACCTCACTACCCGGCCAAGCCAATAAGGCCACGACCGGCCAGCAAGCCCATGCGACACACACACACACGCGAGCACGCAGCCAGCTGGGCCGTGGGTCGCGCGCTGCTGCTGCGTTGTGGTCTTGGCCCGCGCGCGCACACGCAGCCGCTTGGCTTTCGGCCAGCGTTGTTGTTCTAGTGTTGCTTGCGTACCAAGCGCCCATGGGCCTTGAATGCTTCGTGCATTCGGCTCGTGGCCTGCTCTTCGTATTCGCAACTTAATATCGTTCCGGATATTATTTATCGTTTCGTATACGACGAATCACCGTCGTACAATACGATTTATTCGTTTCGCCCAGCTTACGAATATTCGCGATACGATATATGATTCCGATGCAAGGTCATATCGTATAATACGTTTTCCAAAACTAATTCCCAAAATGCTATTAAATGAATTTCCGATTCATTTAATCCGGTGATCTGTTACGTGCCATTAGTGTGACCTTGTAGGTTCAGTCAAGAGTAAGTTGTGAGCTTAATATTCATTAGAACTCACTGATCGGAAGCATTGCTCCAGCTAGCTGTTCCTATCACTTGATCTCACTGAATTAATTGTTCGCAATTAATCTGAACCTTGGTATTAGACTTAATGCACCTTGGGTGGAGGACATATTTCCTTCAAATTGCAATCCATTCCGGATATTTGGCTTCTCGAATAAACCCGGCCTCTAGCTTCTTAGAGACTTCTTCTTGAATTTCGAGGGAAACATCCGATTTCATGCGACGGAGTTTCGCTTGATGGGCTTTGAACCTGGGATTAGGGGAATTGTATGTTGACCGACGCTTGGATTAACCTCTGGCATATTGTGAGGGGGTCGAAAAAGCACGAGGCTAATGCGTGACCTCGTCCCTCGTGGGTGTGACGATTCTTTTATTCAATCAAGTGTAATTGGATTTCCTGTGAGTTTACACCCAATTGACTAGTAATATAGGAGTCGCCATTCAGTTTTTAACAACAATGAGAAAAACTGACAAAACCCGATTATCGTGACATAAAGGGAGTGCAATTATGTTTGACCACGACGGTCGTAGGTTCCCTTGTGATCCCTGGTGTGGGGATCTCTCAACATACACCCGCAAGGTAGAGATTGAGGGTTCGGGGGACTGTAACTACCGAGAGGAGTACTTCGCTCGTCGATAACTCCAGGGGCAGGATATCCTTACTAGCTCAGCATAAATAATTGAAGGGACATGCGTTAACTATTAAACTAATCTGAGTTGATTTTAGCAATATGCAACATATAATACTAGATCGATCGCGATTATCTGCTTTAGATTGCATTAAGGGACCTAGCATGATAATCCAATTTCCCAAAAATATTATATTTGTTTGGCGTGATAGAACAATCAGGTTTAGTTAGTTTAACAGTTCATAAAAAGGGCGAGGAAAGCAATTAAATCATCGAGAAGGGACACATTACGACGCACCCTTGAGAGGTGCGTCACGGTTCTCAGAAAACTAACCACTTTGACTTTGCTATTTCTCCTTTTTATTTAACGAATCTCAATTATGGGACAGGATACGTTCTGTTCGATTTATGGATCGATTGCGACAGAACGCGTGAACAGTTTCGCAGCGTGAGGCTTAGGCTAAGGGTTGGAGTCAATACTCAGAATATGAATTGTGATGTTGTGTCTTTCACGTCGAATATGGGGCTGTATTTATAGGGAAGAGTTCGTGGAAAGATAGAATTGCAGAGTTCTAATCCACAAAGAATTAGGAAAAAACACGTACCCAGGTATTTTCAGCGCCCAGGCCTGGGCGCCGAAGATTTCGGCGCCCAGAGCCAGGCGTTGAAAATAGGGTCTGGGCTGTTTTCTTAGTCAGATTCGGATTCCTGAAATCCGTAGAGTTTGAGATTTAATCGAGTCTTTTAGTGCGTATCAATTTCATGACGGAATAAGTCTGGGACCGTTACGAACTCTAGGCTCGTTAGGATTTTAATTAATACGTAACTCTTATTTCCGAATCATATTAGGAATAGGATTCTTGCAGTTTCTATCTCATTTAGGATTTATGTCGGAATGCAACACCTAATTCTGACAGGTTTCTATCTTTTATGACTTGCCACTTTTAGAAGCTACCCTTTACGGCAGTTACTATTTTTAGCAGGTTTCTATAAATAGCAGGTTTCGGGTGAAATGAAAAGGGGAATTGAGATTCCTTATTTTATAGGAGACGCGTTGTCAAGTGGAGATTTATGCTTTCATCATCGAACCTTCCCTTTCGGGAATGGGGACAAAAGTAGGTGTCTACAGTTAGCCCCCACTTTGACTGAGTCTTGGAATAAGATGATGGTCAAAGTATTAGACGGAGTGCGTCACACAAGCCATGGTGTATGTGACCTGTTTTGCGAGGGTCTCACGAGCCCCCGAGTGATAACATTTGACTTAAGGATCATCACTTGAAGTGTCGACATATCCCTCACGTGTCATTGGGATTTGTCAACTGATAGTATAGAAACTTCCTCACTTTGTCATTGGAAGGATCTAAAGGTCCGTAGAAACTCCCTCACTTTGTCATTGGGAGTAGCTATAGATGTTTTCGAAATCAAAGCTATAAAGGGTAATTGGGCCTGGCCAAGCCCAATCATGAAGTAAAAATGTTTTTAAAGATTCTCATTTTCAGGGCTAGCTAAACGAGAAAACCCCCTTGTTTTTATGGGACGTAAAACGAAGGAAAATCCAGCACATCGCTCTTTTTTGGAAAAAACGGAAAACCAATCCTTTTAATTTTTGGAAAAGGGAAAACCAGAAAAAGTTATCGCTGCAGCGACTAAGGACATGCACGGTTAGTGATGCAGACCCCGCCGGCTAAAGATGGCGAGCCTGTCCGCTAAGGGTGGACACCCCGTCCGATAGAAATGGACGAATCTGTTTTTGAAATTTGAAAATAAGGACCTACGCGGTTTGTGACGTAGACCCCGCCGGCTAAAGATGGCGAACCTGTCCGCTAAGGGTGGACACCCCGTCCGATAGAAGTGGACAAATCTATTTTGAAATTTGTTTGTGCTTTTTTGAAAATAAGGACCTACGCGGTTTGTGACGTAGACCCCGCCGGCTGAAGATGGCGAGCCTGTTTCATTTTGTTTTTGAAGATTCTATTTTTCGAAAACTGAGGACCTGCGCAGCTAGTGACGCAGACCCCGCCCGCTGAGGGTGGGCGAGCCCTGTCCGCTGAGGGTGGATGTCCCTGAATTCGGTTTTTCGATTCGTGACGCGATTTTGCCAACTGAAGATGGGCAAGTTCCTATTTCTTTTGTTCTTTGTGATTCCTTTTGAGAATTTCTTTTTATTCATTCTTGTAGGAGAGAATTCTTTCGAGGGATGCTCGGATTTAGTTGTAACCTGAATGTGGGTTGGCAACGTGCTTAGACGGACCATTGTCTTGTGGTCATCTTCCTTCATGGTTTTGAGCTAGTCCTTACGGCTCAATTTTGCCACTACCTGGGTCCTTGATTGGGGGACCATGTATAAGTATCAACGGCGACCTTTGTCTTGAGGTCGTAAACCGGTTCTTTTTCTTTTGAGATTATCCAAACACGGGACTTTGTACAGCGTAGTCTGGGAATATTGTTTTAACTTTGCATACCCTTTTTTTGAGATATATTTTTTTCTTTCGAGCCACCAAGTACTCGTGCTTGGCGGTCAGTTCTTGTCAAAGAGGTTCTTTGGGGATACGCATTTTGTAATGTCCTTGATTGTGTTTGGGATCGTGCTCGTAAGTGCGAGCGATCTTCGTAGTGGTGTGCTACTCTTGACAAAGTCGTGAGGTGCAACTTTCAGTAAGGAAATTGGCAATTTTCGAGTCAAATGGATGCGGCAGGGCCCAATAGAAGTTAGGGCCTTTTTTGAGCCTGGGTTCATTTTCGGCGCCCAGGCCTGGGCGTTGAAATAATTCACGCCCAGGTGGGGCGTTGAAAGTGTTGTTTGGGTTGGTCTTTTGATGACACAGTTGGGCTCTTGTTCATTCGTTTACTTCACTTGAAAGTTCTATGTATTCTCTTTTCTTTTGTTTTTTCTTTATTTTTAGAACGTGATGATTTTCTTGAGAAGCCGTAGCCGATTGGTGGACTACGGTGCCTGTCGCTTTGGGGCGATTATTTTAAGGAACTGTTCCTCTTAAGGCGTACAGTTATTGCGATAGTTGGGCGAGTCTATATGGCCCGAGGAACATACCTTGAGGCGTAAGACTTTGACCGCTCTTGTTGTTGTATATATTATTTTTTCTTTTGAACGCGTTCATGATGTTCGATACTTAGAATGATGATATGTATATGCGAACGAGCGTTCATAGGATGGCCATCGTGTGCGGTCCATTAATCAGTTAGCTTGAATCTTTTTTTTTTGAACAATCACTGATTTTGAATAGTTTGCTTAAAATCTTGATAGGGATCAGGTCCATTCATGAAGTGGGCTCAAACATCGTGCCCTTCTTGATCGTTCAAACACTTGCTTCGAGTTTTTTTTTTTATTTTGCTATGTTCGTTTCGTAGCTTGGAGCCCCCAAGTATGCATGTTGGGATGCTTCCTTTTGGCGTACGATTTTTGTAGGTTCTTTCGAAAAAGATGCCTTGGGGTTCCGCTCGTGTAGGTGCGAGCTATCCCTTTCCGTGGTAGGTAATGTTTTGCTACCTTTAATCCTTAATGTAGAAGTCGTGTGGCTTGCATTTTGAATTTGGGCGATAAGTAGTCTTTGCCTCTTTTACACGTGCTCTTGGTCGTGCCCGTGTTAGTGCAATATGCCTTACTCTCTCTCTTTTAGACTTGTACCGTGGGATGGTTGAACTTATGGTGCGACGTAGGCTTGTGTGGCCTAACAACATGTATTAGAACATTTCTCCAGGTGTTGGGATATCGTTATTTTTTGCATTGGAGTACTTTCATCACGCCTCGTTCAGGTGCCCGAACAAGTGTAGCACCTTCCGCGTGGGTTTGCACGGCTTATCACTTCGTTCGATGCGAGGATTCATATGTGTTTTTTTATTTTTATATCTGGGCAAAACTTGGCTAGCAGAAAGATTCAGCGCCCAGGCTGGGGCGTTAAAGATATCGGCGCCCAGCTCTGGGCGTTGAAAATTATCTCTGGGTATATTTTGACAGTTCTTATCCTTGATTTTTTTTTCTTTCGCTTTTGCTTTAGAACGAGGTAGACTGTGTAACGGGCACTTTATAGGGCGAGCGTTAGGTGCAGTAGTTTGATCGGAGTTTTGGTGACTCGTGATTTTCAATTACCCTTTGTTAGTGGGGTGACTTTATATATTCTAAGTAGTGCTTAGAATTTGGGAGGGGTTATAGCCATTCTAAGGTTCGTTTTTCACGATTAAAGCTTAGGATTGAGCCCCTATGACATATGTATAGCATTAGCGTCGAGAATTTGCGATAAAATCGTCATTTCGAGCATTTTTAGAGTGCTTTTTCTTAAGCCCCAAATTGTAGCTACGGGATTGGCTTGGTGCTATAATGCTTTGCATACGCTTTTTATGCATTCATGGGGACACGGATCATGAATAGTTTGAACCAGACTCGTTTAGTGCGAGGTACGTTCGAGTAGTGATCTGCTACTTCTCTTGTAAATGTCGTATTGTGCGACATTGCCATGGTCAAGGTAGTCACATGTCGAAGTGTGCCTTGACCAAAAGCTAGATGTCTTTCTTTACCCATAACCATATTTAGAAATCTTTCGACTCACTTGCAACATCGAGATAAACGCATACTTAGCTTAAACCAACGACACTTTATTATGTTCGAAGAAGTCTTTTAAAAATCATTTGAAAATTATTTAAAATCCGAATCCCACTGTGTACAATTCGAGGTGTCCTAAGTAAGTTGACTTATAGAAGGGTTCGTACAGGATTACATGAGTGAATCAAAATACTGTTACGATTATTAGAATGTTGTCTAAGGATTTGCTGGAAGCCAGGGTGCAGGCGTCAAGATATACTTGTGCCCGTGTGGCACATGCTTTGGGCTTTTAGGGCCATCTTTTCCAGAATTGCGGGAATATAAACCGTTTTCAAATTCACTTAGATTTACTTGGTGTATGTCCGTACAAAAGGTCAAGGTATACTTAGTTCTTTCCCTAGCTCTTTCACTTCAATTTTCTAGCCCCCAGTTGCTATTATGTCTTCCCATTAATGATGCTTTCAGATTTCGATTTTAGATGCCCGTGTCATATGTCTGAGTAGAGTGAGCCTTGGTTAAGTGCCAAGTCCTATTAACAATGTCTGATTTTTTTTCAAAGGAGACTAGCAGGCATTCGAGTTACCATGAACGGGTGCCCTAAGTTCGAAGGAACGATGGGGTGATGCCGTAGAACAATCCTCTTTATTGCAAGCTTACTGCCTTTACTACTTGTCGGCGACTATGACTGTGTCTAGGGGTGAGAGAAGGTCTTTAAGCGAACGACTATGTCTAGTGGTGAAAGAAAGTCTTT
The DNA here is from genome assembly GCF_020520425.1 of Spinacia oleracea. Lineage (NCBI taxonomy): Eukaryota > Viridiplantae > Streptophyta > Magnoliopsida > Caryophyllales > Amaranthaceae > Spinacia > Spinacia oleracea. The sequence continues at coordinate 46,551,318 of NC_079488.1, forward strand.
AAGTGAGTTAGTTCGCTTTAGGGAGGGTCAAGTCGAGTACTTTTAGAGGTCATGGGCGCTTGCGCTAGCCCCCATTCAATTGAGGCAAAGCGATCTTTTGAGTCTTGGCTAAGTGCCTAGGAGTGTGAGTGCTCCTTCTGGCAAGGGTACGTGCCCTTATTATTTTTCGATGTGTGCTCATTTTGGCATCTTGATGACTTGGATTCTTCTTCGTGCTTTCAATTTTTCTTTCGACTTGAATTGCAAGTAATTAAGTTTCAATAAGGGACTTTTATTTTTTATACTTGTTTTTCTATAGGCTTTAATATTTTTGCAAATTGGTTGGACCGAATCATGGATTGCGTACGTATCCGCCTTAAATAGATTTAATTTGGAATCAGGTCTTGCGTAGTTCTAAGCCAGAAAATGGTTTCTTAGAATGCCGATTTTAAACAAGTATGTTCTGAGGTGGCAACATATTATTTGAAACGGTAGAATAAGTGAAGTTTATTATTATGTCCCTCTGCTGCTTTGCCGTAGGCCAAAATTTTGTTTATTTGTTTTATTTTTTGAGTACATGTATATTTTTTGGTGGTACGTATATCTGAATACGTGCTGTACCCCTCCAAGTGTTCGTTATTTTTCCGTGCATGTGCGGATAAAATGACGAGCTTCTGGACAAAATTTAGCAAGCAGGGAGATTCAGCGCCCAGGCTGGGGCGCTAAAGATTTCGGCGCCCAGCTATGGGCGCTGAAAATGACTTCTGGGCGGATCTTTTTTTTGGTGCGCTAAATGCTCCTTTTTTTTCTTTTTGGACGAACTTTTAAAGGCGCTTTGCAAAGTTTGCTTTTTTATTATTTATTATCTTTTTGTACTTTTCATTTGTCTTCTGTTTTTATTCGTGACTCAAGACGGTTTGAAAGATGGGTTAAATGAGATAGGATAATTTGTATAGGTATTGGTCAAGCATGAGGATTATATCTACTAGGACTCATAATTTGCAGCCTCAAGCTAGTGTCATGAGGTTACTTCAACCAAGGCCAATGAGTAGCATGGGGACGGCTCAAGGTTATATCAACAGGATGTATCCACACAAGTTATATGGTCATTATGCTAATGGTGGTGTAAGAGCAGGTTTTGGAAATAATGGGTATGACGCACGTGTCAATGGCCGTACGTGATTTGCGGTTGACAACAAGTTCAAGAACAAGAGTCGAGGTAATGGTTTCTTGGGTTATGGCAATGAGAACATGGATGGGTCAAATGAGCTGAACAGGGACCCCAGAGCGAAGGCGTCTAAGAGCATAAGGATTGGAAAGGGTAGATATCGTAGAATCTTATGATTTGGATTGGTTGACTCGACTCTTTTCCTTCGTTTACTTGGGTAAATGTTGCACTTTGGGAGGTACGGGATAAGTATTCCATGCCTCGCTCTTTCGCTCTCCCTTTTCTCTTTCTCTTTTTTCTTTCTTTGCACTTTGGGAGGTACGGGCTAAGTATTTCATGGCTCGCTTTTTTCGTTCTCCCTTTTCTTTTTCTCTTTTTGCTTGGGATTTCTCCCCAACATAAATCTTTCAATTTTTTTATTTGGGCTAAAAGGTAGATGGTTGTGGTCTTTGAGTCACGAGGCGAGACTGAGTGAGCCTCGTTTGGTAGGCCTATAGTGGATCTTTAATTTTAGCGGGCCTAGGGTGGACCTTTAGCTTTAGTAGGCCTAGGGTGGACTTTTCAATTGTCTTACTTTGCAAGCGTATTTAGTCGTTTCCTAAAATGTGCAAATAGCGTAGATTCAAAATGTTGTTCTTACCTTATTGAAATTTAACGAAAGAATTACATCGAAAATAATTTTTTTTTGTTTCTTTTCAGACTCCAGTTTCTGGGATTTAATTGAAAGTTGTGATTTAGACTCGAACTTTCATTAATTTTTCTGATTATAACCCGTGTATGAACACAGGGAGGTGGCCTAGACTCAAAATAATGACGTGGCGTAAGCCTATAATACTTGACCAAGCGACTCTCAGACTTAGGCTAATTGGACCATAACTTTCGTTGGTTGACACTTTAGATCTTAACCCTTGTGTGTTCATTTGTCATGCGCCATTTTGCTTAATGTTGGCGAGGTAGTTAGTTGGGGAGATCGAATTTCCAGTTTTACAAGGCTAGAATCATTAGTGCGGCTTCTCTCTTAGTGTGTATTGCTTTACCCCAATGGTAGCTTTATGGTATGCCGATTTGGGTATTTTCATGGTTGGTCATGTTGCATTCATGGAAAATCTTTTAGTCCGTACTTAGGAGTATTTAAAGGAGCGAGTGGCTCGAGAGGACTATGGTAGTCGTGACCCCATGTGATCATGAGCCTTGAGGCCATTAATTTTTTTGCTAGTGGTATAGACACCTTAGGTTCACTTTGGGGGTTGTGCGACTATGGGGGAACGATTTTCAGAATGTGACTGCTTCCATATATTCTTTTTATTGGTGAGAGAGAGTATTGAGGCTGTGGATTCTTAGCAAGGGATGACAATTACATATGGGTGCTTATTGATTTAAATGTTAGAAAGGGAGACTCAATATGGTTTAACCTTTTAACTTGCAGAACGACACCAAGCATTAGGACCGATTCTATGGATAAGACAACTAAGACTTAGGATTTAGATTGTACTTTGGCATAACCTAGTCTAGACTCGGATTTATTTATTTTTTTATTTGAACATTTATTTTTTCTTGAAGACTTTATTCGAACATTATTTTTTGAATACTTTGCCCATGTGACATTCAAGGTCGTTTAATTAGCGTACTCGGTTTTGGTGCCGAGCATTGTCGTCGTAGGAGGCCTAACAACGACACAAAGAGTTATTTATTTTTATTTTTTAGTCGCTTTTAGAATCGAGTGCCTTTTCATACGCCCTCGTAGCAATTTTTTTCACGAAAAGTTTTTTTACTGCTACGTATACTTCTACGCGGGCACCGAGGCTGTTGTGCCTGACCAAAAGGCCAGGCAGCAACTTCAGCGCCCAGCAGTGGGCGTGAGAAATTTTGGCGCCCAGCCAGGGGCGTTGAAAATGCGTCCCTGGCTGGTTCTCGTTTTCTGTTTGCGTATACTTTTGTTTTTGCGACTTTAGTTTTGCGTGCTTGCCTTATAACGTCCTTTACGCGTTGTGCAGCGTTTGTGGGATTCGTTACAGGCCATCCCGAGCGTCGCTTATTTTTGTGGCGATCGTTCGGGCTTGCGAAACACGTATGTTGGTATAACTCTTTGGCCAATTGGTTCATGAATGTTTGGGAAATTTTTAAGGTCGTCGGTTTTCTAGCATTATTTGTCTAGCATTATTCGTACGCACAATCATAACATAGTCACATAGTTCGCTACACATAACTACATTACAAACATGGATTTGAAAATTAAATATGTCACGTAGTTTATGATAGGCTTCTATGGGTAGTTTATTTGCGCCTGGCTTGGTACCGCTTCTATCGTAGATCCAACACATGCCCCAGTCGAGGTAGTGTCTTCAATAGACGAATTTCGCCCAAGAGGCCAACCCGCAAGTGCAAGCCAAGGGGGCATGCAGGCGAGAGGGGCCTAATGAGCGAGCGATTGGGTTCGGGATAGGTGTACTACCTGCACAAGTACCGAGTGGGCAACATGCGCGGCGTATGCACCCCCCTATTGGCGAAAAAGGTATCCTTAGTCCCAACTCCCGAGGGAGCCGAGATTCGTTATGCGGTTCTGCCCGTTCACATTAATATGCTGATTTTCAGGTCGTCCAAACTTGATGGGGAAATAAACGCGGGGTAGGTTCGTTTCACCGTTCGGCTATTTTGATTACCTACAAGCACGAGTGTTTCCTTCACTATCCCCAGCGGAGTCGCTACTGTGAGGGGGTCGAAAAAGCACGAGGCTAATGCGTGACCTCGTCCCTCGTGGGTGTGCCGATTCTTTTATTCAATCAAGTGTAATTGGATTTCCTGTGAGTTTACACCCAATTGACTAGTAATATAGGAGTCGCCATTCAGTTTTTAACAACAATGAGAAAAACTGACAAAACCCGGTTATCGTGACATAAAGGGAGTGCAATTATGTTTGACCACGACGGCCGTAGGTTCCCTTGTGATCCCTGGTGTGGGGATCTCTCAACATACACCCGCAAGGTAGAGATTGAGGGTTCGGGGGACTGTAACTACCGAGAGGAGTACTTCGCTCGTCGATAACTCCAGAGGCAGGATATCCTTACTAGCTCAGCATAAATAATTGAAGGGACATGCGTTAACTATTAAACTAATCTGAGTTGATTTTAGCAATATGCAACATATAATACTAGATCGATCGCGATTATCTGATTTAGATTGCATTAAGGGACCAAGCATGATAATCCAATTTCCCAAAAATATTATATTTGTTAGGCGTGATAGAACAATCAGGTTTAGTTAGTTTAACAGTTCATAAAAAGGGCGAGGAAAGCAATTAAATCATCGAGAAGGGACACATTACGACGCACCCTTGAGAGGTGCGTCACGGTTCTCAGAAAACTAACCACTTTGACTTTGGTATTTCTCCTTTTTATTTAAAGAATCTCAATTATGGGACAGGATACGTTCTGTTCGATTTATGGATCGATTGCGACAGAACGCGTGAACAGTTTCGCAGCGTGAGGCTTAGGCTAAGGGTTGGAGTCAATACTCAGAATATGAATTGTGTTGTTGTGTCTTTCACGTCGAATTTGGGGCTGTATTTATAGGGAAGAGTTCGTGGAAAGATAGAATTACAGAGTTCTAATCCACAAAGAATTAGGAAAAAACACGTACCCAGGTATTTTCAGCGCCCAGGCCTGGGCGCCGAAGATTTCGGCGCCTAGAGCCAGGCGTTGAAAATAGGGTCTGGGCTGTTTTCTTAGTCAGATTCGGATTCCTGAAATCCGTAGAGTTTGAGATTTAATCGAGTCTTTTAATGCGTATCAATTTCATGACGGAATGCGTCTGGGCCCGTTACGAACTCTAGGCTCGTTAGGATTTTAATTAATACGTAACTCTTATTTCCGAATCATATTAGGAATAGGATTCTTGCAGTTTTCTATCTCATTTAGGATTTATGTCGGAATGCAACACCTAATTCTGACAGGTTTCTATCTTTTATGACTTGCCACTTTTAGAAGCTACCCTTTACGGCAGTTACTATTTTTAGCAGGTTTCTATAAATAGCAGGTTTCGGGTGAAATGAAAAGGGGAATTGAGATTCGTTATTTTATAGGAGACGCGTTGTCAATTGGAGATTTATGCCTTCATCATCGAACCTTCCCTTTCGGGAATGGGGACAAAAGTAGGTGTCTACACATATCATGATAGGACCATGCGAAGACGTCTATGTACTCTGAAAGTAGCTTGATAAGATCATCCCGCTCTGCTTGAGATAGAGTCAAACCAATCTGAACTAGTTTTGGATCACTGCTGTTAGAAAGGTTAACTTTTTCTGTTTCCTCAATTATGGGCTTCTTGTTTTCATGATTTTCAATAGCTTTTAGTATTTCAAGGTCAGTTTCTTGTGAAGCAAAGTTGTTTGGATTAGGAATGTGTTTTGAAATTGGACTTGAAGAGTAGGAGGAAATTGAAGTATTATTGAAATTAGCAATCATTACATCGACAGATTTAACTTGAAGTTCGGCCTTTAGAGGCTCTTGATTGATGCAAGACTCTAGCCCTAGACTCTTAGACTCATCACTAGACTTGAAAATTGAAAGACAAACTCTGGACTTGAACATAAGACACTAATCATAAAGATAGTTCTCGGAGTATTCCCAAACGTCCTCGCCATCATCATCATTAGGAAGGCCATATCCACAGATCTGTAAGATTTGATGCCAGACTTGACTCCAGGTGTTGTAGGGAAATGCAGCGAAGCGACTCTTGCATGAAGTATTGAGGCCTAGGAGAAACATTCTCACCATCTTCCCTTCTAGAAGCTTAGGGTGGATTACTCGAGTAGAGGCATTCCACCTGTAGTAGTATTCGTGGACACATTCATTCTTCTCTTGGCACAAGGCCGGTGTTTGCTTGATAGAAGTGTCATGAAAGCTAGAACCCTTGAGTGTGAGACAGGCAGGGTCGTCCAATAACTCCTCAAACCAAGGTTCTCCAAATAGTAGATCGAAGTCGGCAGGTACGTTGATGACCAGAAATTCAACATTGTTGTAGTAAGTCTCAAAAGAAAAGACCAGATCGAGGACCCTCAGGATTTTGTATGTAATGCCCTGGAACTTGATGGTCTGCTGGGTAGTTAACATTAGATCGTAATCGGAGAAGCCCAAAGCCTTCAGGGTGGCAAGGGGACAAATGTTTTCTTGAATGTCGGTGGTTACCCTAGGTTCGGGGATCACCCAGTTTTGTTGAATGAGATGGTAGAAGCTTGGAACCATCATTTCGTAGCCTGGTTTGTACATTGTAGAGATTAAATTTCATGGAAAATCCTCCTCTTCATCTTCACAATCATAGGAGATAGCTTGTGCCGAAGGAGACTGCTTGGCTCCTGGAGGTAGGGGCAAAGTCTTGTTGTCGACCATATTCTGGATTACATGCTTGAGCTTGAAGCAGTTTTCAATGTCATGCCCGTTCCCCTGATGGAACTTGTAATATGTTGTAGGGTCTTAGCTTTTGGACCTTTTGTCGACTGGAGGGTCTGGTGTAGGACCGATAGGAGTGACGACTTGCTTCTCGGCCAACCGATCAAAGGCGCCGCTATAGGACATACCGAGGTTGGTAAAGACCCTTTGAGGCCTGTTTTGGAAATTGCGTTGATTGTTGTTGTTCTTGAAGTTGCTTGTCTTTGGACCTTGAGGAGCTTCTAGGGCGTTGACCTCGTGGACCTTGTGTGTTGCTTCAGTTTTCTTATCCTTCCACTTTTCAGCTTGTGGAGTTGGTGCTAATGGTGCTTTCATCAGATCGTCCTCTATATCGACTCTGATGTCATAGGTTCTCTTGAAACTTTCCAAGCCTAGGTATTTCATATGAGTATTGTACTTTGGAAGGATCCCAGCAATAAAAATCTTGACCAATTCTCTCTAGGAGGGTCGAGTCACCATTTGGGAAGCCATCTCTCTCCATCGGTTGAGATAATTAGTGAAAACTTCTTGAGGCCCTTGCCTGAGAACATCCAGCTCTCGCAGAGTAGTTTGAAGTTGAATGTTGGGCTGATACTGCTCCATAAATTCTTTAGAAACCGTTTCCCATGTACTGGTTTGATGCTCTTTGAGTGAGTAATGCCACTTCTGGAAGACTGGTTCTAGGGACATGGGGAATACCACGGGTTATAGTTCAGGTTCGACCCCCTTAATGGCCATTGTAGCTCTGAAGTTCTTGAGGTGATATTTGGGATTGTCGGTTGACTTGAATTTCGGAATATCGTTGGCAGAGAATTTGTCTGGCAAGTTTTCCCTTCCCTTGATATTTTCCTCCATTGAAGTGTCGAAGTAGTTTTCTTGATTGGGAACCTTGTTAACCAGGCTTTCGATCTTTTTGGTTAGGTCATCGGTGGGTGCGGCCTGCTCCACAATACCCAAACGGTTGCTTACGTTCTCCAGGTTGGTGTTGAGGCTGGCTACAGCGGCCATGAGCTGGGTGATTTGATCAACGGCGGCCATTTGAAATGTTTCTTGAAAAGGACTAGAAGCTTGATTTGTATAAGGTGAGCTGGCTGCTTGCTCAATGCCGGCTATAAGGGAGGCTAGGGCTGATGGAGTTCTCTTCAACCTTTCTCCTCTTCGGCGAACCCACAGGATCTTTGGACTCCTAGTTAGACACATGATATGATTTTAGAACTTGAACTTCCCGACACATGATATGATATGCATGAAATGAATGAGACCTAGACTTGACTCTAAGTGCCACTCCGAAGATTCGGGATTTTGGATTTTGTATTTGTATTCGGGATTTGCGACCCGTTGGAAATATTTTAAAGGAGCTTCATTCTTTTGTGGAGGCTTCCTCCTTGTGCTAGAACTAGGGATATTGAAAGGGAATTTCGACCCATTGGATTTTGTACATCATGAGGGAGTTTTGACCCAACATAGAGCATGGAATATTTTAGGGGAATTTCAACCCATTGGATTTTTGAATGTTTCATGGGAATTTCAACCCGATGGATTTTGTATTATTTCTAGATATTTTCAACCCATTGGAGTTTGGACTATTTTAGGGGAATTTCAACCCATTGGAGTTTGGAATATTTCGAGGGAATTTCAACCCATCAGAAATGTTTTTGCAAAATTGAATTTGTATTATTTTAGGGAAGTTTCAACCCGTTGATAGGACATGGAATATTTTAGGGGGATTTCAACCCATTGGATCTCGAAGTATTTTAGGGGAATTTCAACCCATTGGATTTTGTACTATTTCTAGGGATTTTCAACCCGTTGGATTTTGTTTTGGGGGATCGAATTTGTATTATTTTAGGGGAGTTTCAACCCGATAGAAGTGTTTTTGAATTTTGTATTTGGGAGCAACGGAAAGCAAAAGTTTTTGTAGTTTGACAATGAATTTGGAATTTCTATTTGATTTGGAATTTGAACTTGGAAGTGAAAAAGATGTATTTTGAATAGGACATGAGGCCTTGAATTTGAAAATGTGGACTTGAAAAATCCGGCGTTACGCCGCCATGGATTCTAGGCTTTTTGAAGTTGGATTTGGAACTTTTGATTTTTTGACAAGGGGATTCGAATAGGAACTTGAAAGTTGAAAGTCCGGCCTCATGTTGTCGTGGACTTGGGATTTTGAGGTGTTTGGTCATAGGATTTTGAATTTGCATAGAATGGGAAAATCCGGCATTTCACCATCATAGATTTGGAATTTGAAACTTTTGAGTGTAGGACTTGAAATTTGAAAATTGAATTTAGGAATTTGATCTCGAAGTTTGAAAGGGTAAATTGAAAAGTCGGCATTATGCCGGCATGAGTTTGGACATTTGAACTTGAACTTTGAGATTTGAACTTGAGGTTCGAAAGATGGGATTGAAAAGATGCTATCATAATCTTGGACATTTGAACTTGAAGTTTTGAAGTTTGAATGATCGAATGGAGAATTGGATTTAGGAATTTGAACTTGAGGTTTTGAACACGTAATTGGAGGTTTGAATTTTTGGACTAGAAAATCCAGCATTATAACGCCGTTGGATTGAATTTGAATTTGGAATAGAAAATCCGGCATTATGACGCCGTTGGATTGAATTTTGAATTTGGAATTTGAAACGCCGTTGGATTGAATTTGAACTTGGAATTTAAAATTTGGACTAGAAAATCCGGCATTATATGACGCCGTTGGATTGAATTTTGAATTTGGAATTTGAAATTTGGACTAGAAAATCCGGCATTATGACGCCGTTGGATGGAATTTGGATTTGGCATTTGTGCGTGAGGCGTGTTTAAGGGATTTGAATCAAATGGAGTGGCACTCCTAAAATACCTTAAATTGGTGATTTTGGATGCATGAGATTTGAATGATGCTCCTAGGGGTTTGGTTTCCTAGTTGGAGGCTAATGGTTTTGGCAAAGATAGAACTCGAGGTTAGCCATTCAAGCGTGCAAAGACGCCCACACAATGCACAAATAGCACATTGTCACACTAGCATGGATATGAAATGCGACATGCAAAGTTCTCAACCTAAGGTCGGTCTAAGTTTTGTATGATGCAAGTGGTCGGCTTTAGGTGTCAAAAGGGTACTTAACTAAAAGGCGGATCCGGCAACAACTTGCACATCCACCTAAGGGACGTGTGTGTCGGCAGACGACCTCCATACTTGACATCGGGAATGTCAAGCAAATGCCAAGTTTCGGTAGGCGCGGAAATGGTCACACACTTTGGTCAGGAACCGTATGGAGAATCACCATTTTGTTGCCCCCGGGGCTAGCCCGAATGTAGAACACATCCGTATTGGGAAAGGTAGAAATTCGTTTTGCACAAATATGGTTTTCTAAATACGCATGAAATGCCTAGAAATTGAAAATTGAAAATCGCATTTGAATATTGTATTTGAAAGGGTCGTTTTTCGACATTCATTCTCAAGGTTTAAGAGCGTCCTTCGAAACTCAAAAATAGAACTGACTCCCACTCGAAAACTTGAGCATTATGGGCAACAAGACACAGTGAGCCACTGTGCTGGATGCAGGCAGTGGCGTTTGGCGCAGGGGTCTGCGCCTGGCGCCAGAGCTGGCATCCAGAACTTGAGCAAAGGTCTGCGGCTTGCTGCTCAAAGTATGCTCGTATTATCGAAATAGGAACTCCCAGTGGATTCGCCAGAATTGTAGGGGGGTTTTTCTTCCACTTTGACAAGTTTGTATTTCCACTACGGAAGGCTTTTGTAATTTTTGGATTTCAAAGGAATCGCCACCAAACATTTTTAAGGGTCCCGTTTGGAAAGACCAAAATTGACTCTATTCGGATAAGGCATTGAATCTTAGAAACGGATGGGTGAGATCCGGGCAAGGGAACGAGATGCTTATTCCGCAAACCTTAGAAATTATATTCAAATGCATGGCATAAAACATTTTCGAAAATACCCTAGTCATGACACTATGTGGGTTTGAATTTAGAACTTGCACAAATAGAATTTCTACTTTTGTGTCGTGACCGCTTCGCTTTAAAGTTAGTTTAAGGGAACCTAAGGTCGGTTTGTCCGAAAATTATCTTTATTAAGCGTGGTGTAACTTGTATTTTGTATTTAGCATGTGAGGTGATGAAAGCGATAAACAAGTAAAGAAACATCACAATAGAAAATAGGTGCGTAATTAGTAAAATTCATCACCACCTAGAAAAGGACTAGGTGGGAAACCACATTGCCTAGAAGGACTAGGCAAGTAAAGTTGCATAAATAGAAAGTGCGGAATTGAAAGTTGCAATATTTAAAGGCATTATTGAAATTGCAATATTGAAGTGTATAATCGAAAGATGCGATATTGAAATTGTACTATTAAATTTGAGATCCGAACGCCAAACGACTTCTTAAGAATAAGTGCGTCCGACACGGATTCAAGTCTAAAATCTCAACTTTAGGTCAAGTTGCTCAACCCAAAGTGTCTTAGATTTTGGACATAGAAATTGAACTTGAAATATTGAATTTTGAACATTGAACTTGTATATTGAAATAAGGAGTCTTGAATCTCAAAGATTAGATCTTTTAATGTTGAAAATATTTCATCTTCGATATGCTCCATGTATTGAAATGATTCTAGTTTAAGGAAGTGATTACAAACAACCTTAAACATCATTGAATCTTGAAGGAAATTTTGGTATTTACTACCTTAAAAATACACCACTTTTGTATTTACTACCTTATGAAATTTTTATTTTAAATTACTACCTTAAACTTCCAATTTTTTTTTATTTACCACCACTTTACAGTTTTCTCATTTTTAAATTAAGATATCTCTTTCGTTTCTTAATCGTTTATTGTGATTCAAAGTTCGTTATTCTCCTTGCTCTATAGGGATTTCATTGAGAACGACATTTCAAAACAATTCGTTTGATAATTCATATATATTTTAAACTTTTTTACATATAATATTTTATTAGTTTTACCTTTTGTAAAATTTTAAAAGCAAGATCTCTATGGAATCCTTGCACATAAATGAGAAGAATGGGGCTTTGAATCACTTAAAATGATTAAGAAACAAAAGAGATATCTCAATTTTAAAATGAGAAAACTGTAAAGTGGTAGTAAATAAAAATAAATTGGAACTTTAAGGTAGTAATTTAAAATAAAATTTTCATAAGGTAGTAAATACAAAAGTGGTGTATTTTCAAGGTAGTAAAAACCAAAAAATCCAATCTTGAAATTTGGAAACTTGAACTTGAATATTGAAAAATGGAGTCTTGAATCTCAAAGATTAGACCTTTAAACATTAAAAAGGCCTCACCTTTGATTACTCCATGTTTTGAAAATGATTCTAGTTTAAGGAAGTGATTACAAACAACCTTAAACATCATTGAATCTTGAAACTTTGTATTTGTATCATAGAAAGTGTTGATTTAATTTGTAAGAGTATGTGATTGTTGTAAGTGACACATTTAAGAATAAAAGTGCCAATTTTGCTAATCATTTTGAAAGAGAAATTATAGAAACATAGTAGATTAGGATTGGGATTCGGAAATACCTAGTTGGTTTTAGGCTAGAATTCCTCATGGAGCTCCCAATTGCTTAGAAATTTGAGATTTGTATGGGATTTTTGAAGAGTTTGTATTTTGGATTTTGAGAAGCAATTTTTGTATTACGACGTTCTGGTTGTGTATTGCTGCCCTAAAATGCCGGGAAATTAGGGGTTTAAATAGGAAGATGAGAGGCTAAACGCCTGGTGACAGCTGCGCCCAGCGCCAGGTCAGCGCCTGGTGTCGCTGACGTGGCACAGAAGACGCCAAGCAAGGACGAAGATGTCGTCCTTGCGTTTGGCTGGTTGTGGGTGTACCTTTGGTACGAATTGTACTGTTTTTTGGCACGTTGCTTTTCTTGGTGGTTAAGGAAATTTGCGACTAAAAACTAGCCGTTTCGGTTTTTCGAATTCGGTTTTACGGGACGAGGCCCGGCTTGCTCGGTTTTGTGGGTCGGCGCCCGAATTTGGATTGCTTAGTGTCATTTCGACTGGAAAAGGCCTTGTAAAACCAATGGAGTGGTCCAATTGGTGAGATTGTACTTGGATTTTGAAATCGATTTTTGGAAATTGTATTTTGTACCGAGTTCCGGAATGGGAAAGGTCTCTGGAATTGGACTTTGGCTCTTGGATTTTGGAATATGTCTTAGCAATTGGGACTTCCGCATGGAGTTGTTCCAACCACCTAGCTAGGATAATGGTATCGTCATCATCCCAATGGGGAGACACGATTTAGGTGTCTACAAGTACCAAATATCAATCAAAGCTTGAGTATTAATCGAAGCTTCACTCTGTCCCGTATTCGCAACTGTCTGTCGTATTAACTAATAGTTAAGAAGACTCTGCCTGCATAAGCACTCAGCCCACTCCAAATACTACTGAAATTCTGACCAATTCTCAAGCCTAAACTAAGGAATCTAAGAGGAAACTCCGGAAGAATCGTAGCAGACAGTCAGTCAGTTACTGGGAAGTTCGATGCAGAAAATGAAGGCTAGCAAAAACAAGTAGTTAGTGTTCCTGAGAACCGCAGTATACCCTAAGCTATATTGTAACCTGAAATCTACATTCTTTATCGCTTTCATCACCATATAAAATTGTTCACATAATCTGTTATATTGATCACGACGAATCAGATAACCTCTGGACCAATCTGTTATTGCTAGGCACCTTAAATCTATCTAAATCATCTTTTAACGTTGTTTTAGTTAATTATTTGTGCATTAAAACCAACTCAGATTAGTAATGTAGTCTAACGCATGTCTCGTTCGTCGTCACGTTGAACTAGTAAGGATCACCACGTGGGCTAATACTGGGCACTCTCCGCATTAGTATACGTCCTCCGAACTCTCAATATCTACTCCGTTGGACGTACGTTGAGCGATCCCCGTGACAGGGATCACAAGGGAGCTTATGGCCATTGTGGTCGAACACGCTTGCTTTAGCTTCGGCCTTACTAGCAACTGGGCTTTGTCAGTTTTCTTCAATGTCTTTGTAAAACTGAATGGCGACTCCTACAGACTAGTAAAAAGAGGCTAACGTCTACAGTTAGTTCCGCTCTTATACTTAATATGATAGCCACATCCCGAGGAAAAGTCGTTCGAGCCGTTTTCTTAGGAAAAATGCGCTCGTCCTTTCTCAACCCCCTCACAATAGCAGGCTCATTATCATAGACCCTATTCCTATAAAACTTAGCCGTATTTTAATTGAGGATGTTCGGGGGTGGCATTGTCACGCCTAGCTCCTCTATAATTTCCTTTCTGTTTTAATTTGTAATTTTTCTTTCTTTTGGAGCACTGCTCTTCTAGCACGTTTTTCGCATATCTGATATGTGTGGAAACACACATATCGACTAAAAGACAAATAGCTAAAAGACAAAAAAGGAAGTACCATTCATGTAAAAAAAGTACCATTCTGTAAAAAAAAATACCATTCTGTACAAAAAAGTACCATTTGTGTTTAGAAAAGTACCATTTAATTATTTTTTTGTCCTTTTTTCCTATTTTGTCTTTTATTCTGATATGTATTTGGCCATACATATCAGATATGTATTTGTACTTCCTCCTGCTCTTCAATTGAATCAAACAAAAAAAAGCATTCTTTTGTTCCAAATTGGTCTCGGCCCTCTAAAAAGATTTTGGTTCAGACAATGAACATGGACGATACTACTACCAAACCCCCTAAATACAAAGGCAATGTCTTGTGCAAATTTGCTAGTATGCCATCAAGCCCCCAAACTTTCCAGTCACTTTGATGCTTACTTCTATACATTCATGTGCAACAAGTCTAGATCTTCGCGGTAATTAACTTTATCATAGGATTATGCCGTATTAACTGTAATCTATTAGTACTACCCTTGCTTTCATGAAAAGAATAAACTGTAATCTATTACGGAATACGGGAGTAGTATTAACCTCGCTTTCATCAAAAAAATATACTTCGTATATTAGTATTATCCTGGCACAAATTATTGAAAAAATGTCAAAATAAAATTATTTAAATAGTTGAAACTCCAAGAGTATCATCAAATCAAATTTGTTATAACAATGAAAAAATTAGGGCTGTTTTAGGAGACATTTTTTACGTCATAAAAAAAATAAATGTTTCCATGAACTTTCATGCACACACTTCTGCACTACTTGGGGCCTTTTTTCACTTTAGACCCTGCCCTTAGTCATCTCGCAATTAGCAAACGTCTTCGTCATCAACTACAAGTACAAACCCCCTTACGGAGGCCTTCATCTCGATCTTGCTCTCTCGCTCACCCAAGTTTCTCAGACGGTGTAGTGGCCGCTGGTGCTGCTTTCAAGGTCAAGACCCTTGAGCTTTGCCACTGACTCAACGTGTCCTTTGAGCGTATGCAACTCACGAAGCCTACATTCATCAAAGTGAAGAAGAAACTAGTCATATCTTAAAGTTCCCATACACAAAAAAACGAGAAATTTCGAGTTAATCTTAGTGATTGGGAAAGTTTCCCAATCAAATGGCATTTTTGTAAATATATGGCTGGAAAATCATAGGTGGTATAATTCTATCTGTTGTTGATTGTATATTTATAGTTACTAATTGTATATTAATAAGGGTTAATTGTATAATATTACCTTGCAACTTCAGCACGCCTTTTGGCTTGCTCAGCAATCTCGGATAGTTCTCTGTAGCTCTTGTTGTCAGCGAAGTGTGGAGAAGAAGAAGTCCCGGCTGCTTGAAGCCCGTGTAGTGTCCTCTGATCTGAGGCCCAATGAGCCTCCCTCTCTTCTTTACCAAAATCTTTCTTCGTGGAGAATGCAGTCTGTTTGCACCATCATCGTACAGTTTATAAGTTAGCGAGAATCAATTTGACTACAATAGCATTTTAGCATCAATAACATGTTTCTAAGGGTGCTTTCTATTCACTTGAATTCTGAACTTATCAAACTTATTAGAACTTATCAAAACTTATTTTAGTTATAAATTGCACTTGACCAACCCTTAATTTTCCTGAATTTATCTGCTATTTTTTACTGAAATAACTGGACATAAGGTGAACAGAACAAAGCCTAAATATGTTTGCCTTTAATATTATGATTCTATCAAAATGTAATCTCATTTCCATGTTTTCCCAATCACTCAATTTTCGCAAGACTATATTGTTCAGAAATAGTAGTAATAGTGATGTTTGTATTAATCCGGGGTACATAGGAGATCACGCACCTTGCTCTGGAACATGTTAGTCCATGCCTTTCCACTCAAGAAGTAGCGGATGGCAAACTTGAGTACGTCGAGTGGGAAATAGAAGACTAGGTTATAGATCCAAACTACACCTGCCCATCCCCATCCACATCCTTTGATCTCAGCAAAATCCCAGGCAAAATATACTGCAATTAGAGTTGCCACCTGACCCAAGAAAACAAAAAAAATCATAAACTTCACATTTAGACTTTGTTTTCTATTTTTTTTACACGTAGTAGGAAGAGGACGGCCAAAAACACAATTCTTACCAGTTGAGCAATCCAGAAAGCTACCATCAACATCACACCAGGACGTTCAACAAAGGACCAGCTGCGAGACCGGGTCACGAAAATGAGGGCTTGACTTACAATACTCACTTGGAGATATAGAGCAGCCATCATTTCCTCACGACTATCTCTAATGGACCTTACTCCAAATTTTTCCTACATGATGAATAACAAACTCAGTGGATATTGTGAGAAATAGTATGGAATACTTCGCTTCTTGATTTTGTTTTGTTAAAATGCTGAACTTATTTCAAGATGGAATATCAATTGTCACGTACAGTAAAGAAGTCGGTGTCCTTCATTAACCAGAAGAAAATGACAGTCATCAAGGCTTGGTAACTTCCAAGAACAACTCCAGTGGCGAAGATTTCATTGAGTTTCCAGCTGTCAGGCAGCGGAGATGGCTTGACTCGGTCCTTTGAGATAGTCATGATTGTTCCTTGAAAAGAAGACAGATGGATTCAGTCAAATTAGGTTGTTCTTTCATACATAAACATAAATGTGACTAAAAACCATAAATCAAGCTTGACCTATTCAGAAGATTCTTACCATCATTCAAGACGGCAATAATCAAAACCATGAAGGGTGAGAAGTCGAATTTCCAGATCAAAGCGATAAGCATAAAGCCAAGCTACAGATATTACAACAAGAAAAGTTGGTTAATCAGCAGTTCAGCACATAATTGAATCAGGAATTCTGTTAACATCGTGAAATATATACATACCACAATACGGATTGTGATGGAGACAGCATAGATCTGCATTAAAAAAAGAAAAGAACAAGGTTAGAAAATAAAGCCCAAACCAGAGGGAAGAAGAAGAAAGAAAGGAAAGGAAATACGAGTATTAAACAAAACCCACGGTGTAATTTTTCATCCTCTGGAAAATAGCCCTACTGGTAAGCACAGCACTGATGATAACACTAAGACCAGGTTCAGTGAGAACAATGTCAGAAGCACTTCTTGCAGCATCAGTTGCATCATCAACTGCAATACCGATATCGGCCTTCTTCAATGCAGGGGCATCGTTGACACCATCTCCTGTCATTCCAACAATGTGCTTCTTCTCTTGCAACTTCTTAACAATTTCATATTTATGCTCTGCACGGCATATATAGAAATTAGGCTGAGTTTTAGAAGATGAGGTTACTGTGATCCCTTTATCAACATTTGACATAAAGAAATTTCTTACCTGGGAAAACTCCAGCAAAACCGTCAGCTTTCTCAATCAACTCATCGATAGGAAGGCCACCTGTATCTTGGCCAAGCAAAACCGAAGATGGGTACATGTTTGTTCCCATACCAAGCCTTCTACCCGTTTCCTTACCGATGGCAAGTTGATCACCTGAATTGCGAACAAAAAGGAAGTTAAGTAACCTCCAAACAGGTAACTTAAACTATTTATACGATTCCATCAAAAACAAAATTGTTATACAATTCAAGAACTTTTATACGTTCCATCAAAAACAAAAACAAAATTGTTATATGATGATTTGCTTACCAGTAATCATCTTAACATTGACACCAAGGATGAGGGCTTTGCGAATGGTTTCAGCACTGTCGTGCCTTGGAGGATCAAAAAGTGGCAACAAACCAACAAATTCCCACGGTGTACCTGAAGATTCCTTGCTTTTTTCGGGCACTTCCTACAGATTTAAATTGAAGTTATATTGCGGCCTAATTTTAAAAAAGGAAAACTGTTTACAGTATCTTTTATCTTCGAACCTGTCTTGCAACACCCAATGAACGGAGACCGCGTTCAGCAAACTTCACAATCGCATCATGAACCCTCTTTCTGATGGCAGCGTTGCAATTGCACAAGTCAAGAATCTGCACAACAAAAAATGAAGAATCAGATGTCATCCTTGTATCCCAAAAACTGGTCAACAGCACAATCTCTAATCTCAAAGAATGTAAATTTACCTGCTCGGGTGCCCCTTTACTAGCTCTGTGCCAGTTTCCTTTACTATCTATGTAAGTCAGAGCAGTCCTTTTTTCCACAGGATTGAACGGAAGAAAGTGTACTTCGGTAATTCCAGCTCTAGCCTACATATCAACATGCAAGGATCAAATTAGCCAACTTACAAAACTTCGTGACAATTCAGACCTTTTTCCCCCCAAAATTTTGGGGATCATTGAGAGAAAAATTGCAATACCTCCTTGGGGTCAGCAAGCATTCCAACCATACAAGTATCAATAGCATCTTGGTTCTCAACACGTGAGGCCCTTGCAGCAAGGAGGAGGACATGCTCCTTGTCAACATCCTTGCAAAATACCTCAATCAAGTTCTTGTCAACACTCAACTTGTTAAGAGTCAAGGTACCAGTTTTATCACTGCAGAGGACATCCATACCAGCCATTTCCTCAATGGCAGTCATTCTCTTTGTAATAGCTCCTTGTTGTGACAACCTGTGGGACCCAATAGCCATAGTCACAGACAATACTGTAGGCATGGCAATTGGGATACCTCCGATCAAGAGAACCAACAGATTGTGGATTCCATGCCTGTATTTACGGCGCTGGATTGGGTACATCACGATGATCTCAATTGCCATACCCAGAGCAATTGTGATGATACAGAAGTTTCCAATGGAGGTAAGAACCTTCTGGAAATGACCAACATGGTTGGTGCTGTCGACAAGGTGGGCTGCCTTCCCAAAGAAGGTGTGGACACCAGTGGCAATCACAACAGCTTCAAGCTCACCTTGTTTACATGTTGATCCGGAGAAAACTTCATCTCCAGGATTCTTGGTAGCAGGAAATGTTTCTCCTGTTAGGGCAGACTGATCAACCTTTAAAGGGTCACCTTCAAGAAGACGTGCATCAGCAGGGACAATGTCACCCAATTTGATGCTGATAATGTCTCCTGGTACCAACAATGCAGCGTCTGACTCACTCCATTTCCCATCTCTAAGCAGCTACACTCCCATTCAAAGAGAAAAATAAATAGTTAAGAAACATGCATCATTGCAACAAGTAAAGATGTGGAATTAGTACAAGGCGTTTCCTACTTCAAAATCGAAGTTGGAGTAAATGTAAGGGCTTATAATTCTCGCAAATCTTACCTTACACTTTGGAGCAAGATTAGCCATGAGTGCAGCAGCTGCATTTCCTGCATTGTTCTCTTCAATGTAAGAGATAGTAGAGTTGATGAACAACAAGCAAACGATACCAACAAAATCTGGCCAATCTGGTGGCTTCCCATCCCCATTAGCAAGAACTATGGCCATGACAGCAGCAGCTTCCATGACCCATGACAAGGGGTTCCACATAAACCCAAGAAACTTGAGGAGTTTGTTTTCCTGTAGTATTCATTACAATAAATGATGTCAATACAAAATACTAAGCTTGAAATGAACACCAAGTATCTTGATTTTGATCAAGTACCTTCTTTTCTTCTAATTTGTTGGGTCCAAATACTTGGATCCTTTCGTTTCCTTCCTGGGTTGATAAACCCTCCCTGGAACATTTTAGCTCCTCAAAGACTGCCTCAACCGGAATTTTTTCCTGTAGCAAAAACATTCAACTTCAAACACTCAGTGACCTTAGAGGTAAGGATAATACATTTAGATGAAACGAAACCCAAAAAATGGCGCCTTTACATACAACTATTGTTCGTACTACAACTCTTGGAAGCCTCTAACATATGCATAGTTTTGTAACAAATTACATACATCTAGATGAAAAGAGCCTGCCTACAAGGCTACAACTCTTAGAAGCCTCAGATGTTATGGATAGTTTGTAACAAATTACATTGCCCCATTAGTTTTGCCACAGATTGTTCGCCAATTACAAAATACATATTGGAAGTTGCAATGCATTCAATCATCCACAAGTTGGTTGTAATAGAACTTCCAAGAGAAAAAAATGGCAGTAAACTAGTACTACTAATATCCAACCATAATGTATGTTCAATCAAGGATATTCTTCATGTTTTTTTGCTTATGTGCCCAATTGGGGTTGGGAAACTCCTACTGGGAGAGAATGTATCGTGTATTGGTGTACATGGTACGGACATTGAACAATTCATCAGTATTAAAAGAAAATTTTGTACTTGATCATTCTAACAAAGTTATCTATGAACTCCCTATAACCCCTGTTCCCCAAATTCTTCCCTCAAAAAATACCCAAAATGAGAGGGTAAAGCATAAAAAACAAAAATGGGTAAATTAAAGGATAGCGCATTAGAAGAGTTATCACAATAGCAAAAAGGGGCAATAATTTTCCAGATATCAATTGTAGAATTGAACACTAATATAAGATTGGTGATTGCAAATGTAAGAAATGGGTTTAGCACTACCTGATGATCTTCAAGTTGATCCTTGATGTCATCAAATTTATCTTAATTTTTGTTTTCTATTTGTTTTCCATTGTTGAGTTGTCTGAATTTAAGGATAGGGACACTGAATTGGGGAAGAAAGATAAGTGAGGACTGAGGAGGGAAGAACCCCTGCCTTCGTTAACTAGAGCTATGACGGATCGATTCTAAGTGTGGGATTTTGAGTTTTTAGGTAGTTTGCAAATTTGACATTGACCTGAATTACCCGACCCGAATCACTGAAATTGTACTGAAAACTGTATCCAATCAATCAAGGATAACTTCATGAAAATTGAAGGACTCCAAACGAGTTCATTTTTAATACACTCAAAATTAGCTCGGGATGAGTGGATCTGAGTCCGAAAGTTATTCTCTTTATCCAAATTTGACTCAAATAGATATGTTCATTCAGCATATGTAAAAAAATGTTTTTTTTTGTGTGAATGAATCATAAGGGAAATACGAATTATAAATATGAGGGGTTGATTTAAACTTGTGATCTATCGTATACATATCCTCAATTTTAACCACTTGATTAAATATGTACTCGAAATGAATGTATCATCACCCAAATGTTATCTGCCTCTAATGGAACCCAAACCAACTCAATTTTAGGGCTTGTATCATTTCTTTTTTTCCAGTTTTATGTTTTTTATAAAACTAAAAACCAAATTATGAAAACCACAAAAAGTAGTTTCCAGCTTTTTGTTAGTTTTTAAAATCAAAATAATTGTTATAGGTATGATTTTTTTAGTTCATTATTCAATCTAAATCATATACTTACTCCGTTCCGGGAATATTGCCCCATTTGTTTTTTTGCACTATTCACACTACGACTTTGGCCATTTTTTGTGATTTGTACGTAATAAAATTTTATTCATGTGAGGTCATGTTAGATCCGTATCGATATAAAATTTCTAAATATTATTTTTTTATAATTTTTACTTAGACACGATTTGAGATATTAAGAGTCAAAGTAATGGTTAGAAGAGTAAAAGTCAACTATGGTGCGATATTTCTAGAACGGAGGAATTATATGATTTACAAAATCAAAAAACCAAAAACTGAGCATGATACCGAACGAGTAGAAGACTCGTCTGCTGATTCTACAAATTTTTTATTTAATTTAATTTTTGAAGGAGTCAACTCAAAATAAATATCTTGAAAGAGATCGTACCTTACATGCTTACATCAACCTCTACAAAACGAGACAACGTGATCACAAGCTTTGGGTATGTCTCAAAAATGGACAAGAGGTTTTAACACCAAGAATTTTCCAAAAAAAATACTCCTATTGAAAGATAATGTAATCTATATATCTTGACTATTTTGATGGAGAATACATCATCTACTTATTTGTACAATTGTTCAGTTGATCTTGGATTATGGAGAGGTGCAAATGTCATTCCAACTTGTTAGGATTAAAATTGATTTCTTGGGTTAATTTTTGAGATAAAATTGTATTACAATGATATTATCAAATTTACTTTTGAGATACAATATTAATGTGAAAAATATACTTTCGTATGTCTAATACGAAGTAGGGTACTCCCTAACAGAAAACAAGTTATAAAATACGGAATATAATAGAGCTACATTCTCCAAGAAATTAAATTTTATGTTTTACTACAGAAAAGTTATTCCTAACAGAAAGCAAGTTATAAAATACGGAGTATAAAAGAGCTACATTCTCCAAGGGATTAAATTTTATGATTTGCAACAGAAAAGTTGCTTATCATCTTATATATCCTCTAATCTATAGCACTTTTCTCGATAACGTACTTCATGCGGTCAACCAAACATTTATCTACCATTCCCACATATATTAACTAAAACGGCCACATAACATCTCACATTATTATGATTTACGAAGTATCAAGGATTAAAGTTACATAGAAATCAAAATTAAATGAAATTAACCAAGTAAAGAGGAATTGAAAGAAGAAACTATACCAGATCAATATTCTCATTCTTGAGGCCTTCAAAATCGATGGCTTTAGCCATAACTCAAAAAAACGAAGGAAGAAAAACAGAACTAAAAATAAAAAGGAGAAAAAGTTTGAAAATAATAAAGAGAGAAACACAACCAAACAAACTCAATTTTTTTTGTGTTTTGAATGTTATACAAGAAAGAATATACGTGATCATATATATAATGAGAATACAAGTCACCAAATATATAATATAGTGTATATAATAATGTTTATGAAAAAGTATTTGCCAACACTTGGAACATACATAAGAGTCATCATTATTATTAAATTAGGGTTTGAATTGATCGTGCCATGAATTTGTTGTGAAATTGGACGTTTGATAGTGAATCTAAGCAAATGACTCTATAGAGTGGTCTTTCATGTAAAAGTTTGTTAGCTATGGTTAGTTTTCGTCTTTCATGACAACACACATTACAGAGTTAATTATGATATATTTAATGGTCCAGTATACCCACCCTATATTACTTCACCCCACATCTAATTGACCTACCATGCATCCAGTAATCCCCACAACCAACCATTTAGGTAGTTGATTTACTTGTGTAGGCATATTAGACTTTGGATTTGTACCCGCCATAAGCTATATATACCGTTGGGTACGTTGGTGGTAAGGCATTCAACCCGTTTGAACTAGGAGTTTGAATATGACCTTTTTCATTTAGACATATTTCTAGCATAAACTTCAAATCAAGGGTGCACATATACATTTTAGAGTATTTTTCTTAAATTTTATTTTATCCGAATTTATTTGAACTTATCAAAATTTATCAAAAAAAAATAAGGTGAACCGAACTACAAAATGCTTCTTGTTCTCTTTTTCATGGTCTTTAACTCGCTTCCATTACCATTGATCATTATAATTAAGTGTTTAAGTATTGTTGACTCTCCATTCCATATGCTATTTTTATTAGGTAAATTTTGTAAATTAATACTACGTACGTAATACTTACTTTTTTTTATATTTATTCAATACCAAGTACTTAATATTATTGGTTTAGATTTACTTAGCTAGTAAGTTAAACGTATTGCATGAAATTAGTCTGACGCGTTTAAACAAAAGCTAACATATCATATTTTACTCCTTATATTCCAAACATATATCACCTACGTAGTACATATTTAGCATTATGAAATGTAGCCGCATTCGAGGGACTATTCTCAAGTCTTTGACTTGCTTTAATGACTATTCTTATATTTAAGGTCCATCGTGTTCTTTTAAACTGAATTGAATTGAATTGAATTGAATTGAAATTAACTGAACTGAATTGAACTGAATCGAGCTGAACTGAATGCTCCTTAATTGAAATGAACTTAACTTAACTTAACTTAACTCAATAGTACTGGATGGAAATAAATAAATAAATAGTATATAGGAGAAATAAATAATAGATGATAAATAATAAATTAATTAATAAATTATAGGAATTAACAATAAATAATTAAGATTAAATAATAGTAAATAATAATAATAATAATAATAATAATAATAATAATAAGTTGAACTGAATTAAAGTGAACTTAACTGAACTGAACTTAACTGAACTGAAGAGAACTTAACCGAATGATCTTGAACTAAACTGAACTGAATTGAACTGAAAAATAAGCCCTTAAGCCAAAAAGAACAGGGCCTATATCGTCTAACACTTATTTAACTGTAGTCTGACAGTTAGTAAACTGTCGAGCAATCTTTACAAGGATTTTTGTTTTTTCATAAGAAATTAATTCATTGATGAAATATGACATCCGCAAAGAGGTTTGAATCGGTTGGTGTGCTGATTTTTTTTTTAAGGAGGTCTTCTTATCTAGACTGCTTTATCCTAAACCCGTAAACGATTCACCTCTGAGGGTAAGGAAATGAAATTACTTAGTGCACTAAGCTATTTCATAACCTTAGCGCTCTGCGAGACGTCCAGTAGTCTCTGACTTGGTCTTCGGATCCAAGAAATACTTAAGAATTAAATCAAATAAAATCTTTCTTTCAACAAAGCTACGATCATAATATATCAAATTTTATGTATGCCCTCTTTTGTAACGATGTAATTTCCAGTACTTCTTTGACAAGGAGGTCTATAAATTTGTTGTAGTCGCAACGAAGATGATTTCTGTCTAATTCACCTGATTGTACTCCAACAATTGACTTCTTTCAATCCAGTAAAAATCTTTAATTTGTTTTCTAATTTGTTTCAAACTTAATGTCACACAAACTTGGAAAGTAACTTGGAAATTATTAGGGGTGAGTCATTTCCTGAAGTTGGTGGGACCCACCCGGCCGATCTTTGACCAAGTGATGACACTCTTGTGGTAGCAAGGAGCCAGGGTGGTAGTAGTTCTTCCTCATATATACAATTGAGATTTGAGGACAACATTATGTTTGTTGTTGCCTCAACTTTATTGTAACGTGAAACAATACGCATTACTACTAGTTCAACATTCACAAAAATAAGTTTAAATAATACTAATAATTGATTGAAGAATACTACTTATAATAAGAATAATCATTATTTTATAAAGTTTCCTCAAAAGAAAATGATGCATTTCCCATTATTTGGGAAGGTCTCTCCTTGTTTCTTTTTTATACGTGAGTAGTATCTGTTATCTGAGGTGATCTAATTACCGATCTTAAACAATTTAATTAGGGGATTAGCAGAAAATTTAATCAATATAGTATAAAATTTTATGAATAACTATATTCAAATATTAGGGGTCGTGAGCTCCTAAAATCCACAAACAAATGTTTTGTCTGGGGTAAAGAAGATCTGTCATTAATATTACCTCCTACATTTTTCTTAGTTACATCTCTTTTCACACTTGTAATTAATGCATGATTTCGGTCAAATTTATCATTAATTTGTCAACAAGTAAAGTTATGTTGTGAAAGTATCATTAAAGGCGGATTTATCAATACCCCGCATGATCATATTTTTTCTTAAGTACGTTATGAGAGTAAGTCAAAGTAAAGTATATTCGTGGATAATCCATAGTGAAAACGTTGTAACTAGAAGAAATATAAGAAGTAGTTGTTTTAATACACAATCGTACATGGCTATTGTTATGAGCAGAAAATGGGGGAGGGGGGGGGGATCTTAGTTATACCTTGTAAAATATACTCCGTAACTAGATATTTTTATAACAAAAAAATATAGCCAGATGTAACATGCATGAGCTAATATCTTTTCCTTTTGATGCCTTTTGCTGGTTATACAAAATTTCAAAATAAAAGAAAGATCCAAGTGCTAGATAAGGGGGTATATTAGCCTAAAGGGACATATACATTTCTCTTAATTCTCTTTGGAGGTCAAAACAGGAGTAACAACTATTGGGCTTGTTATGAGTTGCCAAAATATATACCCCGTATAAAAACAAATAAAATAAACCACTGGACAAATGTCTTTGGAAAAATTATTATCTCCAATTTATTGAGGTGGGTTATGATAGATTTTATGTATCTTTTGAAGTCCATTTCAATTTGTCATCACTTTTCAATAAACAAAAGTGTAATATTCCGAATGTAGCCAATGTAAGCAATCAAAGAACAAATTATGTGTTGATTATGTACGTGGAAGGTTTCTTCATTTTCATCTTTAAGAGGCATTTGTGAAAAATATTAAAATAAACTATTGATTATGTGGAAGGTTTCTTCATTTTCATCTTTAAGAGGCATTTGTGAAAAATATTAAAATAAACTAATACACAAAGTTTTAAAATTATGAAATATTTTTTTCTTTAAATTATCAATTTTTGTCAAAATTTTAAGTCGGTAGCATTATGTTAATCCCACCGTTTGTTGTTAATCTTTACGTATGGTATCATGCACGCGATTTAACGAGTAATTCATGTGATTTGAGTTTTTTTTATTTATTTAAACAATGTAAATTACGTGTTTTTATAATGTTTTCACTTTTATTTAAAATCTGACATTGAGAAAGTACGAGAGATTTAATGCCCCAATGAAAAAGTGCGAGAGCTTAAATGTCTCAATGAATAATTGATTAAAATAATCACTTGGCACAATTTTTGACAGATCATTAGGGGCATTTATGTTAAACGAAGTAATATAAAAGAAAATATTCCAAACGTAGAAATTAAAATTGATCACCTGAAACGAAATACGTAAAGAATAAAAAGGGACAGAGAGAGTAAGAAGTTGCAACTAGCCAGAGGGAGCATTAAAGTCAGAGTACTACCTTTGTTTTTATTTAATCTAAACAAATTTACTATTCAAGTGTCACCTCTTTCAACAAGTCGATCAGTTCAAGTCCAACTTAGCACGACACAGACTCACGTGCCTAACCAGTTGAAAAGGACTAGAGCTCACCAATCTAAGACACGATGTAGGTATTGTAATCTTCAAGTTCATTTCAAAATATACAACAAATGTGATTGTAATTATTGTACTAGATCACACCCGCTTCAGGTGCAGCCAAACCATAAATTAGACACAGTAAATTAATATGAATAACAGATTTGTGTCTAATTGTAAAAGACACGGTGCATGAATTGTAATCTTACTACGCATTTCAAAACACACAACATGATTTACATAACCTCATTCTAACATTTGGAAAATTTTACAGGAGAAACATTTGTAAGAAATGTTCAAAGTAAACCTTCATTTTTGTTATACAACTTTGGCCCTTTTGGATGTTTTAGTATTTGATTGAATAAAATACTTGGTAGCAAATTTCTATTGTATCTCCATATAAAAAAGTGGCCAATCAACTCTACTAGAATAGTCACATCAAATTTCTCTTGCTTCTTTTTCTTCTCATTTCGTTGTTAACAATTATATGGACTTTATGTCATTGTTACTTGTTATTTGTTACTTGTTAGTATGCTCAATTAAGCTTATTTAATCACAAATTACAAATAAACCTTTGATCTTTAACCGCGCATGTATTGAAAATTAGTCAGGAAAATGTAAATAGATTTGGTCAATTACTTGAAAGTTTCATAGTAGAAGACCACAATCAAATTTTGTTACTATAACAATAGGAGCAACAAAAATGTTGTATAAATTAACCCGAAAATAACAGAATCCATACCACCAAAACGCGGTTGAACCCAATTGCATTATTATTACATGGAGAGATGTGAGTATATTTAACACAACAAAAAAAAGGCGGTCAAAAGAAGGAAGAAGAAGAAGAAGAAGGTGGTTTCTTTGATGGAAATTTTATGTAACAACAACAGTAGCTTCCTGCCACAAAGAAGAAGAAGAAGAAGAAGAAGAAGAAAAAGGGAAAAACAAACAACAATTCCTATCCACAACACTCTTGTTAACAAATTGGGAAGAAGAAGAGCTTAGCTTTCTCTCAGCACCTTAATGCAAAGTGCAGGGGAAAATTTTGAGCTTGTTTTAAAGGCAGGGAGACACTTTTATGTCATAAAAATTTATATGTTCTCCGTAAATTTGCACAAACTTCTGCACTACTTTTCGGGGCCTTTTCCACTTCCGGCCTCGCCCTTCATTATCATTTCAAATTAGCAAACGGTCTTCGTCATTAACTACACACCTCCTTATGGAGGGAGGGGATCTAGATTCTCTTGTTCTCTTCGCTCTGTCATCAAACGGTGTAATTTTGTTGGATGGTATCGATGTCAAGACCCTTTAGCTTCACCACGGACTCAACGTGTCCTTTGAGTGTGTGCAACTCACGAAGCCTACATTCATTATAATTATAAGTGTTAGAAACATGTCATTTATATGCATTATTCCCAAGTGTGAAAAACAATCCATCAATACCTTGCAACTTCAGCACGTCTCTTGGCTTGCTCAGCTATCTCCGAGAGTTCCCTGTAACTGTTCTTGTCTTGGAAGAGGGGAGCAGAAGACTCGGGTGCTTGAAGCCCGTGTAGTGTTCTCTGAGCAAGGGCCCATTGTGCTTCTCTCTCTTCTTTTCCGTAATCCTTCTTGCTGGTGAATGCAGTCTGTTTTCACCATCATTATCACAGGTAAGTCACTCTATTCGACTACATTAGTGTTACCAAAAACTTGTTGCTTTCTTTGTCACAGGTAAGTCACTCATTCAACTACATTGGAGTTTCAATAGTTGTATTTCAAAAAACTAAGAGCTCGTCTAGTATCACTGTCAGTTTTCAAGTTTGTTTTTTTCGTTTTGAAAGTCATATGATTTAGAGTGAATCATGAACTAAAAAGTAGCTAATCTTATAGTAATTAGGTTCATTTTGAAAACTTACAACAAAAAACGATATCAAACAGTACTGATTATTATTTTAAGAGTAGACAGGAATAAATAAATAAATAAATAAATAGGAGATCACGCACCTTGCTCTCGAACAAGTTGAGCCATGCCTTTCCACTCAAGATGTAACGGATGGCAAACTTAAGTACGTCGAGTGGGAAGTAGAAAACTAAGTTGTAGAGCCAAACTACTCCAGCCCATCCCCATCCACATCCTTTGATCTCGGCAAAGGCCCAGTTAGGGTATACAGCAATAATGGTTGCCACCTGAACAAAAGAAAAAAGTATCATAAACCATACCATATTTAGACTATTTCTGGTTTCAGTATTTAATGTTTTACACAGGGGAGAGAAAGACTAATAAGAAATAACACAATTCTTACCAGTTGCGCAATTAAGAAAGCTGTCATCAACAGCATACCAGGACGCTCAACGAAAGACCAGCTACGAGACCTGGTCACGAAAATGAGGGCTTGACTTACTATACTCACTTGGAGATATAGAGCAGCCATCATTTCCTCACGGTTGCCTCTAATGGCACGTACTCCAAACTTTTCCTGCATGGTTGAGAAGAGAACATTCCAGTGAATATTACATATTAAAAAAAAATGTATGGAATGCTTCCCTTTTTTTTATTTTGTCAAAATGATGATCTTGTTTTAAAAGAAGAAATATAAATGGTTACTTACAGGGAAGAAGTCGGTGTCAAACATTGCCCAGAAGAAAATGACAGTCATCAAGGCTTGGTAACTTCCAAGAACAATTCCAGTAGCGAAGATTTCCTTAAGCTTCCAGCTGTCAGGAACCGGAGATGGCTTGACTCTATCCTTTGAGATAGTCATGATTGTTCCTTAAATAACAAAGGTTTTGTCAATTTTAGGGTGTTCTTTTATACAACTTGAATGAAGAAGTTCAATAAAAAAGATCAACTTAATTATAGGATCCTTACCATCGTTCAAGATGGCAATAATCAGAACCATAAAGGGTGAAAAGTCGAATTTCCAGATCAAAGCAATAAGCATAAAGCCAAGCTACAGAATTAAATACAAAAGAAGTCGGTTAATCAGCACATAGTTGAATCAGAAAAAATAATCTAGTCCAGAATAATTGTGCAACATTTACATACCACAATACGGATTGTGATGGAGACTGCATAGATCTGCATTATAAAGGAAAATAACATAAACAGCAGGTAAGACAATAATGCCCAGAAAACAACGAAGAGAAGAGAAAAAGAAAGAAAAGAAAATGGTAAAAGAAACCCACAGTATAGTTTTTCATCCTCTGGAAAATAGCCCTACTGGTTAGCACAGCACTGATAATAACACTGAGACCAGGTTCAGTAAGAACAATGTCAGAAGCACTTCTTGCAGCATCAGTTGCATCATCAACTGCAATACCGATATCTGCCTTCTTCAATGCAGGGGCGTCATTGACACCATCTCCGGTCATACCAACAATGTGCTTCTTCTCTTGCAACTTCTTAACAATTTCATATTTATGCTCTGCACAAAAAATATGGCAGTAAGGATAAGGTTTAGAAGATGAAAAGGGTACACTACTCTAAGTCTGTAATCCCCTTTTTCAGCATTTGATATGAGGAAATTTCTCACCTGGGAAAACTCCAGCAAAACCATCGGCTTTCTCAATCAACTCATCAATAGGAAGGCTGGCTATGGATGAATCTTTGTTATTCCCAAGCAAAGCAGAAGATGGGTACATGTTTGTTCCCATACCAAGTCTTCTACCAGTTTCCTTACCGATGGCAAGTTGATCACCTGTAATGTGGAACAAAAAGAAAGTTCAGCAATATCCAAAAGATGACCACATTTCTTGAGTAAAGCTAAAAAGAGATGACCACAATTCTAGAATTGTTATATGATGATTTCCTTACCAGTGATCATCTTAACATTCACACCAAGGTTGAGAGCCTTGCGGATGGTTTCAGCACTGTCGTGCCTTGGAGGATCAAAAAGTGGCAACAAACCAACAAATTGCCATGGTCCACCCGGAGATTCCTTGGTCTTTTCGGGAACTTCCTGTCTTGCAACACCCAATGAACGGAGACCACGTTCAGCAAACTTCTCAATTACAGAATGGACCTTCTTTCTGACATCCTCCTTGCAATTGCACAAGTCAAGAATCTGTGTAACGAAAAGTGAAGAAAAAAAAATGTCAGCTCGGTAGCAAAAAAAATAGGTCAAAAGGGCACATTTTCAAATTTCGAAGAACGAAAAAATTACCTGCTCAGGTGCACCTTTACTAACTCTATGCCAGTTTCCACTGCCATCGATGTAAGTCAATGCAGTCCTTTTGTCAACGGGATTGAATGGGAGAAAGTGTACCTCCCGAATTCCAGCTCTAGCCTCCTTGGGGTCAGCAAGCATACCAACCATACAAGTATCAATAGCATCTTGGTTCTCAACACGTGAGGCCCTTGCGGCAAGAAGAAGGACATTCTCCTTATCAACACCCTTGCAAAATATCTCAATCAAGTTCTTGTCAACACTCAACTTGTTGAGAGTCAAGGTACCAGTCTTGTCACTGCAGAGCACATCCATACCAGCCATTTCCTCAATGGCAGTCATTCTCTTTGTAATAGCTCCTTGTTGAGACAACCTGTGGGACCCAATTGCCATGGTTACAGACAACACTGTAGGCATGGCAATTGGGATACCTCCGATCAAGAGAACCAACAGATTGTTGATTCCGTGCCTGTATCTACGGTGTTGAATTGGGTACATCACGACGATCTCAACAGCCATACCAACCGCAATGGAGATAATACAGAAGTTACCAATGGAGGTAAGAACCTTCTGGAAATGACCAACTTGGTTTGTGCTGTCGACAAGGTGAGCTGCCTTTCCGAAGAAAGTGTGGACACCAGTGGCAATCACAACAGCCTCAATCTCACCTTGTTTACATGTTGAACCAGAGAAAACTTCATCCCCTGGATGCTTGGTTACGGGGAGTGATTCTCCTGTTAGGGCAGATTGATCAATCTTTAAAGCATCACCTTCAAGAAGACGTGCATCAGCAGGGACAATGTCACCCAATTTAATGCTGATGATGTCTCCTGGTACCAACAATGCAGCGTCTGACTCACTCCATCGACCATCTCTAAGAAGCTACTCTCCCACCCAAAGAGAAAATAAGATAAAATTAGATACATGCATCATCAAGTAAAGCAAGAAGTAAAGATGTGAAAATGAGTATATGACTTTTCCTTCTCCAAAACCTTAGTTGTGAAATAGTTTTAAACGAAAGAAAGGCCTGTGTCTTTGACTTTTACATGAAACAAAAGCTCAATTAAACTGATCCTCACAATTCACAAATCTTACCTTACACTTAGGAGCAAGATTAGCCATGAGGGCAGCGGCAGCATTTCCTGCATTGTTCTCTTCAATGAAAGAGATAGTAGAATTGATGACCAATAAACAAATGATACCAACGAAATCTTGCCAATCTGGCGGCTTCCCATCCCCATTAGCAAGTGCTATGGCCATAATAGCAGCAGCTTCCATAACCCATGACAAGGGATTCCACATAAACCCAAGAAACTTGAGGAATTTGCTTTCCTGTTGAATGCGTGACAGGAGAACAATGTAAAAAATATGTATTGAGCAACCAAAAAAATTTGACTACTCTTTTGCAGCTAAAAGCCACAGAAATCTAACCTTCTTCTCTTCTAATTTGTTGGGTCCAAAGATTTCGATCCTGTCTGCTCCTTCTTGGGATGTCAAACCTTCCCTTGAACATTTCAGCTGCTCAAAAACTTCCTCGATAGGAATGTTTTCCTGTAACAAATAAATTTCAACTTAAATCTTTAGTATCTTCGACAACAAGTAAAGACGCTAAAAAGCTTTACTTAAGCATATGGATGCTTTGGACCAAAATCCAAAGTCCCATTAGCATAGGCGCATAGCTATGCTTGTTGGTAACCGTTTACTTCAATAGCTTCAACAATGTGACTAGAGTATGGACAAACACTAAGAATTGATCGGTTTGTAAGACACCTAAACCCTTATTCATTCATCTTACATGAGCTAAATATTCGGCTGGCCACACTATACACTCACAAGATGTTGCACGCACATTTTTTAGGAGGAAATTTAGGGGGAAAAGATAGTAATAGTCAATCAAATACTCAAATGAAATTCATTCTTTAACTTTTGAAATGCACTAAACCCGCCTAATTATGATCAAACAGTACAAGTCACTAGTTATACTCCGTACTAGATATCTAACATTGTATCAAGCCCTTGTCTTTTTTTTCACAACTAATACCTCTCATGGTCCTGTTCAAGTAAGGTCGGACTTTTCAATATCCGATGCAAAATCAATGGAGAATCTCATTTCTTTTGTTAATCAAATATACTGATCAAATTTGTTAATTTGTTTTCTACCCCAAAGAATTTCCATAATACAATCAAGGAGAGAAAAAACCACATTTGATTGAAATTAAATAAAAAATCTTTCCTTGAAATTATTTTGATCTTATTGGATTCCTATAATAAAATAAAATAAAAAAGAGAGTTTTTGCAAGGGGAATCAAAAATAAATAAACACAAGTATTAATCTTCTTTTAAAAAAAATCAACACAAGTATTAAGTTTAGTTAAGGGAATAGAATTTTTATTTTTTTTTGAAAACCACTTTTTTATTAAATTAAACCACTTTTTTACTAAATTAAACCACTTTTTTATTGTTTATTATTATTATTATTATTATTATTATTATAAAATACGAAGTATAAATAACAATAAAACTGAGTCAACTCGGGTAGGAAACGGTGACCAAAAAAAGCCGTTGGTACGGAGAAGCAATAACAAACAGCCTGGAGTAACGTGAGTGACAGACAAAAAGTTTGAGGAGAGAGAATTCAGGCATAAAACAAGTGGTCTTGTGGGCTGGCTACTACACTTATCCACTCACGCGCCTTTTCCCGTGACATCCACGCGCATCAAATTTTGCATTGTTTGACATTCAGATTCCCAATGCAGAAAATTAAAAATAAAATAAAACTTGAAAAATTAAAAATCAATTTTATTTCATTTCCCAAGGTAGAAATTTATGAAAAGTGGACCCACGCAACTAAATTACTGAACCCTCGGTTATTCAGTTGGGGTTTATGTCAGTTCTGCTGATTCAGTGGCGTAAAACGGGTTACAAATTCTACCCGTTTCCCACTTTTTAAGGTTTGTTTTGGAGTACCACGGAAGGTACTTTGTTACCCATTTTAGGTACCATGGGAGTACTTATTTATGTTGGTGCCAAAATATCATTTACCAAAACAAACTTCCACCATTTAAATTACTCGTACTCCGTATAAGCTAATGTTTCATCTCATCCCGATTAACAAGATGGAAATTCGATTAACCTAAACTTGTTATTAAATGGTATAGTTTAAGCCATGATCGATATGAGTCTGAACTCGATATATTACCCTTCATCTGACATTAATAGTCATATAATATAAGTGTACAAAGAGGATGTCACCTCAACAAACGTGATCAAACAAGCTTTTTAAAGAAGCCAAAATTGACCGGAGTGGCTCTTTATCACTCCAATGGACAAGATTTTTTATGCACTAAAAAATCTATTACTAAAAAACACAAAAATAGATCAAAACGAAACAAACTTTAGCACCATCCTTTAAACGTCACACCCCAACTTGTTAGGAACTGGACTAATAAAAGTAGTTAATTAATTAAACCAACCAACTGGACATTTTTGTTATTGCCACTATCTGATTAAAACGTATGGCGCGTTCTATTTATCTGATTTATAACTAAATTGAGTGAAAATAAGATTGAACAGAACATAGCCGTAATGGAAAATTCTCCGCTAATTAATCTCCCTAACTCCAACAAAAGCATCTCATAATTAGGAAGGATTGAAAAATACTTAAAACAAGTTTCTAGAATTTAATTAGGATATTGATTGGTCAAATTGATAGAATCTACGTACGGTAATTAATACGGAAGATCAAGTTTCAAATCCAAGACCATGTTTGGCAACCCCGTGACAAAGGAAACACTTAAACTAAATGTCAGTAATTAATTTATTTATTTAATTCATTAAAGAATAGCACCCCTTTTTTGACTCCCCCAATATATGCCCGTTTGATCTCCGTGATTTTCCCTTCTAAAGTGGATCAATTAAAAACAAACTTCTAATTCAACCAAACATGAATTTTATTTACCACGGTGACATGATATGTGATCTGACAGTTTACCCTATAATCTTTAACTAAAATTTATATAACTAAAAAATCAAAAACTTAAAAAAGTATTTCACGTGAAATTTATTTAAGTGGACAATGAATTAGAAAAACATCACTTTTATCTCCATTTGTTTCATGGAAAAGTTCACACACAAATTGCCAAAAGGTATCACAAAATTGAGTGGCATGCCCACTTTTCTTTTTTTATCTTCCCATGTTCATTTCCATCGCATATATTATATAAAAAAAAAAAAAAAAATACCATTTTCTAATTATTCTCTTATTAATTATTTTTATTAATATAAATCACTTTATAAAACAAAAGTTACTTAAGTATTCAAGTCAAATTATTTATGAGAATAAGAATATTAGACCAATTATTAAAGTAATTACTCCACCAAATAACAAGGTCGGGGCTTAGTGGCGGGTTCAAATCTCACTCCTCCATTTACTCACTCCCTACCTCAATTATATACAAAAGTACAATAATTGCCGAAGTTAATTGTCACCTTATTTGACGCGGAATACAAATAATTGCGTAATCAAAGTATAATAAAAACTCTGTAGTGTTTTGTAAAATCATGTTATATTCTTAATTACGATTACTAACACGGATCACGGACGACGAAGTCGGTAAGGCCACTAATTACCATTAGTCAAAGGCTAGACTTAATTTCAAAGTTTCACACCTTCAACTTCAACTCCTAGTACATCATGCATCATAAGTGTTCTTCTATTGGTCAATAAAGTAACAAATCAATTGTAGGCAATCAAATTTTAGAGATAACAAATTGAGGAAAATCAAATCTACCTTAACAAACAAGATCTCATATCCCAATAAATATGCAACTTAATTACCATAAAATCAATTAAGATCTTGACACATAAACAAAAAATAAAAAATAAAATAAAAATTAACATGTGTGAACTCAAAATTTATAATTTCAACAATTTTTCTGTCTACTAATACAAATTCTTATAAAAGATCGTTTTAGAATTAATACAATTACTGAACTTATTTGAACGTTAGCTAAGTGTTTATCGTTCGGTCTAAGAGCTATATACATACAAACATAGAAATATACTAAAAAGAGAAGGGGACCGACGATAGCAGGTAAAAG
The DNA here is from genome assembly GCF_020520425.1 of Spinacia oleracea. Lineage (NCBI taxonomy): Eukaryota > Viridiplantae > Streptophyta > Magnoliopsida > Caryophyllales > Amaranthaceae > Spinacia > Spinacia oleracea. Next base: position 46,587,269 of record NC_079488.1, read on the forward strand.
AGGAAGAATCTTTTGATAGACCGGCGATGTTACTCTTTTTGCAGAAAATTGGTCAGAAATTATTTATAAATTAATAATTAATATTAATATATCCTTTTCCAAATAAAATTCCTCAAAAAATACTTTCAATCAGTTGTTTTTTGACTTATTTCTGCAAAATTCTTGCCTAATCAGTGGAAGTATTTTGACTTTAATTTTATTTTAAAAAATATTTTTTTTTCTACCTTGACAACGACCAATGGGAATTTAGTAAAACTGATTCGAATAATTATTTTAATACCTAAGATATAATAATAAAAGGGGAGAAAAAGATGGGTGTGAAAAATTGGATCTCTTATTTTCTCAGTACTCCGTATCAGTTAAATCAAACCCAGTTCGAAGTAGATTACTTCAAACTGGGCACGAAATTACCCTGATTTATGGGTTATGATTTTATTGTACTCTTTAATCTCCCGTCACGATGCTATACTAACCTCCATAAGATAGCATCGGGGTGAATAGAGTCACAAAAACGAAACAAAAATCAAATCAAACAAAACAAAACAGAATAAAAAGAAGGAATTGATTGATTGAAATGATTGACGGAAAAGGATGGAATTACCAGATCAACAGCCTCATTCTTGATATCTTCGAGATTAAAGGCCTTCGCCATAGCTGTTGTTGGCTGCTGCTGCTAAAAAGGGGAGAGAAAATGGGGGGAGGGAAGATAAAAAATTAAAGAGAGAGAAACTCTGAGGAAAAAAATGAGAGAAAAGCTCTGTTTTTATAGATGAAAAAGATTATAGTGGGTTAGCCATTCAATGAAGTTCCCCTTTTTTCTTTTTTATTTTTGTGAAATAGAAATTTTGTTAAATTGTGATGACAAAATTAAAAAAAAAAAAGGAGGAGAGAGAAAATGGGGAGAGTGAGTGATGTGAGGCTTTTCTATGTATCTTGCTGCCCATTTTATACTTTAATGTTTATGTTACATACTCCCTCCGAATTTATTTAAGAGATACACTTAGTCGGACACGGATATGTAGAAAAAGAATTGAATGAAATAATGTAATAAAATAAATGAAGTTGGATAGATATTTTAATAAGTAAAATAAGTAGGGACCATGTCATTTTAAGGGTTGGGGTGTGGATCGGGTATAGATAAATTATTTAATTAGATAGTGGGGTTGATAAGTTACTAAAAATGGCAAGTGTATCTCTTAAATAAATACGGCCAGAAAAGACAAGTGTATCTCTTAAATAAATACAGAGGGAGTATGTCCTCAATTTTAAGTTTTTAACTATTGGGTTAAGATTTTATTGGCAATTTTTTTTCTTTTACTAATGTACGCAATTTGTACGTAATAAATTTGTATGAACATTGTTAAAAACTTTTACTAAATATTATCACATACTACAAATAAATCCAAACACATAAAAATAATGTTCAAATTTTTATCTTCTTTAAATTTTTTAATTCACGTAGGCAACGATATTCAGATAGGGTTGATGAGTACCAAGCGAGACAAGTAGGAATGGGGCGGCGCGGGCGGGAATGCGGTGGGTCCAAACACAAAATCCACACCCACACCATCACCCATTGTGGGGATGAGAAACCTCCCTCCATCTCCACCTACTTGGGGCAGATGTGTGTCTGGTCTCCCATAAAACCCGCTCCACTGACATCTTTGGTTAAGATTGAGGTATGTGTATAACATGTATAATGGGACGAAACTCTCCTCCCTTATAATTTGTACTCCCACCGTTTCTTTTTGTTGGTTACGTATTATATTTAGGGTGTTTCACAGTGTTTGTTACGTGGGAGAATCTTTTCTTTTATAAACTTATTATAAAGTCATTTTTTATGCCAACTTTTAATTTTAATTGGTCCAATTTTTTCAACTCATTAAATATCTTTACAATTTCCCAAATATATTAAGTTAGCAATCTGTGTGCTTTTCCATTATTGGTTCATTTTGATAAATAAAACAATCTTATTGTTTGTTGTAATGATTAGTGGATTGAGGTTTTTACTAATATAAACGATGGAATCTAAAACATTTAAAATAAATGATGGAATCTAAAGCATTTAAAATAAATGATGGAATCTAAAACATTTAAAAAAAAAAATTCTTTATTATACGTTAATAAACGTACAAAAGTTCAAACATAACAAATAAAAAGAAACCGAGTATTATCTTGCTTTTTTTAACCTTACAAAATAGGGGAAATTTACATTTTTTTTTATTCTTTGACAATTTTTTTTTTATTATTGTTTTTTATTAATTTTATGGGTGGCGGAGTGAAATAATTAAGTGAGATTGGTTACCGGTAACCGGTTACATGTGGGTTGACAAGTGTGGGTGCGTGGAATTGAATTTCTTCTCTTTTCTCTTGGGGTTCTCACCTTGCCTTCCCACGCCGTCTTCCATATTCCAATTGGGTAAATTTTATTAGGGAATAAATATTTGTTTATGGAATATTTTGATTTGAATTTTATTAGGGAGATGGGGTGGGAAATGTGGGATGATTATTGTTGGACTCCTATTAATTAGGGTTTTCAACGTTTTGATTAACAATATTTATGAGACTTTGACACACGAAAATATCTCTGATTCTTTTGGATTTTTGGATATTTAGTAATTTTATATTCAGTAAAAAGATATTTAGTTACATTTTCGGATTTGGAAAAAAACAAATTGATTATGTCAAAAATATCCGAGTGATTTAGAAATGAAGAGACAAAAAAAATGTACGAGTATCTATACGTAGTCTATACCTAGTATTTAAAAAGCATAATCATAGCTTATTAGATGTCATGTGGCATCTTCTTCTTTCATCAATCAATTTAGTTTTTCCAATTTTCCTTTTGTTGTTATTTTTACAACTCTAAAGTCTCTTCCACTTTAGTATTGTCATTCAATATCAATTCATTATTTAGTACATTTATTCATCAACATTTTCACCTAATCTCCATCTTTAACACTCGATATGAATTTACCATTAAATTTATTTATATAATATTTCAACCTTCAAATTCTACATCTATGTATTTCCACTAAAATAACAAACCCTTGATAAAATTAGAACTTTAAAAAACGGTTAAATAATCCTTATATGTATAACTGCCCGTTCTTTGAACGGGCTCAAGAGCTAGTTTAATGTAATAGGGGGATCTTAACCCTATTTCAATTTTTTTTTTCTTATATATCTATTACTCTATACTAACACAGACATAAAAAACGACACGTGTCACTTCCTGGTGTAAAATTTTCCCGCCAAAAATAGTTTCCTAAAAAAATGTATCTGTTCTTTTTTTTTATTATTCTTTACCATTTTTATAAAATTATATATGTTTGGAAAAATATTAGTTTATAAATTATGGCAATAACAGATTCGATGTGATGTCGTAAAAAGGACTTGTCCACCTTAGACCAATTTAACGCGACATGTGGCACCTTCTGATGTGGCACAAAGTGCTTACTTACCCTCAACTAATCAAAGAATGACACGTGGTAGTAACACTGCTCAGGTGTCAAGTCTTTCTATCTAAACCAAGCAAAACCATGAGAGGCCCAAATAGGAAAAAGCCCAACAAGAGGCACATCCTAAGCCCTCCATCTAAATCATGTTAAGGACACATGTCCTCATCTCCCAGTGGGATCAACCAGGTAAACTAGGGTTTTTTGGGAACAAATCCCACGACTCCGGCCTTATAAATAGCCCAAATCCCAAGGGAACAGACAATCAATTCATTCTCACCTACCTTAAATTATTATGCTCTACCTTCTCTATACGGCACTTTCTCTCTCTATTAATACTTACTTAGGCATCGGAGGGAATATTCTTATGGGAATATTCTTGTTTTGCAGGTTGTAAGAAAATCATGCCAGCACATACCCGATACCTCTGTGGAAATGGTGACACGTCAGCATCATCAAAAGTTCCAACTACATTTAGCGTCGTCTGTGGAGAGGTACAGTATCATGGAAGACTTGCAATCTGACTTGACGAACGTAGGGATGACATAAGAGAGAGGCGTCAGCACGAAAGGAGCCCATCCCGAAATCATCTCCACATAGAAGAAGCCAACCGAATCGCTAATGCCAGGAACACTCCACACCGCGTCCTTGAAATTGAAGTAGTCAGTGAGGAGGATCTTGATGCTGGACTACCTCCCCCTGGTGGACAACTCAGTCCCAGTGTTAAAGATCGACATGGTGTTGGATGAGAATTTGGATCTCCTAGTTTCAGTGGGGACGCTACGAGAGATCCTGGCCAGGTTTCAGCAGAAAATAAACCAAACTTTCCAACATCAAATGAGCACCACCATGCAGGAGGAGAATCGGAGAAACATGCTAATATACAACACCAACACTGATAGAGCAGCTCCGGGAGGGCAAGTTGGCCTCGGCTTCAATCAGATAAGTAGGATGCCGCTTAGATCAAATATATGGAGGGAAGGGAAAAGTTCTCAGCAGTTTGTTAATAGGCGTGTTAGTCCCATTGCAGAGCGGCAAGCTTTAGAGCATAATGATCAACATGAACAAGCGGCATGGTCGGCTTCCCGAATAGTTTCGTCACTTATCCAACGTCCTCTGGCAAGACAACAAGAGCACTATGAGGCCGAGTCTGAACTATCAGACACGGGATCCACCCCAATCATGGAAGACCATCCTTTCTATCCCTCCGTCCGAGGACAGACTCAAATGACCTTTCCCAGCGTTGGCTTACGCCATGAAATAGCCTCGAGTCGTCGAGAGCCCACCTATCACATTCAGCAGGGGTTGAACAACTTGACACTGAGGCACATGAATACCTCTTTCTGTGAAGCCATAATGAATACCCCAAAGGAGCCTAAAGTGAAGACTTCCACCATAGAAGCCTATGATGGCACCACTGACCCCGACATACGCCTAGAAGCGTACCCCCACCATATGTATGTACAAGGAACCACCAAAGCCACCTGGTGCAAGTACTTTCCTGCCACACTCAAAGGTGTAGCATCCAAGTGGTTCGAAAGGCTACCTGAAGGATCCATTGCCTCCTTTGCCGAGTTAGAAGCCCTATTCTCCACAAGGTTCGTGGATTACAAAGAGGAAAGGAAGACGAGTATGCACGTAGGCCGAATTCAACAAGGGAAGGACAAGTATTTAAGAAGCTATGTAAAGCGCTTCAATTTGGAGGCAGGTCAGATCCCTGACTTTCCAGATGGAGTATCTTTTGACAATTTCATCAGAGGGTTGAAAAAGGGATCCTTGAAGTTTGACTTGGTAAAGAAAAGTGTGTGCACCATGGCTGAAGTATTGGATGAAGCTGAAGAATTCATACATGCAACTGAGATATGTAATGTTTCCAAAGATGGAAAAGGAGGAGAAGCTGCTGAGTCCTTTGGGAGGAAAGATAGAACTGGTCGAAAAACCACTAGAACTAATGGCACCTAGGCTATATTAAAATATCAAGACCCCGCTTGTGCAGGGAAAAAGAGGGGACGCCCCTAAGAAAAAGAGTTATTTGAGTATAATACAAACCTTCACATGATCCTCGTCGATGTGGGGACCAGGTTTGACTTGGAACGTCCGTATCCAATGAAGTCCCCCGTTGAGAATCGGGACCCAAAGATATACTGTCAATTCCACGAAGATGTAGGTCATGACACCAAAGACTGTAGGAGCCTGAAAAGGGCCTTGGACGGGTTGGCATCTAAGGGGAATCTAAAGAATTACTTGCAGAAGAATACCCATGGTCCTGGTAAGAACCATTACAAAAAGAACAAATCACCCACCTCAGCTGGAGGCGGCAATCAAACTGATGGAGGGTCTACCATGAGAGGATAAAGAGACTATACTAGAAGGTTGGGGCAGGTGATGCTCTCAGGAAAATCACCAATGGACCCTTTCCCAAGAATCGAAATTTGCGAGTCTGATGGTGGACGAATAACTACCCCGCATGATGACCCATTGGTCATAGAGACCAAGATCTCTAATATGAGAGTAAGGCGTATACTCGTTGATACCGAAAGCTCTGAAGGAAATAATGCCCTTGGTCCAAGTATGCATTCAATACTAAGTCTAATAAATGCGGTCCAGTATTAATTAATTGTGCAAGTTAATAATTCAGTGATATCAAGTGAGCCGAATGCCTAGCTAGAGGCCGCTTCAGTTCGAGTGGAATTAATAATATTAATCCACAACTTACTCTTGACTGAACCCGTAGGGTCACACAAATAGTACGTGAATGGATCAAGTATTTAAGTAAATTAAATACTCAATTTATGAATATTCGGAAACGACGGATCTCGGTTCCAGTGGGAGCTAAAATCGTCAAAAGGCAAAACATGAATACCCCGGAAATGATGATATTGCCGAAAACAGAAATATGGATCATAACGGAAATATAAATATTATCAGAGTCGTAGATGTTGCCGGAAACGAAAACATGGTACGTATCGGAAAATATTATCGGAAATAGAAATATTGCCGGAATCGGAAATATTATCGGAAACGGAAATATTACCGGAATCGGAAATAAATTCCAGAATCGGTAATATTAAATATTTGTTCGAATCGGAAATAAATTCTAGAATCGGAAATATTAAATATTGTTCGAATCGGAAATGAATTATGGAATCGGAAAACGAATCGGAAGCGCGACGTACGAAACGATCGACAGACGAGCTTGCTAGACGCAAGGCCCAGCACGAAGTCAGGCCCGCGCCTAGCGAAGCCCGCAAGCAGCGAGCAAGGCAAATCCCAGCGCGCTGCAAGCGAGCTAGGCAAGGCCCAGCAGCAGCCCCTACGGATGGGTCGCGTGCTGCCAGCGCCTGCCTTGGGCCGAGCCGCGCACCACGCCCATGTGGGCTGTGCGTGTGTGTGTGCAATGCTACGTACGTCCAAACTCCTTGGTCGTTTAGGATTGCTTGATTAATCGTTTTCCTAATTCTACAAAAATTAAATGTTTTCGTGTTTGATTAAACATTAAATTCTAAAGGATTAATTTAACTAGAATCCTAATTGATTTAGTTCTTTGAATCCTAGTAGAAATCTAAGTCCGTTATTTCCATCCTATAAATACGTGGTTCATAATCACAATTTATACAACACAATCAATAAGTATTCATATAGTTTAAGTTCAAGTACGAATTTAATAAATAGCCTATATATATAATTAAGATTTCGAATAAACATAAAACCTTAGATAATATTCTAGTTAATTGAATCTAAGGCGGATCCGAACGTGCTGTGGACTATCTACGGAGGGGCGACATTTGGAGTCCTAAACTTGTTCTTGTTCGGTTCGGGAGCAGCTAGGGAAGACACACATCACATGTATGTATCCTAAATTATGCTAATTGACTATGTGGCAATTAATTTGGATTCCTGGCTTTATCGTTTTTCAGCATGAAATATATGTTTTATATTTGTCATAACCTAACAGTGGTATCACGAGCCTCTAATTTATTCCATAATCAATTATAGTTAACATGGTTAAATTTTATATATTTGCAATGAATTAAAGGGGTGATTAATTTCGTTGTATGTAATTAATTGGAAATTCGTGCGATTATTTGATTATATGTTCGCAGGATTTTTCGGCAGTTTTGTCAATAATGGTCAGAATCGTATAATTTATAGTGAATTTCGCATGTAAACGACGTTTTAAAATTTTTGACAAAAATCAGAGATTTGTCGCCGAACCCAGAAGTCCAAAATTCGAAGTCTAACTATGATTTTTCGTAGGTTTTAGTTTTTCGAACGCAAAATTTATAATTTTTATGATATTAAATATTTGTTCGAATCAGAAATGAATTTTGGAATCGGAAAACGAATCGAAAGCGCGACGTACGAACGATCGATGAACGAGCTTGCAAGACGCAAGGCCCAGCAAGCGCCAGGCCCAACGCCCCACAAGCCCGCGCGCGGAAGCAGCAAGGCAAAGGGGCCGAGCAAAGCAGCGCCCAAATGGGCCGCGTGCTTGCTGACCAGCGCCCAACGCCCTTGGGCCAACCGAACAAGCAGCAGCGCCCACTCGTGGGCTTACGTGCTTTGGGCTGCATAGCAGCGTGAGCTCAAGGGCCACGCATGCAATGCCTTGGCCGGTTGGGATTACTTCGTTGTCAAGTAATCGTGTTTTCCTAATTCTACTCAAATTGGATATTTTAGTTAAATCTGAAATACCTAGGTATTTGATTAAACGTAAAATTCTAATGATATTATTTAACTAGAATCCTAATGGATTTAGTTATTCGATTCCTACTAGAATTCAAACTCCGTTATTTCCACCCTATAAATATGTGGTTCATGATCACAATTTATAATGCAATTCATAAGTATTCTAATACATTAAGTTCAAGAGAGAATTTAATATTTTCCTAACATTATTGTGAGTTTCCCGAGTGCACATAAAACCTTAGAGAATATTCTAGTTGGTTGAATCTAAGGCGGATCCGAACGTGCTGTGGACTATCTATGGAGGGGCGACATTTGGAGTTCTAAACTTGTTCTTGTTCGGTTCGGGAGCAGCTAGGGAAGGCACGCATCACATTGTATGTATCCTAATTATGCTAATTGACTATGTGGCAATTAATTTGGATTCCTGGCTTTATGGTTTTTCCGCATGAATTATATTATTTATATTATTCATAACCCTACAAGAGGTGTACGTGGAATTACCCCCGGATATCGTACGACTTCCTCAGGAAAGGTTTGTAGGTTGCGAAAGTCATTGTATGGCTTGAAACAGGCGCCGAGAAATTGGTTTGTAAAATTATCTACGACTCTGAAACATTATGGCTTCAAGAAGTCATATGGAGATTATTCTTTATTTAGCTACATTAAATGTGGTATATCTCTACATGTACTAGTATATGTTGATGACTTAATTATTGCAGGGTCATCTCATGATGCTAATGTGCGTTTAAAACGATATCTTAGCACCTATTTTCATAGTAAGGATCTTGGCGCTCTAAAATATTTTTTGGGTATTGAGGTTGCCCGAGGTACAAAGGGTTTATTTATTTCTCAAAGGAAGTATGCCTTAGATATTTTGTCAGAAGAAGGAATGATAGGTTGTAAGCCAATTGATACTCCTATGGAACAAAACTATTGTCTTGCACAAGCAAAAGGAGCGCCTTTTTATTATCCAGATCAGTATAGGCGTTTGGTTGGTCAATTGGTTTATTTTTCTATTACTCGCCCTGAATTAAGTTATTTTGTTCATACTCTCTCACAAATTTTTAGTGCTTCACAGGTTGCTCATTGGGATGCCGCTCTTCGTGTTTTGAGGTATATTAAAGGGAGCTCGGGTCAGGGAACCTTGATGCAACCCATGAGTACATGTAGGTCGTTGTCCTCTTACTTTATTTTTCTTGGAAAATCCCATGTCTCTTGGAAAACAAAGAAACAACTTACTCTTTCTCAGCGGAGGCTGAGTATTGTTCGATGGTTGTGACTACATGTGAGCTTAAGTGGCTTAAGTCGATTTCGAGTTCATTTTCCATCATAAATCGAATGTAGTTTTACACTCTCACATATTCACCCATTTAAGATTATGCTTCGCTAATTTGGGTACAAGATGAGCATACACCCAAGACGTAAAATTACGAGTACGTAGGTTAAGTTCACTAATAAGTTCAAATAAGTTTAAAACGGGTCAATAAGGTCTCAAATCAAATCTTTCCAATTAGGTATGATCATATCCAATTAGGTTCAATAAATTTTATCCAGGCCAATCGGGTTTAATAAAATCCAATACGTTCCAATTTGATCTAATAAGTTCAGATAAGTTCAAGTCTAATAAGTTGAAGATAACACATCTTAATTAAGTACGGAGTAGAATACTTCACAAGTCTACTACTGTAATCCGTATTAGTTTTTTATTTACTAGAATGAAGTCTACTTTAACTTATTAAACTAGTGTGGCCCGGGAGTTGCCCCCAGATTTTGACTTTAATTCAGATTTATATTTTATAAATATGTGCCCATATAGATGGTGTCTTAATCGAATTGGTGATGATGACTCAATATTAGTGACTGATCAACAACCTTCTCAATCTTAAACCCCACATCAGAAAATCAAAACAAAGTTGAATCCTTTTCTTCATCATTAGTTGATTAATTACTTAATCTCCGTCAATGTTTTCCCACTTACTCATTATTACAGTATATTACCCCGAACTTTTTATAATTTGAGGGAAAAGGCTACATGTCACCTAGTGTACATGGAATCTTGTACACCACTAATAATTTTTTGACACATAAGCAATCCCACTACAAAATGGGAGGGAAAATAGGCCATGAAAATACAGACTTGGGCAGGAAAATATTTGGGCAAATTGCGCCACTGTGCACATTTCGGCGGGATTAATTTCGGAAAATTGCGCTTCTCTTGTTTGGCGCCAACTCAATTTGTGATTGACATTTTGTCTCTCTTCATCTCCCTTCTTCTCTTTCCTTGTTTTGTCATTGTTGTTCATAAAAAATTCTGCCATTGTTGCTCATAAAAAATGTTGCTATTGTTGTTCAAACAAAACCTCTGCACATTATTATAACTTGTAAAGACTAAATGGTTTGAAGCCATGACCAGCATCTGGGTTTGATTTTATGTAACCATATATCTCTTCCTCTTCTATTATGTAACTGATTGGGTTCTAACAGAAACTTCCAATACTATTGCGCAAACTTTCCTTTGTAATGCATATGTGATGTTTGATAAAATGCTCAATTGAATTATTATATTGAGTCTACCTGTTCGAAATTAGTTTTCGTTGCAACAATGTACGGATTGGAAGAAGGTGTATAGGAGAACTAGTTATGTTGAAAAAAAAAATTGTTGAACGACGACAGAAGATGGATCATGAACTGAATTTGATGTGTTTTTCACTAAGCTTGATGAAGATGACAATGGCTTTGACCGTATATTGCAATATGCAATATGATTATAGATTATGCATTATGATTCCGTAAATTGTAACAAGAAACCATAAAAAAAAAATCAAAAATAACAATTGCCCAAATAAAACGTTCACATTTAAAGGATTGAACATGGGTCCAAAAGACAAAGGATGGTCGAGTATGTTTCGTTGTAACCAGTTTAGCAGGCGGTATCAGCACATCCATTTGTGCTAGATAAAATATTTAGTACATATGAGAATATAGATGAAGTTAATAAATAGTGAATGTTTAGATTTCATAATTGTTAGGTTATGATACATATGACAATTCATAAATCATGCGGAAAAACCATAAAACCAGGAAAGCATATTATTTACACATAATCATTTAGCATATAATAGATGCATACATGTTGTAGCGTGCCTTCCCTAGCTGCGCCCGAACCGAACAAGAACAAGTCTTTAGGACTCCAAATGTCGTCCCTCCGTAGATAGTCCACAGTACGTCCGGATCCGCCTCAAGTTAGACCAACTAGAATCGCCCTTAAGGTGCTTAGGATTTTCGGCTCTTATTGCAAGTGTATGGCTGATTTATATTTCAAAACTTACCCTTTGAATACTTCAATCGTACCCATAAATTGTGACCCTAGGCACTTATTTATAGGAGTATGGAAAAGGAATTGTAATCCTACTAGGATGTGGATTTGTTAATTAGAACTTTATTAGGACTCTAAATAACAAAGCAAATCTAATAGGATTAGGATTTTAATCTTCGCACGAATCCTAATAGGATTAGGATTTCCCGCACACGCATCGTACAAGTCGTGCACCCGCGCAGGCCTTGCGGCCCACGACAGGCACACAGCCCATGTGCGGTGCTGCGCGCGCGCGCGCCCTTGGCTGGGCCTGGCCTTGCGCTGGGCCTGGTCGAGGCGTGCGTTGCTGCGTGCGGCTCGGTGGGCGATGGCCTGGCTTCGTGCTGGGCCTTCGTCTAGCGGGCCTCGTCCGATGCTAATTCGTACGATACGCTTCCTATTAAATTCCCGATTCCGGAATTCATTTCCGATACGAACAATATTTAATATTTCCGATTCCGGAATTAATTTCCGTTTCGAACAAATGTTTAATATTTCCGTTTCCGGAATTATTTTCCGATTCCGATAATATTTCCGATTCTGACAATATTTCCATTTCCGGCAATATTTCCGATTCCGGCAATATTTCCATTTCCGATAATATTTTCCGATACGTACCATGTTTCCGTTTCCGGCAACATCTACGACTTGGATAATATTTATATTTTCGATACGATCCATATTTCCGTTTCCGACAATATCATCATTTCCGGAGTATTCATTTCTTGCTCGTGACGATCTCAGCTCCCACTGAAACCAAGATCCGTCGATTCCGAATATCCATAGATAGAGTATTTAATGCCATTAAATACTTGATCCGTTTACGTACTATTTGTGTGACCCTACGGGTTCAGTCAAGAGTAAGCTGTGGATTAATATCATTAATTCCACTTGAACTGAAGCGGCCTCTAGCTAGGCATTCAGCTCACTTGATCTCACTGAATTATTAACTTGTTAATTAATACTGAACCGCATTTATTAGACTTAACATAGAATGCATACTTGGACCAAGGGCATTATTTCCTTCAGTCTCCCACTTGTCCTTAGGGACAAGTGTGCATTTCCTAATTCCGATGCTTGCTCTTGAACATAAGGTAAGAGTTGTCATCCTTATTATGTCAAGAGGTGTTTCTCGGTTTCAGAGTTCAACTGATCAAATAAACAGATAATCATAGCCTATGATTCATCCGAGCACGGCCATGCATTTCACAGTTTCTAGCTCTCCGAGTGGCCTTGTACAACTTTTAAGCATCTCATCCCGATTTATGGGAGGACAATCCCAATCTTGCGATCTTGAGATTAGACTTCGTTTGATAGGTGATTACCTGAGCGTTGCCTTTATAGCCTCCTTTTACGGTGCGACGGTTGGTCAACGTCAAAGCAACCAGTTCTCAAACAAGTAATCTCAAATCACTCAGGTATTGAGGATTTAGTGTCTAATAATTTTAATGAAATTTACTTATGACAGATTTTCATCTCTTACAGTAAAGTTTCATAGGTCTTGTCCGATACTAGTCTTCCCAAAGTAAGTATCTATGCAAATGATTATGACATTGCCATGTCCACATAGTTCAAGAAACAGAACTACTAGTCATCTTGCATTCTAGTCGTCTAACGTTTTCTATGCGTCCAATTTTATAGAAAACTCCGACCAGGGACCATTTTCAACTTTTGACATTCAAGTTCACTTGATAGACATTTCTTAGTCACAGGACTGGTCCTGACAGTCTATCTTGAATATTTCGTCAAATTGAAGGGACTCATCATTTAATACTAAACCAAGATTAAATGGAATATGAAAATACATTTCATATATGATAAATGTTCAACCCCAATGTTTTACAACCATGGGCCTTAAACCCATCTTTAAAACAGTTCATGGAATTTCAAAGCTATGTTTGATTTCCAGTGCTACAATGTGAGTGTTGCTTCTCACTTGTTGCATAGGTTTAGTTATCATGATTTGCCAATCTTAATATCCTTTTCATCGAATGTTTTTCGAGATATGATGATAAGATCTTTTGAGTTTGTTTATTATGTGATCTAGTCTTTCTTACTTCGATAGTGGTTCTACGCATTTTGCAATGAAGAACCATCAAGTTAGCAGACATGTGATCCACCCAAGTTCAATGAAGAACTCATTAATATAAACAACTCTGTTTTATTGCTTCTTATGCAATAAGTACTTTTACTTCAACTGTTTAGGTTGCTAGTGATGCTTTGTTTGGATTTGCTTATCCAAGCAGTTCACAGATATGTGGAAGACTTTCCAGCTGTATCTTAGAACATAGAAATTAATATTTTAATTTCCCACGCAACAACTCATGGTCTCCAATCCATGTTGCCATTTTAAAACACGATGCTCTATAGCTCGTCCTTGCCAATGGTTAACTCCAAAGGGTCTTTGCTTGATCCTTTGCCAGTGTTTATGCGTGTAGCATCAATATTTAGCATATCTTTATTTCCTTGAATCAAGAAATTATTCCTATGTACCTTTTCAAGTACCATAAGTATTCTTGATCTCAATCTAGTTGATCTTTACTTAGATCAATAGAGATTGGTATATGTTCGTCATGCCTAGAGTCATACGATACGTTTTTGGCGATCCTCATATTATATCATACATGATAAATTCTTTTGCAGAATAATTCCAATTGAATTCTATTCATGTAACTTTAGCTCATCTAGTTTCAGTAGATACTAAATCCAGCTAAATTCTTTGAAATATAATATAGTTTAAGAATCTCACTTAGATCCTTTGATGTTTAACTTAGTAAATGCTTATACATAGTTCAAACATTCATTACTTAGATTTATTCACATGGGTTGAATATCTCCAATGGAGTATTTCGTGTTTGATTTAGTAAATTCCATTACTTAAACCAAAACATCATTATAAGATCTTTGTAAATAGATCTTAATACCCAGTATGTACTAAGTTTCGCCATGGTCATCATTGATGAATAATTTCAAATCTAAGTCATTAGCATTTGAATGTTATTTCACAATAGAGAGATATGTGTGTGATACACATAGGACCAATTAAGTTTTACGTACTCCCACTAAACTTCTTATATGTCTATAAGAATCATGTACATTTTATGAAACTAAAATACTTATTAGCTTCACTAAAATACAATTCCAATTCCCAATTGCTTGCTTAAATCTGTACTTAGATTTTATAAGCTAGCTTTCCTTTTTCAAGCATTTATTTGGATCTACAAATCCTATGACATACCATGTACATAGTTTATTCCAACATTTGATTGAGGAATACATTTTTGTTATCCAATTGCTATATGTACCAATATGCAATCATTGCTTGAATTATAGACTTGAGCATTACGATTATGCATGAGGTTTCAACACAATCCACACCGTGAATTTGCTTGTAACCTTTTAGCAACTAATCTAGCTTTGTGTTGTGAACACAATTTCATGTTTGATGGTTTTTATCCTTAAAACAAACTTGCAACCAATAGGTGTGAAACTATTCTTGCAAATCAACAAAATTTCAATTTTGTCATCAAAACATTGAGTATGTTTTATGGCCTCTAACCATTTAAAACATTTGAGTCTATATATGGCCTCTAACCATTTTAGGGAATCTGGGTTTCGTCATAGCTTTCTTACAAGTCACAAACTCATTACTCTACATGATAATAGTTTGACTGCAAGTTGTAGGTTTCTTCACTATTTAATAGAAGAATCTCATAGTTTCATTGACCTGATCTCTATGTTTCTTCACTATCTAATAGAAGAATCTCATAGTTTCAGTGACTTGAATTCTATGCCTACTTGGGTATAGAACATCAAACAATAGAATATCAATAGCCACTTGAAAGTCCTTTGAATATTCTGTTCTCCTTGAAGCACTTGTAAAGTCTTCTAAGAGATGTCTATTCTTTAAAAGCCACTTCTAAAGTCCTTAAAGAATAAGTTCGGATTTTCTGAAGCACTTCGAAAAGCCTCCGGAATGTCCGTTTATGTTTGTTGTTCGCCTCAAAGACTTTCGAGGTCTATTTTCTCCCACTTGTCATTTTGGAAACGAATCTCCAAAAGGACATTATTTCGAGCAAACAAACATTATGTTCTCAAAAATTCGTGGTAGAAACAATACCCTTGTGTCTCATTTGAGTAAATCACAATGAAACATATATATATATATATATATATATATATATATATATATATATATATATATATATATATATATATATATATATACTTGGGCCTTAGTTTGTCGAATGACAAACACTAAGCTCCCACTGAGTTTTGCAACTCTCTAGATATATTTTATGAAAAGTTATTCTGAAATTACTTTTCAATAGCTTTGACGAATTTGGTTTAGTTTGGTGGTAGTTGAGCATTTTGTTTTAGAAATTATAGGAAAAGTCTTTATGATTCATCATTAATCGAATCAAGTACTAATTGACTTCGATTATTCCAACTAAGATATGCCATATCTTATGGACCTAGATTGTGAAATTACAACACACAATCATTGATGATCATATTTGGTCTCAAGTAATCATCAACATGATCTAACCTAGATCTTTATGATTTCTTGCCAAGTGGATTTTATACTTCTGAATCTTTGAACTAGCCAAACAGATTCAACTTATATCACATTTGAGTAAATAAACCTATATTCACTCAAATCCATGTGAAATAATAAAGTCATAAAATCTTTCTTTAGCTTTGAACTCTATTGTCTAGGCGTTCTAACAATAGTTCATATCTTTTGTTACTTTCAACAAGTAAGACTAGTCGTCTTAAATTGATCTAGAAATCAATGAACTTTCGAAAGTCCATCAAAATAGAGATTTTGAAGTTTAACTTGTTGATATGGTCTAAGCAACAATGCCAAAGATTAGTGGAACCCAAATCAAGGGGTTGATTTGAACCTAGTAAAGTTTTATTGTTAAAGAGTTGTTTGTTTTAATCAAGCATATTGACTCAACCCGTAATTGACCATTTCATTCAAATAAACAAAGAAACATTGTTTTTGTTTTCTTGAATGTGAGTCTTTCTGTGTTTGAAAACAGAAATTTAGGTATGCTGATTATGGAACAAAATAGTCATTAAGTTCCAGCCTTTGAAAGGACTTAAAACAAACTAGATGATCCTACAACTAATGTAGCATTGCCATGTTTCATTTCCCACTTGTAGGTCATTAGTGTAGCCTAGCTTCCATTGTTTGAGTTATTACCGAAGTAAGAACCTCAAGCGGTATATGATACCAAGGAAGTTTGATTGCTAGGTCACTTCTCTTTAAATTTTAACTTTTAGATAGAAATGGAATCGTAAATTCCTTTCACTTGTTCCTTGTTTTCCTATTTCTTGTACCCTTTCTTATAGTCTTAAGAATTGAATTCTTTAGTGTTGACTTTTATACTTTGTTAGACATGTCCAATGTCACTCCAACAAGGTTCTTACCATTTATGTTGAATATTCTGTTTCAACTAGATGATCTTACCAGAAGCTTATAAAGTTCTCTAAGCATCGATCTGTTCGAATGTCTTAGGGATTAGACTCATTCGAGAATTAAATGGACAAAGATGTTAGGTTGTTAACCATTGGTAAAGCTGAGCGTTTAAGCTCAATGCTTTATGATCTCAAAACTACAGTGTATTTTGAATTCACAAGCACCAATTGGTTTGTCATTCGATTTTGATATTCGAAAACAACCATAAAAGTCGATATAAGAAATGTACATTTTAAATTGCTCACTTTCTCTCATTTCCGTGAATCGTTCTTGGATTCACTACCAATCGAGGAAATTTACTGTTACCTTTCTAAAAGGGTTTACTGCAGTGCAAGATATTTAATTATAAACAATAATTAAAACATTCATTGAAGCATGCAAAGTCTAAACATTTATCATGAGTAATAACTTGAAAATTAAAGCAATCATGCAATTTAAACAAGTCATTAGCATTTTATTCGAATTATGTGTTCCGGCAAGTGTGAATAAAATGATTCCAAGACCCTAAAACCATTGAAGAATTAAGCACAGTTTGTCGACTCAATTCTAAAACATTTTAGGTAAGCAAAAGCCTTTTGCTAATAGTCTAGAAACTACTCTTGGTTGATAGGTACGTCTAAGAACTTATTAGGTAAACCTATCGATTTTGCCACGACATAAAAGGACTCCTTACTTATATCGTTGAGTTTCACTAAAACTAACATGTATTCACAATTATTTGTGTACCTTGCCCCTTTAGGACCAATAAGTAACACCTCGCTGAGCGAAAACTATTACTAGATTGATGTAAAGGATATCCAAGCAAGTGTATATTTTGGCATGGCACCTTTTAACTCAGTTTTTAAGTTTGGAACTTAAGGCTCTTACTATGTTGGTTAGATTTTAAGTGAACTAAAATCCTTAATCATGCAACATAATCAAGCTTTGATCTCATGCATATTTAAGACATATTTAAAAGCAATAAATAACTTAAAACATGCATAAGATAAATGTGATCTAGTATGGCCCGACTTCATCTTGAAACTTCAACTTCAAAGTCCGTCTTGAAAATCTCCGTGGGAGGCACCATTTTCTTCAAATAGGATAAGCTATAATTAAAACTAATTACAACTATTTGATGGTACGCATACCATATTTGAATTGAAAAACAATTTTGGTACTTTAGACCAATTACATTATAATTAATGGTACGCAGACCATATTTTCTATCCTATTTGGGCCATACTAGTCACTTCATAACCTGCAAAACAGTACATATACAATATATACCATTCACCCATTCATTAACATGAATGGCCCACATAGCTGGTTAGTAAAACACATTATGCATCACATAAACATTTGCAGCAATTAATCAAGGGCACCAATAATCTACAAATTATTCAGTCCTTATTAATTCTAATCAAGTTGTTTTAACCTTAAGGATTTGTAGACCTAATCAAGAGTTTATGACTAAAAGGGCTCCCACTTAAACCAATAAATTTATTTGCTTTACTAATTTTAAACATAAAAATGTATTTCTAGTCTAACCGAAAACATACAAATTTAATTAAAATTTAAAGCTCATATAAATTTATAATTGAATCCGCTTATTTAATTTATTTTTCAGTCGTATTTAAATTAATTCATGATTTTAATTTTAGTAAAATAATTAGAATAAATAAAATTTATTATAATTACAATATTCAAAATTAAAATCCAAGAAAATAATTTAAATTATTAATTTTAAAATTAATTAAAATTACGAAAACTGAAAATTTCAAATTAAAATTTTAAAACGATCTAATCGTAACGCAACAACCCCACGCAACGCATAGCCATGGGCCACACGCACACAGCCATCGCTGGCCATGTTCGCGCAGCCCATGCGCTGCGTCGCATCGCTGCTGCTCACCATCGCAAGGCGCGCGCCAGCGCTCGTCACAACAAGCACGCTGCTCACCATCGCTGGGCGCAGCGCTCGTCGCACGCGCACGCTGCTCACCATCGCTGGGCGCAGCGCTCGTCGCACGCTTGCGCGAGGCAGTGCGCGCTGTGGCGCAGCTCGCTTGCTGCCCACACGCGACTGCTCGTGCCTTGCTCTCGCCCTTGCCCATGCGCCCATCGCACACAATCCACGACACAAGGCAGGGCTGCTGCCTTGTGCTCGTGCACCATGCCCTTGCTCGCTGCATTCGTACCGCATGGGCGACGAGCTCCCTTGCTCGTCGTCGCATGCCCGCACTATACAACACCCCTTAAGGGTAACACGTAGCGTCCATTGCTTTGTGCGTGCAAGTTATATGAGCGAATCGCATAAAAATTAAAAATTTTATTTCAAAATTAATGACAAATTAATAAATAATATTAATTTCATAATTTTAGGGCGAAAAATCGAAAATTTATTATTTAATTGATTTCCGATTAACATGGATTCAAGTCTAGGTCATAAAAATTTAAAATTTAACATAAATTTACAATTTTTATGGTGGTTTTTAATCATAGGTATCTAATTAAATTATAACTAATTATGAAAATCAAATTAATTCTAAATTATTCCAATTTTCAACAAATTAATCATAATTACAAATTAGATTGCATAATTAACAAGGCTAGGCATTCAAAATTGTTAAACATATACAGTAGGTCAATCAAAAATTCAAGATTTATCAACAAGAATCGCAAATATTTAATTTAACATCTTAAATTTACGAAATTTTGCATTCGAAAAACTAAAACCTCCGAAAAGTCATAGTTAGGCTTCGAAATTGAGAATTCTGGGTTCGGCCGAAAAATATTCTTTTTGTCAAAATTTTAGGATGCCTTTTACATGCGGAATTGACACAAAAATCACTCGATTTGGATGAGTAACAAAGAAACTGCCGAAAAACTGCGTACGTATAATTAAATAAACGCAATTTGCAATTAATTAACAATTACGAAAATTAATCACCCCTTTTAATTCTTGCAAATTTGTAATATTTAACCATGTTCATGCAATTTAGATTATGAAAATAATAAGAGGCTCGTGATACCACTGTTAGGTTATGATACATATGACAATTCATAAATCATGCGGAAAAACCATAAAACCAGGAAAGCATATTATTTACACATAATCATTTAGCATATAGTAGATGCATACATGTTGTAGTGTGCCTTCCCTAGCTGCGCCCGAACCGAACAAGAACAAGTCTTTAGGACTCCAAATGTCGTCCCTCCGTAGATAGTCCACAGTACGTCCGAATCCGCCTCAAGTTAGACCAACTAGAATCGCCCTTAAGGTGCTTAGGATTTTCGGCTCTTATTGCAAGTGTATGGCTGATTTATATTTCAAAACTTACCCTTTGAATACTTCAATCGTACCCATAAATTGTGACCCTAGGCACTTATTTATAGGAGTATGGAAAAGGAATTGTAATCCTACTAGGATGTGGATTTGTTAATTAGAACTTTATTAGGACTCTAAATAACAAAGCAAATCTAATAGGATTAGGATTTTAATCTTCGCACGAATCCTAATAGGATTAGGATTTCCCGCACACGCATCATACAAGCCGTGCACCCGCACAGGCCTTGCGGCCCACGACAGGCACACAGCCCATGTGCGGTGCTGCTCGCGCGCGCGCCCTTGGCTGGGCCTGGCCTTGCGCTGGGCCTGGTCGAGGCGTGCGTTGCTGCGTGCAGCTCGCTGGGCGATGGCCTGGCTTCGTGCTGGGCCTTCGTCTAGCGGGCCTCGTCCGATGCTAATTCGTACGATACGCTTCCGATTAAATTCCCGATTCCGGAATTCATTTCCGATACGAACAATATTTAATATTTCCGATTCCGGAATTAATTTCCGTTTCGAACAAATATTTAATATTTCCGTTTCCGGAATTATTTTCCGATTCCGATAATATTTCCGATTCTGACAATATTTCCGTTTCCGGCAATATTTCCGATTCGGGCAATATTTCCATTTCCGATAATATTTTCCGATACGTACCATGTTTCCGTTTCCGGCAACATCTACGACTTGGATAATATTTATATTTCCGATACGATCCATATTTCCGTTTCCGGCAATATCATCGTTTCCGGAGTATTCATTTCTTGCTCGTGACGATCTCAGCTCCCACTGAAACCAAGATCCGTCGATTCCGAATATCCATAGATAGAGTATTTAATGCCATTAAATACTTGATCCATTTACGTACTATTTGTGTGACCCTACGGGTTCAGTCAAGAGTAAGCTGTGGATTAATATCATTAATTCCACTTGAACTGAAGCGGCCTCTAGCTAGGCATTCAGCTCACTTGATCTCACTGAATTATTAACTTGTTAATTAATATTGAACCGCATTTATTAGACTTAACATAGAATGCATACTTGGACCAAGGGCATTATTTCCTTCAATAATACATATAATGATCCTACATATTGAAACACATTCTTATAAAATTTATTTTTCATTAGAAAAACATACTTTATATTTAAATATGAATTTTTGGTAACTCGTTGTCTTTATGGGGACTATCAAGTCATTAATTTTCCTCGTTATAAAGAATGAGTTAGTTGTTGATAAAACAAAACTGATTTTAAAAAAAAATTATGTAGAAAGTTTTTCACCAATGTTTGGAGTAGAACTTAGCTATACTGTAGGGGTTTTTTTTTGTACGTGCTCTTGATTTCCCCTACGGAAAATGAACTTGGACCTTTGTATGTTTTTGGATTTCGAAGGAGTCGCCACCAAACAATTTTAAGGGTCCCGTTTGGAAAGACCAAAGTTAACTCTGTATTGGATAAGGCATTGAATCTTAGAAACGACTGGGTGAGATCCGGGCAAGGGAACGAGATGCTTATTCCGCGAGCCTTAAAAATTGTATCCGAATGCATGGCATAGAAATTTTCGAATAACCCTAGTCATGACACTATGTGGGTTTTAGAAATTTAGCACATGGAATTTCTACTTTGTATCGTGACCACTTTGCTTTAAAGTTAATTTAAGGGAACCTAAGACCGGTTTGTCCAAGAAATTATCTTTGTTAAGCGTGGTGTAACTTTGCATTTTGTTGTATTTAGCATATGAGGTGATGAAAGCAATAAACAAGTAAAGAAACATCACAATAGAAAATAAATGCGTAATTAGTAAAGATACATCACCACCTAGAAAAGGACTAGGTGGGAAACCACATTGCCTAGAAGGACTAGGCAAGTAAAGTTGCATAAATAGTAAGTGCGGAATTGAAAGGTGCAATATTTAAAGGCGTTATTGAAATTGCAATATTGAAGTGCATAATTGAAAGTCGTTATTGAAATTGCAATATTGAAGTGCATAATCGAAAAGATGCGATATTGAAATTGAACTATTGTATTTGAGATCCGAACGCCAAACGACTTCTTAATAATAAGTGCGTCCGACAAGGATTCAAGTCTAAAAATCTCAACTTTAGGACAAGTTGCTCATTCCAATTCAAGTGTCTTAGATTTTGGATATAGAAATTGAACTTGAAATATTGAATCTTGAATATTGAACTTGAATATTGAACTTAAGAGTCTTGAATCTCAAAGATTAGACCTTTTAATGTTGAAAAGGTTTCATCTTTGATATGCTCCATATTTTGAAATGATTCTAGTTTAAGGAAGTGATTACAAACAACCTTAAACATCATCGAATCTTGAAAATGAAATTTGTACTTGAATATTGAAATGAGGAGTCTTGAATCTCAAAGATTAGACTTTTTAACGTTAAAAAGGTTTCACCTTTGATGCGCTCCATAACTTGAAATGATTATAGTTTAAGGAAGTGATTATAAACAACCTTAAACATCATGGAATCTTGAAAATGAAACTTGGACTTGAATATTGAAAAGAGGAGTCTTGAATCTCAAAGATTAGACCTTTAAATATTTAAAAGGCCTCACCTTTTATTACTCCATATTTTGAAGATGATTCTAGTTTAAGGAAGTGATTACAAACAACCTTAAACATCATTGAATCCATAACTTTGTATTTGAATCATAGAGAGTGTTGATTTTGTAAAAATATGTGATTGTTGTAAGTGACACTTTTAAGAGTAAAAGTGCCAACTTTATTGTTATAACCAAACGTGTGCCACGAACGATTGGGAACAAACCCTGCAAATACAATATAGAACAAATAGCAAAGACAATAATAATAGACACAAGTGTTTATGAGGAAATTTAGATTTCCTCCCCTCAAATATTATCGTATTATTAAGTTTCTACAAAATAACACAATAACCCCTCAATTGATGATTCCTCTCACCAATGTATTTTCACTCTTTTACTTTCTAGCTAGGCCTAAACCCCCTTTTATAGGCTAAACTAGAAAACCCACATTTACTAGAATTATACTTGCTCCCCAAGTCTAAATAATTCTAAAGATTGTTACATACCAAAATATATCTAGTTTCCTAATTACAATTCTAATTAAACTAGGAAACAATATATTAAATCAAACAAGTCCGTTTTGTATTTTTGTCAACTTAACTAAGTTGTGTTTATTTCCTAACAAACCTTCCCTTAAACTCAACTTAGTCTCTCCGCGAACTAACGAACAACTTTCGGAGCTTGCCTTCCCTTGAGCCAAAATTTGTCCCTCATTACCTCCTTCAAGTATGAAGAGATTTTGTTTGTTACGTCGTCCCTTCAAGATCACACTCCTAGCCTTGGTGACCTCCAAACGACCTCTCTCAATATGAATAGCATAACCCAAGCCATCCAAACGACCCAAAGATATAAGATTGCGTTCAAGTCTCGAAATGTACCTCACCTCTCGTAATTTTCGAGTCTTCCCATCATGTGTCTTGATCTCAACCTCACCTATACCCTCAACCTTAGCCTCTTCCCCGTTAGGCAAGGTAACACACAACCCATCACTTTGTTTATAAGAAGTAAACCACTCCTTCCTACAACAAATATGTTGTGAGCATCCCGAATCTAAAATCCAACCCTCTTTTGGGTCTTTACTCTCCTCCACCATTAGAGCCATATCCTCATCAATAGCAATAGTAGAAGCACCTCTAACCCTTCCGTTCCTCAATGCCATCAAGTCTTCCTTGTACCGAGGACACTTTGATTGTATATGTCCTACCTCGTCACAGTACCAACACTTGATATTAGGGTTTGTATTGCTCGCCTTCTTTTTTCCTTTCCAGTTATTGCTACTACCCTCCGCTACCAATCCTGCTCCTCCATGGATTTATGATGATCCCCCTTGCTTCATGAACCTCTCTGCCTCGAATAACGTCACCACAGTATCGTCCAAAGCAATTGTTGTCTTCCCTACAAGTAAACTAGTTATCACAGAGTTATACGTTTTAGGGAGAGATGTCAACAATAAAATTGCTTTGTCCTCCTCCTCGATTTTCACATCTAACTCGCCAACTGGGTGATCAATCCATTAAACTTATTCAGATGATCTTGTAATGCGCTGTCTTCCTCCATCTCGAGTGAATAAAGGTCTTTTTTCAAGAACAACTTGTTGGCCAATGACTTAGATGCGTACATCTTAATCAATCTGTCCCACAACACTTTTGGATTATTATCCTCTAAGACGTTGTACTTGATCTCCGGTGCAAGAGCCAATCTGATCGTACTAGTAGCCCGTAGTTGCATATCCTCCCACTTGTCCTTGTCCACCGAATCGGGTTTCTTATCCTCCAAAGTCTTGTGAAGACCTTGATGTATAAGAATATCCTTAATTGTTGTTTGCCATAATGAGAAATTCGTCTTCCCATTAAAAAGTTCTACCTTGTACTTGTTCCCGAAATCATCCATGACTAAACCCAGCTCTTGATACCAGTTTGTTATAACCAAACGCGTGCCACGAACGATTGGGAACAAACCCTGCAAATACAATATAGAACAAATAGCAAAGACAATAATAATAGACACAAGTGTTTATGAGGAAATTTAGATTTCCTCCCCTCAAATATTATCGTATTATTAAGTTCCTACAAAATAACACAATAACCCCTCAATTGATGATTCCACTCACCAATGTATTTTCCCTCTTTTACTTTCTAGCTAGGCCTAAACCCCCTTTTATAGGCTAAACTAGAAAACCCACATCTACTAGAATTATACTTGCTCCCCAAGTCTAAATAATTCTAAAGATTGTTACATACCAAAATATATCTAGTTTCCTAATTACAATTCTAATTAAACTAGGAAACAATATATTAAATCAAACAAGTCCATTTCGTATTTTTGTCAACTTAACTAAGTTGTGTTTATTTCCTAACATTTACTAATCATTTTGAAAGAGAAATTATAGAAACATGGTAGATTAGGATTGGGATTCGGAATTACCTAGTTAAGTTTAGGTTAGAATTCCTCTTGGAGCTCCCAATTGCTTGAAAAAATGAGATTTGTATGAGATTTTTGAAGTTTTTGTATTTTGATTTTTGAGAGGCAATTTCAGAATTACGACGTTCTGATTTTAATTTGCTGCCCTAAATCGCTTGGAATTAAATCAGGGTTTAAATAGAAAAATGGCTGGCTAAACGCCAGATGACAACTGCGCCCAGTGCAGCAACGGCGCTTGGCGCCGCTGACGTGGCACAGAAGACGCCAAGCAAGGACGATGACACCGTCCTTGCGTTTGGCTTTTAGTGAGTGTACCTTTGTACGAAATGTACGAGCTTTGGCACGCAGCACTTGATTAATGGGTAAGGCTTTGATTTTGCGACTAAAAACTAGTCGTTTTCGGGTTTTTGAATTCGGTTTTATGGGACGAGGCCCGGCTTGCTCGATTTTGTGGGTCGGCGCCCGAATTTGGATTGCTTAGTGTCATTTTGACTGGAAAAGGTCTTGTAAAACCAATGGAGTAGTCCATTGGGTGAGATTGTACTTGGATTTTGAAATTGATTTTCGGGAATTGAATTTTGTACCGAGTTCCTTAATGGGAACGGTCTCGGGCATTGGATTTTGGATCTTGGATTTTGGAATATGTTTTAGCAATTGGGACTTCCGCACGGAGTTGTTCCAACCACCTAGAAAGGATAATGGTATCTTCATCATCTCAATGGGGAGACACGATTTAGGTGTCTAAAGATACCATAAAATGTTTACCGATCTCTAAAAGAATTTTTTTGTTACCGTATTTCTAAACATGTAAAAGGTAAATTACTCCGTACGCTGTAAATAAATTGTTTAGGACACAACTCCGTAGAGTTATCTTTTAATTACCTAGGGTGGCTATGATTAAACGGGATCATCTAACTTTTGAAATTAATTAAATTTATTTTAAACCATTTTCATGTAAAATAGATGTGTGACTAACTCCCAATATTTTCTTAAAATCAAAGTTGTTTACTTATTGTTACATTATAGCCCAAAATTAAGATCCACCATCAAGATTTGAAAGGTAGCTAGAACATTGCGTCTAATAACATTACATACGAGTATCAGGGATCATTTACATGTTAAAGAAATCATATTCAACTGTCTCAAATTAGGTAAAATAGGCTTAAGACATATTTGTTTGCTACAACTTACGTGATGATACCCCCTTGCTTCACTGGTCAATACTTGGCAACTTTAACATCTTTATATCTCCTCTAACTGCGCGAGCACCATAGTTTGATTCTTGTCAAGGCATAAATTAACAAATATTCTTTTTATAATAACTTATGGGATCATTTTAGTCATGGAAAAATATCAAAATATTAGATTATTTTTTTAACCTTTAAAAAATAACTTTTTGGTAACTCGTTGCCTTTCCTCATTATAAAGAATGGGTTGGTTGTTGGTAACAGAAAACTGATTTTATTTTTTAAATTATGTTGAATAATTTCTTGTGATTACACAAAAGTTTGGAGTAGAACTTAGCTATACCAGAAAATGTTTACCGATCTCTAAATGACCTTTTTATTACCGTATTTCTAAACGTGTAAAACGGTAAATAACTTTGTACGCTGTAAATAACTCCGTACGTTGTAAATAACTTGTTTAGGACATAACTTCGTAGAGTTAGCTTTTAATTACTTAGAGTAATTTTTTTTTTGTCTATTTTTGTTTTAATTGTATATGAACAATTCATTTTATTTCATTTCTGGAAAACACGTATGATCCCGTAAATTCAAATTTACAATTTGTTATTTTACGAAACTGGAATCATAAATTTAGAGTCAGAAGTTAAAAAAAAAATCACCTTTTGATTTCCTTAAAGTTAAAATGCTCCCGTAAAATCTTAGTCAGAGTTAAAAAAAAAACAATATTTTTTTTTTTTGAAAAGTTGCTTTTAGGATTCGAACACGGTTGCACGCAGGCTGTAAGATATTCAAGAAGCATTGTAGTGACCATTGTGGCAAGGGGGTATCAACACATACCCAATTGTAACGAAATTTCTGTTTTTTCTATGTCTTTTATAATTGTATTAGAATATGTCATTTTATTTGATTTTTACAAAACAAAAATGATCATGTATCTTCAATTTTCAAATTTGTGATTTTTACTACCCTGAAGTTTGTGATTGTATATGTCATTTTATTTGATTCTATAAAACAAAAAAAATCCCGTATATCTTCAATTTCAATTTATTTGATTCAACTTTTGATTTCCTGAATTTTGAAATGATCCCGTTAAATCATAGTCAGAGTAAAAAAAATGTTCATGAAGAAATTGAAGGTATGGGTTCATGAAGAACACGAAGAATATGAAATGACACCCACATCAACTAACCAAAATTACCCATATATTACATCCAATACCAGCACAAGGCCATATCATTGCCATTTTAGACCTAACCCAGCACCTACTTCCCACCCGCCGCCTTACCATTACCGTCGTCACCACCCTAAAAAAACCTCAATTCTCTTTCTACTTTACTATCTCTTTTTCCTTCTAACATTACCCCTTCATATACCATTTTCTGCCCCTAGATTCCGACCATAATTAGAACACCAACAACCCACCGCCATCGTGGTTCAACTTCCACAACCGCCGATTGGTCGAACATCATAGCAGCCAAAACCCAAAACCCTAAATCTGGGTTCACGAAGAACATGAAGAACCGAAAATATCCAACTTTAATTCAACCAAAAGCTTTAATTCAACGAGGAACATGAAGACCGGAAGATGAAGAACGGAAGAAAATCCAACACGACAAACATGAAGAATCGGAAGAACATGATGAACGGTTGAAAAAAAAAATCAACCAAAAATATCCTCTCTCATAAAAAAATCATTAATTAAGTTTATTGAAATTTGTGCTAAATTTGAAATTCAAATTTCAATTTGAATCTGAAAAGTTAGGAAAATTTTAAAAAGATGGCATCTTTAAAGATTCATTTTCAACCAATAGTATTGATGGTGTACAAGATGCTATGTACACTAGGTGTACATGTAGTAGCATCCTAATTTGAGATCTAAGCTAGGAACGTAATAATTGTACATTTATAAATCATTTTTTTTTTTGCACTCACTTTTATTAAATTTATTATTTATTGTAAAAAGAATATTTATGTTTATATGGAAAGACACAACATAGGTTTGTAGTTGGTTAAAATGGTAGGAAGTGTAACTTTTAACAAATGAGTTCTGGTATTCGATCATTGCTACACATTTTTTTGGTTGTAAATAACATGTCATAATATTGATTAGTGGTGACGTGACGTAATAAAGAGAGGTATACGTGACACGTATACATTCTTAAGAACATTTTTTAATATATTAGTTAATTAATATTAGATTTAATTATTCGGACACTAGTATTTGAGTTATTGACAATGAGTGAATTGATCTTAAAAGAAAATTAGAGCATCAAATTGTTTCAAACTAGATGACAGCCGAATTCGGACAGCCGAAAATGACTAGGATGACTCATAAAATCGACAACGTTTTTGTTTTTCCATTTCCTAAATGGGGTGGGCCCACCCATCTTTGAGAGCAAGTGATAGTACACTTGTCAACGATGAGCCAATAATTGTAGTGTGAAAGTAACTTACGCAAAATATAACTACATCATGTGTTTAAATTAATGGTAATAATTGATTCTAAGAGTAGTAATAAATAATGATAATTATACTATAATTAACTCTAGTTTGAAAGGGCATTCTCAATAGCTAGTTGCCCTGTCCCTATGTAATTGGAAATTATACTCATTTTTTCCTCCTTTGCTTGGCCCTTGCTAAAGATCAGTCAGATGATAAATAGATTATACTTGTCCCTATGTAATCGGATTATGTTCAATTCAAATCGTACCTAAGTAGTGTTTAGTAATGATACAAATTGATTGAAGTGTAATTCGAGAGGACATTCCTATGATGGGTATGAGTTGCCATACCCAACAAACTTTTCAACTAAAGTAAGGATTCAAAGGCAAGAAAATGGGGGTAATAGGGACTATCTTATATTCTTTTTCTAGAATATTGACTTAAGAAAATAAAGGATTTATACTAGGAAATGGGTAATGTCCTTGCAAGTACTATTTTCTCCACTTTGGTGAATCAATAAACTTTGTGATATGCTAAAGTAAGTTTTGGTTCTCTTATTTATTGGGGTGGGATATGTTTGCATCTTAATGGGATATATTTGGCTTTTTCAGTCATTTTCAAATCAATCAACATTTAATCAAACGTAGGATACCTTAAATTTGTGTTGCTTTATCCTAGATATCCATTAAATGTGAAATTTTCTAGTTATTGAGCTACAATAAATCGTTGGAAAAGTTTCTTAAATAGATTGAGTTTTTGGGCACATCTATAAGAGCATATATATTGGGGCTCTTGGAGAATTGGAGTGGCTCTCTAAGCAGCTCTCCAATAAAAACTATTTCTTGGCCAACATTGAGGCTCTCAAATGGTTCTTGAGGGGCTCTTGAGTAGCTCTTCATGGAGAGCTATTTCAAGGTAGCTCTTGCCCAAAAGTCTTTCAAAAGTTGATTCTTGTTGACAAGTGAGGAGTAACTTTGAAAATTGGATAGTAACTTTGAAAATTGGATAGTAACTTTGGTTAAAAAGACAATTAATTATGGACCATCAAATGGTAAAAAAGAATTGGAGAACTCACTTGAGTAACCAACCAATGTAGGGTATTTTTAAGAAAGAATTATTGGATGTGTCTTGTAGAAAGATAGTGGTAGAGAGAGAGTGGAGATCCCACCAAGAGCTTAATCTAAACTAGGTTCTAAATGTGGTGATGACAAATGTCACTCATTGATTGACCTCTCTTTTAGATATAAAAAAATTATAAAAAATAAAACATTCTATAATTATTTTGTTAACTTTCACCTCATAAGAATATTTGATTCTATTAAAAAACAACTCTATACATGGGAAATATTGTGTAAATTATCTTTTCTATACTTTCATAACAAATATAACCAATTTAAAATTATCTTTTTATAAAAGGAAACATTAATATTGTTTAGACATTTAGCCAACGATATAAAATCTCGATTTAGATAGAACATCATACAAATAAAGAAATACGGAAACTCATTCGTTAAAATGTATACTAATTTATTTATAATATATTCAGTATCGATTAGAAAATTCTTATTTTAACAGAATTAAATGACCCATAAAAATATGATCAATTAGTAAAAAAAGATGTATTTATTTCATCAAAATAAACCAACACATACTTAATCATTCTTATAACAATATATCAAGATAGCTAAATAAGGTAAAACAAAATTGAAATGAAATATATAGCTAAGTCTAAAAAATAACTTAAATTTTTAAAATATGTATTGACATTTTACTTAGGCATGTACTATGTATCTATTAATGTTTTAATTTCTAGCACCATTAAAAAATCGTGAACTTTTTATCTTACAAAAGTATATACTCTTGATTTATTAATTTAATAACCATTTCCTAATTATATACTACGAAAGTTTTATAGACAAATTTATCAACGGTTGGTGGGAAAATTTGCACAAGGAAGTGACACGTGTCACTCCTGGTGTTTGTTTTAGTATAATGTAATAAACATTATACTACAAATAATTAATCCATTATATGGAGTACGCAGTAGTATTTTTATAAAAATTTAAGAGTATTCTATTGATTTGTACTTACATAATTAAAATACAAATAAATAAGAGAATCAACTAAGTCTGAATAAGATTATAAGAGTGTATAAAAAAATTACTATAGTACTCTATAATATTTAGACAACTAAATTCGATAAATATAACCGTCAATTATTCTACTATTTTATATGTAGTATATTTAGAAACTAATTTCAATAATTATCACCGACGTTGATAGTAATTATGTAACTTTCTTAAACATGAGTAAAACTTGCGTAATCTAATCTATATAGCTAAGTCTAAAAAATAAATTAAAATTTTAAAATATATATTGATATTTTACTTAGGCATGTACTATGTATCTATTAATGTTTTAATTTCTAGCACCATTAAAAAATCGTGAACTTTTTATCTTACAAAAGTATATACTCTTGATTTATTAATTTAATAACCATTTCCTAATTATATACTACGAAAGTTTTATAGACAAATTTATCAAAAGTTGGTGGAAATATTTGCACAAGGAAGTGACACGTGTCACTCCTGGTGTTTGTTTTAGTATAATGTAATAAACATTATACTACAAATAATTAATCCATTATATGGAGTACGCAGTAGTATTTTTATAAAATTTTAAGAGTATTATATTTATTTGTACTTACATAATTAAAATACAAATAAATAAGAGAATCAACCAAGTCTGAATAAGATTATAAGAGTCTATAAAAAAATTACTATAGTACTCTATAATATTTAAACAACTAAATTCGATAAATATAACTGCCAATTATTCTACTGTTTTATATGTAGTATATTTAGAAACTAATTTCAATAATTATCACCGACGTTGATAGTAATTATGTAACTTTCTTAAACATGAGTAAAACTTGCGTAATCTAATCTATCTACTACTCTATTGCGCAATAATTAATATAATTCGTATATATTTTTCCTAAAATCTTCTAATTAATTATGGTAATAATTGATCCTACTACGAAGTACGTACTTATTTACTTATGTCATAAATTTCTTAATTTAAATATATATCTATATACTCCCTCTGTTTTTAAATATTAGTCATCTTTTGACTTTTTCACCCGTTTCAACTCAATATTTAAACTTAAATATCTCCAAATACGTATGTTAAAAAGTATAAAATTTCGATATTGTACTAACCAAACATTGAGAAGAACGAAATAAAATATCATATAAATATGTTTTGAAATACTTATTGAAAATAAATTAAAAGATTTTCTTCAATTGTGAATAGCTAAAAGATTCCTGCAGATAGGACTAATATTCGATAACGGAAGGAGTACTACATATATTATAATAAAAGAGAGGTAAATCGACATGGTGGAAAAATGTCACTCTCTGATTTTCCTCTCTTATAACGTGAATAGCCGAGTATCATGTTTTTTTTTAGAAATTGTGTCATACTGCGTATAATGGATGTGAATAATGTATAATGAACGTTTACCTTTGATCTTTTATTATTTGTAATCCAAAGAAATTTTTTTGCATGAAATTTATGATAACCGATCGACCTAGAAAATCTTATTATAGTTGAACATGTACTATCAATTAAATTATTATAATACTATCAACTTTTTAAGAATTTGTGTCATACAATAAATCAGGATATGCATAACAAACGATAACTCTTGATTTAGTATATTTAACAAGATTGTTTCAAACATTTTAGAGGCCCGATGTTGACTAATAAAATGAGACCCTTAGCCACATACTTTTTTATAACGGGCCCTGACCTATACTTAATCTTAAATATCAAATTTGTTTTTGCCACATTCTCATTATCATTATACTTTTATACGAAACACGGATAATAATTTATCCGCTCATATTATTGAACTCTTAAAGGCATATTGATTGAAATTTAACTAATCGTAAT
This sequence comes from Spinacia oleracea, assembly GCF_020520425.1. Lineage (NCBI taxonomy): Eukaryota > Viridiplantae > Streptophyta > Magnoliopsida > Caryophyllales > Amaranthaceae > Spinacia > Spinacia oleracea. The sequence continues at coordinate 46,620,140 of NC_079488.1, forward strand.
CAATTATTTCCAAAATCATAAGATTTAGATGATTAATTTTCCTTATTATTAACATGTTTGCAATAAAAAATATATTTTTTATATCTTGATGTAAATGATTGCAATGTCACATTAAAATTTTGTGCAAAATTAATTTTATATATGTAAATGGTGCATCACAATTGATGATGGCGCGAGTTTCAATTTTAGATTGGGCTGACTACAAAGATAAACGTAGATGATTGCCTAATGTTGACCAATGCTGACTAACAAATAGAGATTTATTGTTGGTAGACAGGTATACATGTACTCACTTTAGTGATGAGGCGAGTTTGAATTGATTTGAGAACACTCACCCAATCTTAATTATCTATGTTACTTTTAAATATATTTTTTTTATCAATATTATAGCTAATACAATCAATTAAAATACTTTGTAATAAACTTATGTCAATACATTTAAAAGTTAGGTGGAAAAAAAAGTTGATTGTTTATCGAATATAGGGATGTCAGATTGTTAGTGGGACGGATATTTTGGAAGATCCCCCGTAGATCCCCTCCAAGTGGGCAGGGATGGAGGAAAATATGGTGGATGGTGGGGGTTAAAAATGTATATGGCGTGGTTGACGGGGCAAGAATGAATTTTAAATTGGTCCCGCCTGCGTCTCTAATCCTTCGTTTAATTGATTACGAATATTTTAAATAAAATTTACTACTAACTTATATATATTATAATATTTTGTTTATTTTCTCAATCTAATTACTCTAATTAGACAAACAAATTGTCAAAGACTCTAGAATAGAGTTGTAAAATTCAAAACTCCTTTACCAAAGTTTAGTCTAGGTGTGGGTTTGAGGCGGGTGTAGATACACGCGAGGGGGGGTGATGAAGAGGGGATGAATTTTATTTAGTGGATGGAAAATGATGGGTATGATAACTATAGGGGGGGCATGAGTGTGCAGGCCCCGCTTCTCCTAAATGTCATCTTTAACTTAGTTCATAAACGGTGTAGGTAGTTGTTAAGAGATCGGGTAATGAAGTTGGTTGGGATATTTTGCGAGTATTAAGTGCGTATTACTAACGAAGTAAAGAGTGATGAGATAACTTTATGATTGACACAAGTGGTGAATGAGAATGAAAATAGTTTTATCTATGTACTCTTATTTGTTTTAGTTGGTTTGATAAATGAGCAATGATAAACTAATCAGTAACTAATTTTAATTTGGAGAATATATAATCTCTATTTGGTTATAATTTCCTAACAGATTTCATACAAAGTTATGTATAGATTATAAAAATCGTGCATCGCACGGGTACTAGTGCGCGATATATTAAATTAAAATATTTTATTAGTGAGTTTTTTTTAGCGCATTAGAGTATTAAGTGATAATTATCTTTATGGTGGTGTTACATTTATAAAACCATCGCTAGATATTATGTTTGTAAATCATTATTATGAAATAGTCTTTTGTCATATAGTTTGTAATATGAATGTTATGTTTCTAGCTTAAAAAGTACTCCGTAGTGTAATCTTACTTATTTCTCGTATAATTTTGGTGATTTTTTTTCCTTTGGAACTTTAATTAATTCTTAATGTAGTCCCAAATCCCTCAATTTTTTATTTTATTTTATTTGTGAGTATTTATTACCCCATAGTCTAGGTGATAAATATCTTTATGGTGGTGTTCCTTTATAAAATCACCACCTAGATATTTTGTTTGTAAAATATTATGAAATAGTCTTGTGTCATATAGCTAGTTTAAGGTCTTATAACATGATATATTTCTAGCTTAAAATATAGTGTAGTCTTACATATTTCCCGTGTAACCTAGGTGATTTTTTCTTAATATAGGTGAATTTTTTTTCTTTCTAAGGTGAAAGATTTATGATATAATTGATTTTCTACAATGATGTTTATATCTAAGTCATTTTTTCTTACCCCTTTGAAACTTTACATTTTTTTTTAATCTCGGGTCTTGGTTAGCACCCACGTAAGACTTTAGCTATAATTAAGCTAGTTTACAATTACATCCACAGGTTTCTGTAAGTGTATCAGTCTTATATGACTTGTTAAATTAAGCAACTATGTAGAAGGAAAAATAAATATATACCTAAAATTATGAGCAAAATGGTTTTAGCTTGTTTTTATAAATAAAGAAGATTATCTGTATATACAAACTAAGTGTAAATTATCTGTAAGTAATCCGTAAGAACGTATTTATAGAAAAAGTTTTAAATGAGATTAATGTATTTAATCCTCATTGACCAAAATATGACATATCCGTGGTAAAAATGTTATACCGAGTACTCCGTATTAATTTTTGTGCTCTATAAGTATATGTTTTATTTGGAGATTCAAATTAAAACAAATAAGTAATTGATAAAGTTGATATTTTTTTATAATGATAAAGTTGATACATTGAATATTCTACGTTTGGTAATAATTGCTCGTTAATTTTGTATAACAATCGGTAGTATTATACACTCCATGTATTTTCTTCTTCTATAGACAATTTTTTAACTAACTTTAAAAAATTAAGAAATGAAAGGCACACAATGAGATGACATATGTCATACTTAGTGTCTCTTATAGTATTATTTTTTAATAAGCAATTGCACACATAATATTCATGCAGCTGAAGATTACACATATTTGTTTGTATTGTTTCTGAAATAGTTTGTTATTTGCGTGAGAATGGAAAAAATAATTAATATAGTGTTATTATATTTCCAGAAGAAACGTAAACCTTGACATTATAGAGCTGGATAAATTTCCTTCTATTTTATCATTTATAATTTTTTTGTACCTAGTGTTTAATTCCCATATACTCCCTCCGTTCCATAATGTTCCTCACTTTTCCATTTTGCGCAATCTCCAATGCACTACTTTGACCGTTAATAATTTTAATTTCGTATTAGTAAAAATTATAAAAAATTGATATTTAGAAAATTTATATTGAAACGAATCCAATGATATCCCACAAGTTAACATTTATACTCTTAATCATACTATTAATTATGGTCAAAGATTTTAAACTTTGACCATACGAATAGTAAACCTGAGGAACATTATGGAACAAAGGGAGTAGTAAATAAAATATTTTTATTCAAATTAATTTATATGAAAAGAGAGGCGAATCGTAGGGTGACATTTATCATTACCATATTAATTTTCTATTTTTTAGTATAATATATAAATTGACGGCTATAATTATCGAATTTAGTTGTTAAAATATTATAGAGTACTATAGTAACTTTTTTTAAGACTCTTATTCATATTGTATTAGTTTTCTAATTTATTTGTATTATAATATATTGTGTAAATAAAAATCGGTAGAATACTCTAATTTTTTATATATAAATATCTTACTATGTACTCCGTATAATGGATTAATTATTTTATAAAAGATAATCATATTTGTTATATTTGTTAACAAAATATAGAAAAGATTTTACAAACTATTCTACATGTATAGAATGACATCTTTTTTTAAGGAAAATATAATCAAATACTTTATAAGGTGAAACTTAACAAAATATTTTATTTTTTAAATATTTTATATCCATAAGAGAGGCAAATTAGAGAGTGACATTTGTCAGCTCCACATTGATTTCCTCTCTTTTAGTATAATATATGGATAGATAGATTATCTAGATAGTACTATGTACTTTATTTACTTTCTTAAGGGGTCTACCTGCTTGTTCACCATTACCCTTTTGATTGAGTAAATTTTCTATCGGTTGTAATTCGGTATTTCCTAAAGTATTAATATTCTCACTTTTCTTTTTGAATTCTCTTGGTTACCACTAATCATAGCCTCAATCATAATTAATGAACTAAATTTAATAAAAATTTAGATTATATTTGAACGAAATTTATTCAAATAAAAGAAAAGATTGTGAATTTAAAATATGCACAAAAATCTTTATCCCTAAATATATTATCCTATCCAAACACTTCATTTTATCCGGCGTTGAGAAAAATTTCTCCCCTTAAATTAGTTTCATACTCTTAGCTAGCATTATTATTAGCCGTATAATGCTATTAAATAATTTAATATAATATTATTCGTTAAAAAATACTGCACAAAATAAAATTTATAGAAGACTAAATAATAAATTGAGATATATATATTAGGAATTGAGGGGTTAATTTAATTTTATACCTAATTTAGGTGTAGTTACCTTTAGGAGAAATTTTTTCTACAGTGTAGCACTAAGGCCCTGTTCTTTAGGGCTGAACTGAACTGAACTGAACTGAACTGAATGCTCTTGAACTGAACTGAACTAAACTGAACTGAACTGAACTGAACTTAACTTAACTGAACTGAACTTAACAGAATATATTACCGAAATAAATAATAAATAATAAATAATAAATAATAAATAATAAATAATAAATAATAAATAATAAATAATAAATAATAAATAATAAATAATAAATAATAAATAATAAATAATAAATAATAAATAATAAATAATAAATAATAAATAATAAATAATAAATAATAAATAATAAATAATAAATAATAAATAATAAATAATAAATAATAAATAATAAATAATAAATAATAAATAATAAATAATAAATAATAAATAATAAATAATAAATAATAAATAATAAATAATAAATAATAAATAATAAATAATAAATAATAAATAATAAATAATAAATAATAAATAATAAATAATAAATAATAAATAATAAATAATAAATAATAAATAATAAATAATAAATAATAAATAATAAATAATAAATAATAAATAATAAATAATAAATAATAAATAATAAATAATAAATAATAAATAATAAATAATAAATAATCAATAATAAATAAAATAATAATAATCAATAATAAATAATCAATAATCAATAATAAATAATCAATAATAATAATAAATAATCAATAATAAATAATCAATAATAAATAATAAATAATAAATAATAAATAATAAATAATAAATAATAAATAATAAATAATAAATAATAAATAATAAATAATAAATAATAATAATAAATAATAAATAATAAATAATAAATAATAAATAATAAATAATAAATAATAATAATAAATAATAAATAATAAATAATAAATAATAAATAATAAATAATAAATAATAAATAATAATAATAAATAATAAATAATAAATAATAAATAATAAATAATAAATAATAAATAATAAATAATAAATAATAAATAATAAATAATAAATAATAAATAATAAATAATAAATAATAAATAATAAATATAAATAAAATAATAATAATAATAAATAATAAATAATAAATAATAAATAATAAATAATAAATAATAAATAATAATAATAATAAATAATAAATAATAAATAATAAATAATAAATAATAAATAATAAATAATAAATAATAAATATAAATAATAATAATAATAAATAATAATAATAAATAATAAATAATAAATAATAAATAATAAATAATAAATACTACGTAATAAATAATAATAAATAATAAATAATAAATAATAAATGATAAATAATAAAATAATAAATAATAAATAATAATAATAAATGTTAACTAATAACTAAAGAATAATTATTAATTAATAACTAAATAACTATATAATAAATAATAATAATAATAATAATAATCTGTAATTGATTACTAAATAATTACAATAAATGATAAGTTTTAATAATAATAATAATTCATACTCCCTCTGTTCCATATTGTTCCTCACTTTTCCATTATGCGCGGTCTCCAATGCACTACTTTGACCGTTAATAATTTTAATTTCGTATTAGTAAACATTATAAAAATTTATATTTAGAAAATTTGTATTGAAACGAATCCAATGATATCCCACAAGTTAACATTTATATTTTTAATCATACTATTTGTTGTGGGATCTTTTACGGTGATGACGTGTCACGCGTTCCTCGGAGGTATCAAGTATGAGCTGGCACGAACTTCTGGCAACCTGCAAAACAAGAATATTCCCGTAGAAATATTCCCGTAGAAATATTCCCTCCGATGCTTAAGTAAGTATAAGCTAGAGAGAGAAGTAATGTGTAGAGAGAAGGCAGAGTAAAAATAGTTTTTGGTTGGTAGGAATGAATTGATTGCCCCTTTTTACCTAGGGATCTGCACTATTTATAGTGCTAGGGTTTCTTGGGAACTGGTCTTGCGTGATTGGATGCTCTGTAAGATCAAGACACGTGTCCTGCTAAGTTTTGGGGGCCTGAAGGTAGACCTGGTGGGCCTCTTAAGCTTTTGGGCCTTCCTTTTTGAGAGATAGCGGAATGGGCTTCTTTTGAGCAAGTGGATCTCATGACCCACTGATGGGTCTTGACCCTGTGTGTGCATGCGGGTTTTTGAGACAATCCCGGATTTGCCTGCTGATGGGCCTTTGGTTCTTCGTTCTGGGCTTTCATGGTACAACCAGGTGGTGTTCATTTTAGGCCACATCATTTGCCCCTCAAGGAGGATGCCCCTCGCCCCTGTGGGGTAGGCTGCTTGATCGGAGGGAGTGCCACGTGAGGTTGCTTTCCAGAGCTTGGCTTCCCCCCTTTAAAACTTTCAGAAGTTCTCTCATTTTTCTTTTGTTGTTTCAAAGTCATTTTTTTTCGTAGAGAGAGAAAGTGAATTTTGTCAAAGATATGTTTGTGCTTGTATTTGGGTGTTCTTGGATTCTTGTTCAGTGTTCTTGAGGATTTGGACTATTTGCCTAGACTTCCCATCAGTTTGATAATCTCTTGGTAAGTTTTTTTTTTATCAAACTCTTGTTTTCTGCATGCTTATGAAATTCCTTTTCTTGTTGTTATAGTATCATAGGGAGGCGTCTTTGTTAGTTGCGACGTTCTTTCTTTCTTTTTGCTAAAGTCAGACGTCCTGTTCCCTATGCAGGACGGCATGGCTCGAATTAGGCAAACAACCAATGTGGGTGCATGGGCAGCGCCACGAGAGAGGGACAACAGGGTTCCCTTTTCGAGCCCGTCCCAAGGAAATAGGGGTGGAGTCAGCTCCTCTCGTCATTCAGGAGACGGGGCTGTAAGGGCAGCACGTTCTTCAAGGAGAAGAAAAAGCGTGGCTTGCCGTCGTCGCGTTCCACGTGAGGATTTTGAGGATGACTCCTCTAGTTCTTCTGACGAGGAGTTCGCAAGAAACCTTCCTCCTATGGTTCGAGGGAGAGAAGACGTCGACTTGCTTCCCTCTGACATCTTTCCCAGCATGAAATGGCTGAGGTATCTGAGGGAGCAAGGACGTGACTTTGAACGTTTTTTACTCCTGCCCCAAGGCTTTAGTTTTAGGAGCCCTCGACCCCATAATTCTGTAGACCAACTCTCTCTGGGAGAAGTCGTTGTCTACACGACTGCTTTTAGATTGGGTCTTAGATTTCCTTTGCATCCCTTTGTGATGGACGTCCTGGAGGGGTATGATATTGGCCTTGCTCAGCTGACCCCTAATTCTTGGGCAAACGTCTTTGGGTTTATTGCCAAGTGTGCTTTGAGCGGCATTACTCCTTCTTTTCCTGCTTTCCTCAGACTTGTAGATATTTCCCCTTCCTCTCGCTCTCCCCAGGGATGGTTCACCCTTTATAGCCGTCGGGGATATAAGACAGTTGTTGGTAAGACTTCTAGCTGGGTTTGGTGGAGGAAGAAGTGGTCCGTTATCCGGATGGAGGACCTTTCCCTTTCAAGGCGTCTTTCTAGGTGGAACCAGCGTCCCCGCTATTTGTCTAGGGGTGACGCCTGCCCCCGCCTTTTGTCAAGAGACTGGAGGCTCATAAAGCCCTTATTTCAGGCCGAGATGTATCGGCTGTCTTCAAAGAGTCATGCATGGGTGCCTAATGCCTGGATTCCCCATGTGGTCAGTTCACCAACATAGTTTTCCTTGCAGCCGTCGGTCTTTGCCCTTATTTAAGTAGAGGTAGTTTCTCATAGAATTTCATCAAAGCCTTGTTCTTTTTCTTCTACTGACTCTCTCGGTTTTATGTAGATTCTGCCATGGAGCGTTTATCCCCCGAAGACAAGGGTTTGGTGGATGTTCCCACTTGGTTGTCCGAGGTGTACTATGAGGACATTCTCAAGGCCGTGGAGGCCAAGAAGAAGGACTCCTCCAAAAAGTCCGACGATGGTGCCTCTGGTGACGTTGCCAAGGTATGCCCTTGTTTACTTTTAATAGGCTTCTGTTTTCTTCCAAGGTCTAGACTTAGTTGTTTATTTGTTGTCTTGTTTAGGAGCCCACTTTGTCAGCTACGAAGAAGCGTCCTGCATCTTCGACGGTGGCTCCCAAGCCTAAACGACCCTTTTTCAAGAAGCTGAGTACCACCGACGCTACAACAAAGCCGTCTCTGGTGAAGCCGTCTGCTACTCTGACTGGGGGGTTCCCCTTTCTCAGGCGTCCACTCCTCTTCCTGAACATAGGGAAGCCTCTCCTCAGGTGAGCACCGAAGGGGATGCCACGACCAGGGCAACCGCTGACGAGGTGGCGGCCGATCAGGCTAATGCTACAGGAGCTGCTACTTCGTCTAGGGAGAGTAAGGGTAAGGGCAAGGAGGCTGAAGATTCTCCTGCTGGTGACGCTCCCATGCCTCCTCCGGCTCTGTCAAGTGGTTAGTATTTTGGTACCTTTAGATTGTCATGACAACTTGGTATTGTCTTATGGTTTTTGACGTTTTGACATTGATTCAGCTGATATGTTCAAACGGATGTGACGTGCTGAAGTGGCGAACATCCCTCCGTTAGGCGGCTTCAGCTCAGAGGAAAAGGATAAGATCCTTTCGGACGTCTATGCTGCCATCCCTGAGGAATATGTGAGGTCACTTCCCGGGATTGACCTGGGGTTCTTTGGGTCTATTCAGTCCCTCGTACTTGATGTGAGATAACTTATTTATTCATTCATTTTTTTTAAGTCTTTTTGGTCTTGGAAGCTATTCATCCATTGTGCCGAGAGTAGGCACTACCGCTTTGATATGCATAAAGAGATGCTAAAGCATAAGGACCAGATTGAGAATCATATGAAGTATGCTGAGAGGACGGCCAGATTGATCAATGTGGACGCGGACAAGAAGATTAAGTCCGAGACCGACGCTCTGAAGAAGGCCGAGGAGGACGCCCAGAACTATGAAAAGAAACTGCTGGAGCATGAGGAGAGGCTGGCCATGCTGAGAAAGGAGTATTCCTCCGTCTCGGAGCGGGTCACCAACTTCTCTTCCAAGGTGGACGCCGTAGAGGGTAAGCTTAAGGCTACCCAAGACGAGATTGAGGCTGTGCGCAGAGAGGCCACTAGCTCTTTTAAGTCTGGCGAAGAGTCCATTTTGGAGATTGCTCAACGGGCGTGGGATCAATCCATGGACGGGAAAGACTTCTCCTGGTTCAAACGTCGTATCTCCTACCAGATGGACGTCTCGACGGCTAGACGCCTTGGTCTGGATCCCCCACCGTTTTTCAGCGAGGGGGAAGATGAGGACGTGGAGGAGGAAGAAGTGAATTCCCCCGAAGGCCAAGACGTTCAGGATGGGAGCTCCACCGCCCCTCATCCCTAGGCGGCCTTTGTTTAATTAGTTTGGACGGCGCCGTGGGCGCTTGTAATAACGTTGGTGCCTTTTGGCATTTATTTGTTTTGATTTGTTTGCGCCTTGTGCGCATGTATGAATATTTCGTGCCTTCTGTGCACTTGTTTTTTTATTCCATTTCAGTTTATGACTGATTTCTCAGGAACTTCCTTTTTTGGTCCATTTGATGGACGGATACCCCAGTGTTTTAGGTGATCAGCCTAATTTGGGGCGCTAATCTAGGCCACTTCTCAGGCCGTCAACTGATTAGTCTTTTTGAGACGCCTTCCAAGGAGGAGGCGTCATATTGAGTGTTTGCTCTTGTTGAGTCTTTTGCGTTTTTGTTAGTACATGGTACTTTTAGGGCCGTCAGTTTTTCTTTGGTAACTGCAGCCACCGTTTATTTTTTGTGGATTTCTCTGCGTCTTAAGGGGCTTTTATTGAGCCTTGTATTCGTTAGATAAGAAAACATTCGTTAATTTACTAAGTAGCAAAACTAGTTTTACCGCTTCGTAGGCAGGCATTTACAGGCCTTTTTGTAGGCTCTAGTACGATAGTTAGGCCGTTTTGTAGGCTCAAGTTACATGAGTTATCCTAATGACATTCTATTTACAACCACTTTCCTCTATCTTGACTAGTTCTGCTTTGGCTGGCTTATTCTCATTGGCGAATTGAAGGAAATAATGCCCTTGGTCCAAGTATGCATTTAATGTTAAGTCTAATAAATGCGGTTCAGTATTAATTAACAAGTTAATAATTCAGTGAGATCAAGTGAGCTGAATGCCTAGCTAGAGGCCGCTTCAGTTCAAGTGGAATTAATGATATTAATCCACAACTTACTCTTGACTGAACCCGTAAGGTCACACAAATAGTACGTAAACGGATCAAGTATTTAATGGCATTAAATACTCCATTTATGGATATTCGGAATCGACGGATCTTGGTTTCAGTGGGAGCTGAGATCGTCAAAAGCAAGAAATGAATACTCCGGAAACGATGATGTTGCCGGAGACCGAAATATGGATCGTATCGGAAATATAAATATTATCCAAGTCGTAGATGTTGCCGGAAACGGAAACATGGTACGTATCGAAAAATATTATTGGAAATGGAAATATTGCCGGAATCGGAAATATTGCCGGAAACGGAAATATTGTCAGAATCGGAAATATTATCGAAATCGGAAAATAATTCCGGAAACGGAAATATTAAATATTTGTTCGAAACGGAAATTAATTCCGGAATCGGAAATATTAAATATTGTTCGTATCGGAAATGAATTTCGGAATCGGGAATTTAATCGGAAGCGTATCGTACGAATTAGCATCGGACGAGGCTCGCTAGACGAAGGCCCAGCACGAAGCCAGGCCGTCGCCCAACAAGCCACACGCAACAAACCACACGCCAAGCCTCGACCAGGCCCAGCGCAAGGCCAGGCCTAGCTAAGGCATTGGGCGCGCGCGCGGATCACAGGCAGCGAGCTGGGCCGAGGCGCTGTGCGCTCATCGTGGGCCACAAGGCCTGCGCGCGGGTGTACGGTGCTCGTGCGATGCTCGTGTGCGTGATATACGAATCCTAAAGCTATCGGGATTCGACATATGATTAAATTCTAATCCTAATAGATTAAGTTTATTTAATAGAGTCCTAGCAGGATTCTAATTAAACTAAATTAGTATTCTAATAGGATTATAAGTCCTTTTCCATAACTCTATAAATAGGGGCCTAGGGTCACAAATTTATATACAACATTGAAGTATTCAAAGGTAATATTTTGAAGCAAAAATCAGCCAAACACTTGCAACCTATTTAGCCAAAATTCTTAGAACCTTTAGGGCGATTCTAGTTGGTCAAGCTTAAGGCGGATCCGGACGTGCTGTGGACTATCTACGGAGGGACGACACTTGGAGTCCTAAAGACTTGTTCTTGTTCGGTTCGGGCGCAGCTAGGGAGGGCACGCTACAAAGTGTATGCACCTAAATTATGCTAAATGATTATGTGTAAATAATATGTTTCCTGGCATTAAGGTTTTCCGCATGATTTATGTTTTGTCATATGTATCATAACCTAACAGCTGTATCACGAGCCTCTTATTATTTTCATAATCTAAATTGCATGACATGATTAAATTTTACAAATTTGCAAAGAATTAAAAGGGGTGATTAATTTTCGTAATTGTTAATTAATTGCAAATTGCGTTTATTTAATTATATGTACGCAGTTTTTCGGCAGTTTCTTCGTTACTAATCCAAATCGAGTGATTTGTGTGTCAATTCCGCATGTAAAAGGCATTCTAAAATTTTGACAAGAATAGTATTTTTCGGCCGAACCCAGAATTCCCAAATTCGAAGCCTAACTATGACTTTTCGGAGGTTTTAGTTTTTCGAACGCAAAAGTTTGTAAATTTAAGATGTTAAATTGAATATTTGCGATTCTTGTTGATAAATCTTGAGTTTTTGATAGACCTACAGTATATGTTTAACAAATTTGAATGCCTAGACTTGTTAATTATACAACCTAATTTGTAATTATGATTAATTTGTTGAAATTCGAATAATTTAGAATTTATTTGTTTTTCATAATTAATTAATAATTTAATTAGGTATCCAGGATTAAAATCCACCATAAAAATTGTTAATTTATGTTAAATTTTAAATTTTTATGACCTAGATTTGAATCCATGTTAATCGGAAATTAATTAATTAATAAATTTTTGATTTTTCGCCCTAAAATTATGAAATTAATATGATTTATTAATTTGTCGTTAATTTTAAATTAAAAATTTTAAATTTTTATGAAAACGCTCATAAATGTTGCACGCACAAAGCAAAGGAAGCTACATGTTACCCTTAAGGGGTGTTGTATAGCGCGGGCACGCGACGACGAGCAAGGGAGCTCATCGCCCGTGCGGTACGAATGCAGCGAGCAACGAGCTATGCGGCACGCAAGACTCTAGGCCTAGTCGTGCATGCTAGGCGATGGGCAAGGGCAGTGGGAACACAACGCTAAGCATGATGCGTGTGGGCAGCAGTGCGCTGCGCCACGACGCACCAAGCCTGCCGAAGGGTAGGCAGCCGCGACACAGCACCAAGCTGCGCGCAGCGTAGCCCTCAAGGCTGCGTGTGTGCGTGGCGATGGGGCGTGTGTGCGATGTCGCTGTGCGAGCCATGGGCAACGATCAATGGCACGGGGCAATGGGCCTCGTAGCTCGATGGGGCTTTGGGCGCAAGCCCAAGTGCCTCGTCTTGCAAACTATTGATGAGTTTCGTTTTAATTTTAAATTTTCAGTTCGGAAATTTTTTTAATTAATTTTAAAATTAATAATTTAAATTATTTTCTCGGATTTTAATTTTGAATATTATAATTATTATAAATTTTAATTTATACTAATTATTTTACTAAAATTAAACCTTGAATTAATTTAAATTTATTCAATTCAACTGAAAAATAATTTAAATAAATGGATTCGATTATAATTTTATATGAGCTTTAAATTTTAATTAAACTTGTATGTTTCCGGTTAGACTAGAAATACAATTTTATGTTTAAAATTAGTAAAGCATATAAAGTTATTGGTTTAAGTGGGAGCAATTTTAGTCATAAACTCTTGATTAGGTCTACAAATCCTTTAAGGTTAAACAACTCGATTAGAATTAATAAGGACTGTATAATTGGTAGATTATTGGTGCCCTTGATTAATTGCTGCAAATATTTATGTGATGCATACAACGTGTTTTACTAACCAACTATGTGGGCCATTCATGATAATGAATGGGTGAATGGTATATATTGTATATGTACTGTTTTGCGGGTTATGAAGTGACTAGTATGGCCCAAATAGGATAGAAAATATGGTCTGCGCACCATTAATTTGAATGTAATTGGTCTAATCCACCAAAATTTGTTTTTTAATTCAAATATGGTCTGCGTACCATCAAATAGTTGTAATTAGTTTAATTATAGCTGATCCTATTTGAAGAAAATGGTGCCTCCCACGGTGAAATTCAAGACGGAGTTTCCAATCCATTTTCAAGACGAACTTTGAAGTTGAAGCTTCAAGATGAAGTCGGGCCATACTAGATCACATTTATCTTATGCATGCTTTAAGTTATTTATTGCATTTAAATATGTCTTAAATATGCATGAGATTTAAGCTTGATTATGTTGCATGATTAAGGATTTTAGTTCACTTAAAATCTAACCAACATAGTAAGAGCCTTAAGTTCCAAACTTAAAAATTGAGTTAAAAGGTGCCATGCCAAAATAACACTTACTTGGATAACCTTTACATCAATCTAGTAATAGTTTTACGCTCAGCGAGGTGTTACTTATTGATCCTAAAGGGGTAAGGTACACAAATAATTGTGAGTACATGTTAGTTTTGGTGAAACTCAACGATATAAGTAAGGAGTCCTTTTATGTCGTGGCAAAATCGATAGGTTTACCTAATAAGATCTTAGACGTACCTATTAACAAAGAGTAGTTTCTAGACTATTAGCAAAAGGCTTTTGCTTACCTAAAAGATTTTAGAATTGACTCTAAATACATAATGTGCATAATTTTTCAATGGGTTTTAGGATCTTGGAATCATTTTATTCACACCTGCCGGAACACATAACTTGAATAAAATGCTTAATGAACATTAAATTATGCATGTATGCTAGAATTTAAGTTTATTAAGAGAAACTGTGAATGATTATTTATTTGTTTATTCTTTTTCAATTGTAGTTTTAATTATGGAAAACAACAATTCATTCAACATTCGATCAATTCTCGAAAAGGAGAAGTTGAACGGGAAAAACTTCCTTGACTGGAAAAGGAACTTGCAAATAGTTCTTATGCAGGAAGAAAAGGAGTATGTCCTGGAAGAGGCGATGCCCGAAGCCGCAGGCGAAGGGGTCACTCAGGCAGCCCTCAATCGTTGGATTGATGCCAACAAGGATGTGAAATGTCTAATGCTTGCAACCATGAGTGCAGATCTACATAAAACGTTCATCAACTCAGATGCTTTCACGATCATCAGTGAATTAAAGAACATGTTCCAAGATCTGGCTCGGGTCGAAAGATTCGAGACTCATAAGCAAATTCTTGAGACCAAGCTTAAGAAAGGCGAGCCCGTAAGTCCACATGTTCTCAAAATGATTGGACTCATTGAGAATATGAGTCGGCTGGATCAGCAATTCTCTCAGGAAATGGCTGTAGACACCATCCTCCATTCTCTTCATAACGGGTATGATCAGTTCAAACTGAAATACAGTATGAATAGTTTGGACAAAACTCTCACTGAGCTTCACGGTATGCTGAAGACCGCTGAAAAGACGCTCAAAAGTGATAAGCAAGATGTGCTTATGGTGCGTGGGGGCAAGTTCAAGAAATCTGGAAAGAAGAGGAATGCTAAGAAAGGTGGCAAGAAGGCCAGCCCGACTAAGCAAACTGGCGCCAAGTCTGAAAAGAGGAAGGTCAGTCAACCCACTTCTGAATTCGAATGCTCCTATTGCAAGAAGAAGGGGCATTGGAAGAGAGATTGCTTGAAGCTAAAGGAAGATCAGAAGAACGGAACAATCGTTCCATCATCAGGTATTTTCGTTATAGACTGTATACTTTGTAATTCAACTTCTTGGGTATTAGATACAGGTTGTGGCTCACACTTATGTTCCAATCCACAGGGACTAAGAAGAAGTAGAAGGTTAAGCAAGGGTGAAGTCGACCTACGAGTGGGAAATAGAGCACGGATTGCTGCATTAGCTGTAGGAAATTATTATTTGGCGTTTCCCTCTGGGCTAGTTTTGGAACTGGAAGAGTGTTTCCATGTTCCAAGTCTTACTAAAAACATCATTTCTGTTTCTTGCTTAGATGCTAAGGGATTTTCCTTTTTAATAAAAGACAATAGTTGTTCGTTTTATTTTAAAGAGATGATTTATTGATCTGCTAGATTAGTCAATGGACTTTATTTATTAGATCACGACAAACAAGTTTATAACATAAATACCAAAAAGGCCAAAAAGGATGATTCAGATCTCACCTATCGTGGCATTGTCGATTAGGCCATATTAACTTGAAACGCATGGAAAGACTTCAAAAGGAAGGAATTCTAGAACCATTTGACTTAGAGGATTATGGTAAATGCGAATCATGTTTACTTGGCAAAATGACAAAGCAACCTTTCTTTAAAGTTGGAGAAAGAGCAACTGAACTATTGGGTTTAATCCATACAGATGTATGTGGACCAATGAGTACAAATGCTAGAGGTGGTTTCAGCTACTTTATCACTTTCACTGATGACTTCAGTAGATATGGTTATGTCTACCTAATGAAGCATAAGTCTGAATCCTTTGACAAATTCAAGGAATTTCAGAGTGAAGTAGAGAATCAATTAGGCAAGAAGATTAAGGCACAATGGTCTGATAGATGCGGTGAATATCTGAGCTCTGAATTTGATGACCATCTGAAAGAATGTGGAATTCTATCAGAATTGACTCCTCCCGGAACACCACAATGGAACGGTGTGTCGGAACGGAGGAGCAGAACCTTGCTAGACATGGTTAGATCAATGATGGGTCAGGCCGAACTTCCAATAGAATTTTGGGGACATGCACTAAATACAGCTGCACTCACTATAAATAGAGCTCCGTCTAAAGCTGTTGAAAAGACTCCATATGAGTTATGGTTTGGAAAGCCTCCAAATGTGTCTTATCTTAAGATTTGGGGATGTGAAGTATACGTCAAACGATTAATTTCAGACAAACTTCATCAAAAATCTGACAAATGTATCCTTGTGGGCTACCCAAAGGAAACAAAGGGGTATTACTTCTACAATTCATCTGAGAACAAGGTGCTTGTTGCTCGAGATGGTATCTTTTTTGAAAAGGATCACATTTCCAAAATGACAAGTGGGAGAAAAGTAGACCTCGAAGAAATTCGAGTCGAACAACAAACTCTAGAGAATGCTCAAGATTACATTCAGGATGAAACTCAGAGATCTTTAGAAGTATCTGGTGAGAATCATAGACAATCTAGAAATGTAACCTCGCGTAGATCGCAAAGATATAGATCTCAACCGGAAAGGTACTTAGGTATTTTGACGAACGAGAGCTATGACGTTCTGTTACTTGAAAGTGATGAACCTGCGACTTACAAACAAGCTATGACGAGCCCTAGCTCCAAGCAATGGCAAGAAGCATGCAATCTGAATTAGACTCCATGTCAGAAAACCAAGTATGGGATTTGGTCGATTTGCCAGATGGCTACCAAGCCATAGGAAGCAAATGGATTTTCAAACTGAAAAAAGACAAGGATGGGAAACTTGAAGTTTTCAAAGCTAGATTGGTTGCAAAAGGTTACAGGCAAGTCCACGGCGTGGATTACGATGAAACCTTTTCACCAGTTGCAATGCTAAAGTCTATTCGGATAATGTTTGCAATCGCTGCATATTACGATTACGAAATATGGCAGATGGATGTCAAAATCGCTTTCTTAAACGACGTTTTAACAGAAACTGTGTTTATGACACAGCCCGAGGGTTTTGAGGATCCAAGGAATGCTAAAAAGGTATGCAAGCTAAAGAAATCAATATACGGATTGAAGCAGGCATCCAGGAGCTGGAATATACGTTTTGATGAAGCAGTCAGTGACTTTGGTTTCATCAAGAACGCAGACGAATCTTGTGTATACAAGAAGGTCAGTGGGAGCAAAATTGCTTTTCTAGTACTATATGTCGACGACATATTACTTATCGGAAATGACATTCCTATGTTGAATTCTGTCAAGATTTGGCTTGGGAAATGTTTTTCGATGAAGGATCTAGGAGAAGCACAGTACATATTGGGCATCAAGATTTACAGAGATAGATCTAAAAGGATGATTGGACTTAGTCAAAGCACTTATATCAATAAGGTGCTTGAAAGGTTCAAGATGGCAGACTCCAAGCGAGGCTACCTACCCATGTCTCATGGAATGACTCTAAGCAAGACTCAGTGCCCAAAAACACTTGATGAGCGTAGACGAATGAATGGGATTCCATATGAATCATTGATTGGTTCAATAATGTATGCTATGATATGTACACGCCCGGATGTTGCGTACGCACTCAGTGCTACGAGCAGATACCAGTCAGACCCAGGAGAGGCACATTGGACTGCTGCCAAGAATATTCTGAAGTACCTGAAAAGGCACAAAGATGACTTCCTGGTCTATGGTGGAGATGATGAATTAATTGTTAAAGGCTATACGGACGCAAGTTTCCAAACCGACAAAGATGATTTCAGATCACAATCTGGGTTTGTCTTCTGCCTCAACGGAGGTGCAGTAAGCTGGAAAGTGCTAAGCAAAGCACCATTGCGGATTTTACAACTGAAGCGGAGTACATTGCTGCACATGAAGCAACAAAGGAAGCTATATGGCTAAGGAAGTTCATAGGTGAACTTGGTGTAGTCCCCTCCATTAAAGGACCAATAGCCCTATATTGTGATAATAACGGACCTATTGCACAGGCAAAGGAGCCTAGACACCACCAAAGAGTCAAGCATGTACTTCGTAGATTTCACCTTCTACGAGAGTTCGTTGAAAGAAAAGAAGTCGAGATAAGCAAGATTGGAACTGATGACAACATCTCAGATCCATTGACTAAACCTCTGCCGCAGGCGAAGCACAACTCGTACACTATAGCTATGGGAATCAAGCATATTGGAGAATGGCTTTGATGTCCTTGTTTAATGTTTTAAATTTTTAGAGTTTAATACTTTGTAAAACATTATTGGTTAACCATTCAAAATAAATGAATAGAATTCATTTTTCCATTTAATTTGTGGTTTATTAAATGATGAGTCCCTTCAATTTGACGAAATATTCAAGATAGACTATCAGGACCAGTCCTGTGACTAAGAAATGTCTATCAAGTGAACTTGAATGTCAAAAGTTGAAAATGGTCCCTGGTCGAAGTTTTCTATAAAGATGGACGCATAGAAAACGTTAGACGACTAGAATGCAAGATGACTAGTAGTTCTATTTCTTGAACTATGTGGACATGGCAATGTCGTAATCATTTGCATAGATACTTACTTTGGGAAGACTAGTATCGGACAGACCTATGAAACTTTACTGTAAGAGATGAAAATCTGTCATAAGTAAATTTCATTAAAATTATTAGACACTAAATCCTCAATACATGAGTGATTTGAGATTACTTGTTTGAGAACTGCTTACTTTGACGTTAACCAACCGTCGCACCGTAAAAGGAGGCTATAAAGGCAACGCTCAGGTAATCACCTATCAAACGAAGTCTAATCTCAAGGTCGCAAGATTGGGATTGTCCTCCCATAAATCGGGATGAGATGCTTAAAAGTTGTACAAGGCCACTCGGAGAGCTAGAAACTGTAAAATGCATGGCCGTGCTCAGATGAATCATAGGCTATGATTATCCGCTTATTTGATCAGTTGAACTCTGAAACCAAGAAACACCTCTGGACGTAATAAGGATGACAACTCTTAGCTAATGTTCAAGAGCAAGCATCAAGCGACAAAGGAATTGGGAAATGCACACTTGTCCCTAAGGACAAGTGGGAGACTGAAGGAAATAATGCCCTTGGTCCAAGTATGCATTTAATGTTAAGTCTAATAAATGCGGTTCAGTATTAATTAACAAGTTAATAATTCAGTGAGATCAGGTGAGCTGAATGTCTAGCTAGAGGCCGCTTCAGTTCAAGTGGAATTAATGATATTAATCCACAGCTTACTCTTGACTGAACCCGTAGGGTCACACAAATAGTACGTAAACGGATCAAGTATTTAATAGCATTAAATACTCCATCTATGGATATTCGGAATCGACGAATCTTGGTTTCAGTGGGAGCTGAGATCGTCAAAAGCAAGAAATGAATACTCCGAAAACGATGATGTTGCCGGAAACGAAAATATGATTATCCAAGTCGTAGATGTTGCCGGAAACGGAAACATGGTACGTATCGAAAAATATTATTGGAAATGGAAATATTGCCGGAAACGGAAATATTGTCAGAATCAGAAATATTATCGAAATCGGAAAATAATTCCGGAAACGGAAATATAAAATATTTGTTCGAAACGGAAATTAATTCCGGAATCGGAAATATTATATATTGTTCGTATCGGAAATGAATTCCGGAATCGGGAATTTAATCGGAAGCGTATCGTACGAATTAGCATCGGACGAGGCTCGCTAGACGAAGGCCCAACACGAAGCCAGGCCGTCGCCCAGCAAGCCACACGCAACAAACCACACGCCAAGCCTCGACCAGGCCCAGCGCAATGCCAGGCCCAACCAAGGCCTTGGGCGCGCGCGCGGATCACAGGCAGCGAGCTGGGCCGAGGCGCTGTGCGCTCAGCGTGGGCCGCAAGGCCTGCGCGCGGGTGTACAGTGCTCGTGCGATGCTCGTGTGCGTGCTATACGAATCCTAAAGGTATCGGGATTCGACATATGATTAAATTCTAATCCTAATAGATAAAGTTTATTTAATAGAGTCCTAGCAGGATTCTAATTAAACTAAATTAGTATTCTAATAGGATTATAAGTCCTTTTCCATAAATCTATAAATAGGGGCCTAGGGTCACAAATTTATATACAACATTGAAGTATTCAAAGGTAAGATTTTGAAGCAAAAATCAGCCAAACACTTGCAACCTATTTAGCCGAACTTCTTAGAACCTTAAGGGCGATTCTAGTTGGTCAAGCTTAAGGCGGATCCGGACGTGCTGTGGACTATCTACGGAGGGACGACACTTGGAGTCCTAAAGACTTGTTCTTGTTCGGTTCGGGCGCATCTAGGGAGGGCACGCTACAAAGTGTATGCACCTAAATTATGCTAAATGATTATGTGTAAATAATATGTTTCCTGGCATTAAGGTTTTCCGCATGATTTATGTTTTGTCATATGTATCATAACCTAACACGAATTGCAGTTCTTCTTCATGCTTTCTTTTGCTTCTGGCTTTGGCCAAATCTTTCTTCCATGCTGACGGGTTGAGGGTGGTGAGGTAGCAGTCTCTTGCTTGTTGCTGGTTTCCATGTATGGTTCCTATTGCCCCATCATCACATACAAACTTCAAGAGCATCAGATGGGTGACGACTACTGCTTTAATCTTTTTCAGGGTGGGTCGTCCCAAGATGACGTTGTACGCTGTCAAGTCCTTAACAATTAGGAAGTTCACTTCCATCTTCCGTCTGTCTTTTCTATCCCCAATCCGAACCGGCAGAGTGATGACGCCTACAGGATGTATAATGCTTCCTCCAAAACCAATAATGGGATATTGTATGCTATCCATGGTTTTGGGGTCATGTGCTAGGCGGTTGAGGCATTCCACGCTTATTATGTCAGACGAGCTCCCCGTGTCTATTAAGATGCGCTTCACCCTCATATTGGATATTTTAAACTCGACCACCAAGGGATCATCATGCGGAGTGGCTATTCGTCCATCATCTGACTCACATATCTCGATCCGCGAGAATGGGTCCAGAGGTGACTTTCCTGACAGCATTACCTACCCTAGGCGGCGAGCATAATCTTTCAGTCCCCTCATGGTGGTTCCTCCAGCGGCCGGTCCCCCAGATATGACGGCTACAAACCCCCCTTCACTGTGATTTCCCTCCGTAGGTGAGACATGTGACTTGTTCTTTTTGTACTGGCTCTTCCCAGAGCCGTGAGCATTCCTCTGTAAGTAGTTCTTGAGATGTCCGTTAGAGGCTAGGCCGTCTAGAGCTCTCTTCAGGCTTCTGCAGTTTTTGGTTTCATGCCCTATGTCTTCATGGAACTGGCAATATAACTTAGGGTCTCGACTCTCAGCAGGAGACTTCATGGGGAAAGGTCGTTCAAGGTCATACCTGGTTCCGACGTCTTTCAGTATTGTGAGGAGATCTGTGCTATACTCGAAGTATTCTCTTTCTTGTGGACGTTATCTCTTGTGTCCAGGAGAATTGTTATCATGCTCTTTTGAGAGTGCTCAAGTACCATTTACTCGTGGGGATTTTCTGTCTATCTTGTCTTTCTTCCCTGAGGAATCTGTTGCTTCTCCAATCCTTCCATCTTTTGACGCGCTGCATATTTCTGTTGCATGGATAAATGCTTCGGCCTCGTCTAAAACCTCAGCCATAGTCCTTACACTTTTCTTGACTAGGTCAAACTTAAAGGATCCCTTCTTCAGTCCTCTGATAAAATTGTCGAAGGAGACGCCGTCCGGCAAATCTGGGATTTGTCCGGCCTCTAGGTTGAAGCGTTTCACATAGCTTCTCACTGAATCATCCTTCCCCTGTTGAATTCGTCCCAAGTGCATACTGCTTTTCCTTTCCTTGTGTGCCATGAACCTGGTGGAGAACAGGGTTTGCAGTTCGTTGAAAGAGGCAATTGACCCTGGGGGTAATTGCTCAAACCATTTAGACGCTACTCCTTTGAGAGTGGCCGGGAAATATTTGCACCAAGTGGCTTCATTGGTTCCTTGAACATACATATGATGACGGTATGCAAGTAAGTGCATATCGGGGATCTGTGGTACCGTCATAGGCTTCAATGGTAGGAGTTTTTACCTTGGGCTCTTTTGGGGCGTTCATGATATCCTTAGAGAAGGGAGTACTCATGTGCCTTAGCGTCAGATTATTAAGCCCCTGCTGAATGTGGTAAGTAGGTTCACGGCAGCTGGTGAGAAGTCGTGGACGCAGGCTTACCCTGTTGGGCGTCATCTGGGTCTGTCGAGTAGAAGGGTAAAACGGTGGATCTTCCATTACCGGGGTGGACCCAGTGTCTGATAGTTCAGACTCAGCTTCATAATATTTTGACGCCTCAAGGCGGGTCGTAAGACGGCTGGTGGATTTCCCCTAGATGGTGGTCGCGTGACTTGGTCCCTTCGTGGTAGAGAGGTCGGGAGGCCGCGATCGGCCCCTGAGCGCTCAGGCACCGGACTGATTCCACGGCTAGCCTGTGGACGGGAGCTCTCTCCAGCTCTCCATACATTGGATCTGAGTGGCATTCTGTTTATCCGATTGACGCCCAAGCTGAGGGGTCTATGTGGAGCCGTCCTCTCAGTGCTGTAGATTAGCATGTTTTTTTGAATTTCGTCTTGCAATGTGGTGCTCATCTGCTGTCGAAATGTTTGATTCATTTGCTGTTGGAATCCTACTAAGATCTCGCTCAGCGACCCCACCGAGACTGGCAAGTCCAAATTCTCATCCAGTACGGCGTCTCGGACGCTGGGGCTTAGGTGGCCACCCGACGGAGACGCTTCCACAATTGGTTCTTCCTCTATGACCACCTCAGCTTCCTGCACCCGACGCGGTGTGCTTCCTGCATTTGCGATTCGATTGGCCTCTTCTATATGACGCTGACTCCTCTTGAGAGGCCGTCTCTCTTCTTCCTCACCAATATACTCTCTGTCAGGGTGAAGTTCGGCCATGATACTATACCTCCCCACAGACGGCGCCACATGTTGTGGGATCTTTTACGGTGATGACGTGTCACGCGTTCCTCGGAGGTATCAAGTATGAGCTGGCACGAACTTCTGGCAACCTGCAAAACAAGAATATTCCCGTAGGAATATTCTCTCCGATTCTTAAGTAAGTATAAGCTAGAGAGAGAAGTAATGTGTAGAGAGAAGGCAGAGTAATTATAGTTTTTGGTTGGTAGGAATGAATTGATTGCCCCTTTTTACCTAGGGATCTGCACTATTTATAGTGCTAGGGTTTCTTGGGAACTGGTCCTGCATGATTGGATGCTCTGTAAGATCAAGACACGTGTCCTGCTAAGTTTTGGGGGCCTGAAGGTAGACCTGGTGGGTCTCTTAAGCTTTTGGGCCTTCCTTTTTGGGAGATAGCGGAATGGGCTTCTTTTGAGCAAGTGGATCTCATGACCCACTGATGGGTCTTGAGTTCTTGACCTTGTGTGTGCATGCGGGTTTGTGAGACAATCCCGGATTTGCCTGCTGATGGGCCTTTGGTTCTTCGTTCTGGGCTTTCATGGTACAGCCAGGTGGCGTTCATTTTAGGCCACATCACTATTAATTACGGTCAAAGTTTTTAAACTTTGACCATATGAATAGTAAACATGAAGAACATTATGGAACAGAGGGAGTAGTTAATAACTAATAACTAAATAATTAATAACTAATAATCCGTAACTAATTAATAAATATAATAATAAATTATATTAATTATTAATAAATAATTAGTTATAAATAATAATAATAAGTAATATAAATATAAATAATAAGTAATATAATAATATAATAATATAAATATAAATAATAAGTAATACAATAATATAAAGAATAATATAAGTAATATTAATAATAATAATAACAATATTATTATTATTATTGTTATTATTATTATTATTATTATTATTAAGTTAAATTGAATTAAACTGAACTGAACTGAACTGAATGCTCCTGAACTGAACTGAACTGAACTGAACTGCCAAATAAGTCCTGAAACTGAAATTAAGCCAAAAAGAACAGGGCCTAATATTTTTACAGTTTTTTTATATATATTCTTTGTTTATACGTTTTTAAATTTTTATGCCCAACATGTTAAAAAAAAACTCATATTTAGTACTGTACATAATAGTAGAATCTTTTGAAAAATCGTAAAGTTTTAGATATCCAAAATATAAATAATAGATTTAAAAGATTTTATTTAGTTAACAAAAATAATTGTATGACAACTCTTATCAAAGATGACAAAATATGTTGTGATAATCAATACGTTTAAATTTTCATGTCCAACATGTTAAAAAAAACTCATATTTAGTATTATACAAAATAGTAGAATCTTTTGAAGAATCGTAAAGTTTCACATAACCAGAATATAAATAATATATTTAAAAGATTTCTTTAGTTAACAATCTATATTTTCTTAACAAATATAATAATATAGTGTATCATAAATCAAGTAAGTATATAATAATTCTTGTTAAGTTGGGAAGGAAAAATATTGTCATAAATCAAGTAAAGAATATAATTATTTTGTTTAATTAGGAAAGGACAAAAGAGCGAAATTTTTTTGAGTGTTTTTTTTTTGGGTGCAAATGAGTCACAAGGGCGGGGATGAGAATCGATCCCAGGATCACCTGGAACCGGGATGCAAACTCTAACCAACTGAGCTATCCATTACTCTTCTGCTCACCTAAAAAAGTAAGTTTTAAGTCATACCCAACTTCAGATAAGATCAAATAAGTTTCAATCAAGTCTGATACGACACATGTCAGTTTTGCTTTTATGGGCCTCTCTTTTGGTATGGTTATAGAAGATTAGGTTAATTAAGGGCTAATTTAAATTAATGACTAGTGTTAGACTTCCGTTAAATCTAGGATGTATTAGTATATTATATTTTTGAAAACATAAGGGGTATTTGTACTTTCGTGAAACAAGGACATTTTATGAAAAAAACTAGCACAAATATGTGACTTTTCAACACACAATAACACGTATGTAGGAGGTTTGTAAAGATCGCGACATGATAGGTTACTTTCATTTTAAAAATATTTCTACTTATAGAAACACACATTATCACAATATCACACTTTTCATTAGGAAAACACATTGTTCTAACATTTCTACGTCACTATTGCACCCCCTACATTTTCTTAAACCTAACCTGCAAACGTTGGTCAAATTAAAATACAAATATATATAATTTCCAGTTAATTACTTGCAAGTACTTTTATGTAATCACGCTGTAGTTTCTGGTACTTAATTCCTCATATATACTACAAAGTACGAAGTAGTATGTGTGTTTGGTATTATATTGCTAAACTATTAAGAGGTCGTTCTACTCACCTAAAAAATTAAGTTTTAAGTCAGATCCAACTTCAGATAAGATCAAATAAGTTTCAATCAAGTCTGATATGTTTCAATCAAGTCAAATAAGTTTCAATCAAGTCAAATAAGTTTCAATCAAGTCTGATATATATATATATAGTAACTTCATCCAAAATCAAACAATTTAATAATTAAAAAAATAAATCTAAAATGAAATTCAATCCAAAAAAAAAAACTAATTTAATCTAATATATAAAATATAGCAGTTGGTCCCCTCAAAATAAAATAAAATATAGCAGTTGGTATATATATAGGAGATTTATTTAACTTAACAATTTAATAGAATCTGTGCATCGCACGGGCAATTTAACTTAACGTCGATTTATGTTAGCCGACCCCAAAACATATTGGGACTAAGGCTTTGTTGTTGTTGTTGTTGTTGTTGTTGTAACAATTTAATAGAATATGTGCATCGCACGAGCTAAAATCTAGTATTAATAATAACAATAATTATAAAATGTTTCTAGACTCCCATCCAACTTTATGTAAAACGTTTACACGTTATTATAATAAAAAAATAACTATAATAATATGAAGTACTTCATTTATTTCATAAAAATTGTTACACTTTGATTAACATGTTTGTCAAGGCAAATTTGATCGTAAATATCTATAATTATCCTTATTTTTAAAATCTTAAAATTTCGAGATGATGTAAATATGCAATGAAATCTCTCCACCCACATTTTGCTTATAACATTCGTTTTTAATAAATTAGTAAAAGTATACGGCCAAAGTTAATTTAAAATAGTGGCAAAACTAAAAGTGTTGCCATTTTTTTTTGAAACGGAGGAAGTATTTATTTTTGTAATGTCTTAATATTACTATTAATACTATTATTAATATTGATATTATTTTTATTTTTATTAATATTATTATTAATAATTTCCAATCAGGTCCAACAAGGACTTATCAGTTTCAATCAGGTTTGATCAGTTCTAAGTTCACATAATTCAGATAAATTCAGATAAGTCTAGATCAAATCTACTACGTATTACATTAGACTAAAATAGACAGAGATAAGTATAAAGTTAGGGTCCAATCTTTTACATTTTTCACCGTTTGAGACATGCATCTTTTTTTTTCACCTTTTAGGACCTACTATTCATTTTCCGGCCAAATTTAATCAAAATATGAAAAAGGTTAGTCCCTTGAGTTAAAATTTTAGGTACTTGAGTTAAAATTTACATTTTTATTGTTTATTTATTTTTACTTTATGGGAGTTAAAATCTACTTGATACAGAGTATGAATACAATAATTTGTACTCCGTATGGTTTTTGAAGTGTGCTGAATTGATTAAAGGATAATTAATTATTATTTTTTGTAAAGGAAATTTAAATCGATTTTTTTAAAAAAGGAATGGACATAAGTAATTGCTCTGTTCTTCTTTCTCATTCTGGTCCTCAAGCCCCCTTCTTCTTCCTTAATTAATCTACAATCACCATGAACTCATGAATGTCGTCACATAAATCAATGGCTCGTAACAAATAAACAAGAAGGAAAATTTATCATCCTCATTCCTCAACACTTGTACTCCACGGTTACATTAACATAGAAGATGAAATGCTGAGTTGAAGATTGAAGATCGAAGAACTAGGAGAAAAAAGTACCAAATTTGCTACAAGATATACTAAATTTGGAGTAAGGACATCATAAAAGTATATTTGAAATTCTCACTTCAATTCATTCGAGTTCGGAAATTTCAATGGTATTTTGTTTTCTGGAAAGATCAATGATAATTTGAATAAGTTAGTCGTTGAGATCTTCGAAGCTGTACACAAGGGTTTTGGTTTTCTTCTTTCATGCTTAATGATTTCAATGTACAAACTGTATACTTCCTCCTCTGTTGTATACTTGTATGTACATCTCATTTATCTAACAAAAAATTGGGACTCTTTTAATCTTTTTTGAAATTTATACGAAGTACGGAGTAATTAATTTTGCTTGGTGGATTATTTTGTTTTGTTCTTTAGTTACTTTGATTAAAAACAACAACTCACGGATTTGATGTTATGAAAAATCTTCAAATCATGGATTTTGGTTAAGAACGATGCGTCATAGTATTTTTTTTTTCTTTTTAAATTTTTTCTGTTTGAATTTTTTTTCTGTTTTTTTTTCTGTTTTTTTTTCTGTTATGGTTATTGTAGAATAAATACAAAATATATTTAAAGGGCCTCAATTTTGGATTAACCACTGGTGAGTTAAAGATGAGTTAAATGATCGGAAAATGAGAATGAGGTCCCAAAAGGTGAAAAATAAAGTTGCAGGTCCTAAACGGTGAAAACACTAAAAGGTTAGACCCCAACCTTTAGCTTAACTCAAAATAGACCCTGTGAGTAACACGTGTCACTTCCTGGTGATAAAATTTCCCGCCAATTTTTTTTCTTATTTATTTATTTATTTATTTATTATATAGTCTAATTAACTTTTATGGAAAAGATTCAGTATTTTGGCTAAAATTTTATCTTTCCCTATTTATTTGGTCTTCAATTTAAATTTTCAACTGTAATTAATTTTATTTCTCAAAAATAATATTTTTAAAGTCATAAAATATATCATAATTTTATTAATCTTTTGAAAATCTGCATAATATCGTTTGTACTTCGTACTACTTTATTATTTAACAATTTATTGTAATTTAAATATTTTACATAAAAAGGTAAAACAATTTTTTTGAATATCCATACATATACGAGATCTAATCTAATAAGTTAAATAGAATACACCCTAATACTCTGACTTGTAGGTTGACTTGTAGTCCTGTAGAATACACCCTAATACTCTGACTCCTATAATTTAAATAGAATACACCCTAATACTCTGACTCCTATAATTTGCAACTATCAATTTGCTCTTGTAATTTTTTTTTTGAAAAAAAAGGATCAGGATAAAAAGTGGAATTCGGGAAGAGTGAAGGAATCAAGGAACTAATTTAATAGAAGGTCATGGGGTGGTCGGCGTGAGCCATTCTTATAAAGAAAAATATCTCAAGAATCTATTATTACTATTACTATTACTATTACTATTACTATATATACTAAAAGAGACACCAGGAATGACACATGTCGATTCCTGGTGCGATTTTTTCCCGCCAAAAATCACTTTCCAAAAAAAATTATCTATTTTATATTATTTTTATTCTCTTCCCTTTTTTATAAACTATTTATGTATGGAAATAAATTTTAGTTTATAAATTATGACAATAATAGATACGGCGTAATAATAATTATTCTAAATTGGTAATATTTTAGTCAAATCGCTATATTAATAATGGAAAATATATCACTCAATATTTGGTCAAATTGTCATATTAGCATTTTAAATATGCATATTAGATGAATAAATTTAAGGAAATTTAAACGAGTATGTTAAAAATGTTATAACTATGCAGTAGTTTGGGAGATATAAAATGATCAAAATTCGTGCGTGCACGGGATCTAATCTAGTTACCACCTAAAGCAATTTGTTGATGAATAAAACATGGAATTTTTTATTTTAGTTTTGAATATCTATAATTAACATTAATAATAACATTAACATTATTATTGCTTTAGGTGGTACTTTTATTTTTGAAGATCTATAATTAACATTAATAATGCGAACAAAGTAAACATAAAATACCCATTTATATATAGTCAATAAGCAACAAAATGCGTGACCCCTAGGGCCACGACTTCAAATCCAAACCGTTGCCTCGATGGGCGACAAAAAAACATCCAAAAAAACATCGACGACGAAGACACACAAATTATCCAAGCACCTCGTCGCCGCCATCGACGACGAGTAAAAAAACATCCAAAAACCAAATTAACACACAAGTTCAGCTAAAAAAAAAATCTACAAACTATTACAAGTCAATCCTGTTGGGCTACAGGATCCTCTACCATCTGCTCCAGGGACACGTCTATAACACCTTGATAATTCCTTATATTTATAATACCTTTTTCCGACTAATATAAAAGAATTACCAAGATATTACCTCCACCGTGATAACAGTTAAGGCTATTTACCAGAATTACGCATCGGAAATAACTAACACTCGAAACATAATAAATAGTTAATGGTGTGACTTACAAAGTCGGAACTGTTGCGGCTCAAAACAAAAACCGTTAAAAACCATTAACTGATAATTAAATAAGTTGTTTAGTCATGACTATAAAGTAAAATAGAGTTTATAAAATACGGAAGTAGGAAAACATAAACTCTCATCACAATCCCTTGACAACTTCTTCCGCAAGTTAACTCTAACAACCTGTTTATTCGAAATCTACTCCCCAACAATGCAAATGCAATGGTGGATCATCATAGGGTCATTAAGGTGAAGGCCATGACCGAAAGACATGAATCACGAAATCAGCAAAAGCTGAGTACGAACAAGCTAGAATAACATTCTATCATAAAATGCTTCACTCGAATTAATATCAATAATCCACATGCAAAAGCCATTTAATAAACAAGTAATCATGGAGACAAGACTCGACACTTGACACGACTCTTGACTCACAGATTAATAAGAATTAGCTTCGAACGGGTTAAAGAAAATAACCACAAAGGGAAAGATAAGGGTGTTGGGAGCCAACCATGTTAGGTTATGATACATATGACAATTCATAAATCATGCGGAAAAACCATAAAGCCAGGAAAGCATATTATTTACACATAATCATTTAGCATAGTTTAGATGCATACTCTTTGTTGCGTGCCCTCCCTAGCTGCGCCCGAACCGAACAAGAACAAGTCTTTAGGATTCCAAGTGTCGTCCCTCCGTAGATAGTCCACAGCACGTCCGGATCCGCCTTAAGCTTGACCAACTAGGATCGCCCTTAAGGTACTTAGAATTTTCGGCACATATAGGCAATTGTATGACTGAATTTTGCTCTCAAAAACTCACTTTGAATACTTGAATGCTCGATATAAATATGTGACCCTAGGCACCTATTTATAGAGTTATGGAAAAGGATTTGGAATCCTATTAGGATACTAATTTATTTAATTATAATCCTACTAGGACTCTAATTAAATAAACTAAATCTTTTAGGATTAGATTTAATCATATGACAAATCCCGGTAGCTTTAGGATTCGAGTAGCACACAAACACATACGCACGCACAGCAGCCCACGAGGGGCGCCATGCGCGCGCGCGCAGCCCGCGAGCTCGCAGCCCACTGCCGCAAGCCCACACGCTGTCGTAGCCTTGGCGCGCGCTGGGCCTGCCTTGCGGTGGGCCTGGCGCAGCCTTGGCTGGTGCGTTTGTGGCGCGCTGGCTTGCTGGGCGATGGCCCGGCTTCGTGCTGGGCCTTCGTCTGGCAGGCCTCGTCCGATGCTAATTCGTACGATACGCTTCCGATTAATTTCCCGATTCCGGAATTCATTTCCGATACGAACAATATTCAATATTTCCGATTCCGGAATCAATTTCCGTTTCGAACAAATATTTAATATTTCCGTTTCCGGAATTATTTTCCGATTCCGATAATATTTCCGATTCTGACAATATTTCCGTTTCCGGCAATATTTCCGATTCCGGCAATATTTCCATTTCCGATAATATTTTCCGATACGTACCATGTTTCCGTTTCCGGCAACATCTACGACTTGGATAATATTTATATTTCCGATACGATCCATATTTCCGTTTCCGGCAATATCATCGTTTCCGGAGTATTCATTTCTTGCCTGTGACGATCTCAGCTCCCACTGAAACCAAGATCCGTCGATTCCGAATATCCATAGATGGAGTATTTAATGCCATTAAATACTTGATCCGTTTACGTACTATTTGTGTGACCCTACGGGTTCAGTCAAGAGTAAGCTGTGGATTAATATCATTAATTCCACTTGAACTGAAGCGGCCTCTAGCTAGGCATTCAGCTCACTTGATCTCACTGAATTATTAACTTGTTAATTAATACTGAACCGCATTTATTAGACTTAACATTGAATGCATACTTGGACCAAGGGCATTATTTCCTTCAAACCAAGCACCAAATAAATAAAAGTCGGACTTTCTACCGACAATCGGGCCATACCAACGGAATTCTCGCACATAAAAGCGATAAAACAAAAGAATGAAACAACGTCTTGTATCATTCAAGGAGTACAAGTTTTCCGGCAAGACTCCCCCATTGTTCATACTCAAGGTATATACGTTCCAAGAGTTCTGAAGCTCATTCGGGTTACACTTTACGTTAATTAATATGTTATGTTCATGGAGACTCAAGACTCAACACAAAACATAACATGCAAGCAATTAAACAATGACAATTTATTTTAATCCTTTAGGACTTCTGATCAAACATAGGACTCAAGTGAAATTACTCTCATTGTTCCTTCTCAAGCACTGTTGAGATAACCCGACATTGCCAGTTAACAAGCGGGGTGTGCCCATAGCACGAATAGTCCTTAGTTCAATTCACATAAACTTCCCAAACATATTCTACTCGGCGGTAGAATAAATAATGCACTGAGGCATATCCACTAGGCTCAAAGTATGCTAGACATCCCTTACAATAGCATAACCATAAAAAATTGCATGCGAAACACTCATACATGCATATAAACTTGAACAACATGCTTGACATAATTCAACGATTATAAAAGATCATAACATGATTGTTCACATAAACTTCATAGATTCACTAATAATTCACAACATGCTTGTTCACACATCAAACATGAATTCTCAACACTTCAAGTTCACATGATTCACCAT
Source organism: Spinacia oleracea (assembly GCF_020520425.1). Classification (NCBI taxonomy): domain Eukaryota; kingdom Viridiplantae; phylum Streptophyta; class Magnoliopsida; order Caryophyllales; family Amaranthaceae; genus Spinacia; species Spinacia oleracea. Next base: position 46,652,196 of record NC_079488.1, read on the forward strand.
TAATAAACATCATATAATCCTCACGGAATAGGTGGTCACCCTAGTCATGTACGTACCTGGAATACCTAAGTACGTGGGCCACTGTGCGAATCACGACTCAAAGCTAGAAATCACCTCCTATAAATACAATAAAGAAACTTAATTATCCATGTTTACTAAATTTCCAGCAACTATTTTAGATTCTAAAACCTTTGTTTTAATTATAAATTAATCGTTCTTTAACAAATTAATAGTCTCAATTGGTCAATTAAAGTCCTAGTACAAAAACATTGACTTTTGGCCTTTAAAATCATTAAAAATCAACACTTTACGACCTTATATTAAATCTGAAAATTAAGTTTGATTCCCATAATTTAAATAATCATTAAATTATGTAAATCAATTGCCTAAACAGTCGGGATTAAAACCCTAACAATAAACCATCATAAAAACCATGTTTTGATAATAAAAATTGACACTTTAATATTTTATTAAATCTGAAAATAATAATTCATATAATTAAAATCAACCTCATGAATTCAAATACGAAAAACATCATAATACGGTGTTCATAACCGTTCCCAACAGTTTAAATAGTCAAAATCAATAATAATAATATAATAATAGGGCAAAAAGCATACGGAGTATACTGAACACAACAACACACAACACACACGATGGTGTGTTGCGTGCACAAAGCGAGCACGAGCAGTAGCAGCAGGCGGGAGACGCGGGCAAGGCTCGCGAGGAGCAGCGACACACAACGCACGAGAACGGGGTTAGCGCGCACGAGAGCAGCGATGAGGAGAGGCGAGTGTGCAACGAGGGTGAGCGAGGGCGAGGCCTGGCTGGGCGCACACTCGTCGACCACTTCGATAGCAACAACACAACGATAGAGGGGGAGACGGGGTGTGCGTGAGGCACGGGAGGAAGAGGGAGACGAGGGCGAGTGTGCACGAAGGAACGACACTCGACAGAAGCGCAACGACGCACGAGGAGTGTGCGGGGCTGGGCGAGTGGCGAGCAAGGCACGGGCTCGTGCTTTCTTGCGGGTGAAGGCACGGACGAAGGGAAGCAATAGAGGAGAGGGAGAAATTTATGATTTTTGTGAAGGGGATCAATTGTGAGGGATGGTTATATTTATAGCTTTCCCATCCCTTGTGGGCTTAGGTTTTAGGAAATCGAGTTGGGCTTGAAGTTTGGGTTTAATTAGAATTAATTACTAGCAAGCTTAGTTGGGTTTACCAACAGAATTGGGTTGGGCTTGGAATATAATTAAACAGTTTTTGAAATACGACCCAACAATTCCCGAATAAATAAATTCATTTAATTATTTAATAAAAGTCCGGTTTTTGTAAATAATTAATAATTAAACTATTTCAAAATAAAATACATTTAAATCACATTAAATGTAATTATTCATAAAATCCTTTATAAATACATTAAAATATATTTATAAATTCGGAAAAATACGAGGTATTACAACGTCGGCAACGACACAAGCTTCAACTCTGCTCCTTCTTCTTCCTGAGCAGTGGGGACAACATGGACTTCTTCTCCTTCTGATGCAACGAGGGCAGTGGGGGCATCGTCGATCGACTGGTAGGCGGTGATCTCGTTGTTCTCGATGCTCGCAGTGTAGGCGATGTCCTCCTTCATCATCGTCGCCGACACCGCCAAGTCAGCCATGACACCACCGCAGGCTAGGTAGTTATCCACCTCCTTCTGAGCCTCCCAAAGACTCTCCTCCCCAATAAGGTACGACCACATTAGTTGTTCCCTCGTCCTCATGACTCACACAGCTTCACCATCCTTCATCTCCACCTGAAAAGCCTCGTATAAACTCTTCAGCCCCTCCATCTCCGTCGCTTAAAGCGCCAACTTACCCTTCACGTCCTCGACCTCCCTCTTCATAGCCTTGATCTAGTTGTCCTTGGCCTTCACGCTAGCCTCCAAGCCGAGCGCCTTCTTTTCACATGCTTTCCACTTCGACTCCCACGATGCCGATGCCTTATGCGCGGTAGCGACCGACTTGTTAGCCGTAGCCAAATCATCTCCTAATTGCGCATAATGCTTGCGAGCAGCTAACGAGGCTTGTAACGCCTGCACAAGTAGATGTGACAATAACAACGACACACGACCGTTAAACGCACGCTAAAAATTAAAACATACGACGCACGATGATACCCGAATAAACGACGCATGACATCTATGGAAATATAACACACAAAAGACTAACCCTCAAACTTAGCTCAGCAGCGCCGGATGCAGTAGCCATTGGCGTCTCCTCACGATAACGTCGATACGTCGAAGGCAACATCAAACGGTCATCATACAGCCAGACGACAGGGGCATCACCATCACCCAAGAAGTTTGGGGGCAGAGAGATGTTGATATTATCAACAGCGGACGTCAATTCAGCAGGAAACTTCTTGGCCGAATTAGCAGGGAACTTGTCGAGCGAAAGAGCAGATGCCTTGAACGGCTTAGGAGGAGACATCGACGCGATAGGATGGAAACCTTCGCCACTGATAACAACCGAGGTCTCAGGACTCACACCAATCTTTGAATAGCAAGCTACAAGCGACAACCTTTGACCACCAGAGGCGGTAGAAGACCTTAGCCGCTTCCTAGCGCGCTCCATCATCTCAGTCGCTGACATCCTAGCCACATGCTTGGACGACAGGGTTTTTTCTGCATCGAGTATATCACATCACAAGTTATCCCTACCAACCAAAACCAAACACATCAAAACCAAAACGAGAAAACATATCTGACGTATTAACTATTTCACCCTCAGGATTCTCTTTGCCTTCGTCAGATGATGAGTTAGCGACAACCTCTTTACGCAAATCCCTCCTTTTTTTTCGACGTATTGAATGGTCCAGCTCCTCTTCCACCTTCTCGTCGACGTCACCTACCTCTTCACCTTCCGAACGACTTACGTCACGACGAAATAACCTCTTGTCGGTGGAATACTCCAAAAACTTCACAGGTTTCTCGAGAGTCTGCGTTCAAATCCACCAGCGACATGTCGATAACTATAAAACAAACAAAAGTAAGGCGACGTTCAGTAAAATAGCAACAAAATCCAAAAAACAAATGATTACCTTCCTGTGTCCATTTCTCCACTAAAAAATCACCCGACTCCCCCAACGACTATTTGTTCACAAACACGAGCCGACTCTGCCAACCTCTATTGTTTACACTCAAACCAATAGCCACGTTAGTCATCCCTTTCTTCATTACCAGCGTGTAGTGGTTCTAGTCCTTCATCTTCAAGTCATATGTATAGAGCAGGTCCGAAAGATCGAACAACCTTTCCCAGTCTGAGATAATCCGATCCACCACCGAGAAAATTCGCTAGATCTGAGGCATCAGCTGGCCTGGGCTCAGGTTTAGCACCTCAACAAAGGACTTAGCCAACAGAGTGAAAGGGAAGCGCAGCCCAATCAGAAAGAGGTACTCGCAGAGCACCACATAACCCGCAGGACAGTGGAACACCTCATCCTTAGGACCAGGTATCATCACCTCCGTCGATGGTGGCAAACCGGAAATCTCCAAAATCTCCGCCGGATCCACAATTGAAGAGTAAATCGGATTATTCGAATTAACCGACTGGATTCGGCCTGATTCTTCTCTCTAACTGCTACCGTTTTAAGTATGGCCATATCTCTCTAAACATAAACAAAATTGCGAAGAAAATCGAAAGAAATTACCCAAACATCGGCGAAAACTCGAACATGAAGTGAATTCGCTCTTTCTTTCTCTCTCTGGTTTTTGATTTTAGATCTAGAAGTTTTGTTTCTGAAAGTTTCTAAGTAATTATTGCATGTCGTCGATTTCTATTAATTTGCATTCAATTTGTTGTGGTTTCCCACGTTCGGGAAGTTGAGAAGTTTTCTTTTTGAAATTTGAATTGTTATTTTGCTTCACGAACATTCGCAAAACGACAATTGGGGGCAAACTGTTATCCCACTTTTTGTACTAACGACGTAACTTCTTTGTCGTTTGATCATATCGTGTCGCCAGGTATCGTCGTATCCATAGGTTGGGACGTGTCGGCTGAACGTGTCGAGAGAAAGTCCAGGCGACAGACGAAAGTTTGGAGGCGACCAGAAATTAGGTCAAGATCATGTGCCGCTGCCTTAGCCCCAGTGCCGTCAAGGCCTTTGATGGAGTCAACAGGATGATGGAAGATCCGTTGAGTGGTTTTACGTATAAGCAGGAGACGTTGAAAGACTGAGGGCAACAGCCTCCTGGTTCTCCGGGATCTTCCTAACCAACTCGACCGTTGGGCGTGGATTATAAAAGACAAAGCAGGGAGAAGCTATAAGCACGTTCACTCAAGCTCTCAGACCATATACCATTACAAGCATTATTATTATTCATCTTTGCCATTATCAAGCAATCATTGTACTTTTATTATTATCGCAAAACAATTTCTTTTACATAGATTATTAGGGATATTAGTGGATTGGTAGCCTCATAGCTACCCGCGGTTTTTCTCCCTATTCCTGGGTTTTCCGCGTCAATATCTCCTCGTGTTGTCTCTCTTTTGTTGCTTTCCGTACTTATTTTTTTTGTTAGTGTCGACCCAAGCCAAGTGTCGTCCCTTAGACGAAATTTGGCATAAAAAATAATTCAACTTGTTTAATATATATAGGAGTAAAAGCCCAACATATAAATGATGTTATCATATTGTTATGGTACATAGAAATTTAATTTATACCTAGTCTATCTATACTTTATTAGTTAGTATTTAAAAAGGGAAACCACATTTGATTAGATAACATGTGTCAACACATTTGATTAGATGACACGTGTCATCCATTCTTTCCTCCATCAATTTGGTTTTTTATTTTATTTTTTCTTTGTTGTTTGATACTTCCTCCTTTCATTTTTACTCGCAGCGTTTGTCTCGTTCACGCATGTCAATGCACAACTTTGATCATTATTATCTTTAATTCCCTTTAAGAAAAAATTATAAAAAGTTAATATTTTGAAAATACACATTAAGACGAATCTAATAAGATACAACATGACTATGTTTTATCTTACGTATAAATCACCAATGATGGTCAAAGTATATATAATATGTGAATAGTGTAGAAATCACAAACGTTGCGAGTATTAAAAATCGGAGGGAGTATATTATACAACTCCAATCGCCTCTTCCACTCCATCTTCCTCATACAACATCAATTCACCAATCTATTCATTCAACATTTTCCACTCCATCTTCCCGATTAACACTCAATTTTAATAAACTATTTAATTTATGTATTCTTTCAACTTTCAAAATTACCTCTATTTAAATCATATATTCTCTCTAAAATCAAAATCTCAATAAAACTAGAACTTAAAAAGAAAGACTAAATAACCACTATACAACCGTCCGTTCTTTGAACGAGCTCAAAGCTAGTTGTTATCCATAAGTTACACATGATAAAGAAAAATGAGAGAAAGTTACCCAAGTTAATTTTACGGATTTTTCATGAAATACCCTGGGTTTTATCATAATTTATCATACACCCATCAAGTTTCAGAAATACCCCTCACAAATGACTTAATACCCAAGATACTCTTACTAATGACGCGTCGTTAGTCCTCTGTTAGCCTAGTTTCATAATTCACCAAATACCCCTATTTTAATACTTATTTCACCAAATACTCTTATTCTAAAACATAATTCACCAATTAAAACTACCAGTTCTGATGCTCAACAACTAGGTTTTGTGTTTGAAAATTAGTCATTGATTATTGTTTGCTTATAAATACCCATTTTTTACTGTTTATTGTAGCTTATACATTGTTTTGTTGATTTCATATTAATTTCCACTGCATAATGTTGATAAGTGATTCTTACTCTAATTTAAGATTCTTACTCTAATTTTAGATTCTTACTCTAATTACTCCCTCCGTCCCAGATTAGTTGTTACACTTACCTTTTCAAAAAGATTTAGGTGATAAGTGGTTGTTTGGTTATCAATTGTTATTTTATTGAAAAAGTAGATGTGATAGGAGTTAGTGGAGTATTATTTTTTAATTGAATGAGAGAGGGTATGGGGACAAAAAAAAAAAGTTAGTGGAGAGAGACAATATAATAATTGTGGGGTAATTCCTAATTTAGAAGTGTAACAACTAATCCGGGACAGACGAAAAAGGAAAGTGTAACAACTAATCTGGGACGGTGGGAGTAATTAGAGTAATCATTCCTCGATTCCATCATCTTGAGAATTACCTAACGAATTAGTCCAACCAACATTCATTCAGATAACCAATAACTTAATTCTTTAAGCACCAATAACAACTCTACTGACTCAAATTATCGAAAAAGTTGCATTTTGGATCTTAAGCTACTGACTCAATAACAACCAATATTCATTCATTCATGCTGCATTTTAGATCTTAAGCTAATTTTCCAAAAACCGAAAAAAAAATACAAACCATCAAATTACCAATTGCAATTTTTTTTCGCAATTACAAATCCTAATTTTTTTAAAAATCACAAACTATCAAATTACCAACCTCCATTAGTATTTTATGCAAGAATTTTGAGGTTTGTTCAAGAAATCGAAGAGCAACAACATAATCGAGGACCAAACCTAGTCATGCTAAGCTCTCATCGCCGCAAACCACAACCTTAATGGAATCTGTGATTTCTCATCGCCGCTTAAGATCATGACAAATGATATGAAATCAACAAACAATGTCTAAGCTACAATAAACAGTCAGAAAAGGGTATTTATTAGCAAACAATAAGCAACATCTAATTTTCAAACACAAAACCTAGCTGTACTGAGCATAAAAATTTGTAGTTTTAACTTATGGGTGTTTGGTGAATTATGTTTCAGAATAAGGGTATTTGGGGAAATAAGTATTAAAATAGGGGTATTTATGAAACTAGGCTAACGGAGGACTAACGACGCGTCATTGGTAAGGGTATCTTGGTATTAAGTCATTTGTGAGTGGCATTTTATGTATTTCTGAAACTTGATGGGCGTTTGATGAATTATGCTAAAACTCGGGGGTATTTCATGAAAAATCCGTTAATTTTATTATAGAATATGATGTCGTATGACTCTTTATTAATCATATTAAATTTTTTTCCAATTTTTTTGTTTAGTATATATAGAACATTATTTGGGCTTGTAAACAAACCAAGCTATCCTTCTCCCTATGGGTTGCCGAACCCATATTTCATTATAGCAAATTGTACAGTTACCCTCTTCCCCGGGCCAAGTTTAAAGGGACAATAACTAGCTAGGTTAATTAATTACTTAACATTCAAAATCTCGTCGAACACCATTTCAAAACTCTCTTTACACACATTCACAAAATATTAATTGAGTTCGTAATTATCTTGATAATTTATTCATTCCCTTTTAGTTGCAACACTTTCCCAAAAAAACAATTTATCTTTAGTTACAACGTTACTATTTTTGGTAACTTTTCACTATTAAAATTAGGAAAATTTGGTAATATTAATCCAACCTTTGGCCGATTTTCTTTTATTAATCCCACCTACGACATATTTTTTAATAATCTCACCTTTACTACCCACCGACTTTTATTGGCTTAAGTGACCGGTAATCGGTGAAAAAGTCATCGAGATGGTGATGAATTGATGATGATGACTGAATATATCGAGAGAGAGTATGGTCACATAGGGACATATTACCGCCTACAATAAGTTTTCGACGTGTTGGGCCCAATAATAGTCGTTGGGTAATAAATGTGGGATTATTAAAAAATATATCGTAGGTGGGCTTAATAAAAGAAAATCGGCCAAAAATTGGATTAATATTACCAAATTTTCCTTAAAATTACTCCGTACAACTTTGTCTTTATTAACCTTTTACTTTTGCTTTATCTTCTACAAGTAGGGACCAAAAGGTAAAAATATCAACACTTTTCATTTTTCCATGATCTTCGTACATAACTCATGTTGCAACTAAAAAAGAGCGGAGAACACACCGCATTTCAAACTTGTCGACATGGTTAGTGTTTGTAGCAAACCCTTTTACGACAAGATAGAAATAACTAAAAACAAGTACTTCAAAATGTACAAGTAAGAAAGGGATGAATTTTATGGAAATAATGCAATTGAATTGACCAAATAATTCAACATTTGATTGCCAAAGGAATTAACGATAGATGGGATTGGAAAATTTGGACCTACCGCCGGCTGCTTTGGTTGGTTGGTATACGGAGTAGTAAAAAATGTAGTGCCCCCTTAATTATTAGTTAATTATAAAGTCCCATTTTTTAAAATATTTTTTTTACATTGTTTTAGAGGATCATTGACCCTTTCTAAATATGTGGGCCCCTCGATAATATTCACCACCGAACACCCTTTCTAAATATTGTTTTAGAGCTGTCAAAATAGGTCATCGGGTCAGGTTCAGGTCGGATAATTTCGGATCTCAGGTCATGATTAGGTCGGGTTATGTCGGGTCACTTTATCACTCGGGTGCAGGTCGGGTTCGGTCGGGTTGGTTTTCGATCGAGTCATGTAGGGTTTTCTCAATTCGGGTACAAGTTGAGTTCGAGTCGAATCATGTTCGGGTCGGGTTCTACTTTGGGTTTGGGTCTTATAAAGTCGGGTTTGAATCGGGTTTGTAGCAGTTAATCTCGGGTTTTGAATCAAGTTCGGATCGGAAAATTTTCGTGTCGCTTAAAATACAAGCCGAATTCACTCTCGGGCACGGGTTAAGATCGAGTCAATATCTGATTTAGTCATCACAAAATATTCAAGCGTAAAATATTTACTCCACAGGTCGAGTCATTAACATATCATTTGGTAAAAATCGGGTTAAGGTCATTGTCGGGTCGGGCAGTGCGTGCGTTGGGCCACAGGCCAACAACATTTGCGGTTGGGCCTGGCCAAGCGCGCGCCAGCGTGGGCCCTTGTGGCTTCGTTGGTTGCGTTCGTCTTGTGCTTCAAGCTTTGTCGATTACTTAGTCGCCAAGTAAACTTTGGCTTTAAGTTTAGTTTTCCTGCTCCTACTAGAATTAGATTATTAGGATTAAATTCAAACACTAGGAGTTTAATTATTCCTATAACTCTAATCAATTAATTAATTGTAATCCTGATAGGATTAATAATTGGTTTCCTAGTAGAACTTTAAGTCTCTGCTTCCTACTCTATAAATATGTGATTAGTGTTCACAATTTATACAACCCATACAATATACTTTACATAGATTGTGTTCAAAGGAGAACATAATTCATAGCCTAACCCGAGTACATAAAACCTTTGTAAATATCCTAGTTGGTTGAACCTAGGGCGGATCCGAACATGTTGTGGACTATCTACGGAGGGGCGACACTTGGAGCTCTAAAGACTTCTTCTTGTTCGGTTCGGGAGCAGCTAGGGAAGACACCCATCACATTGTATGTACCCTAAATTATGCTAATTGACAATGTGACAATTAATTTGGATTCCTCACTTTATTGTTTTTCCGCATGAATATATATTGTTTATATTGTTCATAACCTTACAGTGGTATTACGAGCCTCTTATTAATTCCATTATCAATTATAGTTAACGTGGATCAAATTTATAAATTTGCAATGAATTAAAGGGTTGTTTAATTTCGTAATTGTAATTGATTGCAAATTCGTGCGATTATTTGATTATATGATCGCATGATTTTCAGTAGTTTTGTCAATTATGGTCGAAATCTTATGTTTTTATAGTGAATTTCGCATGTAAACGACGTTTTAAAATTTTGACAAAAATCTAAAATTCGATGCCGAACCCAGAATTACCAAATTCGAAGCCTAACTATGACTTCTCGAAGGTTTTAGTTTATCGAATGCAAAATTTGTAATTTTTATGATGTTAAATTAAATATTTGCGAATCATGTATATAAATATTGAATTTATGATTGACGTACTGTATATGTTTAACAATTTTAAGGTCTAATTTTTTTACTTATACAACCTAATTCATAATTATTATTAATTTGTTGAATTTCAAATAATTTAAAATTTGTTTTGATTTTCATAATTAATTGATAGTTTAAAATTTGTTTTGATTTTCATAATTAAAATTTGTTTTGACTTTCATAATTAATTGATAGTTTAATTAGGATCCTAAGATTAAAAACAACCATGATATTTGTTAAAATTGAAAAAATTTGAAATTTATGACCTAGATTTTAATCCCTAAGAAATAATGTAACCGGAAATTAATTTGATTAATAAATGTTCGAATTTTCGCCTAAATTTAGTGAAATTAATATGGATTATTAATTTGTCGTTAAATTTAATTATAAAAGTTTTGATTTTTATATATCGTTCACAATCTTGCATGCACGCAGCAACGGAAGCTAAGTGTTACCCTTAAGGGGTGTTGCATGGTGCGGGCATGCGACAACGAGCAAGAGAGCTCGTCGCCCATGCGGTACTAGGCATCGAGCAATGCACAAGCATGCGCGCGCGGGCACAGGGCCTGTGCGGTGTGTGATGTGCAAGTGGCCGAGCATGGCGAAAAGCATCAAGTGCAAGGCAAGAGGAAGGGCGAGCAACACGACGAGCAAGGGAGCTCGCAAGCCGCTGCGCCTAGCCCACTGCCCAGGGCCCATGAGCAAGCACAACGTTGGTTGTTGCGTTGCTCGCTGCGATGCACCACACGACCATCGACAGAGCAGGCCATGGGCGCTGCCCTCGTGCACGGGGCCCATGGGCGCTGCTGCTGTACGGCTTGGGTGAGGCGTGGGCTTTGGCCTACGACCTTGCCTTAGTTTGTTGGTCGTTTCGTTTTAATTTTTCCGTTGAACAACGATTTTAATTATTTTAAATTCGTAATCTTTAATTTTCTCGGAATTTAATTTTGATTAATTTAATTATTATAATTTATTTTATACTCCCTCCGTTCCTAAATGATGTATGCATTTCCATTTTAAGCGTTTCCTTTTGTTGTATCCGTTTTTATTTTTGGACATACATTTTATCCTAAAATACCCTTACCTTTCTATCTAATTACTAGAATACTATTCCCCACCTAAATTTCCCCACCCCTATTATTTAATTCTTTTCCCTTCCCCATATACCCACTCTCGTACCTCCTTTATCACCCATCATTATCACTCATCTCTCTTACCTTATTTCTTTATTATTTTCTCTCTTCTTTTTTTTAATATAATCTCTTACATACAATCATTTTTCTTACACCCAATCATTACACTTATACCAATACAAATTAAGATTCCAATTTTCTTAAAAACACCACCCTTTTCCAAATGGATACATCATTTAGGAACGGAGGGAGTACTAATTATTTTAATAAAATTAAAACCTTGGTAAAATTATAATTAATTAATTTTTACTCAACTGGAAAATAGTTAAGGGATTTAAAATTATTTTATGTGAGCTTTAAATTTTAATTAAATTTGTAAGTTTCCGGTTGGACTAGGAAATACAATTTTATGTTTAAAATTATTAAAGCATGTAAATTCTTGGTTTTAGTAGGAGCTTTTAGTCATTAAACTCTTGATTAGGTCTTTATTCCTTTAAGGTTAAAACAACTCGATTATAACTAATAGGGTTGAATAATTTGTAGATTGTTGGAACCTTTGATTAGTTGCTGCAAATGTTTATGTGATGCATAATTTTCTACTAACTTGCTAAGTGGGCCATTCATTGATAAATGAATGGATGAATGGTATATTGAAAATGTACTGTTTTGCAGGTTGTGGAAAGTGACTAATATGGCCCAAATAGGATAGTAAATATGGTTTGCGTACCATTAATTTGAATGTAAATTTGGTCTAATGCACCAAAGTTTTTATTTAAATATGGTATGCGTACCATCAAATAGTTGTAATTAGTTTAATTATAGAATATATTTGAAGAAAGTGGCGCCTCCCATGGTGAAATTCGAGACGGAGTTTCCAATCCATTGTCAAGACGGGTTTTGAAGTTGAAGCTTCAAGATGAAGTCGGGCCATACTAGATCACATTTAAAATCTTATGCAGGCTTTAATATATTTATTGCTTTAAATATGTCTTGATATTATGAATGAGATTGTGGCTTGATTATGTTGCATGATTAAGGATTTTTAGTTCACTTAAAATCTAACCAACATAGTAAGAGCTCTAAGTTCCAAACTTTAAAATTGAGTTAAAAGGTGCCATTCCAAATTAATGTTTACTGTTCCGCCATAGCGAGGTGTCACTTATTGAGTCTAAAGGGGTAAGGTACACATTAGATGTGAGTACATGTTAGTTTTGGTAAAACTCAACGATATAAGGAGTCCTTTTATGTCGTGGAAAATGGGATAGGTTTACCTAATAAGTTCTTAGACGTACCTATCAAGCAAGAATAGTTTCTAGACTATTAGCAAAGGATTTGCTTACCTAAAATATTTTAGAATTGAGTCAAAATACATAATGTGCCTAATTCTTCAATAATTTTAAGGATTTTGGATTCATTATATTCACACTTGTCGGAACACAGAAACTTGAATAAAATTCTTAATAAATTTTGAATTATGCATGTATGCTAGAATTTAAGTTTATTAAGAGCATGTATGAATGGTTTTTTATTTGTTTATTCTTTTCAATTGTAGTTTTAACTATGGCAAACAACAATTCATTCATCATTCGATCAATTCTCGTAAAGGAGAAGTTGAGCGGGAAACACTTCCATGTGTGGCAAAGGAACTTGCAAATAGTTCTTATGCAGGAAGAAAAGGAATATGTCCTAGAAGAGGTGATGCCCGAAGTCGCGCACGACGGGGTCACTCAGGCAGCCCTCAATCGTTAGATTGATGCCAACAAGGATGTAAAATGTCTAATGCTTGCAACCATGAGTTCAGATCTACATAAATCATTCATCAACTCAGATGCTTTCATGATCATCAATGAGTTGAAGAACATGTTCCAACACAGATAACTCAAATGCTTCCACGATCACCTGAGTGATTTGAGATTACTTGTTTGGGAACTAGTTACTTTGACGTTGTCAAGCATCGCACCGTAAAAGGAGACTATAACGGCAACTCTCAGGTAATCACCTATCAAACGAAGTCTAACCTCAAAATTACAAGATTGAGATTGTCCTCCCATAAATCGGGATGAGATGCCGAAAGTTGTACAAGGCCACTCGGAGAGCTAAAAAGTGTAAAATGCATGGCTGTGTTCAGATGAATCATAGGCTATGATTATTTGTTTATTTGATCAGTTGAACTCTGACACCGAAAAATACCTCTGGACATAATAAGGATGACTACTTTTACCTTATGTTCATGAGCATACATCGAGCGACAAAGGAATTAGAAAATGCACACTTGTCCCTAAGGACAAGTGGGAGACTGAAGGAAATAAAGCACTTGGTCCAAGTTTGCATTTATGTATTTAACGCTAAGTCTAATAAATGCGGTTTAGTATTAATAAAACAAGTTAATAATTTAGTGAGATTAAGTGAACTGAATGCCTAGCTAGAGGCCGCTTCAGTTCAAGTGGAATTAATAATATTAATCCACAACTTATTCTTGACTGAACCCGTAGGGTCACAAAAATAGTACGTGAACAGATCATGTATTTAAGTGAATATATTATTCATTAAGTACTCTTTTTATGATCATTCGGAAATGACGGATCTCGGTTCTAGTGGGAGCTGAAATCGTCAAAAAGGTAAAGTAAGGAATATTCCGAAAATAAAGATGTTGCCGGAAACGGAAATATGGTTCATGACGAAAATATAAATATTATCGAAATCGTAGATGTTGCCGGAAACGGAAACATGGCTCGTATCGTAAAATATTATTGGAAATAGAAATATTGCCGGAATCGAAAATAATGTCGGAAACGGAAATATTACCGGAATCAGAAATATTGCTGGAATCGGAAATTATTAACGGAAACAAAATATTATCGGAAACGTAAATATTGTTCGAATCGGAAATAAATTCCGGAATCGAAAAACGAATCGGAAGCTCGACGAGCGATGGGTCGGCTCTCGATAAGCTGGCGAACGAGCTGGCCCATCGCTCGACGAGCAAAAGGCCGAGCGCACAGCGCTAGGCGCGAAGCCCAGCACCAGCGCCCAGCCTTGTGCGATGGGCCAGGAAAGCAGTGGGCCGCGACGAGCCAAGGAAAGCAGCGGCGCCAAAAGCCAAGGCCAGTGCGTGCGTTGGGCCATAAGCCAGCAGCGTCTGCGGTTGAGCCTGGCCAGGCGCGCGCGCCAGCTTGGGCCCTTGTGGCTGCATTGGTTGCGTTCGTCTTGTGCTTCAAGATTTGTCCGATTACTTAGTTGCTAAGTAAAATTTGGCTTTAAGTTTAGTTTTCCTGCTCCTACTAGAATTAGATTATTATGATTAGATTCAAACACTAGGTGTTTAATTATTCCTATAACTGTAATTAATTAATTAATTAATTAATTAATTGTAATCCTCATAGGATTAGTCATTGGTTTCCTAGTAGAACTCTAAGTCTCTATTTCCTACTCTATAAATATGTGATTAGTGTTCACAATTTATACAACCCATACAATATACTTTACAAAGATTGTGTTCAAGGGAGAACATAATTCATAGCCTAATCCGAGTACATAAAACCTTAGTAAATATCCTAGTTGGTTGAACCTAAGGCGGATCTGAACGTGTTGTGGACTATCTACGGAGGGGCGACACTTGGAGCTCTAAACACTTGTTCTTGTTATTGTTTGGTTCGGGAGCAGCTAGGAAGGCACACATCACATTGTATGTGCCCTAAATTATGCTAATTGACAATGTGACAATTAATTTGGATTCCTGGCTTTATGGTTTTACCACATGAATATATATTGTTTGTATTGTTCATAACCTTACAGAAACATGGCCTAGAGATTTTTCCATGACTGCAACTTATCGGACGAGGAACTATACCTCGCCCTAGACAGGCCTGAATATGAGCTATCCACAGAAGAGAAAGCCCTGCAATCACTGTTCGACGAGCTAAAGCCGTTCACGGAAGAACCCGACCTGGTCACCCTGGCCCTGCAAGATGAAAACTTCGATCCAATTCTGCTTATCGCTCCATCACCCTACGCTGCTACAGGAAATGAAGGGGGTTGGCCCCGGACTATCAAGTGGACTAGCTCCAAAGGAATCAACTTTGAGATGACGATCAGACAAGAACCAGGATCCGTTGCCGATGAACCCGCAACCGGATTAGAGCCCCAGGGTCCAATCTGAGTCTTAAGAAACTCAAAATAGCTATCACCTAGGCCAATCTAAGTTGTTTTCAATAAATCTCGGACAATGCTTCCCGAGAAAACTAGTTAAACGCACTCTTTATGTTTTTTCTTTTTATCAAGTGTGTTTCAGAATTCCAGTATATTTCCAATAAAATTAACAACATTGTTAAATGCTCTACACTGTCGGTCTAATTAAATCATTAAAGAACTTTGCGAACAAAGTAAGGGGCCACTTTAGGCCCAACGAACGGAAACTCACTCAGTCCACCCATAAACAATTTGAGACGATCAATTATAAACCAAACATACTTGGTACAAATGGGCAACCAGCGAAAATAATAAATATACAATGATCTTGAAAAAATAGGGTTCATGCAATCGCCAAGCGTCGACACATAATATGTCCTGATCTTGCCCATGTGAGCACTACTCAAAAAATCGTCTTAAGCCCCAAATGCAGAATAAAATAATAAGTCATTAAGTATTTCACGTACCACACCTGAAAATTCGCAAATAATACTTTAAAGTGGTTTAAAGAACCCTTAGTGCACGACCATACTTTGCAAATTAAGTACACAGAAAACACACGAATATGCGCGCAGAAAACCTCGAAGCGCTAGAATTTTCCAGCGCTGAAAATATAGTGCTAGAAAATTCTTTGAGCGCTGAAATATTCTAGCGCTTGAGCTAAAGTGTCCGGAATTCTTTCTTCACTTTTACAGAAACATTCCGAACACTTGGGGGTACATAGTCGCATAAATCTGTGCAGATTTTTTCGTGCAAACTTAAAAAAATCTAAGGAATTCACAAGTGTAAATATTTTCTCATCCAGATTTATTTCGCTTGATCCTTAGCAAGAACTACGCGCGACCTGATTCTAAACTAAGTTAATTAAAGCTTGGGGCGGATACGTAGGAAATCCAAAAAGCGAATTCGGTCTAAATAACTTGCAAAAATATACAATGTTGCTAAAAATACTCTTTATTCAAATGAAAAAACAAACACTCGCATCCCGAGTTCAAACGAAAAATAAACACACTAGCGAAAGGAAATAAAACTAAAGACACGAAGCAAATGAAAGGGGCACAAAACACCCCGAACTATCCTATAACATCTACTCTAAATCCTCAGAATCACCAAACAACGCCTTGTGGAAGTCAGATGCCTTAGTACAATCTTTCATTGCTCCCACGTCGACCTCCATAGATGCTAAAGCCTCACTCACCATATCCACGCTTGCATCAACTACGGCCTCAACATGAATACCTACAAAAACAGGCGCAGTAACACTAGAGGCTTCAACTGTTAAGCTTGCAGAAACAAAAGTCTTCCTATTCCACGTCGGCTTCTTACTTTTCTCATGACAACGACCCCTACTTGGAAGTAACATCATGCCCAGGTAACCTGTGCCTAGACCGATGATCAACATAAGGATGCTCAGCCCTACGTTTCCTTTCTGTCCGCCTCCTCTGGGTTCTAGCATCGGCATCCCGAGACCTCTACACAACTTCCCGATCATACTTGGGTCTATTCCGTGATTGTAATATCTCATCAGGTTCAGCACTACGAGCTTGGGCCCTCTCTGCAGCATCATCTGAACTCATCCAAAGCTTGTAATTCTCAGACAAGGCGATATTCCCCTCAGTACTAATATTCCAATGGGGCAAGCGGTCATAACCTGCCGCCCACCCCAAGAGACGCCGAAGAGAGTAAGAACTGACTTTAGGTGGAGTAGTATCTGCAAAGGGGATAACCTGTCGATGACCATACTGCCACATGACGCGGTACGGAAACAAATAGGTGGGACGCACTAGCCCTGCAAGTAACGGAAAAACAGCGCGTCCCGTCCAACCTGTCATAGACTGCAGACCCCACCACGGAATCACCCACTTGACAGAACAAAGGCCATGGGTAAGATACAAAGTCCACTCAGCTTCATTCTCTCCTTGGTGTAGATACTTCCTACTGCCAAGAGCCTGGGGACAATAGGTCCTAAGATCAGACGGACCCTCTAAGATTTTAAGTCGTTCCATTAGCCAAATCGCAAAAATTAAACGGTAAAAACAGTAAGCAGTTATCAAGGTTCGCCACAAAACGAATCGAAAAAAAAATAACGGACAAAACAACTGCAGCGCCAGAAAATATCAGCGCTCAAAGTCCAAGCGCTGGAATATTCCAGCGCTCAACCTCAAAGCGATGGAATTTTCCAGCGCTGCTACTGTTCAAAAAATAAACCATCAGCAAGTCGAAACAAAAACGAAAGTCGCAAAAATAAACGATTTTTATTATAAACTTATTACCTGCAACAGCAAGGAGCTACCCCCGACGTCCCCACACTTCACGTCCTTTTTCAAAGCATCAGCCCACAGAATAGTCTCGGCAACCACCATGTGCATCATGGAGTACCGACTCTCCATCAAGCTGAGAATCGGAATCAGTTTCAGGTCTCCAAACATACTGTCGTCATTATGAAATAGGTAGCAGTTTAGCAAGAAAAGCATATGGCCCTAATACTACGCTTTTGTCCAGTTATATTGACCGTAGAGACCCTAAAATAACTAATGAGCACAGACAGATCAACAGTATCCCCAACCAACATCTCATTGACCTTACTCTCAGATAAACCCAGGAACTCCCCCATCATTTTTTCCCCTCATCAGCAGTACTAGGGGTTGCAGAAAGTGCGGTGACATGATGGCCTAAGATAGCAGCAAATTCCTCAGGCCAGGGAACCATTTCATTACTACGGAAAACAAATACATGGTGATCTGAATCCCTGAAACCCAGGGCAGCGTAGATGAAACTAAAATCAATATTTATTTGTTGTAACCCTTGCAAAGTATCTAAAGCATATTCTTTTAGAAACATCTTATCAGTAGGGGAAAGCGAACGAAGCCATTTGCTGACAACTAGTTTCAAAGACACAAGGGGAACAGGGGTCGACATGGATGAAACAGAAAAAAGGAAAAGAGCAGACAATTGGATTCAGAAACTTAAGCAGTTAGATAATAAATGCTAGGTGAAAGAATCATGAACGTCGCAGTCCCTATTTATGGCCACGTCAAAGCAATTATTCGAGTTTAATTCAAACAGATATACGAATCCGTAATTTCGGAGAAAAAGAAACCAGTGCTGGAAATCTTCAGCGCTCAAAATCAAGCGCTGGAAAATATCAACGCTGCCAAATCGAGCGTTGGAAAAGTCCAGCGCTGGCAACTCAATTCCGCATAAACTCCATCAGCCACACAAATTTCGGTTCTCAAGCTTAATTAGGCTCCTAATCTCGTGTAAACTCTGTTATAAGACTACCTATTCTAGGATAGCCAAGATTGTACTATTTTCATTTTAAAAAAAAATTGTACTCAAGCTTGTTTCCAAATAAGAATTTTACTTTGACTAATATTCTAATAAGCATTGTTGACCCTAAAACTTAAAGCGCATCATTTCTTGTTATGTGTTTTCCGTTTTCTTTTCTGTTTAGGTGAGTCGGTATACCTGAAAAGGAAATACCTCCGGCTAAGGCAAAATACTACAAAAAATTGAAAAATGGCCCATTTTTCGCAAAAATAGATGTACACACAGACATATAAATATAAACTAAAGTATGAAATGCAACAATAAACAAGTCTGTAGCATGATTCGAAAAATGATACATGTCCAAGTCAGAAATACATGTACACGACCTACTAAGGCTCATCCTCATCACCATGAGCACCGCCACTCGTGCCAGCACCCTGCGAACCCTGCAGACCACCAAACAAAGTCTCAAACTGAGAAGAGTCGCAGCTCTGCGTCTGAGCCGGAAGCACCCACCCAGGACCGGAAGGCTGCTGGTTGGTAGAGGCTGCTAACCGGTATGAAACCATTGGAACGAAGGGGCTTGCCAACCCATCTTAGACTGAGGAACCATGAACGACCCACCATAGCTCATCCTAGGCTCAATCGACGGTCGCATGGTGCCCCAGCTCTGCGTTTGCGCCGCAGGCACCCACCCGGGACGGGAAGGCTGCTGGAATGGCTGAGGCTGCCAACCGGTCTGAAACGACTGGAACAAAGGGGCTTGCCAACCCATCTGAGACTGAGGCACCCTGAACGGACCACCATAGCTTATCCTAGGCCTAGTCGGTGGTCTCATGGGTCTTTGACCCAAATAAACGTCCAAAAAGCGCGGCCTAGCATGCAATCCGGAGGCACCATGATCGCCCTCGAACGAATGGCGATCCCTCCGAGGAGTCCGCATCGACTCAGGCATACGGGCCTGTGGAACACCAGTCTGCAAAATCCAGATACAACTCAGCACATACATAACCAGGCATCATACCTGAGTCGAGTCCGGGTTGCTACAAGAGAGAGCCGCCCGAGTTGAGGACAACGCGGCCTTTAGTCGGTTGACTACGTGCACCACCTGGTTGACCATCCTAGCAGGCACCTGAACAATAGAAAATGTTAACAATTCTAAAATATGCAATAAGTATGGCTACCAGGAAAGTAAATAACATACCAAAAAAATTTACATGTACCTCGACGACAGGCGAAAGAAAAATCCGGAGCCGCGCAAACTCAGGATAGCTGTGGCCGAGCAGCACGAAGTCGCCTGCAGGCATACCCTACCGCAACACCGCCCGACGGCTAACAAGGATACCCGTAGGGCGCAACATGCTAGAAAGCGGCGACCGGGTCACCCAGATAAGCTCCGAAGTCTGTCGGAGTACCCGCTCCCCCAAGAACCATGCAAGACCTCTAGGACCCTGGTACAGGATCCGACACCGAGGCTGGAGCCGGGCCTCCCTCAACTCCTCTGTCTCCTCCAGTCCGGTCCAGCAAGACCAGCCCACCTGTTCGCAAAACCAAAAAAACAACAGGTCGAGTAACTCGCATGAGATAAAAGTAAGTAAGGGAAAAAACTGGGAATGCTTACCAAGTCAGGGCGCCCAGATGCAACCATGTCCCTAAAGTTCTTTATGGCTGGGAGTTTCTTCAGCTTCCCAGCAGCACCCCATCAGAAAGAAGTAGGGTAGCCCCCGGCCACTCTACCAGACCGAGGAGCAAAGAAGGGCAAGCGCTCAAAAGCCCACAACTGCAAAAACAAAACAGTAAAAGCATATGAGTAAAAGTACGCGACTCCTTTAACACTCCTAAACGATAATATCAAGTACGCACCTCACGGAGTCGCGGTACGAAACACAGAGAAATGGGCCGCATGGGCATGTCTAGACCGTCCAAGACCCGCACAGTCACACCCATATGGCTAATCAGGTTCGCATAGGCTGCCTCGCCCCAACAGTACAAACCTAACTCGGACAAGTCTATGACCAACGAAATCAGCCAAGGGTCCACCCTCTGAAAACGGTTTGACAGGATCGTCGAAATCAAGAACAACAAGTAGAACACGCAAGCATACCTCCTCGAGGAAGCACCGGACGGGTGACCCACCACCAAATAGTCAACTAACAAGGAGTAAGGCGTCCCCTTCCCCTTGTACTTGGCCACCTCTACGGTCAACTCCTCCCCTATACACTCTCTAACTGTCCTCTGCGACGGCATGGTTGTCTCCCTATGAATGTAAACAGGCCTACCCGTAAAGGACAGACCCGTAAAAGCAGTATACTCCTTAGGGGTGATGGTCATCTCCCCCCAAGGGAAGTGAAAAGTGTTGGTGGTATACCGTCGGCTAGAAATGACAAGCCTCCACCGCCGCCCGAGTCCGATCGTCCAGCTTTCCCAGGCGCTCGACGAAGACCGACCCGCAGTAAGGTCGACGAGCTGTATCTGTCCCAGTCTTCTCGGCACGAAACCGGGACACCACGTGATGCTCCAAGTCGTGGTGCAAGTCAATCCTACCATACTCTATGGGGCCCAACCAAAGAGTCCCATCCTCAGGGTCGGAACCCCCTCTCGACTCCGACGGAGGAGACGAAGAGGCATCCCTCATCCTCCAAGAGCGCGATAAGTACCCTCTCGCCTCACCAGACGAGAAGAAGCAACCCATGGTTGCATGACGTAACCCAAAGTCTCCCCTTCGTCGGAGGATCCACTACCGTCCGACATACTACCTTTCGCAAAATACGAAAAGACATAAGGCAATGATACCTCAAAACAAACGATGCCAAAACAGTTACATCCTAAAATCCCAAATATGACGAACTAGTGGCATCAAACAATTTCGTTCTCTAAAGTGACATGTTACTAAGTTTGCAATTAGTGACAAAAGCTCATGCATACGAAATCAACCACGAACTAATCCGAACATCAAAATAATGTATTTTCTATCACCCATAGGCTATGTAATTGCAAGCAAAGAATCGTTAAACAACCTACATTGCATTCCATTGTCAATTAGTAGGCACACTTGGGGGCAAATTTTGAACAAGCCCAAAATCACCCAAAATCAACATACTTGCAAAAAAATCACATGCTTAGGCACTTATACATGTTATAAACATCACAAGAAATTGGGGCAAATATCAAGAACCCAATTCAATTTGGGCATGAAAAACCATACGAATTTCTACCCAAATCTAAGCCAAAACGCAATAAAACTCGAAATTACTTACATATATGCGATTTAGATCGACGTGGGAGTGATTTTGGTGAAAGAATCGTGCAAAAACGAGCCGAAACGATGAATTTTGAGTAGCGAAGTGGAGAAAATCGTGAGCAGCTGCAGCAGAAAAACGACGAAAGGCCACTAAGCTGCTCGCATTTTCTAGAGGACCTGCGCTGGAAATTTCCAGCGCTCAAAGTCAAGCGCTGGAAATTTTCAGAGCTCAAAATCGAACGCTGGAAAATTCCAGCGCACGTTTATTCCACTCCGACAAAATGTTGGGCCATTCAGCCCACTTCTTATCAAATAACCGCCTATACTTTTTCCGTTTTGTTTCCCGCGGAAAAGTAACGGTATTTCAAAATTTTATATTCAGTGGCCCACTGACAGGCAAGTGTGTCCTGGATCGCCGTAACCTATCTAGTTACGGTTTATTTTATTCAAAAAGTAATAAAACTTGTTTTCAAAAGGAAAATTCGTATTTTGAAAAATAAGATACTTTGAAAAGTTTTGTGTGCCGTATCCCGGTTCCCGTTTTAAGGTTTATTCATTCCTTGCTAAAAAATGTCAAAGTTTTAAGGTTTATTCATTCCTTGCTAAAAAATGTCAAAGTTTTAAGGTTTATACATTCCTTGCTAAAAAAATGTCAAAGTTTTAAGGTTTATTCATTCCTTGCTAAAAATGTCAAAGTTTTAAGGTTTATTCATTCCTTGATAAAAAAATGTAAAAGTTTTAAGGTTTATTCATTCCTTGCTAAAAAAATGTCAATGTTTTAAGGTATACTCATTCCTTGCTAAAAAATGTCAAAGTTTTAAGGTTTATTCATTCCTTGCTAAAAAATGTCAATGTTTTAAGGTTTATCCGTTCCTTGCTAAAAAATGTCAAAGTTTTAAGGTTTATTCATTCCTTGCTAAAAAATGTCAAAGTTTTTTGTTCCGTATCTCGGTTCCCGTTTTAAGGTTTCTTCATTCCTTGCTAAAAAATGTCAAAGTTTTGTGTTCCGTATTCCGTTTCCCGTTTAAGGTTTATTCATTCCTTGCTAAAAAAATGTCATTATCCCATATTCCGTTCTCAAAAAGTCAAAGTTAAGTGTCCGTTTTAGAAAAGCTCTATTTTTCTAAGTTGAACGTCTTCAATGACTCTGTGAGAAGATCATTCAGGTCAGTAAATCCCCAATGACTCGTGAGGGAACTATTGACATTCCCAGTGATGACCCTTCAGTCAAATGTTATCACTCGGGGGCTCGTGAGACCCTCGTTCAGACTTAGTTTTAACCAAGCTAGGTCCTAGATGCATTCCGTTTACCAATACTTTGATTGTCGTCTTGCTCAGACTCAATCAAAGTGGGGCTAACTGTAGATGCCTACATTTGTCTATAGGCCCGACACGGTGTGTTCAATGATGAAACCAAACACCACTTGACTAATCTTTCCTAAGTATACGACTAACGATCCATGACTGACTGATAATCCCGTAAACCACATTTCCATTTTTAGAAACTACTATTTATAGTAACTGCTATGTTTGAACGCTGCCTAGAATAGCAACCATGTAAGATAAAACATCTAAGTGTTTGAATCGCCTTAAGATTCATCATTAGGTAAGGACTAAGAGTTGCAGTCCAACTCGTGTTCCTAAAGGGTAGAAAACGTGAGTAAGATTGGGTAAAAAACGGATAAGACTGGAAAAGTCAAGTAAAACACCAGCGTTGGAAAATTCAAGCGCTGGCAGCCTGAGCGTCATTTTATTCCAGCGCTCAAACCATAAGCGCTACTTTATTCCAGCGCTGCATTTTTCTTCTTACACAATCACGCAAAAGATAGAATTAATCCAGCTGTCACTAGAACAGATCTGGCGCACAAATTGCAAGCGCTAGAAATAACCAAAGCTCCTGATCCAAGCGCTGGAATTTTCTAGCACTCAACAGATCTCATTTGGAAAATTTCCATTCCAAAATTTATTTTATTCTGGCCTATTTTACTATAAATAGGGCCTCTGAAAACCGGAAAATAAAACACAATTCCAACCCAAAACCCTTAAGCTTGAGTATTGACCGAAGCTTTTCCGTCCTGTATTCGTGCGTCTGCCGTTGTAACACATTGTTAAGCAGACCCTGCCCGCACGACCACCTGATCGCTGAATACTGTCGAAGTGCTGCTGAAACCTAAATACAATCCTTAAGCCCAAAATACTCAAAACACTGGAAGAATCCAGTCCCATAGTTAGTCAGTCATCGGAAAGTTCTAAAACCAAACGGAAAGCTAGCAAAGTCAAGTGGTAGGTGTTCCTGAGAACCGCAGTAAAGCCTACGCTTTGCTGTAACGTGAATTTATATTTTCATTACTTTCCCCACTATATAAATTTGCTAAATTTAATCTATTATATTACCCACGCTTAAATCAGATAACTCTTGGACAAACCAGTTTATGGTTAAGCTCCTTAAATCAACCTAAATCAGCGTTGTGACATCTATTTAGTAATATCTGTGCATTAAAATCAATCAAGAGTAGTAATGTAGCATATCGCATGTCCCATCTGTAAGGTTATGAATAACACAACAATATAGTTCATGCGGAAAAACCATAAATCCAGAATCCAAATTAATTGCCACATAGTCAATTAGCATAATTTAGGTGACATACAATGTGATGCGTACCATTATGGAAAAAACTGCCGAAAATCCTGCGAATATATAATCAATTAATCGCACGAATGTGCAATCAATTACATTCACGAAATTGATCACCCCTTTAATTCATTGCAAATTTATAAAATTTAATCCATGTTAACTATAATTGATTATGGAATTAATTCGAGGCTCGTGATACCACTATTAGGTTATGAATAATACAATAATATTATTCATGCGGAAAAACCATAAAGCTAGAATCCAAATTAATTGCCACATAGTCAATTAGCATAATTTTGGTTACATACAATGTGATGCGTGCCTTCCCTAGCTGCTCCCGAACTGAACAAGAACAAGTCTTTAGAGCCCCAAATGTTGCTCCTCCGTAGAAAGTCCACAGCACGTTCAGATCCGCCTTAGGTTCAACCAAACAGGATCTTACTTAAGGTTTTATGTATTCGGGCAGGCTTGTATTATGTTCTCCCTTGTACACAATGGAAATAAAGAATATGAATTTTCAATTTAATTGATGGGTATAATTATGAGGCCCTTGCCCTATATTTATAGTGTAGGAAATAAGGAATTTGAGTTTTACTAGGAATAGAATTACCAAACCTAATAGGATTGAAACTCTTATTCAATTAGAATTGCAACTATAATTAAACTCTTAATTATTTGAATTCTAGTAAAACTAGGAATACTTAATCCAAGGTTACTTGGGAATTAAGCAACTTGATATTTCTTGGAGCCCAAGACGAACAACCCCACGCAACCACAAGGGCCCACGCAGGTTTCTCGAGTTTCCTCGTCCCACGACGCTACGGCCCACACCTGGGCAGGCCTCGCAGCTGCTGCACGCGAGCTGGGTGCAGCTCATGTGCTGCTGCCTTGCCGTAGGCTTGGCGCGGCCCATGAGCTGCCGCCTTGCTTGCAACTTCGCGTGGCCCATGAGGCTGCTACCTTGCTTGTGGCTTGGCGCGGCCCATGGCTGCGGCCTTGCTCACAGTGCGCGGCCCTCATGGATGATGCCTTGCTCGTCGAGCGATGGGCAGGCTAGCTTGCCGGCTTGTCGCTCATCGAGCTTCCGATTCGTTTTTCGATTCCGGAATTCATTTCCGTTTCGAACTAATATTTACGTTTCCGTTAATATTTCTGACTCTGGAAATAATTTCCTTTTCCGACAATATTTCTGATTCCGGTAATATTTTCGATTCCGGTAATATTTTCGTTTTCGGTAATATTTCCGATTCCAACAATATTTCTATTTCCGATAAGATTTTCCGATACGAGCCATGTTTCCGCTTCCGGCAACATCTACGACTTGGATAATATTTATATTTCCGTCATGAACCATATTTCCTTTTCCGGCAATATCATAATTTCCGGAGTATTCTTTATTCTGCCCCCACTATACCGAGATCCGTCGTTTCCGAATGTTCATAAATGGAGTACTTAATTAATAATATATTCACTTAATTACTTGATCCGTTCACGTACTATTTGTGTGACCCTACGGGTTCAACCAAGAGTAAGTTGTGGATTAATATTATTAATTCCATTTGAACTGAAGCGACCTCTAGCTAGGCATTCAGTTCACTTGATCTCACTGAATTTATTAACTTGTTAATTAATACTGAGCCGCATTGATTAGACTTAGCATTAAATGCATACTTGAACCAAGGGCATTATTTCCTTCCGTCTCCCACTTGTCCTTAGGGACAAGTGTGCATTTTTTAATTCCTTTATCACTCGATGCCTGCTCATGAACATAAGGTAGGAGTAGTCATCCTTATTTTGTCCAGAGGTATTTCTCGGTGTTAGAGTTCAACTGATCAAATAAACAGATAAACATAGCCTATGAATCATCTGAGCACGGCCATGCATTTTTCAGTTTCTAGCTCTCCGAGTGGCCTTGTACAACTTTCAGCATCTCATCCCGATTTCTGGAAGGACAATTCCAACCTTGTGATCTTGAGGTTAGACTTTGTTTGATAGGTGATTACCTGAGCGTTGTCGTTATAGTCTCCTTTTACGGTGCGACGCTTGACAACGTCAAAGTAACCAATTCTCAAACAAGTAGTCTCAAATCACTCAAGTATTGAGGATTACTGTCTAATATTATAATGAAATTTACTTATGACAGATTTTCATCTCTTGTTGTAAAGTTTCATAGGTCTGTCCGATACTAATATTCTCAAGTAAGTATCTATGCAAATGATTGTGACATTGTCATGTCTACATAGTTCAAGAAACATAACTACTAGTCATATTGCATTCTAGTCGTCTAGCGTTTTCTATGCGTCCACCTTTATAGAAAACATCCAACCAGGGACCATTTTCAACTTTTGACATTCAAGTTTACTTGATAGACATTTCTTAGTCACGGGACTGGTCCTGACCGTCTATCTTGAATATATCGTCAAATTAAAAGAACTCATAATTTAATAAACCACAAAATTAAATGGAAAAATGAATTCTATTAATTTATATGAATGGTTAACCAAAATGTTTTACAAAGTATTAAACTCTAAAACTTCAAAACATTTATTAAGGACATCAAATCCATTCTCCAACATGCTTGATTCCAATAGATGCACTGTGCGAGTTGTGCTTCGCTTGCGGCAGAGGTATAGTTAATGGATCTGAGATGCTGTCATCAGTTCCAATCTTGCTTATCTCGACTTCTTTTCTTTCAACGAACTCTCGTAGAAGGTGAAATCTACGAAGTACATGCTTGACTCTTTGGTGGTGTCTAGGCTTCTTTGCCTGTGCAATCGCTCCGTTATTGTCACAATTGGTCCTTTAATGGAGGGGACTACACCAAGTTTACCTATGAACTTCCTTAGCCAAATAGCTTCCTTTGCTGCTTCATGTGCAGCAATGTACTCCGCTTCAGTTGTAGAATCTGCAATGGTGCTCTGTTTAGCACTTTTCCAGCTTACTGCACCTTCGTTGAGGCAGAAGACAAACCCAAACTGTGATCTGAAATCATCTTTGTCGGTTTGGAAACTTGCGTCTGTATAGCCTTTAACAATTAAT
Organism: Spinacia oleracea; assembly: GCF_020520425.1. Lineage (NCBI taxonomy): Eukaryota > Viridiplantae > Streptophyta > Magnoliopsida > Caryophyllales > Amaranthaceae > Spinacia > Spinacia oleracea. Next base: position 46,679,578 of record NC_079488.1, read on the forward strand.
TCATCATCTCCACCATAGACCAGGAAATCATCTTTGTGCCTTTTCAGGTACTTCAGAATATTCTTGGCAGCAGTCCAATGCGCCTCTCCTGGGTCTGACTGGTATCTGCTCGTAGCACTGAGTGCGTACGCAATATCCGAGCGTGTACATATCATAGCATACATTATTGAAAAAATCAATGCTGCATATGGAATCCCACTCATTCGTCTACCCTCATCTAGTGTTTTTGGGCACTGAGTCTTGCTTAGAGTCATTCCATGAGACATGGGTAGGTAGCCTCGCTTGGAGCCTGCCATATTGAACCTTTCTGTTAAAATGCCGTTTAAGAAAGCGGTTTTGACATCAATCTGCCATATATCGTAATCGTAATATGCAGCGATTGCTAACATTATCTGAATAGATTTTAGCATTGTAACTGGTGAAAAGGTTTTCATCATAATCCACACCGTGGACTTGCCTGTATCCCTTAGCAACCAATCTATCTTTAGAAACTTCCAGTTTCCCATCCTTGTCCTTTTTCAGTTTGAAAACCCATTTGCTTCTTATGGCTTGGTAGCCATCTAGCAAATCGACCAAATCCCAAACTTGGTTTTCAGACATGGAGTCTAATTCAGATTGCAAGGCTTCTTACCATTGCTTGGAGCTGGGGCTCGTCATAGCTTGTTTGTAAGTCGCAGATTCATCTCTTTCCAGCAATAGAATTTCATGGCTCTCGTTCGTCAAAATACCTATGTATCTTTCCGGTTGAGACCTATATCTCTGCGATCTACGCGGGGTTACATTTCTAGTTGGTTCTTATTCTCACCAGATACTTCTAAAGATCTCTGAGTTTCAACCTAAATATCATCTTGAGCATTCTCTAGAGTTTGTTGTTCGACTCGAATTTCTTCGAGGTCTACTTTTCTCCCACTTGTCATTTTTGAAATGTGATCTCTTTCCAAAAAGATACCATCTCGAGCAACAAACACCTTGTTCTCATATGTCTTGTAGAAGTAATACCCCTTTGTTTCCTTTGGGTAGCCCACAAGGATACAATTGTCAGATTTTGGTTGAAGTTTGTCTGAAATTAATCGTTTGACGTATACTTCACAACCCCAAATCTTAAGAAAAGACACATTTGGAGGCTTTCCAAACCATAACACATATGGAGTCTTTTCGACAACTTTAGACGGAGCTCTATTTAGTGTGAGTGCAGTTGTGTTTAGTGCATGTCCCTAAAATTCTATTGGAAGTTCGGCCTGACCCATCATTGATCGAACCATGTCTAGCAAGGTCCTGTCCCTCCGTTCTGACACACCGTTCCATTGAGGTGTTCCGGGAGAAGTCAATTCTGACAAGATTCCACATTCTTTCAGATGGTCATCAAATTCATAGCTTAGATATTCACCGCCTCTATCATACCGCAGTGCTTTAATCTTCTTGCCTAATTGATTCTCTACTTCACTCTGAAATTCCTTGAATTTCTCAAAGGATTCATACTTATGCTTCATTAGGTAAACATAACCATATCTACTAAAGTCATTAGTGAAAGTGATAAAGTAGCTGAAACCACCTCTAGCATTTGAACTCATTGGTCCACATACATCTGTATGGATTAAACCCAATAGATCAGTTGCTCTTTCTCCAACTTTAGAGAAAGGTTGCTTTGTTATTTTTCCAAGTAAGCATGATTCGCATTTACCATAATCCTCTAAGTCAAATGGTTCTAGAATTCCTTCCTTTTGAAGTCTTTCTATGCGCTTCATGTTAATATGGCCTAATCGATAATTCCATAGATAGGTGAGATCTGAATCATTCTTTTTGGCCCTTTTGGTATTTATGTTATAAACTTGTTTGTCGTGATCTAGCACATAAAGTCCATTGACTAATCTAGCAGATCCATAAAACATCTCTTTAAAATAAAACGAGCAACTATTGTCTTTTATTAAAAAGCTAAATCCCTTAGCATATAAGCAAGAAACAGAAATGATGTTTTTAGTAAGACTTGGAACATGGAAACACTCTTCCAGTTCCAAAACTAGCCGAGAGGGCAACAAAAAATAATAAGTTCCTACAGCTAATGCAGTAATCCTTGTTCCATTTCCCACTCGTAGGTCGACTTCACCCTTGCTTAACCTTCTACTTCTTGTTAGTCCCTGTGAATTGGAACATAAGTGTGAGCCACAACCTTCATCTAATACCCAAGAAGTTTAATTTGCAAGTATACAGTCTATAACGAGAATACATGAAGATGGAACGACAGTTCCGTTCTTCTGATCTTCCTTAAGCTTCAAGCAATCTCTCTTCCAATGCCCCTTCTTATTACAATAGAAGAATTCAGATTCAGAAGTGGGTTGGCTCACCTTCTTCTTTTCACACTTGGTGCCACCAGTTTGCTTAGTTGGGTTGGCTTTCTTGCCACCTTTCTTAGCATTCCTCTTCTTACCAGATTTCTTGACCTTGCCCCACGCACCATAAACACATCTTGCTTATCACTTTTCAGCGTCTTTTCAGCGGTTTTCAGCATACCGTGAAGCTCAGTGAGCGTTTTGTCCAGAATATTCATGCTGTAGTTCAGCTTAAACTGATCATACCCGCTATCAAGAGAATGGAGGATGGTGTCTACAACCATTTCTTGAGAGAACTGCTGATCCATCCGACTCTTATTCTTAATTAATCCAATCATCTTGAGAATATGTGGACTTACAGGCTCTCCCTTCTTGAGCTTGGTGTCAAGAATTTGCCTATGAGTGTCGAATCTTTCGACTCGAGCCAGATCTTGGAACATGTTCTTTAACTCACTTATGATTGTGAAAGCATCTGAGTTGATGAACGTTTTATGTAGATCTGCATGCATGGTTGCAAGCATTAGACATTTCACATCCTTGTTGGCATCAATCCAACGATTGAGGGATGCCTGAGTGACCCCTTCGCCCGCGGCTTCGGGCATCGCCTATTCCAGGACATACTCCTTTTCTTCCTGCATAAGAACTATTTGCAAGTTCCTTTGCCAGTCAAGGAAGTTTTTCCCGCTCAACTTCTCCTTTTCAAGAATTGATCGGATGTTGAATGAATTGTTGTTTTCCATAGTTAAAACTACAATTGAAAAGAATAAACAAATAAATAACCATTCACAGTTTCTCTTAATAACCTTAAATTCTAGCATTCATGCATAATTCAATATTTATTAAGTATTTTATTCGAGTTTTGTTTTCCGACAGGTGTGAATAAAATGAATCCCAGATCCTTAAATCATTGAAGAATTAAGCACATTATGTATTTAGACTCAATTCTAAAATATTTTAGGTAAGCAAATCCTTTGCTAATAGTCTAGAAACTACTCTTGGTTGATAGGTATGTCTAAGAACTTATTCGATAAACCTATCTCATTTGCCACGACATAAAAGGACTCCTTACTTATATCGTTGAGTTTCACCAAAACTAACATGTACTCACAATTATTTGTGTACCTTACCCCTTTAGAATCAACAAGTAACACCTCGCTATGGCGGAAAACTTTTACTTAGATTGATGTAAAGGTTATCCCAGTAAGTGTTATTTTGGCATGGCACCTTTTAACTCAATTTTTAAAGTTTGGAACTTAAGGCTCTTACTATGTCGGTTAGATTTTAAGTGAACTAAAATCCTTAATCATGCAACATAATCAAGCCATAATCTCATGCATAATTAAGACATATTTAAAGCAATAAATAACTTAAAACATGCATAAGATTTAATTGTGATCTAGTATGGCCCGACTTCATCTTGAAACTTCAACTTCAAACTCCGTCTTTGAAAATGGATTTGAAACTCCGTCTTGAATTTCACCATGGGAGGCGCCATTTTCTTCAAATAGGATATGCTATAATTAAAACTAATTACAACTATTTGATGGTACACATACCATATTTAAAATAAAAACTTTGGTGCATTAGACCAATTTTACATTCAAATTAATGGTACGCAGACCATATTTTCTATCCTATTTGGGCCATACTAGTCACTTTCCATAACCTGAAAAACAGTGCATTTACAATATACCATTCACCCATTCATTTGTCAATGAATGGCCCACATAGCAAGGTAGTAGAAAAAATCATGCATCACATAAACATTTGCAGCAACTAATCAAAGGTTCCAACAATCTACAAATTATTCAACCTTATTAGTTCTAATCGAGTTGTTTTAACCTTAAAGGAAATGTAGACCTAACAAGAGTTTAATGACTAAAAGCTCCCACTAAAACCAAGAATTTACATGCTTTACAAATTTTAAACATAAAATTGTATTTCCTAGTCCAACCGGAAACTTACAAATTTAATTAAAATTTAAAGCTCATATAAAATAATTTTAAATCCCTTAATATTATTTTCAGTTGATTAAAATTAATTAATTAAATTTTATCAAGATTTAATTTTATTAAAATAAATAGTAAAAAATAATTTATAATAATTAAATTAATCAAAATTAAATTCCGAGAAAAAATTGAATTGCGAAATTAAATTTAATTAAAATCGTTTTCAACCGAAACATAAACAAAACGGCCGAAAGTGCCAAGGCAAGGCTGCAGGCCGAAGCCCACGCCTCGCCCAAGCAAGCCACGCCGCAGCGCCCATGGCCTGCTTTGTTGCAGACCAAGTGATGCACCACAGCAAGCAATGCACCAGCCCTTGTTGTGCTTGCTGCTGCGCGCTGGGCAGGGGGCATAGCACAACGGCACGCGAGCTCCCTTGCTCGTGATGCTGCTGCCTTGCCTCTTGCCTTGCGCTACGATGCATCGTGGCCTTGCTCGATATACCGCACAGGCCCGTGCCCACGCGCGCATGTTGTGCTTGCTCGCTGCCTCGTACCGCATGGGCGACGAGCTCCCTTGCTCGTCATCGCATGCCTGCACTATGCAACACCCCTTAAGGGTAACACTTAGCTTCCATTGCTTCGTGCGTGAAAGATTGGTGACCGATTTATAAAAATTAATAACTTTTATATTTAAATTTAACAAAAAATTAATAATCCATATTAATTTCACTAAATTTAGGCGAAAAAATCGAAAATTTATTATTCAAATTAATTTCCGATTATATGTATTTTTGGGGATTAAAATCTAGGTCATAAAATTTTAAAATTTTACAATTTTAACAAATTTTATGGTGGTTTTTAATCATAGGATCCTAATTAAATTATCAATTAATTATTAAAATCAAAACAAATTCTAAATTATTTGAAATTCAATAAATTAATTACAATTACAAATTAGGTTGTATAATTAACAAGATTATGCATTAAAATTTTTAACCATATACAGTAGGTCAATCATAGATTCAAGATTTACATACAAGAATCGCAAATATTTAATTTAACATCATAAAAATTACAAATTTTGCATTCGAAAAACTAAAACCTCCGAAACGTCATAGTTAGGCTTCGAATTTGGGAATTCTAGGTCCGGCGTCAAATATTTGATTTTTGTCAAAATTTTAAAACGTAGTTTACATGCGAAATTCACTATAAAAACCTAAGATTTCGACCATTATTGACAAAACCGCCGAAAAATCCTGCGAACATATAATCAAATAATCGCACGAATTTGCAATTAATTACATCCACGAAATTAATCACCCCTTTAATTCATTGCAAATTTATAAAATTTAATCCATGTTAACTATAATTGATTATGGAATTAATTAGAGGCCCGTGATACCACTGTAAGGTTATGAATAATACAACAATATAATTCATGCGGAAAAACCGTAAATCCAGAATCCAAATTAATTGCCACATAGTCAATTAGCATAATTTAGGTGACATACAATGTGATGTGTGCCTTCCCTAGCTGCTCCCGAACTGAACAAGAACAAGTCTCTAGAGCCCCAAATGTTGCTCCTCCGTAGAAAGTCCACAACACGTTCGGATCCGCCTTAGGTTCAACCAACTAGGATCTTACTTAAGGTTTTATGTATTCGGGCAGGCCTGTATTATGTTCTCCCTTGAACACAATGGAAATAAAGATTATGAATTTTCAATTCAATTGATGTGTATAATTATGAGGCCCTAGCCCTATATTTATAGTGCAGGAAATAAGGAATTTGAGTTTTACTAGGAATAGAATTACCAAACCTAATAGGATTGAAACTCTTATTCAATTAGAATTGCAACTATAATTAAGCTCTTAATTATTTGAATTCTAGTAAAACTAGGAATACTTAATCCAAGGTTACTTGGGAATTAAGCAATCGGATATTTCTTGGAGCCGAAGACGAACAACCTCACGCAACCACAGGGGCCCACGTGGGTTGCTCGAGTTTCCTCGGCCCACTGCGCTGCGGCCCACGCCTCGGCAGGCCTCGCAGCTGTTGCACGCGAGCTGGGCGCAACCCATGTGCTGCTGCCTTGGCTTAGGCTTGGCGCGGCCCATGAGCTGCCGCCTTGCTTGCAGCTTCGCAAGACCCATGGGGTTGCTGCCTTGCTTGGCGCGGCCTCATGGCTGCGGCCTTTATCGCAGGTGCGGCCCATGATGTTGCATTTTCTTGTCGAGCGATAGGCCGGCTCGCTTGCCCGCTTGTCGCTCGTCGAGCTTCCGATTCGTTTTCCGATTCCGGAATTCATATCCGTTTCGAACAAATATTTACGTTTCCGTTAATATTTCCGATTCCGGAAATAATTTCCTTTTCCGAAAATATTTCCGATTCCGGTAATATTTCTGTTTCCGGTAATATTTTCGATTCCGGCAATATTTCTATTTCCGATAATATTTTCCGATACGAACCATGTTTCCGTTTCCGACAACATCTACGACTTGGATAATATTTATATTTCCGTCATGAACCATATTTCCTTTTCCGGCAATATCATCATTTCCGGAGTATTCTTTATTCTGCCCCCACTATACCGAGATCCGTCGTTTCCGATTGTTCATAAATGGAGTACTTAATGAATAATATATTCACTTAAATACTTGATCCGTTCACGTACTATTTGTGTGACCCCAAGGGTTCGGTCAAGAGTAAGTTGTGGATTAATATTATTAATTTCACTTGAACTGAAGCGACCTCTAGCTAAGCATTCAGTTCACTTGATCTCACTGAATTTATTAACTTGTTAAGTAATACTGAACCGCATTTATTAGACTTAGCATTGAATGCATACTTGGACCAAGGGCATTATTTCCTTCACCATCATCGTCACAATTGAACTAGTAAGGATCGTACCGCGTGGGCTAATGCTGGGCACTCCCCGTATTAGTAAACGTCCCCCGAATTCTCAATCTCTGCTCCGCTGGATGTACGTTGAGGGTTCTCCATACCAGGGATGTTGTGAATCACATATGTTTGCACTCCAGACATATCACGATAACCGGCTTTTGTCAGTTTTCTAAAACTGAATGGCGACTCCTAAAGACTAGTAAAAAGAGGCTAACGCCCACAGTTAGTCCCTGTTTACTTAATATGCTTGCCACATCCAGAGGGGAAAAGTCGTGCGGGTCGTACACTCTTCCCAAGAGGCGCCCCGTCGTGTTTTCGACCCCCTCACACCTATCCCATTTTCCACGACATAAAAGGACTCCTTACTTATATCGTTGAGTTCAACTAAAATCAACTTGTACTCACAACTAATGTTTACCTTACCCCTTTGAAATCAATAAGTAACACCTCGCTATGGCGGAAAAGTATTACTCGTTTATTTAAAGGTGAGAATACGTGTTATTTTGGAATGACACCTTTTAACTCAAGTTTGCAGTTTAAAACTTAAGGCTTTTACTATGTTAGATAGATTTTAAGTGAACTCCTTAATCATGTAACATAATTAGGACATAATCTCATGCATAATATCAAGACATATTTAAAGCAATACATATCTTAAAACATGCATACGATTTAAATGTGATATAGTATGGCCCGACTTCATCTTGAAGATTCAACTGCAAAACTCCGTCTTGAAAATGGATTGGAAACTCATTCTTGAATTTCACCATGGGAGGCCCCATTTTCATCAAATAGACTTGCAATATTTAAGCTAATTACAACAAATTGATGGTACGCGGACCATATTTAAAAAAAAATTATGGTGCATTAGACCATATTTTCCATTCAAAATTAATGGTACGCAAACCCTATTTTCTATCCTATTTAGGTCATACCAGTCACTTTCCGCAACTTGCAAAACAATATATTTACAGTATACCATCACCCATTCATTTATCAATGAATGGCCCACTTAGCAAGTTATCAAAAAATATACATCACATAAACATTTGCATCAACTAACTAAGGCTCAAGAATTTACCAATTGTTTGACCTAAATAGTTCTAATCTTGTTGTTAACCTTAAAGGAATAAGGACCTAGTCAAAAGTTAATTGAATATGAATAAAATGCTCCCACTCTAACCATAATTTATACGCTTTACTAATTTTAAAACATAAAAATGATTTTCCAAGTCCAATCGGAAAACACACATCTAATTAAAAATTTAAAGCTCATATAAAATTATTTTAAATCCCTTTATTTGATTTTTAATTAATTATAAAAATTAATTAAAATTTATTCAAGGTTTTAATTTTATTAAATAATTAGTATAAAATTAATTATAATAATTAAACAATTAAATTTTGAGAAAAAAAGTATTATTTTAGTCAAAATTTTAAAACGCCGCTTACATGCGGAATACACTATAAAAACATAAAATTCTAACCAATATTGACAAAACTACCGAAAATCCCGCGAACATATAATTAAATAATCGCATGAATTTGCCATTAATTACACGAATTAATTCACCCCTTTAATTCTTTGCAAATTATAAAATTTAATCCATGTTAATTTAATTGATTAAGCAATTAATTAGAGGCTCGTGATATCACTGTTAGGTATGAACAATCTTATTGACATGCGAAAAAACCATAAATTGCCAGAATCCAAATTAATTTCCACATAATAAATTAATATAATTTAGTATACGTAGTATGTGATGTGTGCCTTTGCTAGCTGCTCCAGAAACGAACAAGAACAAGTAAGAACGCCAAACGCCGACCCTCCGTAGAAAGTCCACAGTATGTTCGTACCCGCCTTAGGTGCAACCAACTAGGATATCGTCTAAGGTATTATGCACTCGGGAACTCACTATAAGTGATAGGAAAGAATATTGAATTAATTGAATTCAAGTTGTATATATAAATTTATGACCATGGGTCATATATTTATAGGGGAATAGATAGTCGTATCCTACTAGAAATAGGATTACTAAAACCCTTAGAATTAGGATTTGAGCTGATCACAAATTCTTAGAGTTTTGGAAAATCCACACACTTAAGTATTAGGATAATCATAAAAATCTTAATCATGTAGGATAAGGAAAACATATAGCTTGTGGTCCAAGCAATCGATGTTGCCATCGTTGCTAGTTGTTGCCTTAACGCACAAGCCAAGGAACACAAGACATGCTTTGGGCCTGGCGCTGGGCCTTGTGCTCGGCGCTGGCGTTGGCTTGTCGTGCCTCGTGTGCTTGCTCGTCGAGCGATGGGTTGGCTTGCTTGCCGTCCTGCCGCTCGTTGTGCTTCCAATTTGTTTTCCGATTCGAACAATATTTACGTTTCTGATAAAATTTCCTATTCCGACAATATTTTCCGATTTCGACAATATTTGCGATTCCGATAATATTTTCATTTTCGACAATATTCCCGATTCCGGTAATATTTCTATTTCCATTAATATTCTACAAAACGAACCATATTTCCGTTTCCGGAAATATCTTCGACTTCGATAATATTTATATTTCCGTCATGAACCATATTTCCGTTTCCGGCAATATTTTCATTTCCAGCAAATATTCTTTCTTTGCCTTTAGATGGTTTTAGCTCCCACTGGAACCAACATCCATCATTTCCGAATATCCATAATTAGAGTATATACTGAATATTACATTCACCTAAATACTTGATCCGTTCACGTACTATCTGTGTGACCCTACGAGTTCGGTCAAGAGTAAGTTGTGGTATTAATATTGTTAATTCCACTTGAACTGAAGCGACCTCTAGCTAGGCATTTAGATCACTTGATCTCACTGAATAATTAACTTGTTTAATTAATACTTAATCGCATTTATTAGACTTAGAATTAAATGCATTAGATGTAAATTTGGACCAAGGGCATTATTTCCTTCAAAGTCTGTTACATGTTCATCCCATATCAATAAGTTTGTATGCTAGTAACAACTAGGATGTTTATGATTGGTCAGTATATATATTTCTAGCTCTATCCTTCAATAATTAATTATTAGAGAATATTTTCCCTAAAGTTGTAATAATTAAATTCTCTCAAAATACAAGTGTATGTACAGCTCCATTTATGGCTACTTAAGCTCAACTGTTCTTTCTTACTTCCTGTATTTTGTGTCTGTTTTCAACATGGTTTCAGATCAGAGATTAAAGATCATGGCTCAGCAATATTTCTTGATTCTATTAGTATAATCTGACTTGAATTCCGTGTTCTTCAATTTTGAGGCATGTTCATCCTCATCTGATTTCTTAAGCGCTCATTCTTGTTGTTGATTACTTAGAAATTCTTGTTGTTATTCCTGAATTCCTCTATGTTCCTTCTGTGTTAAGATTTCTATACAAATTACTGAGATTAGATTGACATCTAGTCAGTATTCTCAATTGTTTCTATCTACAAAATCCAAGCATATTTTCCTGTTTTCTTATATATTTTTTCTTAAAAAAGATTCATAAAATGACTACGTATCCTTTAGCACTTAATCAAGATCCTACTAGTCCTTTCTACTTGCATCCAACTGATAACACAACCATTCATCTAGTATTAGTTAAGTTTAAAGGTGATGGCTATGGAGACCGGAGAAGGAGTATGATGATTTCTATATCATTAAAGAACAAACTAGGTTTTGTGAATGGCACTCTAACAAAACCAGATCCTACACATGCTACTTACCAACCCTGGATGAGGTGTAATGATATGATGATATCATGGCTTCTATTTAACCTAGATTTAACTATAGCCAAGTCTGTATTGTACTTTAATACAACTAGAGAAATATGGTTAGGCCTAGAAGAGATGTATGATTTTGTTTTTGGACCACAGTTGTATGCTCTAGAGCAGCAAGTATCTGATATTACTCAACGAGAAAAAAAAATTGTTGAGTTCATCGCAGAGATCAAGCCAATTCGAGATAAAATAAGTGCAGCAAATCCTCTGCCATGTTATACTTGCAATATGTGCACATGAAATTTGACACAGAAGATCCTTAAGATGCAGCAAGATCAGATACTCATGCAGTTTCTCATTAAAGTCGGGGAACATCTAAGAGAAAAAGAGGAAATTCGCTAATGATGTAACCATTTCCAACAATCTCTCATGCCTATAGAATGTTGGCACAAGAAGAACGACAAAAGGAGCTCAGTGTACCTTCTATTTAGCATAATGAGAGTCATGCATTTGAGTACATAGAAGGAGGTACATTAATTTTCAGAATAAGAACAACTACAGGATACATAAACCAAATTCAAGGAATGGCTATCAGTACATTAATTCAACCGGGGAAGCAAGGCAAATGTGTACAAAAGACCTTCAGGTTGCTACTATGATCACTGCAAAGTAAATGTTCACAATACATAGAGGTGCTTGAAGCTTCATAGATTCCCACCAGGTTTTAAAGGTTTCAAAAATGACAAAAGAGCTATAGCAGCTGCATATTCAGAAGAAGGCTATTGTGATAATATGGCTTTAAAATATCAACAACAAGGCTATCCTAATGCACAACATCAACCTGGATTTCTTACAAATAAAAAATGCACACAACTATTGAGTCTTCTGAACAATCAACAGAACGAGAAGACTACCAACAACATTGTTGATGCTCAGTTTGAGGAAGAAGAAATTCTGGCCATGCATTCTTGGTAGGTAATAATACTTCCTGTTTCCTTACTTGTTCAAATTCTAGCTGGTTACTGATTGTAGAGCTTCAAATCATATGTGTGCTAGTTTAAGTATGTTTGATACTTATGAGCATGTTATTGGAGATGATGAGTTTATCACCATACCTGATGGGAAAATGGTACTAGTGCATCATAAAGGGACAATCACCATTAATGAGACTATACAATTGAAGGGTGTTCTCCATGTTCCTGACTTTCAGTAAAACTTATCGTTTGTAAATAAGCTACGTTCAGATCATCAATGCACTATCTCATTTACTGCTGACAAATGTTATATTCAGGGCCATTTAATTAAAAGTCTGCAGGTTTTTGGTATTGTAAGGTTAGGACTTTACAGTGTGGATACAAGCCAGTATGAAGCATCTGTAATAAGTGGACCATCTGCAACAACAGGTCTTACAACATTGTCTCCACATCAACCAGATGCTAAGGTTTGGCATCTAAGACTAGGTCATATGCCTTTCTTCATAATGAAGCATGTTATTGATATCTTAGCTACTTCTAGCAATAATGTAGCATGTGCATATGTCATATATGTTCAGTTGCTAAGCAACCTAGAAACTCTTTCCTGTTAGCAGTATTAAGACCACCAAGATGTTTCAAATGATACATTTAGATACTTGGGTTCCTTATAAAAATAATACTCACAATGGATGTACTATGTTTCTTGCCATAGTGGATGATTTTACTAGAACATGGACACATCTTCTGAAATTAAAAAACGATGTTGTACGAGTAATTGATTCTTTTCTGAAAATGGTGAGAACACAGTTTGATAGTAAAGTGCTTTGCGTTAGATCTAATAATGCTTTAGAATTATGTGAGGGTGAGATGAAGCAAATATTTCTCAATAAAGGTACTTTACACCAAACAAGTTGTACTGGTACACCACAACAAAATGGTGTTGTTGAGAGAAAACACAGATGTTTGCTAGAAACATCTAGGGCTTTACCTTTTCAGTCCAAACTACCTATAGGATATTGGGGTGATTGCATACCGTGTGTTACTTATCTGATGAACATAATGCCAATGAGGATCAGTTGAAATTTGACACCAAATGAAAAGTTGCATGGTCATAAACCTCTATATGATCTTCTAAGAGAATTTGAATGTCTTTGCTATGTTTCTACTAAGCTTCACAGTGAATTACAGAAACAAGGGTTTGTACAATCCAAACATAATTATTCTCTGTTCATTAAAAGGGATGATCTTCATATCACTCTTGCCGCAGTTTATGTGGATGATATCTTATTGATAGGGAACCATGTCCCTACAATTGAAGCACTGAAGAAACACTTAGATGTAGTGTTTAGTATCAAAAATTTGGGAGTGATGAACTACGTACTTCTTGTGTATTGAAGTTGGAAACTTGTCAGATGGGGTGATCTTAACACGGAACAAGTTTACTAAATCCTTGCTTGCTAATAGTGGTTTTAATATTGAGAGAACTGCCAACCATCACTCTTCCTATCAATGGTAAACTATTTGCTGATATGGGAGATGTTTATGACAAACCTGAGCATTACAGAACATTGGTGCGAAAACTGAACTTCCTTACATACACCAGACCAGATTTGTGCTTTGCTTTATAATTGTTGAGTCAGTTTATGCATCAACCTTGAATTCCTCATGTAACTGCTCTCCAACATGTGCTCAAAGATGTGGCTGGTTCAGAAGGTTAAGGAATTCTCCTATAAGCTTCTGATTCTCTAACTCTCCAAGCATTCTCTGACAGTGATTGGGAATCTTGTCCCAACGCTAGGAAGTCTATCACTGGCTATATCTTGTTGTTTGGTAATTCTCCTGTTTCTTGGAAGTCTAAGAAACAAGGTACCATTTCTTGAAGTTCTTCAAAGGCTGAGTATAGGGCCATGGAAGCAGCAACCTAAGATTGTTGGAAGAAATTGGGGTTACAAACTTGAAGCCTATAACTTTGCATTGTGATAATTAATCTGCCATTTACATTTCCAAGAATCTAGGTTTCCACGAACGCACTAAACACATTGAGACAGACTGCCAGTTCACTAGGGATAAAAAAGTGTTGGAGGGTTATTTCAGCTCACTTACTTACCTACACAATTTCATTTAGCTGATATCTTCACTAAGGCTTTAACATCATCACAATTCTAAGAACTTCTTTCCAAGCTATGTGTTTCTCCTGCAATGCCTAGCTTGAAAGGGGTGTTGGTGATAATCAGATTACTTTGACCGAAGTTGCACCTAAGCAAGCACAGCACTACAAGGCAGGGCTTGGACACACAGGATTAATTTCAACCCAAGTAACATAATTATGTTACATGTTCATCCCATATCAGCTAGTTTGTCTGCTAGTGGCAACTAGGATGTTTATGATTGGTCAGCTGTTTATTTCTTGCATTCTGATTGGTTGTAACAACAATTCAGTAGAGTACTATATATTTCTAGCTATAGCCTTCAATCATTAATTATCATAGAATATTTTCCTAAAGTTGTACTACGTAATAACTAATTCTTTCTAAATACAAGTTTCTGAGCTCCTGCTTTAGCTCAATTGTTCTAGGTTACTTCCTGTGTGTATTTTGTGTCTATTTTCAACAATTTCATAAGATATTAGGAAGGGATACTACAAGTATGTCTATTAACTATCAGCTGACCTTTTCTAATAATTATGATAATCCTTCATATTAAATAATTTATTATATTGTTATCATACGGAGTACTTCGTAATATTTTTAATTAAAATGATTTTATTTTAACCTTAATCTTTTTTCCCAATAAGTTCGGACAAATTACAATCACATCCAATAAGTTTGCTCTCTTGCATTCAGATTTTATCAGGTCCAACGAAACCCTGTATGGTTTAACTGAAGTTAACTAATCTGAATTTATCTATATTTATATGAATGGAATTGACTTATTCGAAACTTATTTTGATTGAAATGAACTTATGTTGCGTGTGTGTAAATTATCTAAATTAAAAACGTTATTTTTACAGAACTTATTTTTACTAAATCTTAAGTTAAAAGAAAATTGAAACAAACACACTTTAAATTTGAATAAGATCATATAAGTATGTAATCCGTATAGTTAAGTGCTGATAAATTTAGGTGTCATCCGAATCCGACTAAAAATCGCACCCTTATCGGATGTATTTAGCTCCACAATAATAGTAGGAGAGAGAGAAAGTGCGAGGCCGTGCTGGAGCATAGCAAGTCTTAGACTGGCAAAACACGAGCACCACTTGTGTCCCTCTCTCTCTTTCCATGGCCGTTGCCTCTTTTAAAAAGCTATTTTAACGTTTGATTTATTTACCTCTATTTCATTTCTGACCCTCCAATTTCTTTTTCATAGCTTTTTATTGCCCCTTCTTCATTTTCTCAAAGCTTTATCATCATATCTTTGTTGCCTAACCACTTTTAATTTAATAACACTACTACCAATAAAAGTCACCAGAGCAGTATATGATTGTTTTTTTGACGGGAAGTATATGATTGTTATATTAAAATAAATAAATAAATAAGGCACTACGTGAAATATGTATATATTTTTTTTTTTTTTACCAAAGTCTATTTTCTAATAATGTCATTAACTTAATATTTCCGTTGTTCAATTAAGCGGGTTGACTTAAAATTATAATTATTCATATTTTACCATTATCTTTAAATTTTGACTTTTTAGTTTGAAAATTTCAAAGTGTCATTTATTTATGGCTAACTTGGGGTATAGTTACTTCATTATTTCTTAGTTAGGTACTCCGTAGTATTTTTTTCATATTATTTACTTATTTTAAGAAAAAAATAATTAATTTCTTTTAGGGGATATTTAATTACTTTTTTGCTAAAGATTATAAGGCTTTGTTCTTTAAACTTATTTTGACTTATTTCAGAAAAGATAAATTAAAATAAGTTTAAATAAGTTAAGTTCAGACAAAATAAGTTGATTATAATGGAGCCTATTTCTGCGAAGAAATTGCTAAGTGTGAAAATAGGGGAAGCCTCGTCAACCTGGCTGTTATTTTCCTCCAATCGGCTGTCGTTTTCCTACAAAAGGGAGCAAACGTAAACTGGCTCGGGGGGTTCCCGAGAAAACCCTCTCCGACGCTCAAGTCAGTCCTTGTTAGAGAGAGAAAGTAGTCAGAGAGTGAGTTTGGAAATAATTGCATACCTCAGTAATGATTAGGTGAAACATACTTATAGTAATGCAGGATGGCATTATAAGTAAATATAGGCAAGTGTAGGGGTATGGAATCTTGGACATGTAGGGGGCTGAGATATGGACCCCTAACTTCTGGTCTGAGCCCATCAAGAGGTTTGTGTTTGAGGGTATTTTCAGTAATTTCCCCTGAAAGGGTATCTTGGTAATTTGTGTAGAAAGTGGGTCCCACAGGGGGGGCCCGAACATTAGCCCCACGCCAAATTTGCGAGTTCTGGCCAAAGACTCGGGAGTTTGGCAGAATGAACTCAGCCCTCCGGCTTTTGTTACGTATACATGGGTTGCTTGCCCGGCTGGCTAGCAATGTTTGTGAGCTTGGCGAAGGTCATGCCTATTTGAGACATTCCACATTGGGCGGTTGCTTCAAATTTGTGCTGAGAGAGGTATGGGTGTGACGCGAGCGGCTTGGCTTTTGTTTTCCGCCACAAGGGCGCGGGCACAAGGCTAGGCTTGGCTTTTGTTTTCCGCCCCAAGGGCGCGCGCACAAGGCTCGGCTTGGCTTTTGTTTTCCGCCCCAAGGGTGCGGGCACAAGGCAGGGCTTGGCTTTTGTTTTCCGCCCCAAGGGCGCGCGCACAAGGCTGAGCTTGGCTTTTGTTTTTCGCCCCAAGGGCGCGGGCACAAGGCTAGGCTTTGGCTTTTGTTTTCCGCCCCAAGGGCGTGTGCACAAGGCTGAGTTTGGCTTTTGTTTTCCGCCCCTAGGGCACGGGCACTAGGCTGGGCTTCGCTTTTGTTTTCCGCCCCAAGGGCGCCGGCACAAGGCTCGGCTTGGCTTTTGTTTTCCGCCCCAAGGGCGCGGGCACAAGGCTCGGCTTGGCTTTTGTTTTCCGCTCCAAGGGCGCCGGCACAAGGCTCGGCTTGGCTTTTGTTTTCCACCCCAAGGGCGCGGGCACAAGGATCGGCTTGGCTTTTGTTTTCCGCCCCAAGGGCACGGGCACAAGGCTGGGCTTGGCTTTTGTTTTCCGCCCCAAGGGCGCCGGCACAAGGCTCGGCTTGGCTTTTGTTTTCCGCCCCAAGGGCGCGGGCACAAGGCTCGGCTTGGCTTTTGTTTTCCGCCCCAAGGGCGCCGGCACAAGGCTCGGCTTGGCTTTTGTTTTCCACCCCAAGGGCGCGGGCACAAGGCTCGGCTTGGCTTTTGTTTTCCGCCCCAAGGGCGCCGGCACAAGGCTCGGCTTGGCTTTTGTTTTCCACCCCAAGGGCGCGGGCACAAGGCTCGGCTTGGCTTTTGTTTTCCGCCCCAAGGGCGCGCACAAGGCTGGACTTGGCTTTTGTTTTCCGCCCCAAGGGCGCGGGCATGGTTGAGCGGCGTGGCTGCTGTTATGACTCGGCGTGGCTGCTCTTTGTTAATCGGGCAAGAGGCGCCGATTGGCGTGGCTTCCTTCTTTTTCTTTTTTTTTTCTTTTTTTTTCCTCGCGGAGGCTGGCGGAGGAAGGGCATGCCAGGCGTGGCTGTTCCTTTCTCGGCGTGGCTGCTCCCTTTTTTTTTTTTTTTTTTTTTTTTGGCGAAGGCTGGCGGAGGAAGGGCATGCCAGGCGTGGCTGTTCCTTTCTCGGCGTGGCTGCTCCCTTTTTTTTTTTTTTGCGAAGGCTGGCGGAGGAAGGACATGCCAGGCGTGGCTGCTCCTTTTTTTTTTGCCGTATGTACGTGGGTAGGATGATGGCTGATGCTTTCTCTTGGCGTGGCTGTTGTTTTGTCGCTCGATGTCGGGTGCGGTGCGTGAGAGAGAGTCGCATATGATGGTGCCATGGCTTCTACTTTCCGCACATGATGGTGCCAAGGCTTCTACTTATGGTGCCATGGCTTCTCTTTGCCGCACATGATGGTGTCGTGGATTTTACTTATGGTGCCATGACTTCTACTTGCCGCACATGATGGTGCCAAGGCTTCTACTTATGGTGCAATGGCTTCTCCTTGCCGCACATGATGGTGTCGTGGCTTTTACTCGCCGCACATGATGGTGCCATGGCTTCTACTTATGGTGCCATGGCTTCTACTTGCCGCACATGATGGTGCCAAGGCTTCTACTTATGGTGCCATGGCTTCTCCTTGCCGCACATGATGGTGTCGTGGCTTTTACTCGCCGCACATGATTGTGCCATGGCTTCTGCTTCTACTTGTCATACACATGACGGTGTCATGGCTTCTACTTATGGTGCCATGGCTTCTACTTTCCGTACATGACTTAGATAAATTTTGATAAGTATGGGAATGGGTTGTTGTTCTCCAAAGGAGCTAATGAGCCCCATGCTTGGACGAACGACGATGCGCCATTCATGAAAATGACTTAGATTATTTTGCTAAGTTTGGGAATGGGCTTCTGTTCTCCAAAGGGACTAATGAGCCCCATGTTTGGGCGAACGAAGATGCACCATTCTTGAAAATGACTTAGATTATTTTGCTAAGTATGAAGATGGGCTGATGTTCTCCAAAGGGACTAATGAGCCCCATGCTTGGGCGAACGATGATGCACCATTCTTGAAAATGACTTAGATTATTTTGCTAAGTATGGAAATGGGCTTCTGTTCTCCAAAGGGACTAATGAGCCCCATGTTTGGGCGAATGAAGATGCACCATTCTTGAAAATGACTTAGATTATTTTGCTAAGTATGGGAATGGGCTTCTGTTCTCCAAAGGGACTAATGAGCCCCATGTTTGGGCGAACGAAGATGCACCATTCTTGAAAATGACTTAGATTATTTTGCTAAGTATGGGAATCGGCTGATGTTCTCCAAAGGGACTAATGAGCCCCATGCTTGGGCGAATGATGATGCGCCATTCTTGAAAATGACTTAGATTATTTTGCTAAGTATGAGTTCATGTGCTTGAATTTGGCTTGTCTTTTCCTTTTGACGTGTGCTGCGCTTGCATGGCCAATGTTTGCCTTCTACTTGCAACATTCTAGGAACGAAATTTGCTAAGTAACATTACTGGTCGAGCTCTTTACTACTATTGCCTTGAAGATATAAAGCTTTGTTGACAATGATGGGATGTTATTTAGCCTATGGTGGGCTTACATGTACCTTACCCCCACTTTCATCACTGAAAACTATGGTTGTGAGCTATAAAGCTAAGTATTTCTGAGAAAGGGAGAAATTCTTAGGAGATTGAACATAAAGCCTTCTAAGGTTGTCGGCGTTCCCTGGGCGAGGGAGGGGCTTGCCTTCAGGAGTTACGAGTCTCTTCTGGCTTGGCTTTCTTGGCCAGTGGCTGGGGGGGTACTTGTCCCTCTCTTGAGCCTGTTAACATAGCATCGCCTGCCCACTTGTTGATCCCCAGAGATTTTTTCCACGGAGCCATCTTCCAACTCAAACTTCATGAGAAGTTGGTACACAGAGATTGCGGCTTTTATTTTGCTTAGTAGAGGTCGGCCTAAGATGATGTTGTATGGCAGGGAGATGTCCACGACAAGAAAGTCTACCAACAACCGTCTTCCCTTGTTTTTAGGACCCAACCTGACAGGTAGCTTGATGGTGCCTTGAGGATGGACGGCTTGACCTCCAAATCCAATGAGTGGCTGGGAGATGGTTTTCAGATCATCTTTGGAATACTTGAGCCCTTCTAGACACTTTAGAGTAATGATGTCGGCGGATGATCCACTATCCACTAACACTCGCCCTACCGTTGAGTTAGCGACTTTCATCTCGATGACCAGCGGATCGTCATGGGACTCTTGAATTGGATGACTAGTGTTCCCACCAAATGTCATCACCGGGGCTGTTTGAGAAGCCGATGCCACTTTTAGGACTTGATGTTCCAGTGCCCACAAGCTATCCTTCGCCTTGCTCACAGACCCGCCTGTTGCCAAGCCTCCGACTATCACTCCAATGTAGTCTCCCGTATCATCACTAAGAGACTCCTTTTCTTTGGCTTTTTCTTTTGGGGGATTCTTCCTTAAGTAATTATTCAGCTTGCCCTTGTCAGTCAAGTGATCCAGTGCCTTTTTCAGCTCCCTACAGTTCTTTGTGGTGTGCCCGCACTCGTGGTGAAACTCACACCAAAGTGACTTGTCTCTCTTTGCTTCGGGCGTACGGATTGCAGGTGGCTTAGGGAGGATGTCTTTTCCTTTGAGATCAAGGTAAATCTCCCGCCTATTGCGGTTGTACCTCGGATCCTCACCATGGTCATCAACCATAACCGACTTTTTGAGGGAGGGCTGAGTTTGGTCGTGGCTGCCGTTAGGTCTTAGCTTTTGTTTTTGCCTTGTTCCACTCTCACCACCCCAATTGATCTTACAAATATCTGTGGCTTGAATGTGCATTTGGGCCTTCTCCATTGCTTCCTCAAGGTTGGACACCCCGGACTTGACCAATTCAAACTTGAAGTCATCTGGCTGAAGACCTGCCAAGAGGGCTGCGAACTTGGTTTCGTCCTTGAGATTGTGTATCTTTAGGACTTCTTCATTGAATCTCTTAATATAATTGCGAAGGGTCTCCGTCTCTCCCTGTCTGACTGCCATTAAGTTGACACTTGTCCTTTGGTGCCTCCGACCCGCCGCGAATTGGTTGATGAAAATCCTTTCAAGCTCACTGTAGCTCTTGATGCTTCCCTTTGGTACGTGCTTGTTGAACCATATAAGGGCAAGACCCTTCAAGGTTGTTGGAAAATACTTGCACCAAGTAGCTCCGCATCCAGTCTGAACGTTCATTTGAGCCGCATAGGCGGCCATGTGTTCTTCTGGATCTGTAGTTCCATCGAAAGGCTCGATGGTAGGGACCTTCACTTTGTCTCGGCGGGGGGTGCTCATTATTTCTTGGGAGAAGGGAGTGAGAGCCTCTTGCAATGACGAGGTATGTCTGTGCCTATCAGTTCTTGGTGGAGGGGAGTCCCATCTTCCTCTTGGGGAGGTATGCCTACCTCTACTCTCTGGGAGAGGCGAGTATGTTCGCTCACGGCGTCGAGGGATCCTTCCTATTCTTGAGGGTGAGTGATGCATTGGGCGATGAGAAGATGAATGAGCCCCTGGCTGTTGATCGAGAGGTGAAACCCTTGTCCTGGGGGAACGGCCTCTAGCCCGGCTAGAGGGTGAGTGACATCTCCTTATAGGAGAAGGTGAGTGCCTCCTGAGAGATGTCCTTCGAGAGCTGACCTCGATCGGTCTGACTTGTCTTGAAGGAGTGGGGTGGTCTCGTGCGGAGGCCGTAGTCTTAGCACTAGAGGGGGATAGACCTCGGGTGATCCTATCATTCCTGATGGCTTCTCTGGCTTGTTCGAGGCGCCTTCTGTGCAAGAGGTCTCGAGCATCAAGGTCTCCTCTGTGCAGTTGTCGATCTTCAATTACCCGTCGTGCATCTTGGCTGGCCCTTGATTGGCGAGGGCGAGGCTGTGCCCCACCCCTGTCACCTAGCCTGTCCTTCACACTTCGGGGCTGTGCCCTGTGGATGGTATTGTTATGTTATGATACATATGACAATTCATAAATCATGCGGAAAAACCATAAACCCAGGAAAACATATTATTTACACATAATCATTTAGCATAGATTAGATGCATACTCTTTGTTGCGTGCCTTCCCTAGCTGCGCCCGAACCGAACAAGAACAAGTCTTTAGGACTCCAAGTGTCGTCCCTCCGTAGATAGTCCACAGCACGTCCGGATCCGCCTTAAGATTGACCAACTAGAATCGCCCTTAAGGTACTATTATTTTCGGCACTTTATAGGCAAATGTGTGACTGAATTTTTCTCTCAAAAACTCACTTTGAATACTTTGAAACTTGTGTTATAAATTGTGAGCCCTAGCCTCATATTTATAGCGGTATGGAAAGGGAATCGAAATCCTATTCAGATACAAATTAATCAAACCTAGAATCCTACAAGAACTTTAATTTAATTAATTTATCAAATAGAATTAGGAATTTAATCATTAACCGAACTCTGCATGTTTTAGGAAACGTGCACGAACACAAACACTTGCACACACACGCACGGCAGCCACGATGGGCCCCATGCGTGCGCGCGAGCAGCAGCCCACTCAGCGCCCGATACAAGTGTTTCATCTCTTACAGTAAAGTTTCATAGGTCTCGTCCGATACTAGTCTTCCCAAAGTAAGTATCTATGCAAATGATTATGACATTGCCATGTCCACATAGTTCAAGAAACATAACTACTAGTCATCTTGCATTCTAATCGTCTAACGTTTTCTATGCGTCCAATTTTATAGAAAACTCCGATTAGGGACCATTTTCAACCTTTGACATTCAAGTTCACTTGATAGACATTTCTCAGTCACAGGACTGGTCCTGACAGTCTATCTTGAATATATCGTCAAATTGAAGGGACTCATCATTTAATAAACCACAAATTAAATGGAAAAATGAATTCTTTTCATTTATTGTGAATGATTAACCAATAATGTTTTACAAAGATTTAAACTCTAAAACTTTAAAACATTAAACAGAGACATCAAAGCCATTCTCCAATATGCTTGATTCCCATAGCTGCAGTGTGCGAGTTGTGCTTCGCCTGCGGCAGAGGTTTAGTTAATGGATCTGATATGTTGTCATCAGTTCCAATTTTGCTTATCTCGACTTCTTTTCTTTCAACGAACTCTCGTAGAAGGTGAAATCTACGAAGTACATGCTTGACTCTCTGGTGGTGTCTAGGCTCTTTTGCCTGTGCAATAGCTCCGTTATTATCACAATACAGGGCTATTGGTCCTTTAATGGAGGGGACTACACCAAGTTCTCCTATGAACTTCCTTAGCCATATAGCTTCCTTTGCTGCTTCATGTGCAGCAATGTACTCCGCTTCAGTTGTAGAATCCGCAATGGTGCTTTGCTTAGCACTTTTCCAGCTTACTGCTCCTCCGTTGAGGCAGAAGACAAACCCAGACTGTGATCTGAAATCATCTTTGTCGGTTTGGAAACTTGCGTCCGTATAGCCTTTAACAATTAATTCATCATCTCCACCATAGACCAGGAAGTCATCTTTGTGCCTTTTCAGGTACTTCAGAATGTTCTTGGCAGCAGTCCAATGCGCCTCTCCTGGGTCTGACTGGTATCTGCTCGTAGCACTGAGTGCGTACGCAACATCCGGGCGTGTACATATCATAGCATACATTATTGAACCAATCAATGATGCATATGGAATCCCATTCATTCGTCTACGCTCATCAAGTGTTTTTGGGCACTGAGTCTTGCTTAGAGTCATTCCATGAGACATGGGTAGGTAGCCTCGCTTGGAGTCCGCCATCTTGAACCTATCAAGCACCTTATTGATATAAGTGCTTTGACTAAGTCCAATCATCTTTTTAGATCTATCTCTGTAAATCTTGATGCCCAATATGTACTGTGCTTCTCCTAGATCCTTCATCGAAAAACATTTCCCAAGCCAAATCTTGACAGAGTTCAACATAGGAATGTCATTTCCGATAAGCAATATGTCGTCGACATATAATACTAGGAAAGCAATTTTGCTCCCACTGACCTTCTTGTATACACAAGATTCGTCCGCGTTCTTGATGAAACCAAAGTCACTGACTGCTTCATCAAAACGTATATTCCAGCTCCTGGATGCCTGCTTCAATCCGTAGATTGACTTCTTTAGCTTGCATACCTTTTTAGCATTCTTTGGATCCTCAAAACCTTCAGGCTGTGTCATAAACACGGTTTCTGTTAAAACGCCGTTTAAGAAAGCAGTTTTGACATCCATCTGCCATATTTCGTAATCGTAATATGCAGCGATTGCTAACATTATTCGAATAGACTTTAGCATTGCAACTGGTGAAAAGGTTTCATCGTAATCCACACCGTGGACTTGCCTGTAACCTTTTGCAACCAATCTAGCTTTGAAAACTTCAAGTTTCCCATCCTTGTCCTTTTTCAGTTTGAAAACCCATTTGCTTCCAATGGCTTGGTAGCCATCTGGCAAATCGACCAAATCCCATACTTGGTTTTCAGACATGGAGTCTAATTCAGATTGCATGGCTTCTTGCCATTGCTTGGAGCTAGGGCTCGTCATAGCTTGCTTGTAAGTCGCAGGTTCATCACTTTCAAGTAATAGAACGTCATAGCTCTCGTTCGTCAAAATACCTAAGTACCTTTCCGGATGAGATCTATATCTTTGCGATCTACGCGGGGTAACATTTCTAGATTGACCATGATTCTCACCAGATTCTTCTAAAGATCTCTGAGTTTCATCCTGAATGTCATCTTGAGCATTCTCTAGAGTTTGTTGTTCGACTCGAATTTCTTCGAGGTCTACTTTTCTCCCACTTGTCATTTTGGAAATGTGATCCTTCTCCAAAAAGACACCATCTCGAGCAACAAACACTTTGTTCTCAGATGTATTGTAGAAGTAATACCCCTTTGTTTCCTTTGGATAGCCCACAAGGATACATTTGTCAGATTTTGGATGAAGTTTGTCTGAAATTAATCGTTTGACGTATACTTCACATCCCCAAATCTTAAGAAAAGACACATTTGGAGGCTTTCCAAACCATAATTCGTATGGAGTCTTTTCGACAGCTTTAGACGGAGCTCTATTTATAGTGAGTGCAGCTGTATTTAGTGCATGTCCCCAAAATTCTAATGGAAGTTCGGCCTGACCCATCATTGACCTGACCATGTCTAGCAAGGTTCTGTTCCTCCGTTCTGACACACCGTTCCATTGTGGTGTTCCAGGAGGAGTCAATTCTGATAGAATTCCACATTCTTTCAGATGGTCATCAAATTCATAGCTCAGATATTCACCGCCTCTATCAGACCGCAGTGCCTTAATCTTCTTGCCTAATTGATTCTCTACTTCACTCTGAAATTCCTTGAATTTGTCAAAGGATTCAGACTTATGCTTCATTAGGTAGACATAACCATACCTACTGAAGTCATCAGTGAAAGTGATAAAGTAGCTGAAACCACCTCTAGCATTTGTACTCATTGGTCCACATACATCTGTATGGATTAAACCCAATAGTTCATTTGCTCTTTCTCCAACTTTAGAGAAAGGTTGCTTCGTCATTTTGCCAAGTAAACATGATTCGCATTTACCATAATCCTCTAAGTCAAATGGTTCTAGAATTCCTTCCCTTTGAAGTCTTTCTAAGCGTTTCAAGTTTATATGGCCTAATCGACAATGCCACAGATAGGTGAGATCTGAATCATCCTTTTTGGCCTTTTTGGTATTTATGTTATATAAAGTCCATTGACTAATCTAGCAGATCCATAAAACATCTCTTTAAAATAAAACGAACAACTATTGTCTTTTATTATAAAGGAAAATCCCTTAGCATCTAAGCAAGAAACTGAAATGATGTTTTTAGTAAGACTTGGAACATGGAAACATTCTTCCAGTTCCAAAACTAGCCCGGAGGGCAACGACAAATAGTAAGTTCCTACAGCTAATGCAGCAATCCGTGCTCCATTTCCCACTCGTAGGTCGACTTCACCCTTGCTTAACTTTCTACTTCTTCTTAGTCCCTGTGGATTGGAACATAAGTGTGAGCCACAACCTGTATCTAATACCCAAGAAGTTGAATTAGCAAGTATACAGTCTATAACGAAAATACCTGAAGATGGAACGAATGTTCCGTTCTTCTGATCTTCCTTTAGCTTCAAGCAATCTCTCTTCCAATGCCCCTTCTTCTTGCAGTAGAAGCATTCGGATTCAGAAGTGGGTTGACTGACCTTTCTCTTTGCAGATTTGGCGCCAGTTTGCTTAGTTGGGCTGGCTTTGTTGCCACCTTTCTTAGCATTCCTCTTCTTTCCAGATTTCTTGAACTTGCCCCCACGCACCATAAGCACATCCTGCTTATCACTTTTGAGCGTCTTTTCAGCGGTCTTCAGCATACCGTGAAGCTCAGTGAGCGTTTTGTCCAGACTATTCATACTGTAGTTCAGTTTGAACTGATCATACCCGCTATGAAGAGAATGGAGGATGGTGTCTATAGCCATTTCCTGAGAAAATTGCTGATCCAGCCGACTCATATTCTCAATGAGTCCAATCATTTTGAGAACATGTGGACTTACGGGCTCGCCTTTCTTAAGCTTGGTCTCAAGAATTTGCCTATGAGTCTCGAATCTTTCGACTCGAGCCAGATCTTGGAACATGTTCTTCAACTCACTGATGATTGTGAAGGCATCTGAGTTGATGAACGTTTTCTGCAGATCCGCACTCATGGTGGCGAGCATTAGACATTTCACATCCTTGTTGGCATCAATCCAACGATTGAGGGCTGCCTGAGTGACCCCGTCGCCTGCAGCTTCGGGCATCGCCTCATCTAGGACATACTCCTTTTCTTCCTGCATAAGAACTATTTGCAAGTTCCTTTGCCAGTCAAGGAAGTTTTTCCCGTTCAACTTCTCCTTTTCGAGAATTGATCGAATGTTGAATGAATTGTTGTTTGCCATATTAAAAACTACAATTGAAAAGAATAAACAAATAAATAACCATTCACAGTTTCTCTTAATAAACTTAAATTCTAGCATACATGCATAATTCAATGTTTATTAAGCATTTTATTCAAATTATGTGTTCCGGCAGGTGTGAATAAAATGATTCCAAGATCCTAAAATCATTGAAGAACTAAGCACAGTTTGTCGACTTAATCCTAGAACATCTTAGGTAAGCAAAAGCCTTTTGCTAATAGTCTAGAAACTATTCTTGGTTGATAGGTACGTCTAAGAACTTATTAGGTAAACCTATCGAATTTGCCACGACATAAAAGGACTCCTTACTTATATCGTTGAGTTTCACCAAAACTAACATGTACTCACAATTATTTGTGTACCTTGCCCCTTTAGGACCAATAAGTAACACCTCGCTGAGCGAAAACTATTACTAGATTGATGTAAAGGATATCCAAGCAAGTGTATATTTTGGCATGGCACCTTTTAACTCAATTTTTTTAAGTTTGGAACTTAAGGCTCTTACTATGTTGGTTAGATTTTAAGTGAACTAAAATCCTTAATCATGCAACATAATCAAGCTTTTGATCTCATGCATTTTAAGACATATTTAAAACAATAAATAACTTAAAACATGCATAAGATATTTGTGATCTAGTATGGCCCGACTTCATCTTGAAGCTTTGACTTCAAAGTCCGTCTTGAAAATCTCCGTGGGAGGCACCATTTTCTTCAAATAGGATAAGCTATAACTAATTACAACTATTTGATGGTTCGCAGACCATATTTGAATTGAAAAATAACTCTGGTACTTTAGACCAATTACATTCAAATTAATGGTACGCAGACCATATTTTATATCCTATTTGGGCCATACTAGTCACTTCATAACCTGCAAAACAGTACATATACAATATATACCATTCACCCATTCATTATCATGAATGGCCCACATAGCTGGTTAGTAAAACACATTATGCATCACGTAAACATTTGCAGCAATTAATCAAGGGCACCAATAATCTACCAATTATTCAGTCCTTATTAATTCTAATCAAGTTG
This sequence comes from Spinacia oleracea, assembly GCF_020520425.1. NCBI lineage: Eukaryota > Viridiplantae > Streptophyta > Magnoliopsida > Caryophyllales > Amaranthaceae > Spinacia > Spinacia oleracea. The sequence goes on from NC_079488.1 coordinate 46,707,087, forward strand.
TTTTAACCTTAAGGATTTGTAGACCTAATCAAGAGTTTATGACTAAAAAGCGCTCCCACTTAAACCAATAAATTCATATGCTTTACCAATTTTAAACATAAAAATGTATTTCTAGTCTAACCGGAAACATACAAATTTAATTAAAATTTAAAGCTCATATAAATTTATAATTGAATCCAAAAAGTTTAATTTAATTTCAGTCGCATTTAAATTAATTCATGATTTTAATTTTAGTAAAATAATTAGAATAAATAACATTTATTATAATTATAATATTCAAAATTAAAATCCAAGAAAATAATTTAAATTATTAATTTTAAAATTAATTAAAATTACGTGAACTGAAATTTTCAAATTAAACATTCAAAACGATCTAATCGTAACGCAAACACCCTACGCGTTGCACGCCCATGGGCCGCACGCACACAGCCATTGCTGGCCATGTGCGCGCAGCCCATGCGCTCGTCGCATAGCTGCTGCATCCCTATCGCAAGCCTTCGCACGCATTGGTGCTCGCTGCGCGCGCCAGCGCTCATCGCACGCGGGCTATCGCTCGCAGTGCGCGCGCGACATCGCTCGCTGGGCGCGCGACATCGCTCGCTGGGCGCGCGAGCCATCGCTCGCTGGGCGCGCGACATCGCTCGCTGGGCGGGCGACATCGCTCGCTGTGCGCGCGAGCAATGCTAGGCGCAGCGCTCGTGGCACGCGAGCTTGCGCTCGCTGCGCGCGAGGCTGCGCGCTCTTGTGCGAGGCAGCGCGCGTTGTGGCGCAGCTCGCTTGCTGCCCACACGCGACTGCCTTGTCTCGCCCTACGCCCATGCCCATTCGTCCATTGGTCGTGGCACACGACACAAGGCAGGGCTGCTGCCTTGTGCTCGTGCACTACGCCCTTGCTCATTGCATTCGTGCCGCATGGGCGACGAGCTCCCTTGCTCGTCGTCGCATGCCCGCATTATACAACACCCCTTAAGGGTAACACGAAGCGTCCATTGCTTCGTGCGTGCAAGTTATATGAACGAATCGCATAAAAATTTAAAATTTATATTTAAAATTAATGACAAATTAATAAATAATATTAATTTCATAATTTTAGGGCGAAAAAATCGAAAATTTATTATCCAATTGATTTCCGATTGTTATGGATTCAAGTCTAGGTCATAAAAATTTAAAATTTATCGTAAATTTACAATTTTTATGGTGGTTTTTAATCATAGGTTTCTAATTAAATTACAATTAATTATGAAAATCAAATTAATTCTAAATTATTCTAATTTTCAACAAATTAATCATAATTACAAATTAGATTGCATAATTAACAAGACTAGGCATTCAAACTTGTTAAACATATGCAGTAGGTCAATCAAAAATTCAAGATTTATCAACAAGAATCGCAAATATTTAATTTAACATCTTAAATTTACGAAATTTTGCATTCGAAAAACTAAAACCTTCGAAAAGTCATAGTTAGGCTTCGAATTTGAGAATTCTGGGTTCGGCAGAAAAATACTAATTTTGTCAAAATTTTAGAATGCCTTTTACATGCGGAATTGACACAAAAATCACTCAATTCGGATGAGTAACGAAGAAACTGCCGAAAAACTGCGTACGTATAATTAAATAAACGCAATTTGCAATTAATTAACAATTACGAAAATTAATCACCCCTTTTAATTCTTGCAAATTTGTAATATTTAACCATGTTCATGCAATTTAGATTATGAAAATAATAAGGGGCTCGTGATACCACTGTTAGGTTATGATACATATGACAATTCATAAATCATGCGGAAAAACCATAAACCCAGGAAAACATATTATTTACACATAATCATTTAGCATAGATTAGATGCATACTCTTTGTTGCGTGCCTTCCCTAGCTGCGCCCGAACCGAACAAGAACAAGTCTTTAGGACTCCAAGTGTCGTCCCTCCGTAGATAGTCCACAGCACGTCCGGATCCGCCTTAAGATTGACCAACTAGAATCGCCCTTAAGGTACTATTATTTTCGGCACTTTATAGGCAAATGTGTGACTGAATTTTTCTCTCAAAAACTCACTTTGAATACTTTGAAACTTGTGTTATAAATTGTGAGCCCTAGCCTCATATTTATAGCGGTATGGAAAGGGAATCGAAATCCTATTCAGATACAAATTAATCAAACCTAGAATCCTACAAGAACTCTAATTTAATTAATTTATCAAATAGAATTAGGAATTTAATCATTAACCGAACTCTGCATGTTTTAGGAAACGTGCACGAACACAAACACTTGCACACACACGCACGGCAGCCACGATGGGCCCCATGCGTGCGCGCGAGCAGCAGCCCACTCAGCGCCCGCGCGTGCTGTGCGCGCTGTGCGCGCTGCGCGCTGCGCGTGCTGTGCGCGCTGTGCGCGCTGCGCGCTGCGCGTGCTGTGCGCGCTGTGCGTGCTGTGCGCGCTGTGCGCGCTGTGCGCGCTGCGCGCTGCGCGCAGCCTGCTGGGCCTGGCCTTGCGCTGGGCCTGGCGTTGCTGTTTGTGCGGCGCGCTTGGCTTGCTGGGCGATGGCCTGGCTTCGTGCTGGGCCTCGTCCGGCAGGCCTCGTCCGATGCTTATTCGTACGATGCGCTTCCGATTAAATTTTCCGATTCCGGAATTTATTTCCGATACGAACAATATTTAATATTTCCGATTCCGGAATTAATTTCCGTTTCGAACAAATATTTAATATTTCCGTTTCCGGAATTATTTTCCGATTCCGGTAATATTTCCGATTCTGACAATATTTCCGTTTCCGGCAATATTTCCGATTCTGGCAATATTTCCATTTCCGATAATATTTTCCGACACGTACCATGTTTCCGTTTCCGGCAACATCTACGACTTGGATAATATTTATATTTCCGATACGATCCATATTTCCGTTTCCGGCAATATCATCGTTTCCGGAGTATTCATTCCTTGCCTGTGACGATCTTAGCTCCCACTGAAACCAAGATCCGTCGGTTCCGAATATTCATAGATGGAGTATTTAATGCTATTAAATACTTGATCCGTTTACGTACTATTTGTGTGACCCTACGGGTTCAGTCAAGAGTAAGCTGTGGATTAATATCATTAATTCCACTTGAACTGAAGCGGCCTCTAGCTAGGCATTCAGCTCACTTGATCTCACTGAATTATTAACTTGTTAATTAATACTGAACCGCATTTATTAGACTTATCATAGAATGCATACTTGGACCAAGGGCATTATTTCCTTCAGGTATGAGATGTTGTGCTCACCTTTGAGTTGGTAGGGTGGTTTGGATTTTTCCTTGAAGGTCCTTCTCCCATTCCTTGGAGGTTGTGGATAGCCTCATTGATTTGAGCAGCCAAATACTCTAGATCCTTTCGGGTGACCAAGTTCTCAGGGTGACCCTCGACATGGGGCTGTTGATTCTCATGGTCCTGATCACCATCGTGATCATCTCCGTTCCTCGAAGTAGGCATCAACACGTAATTGGGATGGGACTCTGATCGATGAGAGGAGGAGTGTTGCCTGGTTCGTCGAGTGTTAACCATGGCTTGTAGTTGACTTCCCCACAGACGGCGCCAACTGTTTCTGCGAAGAAATTGCTAAGTGTGAAAATAGGGGAAGCCTCGTCAACCTGGCTGTTATTTTCCTCCAATCGGCTGTCGTTTTCCTACAAAAGGGAGCAAACGTAAACTGGCTCGGGGGGTTCCCGAGAAAACCCTCTCCGACGCTCAAGTCAGTCCTTGTTAGAGAGAGAAGAGGTTTGTGTTTGAGGGTATTTTCAGCAATTTCCCCTGAAAGGGTATCTTGGTAATTTGTGTAGAAAGTGGGTCCCACAGGGGGGCCCGAACAGAGCCTAAGTTTATATACAAAGTATAATGTTTGATAAATAAGTTTCTAATCAATAAGTTCGGGTAAATTAAGTATTATGTACAAAAAATTGTAGTTTTTTTTATACGACTACAAAAGAGTGGCAGGCCCTGAAGATTGAAAACATTTGGTAAGGTAAGGGTTCGTACTACATATGTGTCTATTCAGCATCATCCGTTGTTCACTTGTTTTTTCTGAGTTGGTCTTATGTATCTGAACATAATAGTACTTATATAATCGTACTCCGTACTTAGTAACCTTATTTTTCCAAATATTATCTTATTTAAACTTATACGAACTCGCTTAAATTTATCTTAACTTATTTTTTCTGAAATAAGTAGAAAAGTCAACATAAATAATGTCAACCTAACCTGCATGGTTTGTGTACCCTTATTTGTAATACGTTAGATTGATTTGGACTGATTGGTATATTAAAAAATAATTGGAGAAAAAGTATGTACTACCTCCGTTTCAATAAGATCTTTACAGTTACTATTTGCACGAACTCAAATGCAATATTTAACTACTAATATATCCAATTTCGTATGTGAAAAAATTATAAAAAATTGATATTCTGAAAATACATCCCGAGACCAATCTAACAAGATCTTACATGTAACGTTTTGATGTATATAATGGTGAGAATTTACGACCAAAGTTTTTATAATTTAGACACATTTTCCAAAGCGTAAAGAACATTCTGAAACGGAGGTAGTACATGAATATTCAAATTAGCAAAGGCAAAGGACATCCAACAAAAGAAAAAAAAAAAACTTACGTGAACATGTCAAAATAGCGGTTGATATGTGAGGGAGGTGAAGGAGAAGGTCTGCTGAGTAAGAAAAAAAAGAGGAATATTTTACAAATCACTTTTTCTAGCCATAAGTTTATGTGGACAATACGTACGTGGACAAATCCCATGATAATAATATTACGCACTTTTATTTGCAAATGTATTGGGTTAAGCCGTACGGTGGTAGGAGTGTTCATAAAAGACCGAAATAGAAAAATGATCTTAAAAGATTTTTTGTTTTTTTGACATAGGTTTAATTTACAAAATTAAAGAGTTTACACGCTATTACAAACTACAAGTTATCAAGGAATAAAATCTATCAGGAACATACAAAACACTTACATAACAAACTAAAAAGAAACTACTAAAGGCCGAAAGGGAGGCACTCTCTTCTTTGGTGAACCCATGATTATCGACACAACTTTGTTTACAACGCCAAATAGTGTTTAGCGTGCCAAAGCCGTTGTTGCTGGCAGTGGCGGCACCAGTAAGGGTTCAGTGTTTCAACTGAACCCTTACTGGCCCGGAAGAAAAACTGCCACATTTTTAAAATTAAATGCCGTTTGTACATAATTAAATGCACAAATATGGCATAGCAAACCAAGTGAGGTGGTGGTTTTGACATCAACATATTAAACCGAATGACTTGGGTTCGATACCCTCTAGCTGCATATTTTCCCCTTTTTGTTTATAATTTTGTATTCTTCCCCAAACAAGCCCTGTCATTTTGAAATAATTTATACTGCATACAAACCTTTTTTTTTTTCCTTTCCTCTTTTTCATTTTATTTCTCTTTTACATTAAATTGAAATTTTTTTGATTTGATTTTAAATAGGTTGAGATGAGATGAAGGGCTTATAGTATATGTTGAATGATTGTGCGTTAAAGTCACAAAAATCACCCGTTTGTTTCCCCAATATATATTCAAGACCACTTGAACCATCTCAAAATCTCCAATACGAAAATGAAAACTCGTCGAGTTCAATTGTATTTTTTTTAGTGTCATTGTAATACAACATATTTACCACCGAATTATTAATTATAAGTTGGATTTTGATGTTTGATTTTATTATATGTTTTTGAAAAATTTCGAACCCTTAAGTGGTGAATCCTGGCACCGCCACTGGTTGCTGGTGATCTTCTTTTAGTAGAGTAAGTTGGGAAGGTAAACATAGAGAGACCCCTTGGAATACCTGTGGAACTCAGAAACAAAAGAAAGAAGAGAAAGAGTAGTAACGCCACAGATTGGTTGCAAAGAGCTTATGATAATCTCACAAGCATTAGGAATCCTCAAAAGGTTAAAGGACTCGGAAAGCGTTGAGAAACATTCTCACCACTAACCTAAAATGAGAATTAACCGAAGTCAATCTCAATGATCAAACTACAACCCAAACCCATGAACCTCAAAACCCCCTTCCACACACATCTCCTATTCTCAAACTAAATCTTCCAAGACCACTACCAAAGAAAATTGGATATTTCTTGCCAAGACTCATGACGCCTCCTCCAAAATGCACACTCCAAACTTCAGAGGAAGAAGGAACATCAGGTTTTATAACCTCTCTACACCTATTCATTAAACCCAACATGACTACTTCAAATATCGGATTTGAAAAATCCCACATAGAACCTCCAATTACACCCAGCATATTTGAAAACCCCAGCGTAATAACAACAACGACAATCTCATATGGGTACCAACACACCAAAATAAAGAGAAACAAAACCACCACCACCATCCACATAGGCCACAACAACATCCTGGCAAAATGATCCATCAAGGAAACCAACTTAACAACTTGTGGTTTAGACATTCAAAATAAGATAATACTTACTAAACCACAGCAAATTGACAACTAAACCAAAACAAACAACTAAAACACTAATTAACTCAACAAAGCAAGAAGTCATAAACGAGGAAAAACCCGACAACTAAAAAATCAAAAGCAGAACCCTAACCCAGTTTTCACCTTTTATTGTCAAGATCGGTGTATTTCCGACACTGCAAGACAACGGCGACCAAGATAGCTCCGATTTGATTCCCCTCCACGCCTTTATCGTCAAGATCGGTGTATCTCTGATACCACAAGACGACGGCAACAAGAATAGCTTCGATTTGAAAGGTCGGGATCCGTCAAAACCAAATCCAAAAGCCGAGAAAAGCTCCTCATTTAAGAAACCCTAGGCCGTACTTTACCTTTACCGACGATTTTTCGACGGCGGCGTACGAAATAGATCTGAGATTAGAAGCCAACTTGAATCCCAGATCAGATTTGATCGATCTCCACCCGCTAAAACGTTGAGATAACCACCACAGAACGCGATGAACCACCTACTAAAACAATTCCGAATCAAAAATTACCAAATCCGGTGAGAAGAAGCACACTAAGAGGAGGTAGAAGCTTCTCTTTCGATCAAGCTTGGCTCCGTCTTCTTCTTCCCCGCTAGAAACACGATGCTACACCGCTAATACAATAGGGTAGCAGGCTCACCGGCGGCCGATTAGCGAGCCGTGGCCACCAGCGAGCCGGCTAAGGTGACGGCTAGGTTTAGGGGTTTTGTGGTTTTCCTTCTTTGAGAGGAAAAACTAGAGAGAGAAAGTCCATGAGCTTGTTTAGTGTTCGATAAATAGCATTAAACGGTATGGAAAAACGATGAGGAAAAGGTGAAGCAAACTGAAACTGGAAAAATAATTGTTAAGTAGTGTGGTCAAAATTTTTGACAAAATGATCAACCGAAAAAATAAAATTAAACGTGAACATGTTAAATTACTACTTTTGGAAAAGAAAAAAAAGTTTTCAAAATATGTAACTCTCTATTATGAACATTTTTCAACAGTCTTACGCTCATGTTAGTTCATGGCCAGGAAAGTTTTCAAAATATGTATCTCTCTATTATGGGCATTTTCCAACACTCTTATGCATGTTAGTTCATGTCTAGGAAAGTTAAACCCTTTTTATTGGATTTTAGAAGAATGTAAACATGTAACTATGTACGTAAGGAATTTAAGAAGTCTAGAAGTTAAGTTGTGTTTCTTGAACCACTTCTCTTTGTCACCGTTTACCGAAAAACAAAAACACCTCTACAGTCACAATTATTATAAGAAAATATATATATATATATATATATATATATATATATATATATATATATATATATATATATATATATATATATATATATATAAACCAATTGTCTGTTGGTTCAGTGGTGATTGAGGCTGAACTGGGTAGGGAAAACCCGTGTTCGATCTCCCGTAACAATAATTGGGAGGGGACTGGAACCTATCCATCCATAACTCGCCCCGAATACGAATTAGCCCTAAGGGTGAACCTGGGTGTTTACACCAAAAAAAAAACAATTATTAAAAAAACTGAAAGGTAGGTAATTTTAATTACAAAACAAAAATAAATATTAGGGCATGTTTAGTATCATTGTCATTTGTCAATTTTTAGTTTATGGGTTTATGAATTTGATAAGTTAATTTAGAGAGAATCATGAACTAAAAATTAGTTATAGTTATACCCGGCCTACATAATCATGTTGATTTTAAAAACCGAAAAACCTTTTGCAGTTAACTATCAGAACCGATATGTGTTAGTACGGTTAATTAACTATCCATAAATAATACGGGGTAACAACAATGACTAATTATTTTGCAGTTAACTATCAGAACCGATATGTGTTAGTACGGTTAATTAACTATCCATAAATAATACAGGGTAACAACAATGACTAATTAACGTGTATCTATTTAAACAACTGATTTTGCCAAACAGAACAAATATGTTGCCTACTTAACCACCAATATATATGCCTTTTTAAATATGAGATTGTCAAACTTTATGTCCCAAGCTAAAGTTCCAACAATCTAAACTCCTACCAAACCAGCAGTTAGAAAACAATGTTCTATAAAACTCTAACTTTCAGGTGCCAGAGTCACAATACCTTACTTTGCCATATATAATATGTTTTTCACACTTCTGAAGAACATTTTGTTGCAATTCCCACCTCAAGTCATTCAATCCGATATTCGCCTTTTTCTATATCTACATTGTTCTCAGTCTTAATTTTCCTTATATATGCATGGAATTGAAGGTTTTGATATCTCCTTTGAATCTCTTATTTTCGGCCTTTTTACAAACTTTCACACTCTGCCACTATAGCCACCCAAATCCCGATCACACACCACTAATCGACACCCGAATCCACCGCCCAAATCCGTCGAAAACTCACCCTAAAGTAAAGTGGGCCTGCTGCCACTCACAAAACACAAACCCCACACCACATATGCTCAAGGTGGACTACTTTTTCTTTCATTTTCTCATCTGTCACCACCACCACAGCCACCAACAAGGACAACCACTGAACCACTACAGCCTCGCCGCTACCTTCCATTTTTATGCTTTACTCGTCGTATTTAAACCATTGATCTTGTCTTCAATCAACGGGAAAGCCCTCGAAACCACCACTAAATGTATTGAGTGATCGAGTTGACCATTTCACCGCGTTGAAGCTCTCTCCGCCGTAGCCACCACCTTAAGCCACCACCGCCATGTTGAACTTCACGTTGCAAGGTACCATAATACACAGCTTCCGTCGTAAATCTTCCACAATTCTTCTCAAACAGGGCCAATAGGCTATGCGTCTCCGCAATATCTTTGGGGTTAACTTTCTCTCGTCCATGAGCATGTAGCCAACTTCCCACGTTAATTTCTCTCTCCACCGCCAAAACCACACTCCATGGCCACTCAGTCATCAAAATTCATATATCAGCCTATCACCACCACTAATAACGGACACCATTAGGGCTGAGCAAAACTATCAGAAAATCCGAATATCCGAACGATTCGTATATAATCCGATTTTTTGGATATCCGGTGTGAAAATTGAATTCGGATCCGATATCCGATCCGAAAAGTCCAAATATCAAATAACTATTTGGATATTGATTTTTTTTTTTTCGGATATCTGATATCCAAAAAATATTCCGAAAAAATCTATTGCAATTTATATTTAAGTTTTACAATGTGAACAATTTATGAAATACTAGATGAGGTCTAGTGCAATATACTAAAATAATTTATTATTTCAATAGTAACTAAATTTTTTTTTTTTGTAATATTAGGAAAACGTGAAAGTAAAAAGGATATATTCCGTGAGAAAAAGTATAAATTCAAAGTACGTTGTGTAAAAAAATATTCAAATGAACTAAATTTGCATATTACAATACCAAGTTAAGGATTATAGTTGTATATTTACAGATCGATCTAACAAAGTTAAACAAACCCAAATGACTGACCCAAGACTAATTTTCGTAAAACCCGAGCATAACATAGTCAAATGCAACATAATTTGAATTGAGTGCAATTTTGATGATTGGATTTTAATATTACTCTATTTACCATGTATTATTATTTTAATTAGGCAAATCTGCGAAAGATAAACTTTTATAACCACTTTTTTGCGAAAGACAACCTTTTATAAATTTTTTTGCGAAAACAGACCTTAAACTAAATTAAATTTGCGAAAGACAACCTAAATGGATTTTCAGGCGTTGACCAACGTTTTCCGGCTTGACTTGCCCGGTTTTGCTACTTACACCCTCTTTCCCTCCCTTTTTCCTACTTAAACTACCATGGAGCCAAAAATAAAAAAAAATAATCCCTCAAAATTTCTTTCTCTTCTGTGTTCTTCCTTCCCCCAATTTTTTTTTTCGCCCAATCTTCCTGTTGAATCATTGGGATGAAATTATTGCAATTGCCTCTCAATTAACTGTTTTTCAACACTCTACAACTAATTTTCGGTAAGTTTTGTTCCTTAATTGTGCGTAGTTTTGATGAAGAAAAGTTATGGTTTTTTCCCCCAAATTTTTGAATTAAAGGAAAAAAGTGGCGTTGGGCTCTAAGCATATGCCATTTTCAATGCAAGTACTGATAAAAACAGAACCATGTTCATTTTCAACGATATTACAGACTTTCATGATGGTCTGTATTTTTCTTCATTGAAGCTTCTGTTCTTGTGAAACCAACATCATCAAATAGTCAAAACATCCCCAAAACATCTCCATTATTTCACACAACAGACATGTTGCTTGATTTTACTAATTCTAGAAAAAAAAATTGATTGAACTTTTGCGGGTGAAAATTTGGAAAATTTTGGGGTATTGTTACAAAATAGTGAATAAATTTGGAGGGTTTTGTAATAGATTGAAAATTGTGGGTACCCATTTGGATATTTTTGCATGAAATTGCAAAATTGTTAAGGGTTTGTTTTAAGTGAAGTGAATATTGTTGAGTAGAGAGAACAAGTGGGGTTTTTAATTAAGGAGAGAGAAAATGAGTGGGGGAAGGAAGAACACAGAAGAGAAAGAAATTTTGAGGGATTATTTTCTTTATTTTTGACTCCAAGTTAGTTTTAAGTGGGAAAAAAGGAGGGAAAGAGGGTGTAAGTAGCAAAACCGGGCAAGTCAAGCCGGAAAACGTTGGGTCAACGCCTGAAAATCCATTTAGGTTGTCTCTCGCAAATTTAATTTAGTTTAAGGTCTTTTTTTGCAAAAAAAATTATAAAAGGTTGTCTTTCGCAAATTTGCCTTTTAATTAACATCGTACTTACCATGTATTATATTAGCATTAGAAATGAACTATCATTAGAAGTTCATCCATCAATATTATTTAAATTTATTATCAGATTGAAAAGTTATAACACTACAAAAAAAAAAAAGCTAATATAGCAACGGACCAAATCCGTCTCTAAATTGGTCAAATCCGTCGCTATATGTGTTTAGGGACGGATTACATCCGTTTTAAAAAATCATGTCGCTAATTCAAGTTAGGGACAGATTCCATAAAATCTGTATCTAAAATTTAAGGATGGATTTTTGAATCCGTCTCTAAAATTTAGGGACGGATTTTGAATCCGCCTCTAAAATTGTCAATGCTAAAAATAGTTGCCACCTATGGTTAGATGTTCAGTTCAACTCGGTCCCATTTTCGGTTCGGAATCTCGCAATTAGGTCAACCCGATCCATCTTTGCAGGAGGAAGGGATAGAGGGAATCGAGCTTGTGACCTCAAAGTCACAAGGAGAAACTCCAAGCAACTACACCAAGTACAACTTGTATACTTCTATGTGTGAAATTGATAATAATTAAAGAAATATTAGAAACGGATGTAGAAAATCTGTCTTTATACAAGGGACGGATTTAAAATTCCGTTTCTGGCTTAGGGAAGGATTTAAAATTCCGTCTCTAATTTAGATCAACTTTCTACGAAGAGTCTATGAGAAATTGCTCGTGAACTTTATGTTTCTAAATTGGAGAATTGCTAAAACACATTAGGGACGGATTTTAAAATACGTCCCTAATTTAGAGGCGGATTTTAAAATACGTCCCTAATTTAGAGACGGATTTTAAAATACGTCCCTAATTTAGAGACGGATTTTAAAATCCGTCCCTAATTTAGAGACGGATTTTAAAATCCGTCCCTAATTTAGAGACGGATTTTAAATTCCATCGATAAAAGTAGCGACGAATTTACAATATCCTTCTCGAAATAAAATTAGAGACTGGTGATGAATATCCCGTCTCTAAATTAGAAACGGGTATAAATCCATCGCTATAAATCCGTCGTTATACGAGATTGTTTTTTGTAGTGTAATAATACATAAATAAAATCATATCATAAAGGAAAAAATAATAATGATTCAGCTTTCCTCCAATAACATATTATTCACTCCATATTTTAAAAAGAGATACACTTTACTTAAGTTGTCGTATTTTAAAAAGAGATATACTTTCCTTTCCGACATGGTTTGGTCCCCACTTCCATTAGAATAATATTTCTCTTGTGGTCCTCACATTTACTCACATCATCTTTTTTAATATAATAAATAATTCATCATCTACCTCATTTTCATCTTATTTTAATAAATTCAACTCACTCTCCTAAAATTATGTGCAGCACAAAATACATCCCTCCGTTCCAATTTAGTCGTTACATTTACCTTTGCACAAAGTTTTAGGTGATAAGCGGTTGTTTGGTTATCAATTGTTATTTTATTGAAAAAGTAGATGTGATAGGAGTTAGTGGAGTATTTTTTATTGAATGAGAGAGGGTGTGGGGACAAAAAAAATTTGGTGGGAAGAGAGAGACAATATAATAATTGTGGGGTCATTCATAATTTAGAAGTGTAACAACTAATCTGTGACGGACGAAAAAAGAAAATGTTACAACTAACCTGGGACGAAGGGATTAACGATTATGGTAATTGAATTATATTTTTATTTCATTTTTATCTTAGTTTAATAAAAAGGTAATGTAAATTTTTTAAAGTAAAATAATAAAAAAGATTTTGGCGGGAAAAAATTGCACCAGAAAGTGACACGTGTCATTCCTGATGTCTGTTTTAGTATAATGTAATAGATATGTCCGTAACACGTTAAACCTTAGCAACACTGGGAGCTTGTTTAACTTCATGTTTACTTTTCTTTTTACATACTTCGTATATATTTACCCTAAGTTTCTCCGCCTCCCTCAACCTTCCTACCAGCCCCCCACCCCCCTCCCCCTCTCTCTCTCTCCAACCAAATCAGTACCTCTCTCTAAATTCGATTTAACTTTTTTTTCTCTCCTCTAAAATGAAGCTAGAAATCTCCATGAGTTACTTTGAGTCATTACTTCAGTATCGCTCGCAAATTAAAGAATAAATGTTAGATGATATCTCTTCCCCATCTCCGGAAAGAAAGGCGGATGATTTGGCTAAACGACGGTGATAGTTGGAGTTTTAATTGGGTGTGTTATATACAAGAAACGGAAACAACGAGAGTTGCATATAGGTATTGTTGGATTTAGAAAATTGGGTACAATTAGTTGGTTTGTTTGAACTCGTCGATTAATATATATATTTTTTTTTTTGAGATTTTAGCTCTTGTACTTATTCTTTATACAAAGTAAGAATTTATGTATTCTTAAATTACATATCTCCATTTCATAATAAGGAACTTTATTTCTTTATTTTGGGTAGTTAACAATGAGAGTGAGAGTACGAGTGAAAGTGAGAAATTCACTAGAAGAAAAAAGCTCAAGTGCGGGCTCATTTTAAGGGGTTAAGTGCGGGCTTTTACATGTGCAGCACATGGCTTGCCCGCACTTGATGTTATTTTGGCAGCACTTGATACTTCAAGTGCTGCCAATTTTCAAAATGAGCCCGCACTTGACAAATTTGGTGCTGCCAATTTTGCAATATGAGCCCGCACTTGACAAAGTTTGTGCTGCCAATTTTGAAAGTGAACCCGCACTTGACAAATTTTGTGCTGCCAATTTTGGAAATTAGCCCGCACTTGACATAAAAATGGGCAGCACAAGCATAAAAAAGAGCCGCACTTGATATATAAATGAGCCGCAATTGATCTAGAAATTTGTTATATAACTGATATCCCTGCTACATATATTATACAATTAGACCACGCCCACTAGTTAACCTCCATACATCACATAAAAAAAAATCCAATTATATAGATAATTAAATTAAATAGTATATAATTATAATATAAAAATTGATTACATGACAATCCTATGAAAAACTAGCATCCATAATCTAAGATTCACTAGAAGAAAATATCAAAGACAATAAATGGTAATGAACTTTGCCAACTTTTCTCGAACTTCATTTATCTACTCAGTGGTAAAAGGCTTCTCCCTCGGATTGTTGAATACCTAAAGAAGATCGATCATCGAGAAAAAAAAAAATGTTAGTTATATTATAATTATTATATGGTACATTAAAATAAGACATAATTTGCTCACAATAATGAAATAATGAACCTTATAATAATAAAAATGGCTTATTTGTCTCGAAACATTATAATATAATGAAATAATGAACCTTGTAATAATATACATCTTATCTACACAAAAAGAATGGGTGTTATTGATTTGAAACATTTCAAAGAGACTAATAAGAAAGGGGGTTACTGACTTGAAACATTTCAGAAAAAGTTCATGAATATTGTTCCATTTTAATCTTAAATTTAGACTCTCACCAATTACTCAATATCGTCTGTATTTGTCCTTCTTTGAGGCAGTTACATGTTAACTATGTCTTCTCCAGGAATTTGTTGATCTTCATGCCTTGTTATTGCCAGGAGCTGGGTATTCTACATGTTTTAACGGATCATAAGGTATGCAATTGCAGACAAATATATCGTAGCACAGGATCAGCATATTCCACCAGGTCATATAGAATCCTTCCCCATTAAACTCGTAATTTCTTTTAAACAGTTAAGGTTCAAACAAACAAACATGGGACAAACTTATTTTCCTGTCCATCTTATACACTTAAATAATGGCCAATCCTCTTCCATCATCTTTTACACTTCAGTTAGCCAGGAATGTGAGGCACGAAATCCCCTGAAAAGGAGTTAACAAATGAACTAAAAAACTAAGCAATCTTGCTCTACTTGATATTTTATCCATCAGCAAAACCATCATTGGCAAACAAAAAATAATAAGTTAAAAAAAACACCATCCAGTACAAAAGCAGGACTTCTTGAAGAAACCTTTTCATAATCCAGTGTTGATAAACATGCTGACAAAATGAAAATGATCCAACAGATGATCATCAGCATGCAGCAACAAGAAATTGATCAGGACGACGATCATGCAGTTAACCTACGTGCCTATGTGGCACTGTGGCAGTGCTTACTACAGCTCAGCAATAACATCAACAAACAGTAAAACTTAGTTCCAGAATTTCCTGATGTAAGAAGCTTCCAACTTCTTTTTCATACAGCTAATGATTCTTGTAATATTTGTGAACTTAGTATATAGTTTTACATCCTCATATTGTATTCTCGTTCATTACAATAAAAATGAACACTTTTTTTTAGCAATAATACAATAATTACTTCCTCTGTAAAACTCTATGTTTTCTCTGTTCTTAAGAATGAAGTTGGGCAATTAGCTTTGATGAAGGTGTTATGCTGCTACTGAATTGTAAGACGATGATCTTCACTTCCTAAATTCTAGTATGCAATTGCAAATCTATGTATTGTTAACACAAATCTACTTATTGTTAACAATTTTTTATTATTCTTGAAATCCAACTTTAAAAAAGAGTACTAACACGTAACATGTACAGCTACAAATCAAGTCAGTTAAACTTCAAAAACTATTTGGGTCTTAATCATTGATGTGACAGCAGACCAGCCGAGACACCTAATGTACCTCTGTTCTGGTTGCTAAAAGCACTCTTATCATCTGATTTATCCATTTTGAAAAGATAATTACAAAAATCGAGAAACAGAGTAAATAGTTGTGACCCTACCTCTTCCCAGGATTTTCCAGTGCCTTCAAGCAAAGCAGCATTGCACGTCTTCAATTCTATTACTGAACCAGTAAACATGGAGGCCGTTTCCTCCCTAAGATTCCCATTATAAGCTTCCCCAAGTATCCCAATACAGTGAAAGCCCAAGTGATCTCAGCCTGAATGAACTAGAAGGATACATTAGCAAGACGCATTGAGAAAGAAAGTAATACAATCATAAACAATATGAAGAAAGTTGAAGGATGAGGTAGATATCAGTTTTAAAAAAACTAACCTAAGACTGCAGTTTATAGATAAGGTACATCTTATGGTCAGCATTAGGTAGAGCATGAGGCTAACTATTGAAACACATACTGACACTTATGTGTTTCAGTTCCCAAACTAGATGTTGTCGTTCTCCCTCACCAGAAAACTTCCAAATATAACAATGAAACATCAATCCTATAACAACTAATGGTGAGATGGTCTCACAATAAGCTAACTATTGAAACACATACTGACACTTAACCGAAAATTTACCAGGAAAATTGATCACAGATTGTTCCTAAACCGCTAAACGGCATTGGTGGAATTAAGTTACAATGAGACGGACTCACTTAAGAGTTTGTGATCAATCAATTGAACTATAGTGACGAAACCAACAGAATATGAATTACCAAACAATTTCAACATTACAGCGTTTAAACATCATCTTTTTTGCACATCAATTCAACAAGCTCTACCACAATATCAAATAATTTACTACTCCGAAGTTCATAGCAGCTAAAAATTGACAATAAATTCAATTAAAACACACAAATTTGATTGCATACAGATTCCGCGGCTGGGTCCAGTAATCCAAACAACAGAATATGGATATCAACAAACAATTTCCACATCACAGCGTTTAAACATCATATTTTTTTGCTACATACGCACCAATTCAACAAGCTTTACAACAATATCAAAAAAAAATTACTATCTGAAGTTCACAGCAGCTAATAATTGACAATAGAAGCAATAAATTCAATCAAAACACAAAAATTGATCGCATACCGATTCCGCGGCTGGCTCCAGTGATCCAAACTACCTACAAAATATTTGCATAAAAATTAATAAATTAACGAAAAATGAGAGGTCCTCCAATGTCCATGAAATTGGAGTAAAGAAATTGATTAGGGCGGAGGATTGAAGAGGAAAATCGCCAAAAATAACCAGAAAAAAAATCGATGAATAAACCTGAATTAGTCTGATCTGGAAGAGGGTAGAGATCAACGGAGGTAGGGGAGATCGATCTCCGGGGGTGAAGAAGCGACGGCGACGACAGAGGAGAGAGAAAACGAAGTGAAGAGGAAGAGGGAGAAGAATCGGGGAGAGAGAAAACGAATGCTTCTCTGATTTTAGAATTGAATTTTTTTATTTTTTTTTGCAATATTTTAGAAATTTTATGTGCGGCTTTTGTAAAATGAGCCCGCATATGAGTTTAAAGCCCGCATTTGAGTTTAAGTGCTGCCAATTTTTTAATATAGCCCCCACTTGTGAAAATGTATTTTTTTCTTTTATTTTTCATGCTCTCAAGTGCTGCCAATTTACTAAATGAGCCGCACTTGAAGGGAAGCACATGACGATTTTTCCTCTAGTGATTGATGGAAAACAAAGTTAAAAAAACATAAAGAAATTGATCCGAAAATTTTTGGCTATCGGATATTGGATATCCGAAAGTTTTCGTATCAGATACAAATATCAAATTTCAAAATTTTTGGATATGGATATCCGGTCCAAAATAAGATTTCGGATCGGATATCCGATATGTGCTCACCCGTAGCCACCATTGATCGTCTATGGGTTGCCGAAATTTGTCCCCGGATCGGGCTGTCCACCAACATCAGTTTTGGCCTTTGGGTTTAAGGCTTCGTTCTAATGGAATTATTTTGACTGATCTTATATTATCTGAACTTATCTGAACTTAATTGAACTTATTTTATCTGGAAAAAAAATTACTTTTTTTTAAATAAACTTATTTGTGTGTGAAAATATCTGGAAAAAAACTTATTTTTGCTCAACTTATATTATCTGAACTTATTTGAACTTATCTGGACTTACCTGAAATCAACTGAACTTATCTGGACTTATCTGAACTTATTTTATCTGAAAAAAACTTTTTTTTCCTGAAATAAACTTTTTTGTGTGTTAAAATGTCTGAAAAAAACTTACTTTTGCTGAACTTATTTATCTGAACTTAACTTAACTTATCTGAATTTCTTTTGTCTGAAATAAGTCAAAATAAGTCATATAGAACAGAGCCTAAGTGAGTAAGGGTGCATTCTATTCACCGGATCTTCCCTAAAATTTCCTAAACTTATCTTATCCGAACTTATGTGAACATAATTGATACTATCTGAACTTGTTATAACTTATAAAAATTTATTTTAGTTATAAAGTATATTTTCTCAACCCTTATTTTTCCCGAACTTATCTTATTTGAATTTATTTGAACTTATTTGAACTTAATTGAGCTTATCTATTTTTTCTGAAATAAGTGGAAAAAATGTGAACAAAACAAAGAATAATTATCATCTTTATTTTCCTCAAGGTTATAAGCAACTTAGAATAAGCATAATTTAATGTTCAATTGATGTCAAATTAAAATTTCAAAGCCTAGACAAGCTGAAAGTTTGATGAAATAGCCGCTTCTCCCCCCCTCTCTCTCTTTTCTCTATCTTTAGGGTTTACAAAAATTAGGGTTTTTTAGGACGGAAATAGCCAATTTTCTTCGGAAATTTGGTTATTTCCGCCGCTTCTCTTTCAATTCTATTGTGTTTTTGCGTTTGATTTCAATAAAACTACATAGTTTCAGTCTAGTAAGTACCCCTGTGGTGGGTTTGATTGTTTCAATGTAGTAAGTACCCCTATGGTGGATTTGTTTTTAGTTAAGTTTTGTGTGTTTAGTTTAATTCAGGTTGTTTATTTGGTAAAGATTTATGCGGGATCGAAGAGGATGTCAATCTTTCGACTACAATCAGAGGAATCAGATGGAAATCATATTTGTCACGACTACAACAGATCTATAGACCCCCTCGTCAATGAAGGCTGTAAATCACAGCTATATAAAAAAGGGTATACATGATGTTTGATATACTACGATCGTAGCTATGGTGAAAGGAAGTTTTTATTCGATTCGATTGTTATGTATTTGTTAGATTCAAAACTTTATGTAGATGTCATATGACTTTTTATCAATGAATTAATTTGTTTATCAAAAAAAAAGCTGAAAGTTTGATGAAAGACTTTTCAGCGGCTACAAAGAAAGTGTAGCCGGTATACAAGTTCTAAATCTCAACCCTTCAATTTTAAAGAGAAGATGTTATCCATTCAATTATATATTTTCTCTATTTTTTTAGATGACACAGTTTGTTTATTTTTTTTCCATTGCCATATTTCAATCATCAATATATTTAATTATCAATAGGTAAAAATTATAAAAAATTGATATTATAAATCTATATAATTAGATGATTATAAAAAAATCACATATGACTATAATTTTTCTTAAGTATAAATCAAAATTAATAATTAAAGTAAATTATATGAATAGTGCCAAAAATCAAATTGTGATCTAAAAAAGAATAGGGAAATATTTGACTATGAGAAACAAAGTTGAGTGTTGTATTTATATTGACACATAAGAAAAATCTTAGAGCTAGGGGTTATTTAAAATTTTGTAACTTATACACCCTAAAAGACTAATACATACTCCCTCTATCCCATAATACTCGTTTAGTTTGAACGGCACAAAATTTTGGGGAATTTAATTGACTGATTAATTTATTATGCTGACAGTGGGATATTTTTTTTAATATAATTAGTGAAAAAAGTGTCAAATAAAGGGGTGGAGGTAGGGGTGGGTTGATTTTTTTAATGCTTTTTAAAGAAATAAGAATATATGTGCGTCATGGTTAAGTGAGAGAAATGATATACTATTAGTAAAAATATGTCATTTACAGAAACGAACGAGTATTAAGGGACGACTTTATAAGGAAAGCGGAGAGAATATTAAGGGACGAAGGAAGTAGTATAGTTTTTACGAAAATGGTAAAGGTCGCAACATGCGAACTTTAAGCCGTGTCACAATGATGACATGGCAGGCTTATGTATCATTATTTAAATTGGAAACTAAAATATTTAACTTATATAACATATTATACATGTTTCAAAAAAAGGTAGGAAAATCTTAATATTCTAATTTGTTTCCTTTTTTATATCGACTACCTTATTTACATTTTTTCATAGTTAAAAAATTGCATTAATAGTAAAAATATTATGATGGCGCATAGCCTACGTGGCGCTTATATGTAACAATTAAATTCCGACATATAAAATTACGACAACTAAATGTTGTAACAATTTGCGACCTTTATTATCACCCACTTTTCAATTTCATTTCATCTCTACCTGTCTACCATTGAGGAAAATATGTACAAAGATACTCTCTACGTCTCTAAAAATCAGCCTTTAAAGTTGGTTCTACGATTATATTATGATCGAAGAAGTTACTCCGCACAACTTAATCAAAAGTTTTATTCTAACTCAGAGTCTAATTAAACATCCCTATATACCCTAAATAGAAATTCAAATAAAATGTAAAATTCCTTTCATCTAAATTAAGGCCCATATGTGTAATTCTTATGTATATACAAAAAAAGCAATGATACACTACCTCTGTTGTTTAATATTTTTCACAATTATTATTTGCACGTTCCAATGAAATATTTAATATATATTTATTTTTATATGTAAAAAAACATAAAAAGTTGATATTTTGAAAATACATATCGAGGACAATCTAACAATTTTAAATAATAACATTTTGATGTATATAATAGTAAGAATCTACGATCAAAATTTTCATATTTAAACGGGTACCCTAAGGCGTAAAAAGCTTTCTATATCAACCCAAAAAAATAGTACTCCCTCCGTTCCTAAATAAGTGTCACATTTGGGCTCGGGCACGGTAATTAATAAAATTGTAAAGTGTGTAAGAGTTAATGATTGAGAATGTTTTTTTTGGGAAAAGGATAAAGTAGATAATTGTTTAATTGAATAAAGTACAAATAAAAGTATATGTGGGGATTGAAAAGTGGAAAAGTGTAGAATGTGTAAGTAAAAGTAATTATGATTTATAGAAAAGTGGGAAAAGTGTATGGAAAAGTGAGAAAAGCACATGTTCAAAAATAGAAATATGACACTTATAAGAGAACGCCAAAAATAGAAATGTGACACTTATTTAGAAACGGAGGGAGTATTAGTAACCTACAATGTGCATTGAACATTTGCAAAAAGTACATTTGTATGTTCACTGAATACTGATACACATGCTTTTTAGACCATATCATGATATCAAAGTTGGTTTATAAAAAGGTAAGCTAACTATTTTGTCCTTTTTTTGGAAAGAAAAAGGCTTTCTTTAGTTGATAAAAGATTATGAGTTTATCATTAGCCCAATCACCTTGTTTCTTTCATCGAAAATTGAACCTCCAAACATTTATTCTCCATTTTTTTAAAGTTTCTTGCTGCATGTCACTTTCTATTTAACGTTAATATGATAAATCATCATCTCAAATACTACATTCGTTTCAAAAATATTTTTACACATTTTATTTGTACGGATTTTGATACAATGTTTGATTGTATATTTAATTGTATATGACAAAAAATTATAAACAATTAATTTATGTAAAATACATTTTGAGACGAATCTAACAAGATATATATATATATATATATATATATATATATATATATATATATATATATATATCATGATACTTTTAGATAGATATAATAATGAGAATTTATGGTCAGTTTTATTGTTTGACACATTTTTCAAAGCGGTAAGAACTTTATGAAATGGAGGTAATAATTTTCAAAATGTTACTCAATACTCCCTCCGTATCTTTTTGTTTTTTACGTATTCCATTTTGGGTGTTTCATTTTGTTCTTTACATTTCCTTTTATATTGTCACATAATGCATTAATATTCTATCAAAATTTGTGTCCAAATATTATTTTAACCAATTAAATCCATTGGACATTAAATATTTCTCATTTTTCCAATGTCATATTTTTTATAAGAGTGAAAACATTATAAATAAACGTAATTTTTCTTGTTTAAATAAAAAAATAGAGGAATCTCAATGCACATTAAATAGTCGTTAAATCGCGTGAAAAACATCAAACGTAAAAAACAAAAAGAGACGGAGAGAGTAGTAGTTAGCCATAGTTTCTTACGTATTACTCCGTAGCACTCATTTGTTTGTGTCATATTCCAACCACTAACCACTCTTTTTGTTATTTTCTATATGAGCAAAATATATTAACTCAACATAATTTAATAATAATCTCAATTAGTCTTTTGTCACTAATCATTCATTAACTTTTACGAGTTACTATTTCTTACATAATAATTTTATTAAAGCATAAATCAAGGTAAATTATAATCTAACAAATCTATTATAACTTTATTCTCAAAGAGACACGATGTGTGACACATGCATGTCATTTTTTGGTGTAAAATTTTCCCGCTAAAAAATATTTTTCATAAAAATAAAATACTAAACTTAACTTTTTTTATTTTCTATCCTTTTATATAAACTTTTTGTGCATGTAAAAGAAATTGGTTTAAAGATTATGGAAATACTAGATAACATGTAATAATGATTTGCTAAAAATGAACATTTGTATAATTTAGTAAAATCGTTATACTTAATATTGAGAAATACATTTACTCAATATTTTTGTCAAACTAGCATATTATTAAGCATATAAACATGCAATATGTACGTAATAGGACGAAAATTGCATTTTATATGATTAAATTAGTACGAAAATGATTAAAGGTCGCAGTATGCGACCTTTAAGCCGTGTCGTAATGATGACATGAGATGCTTATGTGTCATGATTTAAATTGAAAACTAAAATATTTAACTTATATATATAACCTATTATTCATGTTTTCAAAAAAGGTACGTAGCTAAGAAAACCTTAATATTCTACTTTGTTTTCTTCTTTATATCGACTACCTTATTTACATATTTTCATAGTAAAAATATTGCATTGATAGTAAAAATATTCTGACGACGCGTAACATACGTGGCGCCTATATGTACCAATTAAACTCCAACACGTAAGATAATGTTGTCGCAACTTGCGACCTTTATCATCACCCAAATTAGTATGTTCACTAATTAATTACAGATCGAGTATATAATAACTTTAGGATCGAGGAGAAATGTTTCAGTTAAATCCTTTATAAAAGTTGGTCAAATAATAATTTTATAACATCAGTGCGTGCACGGTAAATAATCTAGTTAAATTTAAATTAGTCTCAAAACAAGTAATATAATAATCCAATTGATCTATTTTTCTACTGTCATGGACATCGCACAAGCCAATAACTAGTACGGTAGTGTTCTCTTCACCTGAATTTCACTTATCTTATCTTATCTTATCTTATATTATTGGTCATGAACTTATCTTATTTTATCTTATCTTATCTTATTGATCCTTATCTTATCTTATCTGAACTTATTAACCCTTATCTTATCTTATCTTATTGACCCCTATCTTATTGAAACTTATAGTATTACCTTACCTTACATTATCTTATCTTATTGACCATGAACTTATCTTATCTTATCTTATCTTATCATATCTTATCTTATTGACCCTTATTTTATCTTATCTTATCTTATCTTATCATATCACACCTGAAATAAGTAAAAATAAGGTAAAGAGAAGAGAGCCGTAAATCAGATGATATCCTCACGCAATAAAGGAAAATAAGAATCAACCTACATTTGAGTTTTGATAGTGCGATGTCGTATCTAGAGGTGTACGTTCATGGAGGAAGTCCAAATACATGCCTGGCATGTATTTGCAAAAACATGCCAACCTCAAATAAAAAGATAAATGTAAATGTTAAATATTTTTGGGGGAAATGTATAACGGAATTGTAAATTTGTAAAACGGGGTGGTGATTTGGCATTGCTGAGTTGGTATTGGTATTACAAAAATGGTATTGGTATTACAAAAATGGTACTAAACTTTTTTTAAATGGTACTCGTTTTGTACTAAATTTTATAAAGTGGTATTAATATCACAAAAATGGTGCTAAATATTTTAAAATGGTATTCATAGGATCCAAGTTGGCAAACGGGGTTGACTATTCAACAATTTCAAAATGGCTGGGAAATTACAAACAAGGCCATGACATGTATTTCATAATACATGCATGGCTGCGATTTTGACGCCCTTCATGTGTAGGAGTGAGAAAAAAATCCGAATAAATGGATATTCATATTTTCGATCCGTTATTCGATTGAAGTATCCGAATTTTCGGATATTCGATTTGATAAAATCGGATTGGATATCCGATCCGAATTTTTGAGGAAAAAATCGGATACGGATCACGCTTTTTAAGATTCTGATATCCGAATCCGAATCCGAATCCGATCCGAATTTTACGATTTCATAAAAAATTAAAAAAGTTTGGTGACTTAAATAACAAAATAGAAAGTTACATACTCCGTATGTTATAAAAAATTAACAAGAATATAAGTCTGTAAGATACAATACTAAAGAAAATTACCGAATGTAGTTATTTGATTATACTGAAACACTACGTGTTTTATCATTTGTGATTAATAATGTTGAAATACCAAAGAAAAAGAAACTCTATGCAGGATAAACTCGTGCATACTAAGGTTATTAAATTCACAATTACCGTGTACATGATTTTTGGATACTAAAAATATATTACTACGAATTTATGACGATTATTAGGAAACAAAGAATAAAAGAGCTTATTCACAAGGTATTAAGAATTAGTTTTGCATAAATCGGATTCGAATTATCCAAATTTCCGATCCGGTTAAACCGGATATCCGATTTCAGTTAAACCGGGTTGGATACGGATCATGGTTTTTGTGATCCGAAAAACCGGGTATCCGGATATCTTTGCTCACCCTATTCATGTTTGATTATTGATAAAAGAGAATAAAAATTCCAAATTTTAAAAATAAAAAATTCTAAAGTGAGATTTGAAGCCAAAATTAATTGAAGTATAAGGTTTAGCATCACCAAAAGGCAAAATTAGAGATGAGTATAATGTTAGGTAATAATATAAGGTAAGATTTGATATATCTGGATGACATAAAAAAAGTTACTTGTGTCATGATCCACGGGAGAAAGATTGGCTTTAATACGGTTGGAAGGTTCTTAATAAATATTTATTTTCTAGAAAAAGCATGATATATTCATTTAATTATATGGTGATAATTTAAATATAAGATGGAATTTGTCACATATTGGTGTTACATAACATGGAAAGTACGTATTTTCATGTGAATTTAATTGTTAATTACCATAAATTTTGTCTTAACATATAAAATATCAAGTGTCCCGAATAATGTCAAGAACTTATGATTAATAGTGAGTACTAATCATGATTTATTAATGGATCCGTATAATTCAAGCATAGCATCTATAATTCCGTACATCGAAATTGCGCACAACACAAGATTCCCACTCAAATATTATTGTTGTTATATGCTTTTTAGCTAGCTAATATCACATGGTGTGCCAAGCACTCAACCTTATGCCACTAACATCCGAAATAACCGGTAAAATCCTTATCAAGATGCTAATGGTTAAGATGCATATGGGTCATGTCTCGTATTGAGACTGCGTGTTTGAGGCTGGCTAGTGAGGCACCGTTCTCGTCCGACTTAAAATACTACTACGTAGATAGTACATACATGTTGTAGTGTGTTGTGTTGAAGTTCTCAAGAGAGAGGTCCAGACACGTTTCAAATCCACCTCCCATCGTATCGTACTTCTGTGACTTGGACAAATTCTGAGATGGTTATATCCTGTTTTATTGTGACGGGCCGCGTCTTGATATACTTTTGCAAAAGAAAACGTGGTTTCATTTGACATGCACAATAACATGTTGTATCGTGTCTATCCTATGCGCGAATGTGCTTAATTATGTGTTGCCGTACCCTGCGAAATTGGCCCAACCCGGCCATTGCCATCCATATTCTAAAGGCTACTTTTATATAGTAATTGTTTAAGGGTTAATATGATGAAACGATTAGAGTATGGCGTGGTGTACGTGAGTGATGCCCAGTTATTACTATATGCATGTCGGGTGTGATGTGGGTGATGCAATGCGTTACTACTCTGTATTTTATGACATAAGAACATATACATAATTTTCCAAACATAAGGTTTCTACGTTTACAGTTAAGATAAAATATAGTAGATATTATGCTGTGAATATTCTATAGAGTCCTAAATATGGTATGTTACCTAATATGTATGCTAGGGTTTAGGTAACTGAGATGTACTATATATATGTTTGTGATTAATGAGAATAGACACGAGATTGCACAATATTTGACATGGTATCATGAGCCTAGGTTAAAAACCCTAAATTTTTTTCCGCACGAGTTTGAGAGAGTCTGAGAATAGCGAATTCCTTCGCTAGTTGAGTATTGAGATATTAGGAGTTACAAATTCCTCGAGTATAAAAATGAGTACCGAAGAGGAGACGCCACAAAAGACAGTCACCGCCGCCGTCGACCTAGACTATTATATCGGGTCAGGTGACGGCCCCGGTATTGTCATCACCCCTGTGAAACTTAGAGGAGCATCGAACTACGATGAGTGGGCCAAAGGGGTTCGTCGCTCGATGATTTCAAATTTTAAATTTGGTTTTCTTGATGGGTCTGTGAAGGAATCCATTACGGACGCGACAAAGAAGAAACATTGGATTACGGTCAATTCGATGGTGGTGTCCTGGATCACAAACACCATAGACGAGAGTGTGCGTTCGAATCTGGAGGACTTTGATATTGCTCACGAGTTGTGGGCTCATTTGAAGACGCGGTACTGTGTTGTATCAAGCACTAGGGTCTGTCATATTAAGATGGCTCTAAGTGGCTGCAACCAGGGCGCGTCTGAGGGCGTCATGGAGTACTATGGTCGTCTGTCGAAGGTATGGAAGGAGTACGTACAGTATGCACGAGTTCCTAGGTGTATTTGTGCGGGTTGCACGTGCAATATAGGGAAGCAGGTGGGGGAAATTCACGATGAAGATCGTCTACACTATTTCTTAATTGGTCTTGAAGACCACTATGAAGCCATTCGTGCGCAACTGTTAGCAAGGTCGCCGTTGCCAGGCCTTGACGAGCCGTATCAGACGGTTATGAATACAGAGACCATGCGTGCCAAGGCATCTAGAAGTAACGAGGGTGTCATGGCGTTCAAGGTTGAAACTAAGGGTCGGTCGAGGTCGGGGGATGCGAGTGACAGGTTCTGTGGTCATTGCAATCGTGAGGGTCACGAGGAAGATACTTGCTATTACTTGATAGGATTTCCTGAATTGTGGGATGAGAAAAAATGAGGTGGAAGAGGGCCTGATCGAGGAGGAAGGACGTCGATTAGAGGAGGCAGAGGAGCTCATGGGGCAGCGTCGTCGACCAGTGGTGTCGCTCGTGCCAATGCCGTGAGCAATACCACAGGAGGGGCGACAACCACTGTGACGAGTGGAGGCGGATCGCAGGGAGCAGTGACGACAACCAATCATGAGCTTGTTGGTGTGACGAAGGAGCAAGTCCAGCAAATTGTTGACATCTTGTCACGACCACCAAACAAGTTGCAAGGTAATCTTGATTTACGATGGATTGTTGACAGTGGGGTCTCACATCATGTGAAGGGTGATATTTCAATTCTGAGAAATATCAAAACATCGAGAAATCAACAGGTTGTGTTATCAGACGGTAAACCTGCGAATTCAAATCAATATGGTTCGGTGGTCTTGGAGGATGGTTTCGTGCTCAATAATGTTCTATTTGTGCCTAAATTGAACTGCATTTTAATTTCTGTAACTCAATTAAGTGACGGATTACATTGTGCTGCTCAATTTACTAACAAAATGTGTGTTCTTCAGGACCGCTCGACGAGGATGGTGATTGGCGTGGGTGATTGACAGGAAGGACTATATTTTTCCGTGGGTCTCCGAGGGTTCGTGTGCTATCAGTAGAGTGTGTGGTCGACTTTTGGCATCAACGGATGGGGCATCCGCCGGAAAGAGTATTGCAGTTACTTCCTCACGTGAGTCATAAGATTAGGAAGAATAAAACAATTTGTGATGTATGCCCGCGAGCAAAGCAATGTAGGGAGAGTTTTCCCGTTAGTGATAGTCGTGTTAGTCGCACATTTGAATTGGTCCATCTTGATTTATGGGGACCCTACAAGACACCCTCGTCTTGTGGGGCAAAGTATTTTTTTACCATTGTTGACGATTATTCTAGAGGTGTTTGGATTTATTTACTGAGTAATAAAATGGAAGTTGCATCGACATTTCTTAATTTTGTTGCCATGATTAAGTGTCAGTTTAATCGATCCCTTAGAGTAGTACGCAGTGATAATGGTACTGAATTCAATTGCTTGCAAAAATATTTTCGTCAACATGGGATTCTGTTTGAGTCGTCGTGTGTTGGGACACCTCAACAAAATGGGAGAGTCGAGAGAAAGCACCAACACATTTTGAATGTTGGGAGGGCGTTACGTTTTCAAGGAAATCTTCCAATAAATTTTTGGGGGAATGTGTTTTGGCTTCCTGTTACTTGATAAACCGTACACCTACCCCGGTCCTTGACAATAAAACACCTTATGAGATGTTATTGGGTAAACCACCATCGTATGTGCCTATCCGAGTGTTTGGGTGTCTGTAGCGTATAATCTCCGGTGTAAAGGGGATAAGTTTGAGTCTAGGAGTCGCAGATGTGTGTTTCTGGGTTATCCGTTTGGCAGGAAGGGATGACAACTTTACGATCTAGAGACACATGAGTTCTTCGTCTCACGAGATGTCAAGTTTCATGAAGGGAAGTTTCCTTTCGCGGATGCATCGAATGTGTTGCCACTGGTGCATGACGGTGATGGGAAGTTTGACCATTGGGGCTTATAAACGAATATAAATCATCCGGAAATATCATAAATGCCAGGATTCCAAATTAATTGCCACATAACAATTAGCATAATTTAGATGCATACACTTTGTAGCATGCCCTCCCTTGCTGCGCCCGAACCGAACAAGAATAAGTCTTTAGGACTCCAAGTGTCGTCCCTCCGTAGAAAGTCCACAGCACGTTCGGATCCGCCTTAAGATTGACCAACTAGAATCGCCCTTAAGGTACTAGGAATTTCGGCTAATATGGGCAACAATATGACTGAATTTTTCTCTCAAAATGTCACTCTGAATACTTGAAAACTCGTTATAAATTATGAGCCATGAACTCATATTTATAGGCTATGGAATAAGTAATCGAATCCTACTAGGATACGAATTAATTAAATTAGAATCCTAGTATAACTCTTTATTTAATTAATTTATCTTTTAGGATTAGGAATTTAATAAGCTTTAGGTTTCTAATGTGAACACAAACACACACGCACGCACAGCAGCCCACGAGGGGCGCCATGCGCGCGCACGCAACCCACGAGCACTCGCAGCCCACTGCCACGAAGCCCACACGCTGCCGCAGCCTTGGGCGCGCGCTGGGCCTGCCTTGGGGTGGGCCTAGCGCAGCCTTGGGCTGGCGTGTTGTGGCGCACGTTTCCCTTGCTAGACGTTGGCCTGGCTTCGTGCTGGGCCTTCGTCTAGCAAGCTCGTCCGATGCTAATTCGTACGACGCGCTTCCGATTAATTTCCCGATTCCGGAATTCATTTTCGGTACGAACAATATTTAACATTTCGATTCCGGAATTAATTTCCGTCTCGAACAAATATTTAATATTTCCGTTTCCGGAATTATTTTCCGATTCCGATAATATTTCCGATTCTGCCAATATTTCCATTTTCGGCAATACTTCCGATTCTGGCAATATTTACATTTCCGATAATATTTTCCAATACGTACCATGTTTCCGTTTCCGGCAACATCTACGACTTGGATAATATTTATATTTCCGATACGATCCATATTTCCGTTTCCAGCAATATCATCGTTTCCGGAGTATTGATTTATTTGCCTTTGACGATCTCAGCTCCCACTGAAACCAAGATCTGTCGATTCCGAATATGTATTAGATAGAGTATTCAATTCCATTAAATACTTGATCCGTTTACGTACTATTTGTGTGACCCGACGGGTTCAGTGCAGAGTAAGCTGTGGATTAATATCATTAATCCACTTGAACTGAAGCGGCCTCTAGCTAGGCATTCAGTTCACTTGATCTCACTGAATTATTAACTTGTATAATTAATACTGAACCGCATTTATTAGAATTATCATTAAATGCATACTTGGACCAAGGGCATTATTTCCTTCAGTCTCCCACTTGTCCGTAGGGACAAGTGTGCATTTCCTAATTCCTTTGTCACTCGATGCTTGCTTTTGAACATAAGGTAAGAGTTGTCATCCTTATTATGTCCAGAGGTGTTTCTCGGTTTCAGAGTTCAACTGATCAAATAAACAGATAATCATAGCATATGATTCATCTGAGCACGGCCATGCATTTTACAGTTTCAAGCTCTCCGAGTGGCCTTGTACAACTTTCAGCATCTCATCCCGATTTATGGGAGGACAATCCTAATCTTGCGATCTTGAGATTAGACTTCGTTTGATAGGTGATTACCTGAGCGTTGCCTTTATAGCCTCCTTTTACGATGCGACGGTTGACAACGTCAAAGTAAGCAGTTCTTAAACAAGTAATCTCAAATCACTCAGGTATTGAGGATAAGTGTCTAATAATTTTAATGAAATTTACTTATGACAGATTTTCATCTCTTACAGTAAAGTTTCATAGGTCTTGTTCGATACTAGTCTTCCCAAAGTAAGTATCTATGCAAATGATTATGACATTGCTATGTCCACATAGTTCAAGAAACAGAACTACTAGTCATCTTGCATTCTAGTCGTCTAACATTTTCTATGCGTCCAATTTTATAGAAAACTCCGACTAGGGACCATTTTCAACCTTTGACATTCAAGTTCACTTGATAGACATTTCTTAGTCGCAGGACTGGTCCTGACAGTCTATCTTGAATATTTCGTCAAATTTGAAGGGACTCATCATTTAATACTAAACCAAGATTAAATGGAATATGAAAATACATTTCATATATGATAAATGTTCAACCCTAATGTTTTACAACCATGGGCCTCAAACCCATGTTTAAAACAGTTCATGGAATTCAAAGCTATGCTTGATTTCCAGTGCTACAATGTGAGTGTTGCTTCTCACTTGTTGCATAGGTTTAGTTATCATGCTTTGCCAATCTTAATATCCTTTTCATCGAATGTTCTTCGAGATAGGATGATAAGATCTTTTGAGTTTGTTTATTATGTGATCTAGTCTTTCTTACTTCGATAGTGGTTCTACATATTTTGCAATGAAGAACCATCAAGTCAGCAGACATGTGATCCACCCAAGTTCAATGAAGAACTCTTTAATGCAAACAACTCTGTTTTATTGCTTCTTAGGCAATAATTACTTTTACTTCAACTGTATAGGTTGCTTGTGATGCTTTGTTTGAATTTTCTTATCTAAGCAGTTCACAGATATGTGGAAGACTTTCCAGCTGTATCTTAGAACGTAGAAATTAATATTTAATTTCCCACGCAACAACTCATAGTCTCCAATCCATGTTGCCATTTCAAAACACGATGCTTTTTAGCTCGTCCTTGTCAATGGTTAACTTCAAAGGAATCTTGCTTGATCCTTTGCCAGTGTTTATGCGTGTAGCATCAATATTTAGCATATCTATATTTCCTTGAATCAAGAACTATTCTTATGTACTTTTTCAAGTACCATAAGTTTTTCTTGATCTCAATCTAGTTGATCTTTACTTATATCAATAGAGATTTGTATATGTTCGTCATGCCTAAAGTCATACGATACGTTTTTGGCAATCCTTATATTATATTATACATGATAAATTCTTTTGCAGAATAATTCCCAATTGAATTCTATTCATGTAACTTTAGCTCATCTAGTTTCAGTAGATACTAAATCCAGCTAAATTCTTTGACATATAATATAGGTTAAGAATCTCACTTAGATTCTTTGAGGTTTAACTTAGTAAATGCTTATACATAGTTCAAACATCCTTTACTTAGATTTATTCATATGGGTCGAATGTCTCCAATGGAGTCTTTTGTGTTTGATTTAGTTAATGCCATTACTTAATCTAAAACAATATCATAAGATCTTTGTAAATAGATCTTAAT
This sequence comes from Spinacia oleracea, assembly GCF_020520425.1. Classification (NCBI taxonomy): domain Eukaryota; kingdom Viridiplantae; phylum Streptophyta; class Magnoliopsida; order Caryophyllales; family Amaranthaceae; genus Spinacia; species Spinacia oleracea. The sequence continues at coordinate 46,739,347 of NC_079488.1, forward strand.
ACCCAGTATGTACTAAGTTTCGCCATGGTCCATCATTGAAGAATAATTTCAAATCTAAGTCATTAGCATTTGAATGTTTTTTCACAATAGAGAGATATGTGTGTGATACACATAGGACCACTCAAGTTTTTACGTACTCCCACTAAACTTCTTATATATCTATAAGAATCATGTTCATTTTATGAAACTAACATACTTATTAGCTTCACTAAAATACAGTTTCAATTCCCAATTGCTTGCTTAAACCTGTACTTAGATTTCATAAGCTAGCTTTCTTTTTCAAGCATTTATTTGGATCCACAAATCCTTTGACATGCCATGTACATAGTTTCTTCCAACATTTGATTAAAGAATACATTTTGTCATCCAATTGCCATATGTACCAATATGCAATTATTGCTTGAATTATAGACTTAAGCATTACGATTATGCATGAGGTTTCAACACAATCCACGTAGTGAATTTGCTTGTAACCTTTAGCAACTAATCTAGCTTTGTGTGTGAACATATTTCCATGTTTGATGGTTTTTATCCTTAAAACCAATTTGCAACCAAAAGATGTAAATCATTCTTGCAAATCTACAAAATTTCAATTTTGTCATCAGAATGTTGAGTATGTTTTTATGGCCTTTAACCAATTAAACATTAAGTCTATATATGGCCTCTAACCATTTTAGGGAATCTAGGTTTCGTCATAGCTTTCTTACAAGTCACAAACTCATTAATCTACATAATAGTTTGACTGCAAGTTGTAGGTTTCTTCACTATCTAATAGAAGAATTGCATAGCTTCAGTGACCTGAACTCCATGTTTCTTCACTATCTAATAGAAGAATCTCATAGTTTCAGTGACTTGAACTCTATGCCTACTTGGGTATAGAACATCGATCAAACAATAGAATATCAACAGCCACTTGAAAGTACTTTGAATATTCTATTCTCTTTGAAGCACTTGTGAAGTCTTCTAAGAGATGTCTATTCTTTAAAGCCACTTCTAAAGTCCTTAAAGAATAAGTGTTCGGATTTTCTGAAGAACTTCGAAAAGCCCCCGAAATGTCCATTTATGTTTGTTGTTCGCCTCGAAGACTTTCGAGGTCTATTTTCTCCCACTTGTCATTTTGGAAACGAATCTCCAAAAGGACATTATTTCGAGCAAACAAACATTATGTTCTCAAAAATTCGTGGTAGAAACAATACCCTTGTGTCTCATTTGAATAAATCACAATGAAACATATATCTATACTTGGGCCTTAGTTTGTTGAATAACAAACACTAAGCTCCCACTGAGTTTAGCAACTCTTTAGATATATATTATTGACAAGATATTCTGAAATTACTTTTCAATAGCTTTGACGAATTTGGTTTTAGTTTGATGGTAGTTGAGCATTTTGTTTTAGAAATTATAGGAAAAGTCTTTATGATTCATCATTGATCGAATCAAGTTCTAATTGACTTCGATCATTCCAACTTAGATATGCCATATCTCATGGAGCTAGATTGTGAAATTACAACACACAATCATTGATGATCATTTTTGGTCTCAAGTAATCATTAACATGATCTATCCTAGATCTTTATGATTTCTTACCAAGTGGATTTTATATTTCTGAATCTTTGAACTAGCCAAACAGATTCAAACTTATATCACTTTGAGTAAATAAACATATATTCACTCAAATCTATGTGAAATAATAAAGTCATAAAATCTTTCTTTAGCTTTGAACTCTATTGTCTAGGCGTTCTAACAATAGTTCATATCTTTTGTTACTTTCAACAAGTAAGACTAGCTTGTCTTGAATTGATCTAGAAATCAATCAACTTTAAAAAGTCCATCAAAATAGATCCTTTGAATGTTAACTTGTTGATATGGTCTAAGCAACAATGCCAAAGATTAATGGAACTCAAATCAAGGGGTTGATTTGAACCTAGTAAAGTTTTTATTGTTAAAGAGTTGTTTGTTTTAATCAAGCATATTGACTCATCCCATAAATGACCATTTCATTCAAATAAACAAACAAACATTGTTTTTGTTTTTCTTGAATGTGAGTCTTTGTGTGTTTGAAAACATAAATTTAGGTATGCTGATTATGGAACAAAATATCCATTAAGTTCCAGCCTTGAAAGGACTTAAAACAAACTAGATGACCCTACAACTAATGTAGCATTTCCATGCTTCATTTCCCAACTTGTAGGTCAATAGTGTAGCCTAGCTTCCATTGTTTGAGTTATTACCTAAGTAAGAACCTCAAGCGGTATATGATACCAAGGAAGTTTGATTGCTAGGTCACTTTTCTTTAAACATAAACTTATAGGTAGAAACGGAATCGTAAATTCCTTTTGTTTGTTCCTTGTTTTCCTATTTCTTGTACCCTTTCTTATAGTGTTAAGAATTGACTTCTCTAGTGTTGACTTTTATACTTTGTTTAGACATGTCCAATGTCACTCCAACAAAGTTCTTACCATGTTATTTATGTTGAATGTTTTGCATCAACTAGATGATCTTACCAGAAGCTTCTAAAGTTCTCTAAGCATGAATCTATTCGAATGTCTAGGGTCTAGACTCATTCGAGAATTAAATGGAAAAAGATTTTAGGTTGTTAACCATTGGTAAAGCTGAGCGTTTAAACTCAATGCTTTATGATCTCAAAACTACAGTGTATTTTGAATTCACAAGCACCAATCGGTTTGCCATTCGACTTTGATACTCGAAAACAACCATAAAAGTCGCTAAAAGAAACGTACATTTTATATTGCTCATTTTCTCTCATTTCCGTGAATCGTTCTTGGATTCACTACCAATCGAGGAAATTTACTGTTACCTTTCTAAAAGGATTTATTGCAGTTCAAGATATTTAATTATAAACAATAATTAAAACATACATTGAAGCATGCAAAGTCTAAACATTTATCATGAATAATAACTTGAATATTAAAGCAATCATGCAATTCAAACAAGTCATTAGCATTTTATTCGAATTTTTGTTCCGGCAGGTGTGAATAAAATGATTCCAAGACCCTTAAATCATTGAAGAATTAAGCAGATTATGTATTTTGACTCAATTCTAAAATATTTTAGGTAAGCAAAAGCCTTTTGCTAATAGTCTAGAAACTACTCTTGGTTGACAGGTACGTCTAAGAACTTATTAGGTAAACCTATCGATTTTGCCACGACATAAAAGGACTCCTTACTTATATCGTTGAGTTTCACCAAAACTAACATGTACTCACAATTATTTGTGTACCTTACCCCTTTAGAATAAATAAGTAACACCTCGCTATGGTGGAAAACTATTACTAAGATTGATGTAAAGGTTATCCAAATAAGTGTTATTTTGGCATGGCACCTTTTAACTCAATTTTTAAGTTTGGAACTTAAGGCTCTTACTATGATGGTTAGATTTTAAGTGAACTAAATCCTTAATCATGCAACATAAACAAGCCATAATCTCATGCATAATTAAGACATATTTAAAGAAATAAATAACTTAAAACATGCATAAGATATAAATGTGATCTAGTATGGCCCGACTTCATCTTGATGCTTCAACTTCAAAGTCCGTCTTGAAAATGGATTGGAAACTCCGTCTTGAATTTCACCATGGGAGGCGCCATTTTCTTCAAATAGGATAAGCTATAATTAAACTAATTACAACTATTTGATGGTACGCAGACCATATTTAAAAGCAATAAAATTTGGTACTTTAGACCAATATTACATTCAAATTAATGGTACGCATACCATATTTTCTATCCTATTTGGGCCATACTAGTCACTTATCAATAACCTGCAAAACAGTACATATACAATATATACCATTCACCTATTCATTATCATGAATGGCCCACATAGCTGGTTAGTAAAACATGTTATGCATCACATAAATATTTGCAGCAATTAATCAAGGGCACCAATAATCTACCAATTATTCAGTCCTTATTAATTCTAATCAAGTTGTTTAACCTTAAAGGATTGTAGACCTAATCAAGAGTTTATGACTAAAAATGCTCCCACTTAAACCAATAACTTTATATGCTTTACTAATTTTAAACATAAAAATGTATTTCTAGTCTAACCGGAAAGATACAAGTTTAATTAAAATTTAAAGCTCATATAAAATTATAATCGAATACATTTAATTTATTTTCAGTTGAATTAAACGAATTTAAATTTATTCAAGGTTTAATTTTAGTAAAATAATTAGTATAAATTAAAATTTATAATAATTATAATAATCAAAATTAAATTCCGAGAAAACAATTTAAATTATTAATTTTAAAGTTAATTAAAATTATTTCCAAACTGAAAATCTCAACTTAAAAACAAAACGTATCAATCTTCGCAACACGAGGCACTTGGGCTTGCGCCCAAGCCCCATCAAGCCACGTGGCTGCTGCGCCCCACTCGATCGATCGCTGCACAAGGCACACACAGCCACACGCCACACGCACACGCATCCATCGCTGGCCACGCTGCGCGCAGCCCTGTGCTGTGTCGCGTCTGCTGCTGCTTTGCTGGGGCGAGCCAGGCGCGCTGTGGCGCAGCACCATCGCTGCCCACACGCGTCTTGCTCGTCGCTTGTGCCTTTCCTCGTCGCCCTCGCCCATTGCATAGCACACACGGCCAGCATCAATGCCTCGCGCGCGCGTCATGCTATGTTGCTCGCTGCATTCGTACCGCACGGGCGACGAGCTCCCTTGCTTGTCGTCGCGTGCCCGCACTATACAACACCCCTTAAGGGTTACACGTAGCGACCATTGCTTTGCGTGCAACATTCATGAGCAATCTTCATAAAAATTTAAAATTTTTAATTTAAAATTAACGACAAATTAATAAATCATATTAATTTCATAATTTTAGGGCGAAAATCGAAAATTTATTAATCAATTAATTTTCGATTAACATGGATTCAAATCTAGGTCATAAAAATTTAAAATTTATCATAAATTAACAACTTTTATGGTGGTTTTTAATCATGGATACCTAATTAAATCGTCAATTAATTATGAAAATCAAATCAAATTCTAAATTATTCGAATTTCAACAAATTAATTACAATTACAAATTAGGTTGTATAATTAACAAGCTTAGGCATTCAAATTTGTTAAACATATACAGTAGGTCAATCAAAAATTCAAGATTTAACAACAAGAATCGCAAATATTCAATTTAACATCTTAAAATTACAAACTTTTGCGTTCGAAAAACTAAAACCTCCGAAAAGTCATAGTTAGGCTTCGAATTTGGGAATTCTGGGTTCGGCCGAAAAAAAAGTCTTTTTGTCAAAATTTTAGAATGCATTTTACATGCAGAATTCATATAAAAATCACTCGATTTGGTTGAGTAACGAAGAAACTGCCGAAAAACTGTGTACATATAATTAAATAAACGCAATTTGCAATTAATTAACAATTACGAAAATTAATCACCCCTTTTTAATTCTTTGCAAATTTGTAAAATTTAACCATGTTAAGCATTAATAGATCATGCAATTAATAAGAGGCTCGTGATACCACTGTTAGGTTATGATACATATAAACGAATATAAATCATGCGGAAAAACCATAAATGTCAGGATTCCAAATTAATTGCCACATAACAATTAGCATAATTTAGATGCATACACTTTGTAGCGTGCCCTCCCTTGCTGCGCCCGAACCGAACAAGAACAAGTCTTTAGGACTCCAAGTGTCGTCCCTCCGTAGAAAGTCCACAGCACGTCCGGATCCGCCTTAAGATTGACCAACTAGAATCGCCCTTAAGGTATTAGGAATTTCGGCTAATATGGGCAACAATATGACTGAATTTTGCTCCCAAAATGTCACTTTGAATACTTGAAAACTCGTTATAAATTATGAGCCCTGAACTCATATTTATAGGCCATGGAATAAGTAATCGAATCCTACTAGGATACGAATTAATTAAATTAGAATCCTAGTAGAACTCTTTATTTAATTAATTTATCTTTTAGGATTAGGAATTTAATCATCAATCGAATCCTATACGCTTTAGGTTTCTTATGTGAACACAAAAACACACGCACGCACAGCAGCCCACGAGGAACGCCATGCGCGCGCGCGCAGCCCACGAGCACTCGCAGCCCACTGCCATGAAGCCCACACGCTGCCGCAGCCTTGGGCGCGCGCTGCCCCTGCCTTGAGGTGGGCCTGGCGCAGCCTTGGGCTGGCGTGTTGTGGCGCGCGTTTCCCTTGCTGGGCGCTGGCCTGGCTTCGTGTTGGGCCTTCGTCTAGCAAGCTCGTTCGATGCGAATTCGTACGACGCGCTTCCGATTAATTTCCCGATTCCGGAATTCATTTCCGATACGAACAATATTTAAAATTTTCGATTCCGGAATTAATTTCCGTCTCGAACAAATATTTAATATTTCCGTTTCAGGAATTATTTTTCGATTCCGATAATATTTCCGATTCTGACAATATTTCCGTTTCCGGCAATATTTTCGATTCCGGCAATATTTCCATTTCCGATAGTATTTTCCGATACGTACCATGTTTCCGTTTCCGGCAACATCTACGACTTGGATAATATTTATATTTCCGATACGATCCATATTTCCGTTTCCAGCAATATCATCGTTTCCGGAGTATTCATTTATTTGCCTTTGACGATCTCGGCTCCAACTGAAACTAAGATTCGTCGATTCCGAATATGTATTAGATAGAGTATTCAATGCCATTAAATACTTGATCCGTTTACGTATTATTTGTGTGACCTTACGGGTTCAGCCAAGAGTAAGCTGTAGATTAATATCATTAATCCACTTGAACTGAAGTGGCCTCTAGCTAGGCATTCAGTTCACTTGATCTCACTGAATTATTAACTTGTATAATTAATACTGAACCGCATTTATTAGAGTTATCATTAAATGCATATTTGGACCAAGGGCATTATTTCCTTCAAGTGGGACTACGTGTCTTGCGAACGTGTCGTCGCCGCCGGGCGCTACTGGGGGAGTGTCGTCACCTACAGGTGATACTGAGGGAGTGTTGTCGAATACGGGTGATAATGAGGGAGTCTCGTTGACCAGTGGTGACGAAGAGGGAGCGTCGTCGCCTGTGAGGGAGGAACAACAACATGATACACCTAGTCGAGTGGAATTAGACGTCGTCTCACAGACGACAGGTGTCGATGAGACGACGGGTAGTGATGAGAGTGAGACAAGGCAGTGTGTGGAGGTTACAGAGTTAGGAAGGGGGAAGCGTGCGAAGTTTCCGTCGACAAAGCTGAAAGATCGTGTGATACATACAATACGGAAAAAATATAGTACTTCTGACAAAACACCTACGGCGTCACCACCCTCAGGTACTCCTTATCCTATCACATATTGTAGACACCTACTTTTGTCCCCATTCCCGAAAGGGAAGGTTTGATGATGAGAACATAAAATCTCCACTTGGCAACGCATCTCCTATAAAATATCGAATCTCAATCACCCTTTCATTTCAGTCAAAACTGCTATTTATAGAAACCTGCTAAGAATAGTAACCGCCGTAAAAGGTAGTTGTTAAAAGTGGCAAAGTCATAAAAGATAGAAACCTGTCAGAATTAGGTGTTGCACTCCAACATAAATCCTAAAAGAGATAGAATTTGCATTCCTGGTATAATTCGAAAATAAGAGTTACGTATTAATTAAATTCCTAATGAACCTAGAGTTCGTAATGGGCCCAGACGCATTCCGTCATAAGTTAATACGCACTAAAAGACTCGGATAAATCTCAAAAGCTCCGTGTTCTAAGAGTCAAAATCTGACAAAGAACTCGGCCCAGATCCCATTTTCAACGCCTGGATCTGGGCGCCGAAATCTTCGCCGCCCAGCCCTGGGCGCTGAAAATGCCTGGGGCCGTTTTATCTCCAGATTCTTTTTGGATTCGTATCTTAAAATCTATCTTTCCGCACACTCTTTTCCTATAAATACAGCCTAAAACCGACGTGAAAAAGGACACACAATTCTATAACCTGAGTATTGACTCTAGCCTTAAGCCTAAGCCTCACGCTGCGAAATTGATCCAGCGTTCTGTCGCAATCGACCCAAAAGTCGAACAGAACGCATCCTGCCCCTTGTAGCTTGATGAATTAAGCTTAAATACTCGAACATTGCTTAGAAACTCGAGATTCGTTAAATAAAAGAAATAGCAAAGCCAAGTGGTTAGTTTTCTGAGAACCACAACGCACCTCTCAAGGGTGCGTTGTAATGTGTCCCTCATATGATTTAATCGCTTTCATCACCCTTTTATAAAATTGTCAAACTATTAATTTGATTGATCTATCACGCCTAATAAGATAATACCTTGGACAATTGAATTATCATGCTAGGTACCTTAAATCAATCTAAATGAGATAATCACGATCGATTTAGTGTTATGTGTTGCATATTCTAAAATCAATTCAGAATAGTTTAATAGTTTAACGCATGTCCCTTCAATTATTTATGCTGAGCTAGTAAGGATAACCTGCCTCTGGAGTATTATCGATGAGCACTCCTCTCGGTAGCTACAGTCCCCCGAACTCTCAATCTCTGCCCTGCGGGTGTACGTTGAGCGATCCCCACACCAGGGATCACAAGGGAACCTATGGCCGTCGTGGTCGAACATAATTGCACTCCCTTTATGTCACGATAACCGGGTTTTGTCAGTTTTTCTCATTGTCGTTAAAAACTGAATGGCGACTCCTATATTACTAGTCGATTGGGTGTAAGCTCATAGGAAATCCAATTACACTTGATCTGACAACGTCACGCCCACGAGGGACGAGATCACGCATTAGCCTCGTGCTTTTTCGACCCCCTCACAGTGGCGACTCCACTGGGGATGTTAATGAAATACTCGTGCTCGTAGGTAATCAAAATAGCCGAAGGGTGAAACGATCCTACCCCGCGTTTATTTCCCTATCAAGTTGGGACGACCTGAAAATCAGCATATTAATGTGAACGAACAGAACCGCATAACGAATCTTGGCTCCCTTGGCATGTTTCATCTCGGGAGTTGGGAATAAGGATACCCATCGCCACCCGGGGGTGCATACGCTTTGAATGTTGTCCACTCGGAACTTTCGCTAGTAGTACACCTATCCCAAACCCAATCGCTCTCCCACTAGGTCCCTCTCATTGGTGCATGCCCCCTTGGCTTACATCGTGATTGGCCTCTTGGGACGAAATTCGCTTGTGAATGCACTTCCCCGGCCGGGGCATGTGTTGGATCGACGATAGAAGAGGTACTAAGCCGGCGCAAATATTACCCATAGAAGCCTATCATAAACTACGTGACATATTATTTTGCTTCATGTTGTAATGTTAGTTATGTGTAGAGAATTATGTGATTGTGTGTGACAAATAATACTAGAAAACCAACGACCCTAAAATTTCCCAAACATTCATAAACACCAATTGGCCAAAGAGTTGTACCAAAATACGTGTTCCGTTGCCCCGGGCGATCGCCACAAAAATAAGCGACGCCCAGGATAACCTGTAACAAGTCCCACAACGCCGCACAAACGCGTAAAGGACGTTATTAGGCAAACACGCAAAATCAAGTCGTATATACGGAAAAAGGATACGCGAACAAAATACGAGTACCAGTCGGGGACGCATTTTCAGCGCCTCTGGCTGGGCGCCAATCATTTTCCACGCCCAGCCTGGGCGCCGAAGTTGCTGCCTGGCCTTTTGGTCAGGCACAGCAGCCTCGGTACCCGCGCATAAAGTATACGTAGCAATAAAAAAAATTCGTAACAAATTTGCAACGAGGACGTATGAAAAAGGCACTCCATTCTAAGAACGACTTATAAAATAAACAACTCATTGTGTCGTCACTAGGCCTCCTATGACGACTATGTTCGGCACTAAACCGAGCACGCTGATTAAATGACCTTGAATGTCACATGGGCAAATGTTTCAAAAAATGATGTTCGAATAAAGTTTTCAAGGAAAAATAATGTTCGAATAAAAAATAAATAAATCCGAGTCTAGACTAGGCTATGCCAAAGTACAATCTAAATCCTAAGTCTTAGTTGTCTTATACATAGAATCGGTCCTAATGCTTGGTGTCGTTCTGCAAGTTAAAAGGTTAAACCATATTGAGTCTCCCTTCCTAACATTTAAAAGAAATCAATAAGCACCCATATGTAATTGTCATCCCTTGCTAAGAATCTACGGCCTCAATACTCTCTCTCACCAATAAAAAGAATATATTATGTAATTCAAGTATTTGCAAAATGGAAACAGTCACATTCTGAAAATCATTCCTCCATAGTCGCACAACCCCCAAAGTGAGCCTAAGGTGTCAATACCATTGGCAAAAAAAAAAAAAAAAAAATTAATGACCTCAAGGCTTATGATAACATTGGGTCACGACTATCATAGTCCTCTCGAGCCACTCGCTCCTTGAAGTACTCCTAAGTACGGACTAAAAGATTTTCCATGAATGCAACATGACGAACCATGAAAATACCCAAATCGGCATGCCATAAGGCTACCATTGGGGTAAAGCAATACACACTAAGAGGGAAGCCGCACTAATGATTCTAGTCTTGCAAAAATGAAAATTCGATCTCCCCAACTAACTACCTTTCCAACATTAAGCAAAATGGCGCATGACAAATGAACACCCAAGGGTTAAAATCTAAAGTATCAACCAACGAAAGTTATGGTCCAATTAGCCTAAGTCTGAAAGTCGCTTGGTCAAGTATTATAGGCTTACGCCACGTCATTATTTTGAGTCCAGGCCACCTCCTTGTATTCATACACGGGTTATAATCAAAAAAGTTTAATGAATGTTCGAGTCTAAATCACAACTTCCAATTAAATCCCGGAAACTGGAATCTGAAAAGAAGCAAAAAAAATTATTTTCGATGTAATTCTTTCGTTAAATTTCAATAAAATAAAAACAATATTTTGAATCTACGCTATTTGCACGTTTTAAGAAACGACTAAATACGCTTACAAAGTAAGACAATTTAAAGGTCCACCCTAGGCCTACTAAAATTAAAGGTCCACTTTAGGCCTACCAAACGAGGCTCACTCAGTCTCGCCTCGTGACTCAAAGACCACAACCATCTACCTTTTAGCCCAAATAAAAAGGGGGAGAAATCCCAAGCAAAAAAGAAAAAAGAGAAAGAGAAAAGGGAGAGCGAAAAGAGCGAGCCATGAAATACTTAGCCCGTACCTCCCAAAGTGCGAAATTTACCCAAGTAAACGAAGGAAAAGAATTGAGTCAACCAATCCAAATCATACCACAAAAACTACATAAAGTTCTACGATCTTCTACCCTTTCCAATCCTCATGATTGACTAGTACCTATACAAATTATCCTATCTCATTCAACCCATCTTTCAAGCCGTCTTGAGTCACGAATAAAAAAAAAGACAAATGAAAAGTACATTCTACGCCTAACGTAAAAAAAATATACGAAAAATAAAAAAGAAACTTTGCAAAGCACCTTTAAAGTTCGTCTAAAAAAAACATTTAGCGCACAAAAAAGATTCGCAAATATTTGGCACAAAACGAAAAGAAGCAACGCGCCAAGAAATCTCCCCAGGAATCACTTTCAACGCCTAGAGCTGGGCGCCGGAATCTTTAACGCCCCAGCCTGGGCGCTGAATCTCTCTGCTTGCCAAATTTTGTCCAGAAGTGCTCGTCATTTATCCGCACATACACGGAAAAATAACGAACACTTGGGGGGGTACAACACGTATTCAGATATACGTACCAAAAAACACATGAAAAGATTTTTGTGCAAATACATGTACTTAAAAAATAAAACAAATTTTTGTCTTACGGCAAAGCAGAAGATTAAAATAATAATAAACTTCACTTATTTCACCCTATTTCAAACATTATGATTCCACTCGAACGTACTTGTTTAAAATCGGCATTCTAAGAAACCATTTTCTGGCTAAGAACTACGCAAGACCTGATTCCAAATTAAATCTATTTAAGACGGATACGTAGGCAATCCATGATTTGGTCCAACCAATTTGCAAAAATGTTAAAGCCTATAGAATAACAAGAATAAAAAATAGAGTCCCTTATTGAAATTTAATTACTTGCAATCTAAATCGAAAGAAAAATTTAAGTCAAAGGAAGAACCCAAGTCCTCAAGATGCCAAAATGAGCACACATCGAAAAATAATAAGGGCACATACCCTTGCCAGAAGGAGCATTCACACTCCTAGGCACTTAGCCAATACTCAAAAGATCGCTTTGCCTCAATTGAATGGGGGCTAGCGCGAGCGTCCATGACCTCTAAAGTACTCGACTTGACCCTCCCTAAAGCAAAGTAACTCACTTAAAGACCTTCTTTCACCACTAGACACAGTCATAATCGCCAACAAGTAGTAAAGGCAGTAAGCTTGCAATAAAGAGGATTGTTCTACGGCATCGCCCCATCGTTCCTTCGAACTCAGGGCACCCGTTCATGGTAATTCAAATGCTTGCGAATCCCTTTTGAAAAAATCAGACATTGTCAATAGGACTTGGCACTTAACCAAGGCTCACCCTACTCAGACATATGACACGGGCATCTAAAATCGAAATCTGAAAGCACCATTAATGAGAAGACATAATAGCAACTGGGGGCTAAAAATTGAAATGAAAGAGCTAGGGAAAGAACTAAGTATAACTTGACCTTTTGTGCAGACATACACCAAGTAAATCTAAGTCAATTTGAAAGCGGTTTATATTCCCGCAATTATGGAAAAGATGGCCCTAAAAGCCTAAAGCATGTGCCACACGGGCACAAGTGATATCTTCACGCCTGCACCCTGGCTTCCAGAAAATCCTTAGATAGCATTCCGAAAATCGTAACAGTATTTTGATTCACTCATGTAATCCTGTACGAACCCTTCTATAAGTCAACTTACTTAGGACACCTCGGATTGTACACAGTAGGACTCGGATTTCAAATAATTTCCAAAGACTTCTTCGAACATAATAGAGTGTCGTTGGTTTAAGCTAAGTATGCGTTTATCTCGATGTTGCAAGTGAGTCAAAAAGATTTCTAAATATGATTATGGGTAAAGAAAGGCACCTAGCTTTTGGTCAAGGCACACTTCAACATGTGACTACCTTGACCATGGCAATGTCGCACAATACGACATTTACAAGAGAAGTAGCAAATCACTACTCGAACGTACCTCGCACTAAACGAGTCTGGTTCAAACTATTCATGATCCATGTCACCATGAATGCATAAAAACGTATGCCAAGCATTATAGAACCCTGCCAATCCCGTAGCTACAATTGGGGGCTTGAGAAAAACACTCTAAAAATGCTCGAAATGACGATTTTATCGCAAATTCTCGACGCTAATGCTATACACACGTCATAGGGGCACAATCCTAAGGTTTGATCATGTAAAACGAACCTTAGAATGGCTACAACCCCTCCCAAATTCTAAGCGCTACTTAGAATATATAAAGTCACCCCACTAACAAGGGTAACTGAAAATCGCGAGTCACCAAAACTCCGATCAAACTACTGCACATAACGCTCGCCCTACAAGCGCCCGTTACACAGTCTACGTCGTTCCAAAGCAAAAGCGAAAGAAAAATCAAGGATAAAAATAAATAAATAAAAAAGAAAGAAAGAAACATCTATGAATCCTCGCATCGAACGAAGTAATAAGCCGTGCACGCCCACGCAGAAGGTGCTACACTTGTTCAAGCACTTGAACGAGGCGTGATGAAGTACTCCAATGCAAAAAATAATAATGATATCCCAACACCTGGAGGAATGTTCTAAGACACGATGTTAGGCCACACAAGCCTACGTCGCACCATAAGTTCAACCATCCCACGGTACAAGTCTAAAAAAAGAGAGTAAGGCATATTGCACTAATGCGGGCACGACCAAGAGTATGAGGCAAAGACTACTTATCGCCCAAATTCAAAATGCAAGCCACACGACTTCTACATTAAGGATTAAAGGTAGCAAAATATTACCTACCACGGAAGGGATAGCTCGCACCTATACGAGCGGGCCCCCAAGGCATCTTTCTCGAAAGAACCTATAAAAATCGTACGCCAAAAGGAAGCATCCCAACATGCATACTTGGGGGCTCCAAGCTACGAAACGACTGTAGCAAAATAAAAATATATACGCGATCAAAGTCTTACGCCTCAAGGTATGTTCCTCGGGCCAAATAGACTCGCCCAACTATTGCAATAACTGAACGCCTTAAGAGTGACAGTTCCTTTAAATAATCGCCCTAAAGCGACAAACACCGTAGTCCACCAATCGGCTACGGCTTCTCGAGAAATCATCACGATCACTCAACTCATTGTGATCTCTAATAAAATTCTACGTTCCAAAAATAAAGAAAAACAAAAGAGAAGAGAATACGTAGAATTTCCAAGTGAAATACACGAACGAACAAGAGGCCAACTGTGTCATCAAAAGACCAGCCCAAACAATATTTTCAACGCCCCACTTGGGCATGAAATATTTCTAACGCACAGGCCTAGGCGCCGAAAATGAGCTCAGGCCCAAAAGAAGCCCTGATTTCTATAGGGCCCTGCCGTATCCATTCGACTCGAAAATTGCCGATTTCTTTACTGAAAGTCGCACCTCATGGCTTCGTTAAGAGTAGCACACCACTACAAAGATCGCTCGCACTTACAAGCACGATCCCAAACACGATCAAGGACATTACAAAATGTGTATCCCCAAGGAACCTCTTTGACAAGAAATGACCGTCAAGCACGAGTGCTTGGGGGCTCGAAAGAAAATATATATTTCAAAAGGGAGTATGCAAAGTTAAAACAATATTCCCAGACTACGATGTACGAAGTCCCTTGTTTGGATAATCTCAAAAGATAAAACCGGATTACGACCTCAAGACAAAGGTCGCCGTTGATACTTATACATAGTCCCCTAATCAAGGACCCAGGTAGTGGCAAAATTGAGCCGTAAAGACTAGCTCAAAACTGTGAGGGGGTCGAAAAAGCACGAGGCTAATGCGTGACCTCGTCCCTCGTGGGTGTGACGATTCTTTTTATTCAATCAAGTGTAATTGGATTTCCTGTGAGCTTACACCCAATTGACTAGTAATATAGGAGTCGCCATTCAGTTTTTAACGACAATGAGAAAAACTGACAAAATCCGGTTATCGTGACATAAAGGGAGTGCAATTATGTTTGACCACGACGGGCGTAGGTTCCCTTGTGATCCCTGGTGTGGGGATCTCTCAACATACACCCGCAAGGTAGAGATTGAGGGTTCGGGGGACTGTAACTACCGAGAGGAGTACTCGCTCGTCGATAACTCCAGAGGCAGGATATCCTTATTAGCTCAGCATAAATAATTGAAGGGACATGCGTTAACTATTAAACTAATCTGAGTTGATTTTAGCAATGTGCAACATATAATACTAGATCGATCGCGATTATCTGATTTAGATTGCATTAAGGGACCTAGCATGATAATCCAATTTCCCAAAAATATTATATTTGTTAGGCGTGATAGAACAATCAGATTTAGTTAGTTTAACAGTTCATAAAAAGGGCGAGGAAAGCAGTTAAATCATCAAAAAGGGACACATTACGACGCACCTTTGAGAGGTGCGTCACGGTTCTCAGAAAACTAACCACTTTGACTTTGCTATTTCTCCTTTTTATTTAACGAATCTCAAATTATGGGACAGGATACGTTCTGTTCGATTTATGGATCGATTACGACAGAACGCGTGAACAATTTCGCAGCGAGAGGCTTAGGCTAAGAGTTGGAGTCAATACTCAGAATATGAATTGTGTGTTGTTGTGTGTTCTTTTCACGTCGAATTTGGGGCTGTATTTATAGGGGAGAGTTCGTGGAAAGATAGAATTGCAGAGTTCTAATCCACAAAGAATTAGGAAAAAACACGTACCCAGGTATTTTCAGCGCCCAGGCCTGGGCGCTGAAGATTTCGTCGCCCAGAGCCAGGCGTTGAAAATAGGGTCTGGGCTGTTTTCTTAGTCAGATTCGGATTCCTGAAATCCGTAGTGTTTGAGATTTAATCAAGTCTTTTAGTGCGTATTAACCTTGTGACGGGATGCGTCTGGGCCCGTTACGAACTCTAGGCTCGTTAGGATTTTAATTAATACGTAACTCTTATTTCAGAATCATATTAGGAATAGGATTCTCGCAGTTTTCTATCTCATTTAGGATTTATGTTGGAATGCAACACCTAATTCTGACAGGTTTCTATCTTTTATGACTTTCCACTTTTAGAAACTACCCTTTACGACAGTTACTATTTTTAGCAGGTTTCCATAAATAGCGGGTTTCTATAAATAGCAGGTTTCGGGTGAAATGAAAAGGGGAATTGAGATTCGTTTATTTTATCGGAGATGCGTTGTCAAGTGGAGATTTATGCTTTCATCATCGAACATTTCCCTTTCGGGAATGGGGACAAAAGTAGGTGTCTACAGTTAGCCCCCACTTTGACTGAGTCTTGGAGTAAGACGATGGTCAAAGTACTAGACGGAGTGCGTCACACAAGCCATGGTGTATGTGACCTGTTTTGCGAGGGTCTCACGAGCCCCCGAGTGATAACATTTGACTTAAGGTCATCACTTGAAATGTCGACATATCCCTCACGTGTCATTGGGATTTATCAACGGATAGTATAGAATACTCCCTCACTTTGTCATTGGAAGTATCTAAAGGTGCATAGAAACTCCCTCACTTTGTCATTGGGAGTAGCTACAGATGTTTTGGAAATCAAAGCTATAAAGTGTAATTGGGCCTGGCCAAGCCCAATCACGAGGTAAAAATGTTTTTAAAGATTCTCATTTTCAGGGCTAGCTAAACGAGAAAACCCCCTTGTTTTTATGGGACGTAAAACGAAGGAAAATCCAGCACATCGCTCTTTTTTGGAAAAACGAAAAACCAATCCTTTAATTTTTCGAAAAAGGGAAAACCAGTCCTTTAATTTTTGGAAAAAGGGAAAACCAGAAAAAGTTATCGCTGCAGCGACTAAGGACCTGCGCGGTTAGTGGCGCAGACCCCGCCGGCTAAAGATGGCGAGCCTGTCCGCTAAGGGTGGACACCCCGTCCGATAGAAGTGGACGAATCTGTTTTTGAATTTTGAAAATAAGGACCTACGCGGTTTGTGACGTAGACCCCGCCGGCTAAAGATGGCGAACCTGTCCGCTGAGGGTGGACACCCCGTCCGATAGAAGTGGACGAATCTGTTTTGAAATTTGTTTGTGCTTTTTGAAAATAAGGACCTACGCGGCTTGTGACGTAGACCCCGCCGGCTGAAGATGGCGAACCTGTTTCATTTTGAATTTTGAAAATTTTATTTTTGGTAAACTGAGGACCTGCGCGGCTAGTGACGCAGACCCCGCCCGCTGAGGGTGGGCGAGCCCTGTCCGCTAAGGGTGGACATCCCTAAATTCGTTTTTTCTTGATTTGGAACTTGCGTGGTTCGCGGCGCAATCTTGCCTGATTGAGGTGGGCAAGTCTCTATTTTTCGTTCATCGTGATTTCTTTTGAGATTTCCTTTTTATCCATTCTTCGTAGGAGCGAATTCTTCTGAGGGATGCTCGGATTTAGTTGTAATCTGAACGTGGGTTGACAACGGGTTTAGACGGACCTTTGTCTTGCGACCGTCTGCTTTCGTGGTTTTGAGCTAGTCCTTACGGCTCAATTTTGCCACTACCTGGGTCCTTGATTGGGGGACCATGTATAAGTATCAACGGCGACCTTTGTCTTGAGGTCGTAAACCGGTTCTTTTTCTTTTGAGATTATCCAAACACGGGACTTTGTACAGCGTAGTCTGGCAATATTGTTTTATTTTCTTTCGAGCCCCCAAGCATTCGTGCTTGACGGTCATTTTTTGTTGAAGAGGTTCCTTGGGGATACGCATTCTGTAATGTCCTTGATCGTGTTTGGGATTATGCTCGTAAGTGCGAGCGATCTTTGTAGTGGTGTGCTACTCTTAACAAAGCTGTGAGGTGCGACTTTCAGTAAAGAAATCGGCAATTTTCAAGTCGAATGAATATGGCAGGGCCCTATAGAAGTCAGGGGCCTTTTTGGGTCTGGGATCATTTTCGGCGCCCATGCCTGGGCGTTAAAGATTCCGGCGCCCAGCGCTGGGCGCTGAAAATGATTTCTGGCAAGGTTTTTGATGACACAGTTGGCCTTTTGTTCGTTCGTTTTCTTTTTTCTTTTGAACGCGTTCGTAAATGTTCGATACTTAGAAAGATGATATGTATGTGTGAACGAGCGTTCATAGAATGGCCGTTGTGTGTGGTCCATTAATCAGTTTGTTTGAATCATTATTCTTTTTTGAGCAATGACTGATTGTGAATAGTTTGCTTAGAAGCTTGATAGGGTTCAGGCCCATTCATGTAGTGGGCTCAAACATCGTGCCCTTTCGATTGTTCAAACATTTGCTTCGAGACCTTTTTTTTTATTATGGTTGTTTCGTAGCTTGGAGCCCCCAAGTATGCATGTTGGGATGCTTTCTTTTGGCGTACGATTTTGTAGGTTCTTTTGAGAAAGATGCCTTGGGGTTCCGCTCATGTAGGTGCGAGCTATCCCTTCCGTGGTAAGTAATATTTGGCTACCTTTTAATCCTTAATGTAGAAGTCGTGTGGCTTGCATTTGGGCGATAAGTAGTCTTTGCCTCTTACTTTTTTAGACTTGTACTGTGGGATGGTCGAACTTATGGTGCGACATAGGCTTGTGTGGCCTAACGGCGTGTCTTAGAACATTCCTCCAGGTGTTGGGGTATCATTATTATTTTTTGCATTGGAGTACTTCATCATGCCTTGTTCAGGTGCTTGAATAAGTGTGGCACCTTCTGTGTGGGTTTGCACGGCTTATTACTTCGTTCGATGCGAGAATTCATAGGTGTTTCTTTCTTATTTTTATATCTGGGCAAAACTTGGCTAGCAGAAAGAATCAGCGCCCAGGCTGGGGCGTTAAAGATATCGGCGCCCAGCACTGGGCGTTGAAATTGATTTTTGGGCAGAATTTTGACAGTTTTTTTTTTCTTTCTTGATTTTTTCTTTCGCTTTTGCTTTGGAACGACTTAGACTGTGTAACAGGCGCTTGTAGGGCGAGCGTTATGTGCAGTAGTTTGATCGGAGTTTTGGTGACTCGCGATTTTCAGTTACCCTTGTTAGTGGGGTGACTTTATATATTCTAAGTAGCGCTTAGAATTTAGGAGGGGTTGTAGCCATTCTAAGGTTCGTTTTACACGATCAAACCTTAGGATTGTGCCCCTATGATGTACGTATAGCATTAGAGTCGAGAATTTGCGATAAAATCGTCATTTCGAGCATTTTTAGAGTGTTTTTCTCAAGCCCCCAATTGTAGCTACGGGATTGGCTTGGTGCTATAATGCTTTGCATACGCCTTTATGCATTCATGGTGACATAGATCATGAATAGTTTGAACCAGACTCGTTTAGTGCGAGGTACGTTCGAGTGGTGACCTGCTACTTCTTTTGTAAATGTCGTATTATGCGACATCGCCATGGTCAAGGTAGTAACATGTGGAAGTGTGCCTTGACCAAAAGTTAGGTGCCTTTCTTTTACCCGTAATCATATTTAGAAATCTTTTGACTCACTTGCAACATCGGGATAAACGCTACTTAGATTAAACCAACGACTCTTTATTATGTTCGAAGAAGTCTTTGAAAATTATTTGGAAATTGTTTAAAATCCGGGTCCTACAGTGTACAATCCGAGGTGTCCTAAGTAAGTTGACTTATAGAAGGGTTCGTACAGGATTATATGAGTGAATCAAAATACTGTTACGATTTTTGGAATGACGTCTAAGGATTTGCTGGAAGCCAGGGTGCAGGCGTCAAGATATACTTGTGCCCGTTTGGCGTATGCTTTAGGTTTTTAGGGCTATCTTTTCCAGAATTGCGGGAATATAAACCGTTTTCAAATTGACTTAGATTTACTTGGTGTATGTCTGTACCAAAGGTCAAGGTATATTTAGTTCTTTCCCTAGCTCTTTCAATTCAATTTTTAGCCCCCAATTGCTATTATGTCTTCCCATTAATAATGCTTTCAGATTTCGATTTTAGATGCCCGTGTCACATGTCTGAGTAGGGTGAGCCCCGGTTAAGTGCCAAGTCCTATTGACAATGTCTGATTTTTTTTCAAAGGAGATTAGCAGGCATTTGAATTACCATTAACGGGTGCCCTGAGTTCGAAGGAACGATGGGGCAATGACGTAGAACAATTCTCTTTATTGCAAGCTTACTGCCTTTACTACTTGTCGGCGACTATGACTGTGTCTAGGGGTGAAAGAAGGTCTTTAAGCGAACGACTATGTCTAGTGGTGAAAGAAGGTCTTTAAGTGAGTTAGTTCGCTTTAGGGAGGGTCAAGTCGAGTATTTTAGAGGTCATGGACGCTTGCGCTAGCCCCCATTCAATTGAGGCAAAGCGATCTTTTTGAGTCTTGGCTAAGTGCCTAGGAGTGTGATTGCTCCTCCTGGCAAGGGTATGTGCCCTTATTATTTTTCGATGTGTGCTCATTAATTTTGGCATCTTGATGACTTGGATTCTTCCTTTGACATAAATTTTTCTTTCGACCTGGGTTGCAAGTAATTAAATTTCAATAAGGGACTTCTATTCTTTATTCTTGTTTTTCTATAGGCTTTAATATTTTTGCAAATTGGTTGGACCGAATCATGGATTGCCTACGTATCCGCCTTAAATAGATTTAATTTGGAATCAGGTCTTGCGTAGTTCTTAGCCTAGAAAATGGTTTCTTAGAATGCCGAATTCGATAAGTATGTTCTGAGATGGAAACATATTATTTGAAACGGTAGAATAAGTGAAGTTTATTATTATTTTAATCTGCTGCCTTGCCGTAAGCCAAAAATTTATTCTGTATATTTTTTTTTGAGTACATGTATTTTTTGGTGGTACGTATATCTGAATACGTGTTGTACCCCTCCAAGTGTTCGTTATTTTTCCGTGCATGTGCGGATAAAATGACGAGCACTTCTGGATAAATTTTAGCAAGCAGAGAGATTCAGCGCCCAGGCTGGGGCGCTAAAGATTTAGGCGCCCACCGTGGGGCGCAGAAAATGACTTCTGGACGGATCTTTTTTGGTGCGCTAAATGCTTCTTTTTCTTTTTAGACGAACTTTTAAAGGCGCTTTGCAAAGTTTGCTTTTTTATAATTTATTATTTTTTGTACTTTTCATTTTTCTTCTTTTTTATTCATGACTCAAGACGGCTTGAAAGATGGATTGAATGAGTTGTATAGGTATTAGTCAGGCACGAGGATTACATCAACCGAGGCCAATGAATAGCATGGGGACGGCTCAAGGGTATATCAACAGGATGTATCCAAACAAGTTATATGGTCATTATGCTAATGGTGGTGTAAGAGCAGGTTTGAGCTTTGGAACTGATGGGCATGACGCACGTGTCAATGGCCGTGTGTGGTTTGCAGTTGACAACAAGTTCAAGAACAAGAGTCGAGGTAGTGGTTTCTTGGGTTATGGCAATGAGAGCATGGATGGGTTAAATGAGCTGAACAGGGACCCCAGAGCGAAGGCGTCTAAGAGCATAAGGATCGGAAAGGGTAGACATCGTAGAATTTTATGATTTGGATTGGTTGACTCAATTCTTTTCCTTCGTGTACTTGGGTAAATGTTGCACTTTGGGAGGTACGGGCTAAGTATTTCATGGCTCGCTCTTTTCGCTTTCCCTTTTCTCTTTCCCTTTTTTCTTTCTTTGCACTTTGGGAGGTGCGGGCTAAGTATTTCATGGCTCGCTCTTTTCGCTCTCCCTTTTCTTTTTCTCTTTTTTCTTTTTCGCTCGAGATTTCCCTCCCCTTTTTATTTAGGCTAAAAGGTAGATGGTTGTGGTCTTTGAGTCACGAGGCGAGACTGAGTGAGCCTCGTTTGGTAGGCCTATAGTGGACCTTTAGCTTTAATAGGCCTAGGGTGGACCTTTTAATTGTCTTACTTTGCAAGCGTATTTAGTCGTTTCTTAGAATGTGCAAATAGCGTAGATTCAAATTGTTGTTTTTACCTTATTGAAATTTAACGAAAGAATTACATCGAAAATAATTTTTTGCTTCTTTTCAGATTCCAGTTTCTGGGATTTAATTGGAAGTTGTGATTTAGACTCAAACTTTCATTAATCTTTCTGATTATAACCCGTGTATGAATACAAGGAGGTGGCCTAGACTCCAAATAATGACATAGCGTAAGCCTATAATACTTGACCAAGCAATTCTCAGACTTAGGCTAATTGGACCATAACTTTCGTTGGTTGACACTTTAGATTTTAACCCTTGGGTGTTCATTTATCATGTGCCATTTTGCTTAATGTTGGCAAGGTAGTTAATTGGGGAGATCGAATTTTTATTTTTGCAAGACTTAGAATCATTAGTGCGACTTCTCTCTTAGTGTGTATTGCTTTACCCCAATGGTAGCCTTATGCTATGCCGATCTGGGTATTTTCATGGTTGGTCATGTTGCATTCATGGAAAATCTTTTAGTCCGTACTTAGTAGTATTTCAAGGAGCGAGTGACTCGAGAGGAATATGATAGTCGTGACCCAATGTGAGTATAAGCCTCGGGGCCATTAATTTTTTCTTTGCCAATGGTATTAACACCTTAGGTTCACTTTGGGGGTTGTGCGACTATGGGGGAATGATTTCCAGAATGTGACCGTTTCCATTTTGCAAATACTTGAATTATATAATATGTTCTTTTTATTGGTGAGAGAGAGCATGGAGGCCATAGACTCTTAGCAAGGGATGACAATTACATATGGGTGCTTATTGATTTAAATGTTAGGAAGGGAGACTCAATATGGTTTAACCTTTTGACTTGCAGAACGACACCAAGCATTAGGACCGATTCTATGGATAAGACAACTAAGACTTAGGATTTAGATTGTACTTTGGCATAGCCTAGTCTAGACTCGGATTTTTTTTATTTGAACATTATTTTTACTTTGAAAACTTTATTCGAACATTATTTTTTTTGAATACTTTGCCCATGTGACATTCAAGGTTATTTTAATTAGCATGCTCGGTTTTGGTGCCGAACATTGTCGTCGTAGGAGGCCTATCGACGACACAAAGAGTTATTATTATTTTTTTATAAGTCGCTTTTGAAATCGAGTGCTTTTTCATACGCCCTCGTAGCAATTTTTTTTTTCACGAAAAGTTTTTTTGCTACGTATTTTCTTCATCCGTGGGCACCGAGGCTGTTGTGCCTGACCAAAAGGCCAGGCAGCAACTTCAGCGCCCAGCAGAGGGCGTGAGAAATTCTGGCGCCCAGCCAGGGGCGTTGAAAATGCGTCCCTGGCTGGTTCTCGTTTTCTGTTTGCGTCTACTTTTGTTTATGCGACTTCGATTTTGCGTGCTTGC
Organism: Spinacia oleracea; assembly: GCF_020520425.1. Lineage (NCBI taxonomy): Eukaryota > Viridiplantae > Streptophyta > Magnoliopsida > Caryophyllales > Amaranthaceae > Spinacia > Spinacia oleracea. Next base: position 46,762,700 of record NC_079488.1, read on the forward strand.
CTAATAACGTCCTTTACGCGTTGTGCAGCGTTTGTGGGATTCGTTACAGGCTATCCCGAGCGTCGCTTATTTTTGTGGCGATCGTTCGGGTTTGCGGAACACGTGTTTCGGTATAACTCTTTGGCAAATTGGTTTATGAATGTTTGGGCAATTTTTAAGGTCGTTGGTTTTTCTAGGACAGTTTGTCACACACAATCATATATTTCGCTACACATAACTAACATTCCATCATGAGGCAATAATAATATGTCATGTAGTTTATGATAGGCTTCTATGGGTAGTTATTTGCGCCTGGCTTGGTACCGCTTCTATCGTAGATCCAACACATGCCCTGGTCGAGGTAGTGTCTTCAACAGACGAATTTCGCTCAAGAGGCCAACCCGCAAGTGCAAGCCAAGGGGGCATGCAGGCGAGAGGGACCTAACGAGCGAGCGATTGGGTTCGGGATAGGTGTACTACCTGCACAAGTACCGAGTGGGAAACATGCGCGGCGTATGCACCCCCTATTGGAGAAAAAAAAGGTATCCTTAGTCCCAACTCCCGAGGGAGCCGAGATTCGTTATGCGGTTCTGCGTGTTCACATTAATATGCTGATTTTCAGGTCGTCCCAACTTGATGGGGGAAATAAACGCGGGGTAGAATCGTTTCACCCTTCGGCTATTTTGATTACCTACAAGCACGAGTATTTCCTTAACTATCCCCAGTGGAGTCGCCACTGTGAGGGGGTCGAAAAAGCACGAGGCTAATGCATGACCTCGTCCCTCGTGGGTGTGACGATTCTTTTTATTCAATCAAGTGTAATTGGATTCCTGTGAGCTTACACCCAATTGACTAGTAATATAGGAGTCGCCATTCAGTTTTTAACGACAATGAGAAAAACTGACAAAACCCGGTTATCGTGACATAAAGGGAGTGCAATTATGTTTGACCACGACGGCCGTAGGTTCCCTTGTGATCCCTGGTGTGGGGATCTCTCAACATACACCCGCAAGGTAGAGATTGAGGGTTCGGGGGAATGTAACTACCGAGAGGAGTACTCGCTCGTCGATAACTCCAGAGGCAGGATATCCTTACTAGCTCAGCATAAATAATTGAAGGGACATGCGTTAACTATTAAACTAATCTGAGTTGATTTTAGCAATGTGCAACATATAATACTAGATCGATCGCGATTATCTGATTTAGATTGCATTAAGGGACCTAGCATGATAATCCAATTTCCCAAAAATATTATATTTGTTAGGCGTGATAGAACAATCAGATTTAGTTAGTTTAACAGTTCATAAAAAGGGCGAGGAAAGCAGTTAAATCATCGAAAAGGGACACATTACGACGCACCTTTGAGAGGTGCGTCACGGTTCTCAGAAAACTAACCACTTTGACTTTGCTATTTCTCCTTTTTATTTAACGAATCTCAAATTATGGGACAGGATACGTTCTCTTCGATTTATGGATCGATTGCGACAGAACGCGTGAACAATTTCGCAGCGAGAGGCTTAGGCTAAGGGTTGGAGTCAATACTCAGAATATGAATTGTGTGTTGTTGTGTGTTCTTTTCACGTCGAATTTGGGGCTGTATTTATAGGGGAGAGTTCGTGGAAAGATAGAATTGCAGAGTTCTAATCCACAAAGAATTAGGAAAAAACACGTAACCAGGTATTTTCAGCGCCCAGGCCTGGGCGCCGAAGATTTCGGCGCCCAGAGCCAGGCGTTGAAAATAGGGTCTGGGCTGTTTTCTTAGTCAGATTCGGATTCCTGAAATCCGTAGTGTTTGAGATTTAATCAAGTCTTTTAGTGCGTATTAACCTTGTGACGGGATGCGTCTGGGCCCGTTACGAACTCTAGGCTCGTTAGGATTTTAATTAATACGTAACTCTTATTTCCGAATCATATTAGGAATAGGATTCTCGCAGTTTTCTATCTCATTTAGGATTTATGTTGGAATGCAACACCTAATTCTGACAGGTTTCTATCTTTTATGACTTTCCACTTTTAGAAGCTACCCTTTACGGCAGTTACTATTTTTAGCAGGTTTCCATAAATAGCGGGTTTCTATAAATAGCAGGTTTCGGGTGAAATGAAAAGGGGAATTGAGATTCGTTTATTTTATCGGAGATGCGTTGTCAAGTGGAGATTTATGCTTTCATCATCGAACCTTTCACTTTCGGGAATGGGGACAAAAGTAGGTGTCTACAAAAACCATGAAAGACGATGATCACGAGATAATGGTCCGTCTAAGCACGTTGTCAACCCACATTCAGGTTGCAACTAAATCCGAGCATCCCTCGAAAGAATTCGCTCTTACAAGAATGAATAAAAAGAAAATCTCAAAAGAAATCACAAGAACAAATGAAATAGGGACTTTCCCACCTCAATCCGGCAAGATCGCGGCACGTACCACGCGAGTCCCAAATCGAAAAGACGAATTCAGGTTCGCCCACCTTCAGCGGGCGGGGTCTGCGTCACTAACCGCGCAGGTCCTAAGTTTTGGAAAATGAAAAGAAAATAAATTCTTCAAAAAAAAAAAAAAAAAACAGGCTCGCCATCTTCAGCCGGCGGGGTCTACGTCACAAACCGCATAGGTCCTTATTTTCAAAACATCAAAACAGATTCGTCCACTTCTATCGGACGGGGCGTCCACCCTCAGCAGACAGGCTCGCCATCTTCAGCCGGCGCGGTCTACGTCACAAACCGCGTAGGTCCTGATTTTCAAAACATCAAAACAGATTCGTCCACTTCTATCGGACGGGGCGTCCACCCTCAGCGGACAGGCTCGCCCACCTTCAGCGGGCGGGGTCTGCGCCACTAACCGCGCAGGTCCTTAGTCGCTGCAGCGATAACTTTTCCTGGTTTCCCGTTTCCACAAATCAAAGGATGGTTTCCCTTTTCCAAAAATCAAAGGATTGGTTTTCCGTTTTTCCAAAAAAGAGCGATGTGCTGGATTTTCCTTCGTTTTACGTCCTATAAAAACAAGGGGGTTTTCTCGTTTAGCTAACCCTGAAAATGAGAATCTTTAAAACATTTTACCTCGTGATTGGGCTTGGCCAGGCCTAGTTACACTATATAGCTTTGATTTCGAAAACATCTTTAGATACTTCCAATGACAAAGTGAGGGAGTTTCTATACTATCAGTTAACAAATTCCAATGACACGTGAGGAATGTGTTAACACTTCAAGTGATGACCCTTAAGTCAAATGTTATCACTCGGGGGCTCGTGAAACCCTCGCAAAACAGGTCACATACACCATGGCTTGTATGACGCACTCCGTCTAGTACTTTGACCATCGTTTCATCTCGAGACTCAGTCAAAGTGGGGGCTAACTCTAGACACCTAATTTTGTCCCCATTCCCGAAAGGGAAGGTTCGATGATGAGAACATAGAATCTCCACTTGGCAACGCATCTCCTATAAAATAACGAATCTCAATCACCCTTTCATTTCAGTCAAAACTGCTATTTATAGAAACCTGCTAAGAATAGTAACCGTCGTAAAAGGTAGTTGTTAAAAGTGGAAAAGTCATAAAAGATAGAAACCTGTCAGAATTAGGTGTTGCACTCCAACATAAATCCTAAAAGATATAGAATTTGCATTCCTAGTATATTTCGAAAATAAGAGTTACGTATTAATTAAATTCCTAACGAACCTAGAGTTCGTAATGGGCCCAGACGCATTCCGTCATAAGTTAATACGCACTAAAAGACTCAGATAAATCTCAAAAGCTCCGTGTTCTAAGAGTCCAAATCTGACAAAGAACTCGGCCCAGATCCCATTTTCAACGCCTGGATCTGGGCGCCGAAATCTTCGGCGCCCAGCCCTGGGCGCTGAAAATGCCTGGGGTCGTTTTATCTCCGGACTCTTTTTGGATTCGTATCTTAAAATCTATCTTTCCGCACACTTTTTTCCTATAAATATAGCCTAAAACTGACGTGAAAAAGGACACAAAATTCCATAACCTGAGTATTGACTCTAGCCTTAAGCCTAAGCCTCACGCTGCGAAATTGATCCAGCGTTCTGTCGCAATCGACCCAAAAGTCGAACAGAACGCATCCTGCCCCTTGTAGCTTGATGAATTAAGCTTAAATACTGGAACATTGCTTAGAAACCTAAGATTCGTTAAATAAAAGGAGAAATAGCAAAGCCAAGTGGTTAGTTTTCTGAGAACCACAACGCACCTCTCAATGGTGCGTTGTAATGTGTCCCTCATATGATTTAATCGCTTTCATCACCCTTTTATAAAATTGTCAAACTATTAATTTGATTTATTTATCACGCCTAATAAGATAATACCTTGGACAAATGAATTATCATGCTAGGTACCTTAAATCAATCTAAATAAGATAATCACAATCGATTTAGTGTTATGTGTTGCATATTGCTAAAATCAATTCAGAATAGTTTAATAGTTTAACGCATGTCCCTTCAATTATTTATGCTGAGCTAGTAAGGATAACCTGCCTCTGGAGTATTATCGATGAGCACTTCTCTCGGTAGCTACAGTCCCCCGAACTCTCAATCTCTGCCCTACGGGTGTACGTTGAGCGATCCCCACACCAGGGATCACAAGGGAACCTATGGTCGTCGTGGTCGAACATAATTGCACTCCCTTTATGTCACGATAACCGGGTTTTGTCAGTTTTTCTCATTGTCGTTAAAAACTGAATGGCAACTCCTATATTACTAGTCGATTGGGTGTAAACTCACAGGAAATCCAATTACACTTGATCTGACAACGTCACGCCCACGTGGGACGAGGTCACGCATTAGCTTCGTGCTTTTTCGACCCCCTCACACATATTTTATTAATTATGAGCGTTTCTCGTCAAAACACAGGCATTATATAGCAGCATTGCAAGAAGGGCAAGTTCCTAAGAGTTTTAAACAGGAGATGCAACATGAGGGGTGGCGTCAGGCAATGGCTGCTGAAATCGACGCGTTGGAGGAACAGGGACGTGGACGTTGGAAAATTTGCCGGAAGGGAAGAAAGCACTGGGGAGTAAATTGGTGTATACTGAGAAGCTTATGAGGATGGGAATTTGTTGAGACTGAAGGCACGATTGGTATGTCTAGGGAATCATCAGGAGGAAGTGTTGGATTATAATGAGACATTTGCTCACGTCGCGAAGATGGCGATAATTCGGACTTTCGTAGCTGTCGCAGCTGTCAAACAGTGGGACGTGCATCAGATGGACGTACACAACGCTTTCTTGCATGGTGACTTAGATGAAGAGATCTATATGAAGATTCCTCCTGGATTCCAGAAGACTAACTCTGACAAGGTGTGTCGAATGAGAAAGTCGCTGTATGGGTTGAAACAAGCACCTAGATGTTGGTTCCAGAAGTTGTCGACTGCACTGACGCACTATGGCTTTCGACAGTCGTTGTCGAATTATTCGTTCTTTACTCTGTCTAAAGGTACGTTGTAGCTGAGTGTGCTCATTTATGTGGACGACATGATTATCGCAGGCAATGATAAGTTTGCGCTTGAGAGTTTTAAGGCATACTTGAGGGAGTGCTTTAAAATGAAAGATCTCGGGGCTCTGAAGTACTTTCTTGGGTTAGAGGTGGCACGTAGTAGTCAAGGGTTCTATGTGTGTCAGAGAAAATATGCTCTCGACATTATCTCAGAGGCCGGATTGTTGGGAGCAAAGCCTGTGGATTTTCCTATGGAACAGAATCATAAGTTGGCATTGGCAGATGGGCCAGACCTGCCGGATGATGAGCAGTATAGGCGTCTGATCGGACGTCTGGTTTATTTAGTTGTCACACGACCAGACGTCGCCTACTCCGTACATGTACTATCCAAATTCATGCAAGCACCAAAGGAAGCACATTGGGAAGCAGCTTTGCGAGTAGTGAGATACTTGAAGAAGTGTCAGGGACAAGGTATATTACTCCGGTCGGACAGTGCGTTGCAGCTGGAGGGGTGGTGCGATTCAGATAGGGCAGGTTGTCCGTTGACGCGTCGGTCGGTGACTGGATGGTTTGTGTTACTTGGGATGTCGCTAGTTTCTTGGAAGACCAAGAAACAACATACTGTTTCTCGGTCGTCTGCTGAGGCAGAATATCAATCGATGGCAGCTCTGACGTGTGAATTGAAGTGGTTGAAACAACTACTATGCGACTTAGGGGTGACACACGATCAAGGTATGAGTATGTACTGCGACAGTTAGTCTGCGTTGCATATCGCTAAGAATCCAGTGTTTCATGAAAGGACAAAGCACATCGAGTCAGATTGTCATTTCATTCGTGATGCAATAAAGGAGGGGATCATCAGTCCGTCGTATGTGTCGACGACGGTTCTGTTAACGGATATCTTCACCAAAGCGCTGGGGAAGGCGCAATTTGAGTTTCTTTTGAACAAGATGGGCATTCGAGATCTTCATGCTCTACCTTGAGGGGGGATGTTAAGATAGAATATAGTAGATATTATGCTGTGAATATTCTGTAGAGTCCTAAATATGGTATGTTACCTAATATGTATGCTAGGGTTTAGGTAACTGAGATGTACTATATATATGTTTGTGATTAATAACTGAGATGTACTATATATATGTTTGTGATTAATGAGAATAGACACGAGATTGCACAATATATGACATTTACAGCTCTGTTTTGGGCAAATTCGACTTAGAGACGAACTTGCCTTGATGAAGGTGCTAACAATCGATCGAGCTAGATAATTGAAAATGGTGAGAGCAAGTTGTAATAGCATAAGATAACCGTAGGTTTATTACTTGGAAATCATGTATGTAAAATAGACAAGACTAAGCAATTTTATAGGCATTTACAACAAGAGTACTGTAATGTTTATGGAATAATTGCCCATAATTAGATAATAAATTCGTAATGAAGGCCGGCTTCATCAAGGGTTTGTAACGTTCGTTTTGAGCCCAGCAGTTGGGAATACCGTTCGAATAATGCCACCTTGCGCCTTGTTGGCAGCCACGTATGCAATGCTTGCCACGTATGCCCACGTCACCAAGACGGTATTTTTCCCCCTAACAATTGTCCCCAAACCCATTTTGAATTTATTCCGGGAAGTTCAAAAATGAAAAATGGGTTTCACGGAAGGAAAATGGAAACCGCCTCTTAACCTCCCCAACACTGACGGCGTTAGAATCATGATGATTTTTGCCTTGGAGAAGCCAACCGTCCATCTGCGCCAATAAATAGGAGTGCGCTTCCAACCATCCGCAATCACTTCTGCAATCTCTCTCTTCTCTTTCCCAGAAAAAACGATCGGCACTCTTTCTCTCTCCTTTTCTCAGGTAACTGCTCGGCTTCCATCTCCTTCTTTCCTTCTTTCTTTCTTTGATTTCCTCTATGTCGCAACGAATGGGGACGAAATCCACCCGCGCAAAGAACAAGAGAGTGGTGGTGGAGTGCGATCTGGTTGAGGGGCCAATTTTCAGCCCAACCCACATTCTGGACAGAAAGAATGCTCGGCCGGCCACTTGGGGGAAGCAGGATGTGGAGGCGCTCAGGGAGGAGTGTGGTTTCCCTCCGTCGGCGGTAATTCGTTTGCCGCAGCCCGACGAACGGGCCGATTGGGTATCGGACGGCTGGGTGTGCTTCTACGAGTATCCCTTCAGAATTGGGTATACTTATCCCTTCTCGCCACTGGTGCGAGGAGTTCTAAGGGCACTGGCGGTGCCGCCGGCGCAACTGATGCCGCAGGTCTGGAGGGTGATGCACTTGGTCGACCATCTGGCCCACAAACTGGACATGGAGTTCCGGGTTGAGGACCTTGTGTACACCTACAAGGTCCAAAATTATGGGGCTGGTAGGTACTTGCTGCATGTCAAGAACGACGGGGAGGCTCTTCTTGGTGCGGACAAGTCGAACGACCGCGGGTGGATGGGTCGGTTCTTTTTTGTGGAGTTGGCTAGTTTAGGGCCCGACTCCGACTTCTTGACGGGGGAGTGGATGGCTAGAGGTACTTTGTTTGTTTTTCGGTGTGTTTTGGGCTTGTTGATTTGACTTTGTCTCACTTTTGTATTTTTGTAAATGAATCTTTCGACACAGTTGGTGTCGGTGCTGAAGCCATAGAAAATACTGTTGTGCTGTTGGGGGTCCCTCTAAAGGACAGAGCTTTCATCGGCCTCAAGTTCGAACGCGAAGAGCCTTCTCAAGAAGAAGAAGTTTCTGAACCTGCGAACATGTCGACATCAACAGGTAAACATGGATTAGGGTTAGTTTACATCTTTTGGGTTCGTCGCCCTTTCCAATATGAAATACAATTTACAACTGCTGTGACGAGACTAAGTCGTCAAATAAATGCTGTCAACAAGTACTGGCCCATCGACACGCTCTGGCAAGGCCCCATCTGCGGATGCATTGCTGAGGAAGAGGCTGGAGTCACTGGGAAGTGTGTCTCGAGCCAAACCCATCACTGTGTTGTCACCACCGAGACGGGGGAGACCAGCTCGCTTCTGCCTGCTGAGAAAAAGCTGCCGCCTCCATCTCGGAAGAGGAAGCTTGCAGTGGAGTTCCCTGGCGACTACGGGTCGGCAGATGCGCCACGGGTTCAGCTTTGGCCTGAGGTCGACCGCCTCTGGATGCCGTCAAGCCAGGAGCGCCAGGAATCTTTGTCCCCAGTAGCTGCAACTGTCGAGAGCGTCTCGGATGCATGGAGGGTATGTGTTTGCTTTTTATTTTTATTTTTTTTGCCTCTTCCATCCTCATCTCGTCACTTTAGAAACTTTAAATAATTTTCTTTCGCACAGGCCCTGCAATCTGCTCTAGCCACACGTCATCATGTCATCATGTTAGAAGATCAAATAGTAAAACTGAAAAATGACATGAAGAAGGCAAAGCAGGAAGCTGGCCGTCTTGGCGGTGTGGCCAAGGAGGCGACGGCAAGAGCTGAGGCGCTGCAGGTGAGTCAAGAGAAGGGGGCTGCTGAGGTCGCACAGTTGAACGCTGAGAAGGAGACGCTGGTTGCTGAGGTCGACGAGCTGAAGACGTCTCTCTCCAAAGTCAAGGCGAGGATTTACGAGTGTGCTGGTTACTACACTTGGAAAATGAAGGCCGAGATGATGGAGGAATTCAAGGCGGGAAAACATGTGAACTGGACTCCTGACGAAGACATTGCTCAGTTCAACACTGCATTCCCCGAGGACTATATCCCCCCTGGTGCCGTTAGCGATGAAGAAGACGTCGAGGAGGGTGCAACTGCAACCAGCCCCGATGTCGAGACGATGACGGCACCAGGCGATGGAGAACAAGGGGAGAATGCAGGCCCAGCAGACCATCAGGAGTAGTTCTGTCCCCCCTCCTTAAAAATTTTAAAATTTGAATGTTGTGCTTGTTAAACAATGGCTTTTTTAAACAATATTTTGTGTGTTCGGCCTTTGGGAAGGTCGAAAAGATATTTGTGGCTGTGTTTCGCCTTGAAGGCGGCAGTCTTTTGAATGTTTTTGGGCTTGTCCAAGGGGGCAAGTCATGTAAATATTTGTGGTTTGTGAATTCTGTGTTGCTTGCTTTGTGTTTGGAAAAATGTGTTTGGTTTGGTGTTTTGTTTTGCAGGTTGGGCACATACCTCGAGTTCGACTTTGGTGATGCCTCCAGCCTGTCAAAGGGGAACCTGCAAGAAATGTATGCTGTAGAAAATGTAGATCTGTATTCCATTATGTATGTAATGTACATTGTAGTGTACCAGGCGTTTTTGTAATGGCCTAAATTGTGTTTTGTAGTTTGTAAGATTTGTAATATGTAATGTATACAATCATTTTTTAATAAAAGAACATTGTTTCCTTTCACTTCGTTTTTCTGAACATGCGTGCACAATTTCGACTTTTTTTTCCTGTATGCTGTGTTGTACACTCTGCTTCATCTGTTTTCTCCTTGTCGAATCCGTCACCATGTGGGCACCATACTGTCAACACAGCAGAGCGTAAGGATTGGCCGTTGGTGGAGCCAACGGCCCTCCGATGCTTAAGTCAGTATGGAACGACATAGAAATGAGAGGAAATTACGACAAGGAAAAAAAAAGAAAGAAGGAGTTCAAGGAGAAGTACGGGACGAAGTCGAGTCGAGTCTTTATGTTCGTTATTCCTCCTAAGTGTATACTTATGATGTCGCCACGGTGTTGTCTGCAAAACAAGACGATGGCGTGAGGATTGGCCGTTGGTGGAGCCAATGGCCCTCCGATGCCTAAGTCAGTAATGGTGATAACATATAAAGAGGAAAGAAAAAAAAGATAGAGGAGAGGAACTTAACTTCTTGTTACTTATAAGTGTATATAGTTCGAGATGTTCTCGACTTCGTAATACGTCATGCCCACTCTGTCTCGGGGGTATCGACATAATGGTGATAAATGCTAGAGTACCTGTTGCGTTAGAAAAACTAGAAAGCAAAAATTATTCGAGTGTTCAGAAATGGTACAGTTTTAGGTGTGTCGCATTCCAACTTCTTGGGATGGGTGTGTCGTCTTTGTCGACCAACTCGTATGCACCATGTCCTGTTCGTCTCACGATCTGATAGGGACCCTCCCATGTCGGGGCCAATTTGCCGTGTCGAGGATCCTTTTTGTTTGGGAAGACCTTGCGTAGGATCCAATCTCCCTGCTGAAATACCCGAACCCTCACATTCTTGTTGTAGCTGTTTGCGACAGCTTGTTGGTAGGAGGCCATCCTGACCAGTGCTGCTTCCCTAAGTTCGTCAACAGTATCGATGTCGTAAGCCAAGACTGAGTCGTTCATTCCTGGTGCCATGAAACTGCTTCTTGCTGTGGGGAGTTCGACTTCGGGAGGGATGACTGCCTCGCAACCAAAGACTAAGGAGAAAGGAGAGTGATTGGTCGCCGTCTTGGGCGTCGTCCTGTCGGCCCAAAGGATCATAGGTAACTCGACTGCCCATCTCCCTTTGGCGTCATCGAGGCGCTTCTTGAGGTTGTTGATGATGATTTTGTTACTTGACTCGGCTTGGCCATTCGCTTGAGGATATCTTGGTGTTGAGGTGTGCAAGGTGATGTTATACCTACTACAGAATTCTTTGGTTTTGTTGCTGATGAACTGAGAACCATTGACGCAGACGATCTCCGAAGGAATACCGAACCGACTAAGGATATTTCGTTTGATGACTCAATCTCGTCATGATCGAGGCATCTCAGGTACGGTCCTGCGACCGACTTTCTGAAAAATACTCCATGGATTAGGATAAATCTGGAGGCTTTCATGCGGAAGGCTTTTTCGTGGGTGACTCCAGGTGGGGTAGTGTTGTGTTTAAGCCAGTGTATGTAAGGGTCGCGCCATGAGGGAATTTGAGTAGGTTGAGACTGTTCGGTGATGGGTAGGTTATCTTTGGTGATGGCTGGATACATTAAGTGGACTACGGGGATGGAGGTGAGTTTAGGTTTGATGTTTGAGCCAAGATTGGCTAAGGCGTCAGCCTGGATGTTTTGGTCTCTTGGTATTTGTTGTAAGGTGCATGAGTCGAACTTGTTCACGAGCCTTTTTGCTATTTCCAAGTAGGCCTGCATCTTTGAGTCCTTCGCTGCATACGAACCGTTAATCTGGCTAATAATCAATAAAGAATCGCAACGTACCTCAAGTCGGCGGATATTCATGTCGAGTGCTAATGACAACCCCAGGATCAAAGCTTCGTATTCTGCTTCGTTGTTGGTAGCTTTGAACTCGCAATAGACAGATTGTACTATGGTGTCCCCTTGTGGATACTTTAGCACGATGCCGAGGCCTGGCCCCCGTATGTTGGAGGAGCCGTCAGTATGTAGGGTCCATGTTGACGAGGATCCATTGTTGGTCAGAGTGAGGACTTCGTGATCGACTTCGTGTTGGAGGCTCGGGCTGAAGTCAGCCACAAAATCAGCTAGGGCTTGCGACTTGATGGCTGTGCGAGGTTCGTATCTGATGTCGTAACAACCTAATTGTATTTCCCATGTGGAAATCCTGCCAGACAACTCGGGTTTCCTCATGATTGACTTCATGGGATAGTTAGTTCTAACAGTGATAGGATGACATTCGAAATAAGGACACAATTTAACAGAAGCAACGACTAAAGCAAGGACAAGTTTTTCGAGATGAGAGTACCTTGTTTCGGCGCTAAGTAAAGACTTACTGACGTAATAAACAGGTAGCTGATTTCCGTCTTCTTCCCGTACTAACACTGCACTGATGGTCGACTATGTAACTGCGAGGTATACTTGTAGCACTTCATTGTTTTTTGGTTTGGACAGTAACGGGGGGTTTGACAGGTATTGCTTGAGTTGCTGCAATGCGGCTTCGTGTCGGTCAGTCCAGCTGAACTTCTCATTCTTCCTGAGGACATCGTAGAACAATTTGCATTTCACTAGTAGAAAAAACCCCTGTTGCAACCCCCTTGTTGCAGCGTACATGTATAAATACGCTTCAACAACCAGTCGATCAACGCGGGTCAAACCCTTTAAAGGGTTATCGCAGCGTACATTTTAATTGTTCGCAGCAAATGTGTTTGTTGCAGCGTACAAAATAAAAGCCCGCAACAACAACCCGACTTTATTGCAGCGTACATGCTATTGCCCCCTGCAACAAGTCCGCGTTTCAAAAAAATTTGCTGCAATAACGTACGTCAATAGTTTTGCCCTTTAACAATATTATGAAACCGCGCTCAAACGTACGTACTCTCTCCAAGCTTTTTCCCTTAAACAAATATCCAAGCAAGCCGTTGAACTCAGCCGTCGAACTCAGCCGTCGAACTCAGCCCTGCGTCGCCGTCGAACTCAAGCGTTGCTCAGCCCTGCGTCGCTGTCTTCGCCAGTCTGTGTTCTCGCCTCATCTCCCCCATCCCGTTCTGTTCTCGCGCGGCCTCATCTCCCCCATCCCGTTCTGTTCTCGCGCGGCCTGTTCTCGGGGGTTCAGCATCCCCCCGTCGTGTCGTGGTTCCGGTGGTTGCTCGGCGTCGTGGTTCCGGTGGTTTCGCTATGGTTTGTTCAATTTTTATTTTCGTTTTTTATTTTCGTTTTCAGATTAGGGTTCAATTTTCGTTTTTGATTTTCGTTTTGATTATTGTTTTTGATTTTCGTTTTTGATTTTCGTTTTGATTTTCATTTTCAATTTTCGTTTTTGATTTTCGTTTGTTCAACTTTTATTTTTATTTTGATTTTTTTGGCTGTTTTTCAATTATTTCTTTAATTTGCAGTTAATTGTGAAGATGGGTAGATACGCATATGGTTGAAGAGAGGGGCGATGATCGTACTGCCAGCATAATCTATCATCGTGCTTGTTCGAATTTCAACAATTGCATAAGGTATTGATATATCTAATTATCTTCATAAAATTTCTCTTTTCCTCTTTTGAAAGTTGAAATCAATAGTACAGTAAGTGCATATCATTTTTACGATAAATAAAATTTGGATAAGTATAGTAAGTGTAATAATAAAACGTGTACATTAGTATTCTATGCTTAAGTATCCATTCCGTTTTACTTATTAGGATTGTTTTTGGACTTCTAATATCACTTCAGTGAAGCATTGATAAACTTAAATGATGTAACCAAAGATTTGCGGAACTTCTTAATGATTTTGTGACTTCTTAATATATGTGTTTATGTGTGGAACCTTTTGTTGTTGTTATTAGTAATGAGTCGTCGTTGGATGTATGATGACCATACTATGGCATAATACTTGAGTGGGGTCGCAGAGTTCATTAGATGTGCTTTAGCACACCAACGGAGTACAAAAGCCGAAAAAATCTATTGTCCCTGCCGTGATTGTAACAATATCAAGCGGTTAGGTGACATTGATGAAATTGAGGATCATTTATTTCGCCGTGGGTTTAAGCAAGATTACCATGTTTGGTTTTGGCATGGTGAAACAATACCTGATCGTCCAAGTTCTAGTGTCCATGAATTTGATGTTCAGAGTAATGAGAGTGATGATGATATTTATGAGAATAATGAGACGGATGATGATGAGGAAGAAGATGATGAAATAAATGAGATGATGGATGGGCTGAAAGATCACTTGGACGAACGACCTCAGATGTTCGAACAAGTATCAAAGGCTGCTGAAACTCCTTTGTATCCCGGTTGTACAAAATTCAGCAAGTTGGAATGTGTGTCAATACTTTACAACCTCAAATGTAAAGGTGGTTGGAGAGATGAACACTTTGACACCTTATTGGAGTGGGTAGGTGAATTTTTGCCGGAAGGGAATGATATCCCCACCTCTACTTATTATGCCAGGAAATTGATGTGTCCCTTAGGCTTAGAGGTCGACAAGATAGATGCTTGCCCAAATGATTGTATGCTTTACAGAAAAGAGCATGAACATTTGGATGAGTGTCCAACATGCGGCGCATCTCGTTACAAACGCAAAGGGGCAAATTCAGCTAAGAGGGGCCCGCCTGCTAAGTCTTTGTGGTATCTTCCAATCATACCTAGGTTTGAGCGTATGTTTTCATTGAAGAAACAAGCAAAAAACTTAAGGTGGCATGCGGAAGTGAGGAAGAAAGATGGACTCCTTCGACATCCTGCAGATTCTGTTCAATGGAGAAATATTGATAAGAAATATCCTGAATTTGGTAAGGAGGTTAGAAATCTAAGGCTTGCTTTATGTGCATATGGTGTGAATCCATATGGAACTCTAAGCAGTCAACATAGCACATGGCCGGTTCTTCTAGCAATTTATAATCTTCCTCCATGGCTGTGTATGAAGCGGAAGCATATCATGTTATCACTCCTCATCTCGGGGCCTAAGCAACCTGGAAATGACATAGATGTGTACCTGGCTCCACTCATAGATGATTTGAAATTATTGTGGAATGGAGGTGTTTCAATGTTCGACGCACACACCAATTCAAGCTTTACATTGCGAGCTATGGTTTTTTGTACCATAAATGATTTTCCGGCATATGGAAACTTGTCTGGATACAAAACCAAAGGAGAACAAGCATGCCCTATATGTGAAGAGGACATGAAGCCCACATGGTTGCATAATTTCAAGAAAAATGTTTACCCAGATTTCAGGAAGCACCTCAGTCGATATCACCCTTATCGTAAGAAGAAGAAAGAATTCAATGGGTTCACCGAGGAAAGAGTAGCTCGTACGCCTTTGACAGGATCACAGGTTTATGAACGAATAAAAAATGTTGAAACCAAATATGGCAAGTGCTACAAGTCCAAGTCTAAAAAGGGTGTTTTGTGGAAGAAAGTATCTCCATTATGGGATCTTCCCTACTGGAGAGATTTGTCGGTTAGGCATTGTCTCGATGTAATGCACATTCAGAAAAATGTGTGCGATGCTATCATTGGGACTTTGCTAAACATGCCTGGAAAGACTAAGGACAATGAGAATGTGCGGAAAGATATGAAAAAGAGGAATATTCGACCAGATTTGTGGCCTGTTGAAAAATCTGGTGCGGGTGGTACTAAGACTTATCTGCCTCCATCGTGTTACACAATGTCAAGAAAGGAGAAGAAGCATTTTTGTGAGTGCTTACATGGAATTAAGGTTCCCTCGGGATATTCGTCGAATGTAAAGCGCCTAGTATCTCTCTCGGACCTTAGGTTGGTTGGTATGAAGTCTCATGATTGCCATGTAATGATTAATGTGTTTTTGCCAATTGCACTTCGTGGGATATTGCCGAAACACGTGAGACATTTATAACAAAACTTTGTGTGTTTTTCAATTCTATATGTGCTAAAGTGATTGATCCGGAGAAATTAGATTCTTTGCACAATGATATTGTTGAAACTTTGTGTCGATTTGAAATGTACTTTCCACCATCTTTCTTTGATATTATGGTGCACTTAATTGTCCATTTAGTTCGAGAAATCAATTTATGTGGTCCGGTGTTCTTAAGATGGATGTATCCTTTTGAGAGATTTTTTGGGCATTTAAAGGACAAAACAAAGAATCGGGCAAGGCCGGAGGGTAGTATCATTCGGGGAGTCCTTGAGGAAGAGATATCTCAATATGTAGCTGAATTCTTATCAAGGCTTGAGCAAATAGGTCTTCCAAAATCTCGTCATGCAGGGAGGCTTGAAGGGCATGGGGTAATTGGTAAAAATGTGATCTCGCCTCCATCTGAAAGGAAGAATAAGGCACATCTTTGTGTGTTGCAGCATCTTACCGAGGTCAATCCTTACATAGATAAGCATTTGCTAGAATTGCAACAAAAGAATCCTAAGTTGAAGGAAAGAGCGTTGATGCAAGAACATAATCGCACATTTGTTGATTGGTTTAAGAAGGAAGTAGCCGAGGAAATGAAAAAAAATCTAGATGTTTCTGAAATGGTCCAGTGGTTAGCTCGAGGTCCTCGACTATGTGTTCTGTCTTATGAAGGGTATGATATCAATGACTTAGAGACGAACTTGCCTTGATGAAGGTGCTAACAATCGATCGAGCTAGATAATTGAAAATGGTGAGAGCAAGTTGTAATAGCATAAGATAATCGTAGGTTTATTACTTGGAAATCATGTATGTAAAATAGACAAGACTAAGCCATTTTATAGGCATTTACAACAAGAGTGTAACGTTTATGGAATAATTGCCCATAATTAGATAATAAATTCGTAATGAAGGCCGCTTCATCAAGGGTTTGTAACGTTCGTTTTGAGCCCAGCAGTTGGGAATACCGTTCGAATAATGCCACCTTGCGCCTTGTTGGCAGCCACGTATGCAATGCTTGCCACGTATGCCCACGTCACCAAGAGGGTATTTTTCCCCCTAACAAACTCCACACCTTATGTTTTATTGTGTGACTAGTGTTTATGGAGATATTTTCAATTAAAAATGGCACAGCAAAAATAAAATAGCTAGCTAGCTCAACTCTAGGATCCTCCAGACAGTCCAGACTCTAGACTGCCCGTGTGATAAAGAACTCCAAATTCTCATATTTTGAAACGTTTTTCTGTAAAAAAACAAAAAGAAAATAGGGTTGACGTCAATGAAAACTTTCAACATCATGAGATCACCATATTTTTAATCTTTTGCCTAATTAATCCCATCACATTCAGTTATTTTGTTGTTATGTTAACACGAAATGGCATGCCAAATTGTGTGTAAAATGTATAATTGACGAAATGACATGCCAAATTGTGTGTAAAATGTATAATTGGGTCATGAATGCATGTAATTGGTTTTAAAATGTCACTTGGAGTCAAACAAGTTTATGGTTTTCGGGATTATGTGTCAACATTTTGAAAAATAATTTATTTTGAATGTGTTAATCTTTCGTTGATAGTCATGGTGGGGAGGTTAATGTTCGGCATTATATGGTGTCCAATTATATTTTAATTTATACTCC
Organism: Spinacia oleracea; assembly: GCF_020520425.1. Lineage (NCBI taxonomy): Eukaryota > Viridiplantae > Streptophyta > Magnoliopsida > Caryophyllales > Amaranthaceae > Spinacia > Spinacia oleracea. The sequence goes on from NC_079488.1 coordinate 46,779,947, forward strand.
CTCCGTCCCTTAATACTCGCACCGGTTTGACTGGTGCGGAGTTTAAGACATTTGAATTGACTTATTAATTTAATGGTGTTAGTTAATAGTGGGGTATTTTTTTAATATTGTTAGTGGAAAATGTGTAAGAGGTGGGGAGTGGTGAGTGGGGGATATGAATTTTTAAATACTTTTTTGTAAAGAATAGGGGTGTAAGTGGGGTAGTAGGTAAGTGTGAGAAATAATATAATATTGATAACAATTTCCATTTATAGAAGCGATGCAAATATTAAGGGACGACCCGAAAAGAAAAGCGGTGCGAGTATTAAGGGACGGAGGGAGTATCAATTCTTTCAAACAGGGGACTTAAAGGGTCTCGAGGCTCCCGCTCATCCCCTAAGCTCCTCCCCTAGCTACTTGCGTGGTGGTGCTTAACCTAGCTTGATGTCGTTGTCTGACTTATCTCCGGGATAGCATGACAAGGCCAAGTGGGGAGTAGTAGTTTACCTTGTTATGTCTTTTTTTTCTTCTTAATTTTGGGAGTATATTGTTAAGAAAAGAGATACTTTGCTCCGAAATTGTGTTAATTGTGGTCTATATATATAGTGTTAGAAAGATTGTACTAAGAGTAGTTTATATAGTTTGGACCACTTTTATTGTTAGAAATTTAAGAGGAAACTATAAAATTGTAAAGTGTAAATGCATTAATCTTTAAGGGGAAATTTACCAAATATAACCTAATAAAGTTATCTATTTGTCAATTACAACTTCAAATTTATATTTTTGTCAATTACAATCTTAAACTTATACATCCATTTTAAAGTACAGCCCGAAATTTAAGAGGAAACTATAAAATTGTAAAGTGTAAATGCATTAATCTTTAATTATATGAAAAGCATTTAATTAGAACTTTAACGAGTAAAATAATTGATCCGTACTTTTTAATTGTATGTTCGGTTACGTTAATTGTGTCTCTGGGCACATTCATAACTCTTTCTATGAATATAGATACAAGTACTAAAGATATCTAATAAAGTAATAATCATTCATTCATTGTCTTTCTATCCCTAATCTTTGTATGTATGTTTAATGGGGGGTTAATGGAAGGATAGGTCTCTAAGGAGACAACCTCACACATAAGACCGCTGATGTAACCATTTTTTTTAACTATACGATAATGATGTGTAACTATTTGGTTACAAAGTATAATTATTTGACTGATTATATATAATACTCCGTAGAATATAAAGATTTGATTAGAAAGTACAACTATTTGATTTGAAAGTACAATTAATTGTAAGAAATTGGTCTTACAGAAATTTATTTAATTGTAAACTGAACTCGTACGTATAGACCTTATTTCTCCTGAATTGAAAAGGTAAAAATAAGGTAAAGATAACAAAGTCTCCGGCCCTGTTCTTTTGGACTTAATTGCAGTTTCGTTCAGTTCAACTTAATTTAGTTCAGTTCAGTTCAGTTCAACTCCATTCAGTTTATTTCAAAAGAACGACATTGTGTTCATCTTATTTTTTAATGATCTTATTTTATTAGGATTTTTTGTCAAAAATAACCTTTTATACTGAACAAATTGTGGCAAAGGACCTTTTAAAAAAAAGTTGTGAGATAGGACCCAAATCATTTTTTTTTTTTTTGTGAATAGGGACCCAAACCCATTTTCGGGCAGTCAAACTCAATTCTTCGACGTTGACCAGCGCGTGCACTACATGTCTACACGTGACACGTAAAAATGAATAAATTTCTTTCTTTATTTTTTATTTTTTACCTTCTGTATATATTCATCCCCTTAACTAACTACATGAAATATAAAAAAATAAAAATAAAATCCCCCTTTCTCTGTTTTCCTCGACATTACCTACTCAAGCTTCTTCATGTTCTTCATCAATTCATTGCCTACGGTTAAAAAATAATAATCATAACTTCCCCCTTGATTTTCGTTGCGATTCGTAGTAGGTAAGAGTAAAAGTCCTAAACTTTTTTTTGTCAAATTCCTCCAATTTCTGAACTGTCGAAATTAGGGTTTATAAGCTAAATAATTTTTAAGGGTCACGTGCAGTGCACAAGCTGGTCAACCCCGGAGAATTTGGTTTGACTGCCGGAAAATGGGTATTGGTCCCTATTCACAACAAAAAAAATCTAATTTGGGTCATATCTCACAACTTTTTTTTAAAAGGTCCTTTGTCACAATTTGTTGACTATAAAAGGTCATTTCTGACCAAAAATCCATTTTATTATTATAATGTTAAATATTACTATTAAGTATATTGTAATGTTCATCTTTATTTATTTATTTATTATTATTATTATTATTATTATTATTTATTATTTATTATTTATTATTTTGTTCAGTTTAGTTCAGTACAGTTCAGCCAAACAAATTTGAGAAGAACATACCTTCTTTTTTACTAGAAAATTCATTAAAATAGGTTAATCTAATTTTAAAAACAATGATCCATCACAGTTCAAAATGTTGGTAACTACTCCGTATCATTTTACCATTGTACCACTCGATCTTAACTCAGCTGGTAGTGGTTTGTGGCAGCAAATTGGCCATACTAGTATATCAATCACTAGCCCGAATCATATTTCCGATTAAGGCCCATCACAACAAGAGTGGGCCGTGTGGCATAACCATGAGCTGTGTATGAGTTGCATTGCGAAAAAGGTAGATAACTGCCACACATGGTGTGTTTAAAGATGATACTAGAACGGGTTGACTTTTAACATGAGTAAATAACCCCATGACACAACTTGTAGCTAGTGGCATGAGCCACCGGGAAGTCTTAGCTAGTCCCAAGTCCTTGAGCTCGCACGAAGCACGACCCACCCGACATATTTGGGAGCCTTTTTTTTACGCAAAGACGAAGATGTTATATTATATTAACCGTTAAAAGCACAATTTAATCGTTACAAAAGCTACGGGCGAAACACCAAAAACTTGTAGCCCGTAATCACAAAAGCTAGAAAGATTACAAATCCTAATTCCTACCCAAAAAACAGTGCACCCTCTCCTGACTACTAGCCCATTAACTGATTTCATCTAAAGAAGAAAGGAGGAACACTAAAAACACCCAACTCATTCCTTAACATTCGACGACTCTCCTTGCTGTACATCCGATTTTCCTCTTGACATTGATCAACTGGGTTGTGACTTTGGTGGGGATTGTACCAAACATGATTTATGTTGTTATTGTTGTGGACGGCACTGCCTCTGGTGGTGGTGGGATCTCCAAATCAATGAGTTGTGCATTGCGCTGTGCTCCAGATGAAGATTCACCAATCTCCTTCAAACTGTCTTTTGCTTGTTTAAGTTGTGTCTGATACACCACGTCTGTGAACGGTGGAGGATTGAGAAAAACTTTATGACCCAATGCCATATTGCATATTGTCCCATACAATGTGCGAGCTTGTTGAACAACCTGGGAAGATGAGTAATTGAAAACGAACTGAACCTTGTCATAAGACAAGCCACGTCTTTGATAACTGGAGCTAACTCATGATGATAATAATCTTCCATAGCTGTTAACAACTTAATCAATAATTCTGCATCAGTCTCCACTTCCAATTTCTGCACCCCATAATCCAGTGTCATTTGAAGACCCTCCCTTAGTGCATACAACTCTGCTGCCAGTGGAGTGATGGCATTGTATTTGCTTGCAAATCCAATATACCAGCTCCCTGTTTCACTTCTAAAAACACCTCCACCCCCTGCTTCGTCTTTCTCTTTCCAACTGCCATCAATGTTAAGTTTCAGAAAACCAGGAGCTGGAGGCTTCCAAGCTGGAGCCTTCTGCAACCAGTTACCTGCAACCTTAGCCTGCACCATTGAGTTAGTTTCCCTATAGTCCACATAGAAGGCATTATAAACGGAGAATGGCTTGATCATTTTCAACTCAAAAACTGCTCTATTGCAAGCTTTCAGCCTAACTATATAATAAAAGCATTCCTATGTTATAGGCATTGGAAAGCACTTCAGTAGGTCGTGCCTAAGTTTAACGCTCTTAATCGGTCGTTCAGCCAATATCTCTCTCTTCAAAGCACTTCATTGCCAATTTTAGTTATGGGCTGTTAGGAATAATTTTGTTCTTTTGTACTGGAATTTTCTAAATTGAGCTTAAATTAACTAAACTAAATTGACCTGGTCTGAATGCTCATGAATTAAACTGAACTGAATTGAACTGAATCGAATTCTCCCGATAATAATTCTCAATTTAAAAATAAGGCCGTTGACTCCTATGAATGTGAAAATATTTTTGAATGGAAGTTTCAAACTCTTTAATAATTTCCCTTTTTGTAAGTTCAATAATGGGTTTCAAATACCAAAAGGCAAGTACATTTGACTAAAAACATATGATGAAAACTCCACCAAGTTGGCAACCAAAATACCAAATGATGTAAATTAGGAAGTTGTGCCAAAAGCATGTGCATATAAGTTGATAACCATATAAAAACATGCTCTTTAAATTACTTGTTGGAGTAAAGAAATTCACATTGTCGCACATGCATCTTTAAGGAAAAGCTCAACCGCTTTACATGGTACTTATTTACATTGTTTATGCATTTGACTAGACAATATTTCGTGCAATGTTCTTCATATGCTCTATTATTTTCTTCAATTCGATCTCTAATGCTAATAATGAAGAGATCTCTAATTCATTGCCTTTTTCCGATTAAACCAGAAAACAATATAAATGTGAAAAAGTAGAAAATAAGATTTAAATTCATAACTACTCCCTCTGTTCCTTTATGTTCTTCCCATTTGGTAAATGGTGTGGAAATTAAGAAAATGAAATTTTGTAATGATTGGGTGTAAGAGTAATAATTGAATGTAAGAGAAAGTAATAAAGTAGTAAAAGAAAGTAATAAAGAAATGAAGGAGAGAGAAGATATTTTTAATAAAGTAATAAAAAATTATAAAAGTGGAGTTGGGTGGGTGAATAGGGAAATGTGAATGAATTAAATAAGGGATGGTGGAGAATTTTATGGTAAAAAGGTATGTCCAAAAAAGGAAATGGGAAGAACATATAGGAACGCCCGAAATAGAAACGGGAAGAACAAAAAGGAATGGAGGGAGTAGTATTTTGGCTCTGACGATGCCACAGATTATTATGTGAATAACAATAAATAATTATATTTTTTTAATGAAATTATGTTTTAAATTTTTTCACAAGATAATTATTCTATATTATATTAATATTAATTTTGCAAATATTACATGTAAAGGGTTATAGCTTAATTGGTTATTGCTCTAGTGTTGGAACTGGTTGTGACTTTGAATCTTATGCAAACCATGTTTCTCATTTTTTCAAATGAAAGTGGATTAATAATATGGACTTATAGATTGAGGGAGAGGCCACGTGTCATGTAGACGTTTGTAGAAACGTCTTTTAATATATAACTAGTGTGTAGCCCGGGCCAGGTGGGAACGAGCGGAGCGAGAGCAAGTTTCAGTGGTGGGCTGTCGGTCCGATCCCATTTTAGACATAGTAAGATATAAGACTTTCCAAGCCTTTGCCCCGGGTTTTGACTTTTATTTGGGTCTTTTTTTTTTTAATTATGTGCACGTAGAGATGGTGTCATCATCAAATTACGGTGGTGACATAAGATTAGTGGCCGATCAACAACCTCCCATATCTAAAACCCCACATCCAACAATCTAAACAAAGTCGGATCCTTTTCTTCAAAGTAATAACTGTACATTTATAAATTAAATAATCATTCCCTTTTTTGCATTCACTTTTATTCAATGTATTGTTTATTGTAAAAAGAATATATTTGTTTATATAGAAAGATATCACATAAGTTGTAGTTGGTTAAGATGGTAAGAAGTGTAACTTTTAACAAAGAGGTCTTGTGTTCGATCCTTGTTAGATGTTTTTTGGTTGTAATGAAATGTCATGATGCTAATTAGTGCTGACGTGGCGTAATAAGGAGAGGTCTACGTGACACGTATACGTTCTTCAAAACGCTTTTTAATATATTAGTATGGATAATAATAACTAGTGTGTTGCCCAAGCTATGCCTCGAGATATTACTTTGAATAATATAGGTATGTTCAACTTTTTTTTTAGAAAAAAAAACTTGTGTAAAAGAAAGATGTTTTTATGTGTCGCAAATGGAAAAAATATATATTCAAAAACCACAAAATTAAAGTTGCTAGTTATTTCTTTAACAAAATTTTAAAGTGTTTTATATGATTATTTCATGGTGATAAGAGTAGTAAAATTAATCACTTATCTTTAAAGTTAAGTATATTTATACAGAGTAATAAAGCATAACAAATCTTTGTATTAACATATTTTTATTGTAATGATACTTGGCTAAGTTGGTACGTAAGACTTCTTATTTATATACTTGTTGGTTACATGTTCGAATATTTGTATTAACATATTTTTATTTTAATGATACTTGCTAAATATGTGACGTGACATGGTTCTAGTGCTAAAACAGGGTGAACATGTGGCACGTATACTTTGTTATAAACACACACACACAAACACACACACACACACACACACACACACACACACAGGCCCGGTCCTGACATTTTGAGGGCCCTAGGCGAAATATGGGATTTGGGCCCTTCGAAAATAATACGTCTTTAACTGAAATGATATTTTTTTTTTTGTGAAATCTATTATATTGTTGAATTCAAATCAATAAAAACTTACTATATCTCCTTTGCAGGATCCTAGAATTTCAAAATCCGGCTCTAGTCGATTTCTTGAAATATTTCAATAAAATAAATACTCACTTAATTACAAGATAATTAATATGCGTAAAGAGATATTTTTTAAAAATAAAGGTTCATTTTGAGCATTTAAAAATATCAGTTAATTTTTTCTTCATTAAAATGCTTATCTATTTTAAAACTTATAACCCCATAGTCCATCAAATAAGCATTTTTTTGCTCACATATAGTTATATCAATTAGAACTGAGTACTAAAAGTCAAATACTATGTACATAAACTCAACGTAAAACAAAAAAAAAAAATATTCACAACGTTTAAAAAAAAAGAAAAGAGTTAGTAAGGGGAGTCGAACCCTAGACCTCTAGGGAATATCAAAATTTTAGAAGCTACTTTCTACCAATGAGCCAAAGAAATAACATGTGTATTTAATGCGTTGTTTATTACTAGTAATAAATTACTGGATAGACAATTATTTTGGGCCCCTTTCCGCCTTGGGCCCTAGGCGGTCGCACCCCTCGCCTACCCCTTAGGGCCGACCCTGCACACACACACACACACACACACACACACATATATATATATATATATATATATATATATGGTGAGGTTCCTGTGAGAACCACCTTAAGGTGAGAACTTATCTTAATGCGAGAAACACCTTTATAGCCATTCGATAACAAGGTATCCGATGGCCATTATGTGCACATATTATTATGGTAAATATTTATACGCTTCTTTTTAATATAAAGGGGTATTTTGAGCCATTAGTATAGTGAGAGCGTTTTTGCCTAATCTGGGCCTGAAAGATCTTATTTTTATTTTACATTTACGTAGAAATTAACAAGATTTAGAGTCAGAAAACAATGATCGATCTTCTCATCAATATATGCATATGATTATGTACTTCAAAATATATGCATATTTACCCTAAAGTATATGCACATTTACCCTAAAATATATGCATATTTAATTTACCCTAAATTATATGAACATTTAAGAAAAAACTTATGCGCAAAATATATGCACTTTTATGTCAAAATATATGCACATTTAAGTCAGAAATATATGCACATATGCAAAAATAAAAAAACCAGTTACCAAAGATAACCACAAACAAATCAGACTGAGTTCAATTATTGCCAAATGTACCTATTTAATAATAGGTCAGCTAACAATAAGGTTAACTACGTGTTACATTGTGAGAATGGAGTCATTAGTTGAACTAATACCAAAATGAAGCTGAAGAAGCAACTAAATAGTTTTTTTTTTACAAAAGATCAGTTGTTCATAAGGTCAACCGTGGTAGCCGAAGCACGCTCTATTTCTTCATCAGGTGATTCCTTTCTTGTTTCATTACATAGGTTTTCTTTTCATTACATGGATTTTGATTTCCATGAAATTTAACAGTTCGCCTTTTGGGTGTTTAGTGGCTATCAAAAAACTTTGGAAAGAAATGTCCTACAAGAAATATACAGATGTAAAAACAGCTAGTATACTTCCCAAGGACAATGATACAACAATAGCTAGTGCACGAGTACTTAATGATATAAAAGACATACATATATAGCCTCCTTTCATGACTAAGATTTCAGATTTGCAGAACTAAGAATTACAAGAATAAAGTAAGAATAAAAGCACATATAGTTAAAAGAATATGCAAAGAGAGACAAGCATTGGGAGGGGAAAGAGGAATTGAAAGAAAGCAAACTTTGAATTAGTTGTACCCTTATTCCTAGCATAATGAAACTTGAGAGTTTACTTAGTAGCAAATGAAATTGTTTGAAACTGACCAATCAGGCCTGCTTCCAACTTTCTATTGTGCCTGCTGTTAACTCCACGCGGGCCAGCCGACCCCGGTCCGGCGATGACTACAATACAATCGAGCGGGATCCGAAGATCAATCTTGAGAGCTTATTTGAATATGCATATAGTAAAAAAATAATATGCACATTCCGTTAAAAGAATATGCACATACCGTTAAAAAAAATGCACATGACATAATTCTTCTTTGTTAATTAGGAAAGAGATAATAGATGGAGCTAAGTAGCTAACTGAAGAAACACTAACAGGTGTAGCTAACAGCAGACATGCTGAAACTTTTGTCAGTTTTATTTAGTTAAAATTCTATCTCATAAAAGGTGACACTATGGAGAAGGAACATAAGAACTGTAACAGTATAGGCCATCTTGGATTCGGAGTTAACACTGAGTTCAGATTCTTCTATATGTATTCTAAGACAATTGAAGCCGTTTGGGTGCTTCCTCAGCTGCGCTTAATACAAGATGCTAAGGTACTGTAAGTATTGGAGATATCTCTCCAATAGTAAGTCTAGCTTTGATGCTAAGCAAAAACATTATAAGCTATTTATTTGATAAAAAGGACCATTTTAGATAGATGTAGAATAACGAATATCTTGAACTTTATTTATATTAATTTGTGGGTTGTCTTGAGGTGGAAGTTAGATTATTTATTTGAGTCATATATCTCAATTTAGACCTGCTATTCAAGTCAGTATGGTCAAACTCAAGTAGTCTAATTAGAGGTATGTGGTCTGCTGAGCCTATGACCACATACCTCTCCTCTGGTATCACTATATATACACAAATCATTAAGAATTGGGTTTCCACGAAACTTTGATGTGTCACCTGGTATCACTAGCCTGCTCCAAGCAATTCTATACCCTTAACCTGATAAAATCCCTTGTATACTCTCTAATCGTCTACCCCTAACCTCTGGTTGTACCTTACGTGTAACACCCTGATAATTCCTTATATTTATAATTACCTTTTTCCAACTAATATAAAAGAATTACGAAGATATTACTGCCATCGTGATAACGGCTAAGGCTATTTACCAGAATTACGCAGCGAAAATAACTAACTTTCAAATTTTATTAAATAGTTAATAATCATCTAACAAACTGGAACCATTAAGGCCCAAAACCAAAGCATTAAATAGTTTAGAACCCATTAACTATAGTTTAAGTAATAATAGTAGTAGTCATGACTAAAAATCAAAATAGAGTTTATAAATACGGAAGATGAAACAGTCTCTCAACACTATTCCCATGATAACTTCTCCCGCAAGTTATCTCTACGAACATGCTTATTGAACACTACTCCCCAACAACGCAAGTGCAATGATGGATCATCATAGGGTCATTAAGGCAAAGGCCATGACCGAAAGATATGAAGCACGAAGTCAGCAAAAGTTGAGCACGAACAAGCTAGAATGAAATCCTAGTCGAACATGCTTCACTCAACAATAATAATCCACATGCGAAAACCATTTAATTAAACAATTAATCATGGAGACAGACTCGATACTTGACACGACTCTTAACTCAAAGATTAATAAGAATTAGCTTCGAACGGGTAAAATATAATAACAAAAACCACTGAGGGAAACTGAGGGTGTTGGGAGCCCACCAAGCACCAAATAATTAAGGTCGGGCTTTCCACCGACAGTCGGACCATACCGACGGAATTCCTGCGCACTTACAAGCGATAACCAAAAGAATGAAACAACGTCTTGTATCATCCAAGGAGTACGAGTTTCTCCGACGCGACTCCCTCCATTGTTCATACTCAAGGTATATACGTTCCAAGAGTTTTGAAGCTCATTCAGGTTACACTTTACGTTAATTAGTATGTTATGTTCAAGGCGACTCAAGACTCTACACAAGACATAATATGCAAACAATTAAACAATTAAACAATGACACTTCATTTTAAACCTTTAGGACTTTTGATCAAACATAGGACTCAAGTGAATTTACTCTCATTGTTCCTTCTCAAAACAATGTTGAGATAACCCGACATTGCCTGTTAACAAGCGGGGTGTTCCCTTAGTACGAATAGTCCTTAGGTCAATTCACATATACTTCTTAAATGTATTCTACACGGCGGTAGAATAAAGAATGCACTGAGGCAATTTCAATAGGCTCAAAGTATGCTAGACATCCCGTACAATAGCGTAATCATAATAACTTGCATGCGAAACACTCATACATGCATACCAACTTGAACAACATGCTTGACATAATTCAACGATTATAAAAGTCCATAACATGATTGTTCACATAGAATTCATAGATTCAATAATAATTCACAACATGCTTGTTCACACCTCAAACATGAATTCTCAACACTTTAAGTTCACATGATTCACAATCAATACACATCAAAAGTCCTCATGGGATTGGTGGTCACCGTAGTCATGTACGTACCTGGAATACCTAAGTACGGGGGCCACTGTGCGAATCACGACTCAAAGCTAGAAATCAACTCCTATAAACACAACGGAGAAATTTAATTAGTATCCATGTTTACTAAATTTCCAGCAACTATTTAAGATTCTAAAACCTTTGTTTTAATTAGAAATTAATTGTTATTCATTAAATTGATAGTCTCAAATAGTCAACTCAAGTCCTAGTATAAAACATTGACTTTTTGGCCTTAAAATCACTAAAATCAACACTATAAAGCTTTATAATCAATCTGAAAATTTAAGTTGATTCCCATAATTTAAATCGTCATTAAATTATGTGAATCAATCGCTTGAACAATTGGAATTAAAATCCTATCAATAGGTCATCCATAAAACCGTGTTTTAACCATAAAAATTGACACTTTAATTAATCATTAAATATGAAAATAATAGTTCGTATAATTAAAATCAATCTCATCAATTCAAATACGAAAACATTAAAACACGGTGTTCATAACCGTTCCCAGCAATTTTAAATAATCCAAAACAACAAATATAATTAAATAACTTAAAAATAGAATTTGGAAAAAGTATACGGAGTACGGACGATCAACAACAACAACACACGCACACAACGCAGCGTGAGTTGCGTGTGGGCAGCGAGCACCAAGCAGCACAACACTCGGCAAGGCGCGGCAACGGTGCGGAAGGCACGCGGGTGCGCTGGGCGAGCAGGGGCGAGCACTGGGCGCGGGCTTGCTCGGCACAACACAACAACAACGCACAGCAGTGTGCACGTGCTAGGCAGCGAGGGTGAGCGAGGGACGCGAGAGGTGCGAGGGGTGAGCAGCAGCAGCGCACGGGGTGTGCAGGTGTTGCGCGAGTAATGCACGAAGGCAGGGCGCGGGAGTGCGCGGCTGGGCAGCGAGCGAGGCAATAGGGCGTGCTTGCTTGCGGCCGAAGGTAAGGGGCGAGAGGAGAGAGAAAGTGCCGAAAGGGAGGAGAGAGAGAGAGAGGCAAATTTCTGAATTTTTAATGTGGGGATTTAATGAGGGGAAGGGTTGTATTTATAGGTTTTCCTTCCCTCGTGGGCTAGGTTTTAGGGTTTTGAGTTGGGCTTGCTTAAGGGCTTAATTAAAATTAGTTTCTTGCAAGCCTTGTTGGGTTTGCCAACGAAATTAAATTAGTTTTCAAAATACGACCCAACAATCCCTGAATAAATAAATTCGTTTAATTTATTTAATAAAAATCCGGTTTTCGTAAATAATTAGTAATAAAATTATTTAAAAATAAAATTCATTTAAATCACATTAAATGCAATTAAATTCATAAAAATCATTATAAATACAATAATATATATTTATTAATTACGAAAATTACGAGGTATTACAGTCTACCCTCCTTAAAAGAAGTTTCGTCCCGAAACTTGGGCACGGAAATCACAACTGAAAAATCAAAACTTGAGACATTTTGATACCTTAAGGCGTTTTCTTGCAAAAAAATAAAATTTAGTTGCTATACTGTTTAAGTAATTCAACATGACAATATTCAGTGAAACTTAACTAAAAAGGCACTAAATCAGGCATACAATAAGGGGACATAAGGTAAATAAGGTAAAAAGCGCGAAATCCTACCTCACTCTACCCCCTTAAAGAAAACGTGTTACGGCCCCGTAACTCAACTAACCTCGGGAAAAAGCTCGGGATATTTATTTCTCATTTCTTCCTCGGCTTCCCAGGTAGCTTCCTCAGATTCTTGGTTAGACCATAACACTTTAACAATCTTAACGTCCTTAGTCCGTGTACTACGCACTTAGCTATCAAGGATTTTGACAGGTCTTTCCTCAAATGTCAAACTTTGGTCTAACTCTATGGTCTCCGGTTACAGCATATGCGACTTGTCCGGGATATTCTTTGTCAACTGATATATATATGGAACACATTGTGCACTCTATGCAAGTCCATGGGTAAGGCTAGTCTATATGACACCTTCCCTATCCTTTCTAGGATTTCATATGGGCCTATATATTTTGGGCCTAACTTTCCTTTCTCCCCAAATATCATTACACCCTTCATTGGCGAAACCTTAAGTAACACTTTGTCGCCTATTTGAAACTCTTCATCCCTACGTGTCAAGTCTGCATAACTCTTCTGACGATCTTGCACCGCTTGAATTTTGGATTGAATAGTCCTAACTTGGTTCATTGTGTCCTCTATCATTTGGGGACCTAGTACAACGGTTTCACAGATATCACTGCAACATAAGGGACTTCTGCATTTTCGCCGATACAAGGCTTCGAATGGTGCCATTCCAATACTAGCATGATAGCTATTATGAAAACTCGATCAGATCAAGGCTGTCTTCCCATCCACCTTGAAAAGCTATCACACAAGCTCTTCGCATATCCTATAGGGTTTGGATAGTCCTTTCGGTTTGTCCATATGTGGATGGATGGAACGTTGTACTCATTTTCAATGTCCGTACCAAAGTTCTTCTGTATACTTTTCCAGAAATTCGAAAGGAACCTAGAATCCTAATCTGACACGATATCCTTAGGAACTCCATGTAGTCTCACTACATATTTGATGTAAGCTTTGGCAAGTTGTTCCATTTTCAAGGTTTGGTATGAACACTGCCGACTTGGTCAACCTATCTACTACCACCCAAATGGTGTCATTTCCACTTTTCGACTTGGGTAAACAAGTGACGAAGTCCATTGAGATATAGTCCCATTTCCAACTCGGAATCTCTAAGGGTTGGACCTTTCCCTGAGGTCTCCTATAATCAATCTTAACCTTCTGACAAGTCAAGCATCTTGCAACAAATTCAGCCACTTCATTCTTCATTCTTGGCCACCAATAGACCTTTTTCAGATCCTTATACAGCTTGTCACCACCCGGGTGAACAGAATATGGTGTATTGTGACCTTCTCTTATTAAATTTTCCTTTAGTTCACCACACTTTTGAGGCACGCACCATCGTCCTTTGTACCTAAAACTTCCATCATCGTGGATCTTAAAATCCATCTTTTTCCCTTGCGAAATCTTTTCCTTTATTCGCTCTAGCTTAACATCTCCAGCCTGATTCTCCCTGATCTCATGAAACACAGACAATTGGATAGTTAAGGTATTCATCATTCCTTCAAGACATTCTCCAATCACTATTTCTAGATTCAATCGCTGCATGTCCTTGCACAGCTCGTTGGGAACTACTAACGCATTCACACTATGACTTGATTTCCTGCTCAAGGCATCTGCAACTACATTGGCTTTTCCCTCATGGTATTGAATGTCCAGATCATAATCCTTGACCAGTTCTAACCACCTTCTTTGGCGCATATTCAAATCATTCTGTGTGAAAATGTACTTCAAACTCTTATGATCCGTGAATATCCTAAATTTCACAACATACAGATAATGTCTCCATATCTTTAATGCAAACACAATGGCGGCTAGTTCTAAGTCAAGGGTAGGATAATTGGATTCATATGGTTTCAAGTGCCTTGATGCATACGCAATCACCTTCCCGTTCTGCATTAATACGTACCCTAAGCCATTCTTAGATGCACCACACATCATAGGTACCACTCTCATCTGGTAAGGTTAACACCGGCGCGGTTGTCAATCGCGTCTTCAAGGCTTGGAATGCCTCTTCACACTAGTCATTCCACTAAAACTTTGCTTCCTTCTTCATCAAAGTTGTCATTGGTTTGGCGATTCTAGAAAAGTCTTGCACAAAGCGTCTATAATAACCCGCTAAACCAAGAAAACTCCGAATATCGGTGACACCCTTAGGTGTAGGCCACTCACTAACATATTTTATCTTTGCAGGATCCACTGCAACTCCTTTCTTAGACACATAATGTCGCAAAAATGCAACCTTCTCCAGCCAGAATTCACACTTCGAGAATTTGGCGTACAATTGGTTGTCTCTCAGGGTACTCAACACTGACCTTAAGTGTTTAGCATGATCCTCCTCACTTTTGGAGTATACCAGAATATCATCTATGAAAACCACTACAAACTTGTCCAAGAATGCATGGAATACTTGGTTCATTAAGTCCATAAAAATTGCAGGTGCATTGGTCAACCCAAAAGGCATAACAGTGAACTCATAATGACCGTATATAGTCCTAAATGCAGTCTTTGGTATATTTTGCTATGCGATTCTCAACTGATGATAACCTGATCTCAAGTTAATCTTTGAAAAGATTCCTGCTCCTTTCAATTGGTCAAACATATCATCTACCCTAGGCAAAGGATACGTATTCTTGATTGTGACTTTGTTGAGCTCTCTGTAGTCTATACAAAGTCTCATGCTTTCGTCCATCTTCTTCACAAACAAGACTGGCGCTCCCCAAGGCGAAGTACTTGGTCTAATATAACCTTTCTCTGGTAATTCTTCCGGTTGACCTTTCAATTCACTCATTTCTGCCGGAGCCATCCGGTATGGGGCTTTCGAATAGGTGCAGTTCCGGGTATTAGGCCTACGGTAAAGCCAATAGGTCGATTGGGCGGCATTCCCGGGATCTCTTCCGGAAACACGTCCAAGAACTCATTTACCACCGCAATGTCCTATGATTGCTCTTTCATCACATGCTCTAAGTCTCTCACATTACATAAGAAAATAGGGTTCCCTCTATTGACTAGCTTCACGAGTTCCATTGCCGTGATGATCCCTACACTTCTAGGTTTCCCAAAATGACGATAGGATCCTACCTTTCCTAAGCAAGATTTCAAGTGAATCTTCAGATTTCAAGTGAATCTTCTGCTTCTCACAATCAATCTTGGCTTTGAACATTGCCAACCAACCTATCCCCAAAATCACATCTAAATCTCCTAACTCAAACTCGATTAGGCTAGACAAGAATATGGTCTTGGCTATGGTCAAAGGTACGTCTCTATGGATCTTGGTACACTTCACGATCTCACCGGTTGGTATCACTATGGGTACTTCAATTCTTTCTGGTTCTTTCAACTCTAACTTCTCTAAGATACCCTTCGATATTAACGAATAAGTCGCACCAGAATCAAATAGTACTTTAACTAAAATGGAGTTAATAGAAAAAGTACCAGCTATGTCATCGGACGAGGTTTCAATTTCCTGCCTAGTGATTACATTCAGCTGTCCTTGGGCAACTCCTTTGTTATAGCCACCCCCATTGGCATTTCCATTGGTGTTTCGATTCCCATTCTGCTGATAGCTTCCCCCAGACTTTCCATTACTCTGGCCATTATTGCCATTATTACCGTTTTGGTATCCCTTCTGGTTTCCACCATTATTTCCATTGTTTCCTCCATTCCGGTTTTGGTTATTCCGGTTGTTGGTCTGGCAGTTTCCTTGGTTGGGTTTCCCATTCTTGGCCCAACACTCAAATTCTCTATGGCCTAGTTTCTCACAGAACCTATAAACAACTGGGTTTCCATTACAGTCCTGTCCTGGGTGATTATTATGGCAACGTCTACACTCATAGACTCTCGTTCCATTCCCTGCAGACTGGTTCCTATTCCCGTTGTTGTTGTGGAAGTTGCTTCTGTTTCCACCATGATTTCCCTTAAACTGGAAGTGATTATTTCCTTTATTTTTCTTAAAGTTTCCCTGATTCTGTTGGCCACCACCTTGATTCTGGTTACCAACATCCTTCCTCTTTTCACCAACTCCATTCCTCCTTTACTGCAGACCATATAGATGGGCAGCTTTCCCGTACAGGGTGTCGAGAGAGGTAAAGGTCTCTCCAGCAAGCATCATTTTCAAACCCATAGTTAATCCACTCTCAAATTATGCATAAAAATTTTGGACCCTAAGGGAAAATGGCGCCTACTCCTGCGCCAATTCCCGCTTTAGTTCGCATCACAAAATTTAAGTGGTGAAGAACTGAACCACCTTACCAGTACAATTTCATTGAAGAAATACATGAAATTCTTTTGCGATAGTCGCTCCAAGTAAACTTAAAACTTATAATTAGGGGTACTAAAAGAACTCAAAACTTTTATTGCTTCAATGAGAGAATAATACATCCTTTGGATAGTACTTTTATTCGAGAAACCAAAAAACGAATTACTAAAACCATAAATAGTAGCTTACTACTTTATTACCCCACTAAAATAAGCACTAGCTATTACATTAGAAAATTTGTAGCTACTCTACTAGCCAACCTCCCCTACAGACTTGTGGAGAACGGTCTTGGTCTTCAAAATCATCTAAGTCTTCTTCAGGGTCAGACTCATACTCCATATCTTCATTATTTTGTTGTAGCTCACTGTTCACTTCGTCATTAGTCTCAGGCTCAACTTCAGTATCGCTAGAAATCTCAATAGTGGGTTCAGGAATGATAGGATTAGGGTTTTCAATCTCAACAACATCATCATCACTGTCCTCATTCATAGGGGTTTCCGTATCACTATCAACCTCGGTGTGGTTGATACTTTCCACCAATTTACCATCCTCAAAACATTGCTCTGCCATCTCTAGAATAGTGGTCATAATCTCCATGTCATACCTCCACCTACCATCTGGAGTACCATACTTGAAGTAATTAGGAATGCCACTGTCAGAATGCATATCATGAATTATTGCTTCAGACTTATATATGGGTTCCTATGGGGCAAACAATGAATAACCATCTCGGCCATGACATCCTTTTTCCTTAGTTGAGGCAATTTCTGCACTGTAGCAAAATAGTTGCAGGCAAACTCAATCTTCTGCACGTAAATGTGCGGGGTCTCACAGTCTAGCTGCTCTAGGTGTCCTAGGTTAGCGTATTTTGAAAGCAACATCTTAGTCCTGAAAGTAAACAACTAAAAAGTCTTATTAATACGTTCCAAAACAAAGTAAGTTCGTGGAGCCATACAATTTCAATGCACAAATACATGCTTAATCATGAATCGTGATGCAATTAATCACATAAAGCAACATAAAACATGATCAAACTTAAATACATAAGAATACAATTAATATTTAACACTTAGCACTTAAGTAAATGCACACCGAATCTTAAATGCATACTTAGTCTAAATATACCCTTCTTAATCTACCGTTTCTCACTTAGGAATAAATAATTTTCGAAATTAATTAAATAAATAACTTCAAATATAAGCGAAATTAAATTATTAAAATTAAGATCGAAAATTAACATTATTAATTGAATAATTTAATTAATTGATTCAATTATTTTCCGAAAACAAATAAATAAATAGATAAATAGATTAAATAGATATTTCGGAAATATATATATATATATATATATATATATATAGGGGAAGGATCCGGTGAGAACACCTCCTTATGTGAGAACACTTCTTATGGTGAGAACACTTTTACACTCTCTATGTTCTATATTTGTTCAACGATGTTCTAAATTTTCAAACTCATGTTCTAAATTTATTCAACCATGTTCTAAACTTATTTAACCATATTCTAAATTGGTTCAACCATATTCTAAATTTATTCAAGCACGTTTAATTTTATTCAAGCATGTTCTAAATTTGTAAGCTCGTGTTCTAAATTTATTTAAGCATGTTCTAAATTTATTCAAGCATGTTCTAAATTTTATTCAAACATGTTCTAAATTTATTCAACGATGTTCTAAATTTTCAAACTCATGTTCTAAATTTATTCAACCATGTTCTAAACTTATTTAACCATGTTCTAAATTGGTTCAGTCATGTTCTAAATTTATTCAAGCATGTTTTAATTTTATTCAACCATGTTCTAAATTTTTAACCTCATGTTCTAGATTAATTCAAGCATGTTCTAAAATTATTCAACCATGTTCTAAATTTGTAAGCTCATGTTCTAAATTTATTCAAGCATGTTCTAAATTTATTCAACGATGTTCTAAATTTGTTCAACAATGTTCTAAATTTGTTCAACCATGTTCTAAATTTGTAAGCTCATGTTCTAAATTTATTCAAGGATGTTCTAAATTTATTCAAGCATGTTCTAAATTTATTCAATCATGTTCTAAATTTATTCAACGATGTTCTAAGTTTGTTCAACCATGTTCTAAATTTGTTCAACCATGTTCTAAATTTGTAAGCTCATGTTCTAAAATTATTCAATCAGGTTCTAAATTTTTAAGCTCATGTTCTAAATTTATTCAAGCATGTTCTAAATTTATTCAAGCATGTTCTAAACTTATTCAAGCATGTTCTAAATTTGTTCAACCATGTTCTAAATTTATTAAAGCATGTTCTAAGTTTATTCAAACATGTTCTAAATTTATATTTCGAAGCCACCAAATTGAACTCGATTTTAATTTTTGGAATTGAGAAATCAATTGAAATCGATTTTAATTGTTGAATTCAGATTTCGAAAATCGATTGAGAATGTCGATTAAAATTCGATTTTGAAACCTCCTAACAATCAATTGACTGATATTAGAATCAAAGAAATCAATTTAGAACATGAAACTGGATAAATTTCGGATAAATTTCGGATTAATTTAGAACATGAATACGGATAAATTGACTGATATTAGAATCAAAGAAAGCAATTGATTTAGAATCTCAGAAAAACGAAATCGATTGATTTAAAATCGAAATCGAAGAATCGAAGAATCAAAGAAACCTAAATCGAAAGAAACCTGAGAGTTCGAACTCCGATTCGCGAACCACAACCACCGCGACCGGTGACGAATTTCTGCGAGCTGCGGCGAGCGGCGTGAGGAAAGTAGAAGCGGCAGCGAGAGGAGAGAAGAAGCGGCGGCGTAGAGGAGAGAAGAAGCGGCGGCGATAGGAGAAAGAAACAGCGGCCAGAGGAGAAAGAAACGGCGGCGAGAGGAGAGAAGAAGCGGCGGCGAGAGGAGAGCACAATCGGCGGCGAGAGGTAAGTAGCGGCAGTGGCTAGCGGCGGCGGCGATTGGTGGTGGTGTTCGAATAGGAGAGAGAGGGGAGTTGAAGAGAGAGGGGAGTTGAAGAGAGAGAACGTGAAAATCAGAAATATTGAAAAGAAAAACGTGAAAGAACAATTATATTGGTTTATTTGTTTATAAAAAATCACGAAAATGCCATTATAGAAAGTGTTCTCACCGTAAGGAAGTGTTCTTACCGTAGGAAAGTGTTCTCACGAGAGCCTTCCTCTATATATATATAATCAGGATCCGGTGAGAACCACCCCTTAAGATGAGAACTGAGAACTAATCTCAACCCTTAGATCAATTCAATCAACGGCCATCATTTCACCCGACCAAATCAAGAAGTAAGGGTAAAGTGGTAATTCCAATCGCGTTGAATGACCTTCTCCTTCTAAGATCGATTTTCATAATCTATTCTCTCTCTTCCTTCAACATTCTCTCTCCTCCTGCTAATCCTCTCTAGATCAATCGTCTTCTTCAGCAACTTTGATTCCTCCAATTCCTTCACCTTTGCGATTTTCTCTCTTTCAATTCGTCTGGTATGTATTCGATTTTTCGATTTTTCGATTTTGTATCATTTTTCCCTATTTTGATTCCTAAAGCAAGGGCAGGAAATTTGTTTGATTTGTTCAACTATTTTTGCGATTTTAATTGTGAAATTAGGGTTTCAAGAATACTTTGTTTCAGTGGTTTGATTTTCCATTTGATTACTAAAATTAGGGTTTTCACATCTTAGTAATCAAAATTTGGATTGAAAACGATGATTACGCCCAGCTGATCTGTTATTCTTCCAGTTGATAATGTAGGTAGTTCATTGTCTTGGTGTAACACTAATGTCAATGGTTGGCTCTGCTTTATTGCTTTGGTTCTTGGTTTCTTGATGTATTCCTGTAAGGAGGAGCTCACATTGGCCTACCTAAAGTACCTTCAAGTTGATCTCTCTCTCTTGAATCTTAATTTTGCCGGGGGAAGGTCTGAAATTGTAGATTATATGGAGAAGGGAATATATGTATGGGCCTGCAGTTCATACTATTTTCAGTTAGCTACTAAAAAAAGGGATTGAATTCATTTGAAATTCTATTGGGAGGATATTTTGTAATTGATTTACTGGTGTTCGTTGTAGCGAGACTGAGATGGGCTGAGTTGCCCAATTTTTTTCATTTCTTCCTCCTTTGCGTGTTTAAATTGGGATGATTAGCTTGCTTTTAATTTGAACCATGATTCTCCATTGAAAATAGTGTTTTAGGTTGTTGTGTGGCAACTATGGAAAATGAGAAACATTTTGATACAAAAATGAGAGCTTTATAGCTTTTCTTGACTGATTCCTCATTTAGTGTTTAAACTTATTCAGGATAAAGAATTGGGTAATACTCAAGAAACGGTGTTCCGTGTTTATGATTTTGTTTTGTCCCTGGAGACTAATCTATAAATTTTGTTCCTTGTTCAATGACCAATAGTATGTATATCTCCCTAATAGTTTATAACCAAGCCCGATTTTAGATACAGATTTTGGACTCGTAGGATCTGACTTCATTAGAATTGGTATAGTTAATTAGTTTGTCATTTAATGATGGTGCAAAGTTTTTGAGGGCTAAGGTTGGCTTATGGAATGAATGAAAACTTAAGTCCTAGGCATGTAGATCTAAATAGGTTCTCATTTCAAAAGGCAGGATTGACACTGGAATCACTGGATGCATGCTTATCCATATTTGATTTTGATCGATTTTGTCAGTTGAAAAACAATACTTGGCATGTGCTGCATTTGAACATGGTGGATTGGTGATACTCTTAAAAATAGTCATCAACTCATCATTGTGTCAAACAGCAGCAGATCAGAGGTTTTTTGGTTGGAATTGTGATGATTTTTGTGTTGGGTTGGAGTTTCCTGCAAATTTTTGCATTTTAAACATGAATGGTGAATCTGGGTTGTATGGTGAGGAGGAGCTATGAAGGTTGTCTTGGAGCTATCAGGTATGCAAGTGTAGATTGCTGGTGGTGGCTACTGATATCTAAAATAGAAGTCTTTTTACGGGGATCCCAACTTGTAGGATTAACATCTCAAATTTGGAATTTTATTCAAGCATGTGTGATGTTGTTTGCTAGCTTGGTCTGTTTGGTCTTGTCAGCAGGCTCTTAGTTCAGGGGTCGTCGCTGCTTGTTGTTTTGGGTTGGTTTGCTGTCCTCCACGGTCTCCCTAGCCTGAGCATCACCAGCTTTCCTCATGGCTGATTCATGTTCACTAGGGTTGTTCTAGAAGGCTTTTCTATTTACTTCAGCTTTCATTATTGATGACTCTTTATTTTTGCATAAATTCTATTTACTTTTACGAGTTATGTATCTACTTTTGAATTGAACAAAACGAGCAATGTAAGATTGTCGTCCTTATGTACTCTATGGTTACCTAACACTAGCCTACTAGCTCAATAGGAAGAGCATTGTGCAAATTTGCACAAGATGTGGGTTCAAATCCCATGTAGGTTCTTCATATTTTTCAATTACTATTTGTCTTGTTTTATTTACTTTTAAATAGGAAACCTTTACTTTTAAGGGGATATTGTATTTGCAGCTACCAAGTGAGTAGAGTGAAGCTAGATTGCCGATCACCTTTGATCGTAACCTTTGATTGTGGAGGGCAGGGCTCTTTTAGAGAGATAAAGACAATAGCTTATGTGCTTTTGAGATTTTTATTATTTACTTTTTGAGATTAACTTTTGAAATTTTCATATTTACTTTTAAGATTTTCTTATTTACTTATGAGTTTATTTTAATTACTTTTGAGTTTCCTATCTACTTATGAGTTTTTTGCGCGTATAAATCACCAACCTATGTAGGATTTGAACCTACATCCATGTGCAATGGCACATTGCTCTCCCATTTGAGCTAATAGGTTTCAACTTAATATTCTATTTACTTTTGAAAATTTTCTATTTACTTTTGATATTTTTTTAATTACTTGTGAAATTTTTCATTTACTTTTTTTTATCAAGCTTACATGATACTACTAGAAAATGTAGTTAATATAAAATTTGAATCACATACACAATTAGACTGATTCTATCTCAAATAAAACGATACAACTATTTTACACGGGTAAATAACCAACCTATAAATAGCTTTCTACTTTTATTTACTTTTTGGATTGTTTTATTTACTTTTTGGATTGTTTTATTTACTTTTAAGTTGAAAAACACTACTAAAAACACAATTGCAACAGAATAGAACGACCAAAACTGACCAACAGACACAATTTTGGCTTAAACCTGGGAAAACAACTTAAAGCATGGAGCCACAGACCAAAACAACACATGAACAACATAACATCAACGCAGGAACAGGACCCGCAGGTAAAGCACAGATCAGATAAGCAGAACAGTAAAGAAGATCAGAAATATCAGTATGATCCAAACAATAGCAGCAAACAACAACACAATTTAGAACAGAAATGAGCAAAAGCAGGCAAAGCAACAATCACAAACCGTTACAACATCTATCTTTCAACATTTTCCAAGTTATTTAGTCTACTTTTAGTTCAATTTAGTTTACGTTTTCACCATATGAAAAGCTAGGAAGGCACCAATTGATCAAACCCAACAGTTCAGTCACAAAATCAGGCTCCTTAAAGCTTGTGCACCTTGCTGATGGGTCCACCCTTAAGGCCAAGGTATTAATGCAGAAACCGTCATTGACAGGAAGATCGGCTATAAGGGGTTGTGCATACTACAAGGATGGCCATGGTTTTGAGTCAAAATTTCAGCAGTTTGTTGGGAATGGTGTTAGATATGGTATCGTTCCCTGTGATGACACTGCTGTTTATTGGTTTTTGACATGGTGTCCATCAATTCAAGGTACACAAAATACAAATCATGATCAGCATTCAGCAACAAGCTAAGCTAATTAGTTAAATGTCCTACTTGATTGAACTTTTGAAGCCAAAAATACCTTTTATTCTAAATTTCTTTGGATAAATTTAGTAAGAAAACTGTGAATCTTAAATGTTTAAATGTGAAATAGAAAACAACACTTTACAAGATGCTGATCAACTGAAGCCGAAACAGTTTGTGCTAAGTAAACTAGGGAAGGTACCTGAACAAGAAAAGTTGTGATATGCTCTACTCTACTTGTATAGTTTTGTATGCTGAATTATCAGGTGTTGTGTGTAATGAGTGTGCACAGGCATTAGGCATGAAATTTGACATGCTGATGGATGGGTACTGGTGAATTCTTGTGATACAGGATCTTACTGTGGCTTGCTATTTGTATTAGGATACATCGGGATATTATCTCGAATAGCTCAAGTTCATGCTTGGTTTATTATAACCCTGATAGCTTTATGGGATGATATGGTGTTGCACAGATTGTTGTTGGTCTCTAGTGGCTGCAGATATGTTGTTGCAGATCAGTTGAGGGCGGTATTTTGCCAGTGATTGACTGATGGGCAGGTGTTCTGGTATGTTTGTCTTCTCTTATTGGTGCCTTATTTGTGGTGTTGGCGTATTGCAGCAGGGGGTAGTGGTTGTCACTAAAAGTAGGATCTTTGTTAGGGGCACATCTTTTTTTTTCCTCTGTGTATGTCACTTATCTAATTAATACTAATCTATTTTAGTCTCGCATGCATGTACAATACATTACGGAATCTGATTTCTGGACAAACAAAAATTGAATGAACATCTTGAAGTGAACGATTGATTTGGTTGTCCTAAGACTCCTGATCGAAATGAAGTTACTACTGCAAGCACAACCTATTCTTCTGCTGGAGGGTCGAAATACATAGCGTTTACTTTTGAACTATTTTGATTTACTTTTTTTGGCTTTTGCTTTACTTTTGTTGATTCTATTTAAAAAACAACCTACTAGCTCAACAGGCAGAGCATTGTGTAAATGCACACAAGATGTGGGTTTGAATCCCACGTAGGTTAATCTTTACTTTTTGTATTGCTTCGTAGATTTCTGTTTTGAAGACCTTTACTTTGGCCTCCATGTACTCCAATACTTGTTTCTATGTTGTAACAGATACTTATGAGTTTTTTTTTTAATTTACTTTTTGAGATTTTTAATTTACTTTTGAGTTAATATTATTTACTTTTGATTTTTTTATGTTCCTCTTAATCCTGCAACAATCTTTGTTTGCTCGCATATTTTCAGAACACATTCTTGTTTGCTAGCATATTTTCAGTTCTGATCAGATGCAACATTTTAAGCTTTCCATTTGAAAAAAGCTTTATAATTCTTCTTTTTAGTTTAACGTATTCTAATTGTACATGTACTTCATAATAGTTTGATTTACTTTTGCTTTATTATGATTTACTTTTGAGTTTCTTTTACTTACTTTTTATTTTTTACTTGACTTCTCGAAACAACCTATGTAGGAATCGAACCTACATCCCCTATGCATCTGCATAGTGGCTCTACCATTTGAGCTAATAGGTTTTCACAAAACATTTAAGAGAAATTATAAATTAATGTTTCATTGTTATTTAATTTACTTTTGGAGAGATTTTGTTTACTTTTGGAGAGATTTAATTTACTTATGCACAATCCTAAAACCACCAAATACGAATCGCACAACAGGAGGGATTCAGCCATTTAGATAGGCAGATAGACATGCGTCAAACAGGTTTTGAAACCAGTAAAGAGAGGCAGAGAGCGTCTCTGGACAAGATGTGTGTGCAGCAGTGCAGGTGAACTATGTGTGTGCAGCAGTGCAGGTGAACTATGTGTGTGCGCCAGAGTGTGGGTCTGTGCGGGTTTTCCAGTATGCTGATGTGATAGCAGTAGGCAATTTTGTTTGGGTATTGAAAGATGATGCATCAGACATTCTGGAAACGAAGAAGATCTATGTATGTTCATGGTTAGGTCAGGTTCTGCTAGTGAGTGTGAGTGTGTGCTGGGGCACACGTGGCTTGCTGTAAAAGTTATGCAGGTGTGCACATGAAAGTATGTCCAGTGCGATGCAGGCTACCAAATCAATGAAAACAAAAAACACAGTGGGAAAAAAAAATGGGAAACGCAAGTCAACTTTGACCAGGCTACCAAAGTTGACTTCTAGACAACACACCTGCAGAAAAACAGAACCACCATCCCAAATAGAAACATACATAATTTTCATAGCAACAACACACACACAACACTGACTGCAGTGAATAAACTATCTTGAAGAGTCTGAAATTCATTATCTTATGCAATATGTAAGTGTTGAATGAATAAATTATTATTTAAACCTGCCTTGTAATGTAAACTCTTATGCTTGACTTTTTCGTATCATAAATCATAATAATGTGAATCTTGAAATTGCAGGCAGATGTTGATAACAGTGGGACCATTGATTATGGAGAATTTATCGCAACTATGTTACATCTCCACAGAGTTGACAAGGAAGACCATCTATGTGCAGCTTTTGCGTACTTTGACAAAGATGAACGTGGATACATTACAAAAGATGAACTACAACAAGCATGTCAAAATTTTGGCATGGATGAGGTTCATGTGGAAGAAATTATTCATGAAGCGGATCAGGATAAAGTAAGTTAAACTTTGATGATTATGAAGCTAGGTTAGAACAAATTGTTTCATTAAAATTTGTTTGTTTCTCTTGGTAGTC
Organism: Spinacia oleracea; assembly: GCF_020520425.1. Taxonomy (NCBI): domain Eukaryota; kingdom Viridiplantae; phylum Streptophyta; class Magnoliopsida; order Caryophyllales; family Amaranthaceae; genus Spinacia; species Spinacia oleracea. The sequence goes on from NC_079488.1 coordinate 46,806,298, forward strand.
TTACTAGATGTTTATCTTTGGTTTTTGAAATGTGCAGGATGGTCGTATAGATTATAATGAGTTTGTTGAGATGATGCAAAGAGGAAATATTGATTTGGGTAAAAGACAGAAACCTCCAGTTACTGCACAACCAGGAGTATTAGATTACATAGGGAAAGGCTGGCAATTGCATTTGGGCTCCTAAGAACAACTGAACTAACCAGTAACAAGTAATGCGGTCTCGCACAACTAGTTTACTGATGAGCCTAGAGAAACAGACTTCATTTACTAGGTGTTGTCAAGTTGGACAATCTGAAGGTTGCAACTTAAAAACCCTTGATTTCTTTTAAGTATCTTGTTAGCATGGTCCAGAGTCATATTTTGTTTACTTTGGATCATTTCTATTTACTTTGTTCAGTTTTAAAAGTAAATGTAACTAATTTAAAAGTAGATAAATAACTAAGAAAAGTAAATGAAACTAATTTAAAAGAGCCACATGAATAAATGTTATGCTTTATTCAATCGTGTCCACGCGTTTCTGATGTTATTACTAGGCACAAAAAACAAGAAGAGATGATGAAACCTCAAGCCATGGATTTATCACGTATGCAGAAACTCTACTGATAATCCACCTACATTAATCTGAACCGGGCACACTAAAAGAACATGTAACATTAATGTGAAGAGCTCACCAAATTCAACCAACTATTCAGGGTTAAAAATAGAAAACCTAAAATCTAGAATCAATTATTATCAGCAAAATCATCAATTAAGGTCTAAAAACAAAAATAATGTACCCTAAAAATTAGATCATCTCAGTTTTCAAAAGTAAACAAAGCATTATTTCAAAGGTAAACTTAATATCTTCTAAAGTAAACAAAACTGAGCATCATAGAATCAATGAATTAAGTAAGTTGCTAGGCTTTGCAGTGCTCCTATATGCTGATTACATCGGGTTTCTAATGTTAATAATAGTCTCCACGTAGAAGAAAACATACCTGCTACTCAGGCAAACTGTGAAACTCTGACATAATTCTTCTGTCCATCCTATTATCCTATATCCTCATTCATGTAATCTTGCGTGCTCTAAAAATAACTAAGCTAAAAAAATCAGTCACAACTGCTAAAAATAAGCTAAACAATCTAATTCACCCACAAAAGTTCATAATACAAACAATTTGTTTACTTCAGTTTACTTTTAGCGACAATAAGTTTACTTCTGCACAATTTTCGCTTACTTCAACACATTCTAATCTAGCTTAATTGATTCACTTCTATCAAGCTTAAAACGACCAGAAATTCAATTAGATCATTGTATGAGAAACATATATTGTATTCAGCGAAGAGAAAAATTTACAGAAACTTAAAACCTAGAAATCTAATTGAACTTTCCTCAAAAAAAGAAATTCAATTGAACGAAATTAGCATCTTTACCTCTATCTTTGAGAAACTTTGGAGTGAATTCACGAAATTATGGTTGAATTGACAACAATTAGAGACGAACTTGCACGTTTAAGCTGAAATCGCACATCAAACTTTAGGAATTAGAGAGAGAAAGTGGTGAAAACCTAATTCGAGCATCATATTGAAGCTAAAAATAATTTTGCAATGAAACTTCAGAAATTAAAAACCTAGAAACCGACTATGACTGATTTGCAACTCCTACCATTATCAATGGTAATTTCAGCAAACTGAAGAGACCGAATTTGCAGTCGCATATTTTACTCTGAATTCCGCATAATTTACATTTATATTTAAATTGGAACCAAAACCTTCCCAAAATCAACCTGAAATTGATACAAATAGACACGAGGAGTTTGGAAAATGATAATTTCGCACAAATAATCTTCAATTGATGATAAAATTGAGAAAAAATACCAGATTGTCGAACAAATTTACAGAATCTAGGTCAAAACTGAAGCAGTAAGGGTTGGAAAGAGACAGAAAAGGTGAGAGTTGGTTTCGTCGAAGAGAGAGAAAGAGTTTCAGTGTTTGAAAACAAAGAGAGAGAGAAAATGTCAAACAATGGCGCGACATCAGGATATAATCTCAGCCGTCCATTTTGTTTCGATCTAACGGTTTTTACAGGTTCTCATCATAAGGTGGTTCTCATCTTAAGGGAGGTTCTAGAGGTTTTCACCAGAACCTCCCTTATGTGAGTATACTAGTATATACATCCTTATGTGAGTATACTAGTATATATGAGAATGAATCTAATCCTACGGATTAGATTTAATCTAATGGCTAGGATTAAAAGATGAGAAAACCATCCACCCTCCCAGTTACAAACCACGTTTCTTTCATTAAACCCCACTCACTTTCTCTCTCTAAAACCTCCCTCTTCACTTTCTCTCTCTCACAACTCGCGATTCGCCATTTTCTCTCTCCTCTCGACAAAACCGCCATCAAATCTCCAACAACAGCTGATCAATCTCCTTCGTCGTCGTTGTAAGGTAAACTCGACACAATTGTTCTATATTTCTTCTCTCCATCTACAATTTTCCCTAATTTTAACCTAATTTGTTCAATTGAAGATGAATAGAGTAGAAAAACAATATGAATGACAAAGGTAAGCAAAATACTCAAATTTTTAACCTAATTAGAACTATTTTCTTTATTTTTATACATTAATTGAAGTTATCTTTGTTAAATTTTGATTTTCAGCAAAAACAAATACTAAAAAACCAGCAAAATATCCAGAAGATCCACAAGAGTAAGTATTCAGTGCTTTAATTTTAGCGAAGTTTTTGTAATTATTTTCGGAATTTTTCGGAATTTATTTTTGTAATTATTTGGTCTGCAGATTTGTGGATGTTTCTAGCGATTTTGCGAATTTATGTTCCCTGTATTTGATGTTTGTTGCAATTGTGGATGTTCCGATATGAATTTTCAGTATTTTATAAGAATTTAATTTATGATTTTCTGAATTAATTTGAGAATTATAAGATATTTTTTCGATCTTATGATGCTCTAAAACTAGTAGTTATATGTTCTGAATTTTTATCTTCACTATAATTGCATATGTTCTGAACTATATTTGCATATGTTCTGAACAATAAGTGCACGTGTTCTGAACTATAATTTTACACATTCATTGAATAGTTTAGTAACTACTGGCTTCGTAACTTATCTTATTGTGAGCTTTGAGTGTAACTGTTGGTTCAGAGATTTCACTTTTGTTCCTCTCCATTTGTTACATTGAATTTGGAGACACAAAAGGCTCCCTTGGGGCTGTAGTTGTGTAGTTTAGCTTAGTATAACTCCTACTTTGATTTATAACAGTGCATTGCTTGCCTCGGGGACACATATAGAGTAAAATGGAATAAGAGAAGTTCTTTCATGACCTGCATCTAATATTCAGTACACTAGAAGGTGTTCCAGAGCTCAGTTTAGGAAGGTGTCATATGGTTGAATTGAAAATTTAGTTGTTGGCATGTTCCTTTGTTTTGAAAGTAGGTATGCTATAGCACACACTTTTATAAGCTTTGAACAAAAAGTTCCAGCTTTGAACAACTAACTCATTTTTTAGAACAAAGTATTTTTACTACTCTATGTTAGGAAATGCTTGTCATAATATGTTGATTTTAGAGGTTGCCATGGGATAGGGACAAGCCCGGTGTAACACCCCCGATTTACTAACTAGAAATAAATAAGAATATAAAAGACTTTATAAAAATATTGCGGAAGCTTACACCTAAATCGGAGGTATCACCGCCACACTTGACCACATTGCCAAGTGCTAAGGCTTACACAACTCAAACTATTAAAACTCAATTACTAGGTGATCTATTTACAACTGTACAACTGTCATAAAAGAGTAAACAGTAACACTTGATTTCCTTTAAATTCTAAAGGCAATCCTTCACGGTCAATCTGCTCCAGTCATCTTTACTGCTCACCATAGAGGACAAATTCCAAAAGGATCGTCGCAGGGCCACCATAAGAAAAAGACATGGCCGCAAACACACATAGCAAATAAACACACACGTCAGCAAAAGCTGAGAAATCAACGCTGATTGGATAAACAGACATATAATAATAATAATAATTTAACAAACACATAAATACAAATTGATATACAATTCTTATAAAACTAGTACCTATAACAATAAGTAACAAGGGTTTATTTTTAATTTCTTATAAATTCACCATTTGAGTAATGTGGATCGAGTCCACCACCCAATAGTATATATTGAACTATTGGATGTAACCACCAGAGAGATGTGGATCGCGTCCACCACCCATTAGTATATATTAAACTATTGGATGTAACCACCAGAAAAATGTGAATCTAGTCCACCACCCAATAGTATTGGACTATTGGATGTAACCACCAAACAGGTCTTAGTCTTTAAGTGTGCACACCCCCCTGTGAGTGTTTTTAACTCAAAGGAGTAGATTAAGCCTAGGGTCGTGCTCATGGCTCCGACCAAATAATAAAGCACAATGTGCTATTTAACCGGTTATGTTATCATAGGAGGAAATGTACTACAAGATGATCGATTGTCATCCCAAAATAATTAATCCAAATCGTATGGTATAATTCTTCTAGACAACTCAAGATAAATAATCTAGACCTCAATTTTCATACCCCTCCGCTACAATTAATGCATCAACTAATATAAAAACTAAATAGCGTCGGAGATATACGCATATATACTACATGAGTTGTAATCTAAACAACTTACAAATAAAGTTGGACCATTAGAATATACAATCAATTTCAATCAGTTTGTATAATAATAAATGATAAAAATAATACAAAGTATAAACATCACCAAGGACTAATACGAAGTATAACTCATCATTTGATCAAAATTAAATGATCAACACCCATTTTAAGCTAAAGATCTATACTTCTCAATAACAGAATAAGATCCCAAAATATCATTATACGGATTATCAACTAGGCCCGTAACAACAACGACCTAAATTCCGAGCCTTATCAAAATAAAGACCTAAAATCCCAAACGATAAATAATATGATTTACTCTAATAATAATCACACCAACACATTCATTCTTGATAGAAGTAATACTCCCAAAATAATTCATCCAAATCTCATTACTTTGACTTCTAGTAACAACAAAAGAAATTACACTACCATAAACATGCAACCATCAAACGCACTGCTAATCAATATAACAACTACACATTTCTCATATAACCTAATATATCACTATAAATCAGATCAACAAAGCGATCATATAATCACAATATACCATACAATACATCATACAATTCGAATATATACATAATAAGTAGTATAATTAAACATCTCCAAAGTAACGAGTGCGCGTGATTACAACTAATAATATACAGAAGGGACTAAGCGTGATTACCTTCGCGAGGGTTCGAGACTATGCATTAGAACAATATCCGCTGCATCTCGACGACATGATATCAAATTTAAATCCAAAAGCTAAAGAATCATGCTTGGTTTATAGTAATAGGGATGCGAGATATTGTTGATCTTTGATGAAGGTATTTGATAATCTAATTCTCTTCCGTGAATTTAATGAAGGATGAAGAAAGGTTTTGACTTTTGCCATGATTAAGGTTATATATTTCATTTGTGCGCATGAAACAAAGAATTCGATTGAATGGTGATGAACGTAACAAGATAAACTTGGTAGAGGGAAAAAAGATACGGCTGCCCTGGTAAAACTGATGAATAACATAATAAGGTTTTTTAGGGTTAAAGAGTATTTATACTCTATCACATGTATATATATACGAGGGTTGTATAAAAATAAAATGAGGTGTTATTCTTCCAAATTACAAAAATAAACTATGTAAACTAGGAAAGTTGTTACATGATAATCAAATAATTAAAGACAACTATAAAAATACATTTTAAGAAATCGTAAAATATCGGGATATTACAATCTATCCCCCTTAAAAGAAGTTTCGTCCCGAAACTTAAAGTTGAAAATTTTTTAGTGTATTACAATCTATCCCCCTTAAAAATAAGTTTCGTCTCGAAAGTTAAAGTTAGGAAAACTTTAGTGACTTTAGTTTCAAAAGCTAAAAAAAAAAATTATACCATAAAATATTAGGGATATTACATTCTACCCCCCTTAAAAAAAAAGGAGTTCGTCCTCGAACTCCAAACTAGTCACATAATCACATCACAAGTAGCACATAACTAACACATAGAAAGAGATACTCTCTTAAAACGGCTTGTCCTACAACTTTTAAGCTTAACTCTTGATTAGTCATTTTAGTCCTAAAACTCAAACCAGACACTGGGATATGAAGATCCCTGTGTAAATCCAAGACCGAATAGGCTCTGATACCATTTTGTAACACCCCCGATTTACTAACTAGAAATAAATAAGAATATAAAAGACTTTATAAAAATATTGCGGAAGCTTACACCTAAATCGGAGGTATCACCGCCACACTTGACCACATTGCCAAGTGCTAAGGCTTACACAACTCAAACTATTAAAACTCAATTACTAGGTGATCTATTTACAACTGTACAACTGTCATAAAAGAGTAAACAGTAACACTTGATTTCCTTTAAATTCTAAAGGCAATCCTTCACGGTCAATCTGCTCCAGTCATCTTTACTGCTCACCATAGAGGACAAATTCCAAAAGGATCGTCGCAGGGCCACCATAAGAAAAAGACATGGCCGCAAACACACATAGCAAATAAACACACACGTCAGCAAAAGCTGAGAAATCAACGCTGATTGGATAAACAGACATATAATAATAATAATAATTTAACAAACACATAAATACAAATTGATATACAATTCTTATAAAACTAGTACCTATAACAATAAGTAACAAGGGTTTATTTTTAATTTCTTATAAATTCACCATTTGAGTAATGTGGATCGAGTCCACCACCCAATAGTATATATTGAACTATTGGATGTAACCACCAGAGAGATGTGGATCGCGTCCACCACCCATTAGTATATATTAAACTATTGGATGTAACCACCAGAAAAATGTGAATCTAGTCCACCACCCAATAGTATTGGACTATTGGATGTAACCACCAAACAGGTCTTAGTCTTTAAGTGTGCACACCCCCCTGTGAGTGTTTTTAACTCAAAGGAGTAGATTAAGCCTAGGGTCGTGCTCATGGCTCCGACCAAATAATAAAGCACAATGTGCTATTTAACCGGTTATGTTATCATAGGAGGAAATGTACTACAAGATGATCGATTGTCATCCCAAAATAATTAATCCAAATCGTATGGTATAATTCTTCTAGACAACTCAAGATAAATAATCTAGACCTCAATTTTCATACCCCTCCGCTACAATTAATGCATCAACTAATATAAAAACTAAATAGCGTCGGAGATATACGCATATATACTACATGAGTTGTAATCTAAACAACTTACAAATAAAGTTGGACCATTAGAATATACAATCAATTTCAATCAGTTTGTATAATAATAAATGATAAAAATAATACAAAGTATAAACATCACCAAGGACTAATACGAAGTATAACTCATCATTTGATCAAAATTAAATGATCAACACCCATTTTAAGCTAAAGATCTATACTTCTCAATAACAGAATAAGATCCCAAAATATCATTATACGGATTATCAACTAGGCCCGTAACAACAACGACCTAAATTCCGAGCCTTATCAAAATAAAGACCTAAAATCCCAAACGATAAATAATATGATTTACTCTAATAATAATCACACCAACACATTCATTCTTGATAGAAGTAATACTCCCAAAATAATTCATCCAAATCTCATTACTTTGACTTCTAGTAACAACAAAAGAAATTACACTACCATAAACATGCAACCATCAAACGCACTGCTAATCAATATAACAACTACACATTTCTCATATAACCTAATATATCACTATAAATCAGATCAACAAAGCGATCATATAATCACAATATACCATACAATACATCATACAATTCGAATATATACATAATAAGTAGTATAATTAAACATCTCCAAAGTAACGAGTGCGCGTGATTACAACTAATAATATACAGAAGGGACTAAGCGTGATTACCTTCGCGAGGGTTCGAGACTATGCATTAGAACAATATCCGCTGCATCTCGACGACATGATATCAAATTTAAATCCAAAAGCTAAAGAATCATGCTTGGTTTATAGTAATAGGGATGCGAGATATTGTTGATCTTTGATGAAGGTATTTGATAATCTAATTCTCTTCCGTGAATTTAATGAAGGATGAAGAAAGGTTTTGACTTTTGCCATGATTAAGGTTATATATTTCATTTGTGCGCATGAAACAAAGAATTCGATTGAATGGTGATGAACGTAACAAGATAAACTTGGTAGAGGGAAAAAAGATACGGCTGCCCTGGTAAAACTGATGAATAACATAATAAGGTTTTTTAGGGTTAAAGAGTATTTATACTCTATCACATGTATATATATACGAGGGTTGTATAAAAATAAAATGAGGTGTTATTCTTCCAAATTACAAAAATAAACTATGTAAACTAGGAAAGTTGTTACATGATAATCAAATAATTAAAGACAACTATAAAAATACATTTTAAGAAATCGTAAAATATCGGGATATTACAATCTATCCCCCTTAAAAGAAGTTTCGTCCCGAAACTTAAAGTTGAAAATTTTTTAGTGTATTACAATCTATCCCCCTTAAAAATAAGTTTCGTCTCGAAAGTTAAAGTTAGGAAAACTTTAGTGACTTTAGTTTCAAAAGCTAAAAAAAAAAATTATACCATAAAATATTAGGGATATTACATTCTACCCCCCTTAAAAAAAAAGGAGTTCGTCCTCGAACTCCAAACTAGTCACATAATCACATCACAAGTAGCACATAACTAACACATAGAAAGAGATACTCTCTTAAAACGGCTTGTCCTACAACTTTTAAGCTTAACTCTTGATTAGTCATTTTAGTCCTAAAACTCAAACCAGACACTGGGATATGAAGATCCCTGTGTAAATCCAAGACCGAATAGGCTCTGATACCATTTTGTAACACCCCCGATTTACTAACTAGAAATAAATAAGAATATAAAAGACTTTATAAAAATATTGCGGAAGCTTACACCTAAATCGGAGGTATCACCGCCACACTTGACCACATTGCCAAGTGCTAAGGCTTACACAACTCAAACTATTAAAACTCAATTACTAGGTGATCTATTTACAACTGTACAACTGTCATAAAAGAGTAAACAGTAACACTTGATTTCCTTTAAATTCTAAAGGCAATCCTTCACGGTCAATCTGCTCCAGTCATCTTTACTGCTCACCATAGAGGACAAATTCCAAAAGGATCGTCGCAGGGCCACCATAAGAAAAAGACATGGCCGCAAACACACATAGCAAATAAACACACACGTCAGCAAAAGCTGAGAAATCAACGCTGATTGGATAAACAGACATATAATAATAATAATAATTTAACAAACACATAAATACAAATTGATATACAATTCTTATAAAACTAGTACCTATAACAATAAGTAACAAGGGTTTATTTTTAATTTCTTATAAATTCACCATTTGAGTAATGTGGATCGAGTCCACCACCCAATAGTATATATTGAACTATTGGATGTAACCACCAGAGAGATGTGGATCGCGTCCACCACCCATTAGTATATATTAAACTATTGGATGTAACCACCAGAAAAATGTGAATCTAGTCCACCACCCAATAGTATTGGACTATTGGATGTAACCACCAAACAGGTCTTAGTCTTTAAGTGTGCACACCCCCCTGTGAGTGTTTTTAACTCAAAGGAGTAGATTAAGCCTAGGGTCGTGCTCATGGCTCCGACCAAATAATAAAGCACAATGTGCTATTTAACCGGTTATGTTATCATAGGAGGAAATGTACTACAAGATGATCGATTGTCATCCCAAAATAATTAATCCAAATCGTATGGTATAATTCTTCTAGACAACTCAAGATAAATAATCTAGACCTCAATTTTCATACCCCTCCGCTACAATTAATGCATCAACTAATATAAAAACTAAATAGCGTCGGAGATATACGCATATATACTACATGAGTTGTAATCTAAACAACTTACAAATAAAGTTGGACCATTAGAATATACAATCAATTTCAATCAGTTTGTATAATAATAAATGATAAAAATAATACAAAGTATAAACATCACCAAGGACTAATACGAAGTATAACTCATCATTTGATCAAAATTAAATGATCAACACCCATTTTAAGCTAAAGATCTATACTTCTCAATAACAGAATAAGATCCCAAAATATCATTATACGGATTATCAACTAGGCCCGTAACAACAACGACCTAAATTCCGAGCCTTATCAAAATAAAGACCTAAAATCCCAAACGATAAATAATATGATTTACTCTAATAATAATCACACCAACACATTCATTCTTGATAGAAGTAATACTCCCAAAATAATTCATCCAAATCTCATTACTTTGACTTCTAGTAACAACAAAAGAAATTACACTACCATAAACATGCAACCATCAAACGCACTGCTAATCAATATAACAACTACACATTTCTCATATAACCTAATATATCACTATAAATCAGATCAACAAAGCGATCATATAATCACAATATACCATACAATACATCATACAATTCGAATATATACATAATAAGTAGTATAATTAAACATCTCCAAAGTAACGAGTGCGCGTGATTACAACTAATAATATACAGAAGGGACTAAGCGTGATTACCTTCGCGAGGGTTCGAGACTATGCATTAGAACAATATCCGCTGCATCTCGACGACATGATATCAAATTTAAATCCAAAAGCTAAAGAATCATGCTTGGTTTATAGTAATAGGGATGCGAGATATTGTTGATCTTTGATGAAGGTATTTGATAATCTAATTCTCTTCCGTGAATTTAATGAAGGATGAAGAAAGGTTTTGACTTTTGCCATGATTAAGGTTATATATTTCATTTGTGCGCATGAAACAAAGAATTCGATTGAATGGTGATGAACGTAACAAGATAAACTTGGTAGAGGGAAAAAAGATACGGCTGCCCTGGTAAAACTGATGAATAACATAATAAGGTTTTTTAGGGTTAAAGAGTATTTATACTCTATCACATGTATATATATACGAGGGTTGTATAAAAATAAAATGAGGTGTTATTCTTCCAAATTACAAAAATAAACTATGTAAACTAGGAAAGTTGTTACATGATAATCAAATAATTAAAGACAACTATAAAAATACATTTTAAGAAATCGTAAAATATCGGGATATTACACCCGGTTAGGGCGGTTTCCAGTTAACCTCTAAGCTGAGGTAGTTCAACTCTGAAAATTAATGGATAAACTCATAATCAGTTGGTTCATGCCATAGGTTGGTTATGGACTCAGTTGATATTAAAGTTTTAGAGTCTAGTCCTAATCTTGGTTATGTACTAGAGTATCATTGCATATGTTCTAATTATTATTGCATATGTTCTAATTATAATTGCACAAGTTCTAGTTATTATTGAATATGTTCTAGTTATTATTGCAGATGTTCTAATCATTATTACATATGTTCTAATCATTATTGCATACGTTTTAAAGGTTTATACGAAGTATATGGTCTGGATTTTCATCTATGTTTCTTTGCATAGTTAGCTGCCCACACTTGTCGGGATTTATAGATTTTCAAAGTATGCTTCTAAGCCTAATAAGGGAAATTGGAAAAGGCTTATGCTACATTATGACGTTGTTGGACATTGATTATAACTAGCTGATAAGTTGGATATTCTCTACTTTTTAGTGTATTAGGATAATTATTTTTTATAAGAATTTAAATTCTAAATTTTTGAGTTAATTTGAGAATTGAGAATTTTTACTCTTTTTTTCTTCTTCTAATTTTCGATATTTTATGATGTTCTAAGAGTAATAGTTATATGTTCTGAATTTTTGAACAGAGGAAATGAGAATAAACGCGCCAAAACAACGAAGAAAATTTCCATGCCATCACTTACAAAGGACATCATGCGCAATATTTGGTAAAATTTTGTACTCTCAATACTTTAGAACATGAAAATTAGGAATGTAGAACATGAAAGCTTACTCTTTAGAACAAAATTGTTTGATGATTAGAACATAAGTAATATTGGTAGATATAGATGTTATTTGACTACACTTACCATTTACTACAGTAGGGGAGGTTTGAGCTGGAGTGACCGGATTGGGGTGACTGGACTACACTTAACATTATATGGCATAATGAATTTAGAACATGAAAGTTAAATTAAGAAAATGATACGGTTTAGAACAAATATATTTAATGGCTCATAGTGTCTGTCTTTTGGATCTTGGCAATGGTTAAAACTAGTTGTGGCTCGTGTTTCGACTTAACAAACCATTCATTCAACGTGGTCCACTTATGAGATATGTGTAAGTTCTCATTCCTCTATCCACTTATATATGAATCATTCAAGTAGAATCTTTCACATCTTATTTGACTAGACGTAACATATGGTAGAGCAGGTGAGGTTTTGAGAGTAGGGTAGGGGATAGGAGTAGGGGTTGGGAAGACTGCAAAGAGACTCGGTGTTTTATATAACAAATATATATATGGATCTTAGTTTCGTAATTTAGTTTTTTCATAAACTATGTGAAGAGTTTTCAACATGCCATATTTTAAAACACGGTAGATTACAGAGAAGGTACATCAAAAGATATATTGGTAGAATATATTGGGTAAAGTAGAAGGATAATTTTTTTAGTCTATTGCCTTTCTTACTGGTGTGTATATTGCTTTGTAGAACATATAGCTTAACGACTTAGAACATGTAGCTTAACTGCTTAGAACATATAGGAATAATGTATAGAACATGTAGCTTCACTTTTAGAACATATAACTTCTCTTATTAGAACATTAAGTTTCACCTTTTAGAACATAAATTTTTACTACGTTATTACTAAGTTTATAAAGAGATAAAACACCAGTGTCGAAGTCCATATTTGTAGTCCAATTGTCGAAAATACACTTTTAGCTGACATCCTTTCAAATATTGGGTAATATTTCATCATCTCAATTCTTTAGAACATGAAGGCTCACCTTAAGAACATTAAGTTTCACCTTTTAGAACATAATTTATATTGTTCACTTCATGTAGAGAAGCTATTATTTATGGATATTTATGTTCTAAATCTCATAACAAGATGTTCTGAAACTAGAAAGTTAAGTTCCAATGTTCTCTTCATGTATCTAATATGTTCCTGAATGTGTTTTGTGTCTGATTTTTTGCCTGTTTTGATGACAATTTGGGTCAAGCTAGCTATGTTGTGTTTTCATGTGCAACATTATGGGCTAGTATAGTTGTTGCATATATTGGTGTTGGTCTTAAGTGGTTGCATAGCTGCTGGTGCAAGCTATTTCTTTTGTGGGAGGGTTGTTGCAGGTCAGTCTGGGGTGGGCAGCGGTTCTGCTCTGTTTGGTTGCTTCTAGAAGTTTTGTGTGTGTGGTGCTGTTGCAAGTAATGGTCGTCAATGCTTGATGTTTTGGGACAATGCCTATTAGCTCAATTGGTAGAGCTTTGTGCGATTGCACAATGATGTAGGTTCGAATCCTACATAGGCAACTCTTTGCATTCCATTTATGATATTAATTAATTCTCCTATTTGATGATTCTTTACTTTTGAATCACTTATATTTACTTTTGAATATGTTCTACTTTCTTTATATCATATGTATAAATTATCAGAACATTAGCCTTAGTTTTTAGAACATTAGCCTTAGTTTTTAGAACATTAAATCTAACACTTGAACTGAAGGCATCAGTTTGTAGAGAAACTAGCTAAAGAGCAGGGAAGCATGAATGAGATGGACAAGATGTATGACCAACATAATTCCTCATTGGCAGAGTCTGATAAGAAAATAGATAACTGCTCAGGACCTTTATTCATAGCATTTGACAACAAATTAAATTATCATGAATTGGTGTCGATATATTCCAAAGAGGTGATGACAGAGGAATCATTAGACTTAAAACCGCTACAAGGGTGTCCTTGCTGCTAGCTCTACTCATAGGTGTAGTTGAAACTTTGCTTGATTGTGAGCCTTATTTACCAACATATTAGGCCCTAGGCCAAACAGCGAAAAAGTATTTATAAGATGAGTTAAGTTGATAGAGCTGATAGAGTTGCACTACTAAGCTTTAAAGCTAAAATCATCAAGGAATTGGAATTCTCGGGTCGTGGGTGGGTGTTTAAGACACTTAGTTCAGCTTGTGCTGGAGGGTAACTCTCTAGTAGGACCTATCCCTAGAAATACAACCTATGTAGGATTTGAACCTACATCCATGTGCAATGGCACATTGCTCTACCATTTGAGCTAATAGGCTTTAAAGAAAAATATTCAAGAAAACAATGCATGTAGTACTGCTATAGAAAATAGAAAAACGCAAGAACTTGCGTTATAGTATAATAAAAGAACATATGCAATAATAATTAGAACATACACAGCGATATTTAGAACATAAGCACAATATAAAGATATTTACCTATGCATTCTCATTATAACACAAATGACCTTGAGTTTTCCTACTATTTATGCAATTATTTCACACTGAGATCAAATTCACTGATTATATTTAGCAGACAAATGACCTTGACTTTTCCTACTTCCAGATTCCATTATCTCAGGTGGCAACTGCTATTTCTAAAACACACATTACTATGTTTCTATATCCAATTATGCATGATACAACATTCAATGGGTAAATGCAACAAAGTAGCTAGACCTTACTTATCCAACAGATGTGTATTAGTTCATATATGACTCTCAAAATGCAGTTTAGTAATACATTATACAAATCACGTGAGTTCTTAAATAGATGACAAAATTGCAGAATAAGCTCTCATGCTTCTTCAAGTAAAAAAAAAGCAAGAGTATATTAGAGTACGACATACTTTCAGCAGAAAGAGTTCCCCCCTACCCTCTCTTTCTGTCAAGTATATGACATTCGTTTTTTATTTTATCTTCCGCAGAGGACACTTGCCATGAGTCAAATTATTTTGTGATTCATTTGGAGTTAGCAAACTACTTGTTTTGGATCCCCTAAAAAATATTGATAAACTGAAACTTAGTTTTCCAAACGATGCTATTTTAGAACACATGTATCACTAGTTAAAATATAAGAAATGATGATTCCGAACATGACGCCGTCAACAAAAAATCATGGAAAATTCATATGTTCCATATTTGACGAAGAATTCTGCTGAAGTACAGGTTGCAATTACATATTTTCAACAAAATAAATCATATCTCTACCTTACATTATCAACCTATGGAAGAGGGACTTGGTGCTCGAACATAACAGTTAGATACTGATTAAATGGAATAAACTGGGGTTCGAGAGGCACTGGATTCTCAGACCAATATGCTGATCAATTATCTTCATCACTGCTACTACCCACTGACCACAAATCAAAATAGAAATAGGAGGATTTTACAGCTTAAAATTTGAGAACTAAAAGTTCTTCAAAATTTGCTGAGTCGTTCAAGTATAAGCAACAGGGAATAAAGTAAACGTACCCCGGATGTCCCTAAAACTAGAGTATGGAAGAAGACACTTAGAGACATGTAAGCTCATAGTCTAAAACACATGTTGTTATATTCACAGCATATGCTATTATAATTCAGAACATATACGATTATAATTAAGAACATATGCAATTATTATTTAGAAAATGAAACCCTTACATCAGTAGTAAGAAATTTCACCTGATTCATGGTGATTCGTCAGAGCAACATGGAATCCACTCTCTAGTTTCCCTAGGACTTAATATAGGAATTACTTCAAGAGTAACAACCACTTTGATTTAGAACAACTTGCATATTGTTCATTATTCACAACAGAAACTAGAAAAGAACAACAAAAACAATTCAGAACATGTATAATGTTTACATAGAACATTGGCTTAAAAATGCAGAACATGTAAAGCAATAATTCAGAATAGCATAAACAATGTCACAGGTAATTAGAAACAACTATACAGAACACTAGAAGAAACTATTAAAAAAATGACTATTACTCAGAAGATTTAAACTGATATGCAGAAGATGTAATGCAACAATTTAGAATATCAAAAACAATTTACAATTTACAACTTGCATATTGTATATTTTTCACAACAGAATCAAGAAAACAATAACAATAAAACAATCAGAACATGTATAATGTGTACATAGAACATTTGGTTTCAAATGCAGAACATTTAAAGCGATTATTCAGAACATTAAACATCAGACAAATTAATAAGAAAACTCGCTTGATTCCTTTAATGATGAGGACGAACTATGATGAACTTTCGATTCCATTGCTCAAACAGAAAGAGTATTGATCTGTAAATAAAAAAGCATGAAACACACACATGATTGAATACGAACACATAAATTAAAAAAATGAATTGACAGAAACAATTCGATAATCATAAATTTAAAACAAAAGCAAATCCAAATAAAAAACAAATCAGAATATCAAAAACAAAACATATCAGTTACAAAATAAGCAATTCGGTAATCAAAAGTAGCTCACGAAATTCAGGAAATCAATAATAAGCAATTCGATAATCAACAATTAGATAATTGCAATTCGATAATAATGAAATTGAAAACGATAATCAAAACTAGGTCAGAAATCGAAAAATTATCAAGCAAAATACACAAATCGAAATTGCGAAAAATGAACAAATATTGATACAAATACCTTTAAAAAACAATCAGATGATTGCATTCGAGAATATATTTGAATCCTAAAGCGAATTTGAAGATGAATTCGACCTTGATTAAGGTCCAGTAATGGCGCAAAAGAAGAGAGAGAGAGAGGAGAGAAAACAGGGAGAGAAAACATAGGTTAGAGAGAGAAAGAAAATAAGCGTGAAAAGTGATGAGATGAGCTGGGTATATTTGAACAAATTTACAAAAATGCCATTAGGAATCCCTTGATTTTCAGCTCTTAGATTAGAAACGATCCAAAGGCCAAGATTTATTCTCACATAAGATTGTGTTCTCACATAGAGGGGGTGTTCTCACATGAGCCTTCCTCTCTCTCTCTCTCTCTATATATATATATATATATATATATATATATATATATATATATATATATATATATATATATATATATATATATATATATATATATATATATATATATATATATATATATATATATATATATATATATATATATATATATATATATATATATATATATATATATATATATATATATATATATATATATATATATATTTGAAAAATTCGGAAAAATCCGAAAAAGAAAAGAAATTCGAAAAATTTTATTCGAATTTGTTCGAATTTAATAAATTCGAGAAATAATAAAATAAAATCAATAAATTTTCAAATAAATTTAAATAATTGGTATTTGTCTTTTCAAAATATTGAGTACTAAAAAATAACGTTTTGACTTTAGGAAAACCATTTTCGAAAATTCTAAAGTTCCGCAAATCATACTCAAATAGTATGAATTACTATCAAGTAGTTTTTTTTTTTTTTTTTTTTAAATCGTAGTTTAAGGATTTACCACTTTGCATTATTAATTGATGCAAATCGGCTCTCAAACTAGAGCTCTGCAAATACCACTTTGTAACACCCTAATAATTCCTTATATTTATAATTACCTTTTTCTAACTAATATAAAAGAATTACCAAGATATTACCACCACCGTGATAACGGCTAAGGCTATTTACCAGAATTACGCAGCGGAAATAACTAACTTCCAAAACATATTAAATAGTTAATGATCATCTAACAAACTGGAACCATTAAGGCCCAAAACCAAAGCATTAAATAGTTTAAAACCCATTAACTATAGTTTAAGTAATAATAGTAGTAGTTATGACTAAAAATCAAAATAGAGTTTATAAATACGGAAGATGAAACAGTCTCTCAACACTATTCCCATGATAATTTCTCCCGCAAGTTATCTCTATGAACCTGCTTATTGAAAACTACTCCCCAACAACGCAAGTGCAATGATGGATCATCATAGGATCATTAAGGCAAAGGCCATGACCGAAAGACATGAAGCACGAAGTCAGCAAAAGCTGAGTACGAAAAAGCTAGAATGAAATCCTAGTCTAACATGCTTCACTCAACAATAATAATCCACATGGAAAAGCCATTTAATTAAACAATTAATCATGGAGACAGACTCGATACTTGACACGACTCTTAACTCAAAGATTAATAAGAATTAGCTTCGAACGGGTAAAATATAATAACAAAAGCCATTGAGGGAAACTGAGGGTGTTGGGAGCCAACCAAGCACCAAATAATTAAGGTCGGGTTTTCTACCGACAGTCGGACCATACAGACGGAATTCCTGCGCCTACAAGCGATAAACCAAAAGAATGAAACCACGTCTTGTATCATTCAAGGAGTACGAGTTTCTCCGACGTGACTCGCGCCATTGTTCATACTCAAGGTATATACGTTCCGAGAGTTTTGAAGCTCATTCGGGTTACACTTTACGTTAATTAGTATGTTATGTTCAAGGCGACTCAAGACTCTACACAAGACATAACATGCAAACAACTAAACAATGACACTTCATTTTAATCCTTTAGGACTTGTGATCAAACATAGGACTCAAGTGAATTTACTCCCATTGTTCCTTCTCAAAACACTGTTGAGATAACCCGACATTGCCTGTTAACAAGCGGGGTGTGCCCTTACCACGAATAGTCCTTAGTTCAATTCACATATACTTCTTAAATGTATTCTACACGGCGGTAGAATAAAGAATGCACTGAGGCAATTTCGATAGGCTCAAAGTATGCTAGACATCCCGTACAATAGCGTAATCATAATAACTTGCATGCGAAACACTCATACATGCATACCAACTTGAACAACATGCTTGACGTAATTCAACGATTATAAAAGTCCATAACATGATTGTTCACAAAGAATTCATAGATTCGATAATAATTCACAACATGCTTGTTCACACCTCAAACATGAATTCTCAACAGTTTAAGTTAACATGATTCACAATCAATACATATCAAAAGTCCTCATGGGATAGGTGGTCACCCTAGTCATGTACGTACCTAGAATACCTAAGTACGGGGGCCATTGTGCGAATCACGACTCAAAGATAGAAATCAACTCCTATAAACACAACGGAGAAACTTAATTATTATCCATGTTTACTAAATTTCCAGCAATTATTTAAAATTCTAAAATCTTTGTTTTAATTAGAAATTAATCGTTATTCATTAAATTGATAGTCTCAAATAGTCAACTCAAGTCCTAGTATAAAAACATTGACTTTTTTGCCTTAAAATCATTAAAATATACACTTTAAAGCTTTATAATAAATCTGAAAATTTAAGTTGATTCCCATAATTTAAATCGTCATTAAATTATGTGAATCAATCGCTTGAACAATTGGAATTAAAATTCTATCAATAGGTCATCCATAAAACCATGTTTTAACCATAAAAATTGACAATTTAATTAATCATTAAATATAAAAATAATAGTTCGTATAATTAAAATCAATCTGATCAATTCAAATACGAAAATATTAAAACACGGTGTTCATAACCGTTCCCAACAATTTTAAATATTCCAAAACAATAATATAATTAAAAAATTTAAAAACGGAATTTGGAAAAGGTTAAAAGAATACGGAGTACAGACGATCAACAACAACAACAACACGCGCACACAACGCAACGTGAGTTGCGTGTGGGAAGCGAGCACCAAGCAACACATCACTCGGCAAGGCGCGACAACGGTGCGCAAGGCATGCGGGTGCGCTAGGCGAGCAGGGGCGAGAGCTGGGCGCGGGCTTTCTCGGCACAACACAACAACAGCGCACAGTAGTGTGCGCGTGCTGGGCAGCAAGGGTGAGCGAGGGACGCGAGAGGTGCGAGGGGTGAGCAGCAGCAGCGCACGGGGTGTGCGGGTGCTGCGTGGGCAATGCATGAAGGCAGGGAGCGGGAGTGCGCGGCTGGGCAGCGAGCAAGGCACGAGGGCGTGCTTGCTTGCGACTGAAGGTAAGGGGCGAGAGGAGAGAGAAAGTGCCGAAAGGGAGGAGAGAGTGAGAGAGGCAAATTTCTGAATTTTTAATGTGGGGATTTAATGAGGGGAAGGGTTGTATTTATAGCTTTTCCTTCCCTCATGGGCTAGGTTTTTGGGATTTGAGTTGGGCTTGCTTAAGGGCTTAATTAAAATTAGTTTCTTGCAAGCCTTGTTGGGTTTGCCAACGAAATTGGATTGGGCTTAGATTAGAATTAAATTAGTTTTCAAAATACGACCCAACAATTCCCGAATAAATAAATTCGTTTAATTTATTTAATAAAAACCCGATTTTCGTAAATAATGAATAATTAAATTATTTAAAAATAAAATACATTTAAATCACATTAAATGCAATTAAATTCATAAAAATCTTTATAAATACAATAAAATATATTTATAAAATTACGAAAATTACGAAAATTACGAGGTATTACATTACGTACAGCCATATCTTTATTTAAATTCAAAAAAAACAAAAACAAACTAGCAATCCAACCCTGTTTTATGCAAATGATTAGCAAACAACAACCAAGCATTGTTGAAAACATTATTAGAAACCTGCAAATTATATGGACAACAGACCAATATAGAACCACCTTTCTCCACCTTATTGGCAACTATTTCTTATGGAATTCAAAAGATTCTGTAGTTTCCCATTTCATTTACATGTTAAAACCCATGATATGTGAACAAATTCAAATCCTTTTCGTATAATGCCTCCATGACTCCGCAATACCAACTACCATAGCAACAAAATTGATCCTCTGTGGTCGTGTTGACTACGCCCATCAATTCCTCCTCGATCCTAAACTATCACTTAGAATGCAGAAACTCTAACGATAGTCCATCATCTAGAATTTGATATCCTTTTCATTGACAAAGAAAGTAGCTGAATTTGAATTTAATTATGCTTCCAGTTGGCAGCTATTTATAAAACATAGTTTATCTTCTAAGCTCTCTTATTCTTAGATAAATAAGTTGGCACTCCACGCCTCCACTTACTAAAGGAAAGCGTGCAGAAAACATGGGATCAAGGGATCCCCCTACAAGAACCCCATTTCATGTCGAAAAACTATGCAGGAGATCACTTTAGCTAGAGTGGGTTCATGAATTCATTGCATACTTTGAGTGATTTAGCCTTAATTGATATCTTAATTATTCAATATATTTATAGCATGATTTGCAGAAGGATAAAAGTTAGTGAAAGAGTTGTGTGAGATTAATACCTTTCATCAATATCTTCACACAAATTCAAAAAAAAAAAAAAAAAAAAACCTAGCAATCCAACCCTGTTTTACACAAATGATTAGCAAAAAACAAGCAAGCTATAATCAAGCATTGTTGTAAACATTATTAATCAACAACAATTAGCAACAAAATCCTACAACATAATCAGATCTCCCTTTCACGATATCGCATGATCGCAAGTGATTCCTCAAAATTCCAAAGTAATTCGAGATTAATAGTTCGCTTGAAACTAAAATAACCTAAAGATAAAATTCACAAATTATACATGCTAGTAGCGATTTAAACTAATTTGAAGCGAATTAGACAAATTAAACACTGACAATTATAAAAAATGAGCAGAAAAAATAAATAAACGAATTAAAGTTTAATACCTAGGAATTTTGAGCTGAACAATATCAAAAGATCGAGTAACCTTGTTTGATTTTGATAGAGATCTTCAAAGATAAATGCGGATTACTCAGATAATTTGGGAAACTAGAAAATTTGGGGTGAAATTTGAGAAACAGGAGAGAGAAAATGAAACAGTATGCTCAAACAGAAAGGAGAGAGAAAATTGATGGTGATTGGGATAAAATCATAAAGGTAATGATTAATGAATGACCCAGATTTCGTTTAATGAACGGTTAGATCGGAGTTCTCACCTTAAGAGAGGTTCTCACCTTAAGGTGGTTCTCATAGGAATATATATATATATATATATATATATATATATTTATGTTTCCGTTATAATTTTATTACGGTTTAAAGAATTATAACTATTGAAAATATGGGTAAATTTGACATCCACTATTAATGTGACAAGTGGCGAAATATAACTTACCAAATGTTTCTCTTGGGCACATGAACCGAGGAGATTCATCATTTTCAAGTAGAGTGCATGTTATTCCTTTTCCAAAAAGGAATCCTCTCCTTCATTTCTACAATAATAAAGAGTCCTCTTAGGAGGAGAGAGAGTGCTAAGAGAATGGTGTTTTTTATTGATTAATCATGCTATAACATAAGTGAAATTTAGGTGAAGAGAGCAGTCGCCGAGCGTAAACCGATAAAAAAAAGTTGAGGAAACAATTTCTTTTGGTTTTAGATGCTCTAGAGTTCTAAAATAACTCTACAAGGTATAGTTTGAGCAACATCGACCATTGAATGAAAAATCAATGGCTCATACATTATCTTTGCAAAAATCCCTCCTATTTTTTTCTCATCAATATCCACCTACTGATTTTCACTTCCCACTACTACGAGTCATTAATTTTAAAATGTATGATTTAGATACAAGTCTACCTTGCAGAGTTTTATTAAAACTCTGGAGGATCCGGACCTACAGTACTTTAATTTCAATTTTATTATTGTCCTGAAACTTGCATTTTCAAGAATGATTATTGATTTTAATTATTAGCTTTTGCTTAAAATAGGGCTCCAAGATGTGGGGTTTTATGGATTCTGCAAAAGTGGAAAACCCTTGACTCACTTTTACTGTTGATTTCTTGTTCAAACCCAGTTTTTTTTCCTTGACTTTTTGTTTTTGTTTTTTTGAAAAGTGGGTGTTTTTAAGGTTTGTTTTGTTGTATTTTGCTAATTTTATTTTACATTTTTGGGATTTGGGTTTAATAATTAGGAAAAATTAACAAGAATAATCTAAACTATTGGTGGTCTTCTCATTTTAACCCCAACTAAACATTAATCTTGAATAATCCCAACTATTAAGGTAGTCTTCTCAAAACAATCACGTTTACCTATAACCTTTCGAACCAGTAATTTTTGCTTTATGTAAGTCATTTACTCCTCTTCCTCTTCCTCTTCCCCACCCTCTCTCCTCGGTCCTCACTCCACCCCGCCTACCCAAAACCAGCCAAGCCCACACCATTGCACCACTTGACCCCACTTCACTACCTAATTGCAGACCATTCGCCACTCACCACTGCCATCACTAACTACAAGAAATATTTTTAAAAAGTAAAAGAGGAACGAGGGAACATCCATGGTGGAGGGAAAGGGATAGGAGTAAAGAACGGTATGGAAGGTTAGGAATTGAATGATGGAATGTGGTTTTTGTTTGTTCAAGGATGGGGTCAAGGAAGAGGTAAATCTGAAAGGAGGGGAAGAATCCAACTTAGCTGAATCATTTGGCATCCCCCATCGTCATGCTTTAATGTCGTTGATTTTTCCTCATCAACTTGTATAGATTTCTGCTACCTCGAAGTCAATAGCATATTGATTCGAAGGTGAGCAACAATGTTATGGCAGTGCAGAGAGGTGGTTGGGATGGGAGTTCGATAGAGAGATGGTTGGGATGGGAGTTGGAAGCCCCGACAGCAATGGAGGGGGTGGTCAGGAGGTATGAGCAGTCATGTACATCGTGGAGGCGGAGTGAGCAGTAATAAGGGTAGCGGTGGATGCCCCTTCTTTTTTTCCATTTTTAAAATAAAAAATTGTCCTATACATAGTTGACACATAGTCCATGTGACCTGTTGAACAAGTTTTTTTTTTAAAAGAGAATGTTTTGAGAACAGTACCCCAATAGTTGAGATTATTCCAGGTTAATAATGTAGTTGGAATTAAAATCAGAAGACCATCTATAGTGTGTGTTTTGGGGTTGAAATGATGGTATAAGCGTCCTTGGTGTCTTGAGATTCAGCCACGTACGGTGCCTGCAAGATGAACTCCAGGCCAAAGGGGGGGTCCCCGAGGCGGAGCCTCCGACGCTCAAGTCAGTACAATTAATGTATAAATTGAGAGTATTTTGGGGAGAGAGAGGGTATGGTGGCTTCTCTAGGGCTAGAGAATGACCCTTTTACCTTCCCCCTTGAGGGGTTTATATAGTGCCTTGTTGGGCCTTTGAGGCCTTGTAAGTGATATTTGGCTTGAGTGGGTTTTATTGGCTTTTGGGTTAAAATGGTGTGCCCATTTTAACACCCCAACAAATGCCCCCCAGACCCAATTCTATTTGAAAAATGGGTTGGGTTTTGATTTTGATCACGTCTAAGTAAAAGTCAATTTCATCTCGGAATTTTTAACCACGGCTCGGATTTTAACCTCGGCTTGGATTTTAACCTCGGCTCGGATTTTAACCTCGGCTCGGATTTTACCTCGGCTCGGATTTTTCCTTCGGGATTAAACTTCGGTAGCCCGAAGGCGATGCCGATGTTTAATTTCTTCCAAGTTTCATGTGATCCGTAGATACATCCAAGAACTTTCTTATTTATCCAAGAATTGGGGATCCGTAGATCATTCCATGACTTGCTCATTTATCCAGGAATTGGGGATCCGTAGATCTTTCCAAGACTTGTTTTTGTCTAAGTTCTTCAAATATGGAGATCTTTTCAAGCACTTGCTTGTATCCAAGTTCTTCAAATCTGAAGATCTGTTCAAGAACTTGCTTGTATCCAAGTTCTTCAAATCCGAAGATTTGTTCAGAGACTTGCTTTTATCCAAGTTCTTCAAATCCGAACATTTGTTCAGAGACTTGCTTTTATCCAAGTTCTTCAAATCTGAAGATTTGTTCAGAGACTTGCTTTTATCCAAGTTCTTCAAATCTGAAGGTTTGTTCAGAGACTTGCTTATATCCAAGTTCTTCAAATCTGAAGATTTGTTCAGAGACTTGTTTTTATCCAAGTTCTTCAAATCCGAAGATTTGTTCAGAGACTTGTTTTTATCCAAGTTCTTCAAATCCGAAGATTTGTTCAGAGACTTATTTTTATCCAAGTTCTTCAAATTCGAAGATTTGTTCAGAGACTTGTTTTTAACCAAGTTCTTCAAATTCGTATATCTGTTTAAGAACTTGTTTGTCATCCGAGCGGATGAAATTCGGTTGTTTGAGGGAAGTTCCCGATGCTTAAGGTTTCCAAACTCTTGTGATTCCAGGATCTGGCAAGAGTTTGCTGAATATCCGAGCGGATGAACCTGTAGAGGAATACAGTTAAACATATATAACATGTGCAGAACATCCCTAAATCCAAGAACCATGTATAAAGCACAGTTTAAGCATACTTACATTTGAAGCATGTTTTCCCGAGTATAGTATCAACGAACACGAACAAATAAGTCCACTTGTCATTCCTCTATTTGGTTCACCGACACGTTCAGATCCGTCTTGATTATTGTAGCTTAACAACGTACAAGATATTTTACTTTTCGGGATGAACAATTTTTGAGCAGAGAGAAAAACTGAACAACGTAATTTTGGAATTAGGTTTAGGTCACTTGGAAAACTAATTGTGTTGTGTGTGGGAAATAATATAACCTAATTGTTATATTGAGTGTAACCGGCCAAGACCAAGGGGCCTTGACCGGCCACACTCCACACACGCGAGCACCCCCCCGCGCACATCCCACACTGCAGGCCGAAGCCCACAGCGCACAGCCGAGCATCATGGGCCGTGGGCCTTGCTTTTCTCGCTGCTGTGTTGCTGCACGTTTGTGCACGCTGCCACGCCCATGCTGGCTGACTTGCTTGCTGCGTTGCGAGTTCGCTGGCTCGTTGGGCCTTGCGCGCATGCGCTTGGCACGACGGACCGGCAGCTCCGATGCGGCTAGTATTCGCGACTAACGCCTTACGGCTATTATTTATCGTATCGTACATGACGAATCACCGTCGTACAATACTATTATTCGTTTCGCCTACCTTACGAATATTCGCGATACGATATACGATTCCGATACAAGGTCATATCGTATAATACGTTTTCCAAACTAATTCCCGAAAAGCTATTAAATGAATTTCCGATTCATTTAATCCGGTGATCTGTTACATGTCATTGGTGTGACCTTATAGGTTCAGTCAAGAGTAAGTTGTGAGCCTAATATAGATTAGAACTCACTGATCAGAAGCATTGCTCTAGCTAGCTGTTTTGATCACTTGATCTTACTGAATTAATTGTTCGCAATTAATCTTAACCTTGGTATTAGACTTAATGCACCTTGGGTGAAGGACATATTTCCGCCAGTCTCCCACTTGTCATTTAGACAAGTGTGCATTCACATTCCTTTGTCGCTTAGTATTACTTGCTGAACATAAGGTAAGATCCAAGCCATTCTTATTAGGTCCAGAAGTGTTTCTCGGATTACAGAGCTCAACTATTAAACTTTTAAAGAAGGTTAAGCCTTAACCATTCTGAGCACGGCCATGCATTTTTACAATATCTAACTCTCTGAGAGGCCTTGTTACACAACAACACCATATCGTATCAAAGATAGGAGGACAATCCATTCTTCCAATCTATGAACACTCACTTTGATTCATAGTACGCCCAATAACTGCTTTTATAGCCTCCTTTTACGGTGCGACGTTTAGCTAGTATCAAAGCGAACTAATTCTCAAACGAGCAGACATAATCACTCATGTTCTGAGGAATGGTTCTAATCACCATTAATGAGAACTACTTATGACATGACTTTAATCTCTTAAAGTGTTCTCATGGTCAATCTGATACAAGATCCAATAAGTATCTATGCAAAAGATTCTGACATCCAGTCAATCTAGTTCAAGAAATCGAACTACAAATATACTTGCAAAATCTTCATTAGTCATTGGTCATCCGCCTTTCAATGACATGGATTAGGGATCCTTTGTGACTTCAATATTCAAGTTCACTTATGGGTGTTTCTTTGTCGAAGAATCCATCTTGACATCCCATTTGAATGTTTTGAATCACTTGGACTTATCATTTAATACTAAAACAAATTAAATGAATATGAAATAATAAATTTCATAAATGATAAATGTTTAAACCAAATTCTTACCAATTTGTGGGCCTCTAACCCAAAATCAAGCATTTAATGTTTTATAGATATAGGCCTTTCACCCAATACTTAAAACATTCATGGAACTCAAACTTGATCCCCATTTTGCATATGAATGTTGTGTCTCATTCAATGCAGAGGTTTAGTTTATCATACTTTGCTATTCTTAGCATCCTATCTATCGAAAGCCTTTCGATGTAAGATGAAAAGATCTTTGAATATGTTTATAGAATGATCTAGTCTTTCATTGCTGTTAAAATGATTCTCGTATTCAAAATAGAAAATTATCTAGATAGCAGACTTGTGATCAACCTGAGTTCATTGAAGAACTCCCACTAGAAACAATTCTCTTTCATTTCTTCTTAGGCAATAATGAATTCATTTCAATTATGTAGAATTGCAAATGATGCCATCCTTTTGGAATACTCCAACCAGTTCACAGAGATGTGGGAGATACATCTTTCAACTGAGAACTTGGAAACTAATCATTGATTCAGTTTCCCATGCATAACATATGGTTTAGAACCTATGTTACCACTTTTTAATCACGACGCCTAATTGCCCATGTATATTTATGGTTTGCCTAACAACAAGATTCAACTTTTGCTTAGGCATATGCATGTAGCATCAAAACTTTAGTTCATCTTCACTTCCTCTTATCAAGTGCTCATCCTACATATCCAGATGTACTGGATATTCTTGATATTGTTCTAATGATCTTGATCTAGTTCAATAGATATTGGTATAAACTCGTCATGATCTAATGTTCACGAGTTATCTTGGCAATCTATATATCACATCATACATGATTGATTGTAATGCAAAAACCATTTGCATTTTAAAATCCATCCATGTGACTTTTAGCTTTATTCTGTTTCAAGAGATACTGAATCTTGCTAAAATCTTGGCATTGCCATGTGATATAAGGTGAAGGCACCTCTTCAAGGTCCTTCATGTTTAACTTTAGTGATAACAGCCTAGCTTTATACTTTAGTTAAAGCATTCATTACTTAGACTTACTCATATGGGTTGATAGTCTCTTTTGAGTCTCTCCACTGTGTTTGATTTAGTAATTATTTTACAGAATCCAAACAACGCTTTAGATCCTATCCAATAGATCTTTAACCCAATATGTTCTAAGTTTCGCCATGGTTCTAATATTGACAAATAATTTCAAATCTAACAATTTAGAATTTGAATGTCATTTTCAATAGAGAGATTTGTATCTCATATATAGGACCAATAAACATGACTTAGCTCCCACTAAACTCCTCATCTACAAGATGATCCATATTTTCATAGAGCCATGATTGCTCAATAGCCTTGTTGAAAAATATGTTCCAATTCCCACTTGCATGCTTTAATCTACGAATAGATTTCTTAAGCTTGCTCTTTTATCTAGCATCCAAAACTTTTACATTGTGTGATGTGCAAAATTCCTTTCTACAAGTCCAATTGACGAAGGTGTTTTGTTTTCCAATTGCCATATTGCAATATGCAATGATTGCTAGATTTATCCAAAATAGTTCAAGCATTCCGACTTGGTGAAAAAGATTTCAACATTATCAACGCCGTGAAGTTGTTTACAATCTTTAACCACCAATCTAGCTTCTCTTTTGTATGTGCATACAATATCATCTGTGTATGTTTTGAAAACATGTTTGCAACCAATGGGAGTGAACCCTTTATGCGAATCAATGTTGTATGTTTAGAAAACATGTTTGCAACTAATGGGAGTGAACCCTTTATGCAAATAAACGTTCTATGTTTAGAAAACATGTTTGCAACTAATGGGAGTGAACCCTTTATGCAAATCAACCAAATCATATATTTGATTCTTTAAGATGAAGGTGCTTTGGATGAAATGGCCTCAAACAATTTTGTATATCCTTGAACCATACTTATGTTTCTGATGGCCTCAAACCATACTTGGGAACTTTTAATTCGTCGTAGCTAACCTGTAAGTCGTATGTTTTTGAAGCACTTTCCAAAGTCTTCATAGTTTTCATTCCTCAAGATATCTATGTATCAATCTTGGTTTAATTCTATTCATTATACGATTTATCTAGGTATTGAACATTAAACGTTAGTGTCTATAAAGACATTGCTCAAGTCCTTTGAGTATTAGGATTCTCTTGAAGCACTTCTAAAGTCTTCATGAAGCTCTTCTAAAGGCATCTAAGTATGGAGCTTTTCCAAAGATTCTTAAGTATCTTACATTTGTTTGTTGCTTGACTCTAAGTTCACTTTGAGGTCATTTTTCTCCCACTTGCCTTTTTGGAAATATGATGGTTTCCTAAAAGACATTATCTAGAGAAACAACCATATGTTCTCCGGTTTGTGGTAGAATCAATACCTTTTGTTTCTATGAGTCGCTCATTGTAGACACCTACTTTTGTCCCCATTCCCGAAAGGGAAAGGTTCGATGATGAAAGCGTAAATCTCCACTTGACAACGCATCTCCTATAAAATAACGAATCTCAATTCCCCTTTTCATTTCACCCGAAACCTGCTATTTATGGAAACCTGCTAAAAATAGTAACTGCCGTAGAGGGTAGCTTCTAAAAGTGGCAAGTCATAACAGATAGAAACCTGTCAGAATTAGGTGTTGCACTCCAACATAAATCCTAAATGAGATAGAAAACTGCGAGAATCCTATTCCTAATATGATTCAGAAATAAGAGTTACGTATTAATTAAAATCCTAACGAGCCTAGAGTTCGTAACGGGCCCAGACGCATTCCGTCATGAAATTGATACGCACTAAAAGACTCGATTAAGTCTCAAACACTACGGATTTCAGGAATCCGAATCAAACTAAGAAAACAGCCCAGACCCTATTTTCAACGCCTGGCTCTGGGCGCCGAAATCTTCGGCGCCCAGGCCTGGGCGCTGAAAATACCTGGGTACGTGTTTTTTTTCCTAATTCTTTGTGAATTAGAACTCTGCAATTCTATCTTTCCACAAACTCTTCCCTATAAATACAGCCCCAAATTCGACGTGAAAAGGACACACACACACAATTATATTCTGAGTATTGACTCCAACCCTTAGCCTAAGCCTCACGCAGCGAAACTATTCACGCGTTCTGTCGCAATCGATCCATAAATCGAACAGAACGTATCCTGTCCCATAATTTGAGATTCGTTAAATAAAAAGGAGAAATAGCAAAGTCAAAGTGGTTAGTTTTCTGAGAACCGTGACGCACCTCTCAAGGGTGCGTCGTAATGTGCCCCTTCTCGATGATTTAATTGCTTTCCTCGCCCCTTTTTATGAACTGTTAAACTAACTAAATCTGATTTTTCTATCACGCCTAACAAATATAATATTTTTGGGAAATTGGATTATCATGCTAGGTCCCTTAATGCTATTTAAATCAGATAATCACGATCAATCTAGTATTATATGTTGCATATTGCTAAAATCAACTTAGATTAGTTTAATAGTTAACGCATGTCCCTTCAATTATTTGTGCTGAGCTAGTTAGGATATCCTGCCTCTGGAGTTATCGACGAGCGAAGTACTCCTCTCGGTAGTTACAGTCCCCCGAACCCTCAATCTCTACCTTGCGGGTGTATGTTGAGAGATCCCCACACCAGGGATCACAAGGGAACCTACGGCCGTCGTGGTCAAACATAATTGCACTCCCTTTATGTCACGATAACCGGGTTTTGTCAGTTTTTCTCATTGTTGTTAAAAACTGAATGGCGACTCCTATATTACTAGTCAATTGGGTGTAAACTCACAGGAAATCTAATTACACTTGATTGAATAAAAAGAATCGTCACACCCACGAGGGACGAGGTCACGCATTAGCCTCGTGCTTTTTCGACCCCCTCACAGTGGCGACTCCACTGGGGATAGTGAAGGAAATACTCGTGCTTGTAGGTAATCAAAATAGCCGAAGGGTGAAACGATCCTACCCCGCGTTTATTTCCCCATCAAGTTGGGACGACCTGAAAATCAGCATATTAATGTGAACGGGCAGAACCGCATAACGAATCTCGGCTCCCTCGGGAGTTGGGACTAAGGATACCTTTTTCCGCCAATAGGGGGGTGCATATGCCGCGCATGTTGCCCACTCGTTACTTGTGCAGGTAGTACACCTATCCCGAACCCAATCGCTCGCTCATTAGGTCCCTCTCGCCTGCATGCCCCCTTGGCTTGCACTTGCGGGTTGGCCTCTTGAGCGAAATTCGTCTGTTGAAGACACTACCTCGACCGGGGCATGTGTTGGATCTACGATAGAAGCGGTACCAAGCCAGGCGCAAATAACTACCCATAGAAGCCTATCATAAACTACATGACATGTTATTATCGCCTTATGATGAATGTTAGTTATGTGTAGCGAAATATGTGATTGTGTGTGACAAACTACCCTAGAAAACCAACGACCTTAAAAATTGCCCAAACATTCATAGACTAATTTGCCAAAGAGTTATACCGAAATACGCGTTCCGCAAACCCAAACGATCGCCACAAAAATAAGCGACGTTCGGGATGGCCCATAACGAATCCCACAAACGCTGTACAACGCGTAAAGGACGTTATAAGGCAAGCGCGCAAAATCAAGTCGCATAAACAAAAAATATACGCAAACAGAAATCGAGCACCAGTCAGGGACGCATTTTCAGCGCCCCTGGCTGGGCGCCAGAATTTCTCACGCCCCTCGCTGGGCGCTGAAGTTGCTGCTTGGCCTTCTGGTCAGGCGCAACAGCCTCGGTGCCCGCGCAAAAGGAAAATACGTAGCACAAAAAAATGTCCGTAAAAAGAATTTCTCTGAGGGCGTAAGAAAAGCACTCGATTTCAAAAGCGACTCGTGAAAAAAATTAATTACTCCTTGCGTCGTTGTTAGGCCTCCTACGACGGCAATGCTTGACACCAAAAGTCGACCATGCAAATAATTATGAATGTCACACGGGCAGAGATTTTTGAAAATATAAAGAGTTCAAAGTGCACACATAGCAGTCCAAATATACTAGTCCGACTTAAGGGTAGTAATAGAATGTCTAAAAAAACCGACTCACGAAACAAACTAATGTGTCTCCTACTCCACAACAATAATGCAGGGCCCCTGAGTACCTACCCGTGATAGCCATCAAGGAACGCGATGGAAGAAGCATATCCCGAACATCTATACCTAGAGGTCGCACAAACCCAAGAGATGCATGCTCTGGGACACGACCCTTTACGTTCTCAAAGGCCACTCGCCCAAAGAATCGTGCTATGCCAAAAACGCTCCCCAACTCACATGCTTTCGGGCTATTGTTTGGGTTAGAAAAGAAAAGAGCGAAGAATGAAACAGAAATTATGGCATTAGCTCTCCAAGATGAAGTGTTCGATCCTACTAAATTGATCGCTCCATCACCCTCAAAAGATGACCAAATCCAACGAGGGTGGCGCAAGACTTTCAAATGGACTAATGCTCGTGGGATGAAGTTCAAGATATCCGCGGGAGAGGGTCCGATGTACGAAGAATTAGAGTCTGAATCCGAGTCTGACTCCGAGTCCGAACCTAGCAAAATTGTAACCCCTCCCAAAAATAGTTTAGACCTGGAAATCTCTACTCCGGGAGATCTTTTTGATGTAATGCTTCATGACTTTAATAAGATAAACAAAACTTTCGAGTATATGTCGCTTAAAAATCCGAGTAATAACGCAGAATGTCTCGCCACTAATGAGCACGAAAAAGAGCCAGAAGAGGAATATACCGAACTAGTAAAAGCTGTAAGTGAACAAGAAATCAAAACTCCTATAATTGAGGACACAGAATCGATAAATATTGGAACAGAAGAAAATCCTAAAATCATTAAAATTGGCCTCACCTTAACTCCCACTGAAAAGGCCGATCTAATCTCCACTTTGCGGGAATTCGAGGGTGTCTTTGCTTGGTCCTACAAAGACATGCCAGGAATAGATCGAGAAATCGCTGAGCATAAAATTCCGCTAGATCCCAAAATGACGCCAGTAAAACAAAAGCTACGGCGGCTCAAACCAGAGATAGCCTTGAAAATAAAAGAAGAAGTCACTAAACAATTAGACGCCGGCTTTATAAAAGTCTCCAACTACCCAGAATGGGTGGCCAATATTGTCCCCGTAGCTAAAAAAGATGGACGAGTGCGAATGTGCGTAGACTTTCGAGACCTCAACAAAGCTAGTCCCAAAGATGAATTCCCCCTACCTCACATTGACATACTAGTAGACAACACCGCAGAACACGCGCTCCTTTCCTTTATGGATGGGTACGCCGGATATAACCAAATACTCATGGCAGAAGAAGACATGGAAAAAACAACTTTCATTACCCCTTGGGGTACGTATTGTTACACTGTAATGCCTTTTGGTTTGAAAAACGCGGGGGCCACCTATCAAAGAACAGCCACCACGTTACTCCATGACATGATACACAAAGAAATCGAGGTCTATGTGGACGACATGATCGTCAAATCTAAAGACCGGCACGGTTACCTCCCGACACTTAAAAAGTTCTTCACCCGAATCTTGAAATATAACATGAGACTAAATCCACAAAAATGTGTGTTCGGGGTAACCTCGGGAAAATTGCTAGGATATGTTTTTAGTACGCGAGGAATCGAGATTGACCCATCTAAGATCAAAGCCATTACCGAAATGCCCCCACCAAAAACTGAAAAACAGATAAGGGGCTTCCTAGGAAAGCTGCAATACATTAGTAGGTTCATTTCCAAGCTTACTATGACTTGTGAGCCAATATTCAAAAAATTAACAAAAGAAGAAAAAGTCGAAAGCCTTCGATAAAATCAAAGAATACCTAAGCAAACCACCCGTCCTCTCCCCGCCTTTGCCTGGAATCCCTTTACGCCTATACCTAACCGTCACGGATACTGCAGCGGGAGCTATGCTCTCACAGTGTGTACATGGATCCGAGCGAGCCATTTACTACTTGAGCAAGAAGTTCATACAGTACGAGATGAGATACACAGAACTTGAGAAAACCTGCCTCGCCCTCGTCTGGGCATCCAAAAAACCCAGACATTACCTATTGGCCCACACTGTTCATATAGTGTCACAACTAGACCCCTTAAAATACATGTTCGAAAAGCCCGCCCTAAATGGTCGCCTGTCCAGGTGGCTAGTCATGCTCTCAGAATTCGACCTAAATTCATGCCAGAAAAAACAATAAAAGGAAGAGCGGTAGCCGAATTCCTGGCCGAGCATGCCACGAATGAGGAAACCACGGAAGCTTACCTCCTCCCCGACGAGGAGCTTCTGATGATACGAGATGACTATTGGACACTATACTTCGATGGCGCGTCCAACCAGAAAGGATGCGGCGTCGGAGTTCTCCTTGTCAGTCCCGAAGGGGCCCATATACCAATTTTCGTCAAACTTGACTTCGAGGCCACAAACAACGCCGCCGAATACGAGGCCTGCATAGTTGGGCTAGAGGCCGCAGTTAGCCTTGGAGTCAAACATCTACAAGTCTTCGGGGATTCTTCCCTAATAATCAACCATATATCCAAAAGATGGAAGGTCCGAAGCACTAGTCTCTCAAAATATCAAGCTTACTTAGACCAAATAGTCGAGCAATTTGAAAAAATCGAGTATACGTACTTACCAAGAGACGACAACCAGTTCGCGGATGCACTAGCGAAGCTAGCTTCAATGCTCAACATCCCGAATGAATGGGACGGAATGACCCTTCGGGTCGAGCGAAGGAAAGAGCCGGCTTATTGCTGTGCCATAGACTCTGAACCTGAAAACACCGAAGAAGAACCATGGTACACGGACATCCTTCGTTACAAAACAAGTGGGGAATTCCCCCCAAACACCTCCCCGCGAGCACAAAAGGTCCTACGCCTCCTCGCTTCACAATATAGCATAATTCTGGGAGAACTGTACAAATACACGCCGAATAAAATCAAGTTACTTTGTGTCCACCAAAACCAAGCCCAAAGACTAATGGAAGAATACCATAACGGCGTGTGCGGACCCCATATGAACGGAAAAATGCTATCCCGAAAAATATCCCGCTCAGGGTACTATTGGACCACCATGGAAACCGATTGCCACCACTTTGTAAAAACTTGCCCAAAATGCCAAATCTTCAGTAACCTTAACCATTTGCCTCCCTCAGAACTATACACCTTCACTTCTCCATGGCCCTTTTCCACCTTGGGTATAGATATAATCGGCAAGGTAACACCAACAGGCGTAGGGGGACACGAGTACGTTTTAGTCGCAATTGATTACTTCACTAAATGGGTAGAGGCAGTCTCCTATGCAAAATTAACGGCCAAACATGTCGCTCGATTCCTAGAAAAGAACATATTCTGTCGATACGGGGTTCCACATGAAATCATAAGTGACCAAGGTTCCCACTTTAGGGCCGAAGTCCAAGACCTGCTCGAAAAATATCATGTCAAACACCATAAATCCTCTCCCTACAGGCCGCAAATGAACGGCGCGGTAGAGGCGGCCAACAAAAATATTAAAGTCATAATCGAAAAAATGGCCGAAAATTATAAGGATTGGCCCAACAAATTACACTTCGCATTATGGGGCTATCGAACCTCAATCCGCACCTCCATTGGAGTAACACCCTACTCCTTGGTATACGGAATGGAAGCAGTTCAACCGATCGAGTTGGAAATTCCCTCCCTCCGGATCGTCCTAGAAAGCAAGCTACCCGAAGCTGATTGGATTCAAGCTAGGTACGACGAGCTCGTCCTTTTAGACGAACGGAGGTTGAGAGCTTTACATCACGTGCAAGTGTATCAAAAGCACATCGCAAGGCAATTCAACAAAAGAGTCAAACCTTGAAATATCAAAGAAGGCGATTTTGTATTAAAAGAAGTCCGCGCACCTACTACGGACCCTCGAGGAAAATTCCGGCCTAACTGGACAGGACCATATTTTGTAAAGACCATCCTACCTAGCGGAGCAGTCCAACTAGCTGACATAGATGGAGCGGAATTCGCTAACCTCACGAACTTAGACCAATTGAAAAAGTACTATATTTAATAAAATCCAGTCCGGAGTTAAGGCATCTAATAAAACACGTTAAGACTCATAAGCAAGCATTCTGTACATTACTCTAAGCAAACGGCATAAAACTCGATAAAGTAGGAAAAGCGAAGGACAAAACTTCAACGCCCAGGACTGGGCGCTGTTATTTTTCACGCCCAGGCCTGGGCGCCGATATTTCTTTCGCCCTTGAACGGGCGTCATTCTCTCTTGCCACCTATCCTCCCGATTCTGCAAGTGTTCGTACTCCTTTTTCGAACCATCAAAAGAACCACGAACACTTGGGGGGGAAGCAGACGTGTAATGAACACCCTTTCAAAAAAAATTCAAAAGCTAGAACTACGCGCGACCTGATTCTGACAAGATACGTAGGCAATCCTTATCAAGGATTCGGTCCAATAAAAATTAAAAAATAATAAAGTCATGCAACGCATCAAGAAGAAAAGATATTGCAAAGGGCACTATACCCTAACCCATGCACGGGCAAGACCAAATGGAATAAAAAACAAAGCCACAAGAATTTTCAGGAACAAGCCCAACAAAGGAGTATGGCACGAGTCGGCAAAAAACAAAAAAATAGTGAACATGCATATGTAATACCCCAAGTAGTCGGTTAGTCTAAAAATATGTGTGCACTCTTGTATGAACTCATTATTTTTACGAAATTCTTTCCCTTTTCAAAATTCGTCGTCGGTTTAGAAAGCTAATATTACTATAATATGTTAAAGCAAAGCCCACGGAAGGCTCAAAACATTCTTGCACCAAAAATCGCAAAAAAATATATATACATGCGGAATACAAGAATGAATATGTACAAAACAGGAGGTAAGCCTAAGACTCGTCGTCGGCTCCATGTCTCCAAGCCTCGTCGGTCCATCCACTCCACTCCCCATGGTATGAGGGCCCGCAGCCAGAATCACCCCAAAAATGAGGCTGTGACTGCAACTCGGGGCTAGGCTCTTGGGCCACCGACACGGAACGTCGCCTACGCTCCGGCTCGGACCTCTCACCGGAAGAACTCACCCCCGCGTCGGAACGGCGATGCCGTAGGGGCGAGTGACGTGCCCTCTCTCTCTCACAATCGTGTCCCCCGCCCGAGGGTCCCGCGTCGTCGGCCCCGGCTTGTCCAGCACCCGTCTACAAGAAAAGACAAAAAGAGAGTGAGTAACAAAAAGCCAAACAAAAGGTACAGATCAAAATAAAAAAAAAGAGGGCACATTACCCGAGTAGAATGGGGGCTCCTGCAAGAAAGTGCAGATCGGGCTCGAACCAACGCGGACTTCAACCGGTTGATCACCCCCACCATCGCGTTGGCCGTACGAGCCGGAACCTGAAACAGGAATGTTAGTAACAAAAAAAAGAGAGAAAAAATATAAGAAGAGTGCACAAATAAAAGGTGCATACCGCCTGTACTCCCTCAGGGAGCGGAGCATGGAAAACCCGGTCTTCCGGGAAAGTCTCCACAATCTCGGATCCACTCTCTCCGGTATATGAGATCCGAGCATCGGGAAGCACCCATCCCCCCAACGAAGGGTCATGACACTCCTGCACAAAACACAGTAGACATAAACACATGGGCACGAGCATGAAAACACTAAAATCAATACGAAAAGAGAGGGCAACTTACAGCGCCAGGCTCCGGGAGACGAAGAGAATCCTGGATAAACTGGTAATAGCTAGCTCCCTCTATCACCAACTCCATCGCCGGCACGCCAGTCCTCGAGTGGACCCTCCACGACTCGCCTATCGAGCGAGTAGACAGCATGGTCGCAGGCGGAGGCCTAGGCACCGAAAAAGCCCCGACTGTCTGCATACGTACCCGCTCTCCCAGATACCAGACAGGGTCCCGGCGGCCAACGAACAAGACCCGCATCTGGCTCAGGGCATAACTATCCCTGACCGAAGCATGAGTACCCCTAAAAGACAGCCATGGGGTCCAAACCACCTGTTTTTGAACAAACACGGTCAGATCTCGCACATAGAAAATAAAAAGAATGACGAAATACAAGATAGAGGATAAGATTCTGCACATGCTCAGGGTTCCTGTCCCGAATGAGATCCCACACGGTATCGGGCGGTGGACGCACTGTCAGCTTCTTCTTCCAACCCCAACGACGACCGGCAGGGTACTCCAAAGGCCTCTGCCCCTTTCGGGGAGCCAGCCAAGGTAAGTGCTCATAGGCCCACAGCTGCAAAAAGAAAAGACAATAAAACATCAAAAAAAAGAGGCCCGGTAAAAACGAGAAAACAAAATAAAGTCTAGGCACATACCTCGATCAAACGCGGCACTCTCGCTAATGTAATCACAAAGTGACGTCTACTCGGGTCCGAGTCGCGTACCGCCTAACTCATTTGGCCGATGAGCGTTGCATAGCCCAAATCGCCCCAACGATAGTCACCCAGTGTAGACAAGTCCTCCACCATGCCTATCCACCTCGGGTCAAAGGTGTCAGTCGAACCCGATAGAAAAGTGGAAGTAATAAAATGGAGGTAGAACAGCCGAGCCTGTCTCGAAGGCGACTCCTCTACCCCATGCTCTAAGGCCCACATCAGGTCAGCGAAAGGTATCCCACGGGGCTGGTACGAAGGCAATCTCCTACCCATCCACGAGCCTAGGAGCCTGGTACCCTCAGCAACAGTCGGCGATGGGCCATCCGACCTCAGACGAACGGGGTTCCCTGTAAAGGTCAAGCCCGTCAAAGCCGTGTAGCCCTCGGGAGTGATCGTCATCTCGCCCCAAGGAAAATGTAAGGTGTTGGTGGTATCCCACCACCACCTCATGAACGACCGCAGAAAGGACAGGGAGATGTTAAGCCGCAGTATCTCCCAGAAGGTCTCGACCACCGGAAACAGTGAGCTCTCCCTCACCAAAGCCTGGGCGTCCGAGCTCAGGAAGCTAAAAACGGTCTCACTCGTCGCTGCGCCATAGCCGCGAAACGTAGTCTCTCTCCTCGCGTGAAGGCGGGAAGTCACGTGGTGCTCTAGGTCGTAGTGCAGATCACGACCGTCGTAGAGCTCAGGGCCCACCCATAGGGGACCCGCGCCAGTAGACTGACGCGTCATGCCACGCTCCTCGTGGCCACCGGAAGAAGGTGACGACTCGTCAGGCATGCTGATCAATAATACAATAAGGCATTATACCTTTAACAAAACTGGCACTCACACCAATCACTAAAGGAGTGCATTCCGCTCATAAAATGGAGTCATACAATTTTTGTTCCCTAAGACATGATACTAAGTTCATATCGAGCAAAAATTCCCTAAGTGAAATTTTTTTAATTAACTCCAACAAAATCAAAATTCTTCCATAATTTGTCATTCATGAATCATGAGGAACGCAAGCAATATACCAAGAACACCTACATTGCAAGAAAACACTAGAGTCGTAGGTATACTTGGGGGCTAGCATGAAAATGCCCAAATTCAACAAGAATCAACATACTTGCGAAAATTAACATGCAAAAACTAATTAACATGTTATGAGAAACATTTCCAACTATCTAATTGAAGGAAAGGGGCACAAAATTAAAAACCCCCAAATCAATTTCATGCATAAAAATACTTGACAAAAATACTGAAATTGACAAAAAAAAACTCAAAATTATTGAAAACTACTTACATTGGGAAGATTAGGAAGTGATTTGGAGTAGAATTCGTAAAGAAAAGTGAAGAAACGAGCAAGAAATCAGTTGAAAGAGATGAGGAGCTTGAGCGAAAATGGTGGAAATGGGAAAGGAAGGAGACGGTCCGCGAATTTAAAGACCCGTCTCCCCTTCGCGTTTTCAACGCCCAGCTCTGGGCGTTAGAAATTCTCGCGCCCAGAGCTGGGCGCTGAAAATGCTTCCCAGACAGCGAATATTCGCTGTCGGGCACGCGCAATCCCCTATTTTGTGTAAAATATCTGTTATCTTGATATTTCTTTCCCAAGAACGGTATTTTGCAATATCGTTAAAAGTATACACAGTGTGGACCCACTTATAGGACATACCTGATCAGGAAATATTGTGGCCCACCAACAGGTTGTAATCACAAAAGCCCTTCTACATAGGTAAAATAAGAAATTCAAAATGGGCTCGCCCACCCTCAGCAGGCGGGGTCTGCGTCACTAGCCGCGCAGGTCCTCAGTTTTCGAAAAATAGAATCTTCCAAAAACAAAATGAAACAGGCTCGCCATCTTCAGCTGGCGGGGTCTACGGCGCAAACCACGTAGGTCCTTATTTTCAAAAAAACGCAAAACAAATTTCAAAATAGATTCGTCCACTTCTATCGGACGGGGTGTCCACCCTTAGCGGACAGGCTCGCCATCTTTAGCCGGCAGGGTCTACGTCAAAAGCCGCGTAGGTCCTTATTTTCAAAATTCAAAATAGATTCGTCCACTTCTATCGGACGGGGTGTCCACCCTTAGCGGACAGGTTCGCCATCTTTAGCCGGCGGGGTCTACGTCACAAAACGCGGAGGTCCTTAGTCGCTGCAGCGATAACTTTTTCTGGTTTTCTCTTTTCCAAAAATTAAAAGGATTGGTTTTCCGTTTTTTCCAAAAAAGAGCGATGTGCTGGATTTTCCTTCGTTTTACGTCCCATAAAAACAAGGGGGTTTTCTCGTTTAGCTAGCCCTGAAAATGAGAATCTTTGAAAACATTTTTACCTCGTGGTTGGGCTTGGCCAAGCCCAATTACACTTTATAACTTTGATTTCGAAAACATCTGTAGCTACTCCCAATGACAAAGTGAGGGAGTTTCTACGCCTCTTTAGATACTTCCAATGACAAAGTGAGGGAGTATTCTATACTATCCGTTGAAAAATCCCAATGACACGTGAGGGATATGTCGACATTTCAAGTGATGACCCTTAAGTCAAATGTTATCACTCGGGGGCTCGTGAGACGCACTCCGTCTAATACTTTGACCATCATCTCATCCCGAGACTCAGTCAAAGTGGGGGCTAACTGTAGACACCTACTTTTGTCCCCATTCCCGAAAGGGAAAGGTTCGATGATGAAAGCGTAAATCTCCACTTGACAACGCATCTCCTATAAAATAACGAATCTCAATTCCCCTTTTCATTTCACCCGAAACCTGCTATTTATGGAAACCTGCTAAAAATAGTAACTACCGTAAAGGGTAGCTTCTAAAAGTGGCAAGTCATAAAAGATAGAAACCTGTCAGAATTAGGTGTTGCACTCCAACATAAATCCTAAATGAGATAGAAAACTGCGAGAATCCTATTCCTAATATGATTCAGAAATAAGAGTTACGTCTTAATTAAAATCCTAACGAGCCTAGAGTTCGTAACGGGCCCAGACGCATTCCGTCATGAAATTGATACGCACTAAAAGACTCGATTAAGTCTCAAACACTACGGATTTCAGGAATCCGAATCAAACTAAGAAAACAGCCCAGACCCTATTTTCAACGCCTGGCTCTGGGCGCCGAAATCTTCGGCGCCCAGGCCTGGGCGCTGAAAATACCTGGGTACGTGTTTTTTTCCTAATTCTTTGTGGATTAGAACTCTGCAATTCTATCTTTCCACAAACTCTTCCCTATAAATACAGCCCCAAATTCGACGTGAAAAGGACACACACACACAATTATATTCTGAGTATTGACTCCAACCCTTAGCCTAAGCCTCACGCTGCGAAACTGTTCACGCGTTCTGTCGCAATCGATCCATAAATCGAACCGAACATATCCTGTCCCATAATTTGAGATTCGTTAAATAAAAAGGAGAAATAGCAAAGTCAAAGTGGTTAGTTTTCTGAGAACCGTGACGCACCTCTCAAGGGTGCGTCGTAATGTGCCCCTTCTCGATGATTTAATTGCTTTCCTCGCCCCTTTTTATGAACTGTTAAACTAACTAAATCTGATTGTTCTATCACGCCTAACAAATATAATATTTTTGGGAAATTGGATTATCATGCTAGGTCCCTTAATGCTATTTAAATCAGATAATCACGATCAATCTAGTATTATATGTTGCATATTGCTAAAATCAACTCAGATTAGTTTAATAGTTAACGCATGTCCCTTCAATTATTTATGCTGAGCTAGTAAGGATATCCTGCCCCTGGAGTTATCGACGAGCGAAGTACTCCTCTCGGTAGTTACAGTCCCCCGAACCCTCAATCTCTACCTTGCGGGTGTATGTTGAGAGATCCCCACACCAGGGATCACAAGGGAACCTACGGCCGTCGTGTTCAAACATAATT
The DNA here is from genome assembly GCF_020520425.1 of Spinacia oleracea. Classification (NCBI taxonomy): domain Eukaryota; kingdom Viridiplantae; phylum Streptophyta; class Magnoliopsida; order Caryophyllales; family Amaranthaceae; genus Spinacia; species Spinacia oleracea. The sequence goes on from NC_079488.1 coordinate 46,848,536, forward strand.
GCACTCCCTTTATGTCACGATAACCGGGTTTTGTTAGTTTTTCTCATTGTTGTTAAAAACTGAATGGCGACTCCTATATTACTAGTCAATTGGGTGTAAACTCACAGGAAATCCAATTACACTTGATTGAATAAAAAGAATCGTCACACCCACAAGGGACGAGGTCACGCATTAGCCTCGTGCTTTTTTGACCCCCTCAGACTCATAAAGAAACATATATTTATTCTTGAGTTTGTTTGATGTAAACACTAACTCCCACTGGGTTTGACAACCCTAGATATATATGTAATGAAAATATATAATGAACCGAAGTTCAATTCTTATGACATCTTATCCTTAGCTATGACAACTTTGTTAAGTGTGATAGTCACTTGAGAGTATCATTTAGAAACTATATAGGAAAATAGTCGTGATTATCGTTAATCGAATAGATTCCGATTTCTCCATGTGGACATACCATATTCTTACGGAGCTTCGATTGTCATAATGCCATATAAACAATCTAGATAATCTTTATTTGCTCATGCAAACATCACCTTGACCCAGCCTAGATGTTCCAAAATTCTTTCCAAGTTTATTTTATACCCTTTTGTGAATTGCATTGAAGCATTTCACATATTTCACGTTGAGTAAATGTAGCCATATTTTCTCAAATTCTTGTGAAATAGGTAAGTCATAAAATCCATCTTTGGCCCATGAACTTTATTGTCTAGAAATTTCTAACAATAGTCCATTTCTATGTCATGTTCAACAAGCAAGACCCACGTGTCTTAAATTAATCAACTTTCAGAAATCCATGCCATGGAATCTTAGAATGTTGTCTTGTTGATATGGTCGTATGACATTGCCAAAGATATGTGGAACACAAATCTAAATGTTTGATTTGAACCTTCTGAAGTTTGAGTGTGAAGAGATTCGTTTGTTTATTAATCAATCATATGACTCAACCCTTAAATGACAATTTCATTCAAATAAACACTCAACGAATGTTTTTGTTTACTTTGAATGTGAGTCTTTCCGTTGTCCAAACAGAAATTGATTATGATGATTAATGGAACATAATACCATTAAGTTCCAGCCTTTATAAGGACTTTAAAACAAACATGATGACCCTACAATTAATGTAGCACAACTTTGCTTCATTTCCCACTTGTAGGTCAATAACCAGACTTAGCTCCCGGAATTTGAGTTCTTAACAAGAGTTAGAACCTCAAGCGGTAATCTAATACCATGGGAGTTTATTTGCTAAGTCGTTTCTCTTTAACATAAACCTCAAGGTATAAATAGAATATCTAAATACATATCTTTTGTTCCCCTTTCCTATCCTTTCTAGCACGTTTTCTTATAGTCCAAAAGATTTTACTCTTTTCATGATCTTCTTACTTTGTTATGCTTACAAAGTCCTTTCTTTTATTCACTTTGAATGACAACATCCAACGAATCTAATTCATTATCGAATCAAAAGAAAATTGGTTGTTAACCATTGATTATACATGAGTCTTTAACTCAATACTTTATTATCCCAAAACTACCCAGTATTCTGAATATATGAGGTCCAATTGGTCTACCATTCAAATTTTAGTTTGAAAACAACCATGAAGATCACTATAAGAAAATAGCATTCAAGATACGCTTTCACTCTCCTTTTCTTTGAGAATCGCTCTCAAAATTAGTTACCAATCGATCGAGGAAATATCGCAGTTCTATTGTCCGAACGCAATAAGGTTGAAGATGTACATTCTACAGAATGAACTAGCAAAGAAAACATTTATCATACTTTAATAACTAGAATAAAAGAATTCATGCAATCATTAAAGCTATTAAACATTTCATTCATGCAAAAATAAAACATGGTCCAAAAATGAATGGAACGATTCCAAGACCCTAAAATTCCTAAATCCTTAAGCATCTTTGGCATGTCTTAAGTATTTTAAGATTCTAGGTAAGCAAAACCTATTGCTAGTAATCTCCTGAAGGAAATAATGCCCTTGGTCCAAGTATGCATTCTATGTTAAGTCTAATAAGTGCGGTACAGTATTAATTAACAAGTTAATAATTCAGTGAGATCAAGTGAGCTGAATGCCTAGCTAGAGGCCGCTTCAGTTCAAGTGGAATTAATGATATTAATCCACAGCTTACTCTTGACTGAACCCGTAGGGTCACACAAATAGTACGTAAACGGATCAAGTATTTAATGGCATTAAATACTCCATCTATGGATATTCGGAATTGACGGATCTTGGTTTCAGTGGGAGCTGAGATCGTCACAGGCAAGAAATGAATACTCCGGAAACGATGATATTGCCGGAAACGGAAATATGGATCGTATCGGAAATATAAATATTATCCAAGTCGTAGATGTTGCCGGAAACGGAAACATGGTGCGTATCGGAAAATATTATCGGAAATGGAAATATTGCCGGAAACGGAAATATTGCCGGAAACGGAAATATTGTCAGAATCGGAAATATTATCGGAATCGGAAAATAATTCCGGAAACGGAAATATTAAATATTTGTTCGAAACGGAAATTAATTCCGGAATCGGAAATATTAAATATTGTTCGTATCGGAAATAAATTCCGGAATCGGGAAATTAATCGGAAGCGTATCGTACGAATTAGCATCGGACGAGGCCTGCCAGACGAAGGCCCAACACGAAGCCGGGCCATCGCCCAGCAAGCCAGCGCGCCACAACGCACCAGCCAAGGCTGCTCCAGGCCCACCACAAGGCAGGCCCAGCGCGCGCCAAGGCTGCGGCAGCGTGTGGGCCTCGTGGCAATGGGCTGCGAGCTCACGGGCTGCGCCCGCGCGCATGGCGCCCCTCGTGGGCTGCTGTGCGTGCGTGTGTGTGTTTGTGTGCTATACGAATCCTAAAGCTATCAGGTTTCGACATATGATTAAATTCCTAAACCTAAAAGGATGAATTAATTAAATAAGAATTCTATTAGGATTCTAGTTTAATTAATTCGTATCCTAATAGGATTCCAGTTCCTTTTCCATACCTCTATAAATAGGTGCCTAGGGTCATAATTTATAGACACAATTGAAGTATTCAAGTATTCAAAGTGATTTTTGAGAGCAAAAATTCAGTCATATAATTGCCTACAATAGCCGAAAATTCTAAGTACCTTAAGGGCGATCCTAGTTGGTCAAGCTTAAGGCGGATCCGGACGTGCTGTGGACTATCTACGGAGGGACGACACTTGGAGTCCTAAAGACTTGTTCTTGTTCGGTTCGGGCGCAGCTAGGGAAGGCACGCTACAACATGTATGCATCAATTCTATGCTAAATGATTATGTGAATATAATATGCTTTCCTGGCTTTATGGTTTTTCCGCATGATTTATGAATTGTCATATGTATCATAACCTAACACTGGTATCACGAGCCTCTTATTATTTTCATAATCTAAATTGCATGAACATGGTTAAATATTACAAATTTGCAAGAATTAAAAGGGGTGATTAATTTTCGAAATTGATTAATTAATTGCAAATTGCGTTTATTTAATTATACGTACGCAGTTTTTCGGCAGTTTCTTCGTTACTCATCCAAATCGAGTGATTTTTGTGTCAATTCCGCATGTAAAAGGCATTCTAAAAATTTTCGGCCGAACCCAGAATTCTCAAATTCGAAGCCTAACTATGACTTTTCGGAGGTTTTAGTTTTTCGAATGCAAAATTTCGTAAATTTAAGATGTTAAATTAAATATTTGCGATTCTTGTTGATAAATCTTGAATTTTTGATTGACCTACTGTATATGTTTAACAAGTTTGAATGCCTAGCCTTGTTAATTATGCAATCTAATTTGTAATTATGATTAATTTGTTGAAAATTGGAATAATTTAGAATTAATTTGATTTTCATAATTAGTTATAATTTAATTAGATACCTATGATTAAAAACCACCATAAAAATTGTAAATTTATGTTAAATTTTAAATTTTTATGACCTAGACTTGAATCCATGTTAATCGGAAATCAATTAAATAATAAATTTTCGATTTTTCGCCCTAAAATTATGAAATTAATATTATTTATTAATTTTTCATTAATTTTGAAATAAAATTTTTAATTTTTATGCGATTCGCTCATATAACTTGCACGCACAAAGCAATGGACGCTACGTGTTACCCTTAAGGGGTGTTGTATAGTGCGGGCATGCACGACGAGCAAGGGAGCTCGTCGCCCATGCGGTACGAATGCAGCGAGCAAGGGCATGGTGCACGAGCACAAGCCAGCAGCCCTGCCATGTGTCGTGGGCTGTGAGCAATGGGCGCATGGGCAAGGGCGAGAGCAAGGCACGAGCAGTCGCGTGTGGGCAGCAAGCGTGCTGCGCCACAGCGCGCACTGCCTCGCGCAAGCATGCGGAGCCTCGCGCGCAGCGAGCGCAAGCTCGCGTGCCACGAGCGCTACGCACAGCGTCGATGGCTCGCGCGCAGCGAGCGCCAGCTCGCATACTGCTGCCTCGTGCGATGAGCGCAAGCTCGCGTGCGGGAAAGGCAGGCGCGCAGCGAGCGATGGCTCGCATGGATCGAGCGCTGGCAAGCAAGCGCAGCGAGCGATGGCTCGCGTGCATCGAGCGCTGGCGCGCGCAGCGAGCACCAGCTTGCGTGTTCGATTGATGCCTTGCGATGGTGAGCAGCAGCGATGCGACGCAGCGCATGGGCTGCGCGAACATGGCCAGCAATGGTTGTGTGCGTATGGCCCATGGGCGTGCGTTGCGTGGGGTTGTTGCGTTGCGATAAGATCGTTTTGAAATTTTAATTTGAAATTTTCAGTTTACGTAATTTTAATTAATTTTAAAATTAATAATTTAAATTATTTTCTTGGATTTTAATTTTGAATATTGTAATTATAATAAATTTTATTTATTCTAATTATTTTACTAAAATTAAAATTATGAATTAATTTAAATACGACTGAAATTAAATTAAATTTTTGGATTCAATTATAAATTTATATGAGCTTTAAATTTTAATTAAATTTGTATGTTTCCGGTTAGACTAGAAATACATTTTTATGTTTAAAATTAGTAAAGCATATGAATTTATTGGTTTAAGTGGAAGCCCTTTTAGTCATATACTCTTGATTAGGTCTACAAATCCTTAAGGTTAAAACAACTTTATTAGAATTAATAAGGACTGAATAATTTGTAGATTATTGGTGCCCTTGATTAATTGCTGCAAATGTTTATGTGATGCATAATGTGTTTTACTAACCAGCTATGTGGGCCATTCATGATAATGAATGGGTGAATGGTATATATTGTATATGTACTGTTTTGCAGGTTATGAAGTGACTAGTATGGCCCAAATAGGATAGAAAATATGGTCTGCGTACCATTAATTTGAATGTAATTGGTCTAAAGTACCAAAGTTGTTTTTCAATTCAAATATGGTATGCGTACCATCAAATAGTTGTAATTAGTTTTAATTATAGCTTATCCTATTTGAAGAAAATGGTGCCTCCCACGGAGATTTTCAAGACGGACTTTGAAGTTAAAGCTTCAAGATGAAGTCGGGCCATACTAGATCACATTTATCTTATGCATGCTTTAAGTTATTTATTGCTTTAAATATGTCTTAAAATGCATGAGATCAAAGCTTGATTATGTTGCATGATTAAGGATGTTAGTTCACTTAAAATCTAACCAACATAGTAAGAGCCTTAAGTTCCAAACTTAAAAATTGAGTTAAAAGGTGCCATGCCAAAATATACACTTGCTTGGATATCCTTTACATCAATCTAGTAATAGTTTTCGCTCAGCGAGGTGTTACTTATTGGTCCTAAAGGGGCAAGGTACACAAATAATTGTGAGTACACGTTAGTTTTGGTGAAACTCAACGATATAAGTAAGGAGTCCTTTTATGTCGTGGCAAAATCGATAGGTTTACCTAATAAGTTCTTAGACGTACCTATCAACCAAGAATAGTTTCTAGACTATTAGCAAAAGGCTTTTGCTTACCTAAGATGTTTTAGGATTAAGTCGACAAACTGTGCTTAATTCTTCAATGATTTTAGGATCTTGGAATCATTTTATTCACACCTGCCGAAACAATAAATTCGAATAAAATGCTAATAACTTGTTGAAATTGCATGATTGCTTTAATTTTCAAGTTATTATTCATGATAAATGTTTAGACTTTGCATGCTTCAATGAATGTTTTAATTATTGTTTATAATTAAATATCTTGCACTGCAATAAATCCTTTTAGAAAGGTAACAGTAAATTTCCTCGATTGGTAGTGAATCCAAGAACGAATCACGGAAATGAGAGAAAATGAGCAATTTAAAATGTACGTTTCTTTTAGCGACTTTTATGGTTGTTTTCGAGTATCAAAGTCGAATGGCGAACCGATTGGTGCTTGTGAATTCAAAATACAATGTAGTTTTGAGATCATAAAGCATTGAGTTTAAACGCTCAGCTTTACCAATGGTTAACAACCTAAAATCTTTTTTCCATTTAATTCTCGAATGAGTCTAGTCCCTAGACATTCGAATAGATCGATACTTAGAGAACTTTAGAAGCTTCTGGTAAGATCATCTAGTTGAAACAAAATATTCAACATAAATTAAAATGGTAAAGAACCTTGTTGGTGACATTGGACATGTCTAACAAAGTATAAAAGTCAACACTAAAGAATTCAATTCTTAAGACTATAAGAAAGGGTACAAGAAATAGGAAAACAAAGGAACAAATGAAAGGAATTTATAAATCCGTTTCTACCTATAAGTTTATGTTTAAAGAGAAGTGACCTAGGAATCAAACTTCCTTGGTATCATATACCGCTTGAGGTTCTTACTTCGGTAATAACTCAAACAATGGAAGCTAGGCTACACTAATGACCTACAAGTGGGAAATGAAGCATGGCAATGCTACATTAGTTGTAGGGTCATCTAGTTTGTTTTAAGTCCTTTCAAGGCTGGAACTAAATGGCTATTTTGTTCCATAATCAGCATACCTAAATTTCTGCTTCAAACACAGAAAGACTCACATTCAGAAGAACAAAAACAATGTTTGTTTGTTTGTTTATTTGAATGAAATGGTCATTTACGGGATGAGTCAATATGCTTGATTAAAATAAACAACTCTTTAACAATAAAAACTTTACTAGGTTCAAATCAACCCCTTGATTTGAGTTCCACTAATCTTTGGCATTGTTGCTTAGACCATATCAACAAGTTAACATTCAAAAGCTCTATTTTAATGGACTTTTGAAAGTTCATTGATTTCTAGATCAATTTAAGACGACTAGTCTTACTTGTTGAAAGTAACAAAAGATATGAACTATTGTTAGAACGCCTAGACAATAGAGTTCAAAGCTAAAGAAAGATTTTATGACTTTATTATTTCACATGGATTTGAGTGAATATAGGTTTATTGACTCAAATGTGATATAAGTTGAATGGGTAGTTCCAAGATTCAGAAGTATAAAATCCACTTGGCAAGAAATCATAAAGATCTAGGTTAGATCATGTTGATGATTACTTGAGACCAAATATGATCATCAATGGTTGTGTGTTGTAATTTCACAATCTAGGTCCATAAGATATGGCATATCTTAGTTGGAATAATCGAAGTCAATTAGTACTTGATTCGATTAATGATGAATCATAAGGACTTTTCCTATAATTTCTAAAACAAAATGCTCAACTACCACCAAACTAAACCAAATTCGTCAAAGCTATTGAAAAGTAATTTCAGAATATCTTTTCATAATATATCTAAAGAGTTCCTAAACTCAGTGGGAGCTTAGTGTTTGTTATTCAACAAACTAAGGCCCAAGTATAGATATATGTTTCATTATGATTTATTCAAATGAGACACAAGGGTATTGTTTCTACCACGAATTTTTGAGAACATAATGTTTGTTTGCTCGAAATAATGTCCTTTTGGAGATTCGTTTCTAAAATGACAAGTGGGAGAAAATAGACCTCGAAAGTCTTCGAGGCGAACAACAAACATAAATGGACATTCCGGAGGCTTTTCGAAGTTCTTTAGAAAATCCGAACACGTATTCTTTAAGGACTTTAGAAGTGGCTTTAAAGAATAGACATCTCTTAGAAGACTTTACAAGTGCTTCAAGGAGAACAGAATATTCAAAGGACTTTCAAGTGGCTATTGATATTCTATTGTTTGATGTTCTATACCCAAGTAGGCATAGAGTTCAGGTCACTGAATCTATGCGATTCTTCTATTAGATAGTGAAGAAACCTACAACTTACAGTCAAACTATTATCATGTAGGTTAATGAGTTTGTGACCTGTAAGAAAGCTATGACGAAACCCAGATTTCCTAAAATGGTTAGAGGCCATATATAGACTCAAATGTTTTAAATGGTTAGAGGCCATAAAACATACTCAATGTTTTGATGACAAAATTGAAATTTTGTTGATTTGCAAGAATAGTTTCACACCTATTGGTTGCAAGTTTGTTTTAAAGGATAAAAACCATCAAACATTGAATTGTGTTCACACACAAAGCTAGATTAGTTGCTAAAAGTTACAAGCAAATTCACGGTGTGGATTGTGTTGAAACCTCATGCATAATCGTAATGCTCAAGTCTATATTCAAGCAATGATTGCATATTGGTACATATAGCAATTGGATGACAAAACGTATTCCTCAATCAAATGTTGGAATATAATATGTACATGGTATGTCATATTATATTTGTGGATCCAAATAAATGCTTGAAAAGGAAAGCTAGCTTATAAAATCTAAGTACAAATTTAAGCAAGCAATTGGGAATTGGAACTGTATTTTAGTGAAGCTAATAAGCATTTTAGTTTCATAAAATATACATGATTCTTATAGATATATAAGAAGTTTAGTGGAGAGTACGTAAAACTTATTTGGTCCTATGTGTATCACACATATCTCTCTATTGTGAAATAACATTCAAATGCTAATGACTTAGATTTGAAATTATTCATCAATGATGGACCATGGCGAAACTTAGTGCATATTGGGTATTAAGATCTGTTTACAAAGATCTTATAATATTGTTTTAGATTAAGTAATGGAATTTACTAAATCAAACACGAAAGACTCCATTGGAGATATTCGACCCATATGAATAAATCTAAGTAAAGGATGTTTGAACTATGTATAAGCATTTACTAAGTTAAACATCAAAGAGTCTAAATGAGATTCTTAAACCTATATTATATGTCAAAGAATTTAGCTGGATTCAGTATCTGCTGAAATTGAATGAGCTAAAGTTACATGAATAGAATTCAATTGGGAATTATTCTGCAAAAGAATTTATCATGTATGATATAATATGACGATCGCCAAAAACGTATCGTATGACTTTAGGCATGACGAACATATACCAATCTCTATTGATCTAAGTGAAGATCAACTAGATTGAGATCAAGAATACTTATGGTACTTGAAAAGGTACATAGGAATAGTTCTTGATTCAAGGAAATAAAGATATGCTAAATATTGATGCTACACGCATAAACACTGGCAAAGGATCAAGCAAGACCCTTTGGAGTTAACCATTGACAAAGACGAGCTATAGAGCATCGTGTTTTGAAATGGCAACATGGATTGGAGACCATGAGTTGTTGCGTGGGAAATTAAAATAATAATTTCTATGTTCTAAGATATAGTTGGAGAGTCTTCCACATATCTGTGAACTGCTTGGATAAGTAGATCCAGACAAAGCATCACTAGCAACCTATACAGTTGAAGTAAAAGTAATTATTGCCTAAGAAGCAATAAAATAGAGTTGTTTATATGATTTCTTCATTGAACTTGGGAAGATCACATGTCTGTTGACTTAATGGTTCTTCATTGCAAAATGCGTAGAACCACTAATGTAGCAAGAAAGACTAGATCACAAAATAAACATACTCAAAAGTTCTTATCATCATATCTCGAAGAACATTCGATGAAAAGGATGTTAAGATTGGCAAAGCGTGATAACTAAACCTATGCAACAAGTGAGAAGCAACACTCACGTTGTAGCACTGGAAATCAAGCATAGCTTTGAATTCCATGAACTGTTTTAAAGATGGGTTTGAGGCCCATGGTTGTAAAACAATGGGGTTGAACATTTATCATATATGAAATGTATTTTCATATTCCATTTAATCTTGGTTTAGTATTAAATGATGAGTCCCTTCAATTTGACAATATATTCAAGATAGACTGTCAGGACCAGTCCTGTGACTAAGAAATGTCTATCAAGTGAACTTGAATGTCAAAAGTTGAAAATGGTCCCTAGTCGGAGTTTTCTATAAAATTGGACGCATAGAAAACGTTAGACGACTAGAATGCAAGATGACTAGTAGTTCTGTTTCTTGAACTATGTGGACATGGCAATGTCATAATCATTTGCATAGATACTTACTTTGGGAAGACTAGTATCGGACAAGACCTATGAAACTTTACTGTAAGAGATGAAAATCTGTCATAAGTAAATTTCATTAAAATTATTAGACACTAAATCCTCAATACCTGAGTGATTTGAAATTACTTGTTTGAGAACTGGTTACTTTGACGTTGACCAACCGTCGCACCGTAAAAGGAGGCTATAAAGGCAACGCTCAGGTAATCACCTATCAAACGAAGTCTAATCTCAAGATCGCAAGATTGGGATTGTCCTCCCATAAATCGGGATGAGATGCTTAAAAGTTGTATAAGGCCACTCGGAGAGCTAGAAACTGTGAAATGCATGGCCGTGCTCGGATGAATCATAGGCTATGATTATCTGTTTATTTGATCAGTTGAACTCTGAAACCGAGGAACACCTCTGGACATAATAAGGATGACAACTCTTACCTTATGTTCAAGAGCAAGCATCGAGCGACAAAGGAATTAGGAAATGCACACTTGTCCCTAAGGACAAGTGGGAGACTGAAGGAAATAATGCCCTTGGTCCAAGTATGCATTCTATGTTAAGTCTAATAAGTGCGGTTCAGTATTAATTAACAAGTTAATAATTCAGTGAGATCAAGTGAGCTGAATGCCTAGCTAGAGGCCGCTTCAGTTCAAGTGGAATTAATGATATTAATCCACAGCTTACTCTTGACTGAACCCGTAGGGTCACACAAATAGTACGTAAACGGATCAAGTAGTTAATGGCATTAAATACTCCATCTATGGATCTTCGGAATTGACGGATCTTGGTTTCAGTGGGAGCTGAGATCGTCACAGGCAAGAAATGAATACTCCGGAAACGATGATATTGCCGGAAACGGAAATATGGATCGTATCGGAAATATAAATATTATCCAAGTCGTAGATGTTGCCGGAAACGGAAACATGGTACGTATCGGAAAATATTATCGGAAATGGAAATATTGCCGGAATCGGAAATATTGTCGGAAACGGAAATATTGTCAGAATCGGAAATATTATCGGAATCGGAAAATAATTCCGGAAACGGAAATATTAAATATTTGTTCGAAACGGAAATTAATTCCGGAATCGGAAATATTAAATATTGTTCGTATCGGAAATGAATTCCGGAATCGGGAAATTAATCGGAAGCGTATCGTACGAATTAGCATCGGACGAGGCCTGCCAGACGAAGGCCCAGCACGAAGCCGGGCCATCGCCCAACAAGCCACCGCGCCACAACGCACCAGCCAAGGCTGCGCCAGGCCCACCACAAGGCAGGCCCAGCGCGCGCCAAGGCTGCGGCAGCGTGTGGGCCTCGTGGCAATGGGCTGCGAGCTCACGGGCTGCGCCCGCGCGCATGGCGCCCCTCGTGGGCTGCTGTGCGTGCGTGTGTGTGTTTGTGTGCTATACGAATCCTAAAGCTATCAGGTTTCGACATATGATTAAATTCCTAAACCTAAAAGGATGAATTAATTAAATAAGAATTCTATTAGGATTCTAGTTTAATTAATTCGTATCCTAATAGGATTCCAGTTCCTTTTCCATACCTCTATAAATAGGTGCCTAGGGTCATAATTTATAGACACAATTGAAGTATTCAAGTATTCAAAGTGATTTTTGAGAGCAAAAATTCAGTCATATAATTGCCTACAATAGCCGAAAATTCTAAGTACCTTAAGGGCGATCCTAGTTGGTCAAGCTTAAGGCGGATCCGGACGTGCTGTGGACTATCTACGAAGGGACGACACTTGGAGTCCTAAAGACTTGTTCTTGTTCGGTTCGGGCGCAGCTAGGGAAGGCACGCTACAACATGTATGCATCAATTCTATGCTAAATGATTATGTGAATATAATATGCTTTCCTGGCTTTATGGTTTTTCCGCATGATTTATGAATTGTCATATGTATCATAACCTAACATCTCCAAATTACTCTTGGTTAATAAATTAATACCATAATTTATCCCATTGCCAAAACATAATGCCATTGTTGTTTGTGTTGAAACCATAATCAACATGCTCCTTTGGGACGCCTTACCATCTAAGTCAACTAATATAGCACCTCGCTTTGGCGTAAACCTACTACGTTAGATCCTTAGATTTTTGGAAGTGCTTGATTTGGAAGGCAACTTTTGAACTCAACTTTTGAACTCAACTTTTGAACAACTAGGTTTGGAAGGCAAACCTAGTTGTTTCTATGTTGGTTCTATTTAGTGAACTAAATCTAATCGAGTCATACAAACAACGCATTCATGCATAATATACATTCATTAAATATATATATAAGCATAAATAAATTGGTGAACTAGTATGGCCCAAAACTCTTGTCTTGAAGCATCCAATCTTCTTCACCATCTTGTTAGTTTGACATCGTCTTGAATCTTCATTCAATGCTAACTTAAAGTTCTAAACTAGAAATACTTGAAATAATAAAAATTACATCAAAATTTCAATGGTTCGCAGACCATATTTAAAACTTTACATTCAAAGATAAAACGGTTTGCAGACCGTATTTAACTATCCTAGATTGGCCATACTAGTCACTTGGAGTACCTGCATTACATAAAATATATATTCTATGCATTCACTCATTCGTATGCTAAAACGAATGGCCCATTTAATTATGCAAGTATTTACGTGAATTATTTAAAATTCATGTTCACATAAACGCGTCCTAAAAGATTAATCAATTTCCAAATTATTAATCCTTAGAATTTATTTTAATTAAAATTTTAATTTAATTAAAATAAAGCGACCTACGTACGAAAATAATTAAAATAATTATTTCATTTTTAATTTCATTTAGCGGCTCCCACTCAAACCAATATTTATTCCGGATAATTAAATATTTAAATATTAAATTAAACTCACGGCCCGGCCCAAGTTAAATAAAATAATTATTAATTATCCCGTTAGCCATTTTAATGCAAACATAAACTTTCAAGCCCAACGAAACAAAAAAAATAATGCCCAAATGCAATGCGGGCTAGGCTTGCGCCCAGCCCAGCAATGCTCCGTGCAGTGTGGCCTACGAGGCACACGAGATTGCGCCCATGCCCTCGCAGCCAAGCGCACACATCGCAACTCGTCGCTGATGTGGCACTCGCTGTGTCGATGTGTGGTACTCGACGCTGCGCGCAAGGAAAGGCAACCCTTTCTTTCTCGCAGTTCGCAAGCCAAGGCTCGCCTGCCTTGCTCGCGCTCCTCGCCCAACGCGCGCGGCACGCAGCACGCTTGTTGCTGCCCACGTCGCTGCGACTCGGCAGTGGTGTGGTAGCCCGCATGGCTCGACGAGCCACACGTCCACCCATACCCCTCGTGTTCGTGCCTTTGGTTCGTGCCTACGGACCAACTAATTAAAAAAAAAAATCACGAACAAATTTGCGTTAAGTCATTTTTCACAAAATTAACGATTTTTATTTCGAAAAATAACGACTTTACGATTTAATTAATTCTAACAACAATCCAATTTCGTTAAGTTTATTAAATCTAGGCTAACATTATTCAAATTTTAAGAACGAACAATTTCAACCAAAAATTTGAACTTTTAAATAATCGAATCTAAAACTTTAAATCGTTCTAAACATTTAAATTTCAGATTCTTACGAATTTGGTTTAAGTGTTGATTAAAATATACGAATCAAATCAAAATTTTAATCCAATAATTTTTAAAATCTTCCACTTTACATGAAATTATATTCCCTTTCCCAATTAACCAAATTACTAGATCCAAATTATTTAAAAAATCAATTAGCGATCTAAAATTTACGAATTTGGGGAAAGCAAAATTAGGGTTTATACTTAACAAACATGGCCGAAAGTTTTACCATAATTATAGAATATACCCAACAGCATTGTGTCAAAATTTCAATCAATTCTGAGTAATTTAGGTCAACCAATTAGTTGAAAAACTTTCCGAATTTATAAATTTTAACACGAAAATTAACAAAAACGCCGAAAAACACATACTTCGAGGCATGTTTTTGCAATTCCGTTCGCATGAGTTGATCTTAGAAAATCGTTTTCAATCAGACTAGTATTGAAGCCCGTGCGATGCACGGGTTTGTCAATTAGCACTTTTTGTCTTTTTTTAAAATAAAAAACTTTAAGATAACTCCCTATTGTATTTTGCATTTGAGATAACTCCCTATTTGTAATTATATCTTATATTTTTAAAGGGCTTTTTTTAGGAGGGGATTTTTTTAAAGGGGATAATTGTATCTTTTCTCTAATTATCTTTTACTATCAAATGTTTGATGTAAATAAAACTCTATTACATGTATATTATGCGTATGTTATCGCGGTTTTAAAATAATGTATATTGGACATAAAGTTATCCAAAAACATGTATTATTTGGAATTTAGTTTAAGTATGACTTTAAGTTACCATTTAGCCCTTAGTATAAGATTTATAGTCTTAGACAACCTCAGTGAATTGACTATTCCAACCAGTGGCTTGTATAGTTATATATATTTAGTAGTTCACTCGGCCTAATTCTGATTTTATTAAAGATTGACAAATTCGATCTGCTAATTGAAGTGAATGAAATAATGTATGAGGATCGGAAGTGGTTAATTAATATATGCAACCGACAAATATCAACAAAATTGAATTTTGGAGAAGTTAGAGGCGCAACGCTGAGACTTAATTTATGAGTTTTACAGTCTTTTTTAATGCAAACCATCAGCACTAAAACTTTCCCTCGCTACCTAAGGAGGCTAACTGTGAAGTCCTTACTGGCCACTTTAGACCTTCTTCTTCTTCCAGAGGCGATCTAGAGCACTATCGGCATCACCATGCACACAACCGAAAATCTTTTGTAAGGCCATCAAGTACACAAAGTGAATTATAATGAACAACAATAAAAAAGCCACAAAGAGAAAAGGTGGAGGCACTACGACCGGTGTAAACACCCTTGTTATCCAAGTGACCCACATTGATTTGGACTAAGCCATGGTCCTTGGAATAGATCAGCCTATTAGTGGTCGAACTGAAACAAACCCATTAATAATATGTCAGTTATCCAATTGAATATGGACTATATACTAAAAGAAGCACAACATGATCAAATTCTAACAACGTTAAAAAAAAAAAATTGAAATCCCTACGATGTATCAGGAAGAAATTAAAATATGTATCATATGATGGAATAGGGTTGCGATTTTTAATGTGAGGGTTGAGATTATTGTGAATCCCCAACATAAGTTTATATGTGTATATGTATAAAAAGGTGGATGAAATTTCTGGAATGTATCTTTATCATATTAAGTAGTCAATCATGGCAAGACTCTAATACTATTGAAATCTATCTTTATCATATTAAGTAGTCAATCATGGCAAGACTCTAATATTATTTATTTAATTAATTAATAACTTAATTATATGTATGACGTGGAAATCCTACGTGGACGCTCTCAATGCTCTCTAAAAAACTCCCCTTTAATTATATGTATATATTAGATTAGTTTTTGATTTTGCATTGAATTTCATTTTAGATTTTTCATTTTTTTTTTAAATTATGATAGTGTTTGTTTTTGGATGAAATTGTATATGCATAATATTATTAATTAATTAATAAAAATATCTACGTGGCGTTTAATAATTATCTACGTGGCACTCGACTTTTTTAATTCAAAATTAATTTTGAAATCTTATTTTTCATTGGCCGAAACCATTAGATTTCCTACATGGCGCTCTAATATTGGATAATGTTTGATTTTATATCGAATTTTATTTATTTTATTTAGATTAGTGTTTGATTTTGAATGAATTTTATTTTAGATTTTTTTTAATTATTATAGTGTTTGATTTTAGATGGAGTTGTATATATTAGTAATTAATTAATTAAAATATCTACGTGGCACCTATTAATTATCTACGTGGCAATCGATTTTTTTAATTCAAAAATAAATTAAAAATCTTATTTTTCATTCGCCGAAACCATTAGTAATCCTATGTGGTGCCCTAATATTTCAGCAAATATGTCTCATATATATATATATATATATATATATATATATATATATATATATATATATATATATATATATATATATATATATATATATATATATATTAGATTAGGGTCAGAAAAATCGAAATTTTAACAATTTTCGAATTCGGAACTGCTTCCTGCGATAAATCCAATAATCTAGAAACATTCGAAAAAATAGCGAAAAATACAAGAAAATTCGACAACAGCAAAAACAATAATTCATGCTAAAAAATGCTTTGAATACATAAGGCTCATGATACCACTGTAGGGGAATACAGTTAAACATACATAACATGTATGGAACATCCCCAAAGCCAGGAAACATGTATAAAGCACAGTTTAAGCATACTTACATTTGAAGCGTGTTTTCCCGAGTATAGTATCAACGAACACGAACAAAGAACTCCACTTGTCGTTCCTCTATTTGGTTTACTGACACGTTCAGATCCGTCTTGATTATTGTAGCTTAGACAACGCACAAGATACTTTACTTTTCGGGATGAACAGTTTTTGAGCAGAGAGAAAAACTGAACAATGTAATTTTGGAATTAGGTTTAGGTCACTTGGAAAACTGATTAAGTTGTGTGTGGGAAATAATATAACTGTGAGGGGGTCGAAAAAGCACGAGGCTAATGCATGACCTCGTCCCTCGTGGGTGTGACGCTTCTTTTTTATTCAATCAAGTGTAATTGGATTTCCTGTGAGTTTACACCCAATTGACTAGTAATATAGGAGTCGCCATTCAGTTTTTAACAACAATGAGAAAAATTGACAAAACCCGGTTATCGTGACATAAAGGGAGTGCAATTATGTTTGACCACGACGGCCTTAGGTTCCCTTGTGATCCCTGGTGTGGGGATCTCTCAACATACACCCGCAAGGTAGAGATTGAGGGTTCGGGGGACTGTAACTACCGAGAGGAGTACTTCGCTCGTCGATAACTCCAGAGGCAGGATATCCTTACTAGCTCATCATAAATAATTGAAGGGACATGCGTTAACTATTAAACTAATCTGAGTTGATTTTAGCAATATGCAACATATAATACTAGATCGATCGCGATTATCTGATTTAAATAGCATTAAGGGACCTAGCATGATAATCCAATTTCCCAAAAATATTATATTTGTTAGGCGTGATAGAACAATCAGATTTAGTTAGTTTAACAGTTCATAAAAAGGGCGAGGAAAGCAATTAAATCATCGAAAAGGGACACATTACGACGCACCCTTGAGAGGTGCGTCACGGTTCTCAGAAAACTAACCACTTTGATTTTTCTATTTCTCCTTTTTATTTAACGAATCTCAAATTATGGGACAGGATACGTTCTGTTCGATTTATGTATCGATTGCGACAGAACGCGTGAACAATTTCGCAGCGTGAGGCTTAGGCTAAGGGTTGGAGTCAATACTCAAAATATAATTGTGTGTTGTGTTCCTTTCACGTCGAACTTAAGGGTCTATTTATAGGAAAGAGTTCGTGGAAAGATAGAATTGCAGAACTCTAATCCACGAGGAATTAGGAAAAAACACGTACCAGGTATTTTCAGCGCCCAGCTTTGGGCGTCAAAGATTTTAGCGCCCAGGGCTGGGCGTTGAAAATAGAGATCCATGCAATTTCGACGCCCAGGGCTGGGCGTTAAAGATTTCGGCGCCCAGCTCTGGGCGTTGAAAGTGATGTCTGGGCCGAGTTCTTTGTCAGATTCGGATTCGTAGAATCCGGAGTGTTTGAGATTTAATCGAGTCTTTCATTGCGTATCAATTTTATGACGGAATGTGTTTGGGCCCGTTACGAACTCTAGGATCGTTAGGATTTTAATTAATACGTAACTCTTATTTCCGAATCATATTAGGAATAGGATTCTCGCAGTTTTCTATCTCATTTAGGATTTATGTTGGAGTGCAACACCTAATTCTGACAGGTTTCTATCTTTTATGACTTGCCACTTTTAGAAGCTACCCTTTACGGCAGTTACTATTTTTAGCAGGTTTCCATAAATAGCAGGTTTCTATAAATAGCAGGTTTCGGGTGAAATGAAAAGGGGAATTGAGATTCGTTATTTTATAGGAGATGCGTTGTCAAGTGGAGATTTATGCTTTCATCATCGAACCTTTCCCTTTCGGGAATGGGGACAAATGTAGGTGTCTACAGTTAGCCCCCACTTTGACTGAGTCTTGGGGTAAGACGATGGTCAAAGTATTAGACGGAGTGCGTCGCACAAGCCATAGTGACCTGTTTTGGCGAGGGTCTCACGAGCCCCCGAGTGATAACATTTGACTTAAGGGTCATCACTTGAAATGTCGACATATCCCTCACGTGTCATTGGGATTTGTCCACGGATAGTACAGAAACTTCCTCACTTTGTCATTGGAAGGATCTGAATAAGTGTAAAAACTCACTCACTTTTGTCATTGGGAGTAGCTACAGATGTTTTCGAAATCAAAGCTATAAAGTGTAATTGGGCCTGGCCAAGCCCAACCACGAGGTAAAAATGTTTTTAAAGATCCTCATTTTCAGGGCTAGTTAAACGAGAAAACCCCCTTGTTTTTATGGGACGTAAAACGAAGGAAAATCCAGCACATCGCTCTTTTTGGAAAAAACGGAAAACCAATCCTTTTAATTTTTGGAAAAGGGAAAACCAGAAAAGGTTATCACTGCAGCGACTAAGGACCTACGCGACTTGTGACGTAGACCCCGCCGGCTAAAGATGGCGAGCCTGTCCGCTAAGGGTGGACGCCCCGTCCGAAAAAGTGGACGAATCTTGTTTTTTGAAATTTGAAAATAAGGACCTACGCGTCTTGTGACGTAGACCCCGCCGGCTAAAGATGGCGAGCCTGTCCGCTAAGGGTGGACGCCCCGTCCGAAAAAGTGGACGAATCTATTTTGAAATTTGTGTGTGCTTTTGAAAATAAGGACCTACGTGGTTTGTGACGTAGACCCCGCCGGCTGAAGATGGCGAGCCTATTTTGAATTTGAAGACTTTATTTTTCAAAAATTGAGGACCTGCGCGGCTAGTGACGCAGACCCCGCCCGCAGAAGGTGGGCGAGCCCTGTCCGCTAAGGGTGGACGCCCCTGAATTCGTCTTTTCGATTTGGGAACTCGCGTGGTTCGTGACGCGATCTTGCCCGATTGAGGTGGGCAAGTCGTGATTTCTTTTGAGAATTTCTTCTATTCATTCTTGCAAGAGCGAATTCTTTCGAGGGATGCTCGAATTTAGTCGTAACCTGAACGTGTTTAGACGGACCATTGTCTCGTGGTCATCATCTTTCATGGTTTTGAGCTAGTCTTTTACGGCTCAATCTTGCCACTACCTGGGTCCTTGATTAGGGGACTATGTATAAGCATCAACGGCGACCTTTGTCTTGAGGTCGTAAACCGGTTTTATTTTTTTTGAGACATCCAAACACGGGACTTCGTACAGCGTAGTCTGGAAATATTGTTTTTTACTTTGCATAATATATCTTTTCTTTCGAGCCCCCAAGCACTCGTGCTTGACGGTCATTTTTTGTCAAAGAGGTTCCTACACATTTTGTAATGTCTTTGATCGTGTTTGGGATCGTGCTCGTAAGTGCAAGCGATCTTTGTAGTGGTGTGCTACTTTGACAAAGTCGTGAGGTGCGACTTTCGGCAATTTTCAAGTCGAATGAGTATGGCAGGGCCCACTAGAAGTTAGGGCCTTTTTTGAGCCTGGGTACGTTTTCGGCGCCCAGGCTTGGGCGTTGAAATAATTCACGCCCAGGTGGGGCGTTGAAAGTGTTGTTTGGGCTGGTCTTTTGATGACACAATCGGCCTCTTGTTCATTCGTTTATTTCACTTGGAAGTTCTATGTATTCTCTTCTCTTTTGTTTTTTCTTTATTTTTAGAACGTGATGATTTTCTTGAGAAGCCGTAGCCGATTGGTGGACTACGGTGCTTGTCGCTTTGGGGCGATTATTTTAAGGAACTGTTGCTCTTTAAGGTGTACAGTTATTGCAACAGTTGGGCGAGTCTATATGGCCCGAGGAACATACCTTGAGGCGTAAGACTTTGATCGCTCTTGTACATATATTTTTTTCTTTTGAATGCGTTCGTGAATGATGATATGTATGTGCGAACGAGTGTTCATAGAATGGCCGTTGTGTGCGGTCCATTAATCAGTTTGCTTGAATCATTTTTTAGTCTTTTGAGCAATGACTGATTGTGAATAGTTTGCTTAGAAGCTTGATAGGGTTCAGGCCCATTCATGAAGTGGGCTCAAACATCGTGCCCTTTCGATTGTTCAAACATTTGCTTGGAGACCCTTTTTTTATTATGGTATAGTCGTTTCGTAGCTTGGAGCCCCCAAGTATGTATGTTGGGATGCTTCCTTTTGGCGTACGATTTTTGTACGTTCTTTTGAGAAAGATGCCTTGGGGTTCCGCTCGTGTAGGTGCGAGCTATCTCTTCCGTGGTAGATAATATTTTGCTACTTTCAATCCTTAATGTAGAAGTCGTGTGGCTTGCATTTTCAATTTGGGCGATAAGTAGTCTTTGCCTCTTTTACACATGCTCTTGGTCGTGCCTGCATTAGTGCAATATGCCTTACTCCCTTTTTTAAACTTGTACCGTGGGACGGTTGAACTTATGGTGCGACGTAGGCCTGTGTGGCCTAACGGCGTGTCTTAGAACATTCCTCCGGGTGTTGGGATATTATTGTTTTTTGCATTGGAGTACTTCATCACGCCTTGTTCAGGTGTTCGAACAAGTGTAGCACCTTCCGCGTGGGTTTGCACGACTTATTACTTCGTTCGATGCGAGGATTCATAGGTGTTTTTTTCTTATATTTATATCTGGGAAAAACTCGACTAGCAGAAAGATTCAGCGTCCAGGCTGGGGCGTTAAAGATATCGGCGCCCAGCTCTGGGCGTTAAAAATGATTTCTGGGTATATTTTGACAGTTCTTATCCTTGATTTTTCTTTCACATTTGCTTTGGAACAAGGTAGACTGTGTAACGGGCGCTTGTAGGGCGAGCGTTATGTGCAGTAGTTTGATCGGAGTTTTGGTGACTCGCGATTTTCAGTTACCCTTGATAGTGGGGTGACTTTATATATTCTAAGTAGTGTTTTAGAATTCGGGAGGGGTTGTAGCCACTAAGGTTCGTTTTACACGATCAAACCTTAGGATTATGCCCCTATGACGTATGTATAGCATTAGCGTCGAGAATTTGTGGTAAAATCGTCATTCCGAGCATTTTTAGAGTGTTTTTCTCAAGCCCCCAATTATAGCTACGGGATTGGCTTGGTGCTATAATACTTGGCATACGTTTTTATGCATTCATGGTGACATGGATCAAGAATAGTTTGAACCAGACTCGTTTAGTGCGAGTTACGTTCGAGTAGTGATCTGCTACTTTTCCTGTAAACGTCGTATTGTGCGACATTGCCATGGTCAAGGTAGTCACATGTTGAAGTGTGCCTTTGACCAAAAGCTAGGTGCCTTTCTTTACCCATAATCATATTTAGAAATCTTTTTGACTCATTTGCAACGTTGAGATAGACGCATACTAAGCTTAAACCAACGACACTTTATTATGTTCGAAGAAGTCTTTGAAAATCATTTGAAAATTATTTAAAATCCGAATCCTATTGTGTACAATCCGAGGTGTCCTAAGTAGGTTGACTTATAGAAGGGTTCGTACAGGATTACATGAGTGAATCAAAATACTGTTACGATCTTTGGAATGATGTCTAAGGATTCGCTGGAAGCCAGGGTGCAGGCGTCAAGATATACTTGTGCCCGTTCAGCATATGCTTTAGGCTTTTAGGGCCATCTTTTCCAGAATTGCGGGAATATAAACCGTTTTCAAATTGACTTAGATTTACTTGGTGTATGTCTGCACAAAAGGTCAAGGTATACTTAGTTCTTTCGCTAGCTCTTTCATTTCAATTTTTAGCCCCCAGTTGCTGTTATGTCTTCCCATTAATGATGTTTTTAGATTTCGATTTTAGATGCCTGTATCATATGTCTGAGTAGGGTGAGCCTTGGTTAAGTGCCAAGTCCTATTGACAATGTCTGTTTTTTTTTTTTTCAAAGGGGATTCGCAAGCATTTGAATTACCGTGAACGGGTGCCCTGAGTTCGAAGGAACGATGGGGCGATGCCATAGAACAATCCTCTTTATTGCAAGCTTACTGCCTCTACTACTTGTTGGCGATTATGACTGTGTCTAGTGGTGAAAGAAGGTCTTTAAGCGAACGACTATGTCTAGTGGTGAAAGAAAGTCTTTAAGTGAGTTAGTTCGCTTTTAGGGAGGGTCAAGTTGAGTACTTTAGAGGTCATGGACGCTTGCGCTAGCCCCCATTCAATTGAGGCAAAGCGGTCTTTTGAGTCTTGGCTAAGTGCCTAGGAGTGTGAGTGCTCCTTCTGGCAAGGGTACGTGCCCTTTATTATTTTTCGATGTGTGCTCATTTTGGCATCTTGATGACTTGGATTCTTCTTCGTGCTTTCAATTTTTTCTTTCGACTTGGATTGCAAGTAATTAAATTTCAATAAGGGACTTCTATTTTTATTCTTGTTTTTCTATAGGCTTTAATATTGGTTGGACCGAATCATGGATTGCCTACGTATCCGCCTTAAATAGATTTAATTTGGAATCAGGTCTTGCGTAGTTCTTAGCCTAGAAAATGGTTTCTTAGAATGCCGATTTTAAACAAGTAGGTTCTGAGGTGGAAACATATTATTTGAAACGGTAGAATAAGTGAAGTTTATTATTATTTCAATCTACTGCTTTGCCGTAAGCCAAAAATTTGTTTTATATATTTTTTGAGTACATGTATTTTTTGGTGGTACGTATTGAGTACATGTATTTTTTGGTGGTACGTATGTCTGAATACGTGTTGTACCCCCCCAAGTACTCGTTATTTTTCCGTGCATGTGCGGATAAAATGACGAGCACTTCTGGACAAAATTTGGCAAGCAGAGAGATTCAACGCCCAGGCTGGGGCGCTAAAGATTTCGGCGCCCAGCTGTGGGCGCTGAAAATTATTTCTGGGCGGATC
This sequence comes from Spinacia oleracea, assembly GCF_020520425.1. Lineage (NCBI taxonomy): Eukaryota > Viridiplantae > Streptophyta > Magnoliopsida > Caryophyllales > Amaranthaceae > Spinacia > Spinacia oleracea. The sequence goes on from NC_079488.1 coordinate 46,871,910, forward strand.
TTTTTCGGTGCACTAAATGCTTCTTTTTCTTTTTAGACTAACTTTAGAGGCGCTTTGCAAAGTTTCTTTTTTATTATTTATTATTATTATTTTTTTACGTTAAGCGTAGAATGTACTTTTCATTTGTCTTTTTTTTATTTGAGACTCAAGACGGTTTGAAAGATGGGTTGAATGAGATAGGATAATTTGTATAGGTATTGGTCAAGCATAAGGATTACATCTGCTAGGATTCACATTTTACGGCCTCAGGCTAGTGTCACGAGTTTACATCAATCAAGGCCAATGAGTAGCATAGGGACGGCTCAAGGGTATACCAACAGGATGTATCCAAACAAGTTATATGGTCATTACGCTAATGGTGTTGTAAGAGCAGGTTTTGGAAACAATGGGTATAACGCACGTGTCAATGGCCGTACGTGGTTCGCAGTTGATAACAAGTTTAAGAACAAGAGTCGAGGTAATGGTTTCTTGGGTTATGGCAATGAGAACATGGATGTGTTAAATGAGCTGAACAGGGGCCCCAGAGCGAAGGCGTCTAAGAACATAAGGATTGGAAAGGGTAGACATCGTAGAACTTTATGATTTGGATTGGTTGACTCAATTCTTTTCCTTCGTTTACTTGGGTAAATTTCGCACTTTGGGAGGTACGGGCTAAGTGTTTCATGGCTCGCTCTTTTCGCTCTCCCTTTTCTCTTTCTTTTTAAGTATTTCATGGCTTGCTCTTTTCGCTCTCCCTTTTCTCTTTCTATTTTTTCTTTTGCTTGGGATTTCTCCCCAACATAAATCCTTCAAAATTTTTATATTTGGGCTAAAAGGTAGATGGTTGTGGTCTTTGAGTCACGAGGCGAGACTGAGTGAGCCTCGTTTGGTAGGCCTATAGTGGACCTTTAATTTTAGTAGGCCTAGGGTGGACCTTTTAAATTGTCTTACTTTGCAAGCGTATTTAGTCGTTTCTTAAAATGTGCAAATAGCGTAGATTCAAAATGTTATTTTTACCTTATTGAAATTTAACGAAAGAATCACATCGAAAATAATTTTTTTGCTTCTTTTCAGATTCCAGTTTTTGGGATTTAATTGGAAGTTGTGATTTAGACTCGAACTTTCATTAACTTTTCTGATTATAACCCGTGTATGAATACAAGGAGGTGGCCTAGACTCAAAATAATGGTGTGGCGTAAACCTATAACACTTGACCAAGCAACTTTCAGACTTAGGCTAATTGGACCGTAATTTTCGTTGGTTAACACTTTCGATTTTAACCCTTGGGTGTTCATTTGTCATGCGCCATTTTCCTTAATGTTGGCAAGGTAGTTTAGTTGGGGAGATCGAATTTTTATTTTTGCAAGACTAGAATCATTAGTGCGGCTTCTCTCTTAGCGTGTATTGCTTTACCCCAATGGTAGCCTTATGGCATGCCGATTTGGGTATTTTCCTGGTTGGTCATGTTGCATTCATGGAAAATCTTTTAGTCCGTACTTAGTAGTATTTCAAGGAGCGAGTGACTCGAGAGGACTATGATAGTCGTGACCCAATGTGATTATAAGCCTTGAGGCCATTAATTTTTTACTTTGCCAATGGTATTGATACCTTAGGTTCACTTCGGGGGTTGTGCGACTATGGGGGAATGATTTTCAGAATGTGACTGTTTCCATTTTGCAAATACTATAATATGTTATTTTTATTGGTGAGAGAGAGTATTAAGGCCGTGGATTCTTAGCAAGGGGTGACAATTACATATGGGTGCTTATTTATTTAAATCTTAGAAAGGGAGACTCGATATGGTTTAACCTTTTAACTTGCAGAACGACACCAAGCATTAGGACCGATTCTATGGATAAGAAAACTACGACTTAGGATTTGGATTGTACTTTGGCATAGCCTAGTCTAGACTCGAATTTATTTATTTTTTATTTGAACATTTTTTTTTTTGAAAACTTCATTTGAACATTATTTTTTTTGGAATACTTTGCCCATGTGACATTCAAAGTTTTTTAAATTAGCATGCTCGGTTTTGATGCCGAGCATTGTCGTCGTAGGAGGCCTAACAACGACACAAAGAGTTATTTATTTTTTATAAGTCACTTTTAGAATCGAGTGCTATTTCATACGCCCTCGTAGCAATTTTTTTTTCACGATTTTTTTTTTTTTGCTACGTATTTTCTTCATGCGCGGGCACCGAGGCTGCTGCGCCTGACCAAAAGGCCAGGCAGCAACTTCAGCGCCCAGCTGTGGGCGTGAGAATATTTGGCGCCCAGCCAGGGGCGCTGAAAATGCGTCCCTGATTGGTACTCGTATTCTGTTCGCGTATATTTTTTGTATATGCGACTTAATTTTGCGTGCTTGCCTAATAACGTCCTTACGCGTTGTGCAGCGTTTGCGGGATTCGTTACAGGCCATCCCGAGCGTCGCTTATTTTTGTGGCGATCGTTCGGGCTTGCGGAACACGTATCTTGGTATAACTCTTTGGCCAATTGGTTTATGAATGTTTGAGCAATTTTTAAGGTCGTTGGTTTTCTAGCATTATATGTCACACACAATCACATAATTCGCTACACATAACTAACATTACACCATGAGGCAAAATAATAATATGTCATGTAGTTTATGATAGGCTTCTATGGGTAGTATTTGCGCCTGGCTTGGTACCGCTTCTATCGCAGATCCACCACATGCCCCGGTCGGGGTAGTGCTTTCAACAGACGAATTTCGTCCCAGAAGGCCAACCCGCAAGTGCAAGCCAAGGGGCATGCAGGCGAGAGGGACCTAATGAGCGAGCGATTGGGTTCGGGATAGGTGTACTACCTGCACAAGTACCGAGTGGGAAACATGCGCGGCGTGTGCACCCCCCTATTGGCGAAAAAGGTATCCTTAGTCCCAACTCCCGAGGGAGCCGAGATTCGTTATGCGGTTCTGCCCGTTCACATTAATATGCTGATTTTCAGGTCGTCCCAACTTGATGGGGAAATAAACGCGGGGTAGGATCGTTTCAACCTTCGGCTATTTTTGATTACCTACAAGCACGAGTATTTCCTTCACTATCCCCAGAAAAACTGAACAATGTAATTTTGGAATTAGGTTTAGATCACTTGGAAAACTGATTAAGTTGTGTGTGGGAAATAATATAACTGTGAGGGGGTCGAAAAAGCACGAGGCTAATGCATGACCTCGTCCCTCGTGGGTGTGACGCTTCTTTTTTATTCAATCAAGTGTAATTGGATTTCCTGTGAGTTTACACCCAATTGACTAGTAATATAGGAGTCGCCATTCAGTTTTTAACAACAATGAGAAAAACTGACAAAACCCGGTTATCGTGACATAAAGGGAGTGCAATTATGTTTGACCACGACGGCCGTAGGTTCCCTTGTGATCCCTGATGTGGGGATCTCTCAACATACACCCGCAAGGTAGAGATTGAGGGTTCGGGGGACTGTAACTACCGAGAGGAGTACTTCGCTCGTCGATAACTCCAGAGGCAGGATATCCTTACTAGCTCAGCATAAATAATTGAAGGGACATGCGTTAACTATTAAACTAATATGAGTTGATTTTAGCAATATGCAACATATAATACTAGATCGATCGCGATTATCTGATTTAAATAGCATTAAGGGACCTAGCATGATAATCCAATTTCCCAAAAATATTATATTTGTTAGGCGTGATAGAACAATCAGATTTAGTTAGTTTAACAGTTCATAAAAAGGGCGAGGAAAGCAATTAAATCATCGAAAAAGGACACATTACGACGCACCCTTGAGAGGTGCGTCACGGTTCTCAGAAAACTAACCACTTTGATTTTGCTATTTCTCCTTTTTATTTAACGAATCTCAAATTATGGGACAGGATACGTTCTGTTCGATTTATGGATCGATTGCGACAGAACGCGTGAACAATTTCGCAGCGTGAGGCTTAGGCTAAGGGTTGGAGTCAATACTCAGAATATAACTGTGTGTTGTGTTCCTTTCACGTCGAACTTAAGGGTCTATTTATATTCTGAGTATTGACTCCAACCCTTAGCCTAAGCCTCTCGCTGCGAAACTGTTCACGCGTTCTGCCGCAATCGATCCATAAATTGAACAGAACGTATCCTGTCCCATAATTGAGATTCGTTAAATAAAAAGGAGAAATAGCAAAGTCAAAGTGGTTAGTTTTCTGAGAACCGTGACGCACCTCTCAAGGGTGCGTCGTAATGTGTCCCTTTTCGATGATTTAACTGCTTTCCTCGCCCTTTTTATGAACTGTTAAACTAACCTAATCTGAATGTTCTATCACGCCTAACAAATATAATATTTTTGGGAAATCGGATTATCATGCTAGGTCCCTTAATGCTATTTAAATCAGATAATCACGATCGAATTAGTATTATATGTTGCATATTGCTAAAATCAACTCAGATTAGTTTAATAGTTAACGCATGCCCCTTCAATTATTTATGCTGAGCTAGTAAGGATATCCTGCCTCTGGAGTTATCGACGAGCGAATTACTCCTGTCGGTAGTTACAGTCCCCCGAACCCTCAATCTCTAGCTTGCGGGTGTATATTGAGAGATCCCCACACCAGGGATCACAAGGGAACCTACGTCCGTCGTGGTCAAACATAATTGCACTCCCTTTATGTCACGATAACCGGGTTTTGTCAGTTTTTCTCATTGTCGTTCAAAACTGAATGGCGACTCCTATATTACTAGTCAATTGGGTGTATACTCACAGGAAATCCAATTACACTTGATTAAATAAAAAGAATCGTCACACCCACGAGGGACAAGGTCACGCATTAGCCGAAGGGTGAAACGATCCTACCCCGCGTTTATTTCCCCATCAAGTTGGGACGACCTGAAAATCAACATATTAATGTGAACGGGCAGAACATCATAACGAATCTCGGCTCCCTCGGGATTTGGGACTAAGGGTACCTTTTTTCGCCAATAGGGGGGTGCATACGGCGCGCATGTTTCCCACTCGGTACTTGTGCAGGTAGTACACCTATCCCGAACCCAATCGCTCGCCCATTAGGTCCCTCTCGCCTGCATGCCCCCTTGGCTTGCACTTGCGGGTTGGCCTCTTGAGCGAAATTCGTCTGTTGAAGACACTACCTCGACCGGGGCATGTGTTGGATCTACGATAGAAGCGGTACCAAGCCAGGCGTAAATAAACTACCCATAGAAGCCTATCATAAACTATGTGGCATATTTGATTTTCAAATCCATGTTTGTAATGTAGTTATGTGTAGCGAAATATGTGATTGTGTGTGACAAACTATCCTAGAAAACCAACGACCTTAAAAACGGCCCAAACATTAATAGACTAATTGGCCAAAGAGTTATACCGAAACACGTGTTCCGCAAACCCGAATGACGCCACAAAATAAGCGACGCTCGGGATGGCCTGTAACGAATCCCACAAACGCTGTTACGCGTAAAGGACGTTATTAGGCAAGCACGCAAATCGAAGTCGCATAAACAGGAGACAGAAAACGAGAACCAGCCAGGGACGCATTTTCAACGCCCCTGGCTGGGCGCCAGAAATTCTCACGCCCCTCGCTGGGCGCTGAAGTTGCTGCTTGGCCTTCTGGTCAGGCGCAGCAGCTTCGGTGCCCGCACGAAAGGAAAATACGTAGCAAAAAATGTTCATAAAAAAGAATTGCTACGAGGGCGTAAGAAAAGCACTCGATTTCAAAAAGCGACTCGTGAAAAATTAATAACTCTTTGTGTCGTTGTTGGGCCTCCTACGACGGCAATGCTCGGCATCAAAACCGAACATGCTAACAACTATGAATGTCACACGGGCAAGTGTTTCGAAAATCCAAAGAATGACCAAAATAAAAAAAAACAACCAAAAAAGTGTACCGACAGAAGAAAGAGCGAAAAAAAAAACCAATTTAGGGAGTCGAAGTCTAGACTAAGTAATGCTTGAAACTTTGGGAACCTAAACTTTAGCTTATCTTATGCCTAGGACTGGTCCTGCCACTTGGTGCCGATCAGGGAATCAACGGCTAGTGCGTCTCGAAGATACATCGCCAACACCAGGTTTAGTAACTCCAAGCTCCGTCCGTCGTCCCTCATTTCAAGGATCTCCGCTTCCCCAACCTCGATTCGCACCTCCAAACATGTCCATCGAAGATTTGCGAGACCTGATGGTCCAAATGACCCAACTTATGGGCCAACTGAAAATGGAAAACGAAGCCTTAGCGGCTGCGCAAGCCAAAAATGACCTCGAAAACGAGAAGAGGATTGAAAAAATGGTCCTACAACAAACCATGGGGAGCAAATACTTCTCCCTCGAGCCTGAACCTTTTCCTGGAAAATTACCAGAAAAGTTCAGTTCATCTGACTTACCAAAGTTGAAGGCCACGGACAACCCCCGTGATCATCTACTGAGCTTTGTGAATACCATGAACTTGAAAGGCGTGGACAAGTCCATGTACTTACCTGCCTTTCCTTTGTCCTTGGAACCTGTGCCGCTCAAATGGTACTATCACCAGGACCCTAAGCTCTTCCCCACTTGGGAAGACTTTGTCAATGTCTTCATCAAGCAATACTCCTCGAACATGGATTTCCAAGTCACCATGCGCGAGCTGGAAGTTCTCTTCCAAAAGAAAAATGAGGGTTTCACAACCTACTTTGCTAGATGGAGGGACCAGGCGGCCCAGCTAATCAATAGGCCTCCCGAAACAGAATTGGTCCAAAAATTCATTGACAACCTGGACCCGGCTTACAGACAACACCTTAGGTACCTGGGACTCGACACTTTCAAAAGAGTTTATGATGTGGGAATAAAGATCGAGGACGACCTCGCCAAAACCATACAGAGCAAACCCACATATAAGACCAACACCTATAATCGGGGTAACACATCCCAAACCCAAGAAGTCCATACTGTAGAAGAGGCTCCCGCCCGAAGAAACCCTGTAAGATGGGTCCGAGACCGAAAGTTTGCCCCACTCGGGTCAACTTTGGTACAAGCCTTTGAAAGACTAACCAATCAAGGAAAGTTGAGACCTATAGGCCCCACCCGTGACCCTCCTGTCAAAAATAAATATTGGGTCGAAGGTACTTACTGCAAATTCCATCAAGGAAATGGGCATGACACTCAAAACTGCTGGACTCTAAAACATACGATCCAGGACATGATAGAGGATGAAGTAATACCTCTCCCTAACGTTGGAAAACCCAACAACATCAAGAGCCCACTCGGCTCTTGTCACATCTCTCTCGACCAACCAGAGAATTTCGACCCCACGGTGTATATTACACCTCAAGGTGCACCACTCGCTGTGGTCCCTATGGATCGAATCGAGAGGGAAGTGTGCGGTGTGTGGAACGATGATGCTGAAGATATTTACCTATCTCAAGTCTCGGGCCAGGACCTCTTCACTGAAACTTGGCCCGGGTATCCTCTCATTGACACCACCCCTCAGGAGCCCTAGGTCGACAACCTCACCCGATCCGGAAGGATATACCAACCGGATATTCACCCACCTCCTATGGACGACATCCCGGTCAGGCAAACTCCTGAGAACGGGCGGCACGCCACCGTCGCGGAAGTCATTGAAAATCCTCTCCTGAAACAACTAAAAAGAACCAAGGCTGAGATTACCATCTGGGATCTTATGTGTACTTCAAAGGAACATCGCGAAAAGCTTATTCGCTCACTTGACCTCATCTCAGTACCTACAGATATCACACCTGACTCATTGGTTAGCCATGTCAGGAGAGATGCCAGAGAAAAGGCCATAGTTTTCACTGATAAAGACTTACCCAAAGAGGGGGGTGCTCACAATAAAGCCCTTTACCTAGTGGCTGGATGCAAAGGACAAAACATCCCCCTAGCGCTCGTAGATAATGGTTCGGCGGTTAATGTCTGCCCATTGCGAACCGCCCATTGCTTGGGGCTAGGAAACGATGATTTCCAAACCTCCACGCAAGGGGTACGAGCTTATGATAACTCCCGAAGGCCTGTATTGGGAAAAATCAACCTTACCATACAAACCGGGCCTGTGGCACGCACCACGGAGTTCAAATTATCGACATCAAGCCCACTTTCAATCTCCTCTTGGGGCGACCTTGGCTCCATGACTTAGGAGGTGTGGCTTCTACCTTGCACCAAATGGTTAAACTTAACCATAACGGGGTAATACTAGAAATCCGCGCCCCTCCTCTCGACGTCAGTTGTACTATGGTTAGAACAGCCGAAACTGCAGACGACCTTTATGGGTTTCAAATGGAAGAAACAATCCAGTTCATCGAAGATTATGATCCAGCATTCCTAGACCCGCATGCATCCTGAGTCATCCCTAGAATGCTGTTAGCTCAAGGTTATTTCCCAGGAACCCCATTGGGCATAAGGAAGAAGGAATGCACATTCCATCCTTTTCCCGACAAATCTACTCCCTTTGGCTTAGGTTATGAACCAACGGAGGAAGATATTGCTGACCGCCTATCTAGGCTACGCCTTAACAAAACCAAACAAACCACCCTCCTTCCCCCATATCAAAGGACCCTTAACGGGATGTTCATTCGGGAAGGAGAAGAACACCCATGCTGTGATTTCCCTGAACCCTTCGTTCAGGATGGCTTGCTAAAACCCGGATTTGAAATTTTCCATGACTGCCACACCTTGGATGAGGCACCCCACCTCACCAAGACTAAAACAGCTGAAATATTGGACAACCAGGCTCTGTGGACATTGTTTAACGAATCGAGGCCTATGGAGGACGAGACTGTGATGACTACCCTAGCTTTACAAGATGAAGGTTTCGATCCAACCCGGTTAATCTCTCCTGTGTCAACACTAGAAGAGGTCGAGAACGGATGGGTGAAGACATATCAGTGGGTCAACGTAAAAGGAATGGAATTCAAGATGAGTACCGGTGAAGGACCGAAGTTTTATGAGACTAAACCCCGAGCTTGAGCCACATAGACCACCATTAGTAAAAAGCGCCTAGTAGTTCTTTAGATTGATAGAAAAAATAATAGAGACTTTAGACGGTCCTAAGGCCCTTTAGAATATGGGTCAGTTTTATTTCAGTGTGTTTTCCTTACTTTCCGAATCAATAAAGGCGTAATATTTCTCCTGAAAATTTTATTCTAACACTAAATAAACACCAAATGTACTTGCAAAATAAAAAAAATAAAGAAGCGGCCCACTATAGGCCCAACAAACAAAGCCCACTCGGTTTTGAAATAGTGCCATGAGAATTAATTCCCGAAACCCACAAAATAAACCACATTATCCCATTCATATCCCCAAAACCTAAAAAGCCAACCAGTGTCAGAACCAATCCATGCAACCTAAAATCAAAGGAAATCAAAAATTTAAAACAATGCAAATGTTACCAAAAAAACAGATTCATAAAACATAGATTCCATCATACCCTTCACTAACAACCCACCTCCAAAGCCTACACAAAAGATCTTCATAAATTCCACACCCTAACTCCATTTTCAAAACTAGTCACCAATAGAAAAAATTAATCTGGACAAAAAAGCGTTTCACGCTAACAGTCAAAAAAGCCTCCAAAATAACCTCAAAATTAACTTCAAAAGCAAAATATCAAGGCACAAAAAAAAATAGAAATAAACGCAGGAACATGTGAAGCAAAGCGTCAAATAAATGACCGCCCAAGTCATTTTCAGCGCCCAGGGCTGGGCGCCGAAATTTCTGACGCCCCAGCCTAGGCGTTGAAACTCTCTGCCTGCCACAAGTTTTCTTTTTCGAAAGTGCTCGTCATTTCATCCGCACACAACGAAAAAATAACGAACACTTGGGGGGTACAATACGTATCCAAATAGGTTTACCAAGAATACAGCTATACAAATTGGTCGAATTTTACGCAACCTATGGCAAAAAAAAACGGCAGATGAAAATAATGGCAAATACTTCACTCATTTGACCAATTAAGTAATATGTTTCCACTCCAGGACATATCTACCGAAATCCGGCATACTAGAACTTATTCTTAAGCTAGAACTACGCGCGACCTGATTCTGACAAGATACGTAGGCAATCCTTACCAAGGATTCGGTCCAAATAAAAAAATATATTCTTTGTGCAAAGAGTGTTAGACGTATAAAGAGGAGAAACAAAATAAAAAGAGTGAAAATGAAAACCAAAAATACGCCTTTATTAAAATATAATAAGAAGGAAAACAAAGTGCTAGGAATAAAAAACAAACACAACTGAAATAAATAAAGGGCACCTACACCCTAGCAAAGAACTACACTACTCTAGTTCTTCCGGATCATCAAATAAAGTCCTGTAGAGAGCAATGTTCGCAGGATCCACCCCCATAGTCATCTGCGCTGCCCCAATATCAATCTCCATAAGAACCGGCTCCTGAACACTAACTTCCAAAGATGTCAAGGCTTCAGAAACATTCTCAATTATAGCCCGCTCAGCCTCGAAAGCACAGGAAATGGTGGGAGAAGGGTTATTATCATCAACTAGACTAGCCACTGTTTCTACAGGCGGCTGAGCCTTTCTAACCCATACATTGTTCCGGCGACGATCTCCGCGAGAGCTTGCATTTCTTTTAACAACAGCAGGCCCCTTCATGTTAGGCATCTTTTTAGGCCTGAAACTGGAACGGGGAGGAACTTCCTTTCGCTTTCGATCAGGACGAGCTTTCACAGTCTTAAAACTATAGGTACGAGGTCTGGCAGAATCAGGACCCTCATACTTAACACGAATACGAGGTATCAAAAGCTCAACCGGCTCCCCATTACGAGTCTCGGTCCTCACATCTTTGTCATCGGAGCTCATCCACAACTTGTAATTTTCAGAAAGACCCACAAAGCCATTTGTAGCTACGGCCCAACGCGGGATACCATCATAATACTTAGCCCACGCTAAGACCCGTGTTTGTGAAAAGGCCGCTACCTTAGGTGGTACCGTATCAGAAAAAGGGATAGTCTGCCTTAAACCATATTGACGCATGACTCGGTAAGGGAAAATATAAATGGGACGAGATAGCCCCAACAAAGAAACATAAACCGATACATCAGACCCCCCTGTCATGGTAGTCAAACCCCACCATGGTACCACCCACTTAATAGAACAAATGCCGTAAGTAAAAAAGGAGGTCCATTCGGCCTCGTCCTGGCCTTGGTGCAAGTATTTTCGGTTACCCAAAGCTATAGGGCGATAATGTTTAGGATCGGCAGGAGCTTCCAAAAGTCTAAGCCGTTCCGCAAGCCAAATCTGCAAAAACAGGTACGATCGAATCAAAAGAATGAAAAGAAAGAAAAAACCGGTTCCTGGAGCGCAGTTTCAACGCCCAGGACCAGGCGCCAAAAATTCCAGCGCCCAGCCCTGGGCGCTGAAATTCAGCCCCAGGCAGAAAGAAATATGTGCAAAAAAAAAAACATACATGTGCGCAAGGAAAAGATCGATTACCTGCAGCAATAGGGGGCTCCCCTTAAAATATTCAGATTTGGCGCCCTTCTTCAGTTCATCCGCACTCAGCAAAGTCTCAGCAACAACCAACGGCATAATAGAATAGCAACTTTCCATCAGGCTAATCAAGGGGATCAACCTTATGTCACCGAACTCACCATTGTTATTCGACAGCAAATAATGATTCAACAAGCAAAATATAAGGGCTCGAATATTCAATTTATGTTCGGTCATATTCTTGCTAGGCCTAAAATGATGTTTTACAAGTTTTGCCAAGTTAACCTTATCATCTACAACAATTTCAGCAAACATGTTATCATCTAGCCCTAGGAAAGCCCTTATGGTTGTTTTACCCTCTTCAATAGTGCCAGGGGTAACAGGAGTAGCATTAGTAGGATAACCAAGGATCGCAGCAAATTCATCAGGCAAAGGACATATTTCATTGCCCCGAAAGGCAAAAACATGATGATCGGAGTCCCAAAATTCTAGGGCAGCATGCAGAAAATTATAATCAATATTAATTTGTTGTAAGCCTAAAAGTGCCTCTAAGTGGTATTCTTTTAACAAAGTTTTTTCTGTGGGAGTAAGGGCCCGTAACCAACGCCTAACAGTTCGTTGGAGTGAGAAAGTAGGGATCGACATGGCCAAAGCAGTGAATAATTAGAGCACAGCAAAAGAGAGAAAGAATTTGAGAGTGATGGAAAATAAGGACGTATCTAGCCCCTATATATAGCTGAACGCACCCAATAACATCCTGATCCCATTCGGAAACGTGTTTAGAAATCCGAAAATCAAATATTACCAGGGAAGGACTTTCAGCGCCCACCCCTGGGCGCCGAAATGATTAACGCCTGAACTTGGGCGCTGAAAATGCAGCCCAAGGCCCAGATTTCACAAAACATGGAATAGGAAAGGACTTATGACCGTGTTGCTAAAACACGAGGCCCTATTGCAAGAAGGATCAAGCCCAAAGCACCTTTAGCTCCCAAATAAGCAAAAAATAATAACATTAAAACTTGGTCGAAACTTAGACTCGTCTCAGAAAACGCTCATGTACACTTTTCAAAAAAAAGCAAGTTAAATATCATGGTCATTCTTCGAAACACCAAAAATATGTGTCGTCAAGTCATTGGTTTTCCAAATAGAAAATGTCTGTCTGTCAAAGGGATAATCCGGGCCAAGCCAAAACGGGATGTCGCCTGAAAACTAAAGTCGCACTCCACGGCTTCGCTAAAATAGCACACTACTATAGGAGGTCGCTCGCACATACGAGCGTGACCCCAAACATGATTACAAAAACAACCGACAAGCCCCAACGCTTGGGGGCTCGCAAAAAATGGACTCCAACAAGGAGCGCGCAATCAAAATCACATTCCCAGACTGCGCCACACACCATATCATGTTTGGATATCTCAAAAAAAAAAATTGTTAAACAAAATATACACAGTGTGGACCCACTTATAGGACACATCTAATCAGGAAATATTACGACCCACCAACAGGTTGTAATCACAAAAGCCCTTCTACATATGCAAAATAAGAAATTCAAAATGGGCTCGCCCACCCTCAGCGGGCGGGGTCTGCGTCACTAGCCGCGCAGGTCCTCAATTTTCGAAAGAAATAAAATCTTCAAATTTAAGATAGGCTCGCCATCTTCAGCCGGCGGGGTCTACGGCGCAAACCACGTAGGTCCTTATTTTCAAAAAAGCAAAATAAATTTCAAAACAGATTCGTCCACTTCTATCGGACGGGGCGTCCACCCTCAGCGGATAGGTTCGCCATCTTCAGCCGGCGGGGTCTACGTCACAAACCGCATAGGTCCTTATTTTCAAAACATCAAAACAGATTCGTCCACTTCTATCGGACGGGGCGTCCACCCTCAGCGGACAGGCTCGCCCACCTTCAGCGGGCGGGGTCTGCGTCACTAACCGCGCAGGTCCTTAGTCGCTGCAGCGATAACTTTTTTCGGTTTTCCCTTTTTCCAAAAATTAAAGGATTGGTTTTCCCTTTTTTTCCAAAAATTAAAGGATTGGTTTTCTGTTTTTCCAAAAAAGAACGATGTGCTGGATTTTCCTTCGTTTTACGTCCTATAAAAACAAGGGGGTTTTCTCGTTTAGCTAGCCTTGAAAATGAGAATCTTTAAAAACGTTTTACCTCGTGATTGGGCTTGGCCAGGCCCAATTACACTTTACAGCTTTAATTTCGAAAACATCTGTAGCTACTCCCAATGACAAAGTGAGGGAGTTTCTACGCACCTTTAGATCCTTCCAATGACAAAGTGAGGAAGTTTCTATACTATCAGTTGACAAATCCCGATGACGCGTGAGGGATATGTCGACACTTCAAGTGATGACCCTTAAGTCAAATGTTATCACTCGGGGGCTCGTGAGACCCTCGCAAAACAGGTCACATACACCATGGCTTGTGTGATGCACTCCGTCTAATACTTTGACCATCGTCTTACTCCAAGACTCAGTCAAAGTGGGGGCTAACTGTAGACACCTAATTTTGTCCCCGTTCCCGCAAGGGAAAGGTTCGATGATGAAAGCGTAAATCTCCACTTGACAACGCATCTCCTATAAAATAAACGAATCTCGATTCCCCATTTCATTTCACCCGAAACCTGCTATTTATGGAAACCTGCTAAAAATAGTAACTGTCGTAAAAGGTAGCTTCTGAAAGTGGCAAGTCATAAAAGATAGAAACCTGTCAGAATTAGGTGTTGCACTCCAACATAAATCCTAAATGAGATAGAAAACCGCGAGAAACCTATTCCTAATAGGATTCGAAAATAAGAGTTACGTATTAATTAAAATCCTAACGAACCTAGAGTTCGTAACGGGCCCAGACGCATTCCGTCATAAAATTGATACGCGCTAAAAGACTCGAATTAATCTCAAACTCTACGGATTTTAGGAATCCGAATCTGACTAAACAAAACTGCACAGACCCTATTTTCAACGCCTGGCTCTGGGCGCCCAAATCTTCGGCGCCCAGGCCTGGGCGCTGAAAATACCTGGGTACGTATTTTTTTCTAATTCTTTGTGGATTAGAACTCTGCAATTCTATCTTTCCACGAACTCTTCCCTATAAATAGGCCCCTAGTTTCGACGTGAAAGAACACACAACAACACATGATTATATTCTGAGTATTGACTCCAACCCTTAGCCTAAGCCTCTCGCTGCGAAACTGTTCACGCGTTCTGTCATAATCGATCCATAAATCAAACAGAACGTATCCTGTCCCATAATTGAGATTCGTTAAATAAAAAGGAGAAATAGCAAAGTCAAAGTGGTTGGTTTTCTGAGAACCGTGACGCACCTCTCAAGGGTGCGTCGTAATGTGTCCCTTTTCGATGATTTAACTGCTTTCCTCGCCCTTTTTATGAACTGCTAAACTAACCTAATCTGAATGTTCTATCACGCCTAACAAATATAATATTTTTGGGAAATCGGATTATCATGCTAGGTCCCTTAATGCTATTTAAATCAGATAATCACGATCGAATTAGTATTATATGTTGCATATTGCTAAAATCAACTCAGATTAGTTTAATAGTTAACGCATGCCCCTTCAATTATTTATGCTGAGCTAGTAAGGATATCCTGCCTCTGGAGTTATCGACGAGCGAATTACTCCTCTCGGTAGTTACAGTCCCCCGAACCCTCAATCTCTACCTTGCGGGTGTATATTGAGAGATCCCCACACCAGGGATCACAAGGGAACCTACGGCCGTCGTGGTCAAACATAATTGCACTCCCTTTATGTCACGATAACCGGGTTTTGTCAGTTTTTCTCATTGTCGTTAAAAACTGAATGGCGACTCCTATATTACTAGTCAATTGGGTGTATACTCACAGGAAATCCAATTACACTTGATTAAATAAAAAGAATCGTCACACCCACGAGGGACAAGGTCACGCATTAGCCTCGCGCTTTTTCGACCCCCTCACACAGGTATTTTCAGCGCCCAGCTCTGGGCGTCAAAGATTTCGGCGCCCAGGGCTGGGCGTTGAAAATAGAGATCCATGAAATTTCGACGCCCATGGCTGGGCGTTAAAGATTTCGGCGCCCAGCTCTGGGCGTTGAAAGTGATGTCTGGGCCGAGTTCTTTGTCAGATTCGGATTCTTAGAATCCGGAGTGTTTGAGATTTAATCGAGTCTTTCATTGCGTATCAATTTTATGACGGAATGCGTCTGGGCCCGTTACGAACTCTAGGCTCGTTAGGATTTTAATTAATACGTAACTCTTATTTCCGAATCATGTTAGGAATAGGATTCTCGCATTTTTCTATCTCATTTAGGATTTATGTTGGAGTGCAACACCTAATTCTAACAGGTTTCTATCTTTTATGACTTGCCACTTTTAGAAGCTACCCTTTACGGCAGTTACTATTTTTAGCAGGTCTCCATAAATAGCAAGTTTCTATAAATAGCAGGTTTCGGGTGAAATGAAAAGGGGAATTGAGATTCGTTATGTTATAGGAGATGCGTTGTCAAGTGGAGATTTATGCTTTCATCATCGAACCTTTCCCTTTCGGGAATGGGGATAAATGTAGGTGTCTACAATAACCTAATTGTTATATTAAGTGTAACCGGCCAAGACCAAGGGGCCTTCACCGGCCACACTCCACACACGCGAGCACCCCCCGCGCACAGCCCACACTGCAGGCCGAAGCCCACAGCGCACAGCCGAGCAGCATGGGCCATGGGCCTTGCTTTGCTCGCTGATGTGTTGCTGCGCGTTTGTGCGCGCTATCACGCCCATGCAGGCTGGATTGCTTGCTGCGTTGCAAGCTCGCTGGGTCGTTGGGCCTTGCGCGCATGCGCGCTTTTCTCGACGGGCCGGCAGCTCCGATGAGGCTCGTATTCGCGACTAACGCCTTACAGCTATTATTTATCGTATCGTACACGACGGATCACCGTCGTACGCTTTGATTATTCGTTTCGCCTAGCTTACGAATATTCGCGATACGATATACGATTCCGATACAAGGTCGTATCGTATAATACGTTTTCCAAACTAATTCCCGAAAAGCTAATGAATTAATCCGGTGATCTGTTACATGTCATTGGTGTGACCTTATAGGTTCAATCAAGAGTAAGTTGTGAGACTAATATAGATTAGAACTCACTGATCGGAAGCATTGCTCCAGCTAGCTGTTCCGATCACTTGATCTTACTGAATTAATTGTTCGCAATTAATCTGAACCTTGGTATTAGACTTAATGCACCTTGGGTGAAGGACATATTTCCTTAAGAACCTTGGTTAGGTGAGATGCTCTATCATATCACAAAAAGGAATTTTTACATTAGTGTTTGTTCATTTTGTTGTTATGAAGTTGACTTGCAAATTCGATAGTGTGATACATCAACAAATCAGTATATATGAATATTGCAGATTGCATTATTGACATATATTCATGGTTTAAAAAATGAAACTTGATTTCATATTTTAAAGAAATATTAATTTCTTACTCTCCAATACATATTCTCAGCATGCCCTGTAACACCCTAAGAATTCCTTGCTTTTTATAAAACATTTTCCAACTTAAAACAAAGGAATTACCAAGATATTACCGCCACCGTGTTAACGGCTAAGGCTATTTACCAGAATTACGCAGCGGAATTTAACTAACTTTCAAATATAATAAATAGTTAACTGTCATAAAACAACTTGGAACCACTAAGGCCCAAAACCAAACATTAAATAGTTTAGGAAATCCGTTAACCAAGGTTTAAATTCAAACTGTAGTCATGACTAAATTAAAAGTAGAGTTAATATAATACAGAAGTAGAAATAAGCTCTCAACCACGATTCCCATGATAACTTCTCCCGCAAGTTATCTCTACAAACCTGTTTTATTAAAATCTACTCCCCGTCAACGCAATTGCAATGATGGATCATCATAGGGTCATTAAGGCGAAGGCCATGACCGAAAGACATAAAGCACGAAGTCAGCAAAAGTTGAGTATGAACAAGATAGAATAACGTTCTATCCTAACATGCTTCACACAACGACTAAATAATCCACATGCAAAAGCTATATTATAAACAAGTAAACATGGAGACAAGACTCGACACTTGACAGGACTCTTGACTCAGAGTTTGATTAAGAAGTAGCTTTGAACGGGTAAAATAAAGTATCCTCAAAAGGAAAGAAAAGGGTGATGGGAGCCAACCATACACCAAATAATAATAAGTCGGACTTCTAACAACAGTCGGGCCACACCGACAGGAATTCCAGTGCATAGAAGCATAAAAAGAAGAATGAAACAACGTCTTGTATCATTCAAGGAGTACAAGTTTTCCGGCAAGACTCCCCCCATTGTTCATACTCAAGGTATATACGTTCCAAGAGTTTTGAAACTCATTCTGAGTTGCACTTTACGTTAATTAATATTTTATGTACAAGGCGACTCAAAACTCAACAACAAAGCAAGCAATCAAACATTAATACTTCATTTTAATCCTTTAGGACTTGTGACCAAACATAGGACTCAGGTGATATTACTCCCATTGTTCCTTCTCAAAACACTGTTTGAGATAACTCGACATTATCTGTTAACAAGAGGGGCGTGCCCATAGCACGAATAGTCCTTAGTTCAATTCACATAGACTCCCCTAACATATTCTACACTGCGGTAGAATAAATAATGCACTGAGGCATAAACACTTGGCTCAAAGTATGCTAGACATCCCATACAATAGCATAAACATAACTTGCATGCGAAACACTCATACTTGCATATCAAATTGAACAACATGCTTGACATAATTCAACGATTATTAAAGGTCACAACATGACTGTTCACAAAGCTTCATTAAGCATCAATAAACCCTAACATGCTTGTTCACACATCAACATGAATTCTCAACACTTTAATTTCACATGATTCACAATCAATACACATCATATAGTCCTCGTGGAATAAGTGGTCACCCTAGTCATGTACGTACCTGGAATACCTAAGTACGGGGGCCACTATGCGAATCACGACTCAACGCTAGAAATCTCCTCCTATAATCAAAATAGGAAAACTTAATTATTATTCGGGTTTACTAAATTTCCAGAAACTTTTATAGATTTTAAAACCCTTGTGTTAGTTAGGAAATAATCGTTATTTAATTAATTAATAGTCTCAAATAGTCAACTCAAGCCCTAGAGTAAAATATTGACTCTTTGACATTTTAAGTCCTTTTGATAAATCTGAAAATTTAAGTTGAATCCCATGATTTAATTTGACATCAAATTATGTAAAATGATTGCCTTATAGGTTGGGATTAATACCCTAACAACGATTAAGCATAAAAATCATGTTTTGGCCATAAAAATCGACACTTTAAATAATTATTAAATCTGAAAATAATACTCCATGTAATTAAAATCATCCTTATGAAATTCAATACGAAAAACATCACAATACGGTGTTCATAACCGTTCCCAACAATTTAATAATCAAAATCAATATTTTAAAAACACGGAATTGAAATAGAATAGGCAAGGAAGAAGAGAAATATACCAAATCGACATATAGAACGGTATAATCACGAACTTGATGTGATTGGGCGCAAAAGAATTATTCGGAACAAGGACAGTGCACAACACACACGAAGTCGTGTCTGCGTGCGGGCAGGGACGAGCGCGGACAAGCAGCATCCAACGCACGAGCGCGGGGCGGGGCTCGCATGTGTGCAGCGGGACGAGGGGCGAGGCAAGGCCTCGGCTGGGCTTGCTCGTCGATGCAAACAATGCAACACAACACAGCACTAGCGTTGTGTGTGTTATGCGCGGTGAGTGCGAGAGAGAGAGGAGAGCGACAAGTGTGAGGCCGTGAGGCCGTGAGGCCGTGCGCGAGAGGCAGCAGCGGCACGAAGGGGCTAGCCTCGTGTGTGATAGGGCGTTTTTCCGTCGTTGAAAAGAAAACCGCCTAATCAAACAAAATTTATAAACTCCTAACTAACCGGCTATATTGACTATAGCGGCAAGCATAGGGATCGTCCCAAGAGAATGAATATGTTTGACTTTTCAATCTAATGCGTTCAAAAGCTAGTTCGGATGGAAATTGAGTTTTTGAATTAATCTAAAAAGCACGAAATACAAACAAATAAAGAAATTCTAGAGATTTCGGGAACCGGCAATGGAAATTGAATCAAAGGAAGAACAAGGTCAAAACAATCATGATTATGCAACGACTTGGTGTATAGGGGAATAGAATCGAATGACGTGCTCGCCACCTCTCGGATGGAGCACGCGAAGCATCTTATCTATGGAAGAGCTTTCGCCTAATCCTAAACTAGACAACTTGCATATAGTAGGAACTACTATTCACTTGCATAAAATAGGCTCACAATGTCTTGCCAAACCTAAACTATGCATTCCAATCAAATCCTAATCAATTAGTATTTTCAACTACTACTCAATTAGTCATGGATATCCTATTACCAAATCACATTTCATCACAACATCAATCATGAATTTCCCCAAAATTTCACCAAATTCAATCCCAAGGCTTCAACCCTAACCTCTAGACTAAACTACTCAATTAGCATGATTAACATTAAAATTAAACTTACATTAATCCTAATCATGAAACTAATTGAATTAATGAAACTAATTGAATCAACAAATTTCAGAAAATTCAAATATCAAAATTGAGGGAAAATTCAAGAAAATTCAATATATGAAACTAATTCTAGAATTCAAGCATGAAATCAAAGCATAAACGAAATTAATGAAGCAATTAAAGAACTAAAGAACAAATCAAAAAGAAAAGTAGAATTATACCTTGAATTGTAGAAATTGCATCAAACTTGAAGAACAAAATTGAAGAACAAAGCTCAAAGGAAAGAGAAAAGAAATATGAAATTTGATGATTGAGTTCAACTAAGAATCAAGAATTTGAAGCTAAGAATCCTAATCCTAATCTCTAATATAAGCCCTAAACTAATTCTCTCTCTATAATTCTAAGCTAATCCTAAAATATGAAAATTAGAATATGAAATTACGTGAAAACTAAGTGTGTCAACAAAGCTGTGATTTCTCGTATATAAAGCCTTCCGCGCAGCTGTGTGATTGCACAAAGGAGGTTGTGCGCTCGCACAAAACACCACTGAGTTCCTGATCCATATTTTCCAATTCGTGTGCTCGCACAGAACTCCAGTGTGCTCGCACAGAAGCTGCTCGATCGCACAGCCTGACCTGTTCGATCGCACAGACCATGGTTGTTGTTCTGATTGCGCTATTCTTCTGTGTTGTTGCTGCGACTGTTCTGCTGTGAGGTTGATGGTCTGCTTGCACTGTTCTGCTCAGGTTGGTGTTGTGGTGAGATGCTGAAGGAAGCTTGTTGGATTTGTGAGCAGCAGCAGGGATTTAATCAACAGCAGCCAAGGCGAGAGCTGCGTGCATAGCTGTTGTTCTTGTGCTGAGTTGCTGCTGTGTAGAGAGCTGCTATGGCTACTTGTGTGTTGCCTGTGTTAGCTCCTTTGTGGTTGTACTGTCGTGATGCTACAAGGCCTGAATCAAGGCACTCAAATGGGCAGCAACGAAGCTCAAACAACAGCATAGCAACTGTTCTTATGCACAGCTCGAGTGTACCACTTGGGCTGTTGATTGTGAAGTAGCTCGAGTGTTGCTGGCCTGCTTGTGTATAGTTGCTGTTGTGTTGGTCGTGTGGGCTCCAACTAAGTTAGTTACTTCGTCGCTACACATAGAAATCGTAAAGCATTTTATTAATAATCGAAAATCAAAATATTAATTCGTTAATCATTTTTACAAATCGTAAAACATATAACTCGTCGACAAGAATAATGACACATTATTAACACGTTAATACTCAAAACGACTCTTACGCAATGAGAATGCGCACAAAAGGCATATTTAGAGCAAAAACGACTAAAATATACACAAGACGAGAAAATGTTATGATAAATGCAAAAATGCAATAAACGAACTAAAAACGAGAAAACTAAACGAAAATAATAATAAAATGCTAATAAAATGAACTAAAATCCTAAGCTAAGAGAGACATAAATATCGCTCATCAGTGTGCTGTGAAAGGGGCACGAGCACGGGCAGCGAGGGACAACGAGAGGGACGGGGGCGCAACAACGGCATGACGAGCACGGGGCCCGTGTGTGCGGCAAAGGACCGGACGAGGAGAGGGAGCAAAAGAGGAGAGAGAAAGTTAATGAAATTATGTGGGGGATTTTCAATGCAAGGGTTTGTATTTATAGTGACCCCATCCTTGTAGGCTTAGGTTTTAGGAAACTTAATTGGGCTTGGGGTTTGGGTTAAATTACAATTGAATGCTCATGGTTTTAGTTGGGTTTGCCAACGGAATTGGGTTGGAATAATTCAAACTTTCTGAAAACGGCCCAATAAATTCCCGGTAAAATTAATGAATTTAATTAAAACATTCTGGTTTTTAATAAAAAAAATAATTGTTTTATTTAAATAAAAATACATTTAAATTAGTATTAAATGCAATTTAATTTCTGAAAATCCCAAAAATACTTTTTAAATATAATAACATATATTTATAAATTCAGAAAAATACGAGGTATTACAGTCTACCCTCCTTAAAAGAAGTTTCGTCCTAAAACTTGGGCATTGAAATCACAGTTTGAAAATCAAGACTTGAGACTTTCTGAGACTTTGTTGCGTATTCTTGCAAAAGTTTTAGTTGTTATACTCTTTAAGTAATCCAACGTGACAATATAAAGTGAAACTTCACTGAAAAGCACTAAATTAGGCATAAAATAAGGAAAATAAGGTAAAAAGCGCGAAATTCTACCGCACTCTACCCCCCTTAAAGAAAACGAGTTACGGCCCCGTAACTCAACTAACCTCGGGGAAAAGTGAAGGAAATAATGCCCTTGGTCCAAGTATGCATTCTATGTTAAGTCTAATAAATGCGGTTCAGTATTAATTAACAAGTTAATAATTCAGTGAGATCAAGTGAGCTGAATGCCTAGCTAGAGGCCCCTTCAGTTCAAGTGGAATTAATGATATTAATCCACAGCTTACTCTTGACTGAACCCGTAGGGTCACACAAATAGTACGTAAACGGATCAAGTATTTAATGGCATTAGATACTCCATCTATGGATATTCGGAATCGACGGATCTTGGTTTCAGTGGGAGCTGAGATCGTCACAGGCAAGAAATGAATACTCCGGAAACGATGATATTGCCGGAAACAGAAATATGGATCGTATCGGAAATATAAATATTATCCAAGTCGTAGATGTTGTCGGAAACGGAAACATGGTACGTATCGGAAAATATTATCGGAAATGGAAATATTATCGGAATCGGAAAATAAATTCCGGAAACGGAAATATTAAATATTTGTTCGAAACGGAAATTAATTCCGGAATCGGAAATATTAAATATTGTTCGTATCGGAAATGAATTCTGGAATCGGGAATTTAATCGGAAGCGTATCGTACGAATTAGCATCGGACGAGGCCCGCTAGACGAAGGCCCAGCACGAAGCCAGGCCGTCGCCCAGCGAGCCAACGCACACCAGCGCACGCCAAGCCTCGACCAGGCCCAGCGCAAGGCCAGGCCCATCCAAGGCCTTGGGCGCGCGCGCGCGGAGCGCAGCAATGGGCCGAGCGCTGTGCGCCTAGCGTGGGCCGCAAGGCTTGCGCGGGTGTACGGTGCTCGTGCATTGCTTGTGCGGGAATCCTGAAGCAATCAGGATTCGAAGTGTGATTAAATCCTAAAACTATTAGATAATGATTATTTAATTAGAGTCTTAGTAGGGTTATAATTAAATAAATTAGTATCCTAATAGGATCCCAAAACCCTTTCCATAACTCTATAAATACGTGCCTAGGGTCACATATTTTAATAGATAATTCAAGTATTCAAAGTGAGTTTTTGAGAGAAAATTCAGACACATTTCTTATCTAAGAGTGCCGAAAATCTTTAGTACCTTAAGGGCGATTCTAGTTGGTCAATCTTAAGGCGGATCCGGACGTGCTGTGGACTATCTACGGAGGGACGACACTTGGAGTCCTAAAGACTTGTTCTTGTTCGGTTCGGGCGCAGCTAGGGAAGGCACGCAACAAAGAGTATGCATCTTAACTATGCTATATGATTATGTGTAAATAATATGTATTCCTGGCTAAATGGTTTTTCCGCATGATTTATGAATTGTCATATGTATCATAACCTAACAGTGGTATCACGAGCCTCTTATTATTTTCATAATCTAAATTGCATGAACATGGTTAAATATTACAAATTTGCATGAATTAAAAGGGGTGATTAATTTTCGTAATTGTTAATTAATTGCAAATTGCGTTTATTTAATTATACGTACGCAGTTTTTCGGCAGTTTCTTCGTTACTCATCCAAATCGAGTGATTTTTGTGTCAATTCCGCATGTAAAAGGCATTCTAAAATTTTGACAGAACCCAGAATTCTCAAATTCGAAGCCTAACTATGACTTTTCGAAGGTTTTAGTTTTTCGAATGCAAAATTTCGTAAATTTAAGATGTTAAATTAAATATTTGCGATTCTTGTTGATAAATCTTGAATTTTTGATTGACCTACTGTATATGTTTAACAAGTTTGAATGCCTAGCCTTGTTAATTATGCAATCTAATTTGTAATTATGATTAATTTGTTGAAAATTAGAATAATTTAGAATTAATTTGATTTTCATAATTAATTATAATTTAATTAGAAACCTATGATTAAAAACCACCATAAAAATTGTAAATTTATGATAAATTTTAAATTTTTATGAGCTAGGCTTGAATCCATAATAATCGGAAATCAATTGAATAATAAATTTTCGATTTTTCGCCCTAAAATTATGAAATTAATATTATTTATTAATTTGTCATTAATTTTAAAATATAAATTTTAAATTTTTTATGCGATTCGTTCATATAACTTGCACGCACAAAGCAATGGACGATTCGTGTTACCCTTAAGGGGTGTTGTATAGTGCGGGCATGCGACGACGAGCAAGGGAGCTCGTCGCCCGTGCGGCACGAATGCAATGAGCAGGGGCATGGTGCACGAGCACAAGGCAGTAGCCCTGCCTTGTGTCGTGGGCCACGAGCTATGGACGAATGGGCATGGGCGAAGGCA
Organism: Spinacia oleracea; assembly: GCF_020520425.1. Taxonomy (NCBI): domain Eukaryota; kingdom Viridiplantae; phylum Streptophyta; class Magnoliopsida; order Caryophyllales; family Amaranthaceae; genus Spinacia; species Spinacia oleracea. The sequence goes on from NC_079488.1 coordinate 46,896,418, forward strand.
AGGCACGGCAGTCGCGTGTGGGCAGCAAGCGAGCTGCGCCACAACGCGCACTGCCTCGCGCGCAGCGAGCGCAAGCTCGCGTGCCACGAGCGCTGCGCCCAGCGTCGATCGCGCGCAGCGAGCAATTGCTCGCGCACAGCGAGCGATGGCTCGCGCACAGCGAGCGATGGCTCGCGCACAGCGAGCGATGGCTCGCGCACAGCGAGCGATGGCTCGCGCACAGCGAGGGATGGGTCGCGCACAGCGAGCGATGGCTCGCGTGCATCGAGCGCTGGAGCGCGCGCAGCGAGCGCTGGCGAGCGCGCACAGCTAGCGATGGCTCGCGTGCATCGAGCGCTGGAGCGCGCGCAGCGAGCGCTGGCGAGCGTGCACAGCGAGCGATGGCTCGCGTGCATCGAGCGCTGGCGCGCGCGCAGTAAGCACCACTTGTGCGATGGCTTGCGATGGAAGATGCAGCAGCTATGCGACGAGCGCATGGGCTGCGCGCACATGGCCAGCGATGGCTGTGTGCGTGTGGCCCATGGGCGTGGGATGCGTAGGGTGTTTGCGTTGCGATTAGATCGTTTTGAATGTTTAATTTGAAATTTTTCAGTTTACGTAATTTTAATTAATTTTAAAATTAATAATTTAAATTATTTTCTTGGATTTTAATTTTGAATATTGTAATTATAATAAATTTTATTTATTCTAATTATTTTACTAAAATTAAAATCATGAATTAATTTAAATACGACTGAAATTAAATTAAACTTTTTGGATTCAATTATAAATTCATATGAGCTTTAAATTTTAATTAAATTTGTATGTTTCCGGTTAGACTAGAAATACATTTTTATGTTTAAAATTAGTAAAGCATATAAATTTATTGGTTTAAGTGGGAGCGCTTTTTAGTCATAAACTCTTGATTAGGTCTACGAATCCTTAAGGTTAAAACAACTTGATTAGAATTAATAAGGACTGAATAATTGGTAGATTATTGGTGCCCTTGATTAATTGCTGCAAATGTTTACGTGATGCATAATGTGTTTTACTAACCAGCTATGTGGGCCATTCATGATAATGAATGGGTGAATGGTATATATTGTATATGTACTGTTTTGCAGGTTATGAAGTGACTAGTATGGCCCAAATAGGATAGAAAATATGGTCTGCGTACCATTAATTTGAATGTAATTGGTCTAAAGTACCAAAGTTGTTTTTCAATTCAAATATGGTCTGCGTACCATCAAATAGTTGTAATTAGTTTTAATTATAGCTTATCCTATTTGAAGAAAATGGTGCCTCCCACGGAGATTTTCAAGACGGACTTTGAAGTCAAAGCTTCAAGATGAAGTCGGGCCATACTAGATCACCTTTATCTTATGCATGCTTTAAGTTATTTATTGCTTTAAATATGTCTTAATTATGCATAAGATTATGGCTTGATTATGTTGCATGATTAAGGATTTTAGTTCACTTAAAATCTAACCAACATAGTAAGAGCCTTAAGTTCCAAACTTAAAAATTGAGTTAAAAGGTGCCATGCCAAAATATACACTTGCTTGGATATCCTTTACATCAATCTAGTAATAGTTTTCGCTCAGCGAGGTGTTACTTATTGGTCCTAAAGGGGCAAGGTACACAAATAATTGTGAGTACATGTTAGTTTTGGTGAAACTCAACGATATAAGTAAGGAGTCCTTTTATGTCGTGGCAAAATCGATAGGTTTACCTAATAAGTTCTTAGACGTACCTATCAACCAAGAATAGTTTCTAGACTATTAGCAAAAGGCTTTTGCTTACCTAAGATGTTTTAAGATTAAGTCGACAAACTGTGCTTAGTTCTTCAATGATTTTAGGATCTTGGAATCATTTTATTCACACCTGCCGGAACAAATAACTTGAATAAAATGCTTAATAAACATTGAATTATGCATGTATGCTAGGATTTAAGTTTATTAAGAGAAACTGTGAATGGTTATTTATTTGTTTATTCTTTTCAATTGTAGTTTTAAATATGGTAAACAACAATCAAAACATCATCATGGGTTCTGAGCTTATGGTCAAGCTGAACCTGGCAAATTTTCTTGAATGGGAAGCTAAGCTAGTAGAAATAGTCAAACTCAATGGACTTGAGTATGTACTATCACATCCCATGCCAAGCTACTATGCCAGAGACATGACCCCTGAGAGATTTTACGCCTGGGATGCAGATCTCAAAAAGGTTATGAGTCTCATATTGAACAATATCCCTGATGATTGGGCTAGAAGGTTTGTAGCCTATGAACCTTTTACGCTCATCAAGAATCTGAGGGATATCTGTCGTGGAAGCACGGAGGACAGGGACCTGAACGTCCATGAGTTGATTGAATCAATGTCTGGTCTAAAGGTTAGTTCTCCCAACAGGTGTTATAGGATGGAGGTCCAAGAAACACATGTTCAGCTCCTTCGCACTAAACAGAGGGTAGGCGTCCCACTGAGGTTCCATGTGGATCTTATGCGTTCATACTTTGATCGCCTAAGTCTACTAGGAACACCAATAAGCGAAAGGATGGCAGTCTCTATCTTGCTCAATTCACTACACAGTGGGTTTGGTCGCTTCAAGCAACTATACCTAAGTGAACCAAGAGAAGAAACAGTTGCAGAATTTGTTCACCTTGTCAGAAAGGCTGAAATAATACTGGACTGTGAAGCCAAAGATTTACTCAAGGCTAGAAGGAGACCGTTCAAGAAAGGTGGAAAGTCCAAGGGCAATGCTAAATCAAAGCAGGACAAGTCCACATCAAGCTGTCTTTATTGTGATGGAATAGGCCATTACAAAAGAGAATGTCCAAAGCTAAAGGAAGATCAGAAGAACGGAACAGTCGTTCCATCTTCAGGTATTTTCGTTATAGACTGTATACTTGCTAATTCAACTTCTTGGGTATTAGATACAGGTTGTGGCTCACACTTATGTTCCAATCCACAGGGACTAAGAAGAAGTAGAAAGTTAAGCAAGGGTGAAGTCGACCTACGAGTGGGAAATGGAGCACGGATTGCTGCATTAGCTGTAGGAACTTACTATTTGTCGTTGCCCTCCGGGCTAGTTTTGGAACTGGAAGAATGTTTCCATGTTCCAAGTCTTACTAAAAACATCATTTCAGTTTCTTGCTTAGATGCTAAGGGATTTTCCTTTTTAATAAAAGACAATAGTTGTTCGTTTTATTTTAAAGAGATGTTTTATGGATCTGCTAGATTAGTCAATGGACTTTATTTATTAGATCACGACAAACAAGTATATAACATAAATACCAAAAAGGCCAAAAAGGATGATTCAGATCTCACCTATCTGTGGCATTGTCGATTAGGCCATATAAACTTGAAACGCTTAGAAAGACTTCAAAAGGAAGGAATTCTAGAACCATTTGACTTAGAGGATTATGGTAAATGCAAATCATGTTTACTTGGCAAAATGACAAAGCAACCTTTCTCTAAAGTTGGAGAAAGAGCAAATGAACTATTGGGTTTAATCCATACAGATGTATGTGGACCAATGAGTACAAATGCTAGAGGTGGTTTCAGCTACTTTATCACTTTTACTGATGACTTCAGTAGGTATGGTTATGTCTACCTAATGAAGCATAAGTCTGAATCCTTTGACAAATTCAAGGAATTTCAGAGTGAAGTAGAGAATCAATTAGGCAAGAAGATTAAGGCACTGCGTTCTGATAGAGGCGGTGAATATCTGAGCTATGAATTTGATGACCATCTGAAAGAATGTGGAATTCTATCAGAATTGACTCCTCCTGGAACACCACAATGGAACGGTGTGTCAGAACGGAGGAACAGAACCTTGCTAGACATGGTCAGGTCAATGATGGGTCAGGCCGAACTTCCATTAGAATTTTGGGGACATGCACTAAATACAGCTGCACTCACTATAAATAGAGCTCCGTCTAAAGCTGTCGAAAAGACTCCATACGAATTATGGTTTGGAAAGCCTCCAAATGTGTCTTTTCTTAAGATTTGGGGATGTGAAGTATACGTCAAACGATTAATTTCAGACAAACTTCATCCAAAATCTGACAAATGTATCCTTGTGGGCTATCCAAAGGAAACAAAGGGGTATTACTTCTACAATACATCTGAGAACAAGGTGTTTGTTGCTCGAGATGGTGTCTTTTTGGAGAAAGATCACATTTCCAAAATGACAAGTGGGAGAAAAGTAGACCTCGAAGAAATTCGAGTCGAACAACAAACTCTAGAGAATGCTCAAGATGACATTCAGGATGAAACTCAGAGATCTTTAAAAGAATCTGGTGAGAATCATGGTCAAACTAGAAATGTTACCCCGCGTAGATCGCAAAGATATAGATCTCAACCGGAAAGGTACTTAGGTATTCTGACGAACGGGAGCTATGACGTTCTATTACTTGAAAGTGATGAACCTGCGACTTACAAACAAGCTATGACGAGCCCTAGCTCCAAGCAATGGCAAGAAGCCATGCAATCTGAATTAGACTCCATGTCTGAAAACCAAGTATGAGATTTGGTCGATTTGCCAGATGGCTACCAAGCCATTGGAAGCAAATGGGTTTTCAAACTAAAAAAGGATAAGGATGGGAAACTTGAAGTTTTCAAAGCTAGATTGGTTGCAAAAGGTTACAGACAAGTCCACGGTGTGGATTACGATGAAACCTTTTCACCAGTTGCAATGCTAAAGTCTATTCGGATAATGTTAGCAATCGCTGCATATTACGATTACAAAATATGGCAGATGGATGTCAAAACTGCTTTCTTAAACGGCGTTTTAACAGAAACTGTGTTTATGACACAGCCTGAAGGTTTTGAGGATCCAAAGAATGCTAAAAAGGTATGCAAGCTAAAGAAGTCAATCTACGGATTGAAGCAGGCATCCAGGAGCTGGAATATACGTTTTGATGAAGCAGTCAGTGACTTTGGTTTCATCAAGAACGCAGACGAATCTTGTGTATACAAGAAAGTCAGTGGGAGCAAAATTGCTTTCCTAGTATTATATGTCGACGACATATTACTTATCGGAAATGACATTCCTATGTTGAACTCTGTCAAGATTTGGCTTGGGAAATGTTTTTCGATGAAAGATCTAGGAGAAGCACAGTACATATTGGGCATCAAGATTTACAGAGATAGATCTAAAAGGATGATTGGACTTAGTCAAAGCACTTATATCAATAAGGTGCTTGATAGGTTCAAGATGGCAGACTCCAAGCGAGGCTACCTACCCATGTCTCATGGAATGACTCTAAGCAAGACTCAGTGCCCAAAAACACTTGATGAGCGTAGACGAATGAATGGGATTCCATATGCATCATTGATTGGTTCAATAATGTATGCTATGATATGTACACGCCCGGATGTTGCGTATGCACTCAGTGCTACGAGCAGATACCACTCAGACCCAGGAGAGGCGTATTGGACTGCTGCCAAGAACATTCTGAAGTACCTGAAAAGGCACAAAGATGACTTCCTGGTCTATGGTGGAGATGATGAATTAATTGTTAAAGGCTATACGGACGTAAGTTTCCAAACCGACAAAGATGATTTCAGATCACAGTCTGGGTTTGTCTTCTGCCTCAACGGAGGAGCAGTAAGCTGGAAAAGTGCTAAGCAAAGCACCATTGCGGATTCTACAACTGAAGCGGAGTACATTGCTGCACATAAAGCAGCAAAGGAAGCTATATGGCTAAGGAAGTTCATAGGTGAACTTGGTGTAGTCCCCTCCATTAAAGGACCAATAGCCCTGTATTGTGACAATAACGGAGCTATTGCACAGGCAAAGGAGCCTAGACACCACCAGAGAGTCAAGCATGTACTTCGTAGATTTCACCTTCTACGAGAGTTCGTTGAAAGAAAAGAAGTCGAGATAAGCAAAATTGGAACTGATGACAACATATCAAATCCATTGACTAAACCTCTGCCGCAGGCGAAGCACAACTCGCACACTGCAGCTATGGGAATCAAGCATATTGGAGAATGGCTTTGATGTCTCTGTTTAATGTTTTAAAGTTTTAGAGTTTAAATCTTTGTAAAACATTATTGGTTAATCATTCACAATAAATGAAAATAATTCATTTTTCCATTTAATTTGTGGTTTATTAAATGATGAGTCCCTTCAATTTGACGATATATTCAAGATAGACTGTCAGGACCAGTCCTGTGACTAAGAAATGTCTATCAAGTGAACTTGAATGTCAAAGGTTGAAAAAGGTCCCTAGCCGGAGTTTTCTATAAAATTGGACGCATAGAAAACGTTAGACGATTAGAATGCAAGATGACCAGTAGTTCTGTTTCTTGAACTATGTGGACATGGCAATGTCATAATCATTTGCATAGATACTTACTTTGGGAAGACTAGTATCGGACAAGACCTATGAAACTTTACTGTAAGAGATGAAAATCTGTCATAAGTAAATTTCATTAAAATTATTAGACACTAAATCCTCAATACCTGAGTGATTTGAGATTACTTGTTTGAGAACTGGTTGCTTTGACGTTGACCAACCGTCGCACCGTAAAAGGAGGCTATAAAGGCAACGCTCAGGTAATCACCTATCAAACGAAGTCTAATCTCAAGATCGCAAGATTGGGATTGTCCTCCCATAAATCGAGATGAGATGCTTAAAAGTTGTACAAGGCCACTCGGAGAGCTAGAAACTGTGAAATGCATGGCCGTGCTCGGATGAATCATAGGCTATGATTATCTGTTTATTTGATCAGTTGAACTCTGAAACCGAGGAACACCTCTGGACATAATAAGGATGACAACTCTTACCTTATGTTCAAGAGCAAGCATCGAGCGACAAAGGAATTAGGAAATGCACACTTGTCCCTAAGGACAAGTGGGAGACTGAAGGAAATAATGCCCTTGGTCCAAGTATGCATTCTATGTTAAGTCATCCAACGTGACAATATAAAGTGAAACTTCACTGAAAAGCACTAAATTAGGCATAAAATAAGGAAAATAAGGTAAAAAGCGCGAAATTCTACCGCACTCTACCCCCCTTAAAGAAAACGAGTTACGGCCCCGTAACTCAACTAACCTCGGGGAAAAGTGAAGGAAATAATGCCCTTGGTCCAAGTATGCATTCTATGTTAAGTCTAATAAATGCGGTTCAGTATTAATTAACAAGTTAATAATTCAGTGAGATCAAGTGAGCTGAATGCCTAGCTAGAGGCCCCTTCAGTTCAAGTGGAATTAATGATATTAATCCACAGCTTACTCTTGACTGAACCCGTAGGCTCACACAAATAGTACGTAAACGGATCAAGTATTTAATGGCATTAGATACTCCATCTATGGATATTCGGAATCGACGGATCTTGGTTTCAGTGGGAGCTGAGATCGTCACAGGCAAGAAATGAATACTCCGGAAACGATGATATTGCCGGAAACAGAAATATGGATCGTATCGGAAATATAAATATTATCCAAGTCGTAGATGTTGTCGGAAACGGAAACATGGTACGTATCGGAAAATATTATCGGAAATGGAAATATTATCGGAATCGGAAAATAAATTCCGGAAACGGAAATATTAAATATTTGTTCGAAACGGAAATTAATTCCGGAATCGGAAATATTAAATATTGTTCGTATCGGAAATGAATTCTGGAATCGGGAATTTAATCGGAAGCGTATCGTACGAATTAGCATCGGACGAGGCCCGCTAGACGAAGGCCCAGCACGAAGCCAGGCCGTCGCCCAGCGAGCCAACGCACACCAGCGCACGCCAAGCCTCGACCAGGCCCAGCGCAAGGCCAGGCCCATCCAAGGCCTTGGGCGCGCGCGCGCGGAGCGCAGCAATGGGCCGAGCGCTGTGCGCCTAGCGTGGGCCGCAAGGCTTGCGCGGGTGTACGGTGCTCGTGCATTGCTTGTGCGGGAATCCTGAAGCAATCAGGATTCGAAGTGTGATTAAATCCTAAAACTATTAGATAATGATTATTTAATTAGAGTCTTAGTAGGGTTATAATTAAATAAATTAGTATCCTAATATGATTCCAAAACCCTTTCCATAACTCTATAAATACGTGCCTAGGGTCACATATTTTAATAGATAATTCAAGTATTCAAAGTGAGTTTTTGAGAGAAAATTCAGACACATTTCTTATCTAAGAGTGCCGAAAATCTTTAGTACCTTAAGGGCGATTCTAGTTGGTCAATCTTAAGGCGGATCCGGACGTGCTGTGGACTATCTACGGAGGGACGACACTTGGAGTCCTAAAGACTTGTTCTTGTTCGGTTCGGGCGCAGCTAGGGAAGGCACGCAACAAAGAGTATGCATCTAAACTATGCTATATGATTATGTGTAAATAATATGTATTCCTGGCTAAATGGTTTTTCCGCATGATTTATGAATTGTCATATGTATCATAACCTAACAAAAAGCTCGGGATATTTCTTTCTCATTTCGTCCTCGGCTTCCCAGGTAGCTTCTTCAGATTCTTGGTTAGACCATAACACTTTGACAATCTTAACATCCTTAGTTCGCGTGCTACGCACTTTACTGTTTAAGATTTTGACTGGTCTTTCCTCAAAATTTAAGCTTTGGTCCAATTCTGTGGTATCCGGTTGCAACACATGCGACTTATCCGGGATATATTTCCTTAATTGAGATACATGGAACACATTGTGCACTCTATGCAAGTCCATGGGTAAAGCAAGTCTATATGCTACTTTCCCTATCCGTTCCAGGATTTCATATGGGCCTATATACTTTGGGCTTTGCTTTCCTTTCTTCCCAAATCTCATTACACCTTTCATTGGTGAAACCTTAAGCAACACTTTGCCACCTATTTGGAACTCTTCGTCCCTACGTTTCAAGTCTGCATAACTCTTTTGACGATCTTGTGAGGCTTGAATTTTGGATTGAATAGTCCTGACTTGGTTCATTGTGTCCTCTATCATTTGGGGACCTAATACAACGGTTTCACTAATGTCACTCATACATAAAGGACTTCTGCATTTTCGCCCATATAATGCTTCGAATGGTGTCATTCCGATACTGGCAAGTGAAGGAAATAATGCCCTTGGTCCAAGTATGCATTCATTGCTAAGTCTAATAAATCCGGTTCAGTATTAATTGATTAAACAAGTTAATAATTCAGTGAGATCAAGTGAGCTGTATGCCTAGCTAGAGGTTGCTTCAGTTCAAGTGGAATTAATAATATTAATCCATATCTTACTCTTGACTGTACCCGTAGGGTCACAAAAATAGTACGTGAACGGATCAAGTATTTAAGTGAATATATTATTCATTAAATACTCTATTTATGAACATTCGGAAACGACGGATCTCAGTTCCTGTGGAAGTTAAAATCGTCAAAAGGAAAAATATAGAAAGCTCCGGAAATGATGATATTGCCAGAAACGGAAATATGGATCATGACAGAAATATAAATATTATCTAAGTCGTAGATATTGCCGAAAACGGAAACATGGTACGTATTGGAAAATATTATCGGAAATAGAAATATTGCCGGAATCGAAATTATTACCGGAAACGAAAATATTACCGGAATCGGAAATAAATTCCGGAATCGAAAATATTAAATATTTGTTCGAATCGGAAATAAATTCCGGAATCGAAAATATTAAATATTTGTTCGAATCGGAAATGAATTCCGGAATCGGAAAACAAATCGGAAGCACGACGTGCAAACGATCGACGAACGAGCTTGCGAGACGCAAGGCCCAGCGCCAAGCAAGCCCGCGCGCGGAGCAGCGAGTATGAGCAGCGAGCATGGGCCGAGCAGCAACGCCCAACGAGATGGGCCTCGTGCTGCTTGCTCCCACGCCCAGCGCGCATGGGCCGAGCAAAGCAGCAGCGCCCATTCATGGGCTGCGGGTTGCGTGTTGCACGACCAAGCACTCGTGGGCTGCGGGCTATGGGGCTGCGTGCTACAGGACCAAAGCCTTGTCCAGTTAGGATTGCTTGCTTGTCAGGTAATCGTGTTTTCCTAATTCTACTGAAATTAGATGTTTTAGTTAAATCTGAAATACTTAGTATTTGATTAAATGTAAATTCTAATGTTATTAATTAATTAGAATCCTTATGGATTTAGTTAATCGATTCCTAGTAGAATTCTAAGTCCTATATTTTCACCCTATAAATATGTGGTTCATGATCACAATTTATAATGCAATTCAATAGTATTCCAATACATTAAGTTCAAGAGAGAATTTAATATTTGCGTAACATTATTGTGAGTTTCCCGAGTGCACATAAAACCTTAGAGAATATTCTAGTTGTTTGAATCTAAGGCGGATCCGCATGTGCTGTGGACTATCTACCAAGGGGCGGCATTTGGAGTCCTATACTTGTTCTTGTTCTGTTCGGGAGCAGCTAGGGAAGGCACACATCACATTGTATGTATCCTAATTATGCTAATTGACTATGTGGCAATTAATTTGGATTGCTGGCCTTTATATGAGCTTTAAATTTTAATTAAATTTTTAAGTTTCCGGTTGGACTAGGAAATACAATTTTATGTTTAAAATTTGTAAAGCATGTAAATTTCTTGGTTTTAGTGGGAGCTTTTAGTCATTAAACTCTTGATTAGGTCTACATTCCTTTAAGGTTAAAACAACTCGATTAGAACTAATAAGGTTGAATAATTTGTAGATTATTGGAACCCTATGATTAGTTGCTGCAAATGTTTATGTGATGCATGCTTTTTTCTACTAACTTGCTATGTGGGTCATTCATTTATAAATAAATGGGTGAATGGTATATTGTAAATGTACTATTTTGCAGGTTATGGAAAGTGACTAGTATGGTCCAAATAGGATAGAAAATATGGTCTGTGTACCATTAATTTGAATGTAAAATTGGTCTAATGCACCAAAGTTTTTATTTTAAATATGGTTTGTGTACCATCAAATAGTTGTAATTAGTTTCAATTATAGCATATCCTATTTGAAGAAAATGGCGCCTCCCAGGGTGAAATTCAAGACGGAGTTTCCAATCCATTTTCAAACACGGAGTTTGAAGTTGAAGCTTCAAGATGAAGTCAGGCCATACTAGATCACATTTATATCTTATGCATGCTTTAAGTTATTTATTGCTTTAAATATGTCTTAATTATGCATGAGATTATGGCTTGATTATGTTGCATGATTAAGGATTTTAGTTCACTTAAAATCTAACCAACATAGTAAGAGCCTTAAGTTCCAAACTTTAAAAATTGAGTTAAAAGGTGCCATGCCAAAATAACACTTACTTGGATAACCTTTACATCAATCTAAGTAATAGTTTTCCGCCATAGCGAGGTGTTACTTGTTGATCCTAAAAGGGTAAGGTACACAAATAATTGTGAGTACATGTTAGTTTTGGTGAAACTCAACGATATAAGTAAGGAGTCCTTTTATGTCATGGAAAATGAGATAGGTTTACCTAATAAGTTCTTAGACGTACCTATCAACCAAGAGTAGTTTCTAGACTATTAGCAAAGGATTTGCTTACCTAAAATATTTTAGAATTGAGTCTAAATACATAATGTGCTTAATTCTTCAATGATTTAAGGATCTTGGATTCGTTTTATTCACACCTGTCGGAACACATAACTCGAATAAAAAGCTTAATATATATTGAATTATGCATGAATGCTAGAATTTAAGTTTATTAAGAGAAATTATGAATGATTATTTATTTGTTTATTCTTTTCAATTGTAGTTTTAACTATGGCAAGCAACAATTCATTCAACATCTGATCAATTCTCGAAAAGGAGCAGTTGAACGGGAAGAACTTCCTTGACTGGAAAAGGAACTTGCAAATAGTTCTTTTACAGGAAGAAAAGTAGTATATCCTGGAAGGGTCGATGCCCGAAGCCGCGGGCGACGGGGTCACTCAGGCAGCCCTCAATTGTTGGATTGATGCCAACAAGGATGTGAAATGTCTAATGCTTACAACCATGAGTGCAGATCTATAGAAAACGTTCATCAACTCAGATGCTTTCACAATCATCAGTAAGTTAAAGAACATGTTCCAAGATCTGGCTCGAGTCGAAAGATTCGAGACTCATTGGCAAATTCTTGACACCAAACTCAGGAAGGGCGAGCCCGTAAGTCCACATGTTCTCAAGATGATTGGATTAATTGAGAATATGAGTCGGCTGGATCAACAATTCTCTCAAGAAATGGCTGTAGACACCATCCTCCATTCTCTTAATAGAGGGTATGATCAGTTCAAGTTGAACTACAGCATGAATAGTCTGGACAAAACTCTCACTGAGCTTCACGGTATGCTGAAGACCGCTGAAAAGACGCTCAAAAGTGATAAGCAAGATGTGCTTATGGTGCGTGGGGGCAAGTTCAAGAAATCTGGCAAGAAGAGGAATTCTAAGAAAGGTGGCAAGAAGGCCAGCCCAACTAAGCAAGATGGCGGCACCAAGTCTGAAAAGAAGAAGGTGAGCCAACCCACTTCTGAATCTGAATGCTTCTACTATAAGAAAAAGGGGCATTGGAAGAGAGACTGCTTGAAGCTTAAGGAAGATCAGAAGAACGGAACGGTCGTTCCATCTTCAGGTATTTTCGTTTTAGACTGTATACTTGCAAATTCAACTTCTTGGGTATTAGATACAGGTTGTGGCTCACACTTATGTTCCAATTCACAGGGACTAAGAAGAAGTAGAAGGTTAAGCAAGGGTGAAGTCGACCTACGAGTGGGAAATGGAGCAAGGATTGCTGCATTAGCTGTAGGAACTTATTATTTTTCGTTGCCCTCTGGGCTAGCTAGTTTTGGAACTGGAAAAGTGTTTCCATGTTCCAAGTCTTACTAAAAACATCATTTTAGTTTCTTGCTTAGATGCTAAGGGATTTACCTTTTAATAAAAGACAATAGTTGCTCGTTTTATTTTAAAGAGATGTTTTATGGATCTGCTAGATTAGTCAATGGACTTTATTTACTAGATCACGACAAACAAGTTTATAACATAAATACCAAAAAGGCCAAAAATAATGATTCATATCTCATCTATCTGTGGCATTGTCGATTAGGCCATATTAACATGAAGCGCATAGAAAGACTTCAAAATGAAGGAATTCTAGAACCATTTGACTTAGAGGATTATGGTACATGCGAATCATGCTTACTTGGAAAAATGACAAAGCAACCTTTATCTAAAGTTGGAGAAAGAGAAACTGATCTGTTGGGTTTAATCCATAAAAATGTATGTGGACCAATGAGTTCAAATGCTAGAGGTGGTTTCAACTACTTTTTCACTTTCACTAATGACTTCAGTAGATATGGTTATGTCTACCTAATGAAGCATAAGTCTGAATCCTTTGACAAATTCAAGGAATTTCATAGTGAAGTAGAGAATCAGTTAGGCAAGAAGAAGATTAAAGCACTGCGGTCTGATAGAGGCGGTGAATATCTGAGCTATGAATTTGATGACCATCTGAAAGAATGTGGAATCTTGTCAGAATTTACTCCTCTTGGAACACCTCAATGGAACGGTGTGTCAAAACGGGGGAACAGGACCTTGCTGGACATGGTTCGATCAATGATAGGTCAGGCCGAACTTCCAATTGAATTTTGGGGACATGCACTAAACACAGCTGCACTCACACTAAATAGAGCTCCATCTAAAGTTGTCGAAAAGACTCTATATGAGTTATGGTTTGGAAAGCCTCCAAATGTGTCTTTTCTTAAGATTTGGGGTTGTGAAGCATACGTCAAACGATTAATTTCAGACAAACTTCAACCAAAATCTGACAAATGTATCCTTGTGGGCTACCCAAAGGAAACAAAGGGGTATTACTTCTACAATACATCAGAGAACAAGGTGTTTGTTGCTAGAGATGGTATCTTTTTGGAAAGAAATCACATTCCCAAAATGACAAGTGGGAGAAAAGTAGACCTCGAAGAAATTCGAGTCGAACAACAAACTCTAGAGAATGCTCAAGATAACATTCAGGTTGAAACTCGGAGATCTTTAGAAGTATCTGGTGAGAATCAAGAACTATCTAGAAATGTAACCCCGCGTAGATCGCAGAGATATAGGTCTCAACCGGAAAGATACTTAGGTATTTTGACGAACGAGAGCCATGAAGTTCTATTGCTGGAAAGCGAAAAACCTGCGACTTACAAACAAGCTATGACGAGCCCTAGCTCCAAGCAATGTCAAGAAGCCATGCAATCTGAATTAGACTCCATGTCTGAAAACCAAGTTTGGGATTTGGTCGATTTGCCAGATGGCTACCAAGCCATAGGAAGCAAATGGGTTTTCAAACTGAAAAAGGACAAGGATGGGAAACTTGAAGTTTTCAAAGCTAGATTGGTTGCAAAAGGTTACAGGCAAGTCCACGGTGTGGATTATGATGAAACCTTTTCACAAGTTGCAATGCTAAAGTGTATTCGGATAATGTTAGCAATGGTTGCATATTACGATTACGAAATATGGCAGATGGATGTCAAAACCGCTTTCTTAAATGGCGTTTTAACAGAAACTGTGTTTATGACATAGTCTGAGGGTTTTGAGGATCCAAAGAATGCTAAAAAGGTATGCAATCTTAAGAAATCCATTTACGGATTTAAGCAAGCATCGAGGAGCTGGAATATACATTTGGATGAAGCAGCTAGTGACTTTAGCTTCGTCAAGAACGCAGACGAATCTTGTGTATACAAGAAGGTCAGTGGGAGAAAAACGGATTTTCTAGTATTATATGTCGACGCCATATTACTTATCGGAAATGAAATTCCTATGTTGAACTCTATCAAGATTTGGCTTGGGAAATGTTTTTTGATGAAGGATCTAGGAGAAGCACAGTACATGCATACTGGGCTTTAAGATCTACAGAGATAGATCTAAAAAGATGATTGGACTTAGTCAAAGCACTTATATCAATAAGGTGCTTGAAAGGTTCAATATGGCAGACTCCAAGCGAGGCTACCTACCCATGTCTCATGGAATGACTCTAATCAAGACTCAGTGCCCAAAAACACTGGATGAGCGTAGACAAATGAGTGGGATTCCCTATACATCATTGATTGGTTCAATAATGTATGTTATGATATGTACACGCCCGGATGTTGCGTACGCACTCAGTGCTACGAGCAGATACCAGTCAGACCCAGGAGAGGCGCATTGGACTGCTGCCAAGAATATTCTAAAGTACATGAAAAGGCACAAATATGATTTCCTGGTATATGGTGGAGATGATTAATTAATTGTTAAGGCTATACGGACGCAAGTTTCCAAACCGACAAAGATGATTTCAGATCACATTTTGGGTTTGTCTTCTGCCTCAACGGAGGTGCAGTAAGCTGGAAAAGTGCTAAAAAGAGCACTATTGCGGATTTTCTACAACTGAAGCGGAGTACATTGATGCACATGAGGCAGAAAAGGAAGCTATTTAGTTAAGGAAGTTCATAGGTGAACTTGGTGTAGTCCCCTCCATTAAAGGACCAATAGCTCTATATTGTGACAATAACGGAGCTATTGCACAGGCAAAGGAGCCTAGACACCACCAGAGAGTCAAGCATGTACTTCGTAGATTTCACCTTCTACGAGAGTTCGTTGAAAGAAAAGAAGTCGAGATAAGCAAGATTGGAACTGACGACAATATCTGCAGCTATGGGAATCAAGCATATTGGAGAATGGCTTTGATGTCCTTAATTAAAAATTTAAAGTTTTAGAGTTTAATACTTTGTAAAACAATTTGGTTAACCATTCATATAAATGAATAGAATTCATTTTTCCATTTAATTTGTGGTTTATTAAATGATGAGTCCTTTCAATTTGACGATATAATCAAGATAGACTGTCAAGACCAGTCTTGTGACTAAGAAATGTCTATCAAGTGAACTTGAATGTCAAAAGTTGAAAATGGTCCCTGGTCGGAAGTTTTCTATAGTGGACGCATAGAAAACGCTAGACGACTAGAGTGCAAGATGACTAGTAGTTTTGTTTCTTAAACTATGTGGACATAGCAATGTCGCAATCATTTGCATAGATACTTACTTGAGAAGATTAGTATTGGACAGACCTTTCAAACTTTACTGTAAGAGATGAAAATATGTCATAAGTAAATTTCATTACATTATTAGACACTAATCCTCAATACCTGAGTAATTTGAGATTACTTGTTTGAGAACTGGTTACTTTGACGTTGTCAAGCGTCGCACCGTAAAAGGAGACTATAACGGCAACGCTCAGGTAATCACCTATCAAAACGAAGTCTAAACTCAAGATCACAAGATTGGGATTGTCCTCCCATAAATCGGGATGAGATGATGAAAGTTGTACAAGGCCACTCGGAGAGCTAGAAACTGAAAAATACATGGTCGTGCTCAGATGAATCATAGGCTATGATTATCTGTTTATTTGATCAGGTGAACTCTAAAACCGAGAAATACCTCTAGACATAATAAGGATGACTACTCTTACCTTATGTTCATGAGAAAGCATCAAGCGACAAAGGAATTAGGCAATGCACACTTGTCTCTAAGGACAAGTGGGAGACTGAAGGAAATAATTCCCTTGGTCCAAGTATGCATTCAATGCTAAGTCTAATAAATGCGGTTCAGTATTAATTGATTAAACAAGTTAATAATTCAGTGAGATCAAGTGAGTTGTATGCCTAGCTAGAGGTCGCTTCAGTTCAAGTGGAATTAATAATATTAATCCACAGCTTACTCTTGACTGAACCCGTAGGGTCACACAAATAGTACGTGAACGGATCAAGTATTTAAGTGAATATATTAATTAAATACTCTATTTATGAACATTCGGAAACGACGGATCTCGGTTCCAGTGGGAGCTGAAATCGTCAAGAGGCAAAATATAGAATGCTTTGGAAATGATGATATTGCCGGAAACGGAAATATGGATCATGACGGAAATATAAATACTATCCACGTTGTAGATGTTGCCGAAAACGGAAACATGGTACGTATCGGAAAATATTATCGGAAATAGAAATATTGCCGGAATCGGAATTATTACCGGAAACATAAATATTACCGGAATCGGAAATAAATTCCGGAATCGAAAATATTAAATATTTGTTCGAATCGGAAATAAATTCCGAAATCGAAAATATTAAATATTTATTCGAATCGGAAATGAATTTCGGAATCGGAAAAAAAATCGGAAGCGCGACGTCCGAACGATCGACGAACGAGCTTGCGAGACGCAAGGCCCAGCGCCAAGCAAGCCCGCGCGCGGAGCAGCGAGCATGAGCAGCGAGCATGGGCCGAGCAGCAGCGCCCAACGAGATGGGCCGCGTGCTACTTGCTCCCACGCCCAGTGCGCATGGGCCGAGCAAAGCAACAGCGCCCATTCATGGGTTGCGGGCTGCGTGTTGCACGACCAAGCACTCGTGGGCTGCGGGCTATGGGGTTGCGTGCTACACGACCAAAGCCTTGGCCGGTTAGGATTGCTTGCTTGTCAGGTAATCGTGTTTTCCTAATTCTAATAAAATTAGATGTTTAATTAAATCTGAAATACTTAGTATTTGATGAAACGTAAAATTATAATGTTATTAATTAATTAGAATCCTTATGGATTTAGTTAATCGATTCCTAGTAGAATTCTAACTCCTCTATTTTCACCCTATAAATGGTTCATGATCACAATTTATAATGCAATTCAATAGTATTCCAATACATTAAGTTCAAGAGAGAATTTAATATTTGCCTAACATTATTGTGAGTTTCCCGAGTGCACATAAAACCTTAGAGAATATTCTAGTTGCTTGAATCTAAGGCGGATCCGAACGTGTTGTGGACTATCTACCGAGGGGCGATATTTGGAGTCTTATACTTGTTCTTGTTCGGTTCGGGAGCATCTAGGGAAGGCACGCATCACATTGTATGTATCATAAATATGCTAATTGACTACGTGGCAATTAATTTGTATTCTTGGCTTTATGGTTTTTCGCATGAATTATATTGTTTATATTATTCATAACCTAACAGCATGATAGCGGTTTTGGCTATGGTCAAAGGCACGTCTCTATGAATCTTGGTACACTTCACTATTTCACCGGTTGGTATCACTATAGGTACTTCGATTGGTTCAGGTTCTTTCAAGCCTAACTTCTCTAAAATACCTTTTGATATAAACGAATAAGTTGCACCAGAATCAAATAGTACTTTAACTAAAGTGGAGTTAATAGAAAAAGTACCGGCTATGACGTCGCACAAGGTTTCAGCTTCCTGCCTAGTGATCACATTTAGCTTCCCTTAGGCAACTCCTTTGTTATAGCCACTCCCATTGACGTTTCCATTGGTGGTTCGGTTCCCATTCTGCTGATAATTTCCCCCAGGATTTTCGTTGCTTTGGCCATTGTTGTGGTTGCTGCCATTCTGTTAACCTTTTTGGTTCCCACCATTGTTTCAATTGTTTTCTCCATTCTGGTTTTGGCTATTCGGGTTGTTGTTCTGGCGGTTAACCTGGTTGGGTTTCCCATTCTTAGCCCAACACTCAAATTCTCTATGGCCTTGTTTCTCACAGAATCTACAAATGACTAGGTTTCCATCACAGTCCTTTCCGGGGTGATTGTTATGGCAACGTCTGCATTCATACACTCTTGTTCCATTCCCTGTAGACTGGTTCCTGTTACTATGGTTGTTGTGGAAGTTATTCTTGTTTCCACCATTGTTCCCCTTGAACTGGAAGTGATTAATCCCCTTGTTCTTCTTAAAAGTCCCTTGATTTTGTTGGCCACCACCCTAATTCTGGTTACCAACATCCTTTCTCTTTTCACCACTTCCATTCTTCCTTTGCTGTAGTCCATACAGATGGGCAGCTTTCCCATACAGAGTGTCGAGAGAGGTAAAAGTCTCTGCAGCAAGCATCAACTGCAAATCCATAGTCAATCCACTCTCGAACCTTTGAGCCCTAAGCTCCTCCGTTGCCACCACTTCAGGTACAAATCTAGACAGTTCTATGAACTTAGAGTAGTACTCAGTCACAGACATCCCTTCCATCCTTAGTTCGATGAACTCTTGGGCCTTCTTCTTTTTCAGGTAGGGTGGATAGAACTTGTTTCTTAAGGCAACCTTAAATGTTTCCCATCCAAAGTTAGGTGTAGCTCTCATGGTTTCTTTACACCTTTGCCACCACAGATCGGCCTCTCCCCTAAGGTAATAAACAACACTATTTACCCTAAGGTTCTCCGGACAATTCACATCTACTATAAGCTTATCAAACTCTCTTAGCCAGTTCTCAAGTACACTTGGGTCCAATTTCCCCTTGGTACAAATGAGGCTTACTTTGGGCCACTTTCTTAAACATTTCACCAGCAGGATCAAGCCCTTGGTTATTTCTATTTTATGTTATGTTCTGCACCACTTCAGCTAATTGCCTAACCACTTCGACAATCTCTCGGGTAGCAATATTTGGTCTCCTGAGTAAAATATAAGACTAATTTTAATGACTAGGTTGGTCATGACATTACTAAAGTATCCAATAAGTCAAAAACACAACACATAAGTCACACATAATTTCGAACATTAGGGGAAAGTGGCGCCACCCCTTGGCCAATTCCCGCTATTGTTCGTATCATGAATTCGAGTGGTAGGACATTTGACCACCATACAAGTAGGATTTCATTGAAGAAATAGTAGTAATTCCCTTTGCGACAACCACTTAATTTAAGCATATATACTTAGAACTTAAGGATCGATAACGAAAATAATTTAAATGCTTTTTATTGCTTCAATGGAAGAATAATACATCCTTTGTTTATTGTGCTACTATAATCCATAAATAATAGGAAGTCTAAACCATAAAAGAGTAGCTTTGCTACTTTATTGATTGCTAGAATGAAAAATAACTAAGATATTACATAAGTTTAAATGCTATTCTTCTAGCCAACCCCCCCCCCCCCCTACAGACTCGAGGAGAAGGCTTCTGCCCATTAGGATCATCAAAGTCTTCTTCGGGGTCAGAGTCATACTCCATATCTTCATTATTATTCTGTTGTGGATTGCTATTGACCTCTTCATTGTCTTACGACTCAACTTCAGTGTCACTAGAAATCTCAATTGTTGGTTCGGGAATAATGGGATTAGGATTTTCAATCTCAACAACGCCATCATCACTATCCTCATTAATATCTCCCTCCATATCCTCATTTGTGGGGTTCTCCATCACCTCAATATCATGCTCCATATGATAAACACTCTCTACCGTTCTACCATCCTCAAAGCATTGCTCTGCGAGCTCTATAATAGTAGTCATAACCTCCATGTCGTACTTCCATCTACCATCGGGAGTACCATACTTGAAGTAATTAGGAAAACCACTCTCATAATGCATATCATGGAAACGGTTCTTAAGCTCTATGTATGGGTTCTTATGAGGCAAGCAATGAATCACCATCTTAGCCATAACATCCTTATGCCTTAGATCATACAAATGCTTGGTCGAAGCGAAATAGTTGCATGCAAACTCAATTTTCTTCACATAGTTGTGTAGAGTCTCACAATCTAACTTCTCTAGAGTTCCTAGGCCGCTGAACTTTGAAATCAACATTTTCTCACCTGAAACACACAACTTAAAGTCTTACTAGCGCGTTCCCAACAATAAAACAGTTTCCCCCAAAGAATAGTTCACATAATTAATGCGCAATTACGTGCTTAATCATGACTTATGATGCAATTAATCACATAAGGCAAAATAAAACATGATTACACTTGAATACACGATGCACAATAAATACTTCACACATAACACTGAATTAAATGCACACTTAATTTAAATGCCCTTCTTAATCTACCCCTTCTCACTTGAAAAAGAATAATAATTTTCGAAATTAATTTAATAAATAACTTCAAATATAAGCGAAATTATAAATTCAAATCGAAAATTAAAATAACTAATCGAATAATTTAATTAACTTATTAGAATTTTCGGAAAATATCTAAATAAATAAATAACTAAAAGAAATAAATCATTCGGATTTTATTTTTTTTTAAATTTGGAAATTCCGAGAAAAGAGAAAAAAAATCGGAAATTCGAATATAATTCGAACGAATTTCGAATAAATTCCAAATTAAATAATAATAAAATTAAAATTCGAAATCTCAACTTAAATTCGAATAATCTTAAAATAATTGTCATTTGACTTTTCAAAATATTGAGTACTCAAAAATAACGTTTTGACTTTAGGAAAATGATTTTCGAAAATCCTAAAGTTCTGCAAATCGTAGTTTAAGGATTTACGACTTTGCACTATTAATTAATGCGAATCAGCTCTCAAACTAGAGCTCTGATACCACTTTGTAACACCCTAATAGTTCCTTGCTTTCTATAAAACATTTTCCAATTTAAAACAAAGGAATTACCAAGATATTACCGCCACCGTGATAACGGCTAAGACTATTTACCAGAATTACGCAGCGGAAATTAACTAACTATCAAATATAATAAATAGTTAATGGTCATAAAACAACTTGGAACCACTAAGGCCCAAAACCGAACATTAAATAGTTTAGGAAATCCATTAACCAAGGTTTAAATTCAAACTATAGTCATGACTAAATTAAAAGTAGAGTTTATAAAATACGAAAGTAGAAATAAGCTCTCAACCACGATTCCCATGATAACTTCTCCCACAAGTTATCTCTACAAACCTGTTTTATTAAAATCTACTCCCCATCAACACAATTGCAATGATGGATCATCATAGGGTCATTAAGGAGAAGGCCATGACCGAAAGACATAAAGCACGAAGTCAGCAAAAGTTGAGTATGAACAAGCTAGAATAACGTTCTATCCTAACATGCTTCACTCAACGACTAAATAATCCACATGCAAAAGCCATATAATAAACAAGTAAACATGGAGACAAGACTCGACACTTGACAGGACTCTTGACTCACAGTTTAATTAAGAAGTAGCTTCGAACGGGTAAAATAAAGTATCCTCGAAAGGAAAGAAAAGGGTGATGGGAGCCAACCATACACCAAATAATAATAAGTCGGACTCCTACCGACAATCGGGCCATACCGACAGGAATTCCAATCCATAGAAGCATAAAAAGAAGTATGAAACAACGTCTTGTATCATTCAAGGAGTACAAATTTTCTGGCAAGACTCCCCCCATTGTTCATACTCAAGGTATATACGTTCCAAGAGTTTTGAAGCTCATTCTGAGTTGCACTTTACGTTAATTAATATTTTATGTACAATGCGACTCAAAACTCAACAACAAAGCAAGCAATCAAACATTAATACTTCATTTTAATCCTTTAGGACTTGTGATCAAACATAGGACTCAAGTGATATTACTCCCATTGTTTCTTCTCAAAACACTGTTTGAGATAACCCGACATTGTCTATTAACAAGCGGGGTGTTCCCATAGCACGAATAATCCTTAGTTCAATTCACATAGACTCCCCTAACATATTCTACACTGTGGCAGAGTAAATAATGCATTGACGCATAAACACTCGGCTCAAAGTATGCTAGACATCCCGTAAAATAGCATAAATATAACTTGCATGCGAAACACTCATACATGCATATCAAATTGAACAACATGCTTGACTTAATTCAACAATTATTAAAGGTCACAACATGACTGTTCACAAAGCTTCATTAAGCATCAATAAACCATAACATGCTTGTTCACACTTCAACATGAATTCTCAACACTTTAAGTTCACATGATTCACAATCAATACGCATCATATAGTCCTCATGGAATAAGTGGTCACCGTAGTCATGCACGTACCTGGAATACCTAAGTACGGGGGCCACTATGCGAATCACGACTCAACGCTAGAAATCTCCTCCTATAATCAAAATAGGAAAACTGAATTATTATCCGTGTTTACTAAATTTCCAGCAACTTTTATAGATTCTAAAACCCTTGTTTTAGTTAGGAAATAATCGTTATTTAATTAATTAATAGTCTCAAATAGTCAACTCAAGCCCTAGAGTAAAATATTGACTCTTTGACCTTAAAATCATTAAAATTTGACATTTTAAGTCCTTTTGATAAATCTGAAAATTTAAGTTGAATCCCATAATTTAATTTGACATCAAATTATCTAAAATGATTGCCTAATAGGTTGGGATTAATACCCTAACAACGATTAAGCATAAAAATCATGTTTTTGCCATAAAAATCGACACTTTAAATAATTATTAAATCGGAAAATAATACTCCATGTAATTAAAATCATCCTTATGAAATTCAATACGAAAAACATTATAATACAGTGTTCATAACCGTTCCCAGCAATTTAATAATCAAAATAAATATTTTAAAAATACGGAATTGAAATAGAATAGGCAAGGAAAAAGAGAAATATATCAAACTGGCCTATAGCACGGTATAATCACGAATTTGATGTGATTGGGCGCAAAATAATTATTCGGAACAAGGACAGTGCACGACACACACGAAGTCGTGTGTGCGTGCGGGCAGAGACGAGCGCGGACAAGCAGCAGCCAACGCACAAGCGCGGGACAGGGCTCGCGTGTGTGCAGCGGGGCTAGGGGCGAGGCAAGGCCTCGGCTGGGCTTTCTCGTCGATGCAAACAACGCAACACAACACAACACTAGCGTGTGTTGTGTGCGGTGAGTGCGAGAGAGAGAGAGAGGCGAGCGACGAGTGTGAGGGTGTGAGGCCGTGCGCGAGAGGCAGCAGGGCACGAAGGGGCGAGGCTCGCGTGCTGTGCGAGAGGCACGAGCATGGGCAGCGAGGGACAACGAGAGGGATGGGGGCGCAGCAACGGCACGACGAGCACGGGGCTCATGTGTGCGGGCAAGGGACCGGACGAAGAGAGGGAGAAAAAGAGGAGAGAGAAAGTTAATTAAATTATGTGGGGGATTTTCAATGCGAGGGTTTGTATTTATAGTTACCCCATCCTTGTGGGCTTAGGTTTTAGGAAACTTAATTGGGCTTGAGGTTTGGGTTAAATTACAATTGAATGCTCATGGTTTTAGTTGGGTTTGCCAACGAAATTGGGTTGGAATTTATTCAAACTTTCTGAAAACGGCCCAATAAATTCCTGGTAGAAATAAATGAATTTAATTAAAACATTCCGGGTTTTAATAAAATAATAATTGTTTTATTTAAATAAAAATACATTTAAATTAGCATTTAATGAAATTTAATTTCTGAAAATCTCAAAAATACTTTATAAATATAATAAAATATATTTATAAATTCAGAAAAATACGAGGTATTACATGCCCCCCCACTCATGAGTTGAGTTTCGGTCGACTTATGGGTGGCATTGGAAAAGGTAAGTATAATGTAGTTGTGCTAAGATGACCATTTGATGGAATATTATCTTAAAAATGCACAAAGTTTGTCATTACTCGATTGTTTAACCAACTATGAGCTTTAGTCGTCTTGTTGGTAGACCAAGTGAATATTATAATATAAGTATGCTAGGCTAATATGCTTTATCGTTGTCAGATAAATGCCAAGGCAAACGAGATTATGCAAAAAAGTATGAGACGAGGCTACACAATTTTGAGCTATATATTTAGCGTACTTATGCTTATCAAACATGAAAATATAATTCGTTTTGAACATGATAAATAATTTGAGGTGTATGCTCTTGCAAAATGACTTAGGATTAGACAATGATTGCCAAAATAAGTCTCCAAGAATATCTTGCATTTTACCAAATTAATCAAGTCAAGTAAATTATATGTTGATAAAATATAAAGTATAAAACTTAAATAGGTGGAGGGGACTTATCTTTGAGGTTGGGCCTCTCAGTTTTGTTTTTAGCCCAAACTATGTCAATTTCTTTGGCCCACCATATTGCTCGGCATATTTCTCAGTAGAAAGATATTATCAGAACTTCCGCCATTGGAATGTCGAAGCCCATTGTTTGTCTTTCTTTGTTTGGCCCACCAACCGAAATAGGAGACTCCTTTTGCAATATGATTGTGCAATGTTATTTTATTTGATTGGCCCACCAGAGTGTTATATTAGTCAGCATTGATTGAAAAAGAAGTTGACAATTTAAGTCAGAATCTTCTTTTGTAGGACAAATATTGGTCTCTACTTTGCTCTAGCTCTTCCTTCGTATCTGAAGAGGTATTACCCTCGGAAAGGCTTTTTTTACTTGCTTCGGGTTTTTGTGTCGGGCTTCATGCCACACTCGTCGACCTTAGGAAGCTTCCCTCGGCTCCAATCTCTGTTGAGCTGATCTCTTCTCGGCGAGTTAGCCTCGAAGACCTCAGATGCGAAGCTTTGCTGGGAACAGACTTCGGTAGTGGGCTTCGGCGCTGATTTTGACACTGAGTATCGACACTAAAATTTTGGCAAGAACCCTTGGCAAGAACCTCCGGAACTAAGCATCAGCATTTGCTTTTGTTCAGACATCGGATCTTCGGCTATGAGCTTCAAAAATGAGCTTCGGCTATGAGCTTCAACAATGAGCTTCGACAATGAGCTTTGGGAGCTCTGCCTTGGCTTGCTTTTGCTTACCCAATTTACCTCGGCATCGACTTGCTGAACTTTTGCTTCGGCACCGAATTGCTTTTGCTTTTCCTATGTTGAGCTATACCTCGGCATTGAGCTTTGGCCCTTAGCTCGGGAGCTGAGCTTCGGTACTGACCTTGGATACTTTACTTCTGACAGCATTAGTCATGCTCATTAGAATTAGGTCTTTGACAGGGACTCAACATGGAGAAGCCATTGCATTTAATTCTCCTCCACTTGCCCACCTTTGACTTATGTACTTTAATTATTAGTGATTAAGGATTTCACCTAATAATTCATCACCTTTATTTACCTTCTGAGATAAATATGACAAAGGTTTGCATACTCGTAGTGGCCGAGCTTCATTTAGGCATTTGAGACACTCGAGCTTAAAATTGAAGGAGTCTCCTCGGCATTTTATTAAACATGAATATGAAGGCATGGTAAGCATGTTGTGTTAGGTTGCATTGAGGAGCTATAATAAACTCAAATATGTTGGTCCGTAGCCGAGTAATGCCTTGGTGAATAATCAATATGAGCCCATTTCGATCAAGCCCACTCAGTAATGATATCATGAAGTATCACAAATGTTGGAGCATTTTGATCGAGACGAGAGTGAGTTCTTGCATCATTTATTATCTTCGGAGATGCTATGCTCGGCACTGAGCTTCTATGCTCGGCACTGAGCTGCTATACTCTGGGAAATCAATTATGACCTCTCACTGAAGAATAGTAGCATGAATGTGAATCTGACTTCATTGAAGCTTTTTATCAAAAGCCTGGTAGGCGTTTTTTCAAGTGACTTTGGTCTGGAATATGGTTCGAGGAAGTTCCTTTACAAGGTCCAGAAAGTCAGTCAAACAGTTGATAAGTGAGATTCACTTATTTTCTACCAAACTATCAGACCAAATTGGTTATGGTAGGATGAAGCAAAGCATCAAATATAAAGGAGGGGACTTAGCTTGGAGATCGCAAATGACCGAATGAGCAATGCGAATTTTACCAGGCTGACGTTTTGGACCACTTGTAGATAACCTTAGCTCTGATCTCGGCTCAGCCTTGGATTGCCTCGACTCGTTCTTTTGGTTACCTTCGGTTTTGGTCTCACTAGATGCCTTTAATGAAGTGGTGAAGCCTAATTACTTCGCTTTTCGTTTTTTTTACTTTGCTCATTGCCTAGCTCCTTTGCTTCCTCTTTTTTGAGTAAATCAAAGAAATTAGACTACTCATAATAATAGTCGTGCGTATTTTGAGGCCTATTGAACAGCCAAAATGTAGCAACAATATTTTCCACCACACTACCCATTTTAATAACGTGATTTGTTGACAAGCAGCAGTTTCTGGTCGGCTATTTCAAATTTCCATACATTTTTGCGGTTGAACACAATAGTATGAAAATATAGATCTTCATGGGTTATTGTACTCGTCCCACAGACGGCGCCAAATTGTTTCGGGGTTGAAACGATGGTATGAGCGTCCTTGGTGTCTTGAGATCTAGCCATGTACGGTGCTTGCAAGATGAACTCCAGGCCAAAGGGGGGGGGGGGTTCTCGAGGCGGAGCCTCCGACGCTCAAGTCAGTACAATTGATGTATAAATTGAAAGTATTTTGGGGAGAGAGAGGGTATGGTGGCTTCTCTAGGGTTAGAGAATGACCCTTTTACCTTGAGGGGTTTATATAGTGCCTTGTTGGACCTTTGAGGCCTTGTAAGTGATATTGGGCTTGAGTGGGTTTTATTGACTTTTGGGTTAAAATGGTGTGCCCATTTTAACACCACGATAGTTGGGATTCTTTTTGTTAATTTTTCCTTATAATTAAGTTGTAGAGCTGCATGATGTTGTTACTCCCTCCGTTCCAAAATTATAGTCCTGTTTTCTAAATCGGGCGTCCCAAAATTATAGTCCTGTTTCTATTTTGGCTATTAAGGTCCCCACTTTCCCATGTACTATATTAATTAAAAATGAATTGAAAACCCCACTCATGTACTATATTCCATTTTTCCATGTACTATATTTTCTTTCCCATGTACTTTATTCCACTTTTTTCATGCAACTCAATCATCATTTGTACTTTATTCCACTTTTTCATGTACCATATTCCATTTTTCTTAAAATCCGTGTTTTTGATCAAACGGGACTATAATTATGGGACGGAAGGAGTACTAGATTAGTCAAGTATAATATGCTTGCACAAACTCATTCCTTGTTGTAAAATTCAATACTAATAAGCTTCATTTTTGGGGAAGGGATGCTGTTTCAATTGTTTTCTTCCTTGTTTGTAGACAAAGCGAATTCAAAACTGTAATTAGTTCCTGGAAATTTAGTACTCTCTTCAATTTAAATTAACAATTAATTCATCAAACACTTTTACATAAGCAGTTAATTCATTCAGGTAGGCGAACTAGAAAATACAAAAAACTAACATCTAATACCTAGTCAAACCATCTAAAAGCTAACCACCTCAGGCAAACAGGGAGTTAAGGACAATGTAGGGGATTGTTAAATGACACCTGCATTTCATGCATAATATTACGTATTTTCCCCTTTAGAAGTTCACCCCCTCCTTACCCATCTTCATCTTCATCTTCGGCAAGCTTCCATGATCAGTCATTTTTAAAGGGCAATATCGTACTCTCGCGCATTAAATGTATTTATACGGGATATTATGTACTTTTTGAATAGTAATTTTAGAATAGTAATTTTTTTTTATGCAATATACCTTAGATCGTTAGTTACTCACATTAGGGGTGTTCAAAATTACCCGACCTGCTTACCCGTTGACCCGACACAAATAAACCAGGTGTTTTTCTGTTTTTTCTAAAATAAACGGGTCGGGTACCCGACCTGGAAAAATAATCAGGTTTCCAGGTCGGGTCATGGGCCGTTTTTTTAAGGAATAGGGTACCCGTTTCCCGTTACAAAAAAACTATAAATAAATAAATTAAGTGGCTTATAGGATTTGCTATTTATCTACTCCGTAGATGCTTGCAGCCGCTTTCAATATATCTCTCTCCCAACTCTCCCTAGCTAATCTATTGTTAAAGTTTAGAAACTCACTCGATCTCATTGAGAAATTCAATCACATGCAAGTTGATTTAATTTCTCTCTTTGTTGGTTTATTAAAGTAGATCTTACTCTAAAGCAAATATTAATGGAGTAATGGTTAATTGATTTACTCTTATATTGCTCGGTTTAGCTGCCTTTTTTCTACTCTTATTTCTTTTATTTTTGTTGCTGGTTGCTCTACTTTGGTTTAATTTATTTGTTGCTATTGGTCTATATACTGAACTACGAAGTACTATACTTTGGAAAGGATTGTAATATTTTCAAGGTTCTAGGTAGTAGCCTGTTTGGTTAGGAGTCGTTAACTGATAGCTGGTTTGACTATCTTTTAGCGGTTAGTTGTTTGTATTAGCTAATTTGACTAGCTGGTTGCATTAGCTGTTAGTGTAAAAGTGTTTGGTAAATTAGCCAATAGCCGTTAGTCGTTTAATATGTAAAATGACCATTAAAGACATTGACATACTTTTTTTTATTATTATTAATATTAGACAAATAGTTTATCGTGTTAATTTTTTTCTCTTTATTTTTTTTAATAAACAATGACTGAATAAAATTATTTTAAAAAAAATTATTTTAAATTAATTTTTTTTAATAATAAATATTTTTCAAATAGAGAAATATTACTAATGATATTTCAAGCACGATTGCAATATATTTCAAGCATGGTTGCAATATATTTCAATTGTTTCAAAGTACTAATATAAAATTTATTAAACCAAAAACGAATCTAGTAGGGTACCAATATTTAGAGTGGTTGTAATTATAGGTAATAGTAGGACAAGATAGTCATTTTTATCCACTTTCTCAAACCTCTAATTGCAAAAAAACTTTTATATTGAGCTTTTTCAAAATTAGTTTTTTCACCCCAAAACTCTCTTTCAAACCTCTCCTAACCAAACACTTTCAATAAGCTTTACCTAAAAGTCAAACTTCTAATTCACCCCAAACAGCTCTTTTTCTCTCAAACCTCTCATAACCAAACACCCCCATATATCTTCCCTTATGCGTTAAACAAATAATTGAGTGTTTAAAAAAAAAAAAAAAAGGTTAACAAAACCGGATACCCATGACCAGACCGGATTAATCAGGTACCCGCTAATATTTTCGGATATCTGATAATATCGCTAGTATTTTCGGATATCCGACATATCGGATATCCGCTAATAAACACCGCTAACTCACATGGGAAACTCCGTTTGCTTGATTTTGTTGAGAATTACTCACATCACATAAAGTAATAGGACAAAAGGTATTTAAGGGGAATTGGCAAAATCTCAGTTTTAGTAAGAGTCCCGTTTAAAGCAATATTGATAGAGTCATTAGTCATAGAGCCATGTGATAGACGCAACACAACAACCATAAAAAAAAAATTTAAAAAAAAATTAAAATTCCCTAGTTAAACAATACGGAGTAACAAAGTACTCCATATTCTAAACCAATGTTTAGGGATGTCAGTGGGGCGGGTTTCGCGGGAGACCCGCCCCTAGAGCTGGCAATGGGTTGGGTTGGGTCGAAATCAGGTCGACCCATTTATAAACGGGTTGAGATTTTCCCAACTCAACCCGACCTGTTTAATTAAACGGGTTGAGATTTTCAACCCAACCCAACCCAACTATAAACGGGTTGACATGAAGTTGACCCGTTTAATTTTTTTTCCCACTTTTAATTGTAAATTGATTTGACTATAGAATTGCGAGGTGATTTTGTTATTGTATATCTCATTGCAAAAAGTAATTTTTCAATATGTATTTGACATGAATCAAAACGTCAAGTAATTATTCAATGTTGAAAGGAAAATGAGAAATAAAATCTTTCAAATCACATTATACATATATATATTACATACTTGCTTGCACTTAAACGGGTTAGACGGGTTGTTTTCGGGTTGAAAATTTCAACCTGACCCAACCCATTTAATTAAACGGGTTGGGTTGGGTTGACCCATTTAATTAAACGGGTTGAAAATCTTGACCCAACCCTTTATTATTGGGTTGGGTTCGGGTTGGGTTGGTGGGTTGGGTCAATTTTTGCCAGCTCTACCCGCCCCGCATCTGCCCCAAGTAGGTGGGGATGGAGTTAGGTTTGGCGGGTGATGGGACGAGGATGGGTATAAAAATCGCCATGGGTGATGGGGGAGGGTGTGAATTTTGTGTTGAACCCTCCCCATCCCTGCCTGCCTCGCCCCATTTTTATAAAATTAAACCTTAAAACCACCCACATTTAAAAAAAAAAACTGGGTTTGAACAAGAAATCAACAGTAGAGGTGGATCAAGGGTTTTTATGGTATATTATAAAACGGAGGTAGTAGAATATTAGAGATTTTTATGGTATATTATAAATGAAAATATTCTAAACGTTGAAATAAGACACCTAAAATAGAAAACGTAAAAAAAATAAAAAAAACAAAAAAAAACAGCCGGATAGAGTATCAATAAGAGTAACTTGCGTTATTGATACGAGCGATTTCCTTCAATAATTCTCAAAATACGCTACTTTCTAACTTAATTCCCACCATATTGTCCACGTTAGCAAGGGAGAAAGAAAAGTATGCCATCTGAGCAAACTGTATCTCAGATGGCGGTTCAATGGTATAAACCGCTATCTGAGTTAGCGGTTTGCTTTAAAACAAAACCGCACGGTTTTATAAGTTTTATTATAAGGGGTTAACCGCTACCTGGAATGACGGTTCATTAAATACATAAGCCGCTATTTCAGATAGCGGTTTACCCCTTTAAACCGCTGTTTCAGATAGCGGTTTATTGTAGATTTTATAGAAAAGAATATTGACCGGTTTTCTTGCTGACGTAGACGGTAGAGTGGGAAATAAGTGAAAAGATAGCGTATTTTTAGGAATTTACGAATCTTCAAACAATATTCAAGAAAATAGCTCTTATTGATACTGACATACTAATAAAAAAGTTATATTTCCCCCCTAAAGCAATTGTACTTTAATGCAATAGTTTTAAAGAAGAAGACACTGTGTGAGTCATCCTCCTCCTCAGTCCTCACTTTGTCAGTGTTTAGTTACTGTGACTCTGTAACTTTGAAGTATTCCTATCAGACTATCAGGTCAGTGAGTTGTTGTTACAACTGGAAGCGTCCTCTTCTCCTAGCTTTTTTGTGTTTTGTCAAGCAATTTTCTTCCATTCTTCTTGTATTTTCTTTTCTTAATCAAGTCAGGGAGGAAAAGGATGGATTCATTGATAGTTGGGTCATTTACAAGGTCTAATCCCCACAATTTTCCAGCTGCTCTTCATATTCCTTCACTCAGAAATTGTAAGGGTTTTCTAATTTTAATTTTAATTTTAATTATAAAGTATTATTGTCCTGAAACTTTGCATTTTGAAGATTGATTTTAATTACCGGGTTTGCTTAAAATAGGCCTCCAAGATGTGGGGTTTTATGGGATTCTGCAAAAGTGGAAAACCCTTGACCCACCTCTACTGTTGATTTCTTGTTCAAACCCAGTTTTTTTTTTTTTAAATGTGGGTGGTTTTAAGGTTTAATTTGTTGTATTTTGCTAATTTTATTTACATTTTTGGAATGTGGGTTGAATACGGAGTAATTAAGTTGTAGAGCTGCATGATGCTGTTACTAGATTAGTCCAGTATAATATGGCTGCACAAAATCATTATTTGTTGTAAAATTCAATAATAAGCTTCATTTTGGGGTAAAGGGATGTAGTTTCAATTGTTCTTCCTTGTTTGTAGACAAAGCGAATTCGGAACTGTAATTAGTTTTTGGTAATTTAGTTCTCCCTTCAATTCAAATTACATGTTGTTTAAGGTTATTTTACACAACATAATAGACTGGTGTAGTATGTATTGATGTTCCCATCAATATTTATTTTATTACTATGAGGGGTAGAAAGCAAGTTTCATTGTAATAGGAAGCTGTCTGATTTTGATAGACTATGTATTTGTGTATATAAATATATTTGTAATACAATAATTAGGGTTTAGCAAGGCTATGTTTAGTAATTAAATAAACTAATTACAAATATAATTATGTACACAAATGTGTACCCTGTCAGATTTGATAGTCTCACTGATATTCGAGTTAATAGTTTTGCTGTTTTATTATCAAGAAGTGCAGAACTTGGCCCGAAGGTTTTTTATGTATTCTTTTTGTGCTAGTGTTTTGCTGCATAAATCCGGCAACATGTTCAATACGATTGAAACTTACGATTACACTAGTGAATAGAAAACAAGATCCTTCCGAGCCATTGAGATGGTGCCTGTAATCTGGCACCAAAGCTTTTTAACGTACAATGTAGTATGAAACGAACCTTTTGGTTGTCTGCACTTTGCAAATGGTATGTGTACTGATGTTATGGTTGATGTTTTTTATCTAGCAATCCAAGGCTCGAGGTGTAAAGAATGGAGTCCCTTGGAGGGAATTTGCAGTGTGAAGTACCAGCGATATTTAGTTGAGGGTCACACTGTAACTGACCAAAAGAAGTCTATACTGTGCCCAACTAATTGTAGGAAACGCCTGGTGGTTGCATGCGGAGGGCAGCCGCTTGAATCTGAGCCAAACGTTTATGATTCCAAGAATCTTTGGAATTCAGTTACTAGTTTTTTGGATGCCTTTTATAGGTTTTCAAGGCCTCACACGGTTATAGGAACAGTTGAGTTCTCTACAGTTCTGACCTTTTCATTGTCTTACTAACAAGTAACTATGTTGTATCTCTGCCTTATTTTTATTTACTTATATGCCTTTTCTATTGAATTTTATAATCAGTTATAACTTGAATGTTTTACTGTTTGATGACAGACGTTGAGCATAGTGTCAGTTTCACTACTTGCAGTGCAGAAGCTTTCTGATTTATCTCCTGTATTTTTCACTGGAATGTTAGAGGTAATGCTGGATATATGTGTTAATTGTCCGCTTTAACCGGTTAGCTTTGGAGTCTCTTCTCTGTGAGTACATGCTTCTTCTGCTCAGTGAAGTATTTGTGTTTCTCTTCAGGCCATCATTGCTGCTCTTTTCATGAATATATACATCGTGGGATTGAATCAGATATCTGACATAGAGATAGACAAGGTAGGGACTTGGAATATCTCGCCTTAATTTCATCTATTCGCATTATAATTATCTGTTTTTATCCTTCATACATAATAGAATATGCTATGGAGAGATTAATGCTATCTCTATAATGATGTTAGTTCAGTTGATATAGATACTATCTGGCGATCTTAGCTCCTACTAGAACAGTTAGATGAGGTATCTAACTCGCATGGAGCTGCTTTACTACATACCAGATCTCAAAAACATACATCATATTCCTGCTACCGAATCTTTTATTAAGAGCTAATGCTGGCAACATCGATACTGTAATTTAATTTGATATTCCTACTTATTAATATGATTCAACCACATCTTTATCAGTTTAGGCTGTTTAGGTTTATGGCTTTATATATATGGACCTTTACAGACCCTGCTGTTGGTAAGATCCATATTGTGAAGTTGTTCATTTGACATGAATAATGTGATCTAATGTGTGTTCACACGAATATGGTTTCAGGTTAACAAACCATATCTTCCACTGGCTTCTGGTGAATATTCCACAGCAACTGGCATCTTCATTGTCACATCATTTGCCATATTGGTAAGAATCTCTAATCGCCCTGCTGATAATGAAGACATAATTTATGTTGGCCTAATAGATGCTTTCAGCCTTGTGGGTTATATACATTACAGACATTTACTTGATGATCTGTATTTTTATGTCCCCCTTTTATTGGTTGCTCTTTCCATCTTCTTGTAGACATTACATTGTCATTCATGTCCATGCTTTGTATGTTCTTCATCCCAAAATGTTATCTTCATCTATGTTCATTGCATTTTAGGTTTCCTTTCTCAACTCCAAGTTCGAATTTTCTACATTTCTTAGTCTCTTTGATCAGAGTGATCAGACCAAATCAAGAGTGTGTCAAGATGAGGGAATTTGGAAGGAAGGAGAGAAGAGGTGGAGTGAGGAATCGGTTTTTTTTGCCTGAAAAGTAATTATGTTGGACTAGGGAAGAGGAGGAAAGGGAATAAAGACCAAGGAGAATCCATTTTCCTTCTTTGGTAAACTAAATCTTTCCATATCTAAAATGGATTAGGAAGGAAAATCAGTTTTCCATGCCCTTCCTTTCCTTCTTTGTGTTGTTGAAATGAGAGAATGATGTCCTCCCTCTCTTCCCATTTCCTGTTTATTCCCCTCTCTCCTCTCCTCTCCAAAGCTATTAGCCAAACAGTGTTGTCATTACCAATCTCTTATTTCAACACCAAATGATCCATTCCCGTATTTCTACAGTTGACCATCCCCTTCATATATTATGTTTTAGGATCACTTTCTCCAAACTATATCAGTTTGGCTCATTTCATCGACCCCTATGTCTGCCAACGTATGCATCCAATACATTATAAGCTAAAACTAGTCCAGCATTATGCGGCAACTGCTTCTGTATTCTGGTTTTTGAAATTTTCTGTGTCCCTAGTATAACTGGACCAACTCTAAGAGTCTCAACCCTTTTAGTAGAGGGTTGTATAGATATCCAAGACAAGGCATAACTTTGAACATTGTCTGATCCCTGTATGATCCTTTGCTCGTTTGAGACCGATGTTGTCAAATCCAGTCAGTAAAGGTATGTATCTGTCTCAGTTTTGAAAATTTCAGTTCGAGGTTTGATCTTTGAGAGATGAACTCCCTATTCCTCTCCACACTTTCTCATTGTCACTGGTTTACAAGGTTCAGCATCATCAAACTAAGGCTCCGTTTGTGTATCCTAAATTTTCAGCTTGAGGTTTGATCTTTGAAAGAAAATGGAAGTGGAAATGAGAGGATGAATGGGAGATAAGAAAAAGAAATGTAAGGGAGTAGAGAGGAAAATGTGGAATTCCTTCTTTACAAAAGGAAACTCGAGAAAGTTGTTTTCCATCAAAGGTAGATCGGAAATCATTTTCCGGGAAAGTGTTTTCCGTCAAAAGAAAAGAAGCCTAATAGAGAAGAACAACTTCTAGCTGCTACTACCCTTGTAAGGAGACTGCTTTTGGTGGCAACCACTTAGTTATTACCTCTTACCTGTTGAAAAATTCTGAAAAGGGAGTGTATCATGTATGAGTGGATACCATCTAGCTTCCCATTTCAGGTTTTAACTGCCTTGAAAGTTTTGGGTAGTACTTTACCTACAAAGCAGTAAAGATAAGAATTTTGTCTTCTTTATTCTAAAATGATACATTGATACTTTGCTTGTTTACTGACATATCAACCTTAGTGACTACGTATTTTTATGTTTTTTGGTAACAAGGAAAAGTTGAGGGTTTCTTTCAGGTGATTATAGACTTATAGGCAAAACTATTTCTTGAATCATTTAACTATTTTCTCATTTATTTGTTTGTCTATCATGCAGAGTTTTTGGCTGTGGTCAGTTGTGGGTTCATGGCCCTTATTCTGGGCTCTTTCTGTTAGCTTCGTGCTTGGTACAGCGTATTCAATAAATGTAAGGTTTAATGCTTAAAGTGGTTTGTCTGGGACATGTCTGTGATGCTTGGTTTTCCTTGTTTGTTTGGTGGTTGACTAATCAAACAATGGTAGTTCAGTTGAAATATTCTTGGTATGATTGGTGTGATCATTGTTCCACAACAACTTATTTCCAGTCTGTATCCATTTAGTACAGGATGGTAAACCATCTTCTTTTGCATCTGGCTGCTAGTTTTGCTAGCTTTAAAAAGCTAGCTGATATTTGTTTTATATGGACTGAATATTTAACTGCACTTCTGAATGGGGAAGTTCCTTGAAATATAGCTATGCTATTAAGTGAATGGTTGATATACAAGATAATTGTAACCCATTAGTTAATTAGATAATGAGTTACTATATAATGTAACATTATGTTTTGCAAATAAATATATAAAATAACAAAAACACATTTTCAAATATTATTATTATTCCTCGTTTAATCATTTCTCACAATAAAACCATCAGGTGGTATCAGAGCTATCTTGATCTTTCGGGCCTACTTTTTTGTTAGCCTAAAAAAAAATACTAATAATAATAATTTGAAGCATGGCTTCATCTAGTTCAGCAATTCCTTCTGCACTGCACCACTTTTCACGGGAGATAATTACGATTTTTGGTGCATCAAAATGAAGGCTTTGTTGACTGCTCTAGACTTATGGGAAATAGTTGAACAAGGATATATTCTTCCCGAACCATTAACTGGACAACAATTAATTACTGGACAACAAAGTTTAGTAAAAGAGAAAACCACAAAGAATGCTAAAGCAATTGCATATCTTCATTCTTCTATTCGAGAGACGATTTTTCCACGAATCATAAACACTACTTCGGCAAAGGAGTTGTGGGATACTCTCCAAGAAGATTTTCATGGCTCGGAAAAGGTAAGAGTTATTAAACTACAAAATTTTCGAAGAGACTTTGAGAACTTAAAAATGAAGCAATCTGAATCAATTAAAGATTACACATCTAGAACCATAGATCTAGTAAACCAAATGAAAATCTATGGTGATGATATTTCTGATAAAAGAGTTGTTAACAAAGTACTTTGCAGTCTTGATGGTAATATTTCCGATAAAAGAGTTGTTAACAAAGTACTTTGCAGTCTTGATGGTAAATTTAATTCAATTTTATGATAAATTATCTCCTCAAGAGTTATTTTGGTCTTTACAAGCACATGAACAAAAGATCTCCGGTAGATGTTCATCGGAGGGTGCTTTTCAGGCAAAGAATAAACAAAGATCACAAAACTTCAAAAATTATAAGAATAAGTCAATGTCCAAAGAGAAAGTTGGTACAGGAAGAAAAGGAAAAATTTCACCTTGTGGAATATATAATAAAACAAACCACATGGAGAAAAATTGCTGGAATAAAGACAAAATACCGTGTAATATTTGCAAACAGTTTGGCCATGAACAAAAAGATTGTTGGTTTAAAGACCAGCAGGCCAAAGCAAATGTTTCTGAAAGTGGAATATTTGAAGATCAACTATTTGTTGCATGTCAATCCTCAGGAATCAACAAAGATGTGTGGCTAATTGACAGTGGTTGCACAAATCACATGGCAAACAGAATGCATGTTCATCGACATTGATACTTCCATGTACACTCCAGTTAGAATGGGTGATGGCTCCATTATAGAGGCAAAAGGCAAAGGAACAATAGCGGTACAGACAAAGAAGGGAGCACGTTATATAAAAAATGTCTTGTTTGTTCCTAATCTTGCTTCAAATTTGTTGAGTGTTCCCCAGATGATGCAAAATGGATACTCCATTAATTTTGAACATATATGATCAACAAGGGAAAGAGATTGCCCAAGTTCAAATGCAAAATAAGAGTTTTCCTCTTTTATGGAAAAACCCAAAAGAAGAAGTAAATAGAATGGAGCATGATGACTCTTGGTTATGGCACAAAAGGCTAGGCCACTATAATTTTCGTGCTTGACAACTTCTCCATAAAAAGAATATGCTTAGAGATCTGCCACTCGTGACCTTAGAAAAACAGGTTTGTGAAGGGTGTCAGCTGGGGGAAGATGCATAGAGAGTCATTCCCACATAATCAAGCATGGAGGGTAAAAGAGAAACTTGACTTGGTACATACCGATGTATGTGGTCCTATGAGGACACCCACTGATGAGAACAACTAATATTTCATCCTATTTATAGATGATTTCACAAGGATGCAATGGGTGTATTTTCTCAAAGAACGTTTTGAAGTACCAACTATTTTCAAGAAATTCAAAGCCATGGTTGAAAATGTTTCTTGAAAATCAAAGTGCATGTAGAATGAAAAGAATTCGATCCGATAGAGGTAAGGAATACACATGAAATGTGTTTGATAACTTTTGTGACGATGAAGGCATTACACATCAGCTTACGGTTGGGTATATTGGAGATATGACTAATAGTAGATTAAATTAGAATAGCTTATCTTAAATTATGTCGTGGCGTGACACCAATCACCGCCCTAAAGTTGAATTTGCCCCGCTACACACACGGACTCATGGCAATCAACCCCCAGGGTTACACGACTCTTCATATCCGGTGTGGACGGATACGAAGATTGAGAACACCCTTAAACAATGCCCAGAACAATGGTAGATTTTGTGTTTTCATTTTCGGAGAGGATGAAGAGGTTAATTTTCTGTGTCTCCGGAGGAAGAATCAATAGCCTTTAAATAGGCCGAAAAGATCAACAAGAATAGAAGGTTATTAATTGGTCATCAATTTGCCATAAATGGAGGAAGCAATTAAGGTAATAACGGTCAACAAATCAATTAGTTGACATTACACAATCAATCCAATAATTAAGGTCAAAAATTGATCATTCATAGTAAGAAAGACCACATTATAATTATGGGAACTTTAATTCTTTTGAAGCAACATAATTTGGAGTTTTCAATATAGACTGATAGGGTATAACTCCAACATTCCCCCACATGATTCAAAAGAAGATAGGCTTTATTATAAGAAGATGTTCTGGGCAAGGGATACTTAGTTTTACAAGTATCAATGTCTTGTGGACTTGAATTGATACCTAGTGCATACTAGTATGTCA
Organism: Spinacia oleracea; assembly: GCF_020520425.1. Classification (NCBI taxonomy): domain Eukaryota; kingdom Viridiplantae; phylum Streptophyta; class Magnoliopsida; order Caryophyllales; family Amaranthaceae; genus Spinacia; species Spinacia oleracea. The sequence continues at coordinate 46,935,450 of NC_079488.1, forward strand.
TACAACCATGTAAGGTAGAATTACCCTTGAACCTTGCATGGGGATTGTAGTAACACAACAGCGCACCAAACTTTTCTCAAAACAAGTAGTGTTCTCGCGAACTTTAATAAGTCAATGCCCCACATATGCCTGGTTTTTCATGAACGCTCTAGAGGTCCTAGCCTAAGGAACCTCATAGGGGATTGGGCGTAACCCCCACATTCACATAGGTAAGTTCATCAAGTTTGTACTGTCACAAACCACCTTCACAAGGCTATGCACTTATTAAGAGTTTTGGCTCAACCTTACACATATGACAGTAGAAAAAGTACTACATCACTTTAAATTATTAATAGGAATGGTTGTAGTACAATACTTGAGTTCTTTTGTGACTTCGTTTGACCCATTGAACTTAGTTATTTCTAAGACGAGTATCAATCACAATTTACTCCACATAGGCTTCATACCCATTCCTTAATGCTGACTCCAGCACACAATTTATACAAAGGCCTTTGATGAGAAAATCTCAATATTCCTCTCATTTTCACACGATATCACAATTTTTTTTTTTCCATGATCAATGTCCATGCCTCAAGCATGTATTCTAATCACATTACGAGCTATCTCAATTATAGTTTGTAAGCCAAAACACATGGAACTAATGGAGTTGGCTTTACCAACAATGGATCTCACATATTCCAATTAACTCATTGTACATGACAAACCAACATACATAATAATATGTAAATAACATTGTGGAGAAAAAGAAAAATTACCTTACCCCCACAATGAGCTAACATCCAAAAGCTTTTCTAATGGTAGAATCCAATGACATTGACACTCAGATCCATAATAGAATTATCACTTTCTATTAACCCAAATGGACATCTCAAACATACTCGTTTGACCATCATCCCAAGGTACATTTCAGTGATTAGTGAGAACACTTTACATTCTCCACCTGCAACACAAGATTGTCTACATATTCTACTTACCACATAAGCAACATTAAGTCGAGAACCAAACATAAAACATTAGACCGTCAAACAAGTTAGCATATTCAATTTATGGAAGACAATTTCCGCATAAATTTCAACAACAATATGCTAGTAACATACTATATAATGATGGTCACTCTATAGGAAAATGGTTATTTTACCAAGCACCACATATTCTAGTTTGGTAGTAACTATACCAACTTATTTAGTGTTTGGTCAAGTCGGACATGTACTTCTGCTAATCATAAACATGTAAGGAGGTCAGATCGGTCTCACCTAGACCTTTGACATGAATTATTATACCTCAAGAATCAAGTATATCAAACAAATATATAAATATATATGACTTACAAATTCACTCTAACAAACTTCAAAAGTTCTCATGAATTAACTCTTATAATCCAAATTCCCCTTTAGCCCCCACACTAACGGGGTTACTCGTGACATAAACTTAGTAAATACATCACAAACACCATATCCATCGATAGCAAGCTTAGGAAATAACACCATAGACTCATACTCATTTAGTTATGACTGGATAAGCAACGATGAATCAGAGGACAAAGATTGAATGCATCAATCACAAAAAATTTCGAGTAAGATTATACCGGAAGCGCACACATTGTCGTAATCATACAGATAACTTAAAAGTCCATTCTGCTATTAGTATATTATCCTTCAAATTAGACTTATTGCCCATTTTGGATTCCCGTTACTAATAAAAGTTGCCCATTTTCCTCAAATACTACTCACAAAATCCCCCACATTGACCAACACAAAGTGTTGACAGAAAATACCACGCAAAAGAGATTGCATTTTATATGAAAATTAATTAGAGTTTGACACAAAATAGTTTAAATAAGTAAACACTCCTTTTATATAGTAACTTGTGCAAATTGAATGAGACTCAATCTACGTAAACTTGACTAATCGTTTGATTTTGGTGAACCAACACCCTATTGTTTAGAGCCTTAACTATGCTCCTCGTATTCCTGTAATATTATTTCATCGTAAATAATATAGTGAACAACATCACCGGATTACTGCATATGTACCATCCAACAAAGGTTAATCACATCAACTTGCTTATAGCTGTACCCAAAAGATGTATCATTAGCAAAGGTTATGAAAAAGGAGTAATCCAAAACCATGATCCAAAAACCAGAAGGGTTGGAAAAACATATCAATCAAGGAATAAATAAGGAGAGAAAATCATGAAAATAATCTTAAACGGAAGAAAATTCATTAGACATTAATATGGTTGTTGGACGGAATCAGCCCACTAATTTCGTCTAAACGTACAAACTCCATAAACTGCTAAATTTTCCAACAAAAAAATAATAATAATTAAGAAGTTGAAATTCTTGAATGGTATTTGGAACCCTGTAGAAGTAAAATCACCGGTTATCAATTTGATCGAGTCTTGAACACTTCATTATTCGTCTTTCATGTTCAGGATTAATAAATGCATTACATCAAAATTATGATTCCCAAATACTTAGTACGACACAATTGGCACCAAAGAATCAAATTTATGGAACATGCAATATAATGTGACGAAGACTAAGAAAATCTTAGCCGCACAAATATACACTAAACGTATACGGCAATATATATTCGCTTTTGATATTATTATTATCAAACCCTTGAATATTATAACGATGAAACAAACCAAAAACCGTAAATGTATGTTCCTTGCGGTAGCGATTGAATCGAAATGATCCTCGTAGCAACAAAATACGTTTTAACGCAATACTATTAGCCATAATAATAAAAATAAAATTCAACTTTAGATTATTGGAGATATGACTAATAGTAGATTAAATTAGAATAGCTTATCTTAAATTATGTCGTGGTGTGACACCAATCACTGCCCTAAAGTTGAATTTGCCCCGCTACACACACGGACTCATGGCAATCAACCCCCAGGGTTACACGACTCTTCATATCCGGTGTGGACGGATACGAAGATTGAGAACACCCTTAAACAATGCCCAGAACAATGGTAGATTTTGTGTTTTCATTTTCGGAGAGGATGAAGAGGTTAATTTTCTGTGTCTCTGGAGGAAGAATCAATAGCCTTTAAATAGGCCGAAAAGATCAACAAGAATAGAAGGTTATTAATTGGTCATCAATTAGCCATAAATGGAGGAAGCAATTAAGGTAATAACGGTCAACAAATCAATTAGTTGACATTACACAATCAATCCAATAATTAAGGTCAAAAATTGACCATTCATAGTAAGAAAGACCACATTATAATTATGGGAACTTTAATTCTTTTGAAGCAACATAATTTGGAGTTTTCAATATAGACAAACAGGGTATAACTCCAACAGGGTACACACCACAACAAAATGGAGTATCTGAACGTAAGAATAAAACAGTTATGGAAATGACACGATGTATGCTTTTTGAGAAGAAAATGTCAAAACGATTTTGGGCGGAGGCTGTAAATACATCCGTGTATCTTCTGAATAGATGTCCAACTAAGGCAATGAGGGATAAAACACCATGTGAAGCATGGACAGGCGAGAAACCTACTGTAAAACACCTTAGGGTATTTGGCTCTTTATGCTACATACATGTTCCTGCAGAAAAGAGACACAAATTACAAGAGAAGGCAGTGCGTGACATCTTTCTAGGATACAGCTCGCAATCCAAAGGTTATCGTCTTTTAAATTTGAAGACACGAAAGTTGGCGATCAGTAGAGACGTGGAAGTGGATGAGAACTCCTACTGGAACTGGGATGAAGAAAAAGTGGAAAGGCAACCTGCAATACCTTGGAATGTTTTCGAGAACAATGAAACACAAGGGCAAAATAACAATAATGAAATTCTACGGGATATGTTACCACCAGATTCTCCTAGAACGCCACATGGATCTCCTAGAACTCCAAATAATGTCGAATCTTCTCCGGATTCTGTAAATGCGCTGACTTATATAAAGATAATGCATCGGCTCAAGTCACCAAAGTTCAATTTAAATCATGTTATCTTGCTATTTATGAAGCTTCAAAACATCAAGAATGGAGAAATGCGATGAAGGAGGAGCTAAAAATGATTGAGAAAAATAGTACTTGGGATCTCATAGAGAGACCAAAACATAAAGATATAGTTGGAGTCAAGTGGGTCTATAGAACCAAACTTAATCCAGATGGCTCAATTCAAAAGTTCAAAGCAAGGCTTGTTGTAAAAGGATACTCTCAACAATATGGTACTGATTACACTGAGACATTTGCTCCTGTCGCGAGACAGATAGAATAAGAATTTTAATCTCCTTAGCTGCTCAACATAAATGAAATATTTTCCAGATGGATGTAAAGTCTGCATTCTTAAATGGCTATCTCCAAGAAGAGATATATGTCGAACAACCAGAAGGGTTCGTTATTGAAGGAAAAGAAAATCAAGTTTATAAGCTTAAGAAAGCGTTATACCGGTTAAACAAGCTCCACTAGCTTGGTACAGCAGAATTGATGAATACTTGCTGAAGTTTGGATTTGAAAGAAGTCCAAGTGAACCCACATTGTATGTAAAGCATACAAAATCAGATTTGATGATTTTATCCCTATATGTTGATGATTTAATCATTACGGGAAATAATGAAGCAATGATTGCCGACTTCAAGAAGCATATGAAACAAGAATTTGAAATGACAGATCTAGGCTTAATGAACTTCTTCCTTGGTTTAGAAGTAAAGCAAACAAATGAAGGCATCTTTATAACACAGAGAAAGTATGCAGAAGCTATCCTAAAGAAATTCAAGATGGATAAGTGCAAAGTTATGTCAACACCACTAGCTATAAATGAAAAACTTTCTAAAGAAGATGGAGCTGAAAAGGCTAATCCTAGCATTTATAGGGGTATCATTGGATGCTTGTTATATCTCACAGCTTCAAGACCTGATCTTATGTTTTCTGCAAGTTTTTTATCAAGGTTTATGCAAAACCCCAGTCAACTTCACTATTCCGCTGCAAAGAGAGTTTTAAGGTACCTAAAAGGCACTAAAGAATTAGGTATCTGGTACAAACCAACTAAAAGTTCGGAATTAGTTGGGTACTCTGATAGTGATTGGGGTGGATCTATTGATGATATGAAAAGTACATCAGGTTATGCATTTACTCTAGGAAGTGGAATATTCTCATGGCAATCACAAAAACAAGATAATGTTGCTCAATCAACAGCTGAAGCGAAGTACATAGCTGCTTGTGCAGCTGTGAATCAATCAATTTGGTTAAGGAAAGTGCTCAAAGATATGGGGAAAGAACAATGTACTCCGACAAAATTACTTTGTGACAGCCTATGTAACACGGAAACGGGTACGGGGACAAATACCGGGACGGGTACGGGGACGGGAAACGGAAAAATCAAATTTTCAAGAAACGGGTACGGCAAGGATACGGGAAAAAAATCCAAAAAAAAAATAAAAATAAATAAATCCTTCATTTCGTACCTGAACCGTGCCGCAAATGTGTATAATCTATTGAAAGAGAGAGTTTTTAAAATGCATAAATCCTTAAAGAGTGTTACAAACCATAGGCATAAGTCACAAAGCAAAAAAACGAACGAATCAGCACTCCAGCAAGCAATTACAATAGAGGTCAGATACATTATTAGTCTTTGAAGTATCATACAACACTCCAGGAACCTTATTTGACACAACATTAAAGTCAGAAACTATTATTAAAAAGGGTTAGAACTCCAGGGCAATATATCATGTATTGTACTAGTGTTACCCAAATTTCCAGAGATGAAGAGCCGCCGGTGGAGCAGTCTAGCAGAGTAGAGATTGCTAGTGCTCAACCGGGTTTCTCCCGAATAGAGGTGGAGAGGAGAGAGAATATTAGTTTGGAGCTTAACCTAATTTTTTGCCTTTTTTATATGGGTACTTGTATTTGAGGCCCAAAAGTATCTGAAACGTACCCAAAAATGATGTTGACCGTACCCATTTAAGTTGACCGTACCCAAATTTTGGATACGAATCTGGTACGTATCCATGAGGTACCCGTACCGTACCCGTACCCAAGAGGTACCCGGTACGGATACTTCACGAAACTGCCGTACCCGTGCTTCACAGGTGACAGCATGTCAGCGATTGCTATTGCAAGGAATCCTATATGTCACAAAAAAACTAAACACTTCAAAATCAAGTATCACTTTGTGAGAGAGTCTCAAAGAGAAGGTGAAATAAGTTTAGAGTATTGCCCTACACAAGAGCAACTCGCTGATATATTCACAAAGGCATTACCAAAACAAAAGTTAGAAGAACTAAGACTCAAGCTTGGGATGCCAGAATTAAGTGTCAAGGAGGAGTTTTAAAATTGACACTTACTATGTATAGCTATGCTATTAAGTGAATGGTTGATATACAAAATAATTGTAACCCATTAGTTAATTAGATAATGAGTTACTATATAATGTAACATTATGTTTTGCAAATAAATATATAAAATAACAAAAACACATTTTCAAATATTATTATTATTCCTTGTTTAATCATTTCCCACAATAAAACCATAAAAATTCAATAGAACATGAACATCTTGAAGCCCATGTACAATTTAATTTCAGTTTAATTTTCTGCAGTTTCACAAGTTGGATGTCTTATTGCTTTAAAGTTTATGAACTTTTGTGTGAAGTGGTAATTCTTGTATGGTATTTTCTTATAATTTCAGCTGCCAATGCTGAGATGGAAGAGATCTGCCGTTGTTGCCGCAATGTGTATCCTTGTGGTTCGGGCTATAATTGTTCAAATTGCTTTTTTCCTGCACATGCAGGTGCTGCTTTGATCCTCGTCATAAATTTTGTTGGTATTTGTATGGCCGTTCTGTATGGAAAACTAGCAAAACTTGTCATATACTATTAGAACAATTGACTTCATATAGTTTCCATAAAAGGGGTGCCATTTCCCTATGCTTAAACTTCATTAAATTTTATTCTTCTTTAATTATCACTAAAGATGTTTGATTTGTGTGAAATTACTGCAGACACATGTCTTTGGACGACCAGCTGCCTTTTCCAGGCCTGTGATTTTTGCAACTGCATTTATGAGTTTCTTTTCAGTAGTTATCGCATTGTTTAAGGTAAAACCCATTTCCATTTAGAATAGTGATTCGATCGATTGATAACTGCTGTGTCAAGAACCAATGTAGAAAATGTGATTCAGCTTGTCCATATTGTATCTTACCTATAGAACATTCAGGCAACTAAAGAGACTGATTTATTATAGGTGGAAGTAGATTATCATGATTAGAACCAGACTTTACATTCGTTCACTAATGCATAATTCTTGACCGTCAAAAGCTTTTTCTGCAGAGTATGAACTGCCCACATATGACTGAGCTCTTTTGGTTCAGGTGTTTTTGGTTTTGGTGTGGCTTAAAAGACAACTTAGTTGCTAAAAGGTCTTCTATTAGAATGACTTAGAAATGATGTATTAACGGCCATGATGTATAATGCTACTCTTGTGGTTCGTTAATATCCAGTAAAAAAAATTCTCAATGATGAATGCTCAAGTCTAGTAACTCAGTTTGAACCACACTTTATGTAGGACATACCTGACATGGAAGGTGATAGAATATTTGGTATCCGATCATTTACCGTACGATTGGGACAAAAGCGGGTTAGTTTTGAATTTGAAATACACACAAAAATTAACGTTTGCGAAGTGCAATGTACAGACTTCACAACTTTATTCTATTATTGCAAATGTGACAGGTATTTTGGATTTGTATAGCACTACTTCAAATGGCTTATGCTGTTGCCATCATAGTTGGGGCATCATCTTCCTTTTTCTGGAGCAAACTTATCACGGTAATGTACAATGTGCTTCAGATCTCTATTCTGAATACAACATGTCAATTATATCATGCGTTAAAGAGGATTTACGGTCCTTGGTTTCATGCGTTAAAGTGAAACTGGCATGTAAATTTCTCTGTAGCTTGTTTAGACTTGTCTGTTTTAATTATATTTGCTGGAGACTAGGGTACAATTCCCTGTGTATCATCGCTATCTTGGTCGAGAATGAGATTTGCTGGTTGTCATTGCTTAACTATTATGTAATGACAACTAGCGTATTCACCTCACCTATCACCATCGATCAGTGAAATCCCATTTATATTCATTAAGGCTTTTTTTCCGCCTCTTTTAGTTACCGAACGCCACAGTAAATTGATCTCATTCACTTATATGGATGACCTCTTTGGCTACATGATTTCTCATCTCTAGTTTCATAGTTTTGAAGTCAATGAGATACGCCCTGAAATGAAAATTGTACAAGTTGACATGACTTTTGGAAAGGATAGCACGAATACCCTACCCTTACTGTGAATTTGAGGGTTCAAACACTAGTATATTGGTTATTTGGATCTCAAAGAAAGAAACATCAAAGTGCAATGTCTAGGCCAGGCCTAGTATATGAGGATGATTCTTATCGAATTTGTGATAACGGGGACTAGGGCCAGAAAAAAAAAAGGTTTGACTCTCATTTCCATTCTTGTAGGTTGTTGGTCACGGTATATTGGCCACAATGCTGTGGAGAAATGCAAAGTCTACTGATCTCAGCAGCAAAGTTGAAATCACTTCTTTCTACATGTTTATCTGGAAGGTAAGGCTGTAACCTTTGTCATCTCACTGTACTGCTTATTGCTTCAAAAGCGCCACTCACTGATCCAAAAAAAAGAAAAACTCAGACCTTGCCAATGTGCAATTTTAACGCCACTGTAATGAGAACTAACTTATGCAGGAGACATCAGTACACAACATTGTTGTTAATTTTGTTATTTTGTTTTCACTGATAGCCATCTGAATGTTCATTTCTGGTTGCAGCTATTTTATGCAGAGTATTTGCTGATACCACTCGTTAGGTGAATTGCCAAGCACGATGGAGATGATTTTCTTCCCCGGATTAGTGACAAAGTGTACATATAGGATTTTTCTTTATTGAGGGGGAGGGGGAGGGGGCATTAGATATTAAACTGAAATCATACGAGTATTGCCATAAATATTCGAATTTTATCTTAAAAGGAAATGTCAGCTTCAATTACTGTCATTTTCATTCTCCTCTGCTGCATTTTTTTTTTCAATAACTTCCTGAGGCCGAGACAGAAACTTTGTGAAACAACAAAACGGTATTTTTCTCCTCGCCTTACTTTCACTTATTTATAAGCGCAAGTCTAATAAGATCAAAACAAGCTAAGTTCAGCTCCTTTCTTGATACTACCAAAGTACTTGTCAATCACTTAGTTCTGAGGCTCTAATATTAGTGTGGATTAGGTCCATGCAAGAATAATCGATAGTATTATTCTAAACTAGGCTTGGTTATTGGACGGGTCAGGGCGGGTCACTAGCGGGGTGGGTCATACAAAATTACAGGATTGGGTCAGGGTCGTAAAGGTCAGGGTCGGGTCAGGGTCATAGCCAAAAGCTAATAGGATTTATAGCGGGTCAGGGTCCTTTGTGTTATATGGGTTGATCTTCAATTTCCTGCTAGATACGATAATGAACAATACGGAGTAGTTACCAAGATCAGGAACTTCGCAATTGAGTTTATTCATTGAAAGTTGAAGAATCTTACTGATTTTAAACTAAGAACAAATTGAGTTTATTCATTGAAAGTTGAAGAATCATTTAATGATTATTCTTTAAACTAAGAACATATAGCAAGATAGTGTAATAATTAATGGCTGCATAGGTATGCATCTATCTCTAGATGCATATGAGCTAAGACACACTACATTATACATACCCATTTTTTCTCTCTCCTCTAACCTTTCCCATATTTATCTCTCTTTAAACCTCCAATTTGACTCTGATGGATTTCACAGTGACGGTTACTCATGCGATTTCGGCGAATTTCTAGTCGGATTCGTCGAATTTCTGGTAAGATCTGTCGAATTTTTGGTCGGATATGTCAAAATTTGGTAAGATCTGTCGATTTTCTGGTCGAATCTGTCGAATTTCTCATCGATTCCAGCGAATTTTTTATCAGATCTGCCGAATATCTCTCTCCTCTCTTTATGTCAATCCATGTTTATTTGTATGAAATTCGTGAGTTTCCTTTGTAAATTGATCTTTAATATGCATTTATTCAAGGTTCATTTGCTGCGAATTCGTGTTTAATAATTTGTTAGTTTCGTCACCAAATTTTATTGTGACTTTAATTTACATATTGTCGTTAATTGATTTCGTGGTTGGAGATGTTCAAATTAATATATGTAGGTGTTCATTTTTTTTTGAACAACAATTTTATGCTGCGATTTTAGATCTATCACCGTTCATGTTTAATTTATAAAGTTCGATTTTCAGAATTGTAGAATGAACTACATTTGGTAACTTAGTATTGTGTTGGTGTTGTTGTTGTTGTTGGTATTGTTGTTGGGATTGTTGTTCGTGGTGGTTGTGGTAGTTATTGGTGAAATATTAATTTTGATTTTGTTATGTTCAGTTTATAATTTATCATGTTCAACTTATAAAATATGATGTTCACAACTAATAACACTTTTGTGTGATGTTCAGTTTTTCAACTCTCGTGTTAAACTTCTAAAGAATCATGTTAAACTAAATTCAACTTATAAAACTGATATGTTCAACACTTTGGTGTGATGTTGTTCAACAAAATTTAACTTATAAAAATAATATATGTTCAATACTTTTGTGTGATGTTCAGTTTCTCAAGTCTCATGTTCAACTTATAAAGAATTATGTACAACAATTTAACCTATAAAATTATGACATCTTCAACACTTTGTGTGATGTTCAGTTTCTCTAGTCTTATGTTCAACTTATACAGAATCATGTTCAACTAAAAGGCAAGCATCAACATTAATAAAAAAGCATCAACATCAAACAACGAGCCAAAATCATTCTTTAAAATAGATGTTCATTATTCTTTACTAAAAGATCATGTTCATATTTTATAAGCAGGTGTTCATTATTCTTTACTAAAATATCAAAATTGGCACCTTCTAAATATTGTCATGTTCAGTTTATAATTCATCATGTTCAACTTATAAAAGATGGTGTTTAATTTATAAAAGATGATGTTCACAAATAAGAACACTTTTGAGTGATGTTCAATTTTTCAAATCTCATGTTCAACTTATACAAAATCATGTTCAACTAAATTCAACTTATAAAACTAATATATGTTCAATTACTTTTGTGTGATGTTCAATTTCTCAGTCTCATGTTCAACTTATAAAGAATTATGAACAGAATCATGTTCAACTAAAAGGCAAGTAGCAACAGTAATAAGCAGATGTTCATTATTCTTTACTAAAATATCAAAATTGGCACTTTCTAAATATTGTCATGTTCAGTTTATAACTCATCATGTTCAACTTATAAAAGACGATGTTCAATTTATAAAAGATGATGTTCACAAATAAGAAAATTTTTGTGTGATGTTCAGTTTCTCAAGTCTCGTGTTCAACTTATAACGAATCATGTTCAACTAAATTCAACTTATAAAACTATCACATGTTCATGAATAAGAACACTTTGTGTGATGTTCAGTTTCTCAAGTCTTATGTTCAATTTATACAGAACTATGTTCAACTAACAACATTATGATTTTCATGCAGGAAGGAAAGGGTTAATATGAATGCGCCAACAAAAGAAAAAACCCGAAATGGAAGATGTGGTATTAAGAGAGGCTGCAAGAATTGAAGGCAAAAACAACAAGAAAAGAATCTGCAAATAAGGAATCAGATAGAAAGAGAAAAAAGACCTGTGTAGCGAAAAAAGTGGAACCCGAAAGGAAAGAAGCAGGAAATTTAGAAGCATATAGCATATAGAAATAGAACTAAAATAGAAGAAGCATATAGAAAATTAGATGAAAAAGTTCATTTTTTGAACATGAATGTTCATTAAGTTACTTTAAATGTCCATTTGTTTGTTCCTTATGTGTGCTTGCAGCTTACTCAAATAATGAGATTTTTTTGGGGAAAACAAGCGTTATAAAAAAATTTAGAAAAAAAAATTAGAAAAAAAAATTAAATTTTTTTTTTTTAAAAAAGGAAACAGAATAATGCACTAAAAAGGAAGGCTGAAACTGCTAAAACAAAGCAGTTGGAGCTCATATGCATGCAAAATTGCATGCATAGCTATGCAGCCAAAAATTTGGGCAAGATAGTGCATCATAATCTTATTACTGTTTTCTGTGGTATATTGTACAACATAAATCTCTGGTACCCTTGATCTATAGACAATAGCCCTAACTGAGTAAGTCCAATGGGTATAAGGGTCGGGCCAATTTTAAAAGAGTCTTGACCTTTTATCTTTTTATTGGACAGGGTCCCTTTAGGGTATTTGCTTATAGGGTTTTTATAGGGTCTTTCTTAAAGCCCAATAACTTTAAAACAAAAATATAAGGGTAAATAGTCAATACATGGCCAGCTAAATATTTAGTTGTTTTGCTTTCTCTCTCCTCCCCCATACGCCATATCTGAACTTATTGGGACTTATTGAAACTTATTGGAACTTATCTGAACTTATTGGAACTTCTTGAAACTTATTATTATTATTATTATTATTATTATTATTATTATTATTATTATTATTATTATTATTATTATTATTATTATTGTGGGAAAACACCAAAACGTTACAAGCTTAACAAGCTACAAAGATCAAATGAACTACAAGAAGTTGGAGGGGAGCCGAGATACAATCTGGGCCCCCACTCCTCTAGCTATGGCGAACCCGATCCTGCTGAAAATGTGGGCAGCTGCCCGAGCCCCAATGTCTTGAGCCCTGGAGTACGTCTGGACCCGCTTCAGCAACGAAACAACCCATTTCTCTAATTCCCCAAAAGAAGAGAAGGAAAAAGGAAAGAAACCGTAACCCAAAGCCCTACAACGTGCCCCATACTTATCCTGCTTCCGCTGCGCTGCAACCGCCACAACCCGACCCGGAACGAAGCCTGACAACCCAGATTGCGTCATAGGGGAAGACCCAGTCAAGTCAACACACACATCCAGACCGCCATCCCATGAGTAAAGCAGTATATCTGCAGGACGAAGAGCTCCATCACTCTCACTAGTCAGCCCAACATCAACCTCCTTGCGAGCAGAAATCCCCGACCGATAGCAAATATCCAAAAGGGTATCACGAACAACATTATGTCGATGTTTGATACCCACAATCCCAGCACAAGACACGGCATGATCCCCATAAATGTCCCCTTCGAAAACCCGAGAGCAAGCAGAACACGGCGTCGAATAAGAGAACAACGGAATACCCAACCGATAGCAAAGAACCGAACGATAAGTCTTACCGTTCATAGTCTGGCCTAACCCCGAGATGGGGACTGCCCGCAACCAAGCCGAGGAGTGATCCCCCTGCTGTGATTTCCATAGGGCAACAAGACGCGAAGATAAGGAGTAGGCGGATTCCGCATCAGCAGTAACCTTCATGAAATATATGTCTGCCAATTTCTTCATGAGTCTGGGGGCAGCGATCTCACTAGGGCTACGCATAAGGTCGGTCTCCACGGTCCTATTGAAAAGACCAAGAGCATCGTCAAAGGCCGGTCCCGGACCATCAACACCTGAAAGCCGAAGAAGCGAATCCTGCAAACCAGAAGACTGCAAACGGGATGCAAGAAAAGCATAATGCCGAACATCACCAGCTGAATAAACACCCAATCCTCCATAAGAATAAGGCAAGGTGGAAAGGCGCCATTGCCAGTCACCGAACCCAGGTCCCGAAGCAGTCACGATGCGCTCTAAAGAAGCCCGCAGAGCCACATCAAAGGATAATTGGGCCGCTTCGAAAAGATGAGGCGGACAAGTGCGCATAGCAAAGTAGAGTTTAGAAACTCCAGTACACGCACGAAGAAGCAACAACTCACACTGGGGATCATTAAGCTTGGCTACAGCATCCATCAACACAACAGCCTTCGACACACGCTGCGAAACCAAAAAAGTTTTTTCCTGCACATCCCTAGGATATCAAGATACTGCTCAATAGCCATGCTTTGTTTCTTTGCCAATGCTTCCGTGCTGCTCCTCTCAATAAGCACATTCTTGCCCTTAAATTCATTGTGTGGGTCACTCATTGTAGATAGATCACAGTTCCCAGTAGGTTTTACATAGTAATGCTCCATTATTATTATTATTATTATTATTATTATTATTATTATAAATAATAATAAATAATTATAAAATTACAATATTAATAATAATAAAAAAATAATATTATTATTAATATTGAAACTTATAGAAACTTATTGAAACTTATCTGAACTTATTGGACTTTATTGAAACTTATCTGAACTTATCTGAACTTATTGGACCTGAAACTTTTTTTTTTTTTTAAGGTGTACATAACGCACCCTACCCTGTCCATTAACCAGGTTTATTCTAAACCACTCAAACACCTATGTCAAACTAAGAAAAAAGACAGTAGGAAAATAAGTTCAATTACTGTGTATCATAGATTCATAGGGATGAATGATGATAGTAACAATAGTTGATGGTGTGACAAACTCAAATGAGGTTAGTAACCATGTATACCCAGTTACTGATACTTCACAGACAACAAGGTTAACCACAATGCATATACCGGAGTATTGATGAGTTTATCGACCAGGCGACTGATTTAGATAGGTTACCAATAATTGATAACAAATTCCAGATTTGTATCATCTTCCATATGGTTATGGACTATGATTTGCTGTAACCTACATATATTAGCTGTCTGGAATATTTTGTATGCAAGACATTATCATGGGATTAAGTTTGACAAAATCTCTTGTCCCACATTTTATTTTGATTTTGTATCATAATTAATTTGATAATCTATCTTGGACTGAATCAAATTCCAGATAATTTATTTGTTTAATTAATATCCTGTCCACAGGTTGTCATTTGTCAACCTAAAATTATTAATTTATAATTCAAATTTATTTACTTTAGTCCTTATTGTTTTAGAAGGTAGTGCCTTGGTGCAATAGGTCAAGTGTCTACTTGCTATCGGCTATGTCACAAGTTCCATCCGAGAGTCTTGTGCACTGGGTACGACCTTTGTTTTTTTCTTTTTGAACTTTTAACAAATTGTTTTATCAACTATTTTCCTAAGAAATCCCCTGAAACTTCTTCAAATTAACCACAATTCTGCAACAAATGAAAATATTAGAGCTTGGAAATTTTTATGCTGGAGGATGTTAAAATTGGTTTTTCCACATTATCTTCAGATTAAGACTCTTTTTTTGTCGGGCACGTAGTAATTAACAAAATTATAGTTTGTGAGAGTGAATTATATGCATATGTTTCCATCTTTGATCGAGATTTGTTCACAAATCATCTCAATTTTGTAGCTAAATTTTGTTTTAACATAATTGTTTGAGCACACTAGTTATTCTAGCCTAGCTGCATTGCATGGTAAATGTCGAAAAATATTGATAATTTCTAGTATCATAAATGTGTAGATATGGGAATTAGGCTCCCATCTGCAGACCACAATTCATATCTTAGCAGTAGGCTTGAAGGAGAGTTTTATTTCGCGAGATCAGATTCAGGGAACTGATTAATGGATCGAGAATTCGAGCAGCAGAACAAGGGAGCTATCAGGACAACAATATTGATGCAGAATTGTACTTTCAAACATCAGGTTAGCCAAACTTTTCCTCTCATTGCTTTAATTAAGGTCATCATATTCAAGCTCTATCTTCTTCTTCTTCCTCGATCTTATTCTTGTAAATTGCTAAATGTAGAAAAGTAATGGTATCGTGTCTCATTCCTCATACTGCTTGGCTCTGATTCTGGTACTTGAAATCTACTGTATTCTGAGAAGTTAAGCATTCATATATTTCATTTTTCCCTCAGAAGTTTAGTTTCGGCGCTTTGGATATAATACTCTTGCAGGTGAAGGAGCTACATAGGCTGTATAGTATACAAAGAAGGCAAATGAACGAGCTAAAACAAGAAACCAAACAACCAACCGCAGATTATCAAAATTTCTTAGAAAATTATTCACCTTCTGCAAGCAAAGGTGGGAGTTGCTCAACTGATACTGCTGCTTGCAGATCATCAGTAGCAAACTATTTCAACCTCGAAAAGCATATACGCCGGGAGGACAACTGCTCCAGCCCTGTGGGATTCGGTAAGTTAAGCATCAACGGTGGTGATGGTGATGGTGATGGTGATGGTGATGGTGATGGCGATGATGAAAGTAGTAAGGTGGTGGATTTGACATTAAGCATTGGTTTTGGAGGAAATAGCAGTAGCAAAAAGTTTTCTACAACATAATAAGGATTTCATTCCTGTACAAAGCCAAGCACCTGAATTATTTTTTTCTTCATGTTTACAATTTACACTTTCAGCTTAGGATTTCATTTGTTGAATTGAATTAACGTTTAAGTGAGGCAAATAGGAACTAATATTGTTTTATGTATATATATATATTTTTTTTATGCTAGGGCATCAGGTAATCCAGAGCCTACTAGACTCTGACTAATCTAGATTCAAGCCGAGTAAGGGCCCCAACTAGGGAGAAACTCTCCTAAGTTCCAACAAATGTTGTTGCATTACCAAGTCTCAAACCTAAGACACTAGATAAGCTGGAACAACTCTCTTACCGGCCGATTCAAAAACTTGTTGGTAATAAAGGTTTTCATACAACCGGTTCCCGAAGAAGAAGTTTCTTAAACCTGACACAAATTGTTGTAAAAACATTTTTCTTCATGTGGTAATGACTAGACTGCCAAATTAGCCAACTACTCTACATTATAACTATAATAACCCATTTCACAGTACGGCAATGGAGTGCGGCCCTAAGAAAGCATTGCACAAAGATAGAAGTAATAAAGATCGATTTTATTTCAGGCAGATCACTCTACAGAAGCATTTTTTCCCGAAATAACAGAAAACAAGTACACACAAGAGCTAAATAAGGAAATCGTTTTTTTCTCACTGCCTAATCTTGGTCTTGCAATGGAGATTGCAAAACTGGCAGAAATTACAGACAGAAATAGGACGATAACTATCGCCTCTCAGTATCATACTATGGTTCACTTAACTTGCAGAAATAATACGTAGAAACAGGAAGCTAGTTATCGTATGTTAAATATCATAGTTCACACTATGATTCATGTAACACTGGAGCAAAGACAATATCATCAAACTATGTGGGGAAACAAAACTGTGTTGGAAAACACAATATCACCCAAGCCAAACACCTGCATTTTGGGATTATCCCCACTAATTCATTCCTGAACAGTATATCATATGCAACCATGCGCTGTGCAATTCATTCAGCAATTAAACCAAACCCAATTGAAATAAGATAAAGGCCCTGAGTTTAGGATCAATTTGTTAACATAAATCTATATGCTTCAAAAATCAGAATCTATGCTTTCAAAATTTATGTCAAAAAGGAAAGCAACAGCTTTTGTTCATCTACATTTTGCAAGTTCTGTAACCTCAATCAGTGGTGTATTGACTCTAATAGTCTACGCACATGTTCCGCCTTGACATGCCACCAAAAATAGTCATCTATTTATAACGCGATATTATTTGACCAAGTTCTCAACTGAGTAAATCCGCAGTATACCCGCTGTAGAAAACCCAGGAAAACAAAGACTTGATGGAGTAAACCCTGCATGAATCCTACTTCAATGCTCCGACTTCATTATGCAAAGAGCACTGACAAAGAACACCAACAAAGACGCACCCTGTTACACAAAAAGGAACAAATTATCAGAAAACTCAGAAGATGAATTTAGATAATCTCATTTAGCCAGACAAAACAGTAATGACAAAACAAAAGCAAAGTACTGTACATACATAAGAAAAGCAGACAGCCTTCATTTTTTACTAGTAAATCCTCACATCTGATAAGTTATACTTACTCCGCTGTTTTTTAGTTGACACAATTTTTAGGCACGTTTGCCAAAGCACGATAAATATGCAAAAATTATAAAAAGTTGATATTTGAGAAATATTCATTTGAGACGAATTTAATAAGACCCAACATGATTATGTTTTTGTTCTTAAGTGTGGATCATAAAAAAATGTCAAAGGAGTTTGTGTGAATAGTGTTAAAATGAAATTGTGTCAACTAATAAGAAATGGAGGAAGTAACTGGCACTGCTAGAGTTATGTGCAACAGACAATTATGCAAAAGTTCAAGGTAAGCCGGTAACACAACCGTACAACACAAAAACTACACTGTCCAAATCCGAATCCGACTACTGGTGGAGTCTAGGGAGAAGTGAATATTATCATTTTCACTCTACCCAGTTAAAAAATGCAAAATAGAATAAAATAATTCATACCCAGAGTCCTTGTGATTAACCAATCTTCAACAAGAATAAAAAGGAGCTAGACTTAGGAAAGTACCTGTACAAGATGTTGATGACAACTTCAGTTTCCCATAAGAACTTTCTGAGGATCAAGCTGCCCACTACAGTAACTAGATGGAACAGTAGATATTTCCTGTCTGCCTGTCCACTCCTCACATGGCTTGAGTGTGATTGGCCTTTCGATTGCAGCAGCTTCCACACACAACATATGTTTGTACTCATTATCTCCAAAATCAGCAAGGGCCTTAGCCTTCTTGTCCCAAGGATTCCACACCACTGCAAAAGAAAATAATATTTCTCAAATAAAATGTGTAAGAATAATCAGCCGGTCGGTCAGTGTCTAGATGGAAGGGCTCACATCTAAAAGAGAAATTAAATTTAGGTAGAAAGGAATGACTCAACTTTTAAAAACTATCTCTTGTCACAACTGCACAAAAAGGGCACAGTCCACCCAACCTTACACGGTGAAAAAAACAACATAAATTTCCGAGAAAAGTATCACTATAGACTATAGAGTACCTTAAATAACGAAGAAAGATGCTTTTTCCATTTCTAAGAAAGCTATACCTCTAGCGAGTCTAGCCCCCACAAGATTCATGTATATACTTCGCCCTAGATCACCCATCATCCATAGAGATTACTCTGGTGTTTACCTAGCATATTATTACTTGCTTCAATTTGAGAGCACTAAAGGTCTCTACAAATGGTCCGACACTCATTCCAAGAAGTATATCGTTCAGACGATGATAGTTTCCTCAACAAGTCATACAACTCACTAAAAAAGGAATGACTTGGTATATAAAGATAGTATTAGCCACGCCCAGAGGTAAGAAGGGAAAAAACAGAGTTGTCTACGAATCTATTATTGCTTATGTCATGCAACAAATTATTTTTCACATAACTATACGTAATAATCTAAAATTATAACTGAAAAAAAGGTCAGGCAAAATGATTAGGGATATTCTTACCAGCATCTAGTAGTCCATCTTTACGAATCACATATGTCCTTTTCCTTTCATGATCCAGGATTGCAATCTTAGAGGGCGTGCTGAGATATACCTTGTCAACCTATTCGTACAGAAATATGTATGATAAATTTCATGCTGTACTCAGAAGAAAACAAAACGAGAAAGACAACACTAACTTCTCCTTCAAATGTGATGGCATCCCCTTGTTCAGTAAAGCGCTCCCTGTTCTTCGTGTTGTCAAGATAATCCAAAGTCTCTAGTCCTTCTACCCTGACTTCACTGAATAGAAACAAGCATAAACATAAGGTAACATCTCGCTTTGATAGATTACAGTATTTTTTACATGAACATTTGGTACGCAATTAATTTCATATGCATGTTTCATAGTGAAGTTTGAAATTGACCCTCCTTCAAGCAAATTTAGTTCAAAATATAGAGTATTAATCATTATTTCGCAATCAATAACAATATAGAAGCTACCTCCTAAACTCAATGACAATGACCTACAAGCACCTCCACTTCTTGCTACAAAACATTGAGACAGCATTTAACAGATCAACTATATCAATTATCAAGACTGATTCATTGGTTTTGAAAGGGGAAAAAGACAAATAATATCTACGGGCAACATTTAGTCATATCTACTGTGATAAATTGAGTTTCGCTCTCTCACTTAATAGCTCTTTGTTTCTTTGGTTCTCAAGTTTTAGGTCAATAGATAATTACCCAATCAACATTCTAAATGAAACCGCCCTAGTAATTACAGGCATATTTGAAATTTGAAGCCCCCAAATTCCAACAGTCATGAACCAGGTGAACTATATCGAATTGGCAGATGACAACGACTTCAAAACCAGGGCTGAATGAAACTCGTGCAAATAGCCATGCTTTCCATCTTTGAAGCTTAAGCTTGTGAAGCCAAGGACAATTAGAACTCGTTTTATCCAAATTTTTAAACATCATGGACCTTCTATTCTCTTTTGCCATGCATGGTACTGCAAATTACATAAAATCAACATTCAATATCTAGCATTGACGCAGAACATAGAATAAGACACAGTCGATTCCAATTTTTAGCTTCAAACTAACAATACTTTACATCCTGCAACATGCATCGGTTCTTCTCGATCTTTACTGCATGCATAACTACTCTTATACTAGATTACATCTAGACAGACTGACTAATTAACAAAGGCAGACTCGAAATCACTTTAACAACTTTTTCAATACCAGCTTATCATATAATGTTATCCACGACATGGGAAATAAGGATGACTAAATAAAAGATGATGAAGACCCCAGAGAGGTGAGGCATTATACAAATTATTATGACAAAATTGGAAAAAGTTAAAAATAAACAATTAGCGCAACATTGTAATACCTGACGTCTGAAACAGAGAAATAGGTGTGATAAGCAAATGTAAAGGAGAACGGCTTCGAATCAATATTTCTAACACGTGATGTCAGCAACAGCTCTCCTCCAGGACCCAAGCTTATTCTCAGACGAAACTCATAACTACATAAGACAAAAGATAATGTTGTTTCATTTCAACAAGTACAGCAATATAGTTAATCAACAAAAATAAGAAATATTCTTCTGATTTTATATTGGACTAAGCCACACAAATTTTGAGAAAACATCAACATCTGCACAAATACTCGGACATTCAAACAATTAATCGAGGGGGAAATATACCTGTGAGGCCAAATCTTCAGATCTTCTTCAGAGGGCTTTAGCAGCAAATCAACATAAGAATTAGTAGGTGAAGTCATGGGTAAAGGCGGTGGGTTGGGATCAACACTCCAAACTCTATTCCTAGCATATCCATGAGCTCCAACGTAACCAAGAGTGTCAAACTGCACCACAAGGTATGATGTTAACTTGATAGAGAAGACAACAGATAATAATGGTGTGGGGGGTGGGAGCATATACCTGAGGGAAACATATTGATATGCCTCCACGAATTGGTTTTGGGGGCTTGAAGATAGCCTGGACACCATAATAAAATCAGTAAAAGCACATAGATGAAATCACAACTTTGAAACATTTGAATCAAGTAAATTAGCATTCAGCAGTAAAAGTGTATTTTGACAACTACATATTAAGACAAGAAGTGATGCCATTTTTGCTAACTGAGCATGTGAAGGGACGATATGTCAACCTAAGCATCACAATAAACTATAATCCACCTTTTAACCACCATGGAAGCTCATGGTTCAGTGTATCCATTCTTCCCCACACTAAAGACAACAATCCAAGTACAACAATGGTTGACTGTTTGAAAATTGATCGTATCACCATCTTCTCAAAATCCTTGAGGTTTTCAAATTATTCTCTTCATTATTTACTGCACTATCTTTGATATTCTATCAACCTATTGATAGAGTCCTAGGACCATAATGCCCAATAGATTCAGACAACAGTTAACCTAAGGCCTCTATCCGTTCACGAATTCTACCAACAGTTAGTCAGTGGAGGAAATTCTACCTAATAAATTGAGTAAGAAGACGCAACTATACTAGACTGTGAGACATCAAATTTCATCAAGGAATTGTATATAACAAGTTATAGGAAAACATGTAAAGTTATCAAGGTATTAAATCTTGGACACATCACCTTATCGCGGCCAGTACAGGTTTTTGAACTTACCGTAGCTGTGATTATAGGGGGCGACAGCCGCAAACCATCCGCATTGCCAGCAGAGTGGTTCCACGACTGTTGGCCAAGATTTAAAACCTCTTACGAAAAAAAAAAAATAGCACACATTCTCATATAGCATATTATAAACAACATGATATCAGACTGTGCACATTTTCATATCCTCATCTTGACATTAAACAGATATTAATATCACCTTGTTGCTTACGAAAAGTAACTCCTGTTTATGCTCGTTCTTCCAAGAAGTGACATGAGCTCCATAGAGGTACATCTTCAAGCACAACGACAAGTAGATTAGGGACTGATTAGTGATTACACACAATTTTACATCTAAATTGAAGGATTATACACTTTTAATACCAATTTAAACGATGTAAACAACAACATCATCATCCGCGGTAGAGAATCCAAGAATCTAACAAATAAAACAGCAACAATTTCAACAAACAAACACAACCATTCAGAAGCTCGAACATCATATCTAACGCAATATAAACCACTCCGATCATACATACGCAAAATAGATCCGATTAACATAGAAATGCCGCTCAAAATCGACAATAAAAGAAAAATAAACCTCAAGAACTGAGAAAATCAAAACGAATTCGAGAAAAATAGCGAAAAATAGACAGAAACTCAGGAATGGAATGCACCAAAATTGGAGCGTAGAACAGAAGGTGAAAGAGAATAAAGAAAAAGGAAAGAAAAACACCTCGGCAGAGACGCCACGAAGCCCGCGAAGAATAACCTTGTCAAGGCCATTAACGCCTTTAGTGTACTCGACTGGAACCAGAGGATTCCGTTGTTCGCTTGTTGAAGACGCCATAGCTATCTTCCTTCACAAAACTCGCTCAACCTTCACCCGCTCTCTTTCTCTTTCTTTTTTTTTTTTTTTTTTTTTCTCTCTCTCTCCTCTTTGTCAGTTGGTAACAAAATCCGTAAAGTTTTCGTACAGATTCCCTTTTGGCAATTTTGTCCGCATATGTTTCGTTTAAACGATATTTTCCACCCCGGCGTGTCAGACATATTCGGATACCGTATGAGCCGGACGGCCGGTAAATCGGTCACGGGACTTACCACGATCCCTCTCACTCTTCGGAAATGAAATGGTTTTATTTCGTATAAATTAAGGGCTTGTTTGGTTGACATCGTTGATATGGGAATTTAATTCGCATAAGTGTACCAGCATAATATCCATTTTTTTTAACTTTTAATATATTTTGATTAATTTTTATATTTTATAAGAAAAAAAGTTAATTGATAAAGGAGTATTTTAGAGAGTTAAATGATAAATTTTATACATTATTAGTGATTTTGAATAAATAAATTTTATTAAAATGAAAAAATTTATCACTAAAAAAGAGATAACTTTTAGTTATGCAAGGTTAATGATGGAGTTTGGCAAGCAGACGAGAGCTCCTTGAAAACATTAATTCGAACTATTATGAGGATTTATTTTCCTCAAACAATCCATCATCTGAACAAATGCAAGAAGTATTGGCACTAGTGGAGCCGGTTATTTCATCAGACACAAATATTGCCCTTATGCGACCTTTTACGAAGGATAAAATATTTAATGCTCTCCAGCAGGGGCCGGACGGTATGCACGCCATCTTTTATCAACGCTTTTGGCACATTGTTGTTGATAGTGTGTTTGCATATGTTAGTAATATTCTTCATGGTATTGCATCCTCTAGCCATGTTAATAAAACTAACATAGTTTTGATCCCCAAAGTTAAAAGGCCGAAATCTATCACGGAGTTTCGACCTATTGTCCTTTGTAATGTGCTATATAAATTGGTGTCGAAAGCTATTGTGATCAGGTTGAAAGATGTTTTGTATGCAGTTGTTAAGGAGAACCAAAGTGCATTCGTCCCAAGGAGACTTATTACAGATAATGCACTCATTGCTATAGAGGTTTTTCACATGATGAAGAAGAGGAGTCGGGGTAGGCGGGGAACAATAGCAATGAAACTCGATATGAGTAAAGCGTATTACAGGGTGGAATAGGGATTCCTGAGGAAACTACTACTCGCCATGGAGTTGATGAGATGGGTGAATTTAATCATGAACTGTGTCTCAACGGTGTCTTACTCATTTGTTAATTAAAGTGTGGGTGGAGCTGTGAAACCGTTTAGAAGTCTCCGACAAGGGGACCCCCTCTCTCCATATCTCTTTATTCTTGTGGCAGATGCTTTTTCTAGAATGATTCAGAATAAGGTACAAGAAAGGAAGTTGCATGGAGTGAAAGCTAGTCGGAGCGGACCTGAAATCTCTCATCTTTTATTTGCGGACGACAACCTGCTTTTTTCTAGGGCCAACCGACAGGAATGCTCCGTTATAGTTGATATTCTCAACCAATATGAAATAGCATCCGGGCAGAAAATTAATTATGAAAAATCGGAGGTCTCTTTTAGCAAAGGAGTTAGTGCTGGGGTAAAAGAAGGTTTGATGACGGTTCTGAATATGAGACAAGTTGATAGACATGAGAAGTATCTAGGAATCCCCACTATTGTTGGTAGATCGAAGAAGGCGACGTTTGGGGCTCTTTTAGATAAAATCTGGAAAAATCTTCAAGGGTGGAAAGAGAAATTTTTTTCGAGAGCAAGAAAGGAGGTCCTATTGATATCAGTTATACAAGATATCCCGACATACCTTTGTTAGGTTATGAACAGTATAAACAATATATATTCATGCGAAAAAACCATAAAGCCAGGAATCCAAATTAATTGTCACATTGTCAATTAGCATAAGTTAGGACACATACAATGTGATGTGTGCCTTCCCTAGCTGCTCCCGAACCGAACAAGAGAAAGTCTATAGAGCTCCAAATGTCGCCCCTCCGTAGATAGTCCACAGCACGTTCGGATCCGCCTTAGGTTCAACCAACTAGGATATTCACTAAGGTTTTGTGCACTCGGGTTAGGCTATAAACTATGTTCTCCCTTGAACAAAATCTAAGTAAAGAACATGATATAGGTTGTTAAATTATGAGGGCTAGCCTCATATTTATAGAGTAGGAAATAAGGAATTAGAATCCCACTAGGAAAACAACTACCAATCTTTAGGATTGTAATTATTAATCAATAAGAGTTATAGGAATAATTAAACTCCTAATAATCCAATTCTAGTAGGACTAGGAAAGCTAAACTTCACACCCAAGTTACTTGGCGAATAAGTAATCGGACAAGGCTAAGACGCAAGCCCATACGCAACCACGAGGCCCACGTTTGGTGCGCGCCTGACCAGGCCCAAGCGCGCCTTGCAGTTGGCCTTTGGCCCGTTGCTTGGTGCGGCTTGGTCGCTGCTCACCCACGGCCTGCCGCGACCCATTTCTTGCCTGGCCCATCGCACAAGGCAGGGCGTTTGGTGCTTGGCTTCGTGCCTAGTGTTGTGCGCTCGGCCTTTTGCTTGTCGAGCGATGGGCTAGCTCGCTTGCCGACTTGTCGATCGTCGAGCTTCCGATTGGTTTTCCGATTCCGGAATCTATTTCCGTTTCGAACAAATATTTATGTTTCCGTTAATATTTCCGATTTCGGAAATAATTTCCTATTTCGACAATATTTCCGATTCCAGTAATATTTCCGATTCCGGTAATATTTCCGATTCCGGCATTATTTCTATTTCCGATAATATTTTCCGATACGAACCATGTTTCCGTTTCCGGCAACATCTACGACTTGGATAACATTTATATTTTCGTCATGAACCATGTTTCCGTTTCCGGTAATATCTTCATTTTCGGAATATTCTTTACTTTGCCTTTTGACGATTTCATCTCCCACTGGAACTGAGATCCGTCATTCCGAATGATCATAAATAGAGTACTTTAATGAATAATATATTTACTTAAATACTTGATCCGTTCACGTACTATTTGTGTGACCCTACGGGTTCAGTCAAGAGTAAGTTGTGGATTAATGTTATTAACTCCACTTGAACTGAAGCGGCCTCTAGCTAGACATTCAGTTCACTTGATCTCAATGAATTATTAACTTGTTAATTAATACTGAACCGCATTTATTAGACTTAGCATTAAATGCGTTAAATGTAAACTTAGACCAAGGGCATTATTTCCTTCAATCTCCCACTTTTCCTTAGGGACAAGTGTGCATTTCCTAATTCCTTTGTTGCTCGATGCCTTCTCATGAACGTAAGGTAAGAGTATTCATCCTTATTATGTTTAGAGGTATTTCTCGGTGTCAGAGTTCAACTGATCAAATAAACAGATAATCATAGCCTATGATTTATCTGAGCACGGCCATGCATTTTAAAGTTTCTAGCTCTCCGAGTGGCCTTGTACAACTTTCGACATCTCATCCCGATTTATGGGAGGACAATTCCAATCTTGTGATCTTGAGGTTAGACTTAGTTTTATAGGTGATTACTTGAGATTTGCCATTATAGTATCCTTTTACGGTGCGACGCTTGACAACGTCAAAGTAACCAGTTCTCAAACAAGTAATCTTAAATCACTCAGGTATTGAGGATTAGTGTCTAATAATGTAATGAAATTTACTTATGACAGATTTTCATCTCTTACAGTATGGTTTCATAGGTCTGTCTGATACTAATCTTATCAAGTAAGTATCTATGCAAATGATTGTTACATTTCCATGTCCACATAGTTCAAGAAACATAACTACTAGTGTAGACACCTACTTTTGTCCCCGTTCCCGCAAGGGAAAGGTTCGATGATGAAAGCATAAAAACTCCACTTGACAACGCATCTCCTATAAAATAAACGAATCTCGATTCCCCATTTCATTTCACCCGAAACCTGCTATTTATGGAAACCTGATAAAAATAGTAATTGCCGTAAAAGGTAGCTTCTAAAAGTGGCAAAACATAAAGGATAGAAACCTGTCAGAATTAGGTGTTGCACTCCAACATAAATCCTAAATGAGATAGAAAACTGCGAGAATCCTATTCCTAATAGGATTCGGAAATAAGAGTTACGTATTAATTAAAATCCTAACGAACCTAGAGTTCGTAACGGGCCCGGACGCATTCCGTCATGAAATTGATACGCGCTAAAAGACTCGAATTAATCTCAAACTCTACGGATTTTAGGAATCCGAATCTGACTAAACAAAACTGCCCAGATCCTATTTTCAACGCCTGGCTCTGGGCGCCGAAATCTTCGGCGCCCAGGCCTGGGCGCTGAAAATACCTGGGTACGTTTCTTTTCCTAATTCTTTGTGGATTAGAACTCTGCAAATCTATCTTTCCACGAACTCTTCCCTATAAATAGGCCCCTAGTTTCGACGTGAAAGAACACACAACAACACATAATATATTCTGAGTATTGACTCTAAAACCCCTTAGCCTAAGCCTCTCGCTGCGAAACTGTTCACGCGTTCTGTCGCAATCGATCCATAAATCGAACAGAACGTATCCTGTCCCATAATTGAGATTCGTTAAATAAAAGGAGAAATAGCAAAGTCAAAGTGGTTAGTTTTCTGAGAACCGTGACGCACCTCTCAAGGGTGCGTCGTAATGTGTCCCTTTTCGATGATTTAACTGCTTTCCTCGCCCTTTTTATGAACGGTTAAACTAACCTAATATGATTGTTCTATCACACCTAACAAATATAATATTTTTGGGAAATCGGATTATCATGCTAGGTCCCTTAATGCTATTTAAATCAGATAATCACGATCGAATTAGTATTATATGTTGCATATTGCTAAAATCAATTCAGATTAGTTTAATAGTTAACGCATGTCCCTTCAATTATTTATGTTGAGCTAGTAAGGATATCCTGCCTCTGGAGTTATCGACGAGCGAATTACTCCTCTCGGTAGTTACAGTCCCCCGAACCCTCAATCTCTACCTTGCGGGTGTATATTGAGAGATCCCCACACCAGGGATCAAAAGGGAACCTACGGCCGTCGTGGTCAAACATAATTGCACTCCCTTTATGTCACGATAACCGGGTTTTGTCAGTTTTTCTCATTGTCGTTAAAAACTGAATGGCGACTCCTATATTACTAGTCAATTGGGTGTATACTCACAGGAAATCCAATTACACTTGATTGAATAAAAAGAATCGTCACACCCACGAGGGACAAGGTCACGCATTAGCCTCGCGCTTTTTCGACCCCCTCACAGTGGCGACTCCACTGGGGATAGTGAAGGAAATACTCGTGCTTGTAGGTAATCAAAATAGCCGAAGGGTGAAACGATCCTACCCCGCGTTTATTTCCCCATCAAGTTGGGACGACCTGAAAATCAGCATATTAATGTGAACGGGCAGAACATCATAACGAATCTCGGCTCCCTCGGGAGTTGGGACTAAGGATACCTTTTTTCGCCAATAGGGGGGTGCATACGCCGCGCATGTTTCCCACTCGGTACTTGCGCAGGTAGTACACCTATCCCGAACCCAATCGCTCGCCCATTAGGTCCCTCTCGCCTGCATGCCCCCTTGGCTTGCACTTGCGGGTTGGCCTCTTGAGCGAAATTCGTCTGTTGAAGACACTATCTCGACCGGGGCATGTGTTGGATCTACGATAGAAGCGGTACCAAGCCAGGCGCAAATAAACTACCCATAGAAGCCTATCATAAACTACGTAGCATATTTAATTTTCAAATCCATGTTTGTATTGTAGTTATGTGTAGCGAAATATGTGATTGTGTGTGACAAACTATCCTAGAAAACCAACGACCTTAAAAACTGCCCAAACATTCATAGACCAATTTGCCAAAGAGTTATACCGAAACTGCCAAAGAGTTATACCGAAACACGTGTTCCGCAAACCCGAATGATCGCCACAAAAGAAGCGACGCTCGGTATGGCCTGTAACGAATCCCACAAACGCTGCCACGCGTAAAGGACGTTATTAGGCAAGCACGCAAATCGAAGTCGCATAAACAGGAGACAGAAAACAAGAACCAGCCAGGGACGCATTTTCAACGCCCCTGGCTGGGCGCCAGAAATTCTCACGCCCCTCGCTGGGCGCTGAAATTGCTGCTTGGTCTTCTGGTCAGGCGCAGCAGCTTCAGTGCCCGCACGAAAGGAAAATACGTAGCGCAAAAAAAATGTTCGTCAAAAGAACTGCTACGAGGGCGTAAGAAAAGCACTCGATTTCAAAAGCGACTCGCGAAAAATTAATAACTCTTTGTGTCGTTGTTAGGCCTCCTACGACGGCAATGCTCGGCACCAAAGCCGAACATGCTAACAACTATGAACGTCACACGGGCAAGTGTTTCGAAAATCCAAAGAATGACCAAAATCAAAAAAAAAAAACCAAAAAGTGTACCGACAAAGAGCAATAAAAACCAATTTAGAGAGTCGAAGTCTAGACTAAGTAATGCTTGAAACTTTGGGAACCTAAACTTTAGCTTATCTTATGCCTAGGACTGGTCGTGCCACTTGGTGCCGATCAGGGAATCAACGGCTAGTGCGTCTCGTAGATACATCACCAACATCAGGTTTAGTAACTCCAAGCTCCGTCCGTCGTCCCTCATTTCAAGGATCTCCGCTTCCCCAACCTCGATTCGCACCTTCAAACATGTCCATCGAAGATTTACGAGACCAGATGGTCCAAATGACCCAACTTATGGGCCAACTGAAAATGGAAAACGAAGCCTTAGCGGCTGCGCAAGCCAAAAATGACCTCGAAAACGAGAAGAGGATTGAAAAAATGGTCCTACAGCAAACCATGGGGAGCAAATACTTCTCCCTCGAGCCTGAACCTTTTTTTGGCAAATTACCAGAAAAGTTCAGTTCATCTGACTTACCAAAGTTCAAGGCCACGGATAACCCCCGTGATCATCTACTGAGCTTTGTGAATACCATGAACTGGAAAGGCGTGGACAAGTCCATGTACTTACTTGCCTTTCCTTTATCCTTGGAACCTGTGCCGCTCAAATGGTACTATCACCAGGACCCTAAGCTCTTCCCCACTTGGGAAGACTTTGTCAATGTCTTCATCAAGAAATACTCGTCGAACATGGACTTTCAAGTCACCATGCGCGAGCTGGAAGTTCTCTTCCAAAAGAAAAATGAGGGTTTCACAACCTACTTTGCTAGATGGAGGGACCAGGCGGCCCAGCTAATCAATAGGCCTCCCGAAACAGAATTGGTCCAAAAATTCATTGACAATCTGGACCCAGCTTACAGACAACACCTTAGGTACCTGGGACTCGACACTTTCAAAAGAGTTTATGATGTGGGAATAAAAATCGAGGACGACCTCGCCAAAACCATACAGAGCAAACCTACATATAAGACCAACACCTATAATCGGGGTAACACATCCCAAGCCCAAGAAGTCCATGCTGTAGAAGAGGCTCCCGCCCGAAGATACCCTGTAAGATGGGTCCGAGACCGAAAGTTTGCCCCACTCGGGTCAACTTTGGTACAAGCCTTTGAAAGACTAACCAATCAAGGAAAGTTGAGACCTATAGGCCCCACCCGTGACCCTCCTGTCAAAAACAAATATTGGGTCGAAGGTACTTACTGCAAATTCCATCAAGGAAATGGGCATGACACTGAAAACTGCTGGAATCTAAAACATACGATCCTGGACATGATAGAGGATGAAGTAATACCTCTCCCTAACGTTGGCAAACTCAACAACAACAAGAGCCCACTCGGCTCTTGTCACATCTCTCTCGACCAACCAGAGAATTTCGACCCCACGGTGTATATTACACCTCAAGGTGCACCACTCGCTGTGGTACCTATGGATCGAATCGAGGGGGAAGTGTGCGGTGTGTGGAACGATGATGCTGAAGATATTTACCTATCTCAAGTCTCGGGCCAGGACCTCTTCACTGAAACTTGGCCCGGGTATGCTCTCATTGACACCACCCCTCAGGAGCCCGAGGTCGACAACCTCACCCGATCCGGAAGGATATACCAACCGGATATTCACCCACCTCCTATGGACGACATCCCGGTCAGACAAACTCCTGAGAACAGGCGGCACGCCACCGTCGCGGAAGTCATTGAAAATCCTCTCCTGAAACAACTAAAAAGAACCAAGGCTGAGATTACCATCTGGGATCTTATGTGTACTTCAAAGGAACATCGCGAAAAGCTTATTCGATCACTTGACCTCATCTCAGTACCTACAGATATCACACCTGACTCATTGGTTAGCCATGTCACGAGAGATGCCGGAGAAAAGGCCATAGTTTTCACTGATAAAGACTTACCCAAAGAGGGGGGTGCTCACAATAAAGCCCTTTACCTAGTGGTTGGATACAAAAGACAAAACATCCCCCTAGCGCTCGTAGATAATGGTTCGGCAGTTAATGTCTGCCCATTACGAACCGCCCATTGCTTAGGGCTAGGAAGCGATGACTTCCAAACCTCCTCACAAGGGGTACGAGCTTATAATAACTCCCGAAGGCCTGTATTGGGAAAAATCAACCTTACCATACAAACTGGGCCTGTGGCACGCACCACGGAGTTTCAAATAATCGACATCAAGCCCACTTTCAACCTCCTCTTGGGGCGACCTTGGCTCCACGACTTAGGAGGTGTGGCTTCAACCTTGCACCAAATGGTTAAACTTAACCATAACGGGGTAATACTAGAAATCCGTGCCCCTCCTCTCGACGTCAGTTGTTCTATGGTTGGAACGGCTGAAACTGCAGACGACCTTTATGGGTTTCAAATGGAAGAAACAATCCAGTTCATCGAAGATTATGATCCAGCATTCCTAGACCCGCACGCATCCCGAGTCATCCCTAGAATGCTGTTAGCTCAAGGCTATTTTCCAGGAACCCCATTGGGCATAAGGAAGAAGGAATGCACATTCCATCCTTTTCCCGACAAATCTACTCCCTTTGGCTTAGGTTATGAACCAACGGAGGAAGATATTGCTGACCGCCTATCCAGGCTACGCCTTAACAAAACCAAACAAATCACCCACCTTCCCCCATATCAAAGGACCCTTAACGGGATGTTCGTTCGGGAAGGAGAAGAACACCCATGCTGTGATTTCCCTGAACCCTTCGTTCAGGATGGCTTGCTAAAACCCGGATTTGAAATTTTCCATGACTGCCACACCTTGGATGAGGCACCCCACCTCACCAAGACTAAAACAGCTGAAATATTGGACAACCAGGCTCTGTGGACATTGTTTAACGAATCGAGGCCTATAGAGGACGAGACTGTGATGACTACCCTAGCTTTACAAGATGAAGGTTTCGATCCAACCCGGTTAATCTCTCCTGCATCAACACTAGAAGAGGTCGAGAACGGATGGGTGAAGACATATCAGTGGGTCAACGCAAAAGGAATAGGATTCAAGATGAGTACCGGTGAAGGACCGAAGTTTTATGAGACTAAACCCCAGGCTTGAGCCATATAGAGCACCATTAGTAAAAAAAAAACGCCTAGTAGTTCTTTAGATTGATAGAAAAAAATAATAGAGACTTTAGATGGTCCTAAGGCCCCTTAGAATATGGGTCAGTTTTATTTCAGTGTGTTTTCCTTACTTTCCAAATCAATAAAGGCGTAATATTTCTCCTAAAGTTTTTATTCTAACACTAAATAAACACCAAATGTACTTGCAAAATAAAAAAAATAAGGAAGCGGCCCACTCTAGGCCCAACAAACAAAGCCCACTCGGTTTTGAAATAATACCATGTGAACCAGTTCCCGAAACCCACAAAATAAACCACACTATCCCATCCTCAAAACCTAAAAAGCCAACCAATGTCATCATAAGAGCCAATCCATGCAACCCAAAATCAAAAGGAAATCAAAAATTTAAAACAAATGCAAATGTTACCAAAAAAATAAATTCATAAAACATAGATTCCATCATACCCTTCACTACCAACCTACCTCCAAAGCCTACACAAAGATCTTCATAAGTTCCGCACCCTAACTCCATTTTCAAAACTGTTTTGAGTCACCAATAGAAAAAATTAATCTGGACGAAAATGCGTTTCACGCTAACAGTCAAAAAAGCCTCCAAAATAGCCTCGAAATTAACTTTAACTACAAAGCAAAATATCAAGGCACAAAAAAAAAAACGAAATAGGAATAAACGCAAGAACATGTGAAGCAAAGCGTCAAAATTGACCGCCCAAGTCATTTTCAGCGCCCAGGGCTGGGCGCCGAAATTTCTGACGCCCCAGCCTGGGCGTTGAAACTCTCTGCCTGCCAAAAGTTTTCTTTTTCGAAAGTGCTCGTCATTTTATCCGCACACAACGGAAAAACAACGAACACTTGGGGGGTACAGTACGTATCCAAATAGGTTTACCAACAAATTGGTCGAATTTTACGCAACCTATAAAAAAACGGCAGATGAAAATAAATGGCAAATACTTCACTCATTTGACCGATTAAGTAATATGTTTCCACTTCAGGACATATCTACCGAAATCCGGCATACTAGAACTTATTCTAAAGCTAGAACTACGCGCGACCTGATTCTGACAAGATACGTAGGCAATCCTTACCAAGGATTCGGTCCAAATAATAATAAAAAAATTATATTCTTTGTGTAAAAAAGTGTTAGACATAACAAAATTGAATGGAAACTAAAAATACGCCTTTATTAAAATATAATAAGAAGGAAAACAAAGTGCTAGGAATAAAAACAAACACACCTGAAATAAATAGAGGGCACCTACACCCTAGCAAAGAACTACACTACTCTAGTTCTTCCGGATCATCAAATAAAGTCTTGAAGAGAGCAATGTTCGCAGGATCCACCCCCATAGTCTTCTACGATGCACCAATATCAATCTCCATAAGAACTGGCTCCTGGACACTAACTTCCAAAGATGCCAAAGCTTCAGAAACATTCTCAGTTATAGTCCGCTCAGCCTCAAGGGCACAAGCAATGGTGGGAGAAGGATTACTATCATCAACTGGACTAGCCACTGTTTCTACAGGCGGCTGAGCCTTCCTAACCCATACATTGTTCCGGCGACGATCTCCGCGAGAGCTTGCATTTCTTTTAACAACAGCAGGCCCCTTCATGTTAGGCATCTTTTTAGGCCTGACACTGGAACGGGGAGGAACTTCCTTTCGCTTTCGATCAGGATGAGCTTTCACAGTCTTAAAACTATAGGTACGAGGTCTGGCAGAATCAGGACCCTCATACTTAACACGAATACGAGGTATCAAAAGCTCAGCCGACTCCCCATTTCGAGCCTCGGTCCTCACATCTTTGTCATCGGAACTCATCCACAACTTATAGTTTGCAGAAAGACCCACAAAGCCATTTGTAGCTACGGCCCAACGCGGGAGACCATCATAATACCTAGCCCACGCTAAGACCCGTGTTTGTGAAAAGGCCGCTACCTTAGGTGGTACCGTATCAGAAAAGGGGATAGTCTGCCTTAAACCATATTGACGCATGACTCGGTAAGGGAAAATATAAATGGGACAAGATAGCCCCAACAAAGAAACATAAACCGATACATCAGACCCCCCTGTCATAGTAGTCAAACCCCACCATGGTACCACCCACTTAATAGAACAAATGCCATAAGTAAAAAAGGAGGTCCATTCGGCCTCGTCCTGGCCTTGGTGCAAGTATTTTCGGTTACCCAAAGCTATAGGGCGATAATGTTTAGGATCGGCAGGAGCTTCCAAAAGTCTAAGCCGTTCCGCAAGCCAAATCTGCAAAAACAGGTACGATCGAATCAAAAGAATGAAAAGAAAGAAAAAAAGGTTCCTGGGGCGCAGTTTCAACGCCCAGGCGCCGAATATTCCAGCGCCCAGCCCTGGGCGCTGAAACTCAGCCCCAGGCAAAAAGAAATATATAAAAGTGGCGTATGTGTGCGCAAAGAAAAAATAGATTACCTGCAGTAATAGGGGGCTTCCCTTAAAAATTTCGGATTTGGCATCCTTCTTCAGCTCATCCACACTCAGCAAAGTCTCAGCAACAACCAACGGCATAATAGAATAGCAACTTTCCATCTGGCTAATCAAGGGGATCAGCCTTATGTCACCGAACTCACCATTATTATTCGACAGCAAATAATGATTCAACAAGCAAAATACAAGGGCTCGAATGTTCAATTTTTGTTCGGTCATATTCTTACTAGGCCTAAAATGATGTTTTACGAGTTTTGCCAAGTTAACCTTATCGTCTACAACAAGTTCAGCAAACATGTTATCATCTAGCCCTAGGAAAGTCCTTATGGTTGTTTTACCCTCTTCAATAGTGCCAGGGGTAACAGGAGTAGTATTAGTAGGATAACCAAGGATCGCAGCAAATTCATCAGGCAAAGGACATATTTCATTGCCCCGAAAGGAAAAAACATGATGATCGGAGTCCCAAAAATTTAGGGCAGCATGCAGAAAATTATAATCAATATTAATTTGTTGTAAGCCTAAAAGTGCCTCTAAGTGGTATTCTTTTAACAAAGTTTTTTCTGTGGGAGTAAGGGCTCGTAGCCAACGCCTAACAGTCCGTTGGAGTGAGAAAGTAGGGGTCGACATGGCAAAAGCAGTAAATAATTAGAGCACAGCAAGAATAGAGAGAGAATTTGAGAGTGGTGAAAAATAAGGACGTATCTACCCCCTATATATAGCTGAACGCACCCAATAACATCCTGATCCCATTCGGAAACGTGTTTAGGAATCCGAAAATCAAATATTACCAGGAAAGAATTTTTAACGCCTGAGCTTGGGCGCTGAAAATGCAGCCCAAGGCCCAGATTTCACAAAACACGGAATAGGAAAGGACTTAAGACCGTGTTGCTAAAACACGAGGCCCTATTACAAGTATGATCAAGCCCAAAGCACCTTTAGCTCCCAAATAAGCAAAAAAATAATAATAACATTAAAACTTGGTCGAAACTTAGACTCGTCTCAGAAAACGCTCATGTACACTTTTCAAAGCAAGTTAAATATCATGGTCATTCTTCGAAACACCAAAAATATGTGTCGTCAAGTCATTGGTTTTCCAAATGGAAAATGTCTGTCTGTCAAAGGGATAATCCGGGCCAAGCCAAAACCGGATGTCGCCCGAAAACTAAAGTCGCACTCCACGGCTTCACTAAAATAGCACACTACTATAGGAGGTCGCTCGCACATACGAGCGTGACCCAAACATGATTACAAGACGCAAAAAAAAAAATAACCGACGAGCCCCAACGCTTGGGGGCTCGCAAAAGTGGACTCCAACAAGGAGCGCGCAATCAAAATCACATTCCCAGACTGCGCCACGCACCATATCATGTTTGGATATCTCAAAAAATATATTGTTAAACAAAAATATACACAGTGTGGACCCACTTACAGGACACATCTAATCAGGAAATATTACGACCCACCAACAGGTTGTAATCACCAAAAGCTCTTCTACATAGGCAAAATAAGAAATTCAAAATGGGCCCGCCCACCCTCAGCGGGCGGGGTCTGCGTCATTAGCCGCGCAGGTCCTCAGTTTTCGAAAAATAAAGTCTTCAAATTTAAAATAGGCTCGCCATCTTCAGCCGGCGGGGTCTACGGCGCAAACCACGTAGGTCCTTATTTTCAAAAAAAAAAAAAAAACAAAAAAAAAAAAACAAAAAAAAATTTCAAAACAGTTTCGTCCACTTCTATCGGACGGGGCGTCCACCCTCAGCGGACAGGTTCGCCATCTTCAGCCGGCGGGGTCTACGTCACAAACCGCGTAGGTCCTTATTTTCAAAAACATCAAAACAGGTTCGTCCACTTCTATCGGACGGGGGGTCCACCCTCAGCGGACAGGCTCGCCCACCTTCAGCGGGCGGGGTCTGCGTCACTAACAGCGCAGGTCCTTAGTCGCTGCAGCGATAACTTTTATCGGTTTTCCCTTTTTCGAAAAATTAAAGGATCGGTTTTCCCTTTTTCCGAAAATTAAAGGATCGGTTTTCCCTTTTTCCGAAAATTAAAGGATTGGTTTTCCCTTTTTCCAAAAATTAAAGGATTGGTTTTCCCTTTTTCCAAAAATTAAAGGATTGGTTTTCCCTTTTTCCAAAAATTAAAGGATTGATTTTTCGTTTTTCCAAAAAAGAACGATGTGCTGAATTTTCCTTCGTTTTACGTCCTATAAAAACAAGGGGGTTTTCTCGTTTAGCTAGCCCTGAAAATGAGAATCTTTAAAAACGTTTTACCTCGTGATTGGGCTTGGCCAGGCCCAATTACACTTTACAGCTTTGATTTCGAAAACATTTGTCGCTACTCCCAATGACAAAGTGAGGGAGTTTCTACGCATCTTTAGATCCTTCCAATGACAAAGTGA
This sequence comes from Spinacia oleracea, assembly GCF_020520425.1. NCBI lineage: Eukaryota > Viridiplantae > Streptophyta > Magnoliopsida > Caryophyllales > Amaranthaceae > Spinacia > Spinacia oleracea. The sequence goes on from NC_079488.1 coordinate 46,972,553, forward strand.
GGAAGTTTCTATACTATCAGTTGACAAATCCCAATGACACGTGGGGGATATGTCGACACTTCAAGTGATGACCCTTAAGTCAAATGTTATCACTCGGGGACTCGTGAGACCCTCGCAAAATAGGTCACATACACCATGAGTTGTGTGACGCACTCCGTCTAATACTTTGACCATCGTCTTACTCCAAGACTCAGTCAAAGTGGGGGCTAACTGTAGACACCTACTTTTGTCCCCGTTCCCGCAAGGGAAAGGTTCGATGATGAAAGCATAAAAACTCCACTTGACAACGCATCTCCTATAAAATAAACAAATCTCGATTCCCCATTTCATTTCACCCGAAACCTGCTATTTATGGAAACCTGCTAAAAATAGTAATTGCCGTAAAAGGTAGCTTCTAAAAGTGGCAAAACATAAAGGATAGAAACCTGTCAGAATTAGGTGTTGCACTCCAACATAAATCCTAAATGAGATAGAAAACTGCGAGAATCCTATTCCTAATAGGATTCGAAAACAAGAGTTACGTATTAATTAAAATCCTAACGAACCTAGAGTTCGTAACGGGCCCGGACGCATTCCGTCATGAAATTGATACGCGCTAAAAGACTCGAATTAATCTCAAACTCTACGGATTTTAGGAATCCGAATCTGACTAAACAAAACTGCCCAGATCCTATTTTCAACGCCTGGCTCTGGGCGCCGAAATCTTCGGCGCCTAGGCCTGGGCGCTGAAAATACCTGGGTACGTTTCTTTTCCTAATTCTTTGTGGATTAGAACTCTGCAAATCTATCTTTCCACGAACTCTTCCCTAATAGGCCCCTAGTTTCGACGTGAAAGAACACACAACAACACATGATATATTCTGAGTATTAACTCTAAAACCCCTTAGCCTAAGCCTCTCGCTGCGAAACTGTTCACGCGTTCTGTCGCAATCGATCCATAAATCGAACAGAACGTATCCTGTCCCATAATTGAGATTCGTTAAATAAAAAGGAGAAATAGCAAAGTCAAAGTGGTTAGTTTTCTGAGAACCGTGACGCACCTCTCAAGGGTGCGTCGTAATGTGTCCCTTTTCGATGATTTAACTGCTTTCCTCGCCCTTTTTATGAACTGTTAAACTAACCTAATATGATTGTTCTATCACACCTAACAAATATAATATTTTTGGGAAATCGGATTATCATGCTAGGTCCCTTAATGCTATTTAAATCAGATAATCACGATCGAATTAGTATTATATGTTGCATATTGCTAAAATCAATTCAGATTAGTTTAATAGTTAACGCATGTCCCTTCAATTATTTATGCTGAGCTAGTAAGGATATCCTGCCTCTGGAGTTATCGACGAGCGAATTACTCCTCTCGGTAGTTACAGTCCCCCGAACCCTCAATCTCTACCTTGCGGGTGTATATTGAGAGATCCCCACACCAGGGATCACAAGGGAACCTACGGCCGTCGTGGTCAAACATAATTGCACTCCCTTTATGTCACGATAACCGGGTTTTGTCAGTTTTTCTCATTGTCGTTAAAAACTGAATGGCGACTCCTATAATACTAGTCAATTGGGTGTATACTCACAGGAAATCCAATTACACTTGATTGAATAAAAAGAATCGTCACACCCACGAGGGACAAGGTCACGCATTAGCCTCGCGCTTTTTCGACCCCCTCACAACTAGTCATCTTGCATTCTAGTCGTCTAGCATTTTCTATGCGTCCACCTTTATAGAAAACTTCCGACCAGGGACCATTTTCACCTTTTGACATTCAAGTTCACTTGATAGACATTTCTTAGTCGCATGACTGGTCCTGACAGTCTATCTTGAATATATTGTCAAATTGGAAGGACTCATCATTTAATACTAAACCAAGATTAAATGGAATATGAAATTACATTTCATATATGATAGATGTTCAACCTGAATGTTTTACAGCCATGGGCCTCGAACCCATATTTAAAAAAGTTAATAGAATTCAAAACTTTGTTTGACTTCCAGTTCCACAATGTGAGTGTTGTATTTCACTTGTTGCATAGGTTTAGTTATCATGCTTTGCCAATCTTAATATCCTTTTTCATCGAATGTCTTTCGAGATAAGATGATAAGGTCTTTTGAGTTTTTTATTATGTGATCTAGTCTTTCTTACTTCAATAGTGGTTCTACGCATTTTACAATGAAAAACCATCAAGTTAGCAGACATGTGATCTACCCAAGTTCAGTGAAGAACTCTTAACGCAAACAACTATGTTTCATTTCTTCTTAGGAAATAAGTACTGTACTTCAACTTTATAGGTTGGTAGTGATGCTTTGTTTGGATTTTCTTATCCAAGCAGTTCACGGATATGTGGAATACTTTCCGGCTGTATCTTAGAACATAGAAATTAATATTTAATTTCCAACGCAATAACTCATGGTCTTTAATCCATGTTGCCATTTAAAAACACGATGATCTATAGCTCGTTCTTGCCAATGGTTAACTCCAAAGAGATCTTGCTTGATCCTTTGCTAGTGTTTATGCGTGTAGCATCAATATTTAACATATCTTCATTTCCTTGAATCAAGAACTATTCCTATTTACCTTTTCAAGTACCATAGGATTTTCTTGATATCAATCTAGTTGATCTTTACTTAGACCAATAGAGATCGATATATGTTCGTTATGCCTAAATCCATACAATACATTTTTCGCGATCCTCATACTATACATGATAAATTCTCTTGCAGAATAACTCCCAATTGAATTATATTCATGTGACTTTAGCTCATTCAGTTTCAATAGATACTGAATCCAGCTAAATTCTTTAATGTATAATATAGGTGAAGAATCTCATCTAGATTCCTTGATGTTTAACTTAGTAAATGCTTATACATAGTTCAAACACTCATTACTTAGATTTATTCATATGGGTCGAATATCTCCAATGGAGTCTTTCGTGTTTGATTACTTAATCCAAAACAATATTCTAAGATCTTTGTAAATAGATCTTAGTACCCAGTATGTACTAAGTTTCGCCTTGGTCCAGCATTGATAAATAATTTTCAAATATAAGTTATTAGCATTTGAATGTTATTTTACAATAGAGAGATAAGTGTGATACACATAGGACCAATTGAGTTTTACGTACTCCCACTAAACTTCTTATACACCTATAAGAATTGTCTACATTTTATGAAACCAAAATACTTATTAGTTTCACTAAAATACAGCTCCAATTCTCAGTTGCTTGCTTAAATCCATACTTAGATTTCATAAGCTAGCATCCATTTCAAGCATTATTTGGATCCACAAATCCTATGACATGTCATGTAAATAGTTTATTCCAACATTTGATTGAGGAATACGTTTTTTCATCCAATTTCTATATGTACCAATATACAATCATTGCTTGTATTATAGACTTGAGCATTACGATTATGCATGAGGTTTTAACACAATCCACGTCCTGGATTTGCTTGTAACCTTTAGAAACTAATCTACCTTTGTGTGACAACAAAATTTCATGTGTTGATGGTTATCCTTAAAACCAATTTCCAACCAATAGGAGTAAACCAATTTTGCAAACCAACAAAATGTCAATTTTGTCATCAAAACATTGATTATGTTTTATGGCCTTTAACCATTTAAAACATTGAGTCTATATATGGCCTCTAACCATTTTAGGGAATCCGGGTTTCATCATAGCTTTATTACAGGTCACAAACTCATTAATCTTCGTGATAATAGTTTGACTGCAAGTTGTAGGTTTCTTCACTATCTAATAGAAGAGTCTCATAGCTTCAGTGACCTGAACTCTATGCCTACATGGATATAAAACATCAAACAATAGAATATCAACAGACACTTGAAAGTCCTTTGAATATTCTGTTCTCCTTGAAGCACTTGTAAAGTCTTCTAAGATATTTCTATTCTTTAGAGTCACTTCTAAAGTCCTTAAAGAATAAGCATTCGGATTTTCTGAAGAACTTCTAAAAGCCTGGACTTCTAAAAGCCCCCGTGACGTCCGTTTATGTTTGTTGTTCACCTCAAAGACTTTCGAGTTCTATTTTCTCCCACTTGTCATTTTGGAAACGAATCTCCAAAAGGACACTATTTCGAGCAAAGAAACATTATGTTCTCAAAATCCGTGGTAGAAACAATACCCGTGTGTCTCATTTGAATAAATCACAATGAAACATATATCTATACTTGGGCCTTAGTTTGTCGAATAACAAACACTAAGCTCCCACTGAGTTTAGGAACTCTTTAGATATATATTATTGAAAATATATTCTGAAATTACTATTCAATAGCTTGACGAATTTGGTTTAGTTTGGTGGTAGTTGAGCATTTTGTTTTAGAAATTATAGTAAAAATATTTATGATTCATCATTTATCGAATCAAGTACTAGTTGACTTCGATCATTCCAGTTTAGATATGCCATATCTTATGGAGATAGATTGTGAAATTACAACACACAATCGTTGATGATCATTTTTTGTTCTAAGTAATAATCATCATGATCTAACCTAGCATTATGATTTCTTTCCAAGTGGATTTTATACTTCTGAATCTTTGAACTAGCCAAACAAATTCAAACTTATATCACATTGAGTAAATAAACCTATATTCACTCAAATTCAGGTGAAATAATAAAGTCATAAAATCTTTCTTTAGCTTTGAAGTCTATTATCTAGGTGTTCTAACAATAGTTCATATCTTTTGTTACTTTGAACAAGTAAGACTAGCTTGTCTTGAATGATCTAGAAATCAATCAACTTTCAAAAGTCCATCAAAATAGAGCTTTAGAATGTTAACTTGTTGACATGGTCTAAGCAACAATGCTAAAGGTTAGTGGAACTCAAATCAAGAGATTGATTTGAACCTAGTAAACTTCTTTATTGTTAAAGAGTGGTTTGTTTTAATCAAGCATACCGACTCAACCCGTAAATGATCATTTCATTCAAATAAACAAACAAACATTGTTTTTGTTTTTCTTGAATGTGAGTCTTTCTGTGTTTGAAAACAGAAATTTAGGTATGTTGATTATGGAACAAAATAGCCATTAAGTTCCAATATTGAAAGGACTTAAAACAAACTAGATGACCCTACAACTAATGTAGCAATGCCATGCTTCATTTCTCACTTGTAGGTCATTAGTGTAGCCTAGCTTCCATTGTTTTAGTTATTACTGAAGTAAGAACCTCAAGCGGTATATGATACCAAGGAAGTTTGATTGCTAGGTCACTTCTCTTTAAACATAAACTTATAGGTAGAAACGGAATTGTAAATTTCTTTTCACTTGTTCCTTGTTTTCCTATTTCTTGTACCCTTTCTGATGTGGGCTTGAATATATCTCCCACAAAGCCCAAAGAGGCAGCCTACACTGGTCAGATGGGCTCAGACCTAGAAAGAAGGCCCAAAATCCTGGTACCCCACCAGAATAAAGACAGAGCCCCATTTGGCAAAGCCCATTCTCTTTGAAAGCCAGTCCAAATATAGAAGGTCCATCATTGTAGGCCGAAGGCCACGTGTCCTAAATCCCCAAGGGGCATGCATCCCACAGCTAGGGTTGAGGGTGCAGTCCCCAAGAAACCCTAGCACTATAAATAGCTCAGATCCCAAGGTAAAAGGGCATTCAATTCTTGCCCAACAACAACAAACCTATCTTTGCTCTGCCTTCTCTCTACAAATTACTTATCTCTCTAGCTTATACTTACTTAAGCATCAGAGGGAATATTCCTACGGGAATATTTTTGTTTTGCAGCTTGCCAGAAGTTCGTGCCAGGTCATACTTGATACCTCCGAGGAGCGCGTGCCACGTCAGCATCGTAAAAGATCCTACAACATTTGGCGCCGTCTGTGGGGAGGTACAATGTCATGGCTGAACTTCAAACTGACTGCGGAAAAACCAAGGGTAAATCAGAACTCCCAGCCAGAAAAGGAGTGTTTAAGGACGGGTCCAACACTCATTGTGACACGGCAGCTAGCCAGCCTGCTGCCGTCATTTCTATTCGACCCTTGCTGGATGGTCCTCACGAAGTCAATCTTAAGCACGATAATGGTAGGATGGTAGAGTTTCTGTCAGAAGAACCTGACTCACCTATGAAGAGACGCACCCTGGAGGAAGCGAGTCGGCATGTCAAGGAGGTTCATCCAGGAAGAAGGACGAGACAAATTTTACAGAAGAAAAATGGGGACCGTTACTCTCTAGAGGCTCCTAGAAGACAGCATGAGAACGTAGCCCGAAGGAAGAATGGCTGTGGCTCCGAAGAAAAAAGGGGGCGAAGGAGGACGTCCTCTAGAGGTCCCTTTAGGTTCAACACGGCTCTTGACGAGATCCTCCTTGCTGAAGGACCGAGTCTGGGAATAGAACCGTCCCCCCGACGATTGTCCACCTCCTGCCCACAAGTACCTTTCTGTGCCTTCCACAACGACGAAGGGCATGACACCCAAAGTTGTCAGATGTTGAGGAAGATATTAACTGATCGCGTGGCTGAAGGACACCTTCGTCAGTACGTCCATCTAGAGGACGCACATAAAGAAGTGAGCCCCACCTCTAAGTATTCAAACGAAAGAGTTATGGTAATATCAGGAGGAATAGCTGCAGGAGAACCATGTAAGGAGGGACGGCAAAAAGGTCCACCTCATCTTCGCCTAGCGCAGAAGAACCTACCCTCTGTAGAAATTTCCGAAGAAGACTATAGAAGGGCGGCCGCGCCATATGATGATGATCCTCTGGTTATAGAGGTTAAGGTGGCTAATCTTAAGGTAAAGAGAGTACTGGTGGATATGGGGAGCTCGTCCGACATAATCAGTCTGCAATGCCTGCGGAAATTAAGGCATAATCCAGAAGACATAGAAAAAGTTTACGGGCCCTTGGTAGGATTCGGAGGGAGCATCGTTCGTTCACTTGGCTCCATTTTGCTTCCGGCTTCTGTTGGAATTCCCCCAGTAATCAAAGAAGTCATCATCAGGTTTATAATAGTGGCAAACCTCACCACAATTAACATCATACTTGGCCGTCCAACACTCAACGACCTAAAAGCTGTGATCGTCCCTCATTTACTGTTGGTAAAATTTGTTGGAAGCAACGGAAGCGTTGGATCTCTCTATGGAAATCAACAGTTGGCCAGGGATTATTACTTATCGACATTGGATCCAACGGCCTGGGGAGATTCTCCAAAGGGAAAGGAGCAAGCTAAACCTTCAGCAAGCCGCCGTAAAACCCGGGAAATACCGACAGAGCACAATGCAGAAAGACGACCTGAGCCGGTGGGAGCACTTTATGATATAATTCTGGACTTAGCGGACCCGTCTCGAACAGTCCCCATTGGGGTCCACCCTGACGACCCCATGTCAGCAGCATTAGTGCAAGTACTCCAAGAATACAAGGAGATATTTGCCTTCACGGTAGAGGAGATGCCCGGTATAGACCCGGCGGTGGTCGTGCATAAGTTGAATGTGGACAGTGCTGTGAAGCCCGTACGACAAAAGAAGAGGAATCATGGAGAAGCAAGAAATTTGGCCGCCGCTGCCGAGGTTAAGAAACTAATGGATGCAGGCTTCATACGCCCGTGCCAGTACCCAGACTGGGTAGCTAACGTAGTCCTGGTACCCAAGCCCAATGGGACATGGAGAATGTGTGTTGATTACACTGATCTCAATAAAGCATGCCCTAAAGACGGCTTCCCACTGCCAAAGATAGACCGACTTGTCGACTCCACCGCCGGACATGCCATGATGAGCTTCATGGACGCCTACTCCGGATTCCACCAGATTCCATTATGGCCCGAAGATCAGGAGAAGACGTTTTTCGTCACGGAACAAGGATTGTACTGCTATAAAGTAATGCCGTTCGGTTTAAAAAATGCCCCTGCTACCTTTCAACGATTGGTAAACACATTTTTCGTAAAGCAGCTGGGGAGGAATATAGAAGCCTATATTGACGACATGATTGTAAAAAGAAAGCAGAAGAAGGATCACCTTGACGACTTGAGAGAAACCTTTGAAACCATCAGGACATACCAGATGAGACTCAATCCCAAGAAGTGCTTATTTGGGGTATCTTCTGGCAAGTTCCTTGGCTTCCTGATTGACGAAAGGGGCATTGAAGCAAATCCAGACAAAGTGCAAGCAGTCATTAATATGACGTCGCCAAGGACGGTCAAAGACGTGCAACGCCTCACTGGGTGTCTCGCCGCCTTGGGACGATTCTTATCTAGAGCTGGAGACAAGTGTCACTACTTTTTCAGTACCATAAAAAAGGGCACCCAGTTTGAGTGGACGTCGCAAGCTGAGGCTGCCTTCCTCCGCCTAAAAGAACATCTGCATACTTTGCCACGACTGGTCAGCCCTCTCCTGGGGGAAGTTTTGTATCTGTACCTTGCCATCTCAGAATACCCGCTAAGCGCCGTCTTTCTTACAGAGAGGGATGGAACGCAACTACCTGTGTACTTTGTCAGTCACATGCTGCAGAGTGCTGAACTCAAATATCCAACAGTCGAAAAGTTTGGCTTTGCTCTGTTCTTGGCTAGTAAGAAGCTTCGTCCATATTTCTTGGCTCATCGATTGGTAGTATACACGGATCAACCGCTTAAGCGGCCTTTCACCAACCTTGAAGCGTCTGAAAGAATGCTCAATTGGGCAATTGAGCTTCACGCGTTTGATATCTCGTATGAACCGAGGAAGGCAATAAAGGGACATGCATTTGCTGACTTCATCGCGGAACTGACCAAGCCACCCTATTTGAAGAATGAAAAAACCCAGTGGATAGTACATGTGGACGGCTCTGCCACTCAGAATGGGTCAGGAGCCGGCATTATCTGTGAATCACCAGAAGGAGATATCTATGAATATGCAATGCGGTTTAACTTTCAGGCGTCAAACAACGAGGCTGAATACGAAGCCCTGATATGTGGAATTCAGATGAGCAGAGCCGCAGGGGCAATAGACGTCCTGGTTTTGTCTGACTCGCAGTTAATTGTCAGTCAGGTCAAAGGAGAGTATGAGGCCAAGGACGAGGCCATGATATATAAGATATTTGGAAAAAGTCCGCCAAGAAGCTCAACAACTCTCTAACTTTGAAGTAAAACACATACCCCGATCTGAAAATAACAAGGCAGACGCTTTATCTAAACTGGCAAGCTCAGCATCCTGCGACACGCCGCGTCATGTATTTCGGGAGGTAAAACAGTCCAAAAGCATTGACGCCTCGAGAACAGACATCTTGGACCGAACAGCCACCTGGATGGATGACATTGTCAACTTCAAAATGAATGGAGTACTCCCTGATGACCCCAAGCAGGCAGAAAGATTACAAAAGAAAAGCACATGGTTTGAGATATGGAATGGAACACTATACAAAAAAGCCTTCTCACGGCCTCTTCTCCGCTGCGTAACCCCCGAGAAGGGGCAAGAGGTACTGGAAGATCTTCATCAGGGATTATGTAGCTCCCACATAGGAGGGAGGGCCCTGGCCGAAAAAACTTTAAGAACCGGATACTATTGGCCCACTCTCAAAGAAGACGCCCTCAATATGGTCAAGCGTTGTGATAAATGCCAACGATTTGCTCACCTAATTCGACGACCAGCACAGAAACTGACGCCAATCACCAGCCCTATACCTTTTGCCAAATGGGGGATGGACTTATTAGGCCCCTATACGATGGCACCAGGAGGACTACGTTACGTAATAGTAGCCGTCGACTACTTCACTAAATGGGTAGAAGCTGCGGCTTTAAAGAACACTAAAGCACAGGATGTGAGAGCATTCATCTGGAAAAACATAATCACAAGATTTGGCGTGCCTCAGTCTATCGTCTTCGACAATGAGCCACAATTCAAGACGCCCAAATTAGAAGATTGGTTGGCCGACCATGGTATCACAGCATGTTTTGCATCAGTAGGACGCCCCCAAGCTAACGGACAAGTAGAGGCATTCAACAAGATTATCTCTGAAGGGATGAAGAAGAAGCTTGATGAGGCAAAGGGTTTATGGGCCGACGAGTTACCCAATGTTTTATGGTCTATACGGACCACGGCAAAAAATTCCACAGGAGAAACACCATTCTTGTTAGCTTATGGGGCTGAAGCCGTCCTACCCATTGAAATGTGCGAACCCACCCTGCGCGTCATGTTGTTTAATGAAGATGCCAATTGGGAAATGATGAAGGCGGCCTTGGATTTCTTACCAGAAACCAGAGGGAATGCGGCTCTACGAAAACAACTATACAAACTCCGAAAGACGAGGGAGTACAACAAAAGGGTTTCTAGAAGAATACTTAAAGTTGGAGATTTTGTACTTAGGAAAATGGAAGCTGTCGGACGCGCCAATGAACAAGGGAAACTCACCCCTACTTGGGAAGGTCCGTATGAGATTTACGAGGAGGTTCGAGACGGAACATACCGGATCCAAGATATGCATGGACGTCCGATTTTGCGTACATGGAATGCGGATAACCTCAAGAAGTACTTTTTCTAGATTGACACTTATCTAGATTATATGCATTGTTAAGACGTCTAGAGCCTAGACGCCCCATGTAGCATGTTTTGAACATTAAATGAAAAATTCACTGCAAGCCGGTCTTGCTGGGAAATCCTTATGAAAAGAATGTTATCAAATCTCTCGGAGAAATGCAAACTAATGCTCTCCCAAAAGACTAGCCGTTTAAAGGCCTAAGAAGTGGCCCAGATTAGCACCCTCACTAGGCTGATCACCTAGAACACAGGGGTTACACATTCCTAACACAGCTATATAAAGTAGCAAAAGACCTTGGCAAAAAGACCAGGGCAGACATCTGACGTCTCAAATTGAGGGCGTCGGATGTAATCAAAAAAAAAAATTGTGATGAAAGCTAAAAAGCAATAAGACGTTCAAAAGGGCATCATGTCATTCCCAAAAAGTTAGTCATAATTACAAGAATTATGCACAAAGCCACCAAGCATGGTGTCAAAAGAACATGTGCAAAAAAAAAAAACATTAATAAATACAAAGACGCGTAGGAACTCATTCCTCATCCTCGCTGGGCACGAACTCAGGAGGGGTGCGTCCTTCCTTTTGAGCCTTCTCCACCTCAATCTGATAGGTGAGAAACTTCTCAAACCAGTTGAAGGGACGTTCACTTGCAAATTCAGCATTCCATGCAAGCTCCATACCCCTCGGATCGATTTCTCACCTAGCATGGCCGACTGGTCGAGAACGCTCTGTGACGAAGCGACTTCCTTGCTAGCCGCCTCCAGCAGAACCTCCAACTCTTTAAACAGAGTCTCCAAACGAGAAAACTCAGCCTCTTTCTCCTTGATCTTCTTGGAAGGATCCTCCATTTCAGAAAAGTTCTGATCAATATGCAGGAGACGAGCTGTGTTCTCAGCATTTTGGGAGGCCAGGGCGGTAGTCACAACGTCAATCTGTTCCCGCCTGTCGAAGCGAAGCTTCTCCAGTGCAGCAAAATGCTGGTCACCACACTGACTGGCCAGAAGACGGTGACGAGCTTCTTCATGCAACAAAGCAGTGCGCCACTTTTTCAGCGAGTCCAGCAGAATGAACATCTGCGCAAAGATAGTAAAAGTCAAACCAAAAGAAACGAGTATGTAAAAATAAAGGTACAATGAAACTTACGTCCAGCGCCGAGGACTGCATGGCGGCAAGCATATTCTCGGCCGCCTCAGGAAGAGTTTCAGCATATTAGGGAGGAATGGCATTGCGCATCAGCGTCATTATCTTCCTACGGTCATGAGAATTGAACCCGCCTGAAGAAGGGATCTGATCCAATTCAGCATCTATGTCTTTCTGAGGATCGGGAATTTCTATGGGAAAAACAACGGCCTTAGAATCCCTGGGGGAAACTAGAGAACTGCTAGCCGAGGAACGGCAGGTGGTTACGATGTTGGAGTAAAACTTACCCCCAGAATTCCTAGCTCTCTCCGCCGTCCTTAGAGGGATGTTGCGGCGGACGACTTCAGGAATCCCCGCAAGAGGATTAGCTGTCCCTCCAGTTTTCTCCAAGCTAGGAGAAGCGGATGCAGCCTTGGGGACGGCAAACCCCTTAGAAGCCTTCGACGTCGCTGACTTGAAGACGAGTTTTCCTGTGCCTCCAGCCCTGCGTTTAGAAATAGGAGCCGCGTCCGTGGTCGCCTTCCTCGTCTTCTGAAGAAATGAAAACATAAGTTGTAAACAACAAAGGGAATCACATCGGAAGATTTGATCAATACCTTCTCCTCAGCAGGAGGGGGAGCCATTTGCTCTGAAATGGCTTGCTCGGCTGCCTGCTGACGCTTCCAAGCTTTGAAGGTACTGGCGTCGAGTACCTTCGCCAACCAAGACGGCATATCCACTTGGCCTTTGGAGGCATCGTCCAGCTTACCCATGGCCTCGTCTAAAAAAAAAAAAAACAAAATCAAGACATTAGTGCGGTTTTGATTAAACAATGAAGAGATACATTACCTCTCGGCATATACGGACACAAGCATACAGCCGAGAGGAAAATGGGATTGCTCAATTGATCCAGATGAGGCAACCACCCCTCGGGTATGTAGGCCGTCTTGTCCTTGATGACGAGCGGCTTGACCTTGAACAGCGACGAGATCCGTTCCCAGAGCTCGGCGGAGACAGGAGGTAAAGAAGCGCCTTTCCCAACCAAGTTGGGCTTGACGTTCCAGCGTCTCATCCTCTCACACATCTCCAGATTGGTGGTTTTGATAACCACCCACTTCTTCCTCCAGTGATGCCACTTAGACGCCTTCCCCATCACCGTCCGGTAGGCCCCCTTGTACGTAAGAATCAGCCAGCCCGCGGCGGCTTTCGAAACTTGGGACATATAGGCGATTCTTAGGAACTCTGGAAGAGAAGGGGTGATGCCTGCAAGCTCGCAGCGAGCAATATAGCCAAACACACCCGCCCAGGAGTTCGGGGACATTTGGTTCAGGCCAATATTAAAGTCGTCCAGCAACTCCACCACAAAGGGGTGAGGGGGGAATCTCATACCCAGCTTCAGAAACGAGCCGTAATCGGCGAACTCTCCTTTCACCAGTCCAAAGCTGGTGCAGTCCATGCCAGCCGACATACGAAATTTGTACTCCGAACCTAGATTCAGAGACTCCCCATTGGCCTTCCCCTCGAGGGTGAGAAAGTTCAGCCACGTCTGAAGTGGGAAGATGGCGCTGGGATGAAGGTGACCTTCCTCCCCACCTGACGTACTAGCCGGCGCGGCATCGGTGCTTTCAGGGACGTCCTCTATAGGAGAAGAGGATTCTCCTTCGAACTGCTCCTCGTCTTCTATTCGCGCCATTAAATCCTGCAACAAGCCAAGACTTGTCTCAGAGCAGGGACAAACTTGAAAAAAGAAGACGTCAAAGGGACAAGATGACGCCCTCAGTTTGACGAGACCCATGCATGACTAAGAAGAGAATTCGGAGGAATCAAAATCAACAAACACATTTTTCCAAAGAAAGAATTTACCTGATAAATCAAAAGAGAGTTTGTGAAAGAACTTGGATGAAGAACTGCAAGAACACGACTTTGAAGATCGTGGCGGTGCTACGGTGGATTTCGATGGAAGTAAGACGCCGGAAATCGCCTTCTTCTATTGCTCTCAAATGATCACTGGAAATGAGGGGGAAAATCACTCAAATTGGCCACTTATTTATAGAGGGGTAAGAAATGATTACCCCTGCCACGCGTCATCACCCCGTTGGACACTCCAAGAGCAGTGAAAACTAACGTCTGTTTTCACTCCTCATGAGGGGCAAATGATGTGGGCTTGAATATATCTCCCACAAAGCCCAAAGAGGCAGCCTACGACTCATACTGGTCAGATGGGCTCAGACCTAGAAAGAAGGCCCAAAATCCTGGTACCCCACCAGAATAAAGACAGAGCCCCATTTGGCAAAGCCCATTCTCTTTGAAAGCTAGTCCAAATATGGAAGGTCCATCATTGCAGGCGGAAGGCCACGTGTCCTAAATCCTCAAGGGGCACGCATCCCACAGCTAGGGTTGAGGGTGCAGTCCCCAAGAAACCCTAGCACTATAATCAGATCCCAAGGTAAAAGGGCATTCAATTCTTGCCCAACAACAACACACCTATCTTTGCTCTGCCTTCTCTCTACAAATTACTTATCTCTCTAGCTTATACTTACTTAAGCATCGGAGGGAATATTCCTACGGGAATATTCTTGTTTTGCAGGTTGCCAGAAGTTCGTGCCAGGTCATACTTGATACCTCCGAGGAGCGCGTGCCACGTCAGCACCGTAAAAGATCCCACAACACTTTCTTATAGTCTTAAGAATTGACTCTTGTAGTGTTTAATTTTATACTTTGTTAGACATGTCCAATGTCACTCCAACAAGGTTCTTACCATTTAATTTATGTTGAATATTTTGCTTCAACTAGATGATCTTACAAGAAGATTCTAAAGTTCTCTAAGCATCAATCTATTCTAATGTCTAGGGACTAGACTCATTCGAGAATTAAATGGACAAAGATATTAGGTTGTTAACCATTGGTAAAGCTGAGTGTTAAACTCAATGCTTTATGATCTCAAAGCTACATTGTATTTTGAATTCACAAGCACCAATCGGTTTGCCATTCGATTTACTCGAAAACAACCATAAAAGTCTCTATAAGAAACGTACTTTTTAAATTGCTCATATTCTCTCATTTCCGTGAATCGTTCTTGGATTCACTACCAATCGTGGAAATTTATTGTTACCTTTCTAAAAGAATTTACTGCAGTGGAAGCTATTTAATTAAAAACAATAATTAAAACATACATTGAGGCATGCGAAGTCGAAACATTTATCATGAGTAATAACTTGAAAATTAAAGAAATCATGCAATTTAGACAAGTTATTGACATTTTATTCGAAATATTTAGTTCCGGCAGGTGTGAATAAAATGAATCCAAGACCCCAAAATCATTGAAAAATTAAGCACGATTCAACTTAATTATAAAATATTTTAGGTAAGCAAATCCCTTGCTAATAGTCTAGAAACTATTCTTGGTTGATAGGCACGTCTAAGAACTTATTAGGAAAACCTATCCCATTTGCCACGACATAAAAGGACTCCTTATTTATATCGTTGAGTTCAACCAAAATCAACTTGTACTCACAATTTATTGTGTACCTTACCCCTTTAGAATCAATAAGTAACACCTCGCTATGGCGGAAAACTATTACTAGATTGATGTAAAGGTTATCCAAGTAAGTGTTATTTTGGAATGACACCTTTTAACTCAATTTTAAAGTTTGGAACTTAGGGCTCTTACTATGTTGGTTAGATTTTAAGTGAACTAAAATCCTTAATCATGAAACATAATCAAGCCACAATCTCATGCACAATATTAAGACATATTTAAAGCAATAAATAACTTAAAACATGCATAAGTTTTAAATGTGATCTAGTATGGCCCGATTGCATTTTGAAGGTTCAACTTCAAACTCCGTCTTGAAAATGGATTGGAAACTCCGTCTTGAATTTTACCATGGGAGGCGCCATTTTCTTCAAATAGGACATGCTATAATTAAACTAATTACAACTAATTGATGGTAAGCAGACCATATCTAAATAAAAACTTTGGTGCATTAGACCAATTTTATATTCAAATTAATGGTACGCAGACCATATTTACTATCATATTTGGGCCATACTAGTCACTTTCCACAACCTACAAAACAGTAAATTTACAATATATCATTCATCCATTCATTTATCAATGAATGGCCCACTTAGCAAGTTAGTAGAAAAATATGCATCACATAAACATTTGCAGCAACTAATCAAAGGTTCCAACAATCTACAAATTATTCAACCTTATTAGTTCTAATCGAGTTGTTTTAACCTTAAAGGAATATAGACCTATCAAGAGTTTAATGACTAAAAGCTCCCACTAAAACCAAGAATTTACATGCTTTACTAATTTAAAACATAAAATTTAATTTCCTAGTCCAATCGGAAACTTACAAATTTAATTAAAATTTAAAGCTCACATAAAATAATTTTAAATCCCTTTATTATTTTTAGTTGATTAAAATTATTTAATTACAATTTTACCAAGGTTTAAATTTTATTAAAATAATTAGTATAAAATAAATTTAAATAATTATATTAATCAAAATTAAATTCCGAGAAAAATTAAAATTACGAAATTAAATTTAATTAAAATCGTTGTTCAACCGAAAATTAAAAAACGAAACAAGTCATTGGGCCAAGGCAAGGATCATGGGTGCTGTAATACCTCGTATTTTTATAACATTTATAAGTATATTTTATTATATTTATAAAGCATTTTACGATTTTTTAGCATTTAAATAATATTTAAATGTATTTTATTTAATGTATTTTAATTAATTAGAATATTTATTATTTTAATTAATTACAAAACGAATTTAATTCTTGAGTCGGGAAATTAAATGGGTCGCAAATGATTTTTATGGCTTCGGGTTTTAAATAAAAAGTCCAATTCATTTTATTAAACGAGCCCAATCAAAAGAATTTAATTCCAAGCTCTTGGCTAGCCCAATCATTAATTGCTAAGCCCAAACCTAATTCCCTAAGCCTAGCCCATTAAAAATAAGGAGCCTATAAATAGGACTCCTCATCATTAATTGAACCCCCTAAATCTCAAAAACCCTCTCTTTTGCTTTGCTTGCCCATCACTCCAACTCCTTCTCCTCTCTCTCGTCCGCACGCCCGCACATACGCAACCCCGTGCTCGTGCTGCTGTGCCCTCGTACTGCTCGGCCTCACGCCAGCGCGCGCTGCCCTGTGCCTTCGAGTGTTGTCGCGCCCAGCGCTGCACTCCCTCTCGCTCTGCCGCTCGTGCCCTCGCGCACAACGCCCAGCACCTCCCTCGCTCTCTCGCTCGTGCCCTCGCGCACAGCGTTGCACTCCCTCTCGCTCCCTCGCTCTCTCTCTCGCGCACAGCGCCCAGCCCGCGCGCGGCCCTGCTGTGTCCCCCTTCATCGCTGCGCACACACGCACACGAGTTGTGCGTTGTGTGTGTGTTCGTTCTTGTTCAATTTTTCGCCCAATCACTTTAAATTCGTGGTTGTTACGTGCTATAGGCCGGATTGGTATAACCCTAATTCTTTTAAATTATTTTATTTAAATTCCGTACTTTAAATTATTATATTAATATTGTTTTGAGTAATTAAAATGCTGGGAACCAGTTAAGAATACCGTGGTTTGAGGATTTGCGTGTTGTGATTCATTAGGTTTGTTTTAATTATTAAAGGACGAATTTTCAGGTTTGGTTATTGAATAAAGAATTGATTTTTATGATGATAAACTAGTTTTATTGGGATTTTCAAGTTAGGGTTTTAACCTAGACCTAATGAGTCAATTGATTAGCATAATTAGGTGATGATTTTAATTAAGATAATCAATTGTATTTTCAGATTTGAATAAAGGTGTAAAGTGTTGATTTTTATTGATTTTAAAGGCGGAAAAAGTATGTTTTTGTACTAGGGATTGATTTTGCAAATCGAGACGATTATATTATTGAAAAACGATTGAATTCTAAAGTTTAAAGGAGGTTTTAAATTTTATAAAGTTGCTGGAAATTTAATGAACATGGAAATAATTTAAGTTTCATTATTTTGATGATAGGAGGTGATTTCTAGTTGAGTGCTCGTTATTGCAAAGTGGCCCCTACGCTTAGGTATTCAAGGTACGTACAAGTCTAAGGTGACCACACCTTTTGTCAATGACATTAAATGATTGTTGATGATGTGAATTATATTATGTGGAATCATGTTTATTTTGGTGAACGAGCATGTGATTTGTGATGTTGGATTTATTGGATTAATTGTTGAACAAGCATGTTGAAATTATTATGAGTATGGATTTCATTTGTCAATCATGTTGTTCAATATTTATGCATGTATAGTTTGTTTCACATGCAAGGGATGGATTATTTATTTGTATGCTATTGTACGGGATGTCTAGCATACTTTGAGCCAATTATTCTTACCTCATTGTACTATTTATTTTACCACATGTGAAGGATTAGCTCACGTAAGCCACCGCACATGTAGGGTTCAGTTGGGAATATTATGTATGAAATGAATTAGGATTTGTCGTGCAAGGGCACAACCCTCATGTTAATGTGCATGATGTGGAGTCTCACTTTGGTGAGGAGGAACATGATAGTAATTTCACAAGAGTCTTGCTTGGTTGATCACAAGTCTTAAAGCATTAAAATAAGATTGTTTTGGTTGTTGTTTATTAATTGTATGAATGTACATTGTTGAGTCTTGAGTTCACCTCTAATAAAATATTAATAAACGTAAAGTGCAACCAGAACAAGCTTCAAAACTCTTGGAACGTATATACCCTGAGTATGAACTATGGGGGGAGTCTTGCCGGAAAGCTCGTACTCCTACTAATGATACAAGACGTTGATTCATTTATAATATGAGCAGGAATTCCGTCGGTATGGCCCGACACTCGGTATGGCCCGAATTTATTATTTATTATTTGGTGTATGGTTGGCTCCCATCACCTTTTTCCTTTATGGAATATTCTTTTGGCCCGTTCGAAGCTTATTCTAATTAAATTGTGAGTCAAGAGTCGAGTCAAGAGTCGAGTCTTGTATTCATGATTTGTTTGTTTATTATTATATGGCTTTTGCATGTTGATTAGTACTTAGTGAGTGATGCATGTTTTAGTTTCATTTCACTCTATTCTCGTAAGTACTCAGCTTTTGCTGATTACGTGCTTTGTGTTTTTTGGTCATGGCCTTTGCCTTAATGACCCTATGATGATCTATCATTTGCACTTGCATTGATGGGGAGTAGAATAATATAGAAGGTTGGTAGATCGGAATCATGTGGCTTGGGATGATCGAGAGAGTTGCATGTTTTCGTATTTCGAACCATTAATAATAATATTTTAATCATGTTTGAAATGTTTGAACTATTTATGTTTTGGGTTTTGGGCCATTATGGTTCCAAATTGTAGGAGGCCTCGATATTTTATTAATTATGTTTTTAAAAGTTAGTTGACATTAAATTCCGCTGCGTAATTCTGGTAATAGCCTTAACCGTTATCACGGTGGCGGTAATGCTTTAGTAATTCCTTTATTTTAAGTTGGAAAATGATTTTATAAAAGCAAGGAATTATTAGGGTGTTACAAAGTGGTATTCAGGAGCTTAAGGCTACTTTGTAGTAAGTAATACTACAAAGTGGTATACTAGAGCTTAGTTTCATTCCTTCTTTGTAGTAATCAATACTACAAAGTGGTAATCGGAGACTAATGCGGAACTTTAGAATTTTTAAATATTATTTTCCTAAAGTCAAAACGTATTATTTTGAGTACTCAATATTTTAAAGGTCAATTATCAATTATTTTGGGTCGTTTGAAATAAGTTGAAAAGTTGGATTATTACTTAATATTAATTAATTTTTCCGATTTTTTTTTTATTTTTTTATTTGAAATTTTCGAATATAATTCGAATTTATTTTATTAATTTCAGAAATTCTTTTATTTAATTATCCGAATTATTTTAATTATTTATCTATTTATTTATTTATTTATTTATTTATTTATTATTATTCGAATATTTTTTTCGAATTTATATTTTAATTTTTTTTTCGGATTTCTTTTTTTTCAATTATCCGAAATTTATTTATTTATTTAATTAATCAATAATTCTTATTAATTTTCGATTTTAATTTAAATAATTTCAACTAAGTTAGGAGTTATTTCTTAATTAATTTCAAAAATTAATATTATTTTCAAGTGAGGAATGGGTAGACTAAGAAGGGCATATTAGTCTAAGAATGCATATTATGTGACAATGTGATTTATTAAGTGCCACGTATGTGTTCTAATCATGTTTTATCTTGCTTTATGTGATTGATTGCATCATATTTCACGTTGAGCATATACTTGTGCATTGAAATTGTATGGCTGTAGAAACCTACTTTTGTCCCCATTCCCGAAAGGGAAAGGTTCGATGATGAAAACATAAATCTCCACTTGACAACGCATCTCCTATAAAATAAACGAATCTCAATTCCCCTTTTCATTTCACCCGAAACCTGCTATTTATGGAAACCTGCTAAAATAGTAACTGCCGTAAAGGGTAGCTTCTAAAAGTAGGCAAGTCATAAAAGATAGAAACCTGTCAGAATTAGGTGTTGCATTCCAACATAAATCCTAAATGAGATGGAAAACTGCGAGAATCCTATTCCTAATATGATTCGGAAATAAGAGTTACGTATTAATTAAAATCCTAACGAGCCTAGAGTTCGTAACAGGCCCAGACGCATTCCGTCATGAAATTGATACGCACTAAAAGACTCGATTAAGTCTCAAACACTACGGATTTCATGAATCCGAATCTGACTAAGAAAACAGCCCAGACCCTATTTTCAACGCCTGGCTCTGGGCGCCGAAATCTTCGGCGCCCAGGCCTGGGCGATGTAAATACCTGGGTACGTATTTTTTCCTAATTCTTTGTGGATTAGAACTCTGCAATTCTATCTTTCCACGAACTCTTCCCTATAAATACAGCCCCAAATTCGATGTGAAAAGAACAACACACAATTATATTCTGAGTATTGACTCCAACCCTTAGCCTAAGCCTCACGCTGCGAAACGGTTCACGCGTTCTGTCGCAATCGATCCATAAATCGAACAGAACGTATCCTGTCCCATAATTTGAGATTCGTTAAATAAAAAGGAGAAATAGCAAAGTCAAAGTGGTTAGTTTTCTTAGAACCGTGACGCACCTCTCAAGGGTGCGTCGTAATGTGTCCCTTTTCGATGATTTAATTGCTTTCCTCGCCCTTTCTATGAACTGTTAAACTAACTAAATCTGATTGTTCTATCACGCCTAACAAATATAATATTTTTGGGAAATTGGATTATCATGCTAGGTCCCTTAATGCTATTTAAATCAGATAATCACGATTGATCTAGTATTATATGTTGCATATTGCTAAAACCAACTCAGATTAGTTTAATAGTTAACGCATGTCCCTTCAATTATTTATGCTGAGCTAGTAAGGATATCCTGCCTCTGGAGTTATCGACGAGCAAAGTACTCCTCTCGGTAGTTACAGTCCCCCGAACCCTCAATCTCTACCTTGCGGGTGTATGTTGAGAGATCCCCACACCAGGGATCACAAGGGAACCTACGGCCGTCGTGGTCAAACATAATTGCACTCCCTTTATGTCACGATAACCGGGTTTTGTCAGTTTTTCTCATTGTTGTTAAAAACTGAATGGCGACTCCTATATTACTAGTCAATTGGGTGTATACTCACAGGAAATCCAATTACACTTGATTGAATAAAAGAATCGTCACACCCACGAGGGACGAGGTCACGCATTAGCCTCGCGCTTTTTCGACCCCCTCACAGTGGCGACTCCACTGGGGATAGTGAAGGAAATACTCGTGCTTGCAGGTAATCAAAATAGCCGAAGGGTGAAACGATCCTACCTCGCGTTTATTTCCCCATCAAGTTGGGACGACCTGAAAATCAGCATATTAATGTGAACGGGCAGAACCGCATAACGAATCTCGGCTCCCTCGGGAGTTGGGACTAAGGATACCTTTTTTCTCCAATAGGGGGGTGCATACGCCGCGCATGTTGCCCACTCGGTACTTGTGCAGGTAGTACACCTATCCCGAACCCAATCGCTCGCTCATTAGGTCCCTCTCGCCTGCATGCCCCCTTGGCTTGCACTTGCGGGTTGGCCTCTTGAGCGAAATTCGTCTGTTGAAGACACCACCTCGACCGGGGCATGTGTTTGATCTACGATAGAAGCGGTACCAAGCCAGGCGCAAATAACTACCCATAGAAGCCTATCATAAACTACGTGACATATTTAATTTTCAAATCCATGTTTGTAATGTAGTTATGTGTAGCGAACTAGGTGACTATCTTATGATTGTGCGTACGAATAATGCTAGACAAATAATGCTAGGAAACCAACGACCTTAAAATTACCCAAACATTCATAAACTAATTTGCTAAAGAGTTATACCGAAATACGCGTTCCGCAAACCCGAACGATCGCCACAAAAATAAGCGACGCTCGGAATGGCCCGTAACGAATCCCACAAACGTTGTACAACGCGTAAAGGACGTTATAAGGCAAGCGCGCAAAATCAAGTCGCATAAACAAAAAATATACGCAAACAGAAATCGAGCACCATTCAGGGACGCATTTTCAGCGCCCCTGGCTGGGCGCCAGAATTTCTCACGCCCGACGCTGGGCGCTGAAGTTGCTGCTTGGCCTTCTGGTCAGGTGCAGCAGCCTCGGTGCCCGCGCGAAAGGAAAATACGTAGCACAAAAAATGTTCGTAAAAAGAATTGCTACGAGGGCGTAAGAAAAGCACTCGATTTCAAAAGCGACTCGTAAAAATTAATAACTCTTTGCGTCGTTGTTAGGCCTCCTACGACGACAATGCTCGGCACTAAAAATCTAACATGCAAATAATTATGAATGTCACACGGGAAAAGATTTTGGAAAATATAAAGAGTTCAAAAGTGCACACATAGCAGTCCAAATATACTAGTCCGACTTAAGGGTAGCAATAGAATGTCTAAAAAACCGACTCACGAAACGAACTAATGTGTCTCCTACTCCACAACGATAATGCAGGGCCCCTGAGTACTTGCCCGTGATAGCCATCAAGGAACACGATGGAAGAAGCATATCCTGAACATCTATACCTAGAGGTCGCACAAACCCAAGAGATGCATGCTCTGGGACACGACCCTTTACGTTCTCAAAGGCCACTCGCCCCAAAGAATCATGCTATGCCAAAAACTCTCCCCAACTCACATGCTTTCGGGCTATTGTTTGGGTTAGAAAAGAAAAGAGCGAAGAATGAAACAGAAATTATGGCATTAGCTCTCCAAGATGAAGTGTTCGATCCTACTAAATTGATCGCTCCATCACCCTCAAAAGATGACCAAATCCAATGAGGGTGGCGCAAGACTTTCAAATGGACTAATGCTCGTGGGATGAAGTTCAAGATATCTACGGGAGAGGGTCCGATGTACAAAGAATTAGAGTCTGAATCCGAGTCTGACTCCGAGTCCGAACCTAGCAAAATTGTAACCCCTCCCAAAAATAGTTTAGACCCGGAAATCTCTACTCCGGGAGATCTTTTTGATGTAATGCTTCATGACTTTAATAAGATAAACAAAACTTTTGAGTATATGTCGCTTAAAAATCCGAGTAATAATGCAGAATGTCTCGCCACTAATGAGCACGAAAAAGAGCCAGAAGAGGAATATACCGAACTAATAAAAGCTGCAAGTGAACAAGAACTCAAAACTCCTATAATCGAGGACACAGAATCGGTAAATATTGGAACAGAAGAAAATCCTAAAATCATTAAAATTGGCCTCACCTTAACTCCCACTGAAAAGGCCGATCTAATCTCCACTTTGCGGGAATTCGAGGGTGTCTTTGCTTGGTCCTACAAAGACATGCCAGGAATAGATCGAGAAATCGCTGAGCATAAATTCCGCTAGATCCCAAAATGACGCCAGTAAAACAAAAGCTACGGCGGCTCAAACCAGAGATAGCCTTGAAAATAAAAGAAGAAGTCACTAAACAATTAGACGCCGGCTTTATAAAAGTCTCCAACTACCCAGAATGGGTGGCCAATATTGTCCCCGTAGCTAAAAAAGATGGACGAGTGCGAATGTGCGTAGACTTTCGAGACCTCAACAAAGCCAGTCCTAAAGATGACTTCCCTCTACCTCACATTGACATACTAGTAGACAACACCGCAGAGCACGCGCTCCTCTCCTTTATGGACGGGTACGCCGGATATAACCAAATACTCATGGCAGAAGAAGACATGGAAAAAACAACTTTCATTACCCCTTGGGGTACATATTGTTACACTGTAATGCCTTTTGGTTTGAAAAACGCGGGGGCCACCTATCAAAGAACAGCCACCACGTTACTCCATGACATGATACACAAAGAAATCGA
This sequence comes from Spinacia oleracea, assembly GCF_020520425.1. NCBI lineage: Eukaryota > Viridiplantae > Streptophyta > Magnoliopsida > Caryophyllales > Amaranthaceae > Spinacia > Spinacia oleracea. The sequence continues at coordinate 46,996,498 of NC_079488.1, forward strand.
GGTCTATGTGGACGACATGATCGTCAAATCTAAAGACCGGCACGGTCACCTCCCGACACTTAAAAAGTTCTTCACCCGAATCTTGAAATATAACATGAGACTAAATCCACAAAAATGTGTGTTCGGGGTAACCTCGGGAAAATTGCTAGGATATGTTGTTAGTACGCGAGGAATCGAGATTGACCCATCTAAGATCAAAGCCATTACCGAAATGCCCCCCACCAAAAACTGAAAAACAGATAGGGGTCTTCCTAGGAAAGTTGCAATACATTAGTAGGTTCATTTCCAAGCTTACTATGACTTGTGAGCCAATATTCAAAAAATTAAGAAAAGAAGAAAAAGTCGAATGGGATGAACATTGCCAAACCGCCTTCGATAAAATCAAAGAATATCTAAGCAAACCACCCGTCCTCTCCCCACCTTTGCCTGGAATCCCTTTACGCCTATACCTAACCGTCATGGATACTGCAGCGGGAGCTATGCTCTCACAGTGTGTACATGGATCCGAGCGAGCCATTTACTACTTGAGCAAGAAGTTCATACAGTACGAGACGAGATACACAGAACTTGAGAAAACCTGCCTCGCCCTCGTCTGGGCATCCAAAAACCTCAGGCATTACCTATTGGCCCACACTGTTCATATAGTGTCACAACTAGACCCCTTAAAATACATGTTCGAAAAGCCCGCCCTAAATGGTCGCCTGTCCAGGTGGCTAGTCATGCTCTCAGAATTCGACCTAAAATTCATGCCAGAAAAAACGATCAAAGGAAGAGAGGTAGCCGAATTCCTGGCCGAGCATGCCACGAATGAGGAAACCACGGAAGCTTACCTCCTCCCAGACGAGGAACTTCTTACGAGACGACTATTGGACACTATACTTCGATGGCGCGTCCAACCAGAAAGGATGCGGCGTCGGAGTTCTCCTAGTCAGTCCCGAAGGGGCCCATATACCAATTTCCGTCAAACTTGACTTCGAGGCCACAAACAACGCCGCCGAATACGAGGCCTGCATAGTTGGGCTAGAGGCCGCAGTTAGCCTCGGAGTCAAACATCTACAAGTCTTCGGGGATTCTTCCCTAATAATCAACCATATATCCAAAAGATGGAAGGTCCGAAGCACTAGTCTCTCAAAATATCAAGCTCACTTAGACCAAATAGTCGAGCAATTTGAAAAAATCGAGTATACGTACTTACCAAGAGACGACAACCAATTCGCGGATGCACTAGCGAATCTAGCTTCAATGCTCAACATCCCGAATGAATGGGACGGAATGACCCTTCGGGTCGAGCGAAGGAAAGAGTCGGCTTATTGCTGTGCCATAGACTCCGAACCTGAAAACACCGAAGAAGAACCATGGTACACGGACATCCTTCGTTACAAAACAAGTGGGGAATTCCCCCCAAACAACTCCCCGTGAGCACAAAAGGCCCTACGCCTCCTCGCTTCACAATATAGCATAATTCTGGGAGAACTGTACAAATACACGCCGAATAAAATCAAGTTACTTTGTGTCCACCAAAACCAAGCCCAAAGACTAATGGAAGAATGCCATAACGGCGTGTGCGGACCCCATATGAACGGAACAATGCTATCCCGAAAAATATCCCGCTCAGGGTACTATTGGACCACCATGGAAACCGATTGCCACCACTTTGTAAAAACTTGCCCAAAATGCCAAATCTTCAGTAACCTTAACCATTTGCCTCCCTCAGAACTATACACCTTCACTTCTCCATGGCCCTTTTCCACCTGGGGTATAGATATAATCGGCAAGGTAACACCAACAGGCGTAGGGGGACACGAGTACGTTTTAGTCGCAATTGATTACTTCACTAAATGGGTAGAGGCAGTCTCCTATGCAAAATTAACGGCCAAACATGTCGCTCGATTCCTAGAAAAGAACATATTCTGTCGATACGGGGTTCCACATGAAATCATAAGTGACCAAGGTTCCCACTTTAGGGCCGAAGTCCAAGACCTGCTCGAAAAATATCATGTCAAACACCATAAATCCTCTCCCTAAAGGCCGCAAATGAACGGCGCGGTAGAGGCGGCCAACAAAAATATTAAAGTCATAATCGAAAAAATGGCCGAAAATTATAAGGATTGGCCCAACAAATTACACTTCGCATTATGGGGCTAGCGAACCTCAATCCGCACCTCCATTGGAGTAACACCCTACTCCTTGGTATACGGAATGGAAGCAGTTCAACCGATCGAGTTGGAAATTCCCTCCCTCCGAATCGTCCTAGAAAGCAAGCTACCCGAAGCTGATTGGGTTCAAGCTAGGTACGACGAGCTCGTCCGTTTAGACGAACGGAGGTTGAGAGCTTTACATCACGTGCAAGTGTATCAAAAGCGCATCGCAAGGCAATTCAACAAAAGAGTCAAACCTCGAAATATCAAAGAAGGCGATTTTGTATTAAAAGAAGTTCGGGCACCTACTACAGACCCTCGAGGAAAATTCCGGCCTAACTGGACAGGACCATATTTTGTAAAGACCATCCTACCTGGCGGAGCAGTCCAACTAGCTGACATAGATGGAGCAGAATTCGCTAACCTCACGAACTTAGACCAATTGAAAAAGTACTATATTTAATAAAATCCAGTCCGGAGTTAAGGCATCTAATAAAACACGTTAAGACTCATAAGCAAGAATTATGTACATTACTCTAAGCAAACGGCATAAAACTCGATAAAGTAGGAAAAGCGAAGGACAAAACATCAACGCCCAGGCCTGGGCGCCGATATTTCTTTCGCCCTTGAACGGGCGTCATTCTCTCTTGCCACCTATCCTCCCGATTCTGCAAGTGTTCGTACTCCTTTTTCGAACCATCAAAAGAACCACGAACACTTGGGGGGGAAGCAGACGTGTAATGAACACCCTTTCCAAAAAAAATTCAAAACCTAGAACTACCCGCGACCTGATTCTGACAAGATACGTAGGCAATCCTTATCAAGGATTCGGTCCAATAAAAATTAAAAAATAATAAAGTCATGCAACGCATCAAGAAGAAAAGATATTGCAAAGGGCACTATACCCTAACCCATGCACGGGCAAGACCAAATAGAATAAAAAACAAAGCCCCAAGAATTTTCAGGAACAAGCCCAACAAAGGAGTATGGCACGAGTCGGCAAAAAACTAGTGAACATGCATATGTAATACCCCAAGTAGTCGGTTAGTCTAAAAATATGTGTGCACTCTTGTATGAACTCATTATTTTTACGAAGTTCTTTCCCTTTTCAAAATTCGTCGTTGGTTTAGAAAGCTAATACTACTATAATATGTTAAAGCAAAGCCCACGGAAGGCTCAAAACATTCTTGCACCAAAAATCGCAAAAAATATGTATACATGCGGAATACAAGAATGAATATGTACAAAACAGGAGGTAAGCCTAAGACTCGTCATCGGCTCCATGTCTCCAAGCCTCGCCGATCCATCCACTCCACTCCCCGTGGTATGAGGGCCCCCAGCCAGAATCACCCCAAAAATGAGGCTGTGACTGCAACTCGGGGCTAGGCTCTCGGGCCACCGACACGGAACGTCGCCTACGCTCCGGCTCGAACCTCTCCCCGGAAGAACTCACCCCCGCGTCGGAACGGCGATGCCGTAGGGGCAAGTGTCGTGCCCTCTCTCTCTCTCACACCGTGTCCCCCGCCCGAGGGACCCGCGTCGTCGGCCCTGGCTCGTCCAGCACCCGTCTACAAGAAAAGACAAAAAGAGAGTGAGTAACAGAAAGCCAAACAAAAGGTACAGATCAAAAGAAAAAAGAGGGAACATTACCCGAGTAGAGTGGGGGCTCCTGCAAGAAATTGCAGATCGGGCTCGAACCAACGCGGACTTCAACCGGTTGATCACCCCCACCATCGCGTTGGCCGTATGGGCCGGAACCTGAAACAGGAATGTTAGTAACGAAAAAAAAAGAAAAAAATATAAGAAGAGTGCACAGATAAAAGGTGCATACCGCCTGTACTCCCTCAGGGAGCGGAGCATGGAAAACCCGGTCTTCCGGGAAAGTCTCCACAATATCGGATCCACTCTCTCCGGTATACGAGATCCGAGCATCGGGAAGCACCCATCCCCCCAACGAAGGGTCAGGACACTCCTGCACAAAACACAGTAGACATAAACACATGGGCACGAGCATGAAAACACTAAAATCAACACGAAAAGAGAGGGCAACTTACAGCGCCAGGCTCCGGGAGACGAAGAGAATCATGGATAAACCGATAATAGCTAGCTCCCTCTATCACCAACTCCGTCGCCGGCACGCCAGTCCTCGAGTGGACCCTCCACAACTCGCCTATCGAGCGAGTAGACAACATGGTCGCAGGCGGAGGCCTAGGCACCGAAAAAGCCCCGACCGTCTGCATGCGTACCCGCTCTCCCAGGTACCAGACAGGGCCCCGGCGGCCAACGAACAAGACCCGCATCTGGCTCAGGGCATAACTATCCCTGACCGAAGCATGAGTACCCCTAAAAGAGAGCCATGGGGTCCAAACCACCTGTTTTTGTACAAACACGGTCAGATCTCGCACATAGAAAATAAAAAGAATAACGAAATACGAGATGGAGGATAAGATTATGTACATGCCCAGGGTTCCCGTCCCGAATAAGATCCCACACGGTATCGGGCGGTGGACGCACTGTCAGCTTCTTCTTCCAACCCCAACGGCGACCGGCAGGGAACTCCAAAGGCCTCTGCCCCTTTCGGGGAGCCAGCCAAGGTAAGTGCTCAAAGGCCCACAGCTGCAAAAAGAAAAGACAATAAAACATCAAAAAAAGAGGCCCGGTAAAAGCGAGAAAACAAAAGAAAGTCTAGGCACATACCTCGATCAGACGCGGCACTCCCGCTAATGTAATCACAAAGTGACGTCTACTCGGGTCCGAGTCGCGCACCGCCAAACTCATTTGGCCGACGAGCGTCGCATAGCCCAAATCGCCCCAGCGATAGTCACCCAGTGTAGACATGCCCTCACCAAAGCCTGGGCGTCCGAGCTCAGGAAGCTAAAAACGGTCTCACTCGTCGCTGCGCCATAGCTGCGAACCGTAGTCTCTCTCCTCGCGTGAAGGCGGGAAGTCACGTGGAGCTCAGGGCCCACCCATAGGGGACCCGCGCCAGTAGACTGACGCGTCATGTCACGCTCCTCGTGGCCACCAGAAGGAGGTGACGACTCGTCAGGCATGCTGATCAATAATACAATAAGGCATTATACCTTTAACAAAACTGGCACTCACACCAATCACTAAAAGGAGTGCATTCCGCTCATAAAATGGAGTCATACAATTTTTGTTCCCTACGACATGATACTAAGTTCATATCGAGCAAAAAATTCCCTAAGTGAAATTTTTTGAATTAACTCCAACAAAATGAAAATTCTTCCATAATTTGTCATTCATGAATTATGAGGAACGCAAGCAATATACCAAGAACACCTACATTGCAAGAAAACACTAGGGTCGTAGGTATACTTGGGGGCTAGCATGAAAATGCCCAAATTCAACAAGAATCAACATACTTGCGAAAATTAACATGCACAAACTAATTAACATGTTATGAGGAACATTTCCAACTATCTAATTGAAGGAAAGGGGCACAAAATCAAAAACCCCCAAATCAATTTCATGCATAAAAATACTTGACAAAAATACTGAAATTGACAAAAAAGCTCAAAATTACTGAAAATTACTTACATTGGGAAGATTAGGAAGTGATTTGGAGTAGAATTCGTAAAGAAAAGTGAAGAAACGAGCAAGAAATGAGTTGAAAGAGATGAGGAGCTTGAGCGAAAATGGTGGAAATGGAAAAGGAAGGAGACGGTCCACGAATTTAAACACCCGTCTCCTCTTCGCGTTTTCAACGCCCAGCTCTGGGCGTTAGAAATTCTCGCGCCCAGAGCTTGGCGCTGAAAATGCTTCCCAGACAGCGAATATTCGCTGTCGGGCACGCGCAATCCCCTATTTTGTGTAAAATATCTGTTATCTTGATATTTCTTTCCCAAGAACGGTATTTTGCAATATCGTTAAAAGTATACACAACGTGGACCCACTTATAGGACATACCTGATCAGGAAATATTGCTGCCCACCAACAGGATGTAATCACAAAAGCCCTTCTACATAGGCAAAATAAGAAATTCAAAATGGGCTCGCCCACCCTCAGCGGGCGGGGTCTGCGTCACTAGCCGCGCAGGTCCTCAGTTTTCGAAAAATAGAATCTTCCAAAAACAAAATGAGGCGGGCTCGCCATCTTCAGCTGGCGGGGTCAACGGCGCAAACCACGTAAGTCCTTATTTTCAAAAAAAACGAAACAAATTTCAAAATAGATTCGTCCACTTCTATCGGACGGGGTGTCCACCCTTAGCGGACAGGCTCGCCATCTTTAGCCGGCGGGATCTACATCACAAACCGCGTAGGTCCTTATCTTCAAAATTCAAAAACAGATTCGTCCACTTCTATCGGACGGGGTGTCCACCCTTAGCGGACAGGCTCGCCATCTTTAGCCGTCGGGGTCTACGTCACAAGTCGCGTAGGTCCTTAGTCGCTGCAGCGATAACTAATTCTGGTTTTCCCTTTTCCAAAAATTAAAAGGATTGGTTTTCCGTTTTTTCCAAAAAAGAGCGATGTGCTGGATTTTCCTTCGTTTTACGTCCCATAAAAACAAGGGGGTTTTCTCGTTTAGCTAGCCCTGAAAATGAGAATCTTTAAAAACATTTTTACCTCGTGGTTGGGCTTGGCCAGGCCCAATTACACTTTATAGCTTTGATTTCGAAAACATCTGTAGTTACTCCCAATGACAAAGTGAGGGAGTTTCTACGCCTCTTTAGATACTTCCAATGACAAAGTGAGGGAGTATTCTATACTATCCATTGACAAATCCCAATGACACGTGAGGGATATGTCGACATTTCAAGTGATGACCCTTAAGTCAAATGTTATCACTCGGGGGCTCGTGAGACCCTCGCAAAACAGGTCACATACACCATGGCTTGTGTGACGCACTCCGTCTAATACTTTGACCATCGTCTCATCCCGAGACTCAGTCAAAGTGGGGGCTAACTGTAGACACCTACTTTTGTCCCCATTCCCGAAAGGGAAAGGTTCGATGATGAAAACATAAATCTCCACTTGACAACGCATCTCCTATAAAATAAAAGAATCTTAATTCCCCTTTTCATTTCACCTGAAACCTGCAATTTATGACACCTGCTAAAAATATTAACTGCCGTAAAGGGTAGCTTCTAAAAGTAGGCAAGTCATAAAAGATAGAAACCCGTCAGAATTAGGTGTTGCATTCCAACATAAATCCTAAATGAGATGGAAAACTGCGAGAATCCTATTCTTAATATGATTCGGAAATAAGAGTTACGTATTAATTAAAATCCTAACGAGCCTAGAGTTCGTAACGGGCCCAGACGCATTCCGTCATGAAATTGATACGCACTAAAAGACTCTATTAAGTCTCAAACACTATGGATTTCAGGAATCCGAATCTGACTAAGAAAACAGCCCAAACACTATGGCCTGGGCGCTGTAAATACCTGGGTACGTATTTTTTTCCTAATTCTTTGTGGATTAGAACTCTGCAATTCTATCTTTCCACGAACTCTTCCCTATAAATACAGACTCGAATTCGACGTGAAAAGAACAACACACAATTATATTCTGAGTATTGACTCCAACCCTTAGCCTAAGCCTCACGCTGCGAAACTGTTCACGCGTTCTGTCGCAATCGATCCATAAATCGAACAGAACGTATCCTGTCCCATAATTTGAGATTCGTTAAATAAAAAGGAGAAATAGCAAAGTCAAAGTGGTTAGTTTTCTGAGAACCGTGACGCACCTCTCAAGGGTGCGTCGTAATGTGTCCCTTTTCGATGATTTAATTGCTTTCCTCGCCCTTTTTATGAACTGTTAAACTAACTAAATCTGATTGTTCTATCACGCCTAACAAATATAATATTTTTGGGAAATTGGATTATCATGCTAGGTCCCTTAATACTATAGAAATCAGATAATCACGATCGATCTAGTATTATATGTTGCATATTTCTAAAACCAACTCAGATTAGTTTAATAGTTAACGCATGTCCCTTCAATTATTTATGTTGAGCTAGTAAGGATATCCTGCTTCTGGAGTTATCGACGAGCGAAGTACTCCTCTCGGTAGTTACAGTCCCCCGAACCCTCAATCTCTACCTTGCGGGTGTATGTTGAGAGATCCCCACACCAGGGATCACAAGGGAACCTACGGCCGTCGTGGTCAAACATAATTGCACTCCCTTTATGTCACGATAACCGGGTTTTGTCAGTTTTTCTCATTGTTGTTAAAAACTGAATGGAGACTCCTATATTACTAGTCAATTGGGTGTATACTCACAGGAAATCCAATTACACTTGATTGAATAAATGAATCGTCACACCCACGAGGGACGAGGTCACGCATTAGCCTCGCGCTTTTTCGACCCCCTCACAATGGCTCCACGAACTAATTATTGTATCCTTTTTGGGTTGGAATTTCTATGGGAACGCGTTAGTGAGACTTTTGAGTTGTGGATTTTCAGGAATTAAGGATGCTACCTTCTAAGTTCACCAGTCTAGGATACTTAGAGAAGATGGATAATGAGACTCCTCGCACGTATGTTCAGAAGATCGTGTTTGCTTGTGACTATTTGGCTTCGACCAAGAATATGCCCCATCTTAGGCACAAAGATATGATGGCTAGTATGCTTATACATTGTTTACCCCATAAGAACCCTTACATAGACCTCAAGAACAAGTTTAGTGACATGCATTTTGGTGATAGTACCCCTAATTGGTACAAATATGGGACTAGTGATGGTAGGTGGAAGTATGATTCTGAGGTTCTTGCTACTATCTTAGAGGTTGCGGAAAATTGCTATGAGGATGGGAAGTATTCTGCGGGTCTAGGTATGGGCTATGGAGGAATAGAAAGTGATGGTGAGGATGGCATGATCCATGATGAGCAAGCTAGTGAGGTTGAGGAGGATAGTGATGATGATGTGGTAGAGATTGAAAATCCTAACCCTATAGTTCCTGAATCCACCATTGAGATATCTAGTGGATCTGAAGATGAGCTTGAAGAGAACAATGTGGTTGATAGTGAGCCACAACAAAATGATGAGGCTATGGATGAGGACTCGGATCCGGGAGAAGACTTGGATGATCCTAATGATCAAGACTTTACTCCAGAGCAATACAAAGAAAGAAATTATCGTCGTGATGACGTTAGTCTCTAGAGAAATGTAATCCTTAGTTTTATTTTTCGTTGATTAATAAAGTGGCAAAGCTACTATTTATGGTCTTAGTTTTATTATAGTTGGAGAATAAATGCTATGGCAATAGTGGATGTAAGACTTATTCATTGGAATTTTAATAAAAGAATAGAATTTCCTTTTCGCTATCCTTTAAGTTCAATTCTCAATTCTAAGTCTTGTGGGTATCGCAAAGGGATTACTTGTTATTTCTTCAATGAAATTTTATGTGCAAGGTGGTCTAGTAACAACCATATAAATTTACTTGCATCGAATAGTGAGGTGAGAAGGCCCAACAATGGCGCCAACTCTTCCCCTAGGTTGCGCCTAAATGTGTTCTTGTTTTGAGTAGGTTCGTTGTTGAACTAGTGCCTTAGTAATGTCATGTCCAACCAATATTAAAGTTAGCCTTTTTATTTATCCAGGAGAAGGGATATGGCTAACCAAGAGATTTCTGAAGTGGTTAGACAACTAGCTGAGGTAGTTCGAGACCTAGCTCAAACTAGAGCCAACCCAGTGCATGATCTGGCAGGGAAAATGTTTAAGAAAATAGCTCAAAGCAAGCCTCCACTCTATAGCGGAGAGATTGAACCAAGTGTGCTTGAGAACTGGTTGAGAGAGTTTGATAAGCTCATTGTAGCCGTGAATTGCCCCGAAAACCTTAGGGTGAACAGTGCTGTGTACTACCTGAGAGGTGAAGCTGATTTATGGTGGCAACGATGTGAGAATACCCTTAGAGCCACACCTAACTTTGGGTGGGAAGCGTTCAAAACTGCACTAAGGAACAAGTTTTACCCACCTTATCTGAAGAAGCAAAAGGCGCAGGAGTTCATTGAACTCAAATGGGAGGTCTGTCTGTGACGGAATACTATTCTAAGTTTATAGAGTTGTCTAGGTTTGCACCTGAAGTGGTGGCAACGGAAGAGCTCAGGGCTCAAAGATTTGAGAATGGTTTGACCATGGACTTACAGCTGTTGTTGTCTGGAGAGACCTTTACCTCATTAGACACCCTGTACGGGAAAGCTGCTCACCTGTATGGGTTACAACAAAGGAAGAATGGTAGTGCTGAAAAGAGAAAGGATGGTGGAAGCTCGAATCAAGGGAATAACCATCAGAATCAGGGGAATTTTAAGAAGCACAAAGGAAATGGGAATTTCCAGTTTAGGGCTAACAATGGTGGTAATCGCAACAACCAAGGTGGTGGAAATCAGTCTGGAAGGAATGGAGTACGGACCTACGAATGTAGGCGCTGTAACATGAATCACCCTGGAAAGGATTGTGATGGAAACTTAGTGACTTGTAGATTCTGTCAAAAGTTAGGCCATAGGGAGTATGAATGCTATTCTAAGAATGGAAAGCCTAACCAAGGTAACCACCAAGGCAATAATCGGAACAATCAGAACCGAAATGGGGGAAATGAAGGTGGAAACCAAAGGAACTACCAAGGTGGTAACAATGGCAATAGCAATGACAATCACCAGAACCATGGAAAGCCTGGAGGAAACCAACAGCAGAATGGGAACCGAAACAACAATGGGAACACCAATGGAGGTGGCTATAACAAAGGAGTTGCCCAAGGAAAGTTGAATGTGATATCTAGGCAAGAAGCGGAGACTTCCTCTGACGTCATAGCGGGTACTTTTTCTATTAATTCCGTTTTAGTTAATGTTTATTTGATTCTGGTGCGACTTATTCTTTTATATCAGTAGATGCTTTGGGGAAACTAGGGTTGAAAGAGCCTGAAACAATTGAAGTACCTATAGTCATACCTACTGGTAGTATAGTGAAGTGTACCAAAATCCATAGAGATGTGACTTTGACCATAGCCAAGACCGTGTTCTTATCCAACCTAATCGAGTTTGAGTTAGGAGAGCTAGATGTAATTCTAGGAATGGATTGGTTGGCCAAGTTCAAAGCCAAAATAGATTGTGAGAAGCAGAAGGTTCACTTGAGGTCTAGCCTATGCAAAGTAGTGTCATATCGTCGTTTTGGTAAGCCTAAGAACATAGGAATCATCACTGCAATGGAACTCGTGAAGCTAGTCAGTAAAGGGAACCCAGCCTTCTTATGCAATGTGAGGAACCTAGAGCATGTGATCAAGGATCAGCCTGAGGATATTGCAGTAGTCAATGAATTCCTTGATGTATTTCCAGAAGAGATCCCGGGGATGCCTCCCAATCGACCTATTGACTTCACCATAGATTTAGTGCCTAGAACTGCCCCTATTTCAAAAGCACCTTATCGAATGGCTCCAACAGAAATGAATGAATTAAAAGGCCAACTAGAGGATCTATTGGAGAAAGGTTACATTAGGCCAAGTGCATCGCCTTGGGGAGCACCAGTGTTGTTTGTGAATAAAAAGGATGGAAGTATGAGGCTCTGTATAGACTACAGGGAGCTCAATAAGGTCACGATCAATAACAAGTATCCATTACCTAGGATAGAAGACCTATTTGACCAACTGGAAGGAGCTGGAATCTTTTCAAAGATCGATTTGCGTTCGGGTTATCATCAATTGAGAATCGCTGATCACGACATACCAAAGACCGCATTCAGGACTAGATACGGACATTATGAGTTCAATGTTATGCCTTTTGGGCTAACCAATGCCCCTGCAATATTTATCGACTTAATGAACCGTGTATTCTATGCCTATTTGGACAAGTTTGTAGTGGTTTTCATAGATGACATCCTAGTGTATTCAAAGAGTGAAGAAGATCACGCGGAACACATGAGATCAGTGTTGAGTACCTTGAGAGATAACCAGTTGTATGCTAAGTTCTTAAAGTGTGAGTTTTGGTTGGAAAGAGTTGCATTTTTGGGACATTTTGTATCTAAAGAAGGAGTGGTAGTTGACCCTGCTAAGATCAAAGCTGTTAGTGAATGGCCTACACCCAAGAGTGTGACTGACATTCGTAGTTTTCTGGGATTAGCTTGCTACTATAGGCGCTTTGTGCAAGACTTCTCTAGGATAGCCAAGCCCATGACTACCTTGATGAAGAAGGAAACAAAGTTTTAATGGAGTGACCAGTGTGAGGAAGCATTCCAAGCCTTAAAGACGCGATTGACTACCGCGCCAGTATTAACCTTACCAGATGAGAGTGGTGCATATGACGTGTATAGTGATGCCTCTAAGAATGGTTTAGGGTGTGTATTGATGCAGAATGGGAAGGTTATTGCGTATGCGTCAAGGCAATTGAAGCCATATGAATCCAATTACCCTACCCATGATTTAGAGCTGGCTGCTATAGTGTTTGCATTGAAGATATGGAGACACTATCTGTACGGTGTGAAGTGTAGGATATTTACGGACCACAAGAGTTTAAAGTACATCTTTACACAGAAGGACCTGAATATGCGCCAACGAAGGTGGTTGGAGTTAATTAAGGACTATGATTTGGATATCCAGTACCATGAAGGAAAAGCCAATGTAGTTGCGGATGCCTTGAGTAGAAAATCAAGTCATAGTGTTAATGCGTTAGTAGTTGCTAACGAGCTGTGTAAGGACATGCAACGTTTGAACCTTGAAATAGTGAGTGGTGAAAGCCTTGAGGGAATGATGAATGCCTTAACCATCTAGCCGTCAATATTTGATGAGATTAGGGAGAATCAGGCTGGTCATGTAAAGTTGGAGCGAATAAAGGAAAAGATTTCGCAAGGTAAGGAGTTAGAATTCCGAATCCATGATGATGGAAGTTTGAGGTACAAAGGCAGGTGGTGCGTGCCTCAACAGTGTGGAGAATTGAAAGAGAAATTGATGAAAGAAGGGCATAATACGCCATATTCTATGCACCCAGGTGGTGACAAGTTGTATAAGGACTTGAAAAAGGTCTATTGGTGGCCAAGGATGAAGAACGAAGTGGCTGAATTTGTGGCTAGATGTCTGACTTGTCAGAAGGTTAAAATAGAGCACATGAGACCTCAAGGGAAGGTCCAACCTTTAGAGATTCCAAGCTGGAAATGGGACTGTATTTCTATGGATTTTCGTCACTTGTTTACCTAAGTCAAAGACTGGGAATGATACAATTTGGGTTGTGGTAGATAGGTTGACTAAGTCAGCAGTGTTTATACCAATGAAGGAAACCTGGAAAATGGAACAACTTGCTAAAGCTTACATTAAGAATGTTGTGAGGTTACATGGAGTTCCTAAGGATATCATGTCAGATAGGGATTCAAGGTTCCTTTCGAATTTCTGGAAAAGTGTGCAGATGAGTTTTGGTACGACATTGAAAATGATTACAGCCTTCCACCCAGCCACGGATAGAAAAACTGAAAGGACTATCCAAACCCTAGAGGACATGCTTCGGGCATGCGTTATTGACTTCCAAGGAAGTTGGGAAGATAGCCTAGATCTGATTGAGTTTTCCTATAACAATAGCTATCATGCTAAAATTGGAATGGCACCATTTGAGGCTATGTATGGACGAAAGTGTAGAAGTTCACTTTGCTGGAACGATATTAGTGAAACCGTAGTGTTGGGACCTCAAATGATAGAGGACACCATTAACCAAATCCGAACCATCCAATCAAAGATTCAAGCGGCGCAAGATCGCCAAAAGAGTTATGCAGACTTGAAACGTAGGGATGAAGAGTTCAATATAGGTGATAAAGTGTTACTCAAAGTGTCACCAATGAAAGGTGTCATGAGATTTGGCAAGAAAGGGAAGTAAGCCCTAAGTACATAGGCCCATATGAGATCTTAGAAAGAATCGGAAAGGTAGCCTATAGACTAGCCTTGCCTATGGACTTGCATAGAGTGCATAATGTGTGCCACATATCTCAGTTAAGGAAATATATCCCGGATGAATCGCATGTGTCCGGAGACCATAGAATTAGACCAAAGTCTAACCTTTGAGGAAAGACCTGTCAAAATCCTTGATAGCAAAGTGCACGCGTACTAAAGATGTGAAAATTGTCAAAGTGTTGTGGTCTAACCAAGAATCTGAGGAAGCTACTTGGGAAGCGGAGGACGAAATGAGAAAGAAATATCCCGAGCTTTTTCCCGAGGTTAGTTGAGTTACGGGATCGTAACTCGTGTCTTTTAAGGGAGGTAGAGTGCGGTAGAATTTCGCGCTTTTTACCTTGTTTTCCCCTATTTTATGCTCAATTTAGTGCTTTCTATTGAATTTGCACTTATTATTGTCCTGTTTAATCATGTAAAGAGTACAACAACTTAATTTTTTTTGCAAATGAACGCATTGAAAGTCTCAGAAAGTCTCAAGTTTTGAGTTGAATTTTGATTTCCGAACCCAAGTTTCGGGACGAAACTTCTTTTAAGGAGGGTAGACTGTAATACCTCGTATTTTTATAACATTTATAAGTACATTTTATTATATTTATAAAGCATTGTACGATTTTTTAGCATTTAAATAATATTTAAATGTATTTTATTTAATGTATTTTAATTAATTAGAATATTTATTATTTTAATTAATTACGAAACGAATTTAATTCTTGAGTCGGGAAATTAAATGGGTCGCAAATGATTTTTAAGGCTTCGGGTTTTAAATAAAAAGTCCAATTCATTTTATTAAACGAACCCAATCAAAAGAATTTAATTCCAAGCTCTTGGCTAGCCCAATCATTAATTGCTAAGCCCAAACCTAATTCCCTAAGCCTAGCCCATTAAACATAAGGAGCCTATAAATAGGACTCCTCATCATTAATTGAACCCCCTAAATCTCATAAACCCTCTCTTTTGCTTTTCTTGCCCATCACTCCAACTCCCTCTCCTCTCTCTCGTTCGCACGCCCGCACGCACGCAGCCCCGTGCTCGTGCTGCTGTGCCCTCGTGCTGCTCGGCCTCACGCCCCAGCGCGCGCTGCCCTGTGCCTTCGAGTGTTGTCGCGCCCAGCGCTGCACTCCCTCTCGCTCTGCCGCTCGTGCCCTCGCGCACAGCGCCCGACACCTCCCTCGCTCTCTCGCTCGTTCCCTCACGCACAACGTTGCACTCCCTCTCGCTCCCTCGCTCTCTCTCTCTCGCACAGCGCCCAGCCCGCGCGCGGGCCTGCTGCGTCCCCCTTCGTCGCTGCGCACACACGCACACGAGTTGTGCGTTGTGTGTGTGTGTTCGTTCTTATTCAATTTTTCGCCCAATCACTTTAAATTCGTGGTTGTTCCGTGCTATAGGCCGGATTGGTATAACCCTAATTCTTTTAAATTATTTTATTTAAATTCCGTACTTTAAATTATTATATTAATTTGTTTTGAGTAATTAAAATGCTGGGAACCGGTTATTGTTAGGTTATGATTCATATGACAGTTCATAAATCATGCGGAAAAACCATAAAGCCAGGAAACATATTATTTACACATAATCATTTAGCATAGTTTAGATGCATACTCTTTGTTGCGTGCCTTCCCTAGCTGCGCCCGAACCGAACAAGAACAAGTCTTTAGGACTCCAAGTGTCGTCCCTCCGTAGATAGTCCACAGCACGTCCGGATCCGCCTTAAGATTGACCAACTAGAATCGCCCTTAAGGTTCTAATATTTTCGGTTAGGTAGGCAAGAATATTGGCTGATTTTTCTGCTTAAAAATCTCAGTTTTGAATACTTAAAACTTGTGTATAAATAATGACCCCTAGGCCTTTATTTATAGAGTTATGGAAAAGGAATCGTAATCCTAGTAGGATACGAATTAATTGAAATTAGAATCCTACATGAATTCTATTTAATTAATTTATCCAATTAGGAATAGGAATTTAATCATACACTAACTCTTGTAGATTTAGGAATCACGCATGAGCACAAACTCACACACACACGGCAGCCACAAGGGCTGCCCATGCGCGTGCGAGCAGCAGCCCACGCAGCGCGGCCCACGCATCCGTGGCCTTGGCGCGCGCTGGGCCTGCCTTGCGGTAGGCCTGGGCGCTGCCTTGGCTGGGCTTGTGGCGCGCGTGCTTGCTGGGCGATGGCCCGGCTTCGTGCTGGGCCTTCGTCGGGCAGGCCTCGTCCGATGCTAATTCGTACGATACGCTTCCGATTAAATTTCCAGTTCCGGAATTTATTTCCGATACGAACAATATTTAATATTTCCGATTCCGGAATTAATTTCCGTTTCGAACAAATATTTAATATTTCCGTTTCCGGAATTATTTTCCGATTCCGGTAATATTTCCGATTCTGACAATATTTCCGTTTCCGGCAATATTTCCGATTCTGGTAATATTTCCATTTCCAATAATATTTTCCGATACGTACCATGTTTCCGTTTCCGGCAACATCTACGATTTGGATAATATTCATATTTCCGATACGATCCATATTTCCGTTTCCGGCAATATCATCGTTTCCGGAGTATTCATTTCTTGCCTGTGACGATCTTAGCTCCCACTGAAACCAAGATCCGTCGGTTCCGAATATTCATAGATGGAGTATTTAATGCCATTAAATACTTGATCCGTTTACGTACTATTTGTGTGACCCTACGGGTTCAGTCAAGAGTAAGCTGTGGATTAATATCATTAATTCCACTTGAACTGAAGCGGCCTCTAGCTAGGCATTCAGCTCACTTGATCTCACTGAATTATTAACTTGTTAATTAATACTGAACCGCATTTATTAGACTTAACATAGAATGCATACTTGGACCAAGGGCATTATTTCCTTCAGTCTCCCACTTGTCCTTAGGGACAAGTGTGCATTTCCTAATTCCTTTGTCGCTCGATGCTTGCTCTTGAACATAAGGTAAGAGTTGTCATCCTTATTATGTCCAGAGGCGTTCCTCGGTTTCAGAGTTCAACTGATCAAATAAACAGATAATCATAGCCTATGATTCATCCGAGCACGGCCATGCATTTCACAGTTTCTAGCTCTCCGAGTGGCCTTGTACAACTTTTAAGCATCTCATCCCGATTTATGGGAGGACAATCCCAATCTTGCGATCTTGAGATTAGACTTCGTTTGATAGGTGATTACCTGAGCGTTGCCTTTATAGCCTCCTTTTACGGTGCGACGGTTGGTCAACGTCAAAGCAACCAGTTCTCAAACAAGTAATCTCAAATCACTCAGGTATTGAGGATTTAGTGTCTAATAATTTAATGAAATTTACTTATGACAGACTTTCATCTCTTACAGTAAAGTTTCATAGGTCTTGTCCGATACTAGTCTTCCCAAAGTAAGTATCTATGCAAATGATTATGACATTGCCATGTCCACATAGTTCAAGAAACAGAACTACTAGTCATCTTGCATTCTAATTGTCTAACGTTTTCTATGCGTCCAATTTTATAGAAAACTCCGATTAGGGACCATTTTCAACCTTTGACATTCAAGTTCACTTGATAGACATTTCTTAGTCACAGGACTGGTCCTGACAGTCTATCTTGAATATATCGTCAAGTTGAAGGGACTCATCATTTAATAAACCACAAATTAAATGGAAAAATGAATTCCTTTCATTTATTGTGAATGATTAACCAATAATGTTTTACAAAGATTTAAACTCTAAAACTTTAAAACATTAAACAGAGACATCAAAGCCATTCTCCAATATGCTTGATTCCCATAGCTGCAGTGTGCGAGTTGTGCTTCGCTTGCGGCAGAGGTTTAGTTAATGGATCTGATATGTTGTCATCAGTTCCAATTTTGCTTATCTCGACTTCTTTTCTTTCAACGAACTCTCGTAGAAGGTGAAATCTACGAAGTACATGCTTGACTCTCTGGTGGTGTCTAGGCTCTTTTGCCTGTGCAATAGCTCCGTTATTATCACAATACAGGGCTATTGGTCCTTTAATGGAGGGGACTACACCTAGTTCTCCTATGAACTTCCTTAGCCATATAGCTTCCTTTGCTGCTTCATGTGCAGCAATGTACTCCGCTTCAGTTGTAGAATCCGCAATGGTGCTTTGCTTAGCACTTTTCCAGCTTACTGCTCCTCCGTTGAGGCAGAAGACAAACCCAGACTGTGATCTGAAATCATCTTTGTCGGTTTGGAAACTTGCGTCCGTATAGCCTTTAACAATTCATCATCTCCACCATAGACCAGGAAGTCATCTTTGTGCCTTTTCAGGTACTTCAGAATGTTCTTGGCAGCAGTCCAATGCGCCTCTCCTGGGTCTGACTGGTATCTGCTCGTAGCACTGAGTGCGTACGCAACATCCGGGCGTGTACATATCATAGCATACATTATTGAACCAATCAATGATGCATATGGAATCCCATTCATTCGTCTACGCTCATCAAGTGTTTTTGGGCACTGAGTCTTGCTTAGAGTCATTCCATGAGACATGGGTAGGTAGCCTCGCTTGGAGTCCGCCATCTTGAACCTATCAAGCACCTTATTGATATAAGTGCTTTGACTAAGTCCAATCATCTTTTTAGATCTATCTCTGTAAATCTTGATGCCCAATATGTACTGTGCTTCTCCTAGATCCTTCATCGAAAAACATTTCCCAAGCCAAATCTTGACAGAGTTCAACATAGGAATGTCATTTCCGATAAGCAATATGTCGTCGACATATAATACTAGGAAAGAAATTTTGCTCCCACTGACCTTCTTGTATACACAAGATTCGTCCGCGTTCTTGATGAAACCAAAGTCACTGACTGCTTCATCAAAACGTATATTCCAGCTCCTGGATGCCTGCTTCAATCCGTAGATTGACTTCTTTAGCTTGCATACCTTTTTAGCATTCTTTGGATCCTCAAAACCTTCAGGCTGTGTCATAAACACAGTTTCTGTTAAAACGCCGTTTAAGAAAGCAGTTTTGACATCCATCTGCCATATTTCGTAATCGTAATATGCAGCGATTGCTAACATTATTCGAATAGACTTTAGCATTGCAACTGGTGAAAAGGTTTCATCGTAATCCACACCGTGGACTTGCCTGTAACCTTTTGCAACCAATCTAGCTTTGAAAACTTCAAGTTTCCCATCCTTGTCCTTTTTCAGTTTGAAAACCCATTTGCTTCCAATGGCTTGGTAGCCATCTGGCAAATCGACCAAATCCCATACTTGGTTTTCAGACATGGAGTCTAATTCAGATTGCATGGCTTCTTGCCATTGCTTGGAGCTAGGGCTCGTCATAGCTTGCTTGTAAGTCGCAGGTTCATCACTTTCAAGTAATAGAACGTCATAGCTCTCGTTCGTCAAAATACCCAAGTACCTTTCTGGTTGAGATCTATATCTTTGCGATCTACGCGGGGTAACATTTCTAGATTGACCATGATTCTCACCAGATTCTTCTAAAGATCTCTGAGTTTCATCTTGAATGTCATCTTGAGCATTCTCTAGAGTTTGTTGTTCGACTCGATTTTCTTCGAGGTCTACTTTTCTCCCACTTGTCATTTTGGAAATGTGATCCTTCTCCAAAAAGACACCATCTCGAGCAACAAACACTTTGTTCTCAGATGTATTGTAGAAGTAATACCCCTTTGTTTCCTTTGGATAGCCCACAAGGATACATTTGTCAGATTTTGGATGAAGTTTGTCTGAAATTAATCGGTTGACGTATACTTCACATCCCCAAATCTTAAGAAAAGACACATTTGGAGGCTTTCCAAACCATAATTCGTATGGAGTCTTTTCGACAGCTTTAGACGGAGCTCTATTTATAGTGAGTGCAGCTGTATTTAGTGCATGTCCCCAAAATTCTAATGGAAGTTCGGCCTGACCCATCATTGACCTGACCATGTCTAGCAAGGTTCTGTTCCTCCGTTCTGACACACCGTTCCATTGTGGTGTTCTAGGAGGGGTCAATTCTGATAGAATTCCACATTCTTTCAGATGGTCATCAAATTCATAGCTCAGATATTCACCGCCTCTATCAGACCGCAGTGCCTTGATCTTCTTGCCTAATTGATTCTCTACTTCACTCTGAAATTCCTTGAATTTGTCAAAGGATTCAGACTTATGCTTCATTAGGTAGACATAACCATACCTACTGAAGTCATCAGTGAAAGTGATAAAGTAGCTGAAACCACCTCTAGCATTTGTACTCATTGGTCCACATCTGTATGGATTAAACCCAATAGTTCATTTGCTCTTTCTCCAACTTTAGAGAAAGGTTGCTTTGTCATTTTGCCAAGTAAACATGATTCGCATTTACCATAATCCTCTAAGTTAAATGGTTCTAGAATTCCTTCCCTTTGAAGTCTTTCTAAGCGTTTCAAGTTTATATGGCCTAATCGACAATGCCACAGATAGGTGAGATCTGAATCATCCTTTTTGGCCTTTTTGGTATTTATGTTATATACTTGTTTGTCGTGATCTAATAAATAAAGTCCATTGACTAATCTAGCAGATCCATAAAACATCTCTTTAAAATAAAACGAACAACTATTGTCTTTTATTATAAAGGAAAATCCCTTAGCATCTAAGCAAGAAACTGAAATGATGTTTTTAGTAAGACTTGGAACATGGAAACATTCTTCCAGTTCCAAAACTAGCCCGGAGGGCAACGACAAATAGTAAGTTCCTACAGCTAATGCAGCAATCCGTGCTCCATTTCCCACTCGTAGGTCGACTTCACCCTTGCTTAACTTTCTACTTCTTCTTAGTCCCTGTGGATTGGAACATAAGTGTGAGCCACAACCTGTATCTAATACCCAAGAAGTTGAATTAGCAAGTATACAGTCTATAACGAAAATACCTGAAGATGGAACGACTGTTCCGTTCTTCTGATCTTCCTTTAGCTTCAAGCAATCTCTCTTCCAATGCCCCTTCTTCTTGCAGTAGAAGCATTCGGATTCAGAAGTGGGTTGACTGACCTTCCTCTTTGCAGATTTGGCGCCAGTTTGCTTAGTTGGGCTGGCCTTGTTGCCACCTTTCTTAGCATTCCTCTTCTTTCCAGATTTCTTGAACTTGCCCCCACGCACCATAAGCACATCCTGCTTATCACTTTTGAGCGTCTTTTCAGCGGTCTTCAGCATACCGTGAAGCTCAGTGAGCGTTTTGTCCAGACTATTCATACTGTAGTTCAGTTTGAACTGATCATACCCGCTATGAAGAGAATGGAGGATGGTGTCTATAGCCATTTCCTGAGAAAATTGCTGATCCAGCCGACTCATATTCTCAATGAGTCCAATCATTTTGAGAACATGTGGACTTACGGGCTCGCCTTTCTTAAGCTTGGTCTCAAGAATTTGCCTATGAGTCTCGAATCTTTCGACTCGAGCCAGATCTTGGAACATGTTCTTCAACTCACTGATGATTGTGAAAGCATCTGAGTTGATGAACGTTTTCTGCAGATCCGCACTCATGGTGGCGAGCATTAGACATTTCACATCTTTGTTGGCATCAATCCAACGATTGAGGGCTGCCTGAGTGACCCCGTCGCCTGCAGCTTCGGGCATCGCCTCATCTAGGACATACTCCTTTTCTTCCTGCATAAGAACTATTTGCAAGTTCCTTTGCCAGTCAAGGAAGTTTTTCCCGTTCAACTTCTCCTTTTCGAGAATTGATCGAATGTTGAATGAATTGTTGTTTGCCATATTAAAAACTACAATTGAAAAGAATAAACAAATAAATAACCATTCACAGTTTCTCTTAATAAACTTAAATTCTAGCATACATGCATAATTCAATGTTTATTAAGCATTTTATTCAAGTTATGTGTTCCGGCAGGTGTGAATAAAATGATTCCAAGATCCTAAAATCATTGAAGAACTAAGCACAGTTTGTCGACTTAATTCTAGAACATCTTAGGTAAGCAAAAGCCTTTTGCTAATAGTCTAGAAACTATTCTTGGTTGATAGGTACGTCTAAGAACTTATTAGGTAAACCTATCGAATTTGCCACGACATAAAAGGACTCCTTACTTATATCGTTGAGTTTCACCAAAACTAACATGTACTCACAATTATTTGTGTACCTTGCCCCTTTAGGACCAATAAGTAACACCTCGCTGAGCGAAAACTATTACTAGATTGATGTAAAGGATATCCAAGCAAGTGTATATTTTGGCATGGCACCTTTTAACTCAATTTTTAAGTTTGGAACTTAAGGCTCTTACTATGTTGGTTAGATTTTAAGTGAACTAAAATCCTTAATCATGCAACATAATCAAGCTTTTGATCTCATGCATTTTAAGACATATTTAAAACAATAAATAACTTAAAACATGCATAAGATATTTGTGATCTAGTATGGCCCGACTTCATCTTGAAGCTTTGACTTCAAAGTCCGTCTTGAAAATCTCCGTGGGAGGCACCATTTTCTTCAAATAGGATAAGCTATAACTAATTACAACTATTTGATGGTTCGCAGACCATATTTGAATTGAAAAATAACTTTGGTACTTTAGACCAATTACATTCAAATTAATGGTACGCAGACCATATTTTCTATCCTATTTGGGCCATACTAGTCACTTCATAACCTGCAAAACAGTACATATACAATATATACCATTCACCCATTCATTATCATGAATGGCCCACATAGCTGGTTAGTAAAACACATTATGCATCACGTAAACATTTGCAGCAATTAATCAAGGGCACCAATAATCTACCAATTATTCAGTCCTTATTAATTCTAATCAAGTTGTTTTAACCTTAAGGATTTGTAGACCTAATCAAGAGTTTATGACTAAAAAGCGCTCCCACTTAAACCAATAAATTCATATGCTTTACCAATTTTAAACATAAAAATGTATTTCTAGTCCAACCGGAAACATACAAATTTAATTAAAATTTAAAGCTCATATCAATTTATAATTGAATCCAAAAATTTAATTTAATTTCAGTCGTATTTAAATTAATTCATGATTTTAATTTTAGTAAAATAATTAGAATAAATAACATTTATTATAATTATAATATTCAAAATTAAAATCCAAGAAAATAATTCAAATTATTAATTTTAAAATTAATTAAAATTACGTGAACTGAAATTTTCAAATTAAACATTCAAAACGATCTAATCGTAACGCAAACACCCTACGCGTTGCACGCCCATGGGCCGTACGCACACAGCCATTGCTGGCCATGTGCGCGCAGCCCATGCGCTCGTCGCATAGCTGCTGCTTCCCTATCGCAAGCCTCCGCACGCATTGGTGCTCGCTGCGCGCGCCAGCGCTCATCGCACGCGAGCTATCGCTCGCAGTGCGCGCGCGCGACATCGCTCGCTGGGCGCGCGACATCGCTCGCTGTGCGCGCGAGTAATGCTGGGCGCAGCGCTCGTGGCACGCGAGCTTGCGCTCGCTGCGCGCGAGGCTGCGCGCTCTTGTGCGAGGCAGCGCGCGTTGTGGCGCAGCTCGCTTGCTGCCCACACGCGACTGCCTAGGCTCGCTCTTCGCCCATGCCCATTCGTTCATAGCTCGTGGCACACGACACAAGGCAGGGCTGCTGCCTTGTGCTCGTGCACTACGCCCTTGCTCATTGCATTCGTGCCGCACGGGCGACGAGCTCCCTTGCTCGTCGTCGCATGCCCGCATTATACAACACCCCTTAAGGGTAACACGAAGCGTCCATTGCTTCGTGCGTGCAAGTTATATGAACGAATCGCATAAAATTTAAAATTTATATTTAAAATTAATGACAAATTAATAAATAATATTAATTTCATAATTTTAGGGCGAAAAATCGAAAATTTATTATCCAATTGATTTCCGATTGATATGGATTCAAGTTTAGGTCATAAAAATTTAAAATTTATCGTAAATTTACAATTTTTATGGTGGTTTTTAATCATAGGTTTCTAATTAAATTACAATTAATTATGAAAATCAAATTAATTCTAAATTATTCTAATTTTCAACAAATTAATCATAATTAATAATTAGATTGCATAATTAACAAGACTAGGCATTCAAACTTGTTAAACATATGCAGTAGGTCAATCAAAAATTCAAGATTTATCAACAAGAATCGCAAATATTTAATTTAACATCTTAAATTTACGAAATTTTGCATTCGAAAAACTAAAACCTTCGAAAAGTCATAGTTAGGCTTCGAATTTGAGAATTCTGGGTTCGGCAGAAAAATACTATTTTTGTCAAAATTTTTAGAATGCCTTTTACATGCGGAATTGACACAAAAATCACTCAATTCGGATGAGTAACGAAGAAACTGCCGAAAAACTGCGTACGTATAATTAAATAAACGCAATTTGCAATTAATTAACAATTACGAAAATTAATCACCCCTTTTAATTCTTGCAAATTTGTAATATTTAACCATGTTCATGCAATTTAGATTATGAAAATAATAAGGGGCTCGTGATACCACTGTTAGGTTATGATTCATATGACAGTTCATAAATCATGCGGAAAAACCATAAAGCCAGGAAACATATTATTTACACATAATCATTTAGCATAGTTTAGATGCATACTCTTTGTTGCGTGCCTTCCCTAGCTGCGCCCGAACCGAACAAGAACAAGTCTTTAGGACTCCAAGTGTCGTCCCTCCGTAGATAGTCCACAGCACGTCCGGATCCGCCTTAAGATTGACCAACTAGAATCGCCCTTAAGGTTCTAATATTTTCGGTTAGGTAGGCAAGAATATTGGCTGATTTTTCTGCTTAAAAATCTCAGTTTTGAATACTTAAAACTTGTGTATAAATAATGACCCCTAGGCCTTTATTTATAGAGTTATGGAAAAGGAATCGTAATCCTAGTAGGATACGAATTAATTGAAATTAGAATCCTACATGAATTCTATTTAATTAATTTATCCAATTAGGAATAGGAATTTAATCATACACTAACTCTTGTAGATTTAGGAATCACGCATGAGCACAAACTCACACACACACGGCAGCCACAAGGGCTGCCCATGCGCGTGCGAGCAGCAGCCCACGCAGCGCGGCCCACGCATCCGTGGCCTTGGCGCGCGCTGGGCCTGCCTTGCGGTAGGCCTGGGCGCTGCCTTGGCTGGGCTTGTGGCGCGCGTGCTTGCTGGGCGATGGCCCGGCTTCGTGCTGGGCCTTCGTCGGGCAGGCCTCGTCCGATGCTAATTCGTACGATACGCTTCCGATTAAATTTCCAGTTCCGGAATTTATTTCCGATACGAACAATATTTAATATTTCCGATTCCGGAATTAATTTCCGTTTCGAACAAATATTTAATATTTCCGTTTCCGGAATTATTTTCCGATTCCGGTAATATTTCCGATTCTGACAATATTTCCGTTTCCGGCAATATTTCCGATTCTGGTAATATTTCCATTTCCAATAATATTTTCCGATACGTACCATGTTTCCGTTTCCGGCAACATCTACGATTTGGATAATATTCATATTTCCGATACGATCCATATTTCCGTTTCCGGCAATATCATCGTTTCCGGAGTATTCATTTCTTGCCTGTGACGATCTTAGCTCCCACTGAAACCAAGATCCGTCGGTTCCGAATATTCATAGATGGAGTATTTAATGCCATTAAATACTTGATCCGTTTACGTACTATTTGTGTGACCCTACGGGTTCAGTCAAGAGTAAGCTGTGGATTAATATCATTAATTCCACTTGAACTGAAGCGGCCTCTAGCTAGGCATTCAGCTCACTTGATCTCACTGAATTATTAACTTGTTAATTAATACTGAACCGCATTTATTAGACTTAACATAGAATGCATACTTGGACCAAGGGCATTATTTCCTTCAGTTATGAATACCGTGGTTTGAGGATTTGCGTGTTGTGATTCATTAGGTTTGTTTTAATTATTAAAGGACGAATTTTCAGATTTGTTTATTGAATAAAGAATTGATTTTAATGATGATAAACTAGTTTTATTGGGATTTTCAAGTTAGGGTTTTAACCTAGACCTAATGAGTCAATTGATTAGCATAATTAGGTGATGATTTTAATTATGATAATCAATTATATTTTCAGATTTGAATAAAGGCTTTTTTATTGATTTTAAAGGCGGAAAAAGTATGTTTTTGTACTAGGGATTGATTTTGCAAATCGAGACGATTATATTATTGAAAAACGATTGAATTCTAAAGTTTAAAGGAGGTTTTAAATTTTATAAAGTTTCTGGAAATTTAATGAACATGGAAATAATTTAAGTTTCATTATTTTGATGATAGGAGGTGATTTCTAGTTGAGTGCTCGTTATTGCAAAGTGGCCCCTACGCTTAGGTATTCAAGGTACGTACAAGTCTAGGGCGACCACACCTTTTGTCAATGACATTACATGATTGTTGATGATGTGAATTATATTATGTGGAATCATGTTTATTTTGGTGAACGAGCATGTGATTTGTGATGTTGGATTTATTGGATTAATTGTTGAACAAGCATGTTGAAATTATGATGAGTATGGATTTCATTTGTCAATCATGTTGTTCAATATTTATGCATGTATGGTTTGTTTCACATGCAAGGGATGGATCATTTATTTGTATGCTATTGTACGGGATGTCTAGCATACTTTGAGCCAATTATTCGTACCTCGTTGTACTATTTATTTTACCACATGTGAAGGGTTAGCTCACGTAAGCCACCGCACATGTAGGGTTCAATTGGGAATATTATGTATGAAATGAATTAGGATTTGTCGTGCAAGGGCACAACCCTCATGTTAATGTGCATGATGTGGAGTCTCACTTTGGTGAGGAGGAACATGGTAGTAATTTCACAAGAGTCTTGCTTGGTTGATCACAAGTATTAAAGCATTAAAATAAGATTGTTTTGGTTGTTGTTTATTAATTGTATGAATGTACATTGTTGAGTCTTGAGTTCACCTCTAATAAAATATTAATAAACGTAAAGTGCAACCAGAACAAGCTTCAAAACTCTTGGAACGTATATACCTTGAGTATGAACTATGGGGGGAGTCTTGCCGGAAAGCTCGTACTCCTACTAATGATACAAGACGTTGATTCATTTATAATATGCGCAGGAATTCCGTCGGTATGGCCTGACACTCGGTATGGCCCGAATTTATTATTTATTATTTGGTGTATGGTTGGCTCCCATCACCTTTTTACTTTATGGAATATTCTTTTGGCCCGTTCGAAGCTTATTCTAATTAAATTGTGAGTCAAGAGTCGAGTAAAGAGTCGAGTCTTGTATTCATGATTTGTTTGTTAATTATTATATGGCTTTTGCATGTTGATTAGTACTTAGTGAGTGATGCATGTTTTAGTTTCATTTCACTCTATTCTCGTAAGTACTCAGCTTTTGCTGATTACGTGCTTTGTGTTTTTTGGTCATGGCCTTTGCCTTAATGACCCTATGATGATCTATCATTTGCACTTGCATTGATGGGGAGTAGAATAATATAGCAGGTTGGTAGATCGGAATCATGTGGCTTGGGATGATCGAGAGAGTTGCATGTTTTCGTATTTCGAACCATTAATAATAATATTTTAATCATGTTTGAAATGTTTGAACTATTTATGTTTTGGGTTTTGGGCCATTATGGTTCCAAATTGTAGGAGGCCTCGATATTTTATTAATTATGTTTTTAAAAGTTAGTTGACATTAAATTCCGCTACGTAATTCTGGTAATAGCCTTAACCGTTATCACGTTGGCGGTAATGCTTTAGTAATTCCTTTATTTTATGTTGGAAAATGATTTTATAAAGCAAGGAATTATTAGGGTGTTACAGGTGCAAGGCCCATGCCTCGCCAAGGCTGCAGCGTCGCAAGAGCTGACCGCACGCATGGCCGAGGCCATCGCACAACCAAGCCCCTCGCCAGCGCTCGCTGGCTCGACACCATCGCTCGCTGTCGCTGCTGCTTGCTAGATATGCGCGCATGGCACGAGGGCATCCATCGATGCCTCGTCGCTATCGCTCGCTGGGCACAACACGGGGCTGGCAGACGCATGGCTCGAAGGCCATCACTCGCTGCCTCGACGCCAGCGCTCGTTGGGTGTGTGCACGTGTTTCCCTTTCGCCTTGCTCGATCACCCGCTTAACACACACCGCACAGGCCCCGAACCCGCGCGCGCATGCTCGTGCCTTGCTCGCTGCCTAGTACCGCATGGGCGACGAGCTCCCTTGCTCGTCGTCGCATGCCCACACTATGCAACACCCCTTAAGGGTAACACTTAGCTTCCATTGCTTCATACGTGCAAGATTGTGAACGATTCATAAAAATCAAAACTTTTATATTTAAATTTAACGACAAATTAATAACCCATATTAATTTCCCTAAATTTACCCAAAAAATCGAAAATATATTAGTCAAATTAATTTCCGATTACATGATTTCTTAGGGATTAAAATCTAGGTCATAAAAATTTAAAAATTTTCAATTTTAACAAATTTTATGGTGGTTTGTAATCATAGGGTCCAAATTAAATTATCAAATAATTATGAAAATCAAAACAAATTCTAAATTATTTTAAATTCAACAAATTAATTATAATTACAAATTAGGTTGTATAACAAAATTAGACCTTAAAATTGTTAAACATATACAGTAGGTCAATCATAATTCAAGATTTACATACAAGATTCGCAAATATTTAATTTAACATCTTAAAAATTACAAATTTTGCATTCGAAAAACTAAAATCTCAGAAAGGTCATAGTTAGGCTTCGAATTTGGGAATTCTGGGTTCGGCATAATATCTTTGATTTTTGTCAAAATTTTAAAACGTCCTTTACATGCGAAATTCACTATAAAAACATAAGATTTCGACCACTATTGGAAAAACTGACGAATATCCTGCGAACATATAATCAAATAATCGCAGGAATTTGCAATCAATTACAATCACGAAATTAATCACCCCTTTAATTCATTGCAAGTTTATTAAATTTAATCAATGTTTAACTATAATTGATTATGGAATTAATTAGAGGCTCGTGATACCACTGTTAGATTATGAACAGTATAAACAATATATATTCATGCGGAAAAACCATAAAGCCAAGAATCCAAATTAATTGCCACATTGTCAATTAGCATAATTTAGGACACATACAATGTGATGCTTACCTTCCCTTTCTGCTCCCGAACCGAACAAGAACAAGTTTTCAGAGCTACAAGTGTCGCTCTCCGTAGATAGTCCACAACACGTTCGGATCCGCCTTAGGTTCAACCAACTAGGATATTCACTAAGGTTTTATGCACTCGGGTTAAGCTATAAACTATGTTCTCCCTTGAACACAATCTAAGTAAAGAATATGATATATGTTGTTAAATTATGAGGGCTATCCTCATATTTATAGAGTAGAAAATAAGGAAAGAGAATCCCACTAGGAAAACAATTACCAATCTTATTATGATTGTAATTATTAATCAATTAGAGTTATAGGAATAATTAAACTCCTAATAATTCAATTCTAGTAGGACTAGGAAAACTAAACTTCACACCGAAGTTACTTTGCGACTAAGTAATCGGACAAGGCTAAGACGCACGCCCATACCAGCCACGAGGCCCACGTTTGGCGCGCGCCTGACCAAGCCCAAGTGGGCCTTGCAATTGGCCTTTGGCCCGTTGCTTGGTGCGACTTGGTCGTTGCTCGCCCACGGCCTGCCGCGGCCCATTGCTTTCCTGGCCCATCGCACAAGGCAGGGCGTTTGGTGTTGGGCTTCATGCCTAGTGTTGTGCGCTCGGCCTTTTGCTTGTCAAGCGATGGGCCAGCTCGCTTGCCGACTTGTCGATGGTCGAGCTTCCGATTCGTTTTCTGATTCCGGAATCTATTTCCGTTTCGAACTAATATTTACGTTTACGTTAATAATTCCGATTCCGGAAATAATTTCCTATTCCGACAATATTTCCGATTCCGGTAATATTTCCGTTTCCTGCAATATTTCTTATTCTGGCAATATTTCTATTTCCGATAATATTTTCCGATACAAACCATGTTTCCGTTTCCGGCAACATCTACGACGGGGATAATATTTATATTTCCGTCATGAACCATATTTCCGTTTCCGGCAATATCTTCTTTTCCGGAATATTCTTTACTTTGCCTTTTGACGATTTCAGCTCCCATTGGAACCGAGATCCGTCATTTCCGAATGATCATAAGTAGAGTACTTTAATGAATAATATATTCACTTAAATACTTGATCCGTTCACGTACTATTTGTGTGATCATACGGGTTCAGTCAAGAGTTAGTTGTGGATTAATGTTATTAACTCCACTTGAACTGAAGCGGCCTCTAGCTAGGCATTCATTCACTTGATCTCACTTAATTATTAACTTGTTAATTAATACTGAACCGCATTTATTAGACTTAGCATTAAAAGCATTAAATGCAAACTTGGACCAAGAGCATTATGTCCTTCAACCTTATGGGTGTCTACAAGCTCTCGGTTTCCATAATCCAGATCATTCATTCGGCTATGGCGAGGTTTTGGTGGGGGTAAAATGGCATGAAGCGGAAAGTCCACTGGAAGAGTTGGGAGGCGATGTGTACATCGAAATGCTTGGGAGGTATGGGGTTGAAGGACCTCACAATCTTTAATGATGCCCTCTTAGGACGCCAAGCTTGGAGACTAATCAGGTACCCTAATTCTCTCTTTGGTCAAGTTATAAAAGCAAAGTACTACCCGCACTGCGTATTTCTTGATTCCTCACTAGGGTACGGCGATAGCTACCCCTGGAGGAGTATATGGAGATCAAAAGCACTGGTGAAGGGATGGAAAATATGGTGAGTGGGGAGTGGACTAAGCATTGATCTTTGGCGTGACCCATGGCTGACTGATGAAGGCGGCAGATTTGTTCAAAGTACCGCGGTGGACGAGCTACGTCAGGTGAGTGATATCATTGATAAAGAGAAGTGGGAATGGGACGTGGAGACTATAGAACATCACTTCAATAAGCGAGACAGACGGTGTATCCTAGCCATACCCATAATTTGCAGGCACCCAAGGGACAAAATCACCTGGGCTTATTCGAAAGATGGAGAGTATGGCGTGAAGACTTCATACATGTTGGGTAAGAGTTGCAATTTTGACTCGTTCCACCAAGCCTTTGTGGAACTCAGGAAGATGGAATTAAGCCCAAAATTTTTCCACTTCCTATGGCGCTTGTGCACCGAGACATTGTCGGTCCGGGACCTCCTGAAAAGGAGGCATCTAACTGACGCGGCAGGCTACCCGTGGTGCGAGACAGATGAGGAGACGGTTGGCACGCAATTTTTGGTTGTATACGGGTGAAATAAATCTAGGAGGAGGTCGAATGCAGGGGCATGGGTATGGGTGATGGGTCTAGGGGTATGTGTGAGATGGTAGAGCAGTGGCAGGGAGTGGATTCAAAGACCAAACAAAGGGATGTTATCTTGACGTGGGTGATTTGGGGTGAAAGAAACAGAAGGTCTTTGAGAATAAGCAAACACCGAATTCCATTCTCATTGAGAGGATGAACAGATATGTCGAGGAGAAAGGGAAGTACGCAGGTCAAATTTATAAAGCACCATTGCGCAGGACTTCCTTGAGTCCAAACTCGTGGCAGCCACCCCCAAGCGGGGTAATTAAGCTGAACACTTTGCATCACTTGCAGTGGAGGGTTGGGTAGGTATATTTGACTGAACTAGACCTTTGTATCATTAACATTATTTTAATTGAAATAGTCAATGGACCGAGTTACTACTAGAAGCCTTCACTAAGGAAGACGAGGTACGGGCGCGACTCCGTAACCCAAATGACCTGCGATATCGAGGAACTTTTGACTGAAATAGAACCGGTGATCAATCCAGCCCCAGAAAAAGCCATAGGCGACCCATGACCTCAACTCCTGATTGTCCGTCACTTCAGACGTGCACAGACTAAAGCTATTGCTACTCAGTTTCACTTTACATGATTTACAGATTAAAACTTTGTTATGACTCAACAATCACATAAGTCATACAATCAACAATTATTCTCAACTGTTTTTATCTTGGAATTAAGTAAGTGATCACAAAGGTATCAATCAAGACTCATTCCAATTAGTTCAACCTTTCCTTTAATAATGATCAACCCCTGTATATGGGTATAAGGTTTCAACTTACTAAACAAGGTCCTCGGCCCTCATAAAGTAGTGAAAAGCTAAAAGGGAACAACGATCAATCGATCTAAACCAATATATATAAAATAATCTAGTGTTCCCAACCAACATGTTTGCATCAATCATCCATACTAACAAGTTATAATTCTCATAACAAAATATATTTTCAACATGTTCATCCAACAATATAAAACATGTAAATTTCAACATAACCAAGTTCATCGACAATTCAACATGGTTTCAATAATAACACACATCTCCAAGCACACAGGTACGTACGTATCTTGTGTAAACAAACTGATAGGCCACTTTAACACTTTCAAAAGTCGCCTACAGAGAATTCTCCGCCTAAAACAACCAACAAATATTCCCAATCAATTTCTAATCATTCGCAACCATAATAAAGCATTCTAAATACATCCTAAACATATTTAGAACCTTACGTAACATTAAAACTTGAAAATTTGTTTTCCTAGCATCATAATTATTGAATTAGTGATTGAAATTCGTTGAAAACTCTTCGCAAACATTATACTTTAAAATTTCAGCAATATAACTTGTTTAAAAACTTCACCAAGACCAATTAACGTTCTTTGAACTTTGAAACAAGTAATTTCAAAATCCCTAATCATCCCACCATGATTTTCAACCATTAAAGACTTAAAATTCATGCTTTAAATAATTAAAAATCATTATTTCAATGCAATTATATAATCTGAAAATTAAATTTATTATTTAAACATAATATAAAATCTTAAAATTCTAACTAATCATAAAAACGTATAATTTAAATTCAAGAACATAATTTAAATTATTTAAAACTAAATTCATTAATTAGTTTAGGGTTTAATAAATAACCGAAAAGGAGAAGAGAGTGGCTGGCCGGCGGAGCATAGGCAGCGCGGCACGAAGCAGTGGTCGCGGGAACAACGACGCGACTGGAGGTGGTGATTGCGGTGGTCTCTCTCGGTCGTGCTTGGTGGCTGTTGTGAGAATGAATAAACAAGAAAAGAGGATGGAAAACGATGGCCGGCGAGCTGGACGGTGCATCGGCAGTGCACGACAGCAGTGATGGTGTGGCGCAGTTGGTTGCGCAGTGGTGGTGGTGTGCGCTGGTGGTGGCGGCAGAGAGAAGCAAGAAAAGAGTTAAGGAGGAGCGAAAAACAAACGAAAGAGAGAATAAAAAAACGAAGGTTAGAAGGGGGAAGCTTACCGGACGGCGATGCCGGTGGTGGTTGCAGGTGTAGACACCTACTTTTGTCCCCATTCCCGAAAGGGAAGGTTCGATGATGAGAACATAAATCTCCACTTGACAACGCATCTCCTATAAAATAACGAATCTCAATCACCCTTTTCATTTCACCCGAAACCTGCTATTTATAGAAACCTGCTATTTATGGAAACCTGCTAAAAATAGTAACTGCCGTAATAGGCAGTTGTTAAAAGTGGCAAGTCATAAAAGATAGAAACCTGTCAGGATTAGGTGTTGCACTCCAACATAAATCCTAAATGAGATAGAAGTTGCGAGAGAATCCTATTCCTAATACGATTCGA
This sequence comes from Spinacia oleracea, assembly GCF_020520425.1. Lineage (NCBI taxonomy): Eukaryota > Viridiplantae > Streptophyta > Magnoliopsida > Caryophyllales > Amaranthaceae > Spinacia > Spinacia oleracea. The sequence goes on from NC_079488.1 coordinate 47,030,182, forward strand.
AAATAAGAGTTACGTATTAAATTAAAATCCTAACGAGCCTAGAGTTCGTAACGGGCCCAGACGCATTCCGTCATAAAATTAATACGCACTAAAAGACTCGATTAAATCTCATGCACTCCGGATTCTAAGAGTCTGAATCTGACAAAGAAACGGCCCAGACCCTATTTTCAACGCCTGGCTATGGGCGCCGAAATCTTCGGCGCCCAGCCCTGGGCGCTGAAATTACCTGGGACGTGTTCTTTCCTAATTCCTCGTGGATTAGAGTTCTACGATTCTATCTTTCCACGAACTCTTTTCTATAAATATAGCTCCAAGTTCGACGTGAAAAACACAACACACAATTATTATTTTGAGTATTGACTCTAACCCCTAAGCCTAAGCCTCACGCTGCGAAATTGATCACGCGTTCTGTCGCAATCGATCCAAAAATCGAACAGAACGTATCCTGTCCCGTAACTTGAGATTCGTTAAATAAAAGGAGAAATAGCAAAGTCAAAGTGGTTAGTTTTCTGAGAACCGTGACGCACCTCTCAAGGGTGCGTCGTAATGTGTCCCTTTTCCATGATTTAATTGCTTTCCTCGCCCTTTTATGAACTGTTAAACTAATTAAATCTGATTGTTCTATCACGCCTAATAAAGATAATATTTTTGGGAAATTGGATTATCATGCTAGGTCCCTTAATACAATCTAAATCAGATAATCGCGCTCGATCTAGTATTATATGTTGCATATTGTTAAAATCAACTCAGATTAGTTTAATAGTTAACGCATGTCCCTTCAATTATTTATGTTGAGCTAGTAAGGATATCCTGCCTCTGGAGTTATCGACGAGCGAGTACTCCTCTCGGTAGTTACAGTCCCCCGAACCCTCAATCTCTACCTTGCGGGTGTATGTTGAGAGATCCCCACACCAGGGATCATAAGGGAACCTATGGCCGTCGTGGTCAAACATAATTGCACTCCCTTTATGTCACGATAACCGGGTTTTGTCAGTTTTTCTCATTGTCGTTAAAAACTGAATGGCGACTCCTATATTACTAGTCAATTGGGTGTAAACTCACAGGAAATCCAATTACACTTGATTTGACAAAAAGAAACGTCACACCCACGAGGGACGAGGTCACGCATTAGCCTCGCGCTTTTTCGACCCCCTCATATTGGCGACTCCGCTGGGGATAGTGAAGGAAATACTCGTGCTTGTAGGTAATTAAAATAGCCGAAGGGTGAAACGATCCTACCCCACGTTTATTTCCCCATCAAGTTGGGACGACCTGAAAATTAGCATATTAATGTGAACGGGCAGAACCGCATAACGAATCCTGGCTCCCTCAGGGAGTTTGGACTAAGGATACCCATCGCCAACCGGGGGGTGCATACGCTTCGAATGTTGTCCACTCGGCACTTTCGCTAGTAGTACACTCGTCCCAAACCCAATCGCTCGCCCATTAGGCCCCTCTCATTGGTGCATGCCCCCTTGGCTTACATCGTGATTGGCCTCTTGGGCGAAATTCGTTTTGTTGAAGGCACTACCTCGACCGGGGCATGTGTTGGATCTGTGATAGAAGCGGTACCGAGCCAGGCGCAAATACTACCCATAGAAGCCTATCATAAAACTACATGACATGTTATTATTGCCTCATGATGTAATGTTAATTATGTGTAGCGAAATATATGATTGTGTGTGACAAACAATCCTAGAAAACCAACGACCTTAAAAAAAATTGCCCAAACATTCATAAACCCATTGGCCAAAGAGTTATACCAAAATACGTGTTCTGCAAACCCGAACGATCGCCACAAAAATAAGAGACGCTCGCGATGGCCCGTAACGAATCCCACAAACGCCGCACAACGCGTAAAGGACGTTATTAGGCAAGCACGCAAAATCAAAGTCGCATAAACAAAAAGTAGACGCAAACAGAAACGAGAACCATCCAGGGACGCATTTTCAACGCCCCTGGCTGGGCGCCAAAATTTCTCACGCCCTACGCTGGGCGCTGAAGTTGCTGCTTGGCCTTTTGGTCAGGCACAGCAGCCTCGGTGCCCGCGCATAAAAAAAATACGTAGCAGTAAAAGAAAATTCGTGAAAATTGCTGCAAGGGCGTACGAAAAGGCACTCAATTCTAAAGAACGACTTATAAAATAAACAACTTTTTGTGTCCTCATTAGGCCTCCTATGACGACAATGTTTGGCACCAAAACCGAGCATGCTAATAATTATGAATTTCACATGGGCAAAGTATTCAAAAATGATGTTCAAATAAAGTTTTCAAGGAAAAATAATGTTCAAATAAAAAATAAATAAATCCGAGTCTAGACTAGGCTATGCCAAAGTACAATCTAAATCCTAAGTCTTAGTTGTCTTATCCATAGAATCGGTCCTAATGCTTGGTGTCGTTCTGCAAGTTAAAACGTTAAACCATATTGAGTCTTCCTTCCTAACATTTAAATCAAAAAGCACCCATATGTAATTGTCATCCCTTGCTAAGAATCTACGGCCTCAATACTCTCTCTCACCAATAAAAAGAATATATTATGTAATTCAAGTATTTGCAAAATGGAAACAGTCACATTCTGAAAATCATCGCTCCATAGTCGCACAACCCCCAAAGTGAACCTAAGGTATCAATACCATTGGCAAAAAATTTAATGGCCTCAAGGCTTATGATCACATTGGGTCACGACTATCATAGTCCTCTCGAGCCACTCGCTCCTTGAAATACTCCTAAGTACGGACTAAAAGATTTTCCATGAATGCAACATGACCAACCATGAAAATACCCAAATCGGCATGCCATAAGGCTACCATTGGGGTAAAGCAATACACACTAAGAGAGAAGCCGCACTAATGATTCTAGTCTTGCAAAAATAAAAATTCGATCTCCCCAATTAACTACCTTGCCAACATAAAGCAAAATGGCGCATGACAAATGAACACCCAAGGGTTAAAATCTAAAGTGTCAACCAATGAAAGTTATGGTCCAATTAGCCTAAGTCTAAAAGTTGCTTGGTAAAGTATTATAGGCTTACGCCACGTCATTATTTTGAGTCTAGGCCACCTCCTTGTATTCATACACGGGTTATAATCAGAAAGATTAATGAAAGTTCGAGTCTAAATCACAACTTCCAATTAAATCCCAGAAACGGGAATCTGAAAAGAAGCAAAAAAAAGTTATTTTCGATGCAATTCTTTCGTTAAATTTCAATAAGGTAAAAACAAGATTTCGAATCTACGCTATTTGCACATTTTAAGAAACGACTAAATACGCTTGCAAAGTAAGACGATTTAAAGGTCCACCCTAGGCCTACTAAAGCTAAAGGTCCACCCTAGGCCTACTAAAGTTAAAGGTCCACTATAGGCCTACCAAACGAGGCTCACTCAGTCTCGCCTCGTGACTCAAAGACCACAACCATCTACCTTTTAGCCCAAATAAAAAAAATTTGAAGGATTTATGTTGGGGAGAAATCCCAAGGAAAAAGAGAAAATAGAAAGAGAAAAGGGAGAGCGGAAAGAGCGAGCCATGAAATACTTAGCCCGTACCTTCCAAAGTGCGAATTTACCCAAGTAAACGAAGGAAAAGAATTGAGTCAACCAATCCAAATCATGCCACAAAAACTACATAAAGTTCTACGATGTCTACCCTTTCCAATCCTTATGTTCTTAGACGTCTTCGCTTGTTCAACTCATCCATGTTCTCATTGCCATAACCCAAGAAACCATTACCTCGACTCTTGTTCCTGAACTTGTTGTCAACTGCAAACGTACGGCCATTGACACGTGCGTCATACCCATTACTACACCACCGATAGCATAATGACCATATAACTTGTTTGAATACATCCTGTTGATATACCCTTGCACTAGTAGAAAAAACCCCTGTTGCAGCCCCCTTGTTGCAGCGTACAAGTATAAATACGCTTCAACAACCAGTCGGTCAACGCGGGTCAAACCCTTTAAAGGGTTATCGCAGCGTACATTTTAGTTGTTCGCAACAAATGCGTTTGTTGCAGCGTACAAAATAAAAGCCCGCAGCAACAACCCGTAGTTATTGCAGCGTACATGTTAATGCCCGCTGCAACAAGTCCGCGTTTCAAATTAAAATTTTTACTTTCCTAGTTGCAACGTACAAACCGCGCTCAATCTCTGTTCCTTCTCTGCTATAGCTCCAAGCCTTTTCCCTTAAACAAATATCCAAGGTCGCCGTCGAACTCAGCTCGCGTCGCCGTCGAACCCAAGAGTTGCTCAGCCCTGCGTCGCTGTCTTGGTTCCGTTGGTTGCTCATCTCCCCGTCGCGTCGTGGTTCAGCCCTGCGTCACTGTCTTGGTTCCGTGGTTCCGTGGTTCAGCCCTGCGTCGCTGTCTTGGTTCCGTGGTTCAGCATCTCCCCGTCGCGTCGTGGTTCCGGTGGTTGCTCGGCGTCGTGGTTCCGGTGGTATGGTGTGTTCAATTTTTATTTTCGTTTTTTATTTTCGTTTTCAGATTAGGGTTCAATTTTAGTTTTTGATTTTCGTTTTGATTATTGTTTTTGATTTTCGTTTTTGATTTTCGTTTTGATTTTCGTTTTGATTTTCGTTTTTGAAACTTAACGACCCAACGAAGTAAATGGGGATTGCTATGTTTCCGAGTATAGATCTATTTCTTTAAAAAGCACACAGCCACTATTTAAGCTTGCTCATAACAAGTAATGGGGAATGGCCTAAGGCTGTTGCTGACTGCTACTCACCCCTTCAGACTGTTGTTTGGATGTTATTTTGCTGATTTCCAAGAGGCTTTTGGATTACCTTTTTTTTTTAATTTTTTTAATTTCCAAGTATGCTCAAAGTGTTGAATACATCACTTAGATCAGTAGTATCAGGCCCTTCAAAAACATCAGTATTCACCCGTCTTCTTGGTAGAGTTGGGAAGGGGAACTCTTCATTTGCAGGACCTTACAAAATAATCTCTGTTATCCAACCATCTGGGTTAAAATTCTGTTTTAAGATCTCAAACCTTTGTGTACAGACGATATGGGATGGCTGCTTGACTCAAGTTTACCTCAAGTCAGTTGTGAGTCAAAACCATTAAGTGGTCGTTGTAAACCCAAGACCTTCAGGAAATCACTGGCCTTTGTCCACACTGATTTAGACTATTTAGTATTTACACTGAAAAAGAAGAGTTGAACATTTTCAAGGCTCTCACATATGCGCATGAACTAGCTCTTGTACCTCTCAAAACCTTCCTCTAAGAAACTTTAGCATACGAGCCACACAAACATCATATATAAACTTGAAAGAAATAAGTAGTGTGATGCAGAACATCGTGCCCATTACCAACTGAACTCGTCAAATCTCAGCAATTAAAGATTATTTTTAACTGTAAGTCTGCTATCTTCTGAGCCCCACTTTTTATCAGCTTATTGGCTGCTGCTTTGTGGGTGCGACATTCCGGCCACCTGCCACTTTAGGATAGCTTTTAAATCCTGGAATACTAGAGCCTTGTTTGGAGTAAAGGAAGTTCCTAGAGTATTTTTCAACCTCCTCCATTATTAGGCAAAAGAGATATCTGATTCCAATAGGTTTAAAGGATAAATAACACCACATTTTTGCCGACTGAAGCCTATCAGCATATATGAAAGGCTTCTTACAGCCCAGGTTACAGGATTTTATTCTGGCATTACCCTTCTTCCTTCCCCGAGGTTACGTAAGCACTTAGTTCCGCACTTGAATGCTGCGTTAATGCCAATAACTTGAATAATGTGATTGCTACGTGGTGATGTGGTAGATAGTTAATTTCCTGTTACATGCATTCTATGAGAAATATCTGAATTTGGCCCTCGAACTATTTTCGTTTGATTTTCGTTTTGATTTTCGTTTTGATTTTCGTTTTGATTTTCGTTTTGATTTTCGTTTTTATTTTGATTTTTTTGGCTGTTTTTCAATTATTTCTTTAATTTGCAGTTAATTGTGAAGATGGGTAGATACGCATATGGTTGAAGAGAGGGGCGATGATCGTACTGCCAGCATAATCTATCATCGTGCTTGTTCGAATTTCAACAATTGCATAAGGTATTGATATATCTAATTATCTTCATAAAATTTCTCTTTTCCTCTTTTGAAAGTTGAAATCAATAGTACAGTAAGTGCATATCATTTTTACGATAAATAAAATTTGGATAAGTATAGTAAGTGTAATAATAAAACGTGTACATTAGTATTCTATGCTTAAGTATCCATTCCGTTTTACTTATTAGGACTGTTTTTGGACTTCTAATATCACTTCAGTGAAGCATTGATAAACTTAAATGATGTAACCAAAGATTTGCGGAACTTCTTAATGATTTTGTGACTTCTTAATATATGTGTTTATGTGTGGAACCTTTTGTTGTTGTTATTAGTAATGAGTCGTCGTTGGATGTATGGTGACCATACTACGGCAGAATACTTGAGTGGGGTCGCAGAGTTCATTAGATGTGCTTTAGCACACCAACGGAGTACAAAAGCCGAAAAAATCTATTGTCCCTGCCGTGATTGTAACAATATCAAGCGGTTAGGTGACATTGATGAAATTGAGGATCATTTATTTCGCCGTGGGTTTAAGGAAGATTACCATGTTTGGTTTTGGCATGGTGAAACAATACCTGATCGTCCAAGTTCTAGTGTCCATGAATTTGATGTTCAGAGTAATGAGAGTGATGATGATATTTATGAGAATAATGAGACGGATGATGATGAGGAAGAAGATGATGAAATAAATGAGATGATGGATGGGCTGAAAGATCACTTGGACGAACGACCTCAGATGTTCGAACAAGTATCAAAGGCTGCTGAAACTCCATTGTATCCCGGTTGTACAAAATTCAGCAAGTTGGAATGTGTGTCAATACTTTACAACCTCAAATGTAAAGGTGGTTGGAGAGATGAACACTTTGACACCTTATTGGAGTGGGTAGGTGAATTTTTGCCGGAAGGGAATGATATCCCCACCTCTACCTATTATGCCAGGAAATTGATGTGTCCCTTAGGCTTAGAGGTCGACAAGTTCAGACTTGTTGCAGGCCCCCCAGTTGCAGCATACGATGCACGCTGCAACAGGGGTCTAAAAGCCCGCTGCAATAAGGGTTTTTTCTACTAGTGTTGAGCCGTCCCCATGCTACTCATTGGCCTTGGTTGATCTAAACTCATGACACTAGCTCGAGGCTGCAAATTGTGAGTCCTAGCAAATATAATCCTCATTCTTGACCAACACCTATACAAATTATCCTATCTCATTCAACCCATCTTTCAAACCGTCTTGAGTCACGAATAAAAAAAAGAAGAAGACAAATGAAAAGTACAAAAAATGTAAATAATACAAAACAAACTTTGCAAAGCGCCTTTAAAAGTTCGTCTAAAAAAGAAAAAGAAGCATTTAGCGCAACAAAAAAGATCCGCCCAGAAATAATTTTCAGCGCCCACAGCTGGGCGCCGAAATCTTTAACGCCCCAGCCTGGGCGCTGAATCTCTCTGCTTGCCAAATTTTGTCCAGATGTGCTCGTCATTTTATCCGCACATACACGGAACAATAACGAACACTTGGGGGGGTACAGCACGTATTCAGATATACATACCACAAAAAAAAAAATACATGTACTCAAAAAAAAAATATATAACAAATTTTTGGCTTACGGCAGGCAGCAAAATTAAAATAATAATAAACTTCACTTATTCTACCGTTTCAAATAATATGTTTCCATCTCAGAACATACTTATCGAATTTGGCATTCTAAGAAACCATGTTATGGCTAAGAACTACGCAAGACCTGATTCCAAATTAAATCTATTTAAGGCGGATACGTAGGCAATCCATGATTCGGTCCAACCAATTTGCAAAAATGTTAGAGCCTATAGAATAACAAGAATAAGAAATAGAGTCCCTTATTGAAATTTAATTACTTGCAACCCAAGTCGAAAGAAAAATTTAAGGAAGAATCCAAGTTATCAAGATGCCAAAACGAGCACACGTTGAAAAAATAATAAGGGCACGTACCCTTGCCAGAAGGAGCACTCACACTCCTAGGCACTTAGCCAATAATCAAAAGATCGCTTCGCCTCAATTGAATGGGGGCTAGCGCGAGCGTCCATGACCTCTAAAGTACTCCACTTGACCCTCCCTAAAGCGAACTAACTCACTTAAAGACCTTCTTTCACCACTAGACATAGTCGTTCGCTTAAAGACCTTCTTTCACCACTAGACACAGTCATAATCGCCAACAAGTAGTAAAGGCAGTAAGCTTGCAATAAAGAGGATTGTCCTACGGCATCGCCCCATCGTTCCTTCGAACTCAGGACACCCGTTCATGGTAATTCAAATGCTTGCAAATCCCCTTTGAAAAAAAAATCAGAGACTTCTTCGAACATAATACAGTGTCGTTGGTTTAATCTAAGTATGCGTTTATCTCGATGTTGCAAGTGAGTCAAAAAAGATTTCTACATATAATTATGGGTAAAGAAAGGCACCTAGCTTTTGGTCAAAGCATACTTCAACATGTGACTACCTTGACCATGGCAATGTTGCACAATACGACATTTACAAGAGAAGCAGCAAATCACTACTCGAACTTACCTCGCACTAAACGAGTCTGGTTCAAACTATTCATGATCCATGTCACCATGAACGCATAAAAACGTATGCCAAGCATTATAGCACCAAGCCAATCCCGTAGCTATAATTGGGGGCTTGAGAAAAAACACTCTAAAAATGCTCGAAATGACGATTTTACCGCAAATTCTCGACGCTAATGCTATACATACGACATAGGGGCACAATCCTAAGGTTTGATCGTGTAAAACGAACCTTAGAATGGCTACAACCCCTCCCAAACTCTAAGCGTTACTTAGAATATATAAAGTCACCCCACTAACAAGGGTAACTGAAAATCGCGAGTCACCAAAACTCCGATCAACCTACTGCACATAACTCTCGCCCTACAAGCGCCCGTTACACAGTCTACATCGTTCCAAAGCAAAAGCAAAAGAAAAATCAAGGATAAAAAAAACTGTCAAATTCTGCCCAGAAATCATTTTCAACGCCCAGAGCTGGGCGCCGATATCTTTAACGCCCCAGCCTGGGCGCTGATTCTCTTGGCTTGCCAAATTTGCCCAGGTGTAAAAACAAGAAAGAAACATCCATGAATCCTCGCATCGAACGAAGTAATAAGCCGTGCACACCCACGCAGAAGGTGCTACGCTTGAACGAGGAGTGACGAAGTACTCCAATGCAAAAAATAATAATAATATCCCAACACCTGGAGAAATGTTCTAATTGTTAGGCCATCCTACGTCGCACCATAAGTTCAACCATCCCACGGTACAAGTTTAAAAAAAAGAGAGTAAGGCATATTGCACTAACACGGGCACGACCAAGAGCATGTGTAAAAGAGGCAAAGACTATCTCCCAAATTCAAAATGCAAGCCACACGACTTCTACATTAAGGATTAAAGGTAGCAAAATATTACCTACCACGGAAGAGATAGCTCGCACCTACACGAGCGGAACCCCAAGGCATCTTTTCGAAAGAACCTACAAAAATCGTACGCCAAAAGGAAGCATCCCAACATGCATACTTGGGGGCTCCAAGCTACGAAACAACCATAGCAAAATAAAAAATCTCAAAGCAAATGTTTGAACAATCCAAAGGGCACGATGTTTGAGCGCACTTCATGAATGGGCCTAAACCCTATCAAGCTTCTAAGCAAACTATTCAAAATCAGTCATTGCTCAAAAAAAATTGATTCAAGCAAACTGATTAATGGACCGCACACAACGGCCATTCTATGAACGCTCGTTCGCACATACATATCATCATTCTAAGTATCGAACATTTACGAACGCGTTCAAAAGAAAAAAAAAGGGGGAAAACGAACGAACAAGAGGCCAACTGTGTCATCAACAAACCCCGCCAGAAATTATTTTCAGCGCCCAGCGCTGGGCGCCGAAATATTTAACGCCCAGGCTTGGGCGCCGAAAATGATCCCAGACCCAAAAAAAACAGCTCTGACTTCCATAGGGCCCTGCCATATTCATTCGACTTGAAAATTGTCGATTTCTTTACTGAAAGTCGCACCTCACGGCTTTGTTAAGAGTAGCACACCACTACAAAGATCGCTCGCACTTACGGGCACGATCCCAAACACGATCAAAGACATTACAGAATGCGTATCCCCAAGGAACCTCTTTGACAAGAAATGACCGTCAAGCACGAGTGCTTGGGGGTTCGAAGGAAAATATATATTATGCAAATTTAAAACAATATTCCCAGACTACGCTGTACGAGGTCCCATGTTTGGATGTCTCAAAAAAATAAAACCGGATTACGACCTCAAGACAAAGGTCGCCGTTGACACTTGTACATGGTCCTCTGATCAAGGACCAAGTGGTGGCAAAATTGAGCCGTAAAGACTAGCTCAAGACCATGAAAGATGATGACCACGAGACTATGGTCCATCTAAACACATTGTCAACCCACATTCAGGTTGCAACTAAATCCGAGCATCCCTCAAAAGAATTCGCTCCTACAAGAATGAATAAAAAGAAATTCTCAAGAGAAATCACAAGAAAAAAAGTAAAATAGGGACTTGTCCACCTCAATCAGGCAAGACCGCGGCACGCGAATCCCAAATCAAAAAGACGAATTCAGATTCGCTTACCTCCAGCGAGCGGGGCGTCCACCCTTAGCGGACAGGGCTCGCCCACCTTCAGCGGGCGGGGGTCTGCGTCACTAGCCGCGCAGGTCCTCAGTTTTTGAAAAATAAAATCTTCAAATTCAAAACAGGCTCGCCATCTTCAGCCGGCAGGGTCTACGTCACAAACCACGTAGGTCCTTATTTTCAAAAAGCACAAACAAATTTCAAAATAGATTCGTCCACTTCTATCGGACGGGGTGTCCACCCTTAGGGGACAAGTTCGCCATCTTTAGCCGACGGGGTCTACGTCACAAACCGCGTAGGTCCTTATTTTCAAATTTCAAAAACAGATTCGTCCACTTCTATCGGACGGGGTGTCCACCCTTAGCGGACAGGCTCGCCATCTTTAGCCGGCGGGGTCTGCGTCACTAACCGTGCAGGTCCTTAGTCGCTGCAGCGATAACTTTTTCTGGTTTTCCGTTTTTCCAAAAAAGAACGATGTGAGTAGTTTTCCTTTTTTCCAAAAATTAAAAGGATTGGTTTTTCGTTTTTCCAAAAAAGAACGATGTGCTGGATTTTCCTTCGTTTTACGTCCCATAAAAACAAGGAGGTTTTCTCGTTTAGCTAGCCCTGAAAATGAGAATCTTTAAAAACATTTTTACCTCGTGGTTGGGCTTGGCCAGGCCCAATTACACTTTATAGCTTTGATTTCGAAAATATCTGTACCTACTCCCAATGACAAAGTGAGGGAGTTTCTACGCTTCTTTAGATACTTCCAATGACAAAGTGAGGGAGTTTCTATACTATCCGTTGACAAATCCCAATGACACGTGAGGGATAGATATGTCGACACTTCAAGCGATGACCCTTAAGTCAAATGTTATCACTCAGGGGCTCGTGAGACCCTCGCAAAAAAACAGGTCACCATGACTTGTGTGACGCACTCCGTCTAATACTTTTACCATCGTCTTACTCCAAGACTCAGTCAAAGTGGGGGCTAACTGTAGACACCTACTTTTGTCCCCATTCCCGAAAGGGAAGGTTCGATGATGAGAACATAAATCTCCACTTGACAACGCATCTCCTATAAAATAACGAATCTCAATCACCCTTTTCATTTCACCCGAAACCCGCTATTTATAGAAACCTACTATTTATGGAAACCTGCTAAAAATAGTAACTGCCGTAATAGGCAGTTGTTAAAAGTGATAAGTCATAAAAGATAGAAACCTGTCAGAATTACGTGTTGCACTCCAACATAAATCCTAAATAAGATAGAAGTTCCGAGAGAATCCTATTCCTAATACGATTCGAAAATAAGAGTTACGTATTAAATTAAAATCCTAACGGGCCTAGAGTTCGTAACGGGCCAGACGCATTCCGTCATAAAATTAATACGCACTAAAAGACTCGATTAAATCTCATGCACTCCGGATTCTAAGAGTCCGAATCTGACAAAGAAACGGCCCAGACCCTATTTTCAACGCCTGGCTCTGGGCGCCGAAGTCTTCGGCGCCCAGCCCTGGGCGCTGAAATTACCTGGGACGTGTTCTTTCCTAATTCCTCGTGGATTAGAGTTCTACAATTCTATCTTTCCAATAACTCTTTTCTATAAATATATCCCCAAGTTCGACGTGAAAAACACAACACACAATTATTATTCTGAGTATTGACTCTAACCCCTAAGCCTAAGCCTCACGCTGCGAAATTGATCACGCGTTCTGTCGCAATCGATCCAAAAATCGAACAGAACGTATCCTGTCCCGTAACTTGAGATTCGTTAAATAAAAGGAGAAATAGCAAAGTCAAAGTGGTTAGTTTTCTGAGAACCGTGACTCACCTCTCAAGGGTGCGTCGTAATGTGTCCCTTTTCCATGATTTAATTGCTTTTCTCGCCCTTTTATGAACTGTTAAACTAATTAAATCTGATTGTTCTATCACGCCTAATAAAGATAATATTTTTGGGAAATTGGATTATCATGCTAGGTCCCTTAATACAATCTAAATCAGATAATCGCGCTCGATCTAGTATTATATGTTGCATATTGTTAAAATCAACTTAGATTAGTTTAATAGTTAACGCATGTCCCTTCAATTATTTATGTTGAGCTAGTAAGGATATCCTGCCTCTGGAGTTATCAACGAGCGAGTACTCCTCTCGGTAGTTACAGTCCCCCAAACCCTCAATCTCTACCTTGCGGGTGTATGTTGAGAGATCCCCACACCAGGGATCATAAGGGAACCTATGGCCGTCGTGGTCAAACATAATTGCACTCCCTTTATGTCACGATAACCGGATTTTGTCAGTTTTTCTCATTGTCGTTAAAAACTGAATGGAGACTCCTATATTACTATTCAATTGGGTGTAAACTCACGGGAAATGCAATTACACTTGATTTGACAAAAAGAAACGTCACACCCACGAGGGACGAGGTCAAGCATTAGCCTCGCGCTTTTTCGACCCCCTCACAGCAGGTGACTGGGGCGGCGACTGACAAAGGGGGAGGAGGAAACATCAGTTCCACGTGAAGGGGAGGAAGAGGTTTGAGGGTTTTGTTTCACGTGAAGTTGAATAAAGGAGAGAATTGAGATTCTTGCTTTACGTGAAATTAAATTTAAACATGGATAGGGAATTGTGGGATTATATATTTGGGCTTTACCAATTTGGGCTAGGATTAGAATTTTGTTTTAGTGTTTAAATCCAAAATCGATTAAAATTGTTTTTCGAATTCAAACGGTTTTCGTAATTCGATTTCTTTTCAACGTAAAATTCTAAAATTACTTTTGATTTCATAAATCGTTAAAAATATTCAAATGTAATAAAACAAATATACGTTAATTATATATTTATTTCTAAAATTCATAATTTCTTATTTAAATATATTAAATATACGTTAAAATATATAAATAACGTTTGTAAATTTACGGGGGATTACAATCTACCCCTCTTAAAAGAAGTTTCGTCCCGAAACTTGACACGAAAATTCACATATTTTTCCAAACTTTTCAACTTATTCTTACTGGAGAAGTACTTGTGACACTCATGTGCACTCGTTTGCCAACTTAAAGTTGCTTATGTTACTCATGAACACATTTTTCTTATGCGGTGAATCTATTTACTTGCATGAACGTGTATAAGTTTTTAAAAATGAGCATAAAATGCATAAAATTGCTATAAAAATAGGTAAAAGCGCGAATTTCTATCGCATTCTACCCCCTTAAAGAAAACGAGTTACGCCCTCGTAACTCATCTCATGGAATAACTTTGGTTATTTCTAATGCTATATTTCCAATAAAATCGTAGCAAGTGGGATTTCTACACTTCTTTCCACACAATGCCTCAACAGGTGACATCTTAAAGCTCGCATAGTAACTATTGTTGCAAGAACTTCAATCGACTCTAGGTGGTTTTCCCAATTACCTTAAAGTCAATAACACAGGTTTTCAACATATATTCCGTTAGTAATCTCAATCTGTCTATCGATTGCAGGGTGGAAAGAAATACTCATTTTCAATGTCGTTCCTAAGAATCACTATACCTTTTTGCCAAAATTTCGGACTTTTATGGTCGGTAAAGATCTTTGTTTCATAAGGATCTTAGTTCCAAATCTTCAAAGGGAACACAATAAAAGTTAGCTCTAGATCATGGGTAGGGTGATTAGTCTCATAGGGTTTCAACTAACGCGACAACAGGTGCAGAGGTCAAATGCTCTTTTCAAACTTGGAAAGTTTACTCCCATTTCTCACTCCACTTGAATTTCGATTCCTTTTTCAAACAGTTGGTCACTGGTTTTGCTTTCTTCAAAAAGTCTTTCACAAACCTCCTATAATAGTCTTATAGGCCTAGAAAACTTTAGATATCAGGCACGTTCTTTGGAGTAGGTCATTCACTCACAGCTTGAATCTTAGCAGGATCTACAGAGACTCCTTCTGCTCAACTTTTCTTTTTACCGAACCTCATCACGCCTTTCATAGATGCATAAATTTTGGGCTTAGCTCTTAGCTCTTTCATTAATTCATATAATTCCCATCTTTTTAATACAACAAATGATTTCTAACGATCCTGGACCACTCGAATCTTCTCTTAAATTTATTCCTTTACGTAACGTAGTTTTCAATCAATTTAGTCCTTCACTTTTCCGTCGGTGTCACTTAAACACACATGACTTCAAGATTTGTATACTTCATTCACATAAAACTAAATTATTTCTAAGCGTCTCCAAAATAACCCTCAAGTGTTTGTCATGCTCTTTCTCGCTCTTCGAATAGACCAGGATATCATAAATGAATACAACAACAAACTTATCTAGGAATTCGTGGAAAATCTTATTCATCAAATCCATAATTATGGCAGGTGCATTGGTTAACCCAAAAGACATTACTCTAAACCCATAATGACAATAACGAGTCCTAATGAGGTCTTAGGCCCTTATCAGCTATTCTCAATTGGTGGTACTTCAAACACAAATCAGTCTTCGAGAACACACTCGCCCAATTCAATTGCTCCAATATGTCATCTATCCTAGGCAAAGGATACTTGTTCTTGATGGTGTTTAGTTCCCTAAAATCGATGCATAATTCCATACTCTTATTTTTCTCCTTAACAAACAACACAAGAGCTCCCCACGGTGATGCACTAGGCCTAATATACCCCTTAACGAAACAACTCTTGCAACTGTGTCTTAATTCTCTCATTTTAGGAGGTGCCATGCTATAAGGTGCCTTGTATATAGGTGCCTTTCCAGGATTTAACTCTATAATTAACTCAAAGGCTCTAGCAAGTGACATACTCGCAATTCCGCTCGTAGACACATCAATGAATCCAATCACAATGGGAACATCCTCGATTTTCACTCCAACTTCTTTACTCACCTCTAACACACTACAGAAAAATAGTTCACATTCTCTATTCATCAATTTCCTCACTTGCATTACAGAAATAACTAAAGGTTCTTGGACTTCTCAAAACGTCTACATGAGGTCAACTTTCCAATAGGGTTCCTTAAACTTACTTTCTGAATTTCACAGTCTACCTTAGCCTTGTACAAGCTTAGCCAATCCCTTCCCAGAATTACATTTAGGTTTCCCAGATTAAACTCTATCAAATCAGAAGGAAAACGTAATCTTTTATCTTCCAAGACAAGTTCTTAAACAACTTGATACACCTTATGGTTACACCAGTAGGTATACTAACAGGTAAATCAACCACCCCAAAATCTACTAAATTTAGACTCTTAACAACAGATGACGAAACAAAAGAATGAATTGCCCCTGAATCAAACAACGTTTTAACTAGCACGGAGTTAATAGAAAAAAGTACCATAAACTACGTCTGTAAAACGTTTAGCTTCATTTCTACTCATCACGAACAGTTGACCCGGAGCCTTATTATGGTTGTTATTCTCATTAGCAGACTTATGAGGTTCTCTTAGTTGTTCTGCGCCCCTACAGGCTTCGAACCCTAATTTCCTGACTGCTTAAATCCCTACTTCACCTGGTTACCACTCCCATTACCATTTTGTTCCTTTTTCTGCTTAGTAAAGCACTCATACTCCCCATGTCCCTTTTTCTGACAATAGTTACAGGTCACTAATACTCCCTTACAATTTCTACTAGGATGGTTGTTATTGCACATCTTACAGTGATACACTCTCTCATATTGGTTTCTATTGTTGTGCCCCTGTTTGTTCCTTCCTTGAAAGTTCCCATTTCCATTCCCATTCCCATTCCCATTTTCATTCATATTCCTCTTGAAATTCCCTTGGTTTTCCCCAGCATTAAACTCTTTTCTTTTCTCCCCAACAACAATATTTTTCTTGTCCCTTCTAGACTGCAAACCATAAATACGGGCAGCTTTTCCATACACAATATCCAAAGATATAAAGGTTTCCCCACCTAAGCCTAATTGGATCTCATCAGTCAAACCTTACTCAAACCTCTGAGCCTTTAGTTCCTCCGTGGCTACAACCTCAGGTGCAAACCTCAATAGGGCTATAAATTTGCTATAATATTCAACGATGGTCATATTCCCCATCCTAAGGTTTATAAATTCCTGTGTTTTGTTTTCTTTCTCATAAAAGGAGGAAAAGACTTTTTCCTTCGGGCAGTAACAAACGAATCTCAATTGAATCCCTCAACAGCGCTAAGTCTAGCCCCATTTTCTCTCAACCATAAATCAACTTCATCTTTCAACTACAGTACAACTTGACCCACTCTCATGTTCTCAAGACAGTTCACAGCCCCAAACAGTTTCTCAAACTCTATAAACCAGTTCTCTAAAAAGGTAACATCAGCTTGCCCCTTAAAGTATGGTGGCTTAACTTTGGCTAGTCTCTCAAACGTGTCCCCAGCAGATTCGGGACGCTCAGTTCTCTCTTGGGTCAGCTTTTCCGCCAAGAGGCGAATAGCAACAACTAAGTCATTATTGTTGGCCATTCTATAACACGACCTGAAATTAATATATTCTACTTTAGGTTCGAAATATAACTCATATGTATTCTCTAAAGGAAAAGATTTGATCATAGAGATCACATCAGCAAACACTTATTCAAGAAAGTACAACAATATTAGAGTAATCATTGTCATTCATCCATAAAGAATATCCACATTCCGCACATAAGACATAATATTTTGAATCATATTGGTCATAAGGGTCTAGATTGCCCCTTATTTCCTTTATGCACTCAAATCACTTACTATTTTTGTGTCAATTAAATTGATCCACAATTCACATTGAGTAAGCAAACAATAAAAGAATTAATCCCTTGCGTCCTACTTAGAACTTGGAGTATTATGGAATTCTCAAAACGAAAAGAATACTTTAACTTTTATTGCTAACTCTATAGAGGTTTATTAGTTTCTTGAAAAGAATAAAGAACAACTCAAACTTCTATTGCTTTAACTTTAAACTGTTGTAGCTTTGCTTTATTCTCCAACACATAAAAGAACTAACTAACTATTACAACTTCAAATGTTTAAGGCATTTTGCATATCTGTTCTTTCCTTGGAAAATTGTGGAGTGAAATCTAGATCTTTAGTATTCGTCGAACTCTTATTGCGGGTCTGAGTCTTTCCCATGTCTTCATTTTGATGAGGCTCACTTGACATTTCACCATCAACTTCAGGCTCTACATCTGAATCACTAGAGATCTCAATGGTAGCCTCATGGGCCCCTGGGTTAGGGTTTTCTGCCTCAATCCCTACATTCTCATCCTCAACGGCTACATCATTTCGTTCTAGATCGTTATTTACACCATCTCCCATAGGTTCCTCTATAACTGCATCCCAAACATGACTCCTTATGTCTTTACCCTCCTTGAAACCACTTTCTACTGCCTCAATAATGGTGGTCATAGTCTCTGAGTCGTATCTCCACCTACCATTCCTAGTC
This sequence comes from Spinacia oleracea, assembly GCF_020520425.1. Classification (NCBI taxonomy): domain Eukaryota; kingdom Viridiplantae; phylum Streptophyta; class Magnoliopsida; order Caryophyllales; family Amaranthaceae; genus Spinacia; species Spinacia oleracea. The sequence goes on from NC_079488.1 coordinate 47,048,213, forward strand.
CCATACTTGGCCAAATTTGGTGTTCCATCCTCAAAATGCATGTCTTTAAACCTATGTTTGAGCTCTAGGTATGGCATTTTGTTTGGTAAGCAATGAACGATAGTGGATGCTATGGTGTATTCCCTCATTAAGATGGGTTGGTTTTGTATCCTAGCAAAATATTCACATCCAAACACGACTTTCTTTACAAATAGACGAGGTGTTTCTTCGTCGATCTTCTCAAGGGATCCTATGTTGGTGTACTTGAAAAGAAACATTTTATTCCTGAAAGAGACAACTTAAGGTCTTAATAACGATTTCCCAACCAAAGCATAATCAGAATTCAATAAAACAATAAATTTGGTGGAATCAAACAATTTCTATGCACATTTAAATGCAACACTTAAACATTTAACACATGCACGTAGCAATTAACTTCTTATGCTATCAATTAACTACTAATGCACATATAATTCTATCCTATATGCCCTTTCCTATATTACCCATCTCTCGTAATAAATCAACATAAGTAAAACATTTGAAACACTTAGAATAAACAAGAACGATTAATAAGAAAGAAATTTTTATTAAACGAATAAATAATAAACGAATAAATAGAATAAGATTTATTATTAGTATTATTATTATTTTAAATACGGTACTGTAGCAGATTTTTTTAAAAAAATTTTAAATTTCGAATATATTTAATTTAAATTCGAAAAGAAAAAGAACGTACTTAATTCACATAAATAAAAATTTAATTTCGAACTTAAATAAGAAATATTAATATACTTTCAAACAAAATAAAATGAATTTGGTCCCCCAAAAAAAAGTACGCATTTTTTAATGATATAATGAGTAGGAAATCAATTCTCAGAAATTCATTTTAGGTAACTAGCTAGTTTAGGCGCCTAAAAATCATTGAAGTAAAACCATAAGCTTCTAGATACCACTTTGTAACACCCCGACAATTCTCTCTTTTCTAAAATAACCTTTTAATATAAAACGTAGAGAACTATCAAGGCATTATCGCCCGTGTGAAAACGTAACGGCTTATTCAGAATTTTGCAGCGGAAAACATAAAACTAATTTTAGGTTTATAAATAATCAATTACAGAGTAAGATCCAAAACCAATCAACGAAAATAAAGTGATGTAGTACGACAAGTTTAAAGTTCAATTTAACAAACCTAAGTCAACTAAGCGAATCAAAACTAAATACAAGCTCTCTAATCCCTGAAGGAAATAATGCCCTTGGTCCAAGTATGCATTCTATGTTAAGTCTAATAAATGCGGTTCAGTATTAATTAACAAGTTAATAATTCAGTGAGATCAAGTGACCTGAATGCCTAGCTAGAGGCCGCTTCAGTTCAAGTGGAATTAATGATATTAATCCACAGCTTACTCTTGACTGAACCCGTAGGGTCACACAAATAGTACGTAAACGGATCAAGTATTTAATGGCATTAGATACTCCATCTATGGATATTCGGAATCGACGGATCTTGGTTTCAGTGGGAGCTGAGATCGTCACAGGCAAGAAATGAATACTCCGGAAACGATGATATTGCCGGAAACGGAAATATGGATCGTATCGGAAATATAAATATTATCCAAGTCGTAGATGTTGCCGGAAACGGAAACATGGTACATATCGGAAAATATTATCGGAAATGGAAATATTGCCAGAATCGGAAATATTGCCGGAAATGGAAATATTGTCAGAATCGGAAATATTATCGGAATCGGAAAATAATTCCGGAAACGGAAATATTAAATATTTGTTCGAAACGGAAATTGATTCCGGAATCGGAAATATTAAATATTGTTCGTATCGGAAATGAATTCCGGAACCGGGAATTTAATCGGAAGCGTATCGTACGAATTAGCATCGGACGAGGCCTGCCGGACGAAGGCCCAGCACGAAGTCGGGCCATCGCCCAGCAAGCCAAACGCGCGCCCAGCCAAGGCAGCGCCCAGGCCCACCGCAAGGCAGGCCCAGCGCGCGCCAAGGCCATGGCCTCGCTGCGTGGGCTGCTGCTCGCACGCACACGCATGGGCGGCCCTCGTGGCTGCCGTGTGTGTGTGAGTTTGTGTTCATGCATGATTCCTAAAACTATTAGAATTAGTATATGATTAAATTCCTATTCCTAAAAGGATAAATTAATTAATTAGAGTTCTTGTAGGATTCTAAGTTTAATTAATTCGTATCCTACTAGGATTCCAATTCCCTTTCCATAACTCTATAAATACGTGCCTAGGGTCACATATTTTTGAGAGATTAATTCAAGTATTCAAAGTAAGTTTTAAGAGAAAAATTCAGTCATATTTCTTACCTAAGAGTGCCGAAAATTCTAGTACCTTAAGGGCGATTCTAGTTGGTCAATCTTAAGGCGGATCCGGACGTGCTGTGGACTATCTACGGAGGGACGACACTTGGAGTCCTAAAGACTTGTTCTTGTTCGGTTCAGGCGCAGCTAGGGAAGGCACGCAACAAAGAGTATGCATCTAAATTATGCTATATGATTATGTGTAAATAATATGTATTCCTGGCTAAATGGTTGTTTCCGCATGATTTATGAATTGTCATATGTATCATAACCTAACAGTGGTATCACGAGCCCCTTATTATTTTCATAATCTAAATTGCATGAACATGGTTAAATATTACAAATTTGCAAGAATTAAAAGGGGTGATTAATTTTCGTACTTGTTAATTAATTGCAAATTGCGTTTATTTAATTATACGTACGCAGTTTTTCGGCAGTTTCTTCGTTACTCATCCAAATCGAGTGATTTTTGTGTCAATTCCGCATGTAAAAGGCATTCTAAAATTTTGACTGCAAAATTGTTAAACTTTTCGAAGGTTTTAGTTTGTTAAACTTTTCGAAGATTTTTGTGTCAATTGTTAAACTTTTCGAAGGTTTTAGTTTTTCGAATGCAAAATTTCGTAAATTTAAGATGTTAAATTAAATATTTGCGATTCTTGTTGATAAATCTTGAATTTTTGATTGACCTACTGTATATGTTTAACAAGTTTGAATGCCTAGCCTTGTTAATTATGCAATCTAATTTGTAATTATGATTAATTTGTTGAAAATTAGAATAATTTAGAATTAATTTGATTTTCATAATTAATTATAATTTAATTAGAAACCTATGATTAAAAACCACCATAAAAATTGTAAATTTATGATAAATTTTAAATTTTTATGACCTAGACTTGAATCCATAATAATCGGAAATCAATTGGATAATAAATTTTCGATTTTTCGCCCTAAAATTATGAAATTAATATTATTTATTAATTTGTCATTAATTTTAAATATAAATTTTAATTTTTATGCGATTCGTTCATATAACTTGCACGCACAAAGCAATTGACGCTTTGTGTTACCTTTAAGGGGTGTTGTATAGTGCGGGCATGCGACGACGAGCAAGGGAGCTCGTCGCCCGTGCGGCACGAATGCAATGAGCAAGGGCATGGTGCACGAGCACAAGGCAGCAGCCCTGCCTTGTGTCGTGGGCCACGAGCTATGAACAAATGGGCATGGGCGAAAGGCAAGCCAAGGCAGTCGCGTGTGGGCAGCAAGCGAGCTGCGCCACGACGCGCACTGCCTCGCGCAAGCGCGCGCAGCCTCGCGCGCAGCGAGCGCAAGCTCGCGTGCCACGAGCGCTGCGCCCAGCGATTGATCGCGCGCAATTACTCGCGCGCACAGCGAGCGATGGCTCGCGCGCACAGCGAGCAATGGCTCGCGCGCAGCGAGCGCTGGCGAGCGCGCACAGCGAGCGATGGCTCGCGTGCGTCGAGCGCTGGCGCGCGCGCAGCGAGCACCATAGCGTGCGATGGCTTGCGATGGAAGATGCAGCAGCTATGCGACGAGCGCATGGGCTGCGCGCACATGGCCAGCGATGGCTGTGTGCGTGCGGCCCATGGGCGTGCAATGCGTAGGGTGTTTGCGTTGCGATTAGATCGTTTTGAATGTTTAATTTGAAATTTTTCAGTTTACGTAATTTTAATTAATTTTAAAATTAATAATTTAAATTATTTTCTTGGATTTTAATTTTGAATATTGTAATTATAATAAATTTTATTTATTCTAATTATTTTACTAAAATTAAAATCATGAATTAATTTAAATACGACTGAAATTAAATTAAACTTTTTGGATTCAATTATAAATTTATATGAGCTTTAAATTTTAATTAAATTTGTATGTTTCCGGTTAGACTTGAAATACATTTTTATGTTTAAAATTAGTAAAGTATATGAATTTATTGGTTTAAGTGGGAGCCCTTTTAGTCATAAAACTCTTGATTAGGTCTACAAATCCTTAAGGTTAAAACAACTTGATTAGAATTAATAAGGACTGAATAATTGGTAGATTATTGGTGCCCTTGATTAATTGCTGCAAATGTTTACGTGATGCATAATGTGTTTTTCTAACCAGATATGTGGGCCATTCATGATAATGAATGGGTGAATGGTATATATTGTATATGTACTGTTTTGCAGGTTATGAAGTGACTAGTATAGCCCAAATAGGATAGAAAATATGGTCTGCGTACCATTAATTTGAATGTAATTGGTCTAAAGTACCAAAGTTATTTTTCAATTCAAATATGGTCTGCGTACCATCAAATAGTTGTAATTAGTTATAGCTTATCCTATTTGAAGAAAATGGTGCCTCCCACGGAGATTTTCAAAACGGACTTTGAAGTCAAAGCTTCAAGATGAAGTCGGGCCATACTAGATCACATTTATCTTATGCATGTTTTAAGTTATTTATTGCTTTTAAATATGTCTTAAAATGCATGAGATCAAAAGCTTGATTATGTTGCATGATTAAGGATTTTAGTTCACTTAAAATCTAACCAACATAGTAAGAGCCTTAAGTTCCAAACTTAAAAATTGAGTTAAAAGGTGCCATGCCAAAATATACACTTGCTTGGATATCCTTTACATCAATCTAGTAATAGTTTTCGCTCAGCGAGGTGTTACTTATTGGTCCTAAAGGGGCAAGGTACACAAATAATTGTGAGTACATGTTAGTTTTGGTGAAACTCAACGATATAAGTAAGGAGTCCTTTTATGTCGTGGCAAAATCGATAGGTTTACCTAATAAGTTCTTAGACGTACCTATCAACCAAGAATAGTTTCTAGACTATTAGCAAAAGGCTTTTGCTTACCTAAGATGTTTTAGGATTAAGTCGACAAACTGTGCTTAGTTCTTCAATGATTTTAGGATCTTGGAATCATTTTATTCACACCTGCCGGAACATATAACTTGAATAAAATGCTTAATAAACATTGAATTATGCATGTATGCTAGAATTTAAGTTTATTAAGAGAAACTGTGAATGGTTATTTATTTGTTTATTCTTTTCAATTGTAGTTTTAATATGGCAAACAACAATTCATTCAACATTCGATCAATTCTCGAAAAGGAGAAGTTGAACGGGAAAAACTTCCTTGACTGGCAAAGGAACTTGCAAATAGTTCTTATGCAGGAAGAAAAGGAGTATGTCCTAGATGAGGCGATGCCCGAAGCCACAGGCGACGGGGTCACTCAGGCAGCCCTCAATCGTTGGATTGATGCCAACAAGGATGTGAAATGTCTAATGCTCGCCACCATGAGTGCGGATCTGCAGAAAACGTTCATCAACTCAGATGCTTTCACAATCATCAGTGAGTTGAAGAACATGTTCCAAGATCTGGCTCGAGTCGAAAGATTCGAGACTCATAGGCAAATTCTTGAGACCAAGCTTAAGAAAGGCGAGCCCGTAAGTCCACATGTTCTCAAAATGATTGGACTCATTGAGAATATGAGTCGGCTGGATCAGCAATTTTCTCAGGAAATGGCTATAGACACCATCCTCCATTCTCTTCATAGCGGGTATGATCAGTTCAAACTGAACTACAGTATGAATAGTCTGGACAAAACGCTCACTGAGCTTCACGGTATGCTGAAGACCGCTGAAAAGACGCTCAAAAGTGATAAGCAGGATGTGCTTATGGTGCGTGGGGGCAAGTTCAAGAAATCTGGAAAGAAGAGGAATGCTAAGAAAGGTGGCAACAAGGCCAGCCCAACTAAGCAAACTGGCGCCAAATCTGTAAAGAGGAAGGTCAGTCAACCCACTTCTGAATCCGAATGCTTCTACTGCAAGAAGAAGGGGCATTGGAAGAGAGATTGCTTGAAGCTAAAGGAAGATCAGAAGAACGGAACAGTCGTTCCATCTTCAGGTATTTTCGTTATAGACTGTATACTTGCTAATTCAACTTCTTGGGTATTAGATACAGGTTGTGGCTCACACTTATGTTCCAATCCACAGGGACTAAGAAGAAGTAGAAAGTTAAGCAAGGGTGAAGTCGACCTACGAGTGGGAAATGGAGCACGGATTGCTGCATTAGCTGTAGGAACTTACTATTTGTCGTTGCCCTCCGGGCTAGTTTTGGAACTGGAAGATTGTTTCCATGTTCCAAGTCTTACTAAAAACATCATTTCAGTTTCTTGCTTAGATGCTAAGGGATTTTCGTTTTTAATAAAAGACAATAGTTGTTCGTATTATTTTAAAGAGATGTTTTATGGATCTGCTAGATTAGTCAATGGACTTTATTTATTAGATCACGACAAACAAGTTTATAACATAAATACCAAAAAGGCCAAAAAGGATGATTCAGATCTCACCTATCTGTGGCATTGTCGATTAGGCCATATAAACTTGAAACGCTTAGAAAGACTTCAAAAGGAAGGAATTCTAGAACCATTTGACTTAGAGGATTATGGTAAATGCGAATCATGTTTACTTGGCAAAATGACAAAGCAACCTTTCTCTAAAGTTGGAGAAAGAGCAAATGAACTATTGGGTTTAATCCATACAGATGTATGTGGACCAATGAGTACAAATGCTAGAGGTGGTTTCAGCTACTTTATCACTTTCACTGATGACTTCAGTAGGTATGGTTATGTCTACCTAATGAAGCATAAGTCTGAATCCTTTGACAAATTCAAGGAATTTCAGAGTGAAGTAGAGAATCAATTAGGCAAGAAGATTAAAGCACTGCGGTCTGATAGAGGCGGTGAATATCTGAGCTATGAATTTGATGACCATCTGAAAGAATGTGGAATTCTATCAGAATTGACTCCTCCTGGAACACCACAATGGAACGGTGTGTCGGAACGGAGGAACAGAACCTTGCTAGACATGGTCAGGTCAATGATGGGTCAGGCCGAACTTCCATTAGAATTTTGGGGACATGCACTAAATACAGCTGCACTCACTATAAATAGAGCTCCGTCTAAAGCTGTGGAAAAGACTCCATACGGATTATGGTTTGGAAAGCCTCCAAATGTGTCTTTTCTTAAGATTTGGGGATGTGAAGTATACGTCAAACGATTAATTTCAGACAAACTTCATCCAAAATCTGACAAATGTATCCTTGTGGGCTATCCAAAGGAAACAAAGGGGTATTACTTCTACAATACATCTGAGAACAAGGTGTTTGTTGCTCGAGATGGTGTCTTTTTGGAGAAAGATCACATTTCCAAAATGACAAGTGGGAGAAAAGTAGACCTCGAAGAAATTCGAGTCGAACAACAAACTCTAGAGAATGCTCAAGATGACATTCAGGATGAAACTCAGAGATCTTTAGAAGAATGTGGTGAGAATCATGGTCAATCTAGAAATGTTACCCCGCGTAGATCGCAAAGATATAGATCTCAACCGGAAAGGTACTTAGGTATTTTGACGAACGAGAGCTATGACGTTCTATTACTTGAAAGTGATGAACCTGCGACTTACAAACAAGCTATGACGAGCCCTAGCTCCAAGCAATGGCAAGAAGCCATGCAATCTGAATTAGACTCCATGTCTGAAAACCAAGTATGGGATTTGGTCGATTTGCCAGATGGCTACCAAGCCATTGGAAGCAAATGGGTTTTCAAACTGAAAAAGGACAAGGATGGGAAACTTGAAGTTTTCAAAGCTAGATTGGTTGCAAAAGGTTACAGGCAAGTCCACGGTGTGGATTACGATGAAACCTTTTCACCAGTTGCAATGCTAAAGTCTATTCGGATAATGTTAGCAATCGCTGCATATTACGATTACGAAATATGGCAGATGGATGTCAAAACTGCTTTCTTAAACGGCGTTTTAACAGAAACTGTGTTTATGACACAGCCTGAAGGTTTTGAGGATACAAAGAATGCTAAAAAGGTATGCAAGCTAAAGAAGTCAATCTACGGATTGAAGCAGGCATCCAGGAGCTGGAATATACGTTTTGATGAAGTAGTCAAGGACTTTGGTTTCATCAAGAACGCGGACGAATCTTGTGTATACAAGAAGGTCAGTGGGAGCAAAATTGCTTTCCTAGTATTGTATGTCGAAGACATATTACTTATCGGAAATGACATTCCTATGTTGAACTCTGTCAAGATTTGGCTTGGGAAATGTTTTTCGATGAAGGATCTAGGAGAAGCACAGTACATATTGGGCATCAAGATTTACAGAGATAGATCTAAAAGGATGATTGGACTTAGCCAAAGCACTTATATCAATAAGGTGCTTGATAGGTTCAAGATGGCGGACTCCAAGCGAGGCTACCTACCCATGTCTCATGGAATGACTCTAAGCAAGACTCAGTGCCCAAAAACACTTGATGAGCGTAGAAGAATGAATGGGATTCCATATGCATCATTGATTGGTTCAATAATGTATGCTATGATATGTACACGCCCGGATGTTGCGTACGCACTCAGTGCTACGAGCAGATACCAGTCAGACCCAGGAGAGGCGCATTGGACTGCTGCCAAGAACATTCTGAAGTACCTGAAAAGGCACAAAGATGACTTCCTGGTCTATGGTGGAGATGATGAATTAATTGTTAAAGGCTATACGGACGCAAGTTTCCAAACCGACAAAGATGATTTCAGATCAAAGTCTGGGTTTGTCTTCTGCCTCAACGGAGGAGCAGTAAGCTGGAAAAGTGCTAAGCAAAGCACCATTGCGGATTCTACAACTGAAGCGGAGTACATTGCTGCACATGAAGCAGCAAAGGAAGCTATATGGCTAAGGAAGTTCATAGGTGAACTTGGTGTAGTCCCCTCCATTAAAGGACCAATAGCCCTGTATTGTGACAATAACGGAGCTATTGCACAGGCAAAAGAGCCTAGACACCACCAGAGAGTCAAGCATGTACTTCGTAGATTTCACCTTCTACGAGAGTTCGTTGAAAGAAAAGAAGTCGAGATAAGCAAAATTGGAACTGATGACAACATATCAGATCCATTGACTAAACCTCTGCCGCAGGCGAAGCACAACTCGCATACTGCAGCTATGGGAATCAAGCATATTGGAGAATGGCTTTGATGTCTCTGTTTAATGTTTTAAAGTTTTAGAGTTTAAATCTTTGTAAAACATTATTGGTTAATCATTCACAATAAATGAAAAGAATTCATTTTTCCATTTAATTTGTGGTTTATTAAATGATGAGTCCCTTCAATTTGACGATATATTCAAGATAGACTGTCAGGACCAGTCCTGTGACTAAGAAATGTCTATCAAGTGAACTTGAATGTCAAAGGTTGAAAATGGTCCCTGGTCGGAATTTTCTATAAAATTGGACGCATAGAAAACGTTAGACGATTAGAATGCAAGATGACTAGTAGTTCTGTTTCTTGAACTATGTGGACATGGCAATGTCATAATCATTTGCATAGATACTTACTTTGGGAAGACTAGTATCGGACAAGACCTTTGAAACTTTACTGTAAGAGATGAAAATCTGTCATAAGTAAATTTCATTAAATTATTAGACACTAAATCCTCAATACCTGAGTGATTTGAGATTACTTGTTTGAGAACTGGTTGCTTTGACGTTGACCAACCGTCGCACCGTAAAAGGAGGCTATAAAGGCAACGCTCAGGTAATCACCTATCAAACGAAGTCTAATCTCAAGATCGCAAGATTGGGATTGTCCTCCCATAAATCGGGATGAGATGCTTAAAAGTTGTACAAGGCCACTCGGAGAGCTAGAAACTGTGAAATGCATGGCCGTGCTCGGATGAATCATAGGCTATGACTATCTGTTTATTTGATCAGTTGAACTCTGAAACCGAGGAACACCTCTGGACATAATAAGGATGACGACTCTTACCTTATGTTCAAGAGCAAGCATCGAGCGACAAAGGAATTAGGAAATGCACACTTGTCCCTAAGGACAAGTGGGAGACTGAAGGAAATAATGCCCTTGGTCCAAGTATGCATTCTATGTTAAGTCTAATAAATGCGGTTCAGTATTAATTAACAAGTTAAGAATTCAGTGAGATCAAGTGAGCTGAATGCCTAGCTAGAGGCCGCTTCAGTTCAAGTGGAATTAATGATATTAATCCACAGCTTACTCTTGACTGAACCCGTAGGGTCACACAAATAGTACGTAAACGGATCAAGTATTTAATGGCATTAGATACTCCATCTATGGATTTTCGGAATCGACGGATCTTGGTTTCAGTGGGAGCTGAGATCGTCACAGGCAAGAAATGAGTACTCCGGAAACGATGATATTGCCGGAAACGGAAATATGGATCGTATCGGAAATATAAATATTATCCAAGTCGTAGATGTTGCCGGAAATGGAAACATGGTACGTATCGGAAAATATTATCGGAAATGGAAATATTGCCAGAATCGGAAATATTGCCGGAAACGGAAATATTGTCAGAATCGGAAATATTATCGGAATCGGAAAATAATTCCGGAAACGGAAATATTAAATATTTGTTCGAAACGGAAATTGATTCCGGAATCGGAAATATTAAATATTGTTCGTATCGGAAATGAATTCCGGAACCGGGAATTTAATCGGAAGCGTATCGTACGAATTAGCATCGGACGAGGCCTGCCGGACGAAGGCCCAGCACGAAGTCGGGCCATCGCCCAGCAAGCCAAACGCGCGCCCAGCCAAGGCAGCGCCCAGGCCCACCGCAAGGCAGGCCCAGCGCGCGCCAAGGCCATGGCCTCGCTGCGTGGGCTGCTGCTCGCACGCACACGCATGGGCGGCCCTCGTGGCTGCCGTGTGTGTGTGAGTTTGTGTTCATGCATGATTCCTAAAACTATTAGAATTAGTATATGATTAAATTCCTATTCCTAAAAGGATAAATTAATTAATTAGAGTTCTTGTAGGATTCTAAGTTTAATTAATTCGTATCCTACTAGGATTCCAATTCCCTTTCCATAACTCTATAAATACGTGCCTAGGGTCACATATTTTTGAGAGATTAATTCAAGTATTCAAAGTAAGTTTTGAGAGAAAAATTCAGTCATATTTCTTACCTAAGAGTGCCGAAAATTCTAGTACCTTAAGGGCGATTCTAGTTGGTCAATCTTAAGGCGGATCCGGACGTGCTGTGGACTATCTACGGAGGGACGACACTTGGAGTCCTAAAGACTTGTTCTTGTTCGGTTCAGGCGCAGCTAGGGAAGGCACGCAACAAAGAGTATGCATCTAAATTATGCTATATGATTATGTGTAAATAATATGTATTCCTGGCTAAATGGTTGTTTCCGCATGATTTATGAATTGTCATATGTATCATAACCTAACAATCCCGATCCCAATGATGCATCATCTTCAAACCTGTAGATGGACAATGCTTATTGATCATTAGAGACTGCTCACCAAAATGGGTCATCACATGATCAATAAGGCATAGCCATGATCAACACACACAAACAAAGCACGTAATCAGCAAAGCTGAGTACTACATCCTAAATCAATAATAATCCTAACATGATTCTATTAAACGAACAACCCTAACATGATACTAATAAAATATAAGTAAGGATAACCAAAACATATTGACTTGAAGACAATATTTGACTGAACTAGACCTTTGTATCATTAACATTATTTTAATTGAAATAGTCAATGGACCGAGTTTCTAATAGAAGCCTTCACTAAGGAAGACGAGGTACGGGCGCGACTCCGTAACCCCAATGACCTGCGATATCGAGGAACTTTTGACTGAAATAGAACCGGTGATCAATCCGGTCCCAGAAAAAGCCAGAGGCGACCCATGACCCCAACTCCTGATTGTCCGTCACTTCAGACGTGCACAGTCTAAAGCTATTGCTACTCAGTTTCACTTTACATGATTCACGGATTAAAACTCTGTTATGACTCAACACATAAGTCATACAATCAACAATTATTCACAACTGTTTTTATCTTGGAATTAAGTAAGTGATCACAAAGGTATCAATCAAGACTCATTCCACTTAGTTCAACCTTTCCTTTAATAATGATCAACCCTTGTATATGGGTATAAGGTTTGAACTTATTAAACAAGGTCCTCGGCCCTCATAAAGTAGTGAAAAGCTAAAAGGGAACAACGATCAATCGATTTAAACCAATATATATAAAATAATCTAGTGTTCCCAACCAACATGTTTGCATCAATCATCCATACTAACATGTTATAATTCTCATAACGAAATATATGTTCAACATGTTCATCCAACAATATAAAACATGTAAATTTCAACATAACCAAGTTCATCGACAATTCAACATGGTTTCAATAATAACACACATCTCCAAGCACACAGGTACATACGTACCTTGTGTAAACAAACTAAAAGGCCACTTTAACACTTTCAAAAGTCGCCTACAGAGAATTCTCCCCCTAAAACAACCAACAAATATTCCCAATCAACTTCTAATCATTCGCAACCATAATAAAGCATTCTAAATACATCCTAAACATATTTAGAACCTTCCCTAACATTAAAACTTGAACATTTGATTTTCTAGCATCATAATTATTGAATTAGTGATTGAAATTCGTTGAAAACTCTTCGCAAACATTATACTTTAAATTTTCAGCAATATAACTTGTTTAAAAACTTCACCAAGACCAATTAACGTTCTTAGAACTTTGAAACAATCAATTCAAAATCCCTAATCATCCCACCATGATTTCCAACCATTAAAGACTTAAAATTCATGCTTTAAATAATTAAAAATCATTATTTCAATGCATTTATATAATCTGAAAATTAAATTTATTATTTAAACATAATATAAAATCTTAAAATTCTAACTAATCATAAAAACGTATAATTTAAATTCAAGAACATAATTTAAATTATTTAAAACTTAATTAAGTTAATTAATTAGTTTAGGGTTTAAGAAATAACCAAAAAGGAGAAGAGAGTGGCTGGCCGACGAAGCACAGGCGGCGCGGCACGAAGCAGTGGTCGCGGGAACAGCGACGCGACTGGAGGTGGTGGTTGCGGTGGTCTCTCTCGGTCGTGCTTGGTGGCTGTTGTGAGAATGAAGAAACAAGAAAAGAGGATGGAAAACGCTGGCCGGCGAGTTGGACGGTGCAACAGCAGTGCACGGCAGCAGTGATGGTGCGGCACTTTTGGTTGCGCAGTGGTGGTGGTGTGCGCTGGTGGTGGCGGCATAGAGAAGCAAGCAAAGAGTTAAGGAGGAGCAAAAAAACAAACGAAAGAGAGAATAAAACAAACGAAGGTGAGAAGGGGGGAGCTTACCGGTCGGCGATGCCGGTGGTGGTTGCAGGTGACTGGGGCGGCGACTGACAAAGGGGGAGGAGGAAACAGCAGTTCCACGTGAAGGGGAGGAAGAGGTTTGAGGGTTTTGTTTCACGTGAAGTTGAATAAAGGAGAGAATTGAGATTCTTGATTTACGTGAAATTAAATTGAAACATGGATAGGGAATTGTGGGATTATCTATTTGGGCTTTACCAATTTGGGCTAGGATTAGAATTTTGTTTTAGTGTTTGAATCCAAAATCGATCAAAATTGTTTTCCGAATTCAAACGGTTTTCGTAATTCGATTTCTTTTCAACGTAAAATTCTAAAATTACTTTTGATTTCATAAATCGTTAAAAATATTTAAATGTAATAAAACAAATATACGTTAATTATATATTTATTTCAAAAATTCATAATTTCTTATTTAAATATATTAACTATACGTTAAAATATATAAATAACGTTTGTAAATTTACAGGGGATTACAAATGAACCTTACCGTATAATCTATGAGCCTTACAAAATATTATTATTTTAGGCAATGAAAGATGGAGTTGACATCCTGAACTTGTCGATGGAACCAGATGAACCAGGAGAAGACACAATAACTTTCCTTGATGTATTTGAAATCTTCACGCTACTCGCAAGAAGAGCAGGGTTTTTGTGGTACAAAAAGCAGGGAACAAAGGGCCTGACCCTATCTCCGTGGTATCCTTTAGTCCTTGGTCTGTTGTAGTCGATGCTTGCAGCACAGACAAAAGTTACCTGCTACTCTTTTTCTCGGAAATGGTCAAAAGATTGCAGGAGTTGGGTTATCAGGAAAGTCTGAATCCTTTATAAACATGTATTTACCGTCATTGAAGACATACATGTAAATTCTCTGTTTTATATAAGAAATTTCTTAAATGCAGGGCCTACCTTTGGTAATGGGATACTGAAATATAAGCTGATGCATTCTGTGTAGTTGATCTTCAGGTTTGGCAAGCAGTTACTCAGAAAGTAAACTAAATCTCTGCAAAAGTATACAAAATCTCTCTAAAAGTAAGCTAAATAACAATAAAACATCAATAATAATTTTCTCTTAAATGTTATATGAAAACCTATTAGCTCAAATGGTAGAGAACTATGCATATGCATGTGGGATGTAGGTTCGATTCCTACATAGGTTGTCTTCTAAAGTGAATTAAAAAACCTCAAAAGTAATACTATTAAGTAAATAAAAGCAACTCAAAAGTAAATCAAAATAAATAACAAGTAAATAAAAATAAATAAATCAAACTAAATAAAAAGTAGATAAATAACTTAAAAAGTAGATCATGATAAATAAAAAGTAAATCAAAATATTTTTAAAATACATGTACAATTAGTATACATTAAACTAAAAAAATAAAAGAGTTACAAAACTTATTCAAAATAAAAACATGGAATAAAAAAGTAAAGAAAATGATAGTATATAAGTAAATGGGATTGCTCCAAAAGTAGATTGAATTGTTCCAAAAGTAAATTGAAACTATTTTCCGGCCACTTTCATTTTCATAGATTTGATTCAAAGGTAAAGAATGTTTATATCTTTTTTAGGTTTGACATAATTTTCCTTTTGTTTAATTCGGAAGTAAAAAAATCCAACACTTACATAGATAACCTACGTGGGATTCGAACCCACATTTTTTGCCCATTTGCACAATGCTCTACCCATTGAGCTAGTAGGCTAGTGTTTTTAAATAGAATAAATGAAAGTAAATAAAATACCAAAAAAAGTAAATCAAAACAGTTTAAAAGTAGAGGCTTTGATTGTAAAAGTGTGAACAAACACCAGATTTCGTCAACCATAAGTTTTCTTTCCACTCTTGCTTATAATTAACTAAGCCCTGTATGAGATACGTGCCTTTGCTCCTGTGTGAACATATCTGTAAAATGAAAAGCTAAACGCCAAAGTAAAAGAAGAACAAGGCAAAAGAAATACAAAGAGATTCCAAAGAATTTTGAGACGGAAATTCAATGGATCGATGTCAGTAGTCTCAGTATTTGTGTCAGTTGTGTGCAATTCTTAGTCAATTTTATACTCATCTTTGCATTCTTTCGCACAATTTCGTATAGAAAGACAGGATAGAGAGTACATAATACCTATTAGCCTCTATACGATAATTCTCTCCATCCTTTTATTTTGACTGGAATCCTTGGTACTTAGTTCAGTTCTCGTTTATTACAAGGACATAACTGTAATACCTCGTATTTTTATAAAAATTATAAATATATTTATAAAGCATTTTTTATGATTTTTTTTAGAATTTATTTCGCATTTAAATATTATTTAAATGTATTTTAATTAATTAGAATATTTATTATTTTGATTAATTACGAAACGAATTTAATTTTTGAGTCGGGAAATTTAATGGGTCGCAAGTAATTTTAAAGGTTTGGGTTTTTAAATAAAAGTCCAACTCGTTTTATTAATCGAGCCCAATCAAAAGAATTTAATTCTAAGCTCTAGGCTAGCCCAATCATTTAATTGTTAAGCCCAATGTCAAATTCCCAAGCCTAGCCCACTAGGGATTTGAGAGCTTATAAATAGGACTCTCCTCATCAAATGATCCCCTTACTTTTTATTAAAGCCTTCTTTCTTTTCTTTCCCCACACTCTTTCTCTCTCTCTCTCTCTCCTCTCTTTGTGCTGGCTCACCCCACTCGCACACGAGCACTCGCGTGCTGTTGTGCCGTGTCGTGCCCTCGCCCAGCGCTGCCTCACTCGCAATCCCTCTTGCTTCGTCCCTCTTGCTCGCGCCAACCCTCGCGCCCCTCGTCCCTCGTCCCGCGCGCGTTGCTGCCCTGCTCTTCGCTCTTGTCCGCGCGCGCACACACACGAGTGGTGCATGTGTGTGTGTGTGTGTTCTTACTCGTTCGTTCAATTCTTTCGCCCAATCACAATTAATTCGTGGTTGTTCCGTGCTATAGGCCAGATTGGTATAATCCTATTTTCCTTTATCTATTTTATTTCAATTCCGTATTTCAAATTATATTATTATTATTATTGTTTTGAATAATTGAAATGTTGGGAATCGGTTTTGAACACCGTATTATGAGGATTTATATGTTTTAATTCATGAGGCGTATTTTAATTATTAAAGCATGAATTTTCAGATTCGTTTATTTAATAAAGATTTGATTTTTATGATGTTAAATTAGTTTTGTTGGAAAATTCAAGTTACGGTTTTAACCTAGACCTAATGGGTCAATTGATTAGCATAATTAGGTGATTAATTTAATTATGATAATCAATTATATTTTCAGATTTATAAAAAGGTTTAAAGTGTTGATTTTTATTGATTTTAAGGGTGGAAAAAGTATGTTTTCATACTAGGGATTAGTTTTGCAAATTGAGACGATTATTTTATTAAAGAACGATTGAATTCTAATTATTAGCAAGGTTTTATATTTCATAAAGTTTCTGGAAATTTAATGAACATGGAAATAATTAAGGTTTCATTATTTTGATGATAGGAGGTGATTTCTAAGTGAGTGGTCGTGTTTGCAAAGTGGCCCCTACGCTTAGATATTCAAGGTACGTACAAGTCTAGGGCGACCACATTATTTGTCAAGGGACATTACATGATTGTTATTGATGTGAATTATATTATGTGAACTTGGTGAATTCATATTTGGTTTGGTGAACGATCATGTGAATTATTATTATTGGAATTATTGATTTGTTGATTGAACAAGCATGTTGGGACTATTGTGAGTATGAATTTTATTGTCAATCATGTTGTTCAGTATTTATGCATGTATGGTTTGTTTCACATGCAAGGGATGAATTATGTATTGTTATGCTATTGTACGGGATGTCTAGCATACTTTTGAGCCAATTATTCGTACCTCGTTGTACTATTTATTTTACCACATGTGAAGGGTTAGCTCACGTAAGCCACCGCACATGTAGGGTTCAGTTGGGAATATTTTATATGAAATGAATTAGGATTTGTCGTGCAAGGGCACAACCCTCATGTTAACAGGTATGATGTGGAATTTCACTTTTTGTGAGAAGAAACTTGGTAGTAATTTCAATACGTCTTGATTTATTTATCACAAGTCCTAAAGGATTAAAATGAGACTATTTTGGTTGTCGTTTATTAATTGTATGTATGTATGTATGTGTGTTCGAGTCTCGAGTTCACCATTAATGAAATATTAATAAACGTAAAGTGCAACCAGAACAAGCTTCAAAACTCTTGGAACGTATATACCTTGAGTATGAACAATGGGGGGAGACTTTCCGGAAAACTCGTTCTCCTACTAATGATACAAGACGTTGTTTCATTTAATTTATGCACTGGAATTCCGTCGGTATGGCCCGACACTCGGTATGGTCAGATATTCATTATTTATTATGGTGTTTGGTGGGCTCCCAACACCCTTCCTTTATGGAATGTTCTTTTGGCCCGTTCGAAGCTGATTCTAATTAAATTGTGAGTCAAGAGTCGAGTCTTGTATTCATGATTTGTTTGTTATTTATTAAATAGCTTTTGCATGTTGGTTAGTACTTTAGCGAGTGATGCATGTTTATAATTTTATTTCACTCTAGCCTTGTAAGTACTCAGCTTTTGCTGACTACGTGCTTTGTGTATTTTGGTCATGGCCTTCGCCTTAATGACCCTATGATGATCCATCATTTGCACTTGCATTGTTGAGGAGTAGATTAATTTAGCAGGTTGGTAGATCAAAGTACGACCGAAATCATGTAGCTTGGGATGGTTGAGAGAGTTGCATTCTTTTGTGCTTTGAAACTATTTTAAATTATACTTTAATCATGTTTTGGGTTTGTTGGATTTTTAATAATTTGGTTTTTGGGCCGTTATGGTTCCAACTTGTAGGAGGCCTCAATAATTATTATTTATGTTGGTTTGAAAGTTAGTTGACATTAATTTCCGCTGCGTAATTCTGGTACTAGCCTTAACCGTTATCACGGTGGCGGTAATACTTTAGTAATTCCTTTATTTTAAGTTGGAAAATGATTTTTATAAAAGCAAGGAATTATTAGGGTGTTACAATAACCCTCCGTTAAACTATGATCCTTGTATGTGAGGACATAGTCCTATGTTCTGAATCTATTGTCATATGGAGATCAATCAACCTTAGTTTCTGGCTCCTCGGTTTTCTGCTTGCCCTTCCTATTTCTTCCCTGTTCAGATTTTGGTTATTTAAATGAATAAAAGACTTGTGATAAGAAGCATAAAATTTACTCACACTATATCAACAAAGAAACACAACTAAAAATCTACAAATAGAACAAGACTAATCAAGAGAAAAAACAAAACAAAATGAGACTACTAATTTACTACTTTAATTAAATCCAAAGCACCCTGAAAACAATCACCTATTAGCACACAATCAGCCAGCCACTCGACTATAATGCTCATGACCCGCCTGCCTGCAACCCTTAGGTTTCCCCGCCAACACCTAACGAACACCTAACAAGCAGCAAGGTCGATGTTGTGTTGATTTACCTTGCCTCAACTTGAGCTACGACTGTTTGATGCAACAATGACTGGTTTTAAGAGTAGCACCATGATCAAATGCAGGAAAAACGTTAAGCTAAGAAGAACAAAACTCTCCATGGCGTTAACTATAATAGGCTTGAGAAAACACCGCTCAAGAAAATCTATGAAGCTCTCATTTTCGGAGCAGGAAAAAGGAGACTATACTTAAAATGTTTCTCCTATTCCATAGGTGCAACAGGCAACCAAAACTCTATTTTCAGGGGGAAATCATGGCTCGAAGTAAAAGCAAATCAATCATTCCAATACAAACACACAAAGGAGGAAGAATTAAAAAATTTGTGCTACTCATGGAAGGTGAAAATATAGATATAGCAGTACATAATTTATCGTTCATTTATTTTAGAAGTAAATAAATATCTCAGAAAAGTAAAAAATACAACCTATGAAAGTAAACAATCATAAAATAGGAGAATGTACAAATAACAAACCAAACTCCATTCTTCTCATCTCAACCTTGCAAAATTGAAGTAACAACATAAACTACTTCATATATATTTGATCATTCAAATTTTTTACCACAAACCTTTTGTAAATAAAAAACAAAACTATGTAAAAAAAACAAGAAAAAATAGATTAAAACCCTAAAACTAGAATGCTAACAAATCAACATTTGAAAACCCAAATTTAGATATTATAATCGCAAACAATGGTACAAATTTGCGGACTTAAAAGCATAAATTAATTCCAATACTTGTTCAATTAAACATTAATTCAACCAAAAAAACTGAAACCCTAAAAAATCGACAAAATTTCGATACAAATCAGAACTTAAATCCAAAAAATAGAACAAATTAATACCTGGAGCCACGCATTAGACGCTCCTGGCTTGTGTTTGAATATATCAAGGTGACACCGTCTATAATAATATTTACTACGTCGTAACACCCTTGACCATAACGAATCAGGCTCTGCTAGGTCTCGTCATCCAAGTTTAGTGAGGAATGCGGCATTGGCTTGCCTCATGGATCGAATCCCCAATCCTCCATCCTTCTTGTACTTTGTAACTATATCCCACGAGGCTAGGTGAATGCGACGTTAGTCTTCACTGCCCCCATAGAAATCCCCTTGAAACTCTATCAATTTCATCGCAAGTAGTTTTTGGAATTTTTGTGGTTTGCATAGCATAATACGACATGGAGCTTATTGAAGATTATACTAAGGTATCACGTCCCACCAGTGATCTCAACTTAGACTTCCATCCGGCTTGTTGTTGCCGTTAATGCGGTCTACCAAATATTGGTGCTCCCTTTTCGACGTTCGGCCATTAATTGTAGGAACGCCTAAATATGCACCAAGATCACTAGTGTCTTCCATTCAAAGGGCTTGACAAATATTATGTCGTTCCTCCGTATTAGTGTTCCTTGGAAAAAAAACTCTAGATTCAGAAACACTAACTTTACTCCCCGACACTTCACAAAACTAGTCCACAAAATTCATGATTATTGTTGATTCATCAACAGATGCTTCACCGGACAAGATTAGGTCATCGACAAAGGTCAGGTTTGATATATATCTTAGGCCTATTCCGGCTGGCCTGAACTGGCTTCCATGCTCCCACATCCACTTCCCTCTCAATTAGGTGGGTTAGTCGTTCCATACAAATAACATAAATATAAGGGGATATAGGATCGCCTTGACGAATGCCTCGAGATTGTGAGAAACTATTCGTAGGTTCCCCATTCCATAAAATCTGCAAGGATATCGAAGTAATACTTTTGATGATGACATCAAACATTATTAGGGGCAACCACATCTCGAGTAAAGACTCATGTATAAAGCTCCATCACAACCTGTCATAAGCTATTTTAAAATCAATTTTTAAGGCCATATAACCACTAATCCCTTGTTTCTTCCTCATAGTATGAAGCATCTCTTTCACAATGATGATGTTGTCCGTAATTTGTCTTCTAGGAACAAAACTACATTGTGTGGGTGATGTCATAACATGGAGGTTTAGTTTAATTCTGTTGACAATCACTTTCCTTACCGCTTTATACACGATATTACAAAGCCCAATAGGCCTGAATTGTTAGGTTATGATACATATGACAATTCATAAATCATGCGGAAACAACCATTTAGCCAGGAATACATATTATTTACACATAATCATATAGCATAGTTTAGATGCATACTCTTTGTTGCGTGCCTTCCCTAGCTGCGCCCGAACCGAACAAGAACAAGTCTTTAGGACTCCAAGTGTCGTCCCTCCGTAGATAGTCCACAGCACGTCCGGATCCGCCTTAAGATTGACCAACTAGAATCGCCCTTAAGGTACTAGAATTTTCGGCACTCTTAGGTAAGAAATATGACTGAATTTTTCTCTCAAAACTCACTTTGAATACTTGAATTAATCTCTGAAAATATGTGACCCTAGGCACGTATTTATAGAGTTATGGAAAGGGAATTGGAATCCTAGTAGGATACGAATTAATTAAACTTAGAATCCTACAAGAACTCTAATTAATTAATTTATCCTTTTAGGAATAGGAATTTAATCATATACTAATTCTAATAGTTTTAGGAATCATGCATGAACACAAACTCACACACACACGGCAGCCACGAGGGCCGCCCATGCGTGTGCATGCGAGCAGCAGCCCACGCAGCGAGGCCATGGCCTTGGCGCGCGCTGGGCCTGCCTTGCGGTGGGCCTGGGCGCTGCCTTGGCTGGGCGCGCGTTTGGCTTGCTGGGCGATGGCCCGTCTTCGTGCTGGGCCTTCGTCCGGCAGGCCTCGTCCGATGCTAATTCGTACGATACGCTTCCGATTAAATTCCCGGTTCCGGAATTCATTTCCGATACGAACAATATTTAATATTTCCGATTCCGGAATCAATTTCCGTTTCGAACAAATATTTAATATTTCCGTTTCCGGAATTATTTTTCGATTCCGATAATATTTCCGATTCTGACAATATTTCCGTTTCCGGCAATATTTCCGATTCTGGCAATATTTCCATTTCCGATAATATTTTCCGATACGTACCATGTTTCCGTTTCCGGCAACATCTACGACTTGGATAATATTTATATTTCCGATACGATCCATATTTCCGTTTCCGGCAATATCATCGTTTCCGGAGTATTCATTTCTTGCCTGTGACGATCTCAGCTCCCACTGAAACCAAGATCCGTCGATTCCGAATATCCATAGATGGAGTATCTAATGCCATTAAATACTTGATCCGTTTACGTACTATTTGTGTGACCCTACGGGTTCAGTCAAGAGTAAGCTGTGGATTAATATCATTAATTCCACTTGAACTGAAGCGGCCTCTAGCTAGGCATTCAGCTCACTTGATCTCACTGAATTATTAACTTGTTAATTAATACTGAACCGCATTTATTAGACTTAACATAGAATGCATACTTGGACCAAGGGCATTATTTCCTTCAGTCTCCCACTTTTCCTTAGGGACAAGTGTGCATTTCCTAATTCCTTTGTCGCTCGATGCTTGCTCTTGAACATAAGGTAAGAGTTGTCATCCTTATTATGTCCAGAGGTGTTCCTCGGTTTCAGAGTTCAACTGATCAAATAAACAGATAATCATAGCCTATGATTCATCCGAGCACGGCCATGCATTTCACAGTTTCTAGCTCTCCAAGTGGCCTTGTACAACTTTTAAGCATCTCATCCCGATTTATGGGAGGACAATCCCAATCTTGCGATCTTGAGATTAGACTTCGTTTGATAGGTGATTACCTGAGCGTTGCCTTTATAGCCTCCTTTTACGGTGCGACGGTTGGTCAACGTCAAAGCAACCAGTTCTCAAACAAGTAATCTCAAATCACTCAGGTATTGAGGATTTAGTGTCTAATAATTTAATGAAATTTACTTATGACAGACTTTCATCTCTTACAGTAAAGTTTCATAGGTCTTGTCCGATACTAGTCTTCCCAAAGTAAGTATCTATGCAAATGATTATGACATTGCCATGTCCACATAGTTCAAGAAACAGAACTACTAGTCATCTTGCATTCTAATCGTCTAACGTTTTCTATGCGTCCAATTTTATAGAAAACTCCGACTAGGGACCATTTTCAACCTTTGACATTCAAGTTCACTTGATAGACATTTCTTAGTCACAGGACTGGTCCTGACAGTCTATCTTGAATATATCGTCAAATTGAAGGGACTCATCATTTAATAAACCACAAATTAAATGGAAAAATGAATTCTTTTCATTTATTGTGAATGATTAACCAATAATGTTTTACAAAGATTTAAACTCTAAAACTTTAAAACATTAAATAGAGACATCAAAGCCATTCTCCAATATGCTTGATTCCCATAGCTGCAGTGTGCGAGTTGTGCTTCGCCTGCGGCAGAGGTTTAGTTAATGGATCTGATATGTTGTCATCAGTTCCAATTTTGCTTATCTTGACTTCTTTTCTTTCAACGAACTCTCGTAGAAGGTGAAATCTACGAAGTACATGCTTGACTCTCTGGTGGTGTCTAGGCTCTTTTGCCTGTGCAATAGCTCCGTTATTTTCACAATACAGGGCTATTGGTCCTTTAATGGAGGGGACTACACCAAGTTCACCTATGAACTTCCTTAGCCATATAGCTTCCTTTGCTGCTTCATGTGCAGCAATGTACTCCGCTTCAGTTGTAGAATCCGCAATGGTGCTTTGCTTAGCACTTTTCCAGCTTACAGCTCCTCCGTTGAGGCAGAAGACAAACCCAGACTGTGATCTGAAATCATCTTTGTCGGTTTGGAAACTTGCGTCCGTATAGCCTTTAACAATTAATTCATCATCTCCACCATAGACCAGGAAGTCATCTTTGTGCCTTTTCAGGTACTTCAGAATGTTCTTGGCAGCAGTCCAATGCGCCTCTCCTGGGTCTGACTGGTATCTGCTCGTAGCACTGAGTGCGTACGCAACATCCGGGCGTGTACATATCATAGCATACATTATTGAACCAATCAATGATGCATATGGAATCCCATTCATTCGTCTACGCTCATCAAGTGTTTTTGGGCACTGAGTCTTGCTTAGAGTCATTCCATGAGACATAGGTAGGTAGCCTCGCTTGGAGTCCGCCATCTTGAACCTATCAAGCACCTTATTGATATAAGTGCTTTGACTAAGTCCAATCATCCTTTTAGATCTATCTCTGTAAATCTTGATGCCCAATATGTACTGTGCTTCTCCTAGATCCTTCATCGAAAAACATTTCCCAAGCCAAATCTTGACAGAGTTCAACATAGGAATGTCATTTCCGATAAGTAATATGTCGTCGACATACAATACTAGGAAAGCAATTTTGCTCCCACTGACCTTCTTGTATACACAAGATTCGTCCGCGTTCTTGATGAAACCAAAGTCCTTGACTACTTCATCAAAACGTATATTCCAGCTCCTGGATGCCTGCTTCAATCCGTAGATTGATTTCTTTAGCTTGCATACCTTTTTAGCATTCTTTGGATCCTCAAAACCTTCAGGCTGTGTCATAAACACAGTTTCTGTTAAAACGCCGTTTAAGAAAGCAGTTTTGACATCCATCTGCCATATTTCGTAATCGTAATATGCAGCGATTGCTAACATTATCCGAATAGACTTTAGCATTGCAACTGGTGAAAAGGTTTCATCGTAATCCACACCGTGGACTTGCCTGTAACCTTTTGCAACCAATCTAGCTTTGAAAACTTCAAGTTTCCCATCCTTGTCCTTTTTCAGTTTGAAAACCCATTTGCTTCCAATGGCTTGGTAGCCATCTGGCAAATCGACCAAATCCCATACTTGGTTTTCAGACATGGAGTCTAATTCAGATTGCATGGCTTCTTGCCATTGCTTGGAGCTAGGGCTCGTCATAGCTTGTTTGTAAGTCGCAGGTTCATCACTTTCAAGTAATAGAACGTCATAGCTCTCGTTCGTCAAAATACCTAAGTACCTTTCCGGTTGAGATCTATATCTTTGCGATCTACGCGGGGTAACATTTCTAGATTGACCATGATTCTCACCACATTCTTCTAAAGATCTCTGAGTTTCATCCTGAATGTCATCTTGAGCATTCTCTAGAGTTTGTTGTTCGACTCGAATTTCTTCGAGGTCTACTTTTCTCCCACTTGTCATTTTGGAAATGTGATCTTTCTCCAAAAAGACACCATCTCGAGCAACAAACACCTTGTTCTCAGATGTATTGTAGAAGTAATACCCCTTTGTTTCCTTTGGATAGCCCACAAGGATACATTTGTCAGATTTTGGATGAAGTTTGTCTGAAATTAATCGTTTGACGTATACTTCACATCCCCAAATCTTAAGAAAAGACACATTTGGAGGCTTTCCAAACCATAATTCGTATGGAGTCTTTTCGACAGCTTTAGACGGAGCTCTATTTATAGTGAGTGCAGCTGTATTTAGTGCATGTCCCTAAAATTCTAATGGAAGTTCGGCCTGACCCATCATTGACCTGACCATGTCTAGCAAGGTTCTGTTCCTCCGTTCCGACACACCGTTCCATTGTGGTGTTCCAGGAGGAGTCAATTCTGATAGAATTCCACATTCTTTCAGATGGTCATCAAATTCATAGCTCAGATATTCACCGCCTCTATCAGACCGCAGTGCTTTAATCTTCTTGCCTAATTGATTCTCTACTTCACTCTGAAATTCCTTGAATTTGTCAAAGGATTCAGACTTATGCTTCATTAGGTAGACATAACCATACCTACTGAAGTCATCAGTGAAAGTGATAAAGTAGCTGAAACCACCTCTAGCATTTGTACTCATTGGTCCACATACATCTGTATGGATTAAACCCAATAGTTCATTTGCTCTTTCTCCAACTTTAGAGAAAGGTTGCTTTGTCATTTTGCCAAGTAAACATGATTCGCATTTACCATAATCCTCTAAGTCAAATGGTTCTAGAATTCCTTCCTTTTGAAGTCTTTCTAAGCGTTTCAAGTTTATATGGCCTAATCGACAATGCCACAGATAGGTGAGATCTGAATCATCCTTTTTGGCCTTTTTGGTATTTATGTTATAAACTTGTTTGTCGTGATCTAATAAATAAAGTCCATTGACTAATCTAGCAGATCCATAAAACATCTCTTTAAAATAAAACGAACAACTATTGTCTTTTATTAAAAAGGAAAATCCCTTAGCATCTAAGCAAGAAACTGAAATGATGTTTTTAGTAAGACTTGGAACATGGAAACAATCTTCCAGTTCCAAAACTAGCCCGGAGGGCAACGACAAATAGTAAGTTCCTACAGCTAATGCAGCAATCCGTGCTCCATTTCCCACTCGTAGGTCGACTTCACCCTTGCTTAACTTTCTACTTCTTCTTAGTCCCTGTGGATTGGAACATAAGTGTGAGCCACAACCTGTATCTAATACCCAAGAAGTTGAATTAGCAAGTATACAGTCTATAACGAAAATACCTGAAGATGGAACGACTGTTCCGTTCTTCTGATCTTCCTTTAGCTTCAAGCAATCTCTCTTCCAATGCCCCTTCTTCTTGCAGTAGAAGCATTCGGATTCAGAAGTGGGTTGACTGACCTTCCTCTTTACAGATTTGGCGCCAGTTTGCTTAGTTGGGCTGGCCTTGTTGCCACCTTTCTTAGCATTCCTCTTCTTTCCAGATTTCTTGAACTTGCCCCCACGCACCATAAGCACATCCTGCTTATCACTTTTGAGCGTCTTTTCAGCGGTCTTCAGCATACCGTGAAGCTCAGTGAGCGTTTTGTCCAGACTATTCATACTGTAGTTCAGTTTGAACTGATCATACCCGCTATGAAGAGAATGGAGGATGGTGTCTATAGCCATTTCCTGAGAAAATTGCTGATCCAGCCGACTCATATTCTCAATGAGTCCAATCATTTTGAGAACATGTGGACTTACGGGCTCGCCTTTCTTAAGCTTGGTCTCAAGAATTTGCCTATGAGTCTCGAATCTTTCGACTCGAGCCAGATCTTGGAACATGTTCTTCAACTCACTGATGATTGTGAAAGCATCTGAGTTGATGAACGTTTTCTGCAGATCCGCACTCATGGTGGCGAGCATTAGACATTTCACATCCTTGTTGGCATCAATCCAACGATTGAGGGCTGCCTGAGTGACCCCGTCGCCTGCGGCTTCGGGCATCGCCTCATCTAGGACATACTCCTTTTCTTCCTGCATAAGAACTATTTGCAAGTTCCTTTGCCAGTCAAGGAAGTTTTTCCCGTTCAACTTCTCCTTTTCGAGAATTGATCGAATGTTGAATGAATTGTTGTTTGCCATATTAAAAACTACAATTGAAAAGAATAAACAAATAAATAACCATTCACAGTTTCTCTTAATAAACTTAAAATCTAGCATACATGCATAATTCAATGTTTATTAAGCATTTTATTCAAGTTATGTGTTCCGGCAGGTGTGAATAAAATGATTCCAAGATCCTAAAATCATTGAAGAACTAAGCACAGTTTGTCGACTTAATCCTAGAACATCTTAGGTAAGCAAAAGCCTTTTGCTAATAGTCTAGAAACTATTCTTGGTTGATAGGTACGTCTAAGAACTTATTAGGTAAACCTATCGATTTTGCCACGACATAAAAGGACTCCTTACTTATATCGTTGAGTTTCACCAAAACTAACATGTACTCACAATTATTTGTGTACCTTGCCCCTTTAGGACCAATAAGTAACACCTCGCTGAGCGAAAACTATTACTAGATTGATGTAAAGGATATCCAAGCAAGTGTATATTTTGGCATGGCACCTTTTAACTCAATTTTTAAGTTTGGAACTTAAGGCTCTTACTATGTTGGTTAGATTTTAAGTGAACTAAAATCCTTAATCATGCAACATAATCAAGCTTTTGATCTCATGCATTTTAAGACATATTTAAAAGCAATAAATAACTTAAAACATGCATAAGATACATGTGATCTAGTATGGCCCGACTTCATCTTGAAGCTTTGACTTCAAAGTCCGTCTTGAAAATCTCCGTGGGAGGCACCATTTTCTTCAAATAGGATAAGCTATAACTAATTACAACTATTTGATGGTACGCAGACCATATTTGAATTGAAAAATAACTTTGGTACTTTAGACCAATTACATTCAAATTAATGGTACGCTGACCATATTTTCTATCCTATTTGGGCCATACTAGTCACTTCATAACCTACAAAACAGTACATATACAATATATACCATTCACCCATTCATTATCATGAATGGCCCACATAGCTGGTTAGTAAAACACATTATGCATCACGTAAACATTTGCAGCAATTAATCAAGGGCACCAATAATCTACCAATTATTCAGTCCTTATTAATTCTAATCAAGTTGTTTTAACCTTAAGGATTTGTAGACCTAATCAAGAGTTTTATGACTAAAAGGGCTCCCACTTAAACCAATAAATTCATATGCTTTACTAATTTTAAACATAAAAATGTATTTCAAGTCTAACCGGAAACATACAAATTTAATTAAAATTTAAAGCTCATATAAATTTATAATTGAATCCAAAAAGTTTAATTTAATTTCAGTCGTATTTAAATTAATTCATGATTTTAATTTTAGTAAAATAATTAGAATAAATAAAATTTATTATAATTACAATATTCAAAATTAAAATCCAAGAAAATAATTTAAATTATTAATTTTAAAATTAATTAAAATTACGTAAACTGAAAAATTTCAAATTAAACATTCAAAACGATCTAATCGCAACGCAAACACCCTACGCATCGCACGCCCATGGGCCGCACGCACACAGCCATCGCTGGCCATGTGCGCGCAGCCCATGCGCTCGTCGCATAGCTGCTGCATCTTCCATCGCAAGCCATCGCACGCTATGGTGCTCGCTGCGCGCGCGCCAGCGCTCGACGCACGCGAGCCATCGCTCGCTGTGCACGCTCGCCAGCGCTCTCTGCGCGCGAGCCATCGCTCGCTGTGCGCGCGAGCAATTGCGCGCGATCAATCGCTGGGCGCAGCGCTCGTGGCACGCGAGCTTGCGCTCGCTGCGCGCGAGGCTGCGCGCGCTTGCGCGAGGCAGTGCGCGTCGTGGCGCAGCTCGCTTGCTGCCCACACGCGACTGCCTTGGCTTGCATTTCGCCCATGCCCATTTGTTCATAGCTCGTGGCCCACGACACAAGGCAGGGCTGCTGCCTTGTGCTCGTGCACCATGCCCTTGCTCATTGCATTCGTGCCGCACGGGCGACGAGCTCCCTTGCTCGTCGTCGCATGCCCGCACTATACAACACCCCTTAAGGGTAACACGAAGCGTCCATTGCTTTGTGCGTGCAAGTTATATGAACGAATCGCATAAAAATTTAAAATTTATATTTAAAATTAATGACAAATTAATAAATAATATTAATTTCATAATTTTAGGGCGAAAAATCGAAAATTTATTATCCAATTGATTTCCGATTATTATGGATTCAAGTCTAGGTCATAAAAATTTAAAATTTATCATAAATTTACAATTTTTATGGTGGTTTTTAATCATAGGTTTCTAATTAAATTATAATTAATTATGAAAATCAAATTAATTCTAAATTATTCTAATTTTCAAAAAATTAATCATAATTACAAATTAGATTGCATAATTAACAAGGCTAGGCATTCAAACTTGTTAAACATATACAGTAGGTCAATCAAAAATTCAAGATTTATCAACAAGAATCGCAAATATTTAATTTAACATCTTAAATTTACGAAATTTTGCATTCGAAAAACTAAAACCTTCGAAAAGTCATAGTTAGGCTTCGAATTTGAGAATTCTGGGTTCGGCAGAAAAATAATATTTTTGTCAAAATTTTAGAATGCCTTTTACATGCGGAATTGACACAAAAATCACTCGATTTGGATGAGTAACGAAGAAACTGCCGAAAAACTGCGTACGTATAATTAAATAAACGCAATTTGCAATTAATTAACAATTACGAAAATTAATCACCCCTTTTAATTCTTGCAAATTTGTAATATTTAACCATGTTCATGCAATTTAGGTTATGAAAATAATAAGGGGCTCGTGATACCACTGTTAGGTTATGATACATATGACAATTCATAAATCATGCGGAAACAACCATTTAGCCAGGAATACATATTATTTACACATAATCATATA
Source organism: Spinacia oleracea (assembly GCF_020520425.1). NCBI lineage: Eukaryota > Viridiplantae > Streptophyta > Magnoliopsida > Caryophyllales > Amaranthaceae > Spinacia > Spinacia oleracea. The sequence continues at coordinate 47,078,377 of NC_079488.1, forward strand.
GCATAGTTTAGATGCATACTCTTTGTTGCGTGCCTTCCCTAGCTGCGCCCGAACCGAACAAGAACAAGTCTTTAGGACTCCAAGTGTCGTCCCTCCGTAGATAGTCCACAGCACGTCCGGATCCGCCTTAAGATTGACCAACTAGAATCGCCCTTAAGGTACTAGAATTTTCGGCACTCTTAGGTAAGAAATATGACTGAATTTTTCTCTCAAAACTCACTTTGAATACTTGAATTAATCTCTGAAAATATGTGACCCTAGGCACGTATTTATAGAGTTATGGAAAGGGAATTGGAATCCTAGTAGGATACGAATTAATTAAACTTAGAATCCTACAAGAACTCTAATTAATTAATTTATCCTTTTAGGAATAGGAATTTAATCATATACTAATTCTAATAGTTTTAGGAATCATGCATGAACACAAACTCACACACACACGGCAGCCACGAGGGCCGCCCATGCGTGTGCGTGCGAGCAGCAGCCCACGCAGCGAGGCCATGGCCTTGGCGCGCGATGGGCCTGCCTTGCGGTGGGCCTGGGCGCTGCCTTGGCTGGGCGCGCGTTTGGCTTGCTGGGCGATGGCCCGTCTTCGTGCTGGGCCTTCGTCCGGCAGGCCTCTTCCGATGCTAATTCGTACGATACGCTTCCGATTAAATTCCCGGTTCCGGAATTCATTTCCGATACGAACAATATTTAATATTTCCGATTCCGGAATCAATTTCCGTTTCGAACAAATATTTAATATTTCCGTTTCCGGAATTATTTTCCGATTCCGATAATATTTCCGATTCTGACAATATTTCCGTTTCCGGCAATATTTCCGATTCTGGCAATATTTCCATTTCCGATAATATTTTCCGATACGTACCATGTTTCCATTTCCGGCAACATCTACGACTTGGATAATATTTATATTTCCGATACGATCCATATTTCCGTTTCCGGCAATATCATCGTTTCCGGAGTATTCATTTCTTGCCTGTGACGATCTCAGCTCCCACTGAAACCAAGATCCGTCGATTCCGAATATCCATAGATGGAGTATCTAATGCCATTAAATACTTGATCCGTTTACGTACTATTTGTGTGACCCTACGGGTTCAGTCAAGAGTAAGCTGTGGATTAATATCATTAATTCCACTTGAACTGAAGCGGCCTCTAGCTAGGCATTCAGCTCACTTGATCTCACTGAATTATTAACTTGTTAATTAATACTGAACCGCATTTATTAGACTTAACATAGAATGCATACTTGGACCAAGGGCATTATTTCCTTCATGAATTGGGTCACTAATTGAGGGCTACTGACTTTAGGAATCAGTACTAGGAATGAATTATTGAGTTTCTCCGGGAAATAACGACCATTAACAACAACAAGAACAAGCTTAGTGACATTAGGGTTTACTAAATCTCAATACCTCTGATAAAAGAGCGGTTGAAATCCATCTGAGCCAGGTGCCTTGAAGGGTTCCATACTCTTAATTGCTTTGGCTACCTCACAACCCGCATATGGCCGTGTTAATCTCTTCAAATCTTGGTTCGACATCAATGGAAAACAACCAGTAATAAAATTATGAACTCTCACATTTGGTTGTTCTTCAGTAAATAGATCTTGCCAGTATTGCACTACCATTCGACGCACTACATTAGGTTCTACTACCCAATTTCCATCGTTTCCTTGTATCATCTTGATTCGATTGTGTTTCCGTCGAATAACCATTGGAGGTGGAAAAATTTAGTCTTACGATCTCCATCTTTAATTGCCTCTAACCTTGATTTTTGGAACCAAATGATTTCCTCTTGATACAATACATCATATAATTCTCGTCTTAACTTTGCTTCGGTTTTACTAGCCCTCGGTCCCATCTTATTGAAAGTTTGCGTTCAAACCCCTCCAATCTTGCCCATAATTAAACTTTCTTTATAAAAACATTATGGAATTCTTCTTTGTACCACCTTTTTAATTTCTCAGCAAACTCCACTTGAAAAGGCATAACAGGAGCTTCTTGTATCCAATTTTTGGTCACAAAATCATCGAAGGTATCATGACTTAACCATACTGCTTGAAAACAAAACAGTCTAATAGCAGTTGGAACCGGCGCAAATCCACTCAAACTCACAATGATGGGACAGTGAGCCCAAGTGTGATTGGGCCTTCTTCAAATTTTATTCTCCAATCTTCATTACACAAAAACCTATCCAATCTTGCAGCCTTGTAGGTATTCTCCATTTCACAGCGAGCCCAAGTGTGATTGGGCCCTGAGTACATAAATCTATTAAGCCGTTGCCCTCAATCCATTCTACAAAATTGCGGCATCGGCGTTGCATCTCCGATCCTCCTACACCAACTCGTTCTTCCATGCTCATTGTATCATTAAAGTCTCCTCCTAGAAGCCACAGGCCTGTAAACCTTTTCTTTACCTCTTCTAGAGCTACTCACAAATCTCTACGCAATGTCGAATCTGGACTAGCATAGATGGCAGAAAAAACCCATTGCTCCGTACCTGCTTTTAATATCTCTATTTTGATATGTTGTGTGTGAGCATCCAAGATAGTAACCGAAATTTCCTCTTTTTTCCAAAATAGCCAAATCCCTCCGCTAAACCCTTGGGCATCGTAATAAAATTGGCCAGAAAAATGAATGTGATTACAGACTTTTGTCGCCATCTCTCCACTAATATGTGTCTCGACTAGGGCTAAAATAGTGGGTCGATTGATCCTCACAACTTCCTTGATTACATTCAAGAAACCTTGACCGCCTGCTCCATGAACGTTCCACACCATAATTTTAATACAAATATTAAACATTGGGAAACAAGGGTACCGTCGGCCAAATTCAGAGGAATATTAGGCAGAATATCAATGAACGCTGCCCGAAGGTCGTTCATTGGATGAACTAACTCCATCGGGAGTTGTATTGAGGCCAATAAATCCGGCGAATTGTGTGTGGATGGGAGATATGAATCGATCTGGAATTCCACTTTGTGCACTAAGGGGTGAACTTTGACCATCGCTGGTCCTTCTGTGAGATAATATATGAATGTCGTGTAGGTTAGTGGTACGTGACTCTCTAGGGTAATTGGAATTTCTTGGGGATTCGTGAGTGCTTGCTACAAAATGTCCTTCAATATCAAGGGGCTCATTGGGTTCTTGTATTCGAGAAAGTGAATGGGTAGGTGTTTCAATTCAGTTTTCCTTGTCTCGACTAAAAAGGGCATTCGATGATTAAGTAACAATCTTTTCCTTTTCCTCTCGTATGTGACTGATTTTATTATTCAAGCTAGGAAGGATTTTCTCGTAGAGGCAAGTTGACTTGAAGGATTCGGGGCATCCGAACTATTTAAGTTATCTTTTCAGTTATTAAAAGATCTCCTCCCTTTGAATTAGGGATCTTCCTTTGCTGCCAAATCAAATGTGATTGGCACAGATACCATAACATCACCCTCCTCGTTAATAAGATTTTGTCCCAAATTATTTCCTTCCAGAGGAAAAGTATCCTCACCCTGCTGTACCGCCTCTAGTTGGGGGTTAGACTATATTTGATTCAGTGGGGCAACCAAAGTAATATTCCTTCCAAATTGGCTTCTAAATTATTCTCAAATTTCCATATCTTGTCGAATCAAATTATCGCCTTCTGCACTATTCTCTAGGATTGTAACTCTCGAAGCTACTTGTGATGGGTTAGATTGTATCGAATGTTTCTCAACCTTAGGGGTTCGATGGTTATCGCCGCCCTGGACTACATCATGCTTCCCCTGGCCTTGTTTCACCCCAGCTCCAGTTTCTACCTGTTTGGAGTTCTTACTCCTAGGCCTTGTTGTCACCCGGCGTGGTGTACGTTGTACAAGCATCCATGCTCCAAACTGGTCATGCTCTCCTGGTTTCTTAGGAGGATCAGTATTTTTAGATATTTGCTCCTGGTCCTTTGTACTTGCATTTCCATTCGACCCTTCAATATTGGGATTTTTGAATTTGGGACATTGATCATCCTTGTGCCCTAAATAACCACATTTGAAACAGATTTGACGCAACCCTTCGTATTGAATAATCCAAACTCGCCCATTCAACCGAAACTTTGAAAGCAATGGTCTCGATAGGTAGCTAGACTTCGATATAAAAACTGATGTATTGTCCTCTATCCATCGACTCGGTGTTTTTATTAATCCGAACTACCTTACCAATATTTTCTCCTATTCGATGTAGGAACTTTTTATCAAAATATTCCACTGACAAATTCGGGATTCTTACCCATGTTGTCAGAGTGCAAATTGGCTCTTCGTCGGGGACGAAATTCGGGACCCATTTTTGAATTGTTAGATAACTGTCGCCAATCATCCATGGTCCTTGGGTCATCACAAAATCATAGTCCTCCATCGAAGTGAATCTGACCACGTAGAAGGCGCATCCTACATCTGTGAGGGCAATTTCCCCTTTTAGGCTCCACATTAGTCGAAGCCTTCAGATCAGAACCGCATAACTTAGTCATTTATCAAATAACTTGATAACCAGGGAGTATTTCCATGGACGACGCAATCGTTGTTTCTCTTCCTTGGCGATTCACCGTCTACAACCCTGTCGTCATACGAGTAACCCTCTTCCTCTTCTTCTACGATGCGTGCATCACTTTCTCGATGGTGACCTCTTTCCCTTGCCATATTGTTGTATGACACAACATGATGTTTCCCTCTTTCTGTCGTTGCTACCTCCATTACTTCCCCCTCGGTTTCAATCGATATCTGTCATTACACTTCCCCTGTCCTCGACATTCCTTGTACTTCGTTCCGTACGTTTAATTTTTTATTCGAACGCCGAATTAAATCAGACTCCTGGACGGAGAGTTCTTTCTCTCGTTGAACGCTCTCCATTCTAGTGTAAATAATTGTTTAAACTTTAAAGTACTTCGGATTCTGAAGTGTTATGAATATGAAGTGGTAGTAGTGCGGTTGCAAATATTGTTACTGAGTTTCCTTGTTAATTGTTATACTTCTATGTGCAATACTACTTAAAATGTAATATTGTTTGACATGTGTGCAATCACGTTATGAGTAAGGTTACTGCTCTTTTATATTGCTCTAAAGTAGCATATTATCATACTATATTGTTGATCTCACAATTGCCGAAAACAAAGGACTAAATACACTACTATGTTAAGTCACATCTCTTTTTCCCTTGGGTCTACCAGTTGAAAAACTATACGTATTCAAAAGCAAACAAAATTTAAACATGTTAATTTGGGGTTTTGGATTTCTTTTTATTTTTAAAAGTTGAGGCGGGGTTTAGGTGGCAATTGGCATATATCAGAGATTAGTGGCTATGAGTCGAGGAAAATGTGGATTGTCGTGATTGTATTTAGCTTGGAATGAGAATAAAAAACTAGACATAATGCTTTCCCTACTATAATTATTATATAATTACTTTATATGCACATAAAAAAAGTACAATCACAATACTTACAATAGTGAAATGTTTGTTTAGAAGAACTTTATGAACAATTCTTCTTATTTATTATTTGAGTTTATTAAATGCAATAACACAATATGACATTTTAATTTAATATCGCACACATTGCGTGCATATGAAACTACTCCCTCCGTCTCTTTTTGTTCTTTACGTTTGAAATTTTTCACGCGTTTTAACGATTAATTAATTTGCATCGAGATTGCTCAATTTCTTTAGTTAAACAAGATAAATTAAGTTTATTTATAATGTTTTCACTTTTATCAAAATTCTGATATTGGGAAATGTGGAAAATTTAATGTCCTAATGGAAAAGTGTGATAGATTAAATGACCAAATGAATTTAATTGATTAAAATAATAATTGGAAATTTGATAGAATACTAAGTCATTTATGTGATAATATAAAAAGAAATGTAAATAACATTTTGAAATAACCAAAACGGAAAACGTAAAGAACAACCGGAGACGGAGGGAGTAGTACAATATGAACTCAAGAGACTATCCCACTCCCACTTTGTGCAGCTTCCCAATTCCTTACAACCTAATATGGCAATATGGAAAGATCACACACCATAAACACCATAAAAGCTCAATAATTGAGAACACCATAAAAGGTGTAGCTAATTGAGGGAATAGGTACTGTATCAGCGTTTCATTCTCCCTTCTGTTCTTTACCCTCGAGACCCACCTCCACCTCTATCTCCACCAAATTCATGCCTTTTTCTCTCTATAATTCAATGCGTTTCCATCACATCAAAGTCAAACCCCAGAAACAGTTTTCAGTTTGTGCCTCTGAGAAGAAGCAGCGCCAGCAAGAGGCTACTCCAAATTCAACCCCAAACCCAGGTTTGAATTCTTTTTTGGTTAATCAGTTTGTATTCCTTTTAGTGGCACTAGTAGAAAAAACCCCTGTTGCAGCCCCCTTGTTGCAGCGTACATGTATTAATACGCTTCAACAACCAGTAGGTCAACGTGGGTCAAACCCTTTAAAGGGTTGTTGCAGCGTACAAATTAATTGCCCTCTGCAAAAGAGTTTTTTGCAGCGTACAAAGTAAAAGCCCCCTGCAATAACCCCTTTATTTTGCAGCATACGTGTAAAAGCCCCCTGCAATAACATGTTAGTAATTTTCTTCGGCTTCAAAGTTAATTCAGACCAAATATTTCATCTCAAACGCGCCCACTCCCTTCTTCTTCCCTCAGCGTTCCCTGCATCTCGCCCGTCGCTGGTGGTTCTCGCCAGTCACCGTCGCCTCTGGGTCTCTCCCGTTGCCGGTGGTACTCCAGCAAGGGTCTGTTTCCTCGCCTCCTCACCGGTGGTCCCTTTCTCAAAAAACCACCTTCCCTGCTCGAAAAACCACCAATGAAGTCCATCCTTGCTCGAAAAACGAAGCTACTTTCCTCGGCCGGTGGTTCCAAGTGATATTGTTGCTCGCGAACCCTCTTCTCCGTCAATCCTCGCCGCTGCAAGTAACTTTCTTCCCTTTCCCTCTTGATTTTCGTTTTCAGAATTAGGGTTTGTTCATTTATATTAATTTTTTTTTTTGTGGCAAGTTGTTCATGGGGGAAGATTGAAGCTGCTATTTCCTGGTAGACCTGTATGTTGAAAATTCCAATTTTTATTTGGCGTTATCCATTTTTGAGAAGAATGGTACGCAACTGCAGCGAATGCTGCTTCTACCTGTTTTAGGTTGAGCATTTTGTCAAACTTTATTTAGCCTTTTTCCATTCTAGATTATCTATTGTTGTTGAGCCTTGAGCCTTCCCTTCGAAGTTAGCTTATAGCTCGATAATGTTTTATGTCCTAGCTTGAAATGTGGACTTGATTAGGTACTTAGGTGTTTAAGTAATACTGATTGTTAATGCCCGCAGGCTTCTTAGGAGAAAGGAATTTGTATTTTTTATTTTGAATTACAATGAAATTGCATACTGATGTTTGCTTATTCGACGGTCTAGCTGCTATAGATTTAACTTTTATTAACTGGAATCTATGGACTTGTGGGGGTTTGATTCTTGTATATTATTCTGACTTGCTAAAATCTCTATCAGGTATGAGTTTAAAACAAATCATGGAGAATGGATCACTTCAATGAAACCAAAGTTTGGGGATAATGTATCCGGACGTGTTCGTACAACAATCAAGTCAGTACCTCAGAATGTAAAAAAGTTCTGTATAAAGTCCTCATATGGGAAACCAGCTGTGAGATTTTGGTAGGTAAGTACATCTCATTCAACCAATTTTTTGTTTGTTTTGGCATTTCTTGATTACTGTTTTGTTGTATGATGAGCTTGGTAGCTGATTGGTGGTTTGTTTACTTCTTCATGTGCACACGATATGCAGTGTATTTCCTTTGTTTTTGTCTTTGTCTTTTTTGTTTTTGTTCTGGCCGGGGCCGGGGCGGGGGTGGGGGTGGATTGAGTGTTTTGAGTCCAGCAACACTAGATCCATCTTCTGATTATGTCTCCTGTTATGCTATTATGAGATTCGTGTATGTTGATTTGTCCAACTTGATTTATAAATTATGAGAGTTAGATCGACAATTGAGCTGACTAATCTGTTGTATCTGTCAAGATATGGAGAGCATGGTGCTTAACTGTGCATTCAATTAGCCATGATTGCGGGGCCATTGCCCTAAATTATGAGACTGGTTTGTCATTTTTGAAGGGGAGTACTAATGGTCTGTTTATTGCTTGTTTTGTTTCTTTAGCTCTGTTAGTGGGGTTGCCAAGATATGGAGTATATGTTGCATTTTCTCCTGTAAGTGACAATGTAGCAACTGCCTCAGCTGATCGTACTGCAAAGTTGTGGAACACAGATGGCACTTTATTGAGAACATTTGAAGGTCATTTAGACCGCCTAGCTCGTATTGCCTTCCATCCATCTGAGAAGTATTCTTGCTTTGGAAGGCCACATCAAACCTGTAAATTTCTTCTCTAGTCATTAACATTTATTTTTGTGATGCTAACCCTGATTGTTGACTCAGGTTTTTTCTTTTTCCTCTCAGGTTTATGGAGTTGATTTCTCTCCTAATGGCTATCATTTGGCCACTGGTTCTGAGGATAACACTTGTCGGATTTGGGACTTGAGAAAGAAAAAGTCATTGTACATAATTCCTGCCCATTCAAAGCTTATTTCACAGGTCAAATTTGAGCCTCAGGAGGGATATTATTTGGTCACTGCTTCATATGATACAACTGTTAAGGTATGAGACTTGGCACTCAATTACTCTCAGTAGTCTGTTTTGTTAAGTTACAAGGAGTGTTTTGTATCATTTTGCCCTATTTCATCAGGTATGGTCATCTCGAGACTTCAAGCTTATCAGGACATTGTCAGGACATGAAGCAAGAGTTACACCCTTAGATGTCATAGGAGGTAAGATCTTTTCTCTTGGTAAACTGTAGTAAAAGTGATGCGTGCAAAATGGGAACTTATAGTAGCATCTCATTACAAGTTTATAACTGTCATCTTGGGATGGAATTATGGTAAAGTTTATGGAAGTTGCCACTCAAAAACTGAATTTGTTTAAATACGTTACATTCAACAACAGAGATAAAGTGAATGCAATTTGATATAAAATATTGTATGGGTAACCTATCTCTAAGATCTCACCTCTCTCACTAAGTCTCACTCCAGCGACAAATCTGAAATTTGACTACCTAAACAACCAAAATCCGCCGGGAAAACAGTAAATCCGGCGTGTCAAGGGAATAGGTGGCATGGTTGGGTCGTTATAGGTCATATATTGAGCTAAAATGACATTTTCGCTCCCAACTTTGAACTAAAGAACCTAAGGACTCATTTGATTCTTATTACATGACTAATATGCATAGTTTTAAGTTTCTAAAACTCATTCGAACCTATTTATGCACATTTATGGCTCGTTGGGTCGTTATAGGTCATATATAGAGCTAAAATGACATTTTCGCTCCCAACTTTGAACTAAAGAACCTAAGGACTCATTTGATTCTTATTACATGACTAATATGCATAGTTTTAAGTTTCTAAAACTCATTCGAACCTATTTATGCACATTTATGGCTCGTTGGGTCGTTATAGGTCATATATAGAGCTAAAATGACATTTTCGCTCCCAACTTTGAACTAAAGAACCTAAGGACTCATTTGATTCTTGTTACATGACTAATATGCATAGTTTTAAGTTTCTAAATCTCATTCGAACCTATTTATGCACATTTAAGGTTCGTTGGGTTGTTATAGGTCATATATAGAGCTAAAATGACATATATAGAGTTAACTTATTACATGATTAATATGATTATTTTTATGTTTCCAAGATTCAATCCAATCTATTTATGCACGTTTGAGACTTGTTTGGCCATTATAGGTCATATTTAGGCTAAAATGACGTTTTCGTTCACAACTTTGAACTAACGAACCTAAGGACTCACTTCCAACTTATTACATGATTAATATGATTTTTTTAAGTTTCCAAGACTCAATCCAATCGATTTATGAACATTTGAGACTTGTTTGGTCGTTATAGGTCATGTTTAGGCTAAAATGAGGCATTTTAGCTCCCAAGCTCCCAACTTTGAACTAACGAACCTAAGAACTCATTTCGAACTTACTACATGATTCATATGATTAGTTTTAAATTTCCAAGACTCAATCCAATCTATTTATGCACATTTGAGACTTGTTTGGCCATTATAGGTCATATTTAGGCTAATATGACATTTTCGCTCCCAACTTTGAACTAACAAACCTAAAAAATAATTTCAAACTTATTACATGATTCATATGATTATTTTTAACTTTTCAAAAATCAATCCGATCTATTATGCACATTTGAGACTTGTTTGGTCGTTATAGGTCATATTTAGGCTAAAATGAGACATTTTCGCTCCTAATCTTGAACTAAAGAACCTAAAGACTCATTTTAAACCCTTTACATGATTAATATGCTTAGTTTGAAGTTTCCAAGACTTATTCCAATCTATTTATGCACATTTAAGGTTTGTTTGGTCGTTATTGGCCATATTTAGGCTAAAATGAGCATTTTCTCTCCCAAATTTGAAATAAAGAACCTAAGGACTCATTTTAAACCTTTTAAATGATTAATATACTTAGCTTTAAGTTTCCAAGACTCGTTCCAATCTATTTATGCACATTTAAGGTTCATTGGGTCGTTATAGGTCTTATTTAGGCTGGATTGACATTTTCGCTCCCAACTTTGAACTAAAGAACCTAATGACTCATTTTAAACTTTTTACATGTTTAATATGCATAGTTTTAACTTTCTAAGACTCATTCCAATCTATTTACGCACATTTAAGGCTCATTGGGTCGTTATAGGTTTTATTTAGGCTAAAATGACATTTTCGCTCCCAAATTTGAGCTACATAACCTAAGAATTCATTTTATACCTTTTACATGATTAATATGCTTAGCTTTAAGTTTCCAAGACTATTAGGACATTGTTATTAGTTGCTTGAATGTTAAAGTGTGATATTTAATTTGAATTTAATCTAATGCTTAGTTGAAATTTCTGTTTTTGTAAAGGTCTACACTCCGAGGAATGCGCCTATACTAGTGAGGAAATTGATGTGGTTCGTGAGCAACCGGCTAAGTGTTTTACCCGCAAGTATTTACTATTGGCTTGAGCGCGCTTGATCGAGGTGGTTTAGTTGTTATAGAACAATCGTTTACATTAAAATGTATGCGTACATTGAAATTGGAACGTATATTTGAATGTAGTACGTGCACTTTGGTTTTGGGATATATATATGTATACAAAACACCAGTTATTATTTTTTATATTTGTTCTACAGGTTACGATATTTTATTTATTGTTGTTGACAGGTTCCTATATTTGGTGCAAGACACCCTAGGTATAGATAAATAAAACTAAAATTTTCCCGCCAAAAGCACAGCTTTGTTGCAGGGGGCATATACTTGTTCGCTGCAACAAGTGTGTAAAATTAGGCAAAAATCAAGACTTGTTGCAGCGTACAAAATGATGTACGCTGCAACAGACTGGTTTGTTGCAGCGAACAAAATGATGTACGCTGCAACAGACTGGTTTGTTGCAGCGTACAAATAAAAGCCCGCTGCAACAAACCAGTCTGTTGCAGCGTACATCATTTTGTACGCTGCAACAAGTCTTAATTTTTGCCTAATTTTACACACTTGTTGCAGCGTACATGCAAATGTACGCTGCAAAAAAGTACTTTTCGCAGCGTACATTGTACGCTGCAACAAGTCAATACTTGTTGCAGGCCCCCCAGTTGCAGCATACGATGTACGCTGCAACAGGGGTCTAAAAGCCCGCTGCAACAAGGGTTTTTTCTACTAGTGTGGGTATTCTTAATTATTACTTGGCTTGATCTCCGTTTCACTTTACTAGACCACATTTTGTTCGCGATGATTATTATGGAATCGGCTTGAAATACAGGTTGATGTGAGTAATCATCTTATAGAGTATGAACTACACAATTAAATGGTAAAATTGATTGAAGTTGCCTATTAATTTTAGGACATTGCAAAATAGAAATGTGGCTTATTATTAGAGTGGAATGGAGAGATTATTTCTTGTTTTTCAATAAGTTTTGTGAGGAATGGAGAAATTCTTCACGCCCTCAATGTTGGACTCAAACCCATTTGTGAGGATAATCAATTGCCCCCCTTCCCATTTGGTCAATGGGCACTCTTAATAATTATTTTGGTGTAATTGCATACTTGTTTGAAGTGAAACCTAGAATTATTTTTGTGGAAATGAATGAATATGGATTTATTTGCTTATTATTGATGGCTGTTGTGAAATGTGGTTAAGATGTGTGTAGGTAGTAATGTCGAGGAGTTATCGAATGGGAACGATGATCGTGCGAGAGAAATTGATTTTGGATGGTTGCCTTCTTTTCCCCATGCTTTGATAGCATCCATGGCTAATTTTCTCTTTGGCTATCATATTGGGTAAGTTCTTGAGGAAGTATTTCATGTTAAATGCTAAGTTGTTTGAGTACGGGTTTTTATTTTTCTCTACATAAGCTGTAGTACATCCTTACCAATGGTTTAATGAGTAATGGTATTAGGTATCTACAAATGCCGTTGTCTTCTTGGTCATCCAAATTTGAGGGGTTCGAAGGAACATGAAAAATTATGTTAAACTTCTTTCTTATGTTATAAATTGTTACAGCTGAACTGAGCTCAAAATACGATGCTTTATCGTTATACATAAAGTATGTTTTTACTTTTTCTTTTGTATGCCATAAAGTATGTTTTAAGCAGGAAGTGATACTGATCGCTATATGCCTTTTTGCAGACTCATGAATGGCCCTATTGTATCAGTGGCACGAGAACTTGGTTTTGAGGGGAACTCTATGATAGAGGGCCTTGTAGTGAGCATATTTATTGTTGGTGCCTTTATTGGGAGTCTCGTTTCTGGATCTTTGGTTGATAAATTTGGTTGTCGGCGCACACTTCAAATCGACACTGTTCCGTTGATTACTGGTGTTATTTTGAGGTAATTGTTGAATAACCTTTTATTTGTTTTAAGAAAGTAAATCTCACCGTGTTTTAATTATGATCGTAACTGCAAATATGTTCAAAACGGGAATAATTAGTGGTAAGGACGATGCTGTCAACTACTCAACTAGAATGCTATTCTACTATGTTTCCTATATCACCAAATAATCCTGTGTGTACATGCTATATCTTATATGCATTTGATCCTATCAGGTCTTTTTATTTTTGAAATAAATTTAAGTTTTGAGGGCTTATGCTTCCTTCATTAGTCATTGAGATGCTTTGATTTTGATTTACTATGACGACAGTAGGGGGTTTGCGCGTTTGGAAAAGGACCATGGCCTTGGCTTGGTTTGTTACTTGGTTTTCTATGGACTTAAAGTCTTAAATGGACGGAGCAATCCCAAATTTGACATTAGGTTTAGCATTAGGGTTTTGGGCCTTGTGGAAGATCATTTGTATGCTCTTTTCTACGGTATTCTTTTCTATGGTATTCTTTTCTATGGTATTCTAATGTGGGAATTTAAAGGTTGATATTCTTTGGTGCTTCTTGAGGAGAGAAACTAGATGGCACTATTGAACTATTTGCAAAACTTCTTCAAGATGGTAAATGGTAGGAGTACATTAAGGAGTTGGAAATAAGGATTGCAAGTGGATCCCAGAGCATGAAGTCATTACTTGAAATACTACTATTTATCTTTGTTTGTTACAGATAAGGATGAATTCATTTGTTTTGTACTGTTAAGGTTTGTAGTTTAACGTACTTTTTGCTAGGAATAGTTTTGATTAGTGATTGGAGGAAGAGTTCTCTTATGGTAGATAAAGTTTAGGGCTACTGTTTTTGTTATGGAGCTCAGCAGGTTCTTGTAAATTATGGTTTACTTTGATTTTCTTTTTTGCCACTTTAAGCTTTTGTTAGTCTGGTAATCATTTAACAAGCATCTTAAGGGTTTGATTGGAGTCTACAGAGGGATATGTCCCACCTTTTACTCCCTCATGGTGGTGTATGTGAATAATTGTTTAATAAATACACGCGAGGTAGGGTTTTTGGGTTGAAAGATCTAGTTCCCTTTTGATGATTTAGCAGTAAACTTCACAGAAGACACTTTACTTGAAATTCCTGAGTATTATTAGGATTGGTTTTGAGAAATCTAGCTTCATGAGGGTTAACGGGATTTCTTTCTAGCTTTGTTTACGATTACTTCAAACTATATGCTCTGGAAATGAGCCAATGTTTCTTACCTTAAAATATCCGTGTGCTTTACTGTGCCAATAATGAATCTTGCTCTCTGGTCTTTCTTGATTGTCACAATGGTTCGATTATAAGAACTTTTTTGTTTTATGTGGGAGTTGTGGTTTGGCCCTTTGCAGTCGTATACGTCTACATTATGTGTTTTGAGGTGACTAAGGAGTAATGGAGTATATCGCGCTACTCTTGTGGCCATTTTGGGGTGTTGTGTTTCAGAACAGAATACAGGTATCTTCTGGGGTGCCAGATTACCATGCAGCTTGCTTTTGGATATAGTAACTTAATTTCGACGTTCTTATGGTCTACGGAGTCCGAGCATTTAAATGATGTTACCTCTGTATGTCTCTGAAGGAAATAATGCCCTTGGTCCAAGTATGCATTCTATGTTAAGTCTAATAAATGCGGTTCAGTATTAATTGACAAGTTAATAATTCAGTGAGATCAAGTGAGCTGAATGCCTAGCTAGAGGCCGCTTCAGTTCAAGCGGAATTAATGATATTAATCCACAGCTTACTCTTGACTGAACCCGTAGGGTCACACAAATAGTACGTAAACGGATCAAGTATCTAATGGCATTAGATACTCTATCTATGAATATTCGGAACCGACGGATCTTGGTTTCAGTGGGACCTAAGATCGTCACAGGCAAGAAATGAATACTCCGGAAACGATGATATTGCCAGAAACGGAAATATGGATCGTATCGGAAATATAAATATTATCCAAGTCGTAGATGTTGCCGGAAACGGAAACATGGTACGTATCGGAAAATATTATCGGAAATGGAAATATTGCCAGAATCGGAAATATTGCCGGAAACGGAAATATTGTCAGAATCGGAAATATTACCGGAATCGGAAAATAATTCCGGAAACGGAAATATTAAATATTTGTTCGAAACAGAAATTAATTCCGGAATCGGAAATATTAAATATTGTTCGTATCGGAAATGAATTCCGGAATCGGAAAATTTAATCGGAAGCGCATCGTACGAATAAGCATCGGACGAGGCCTGCCGGACGAGGCCCAGCACGAAGCCAGGCCATCGCCCAGCAAGCCAAGCGCGCCGCACAAACAGCAAGGCCAGGCCCAGCAGGCTGCGCGCAGCGCGCAGCGCGCACAGCGCGCACAGCACGCGCAGCGCACAGCGCGCACAGCGCGCGCAGCGCGCAGCGCGCGCGGGCGCTGAGTGGGCTGCTGCTCGCGCGCACGCATGAGGCCCATCGTGGCTGTCGTGCGTGTGTGTGCAAGTGTTTGTGTTCGTGCACGTTTCCTAAAACATGCAGAGTTCGGTTAATGATTAAATTCCTAATTCTATTTGATAAATTAATTAAATTAGAGTTCTTGTAGGATTCTAGGTTTGATTAATTTGTATCTGAATAGGATTTCGATTCCCTTTCCATACCGCTATAAATATGAGGCTAGGGCTCACAATTTATAACACAAGTTTCAAAGTATTCAAAGTGAGTTTTTTGAGAGAAAAATTCAGTCACACATTTGCCTATAAAGTGCCGAAAATAATAGTACCTTAAGGGCGATTCTAGTTGGTCAATCTTAAGGCGGATCCGGACGTGCTGTGGACTATCTACGGAGGGAAGACACTTGGAGTCCTAAAGACTTGTTCTTGTTCGGTTCGGGCGCAGCTAGGGAAGGCACGCAACAAAGAGTATGCATCTATTCTATGCTAAATGATTATGTGTAAATAATATGTATTCCTGGGTTTATGGTTTTTCCGCATGATTTATGAATTGTCATATGTATCATAACCTAACAGTGGTATCACGAGCCCCTTATTATTTTCATAATCTAAATTGCATGAACATGGTTAAATATTACAAATTTGCAAGAATTAAAAGGGGTGATTAATTTTCGTAATTGTTAATTAATTGCAAATTGCGTTTATTTAATTATACGTACGCAGTTTTTCGGCAGTTTCTTCGTTACTCATCCGAATTGAGTGATTTTTGTGTCAATTCCGCATGTAAAAGGCATTCTAAAAATTTTGACAAAAATAGTATTTTTCTGCCGAACCCAGAATTCTCAAATTCGAAGCCTAACTATGACTTTTCGAAGGTTTTAGTTTTTCGAATGCAAAATTTCGTAAATTTAAGATGTTAAATTAAATATTTGCGATTCTTGTTGATAAATCTTGAATTTTTGATTGACCTACTGCATATGTTTAACAAGTTTGAATGCCTAGTCTTGTTAATTATGCAATCTAATTATTAATTATGATTAATTTGTTGAAAATTAGAATAATTTAGAATTAATTTGATTTTCATAATTAATTGTAATTTAATTAGAAACCTATGATTAAAAACCACCATAAAAAATTGTAAATTTACGATAAATTTTAAATTTTTATGACCTAGACTTGAATCCATATCAATCGGAAATCAATTGGATAATAAATTTTCGATTTTTTCGCCCTAAAATTATGAAATTAATATTATTTATTAATTTGTCATTAATTTTAAATATAAATTTTAAATTTTATGCGATTCGTTCATAAAACTTGCACGCACGAAGCAATGGACGCTTCGTGTTACCCTTAAGGGGTGTTGTATAATGCAGGCATGCGACGACGAGCAAGGGAGCTCGTCGCCCGTGCGGCACGAATGCAATGAGCAAGGGCGTAGTGCACGAGCACAAGGCAGCAGCCCTGCCTTGTGTCGTGTGCCACGAGCAATGAACGAATGGGCATGGGCGAAGAGCGAGCCAAGGCAGTCGCGTGTGGGCAGCAAGCGAGCTGCGCCACAACGCGCGCTGCCTCGCACAAGAGCGCGCAGCCTCGCGCGCAGCGAGCGCAAGCTCGCGTGCCACGAACGCTGCGCCCAGCATTACTCGCGCGCACAGCGAGCGATGTCGCCCGCCCAGCGAGCGATGTCGCGCCCCAGCGAGCGATGGCTCGCGCGCACAGCGAGCGATGTCGCGCGCCCAGCGAGCGATGGCTCGCGCGCCCAGCGAGCGATGTCGCGCGCCCAGCGAGCGATGTCGCGCGCCCAGCGAGCGATGTCGCGCGCGCGCACAGCGAGCGATAGCTCGCGTGCGATGAGCGCTGGCGCGCGCAGCGAGCACCAATGCGTGCGGAGGCTTGCGATAGGGAGGCAGCAGCTATGCGACGAGCGCATGGGCTGCGCGCACATGGCCAGCAATGGCTGTGTGCGTACGGCCCATGGGCATGCAACGCGTAGGGTGTTTGCGTTACGATTAGATCGTTTTTGAATGTTTAATTTGAAAATTTCAGTTCACGTAATTTTAATTAATTTTAAAATTAATAATTTGAATTATTTTCTTGGATTTTAATTTTGAATATTATAATTATAATAAATGTTATTTATTCTAATTATTTTACTAAAATTAAAATCATGAATTAATTTAAATACGACTGAAATTAAATTAAATTTTTGGATTCAATTATAAATTGATATGAGCTTTAAATTTTAATTAAATTTGTATGTTTCCGGTTGGACTAGAAATACATTTTTATGTTTAAAATTGGTAAAGCATATGAATTTATTGGTTTAAGTGGGAGCGCTTTTTAGTCATAAACTCTTGATTAGGTCTACAAATCCTTAAGGTTAAAACAACTTGATTAGAATTAATAAGGACTGAATAATTGGTAGATTATTGGTGCCCTTGATTAATTGCTGCAAATATTTACGTGATGCATAATGTGTTTTACTAACCAGCTATGTGGGCCATTCATGATAATGAATGGGTGAATGGTATATATTGTATATGTACTGTTTTGCAGGTTATGAAGTGACTAGTATGGCCCAAATAGGATAGAAAATATGGTCTGCGTACCATTAATTTGAATGTAATTGGTCTAAAGTACCAAAGTTATTTTTCAATTCAAATATGGTCTGCGTACCATCAAATAGTTGTAATTAGTTATAGCTTATCCTATTTGAAGAAAATGGTGCCTCCCACGGAGATTTTCAAGACGGACTTTGAAGTTAAAGCTTCAAGATGAAGTCGGGCCATACTAGATCACATTTATCTTATGCATGTTTTAAGTTATTTATTGCTTTTAAATATGTCTTAAAATGCATGAGATCAAAAGCTTGATTATGTTGCATGATTAAGGATTTTAGTTCACTTAAAATCTAACCAACATAGTAAGAGCCTTAAGTTCCAAACTTAAAAATTGAGTTAAAAGGTGCCATGCCAAAATATACACTTGCTTGGATATCCTTTACATCAATCTAGTAATAGTTTTCGCTCAGCGAGGTGTTACTTATTGGTCCTAAAGGGGCAAGGTACACAAATAATTGTGAGTACATGTTAGTTTTGGTGAAACTCAACGATATAAGTAAGGAGTCCTTTTATGTCGTGGCAAAATCGATAGGTTTACCTAACAAGTTCTTAGACGTACCTATCAACCAAGAGTAGTTTCTAGACTATTAGCAAAGGGCTTTTGCTTACCTAAGATGTTTTAGGATTAAGTCGACAAACTGTGCTTAGTTCTTCAATGATTTTAGGGTCTTGGAATCATTTTATTCACACCTGCCGGAACAATAAAATCGAATAAAATGCTAATAACTTGTTTGAATTGCATGGTTGCTTTAATTTCAAGTTACTATTCATGATAAATGTTTAGACTTTGCATGCTTCAATGTATGTTTTAATTATTGTTTATAATTAAATATCTTGCACTGCAATAAATCCTTTTAGAAAGGTAACAGTAAATTTCCTCGATTGGTAGTGAATCCAAGAACGATTCACGGAAATGAGAGAAAATGAGCGATTTAAAATGTACGTTTCTTATAGCGACTTTTATGGTTGTTTTCGAACATCAAAATCGAATGGCAAACCGATTGGTGATTTTGAATTCAAAATACAATGTAGTTTTGAGATCATAAAGCATTGAGTTTAATACGCTCAGCTTTACCAATGGTTAACAACCTAATATCTTTGTCCATTTAATTCTCGAATGAGTCTAGTCCCTAGACATTCGAATAGATCGATGCTTAGAGAACTTTAGAAGCTTCTGGTAAGATCATCTAGTTGAAACAAAATATTCAACATAAATTAAAATGGTAAAGAACCTTGTTGGTGACATTGGACATGTCTAACAAAGTATAAAAGTCAACACTAAAGAATTCAATTCTTAAGACTATAAGAAAGGGTACAAGAAATAGGAAAACGAGGAACAAATGAAAGGAATTTACGATTCCGTTTCTACCTATAAGTTTATGTTTAAAGAGAAGTGACCTAGCAATCAAACTTCCTTGGTATCATATACCGCTTGAGGTTCTTACTTCGGTAATAACTCAAACAATGGAAGCTAGGATACACTAATGACCTACAAGTGGGAAATGAAGCATGGCAATGCTACATTGATTGTAGGATCATCTAAGTTTGTTTTAAGTCCTTTCAAAGGCTGGAACTTAATGGCTATTTTGTTCCATAATCAGCATACCTAAATTTCTGCTTCAAACACAGAAAGACTCACATTCAAAGAAAAACAAAAACAATGTTTGTTTGTTTATTTGAATGAAATGGTCAATTACAGGTTGAGTCAATATGCTTGATTAAAACAAACAACTCTTTAAAGAACTTTACTAGGTTCAAATCAACCCCTTGATTTGAGTTCCACAAATCTTTGGCATTGTTGCTTAGACCATATCAACAAGTTAACATTCATAAGCTCTATTTTGATGGACTTCTGAAAGTTGATTGATTTCTAGATCATTTTAAGACAACTAGTCTTACTTGTTGAAAGTAACAAAAGATATGAACTATTGTTAGAACGCCTAGACAATGGAGTTCAAAGCTAAAGAAAGATTTTATGACTTTATTATTTCACATGGATTTGAGTGAATATAGGTTTATTTACTCAAATGTGATATAAGTTGAATCTGTTTGGCTAGTTCAAAGATTCAGAAGTATAAAATCCACTTGGTAAGAAATCATAAAGATCTAGGTTAGATCATGTTAATGATTACTTGAGACCAAATATGATCATCAATAATTGTGTGTTGTAATTTCACAATCTAGCTCCATAAGATATGGCATATCTACGTTGGAATGATCGAAGTCAATTAGTACTTGATTCGATCAATGATGAATCATAAAGACTTTTCCTATAATTTCTAAAACAAAATGCTCAACTACCACCAAACTAAACCAAATTCGTCAAAGCTATTGAAAAGTAATTTCAGGATATCTTTTCATAATATATCTAAAGAGTTCCTAAACTCAGTGGGAGCTTAGTGTTTGTTATTCAACAAACTAAGGCCCAAGTATAGATATATGTATCATTGTGATTTATTCAGATGAGACACAAGGGTATTGTTTCTACCACGAATTTTTGAGAACATAATGTTTGTTTGCTCGAAATGATGTCCTTTTGGAGATTCGTTTCCAAAATGACAAGTGGGAGAAAATAGACCTCGAAAGTCTTCGAGGCGAACAACAAACATAAACGGACATTCCGGAGGCTTTTCGAAGTGCTTCAGAAAATCCGAACTTATTCTTTAAGGACTTTAGAAGTGGCTTTAAAGAATAGACATCTCTTAGAAAACTTTACAAGTGCTTCAAGGAGAACAGAATATTCAAAGGACTTTCAAATGGCTATTGATATTCTATTGTTTGATGTTCTATACCCTTGTAGGCATAGAGTTCAAGTCACTGAAACTATGAGATTCTTCCATTAGATAGTAAGGAAACATAGAGTTCTGGTCAATGAAACTATGAGATTCTTCTATTCGATAGTGAAGAAACCTACAACTTGCAGTCAAACTATTATCATGTAGATTAATGAGTTTATGACTTGTAAGAAAGCTATGACGAAACCTAGATTCCCTAAAATGGTTAGAGGCCATATATAGACTCAAATGTTTTAAATGGTTAGAGGCCATAAAACAAACTCAATGTTTTGATGACAAAATTGAAATTTTGTTGATTTGCAAGAATAGTTTCACACCTATTGGTTGCAAGTTTGTTTTAAGGATAAAAACCATCAAACATGGAATTGTGTTCACACACAAAGCTAGATTAGTTGCTAAAGGTTACAAGCAAATTCATGGCATGGATTGTGTTGAAACCTCATGCAAAATCGTAATGCTTAAGTCTACAATTCAAGCAATGATTGCATATTGGTACATATAGCAATTGGATGACAAAACGTATTCCTCAATCAAATGTTGGAATAAACTATGTACATGGTATGTCATAGGAATTGTGGATCCAAATAAATGCTTGAAAGAAAAGCTAGTTTATAAAATCTAAGTACAGATTTAAGCAAGCAATTGGGAATTGGAATTGTATTTTAGTGAAGCTAATAAGTATTTTAGTTTCATAAAATACACATGGTTCTTATAGAGATATAAGAAGTTTAGTGGGAGTACGTAAAACTTAATTGGTCCTATGTGTATTACACACATATCTCTCTATTGTGAAATAACATTCAAATGCTAATGACTTAGATTTGAAATTATTCATCAATGATGGACCATGGCGAAACTTAGTACATACTGGGTATTAAGATCTATTTACAAAGATCTTATGATATTATTTTGGATTAAGTAATGGCATTTACTAAATCAAACACGAAAGTCTCCATTGGAGATATTCGACCCATGTGAATAAATCTAAGTAAAGGATGTTTGAACTATGTATAAGCATTTACTAAGTTAACATCAAAGAATCTAATGAGATTCTTCACCTATATTATATGTCAAAGAATTTAGCTGGATTCAGTATCTACTAAAATTGAATGAGCTAAAGTTACATGAATAGAATTCAATTGGGAATTATTCTGCAAAAGAATTTATCATGTATGATATAATATGAGGATCGCCAAAAACGTATCGTATGACTTTGGGCATGATGAACATATACCAATCTCTATTGATCTAAGTGAAGATCAACTAGATTGAGATCAAGAAAAACTTATGGTACTTGAAAAGGTACATAAGATTAGTTCTTGACTCAAGGAAATAAAGATATGCTAAATATTGATGCTACACGCATAAACACTGGCAAAGGATCAAGCAAGATTCCTTTGGAGTTAACCATTGACAAGGACGAGCTAAAAAGCATCGTGTTTTGAAATGGCAACATGGATTGGAGACCATGAGTTGTTGCGTGGGAAATTAAATATTAATTTCTATGTTCTAAGATACAGCTGGAAAGTCTTCCACATATCCGTGAACTGCTTGGATAAGTAAATCCAAACCAAAGCATCACTAGCAACCTATACAGTTGAAGTAAAAGTAATTATTGCCTAAGAAGCAATAAAACAGGGTTGTTTTAAGTTCTTCACTGAACTTGGGTAGATCACCTATCTGCTGGCTTGATGGTTCTTCATTGAAAAATGCGTAGAACCACTCTTGAAGCAAGAAAAACGTCTGCTAACTTGATGGTTCTTCATTGCAAAATGAGTAAAACCACCATCGAAGTAAGAAAGACTAGATCACATAATAAACAAACTCGAAAAGATCTTATCATCATATCTCGAAGAACATTCGATGAAAAGGATGTTAAGATTGGCAAAGCATGATAACTAAACCTATGCAACAAGTGAGAAACAACACTCACATTGTAGCACTGGAAATCAAGCATAGCTTTGAATTCCATGAACTGTTTTAAAGATGGGTTTGAGGCCCATGGTTATAAAACATTGGGGTTGAACATTTATCATATATGAAATGTATTTTCATATTCCATTTAATCTTGGTTTAGTATTAAATGATGAGTCCCTTCAAATTTGACGATATATTCAAGATAGACTGTCAGGACCAGTCCTGTGACTAAGAAATGTCTATCAAGTGAACTTGAATGTCAAAGGTTGAAAATGGTCCCTAATCGGAGTTTTCTATAAAATTGGACGCATAGAAAACGTTAGACGATTAGAATGCAAGATGACTAGTAGTTCTGTTTCTTGAACTATGTGGACATGGCAATGTCATAATCATTTGCATAGATACTTACTTTGGGAAGACTAGTATCGGACAAGACCTATGAAACTTTACTGTAAGAGATGAAAATCTGTCATGAGTAAATTTCATTAAATTATTAGACACTAAATCCTCAATACCTGAGTGATTTGAGATTACTTGTTTGAGAACTGGTTGCTTTGACGTTGACCAACCGTCGCACCGTAAAAGGAGGCTATAAAGGCAACGCTCAGGTAATCACCTATCAAACGAAGTCTAATCTCAAGATCGCAAGATTGGGATTGTCCTCCCATAAATCGGGATGAGATGCTTAAAAGTTGTACAAGGCCACTCGGAGAGCTAGAAACTGTGAAATGCATGGCCGTGCTCGGATGAATCATAGGCTATGATTATCTGTTTATTTGATCAGTTGAACTCTGAAACCGAGGAACACCTCTGGACGTAATAAGGATGACAACTCTTACCTTATGTTCAAGAGCAAGCATCGAGCGACAAAGGAATTAGGAAATGCACACTTGTCCCTAAGGACAAGTGGGAGACTGAAGGAAATAATGCCCTTGGTCCAAGTATGCATTCTATGTTAAGTCTAATAAATGCGGTTCAGTATTAATTGACAAGTTAATAATTCAGTGAGATCAAGTGAGCTGAATGCCTAGCTAGAGGCCGCTTCAGTTCAAGCGGAATTAATGATATTAATCCACAGCTTACTCTTGACTGAACCCGTAGGGTCACACAAATAGTACGTAAACGGATCAAGTATCTAATGGCATTAGATACTCTATCTATGAATATTCGGAACCGACGGATCTTGGTTTCAGTGGGAGCTAAGATCGTCACAGGCAAGAAATGAATACTCCGGAAACGATGATATTGCCAGAAACGGAAATATGGATCGTATCGGAAATATAAATATTATCCAAGTCGTAGATGTTGCCGGAAACGGAAACATGGTACGTATCGGAAAATATTATCGGAAATGGAAATATTGCCAGAATCGGAAATATTGCCGGAAACGGAAATATTGTCAGAATCGGAAATATTACCGGAATCGGAAAATAATTCCGGAAACGGAAATATTAAATATTTGTTCGAAACAGAAATTAATTCCGGAATCGGAAATATTAAATATTGTTCGTATCGGAAATGAATTCCGGAATCGGAAAATTTAATCGGAAGCGCATCGTACGAATAAGCATCGGACGAGGCCTGCCGGACGAGGCCCAGCACGAAGCCAGGCCATCGCCCAGCAAGCCAAGCGCGCCGCACAAACAGCAAGGCCAGGCCCAGCAGGCTGCGCGCAGCGCGCAGCGCGCACAGCGCGCACAGCACGCGCAGCGCACAGCGCGCACAGCGCGCGCAGCGCGCAGCGCGCGCGGGCGCTGAGTGGGCTGCTGCTCGCGCGCACGCATGAGGCCCATCGTGGCTGTCGTGCGTGTGTGTGCAAGTGTTTGTGTTCGTGCACGTTTCCTAAAACATGCAGAGTTCGGTTAATGATTAAATTCCTAATTCTATTTGATAAATTAATTAAATTAGAGTTCTTGTAGGATTCTAGGTTTGATTAATTTGTATCTGAATAGGATTTCGATTCCCTTTCCATACCGCTATAAATATGAGGCTAGGGCTCACAATTTATAACACAAGTTTCAAAGTATTCAAAGTGAGTTTTTTGAGAGAAAAATTCAGTCACACATTTGCCTATAAAGTGCCGAAAATAATAGTACCTTAAGGGCGATTCTAGTTGGTCAATCTTAAGGCGGATCCGGACGTGCTGTGGACTATCTACGGAGGGACGACACTTGGAGTCCTAAAGACTTGTTCTTGTTCGGTTCGGGCGCAGCTAGGGAAGGCACGCAACAAAGAGTATGCATCTATTCTATGCTAAATGATTATGTGTAAATAATATGTATTCCTGGGTTTATGGTTTTTCCGCATGATTTATGAATTGTCATATGTATCATAACCTAACGGTCTCTGGGATTCTTGTGTATTTGGTTGATTCCTCAAGCTGAGTATATGATCCATTTAGCCAGAGTTCGCAACTAATTTTCTGTTCTTTGCTGCCCTTCACTTTCCAAAAAAGGAAACGTCAAACTTGTTGTGTGTTTACTCACCTTATCCTTAGAAATATTCTTGCTAAGTAATGACTTATGTATGATTCATCTCTAATTCCCGGAAGTTTGAGACTCACTCCTTGTGCTGAAAAGAACTACTCCCTCCGTTCCTAAATAAGTGTGCAGTTCCCATAAATAGCGTTCCCTTATAAGTATCCAGTTTCCATTTTTTGACATACACCTTTCCCACTTTTCTATACACTTTTCCCACTTTTCCACACACTTTTCCCACTTTTCAATAAATCATTACTACTTTTTCTTACACATTCTACACTTTTCCCACTTTTCAATCCCCACATCCCTATTTATTTGTACTTTTAACATTAAACAATTATCTACTTTTTCCTTTTCCCAAATAAAACATACTCAATCATTACCTCTTACACACAACTCGGTTTTATTAAATCCCGCGTAAATGTCCAAAGTGGACACTTATTTAGGAATGGAGGGAGTACAGCTTATTGTGGCCCTTCCTCATCATTAGACTCGTGTCATGGAGTCACTCATTCATGGAATCAGTTGAATAAATTTAAATAGGCTAGATTCTACCGAGGAGGCAAGGATTGATTATGATGTGCTGACAGTTGTTAACGCCTCCCATTTAATTGCTCCTTGGAGTATGTTCGATCTTGTTTCATTTCGCGGTGTATACCGCTGGGAATAGGGATGTGTTTGCTTTGGGAGAATTTCTTAGGCAGAAGCGCTTCATTTTTTAGTCCTCTTTTTTTAAATTCTTTAACTTTTTCATTATCTCCTACGTTCGATCATATGATTTTTCTTATCAGATGCTTTTACAAGTGTTATCTAAAGCTTTCTTATGGGTAGGGCCATTTAAAAATATTTCGGGAGAAATCTTCAACTATGAAATGAAAGAGCTGATAACGTTCGAAACTTCCATGAGAAATTTGGAACACTCTTGGGATTTTTGAGTACTTTTACAAGTCTCGAGTGAAGGGGATCTAGTGGTTCTGCACATCCTGTAATACCGATATTTTAAAACCTGGTAACAATCGTTCCTAGTTTATCCACTTTGATATTTCCCTTCACATAAGGTAAGAGCTTTCCCTTGGATTTTGGACTGCATTTCAGGCAAAATTGTAGCCGGAAGCCTGCATCCTCAAATCAAGTCTTTTACCTAGTGTATGTCATTTGGAAGAAAGGAGTTGAGAGTTTCGACTTGTATGTGAATACTGAATAGGCGTTTTTATGGGGGTGGGGGTAAAACCATATATGGCGTGAAGCACCTCCAAGTCTATGCTAGCTTAGGAGGGATGGAATGGAAAATCTTTATACTACACCTTCCTTTTCTATAGTTGGTGCTTTTTCGTAGAGAAAAATTGCGGCATCTTTTTGGAAAATTACTGTATGGTACTTTCTTCATTGGATAGTGTTGTTGTTTCTTCATGTATTTCTTATTATAATATTATTACTTTATTTTTTAGAAATTATCTAACCTCTGTTAATTTTCCATCCCAACTATTATGAAAAAATCACTTTTTAATTTTTTTTTTCTTGTGAAGTTCTAAGTTTTACAAGGGTCTTATTTATATCTTATTTGTTTATGACTATTTGTTTTAATTACTCCCTCCGTTCTCGAATATTAGTCTTATTTGGAATCATGACACTATTTACAATTGATGAGAATCCTCTAAATTCCTTCCGATATATATTGCAAAACATATTTATGTGAGATTTTGTTTTATTCGTCTCGATGTATAGTTTCTTAACATTAACTTTTTATGATTTTTTTTAACATACTCCCTCTGTATTGTTTTAGGAGTTCCAAGTGAACAACACATAAAAGAAGCTTAGTTGAATTTGAATATAATAATCATGCCAACTAAGGTAGTTGACAATAAAAAAAAATTAGAAGAAAAGCAAGTGGGGTAATTTTTTAAACAAAGAAAAGGGAGTGGGGTGTAAAAGTAATAAAAAAAGTAACCAAAAAAATGGGCCTTTAGGAAAGTAGGAAATACTTCCTCCGATTCTTTATTGTTGCAACATACCCCTCTACACGTAATTTAAGAAAGTGGTATTTGAGTGGGGACACAACCACTATAGTCACATTACTTACTCCATCTTAGATGTAAAATTGAAACTTTAGGTAAAAATGTTTCCATTTTAGGTGTGTTGCAACTATTGTGACATTTCCATTTTAGGGAATTGTTGCAACTATATAGAAACGGAGGAAGTAGTAAACAGTTGGGGATGGGAGTGTAAAAGTTACCAAAAATGGAATTGTAACTCCTAAAACAGTACGTTTAAATATTGAAATGAAACTAAGGACTATTTTTTGAGAATGGAGGGAGTACTAGATTTTTTTATTAGCTGCATAAATTTGAAGTTATTTTCTAAAACAATTGTGATATCTTGTTTACTTATTGAGTCTGCTTTATTTCTTGACAGTGCACAAGCACACTCTGTTAATGAAGTACTTTGGGGAAGATTTCTTGTGGGTCTTGGTATTGGGGTGAACACAGTTCTTGTGCCAATATACATATCAGAGGTACTGTGGAATAAGTTACGAATCAGTTTGTTTTTAATGTCTAATTTTAATAGCAAAACCTTTTTCTTTTTTCCTTTGCTTTTTTTTTTCTTTAAAAATTTTTATTCATTTTATTTTCCAATCAATCCCTTCCCTTCCGTCTCAGTCGTTGGTTAGTGAGGATGAAGTGTATAGTAAATAATTATTTATTTTTAAGAAGAGAAATTTGCAGAAAAGAACTTTGTGAAGTGCGGACACGATTTAATGATACTGTTGGTATGTAATTGTTGTGGTCGAGGTTGATTAAGGAGTGAGTTTAACTGCTTAAGTAACTCAATGCTTAGGCTAATTAATTGGGTGGATTTGTCCTGTAATTTTTATTGGAGAAATTACAAATATTGATCAAGAAATATTCTGCTAAGCAACAATATCTAGAGGGGGACGGGGCACTTTATGTAATAGAATAATAGGTTAACTTGGTAGTAGCTTGAAGAATGAGATAGGCAGAGGAAAAGCTCTACACAGAGCATATTAGGGAGAGGAAATTATGTTGAATGTTAATAACAATTTTAACTAGCTTTAAGAGAGTTAATTGGGAGAGAAACAAGCCTTTCGAATGCTTTAATATCCTTTACATTATGTGATTCCACTTTACTAATCAAAACCGTGTTCGTCTTCCTTAAATTGTGGTATTAAATATTAATAGTGTCTAAGGTATTTTAGTTCTTAGCATATTCTAAACGCAAAGAAATAAGTGATAGAGATGTGCTACAGAATTTCAATTCAACACTGAAATTTACATATTTCTACCCCATCCGTAGTGTTTAGCAATAAGGCTATTGCTGTACATAAACATTTTTTTGGATTGGGGAATTTAAACTACAAGTTGATTCATAGTAGATCTAGCCATTTCCTCTTGTATATCCTTTTCCTTTTTCTTGATGCTTGGGGATGAGAACAAGTGGGTGCAAATGTAATTTATCACACAGGGTGAAGGGACATAAATTATCATTTGTTAGTACTGTAAATTTTGAATGACGGTTATTCTTCAGAGCCGTTATCAGCTGTATCTGATGCAATCATTGGAGATTTGGAGTTCTCCTTTGGGCTTAATAAAAGTAGTGAGTTTGATAGCTGAGTTCAACACTTTGAAACTTTTGACATCTTTGTTAAGATTCCAAAGGGTTAATTTGTGCTGTATACAGTAGCAAATGTGTGTTGTGGGTATATAAATATTTTCCTAAGTACTCTTTAAGTTTTCTAGATATTAGGCAATAGAAAGGCCGTGACTTCATGATAGGAACTAACTCCCTGTAAGAACTGGAGGTGACTCACATATAAAGTTTGTGGGGTTCCATCCTAAAACCATATGAAAGTAGGAGGAGTAGCCCACAACCTTATAGACGTGGTACTCCGATTTTCTTGCAATTTTGTTGTTGTTAAATAGTAGTACACATTAAAAGTAAAAGTTTCAAAATCGAAGAAAACTAGTAAAGTAAAGTTAATTTGACTTATATAAAGAACAAGATTGGGATTCAAAGTCAAACGGGCGAACCCTATAACTGGTGTTTTCATGACCAGAACCGAAACACAAGCTCTGGAACCACAGTGAGCTCACAAAATGGTTAAAATTACGAATGCTTAAAACCGATACAAAAGAGAGTAAAAATGTCCCCTCAAAAGAAGAAGAAACAGTCCCGAGGTGTACTTATCCTTTGATTTACTTCATTCAACATAAGAGTGTGGGCATGCTAGAATCTAGAAAAAAAATTAAAAATATAACAGTAATTAGACTTATGGAGTGGATGAGTTTACTTAATAAATAAAAATGAAATCTTACATTCGATGGAGTCATCTTACTTAGCTTCAACTCCCGCTCATTTACATCCTTCTTACTTGCCATATACATTTGGACTTTCTAGCCGAAGAGATGATATATGTTCGCATACCATCGCCTCCAACACCGGAGAGGTAGACCCAAAAGTTATTTGATTTCTCTTTCTTTAACTTAGTCATTGACTTATAGATATAATTCAAAGTGGCTTTAAGCCAATTAATAGATTCAAGTTTGTCAAGGTCTTCAACCATTTGCCATAATTTGCTCGTCGGGTTTTTGTTCTCTAACAAAAGAAAAAACCTGATCAATGAGGAAATGTAGCGGCAAATTTCTGAATTGTTTTCACTCGCCTCACCTTCCATCACCATCTTACTCAAAGTACTTCTGAGCTCCATTGGACTCAAAATTGGACTTTCTTTCCTTTTTCTCTCTCTTTTCTGTATCACTTAATTCCAAAGTAGATTAGGGAAATGCAACGCAAAATCAATATCGTCCCCAACATCTTGCATATTGAGGACCTCGACGACCTCTTTTAAACAAAATGTTAAACAAGGAGAATCCTTGTCTTATACTTACTCGGAATCATAAAAGTCAACCAACGCTAAAATCAGTGTTATAGAATATTTCTACACTTTGTACAGACCATGAAACACTTAACCACTAATCAAATTTGTCTTATTGTCATCCAAATCAAGTTTGGTGATTTTTAACATGTATGAATGAAGCTACTTTCTCCGTTCTCACATTAGTTGTTATACATTCTTTTTTCATCCGTCCCACATTATTGGTTACACTTCCAAATTAGGAATGACTCCACAATAATTATATTTTCTCATTCTTCCCACTAAAAGTTTAGTCCCACACCCTCTCTCACTCAATTAAAAAAAATACCCAACTAACTTTATGACATCTACTTTTTCTATAAAATAACAATCGATAACCAAACAACCACTTAGCACCTAAAACATTGTGTAAAAGTGAGTGTAACGAGTAATGTGGGATAGAGGAAGCATAAAATTATTTAGGATCAAATCGTCGTTAGAAGACAACAAAACAACTAAAGCTACTCAGACATGTGGAAAGTAACAAATCTTGGTTGGGATGATATGTAGACTAGTTTGATTATCCATTAATTCTCATTGTTTCATGGTCTGTTCAACGTGAAGAATGATAAAGAGTGTTCATCAACACTGATTTTAGCGTTGGGTGACATTTATGATCTCGAGAGTCGAGAGTGTGTCATTCAAGTTAATAAGGAGTCTCCGTGCTTAACATTTTGTTCCAGCAGCCTTAGGTCGTCGGTATACAAGATGTGAGGATGATAATGAAACAATGCTGATATCACGCTATAGTTTTCCCAAATTTGTTTTTAAAATTGAGAGATAAATAGCGAGAAAAGAGAGAAAAAGGAAAGAAAGTTCAGTTTTTAGTGCCTCCGTGTGGTGGAAGGTGAGGCGAGTGAAAAATAATTCAGAAAGTTGTTGCTATATTTTCTCATTGATGAGGTTTTCTTTTCTTGGGGCGACAAAAAGCCGAGGAGAAAATCATTGCAAATGGTTGGAGACTTTGACAAACTTGAAGCATTAATTGGTCTAAAGCCAATTAGGATATCTATGATTCATTGTGTAAGTTGGAGAAAGATAATTCATAATGAATAATTTTGGGCTTACCTCTCCGGTGTTGGTGATGGTACACGACTGTATACCATTCCTTCGACCAGAAATATGCACCGAAGATTATGTGAAAATCCAAATGTATATGAGAGGTAAGAACGGTGTAAGCTAAGCTGAGTAAGCTGACGTAATTTGATGGAAGATTTTGTTTTTGTGTTTAAGTATGTCCGTCCTAAAGCTTGCAAGGGAGGTAACTCACATATAAAGCTGTGGAGTTCTATCATAAAACCATATGGTAATAGGAAGAGTAAACCACAACCTTATAAACTAGTCACCTCTCGATCTCCTTCGCAGGTGTTAAAATATTTCCACCATATCACATGATCACCCATCTTCAAGATTGTCTAATATATTTTTACCACATCACAAGATTACCCATCTTCAAGATTGTCTAATATATTTCTACCACATCACAAGATTACCCATCTTCAAGATTGTCTAACAGGCATGTTCTTTTCACCTAAGGACTCCATTGTTGTGCACTAGCCATTTTATTTATGGTCCCCCCCCTCGCTTGCCATATCATGACTCCTTGGTGGCACACTCACCAACTTGATTTGCTCCACCCACTTGCAACTTTGGGCCAACTAAAAACAGTCCAATCTTAGCCCGTGAGAGATGAGACCAATTTGTTAGGCTCTGGGTCAAGCAAGAAGTGGAGTTGACCCACATATAAAGCTTGTGGGGTTCCATTCTAAAACCATATGATAATAGGAGGAGTAACCACAACCTTATAAGCTACTCACCACCCTTCATTTTTACCAACGTGGGACAATTCTTCTTGGAACACACATGGGAAACTCTAACAGGATAGACAAGAAACAGGGTATGTTTAGTTGACCCGAGATCTGTGCTAAATTGTGTTAATTTGATATGATTTGGTCTGGTTTTTATTAACTGATTTTAACTTATTATTATTAGTATTTATTTTTCCATCCATCCTATTTTAATCGTCACGCTTTCCTTTTACGCCCGTCTCAATTTAATGTTACACTTCTTTTTATGTTATGTATCCACTAATATTTTATTAGCTCTTTATACCTATTAGTCCATTACCAAAATTTATGGTCTACCTCCCTCTCTCAATCATTTAAAAAATTATCCCATTATCTCCCGTCATAACTACTTTTCAATTAACTAATGGTGTAATAAATAAACACACAATTTTACGAGAATAACTCAAAATAAGTTTCTATTTGAAATAAAGCTGTCATGTGTTGTGCCTAAGAATCTCAATCAATATGTATGATAGCAAAGTTATTTCTCCATTAGCTTTAATAGTGCTTTGGCAACTTACTAATATAATTGTGTAGGTTGCTCGGACAACGAAATACAGGGGATCTTTGGTATCACTGTGCCAGATTGGCACTTGTCTTAGGATCATAGCCTCATTGTTTATAGCGATTCCAGCAGAAAATGATCCACACTGGTAAGTTCAGTTTATACAAAAACCAGTGTCCAATTTTCACTGACCTTACTAACAGTTGCAACAATTTCATACTTTTTTTGTGGGATTTTCTTTTATAAAACAATAAATATTTCATTATGAACAATTTCAATCCAATCTTACTTCAGCAGCTCAGGTAAGACTCTATGAGGCATAATGCTTGATAATGTCCCAGAAAAAGTGAGAGGTATGGGGAAAATCCCGAAAAAAGAGAAACAAATGGGAAAAATCTCCAAAAAAAAGGAAACAAATGGGAAAAATCCCAAAAATAAGAAACAAATGGGAAAAATCCCAAAAAAGAGAAACAAATGGGAAAAATATGTGATGGGCGATTTCACGTTGACCTTGAGGGTTCTCTGATTCCCAAGGTGCACTCTTTTGAATCCATGGGCCTTATGATCTGACCAAACTTGGGATAAATGGAGGGGGGTAGTGCTAATTTATTTTTGGGTAATGAAAGTATTGATTTTGTACTTGTATTCTTTTTTATTTAAATAATTAAATAGACAGTATGGGAAATAGGTCGATATATGTGAAAATATGCGACAGTAAAAGGGAGGGGAAAAATGTGTACAATACCACCACTACAAGTACCACTATGTAACACCCAGTGTTTCCTACCAAATACGGTAATTTACTCCTCGAACTACGTACTGAGTACACACGTATTACGTACTGCGTATTAGTATTGTGGAACGCATTGGACTAATTTAATATAGTTGGGTAGCGAATTGCGTACTCGTACTCGTACCGCTTACTAACACCACTAATAGAATATGTAATCTTCTAATTATGTAAAGCATATATTGTGTAATCATCTAATTATGTATAGGCTATAATTAGAGAATAAATTAGAATAATCAGTCAATCAATCACGACTAAATTAACGTGATTGATTCTGCAAATATTCAATCAGAATACTTGCCTTGTAATATGTATATATACTCCAAGTCAATGAATAACAAATCACGGAGTTATACTTCTAACATGGTATCAGCAGTTTAAACACAAACACGCAGCCCTAGCCCTCGCCGTAGCCACTGTCTTCTTCCTCTGCTCCGTCAAACACCATGGCTGGCGATGACCCAACTCCTTTGCCTCCTTCTACACACCCTGCCCTTACTGTAAGCAACATCAAAACCTTCATTCCCGTTATGTTGGAGCTCGAATCATCCCAATATGGGTCGTGGGCTGAACTATTTCAGATTCATGCTAGGGCTTTCCTCGTCCTCGACCACATCATTCCACCAACTGATCCGACGGCTGCACCAACGGTGGACAAGGCTCTCTGGTCTCGTATTGATGCCATTGTTCTCCAATGGATATACGGGACGATTTCTAACGACCTCCTTCACACTATCATTGAGCCTGGTTCCACTGCACAAGAAGCATGGGATCGTTTGCGAGAACTCTTCCAAAACAACAAAAACTCGCGAGCGGTTCACTTGGAGCATAAGTTCTCGACGATTGCTATGGCCGACTTCCCTAATGCCACGGCCTACTGTCAGCAACTCAAAATGCTTGCTGATCAACTAGCCAACGTTGGCGCCCCGGTATCCAACCACCGCATGGTCCTCCGCCTTGTCGCCGGTCTCCCGGGTGAGTATCGTAATGTTGCATCTCAAATTCAGCACAAAGATCCTCTTCCTTTATTTCCTGTTGCTCGTTCTATGTTGTTATTGGAAGAAGATACTTTAAACGCTAGTGCCGCCATCGAGGCCTCCGCGATGGTGGCTGCCACAAATGATACCCATGACCACCGTGATAATGGTAACAATAATTACCACGGTGGCCGTGGGAATCGCAACAATTACAGGGGGAAAAAGGGAGGTGGCCGTGGTGGCGGTCGCGGAAATTCAGACCACCGTGGGCATGGTGGTCGTGGCAAGGGAGGCAGTGTCCGTGGTGGTGGCCACGGTGGCCACGGTGGGACGCCCAACCAGCCACAGCAACAAGGTTGGGCTCAGCCACAACAACTCTTCTTTCCATGGATGCAACATTGGGCCCCTCCATGCCCATATCCAACCAACCATTGGGCTCGTCCATCAGGCCCAGCTAATCAGCAGGCTGGTATTCTTGGCCCAAGGCCAGCACAGGCTTTCACTGCGGCAGGGCCTTCTTATTGCCCAACGGACATCGATCATGCAATGCACACTATGTCTCTTCACCAACCCGATCCTAATTGGTACATGGACACCGGTGCCACTTCCCACATGACGTCTAATCAAGGTACTCTCTCGTCTTATTTTAATTTGAGCACTAAACGTAATATAATTGTTGGTAATGGCCATTCAATTCCGATTCGTGGTTATGGTGATACATCCCTTTCCTCTCCCCATCAACCCTTGTCCTTACGTAATGTTCTCCATGCTCCTAATCTTATCAAAAACTTGATTTCCGTCCGTAAATTTACTAATGATAACTCTGTTTCTGTTGAATTTGATCCTTTTGGGTTTTCTGTGAAGGACTACAAGACGGGGACGCATCTCATGAGATGTGATAGCAAAGGCGACCTCTATCCCATCCCCTCCTCTCTCAAAACTCAAGCCATTTCACCATCCGCTTTTGCTGCTATCTCACCTACCTTATGGCATGACCGATTAGGCCATCCGGGTGCCCCTATTTTATCGTCTTTATGCAAAAATAAGTTTATTCCATGTAATAAACCTCTTTCTAATTATGTTTGTCATTCATGTGTGCTGGGAAAACATATTCGATTGCCTTTTGATGCATCTAATTCTTCTACTAGTTTGCCATTTGATATTATTCACAGTGATCTTTGGACCTCTCCTATATTGAGTTCATCAGGCCATCGTTATTATATGCTTGTCATTGATGATTTTTCAAAATTTCTGTGGACATTTCCAATTTCTAATAAATCCCATGTGTTTGCTAAATTTATGGAATTTCGGGCATACATACGAACTCAATTTGAACGAGAAATTAAAAATTTACAATGTGATAATGGGAGGGAATACATTAATGGTCCTTTCAAAAAATTCTGTGAATTAAATGGTATGTCTTTTCGGTTGTCCTGTCCTCATACTTCACCTCAAAACGGAAAAGCCGAACGCAAAATACGTACCATCAATAATATCATACGCACCCTTCTCATTCATGCATCTTTACCTCCCTCATTTTGGCATCACGCATTGCAAATGGCAACCTATCTCCTTAACATACTTCCGAATAAGTTATTGGCATATCAATCCCCGGTCAAAATTCTTTATAATAAAGATCCATCTTATTCCCATCTTAGGGTATTCGGGTGCTTGTGCTATCCACTCTTCTCCTCCACATCCATTAATAAATTACAGGCCCGCTCTACACCTTGTGTTTTCTTAGGATATCCCACTAATCACCGTGGTTATAAGTGTTACGACTTATCAAATAATAAAATAATTATTAGCAGGCACGTGATTTTTGATGAAAATACGTTTCCATTTGCAAGTGCACACACTCCTAAACCTAGTGATTATGATTTCGTAACTGATGGCTTGTCTCCTCTAGCTGTGCAGGCCCACGCATCTCAGCCCATTCCTGTGCCGAGTGAACCCATGACAGGGCAGAATAGGTCTTTGGGTGCCCACGGGACTGTTCAATCAGCTGTGGGCCTCCAATTACCTACCCAGCTTGGTCGTTCGCCGGCCCAACCCAATCCCCTTGCCCAAACCCCGCAGCACCCTGTTGGTCATCCCTCTCCTATTGACCAGACTGGACCGCCCTCACCAACGGCCCAGTCCACTCCACTTGGTACACAACAGCGAGCCCACCCACGAGTTTCATCACCATCTAACTCTCCCAATCACTCCCCTGTCCTATCCCCTACATGCAGCGGCCCAACTCCCGAGGCCCAACATACCTCTAGGGATTCTCCTAGACAGCAGGCCCAACCTCCCCATGTCTCCCCTCAAATGACCACTAGAGCCCAACATGGCATTTTCAAGCCTAAGAAACTTTTTAATCTCCACACTTCGGTTACCAAGTCCCCTCTTCCTCGTAACCCAGTAACTGCTTTGTCCGACCCGAATTGGAAAATGGCCATGGTTGATGAATTTGATGCTCTAATTAAAAATAAGACGTGGGAGTTGGTGCCTCGTCCCTCTAATGTTAATATTATTCGTTGTATGTGGATTTTCTCTCACAAAGAAAAGTCTAATGGTGATTTTGAGCGACATAAAGCTCGTCTTGTTGGTGATGGCAGGTCTCAACAGGTTGGTATTGATTGTGGAGAAACTTTCAGTCCGGTGGTCAAACCGGCTACTATTCGGATCGTTCTTAGTATTGCTTTATCCAAAAAGTGGCATATCCATCAGTTGGATGTCAAGAATGCATTTTTACATGGAGAGCTACAGGAAACGGTCTATATGCATCAACCACTTGGGTTCCGTGACCCAACCCATCCGGATTATGTGTGCTTACTAAAGAAGTCTTTATATGGGCTCAAGCAAGCTCCACGAGCTTGGTATAAACGTTTTGCTGATTTTGTTTCCACAATTGGCTTCTCACATAGTACTTCGGATAACTCATTGTTTATTTTTCGTCGTGGAAACGACATGGCTTATTTGTTGTTATATGTGGATGACATTATTTTGACTGCCTCATCTGAATCTCTAAAGCAGTCCATTATGTCTCTTCTCAGTTCAGAATTTGCCATGAAGGACTTAGGTCCTCTGAGTTATTTTTTGGGAATTGCTGTCACTCGTCATGCAGGTGGCCTATTTCTATCTCAGCGAAAATATGCGGCAGAAATTATTGAGCGGGCAAATATGTCTTCTTGTCGCCCATCTGCAACTCCAGTCGACACCAAGGCAAAATTGGGGGCGGATTCCGGCTCTCCTGTTGCAGATCCATCCCATTTTCGTAGCTTGGCCGGTGCATTGCAATATCTTACTTTTACCCGTCCGGACATCTCTTACGCTGTTCAGCAAATTTGCCTTCATATGCACGACCCACGAGAGGGCCACATGCTTGCACTGAAACGCATTGTCCGTTACATCCAGGGGACTCTATCCTTTGGCTTACATTTGTACCCCTCTTCTATTTCAAGTCTGGTCTCATACACTGATGCTGATTGGGGTGGGTGCCCCGACACAAGACGATCTACATCCGGATATTGTGTCTTTCTGGGTGACAACTTAATTTCTTGGTCCTCCAAACGACAGCCCACACTGTCGCGGTCCAGTGCCGAAGCCGAGTATCGGGGTGTTGCCAATGTTGTTTCGGAGTCATGTTGGATCCGAAACTTACTATTAGAGCTACATTGTCCAGTTCAGAAAGCTACATTGGTATATTGTGACAACATTAGTGCGATTTATCTTTCGGGTAATCCGGTACAACACCAACGCACTAAACACATTGAGATGGACATTCATTTTGTACGTGAGAAAGTTGCACGCGGTCATGTTCGTGTCTTACATGTCCCTTCCCGTTATCAGATAGCTGACATTTTCACGAAAGGGCTTCCGCGCGTATTATTTGATGATTTTAGGGACAGTCTCAGCGTACGACAACCTCCCGCTTCAACTGAGGGGGTGTAATAGAATATGTAATCTTCTAATTATGTAAAGCATATATTGTGTAATCATCTAATTATGTATAGGCTATAATTAGAGAATAAATTAGAATAATCAGTCAATCAATCACGACTAAATTAACGTGATTGATTCTGCAAATATTCAATCAGAATACTTGCCTTGTAATATGTATATATACTCCAAGTCAATGAATAACAAATCACGGAGTTATACTTCTAACAACCACTTTATACCAACCTCAAGTACGTAGTGTTGGTTCTTGGTTCACTACCAATGGATTTTGTCACCGTCAGTAAACTTAGTCTCACTTCTCCCTTAACTTGGATTCCAAGACATTCTTTAATAGAACCACGAGGCTCTTGGGAATGACTAGTGTGGTGCTTATGGTTCCAAATGACCCTTATAACCTTCGGGATGAATCCCACTACACCACTGAGTATAAAAAGTACGCTATAAAGCTCCAAATGGGGTATTACATACGTAGCCTTTATATTTGGAACATTTTTTACTTTTCCAGAAAAGTAAGACCTCAAGTTAATTACCAATTATCATGGGGTTCGGTGTCCTGGGCCTCTCGGGAAGTTGGAAAAATCTCTTTTAGCTCAACCAACTACGTATCTAACCATTTTTCCTTAATTGCCTCAAAGCCTTCGTTGTCCTTCATGTGAATTTTAAGCGAGTCATGTATGGTTCCAAACCCCTTGCATGACCTATGGAGGTAACCCCCACTGACCTTATTACTTAAGTTTTGAATTTTTTCCCCCTTAAAAATACCAAACGTATATTATACAAGTATACAACCTTCGTTTTTGGAATATTCATGGCTTTTTCAGAGGAAAATTGGAGGTTAGATGCTTCCAGTGGGGCCTCTTGGGTGGTTGGAAGTACGAAGCATCTACTACGAACTATACTTCGGCTCTTAATTATCTATCCAACTGGCTTTCACAACGCCTCTTCTCATTTCCACATGTCCGTCTTGGTTCATTATGTGATCGACTGGTGGTCATATATCATTCCATTACCTTTCATGACCCGGAGATGCATCCCCCACCACCGGTCTACCACTTTAGTTTCGGCATCGGGTCTTGAAAATCTCTTGAAATGGTCCAAAATCGTACACTACACACAGTGATACAACCTTGTTATTTTATTTGGGAGAATTTTTCATACCCGGAAAGGTTAGACGTCGAGGTGTTTTCCTTGGGCACCTGGGAGGCCTCTTCGGTGGTCATAACCATAGATTCCGGATTTTATACATCCATCCAACATATGGAACCAGAAGGTGCCTCTTGGTACCATAGATGCCTTGTCCCTTGGCCATACCATGCCATGGCCAATGTGAAACCCGAAACATTGAAACTACACCCTCTTTCCGGTTCTGTGCTTCATAAACATAATAGTGTTCTCCTTTATGGTTCTTTTCATATGTGATTTTTACTCCTCTTTTTAAATGTAGCTTTATCAGTCTAGTAATTTTAATATGGTTGATCCCTACTATGATTTTCCTCCGAAAGAAAAGTAGTGCTTTCTCGTTTTAGTGGCTTGATTGTAAAATTGTTCAATGTCTATACCAATGTCTCCAAACTTGCTTCAAATGCGCTCAAGGTAGAGGGAGCAATTGCAACTTATTTCTCTACCTTGATGATAATTTCTATCTATGTAACCTTGCTATATTATGGTTTGCTATTTTGTAATGGTTTCACATACTTAAGCTACATGCAGGTCCTCAAATTTCCGAGTCTTTATTTCATTAACCCTATAAAAAAATTTACTAGGTGGAGGACAATGCTTTACATTGCAAGCATCCCCAGGTTTCTTCTTACAGTTGGTATGCATTTTGCAGTGGATAGCCCGCGCTGGCTATGCAAAGTACGTCTCCTACATGAAGACATATTTTTGTGGCTTGGTCGTCTGAAATAAAAAATGATCAGTGACTGCTGTGTCTATGCAGATGGGGAGACTTGACGACGCTAAATCTATTGTTCGTAACCTTTGGGGTCCTTCAGAAGTTGATGATGCTATAGAAGAGATTCAGTCAGTATTGAATGGAAGTGAGGGAGATATCAACACGAACTGGTTGGAGCTCTTCGAGGAGCCAAACTATAAAGGTTGTATAAGTATTTATCTGAATGTTTGGTGCTCTTGTTAAAGTTGATGTTCTTGTATTGTTGTTGTTTTTAAGAAGCATTCAGCATTCCAAAGGCAAACTACATTAAGTAAGTCTGTCCGGTGATATCCTGAGGTTTAACGCGTCTTCTTCTTAATACGAAACATTATTGTTTCCTTGCAAAAACTCTATGCAGTTGCTTGACTACCTTAATTCAATCGCTTACGTCTTGGCTAAAATATCATACAATACCCCTATACCAAGAGTCCAAGACCTGTAGTAAAGCATTCACCTGTGGACACTTTAAAGTGTTGAAAATCTTGAAACCATAAGTGGACCTTAAGTCTTATTATTAACTTAAGCATCTTTTTGGTGTTGGAACTTTTAACCGTATCACATTTAAGAAACAAAATATCTTTGAGTTTGAATCCTATGAGCCCCTTATTTCAGAAGTGGGATAGCTGAGCATCAGGCTTTGAGGACCTATGTTTTTAATTGGGAGGGTCTTGTGGGGGATAAAACCATAGGTTATCCTCGACTAGTGGAAGATTTTGGTCGTATTTGTCACTTCGCTCAGGTTGAGGTAGGGTCGTTCCGTGCAATTAAAATTCAGATGAGACCTAACACAGAGTTATTACTTATTAATGTATTTGAATTCGATTTAGCTATTTTGCAGCTTTATCTATGGATAGGAAGTTCATAATTCTTGCCACTTTCTATGCTCTAAAATTCTTTTTCTCAGAGATCAGGACCGATAAGTAGAATATTCGCCATAGTCTGATACACTATTGTTAATTGCTGCAGTTGCACTTACAGGAGGTGCTCTTTTTCTGCTGCAACAATTTGCAGGAATAAATGGCGTCCTGTATTTTTCATCTCTGACCTTTCAAGATGTTGGGATTACAAATGCTGCTTTAGCAAGCTATGTTGGTCTCACCAACTTTGCAGGTGCAGAAACATATATAATATGCTCCTTTGCTTCAATGCATATCTAGCTGAAAAATAATATGTACAGTGTTTTATATTAAGGCAAGTTTGTTTTATATTCTTAACTTGCAGTTGAATAGTAAATTGACTTCTTGGTACAAAGTTCATATTTTAAAGCCGAAATGGACTTTTTTTACAACGTAGTGAGTTCTTACCCGGCCACGAATGGCTTTCTGTAACCTTTTCACTGACTTGCACTTTTAATTTGAACTTTAGGGGATCTTTCTGCGTTTTACTTGATTGATAAGCAAGGAAGAAGAAGACTACTCATTGGAAGTTATTTAGGAATGGTGAGCTTTTCTGATGTTAATGGGTGTGAAAGGTTGGGCAGAGAAATGTAGAGGAGGCACGAAACCTCTCTCTCTCTCTCTAATTCTTCCTAATATTTTCAAGCTATGAAAAGGATATTAGGATTAATTTATCAGCTTGGCATTCATTTTATGGGTTTCTGGATAATGTGACCTTGCAATTTTTTCAGGATTTGTCGATGTTTCTTACAGCATATGCCATCAGCTTCTCAGATGAAGATGTCAGTCGCAACTTATGAATCCTGGGTACATTAGGGTATGCTTCTTGTTAACGCAAATTTGCACTTTCTTCTGTAGAGGATGAATGGCTTTTGCTGAGCTGTTCCAAGCCTAAAACTTTCTTGTATGGGCTCGAGCCTTTACCACTTGTTTGGTAAAAGGTCATATTTAAAGGGATGGTAATGTTCATATACGCTATATCGTGCTCCATGTGACCTAACTCTGTTTAGTTACTGAGGAGGCCTGGTTTGGCCTAGCCTTAAATGGGCCGGCTCCAGGACAATTATTTTTTCACTTTTTCTTTAAAAGTTCATTGAACTGAGATGGGCCGATGCGCCTAAAAATGAACTGTAACCATGTATTGCTGCTTTGATCCCCAGGCTAGAGTCACTATACCAGTTCTGCTGTTCATGGCTCAGGCGCTCAGCTAGAATTAGAAATTGGGCTAGATTGAGTGGCCACTGGTGTGGTTATGAAAGTTAATGAACTAAAATACTGTTACAATCCGAAAGTCTGATTGTAATTTCATTTAACTACTTAAACTGATTCTCAAATAGAGAATGGAGATTACGTTATGATAATTAGGGAGATTATCCAATTAAGAAAGAAGAGAAATCTCGATAAGTAAGCTTAAATATATACTTCATATACTAGTCGCAAGACAGATTTTTAGAGAGAGAAATGAAAAAGGGGTTTGTATTGATAATTTCTGAATGTCGAACAATTACACCTTTGGCTTATATAGCCTTCTTAATACTGAAATGATATGAAATGTAAATGTAAATGAACACTAATGAAGTATTGAGTATTGACATGCACCAAAAGCAAAGGCCATGTTAGGTTTGGTTATTTCAATGGATATTTGCTTGTCGTGCTAATAGTGAGTCATGCTCACATGTTTTCTAACACAGAAATGACAAGTTGCCTCTGGAGGAGAATGTTTGTGATTCATGAAGAATCTTGGGTTTTCCATTCAAAGATAATGGTTTGGCTGCAAATTTTCTTTAGGGGGTTTGGTAAGGAAGTTGGGACCAGGGTAAGGAAAGGAGATTGTTATGGTGCAAATGCAATGCTTTCATGAAAATTATGATGTCACTTCCTTTTCTAGAATAATGCCATGTCTCATCAGTCCCTTATCCTTATTTGGAAGTTCCCCTTATGGGAACTTTCTATTTTAGGGAAGGTTTCTTTATCTGGAACTGTGATTTCCTTTCTTGGAGGTAAAGATGCATTAGACATTCACATGCAACATCCCGTGTAATAGTACACTCTTCTTACCATTTTCTAGTGTCCTTTCACTTTGCTTTGTGTTTTCTGATATATACGGAGTGTCATGTATACTCAACCCTAATAAGATTA
This sequence comes from Spinacia oleracea, assembly GCF_020520425.1. Classification (NCBI taxonomy): domain Eukaryota; kingdom Viridiplantae; phylum Streptophyta; class Magnoliopsida; order Caryophyllales; family Amaranthaceae; genus Spinacia; species Spinacia oleracea. The sequence goes on from NC_079488.1 coordinate 47,121,548, forward strand.
CTAGCTAGAGGAAGCAAAAGAGTGTTGTTTTTTGTTCGTAAGCTGGTAGGCTCAATGGATATGTGATTCGACTGAGGACTCTACGGTGTTGGATACCTGCCAAGTTATTTCTTTTAAATGTTAGCTTTTCCTTTGCCCACCTATTATTAATGCTTAGAAATTCATGCTTCATTCTTGTAGAGTTCCATAACCCGGTTGTATATGATAATTCCAAGGTGTGAGTTTCCTTGATGTAGAATAAAGTTTGTCCAATCTAATAGATTATGTCATTGTGGGAACCAAGCTCCGTGGACTTTTGCTTACTTCTATCTTAAAAGTGTCGTACAAATTTTCTACTCTACTGTATCTTTTATGTCCTTTAGTATGAGAGACAGGTGTATCACTACACAGCTAGTGATGGGGAGGCCCCAATTCTTTTTTGGAGGGGACAATCTCTTGGATAAGTGGTGACCTTGGTAATACTCGGTAACTTCAGGACCTGCAATCAACAAAGCTTGTTGTGGATGCTTCACTTAGTTAACTAGATTTATATGAAGCTTCTTGATGTTTATCAATTTTCCCATTAGCCAGCTTTTAGCCTGATTTGTTAAAAAATTTCTATTTTTGTTGGTTCACTTAATCTCACCTCCTTGATTTTCATTACATTTCGTTCAGAAGAAAATATACTGAATCCGCTCTTCTCTTTCTTTAGGTACATGTACTCCTTTGCAATTGGAGCTGGCCCAGTAACTGGCATTATTATTCCAGAGCTTAGCAGCAGTAGGATGCGAGGGAAAATTATGAGTTTCAGTTTCTCTGTCCATTGAACATGTCTAAAAAAGTATAGATTTGGAACAAAAATGTTAAAAAGGAAAAGAAAATGGTGTGGCAAGGGAAACCACTTTTAACATCTTGTGCAAAGAGTCTAGGAAAATAGTTACTCTTAAGTCTTAACACCATGTGCAGTGTGGCACTAACGAGAAGTAAAAACAACTCAATTTCATAAGAACTCACACCCTATACATCTGTTATGGAAATCCTATCGTTTTGCTTGAGCCGGTATGAATAGCTAGAGGGACTTTCTCCCTTCACTCCTAAAACTTATATAAGTAACCACTAACCAGACCATGGAACAAAACAGATGGTGAAGAAACCCATTAAACAGGCCATTGGTTGTGCTTCATTTTACGTATAATGTATGCCTGAACATTTTTTCCAGTCTTTTCTACCATTAGGGTCCTAGAGTCCTATCCAGTCCTTACCAGATGATAACGGTAATGCATTACTTGCTAAGTGATGAATTGGATTTTTAGTTGGACAAAAGAAACCGCCTCTCATTTTATTTTTATTTTAGGGAAGTGTTTCTCATCACTTTTAATTTTTTGACTGATTCAAAACTGTTATTTGCACATTTGGTGTTTTTCTCAGGTCTGCAATTTCCTGGTGGGTCCATTTTTCCTTGAATTACAAAAGATATTTGGTGTTGCTCCTATCTACATGAGTTTCGGTGGAGTGTCCTTGCTATCAGCTATGTTTAGTTACTCCTTGATAATAGAAACTAAAGGGCGATCACTTGAGGAGATTGAGATGTCACTTCGGTCTGAGCTCCCAGGACATGACGACGGATTTACACTTAGCAAAGTTTTTATCTGATTGCTACATCATCACCAATTAGCCTTGTCAGAGAGGTCTGGGACGAGTCACCATAATACACTGGCTTATGGTACCTAAAATGTGACAATGCAAGGATTGTGTGAGTGTGACAGAAGTCGGTATCTGCTGAGGCGTGATTTACAGCTAGCCCCATATTAAGATGGTGCTGAAATGCGCTTGCTATAGGCCCTGATTAAAAAGGGTGATACAGTTGCAGTTGCTAGACTTGCTAAGATGAAACTTATAGCATTGGCTGACTACTTATACTGCTAGTGAGGAAGTTGGTCTCATATCCACCAGAGGACAGACTACAAAATGACCATCTTGGTTAACAACTAGCTTGCATATTCGAATTGCTTCTAAGGCTAGCATAATTTTCGCCGCCACCGCAGTAACAATTTTGAGCGCATGGAGTTTCAAATAATATGCAATAAGGGCGTACCAAGACTAAAATTCTTTCGTTAAAGTGTATCATATGTTCGTGCTATTACGAGGATGTTTATTATCTAGTTGTGCGGCTTGTGCCCATACCCACCCCTGTTCTTTTTCTTTTTTAATCAGTGTTGGTGTGTATCGACATATTTATACAACGAGGGGATATTTTTCCTGATTATTAGTACTTTAAAACATGAGTCAAGAGCAATTAGATGTTAGACAAGAGTGCAGAGTGAACATGGTGTATTCAAAAAATATAAGTGTGCTTAAAAGAATAATGATGTTATGGGAGATTATGCCTTTAGCATACTTGTCCGATAGCGTTTATCTTATCCAGTCCCAGGTGAGGCGTTTGACGAGGTTGTTTGCTTCTTGCATCCAGTCTTGATTTTGATACTCCTTACTTTGTGTCATTTTTCTAAATTTTTTGGGTGCAAAATGAGTCATTGAGGCAATAAATTGCAAACGGTGATGTGCAGCTCAAATCTGTGACTGTACCAGGATGTCGATCATCATTTGTTTACAGGCATAAACAGTGGGGTTTGTTTTATCTAAGGGCCAAACAAGAGGGTTAGTGCTTCTAAACGGCCACCTCTTTTTCTCCCCTCCTTTCTCTCACAAACCCTAGCCTCCGAATTTTGTAGGAGATTTCATTAGTTTTTACTGGTGGAATACTTTCTTTATTTTTGGTTGCTTTTTAAGGTTTACGATAATGATCTCTACTCATTCAAGAAACTTTTCAAAGACGTTATTTTTCTTATTCTCTTTTCGAATGAAATTTTATTCTTGTTTTTTATAAGGTCTAAAATCGCAAATTTGAAGGATTATATGATGGTTAACTATAGTGGTGGTGGTGATGATGTCTATCCAACATCGACGACGACTCATGCTAAACGAAGTGGTAGGAGAGACAACATACATCCCCATCTCTGCTGGATGTTGTATCCCACCCTCGACAAAGTGGTCGACAAGCCGGCATCAACCGCCGTAGACGTTATCGCAGGGCCAACATTGAAGCCCAAAGAAAGATAATTACTCTTACAGTATCAATACTGCTTGCAGCTAGACCTGGTTATCGAGCGCAACGAGTTATTAGGGTGTAGGGTTATTAAAGAGTCACCTTTTAATGGTTAAACCATATCGGATCGGTGCTTGTCAAGGGTCAATAAAAGAGAGCCAATAGATCGACACTATTTAAATACTAATCTATTCATATTTATCTATTTTTTACTAAAGTGTTGGAGGCTACTATTCTGACCTTGTATCGACCTTGTCCAATAATTTTTTTTTTCACATATATAGAACCTTACGCTTTATCCAAGGGTTACCCTGTCCCATAACCAAGCCATCCATTCAACATTCGTTATCAATTTCTTGAATACAATGAAAAGAATCATATGTAAACCACCATTGCGCCTACAGACAATAGTTAGATGCTCCCTTTAAAAAATTGTAAATTTCATCAATACGTGCGAGACCAATCAATCAATAGCTAGTATTTAAAAAACATAACCATCATCATTTCAATGACACATAAGCAACTCCATGTTGAAGACACATGTCCAAACCTTATTAATCTTTCTATTTACTTTTTGTTATAAAAAAAATAATGGATATTCATTCCACTTTATTGCCATTAGTTTTCACGTAGTATACTAATAATCCCTAATTTATTAGAATTGCATGTACTCCCTTCGTCCCATGTTTATAACCCCGTAGACAAAAAATACGGGTTTTAAGAAAAATGGAATATAGTACACGGGAAATTGAAATATAGTACATAGAAAAGGGAATGTAGTACATGAAAAATTAAAATATAGTACATGGAGAAGTTTTGTTGGGATTTCAATGTATTTTAAATTAATATAGTACATGGGAAAGTGAAAACTTAATGGCTAAAAATAGAAACATGACTATAATTTTAGGACGCTCAAAATAGTAACAAAACTATAAAAATGGTACGGTTGGAGTACCAAAAATTAGGTTCAATACTAAACTTTATTATGCCTAAACAACCGTCTCCTACTTCATCTTTCCCATTCTTCAACTTCCCATTAACGTACACTCCAACCTTAATTATTTTCAATGTCAATTTAATTCAATCCCTAAATTTTCTATCCTTCTCCTGTAGCATTCATTCAAAATTTTAACCTCCCACTAAAGACTTTTTGACTGGTCCGTTTTAAAACGGTAGGAGATTATAGGGTGTTTTAATTCAACATTTCGATTGTTTATTTTCATGCATGCAATTCAAGTTGTAGTACCACCTCCCCCCCCCCCCCCCCCCCCCCTCTCTCCAAGCACATTTTTCTTGATTTTTCTTAATTTTGGGACGCTCAAAATAAAAACAGGACTATAGAAATGAGACGGAGGGAGTACAAAAAATTAGAATCGATACCCAACTTGATTATGCCTAAACAACTGTCCCCTATTTCATCTTCCCCGTTCTTCATCTTTCCAATAACTCTTCAACCTTAATTATTTTCAATGTCAATTTAATTCAATCCCCAAATCTCCTCTCATTCTTTTTTGGCGTTCACTCAAAATTTAACCTCCCACTAATAGAATTTTTGAGGTTATAGGGTGTTTTAATTCAACATTTCGATTTTTTATTTTCATGCATGCAATTCAAGTTGTACGTAGTACCACCCCCCTCTCTCTCTCTCTCTAAGCACACTGTTCTTGTTTTCTTAAGCATATCGGAAGTATGTTGTTTATTTTTCTTGCTTAATTAGTTGCAATTTATTTTGCAAAGAAGGAGAATCTTATAATGTATGGTTTCCATGCAAATGATTAAAGGTAGGTAAATCGTCATCAACATTTTAGGTGGGTTTTATTTGTATATTTTTGTTGATAGGGAACTTACAATTAGTTTTAGTTCTCCTATGAGAAAAGTTTTATCAATATAGTTCAATAGTTAGAATTTGTTAAGCCTTTCCCTTAATTGGATATCATGAGTATAATCGTACATTGTAACAGTTTTCACTACTACAGAAATGTCATTTTATAGCGTTTTTTTAATAGCGCTTTTACCTCTTCCGCTATTAAATGTATTATTTTTAACATATTATAGCGCTTATTTTATAACCGCTGTCATATGCACAACTTATTATAGGGCTCCATGTTAAACCGCTATTAAAACCTAAAAGAAAAATAAATATATAAAAAAAATAAAAACTAAAAAAACCCTATGGGAAACAAATAAAACCGCTCAGCAGCTTCGTTTCTCGTTTCTTCCCTTCTTATCTTTTACTCATAACCTTTGCTTCTCACTTTCAAGTCTCAAGACTCCTGATCATCGAAGCGGTGAAACTCAATCACCCTAAACCCTTCACAAGGCAACGCTTCCCTTGTCACTGAAAGAGTGCGACATCGAGTTTGAGAATGGGCGGTTGAATTACTGGGTTCTTGTTTTTCATTGTGAGAATGGGCGGTTGAATTACTTAGAATCAATCTTCATTGTAGCGCACAAGAAGGCTAAGCTCGAAAATGGCGTCAAAGGAATATCCATTTCTGTCGATATATACAACTGTGGATTTTTGTATACTCTCCTTTTCTCTCTCCTAATTTTGCGTTTGCGATTATGGTTTCAAATCTTATTTTCATTTGAAGTTTTTAAATTGAACGCTCGTGTGCTTGATTTTGGTTGCATATTGATTTGGAGGAGTCAATTCTGTTGGAATTGATATTTGATTACAATTTTGTTGCTTAATCTTGGATTTTGTGCACTTGATTAATTTTTTGAGTTGCGAATTGATTGAGAAATAGTATAATTGTTTGTTAATCTAAAAATTAAACTGATTTCACACGAATTAGTTACTATTTAAAGTACTACCGTAGTGAAAAACTAGCTAGAATCAGTTTCCTAGAAAAAACATATTGAAGATTAAAGTTCTCTAGTGTGTATGTCCAATTTTCTATTTTACTCCAAATACATGTCCTGTAGTTTTGATAATGTGATTGCCATTGACAAAAAAATCGCATTTCTGTTAGACCTCATTAATGAAATAGCAGTAAAGTAACTAGTGATAACCAAATATCGCGTTCTCTTGTGCCTCATGATCGAAACAGTAGTAATGACTAATGAGTATAAGGAACAAAATCACATTTCAATTTCATTAGATCTCATGAATGAAATTGGAGTCATGAGTACAAGTACGACCGAAAATCATATTTCAAAAACCCCATGAGGCCATATGTAACTATTTCATAATTTTATTGATATTACCTAAACTAGTCAAAGGGACTTAATAAGTATTGCAGCTGTTTTTGGCATGAATGGATGAAGCCTTGACAGATTCTAGAATTGACGTTTGGATTATTGGCTACTTTCATTTGTTCTTACACTATAGTCCAAGGCGAATTTGATGCATTAAGTTCCAGTTCATGTCAATTTTGTTATGCCTAATAAAGTGATAACAAGTGAGTTTCGCACTGGTGCTATTTTTTTCCTGTACAGAATGTCCCTCGGTCTTACTGTATATGAGATTTGGAAGGAAAGAAACCAATGGAGATTCCATAAATGTTTTCAGACTTGACATCAGATTCTGCAGATGATTCAGATCAGCGCTCATATCAGAATTTTACAGAAGGGGAAAAACTGCAGACTTTCTGTACTCGTTAATCTTTTATGTAGTATTAGTGCTCCTCTATGCATTTTGGTTGCTCTTCTAGTGTGTGCCTCTATTCTGCTAGCTACTGCTAACTGCAGGGTACTGCTTTGAGGGGAGGCCTGTTGGCTTGCTGCTGTTATCTGTGCAGGCTGATCTATTGTACAGATGCTTGTTTTTGCTATGTTTAGGCTAGGTGCAGCTTCTCTGCACAGGATGGGTGCTGCTGCTTATGTTGTTACGCTTCTTTGCACAGGTTGGGTGTTTCTTTGTTGCTTCTACTTCTGTTCTGTTGCAGTTGATGTTATGTGTTAGTTTTGCAGGCTGTGATGCCTTTTTTTTGTAGTGTTTCTGGTGTTTCTTTGTTTGGTACTTCTTGTATTCTCTACCTTTGGGTAATAAAAATTTTATTTACCAAAAACAAAATTGGTGCTATTTTCTGTCTGCCTAGCTATTAGATGTCTAACATGTGTTTATATTTGGTTATGTATTCAGAACTGTGTATAATGTAAGCCTGCCGACAAGCTGGCCAGCGGATTCATTGGATGTTGTATGAGGCAACTTTTCAAGATCGTGGGACAACCTTGATGTGTGAGTATTTATTTATTAGTTATAACTATATTTTCTCTATGGAAGTTCCTTAATTGTGAATCTGTAAACTGATAATTGTAATTCACAATTGAGAGGAAGTCAAAGATCATAAAGTAGAGAGAGAAAGGAGTTGGAGAACGGATTTGAGTTCCATAATAACCAGTAGCAAATATCTAGAGAAGCCATGATGTTTGGAAATCATGGTATATGTTTTCTTACTTAGAGAGGTTGTTCTATTGGACCAACGTAACTATGTTGTCAAAATCAGAAGCACTTATAAAGTTATAATTGACTTTACTGCAGCATGGTACTATTAGTAGCAAACTGCAGATTCTTGACCATGGCCTCTTCCTTTTTTTGAGGCCATAGCCTGCTAGTTCTTGTACTAGTGTATCGATCTGTCCCATAACTCTCTTGCATGACTAATCCCTGCAGAGGTATGGCATTACTGCCAGATAACCTTGCTATTCTCTCATACATAATTTTTTGTTGAAAACTTTTTACGCTGTTCCGCAGATTAAGCAATAATATATTTACATTTAAACATCATGCAAGGAAGTCCATATAAACCACTGTTATCTAATATCTAATATCTTTTGCACATATCCAGATATCCTCTTACATACCAAAAGCTTTAACTGAACAGAACATCTAATGCACAAATACAAGTTAGCAAAGTTTTTCACAACAACTACAATCATACATGTTTTTCATATTAACAACAACCCATTGATAATGCAATATACAGAAAAATACAAACACATCAAAGTTCTATAGCTGAAGAACTCTGTAATATTTTGTTATGCCTGTGAAGAACTTGAGACCTTACCTGAATGTATGCTTTGAGTTTAGAAACTCGCTTCTCTAACATCTTTCCTTGTGCTTCCATGAGTAACAATTAGGTAGATGTGTTGTTTCTTTACTCTACAATTGTCATCTATTTTGGATACTTTTGTATGTTTGAAACTGTAAATCTAAGTGGACTTTTGCTTTCTTATATGGCACTTATGTAGACGAAACTTATGTAAATATATTTTTTCAATATAATGCTTATGGTAATGCTAATTCTTTCTCACTTAACTTTTTCCCTTCTATATATATATATATATATATATATATATATGAATATCTTATATCTTATAATATGTATGAATATCTTATATCTCGTTATTTTGCAATACTTTTCAGATTTTCCAAGTTATAACAAAGAGCAGATTGACGAAGTAAGAACTCAATGGGTGCACCATGTTGTCTAACAACTGTATATTAGCTCGGTTACGTTGAATGAACCAATAATTGTACAGTTGTATTAATTAATGTATGTTGCGTAGTTTAATGTTTGTGTTCTTATTTTAGAACATCTCTATGTAATCGGTTTTATTAGGTTGACGTACAATTGAAAATTCTTTATAATGAGGTGTGGAAATTAATATACGATTATTTTTACTCTTCAATATATGGTGTTATTTTGAAATATGTATAATCATTTTGTGGTATAAAATGAAATATAATTCGGCTAGCAAATTATAAAATAATAAAATATCACTTTAATAGCGCTTTATATACCTATGCTATTATAAAATTATTTAAAGTTGGCGGGAAAATCTTTAACAGCACACCTTTAATAGCGCTTACAATGTGCTATAAAAGAAACATTTGATTTATTCTAATAATACTTTTGATAGCGCTTTTGAAAAGCGCTATTAAATGTAACTTTTACTTTTAATAGCGGAGCCATCAACAGCGCTTCAAGAAGCGCTGTAAAAGGCAAAAATAAGCGCTATTAAAAGCATTTTCTGGCGTAGTGTTTGTTGATTTTTGTACAAATGATATGTTATTGGTGGTAATATGTGATTTAAAGTGAATCTATTTTTTCAGGGGAGATGAACATAAGTAGAAAAATATTTCGATTGAAAAGACAAGACTTCGTAGGTCGTAAAATTTTATTATTGTCATTTGGTTTAAACACCTTCTAACACCTAGTTAAAAACAATATAACTTCTAAACTTCATTACACTACCAACATATAACCAAATCGTTCATCGCACGGCCCAACTAGTTCATCAATGCGTGCGATGATGTCTCATAGTGCAAAATTTGCTCATAGGTTGTAATTTTGATGAAATGAACTATATTTGATTCAATTTCTTATATTTACATGGGTCGGATAAGCTGGAAACTACTCCTATATACAAAGTAATTACAATTCAACAGGTTGAGCCCAGATCCCTTCATATGCCACAACTTGAACCATATATCCTTTATGTACCTGCAGTAGAAACAGCGGATTTTTAACCTAAAAAAGAGCAGAAACACAGAATTTCATTTGACTGAACATATATTGTTAATTTCTACTGACAAGGATTCAGAAAATGCTATACAACAGTTGTACAATGTATACATGAATGCATGTTCGAACTTCAAAGACGTACTTCACAGGTTAGTATCACGAATGTATATGTAGTACGGAGTATCTTTTCCGCCTCATTTGACCAGCTTTCATTTAAACAATACACATAATGCATGATAGGTAATGAGCTCAAACAAATAGAAGCAGTAAAGGATAACCCCAATAGTGTTGTCAGCTTCCACACCCAGAAATCCATCACGCACATATATTATGGACATTTAAGCATCAATTTCCTATAAACAACATTGCCAGCATATCTGCAGCTTGGATTGTAGGTTGCTGAGCAGCAAAATAGGTGTTTGTAGTTTACGCACCACAGTAGTACAATAGACAACCAAGCAAGCTTAATCCTTTTAGTATAGCCTATCCCCCTGACCCATAAGTTGTTCCAAGAAGATTAGCATCATTATTATCAAACGTTACAGATTCATGGTAATCAATAAACTCTAAATCAAAAGATTTTTAGCACAAAAATAAAGAACAAATTTGAAAAGAAGTTACACTATGTCACTAAGTCGGTCATGGCCAAACCAATAATAAATACCGTGTTTATCACCAAGGATTTTTAAAGCTAGCTCTTCATGGTGTGTTTTCATATATGCCTCTCATGAAGAAAAGTTGCAAATAAAGTTGAAGGCTAGAAATCAAGAAAAGAAATATTTGTCATGCAATACCTAACTCTAGAAAAGAACAGCAAGAGAAAAAGTTCAGCTACCTCAACCACTATTTACTCTATGTAAAACCTATAACCTTGTCTTCAGGCAACCACTCAGCGGTTATAATAGTATCCAGGTGAAGGGAGATTATGTTGTTGAAAAGAACATTTATACACCAGGTTTTTATCTAAATGAAACATAAGATAAAGATAATTTGTCATAGGAATGAAAGTTCTTGAGGAGTTTGAAGGATTGAGTTAGGTAGTATATAGAATGGTAGCTCTTGTTTGTACAGTGGGCTACTGCAAGAATTTATTTTTATTTTCTATAAAGCATGAACCACAAGGTTTCCTGAACTCAAAAATGGAGCTCAGTACAAAATTCCCAATGAGGCATAATTGCTGATGGAAGTTGAAAACCGTCTTAAACGATCGTCGAGGGAAGAGGGAGAAACATCAAAATAGGATTTTAATTTTAACAGCAAGCAAGTAAAACTGCAACTGCTCACCAATAACAAGAAAAAAGCACAATCTCAGTTCTCGTTGTTATAGAGAACTTACAGGAACTTTAGCTTCATTTACTTTTTTGTTGCATCAGTGAACATGGCTCGAGTCCAGTGCTCAATATCTTCAGTTTCAGATGGTGGCGGAGGAAATTTTGGATACTCCACAAAGTCCCATCCGTCAAAGAGGTTATCATTCTTTCTGACATCAGCAACGTCAGCCGCATACAGAAAACTGGGTGCAGAATTCGGAAGATTTTTATCCCACATATTTCTCTGCATGAGGGAAATTAAATAGAGAAACAAGACATAAGCATCTAATACATAGAAATACCATCATTTGATTGAGAAAGAAACATGCCAGACATTCAGGAGGGAAAAAAAAGAACCTATTATTGTTTTACTTCCATTTTTTTAGCTGCGAGGACAGAGTTTTTTTTTTACTCCATCCCTGCAATATTGCACCTAATACCTATGATTGTTCTTTTATATATAAATAAGAACCCCCTCCCTAAATCTACCCATGGAATAAATTCCGGGATATGGCTGCCCTTCCATTTATTGCATCCATGACGTGTTTGCATGTAGCACTTTACTCAATTTCAGAATTTCAAGTGTCGTTACTGACATCTAGCCAAGTCAACTGCTCGGACATTCATGAAGAATGGACTAATGGAGCATCAATATATTAATTTGTAACTCAATTCAACTAGTAGCTTTCCATGCTTACTAGTCAAAAGGAGGAATAAAAATAAGATTTACTCTATAGCCTTAACATTTACCATAGCAGAAACAATTTGTAGCTGTAACATTTACCATAGCAGGTTGTGCATGAGCGCTTTCCAGCATTGTGCTTGACATCATAGAATTCACATTCCACACAGATTTATTCAATTGCTGAACTTGCTTACAAGATCTACAAAAAAAATAAAAAATAAAGTATTAGACAAGATGGTAGAAAACGAAATACTTTAAATTTGCATATGATATAAACGAAAAGGAAAATTGCCAAAAAAAAAAAAAAAGAGGAACAGTTAAATACTCTGTTAAAAAAAAGAGGAACTGTTGAATACTTTAATTATTGCTGTGTACATGAACTGTTAAATATCTGTTTTTTGAGAGCTCCAACGGCTAGTTTTAATTAAAAAGCTAACTTAAACGAAAGGAAAATTGCCAAAAAAAAAAAAAAAAGGCAAAAACCAAAGCAACTTGTGAGAAATGGAAAACGGTAAAGCAAACACAGGAAAGACTTGACTACTTAACAACCCCTCGTGTATGGAATCTGTGTTCTCCCCCCTTCTTGTGTGAATCTGATGTTCTTCAATCTGAATAAGAGATGTCTAGTAAAATTCAAGTAGCTAATACCAAAAATAAACATGGAAAAATTGCAAAACCAGGTTGACCAGAAGTCTTTAAAGTTTAAACTATAATTTCCAACAAGTGTACCGAAGTTATCACAACAAACACTGTGGTGGCTGGATTGATAGGGATGATTTCTAGGTAGACAGGCTTGTAATCTCAATGCCCCCTTCACATACAAATTATATCAAAACTGACTGCTCCTAAGCAATGACACACATTATAGTCTATCACAACAAACATAGAACAGAATTATGCAACAAGTTCATATGGGAAAAGATGTATTGCTAGACAACCTTGAACATGCCATCTTCAAGGAGAAAACGGATCGGACTTCCTTGGACGAAGAAAGAGTTGCAAGCAAATTTGAAAATGCTTCGAATGTAGAAGCATCAGTGGGAACATCAAGGCACAGAGAATTATAACAGTATGCTGTTATACAAGCCACACTTTTTTTAAGAAGAGCAATCCCTTTCTGCAAGTCATTGTGGCTCTCTATTGAATGCGGTGATGCACAAGAATAATTGAAACTAATACTTCCAGAAGGATCCAGTCTGGGTTTCCTCTCAGATTCTACTGATGCAACTTCAAAATGGCTTGATCTCTCTGACCACGAGTTTTCTCCGCCAGTAGAGCAACAATTTTGTCTGGGAATGAAAAGTGGATACTCATTGCTGCAGATAACAGGAAAAAAAGAACTGTTAAGATGATTAAGAAGATAATACAACAAAAATGATGCTCAATTCCTCAAGCATTACTCAATCCATCCCTTATTGTGTGCCCTATTAGGATTGGCACGCTTTTAAATGAGTGAGAAAACAGAGAGGAACAAGTTTGCGGGAGAGTCTGGGTCCGAAGTTAGAGAAAAAACTTGTGACGTAAAGGATGGGGCAAACATTTAGAGATAATTCCCAAAAGAAGTGCCGGGTAAACAAAAAGGGATGGATGGAGTAATAACATAATAAATACGCAGCTGGATTTTGAAATAATACCTTCTAGAGGATGGACGAGCATCCCAATATGAATCTCTTTGCCATATTCGAGAGCAAGAACCCTGAAGAATGAATTAAGGCATTGAATTTAGCAGCGATAACTTAAGAACGAAGGAAGTAACTATCAAGCATCTTCATGAAAACTTACAGCAAAACCAGAGTTGTGAAGTGTAGGCAGACACAGGATATGATTAACAAGATTCAGCACTTGCACCATGTACCTGTTTTGATAAATGATTAGTATTCATAATAAGACCTGAGAAACTGCATCGACCAATTTTCAATATAAGTAGTAAATAATTAAAATTAATCAAGTTTCATTACATAAACAAACAACTCTGACGAAGCAGGAACACCATAATTTCAACTCAAAAGAAAAAAGAACAACTCGTTGAGCTCTTAATGAAACATTAGTCATTTACTAATGTATGCTATCGCTCACATAATCACCTAAACCTTGCTACAGGGGACATCAAACTATTTTTCTCATATAAGACATACATAAGAAATTATGTTGCTGAACTGCATAAAATCCAGTCAATATTACCATTAAAGTAACAGAGTAACAATCAATGATGATGGCCTTTTTATCCAACAAACTTTGTCAAAGGAATTTAAGAGTAAACATAAACCCTCCTTCCAAAACTAAATGTATACCCCAACGATGCTGCTAGCTCCTCTGCTGGAACGGAATGAGGATTTAAACCCCGTGGTAATCGAGCATTGCAAATTACATCGTACTGACCATTGAAGCCATCCTTCTTCTCATTATCCACCTTCACCTGATACCAACAAAAGGGAATTTAAAGCACAGAAGATACTGGGAAACAACACTTCTAGAGCACTTCAACTATATAAAGCAACATCCATATGAGGCAAAACAAATTACCAGTTCGCAGTAGACACAAGATTGTTCAAAAACATCACAAAGACCAAGAAAAAACACATGAAAATTGAAAATTGTAGCAACCTATTACCTGTGGCTAAGATCCAAGATTCTAGGAGTCGCATGTTCAGTCATTACCAACATTGAGAATGAGAAAGAAATGAAAAGAGCTTTAACTACCATGTTCCTGGAACAATGCACGTGTCTATGGCACATATGTATTTAATTTCCAACTTGGCATGATTTAAATAAGGGAAGGGAACTTCGTCTTCAAATTATATTAGCAAGTCTGGACAAGCTAGATAGACCAGCGGTAATATAATCTCCTCTTTCTTGGTGGTCACAATCATTAATGTGGTGGTATTGCCGGCTTTGCGGCCTTCTGAATTTTGTTAAAAGAAAGTAGGTCTGTTTCACATAGCAGTTATCCAATGCCAATGAGTCTATCTCTGACGAATTTGAAAGCTTTAAAATATAAGAAATTCAACAGGAGTTCCTCATGTAATTAACCAGTCTGTTGATAGATTGAAGAAATACGGAATTCATAAAGTACACTTCTAATTATGTTTGATTATTATGACACGCGGCACGCCCCTTGAAAAGTATTTATGTTTAATTTTCTGTCAAGTGAAACAAATATACTACAAAAATCTCCCTTGCACAGTGCACAGTGCACAGTGCACAGTGCACAGTGCACAGTGCACAGTCCACACCCAAGCTAAAGATCCTAAGCTAAAGCACCACAACTATAAACCCAAATAGTGTGGAGTCAAGGAGGAGTTTTCCTAATCAACAATCCTTCTTCATTTCCATCAATGGTTCAATTGCTCAGAAATTTCTTGAAGTTGTCCTAATTGCCTATATCCACAGGAGAGACCGAAAGAGAGAGGAGAAAGGAGTGACAAAAGGAGCTGGGAAGGGGAGGGTGTTTGTTTTTTCCCTTTAGACAAATTATTATTCCCTCCAATTAAACAATGAAATTCCCCTTCCTTTGAGAGTGATCAACATTTCAACAACAATCCTGTTATCCTTCTTAAATTTATCTCCACAACAGCCACTTTTCCGCTATGTAGGCTGAAGCTATATATTACTCCTATGAGATTTGTGAACAAGTTCTCAGCTAGGAGCCTAGGAGTAGTTTAGACCAAACCAATCTACCATCTATTATTCTAGTCAGTGATAGCTTAGTAAACAATAATTCATGTACAAGAGATCCCTGAGTAAATATCCCACAGGATTGGTTGAAGCCGACAACGTTATCTTACCCAAAGTAGCACCAAGGTAACATGGACAGCAGGGCAACAAAGCAAGGGAATATAAGAACAGTGTTACAAAACTAATCAAACACTAAAGTGCCAAAAAGTGATGGAAACAAACAGGGTTTTGGAAACTACCAGACGTTGTGGAAACAACTTGCAGATTTGTTTTACAACAACTGATTGTTTATGTAAACGCTCCGAGGTTATTGCCATCTGCAGATCACAGTGACGATGAAGCATCGGACATTGAAATATTATAAAACTCCAATTGAGCCTTGTAAAGATAAATTCTTAGCTGGCTGAAAATATCTGTTGCAAAGCAAAAGTACAGTAGCCCAGTTGATTATAGGCATATGTAACAAAATACTTACATGTCCCAAACTCTGAGTGCATATCCAATTAGGATAAGACTTCTCCAGCTGTTCAACCCGGTGTTTTTCTAACTGATCACAAAATATAGCACATGAAAGCTTTAGCTAAACTATGTCTGAAAAATTTGGAAATGCGGAGAATGAATTCTGAACCAATCAAAACATATCACTTAGGAACATAGAAGGAAGAGAGGAGTGGGGTGGGGGGAGTACCATGTTTTTAGAAAAATCAAGCAACGCGTATGTCACTTTAAGATCACCAGACACTTTCTCCAATTTTGATTTCCCTGCCATTTATAAACCGCAGTTACTTTTTCATTCTACTGTTACAAAATTAATTTGCCAACAAAATCATATGTAACAGGAAAAATCTCCGCACCATGCAGAAGTTGTTCTCTCGATTTAAGAAGCTTCTCTTTCAGCCCAGAAATCTTCTCATTTTGAACAATCTTCCAATTAAGCTGCTCATCTGCCTTTCCCTGTTGTACAACAACCAAAACACACAAGTTCTTCTCACTCTTTCTCCCCTCAATCTCTTTCAAAATTTCTTGTTCCCTTTTCGGTTACACCACACAAAGGTCTCAAACAATGAAAGCACACTAAGTTCACGAATACAAACCCAACTCCCAATCACTAAAAGTCTATAATGCAGCTATATCTGGCAAGCAATGGTACAATAATGTCCAAAATGAGACTACTATCAAAAAAATGTCCAAAATGAGACTACTATCAAAAATATGTCCAAAATGCGACTAAAGGTGCAGCAATGCAGCATAAGTTTGGGTTCTTTATGTTTCTATAACGCTAACGCCTCATGATAATCGTTTCTTCAATTTATTTAATTTAATTTTGCTGCAATTGAAAGAATATGAGTAAATGTCCAATATACAATGATCAAAAAGTACTTTTTCATCAAAATCATCAGAATATACAATGTAAATAGAAATCAAACCTTGGCAACTAACTTATCCGTAAGCCTCGAGTAAAGTTGATCACGGCGACTCCGCACCGATTTCAGCAAAGTATAGTACTCATTTAATCTGAACTCAATTCAATCCAACCAAACCTAGTATATCAGAGACGTATTTTAAAGCATAAAAACCGAAAACCGTAGTGATTTGAACTTCAATTATACCTGTAATTTACACATACTATGCAGATTGAAGCAAGATTTGAGCTTTCACAAATTCCACAGCAAGAGGATTTGCGATTCGTCATATAAACCTTCTTTTAGAATATAATTAATCATCAATTGTGCAAAAAATTAGCTGCGTAAATCATAAACTAATAAATTACCACCAAAAAAATGCAGAAAAAAAAAGAGTTCATCTTACCTTTGTGAAATTCGAATTCCTGAACAATTTGAGGGGCAATTGACGAAATTGAATTTGAAGGATTAAATAAATAAACTAATAAAAAAAATTGATGGCGAAATAATTGATACAGGATTTTGCAATTGGGGAAAATTTAAGGACAGATGAAGTTCAATTGCAATTGAAAATCTGACAAGCAAATAAGAGTTGAAGTGACAGAATGAATAGTTGTAATTTCAAACAATTTGTGTTCTTAAATGGTTCGAGTCGATTAAAAATTGAAAAGGAACATTCAATTATGGATTATGGAGAAAATTGTCGAAATAGATATGGAATTATGGTGTTATTAAAATTAAGTAATAAGAGTCATGCTTTAGCGTAAATCACTAATGCTTAACTAGTAAAAAAACCAATGATGTCTTGGTCCGGTGGTTAAGATTGAGGATTATTCTTATGTGGACCTGGTTCACAATAATATTAGTGTGGACCCAAAATCAATCTATCTATTATACTAAAAGAGAGGAAATCAATGTGGAGCTGACAAATGTCACTCTCTGATTGCCTCTCTTATAGATATAAAAAAAATTAAAATAAAATAATTTGTTAACATTTTCCTTATAAAGTATTTGATTCTATTTTCCTAAGAAAAATATGTTATTCTATACATGTGGAATATTTTGTAAAATCTTTTCTATATTCTGTTAACAAATATAACCAATATGGTTATCTTTTTATAAAACAATTAATCCATTATACGGAGTACTCCGTACATAGTAAGATATTTATATAAAAAAAGGTTTAGAGTAATCTACTAATTTGTACTTACATAATATATTAGAATACAAATAAATTAGAAAACTAATACAATATGAATAAGAGTCTATAAAAAAGGTTACCATACTACTCCATAATATTTTAGCTACTAAACGATAATTATAGCCGTCAATTTATATATTATACTAAAAGATAGGAAATTAATACGGTGATGATAAATGTCACCCTCTGATTCACCCCTCTTTTCATATAAATTAATTTGAATCAAAATATTTTATTTACTATATGGGAACTAATACTCTAGGTACAAAAAAATTATAAATGATAAAATAGAAGGAAATTTATCCAGCTCTATAATGCCAAGTTTTACGTTTCTTATGGAATTATAATAACATTATATTATTATTTTTCCATTCTCACGCAAATAACAAACTATTCCAGAAACAATACAAACACATATGTGTAATCTTCAGCTGCAGAAATATTATGTGTGCAATTGCTTATTAAAAAATAATAATAAAATAGACACTAAGTATGACACATGTCATCTCATTGTGTGCCTTTCATTTTTTTTTTATTTTTTAAGTTAGTAAAAAATTGTCTATAGAAGAAAAAAAAATACACGGAGTATATAGTATTACCGATTGTTATACAAAATTAACGAGAAATTATTACCAAACTTAGAATATTCAAAGTATCAAATTTATCATTTATCAAAAAAAAAATCAACTTTATCAATTACTTATTTGTTTTAATTTGAATCTCCTAATAAAACATATACTTATAGAACATAAAAATTAATACGGAGTACTCGGTATAAATTTTAACCATGGATATGTTATATTTTGGTCAATGAGGATTAATTTTTTAATCTCATTTAAAACTTTTGCTATAAATATGTACTTACGAATTACAGTTACACTTGGTTTATATATACATATAATCTTCTTATTTATAAAATCAAGCTAAAACCATTGTGCTCATAATTTTAGGTATATATTTATTTTTCCTCCTACGTAGTTGCTTAATTTAACAAGTCGTATACAACTCATACATTTACAAAAACCTGTGGATATAAGTATAAACTAGCTTAATTAACTAGTATAATACCCGTGCGATGCACGATTTATAATCTAAACATAAATTTATATGAAACTTGGTAGACGATTATCATCAAAATAGATCTTATAGCTACTCTGTATTCTCCAAATTAGAATTAATAATTGATAAATTTATTATTGCTCATTCGGTGTCTTATTTATTAAAATAGTTAAAACAAATAAGGGTACATAAATAAATTTATTTTCTTTCTTATTCACCTCTTGTGTCAAGCATAAACTTAATTATCTCATTCACCCTTCACATCGATAGTAATACCTAGTTATTACTCGCAGTCGACCATTAAATTCATTACCCGACCACTTAACACCTAACTATACCATTTACTTTATTCAGCCAGAGATAACTTTGAGGCGAGGTGAGACCTGCACACTCATACCCGCCTATAATTTTCATCTCCATCCACGACATAAACGATACCCACCACTTCCAATCCCAGAGGTACAAAATAAACTTTAGCCCCCTCTTCATGACCCCCCCTCCAATGTATCCATCCCCGCCTCAAACGCACCCCTAGACTCAATGTTTTTGGTAAGATAGTTTTGAATTTCAAAACTTATTGAGTTTTTGAAATTCCTTAGTCTGATTAGAGTAACTGAATAAATAAATAAAATATTATAATAAGTTAGTAGTAATTTTTTTTTATATTATTCATAATCAATTAGATGAAGGATTAGCAACGCAGGTGGGTCCAATCTAAAATTTATCCTTGTCCCGTCTCCCACGACGAATACATTTTTTAACTCCATCATCCACCAAACTTTCCGCCATCCCCGTCCACTTGAGGAGGATGCACGGGGGTCTCCCAAAAATATGCCTCGTTGACAATCTGACATCACTATATATATTCGATCAATAATCCTTTCCTTAACCAACTTTTAAATATATGGCAAAAATATTACGATAATAACAATGTGGAAAATTTTGTTTTTCATATTTAAGATTAAGTACAGGCTAGGACCCGTCATAAAAAAAATGGCTAGGGGTCTCAGTTTGTTAATTAAAATTGGTCAATAAAATGTTTGAGACAACCTTGTAAAATATATTTAATCAAGAGTTAAGATTTGTTATGCATATCCGGATTCATTATATATATGACACTAATTCTTAAAAAGATGATAGCATTGTAATAATTTAATTGATAGTACATGATCAACTATTATAAGATTTCCGGTATCAGAAATGCATGCAAAGATTCATTGGATTTCAAATAATAAACGATCAAAGATAAACATTCGTCATACATATCCGTATCTAGCGTATGACATAATTTCTAAATAAAAATTGATACCGCATCCAGTAGTTTACAATTAGTCATTATTTATGTTATAAGCTAGAGAGGCAAATCATAGAGCGATATTTGTCATATCCACATCGATTTGACTTCCGTTTGGTATAGTACAAAGTATATAGATATGGATATGGAGTATAAATTTTAATTAAGAAATTTATTGGTCATAAGTAAATAGTACTTCGTAGTATAATCAATTATTACCATAACTAATTAGAAGCTAGATTGTAGGTAAAATAAATACGAATTATATTATTATTTTATCATATGATTTTTATTTTTATTATAAGAGAGGCACATCAGACAACATTATTTTTTCAGGTCCACATAAATTTGTCACTATTTTAGTATTACGTATACAAATGTTGTTAAAAAATGATTAAATTATCATTCAATTGTTTAGCCTAAAATATATGAAGGAGCTTTTTTAAGTAGAGAGTAACGTGTGTTAGTTGCATATCGATTTTCTTATTTACTACTTCTACCATGCTTTTGGATAATGCAATTTTATTTTCACGGTTGTTAATAAGTAACTTCAACTGTTAATATCTTAAATTATCAAATAAGTAAAAATTATTTTTAAAAAATGGTAATATTGTGTAAGTATTTAGACAAATCCAAAAAAAATGTTAGAGAGTACATGACTATGTTCATTATAAAGTATTAATAATCACACAAAAAAAAAAAAAAACAGAAAAAGTAGAGGGATAAGTAAATATAATAGATAGTGTTAAAATCAAAGAGTTGCATCTAAAATTGAGGAACTAAGTAGTAGATTAGTAGGTGGATTAGATTACGCAAGTTTTCTTCATGTTTAACAAAGTTACATTTTTTTAAAAAAAATAGTTAAATATTACTATCAATGGCTTTGATAATATCGAATTTAGTTACTAAATATACTACGTATAAAATTGTACAACCAATTGCGGTTTTCAAATTTAGTTGTTAAAATATTATAGAGTATTATAGTAATTTTTTAATACACTCTTATTCATATATACTTGATTGATTTTCTGATTTATTTGTATTCTAATTATCCAATATCTGTATATTGCTTTTAAAATTTTATAAAAATCCTAGGTACTAAGTATAATGGATTAATTTTTTTTATATAAAAATAACATTATATTGGTCATATTTGTTAGCAAAGTACATAAAGTATAATTTACAAAATATTCTCCATGTGTAGAATGTTTTTTGTTTTTTTGGAAAATAGAATCAATTTTTTTATGAGGGGCAAGTTAATTCAATCAAGATTGAACCTCACTTCGATCGCCTTACGCTGTTTAAAATAATTACAGAATCAAATATTTAAATTTTTATATATTTTTTTATTTCTATAAGAGAGGCAAATCAGATAGCGATATTTATCAGCTCCACATTGATTTTCTCTCTTTTAATATAGTATATAGGTAACCTAATATTGATATATTTGGTCAAATTCCACCTTACCTTTGAGCTAAATTTTGATAATTTTGACATAAATTTATTATTAAAAATAATTTTACTATTAACCATAATATTGATAAAAAAAAAAAAAAATTAAATATGACCACATTTTTAGGATGTGAGGATTGTTTCCAAGTCAATTAAATCCAAATCCGCACCATGCATCACCAAGGTGTGATGCACGATTTACATGTCAAAATATTAATTTTGCTCGAAATTTTATATATAAGTGATATTGCAACACTTCACATTAACATTTAATAATAATTTTTTGTTGCAAACATATTATAATAAGAATATTTTTACTAAGTAAAAGAAATGTCAAAATCATAAAGTAAAATTGTGATAATTTAACTTCTCATCCACCAATAATAATTCAATTGAGCTAGTTATTGTTGAAACATTGTAATTCGTTTGTTTTCAAACCTCACATTCGTTTCCTTTAATTTCCATGATGATGTAACGGGGTATCATAATGCATGTTATAATAGCTAATTTTGACTCTGGTGATTTGACCGTAAATAATATGACATGTTATTATATATGTACTTTAATGAATATATTGTATAAAGGTGTGAGAATTGCACAGAATAACACATACTCCCTCCGTTCTTGAATGTTAGTCCCCTTTCTTATTGAGTTCTTTTTTATTAGTTATTTTTGGAGTCTTTCCTTATCTGTTCAACATTATCCATTTTATACCCTTATAAATATCCAAATGGCTCACTTGTTTACTCTCAATTAAAATTTATCCCATTAAACCCCTTAATTCTTTCTCTACCCTACACACATTGGTTAGATTCTATTGAAATACCATATTTCAATAGTATTTTTTGTTGAAATGTTTTCAATTACAAAAGGGACTAACACTCAAGAACGAAAGGATACATATTTTTGTGGAAAACATTGAATAAAGATTGTAATAAAATGAAATAAACACGTATTAGAATGATAATTGCAAAAGTAGCACATAATATTGCATTCCATAATTTTGTGGAAAAGATTGTAATGCATATGACATCTTGCATGATGACAAATGGTTATAATATGCACTCAAATTTACTAACAAACACGTTTTGCGAAATATTTTTTTGGAAAAGATTGTATTCTTATTAGAGATATGCATGTTAATGAAAAGTAATTATAGTAGATATACTATAATTATGTTAGGTAGTCAATGTAAATATATAAAGATAATATAATAAAATTGTGTTAGATAATCACATATAAATTATAAACATAGTAACAATATGTAAGAATAATGTTAGGTGTGACTCGTGACATTGAAATAGAATTATGCCAGGATACATAGATCTTGATGTATTTTAATGAGTAATAAGTATATATAAAATAAAAAAGTCAAAAATATCTTTTACAATAGTTACTTAATTAATACTTGTGCTTCACTTTTTTTTTTTGGAACTAATTCACGTTTTACATAAAGTTACAATGATATCATGATTTATTAAATGAGTAGTAATAAAGTTAAAGATATTATATGAGTATTTTCTGCAGCTTGATCAAGTTATGATATTATTCCATATATGTATTAGAGAGTATTTTTAACTAAAAGAGAGGCGAATCAATGAGTGACACTTGTCATCACCACATTGATTTCCTCTCTTTTAGTATATTATATAGATAGGTAAAGTCTTACGTAGATGCTAACGAAGATCCGAGATTAAAAAAAATATAAAGTTTCAAGAGGTAATAAAAAATGACTTAGATATAAACATCATAGTAGAAAATCAAATATGTATATCATAGATCTTTCACCTTAGAAAGAAAAAAGAATCACCTATATTAAGAAAAGATCACCTAGCTAGGTTATACGGGAAATATGTAAGACTACACTATATTTTAAGCTAAAAATAGATCATTCATATTATAAGACCTTAAACTAGCTATATGACACAAGACTATTTCATAATATTTTACAAACTAAATATCTAGGTGTTGATTTTATAAATGTAACACAACCATAAAGATATTGATCACCTAGACTATACGGTAAAAAATACTCACAGATAAAGAAAAGTTATTTAATTATATCATAAATCTTTCAACTTAGAAAGAAAAAAAAAATCACCAATATTATGAAAACATCACCTAGGTTATACGAAAAATAGGTAAGACTACACTATATTTTAAGCTAGAAATAAATCATATTATAAGACCTTAAACTAGCTATATGACACAAGACTGTTTCATAATATTTTACAAACAAAATATCTAGGTGGTGATTTTATAAATGAACACCACCATATATAAATATATTGATCACCTAGACTATACGGTAAAAAGTACTCACAAATTAAAAAAATAAATTAATTTGAGGGATTTGGGACTACGTTAAGAATTAATTAAAGTTCCAAAGGGCCGGGGAAAAAAATCATCTAGATTATACGGAAAATAAGTAAGATTACACTACAGAGTACTATTTAAGTTAGAAACAGAACATTCATATTACAAACTGTATGACACAAGACTATTTCATAATAATGATTTACACACAAAATATCTAGGGGTGGTTTTATAAATGTAACGCCACCATAAAGATAATGATCACCTAATACTCTAATACGCTAAAAAAACTAACTAATAAAAGATTTTAATTTAATTTTAGGGATTTATAAATACAGTAATTAATTGAAGTGCCAAAATTTATTCGCATAGACAAATAGGGATGGCAATGGGCCGGATTTGGATTGGGTGGAGCTTCACCTGCATCCACCAGTTTATCAATCTCCTCCACCCGCATCCATTAGTCACCCTCATAACCCATCACATGTGTCCACCCATCCATCATCCGCATATGAAACAGGTAGATCGGATGATAGCGGATGAATGGTTTATTTTTTAAAAAAATACATTAACTTCTATATAGTCATTTTCATCAATAAAAAATTATTTTATACGGAGTATAAAAAATAACAACAAATGCTTTGAAAAAAATAATTTGCAACAAGAATTAAAAATATTTTCTTGAATACGGTTATTGCTTACATATTGTAATGTTTTTTTATTTACTCAATTACTCTAATTAACCAAACGAATTACAAAGACTCTAGAATAGAGTTTTAAAATTCAAAAATCTCTTATATATATATATATATATAAAAAAAAATAGTCTAGGGGTGGGTTTGAGGGTGGCCTGTGAGGATACACGGGAGGGGGGGTGATGAAGAGAGGATGAATTCTATTTTGTACTTCTCAAGACGGGGATTAGGAGGGGTGGGTATCGTTCGTATCGTGGATGGAGGGGGTGAAGATGAGAATTGTAGGAGGTTACGGGTGTGCAACCCCTGTCCGCCTTAAAGTCATCTCTAACTGAATAAAGTAAATGGTGTGGGAGGTGTTAAGTGATCGGGTAATAATCGATATTGATGAGGCGATTGTGCGAGTTTTAAGGGGGTATTACTACGAACTATCAAAATGAAGGGTGGGTGAGATAACTTTATGTTTGACAAATGTGGTGAATGAGAATGAAAATTAATAATTTTGTTTATGTACCTTATTTGTGTTAATTGTTTTAATAAATAAGACACCGAATGAGCAATAACTAATCTATCCATCATTAACTTTAAATTGGAGAATATCAATAAACACTATTTTGAAGATAGTTGTCTATATATTTCTTATAAATTTATATTTGGATTAGAAACCGTGCATCGCACGGGTACTATACTAGTAGTTTTCTATAGCACTCTTTTTACACTCATAGTGACCTTTGTTGTTCATATAGTAACTATAATAAATTAAACACCAAAATTCTTAGACATAGTAACCATTTTTTGAAGCATAGTAACCCTATGTTTTTAAAAGCGAATTGTGACTTAAAATCACATTATTCAAGCACAACATGTATCAACAACACTAATTTGATATTTTTTTCCATAATAATCCTAATAAAATGCAAAAAATAAATTAGGAACAAATTGTTGACTTTATTTTAAGGCATGGTGCACAATAAATTTAGTGTGGACCAAGTCAATTTAAGAATTGGTATAAGATTGGGGGGATGTGGACAATAGATCTCAGGTTTGAATTCTCCCGCCCCCGTTTGTAATTTATATTGTCGGTTCGTTCACAAAATTGTTGTAGAAATGGGTGATAACGAGTTAGTGTTTTGACCTAATCAAAACACTAGATGAAAAAATTGAGTGTTTGGCAAGGTAGTGTTTTAGGTAGAGGTTATAGATAGAGGTAGAGGTAGAGGTAGAGTTTGAGTAGCTTTTGTGAAACGTTAGAAATATTAACGTTTCATCCTGATAAGTAGCGTCACAATTTATTTTCATCATATCTCATGTATATCACGCTGGTCTATCTCCTCTAAAAGTCCTGGTCGTCTCCCTCGTATATCTCCATTAAAATTCTTCAATCATCAATCTCTCTAATCTCCTCTTCAGGTATGCCTTCTCTCTTTTTTGTTTCTATGTCCATGTAAATTAATTTGATTTTCTCTGAAAATTTAGGGTTTTAAAATATACTACATTCATATTTATTTATTTTGCTGATTGCTGTATCGAATGTCGTTATTTGTTGTTGTTGATCTTGGGAGGAATCCGGCGAGAAATTAACAGGACTGGCGCACATGAACGTGAAAAGTATACAATTACTCGCTAATTATTTGATAATGCAGCTTGTGTATGGCCCTATTAAGCTCATGAAATAATGTAGACTATGGCCTTAGTCTTCGATATAATATTACTGTGATCAATCATAACTCCCAACTTCCACGTTCATGTGCTTCTCCCGGTCCTATGAATTTTGGTATTTTGCCATTGCCATTATTGCATATTTTGTGATGAGGTCGTTATGAAATTGAGCATAATTAACATCCTAATAATATTTCGGGCGCAGTTTCTCTTGGGGCAACCATGTACACCGTACCTAATATACATGATTGGTTTAAGGCTTGCATGACTTTTAATTGTGTATGTTCTAATGAAGTGATAGATTCAGGCCACTCAATTGCATTTTTAGTTGTGTTGTACGTTTATTTAGATGGTTTTATTACTTAAATTATACGTTTATATTTGGGTGTCCCATATTGTCATGTTTGATGACGGTTGTATATTGCTTTTGATGTAATGTACTTATGGATTCAGTCGAGCTTCCCGGTGTTCATGTCTTTTCACATTTCACATAGGGAAAATGGAGTCGGAGCTAGTTGTACTCAAATGAAGGTTATTCGTGATCGTGTTGCTGATGATTTAAGGAAAGTTAGAAGAAACTTTTAATTATTGTAAACTGCAGTTAAACATAATCGATTTGACGTTATTTATCTATTTATTTACTAAGAGGAACAATGTAGTCTTTTACTTTATGTGTATGAAGTCATTACTTCCATACATTACTTTACTATATAGCATGGTTACCAAAAAATAATCATGATAATGGGTTGAATTTATTTAATTTTCTAACTAAATATATTATTTTTTATTTTCTTTTGTAACTTCAACGACTACTTTTACCAAACACTCATACTATCAACCGCTACCTTGACAGCTAACCTCTACCCTCTACTAGTTGACAGCTACCCGCTACTCTGACCGCTACCCGCTACTCAACCGCTAAAAGCTATCCGCTACTGCTAGTTTTGCCAAACAGGACCAATATTATCACCTTAAAAGCTTAAAATCTCAAAGTTTTATGTTACCACCTAAAACAAAAAAATTCAAAAATTCATGTCACCACCCGGTAACAGGAAAGTTAATAGCATCTCCACTTCAACGCCTATTATATCAGTTGCCTTATAAGTTTCCTCAACGTTCTTCAAAAAACCAACTACAAGTCATTAAATCTTCCCATAGATCACCAATTTATATGAAAAACTTGAAATTGATTGGGGCTTTCATTAATTTCTGATTTTTGATCAATTTGTTGGGTGAAAGCAACCGAGTCAAGGTACAATATGGTAACGATTTAAATTGTTGTGCATCAAATTTCGTAGCAGTCATTTGTTGAAGTTGATGATAATTTTTGACGGAAATGAATCAATATATGTAAGTGATTGGGATATGCGAATTGTGTATTTTTGTTTGTTTAAATAATGATTAAATTAACCCCAAATTTTCCAGAACAGAAATTAGGGTTCATATGAAATCGAAATTGGGGATTTATTGAATGCTTGTTGATTTTACAAATCGAGGTTAGAGAATTCTAATTGATCTTATTAGGAACTAATATAAACCTTTATTTTGATTGGTTTTCTAGCTTGTAAGAGATAATGTTGATACACAACTTTTATGAACTAATATTCCCTCCAATTCTCCTAATAGTGGTTGTTATCTTGCTTTCGCTTTTCAAGATTGAACTTTTATGTGCCTTGTTAGATAAGTATAGCGTGTACTCATATAAGAATGGAATGTTCTAGGGTTCAAGATTGAGCTGAGAATTTTGTGAATTTGGATTAGTAGGTGTGCAATGGAGAGGCCATGTGGGAAGAAAAAGAAAAAGAAGAAACAGATTGGGGAGAAATCGATCAACGGATTTGACCCACAAGCAAAAAAAATTAAAGTATTCATCGAAATGGCATACAAATTGAAGGATGAGGGCTACAACTTATTTCAAGAGAGGGATTATGAAGGAGTCTTGTTGAAGAGAGGGAGAGAAAAGGAAAGATTATGCAATTGGGATAGAAATTAAAATATGTGGTGAAAAATTGAAGAGGAATATAGAAGGAAGGTGAAGATTTGATTGAGAAAGAAGAATAAAGAAGGAAATCGCATAAACCGACTGAGAAAATAAATTGGCGGGAAGTTTAATTAACGGGTCCCAGTAAAGCGCCATTAACTGTTAACAGGTGGTGAAATGAACTTTAATTTTTTTTAGGTGGTAATATAAAATGTTTGAGACTTTAGGTGGTAAAAGACAAATTTGGATTTTTTTAGGTGGTAAAATACAAAATTTTCTTTTTTCTATTGTAAGGTACCAGAATATTATGTACTACTTGTACTTCCTCCTTTTTACTATTCATCCCAATTTTTGCAATGCAAGTTGATGTATTGTAAATTACATGCATTTATTCCCTCATTTTCAAATGTAATCAGGGAAAATGTGGGTTATTGAACATGGATGAGGGTAGTATGGTAAAGTCGAGTAGGTAAAGTTGTCAAAAATAGAAAAGTTGCAACTAGAAAAAAATTCCAGAAATAGAAACGTTGCATTTGGAAGATTATACCATCTTTATAAAATATTCCTCCGTTATAAATCTAAAGAAGAAAAAAAAAATCAAGGGTAAGAGTGTAAGAGGTTAACGGTTAAGGGCTCAACGGACTTCGTGGGAATAAACCACTATACAGCTTATTAGATGTATAACCAACCGAGTAAGCCAAAGACCCCGGCATACCAACATGCTTGATTTAATACTCTTCCCCAATTATGACTCTTCTCTCATATACTCTAGCTAGGTCTATGTTCTTTTTCATATTTTCTTTCTATAATTCTTTTTTGTCAATGCATGATTACTAAATCAAAGTCAGTAAAATTGGTGTCCCAATAGGTCATAAGTTAATTTTCGGCAACCATGTATGTGTATATAATACAAGATGCCAAGAGTGATCCTATGTAACAATTGTTTTTATCTTTGTAGGCAAACTCTTACTAGCTTATGAGGTACCATGGGGTCTGTACAAGGCTATAAATTACATTAAGGAGCGTTATGAAA
This sequence comes from Spinacia oleracea, assembly GCF_020520425.1. NCBI lineage: Eukaryota > Viridiplantae > Streptophyta > Magnoliopsida > Caryophyllales > Amaranthaceae > Spinacia > Spinacia oleracea. The sequence goes on from NC_079488.1 coordinate 47,150,869, forward strand.
ATCCCACGGTCATTGTGTTTGAGAATGGTACCACTATTATACCTTTTCATCATCTTAATCATTTGTTGCAGACCTTGCGAATTAATTATAAACTATAATACGAATATGTACATGTAGTAGTACATTGTCTTTATAAAAAGATAAGAAGCAATCAATAATAGGGATTGCATGATACGAAAGGAATTCATTCCTATAAAACTACTTGGGTGCCCTGAAAAAAGACCATCGACAAGGAAACAAACATTGTTGGCTACTTTTGCGTGGTCATGGTCGACAATTATATTTTGAATGGATATTGGGATATAGTTCACGATTTGGTATACTGTATGTTGATTACAAAGACCTTAAGAGGTACCCAGAGATGTATGCTTATTGGTTAAAAAATATGCTTCTTATAGGCTAGAATCACTCGAGGATCATATATGGCAACCTCAATATGTTAGTACTTAACTACTTAATTATGCATTGTAATGGATTCGATGATGTATGCAATCTGTAATGTTTTTAAGTTCAATAAAGATGTTCTTTAGACCATCAATTTCGGTCTTTTTCTCTTAAAGCTTTACATTCGAGATGAACAAGGCAAAATTGATTGATGTCTCAAAATTATCTTTGTTATCTCTGGACTGCATCACAAATGCTCTATTCTATAAGGGAACTCTTGAGGTCATTTTTGTAAATGACCCCTTATAGAATAGTCAAAAAATAGGCTCGATGACTTCACAATTAAAGTTAATTAATTATAAAAGCTTATTGTTTTATCAAATTGAATTTAATTAATTTTAAAAACGGATTATTTAATTAATTTCAAATCACCAATTAGGAGAGTCCAATCCAACAAATATGTAGGGAACAATTTACGCAACAAGTAGGAATTTAAAGCTATAAAAAAACAAAAAAATTCAAAAAAGTCTCATTTGTGATAGCTGCAAATCATTAATTCTAAATAAACATGTAAGAAATCTGAGCTAATATATTTTTGATGATGATAAACTAAAGTAATCAACTAACGAGGTTTTCAAGTTATAAAGAATCATTAATGAAAGGTTGTGTTAACATCATCAATAATAGAGCTTACTGGAAGTTGATGATTGTAAGACGCTTATAACAAAGAAGCATAAAATCTAAAGCTGGAATTGCAGAGCAGTTCCTAAGGATGAGCTTTAGAGAAGCTGGAAGTTAGAACGTTCCTACGGAAGAACTAGAATTCCAAACGAGCTAGAGGAACTCCGAAAGAGAAGCATCAATTCCTGAAGGGGAACTCGAAGAGAAGAAGTCTGTTCGTATGAGTTTACATTCTAGACTTCAATGTAAGGAAACAGAAACTCTTGTCAGGAGTTCGTGTCTGAGAAACTCATGCCTAGGAACTCGTGTATAAGGAACTTGGTCTACATCCTAAATATAACATCAGTATATATTAATCTAATTGTCAGTTAGCTTAGAATATAAATGTGCATTTAGGATAGTTTATTTAAGAGTTTTAATTTGTTTAAAAGTCTTATAATAAATAGATAATTGATTAAGTCTATGATTATTAATAAGATGAATAAGATTCAGATTTTGGAATAAATTAATTAATTAGAGTCTTATTAATTTGGGAATCCTAGTTAGTCAAAGATTAATTTACGTTTATGAGTAGATTAATTGGGTAGTTTCTTACTTAGTTTGTAATCCTATGGAACCATGGAATAAATCACGTTTAATATAACTAATATTTAATGAGTTTGCTTTAGGAACATAAAGATCATGCGTAGAAACTAGGACGCATAAATTGCACGGTTTAAAATCAGTGGAGAAACTTAAGACAATGCTTGGTCCTTACTCCACACGTTCTTCTATTTACTTGGTTATTGGATCATGCCTACTTTGTAGGAAACATGGCTAAGTAAGTGGAAGTTTACTTGAGGAAGAGAATAATTGTTGCATATAAAAGGAGAACGTTTTTACTTTTGCAAAGTGTTTAACATGGTGGAAAATAATTATATACATCATATACTTTGTCTTACTCGTTATTAAGTTAGTTCCACATACTGGTTCCTTTAGAGTTCTAAGTTCCTGTTTCTTAGTGTTTATTATTCAAGGGTCTGTTTTATTTTGAGAGAGAGAGAGACTTTGGGTAAAGTCTTGTTTGGGGTAAGGGTTTGATTGAACTCTTATTTTGTAGGCTTTGAGTTAAGCTTGAGTGTAGAGAGAGAAAAAGCTTCAGAGTAGAAGCAGTAAGCGTAGTTGTTTGAGGGAATAACTATAGGGAACTTGAGTTCTTAGAGGAACTCAAGTAAGATTCGAGTTTCTAATAGGTTTGTAACTTAGTTGTTATTTGCTTATTATAGTGAAGAGTTTTAGAAAAATCCCAAGTGGGTCGAGGTTTTATTTCTAGTTAGGCCTGGAAGTTTTCTCGCAAAAATCTCTCTTGTGTACTGTGTTCCTATAGATTTTATTTTTTTATTCGGCGATTATTTTGGCTATAAGTTCTTAGTACAATTCACCTCCCCTTTTGTGGTGTTCCATCATAATGACAGTAGGTATCAGAGTCGAAACTCGGTAACAAGTAGGAAACCTCGTAGAGTCAAGTTCCTGGAAGAGATGGAAACTTACAAGATATTCCCAGAAGGTTACTGAACCATGCGACCTCCATTTTTCGATGAGAAATATTATCCCTGTTGGAAGAATAGCATGGAAATTTTCATCAAAGCCGAAAACTACCAGGTATGGAGAGTAATTGAAGTCGGGAACTTTAAAGTTACAACGAGAAATGAAGAAAATCAGGTTGTTCCTAAACCAATCTCTCAATATGATAAGTCTGATTATATAAAACTTGAATTAAATGCCAAGGCTATTAAATTATTTCATTTTGGTATTGGTCCTAATTAATACAACCGTTTTATGGGTTGCAACATCGCTAAGGAAGCTTGGCAACTTCTTCAAATTACTCATGAAGGAACTAACGAAGTAAAACTTTCTAAATTGATCTGTTAATGAATAGATATAATTTGTTTGTAATGAAACCTGTAGACACCTAATTTGTGTCTACACTATTGGGATAATGAGGAAACCATTACCCTTGGTAGGTGGTTGGTACAACTCCATGCGGAAGTCCCAATTGCTAAAATATGTTCCAAAATCCAAAGTCCAATTCCAGAGCCCGTTCCCATTCCGGAACTCGGTACAAAATTCAATTTCCAAAAATCAAATTCTAAATCCCAACACAATCTCACCCAATGGACCTCTCCATTGGTCTTACATGGCCGTTTCCAGTCGAAATGCCATTAAGCAATCAATATCGGGCGCCGACCCATAAAATCGAGCATGCCGGGCCCCGTCCCGTAAAACCGAGTTCAAAATTCAAAACACGGATTCAAAATGGTGGTTTTTTAGTCGCAAAATGCCTTAACCACCAAGCAAAACTACGTGACGAAAATCGTACAAGGTACAAAGATACAAAACAAAAGAAAAGGACGGCGTCATCGTCCTTGTTTGGCGCGACCTGAGACACGTCACCTGCGTTAGGCGCTGCCCCTGCGCTGGGCACTGACATGGCTTGGCGTTTAGCCGCATAATTTTATATTTAAACCCCTCATTTTCACCCAAATGAGGGGGAGGGGAATTCTATACAACCTCGTAATATTGGTTTTTTCTCTCAAAAATCAAACACAGATTCTATTTCCCCATTTTCAATTCCTACAATTTTCTAAAATATTAACGGATTTTTCACCAAATGCCCCTAAGGTTTACTTTAATGCACCAAATACCCCTAAACTTTCCAAAATGCACCAAACACCCCTGACGTATGCAATAATATCATTAAATGCCCTTTTGTCTGACGGACGTTAACCCTCCGTTACCATGTTTTTACCTTGTTGCCCTTACTTGTCCTTTCTGGCGCCATATCAAAAAAGAAAAAAAAAACAAAACAAATTCAAAACCTAACTTCCCAACTTCTTCCTCGACATTTCTCTCTGTTCTCTTACACCATTAGAGAGCACTTGAGTACCAAACCAAAGAGAGAGAAAGATCGAAATTTGCTGGGATTTGTGTAAAACAACTCGCAATAGTTAGTCGAAGTAAATCCCCACGAAAAGATCGACAATTTGGTCCAAAAATCTGCAGTTTTCGCGAGTCCTACAAAAGTGGGTGCAAGGAGAGCAAAGGACTGGAATTTGTGGCTTCAACTTCATCAAAATTGTGTCAAGGTTAGTTCACTCAATTCGTTTCTTGTTCTTGGTGCTATTTTTTGCGAATTTTGCTTTGATTAGGGTTAGGGTTTTGCTAAAATCGTGATTTTTCCATGAGATGGGTTAACTTGAATTTTGGGGTGTTAATGGTAAAACATAGTGTCTGGTTGTGCTTTGTTGTTTTGCCTAATGATTTAGTTCATTAATTTGAATTTTTGTGTTGTGTTTATTGTTTGTATAGGATGGTCGCAATTTGGTTGTTATGTCATTATAATGATCGGAATTTTGATGTGAGGGTACAAGATACTGATGAAACGAACTACATGGATTTGGTTGATGACTTGTTTGATGATTCTATTAAGCAAGATGTTCTGATTCCCGATTTATTTAGATTGTTTTATGTTAATCCTAGTACGAATAAAAGAGTAGAATTGTTGAATGATGTTGGTTTGATGGGCATGTGGGGTTTATTTAAGCGCACAGATACTGTGGAAATATGGATAGAGAAGGCAAATGAGAAGGAAACTTCAATCCAATTTAGGACTGCAGTTAAGAAAAGGAAGGATAGGAAGGAAAGGAAGGCTGTAGAACTTAGAAGGAAAGCTGAGGAGTTTGAGAGGGAGAGGGAAGAGGAAAGGAGAAGGTTAGAAAGGGAGGCTGAGATTCAAAGGGATTTGGAGGAGCAATTGGCAAACACAGTGGCAGTTGAGGTGCCTGTGTATGATGTTGAGGATTTAAGCGTAGAGTACGTACGTGTTTACAGCTCACAACATGCTGACTGCTTTTCCCCGGGAGGTTCCCAACCACCAAATACACAAAAAGAGCCTTCACCACCACCAAGAGAGCCCTCACCACCACCAAATAATCCATCACCACCACCAAGAAGTCCCTCACCACCACCAAATAATCCATCACCACCACCAAGAAGTCCCTCACCACCACCAAATAATCCATCACCACCACCAAGAAGTCCATCACCACCACCAAGAAGTCCCTCACCACCACCAACCTCACCACAAACACAACCACAGCAACAACAACAACAAACAGAACATCAGCAACAACAACAAACAGAACATCAACAACAACAACAAACAGAACAACAGCAACACCAACCCACAGAACAGCAGCAACAACATCAAACAGAACACCAGCCAGATCAGACACCCCCTCCTAACAGGGCTGAGTTAAACAAAGGGAGGGGTTTCAGAATTTCCAGAAGTCATGCTAAGAAGACGGGTGAGTTTGTTCCTAAGAAGAGGGGGGGAAGGCCTGCTGGTTCAAGGGTGAGGAAACCCACTGCATACAATGTGGAGGAAGAGGAGCAATGGGATGATGAGAGTGATGATGAAAATTTTGAGGAGAGTGAGAGTGATAGTGAAACTGGTTTCAACTCCGACGATTTCATTGACGAAGAAATTGAAGAAGATGAAGAACAAGATGTTCTTAAGGAGGTAATTTCTGAGAGAAGTTTTGAGGATCATTTAGATGGGAGTAATAAGCTGGATAATTTGTATGCAAATGGGAAAGTTGTGGGAAGCATGCCATGGGGGACTATCAAGTTGCAACCATGGATGATATTCCAAAGCAAGACACACTTCATGGAGGTCTTCAGAGACTTCTGTATTCAAGAGGGATTTGCTGTGAGTGTTGAAAAGGCTGATACAACCAGATTCACTGCAATGTGTCTGGTTGAGTCATGCAATTGGAGGATCCATGCCTGTGTGTTGTTGGATGGGGTCAGTTGGGCCATTAAAACTCTTGTCAGTGAGCACAAGTCTTGTGGGAGACTTGAGGAGAATCCCATGGTGACATCTCAGTGGCTATGCACCAAACTACTTCCTGACATTGAAGCAAATCCAGAAATCCCAATTAAGACACTTCAAAGAAAGGCATTGGGGATTTATAGGGTACAAGTGAAACAGAGGTTGATGTACAAGGTGAGAAGCCTCGGGAGGCAGCAAATTTATGGAGGTTTTGATGAGTCATATGCCCTTTTACCATCCTATGCTGAAATGATCAAATCTACCAATCCTGGGAGTTATGCCTTGGTCACTTGGACTGCAGATTCTGGTAACGTGACACCCCGTTTCAAGGCTTGCTTTTTCTCCTTTGCTGCACAAGTTAGGGGTTTCTTAAGAGGTTGTAGGCCTATCATAGGCATTGATGGTGCACATTTGAGTGGATACTATAAGGGAATTCTCCTCACTGCAGTTGCTATCGATGGGAATAATGAGATTTTTCCATTAGCCTATAGCATTGTGAGTACGGAGAGTATGGACACATGGTCCTATTTTTTCAGAAGTTTGAAGGCTTTGTTTGTTCAACATGGGTGCCAGAGGGATGACTGGACTTTTATTAGTGACAGAATGAGGGTAATTACTCCTCCCTTTCTTGGTTTTTATTATTTGTAGTATTGTTTATATTTTTTTCAGTTTTCTGGTTCACTTCCCTAGTTATTGAAACTTGGAATTGTGTTATGCAGGGAGTAGAATCTGCTTTGTATGATGTTTTCCCCAAAGCAGTCAGGAGGGTCTGTGCTCAGCATCTGTATACCAACTGCAGACAAGCTGGATACAGTGGCACAGCCTTCCATGACTTGTTCTGGGTTGCTGCTGATGCATACAATCCATATGTCTTCAACAAAGCCATGGAAAAGATTGGCAAACTCATCCCAGAAGCAGTGGGATATCTTGACAAAGTGCCTGAACAGTGGTCTAGACACAAGTTTGATGTTGAGGTCACTTGTGATCACAACACCACCAACTTTGTGGAATCCTTCAACGCGTGTACCAAACCCTTTAGGGATCTTCCTGTTTTGTCACTTCTTGAAGGTAATCCTTTACATTTTATCCTATTTTTGTGTCATTGGAACTTATTTATTTAGGTTTGTATTCAAGTGTCCGAGTCGGGTTTGTGTTCAAGTGTCCGAGTCGGGTATGTGTTCAAGTTTCCGAGTCGGGTATTTATTTTGCATTAAAATGTGTGATGCCAATTATTGTATTCTGTTATGTTAGAAATAAGGTCTTGGTGCATGACGAAGATCGGGGCCAGATTTGATAAAGCTGTTGACATTGGACCCGATCAATTGACGCCATATGCTACTAAGGAGCTTGAAGAGAGGAGTGCTGACTCGAGGTTCTGTTATGCAACTAATGCTGGGGGGGGGGGGGTGAATTTGAGGTTTTAGATGGTCATGTGAAGTTCCCTATTAGGCTTGCTGCTAGAGTTTGTGGTTGTGGGAAATGGCAAGGGTGTGGTATACCTTGCAAGCATGCTATTAGGGTAATATACCATCAAAGACTCAATCCTACAGATTTTGTTTCTCCTTACTTCAAAGGGGCAGCCTATAAGCTCACATACTCAGAGCATATTCACCCCATGCCTGACTCAACACAGTGGCCTACATTTGAGCTACCTAGGATTCTTCCCCCACTAATGAGAAGGGCAGCTGGCAGACCAGCCAAGCAGAGAAGAAGAGGTGCTCATGAGAAGAAGAGGGGGAAAAGAAACACCACTGTCAAGTGTGGGAAATGCAAGCAAATTGGGCATAACTCAAGAACCTGTAAAGGAGGTTCCACTGCAAAACAGAGGAAAGAATCTGCTACAGCTGCTGCTGGTTCTGCTGGTGCATCAACATCTGGTGCTAGGAAGAGGAAGGCTCCAACATCTAATGCATCGAGCAGCAAGAAGTCCAAAGCTGCATAACTAGAAGTAAGCTTAGGATTCAGTTTAGTATTTCTGTTTTAAAGCTTAGGTTTATTTTGAAAAACAACTTAGGTTGTGGCACATTTTGGCATTTTTTTGTAAAGCTACCCACAACTTGATGTTCGGTTTATTTTGGAAACAAACTATTTCAGTTACGAGTTCAAAGACTTGCATATTATTGATAAATGAAATTCATGTGCTCGTGCCATTACAACCATCATTGTTTGTCTTGATTACTTCTTTACTACAAACATTAGACACAAAAACATTACAATTCCTATTTTAATTGCTGCAGCTTGGAATTTTTTGAGCTCTTTCACTCTTTTCTTCAGTTTCTTCAGTTCGTCACTTATATTGTCGTTGTCTTCCGATGTTCCCTCATACTCTATATTGCTCTGTTGCTGTTGGTGTTGTTGATTTTGGTGTAGAACACTTCCTTTGCACCACATAAAATGGTTACAAGGATCACACTTGTAATATAGCCTCTGTGGATTTTTGGATGTCTCGGAGCTTTTTATTGCACATTTTTTGGAACAAATAGGACAACATTTGTTTGGAACAAGTATGTATGAAAACAGATTGGATGATGATGTATTGGAACAAGAACTCATGCTGTGTTGTTGTTCTTGCTGCTCTGTTGTTGCTGCTTCTGTTGTTGATGCTTCTGTTGTTGCTGCTTCTGTTGTTTGTTATTGTTGTTGTTGTGTTGTGTTGTTCTTGCTGCTGGTGTTGTCTATTCTTGTTGTTGTTGTGTTGTTCTTGCTGCTGGTGTTGTGCTGTGTTGAAGTCCTTGCTGCTGCTGCTATTGGTGTTTGTTCTTGTTGCTCTGCTGTCTTGTTATTCTTGCTGTTGCTGCTGCTGCTGTTGTTGTTTGTTCTTGTTGTTGCTGCTGCTGGTGTTGCAGGGTTCTGCTTGTTGTTGGTGCTCCTGTTGCAGTGTTCTGGTTGTGCAGGTGGGGGTTTGGGGTGGACTGTTTGTGCAGTTGGGGGGGATTGGGGTTTAGGGCAGTGTGGTGTTGTTGTTGGGTATGGTATATATAAGGGAAATTAGTGTATGGGTGACTGCAACGGCTATATTATTCAAATTCAACGGCTAGTTTTTGGAAAAAAAATTACCAAACCTCAGGGGTATTTGGTGCTTTTTACCAAACCTCAGGGGTATTCGGTGCATTATGTTTTAACGAACTAACTGCCTAACGGAGGGTTAACGTCCGTCAGACAAAAGGGCATTTAATGATATTATTGCATACGTCAGGGGTGTTTGGTGCATTTTGGAAAGTTTAGGGGTATTTGGTGCATTAAAGTAAACCTCAGGGGCATTTGGTGAAAAATCCGAAATATTAAAGCAATTGGGAGCACAAATCGGAAAACTAACCTAAACCTAGCAAGGTAAACCGAATCCCTAATGCAAATCACTATGATTAAATCAAAGTTTCTACCTTTCTAACTTCAATATTCAATTCCCATGATGTTTTCATCTAAGTACATACTCATGATAAACTAGAAAAAGTGTTCAAAAGTGCAATCTTTGGGAGGATTTCCCTCTTGAAATTCCTCTCAAATTATTTCTAAGCACATTTTCAATATCAATATGCAAGTTTCAAGCTTTATTTTCGAAAATGATTAGTAAAGTGAGGAACTTTCATACTTGAAAGGTTTCCCTTTTACAACAATCATCATACAATTTTACAAAATACAAGTCTTTTCAAAAGTTCAAGGATGTTTGGAAAAGTGCAAACCCTTTTCCAAACTAAAACATATGAACATCCAACTTTTTATGTTCAATATACAAGTTCTACTTTCAATGTTCAATGATGTTTAAGTGAGATCAACTTCTCCTGAAACTAGAATCAATTTCATGTCATGGAGCATATTAAAGGTGAGGACTTTTTGAAGGAAATAATACATTTGGTCCAAGTATGCATTCAATGCTAAGTCTAATCAATGCGGTTCAGTATTAATTAATTATGCAAGTTAATAATTCAGTGAGATCAAGTGAGCTAAATGCCTAGCTAGAGGCCGCTTCAGTTAAAGTGGAATTAATAATAATAACCCACAACTTATTCTTGACTGAACCCGTAGGGTCACACAAATAGTACGTGAACGGATCAAGTATTTAAGTGAATTAAATACTCCATTTATGAATATTCGGAATCGACGGATCTCGGTTCCAGTGGGAGCTGAAATCGTCAAAAGGCAAAATATGAATACTCCGGAAACGGTGATATTGCCGGAAACGGAAATATGGATCGTAACGGAAATATAAATATTATCCAAGTCGTTAATGTTGCCGGAAACGGAAACATGGTACGTCTCGGGAAATATTATTGGAAATGGAAATATTGCCGGAATCGGAAATATTGCCGGAAACGGAAATATTACCGGAATCGGAAATATTGTCATAATCGGAAATAAATTCCGGAATCGGAAATATTAAATATTTGTTCGAATCGGAAATAAATTCCGGAATCGGAAATATTAGATATTGTTCGAATCGGAAATGAATTCTGGAATCGGAAAACGAATCGGAAAACGAATCGGAAGCGCGACGTACGAAACGATCGTCGGACGAGCTTGCTAGACGCAAGGCCCAACACGAAGCCAGGCCCGCGCCCAGCGAAGCCCGCTCGCACAGCAATAGCGAGCAGCCCAGCCGAGCAGCGAGCAAGGCAGGCCCAGCCGAGCAACGAGCAAGGCAGGCCCAGCTGAGCAAGCAAGCGAGCGAGCAAGGCCAGCAGCAGCGCCCACGATGGGCCGTGCTGCCAGCCTGCTTGGGCCGAGCCGCGCACCGTGGCCTTATGGCTGCGTGTGTGTGGTTTGTGCAATGCTACGAATCCTTAGTCGTTCAGGATTGTTCGATTAATTGTTTTCCTAAATTAAATGTTTGATTAAACATTAAATTCTAATAGATTGATTTAACTAGAATTCTAATTGAATTAGTAAATTGAATCCTAGTGGAACTCTAAGTCCGATATTTCCTCCCTATAAATAGGTGATTCATAATCACAATTTATACATCACAATCAACAAGTATTCATATAGTTTAAGTTTAAGAACTAACTTAATAATTTGCCTAAAAATATAATTAAGCTTTCGAATAAACATAAAACCTTAGATAATATTCTAGTTAATTGAATCTAAGGCGGATCCGAATGTGTTGTGGACTATCTACGGAGGGGCGACTGTAACACCCCATATTTTTGGTGCCTTTTTAAAAAAATATATTATATCGTTGAAATTTCTCTTCTAAATATTTTCTTATTTAAATCAATCTAGTTACACTTTATTTGGTACTTATTTATTATTGATTTTTATAATTGTTTTGGATCTATTTTTTTATTTTTTTTTCTCCTTCCAATTTATTGATTTGACAAAAATTATCATATGAATATCAAATCTTCTATTTTCCATCTTAATCTTTTGTTTAACCGTGCATATTGAAGCCCTTTCATCTTAGGATTCTTCTGTTTATAACCTCCATTTTGACCTTCCAATTTGTAACCTCCATATTAAAGACCCACTTAATGATACTTTAATTAAAAACTTTTGAGTGGGTAAAAATTATTGCAAATGCACTCTTTGTACCGTGTGCTTGAGCACCCCACCCTCCTTCCTCTCATTTATTTGTTTCGGTTTCTTACAAGTATAAGGCAACATCAAAGAGCTATTACCTAGTTATCCACCATAATTTTACACGTACACTTTCGTAGTGGTCTAGTGAGAGTTGTATGTTCGATCGTTCTCTTTTCAAGGCTTGACTCGTCCATTGGTTGTGCTAGGAGGAGAAGAGCGTGACTCGTTATTCTAAAAACTTTTTCCGTTATCAAGGTAACTAGTACTATCCCATGCTAAGAATTCATGGCTAAATTTAGGGTTAAGGCTAGATATGTAGCGATGGTTAGAAGGCTATGATAAGATTGTATGTTGTCCAAAATTTCATACTAATATGATGGTGTACGTAGCTTTAGAGATGACTATCTTCATGTTCTTATCATCTATTCTTTTTTTTTTGTTTTATATTTTGTTATGATTAACTAATACTAGTATCATGTTTGCTTAGATTAACAGATTTAGGTTTAATAATAATATCTTGTTAATTAGCCTTTTTATTTAAAAATATGTTTAAGGTGGGAGAATTCTTTTCACGTTCTTATAATTCTATAATGCCTAATATCATCATGTCATTCATTTTATGTTTGGTATTGGATAAAATGAGAGTTATAAACATGTTTATTACTGTTGTTCTTTTTTTTTTGTCATACTAATAGTTAAGGTAGTATGTATTTAGTAAATTGGAATGTAGATAGAATAGTAAGAGTAAAGTTTGACCTATATACTCATGATGGCCGTGTGGTTTGGGTAATTTCCAGGTTGCATGTTGTATGTCAGAGTAGAATAGTTAACATGTTAGTTTTTTTTTATGGTATGAGTTAATTAGGAAGCTTTAAGGCATGTTAAATATTCTCTTTGGTACCATGTTCTACATGTTTGTTTAAGCTTGTTTGATTCGAGTTTTAAGCCTAAAGGTCCTTAAATTGCAGCCATGTCTTATGTATGTGGTAGAATAAAAGTTTCATAAATTCTGTCTATGTGGAAGTTATTTGTCGCCCAATCATTTTTTTTAATTAGATAATTATTGTGTAATATTTTGAGGTTTAAGAAATTGTTATTAAGCAATTGTGAGTAATTATTATATTATATAACTAATTTAGAAAAAGATAGATGTTAAATATTATTTACGTAAATATTAGTTTTGAGGAATTGTTAAGGGATAAGTTTTATAAATAATTTTTGTCAGTAACCAAATTCGAATTAATAAGAGTGGCAGGAGAATTGAAGTTTTAAAGGTGGGTTGTAAGGTTGTTTAATAATTTGTCGACGTAGTTGTGCTCTAGGGAGAATAACACTGTCTTTAGCACCGCTTCGCCAAGGGTTGTGTACGAAATGTACAGTAACATTTGTTATAATCGCCTCGTACCCGAACCTAGACAATAAGAATGACACCTAGATAAAAAGTAGGTTTTGTAAACCTTTTCAAGGAATTTTGAAGTTAAATCTCTGAAGTAAGATTTTGAGGTAGTTTGAATCAAGGGTTAGTGATCCTGATATGATTCTGCAGTAGTTTTAGGGTTGACGATCCCTAAATACATTTTTATGATTTTTATAAAGTATTTTCCAACGTTTTGATTTGTGAGTGTAAGACAATCATTGGGCTGCGAATTCGATGGTTGTAACATGCCAACTACTTGGGCTGCGGATTCGAGTAGTAATTACCTAGGTTAATTGTTGTCGTCCGGAACTACTTGGGCTGCGGATTCAAGTAGAAAGACCGGGAGTTTGGCCATTCTCAGACACAGACGGCTGCGGATCGTCTGGAGGTTCGCCCTGACAAACCTTTGGAGGTGGGCTGCGGATTCACCGACGTTCATATTCTATACGCTTCCTCACGATCTATTTCTTTTCGAAAGTTAACTTTATTATTTTGAAATTAGTATTTCTGGAAAAGCCTTTCTTAAGTTGGAGTTAGGAGTTTTTCTTAATATTTTACTTAGCCTTTGTGAAAGTATGACATGACTAAGTAAGCGTACAGTTTCCTTTGTGTGTTTTCATCTCATGCTGTGATCTTGTTTTGCTTGAAATCATGTTTATCATGTTTATGGTATTATGTTTTATCATGCTTATATATTGTTTGCTCATGTGGTCATCTATGCTTTATCTCTATGCTTAGTTATGTGATTCTATAGTTCTGGGAGAACTTCTAGTTACTCCCCACTGACTGTGGAACCCTAAATGTTATTTGCAGGTGAAGAATAGGTCATGTAGGGGTCCGGGCTGAGAGCAGAGAGCTTAGACTGTTGTTTTAATAGTTTATTTCTTCTAAAACTTTAAACCTTGTATTTTGGGAGTTATTGGTTTGAGGTTGTTTTGCCTCCTTAGTGGTTTGATACTTGATTTGGGTTTTGTCATCAGATTATTATTTACTTTATTTCTCTTTTCCTTCTATTTAAGTCCATAGTGACCTTTAAAGTAACAATTACCGTCTCGACGTTATTTCCGCTAACGTCTCTTCTTTAGTTTTTAGACGGGTGTTACAGTTGGTATCAGAGCCAAACGTTCCAAAAACTCTCATTGAGTTGCTACAATTTCTGTGAAACCTTTAGTTTCTGTTATCTGTGAATTTTTAGAACCATAAGCTTCAAGGCAATAGTCAGTGAGAGTTACTTGGGTAGGAAGAAAACCTCGGGGTATAATTCTTCTTTCTTATGTGTTTGAGTCTTGCTTTCTATGGGCTAACCTATTTGACCGTTTCATTTTTGTAGAATGCATCATAGGATAAGTCATAAGAAGATGGCCGCTCGTCGCAGACGCGAGGCTATTGAGAATGCGATCATTGCACTGGCGAACCGAACGACTGCACCTCCTCCTAATCAAGGACAATCAGTCTTTGACCGTCATAGACCTCCTACCTATGAGGGAACTGCTGATCCCGTAGTACTAGAAAGTTGGCTCCCGGAGATGGAAAAGTTGTTCACTGCAACTAACTGCCCCCCTCATGAGATGGTTTCCATCGGTTCCTATTACCTGAAAATGGAAGCGGACAACTGGTGGAGTACTGTTAGGGAAAGTTGCTTGGCTGAAGGTGAGTTTGGTTGGTCTGAGTTTGCTACTAAGCTGAAAGAAAGGTTCTATCCGGATGAGCTTCGATGGCAGAAACAGGAAGAGTTCTTGTCGTTGTCTCAAGGGTCACTCTCGATTCAAGAATATACTGATAAGTTCACTGCTCCGTCGCGTTTTTCCACTGCTGTAGTCCCTACAGAGGCTGAGAGTGTGAAACGGTATATCAAAAAGATGGATCCGAAAGTTAGGAACCATGTGCTTAGTTCTGGTGCTAAGACTTTCCAGGGTTCTTATGAGATTGCACTCAGCATCCATGCTTTCATCCTAGAAGAAGAAGCTACTAAATATGTGAGTGTGAAGAAGCCGACTGCTACCTTTCCTCAAGTTCCAGCTAAGAAGCCAAGGTATGATTCAGGTAACCGAAGCAACAATCAGCAGGGTTCTAGTTTTGGCTCAGGTGCGAGTTTCAAGCCGAAACTTGATTCTAAGTGTCGTGGATGTGGGAAGGATTTCCATGCTGGCAAGAACTGTGATGGCTCTGCTATCGTTTGTTACTACTGCAAGGAAGTGGGGCATAAGTCCTTCAAGTGTCCCAAGAATCCGAATGCTACTACTCCGCCTGCTGCAGCACCTGTTGGTTCTTCTGCCCCGTTTAAGAACCGAATATATGTTATGACTCAAGCTGAGGCAGACATTCATCCAGACGTAATCATGGTACTTTCTTTGTAAATTTTGTACCTGCTTATGTTCTTTTTGATACTGGAGCTACTATTTCATTTGTTTCTAGTAGTTTTGTTAAAAAGGCTAATATGACTGGTAGATCTCCTGTAATGTCTATGGAGAGAATATTGCGTGTCATAATGAGTTCAAAGGTGTGCCTGTTAACATTTTGGGGACTGAGTTGCTTGCTGATTTGAAAGAGTTCCCGATGTCAGAGTTCGATGTAATTCTCGGGGTGGACTGGTTGTCGAAGTATCATGCGACCATCCATTGCCGCGATCAAAAGGTGACGCTTCGTGGTCCTAAAGGGAACCGGATCTCTTATTCTGGTATTGTGGTGAAGAGGTCCGTGAAAGTTGTGTCTGCTTTGAAAATGAGAAAGATGCGTCAAAAGGGTGAAGAGGTCTTCCTTTGTGTGGTGAAAGATCTATCTCTGGAAGAACATCTCGAGAGTATTCCTGTTGTTCGAGAATATCCATATGTATTTCCTGAAGAATTGCCAGGTATCCTTCCAGAAAGAGATGTCGAGTTCGGTATCGATCTTGTTCCTGGTACTGCTCCGATATCAAAGGCTCCATATAGAATGGCGCCTCCTGAATTACAAGAGTTAAAAACTCAGTTACAAGAGTTGATTGACAAGGGTTTTATCAGGCCGAGTGTCTCTCCATGGGGTTCTCCGGTCTTGTTCGTCAAGAAGAAAGATGGTAGAATGAGGTTGTGCATCGACTACCGTGAGTTGAACAAGGTGACTATCAAGAACAAGTATCCCTTGCCTAGAATTGAAGACTTGTTCGACCAGTTGAAAGGTGCAGGAATTTTCTCAAAGATCGATTTGAGGTCTGGTTACCATCAGATTCCTGTGAAAAAGGAAGATATACCGAAAACTGCTTTCCGTACGAGGTATGGTCATTATGAGTTTGAAGTGATGCCTTTTGGTCTCACAAATGCCCCTGCGATCTTTATGGATCAAATGAATCGATCGTTTCATGAGTATCTTGATACGTGTGTTGTTGTCTTCATAGACGATATACTTGTTTACTCTAAAGACGAGAAAGATCATGATAGGCATCTAAGGCAAATTCTGGATGTGCTTCGGAAACAGAAGTGGTTTGCCAAGCTGTCAAAATGCGAGTTTTGGTTGAAAGAGGTTGCTTTCCTCGCCCATGTCATCAGCAAATATGGGGTTAAGGTGGACCCTTCTAAGATTAAGGTGAAGGAAATATGTCCTTCACCAAGGTGCATTAAGTCTAATACCAAGGTTCAGATTAATTGCGAACAATTAATTCAGTGAGATCAAGTGATCGGAACAGCTAGCTGGAGCAATGCTTCCGATCAGTGAGTTCTAATGAATATTAAGCTCACAACTTACTCTTGACTGAACCTACAAGGTCACACCAATGGCACGTAACAGATCACCGGATTAAATGAATCGAAAATTCATTTAATAGCTTTTCGAGAAATTAGTTCGGAAAAACATAATTATACGATTAAACATTGGATCGTGAAATCGTATATCGTATTGCATATAATCGTAAGCTAGGCGAGACGAATAATCGTATCGTACGACATTGGATCGTCAAGTACGAAACGATAAATAAACTGTCGAAGGATAATTTCATTGTAATACGAAAGCAACCCACGAGCCGGAGCGCACAAGCGCAAGGCCCATGGGCGCAGCGTGCATGGCAATGTAGCGCTGGCCCATGGGCATTGCTGCTGTGTGGCGCGCGCGGACAAGGCACTAAGCGAGCAGCAACTCGCGGCCCGCATTGTTGTGCGCGCATAAACCCTTCGTGGGCTTGCTGGCCGGCCAATGGCCTTAGGCTTTGGTCGGTTGGCTTGCTTATTATCTAGGTTATTCTAATAACCTAAACTTATGTTTTTCCTAACACACAATTCAGATTACACACAACCCTAGGAGAAAACAGAGAACCCTAATTCTCTCTGGGCCTCCATAGTGTGTTCATCCAAAAAGGCAAAGTATCTTGATCAATTGTCTAAGCTACGATAATCAAGACGGATCTGAACGTGTCGGTGAACCAAGTAGAGGAACGACGAGTGGAGTTCTTTGTTCGTGTTCGTTGACATATTATTGTGGAAAACACGCTTCGAATGTAAGTTTGCTTAATCTGTGCTTTATATATGTTTCCTGGCTTTGGGGATTGTTCCGCACATGTTATTATGTTTAACTGTATTCCCCTACAGTGGTATCATGAGCCTTATGTATTCAAAGCATGAATTAGCATGATTATTATTGTTTTTGCATCTGTCGAAAAATTTTGAATTTTTTTTGATTTTTCGGAATTTTTACGAATTATTGGATGAATTGCGTAATAATCAGGTCCGAAATAAAAAATGTTCGTTTTTTCGAGTTTTAAAACCCTAACTGGATTGAAAACGATTTTCTAAGATCAACTCATGGGAATAGAATTGCGAAAACAGGCCTCGAAGTATCGTTTTTTGGGCGTTTTTTTTAATTTTTCATTAAAATTAAAAGTGTCGGACACTAATTCAATTCAAAAGGTCGACCAAAACTACTCGTAATTTCTTGAAAATTTGACACAATTATTCTGGTTACATGCTTGATCTATGGTACAATTTTCAGATTTTTCCGATAAGTATAAACCCTAATTTTGCCTTTCCCCAATTCGTAAAATTTGAAACCCTAATTGAATTTTAATTAATTTTGGTTTAATAATTCGGTTAATTGGGAAAGGGGATATAATTTCATGGGTCAGTGGCCAATTTTAAAAAATTATTGGATTAAAATTTTGAATGGTTTCGTTTATTTTAATCGCACTTAAACCAAATTATTAAAATCTGAAATTTAATTGTTTATGAACGATTTAAAGCTTCGGATTTTATTAATTAAAAGTTCAAACTTTAAATGTTGATTCGTTTGTTCTTAAAAGTTTGAATATTGTTAGCCCTTGATTTAATAATTTTACGAAATTGGATTGTCGTTAAAGTTTATTGAATCGTTAAAAATCGTTGTTTTTCGAAAATAAAAATCGTAAATTTTTGAAAAATAAAATTAATGCAAGTTCGTGAAATTAAATTTAATTTTAATTAAGTTGGTCCGTATCACGAACCAAAGGCACAAACACATGTGTGTGGTGGGCGTGTGGCTCGACGAGCCATGCGAGCTACCGTGCGCAATCGAGTCGCAGCGACGCGGGCAGCAGCATGCATGCTGCGTGCCACGCGCGCTGGGCTAGAGGTCAAGGGCGTGTGTTGCGCGCATTGCAGGGCGCAAGCCCTTGCGATGGTGCAGCGATGCGCTACGACGAGTCGAGTAAGGCACGTAGGGTAGCAGCGATGCTGCGGGTACGCGTGCGCTGGCATGCGATGGGTGCGGGCTATGCTCGCATGCCTCGTAGGCCATGCGACGGCTGCGATGGCTGCGGGCTATGCTCGTGTGCCTCGTAGGCCACGCAATGCTAATGGGTTGGGCACAAGCCTAGCACATGACAATTTTTTTGTTGGGCTTGACTTATTTGCATTAATTTGGGCTAACGGGATATTTAATTTAATATTTTATTTGCTTGGGCTGGGCCGCGAGTTTTAATTTAATATTTCATAATTAATTATCCGGAATAATTATTGGTTTGAGTGGGAGCCACTAAATGAAATTAAAATGAAATAATTATTTTTAATTATTTTCATAGGTCGCATTATTTTAATTAAATTCAATTTTAATTAGAATAAAGTCTAAGGATTAATAATGTGGAAATTGATTAATCTTTTAGGACGCGTTTATGTGAACGTGAATTTTAATTAATTCACGTAAATACTTGCATATTTATATGGACCATTCGTTTTAGCACACGAATGGGTGAATGCATAGAATATATATTTTATGCAATGCAGGTACTCCAAGTGACTAGTATGGCCAATTTAGGATAGTTAAATACAGTCTGCGTACCGTTCTATCTTTGAATGTGAAGTTTTAAATATGGTCTGCGTACCATGGAAATTTTGATGTAATTTATTATTTTCAAGTATTTCTAAGTTTAGAACTTTAAGTTAGCATTTGAACGAAGATTCAAGACGATGCCAAGCTAACAAGCAGGTGATCAAGATTGGATGCTTCAAGACAAGATGTTTTGGGCCATACTAGATCACCATTTATTTATGCACTTCTATATATATATATTATGCGTGAATGTATGAATGCTTTGCATGAACAGGTTGTTTCCTATGAATCGATTAGTTTTAAGTTCACTAAATAATCGAACCAACATAGAAACAACTAGGTCCAAGTAATATTGAGTTTAAAAATTGCCTTCCAAATCAACACTTACAAAAATCTAGGGATCTAAGATAGTAGGTTTACACTAAAGCGAGGTGCTATTTTAGTTGACTTAGGTGGTAAGGCGTCCTAAAGGAGCACGTTGATTGTGGTTACAACTCAAACAACAATGGCATTATGTTGTGGCAATGGGATAAATTATGGCATTAATTTATTAACCAAGAGTAATTTGGAGATTACTAGCAATAGGTTTTTCTTACCTAAAATCTTAAACTACTTAAGACATGCTAAAGCTGCTTAAGGATTTAGGACTTTTGGGGTCTTGGAATCGTTTCATTCATTTTGGACCATGTTTTATTTTTTGCATGAATGAAATGTTTAATAGCTTTGATGATTGCGTGAATGCTTTTATTTCAAGTTATTAAAGTATGATAAATGTTTTCTTTGCTAGTTCATTTTGTAGAATAGTCAATCTTCACCCTTATTGCGTTCAGACAATAGAACTGCGATATTTCCTCGATCGATTGGTAACTATTTTGAGAGTGATTCTCAAAGAAAAGGAGAGTGAGAGCATATCTTGAATGCTATTTTCTTATAGTGATCTTCATGGTTGTTTTCAAACTAGAATTTGAATGGTAGACCAATTGGACCTCATATATTCAGAATACTGGGTAGTTTTGAAATAATGAAGTATTGAGTTAAAGACTCATGTATAACCAATGGTTAACAACCAATTTTCTTTTGATTCGACAATGAACTAGACTCGTTGGATGCGGTCATTCAAAGTGAATAAAAAAAAGGGACTTTGTACGCATAACAAAGTAAGAAGATCAAGCAAAGAGTAAAATCTTTAGGACTATAAGAAAACGTGCTAGAAAGGATAGGAAAGGGGAACAAAAGAAATGAATTCAATATTCAATTTCTGCCTAAAAGTTTGTGTTAAAGAGAAACGACTTAGCAAATAAAATCCTATGGTATTAGATTACCGCTTGAGGTTCTAACTCTTGTTAATTAAGAACTCAAATTCCGGGAGCTAAGTCTGGTAATTGACCTACAAGTGGGAAATGAAGCAAAGTTTTACATTAACTGTACGATCATCATGTTTGTTTTAAAGTCCTTCTAAAGGCTGGAACTTAATGGTATTATGTTCCATTAATCATCATAATCAATTTCTATTTGGACAACGGAAAGACTCACATTCAAAGTAACAAAAACATTCGTTAAGTGTTTATTTGAATGAAATGGTCATTTAAGGGTTGAGTCATATGATTGATTAATAAACAAACGAATCTCTTCACACTCAAACTTCAGAAGGTTCAAATCAAACATTTTGATTTATGTTCCACATATCTCTGGCCATGTCATACGACCATATCAACAAGTCAACATTCTAAGATTCCATGGCATGGATTTCTGAAAGTTGGTTAATTTAAGACATGTGGGTCTTGCTTGTTGAACATGATATAGAAATGGACTATTGTTAGAAGTTTCTAGAAAATGAAGTTCATGGGACAAAGATGGATTTTATGACTTACCTATTTCACAAGAATTTGAGAAAATATGGCTATATTTACTCAAAGTGAAATGTGTGAAATGCTTCAATGTAATTCACAAAAGGGTATAAAATCAACTTGGCAAGAATTTTGGAACATCTAGGCTGGGTCAAGGTGATGTTTTCATGAGCCAAGAAAGATTATCTAGATTGTTTATATGGCATTATAACAATCGAAGCTCCATAAGAATATGGTATGTCCAAATGGAGAAATCGGAATCTATTTCGATTAACGATAATCACGACTATTTTCCTATATAGTTTCTAAATGATACTCTCAAATGACTATCACACTAAACAAAGTTGTCAAAGCTAAGGATAAGATGTCATAAGGATTGAACTTCGGTTCAGTACATCTTTTCAGTACATATATATCTAGGGTTGTCGAACCCAGTGGGAGTTAGTGTTTACATCAAACAAACTCAAGGATGGATATATGTTTCTTTATGAGCGACTCATAGAAACAAAAGGTATTGATTCTACCACAAATCTGAGAACATATGGTTGTTGCTTAAGATAATGTCTTTTAGGAAACCATCATATTTACAAAAAGGCAAGTGGGAGAAAAATGACCTCGAATGGACTTCGAGTCAAGCAACAAACAAATGTAGGATACTTAGGAGTCTTTGGAAAAGCTCCGTACTTAGAAGCCTTTGGAAGAGCTTCATGAAGACTTTAGAAGTGCTTCAAGAGAATCCTAATACTCAAAGGACTTGAGTAATGTCTTTATAGACACTAACGTTTGATGTTCAATACCTAAGTAAATCGTATAGGGAATAGAATTCAACCAAGATAGATACATAGATATCTTGAGGAATGAAAACAATGAAGACTTTGGAAAGTGCTTCAAAAACATACGACTTAAAGGTTAGCTACGACGAATTAAAATTCCCAAGTATGGTTCGAGGCCATACAAAATGGTTTGAGGCCATTTCATCCAAAGTACCTTCATCTTGAAGAATCAAATCTATGATTTGGTTGATTTGCATAAAGGGTTCACTCCCATTAGTTGCAAACATGTTTTCTAAACATAGAACGTTGATTTGCATAAAGGGTTCACTCCCATTGGTTGCAAATACAACGTTGATTTGCATAAAGTTACTCCCGTTGGTTGCAAACATGTTTTCAAAACATACAAAGATGATATTGTATTCAGATACAAAAGAGAAGCTAGATTGGTGGTTAAAGATTGTAAACAACTTCACGGCGTTGATAATGTTGAAATATTTTTCACCAAGTCGGAATGCTTGAACTATTTTGGATAAATCTAGCAATCATTGCATATGGCAATATGGCAATTGGATAACGAAACACCTTACTCAATTGGACTTGTAGAAAGGAATTGTGTACATCACACAATGTAAAAGTTTTGGATGCTAGATAAAAGAGCAAGCTTAAGAAATCTATTCGTAGATTAAAGCATGCTAGTGGGAATTGGACCATATTTGTCTAAAAGGCTATTGAGAAATCATAGCTTAATGAAAATATGGATCATCTTATAGATGAGGAGTTTAGTGGGAGCTAAGTCATGTTTATTGGTTCAATATATGAGATACATATCTCTCTATTGAAAATGACATTCAAATGGTTAGATTTGAAAGTATTTGTCAATATTAGAACCATGGCAAAACTTAGAACATACTGGGTTAAAGATCTATTGGATAGGATCTGAAGCGTTGTTTGGATTCTGTAAAAGTAATTACTAAATCAAGCACAATGGAGAGACTCAAAAGATACTCTCAATCCATATGAGTAAGTCTAAGTTATGAATGCTTTAACTAAGTATAAAGCTAGGCTGTTATCACTAAAGTTAAGCATGAAGAACCTTGATGAGGTGCCTTCACCTTATATCACATGGCAATGCCAAGATTTTAGCAAGATTCAGTATCTCTTGAAACAGAATGAAGCTAAAAGTTACATGGATAGATTTTAAAATGCGATTGGTTTTTGCATTACAATCAATCATGTAAAATGTGATCACCAAGATAACTCGTGAACATTGGATCGTGACGATTTATACCAATCTCTATTGATCTGGATCAAAGATCATTGGAACAGTATCAAGAACATCCAATACATTTGGATATGTAGGATGAGCACTTGATAAGAGGAAGTGAAGATAACTAAAGTTTTGATGCTACATTCATTTGCCTAAGCAAAAGCTGAATCTTGTTGTTAGGCAAACCACAAACAAACACGGGCAATTAGGCGTCGTGATTAAAAGGTGGTTACATAGGTTCTAAACCATACGTGATGCATGGGAAACTGAATCAATGATTAGTTTCCAAGTTCTCAGTTGAAATATGTATCTCCCACTTCTATGTGAACTGGTTGGAGTTTTCCAAAAGGGAAGCATCATTTGAAATTCTACATAATTGATATGAATTCATTATTGCCTAAGAAGCAATAAAAGGGAATTGTTTTTAGTGGGAGTTCTTCAATGAACTCAGGTTGATCACAAGTCTGCTACCTGGATGATTTTCTATTTTAGATATGAT
Source organism: Spinacia oleracea (assembly GCF_020520425.1). Classification (NCBI taxonomy): domain Eukaryota; kingdom Viridiplantae; phylum Streptophyta; class Magnoliopsida; order Caryophyllales; family Amaranthaceae; genus Spinacia; species Spinacia oleracea. Next base: position 47,174,388 of record NC_079488.1, read on the forward strand.
TATCATTCTAAACAGCAACGAAAGACTAGATCATTCTAGAAACATATTCAAAGATTTTTTCATCTTACATGGAAAGGCTTTCGATAGAAAAGATGCTAAGGATAGCAAAGTATGATAAACTAAACCTCTGCATTGAATGATACACAACATTCATATGCAGATATGGAATCAAGTTTGAGTTCCATGAATGTTTTAAGTATTGGGTGAAAGGCCTATATCTGTAAAACATTAAATGCTTGATTTTGGGTTAGAGGCCCACAAATTGGTAAGCATTTGGTTTAAACATTTATCATTTATGAAATTATATTTCATAGTTCATTTAATCTTGGTTTAGTATTAAATTATAAGTCCATGTGATTCAAATCATTCAAATGGGATGTCAAGATGGATTCTTCGACAAAGAAACACCCATAAGTGAACTTGAGTATTGAAGTCACAAAGGATCCCTAATCCAGGTCATTGAAAGGTGGACGACCAATGACTAATGAAGATTAGATTGCAAGTAGATTACTTAGTTCTATTTCTTGAACTAGAGTGACTGGATGTCAGAATCTTTTGCATAGATACTTATTGGATCTTGTATCGGATTGACCATGAGAACACTTTAAGAGATTAAATTCATGTCATAGGTAGTTCTCATTAATGGTGATTAGAACCATTCCTCAGAACATGAGAGATTATGTCTGCTCGTTTGAGAATTAGTTCTCTTTGATACTAGCTAAACGTCGCACCGTAAAAGGAGGCTATAAAAGTAGTTATTGGGCGTACTATGAATCAAAGTGAGTGTTCATAGATTGCAAGAATGGATTGTCCTCCTATCTTTGATAGGATATGGTGTTGTTGTGTAACAAGGCCTCTCGGAGAGTTAGATACTGTAAAATGCATGGCCGTGCTCAGAATGGTTAGGCTTAACCTTCTGCAAAAGTTTAACAGTTGAGCTCTGTAATCCGAGAAACACTTCTGGACCTAATAAGGATGGCTTGGATCTTACCTTATGTTCAGTAAGTAACACTAAGTGACAAAGGAATGTGGATGCACACTTGTCTGAATGACAAGTGGGAGATTGAAGGAAATATGTCCTTCACCAAGGTGCATTAAGTCTAATACCAAGGTTCAGATTAATTGCGAACAATTAATTCAGTGAGATCAAATGATCGGAACAGCTAGCTGGAGCAATGCTTCCGATCAGTGAGTTCTAATGAATATTAAGCTCACAACTTACTCTTGACTGAACCTACAAGGTCACACCAATGGCACGTAACAGATCACCGGATTAAATGAATCGGAAATTCATTTAATAGCTTTTCGGGAAATTAGTTTGGAAAAACATAATTATACGATTAAACATTGGATCGTGAAATCGTATATCGTATTGCGTATATTCATAAGCTAGGCGAGACGAATAATCGTATCGTACGACATTGGATCGTCAAGTACGAAACGATAAATAAATTGTCGAAGGATAATTTAATCGTAATACGAAAGCAACCCACGAGCCGGAGCGCACAAGCGCAAGGCCCATGGGCGCAGCGTGCATGGCAATGTAGCGCTGGCCCATGGGCATTGCTGCCGTGTGGCGCGCGCGGACAAGGCACTAAGCAAGCAGCAACTCGCGGCCCGCATTGTTGTCCGCGCATAAACCCTTCGTGGGCTTGCTGGCCGGCCAATGGCCTTAGGCTTTGGTCGGTTGGCTTTATTATTATCTAGGTTATTCTAATAACCTAAACTTATGTTTTTCCTAACACACAATTCAGATTACACACAACCCTAGGAGAAAACAGAGAACCCTAATTCTCTCTGTGCCTCCATAGTGTATTCATCCCAAAAGGCAAAGTATCTTGATCAATTGTCTAAGCTACGATAATCAAGACGGATCTGAACGTGTCGGTGAACCAAGTAGAGGAACGACAAGTGGAGGTCTTTGTTCGTGTTCGTTGACATATTATTGTGGAAAACACGCTTCAAATGTAAGTTTGCTTAATCTGTGCTTTATACATGTTTCTTGGCTTTGGGGATTGTTCCGCACATGTTATTATGTTTAACTGTATTCCCCTACATAAGGCTGTTGTAGAGTGGGAAAGTCCGAAGAATGTGTCAGAGGTTCGAAGTTTTCTAGGTCTTGCTGGTTACTACCGAAGGTTTGTTCAGGACTTTTCAAGAATTGCTCAACCGTTGTCTAAGCTAATGAGAAAAGACTGCAAGTTCTTGTGGACCGATGCTTATGAGAATGCGTTCCAAGAGCTGAAGAAGAGTTTGACATCTGCACCTGTTCTTACCTTACCCAATAAAGGGGTGGAGTTTGAGGTGTATAGTGATGCTTCAAAGAATGGGTTGGGTTGTGTTCTGATGCAAGAAGGTAAAGTTGTCGCCTATGCTTCGTGACAATTAAAGGTTCAAGAAAGGAATTATCCAACTCATGATCTCGAGCTAGCTGCTGTTGTGTTTGCACTTAAAATGTGGCGACATTACTTGTATGGAGTTTCGTGTAAGGTGTATACTGATCATAAGAGTTTGAAGTACATCTTCACTCAACGGGACCTTAACATGAGGCAAAGAAGGTGGTTAGAGCTAATCAAAGATTATGATTTGACACTAAACTACCGTGAAGGAAAGGCCAACAAGGTGGCGGATGCTTTAAGTCGTAAGAACAAACATTCTTTGAACACCGTTGTGGTTGTGCCTAAGGAGTTGTGTGAAGAGTTTCGGAGGCTGAATATCGAAGTTGTGCCTCAAGGGTTTGTTTCGTCATTCTTGGGTTCCATGAGTGTCGAGCCTGAATTGTTCCGAGAATTGAGGGCTAAGCAGAGAAATGATTCAGTGTTAGAAAAGATACGTGAAGCTAAGGCTCAGGGTCGAGCTGAGAGTTTCGAGGTTTGTGTAGATGGTAGTTTGAAATTCATGGGTCGATGGTGTGTTCCGAATGATGCCGATCTCAAAAGGAAGATTCTGGAAGAGGCTCATAACACTCCATATTCTGTTCATCCAGGTGGTGGGAAGCTGTACAAAGATCTAAAGGTAAGTTTCTGGTGGCCGGGTATGAAGAAGGAAGTAGCTGAGTTTGTAGCTCGTTGCCTAGTTTGTCAAAAGGTAAAGATAGAACATCAGAGGCCCGGGGGTTTATTGCAACCTTTGCCGATTCCCGCTTGGAAGTTTGATTCTATCTCTATGGACTTCGTAATGGGTCTTCCTGAAGCTTCTGGAGGAAAGAATGCTGTTTGGGTCATTGTTGATAGGTTGACTAAGGTAGCTCATTTCATTCCAATGAGAAACACTTGGTCAATGGAGAAGCTAGCGGAGGCCTATGCAAGTGAGATTATCCGTCTTCATGGTGTCCCGAGAGATATTGTGTCGGATCGTTATCCACGATTCTTATGGCACTTTTGGGGTGCTTTGCAAGAGGCCTTTGGTACAAAGTTGAAGTTGAGCACTGCTTTTCATGCTGCTACAAATGGTCAAACGGAGAGAACTATTCAGACTTTGGAAGATATGCTTCACGCTTGTGCCCTTGAGTTTCAGCAATCTTGGGTGAGATCGTTGAGTCTGGTGGAATTCTCCTACAACAATAGTTATCATGGAAGTATTCAGATGGCTCCGTATGAAGCCTTGTATGGGAGGAAGTGTCGTAGTCCGACTTGTTGGAGCGACATCAGCGATTCACTAGTTTTAGGTCCGGATCTGATCCGGGATACTGTTGAGCAGGTAAGAATGATCCGTGCTAAAATGAAGGCTGCTCAAGATAGACAAAAATCTTATGCGGACCTGCGTCGCAAGGCAATTTCTTATGAGGTTGGTGACAAAGTTCTATTGAAAGTATCTCCAATGAAAGGAGTGATGCGTTTTGGACAGAAGGGCAAGCTGAGTCCGATTCTTCTCTTTATAACCTCCATTTTGACCTTCCAATTTGTAACCTCCATATTAAAGACCCACTTAATGATACTTTAATTAAAAACTTTTGAGTGGGTAAAAATGATTGCAAATGCACTCTTTGTACCGTGTGCTTGAGCACCCCACCCTCCTTCCTCTCATTTATTTGTTTCGGTTTCTTACAAGTATAAGGCAACATCAAAGAGCTATTACCTAGTTATCCATCATAATTTTACACGTACACTTTCGTAGTGGTCTAGTGAGAGTTGTATGTTCGATCGTTCTCTTTTCAAGGCTTGACTCGTCCATTGGTTGTGCTAGGAGGAGAAGAGCGTGACGGTCCCGAGGCGTGACTCGTTATTGTAAAAAAAATTTTCGTTATCAAGGTAACTAGTACTATCCCATGCTTAGAATTCATGGCCAAATTTAGGGTTAAGGCTAGATATGTAGGGATGGTTAGAAGGATATGATAAGATTGTATGTTGTCCAAAATTTCGTACTAATATGATGGTGTATGTAGCTTTAGAGACGACTATCTTCATGTTCTTATCATCTAATCTTTTTTTTTTGTTTTATATTTTGTTATGCTTAACTAATACTAGTATCATGTTTCCTTAGATTAACAGATTTAGGTTTAATAATAATATCTTGTTAATTAGCCTTTTTATTTAAAAATATGTTTAAGGTGGGAGAATTCTTTTCATGTTCTTATAATTCTATAATGCCTAATATCATTATGTCATTCATTTTATGTTTGGTATTGGATAAAATGAGAGTTAGAAACAAGTTTATTACTGTTGTTCCTTTTTTTTTGTCATACTAATAGTTAAGGTAGTATGTATTTAGTAAATTGGAATGTAGATAGAATAGTAAGAGTAAAGTTTGACCTATATACTCATGATGGCCGTGTGGTTTGGGTAATTTCCAGGTTGCATGTTGTATGTCAGAGTAGAATAGTTAACATGTTAGTTTTTTTTTTTATGGTATGAGTTAATTAGGAAGCTTTAAGACATGTTAAATTATTATCTTTGGTACCATGTTCTACATGTTTGTTTAAGCTTGTTTGATTCGAGTTTTAAGCCTAAAGGTCCTTAAATTGCAGCCATGTCTTATGTATGTGGTAGAATAAAAGTTTCATAAATTCTGTCTATGTGGAAGTTATTTTTCGCCCAATCGTTTTTTTTAATTAGATAATTATTGTGTAATATTTTGAGGTTTAAGAAATTTTTATTAAGCAATTGTGAGTAATTATTATATTATATAACTAATTTAGAAAAAGATAGATGTTAAATATTATTTACGTAAATATTAGTTTTGAGGAATTGTTAAGGGATAAGTTTTATAAATAATTTTTGTCAGTAACCAAATTCGAATTAATAAGAGTGGCAGGAGAATTGAAGTTTTAAAGGTGGGTTGTAAGGTTGTTTAATAATTTGTCGACGTAGTTGTGCTCTAGGGAGAATAACACTGTCTTTAGCACCGCTTCGCCAAGGGTTGTGTACAAAATGTACAGTAACATTTGTTATAATCGCCTCGTACCCGAACCTAGACAATAAGAATGACACCTAGATAAAAAGTAGGTTTTGTAAACCTTTTCAAGGAATTTTGAAGTTAAATCTCTGAAGTAAGATTTTGAGGTAGTTTGAATCAAGGGTTAGTGATCCTGATATGATTCTGCAGTAGTTTTAGGGTTGACGATCCCTAAATACATTTTTATGATTTTTATAAAGTATTTTCCAACGTTTTGATTTGTGAGTGTAAGACAATCATTGGGCTGCGAATTCGATGGTTGTAACATGCCAACTACTTGGGCTACGGATTCGAGTAGTAATTACCTAGGTTAATTGTTGTCGTCCGGAACTACTTGGGCTGCGGATTCAAGTAGAAAGACCGGGAGTTTGGCCATTCTCAGACACAGACGGCTGCGGATCGTCTGGAGGTTCGCCCTGACAAACCTTTGGAGGTGGGCTGCGGATTCACCGACGTTCATATTCTATACGCTTCCTCACGATCTATTTCTTTTCGAAAGTTAACTTTATTATTTTGAAATTAGTATTTCTGGAAAAGCCTTTCTTAAGTTGGAGTTAGGAGTTTTTCTTAATATTTTACTTAGCCTTTGTGAAAGTATGACATGACTAAGTAAGCGTACAGTTTCCTTTGTGTGTTTTCATCTCATGCTGTGATCTTGTTTTGCTTGAAATCATGTTTATCATGTTTATGGTATTATGTTTTATCATGCTTATATATTGTTTGCTCATGTGGTCATCTATGCTTTATCTCTATATATGCTTAGTTATGTGATTCTATAGTTCTGGGAGAACTTCTAGTTACTCCCCACTGACTGTGGAACCCTAAATGTTATTTGCAGGTGAAGAATAGGTCATGTAGGGGTCCGGGCTGAGAGCAGAGAGCTTAGACTGTTGTTTTAATAGTTTATTTCTTCTAAAACTTTAAACCTTGTATTTTGGGAGTTATTGGTTTGAGGTTGTTTTGCCTCCTTAGTGGTTTGATACTTGATTTGGGTTTTGTCATCAGATTATTATTTACTTTATTTCTCTTTTCCTTCTATTTAAGTCCATAGTGACCTTTAGAGTAAGATTTACCGTCTCGACGTTATTGCGGCTAACGTCTCTTCTTTAGTTTTTAGACGGGTGTTACAGCGACATTTGGAGTCCTAAACTTGTTCTTATTCGGTTCCGGAGCAGCTAGGGAAGGCACGCGTCACATGTATGTATCCTAGATTATGCTAATTGACTATGTGGCAATTAATTTTGATTCCTGGCTTTATGGTTTTTCCGCATGAAATGTATGTTTTATATTTGTCATAACCTAACAGTGGTATCACGAACCTCTAATTAACTCCATAATCAATTATAGTTAACATGGTTAAATTTTATAAATTTGCAATGAATTAAAGGTGTGATTAATTTCGTTGTATGTAATTAATTGCAAATTCGTTCGAATTATTTGATTATATGTTCGCAGGATTTTCGGGAGTTTAGTCAATAATGGTCGGAATCGTATAATTTTATAGTGAATTTCGCATGTAAACGACGTTTTAAAATTTTGACTAAAATCAAAGATTGATGCCGAATCCAAAATTCCCAAATTCGAAGCCTAACTATGACTTTTCGGAGGTTTTAGTTTTTCGAACGCAAAATTTATAATTTTTATGATGTTAAATTAAATATTTGCGAATCTTGTATGTAAATCTTGAATCTATGATTGACCTAATGTATATGTTTAACATTTTTAAAGCTTAATCTTGTTAATTATACAACCTAATTTTTAATTGTAATTAATTTGTTGAAATTCGAATAATTTAGAATTTGATTTGAATTTCATAATTAATTAGCAATTTAATTAGGATCCTATGATTAAAAACCACCATAAAATTTGTTAAAATTGAAAAAGTTTTAAAATTTTATGACCTAGATTTGAATCCATGAAAAATATAATCGGAAATTAATTTGAATAATAAATTTTCGATTTTTCGCCTAAATTTATGAAATTAATATGAGTTATTAATTTGTCAATAAATTTAAATTATAAAAGTTTTGATTTTTATGAAAATCGTTCACGAATCTTGCACGCACGAAGCAATGGAAGCTAAGTGTTACCCTTAAGGGGTGTTGCATAGTGCTGGCATGCGACGACGAGCAAGAGAGCTCGTCGCGCATGCGGTACGATGCAGCGATCAAGGCACAGGCACACGCGCGCGGGGGTGCTACCTTGTGTAGACACCTACTTTTGTCCCCATTCCCGAAAGGGAAGGTTCGATGATGAAAACGTAAATCTCCACTTGACAACGCATCTGCTATAAAATAACGAATCTCATTACCCCTTTTCATTTCACCCGAAACCTGCTATTTATAGAAACCTGCTATTTATGGAAACCTGCTAAAAATAGTAACTGCCGTAATGGGTAGTTGTTAAAAGTGGCAAGTCATAAAAGATAGAAACCTGTCAGAATTAGGTGTTGCACTCCAACAAAAATCCTAAATGAGATAGAAATTGCGAGAGAATCCTATTCCTAATATGATTAGAAAGTAAGAGTCACGTATTAATTAAAATCCTAACGAGCCTAGAGTTCGTAATGGGCCCAGACGCATCCCGTCACAAGGTTAATACGCACTAAAGGACTCAATTAAATCTCAAATACTCCGGATTCTAGGAATCCGAATCTGACTAAGAAAAACAGCCCAGATCCTATTTTCAACGCCTGGCTCTGGGCGCCGAAATCTTCGGCGCCCAGGCCTGGGCGCTGAAAATACCTTGTACGTGTTTTTTCCTAATTCCTCGTGGATTAGAGTTCTGCAATTCTATCTTTCCACGAACTCTTTTCTATAAATAGGGCCTTAAGTTCGACGTGAAAAGGACACACAACACACAATTATATTCTGAGTATTGACTCTAAACCCCTAAGCCTAAGCCTCACGCTGCAAAACTGATCACGCGTAATGTCGCAATCGATCCATAAATCGAACAGAACGTATCCTGTCCCATAACTTGAGATTCGTTAAATAAAAGGAGAAATAGCAAAGTCAAAGTGGTTAGTTTTCTGAGAACCGTGACACACCTCTTAAGGGTGCGTCGTAATGTGGCCCTTTTCCATGGTTTAATTGCTTTCCTCGCCCTTTTATGAACTGTTAAACTAACTAAAATCTGATTGTTCGATCATGCTTAATAAATATGATATTTTTGGGAAATTGGATTATCATGCTAGGTCCCTTAAAACAATCAGACAATCGCGTTCGATCTAGTACTATATGTTGCATATTGTTAAAATCAACTCAGATTAGTTTAATAGTTAACGCATGTCCCTTCAATTATTTATGCTGAGCTAGTAAGGATATCCTGCCTCTGGAGTTATCGAAAAGCGAGTACTCCTCTCGGTAGTTACAGTCCCCCGAACCCTCAATCTCTACCCTGCGGGTGTACGTTGAGCGATCCCCACCACCAGGGATCACAAGGGATCCTACGGCCGTCGTGGTCAAACATAATTGCACTCCCTTTATGTCACGATAACCGGGTTTTGTCAGTTTTTCTCATTGTCGTTAAAAACTGAATGACGACTCCTATATTACTAGTCAATTGGGTGTAAACTCACAGGAAATCCAATTACACTTGATTTGACAAAAAGAAGCGTCACACCCACGAGGGACGAGGTCACGCAATAGCCTCGTGCTTTTTCGACCCCCTCACACCCTGCGGTGCGGTGTGCATGTGAGCGAGTGGCGAGACGAAGGCAGCGAGCACACAAGCCGTGTGCGCAAGCGACGAGTGCTGGCACGCTAGCTCCAGCAAGCACTGGTCCGCCCAGTGCGCGCTGGCCCATCCCAGCGAGCGATGCTTGCTGCGCGTAGGCGTGGCTTGCTCGGCTTGCTACGTGCTACGCGTGGCCTGCTCGATGCTCATGCTACGACCAATGCAAGTGGCAGGCCATGGGCACTGCACTCATGCACGCGGCCCGTGGGCGCTGCTACTACAAGGCCTCGACGAGGCATGAGCGCAAGCCCATGGCTTTGTCTTGGCCCGTTGGTTCGTTTTAATTTTTCGGTTGAAAAAGATTTTAAATAAATTTAAATTCGTAATTTAATTTTTTCTCGGAATTTAATTTTGAATAATTTAATTATTATAAATTTATTTATACTAATTATTTTACTAAAATTAAAACCTTGATAAAATTTAAATTAATTATTTTTAATCAACGGAAAATAAAAATAAAGGATTTAAATAATATTTTAATGAGCTTTAATTTTTAATTAAATTTGTAAGTTTCCGGTTGGACTAGGAAATACAATTTTATGTTTAAAAATTTGTAAAGCATGTAAATTTCTTGGTTTTAGTGGGAGCATTTTAGTCATAAACTCTTGATTAGGTCTACATTCCTTTCAGGTTAAAACAACTCGATTAGAATTAATAAGGATTGAATAATTTTTAGATTATTGGATCCCTTGATTAATTGTTGCAAATATTTATGTGATGCATAATATGTTATACTAACTTGCTATGTGGGCCATTCATTGATAAATGAATGGGTGAATGGTATATTGTAAATGTACTGTTTTGCAGGTTATGAAAAGTGACTAGTATGGCCCAAATAGGATAGAAAATATGGTCTGCGTACCATTAATTTGAATGTAAAATTGGTCTAATGCACCAAAGTTTTTAATTTTAAATATGGTCTATGTACCATCAAATAGTTGTAATTAGTTTCAATCATAGCTTATCCTATTTGAAGAAAATGGCGCCTGCCATGGTGAAATTCAAGACGGAGTTTCCAATCCATTTTCAAGACGGAGTTTGAAGTTGAAGCTTCAAGATGAAGTCGGGCCATACTAGATCACATTAATATCTTATGCATGCTTTAAATTATTTATTGCTTTAAATATGTCTTAATTATGCATGAGATTGTGGCTTGATTATGTTTCATGATTAAGGATTTTAGTTCACTTAAAATCTAACCAACATAGTAAGAGCCTTAAGTTCCAAACTTTAAAAATTGAGTTAAAAGGTGCCATGCCAAAATAACACTTACTTGGATAACCTTTACATCAATCTTAGTAATAGTTTTCCGCCATAGCGAGGTGTTACTTATTGATCCTAAAGGGGTAAGGTACACAAATAATTGTGAGTACATGTTAGTTTTGGTGAAACTCAACGATATAAGTAAGGAGTCCTTTTATGTCGTGGCAAAACAGATAGGTTTACCTAATAAGTCCTTAGACGTACCTATCAACCAAGAGTAGTTTCTAGACTATTAGCAAAGTATTTGCTTACCTAAAATATTTTAGAATTGAGTCTAAATACATAATGTGCTTAATTCTTCAATGATTTAAGGGTCTTGGAATCATTTTATTCACACCTACCGGAACACATAACTTGAATAAAATGCTTAATAAATATTGAATTATGCATGAATGCTAGAATTTAAGTTTATTAAGAGAAACCGTGAATGGTTATTTATTTGTTTATTCTTTTAAAATGTAGTTTTAACTATGGCAAACAACAATTCATTCAACATCCGATCAATTCTCGAAAAGGAGAAGTTGAGCGGGAAAAACTTGCTTAACTGGCAAAGGAACCTGCAAATAGTTCTTATGCAGGAAGAAAAGGAGTATGTCCTGGAAGAGGTGATGCCCAAAGCCGCAGGCAACGGGGTCACTCAGGCAGCCCTCAATCGTTGGATTGATGCCAACAAGGATGTAAAATGTCTAATGCTTGCAACCATGAGTGCATATCTACAGAAAACGTTCATCAACTCAGATGCTTTCACGATCATCAGTGAGTTAAAGAACATGTTCCAAGATTTGGCTCGAGTCGAAAGATTCGAGACTCATAGGAAAATTCTTGGAAAGGCGAGCCCGTAAGTCCACATGTTCTCAAAATGATTGGACTCATTGACAATATGAGTCGCCTGGATCAGCAGTTCTCTCAGGAAATGGCTGTAAACACCATCCTCCATTCTCTTCATAGCGGGTATGATCAGTTCAAGGTGAACTACAGTATGAATAGTATGGACAAAACGCTCACTAAGCTTCACGGTATGCTGAAGACCGCTGAAAAGATGCTCAAAAGTGATAAGCAAGATGTGCTTATGGTGCGTGGGGGAAAGTTCAAGAAATCTGGTAAGAAGAGGAATGCTAAGAAAGGTGGCAAGAAGGCAAGCCCAACTAAGCAAGCTGGCGGCACCAAGTCTGAAAAGAAGAAGGTGAGCCAACCCACTTCTGAATCTGAATGCTTCTACTGCAAGAAGAAGGGGCTTTGGAAGAGAGATTGCTTGAAGCTTAAGGAAGATCAGAAGAACGGAACGGTCGTTCCATCTTCAAGTATTTTCGTTATAGACTGTATACTTGCAAATTCAACTTCTTAGGTATTAGATACAGGTTGTGGCTCACACTTATGTTCCAATTCACAGGGACTAAGAAGAAGTAGAAGATTAAGCAAGGGTGAAGTCGACCTACGAGTGGGAAATGGAGCACGGATTGCTGCATTAGCTGTAGGAACTTATTATTTGTCGTTGCCCTCTGGGCTAGTTTTGGAACTGAAAGAATGTTTCCATGTTCCAAGTCTTACTAAAAACATCATTTATGTTTCTTGCTTAGATGCTAAGGGATTTTCCTTTTTAATAAAAGACAATAGTTGCTCGTTTTATTTTAAAGAGATGTTTTATGGATCTGCTAGATTAGTCAATGGACTTTATTTACTAGATTACGACAAACAAATTTATAACATAAATACCAAAAAGGCCAAAAAGAATGATTCAGATCTCACCTATCTGTGGCATTGTCGATTAGGCCATATTAACATGAAGCGCATAGAAAGACTTCAAAAGGAAGGAATTCTAGAACCATTTAACTTAGAGGATTATGGTAAGTGCGAATCATGTTTACTTGGCAAAATGACAAAGAAACCTTTTTCTAAAGTTGGAGAAAGAGCAACTGAACTATTGGGTTTAATCCATACAGATGTATGTGGACCAATGAGTACAAATGCTAGAGGTGGTTTCAGCTACTTTATCACTTTCACTGATGACATCAGTAGATATGGTTATGTCTACCTAATGAAGCATAAGTTTGAATCCTTTGACAAATTCAAGAAATTTCAGAGTGAAGTAGAGAATCAGTTAGGCAAGAAGATTAAGGCACTTTGGTCTGATAGAGGCGGTGAATATCTGAGCTATGAATTTGATGACCATCTGAAAGAATGTGGAATTCTATCAAAATTGACTCCTCCCGGAACACCTCAATGGAACAGTGTGTCAGAACGGAGGAATATAACCTTGCTAGACATGGTTAGATCAATGATGGGTCAGGCCGAACTTCCAATAGAATTTTGGGGACATGCACTAAACACAGCTGCACTCACACTAAATAGAGCTCCGTCTAAAGCTGTCGAAAAGACTCCATATGAGTTATGGTTTGGAAAGCCTCCAACTGTGTCTTTTCTTAAGATTTGGGGTTGTGAAGTATACGTCAAACGATTAATTTCAGACAAACTTCAACCAAAGTCTCACAAATGTATCCTTGTGGGCTATCCAAAGGAAACAAAGGGGTATTACTTCTACAATACATCTGAGAACAAGGTGTTTGTTGCTCGAGATGGTATCTTTTTGGAAAGAGATCACATTTTCAAAATCACAAGTGGGAGAAAAGTAGACCTCGAAGAAATTTGAGTCAAACAACAAACTCTAGAGAATGCTCAAGATGACATTAGGTATCTGGTGAGAATTAGGAACCATCTAGAAATGTAACCCCACGTAGATCACAGAGATATAGGTCTCAACCGGAAAGGTGCTTAGGTATTTTGATGAACGAGAGCGACGAAGTTCTATTACTTGAAAGTGATGAACCTACGACTTACAAACAAGCTATGACAAGTCCTAGCTCCAAGCAATGGCAAGAAGCCATGCAATCTGAATTAGACTCCATGTGTGAAAACCAAGTTTTGGATTTGGTCGATTTGCCAGATGGCTACCAAGCCATAGGAAGCAAATGGGTTTTCAAACTGAAAAGGACAAGGATGGGAAACTAGAAGTTTTCAAAGCTAGATTGGTCGCGAAAGGTTACAGGTAAGTCCACGGTGTGGATTACGATGAAACCTTTTAACCAGTTGCAATGCTAAAGTCTATTCGGATAATGTTAGCAATCGCTGCATATTACGATTACGAAATATGGCAGATGGATGTCAAAACCGCTTTCGTGTTTTAACAGAAATTGTGTTTATGACACAGCCTAAGGGTTTTGAGGATCCAAAGAATGCTAAAAAGGTATGTAAGCTTAAGAAATCCATTTACGGATTAAAGCAAGCATCAAGGAGCTGGAATATACGTTTTGGTGAAGCAGTCAGTGACTTTGGCTTCGTCAAGAACGCAAACGAATCTTGTGTCTACAAGAAGGTTAGTGGGAGCAAAATTTCTTTTCTAGTATTATATGTCGACGACATATTTCTTATCGGAAATGACATTCCTATGTTGAACTCTGTCAAGATTTGGCTTGGGAAATGTTTTTCGATGAAGGATCTAGGAGAAGCACAATACATACTGGGCATCAAGATTTACAGAGATAGATCTAAAAAGATGATTGGACTTAGTCAAAGAACTTGTATCAATAAGGTGCTTGAAAGGTTGAATATGGCACACTCCAAGCGAGGCTACCTACCCATGTCTCATGGAATGACTCTGAGCAAGAATTAGTGCCCAAAAACACTAGATGAGCGTAGAGGAATGAATGGGATTCCATATGCATCATTGATTGGTTCAATAATGTATGCTATGATATGTACACGCCCGGATGTTGCGTACACACTCAGTGTTACGAGCAGATACCAGTCAGACCCAGGAGAGGCACATTGGACTGCTGCCAAGAATATTCTGAAGTACCTGAAAAGGCACAAAGATGATTTCCTGGTCTATGGTGGAGATGATGAATTAATTGTTAAAGGCTATACGGACGCAAGTTTCCAAACCGACAAGGATGATTTCAGATCATAGTCTGGGTTTGTCTTCTGCCTCGACGGAGGTGCAATAAGCTGGAAAAGTGCTAAGCAACGCACCATTGCGGATTCTACAACTGAAGCGGAGTACATAGCTTCACATGAAGCAGCAAAGGAGGCTATTTGGCTAAGGGAAGTTCATAGGAGAACTTGGTGTAGTCCCCTCCATTAAAGGACCAATAGCTCTATATTGTGACAACAACGGAGCTATTGCACAGGCAAAGGAGCCTAGATACCACCAGAGAGTCAAGCATGTACTTTGTAGATTTCACCTTCTACGAGAGTTCGTTGAAAGAAAATAAGTCGAGAGAAGCAAGATTGGAACTGACGACAACATCTCAGATCCATTAACTAAACCTCTGCCGCAAGAGAAGCACAACTCGCACACTGTAGCTATGGAAATCAAACATGTTGGAGAATGGCTTTGATGTCATTATTTAATGTTTTAAAGTTTTAGAGTTTAATACTTTTTAAAACGTTATTGGTTAACCATTCATATAAATGAATATAATTCATTTTTCCATTTAATTTGTGGTTTATTAAATGATGAGTCCCTTCAATTTGACGATATATTCAAGATAGAATGTCAGGACCAGTCCTGTGACTAAGACATGTCTATCAAGTTAACTTGAATGTCAAATTTTGAAAATGATCCCTGGTCGGAAGTTTTCTATAAAGGTGGACGCATAGAAAACGCTAGCCGACTAGAATGCAAGATGACTAGTAATTCCGTTTCTTGAACTATGTGTACATGGCAATGTCGCAATCATTTGTATAGATACTTACTTTGAGAAGACTAGTATCGGACAGACCTAGAAACTTTACTGTACGAGATGAAAATCTGTCATACGTGAATTTCATTAAAATTATTAGACACTAATCCTCAATACCTGAGTGATTTGAGATTACTTGTTTGAGAACTGGTTGCTTTAACATTGCCAACCGTCGCACCGTAAAAGGAAAAACGGCAATGCTCGGGTAATCACCTATCAAACGAAGTCTAACCTCAAGATCGCAAGATTGGGATTGTCCTCCCATAAATCGGGATGAGATGCTGAAAATTGTACAAGGCCACTCGGAGAGCTAAAAACTGTAAAATGCATGGCCGTGCTCAGATGAATCATAGGCTATGATTAGCTGTTTATTTGATCAGTTGAACTCTGAAACCGAGAAATACCTCTGGACATAATAAGGATGACAACTCTTACCTTATGTTCATGAGCAAGGATTAAGCGTCAAAGGAATTAGACAATGCACACTTGTCCCTAAGGACAAGTGGGAGACTGAAGAAAATAATGCCCTTGGTCCAAGTATGCATTCAATGCTAAGTCTAATAAATGCGGTTCAGTATTAATTAATTATGCAAGTTAATAATTCAGTGAGATCAAGTGAACTGTATGCCTAGCTAGAGGCCGCTTCAGTTCAAGTGGAATTAATAAATCCACAGCTTAGTCTTGACTGAACCCGTAGGGTCACACAAATAGTATGTGAACGGATCAATTATTTAAGTGAATTAAATACTTCCTTTATGGATATTCGGAATCGACGGATCTCGGTTCTAGTGGGAGTTGAAATGGTCAAAAGGCAAATTATGAATACTCCGGAAACGATGATATTTCCGGAAACGGAAATATGGATCGTACCGGAAATATAAATATTATCCAAGTCGTAGATGTTGCCGGAAACAGAAACATGGTACGTATCGGAAAATATTATCGGAAATGGAAATATTGCCGGAATCAGAAATATTACCGGAAACGGAAATATTGCCGGAATCGGAAATATCATCGGAATCAAAAATAAATTCCGGAAACGGAAATATTAAATATTTGTTCGAAACGGAAAATAATTCCGGAATAGGAAATATTAAATATTGTTTGAATCGGAAATGAATTCCGGAATCGGAAAACGAATAGGAAGCGCGACGTACGAAATAAACATCGGACGAGCTCGCAAGGCAAGGCAGCAGGCTGGCAGCGCCCTCGCATGGGCCGCGTGCCAGCCCTGCTGGGCCGCGCGCGCACTGCGCCCCTTGTGGGCTGCTCGTGTGTGTCGTTGTGTTCGTGCATGCCTCGAATCCTTAGACTGTAACACCCTAATAATTCCTTGCTTTTTATAAAACATTTTCCAACTTTAAACACAGGAATTACCAAGATATTACTTCACTAAATTTTTAAGCACTAGCTATTACATTAAAAAAGTCTTTAAAATGCTACTCTACTATCCAACCACCTCTACAAACTGGTGAAGAGTGCTCATGGTCTTCAAAGTCATCAAAGTCTTCCTGTGGATTAGACTCATACTCCATATCTTGATTATTCTGCTGTATCACAATGTTTACTTCATCATTGTTGGTATCAGGCTCAATTTCTGTATCATCGAAGATCTCAATAGTAGGTTCAGGAATGATAAGATTAGGGTTCTCAATCTCAACAACATCATCATCACTATCCTCATCCATCTGAGTTTCTGTATCATTATCTAATCCTGTAAGGTTGATGTTCTCCACTGTCTTACCATCATCAAAACATTCCTCCGCAAGCTCTATAATCGTGGTCATAATCTCCAAATTATATCTCCATCTACCATCTGGAGTACCATACTTGTAGTAATTAGGAATACCATTTTCCATATGCATAACACGAAATCGGTTCTTAAGCTCTATGTATGGGTTCTTGGAAGGTAAGCAATGGATAACCATCTCTGCCATAACATCTTTCTTCCTTAGTTCAGGTAGGTTCTTCACTGTAGAAAAATAGTTGCAAGCAAATTCGATCTCCTTCACATAAATGTGTGGGGTTTCACAATCTAGCTTCTCTAGGTTTCCTAGATTTGCGTACTTTGAGATCATCATCTTAACTCCTGAAAGTTAACAACTACAAAGTCTTACTAAAGTGTTCCAAAACAAAGTAAGTTCGTTGAGCAATACAATTTCAATGCACAAGTACATGCTTAATCATGAATCGTGATGCAATTAATCACATAACGCAAACAAGGCATGATCAAACTTTAATTAAAAGATCACAAAATCAAGGCATAATCACATAAACACTTGATTAAATGCATACTTAACACATACTTGGTCTAATTATACCCTTCTTATTTTACCCTTTCCTCACTTAGAGTAAATAAATAATTTCTAATTTAATTTAAATAAAAAGCTTCAAATATACACGAAATAATAAAAATTAAAATCGAAAATTTAAAATAATTAATCGAATAATTTAAGAAATTCATTCGATTATTTTCGAAAATAATTAAAAGGAATAAATAAATAAATAAATAATTAATTAATTAATTAATTAATTATTCTGAAAATAATTTTTTTTTTTTTTGAAAAAAAATCCGAAATTATTTCGGAATTAAAATAATTAATTCAAAATAAAAAAACAAAAATCGAATAATTCAAATGATTTTCAAATTCTTGAAATAATTGGTATTTGGCTTTTCAAAATTTTGAGTACTCAAAAACAACATTTTGACTTTAGGAAAATAATTTACAAAAATCCTAAAGTTCCGCAATCGTAGTTTAAGGATTTACCTTTTTGCACTATTAATTAATGCAAAACAGCTCTCAAACTAGAGCTCTGCAAATACCACTTTGTAGTATTACTTACTACAAAGAAGGACTGAACTAAGCTCTTAGTATACCACTTTGTAACACCCTAATAATTCCTTGCTTTTTATAAAACATTTTCCAACTTAAAACACAGGAATTACCAAGATATTACTGCCACTGTGATAACGGCTAAGGCTATTTACCCGAATCACGCAGCGGAATTTAACTAACTTTCCAAACATATTAAGTAAATAGTTAATGGTCATTAATACAAGTTGGAACCATTGAGGCCCAAATCCAAACTATTAAACCATTTGAAATCCATTAACTGAAAATAGTAGCAATAGTAGTAGTCATGACTAAATAAAAGTAGAGTTTATAAAATACGGAAGAATAAAACTCTCAACTCGAATCCCATGATAACTTCTCCCGCAAGTTATCTCTACAAACCTTCTTTATTAAAAATCTACTCCCCAACAACGCAAATGCAATTGATGGATCATTATAGGGTCATTAAGGCAAAGGCCATGACCAGAAGACATGAAGCATGAAGTCAGCAAAAGCTGAGTACGAACAAGCTAGAATAACATTCTATCCTAACATGCTTCACTCGACAAATTTAAATAATCCACATGCAAAAGCCATATAATAAACACATAATCATGGAGACAAGACTCGACACTTGACACGACTCTTGACCCACAGATTAATAAAAAGTAGCTTCGAACGGGTAAAGTAATGTATCCTCAAAAGGAAAGAAAAGGGTGGTGGGAGCCAACCATACACCAAAATAAGTCGGGCTACTACCGACAGTCGGGCCATACCGACAGGAATTCCAATGCACAATGGCATAAAAGAGAATGAAACAACGTCTTGTATAATTCTAGGAGTACAAGTTTCCAGGCAAGATTCCCCCCATTGTTCATACTCAAGGTATATACGTTCCAAGAGTTTTAAAGATCTTTGGGTTACACTTTACGTTAATTAGTATATTATGTTCAAGGCGACTCAAGACTCTACACAAGACACAACCTACAAACAATTGAACAATTCAACAATGACACTTCATTATTTTACTTCTTTAGGACTTGTGATCAAACATAGACTCAAGTGAAATTACTCCCATTGTTCCTTCTCAAAAACACTGTTTGAGATAACCCGACATTGCCTATTAACAAGCGGGGTGTGCCCTTAGCACAAATTGTCCTTAATTCAATTCACATAGACTCTCTAACATATTCTACCCCTTTGGTAGAATATATATTGCTCACTGGCAATATTCCACTGGCTCAATAATTATGCTAGACATCCTGTACTATAGCATAAAAATAATAACAGTTGCATACGCACTACTCATACATGCAAACCAACTTGAACAACATGCTTGACATAATTTAACGATTATAAAAGTCCATAACATGATAGTTCAATAGAATCTATAAAGCATAATTCAATTCATAACATGCTTGTTCACATAGATTCAACAATAATAATAACATGCTCGTTTGATAGGGTGTTTTTCCGTCGTTGAATAGAAATTCACCTCACCAAACAAAATTTATAAAACACCTAAACAAACCGGCTATATGGACTATAGCGGCAAGTATAGGGATCGTCCCATAGGAATGGATATGTTTGACTATTCAATCTATGCGTTCGAAAGCTAGTTCAAATGGAATTTGAGTTTTTGAATTAAACTAATCAAAGCTAGAAATGCAAACAAATAAAGAAGCTCTAGATATTTCGGGAATCGGCAATGGAAATCGAATCAAAGAAATAACAAGGTCAAGACATTCATGAATATGCAACGACATAGCAAATAGGGGAATGAAACCAAAGACGTGCTCGCCACCTCTTGGATGGAGCACGCGAAGCAACCTAGCCTATGGAAGAGCTTTCGCCTAATCCTAAACTAGATAAGCTTGCATATAATAGGAGCTATCATTCACTTGCACAAATTAGGCTCACAATGTCTTGCCAAACCTAATCATACATTCCAATCTAATCCAATCAAATAGCATTCGCGACTACTACTCAATTAGTCATGGATGTCCTATCACTAAATCACATTTAATCACAACATCAATCATGAGTTTTCCCTAAAATTCCCCAAATTCAATGCCAAGGCTTCATCCCTAACCTCTAGACTAAACTACTCAATTAGCATGATTAACATCAACATTAAACTAATATTAATCCTAATCATGAAACTAATTGAACTAATGAAGCTAATTGAAACAATAAAATTCAGAAAATTAAAACCACAAAAATTGGGGAAAAACTAAGAACATTCAAAATTTGAAACTAATTCTAGAATTCAAGCATGAAATCAAAGCATAAACGAAATTAATAAAGCAATTAAAGAATTAAAGAACTAATCAAAAATAAATGAAGAATTATACCTTGAATTGAAGAATTTGCAACAAACTTGAAGCACAAAAATGAAGAACAAAACTGAAGAGAAAGAGGAAAAAAATCTGAAAATGATGATTGAATTGAATTTAGAATCAAGAATTTGAGGCTAAGAATCCTTAATCCTAATCTCTAATATAATCCCTAAACTAATTCTAGAGAGAGAATTCTAGCTAAGCCTAAAATGAAAATTACGTAATTAACAAAATGAAAAGCCTAATTACAAGTTGCGGCGATTTTCGTATTTATAATAGCAGCTCCACAATCGAATTCGGTCGCACATTGGGTGTTGTGTGGTCGCACAGATTCTGCGCGGTCGAACAAGATTATTTATTCGATCGTTCACCAAAAATCAGAGCTTCTGTCTGAGAATTCCAGTTTGTTCGACCGCACAGAATGAACTGTTTGACCGAACATCTATGATTCGATCACACAAAGAGGATTCGAGCGCACAGACTGCTCATTTCAGGTTCTGCGCGTGCTGCTGCGCTTCTTGCTGCATTGATGTGGTTTCTTGCTGCGCGTATGGCTGCTGTGACTACTTCTCTTGTGATGCTACAAAGGTTCTATCAAGGTAATGCGAGGGGGCTCATAGGAGCGCACTTGAGGCTGCTGCAAAGGCAAATGAACAGCTGCTGTCATTGCCTTGTTTGCGTGCCATTGCTGTGGCTGCTTGTGATGCTCGTGAGGCTCAAGGCTCAAGGCTGTTCTGATTGCGTGTTGGCTCTTGCTATGTTGGTCGTGTGGGCAGAAACTAAGTGCTTGCCTAGCTGCACACAAACATAAGAGCAAAGTGCCGTAAAACATTAGTAAATCGCCAAGCATGTTATTCAAAGATCGAAAACATTATTATTAATTCGTTTATCGTTTTTTTTTGCAAATCGTGAAGCATATAACTCGTCGACAAGCATAATGATACAATATTAACACGTTAATACTCAAAACGAACCTTACACAACCAGAATGCGCGCAAAAGGCATATTTAGAGCAAAAACGACTAAAATATGCGCAAGACGAGAAAATGTAACGATTAATGCAAAAATGCGATAAACGAACTAAAAACGATAAAACTAAGCGAAAATAAAATCCTAAGCTAAGAGCGACATAAATGTCGCTCATCATCGTTCTCAACATTAAACATGAATTCATAATAACATATTCCTTCCCAATCAACAAACATGAATTCATAATAACATATAAGTTCACATGATTCGCATTCAATACACTTCAAAAAGTCCTCAAGGGATGGGTGGTCACCCTAGTCTTGTACGTACCTGGAATACCTAAGTACGGGGGCCACTGTGCGAATCACGACTCACAAGAAATCAACTCCTATAAACAAAATAAGAGAACTAAATTATTATCCATGTTTACTAAATTTCCAGCAACTATTGAAGATTCTAAAACTCTTAGTTTAATTAGAAATCATCATTAATCGTTAATTTAATAGTCTCAAATAGTCAACTCAAGTCCTAACATAAAAACATTGACTTTTTAGCTTTAAAACCCTTAAAAACCAACTTTTTAAAGCTTATAAACAATCTGAAAATTTAAGTTGATTCCCATAATTTAAAGTGTCATTAAATTATGTGAATCAATCGCTTAATTAATTTGAAACCAAAACCCTAACAATAGTTTATTCCAAAACCTGTTTTGACTTCAAAAATCAACACTTTAAAAACTTATAAAATCTTAAAATTATAAATTCAATCATCAAAACCAAACTCTTTAATTAAAACACAATGCTAACCCAATACGGTGTTCATAACCGTTTTAATTAATTTAAACAACCCAAATATTTAAACTAATCACAACAATTAAATCAATTTAAAACTGAAAATTAATATTTTTGAAAATAAAATTTGATTAAACAATTGATCAACACACACACACACAACGATTAATTAATCGTGTGTGTGTATGTGTGCCGACCAACACACATGACAAGCACAACAATAGCAGCAACGACGCAACGCACCGCAGCAACGGGCGCGCGCGCGCAAAGGGGCAGGGCTGGTGAGCTGGGCGCTGGGCACAGGCGAGGCACAATGCGCGCACACACAACTCTGCTGTTGTGCTGCGACGCGACGCGAGACGAGGGATGAGTGACAGCGCAGCAAGGCACATCCGCACAGCACACAGGCACGTAGTGCTACGCTGCGGCTGCGGGAAGGTGAGAGAGAGAGACGGGCGAGGGCTTCCTTGCGCCGCAAGAAAGGGCGCACGAAGAGAGGGTTGTGGGTGTGGAGTGTGCCGCAAGGAGAGGAAAAGAGGAGAGAGAGAGATTTCTGAATTTTTGGTTGTGAGGGTTTCACAAGAGGTCTATTTATAGGTTTTCTCTCCCTTGTGGGCTAGGTTAAGGTAGTTTTGAGTTGGGCTTATTACCGGGCTCATTTAAGTTTACTCCTTGCAAGCTTTGTTGGGTTTGATCAAGACAAAACAACCGGGCTTTAAGTATATTAAATTCGTTTTCGAAATACGACCCAACAATTCCAGATTAAATAAATTCGTTGGATCTATTTAATAAATTCGGTTTTCGTAATAATTAATATTTAAATTAATTAAAAATAAAAAGCATTTAATTCTCATTAAATGAAATTAATTTATAAAAATACAACGAAATATTTTATAAATATAATAAAATATATTTATAATTATAGAAAAATACGAGGTATTACAGTCTACCGTCCTTAAAAGAAGTTTCGTCCCGAAACTTGGGCACGGAAATCACACCTTTAAAACTAGACTTGAGACTATTTTGAGACTTTAGTGTGTTTTCTTTGCAAAAAGTTTTAGTTGATGTACTCTTTAAGTAATTCAACATGACAATAAACAGTGAAACTTCACTGGAAACAACGATTCAAGCATATCTTAAAGGATAAATTGGGTAAATAAGGTAAAAAGCGCGAAATTCTACCGCACTCTACCCCCCTTAAAGAAAACGAGTTACGGCCCCGTAACTCAACTAACCTCGGGAAAAAGCTCGGGATATTTCTTTCTCATTTCCTCCTCCGCTTCCCAGGTAGCTTCCTCAGACTCTTGGTTAGACCACAACACTTTAACGATCTTAACATCCTTAGTTCGTGTACTACGCACTTTGCTATCGAGTATTTTGACAGGTCTTTCTTCAAATGTCAAACTTTGGTCTAACTCTGTGGTCTCCGGTTGCAGTACATGAGACTTATCCGGGACATACTTTCTCAACTAAGATACGTGAAACACGTTATGCACTCTATGCAAGTCCATGGGAAAGGCTAAT
Source organism: Spinacia oleracea (assembly GCF_020520425.1). NCBI lineage: Eukaryota > Viridiplantae > Streptophyta > Magnoliopsida > Caryophyllales > Amaranthaceae > Spinacia > Spinacia oleracea. Next base: position 47,197,979 of record NC_079488.1, read on the forward strand.
CTATATGCTACCTTCCCTATCCGTCCTAGGATTCATATGGGCCTATATACTTTGGGCTAAGTTTTCCGTTCTTCCCAAATCTCATCACACCTTTCATTGGTGAAACCTTAAGAAACACTTTGTCACCTATTTGGAACTCTTCGTCCCTACGCTTTAAATCTGCGTAGCTCTTTTGGCGATCTTGCGCGACTTGGATTTTGGATTGAATAGTCCTAACCTGATTCATAGTGTCCTCTATCATTTGGGGACCTAATACCACGGTTTCACTAATGTCACTCCAACATAGTGGACTTCTGCATTTTCGTCCATACAAGGCTTCGAATGGTGCCATTCCAATACTGGCATGATAGCTATTGTTGTATGGGAACTCAATTAGATCTAGGCTATCTTCCCATCCACCTTGAAAATCAATCACACTAGCTCTTAGCATATCCTCTAAGGTTTGAATAGTTCTTTCGGTTTGTCCATCTGTGGCTGGGTGGAACACTGTACTCATTTTCAATGTGGTACCAAAGTTCTTCTACACACTCTTCTAGAAATTCGAAAGGAACCTAGAATCTCTATCTGATACGATATCCTTAGGAACTCCTTGTAATCTCACTACATGTTTGATGTAAGCTTTGGCAAGTTGTTCCATTTTCCAGGTTTCTTTCATTGGTATGAACACTGCCGACTTAGTCAACCTATCCACCACTACCCAAATGGTGTCATTTCCACTCTTCGACTTGGGTAAACAAGTGACAAGGTCCATTGAGATACAGTCCCACTTCCAACTCGGAATCTCTAAAGGTTGGACCTTTCCTTGAGGTCTCCTATGCTCAATCTTAACTTTCTGACAAGTCAAACACCTTGCCACGAATTCATCCACTTCGATTTTCATCCTTGGCCACCAATAGCCCTTCTTCAGATCCTTATACAGCTTGTCACCTCCCGGGTGAACAGAATATGGCGTATTGTGACCTTCTCTCATCAACGTCTCCTTTAGTTCACCACACTTTTGAGGTACACACCATCGTCCTTTATACCTCAAACTTCCATCCTCGTGGATCTTAAAATCAATCTCTTTTCCTTGATCCGCTCTAACTTAACATCACCAGCCTGATTCCCCCTGATTTCATCAAATACCGACGACTGGATGGTTAAGGCACTCATCATACCCTCAAGGCATTCTCCACTCACTATTTCCAGATTAAATCAATGCATGTCCTTACACAGCTCGCTAGCAACTACTAACGCATTTACACCATGACTTGATTTCCTACTCAAGGCATCTGCGACTACATTGGCTTTTCCCTCATGGTATTGAATATCCAGATCATAATCCTTGATTAACTCCAACCACCTTCGTTGGCGCATATTTAAGTCCTTCTGTGTAAAAATGTACTTCAAACTCTTATGATCCGTCAATATCCTACATTTCACACCATGCAGATAGTGTCTCCATATCTTTCATGCAAACACTATGGCGGCTAACTCTAAATCATGGGTATGGTAATTGGATTCATATGGCTTCAACTGCCTCGATGCATACGCAATCACTTTCCCGTTCTACATCAACACACACCCTAAACCATTCTTAGAGGCATCACTATATACATCATAAGTACCGCTCTCATCTGGCAAAGTTAACACTAGCGCGGTTGTCAATCGCATCTTCAAAGCTTGGAACGCCTCCTCACACTGGTCATTCCACTCAAACTTTGCTTCTTTCTTCATCAAGGTTGTCATTGGTTTGGCGATTCTAGAAAAGTCTTGCACGAAGCGTCTATAATAACCCGCTAAACCAAGAAAACTCCGAATACCGGTGACACTCTTACGTGTAGGCCACTCACTAACGGCTTTTATCTTTGCAGGATACACTGCAACTCCTTCCTTGGATACAAAATGTCCTAAGAACGCAACTCTTTCCAGCCAGAATTCACACTTCGAGAATTTGGCGTACAACTGGTTGTCTCTCAAGGTACTCAACACTGACCTTAAGTGTTCCGCATGATCCTCCTCATTCTTAGAGTAGACCAGAATGTCATCTATGAAAACCACTACAAACTTGTCCAAGAATGCATGGAATACTCGGTTCATTATGTCCATATTACAGGTGCATTGGTTAACCCAAAAGGCATAACTGTGAACTCATAATGACCGTATCTAGTCCTAATTGCAGTCTTTGGTATATCGTGCTCTGCGATTCTCAACTGATGATAACCTGACCTCAATCAATCTTGGAAAACATTCCCGCTCCTTTTAACTGGTCAAATAGATCATCTATCCTAGGCAAAGGATACTTATTCTTGATTGTGACCTTATTGAGCTCCCTGTACTCTATACAGAGTCTCATACTACCGTCCTTCTTCTTCACAAACAAGACTGGCGCTCCCCAAGGCGATGCACTGAGTCTGATATAACCTTTCTCTAGCAATTCCTCAAGTTGACCTTTTAACTCACTCATTTCTGCTGGAGCCATCCGGTATGGGGCTTTCGAGATAGGTGCAGTTCCGGGTGCTAAATCTATGGTAAAATCGATTGGTCGATTGGGCGGCATTCCCGGGATCTCTTCCGGAAACACGTCTAGGAATTCACTCACCACTGCAATATCCCCTGGTTGCTCTCTCACTACATGGTCTAGGTCTCTTACATTTCATAAGAAAACAGGGTTCCCTTTGTGTATTAACTTCACGAGTTCCATTGTCGTGACGATTCCTACACTCCTAGGCTTCCCAAAACGTCGATATGATACAACCTTTACTAGACTAGACTTCAAATGAATCTTCTGCTTCTCACAGTCAATCTTAGCTTTGAACATGGCCAACCAGTCCATTCCCAAAATCACATCTAAATCTCCTAACTCAAACTCAATTAGGCTAGACAAGAATATGGTCTTGGCTATGGTTAAAGGTACATTCCTATGGATCTTAGTGCATTTCACAATCTCACCGGTTGGTATCACTATGGGTACTTTAATCTCTTCAGGTTCTTTCAATCCTAACTTCTCTAAGATACCCTTTGATATAAACGAATAAGTTGCACCAGAATCAAATAGTACTTTAACTAAAATGGAGTTAATAGAAAAAGTACCAGCTATGACGTCAGACGAGTTTTCGGCTTCCTGCCTAGTGATCACATTCAGCTTTCCTTGGGCAACTCCCTTGTTATAGCCACCTCCATTGGCATTATCATTGGAATTTCGGTTCCCATTCTGCTGATAGTTCCCTCCGGGCTTTCCATTACCCTGGCCATTATTGCCATTGTTACCATTCTGGTTACCCCTTTGGTTTCCACCATTGTTCCCTCCATTCCGGTTCTGGTTATTCCGATTGTTGTTTTGGCGGTTGCCTTGGTTGACTTGGTTGGGTTTCCCATTCTAGGCCCAACACTCAAATTCTCTATGGCCTAGCTTCTCACAAAACCTACAGACAACTTGGTTTCCATTACAGTCCCGACCTGGGTGATTAGTATGGCAACGTCTACACTCATAGACTCTCGTTCCATTCCCTGCAGACTGATTCTTATCTCCATTGTTATTGTGGAAATTGTTCCTGTTTCCACCCTGGTTTCCCTTGAACTGGAAATGGTTGTTCCCTTTATTTTTCTTAAAGTTCCCCTGATTCTGCTGGCCACCACCTTGGTTTTGGTTACCAACATCCTTCCTCTTTTCACCAATTCCATTCTTCCTTTGCTGCAGGACATACCAATGGGCAGCTTTTCCATATAGGGTGTCAAGAGATGTACAGGTCTCTCCAGCAAGCATTAGTTGCAAGTCCATAGTCAATCCACTCTCAAATCTTTGGGCTCTAAGCTCCTCCGTTGCCACCACTTCCGGTGCAAATCTAGACAGCACTATAAACTTAGAATAGTACTCTGTCACAGACATACCATCCATTTTCAACTCGATGAACTCTTGGGCTTTCTGCTTCTTCAGGTATGGTGGGTAAAAGTTGTTCCTTAAGGCTACCTTGAATGATTCCCATCCACATCCAGGTGTAGTTCTCAAAGAATTCTCACACCTCTTCCACCACAGATCAGCTTCCCCCCTAAGGTAATAAACAACACTATTAACCCTAAGGTCTTCCGGGCAATTGACAACTACGATAAGCTTATCGAACTCCCTTAGCTAGTTCTCAAGTACAGTTGGGTCTATCTCCCCTTGGTACAAAGGAGGCTTACCTTGGGCCACCTTCTTAAACATCTCACCAGCTGGATCAACTCCCTGGCTATTCCTATTCTGTGCTAAGTTCTGCACTACTTCAGCTAGTTGCCTAACCACATCGGCAATTCCTTGGGTAGTCATTTCCCTTCTCCTGAATAAAACAAAAGACTAACTTTAACAACTGAGCTTGGACACTGCCTTGCTAAAACATTGCACTAACTAGCCATACAATTATTACACATACATGGAAATTTCGGACCCTAAGCAAGATAGGCGCCTATTATGGGCCGCTTTCTCTCTTAGTCCGCATTACAAAGTTCAAGTGGTGAAAATTGAACCACCTTGCAAGCACAATTTCATTGAAGAAATACATGAAATTCTTTTGCGATAATCGCTCAAAGAGAACATAAACTTAGAATTAAAGGTAAAAGAAAGGATTGTAAACTTTATTGCTTCAATGTAAAGAACAATACATCCTTTGGATCGTTCTTTATTCGAAAAACCACAAAACTGAACTACTAAACCATAAATAGTAGTTTACTACTTTATTACTTCACTAAATTTTTAAGCACTAGCAATTACATTAGAAAAGTATTTAAAATGCTACTCTACTATCCAACCACCTCTACAAACAGGTGAAGTTTGCTCATGGTCTTCAAAGTCATCAAAGTCTTCCTCTGGATCAGACTCATACTCCATATCTTCATTATTCCGTTGTAGCACACTGTTTACTTCATCATTGTTGGTTTCAGGCTCAATTTCTGTATCACTGGAGATCTCAATAGTAGGTTCAGGAATGATAGGATTAGGGTTCTCAATCTCAACAACATCATCATCACTATCCTCATCCATCTGAGTTTCTGTATCATTATCTAATCCTGTAAGGTTGATGTTCTCCACTGCCTTACCATCATCAAAACATTCCTCCGCAAGCTCTATAATCGTGGTCATAATCTCCAAATCATATCTCCATCTACCATCTGGAGTACCATACTTGTAGTAATTAGGAATACCATTTTCCATATGCATAACACGAAATCGGTTCTTAAGCTCTATGTATGGGTTCTTGGAAGGTAAGCAATGGATAACCATCTCTGCCATAACATCTTTCTTCCTTAGTTCAGGTAGGTTCTTCACTGTAGCAAAATAGTTGCAAGCAAATTCGATCTCCTTTACATAAATGTGTGGGGTTTCACAATCTAGCTTCTCTAGGTTTCCTAGATTTGCGTACTTTGAGATCAACATCTTAACTCCTGAAAGTTAACAACTACAAAGTCTTACTAAAGTGTTCCAAAACAAAGTAAGTTCGTTGAGCCATACAATTTCAATGCACAAGTACATGCTTAATCATGAATCTTGATGCAATTAATCACATAACGCAAACAAGGCATGATCAAACTTTAATTAAAAGATCACAAAATCAAGGCATAATCACATAAACACTTGATTAAACGCATACTTAACACATACTTGGTCTAATTATACCCTTCTTATTCTACCCTTTCCTCACTTAGACTAAATAAAAATTTTCGAATTTAATTTAAATAAATAACTTTAAATATACACGAAATTATAAAAATTAAAATCGAAAATTTAAAATAGTTTATCGAATAATTTAAGAAATTCATTCAATAATTTTCGTAAATAATTAAAAGGAATAAATAAATAAATAACTAAATAAATAAATAATTAATTAATTAATTATTCTGAAAAAAAAAAATTTCTTATTTTTTTTGAAAAAACCCGAAATTATTTCGTAATTAAAATAATTAATTCAAAATAAAAAACAAAAATCGAATAATTCAAATGATTTTCAAATTCTTAAAATAATTGGTATTTGGCTTTTCAAAATTTTGAGTACTCAAAAAGAATTATTATCGAAAATCCTAAAGTTCCGTAATCGTAGTTTAAGGATTTACCACTTTGCACTATTAGTTAATGCAAAGCAGCTCTCAAACTAGAGCTCTGCAAATAACACTTTGTAGTATTACTTACTACATAGAAGGACTGAACTAAGCTCTTAGTATACCACTTTGTAACACCCTAATAATTCCTTGCTTTTTATAAATCATTTTCCAACTTAAAACACAGGAATTACCAAGATATTACCCCCACCGTGATAACGGCTAAGACTATTTACCAGAATTACGCAGCGGAATTTAACTAACTTTCAAAACATATTAAGTAAATAGTTAATGGTCATTAAAACAAGTTGGAACCATTGAGGCCCAAAGCCAAAGTATGAAACCATTTGAAATCCATTAACTGAAAATAGTAGCAATAGTAGTAGTCATGACTAAATAAAACTAAAGTTTATAAAATACGGAAGAATAAAACTCTCAACTCGAATCCCATGATAACTTCTCCCGCAAGTTATCTCTACAAACCTGCTTTATTAAAAATCTACTCCCCAACAACGCAAATGCAATTGATGGATCATCATAGTGTGATTAAGGCAAAGGCCATGACCAGAAGACATGAAGCATGAAGTCAGCAAAAGCTGAGTACGAACAAGCTGGAATAACATTCTATCCTAACATGCTTCACTCGACAAATTTAAATAATCTACATGAAAAAGCCATATAATAAACAGATAATCATGGAGACAAGACTCAACACTTGACACGACTCTTGACCCACAGATTAATAAAAAGTAGCTTCGAACGGGTAAAGTAAAGTATCCTCAAAAGGAAAAAAAGGGTGATGGGAGCCAACCATACACCAAAATAAGTCGGGCTACTACCGACAGTCGGGCCATACCGACAGGAATTCCAATGCACAACGGCATAAAAGAGAATGAAACAACGTCTTGTATCATTCTAGGAGTACATATTTTCCGGCAAGACTCCCCCCATTGTTCATACTCAAGGTATATACGTTCCAAGAGTTTTGAAGCTCTTTGGGTTACACTTTACGTTAATTAGTATATTATGTTCAAAGCGACTCAAGACTCTATAACACAAGACACAACCTACAAACAATTGAACAATTAAACAATTCAACAATGACACTTCATTATTTTACTTGTTTAGGACTTGTGATCAAACATAGACTCAAGTAAAATTACTCCCATTGTTCCTTCTCAAAAACACCGTTTCAGATAACCCCACATTGCCTATAAACAAGCGGGGTGTGCCCTTAGCACGAATTGTCCTTAATTCAATTCACATAGACCCTCTAACATATTCTACCCCTTTGGTAGAATATATATTGCTCACTGGCAATATTCGACTGGCTCAATAATTATGCTAGACATCCTGTACTATAGCATAACAATAATAACAACTTGCATGCGCACTACTCATACATGCAAACCAACTTGAACAACATGCTTGACATAATTCAACGATTATGAAAGTACATAACATAATAGTTCAATAGAATCTATAAAGCATAATTCAATTCATAACATGCTCGTTCACATAGATTCAACAATAATAATAACATGCTCGTTCTCAACATTAAACATGAATTCATAATAACATATTCATTCCCAATCATCAAACATGAATTCATAATAACATATAATTAAGTTCACATGATTCGCATTCAATACACTTCACAAAGTCCTCAAGGGATGGGTGGTCACCCTAGTCTTGTACGTACCTGGAATACCTAAGTACGGGGGCCACTGTGCGAATCACGACTCACTAGAAATCAACTCCTATAAACAAAATAAGAGAACTAAATTATTATCCATGTTTACTAAATTTCCAGAAACTATTGAAGATTATAAAACTCTTAGTTTAATTAGAAATCATTCATTAATCGTTAATTTAATAGTCTCAAATAGTCAACTCAAGTCCTAACATAAAAACATTGACTTTTTAGCTTTAAAACCCTTAAAAACCAACTTTTTAAAGCTTATAAACAATCTGAAAATTTAAGTTGATTCCCATAATTTAAAGTGTCATTAAATTATGTGAATCAATCGCTTAATTAATTTGAAACCAAAACCCTAACAATAGCTTATTCCAAAACATGTTTTGACTTCAAAAATCAACACTTTATAAACTTGTAAAATCTTAAAATTATAAATTCAATCATCAAAACCAAACTCTTTAATTAAAACATAATGCTAACCCAATACGGTGTTCATAACCGTTTTAATTAATTTAAACAACCCAAATATTTAAACTAATCACAACAATTAAATCAATTTAAAACTGAAAATTAATATTTGTGAAAATAAAATTTGATTAAACAATTGATCAACACACACACACACACAACGATTAATTAATCGTGTGTGTGTGTGCCGCCCAACACACACGACAAGCACAACAATAGCAGCAGCGACGCAACGCACCGCAGCAAAGGGCGCGCGCGCGCAATGGGGCAGGGCAGGCGAGCTGGGCGCTGGGCACAGGCGAGGCACAACGCGCGCACACACAGCTCTGTTGTTGTGCTGCGACGCGAAGCGAGACGAGGGACAAGTGGCAGCGCAGCAAGGCACGTCCGCACATCACGCAGGCACGTAGTGCTACGTTGCGGCTGCGGGAAGGCAAGAGAGAGAGACGGGCGAGGGCTGCCTTGCGCCGCAAGCAAGGGCGCGCGAAGAGAGGGGTTTGGGTGTGGAGTGTGCCGCAAGGAGAGGAAAAGAGGAGAGAGAGAGATTTCTGAATTTTTGGTTGTGAGGGTTTGACATGAGGTCTATTTATAGGTTTTCTCTCCCTTGTGGGCTAGGTTAAGGTAGTTTTGAGTTGGGCTTATTACCGGGCTCGTTTAAGTTTACTCCTTGCAAGATTTGTTGGGTTTGATCAAGACAAAACAACCCGGCTTTAAGTATATTAAATTCGTTTTCGAAATACGACCCAACAATTTCCGATTAAATAAATTCGTTGGATCTATTTAATAAATTCGGTTTTCATAATAATTAATTTTTAAATTAATTTAAAATAAAAGCATTTAATTCTCATTAAATGAAATTAATTTATAAAAATACAACTAAATGTTTTATAAATATAATAAAATATATTTATAATTATAGAAAAATACGAGGTATTACATAGACGCTTAGGATTTGTCCGGTTAGATTGTTTTCCTAAATCCACTAGAGTTAGTCGTTTAATCAAACACTAAAAACAAAGGATTAATTTAAGTAGAATTCTAGTTGAATTAGTAAATTGAATCCTAGTGGATTTCTAAGTCCGATAATTCCTCCCTATAAATAGGTGATGAATAATCACAATTTATACAGCATATTCTTAAGTATTCATATGGTTTTAAGAATAAACTAAGCTTAATAATTTTCCAAATAATTAAGTTCGAATAACATAAAACCTTAGACTATATTCTAGTTAATTGAATCTAAGGCGGATCCGAACGTGCTGTGGACTATCTACGGAGGGACTACACTTGGAGTCCCAAACTTGTTCTTGTTCGGTTCGGGAGCAGCTAGGGAAGGCACGTGTCACATGTATGTATCCTAAATTATGCTAATTGACTATATGGCAATTAATTTGGATTACTGGCTTTTTGGTTTTTCCGCATGAAATACATGTTTTATATTTGTCACAACTTAACAGTAAGAAGAGAGGGAGGAAGAAGAGGAGCACGTGAAGAGAAGAAGAGAAAGGAGGAGGGGAGTTTTTACGTGAAACTTGAAAAGTTAGGAGAGAGAAATTGTTGTGTGGGTAAACGTTGGGTTTAGGGGTTTATTTACTTGTGGGCTTTACTACTTGGGCTAGAATTAGAATTGCTTTTTAAATTTGAGAGTGTTTGAGTTCAAATCCGAATTAGAAATACTTTTTCAAAACTGAAGTGTTTCTATGTTTCAAATCGTTTACGAATTATGATTCTAAAAAAATGTTTGATTTCGAAAATCATTAAAATATTTAAAATACATTTAAATAAAATAAATATACATTAAATATATTACTAAAATTCATCAATTTCATTTAAATATAATTAATTATACGTTAAAATATATTAATAAACTTTATAAATTTACGGGGGATTACAATCTACCCCTCTTAGAAGAAGTTTCGTCCCAAAACTTGATACGAAAATTCCCACATTTTTCAAAAGTTCTTAACTCATTCTTACCGGATAAGTACTTGTGCCACTCATGTGCACTCTTTTTCCAACTTAAAGTTGCCTGTGTTACTCATGAACACCTTTTCTTATGCGGAGAATATATTTACTTTGCACTAACATGTATAATCTGCTAAAAATAAGCATAAAATGCATAAAAATACCATACAAATAGGTAAAAAGCGCAAATTTCTATCGCATTCTACCCCCCTTAAAGAAAATGAGTTACGCCCTCGTAATTCATCTCAGGGAATAACTTAAGATCTTTGTCATTAAACGAATTTTGTCCCCAATACAATATTTTCAATAAAATCATTCCAGCAAGTGGGACTTCTACACTTCTTTCCATACAATGCCTTAAAATGTGCCCGCTTGATGCTCGCATGATAACTATTGTTGGAAGAACATTCAATCAAACCTAGGTGGTCTTCCCAACTACCCTTTAAGTCAATAGCATAGGTTCCCAATATATATTCCATTATTTGGTTAGTCTTCTCAGTCTGTCCAACGGTTGCAGGGTGGAAAGCGGTACTCATTTTCACTGTTGTCTCCAAGATTCAATTGAACCTTATTGCCAAAATTTCAGAATTTTATGGTCGGTAAGGATCTTACATGTTTCCCCATAAAGGTAATGTCTCCAAATCTTCATAGCAAATACACTAGTAGTTAGCTTCAGGTCGTGGGTAGGGTAATTAGCCTTATAAGGGTTCAATTGACGCGATGCATAAGCAATCACCTTCCCATTCTGCTGCAACACACATTCCAAACCTGTAATACCCCGTAAATTTAGAAACATTATTTATATATTTTAACGTATATATAGTTAATTATATTTAAATAAGAATTTACGAATTTTAGAAATAAATATATAATTTACGTATATTTATTTTATTTTAAATATTTTTAACGATTTACGAAATCAAAATAATATTAGAATTTTACGATGAAAAGAAATCGAATTACAAAAACCGATTGAATTTAGAAAACGATCCTATTCGGTATCGGATTCAAATCCTAAAACTAAATCCTAATGCCAGCCCAATTGGGTAAAGCCCAAATAATAAGACCCAAAACTCTTCCTCCCTTCTCTACTCTTATTCCACGTAAAACACAAAGCCAAACCCTTTTCCTTCACTATTCACGTGAACAAGGGACTCTCAAACCCTCCTCCCTCACTCTTCGTCACTATCGTCCTTGCTGCTGCCCAGCCGCCGGACCACCACCGTCCTCGCCGCCGGTAATCCTTCGTCCTCTCCTCTCCTTCATTCTCTCCTTCTCCTTCATTCTCTCCTTCTCTTCCGTTTCCCCTTTCTCATTCGTTTTTCCCTAACCGTTGATTCCTCCCCTCTTTTGTTTCGGTTTCGCACTCAGCCACAGCAACAACCACGAGTATCGTCGCCGCCGTCCACCACCTCGCCGCAGCCCCGTCGTCCAGCACGGTAGTATTCTCCTTCTTCTTTCTTTCCCCCTTCTTTTTTCTTTTATTTTCGTGGCTGATCTTCGCTCATTCGCGCAGCCACCACCCTCGCTACCACCAATGCACCACCGTGTGCCGCCGCCCCTTGCTCCTGCCGCCGGCAACCTCCCTCTCTCCTTCTTTAATTGGTTATTTCTTAAACCCTAAGTAACCTAAATGTTTTGATTATATTTTGTTAATTTAAGTTATGCTTTGATTGAATAAATGCATTGAAATATTAATTTTTACTTATTTAAAGTATGAATTTCAAGGTTTTAATGGTTGTAAATCATGGTAGGACGATTGTGGATTATTAAAATTATTGTTTCAACGTCTAGGTATGTTAAGTTGGTCTTGGTGAAGTTTTTAAACGAGTTTATATTGCTAAAAATTAAAGTATAATGTTTGCGAAGAGTTTTCAACGAATTTCAATTATTAATTCAATAATTATTATGCTAGGAAATCAAATACTCAAGTTTTAATATTGGGGAAGGTTCTAAATATGTTTAGGATGTATTTAGAATGCTTTGTTATTGTTGTGAATGATTAGAAGTTGATTGGGAATCCTTGTTGGTTGTTTTAGGCGGAGAATTCTCTTTAGGTGACTTTTGAAAGTGTTAAAGTGGCCTATCAGTTTGTCTACACAAGGTACGTATATACCTGTGTGCTTGAGGCTGTGTGCTTATGTTGAAACCATGTTGTAATGTCTCTGAACTTGGTTATGTTGAGATTTACATGTTTAATGCTGTTGGATGAACGTGTTGAACATGGATTTTATTATGAGAATTATAACATGTAAGTATGGATGATTGATGCAAACATGTTGGTTGGGAACATTAGATTATTTTATATATATATTGGTTTAGATCGATTGATCGTTGTTCCCTTTTAGCTTTTCACTACTTTATGAGGACCGAGGACCTTGTTTAGTAAGTTGAAACCTTATACCCATATAGAGGGGTTGATCATTGTTAAAGGAAAGGTTGGATTAATTGGAATGAGTTCTTGATTGATACCTTTGTGATCACTTACTTAATTCCAAGATAAAAATAGTTGTGAATAATTTTTGATTGTATGACTTATGTGATTGTTGAGTCATAACAGAGTTTTAATCTGTAAATCATGTAAAGTGAACTTAGTAGCAATAGCTTTAGACTGTGCACGTCTGAAGTGACGGACAATCAGGAGTTGGGGTCATGGGTCGCCCATGGATTTTTCTGGGGCCGGATTGATCAGCGGTTCTATTTTATTCAAAAGTTCCTCGATATCGCAGGTCATTGGGGTTACGGAGTCGCTCCCGTACCTCGTCTTCTTTAGTGAAGGCTTCTAGTAGACAACTCGGTCCATTGACTATTTCAATTAAAATAATGTTAATGATACAAAGGTCTAGTTCAGTCAAATATAGTCTTCAAATTTATATGTTATGGTTATCCTTACTTATGTTTTATTAGTATCATGTTAGGGTTGTTCGTTTAATAGAATCATGTTACGATTATTATTGTTTTGGTATGTAGTACTCAACTTTGCTGATTATGTGCTTTGTTTTTGTGTGTTGATCATGGCTATGCCTTATTGATCCTGTGATGACCCATTTTGGTGAGCAGTTTCTAAGGATCAATACAGGTTTGAAGATGATGCATAATTGGGATCGGGATTAGAGAGCTTGTATTTATTTTGTTTTGCTAAGTGATTTTGTTTTGCATAATTGAGTTTGTTAAATTGGACTTTAAACTTGTCGTACTATTTACATTTCCTTATTTTCGTTGATTGGTTTTTGGGATTAATTCTGTAATTAATTATTTATAAACCTAAAGTTAGTTTTATGTTTTCCGCTGCAAAATTCTGAATAAGCCGTTACGATTTCACACGGGCGATAATACTTTGATAATTCTCTGTAGTTATATTTATAAAAAGGGTTATTTTAGAAAAAAGAGAATTGTCGGGGTGTTACAAAGTGGTATTTTTGAGCTTAAGGTTTTACTGACTTTTCGTGTCTACTTTTTAAATTTTTAGGCGCCTAACTAACTAATTATTTACGTAAAACGAATTTCGTTGAATTAAGCTACAACTAGTAAATAATGTGAAATATTCTCTTTATTATTTAAAAAAGGTCCGAATTTATTCTAAGTTCAAAGTTTATGATCATGCGATTCGAAAATCTTCCGTTTATGTGAATTAAGGGCGTTCCTTTTTGAATTTAAATTAATATTTTCGGAAATATTTTTTTAAAAAAATATTTAATTTATTCGTTTATTAGTTATTCATTTAATAAAATTATTTCTTACCTATTGTTCTTGTTTTATTCTTTGAATTCTTCAATGTTTGACCTATTATGATTTATTATGAGAGATGGGTAGTGTAGGAAAGGGCATATAGAATAGAAGCATTATGTCTGCATTATGTCAACATGATTGTACTTTCTCTTCCTGTTAATTGTTTATGTCTTTCCTATGCTTTACGATTGCTATTTATTCTTACGTATTATGTATTGTGGGATCGTACGGTAAGTGAGAGTACTAATTACTAACATAAATTATGTTTGGTTGCAATAGATCACTAATCATGTCTGACATAGAAGAAAATAGAATAGGGAGCAACTCCAACGTACCCTATCGTTCTGAATGATGATGACTCCAATCTTATTGATTTGAGCGACGATGACTCTATCCCTATTGTTCTGAGCGATGATGAAAATGTGATGAATTATGAATCCGACAACAGTAGAATTCGTGAGCTAGAGCGCACTTGTCGCGAGGTAATGAGAGTAGGTGTGTATGATAGTGATGATGAGTCGATTCGTGAGTATGACCGTGTTGTGGGTCAAACAAAAATGGATATCTACAATGCTTTTCCGAGGTTTGAAACTGATTCTGAACTTGAAGAGAACATGTACTGGTACGTTGAGGAGCCTCAACTTGAAGTTTCGCGGAGATCCGCAAGAGGAATAAGACTAGTCTATTATTATAATGCTGACGATGAGGATGAAACTGATTATGATCTATTTATCCCAGAAAATTATGATGAGTCCGAAGATAAAAATGATGATGTTTCTCTCTAGATTGCTTATTTATTTAGTTGTGTTTGGGAATAAGGTTGGACAATTCGCCCAACCATAGTTTATATTTATATTGTAGAACCTTTTATTTTACTTTGAGGACAAGTCTGTTGTTAATATTTAGGGATTGTTATTAAAATTCTTTTGAGGAATAAAAGTTAGATTATTGATTTTCCAAAGGATCGAGAGTTTATTTTGGGCACGCAAGGGAATGTTTTCTTCTTTTATGCTACCTTGTTATTCGTGATGATTGAATTTTGTTCCTCGTTTCTCAGTTGAATGTCCTGTATGTGAATATCATTCATAAATGATCAAGGGGATCATCTTTGTAAATAGCGGTTGCACATTCGTAAATGATTGTTTATTTTTTGTGAATTCTGGATGTTGGTGTGATATTACATTGCTAGGATAATATTAAGTGAAGTTTTGAACCTAAAGTAGAATATATTAATTTCAGGTCGCGCTCTAGGATGGCCAACAATAATGACCTAGCTACTGATATTCGCCTCTTGGCGGAAAGGTTAACCCAGGAAAGAACTGAGCGCCCCGATTCTGCAGGGGACATGTTTAAAAAGCTTGCCAAAGGTAAGCCACCATACTTCAAGGGGAAAGCAGATCCGACCTTCCTAGAAAAGTTGATTAGAGAGTTCGAAAAACTATTTGGGGCGGTAAACTGTCCTGAAAATATGAAAGTAGGTCAAGCTGTCCCTTACCTGAAAGATAAGGCCGACCTAAGGTGGAGGGAAAGTGGAACTAGACTAAGTGCTGCTAAGGGGTTTAATTGAGACTCATTTATTGTTGTTTTGAGAGGGAAGTTTCATCCTCCTTTTATGAGAAAGCAAAAGGCACAAGAATTCATAAACCTTAGGATGGGGAATATGACCATTGTTGATTACTATAACAAGTTTATAGTGTTGTCGAGGTTTGCACCTGAGGTTGTAGCTACAGAGGAGCTAAAGGCTTAGAGGTTTGAGCAAGGATTGACCGATAATATCCAACTGGGATTAGGTGGGGAAACCTTTACATCCTTAGACATTGTGTATGGGAGAGCTGCTCATATTTATGGCCTGCAGACCAGGAGAGACAAGAAAAATGTTGTTGTTGGGGATAAAAGGAAAGAGTTTAATGCTGGGGGAAGTCAAGGGAACTTCAAAAGGAATGGAAATGGTAATGGGAATGGTAATGGGAATGGTAATTTCCAGGGAAGAAACAACCAGGGAAATAACTTCAACAATAGAAACCAATCTGAGAGAGTGTATCACTGTAAGACGTGCAGTAACAACCATCTTGGTAGAAACTGCAAGGGAGAATTGGTGACCTGCAACTACTGCCAGAAAAAGGGGCAAAGGGAGTATGAGTGCTTCACTAAGCAGAAGAGGGAGCAGAATGGTAGTGGTAACCAAGGGAAACCAGGGTTTAACCATTTAGGAAACCAAGGTTCGAAGCCTGCTGGGGCAGAAAATAACCAGGGAAACCAAAATAAACCTGCCAATGGGAACAACAATCCAAACAAGGCTCCGGGCAAACTGTTCGTAATGAGCAGAAATGAAGCTGAACGTTCTGCAGATGTAGTATCGGGTACTTTCTCTATTAACTCCTTACCAATTAAAACATTGTTTGATTCAGGGGCAACTTATTCTTTTATTTCATCCTCCATTGTTAAAAGTTTGAAGTTAGTAGATTTTGAGGCAATTGATTTACCTATTAGTATGCCTACTGGTGTAACCATAAGGTGTACAAAATTATTTAAGAACTTGCCTTTGAAGATAAAAGATTGCACTTTTCCTTCTAATCTGATAGAATTTAGTTTGGGGGACCTAGATGTGATTCTGGGTATGGATTGGCTAAGTTTATACAAGGCCAAGATAGACTGTGAGATTCAGAAAGTGAGCCTAAGGAACCTTACTCGGAAACCAATATCATATAGGCGTTTTGAGAAGTCCAAGAACTTTGGGGTAATCTCTGCGATGCAAGTGAGGAAGTTGGTCAAGAAGGGGTGTGAATTATTTTTCTGTAGTGTACAGGATGTAAGTAAAGAAGTTGGGCTGAAGATAAAGGATGTCCCAATTTAAATGAATTCATGGTTGTATTTCCGAGTGAGATTTCGGGTATGCCATTTTCTAGAGCCCTTGAGTTTACTATAGAGTTAAATCCTGGAACAACACCTATATCCAAGGCACCTTATAAAATGGCACCTCCAGAAATGAGTGAGTTGAAAACCCAATTGCAAGAGTTGTTCGACAAGGGGTATATTAGATCTAGTGCATCACCTTGGGGAGCTCCTGTATTGTTTGTCAAAAAGAAAGATGGGAGTATGCGGTCATGTATCGATTATAGGGAGTTGAACAATGTAACCATCAAAAACAAATATCCTCTGCCTAGGATAGATGACCTGTTTGATCAGTTGAATGGGGCGAGTGTGTTCTCAAAGATCAATTTACGTTAGGGGTATCACCGGTTGAGAGTAGCTGAGAAAGACATACCTAAGACTTCATTTAGGACTCGTTATGGTCATTATGAGTTTACAGTAATGCCTTTTGGGTTAACCAATGCACCTGCCATATTTATGGATTTGATGAATAGGATTTTCCACGAATTCCTAGATAAGTTTGTTGTGGTATTCATTGATGATATTCTGATCTATTCGAGGAGTGAAAAAGAACATGATGAACACTTGAGGGTTATATTGGAGACGCTTAGGAAGAATCAGTTGTATGCAAATTTCTCTAAGTGTGAGTTTCGTCTGGAAAAGGTAGCATTTTTGGGTCATTATGTGTCAAAGGAAGGAGTCTCTGTAGATCCTGCTAAGATTCAGGCTGTGAGTGAGTGGCCTACTCCAAAGAATGTGTCTGATATCCGAAGTTTCCTAGGCCTAGCCGGTTTTTATAGGAGATTTGTGAGAGATTTCTCAAAGATAGCAAGACCCATGACCAATTTGATGAAGAAGGAATCAAAATTTGAATGGAGTGAAAAATGTGAGGAAGCTTTCCAATTCTAAAAGGGCGTTTAACCTCTGCACCAGTTTTGACATTGTCTGATGGGAATCAGGGGTTTGAGGTGTATAGTGATGCTTCGAAGAATGGTTTGGGGGGTGTGTTGCAACAGAATGGGAAGGTGATTGCATATGCGTCGCGTCAATTGAAACCGTATGAGGCTAATTACCCTACCCACGATCTAGAGCTAGTTGTTATTGTATTCGCTTTTAAAATTTGGAGACATTACGTCTATGGGGCAACATGTAAGATCTTTACAGGCCACAAAAGCCTAAAATACATTTTCACCCAGAAAGACCTCAACATGAGACAAAGAAGATGGTTAGAGTTGATCAAGGATTATGATTTGAACATCCAGTACCGTGAGGGGAAAGCAAATGTGGTTGCCGGTGCACTGAGTAGGAAATCGAGCCATAGTATGAATGTCTTGGTAGTTCCCGAGGATTTGTGTCGAGATATGCAGAGACTTAGCCTGAAAATAGTGAATCCTGGGGAGACCAAAGCAAGACTGAGTGCATTGTCATTGGGATTGTCCATATTCGTGGAGATTAAAGAAAGTCAAGCTGGGGATGAATACTTAGAGAAGATAAAAGAAAAGATGGGGCAAGGGAATGAAGTAGATTTCAAGATTCATGATGATGGTAGTTTAAGGTTCAAAGGGAGATGGTGTGTATCGCAGAAGTGTGAAGAACTCAAGAGACGTCTTATGGATGAGGGTCATAATACTCCATATTCTGTGCACCCTGGGATGACAAGCTGTACAAAGACCTTAAGCAGATCTATTGGTGGCCCAATACGAAGCGTGAAGTTGCTGAGTTTGTGTCTAAATGCCTAACCTGTCAGAAAGTCAAAATAGACCACAAAAGACCCATGGGGAAAGTTCAACCTTTAGAAGTGCCTGGATGGAAGTGGGATTCCATTTCTATGGATTTTGTTACTACCTTGCCTAGATCAAAGAACGGTAATGATACTATTTGGGTGATTGTGGACCGTCTAACAAAATCAGCCGTGTTTATTACGATTAAACAGACATGGAAAGAGAAACAGCTTGTAAAGACTTACATTAAGCATGTAGTGAGGTTGCATGGGGTCCCAACCGATATTATTTCAGACCGTGATTCAAGATTCCTCTCGAAATTTTGGCAAAAGGTCCAGTTGAACCTTTGGACAATATTGAAAATGAGCATTTCTTTCCACCCTACAACCGATGGTCAGACCGAGATAACTAACCAGACTATGGAAGATATGCTGAGGGCTTGTGCTATTGACTTTAAGGGTAGTTGGGAAGACCATCTAGACTTGATCGAATTTTCATACAACAATAGTTACCATGCGAGCATTAAGATGGCACCTTTTGAGGTACTATATGGAAGAAAGTGTAGAAGTTCCATTTGCTGGAATGATTTCAGTGAAAACATAGTTTTGGGAACGAAATTCATTGAGGAGACTATCATGAATGTAAAGATGATTCAAGCTAGAATTCAGGCTGCCCAAAATAGGCAAAAGAGTTATGCTGATTTGAAAAGAAGAGATGATGAGTTTGCAGTAGGTGATAAAGTGTTCTTGAAAGTATCACCAACCAAGGGTGTGATAAGATTTGGGAAAAAGGGCAAGCTAAGTGCCAAGTATGTAGGCCCATATGCACGACGTGTTCCACATTTCCCAACTAAAACGCTATATCCCTGATGAGCGTCATATCTTAGAGCCTGAGAGAATCCAAATTGATAGTAGCCTCACATACGAGGAAAGGCCTGTGAAAATCCTTGATAGGAAGGTGCGTCGTGCACACAACAAGGACGTCAGCATCGTGAAAGTACTTTGGTCGAACCACGAGTACAAAGAGGCAACGTAGGAAGCCGAAGCTGAAATGAAGATCAAGTATCCAAATTTATTTTCTGAGGTGAGTTACGAGGGCGTAACTCGTTTTCTTTAAGGGGGGTAGAATGCGATAGAAATTCGCGCTTTTTACCTATTTTATATGGCAATTTTACGCATTTTATGCTCATTTTTAGCAACTTATACATGTTGATGCAAGTAAATAAATTATCCGCATAAGAAAAAGGTATTCGTGAATATTACAAGCAACTTTAAGTTGGCAAAAGAGTGCACATGAGTGGCACAAGTACTTCTCCAGTATGAATAAGTTGAAAAGTTTGGAAAAATATGTGAATTTTCGTGTCAAGTTTCGGGACGAAACTTCTTTTAAGAGGGGTAGATTGTAATCCCCCGTAAATTTAGAAACATTATTTATATATTTTAACGTATAGTTAATTATATTTAAATAAGAATTTACGAATTTTATTTATTTATTTTTTGGCAAATAATAATAAGCTTTATTTACCAAGTAATCAGAGTATTAACAAACTCTGAAAACACCAACTGTCCACCCAGCCACAACAGCAGCAACAAGCTAACCAACACAAGCTAGCTAAGGCTTACAACAGCCACTACCTGCTATTTATAGAAACCTACTAAAAATAGTAATTGCCGTAACGGGTAGTTGCTAAAAGTGGCAAGTCATAAAGGATAGAAACCTGTCAGAATTAGGTGTTGCACTCCAACATAAATCCTAAATGAGATAGAAATTACAAGAAGAATCCTATTCCTAATATGATTCGAAAGTAAGAGTTACGTATTAATTAAAGTCCTAACGAGCCTAGAGTTCGTAACGGGCCCAGACGCATTCCGTCATAAAGTTAATACGCACTAAAAGACTCGAATAAGTCTCAAACACTCCGGATTCTAAGAGTCCAAATCTGACAAAGAACTCGGCCCAAACATCATTTTCAACGCCCAGCCCTGGGCGATGAAATTGCCTGGATCCTATTTTCAACGCCCAGAGTTGGGCGCCGAAATCTTTGACGCCCAGCCCTGGGCGCTGAAAATACCTGGGTACGTGTTTTCTCCTAATTCTTCTTGGATTAGAGCTCTACAATTCTATCTTTCCACGAACTCTTCCCTATAAATACAGCCCCAAATTCGACGTGAGAGGAACACACAATTATTATTCTGAGTATTGACTCCAACCCCTAAGCCTAAGCCTCACGCTGCGAAATTGATCACGCGTTCTGTCGCAATCGATCCAAAAATCGAACAGAACGTATCATGTCCCGTATCTTGAGATTCGTTAAATAAAAGGAGAAATAGCAAAGTCAAAGTGGTTAGTTTTCTGAGAACCGTGACGCACCTCTCAAGGGTGCGTCGTAATGTGTCCCTTTTCCATGATTTAATTGCTTTCCTCGCCCTTTTATGAACTGTTAAACTAATTAAATCTGATTGTTCTATCACGCCTAATAAAGATAATATTTTTGGGAAATTGGATTATCATGCTAGGTCCCTTAATACAATCTAAATCAGATAATCGCGCTCGATCTAGTATTATATGTTGCATATTATTAAAATCAACTCAGATTAGGTTAATAGGTAACGCATGTCCCTTCAATTATTTATGCTGAGCTAGTAAGGATATCCTGCCTCTGGAGTTATCGACGAGTGAGTACTCCTCTCGGTAGTTACAGTCCCCCGAACCCTCAATCTCTACCCTGCGGGTGTACGTTGAGAGATCCCCACACCAGGGATCACAAGGGAACCTACGGCCGTCGTGGTCAAACATAATTGCACTCCCTTTATGTCACGATAACCGGGTTTTGTCAGTTTTTCTCATTTTCGTTAAAAACTGAATGGCGACTCCTATATTACTAGTCAATTGGGTGTAAACTCACAGGAAATCCAATTACACTTGATTTGAAAAAAAGAAGCGTCACACCCACGAGGGACGAGGTCACGCATTAGCCTCATGCTTTTTCGACCCCCTCACAGTGGCGACTCCACTGGGGATAGTGAAGGAAATACTCGTGCTTGTAGGTAATCAAAATAGACGAAGGTTGAAACGATCCTACCCCGCGTTTATTTCCCCATCAAGTTGGGACGACCTGAAAATCAGCATATTAATATGAACGGGCAGAACCGCATAACGAATCTTGGCTCCCTTAGGGAGTTAGGACTAAGGATACCCATCGCCAACCGGGGGGTGCATACGCTTCGAATGTTGTCCACTCGGCACTTTCGCTAGTAGTGCACCCGTCCCAAACCCAATCGCTCGCCCATTAGGTCCCTCTCATTGGTGCATGCCCCCTTGGCTTACATCGTGATTGGCCTCTTGGGCGAAATTCGTCTGGTGAAGGCACTACCTCGACCGGGGCATGTGTTGGATTTGCGATAGAAGCGGTACCAAGCCAGGCGCGAATACTACCCATAGAAGCCTATCATAAACTACATGACATGTTATTATTGCCTCATGATGTAATGTTAGTTATATGTAGCGAAATATGTCATTGTGTGTGACAAACAACGTTAGAAAACCAACGACCTTAAAAATTGCCCAAACATTCATAAACCAATTGGCCAAAGAGTTATACCAAAATACGTGTTCCGCAAACCCGAACGATTGCCACAAAAATAAGCGACGCTCGGGATGGCCCGTAACGAATCCCACAAACGCCGCACAACGCGTAAAGGACGTTATTAGGCAAGCACGCAAGATCAAAGTCGCATAAACAAAAAGTAGACGCAAACAGAAAACGAGAACCAGCCAGGGACGCATTTTCAGCGCCCCTGGCTGGGCGCCAATATTTCTCACGCCCACCGCTGGGCGCTGAAGTTGCTGCCTGGCCTTTTGGTCAGGCACAGCAGCCTCGGTGCCCGTGCATAAAGTATACGTAGCAGTAAAAGAAAATTCGTGAAAATTGCTGCGAGGGAGTATGAAAAGGCACTCGATTCTAAAAGCGACTTGTAAAAAATAAAATAACTCTTTGTGTCGTTGTTAGGCCTCCTATGACGACAATGTTCGGCTCCAAAACCGAGCACGCTAATTGAAATAACCTTGAATGTCACATGGGCAATGTATTCAAAAAATAATGTTCAAATGAAGTTTTTAAGGAAAAATAATGTTCGAATAAAAAAAAAATCCGAGTCTAGACTAGGCTATGCCGAAGTACAATCTAAATCCTAAGTCTTAGTTTTCTTATCCATAGAATCGGTCCTAATGCTCGGTGTCGTTCTGCAAGTTAAAAGGTTAAACGCTATTGAGTCTCCCTTCCTAACATTTAAATCAATAAGCACCCATATGTAATTGTCATCCCTTGCTAAGAATCTACGGCCTCAATACTCTCTCTCACCAATAAAAATAATATATTATGGTATTTGCAAAATGGAAACAGTCACATTCTTAAAATCATTCCCCCATAGTCGCACAACCCCCAAAGTGAGCCTAAGGTGTCAATACCATTAGCAAAAATTAATGGCCTCAAGGCTTATGATCACATTGGGTCACAACTATCATAGTCCTCTCGAGGCACTCGCTCCTTTAAATACTCCTAAGTACGGACTAAAAATATTTTCCATGAATGCAACATGACGAACCATGAAAATACCCAAATCGGCATACCATAAGGCTACCATTGGGGTAAAGCAATACACATTTTAAGAAGCAAAAAATTATTTTCGATGTAATTCTTTCGTTAAATTTCAATAAAGTAAAAACAAGATTTCGAATCTACGCTATTTGCACATTTTAAGAAACGACTAAATACGCTTGCAAAGTAAGACAATTTAAAAGTCCACCCTAGGCCTACTAAAGTTAAAGGTCCACCCTAGACCTACTAAAGCTAAAGGTCCACCCTAGGCCTACTAATGTTAAAGGTCCACTATAGGCCTACCAAACGAGGCTCACTCAGTCTCGCCTTGTGACTCAAAGACCACAACCATCTACCTTTTAGCCCAAATAAAAAAAAATTTAAGGATTTATGCTGGGGAGAAATCCCAAGCAAGAAGAAAAAATAGAAAGAGAAAAGGGAGAGCGAAAAGAGCGAGCCATGAAATACTTAGCCCGTACCTCCCAAAGTGCGAAATTTACCCAAGTAAACGAAGGGAAAGAATTGAGTCAACTAATCTAAATCATGCCACAAAACTACATAAAGTTCTACGATGTCTACCCTTTCCAATCCTAATGTTCTTAGACGCCTTCGCTCTGGGGACCCTGTTCAGCTCATTTAACCCATCCATGTTCTCATTGCCATAACACAAGATACCATTACCTCGACTCTTGTTCTTGAACTTGTTGTCAACTGCAAACCACGTACGACCATTGACACGTGCGTCATACCCATTATTTCCAAAACCTGCTCTTGCACCACCATTAGCATAATGACCATATAACTTGTATGGATACATCCTGTTGATATACCCTCGAGCCGTCCCCATGCTACTCATTGACCTTGGTTGATGTAAACTCATGACACTAGCTTGAGGCTGCAAATTGTGAGTCCTAGCAGATGTAATCCTCATGCTTGACCAATACCTATACAAATTATCCTATCGCATTCAACCTATCTTTCAAACCGTCTTGAGTCACGAATGAAAAAAGAAGACAAATGAAAAGTACAAAAAATAATAAATAATAAAAAAGCAAACTTTGCAAAGAGCCTTTAAAAGTTCGTCTAAAAAGAAAAAGAAGCATTTAGCGCACCAAAAAAGATCCGTCCAGAAATCATTTTCAACGCCCAGGGCTGGGCGCCGAAAACTTTAACGCCCCAACCTGGGCGCTGCACCCCTCTGCTTGCCAAATTTTGTCCAGAAGTGCTCGTCATTTTATCCGCACATTCACGGAAAAATAACGAACACTTGGAGGGGTACAACACGTATTCAGATATACGTACCAAAAAATACATCGTATTCAGATATACGTACCAAAAAAATACATGTACTCAAAAAATTATGTACTCAAAAAATATAAAACAAATTTTTGGCTTACGGCAAGGCAGCAGATTAAAATAATAAACTTCACTTATTCTACCATTTCAAATAATATGTTTCCACCTCAGAACGTACTTGTTTAAAATCGGCATTCTAAGAAACCATTTTCTAGGCTAAGAACTATGCAAGACCTGATTCCAAATTAAATTTATTTAAGGCGGATACGTAGGCAATCCATGATTCGGTCCAACCAATTTGCAAAAATATTAAAGGCTATAGAATAACAAGAATAAAGAATGGAGTCCCTTATTAAAATTTAATTACTTGCAACCCAAATCGAAAGAAAAATTTAAGTCAAAGGAAGAATGCAAGTCATCAAGATGCCAAAACGAGCACACATCGAAAATAATAAGGGCACGTACCCTTGCCAGAAGGAGCACTCACACTCCTAGGCACTTAGCCAAGACTCAAAACATCGCTTTGCCTCAATTAAATGGGAGGCTAGCGCAAGCGTCCATGACCTCTAAAGTACTCGACTTGACCCTCCCTAAAGCGAACTAACTCACTTAAAGACCTTCTTTCACCACTAGACATAGTCGTTCGCTTAAAGACCTTCTTTCACCACTAGACACAGTCATAATCGCCAACAAGTAGTAAAGGCAGTAAAGCTTGCAATAAAGAGGGTTATTCTACGGCATCGCTCCATCGTTCCTTCGAACTCAGGGCACCCGTTCATGGTAATTCAAATGCTTGCGAATCCCCTTTGAAAAAAATCAGACATTGTCAATAGGACTTGACACTTAACCAAGGCTCACCCTACTCAGACATATGACACGGGCATCTAAAATCGAAATCTAAAAGCATCATTAATGGGAAGATATAATAGCAACTGGGGGCTAAAAAATTGAAATGAAAGAGCTAGGGAAAGAACTAAGTATACCTTGACCTTTTGTGTAGACATACACCAAGTAAATCTAAGTCAATTTGAAAACGGTTTATATTCCCGCAATTCTGGAAAAGATGGCCCTAAAAGCCTAAAGCATATGCCAAACGGGCATAAGTATATCTTGACGCCTGCACCCTGGCTTCCAGCAAATCTTTAGACAGCATTCCAAAAATCGTAACAGTATTTTGATTCACTCATGTAATCCTGTACGAACCCTTCTATAAGTGAAACTTACTTAGGACACATCGGATTGTACACAGTAGGACTCGGATTTCAAATAATTTTCAAAGACTTCTTCGAACATAATAAAGTGTCGTTGGTTTAAGCTAAGTATGCGTTTGTCTCGATGTTGCAAGTGAGTCAAAATGATTTCTAAATATGATTATGGGTAAAGAAAGGCACCTAGCTTTTGGTCAAGGCACACTTCAACATGTGACTACCTTGACCATGGCAATGTCGCACAATACGACATTTACAATAGAAGTAGCAAATCACTACTCGAACGTACCTCGCACTAAACGAGTCTGGTTCAAACTATTCATGATCCATGACACCATGAATGTATAAAAACGTATGCCAAGCATTATAGCACCAAGCCAATCCCGTAGCTACAATTGGGGGCTTGAGAAAAACACTCTAAAAATGCTCGAAATGATGATTTTATCGCAAATTCTCGACGCTAATGCTATACACACGTCATAGGGGCACAATCCCAAGATTTAATCGTGTAAAACGAACCTTAGAATGGCTACAACCCCTCCCAAATTTTAAGCACCACTTAGAATATATGAAGTCACCCCACTAACAAGGGTAACTGAAAATCGCGAGTCACCAAAACTCCGATCAAACTACTGCACATAACGCTCGCCTTACAAGCGCCCGTTACACAGTCTACGTCGTTCCAAAACAAAAGCAAAAGAAAAATCAAAGGATAAAAAAAAAAAAACTGTCAAATTCTGCCCATAAATCATTTTCAACGCCCAGAGCTGGGCGCCGATATCTTTAACGCCCCAGCCTGGGTGCTGAATATCTCTGCTTGCCAAATATTGCCCAGATATAAAAACAAGAAAGAAACACCTATGAATCCTCGCATCGAACGAAGTAATAAGCCGTGCACACCCACGCAGAAGGTGCTACACTTGTTCGAACACCTGAACGAGGCGTGATGAAGTACTCCAATGCAAAAATAATAATAATGATATCCCAACACCTGGAGGAATGTTCTAAGACACGCTGTTAGGCCACACAAGCCTACGTCACACCATAAGTTCAACCATCCCACGGTACAAGTCTAAAAAAAAAGAGTAAGGCATATTGCACTAATGTAGGCACGACCAAGAGCACGTGTAAAACAGGCAAAGACTACTTATCGCCCAAATTCAAAATGCAAGCCACACGACTTCTACATTAAGGATTAAAGGTAGCAAAATATTACCTACCACGGAAGGGATGGCTCGCACCTACACGAGCGGAACCCCAAGGCATCTTTCTCGAAAGAACCTACAAAAATCGTACGCCAAAATGAAGCATCCCAACATGCATACTTGGGGGCTCCAAGCTACGAAACAACTATAGCAAAATAAAAAAAAAAAATCTCAAAACAAATGTTTGAACAATCGAAAGGGCACGATGTTTGAGCCCACTTCATGAATGGGCCTGAACCCTATCAAGCTTCTAAGCAAACTATTCAAAATCAGTCATTGCTCAAAAAAAAATGACTCAAGCAAACTGATTAATGGACCGCACACAACGGCCATTCTATGAACGCTCGTTCGCACATACATATCATCATTCTAAGTATCGAACATTCACGAACGCATTCAAAAGGAAAAAATATATACGAGCGATAAAAAATATACGCCTCAAAGTATGTTCCTCGGGACATATAGACTCGCCCAACTATTGCAATAACTGCACGCCTTAAGAGCGACAGTTCCTTTAAATAAGCGCCCTAAAGCGACAAACACCGTAGTCCACCAATCGGCTACGGCTTCTCGAGAAATCATCACGATCACTCAGCTCATTGTGATCTCTAATAAAATTCTACGTTCCAAAAATAAAGAAAAACAAAAGAGAAGAGAATACGTAGAATCTCCAAGTGAAATGAGCGAATGGAAAAGAGGCAGATCTGCCCAATAATCAACTCCGATGCCAAATCCCACGCCTGACTTTGGGCGTTGAAGATTAATCCCACAATCGTTCTAAGCTAAGAAATGGCGAACGAATAAGGAAATAATAAACACCGTTGGTCCACTATTAGGCTACGGTTTCTCGAGAAATAATTATTCACCAATCAACGGTGATCTCAAATGAGCGGTTAGTTCCAAAAAAAGAATCTCTAGACGGAAAGAAAAAAAAGAAAACGAACGAACAAGAGGCCAACTGTGAAACCTCGCTAGAAATCATTTTCAGCGCCCAGCGCTGGGCGCCGAAATCTTTAACGCCCAGGCATGGGCGCCGAAAATGTTCCCAGACCCAAAAAGGCCCCTGACTTCTATAAGGCCCAGCCGTATCCATTCGACTCAAAAATTGCCGATTTATTTACTGAAAGTCGCACCCCACGGCTTTGTTAGGAGTAGCACACCACTACAAAGATCGCTCGCACTTACGAGCACGATCCCAAACACGATCAAGGACATTACAGAATGCGTATCCCCAAGGAAACCTCTTTGACAAGAAATGACCGTCAAGCACGAGTGCTTGGGGGCTCGAAAGAAAATATATATTTCAAAAGAGAGTATGCAAAGTTAAAACAATATTCCCAGACTACGCTGTATGAAGTCCCGTGTTTGGATAATCTCAAAATATAAAACCGGATTGCGACCTCAAGACAAAGGTCGCCGTTGATACTTATACATAGTCCCCTAATCAAGGACCCAGGTAGTGGCAAAATTGAGCCATGAAGACTAGCTCAAAACCATGAAAGGATGATGACCACAAGACAATGGTCCATCTAAGCACGTTGTCAACCCACATTTAGGTTACAACTAAATCCGAGCATCCCTCGAAAGAATTCGCTCCTACAAGAATGAATAAAAAGAAATTCTCAAAAGAAATCACAAGAACAAATGAAATAGGACTTGCCCATCCTCAATCGGGCAAGGTCGCGCCACGAACCGCGCAAGTTCCAAATCGAAAAAACGAATTCAGGGACGTCCACCCTCAGCGGACAGGGCTCGCCCACCCTCAGCAGGCGGGGTCTGCGTCACTAGCCGCGCAGGTCCTCAGTTTTCGATAAATAGAATCTTCAAAAAACAAATGAAACAGGCTCGCCATCTTCAGCCGGCGGGGTCTACGTCACAAACCGCGTAGGTCCTTATTTTCAAAAATCTTCAAAACAAATTTCAAAATAGATTTGTCCACTTCTATCGGACAGGGTGTCCACCCTTAGCGTCCAAGGCTCGCCATATTTAGCCGGCGGGGTCTGCGCCACTAACCGCACAGGTCCTTAGTCGCTATAGCGATAACGTTTTCTGGTTTTCTGTTTTTCCAAAAAAAAAAGAACGATGTGAGTGGTTTTCCCTTTTTTTAAAGGATTGGTTTTCCGTTTTTCCAAAAAAGAACGATGTGAGTAGCTTTCCCTTTTTTTTAAAGGATTGGTTTTCTGTTTTTCCAAAAAAGAACGATGTGAGTAGTTTTCCCTTTTTTTGAAGGATTGGTTTTCCGTTTTTCCAAAAAAGAACGATGTGAGTAGTTTTCCTTTTTTCCAAAATTTAAAGGATTGGTTTTCCGTTTTTCCAAAAAAGAGCGATGTGCTGGATTTTCCTTCGTTTTACGTCCTATAAAAATAAGGGGGTTTTCTCGTTTAGCTAACCCTGAAAATGAGAATCTTTAAAAAAACATTTTACCTCGTGATTGGGCTTGGCCAGGCCCAATTACACTTTATAGCTTTGATTTCGAAAACACCTGTAGCTACTCCCAATGACAAAGTGAGGGAGTTTCTAAACATCTTTAGATACTTCCAATGACAAAGTGAGGGAGTTTCTATACTATCCGTTGACAAATCCCAATGACACGTGAGGGATATGTCGACACTTCAAGTGATGACCCTTAAGTCAAATGTTATCACTCGGGGGCTCGTGAGACCCTCGCAAAACAAGTCACATACACTATGGCTTGTGTGACGCACTCCGTCTAGTACTTTGACCATCGTCTCATCCCGAGACTCAGTCAAAGCGGGGGCTAACTGTAGACACCTACTTTTGTCCCCATTCCCGAAAGGGAAGGTTCAATGATGAGAACAAAAATCTCCACTTGGCAACGCATCTCCTATAAAATAACGAATCTCAATCACCCTTTTCATTTCACCCGAAACCTGCTATTTATAGAAACCTGCTAAAAATAGTAACTGCCGTAACGGGTAGTTGCTAAAAGTGGCAAGTCATAAAGAATAGAAACCTGTCAGAATTAGGTGTTGCACTCCAACATAAATCCTAAATGAGATAGAAATTACAAGAAGAATCCTATTCCTAATATGATTCGAAAATAAGAGTTACGTATTAATTAAAATCCTAACGAGCCTAGAATTCGTAACGGGCCCAGACGCATTCCGTCATAAAGTTAATACGCACTAAAAGACTCGGATAAGTCTCAAACACTCCGGATTCTAAGAGTCCAAATCTGACAAAGAACTCGGCCCAAACATCATTTTCAGCGCCCAGCCCTGGGCGCTGAAATTGCCTGGATCCTATTTTCAACGCCCAGAGCTGGGCGCCGAAATCTTTGATGCCCAGCCCTAGGCGCTGAAAATACCTGGGTACGTGTTTTCTCCTAATTCTTCTTGGATTAGAGCTCTACAATTCCATCTTTCCACGAACTCTTCCCTATAAATACAGCCCCAAATTCGACGTGAGAGGAACAGACAATTATTATTCTGAATATTGACTCCAACCCCTAAGCCTAAGCCTCACGCTGCGAAATTGATCACGCGTTCTGTCGCAATCGATCCAAAAAATCGAACAGAACGTATCCTGTCTCGTATCTTGAGATTCTTTAAATAAAAGGAGAAATAGCAAAGTCAAAGTGGTTAGTTTTCTGAGAACCGTGACGCACCTCTCAAGGGTGCATCGTAATGTGTCCCTTTTACATGATTTAATTGCTTTCCTCGCCCTTTTATGAACTGTCAAACTAATTAAATCTGATTGTTCTATCACGCCTAATAAAGATAATATTTTTGGGAAATTGGATTATCATGCTAGGTCCCTTAATACAATCTAAATCAGATAATCGGGCTCGATCTAGTATTATATGTTGCATATTGTTAAAATCAACTCAGATTAGTTTAATAGGTAACGCATGTCCCTTCAATTATTTATGCTGAGCTAGTAAGGATATCCTGCCTCTGGAGTTATCGACGAGTGAGTACTCCTCTCGGTAGTTACAGTCCCCCGAACCCTCAATCTCTACCCTGCGGGTGTACGTTGAGAGATCCCCACACCAGGGATCACAAGGGAACCTACGGCCGTCGTGGTCAAACATAATTGCACTCCCTTTATGTCACGATAACCGGGTTTTGTTAGTTTTTCTCATTGTCGTTAAAAACTGAATGGCGACTCCTATATTACTAGTCAATTGGGTGTAAATTCACAGGAAATCTAATTACACTTGATTTGACAAAAAGAAGCGTCACACCCACGAGGGACGAGGTCACGCATTAGCCTCGTGCTTTTTCGACCCCCTCACAATACTATACTTGCAAGCCTTCTTCTTTTTACTTCTGCTTCTCTTCACTGCAATCTGGACTTCTTCTTGCCAAGGTAAAACAACTCTAGTCACTCCTAGATGAATCAGAACCTGTCTCCAAACCTCCTTAGAATAAGAACAAGAGAAGAACAAATGATCCAAACTTTCACTTTCCAACTGACACAGGCCACAAGTACCATCAATATTCAGATGCCAGCTTATCAATCAGTCTTTTGTAGCTAGCCTGTTCTGCACTGCTAGCCAAACAATGAAAGTACTCTTTGGACTAGCATGGCTATTACAAATCAATCTCTTCCATCCCACCTGAACTCCAACTAGATGAAGAAATTTATACATTTTCTGAATTCTAAATTTTCCAGCCTACACAAACTGATTAACTCCATTAGCCTGCAGAAAGACTTCTCTATTATGCCAAATTTTCCTTAAAGACCAAGTTAAACCATTAGGAATTGGCATAGTCCAGAAGTCTCTATGCTGAATGTAATAAGCATGAATCCACCTCACCCAAAGCCTATCCTGCTTCAAAGCTAATGCCCACGAATTTTATTTATAAATATATAATTAACGTATATTTATTTTATTTTGAATATTTTTAACGATTTACGAAATCAAATGATTTTAGAATTTTACGTTGAAAAGAAATCGAATTACAAAAACCGATTGAATTTAGAAAACAATCCTATTCGGTTTTGGATTCAAATCCTAAAACTAAATCCTAATGCTAGCCCAATTAGGTAAAGCCCAAATAATAAGACCTAGAACTCTTCCTCCCGTCTCTACTCTTATTCCACGTAAAACACAAAGCCAATCCCTTCTCCTTAATTATTCACGTGAACAAGGGACTCTCAAACCCTCCTCCTCACTCTTCGTCACTGTCGTCCTTGCTGCTGCCCAGCCGCCGGCCACCACCGTCCTCGCCGCCTATAATCCTACGTCCTCTCCTCTCCTTCGTTCTCTCCTTCTCCTTCGTTCTCTCCTTCTCTTTCGTTTCACTTTTCTCGTTCGTTTTTCCCTAACCGTTGATTCCTCCCCTCTTTTGTTTCGGTTTCGCACGCAGCCACAACAACAACCATGAGTATCGTCGCCGCCGTCCACCACCTCGCAGCAGCCCCGCCGTCCAGCACGGTAGTATTCTCCTTCTTCTTTATTTCCCCCTTCTTTTTTCTTTTCTCTTTTATTTTCGTGGCTGATCTTCACTCATTCGCGCAGCCACCACCCTCGCTACCACCAAACCACCACCGTGTGCCGCCGCCCCTTGCTCCTTCCGCCGGGAACTTCCCTATCTCCTTCTTTAATTGGTTATTTCTTAAACCCTAAGTAACCTAAATGTTTTGATTATATTTTGTTAATTTAAGTTATGCTTTGATTGAATAAATTTATGATTTTTATGATTTAATTAGAATTTTCAGATTATATATTATGTTTAAATAATATATTTAATTTTCAGATTATATAAATGCATTGAAATATTAATTTTTACTTATTTAAAGTATGAATTTCAAGGTTTTTGTTGATTCTGAGTTTTGATGATGACAACACAAACTTCCTAATCGTTGTTTAAGTGTGTTTTTGGAATGCTAAGTTAGGGAGTGCCTGAGTAGGACAAACTAAGCATGTGGAACAAACACTAAGCAATGCATGGAATTTCTAAAGAATCGATCAAGTCTGCATATGAAGGTTGTTCCCAAGACAGTTGTTCCCGAGACAGCAGGAACAGCTGTTCCCAAGACAGCGGGAACAGCTGTTCCCAAGACAGCGGGAACAGCTGTTCCCAAGACAGCGGGAACAGCTGTTCCTAAGACGACTGTTCCCACGACGGCTGTTCCTAAGACGGCTGTTCCTAAGACGGCTGTTCCCAAGACGGCTGTTCCCACGACGGCTGTTCCTAAGACGGCTGTTCCCAAGATGGTTGCTCCTAAAGCAGGCTGATCCTCAACGACTGATCCTAAAGCAAGTTATTAAGGGTGCTCCTCATATAGTATGAAGATCATCAAAGTTCCGGAGAAGGAACAATGTATGAAGCATTCAGGTGATGCTTCAAAAGGTGCCAACATAGAAGCTACAACATATGAGTTTATGTTTAGATTTTATGTAAGTATTTTAATAACGTTTATGCATAATATGGAACAAAAGGAACACGTGTGTTTTAATATGTTTGAGAAAATAGTTTTTGTAAATAAAATAAAGTTTTATAAAGGAAAATCTTTTGAAAATAAATAAAACGATTTTGAGAAAATCAACATTGGATTCTGATTTAGAATTCCTTGTTTTCCAAGAAAAGGTTTTTACTTGTTCCTAAAACTACTCCCACTATTTTCTCTAAAATTGAACGTGTTAAAAGTGGTTTGAAGAAGTCTCCCTGTTTCTCTCAATCAACGTGCACGTTACTGCTCCCAGTAACTGTTAGTGGCCGTTGAGGGGAACATGGGAAACTGACCAAGAAAGTTCTTCTATAAAAGGAAAAGGTTTTTCATTTCTCAAATCACAACTGACAACGTGCAATATTTCTAAAGAACTTAAGAGTTTTTATAAAAAGTCAGTTTGCGAAAGAGCGTGTTCCTAAAGTTCCTTTATTGTACATAAGCTTTATTGAATACTAGAGTTTTCATAATTCGAGTTGTAATTGTGGGGTTAAGGATCGAGTGATCCTTGAGTTGTGGGGTTAAGGATCAAGTGATCCTTGAGTTTTGAGTGTAAGGGTTGAGTGATCCTTAAAGTGACTTAGAGTCAAGTCAGCGAGAGAGTGTGAAAGGAGCAAGCACAGTAATCAACGGGGATTGCTGTGAGGAACTCGTGTTCAAGTGGAACTCGAGTTATTGAGTGTGTTGTATTCGAGCGATTACAATATATAAAAGAGTTTGAGGTTTTCGCTTCTTGATAAGGATCAAGAAGTTTCCTCAGTTTTCACATTCTTCGTACTAATTTGTTAGTTGTTCCTTTAATTTCTAAATTCCGCAAAGGAACACCCTAAGTTCAACGAAACAATTCACCCCCCCCCCCTCTTGTCAGTGTTCCTACTGGAATATCAGTTGGTATCAGAGCAGGTTCTCACAAAAACACAGGAAACCCTGTCGAGAAAAAGCTCCTGGCAAACATGAACACTTACGAGAAACTCGAAGAAGGCTATTCAACTCAGAGACCTCCAATGTTCAACGGGAAATTCTATACTTATTGGAAGAACAGGATGGAGATCTACATCAAAGCTGAGAACTATCAAGTCTGGAGAGTCATAGAAGTCGGTAACTTCGAGGTAACAAAAACCAATGCTGAAAATGAGGTAGTTCCTAAACCTATTTCTGAATTTACGAAAGAAGATTTTGAGAAATACGAAATCAATGCTATGGCAGTTAAGATTTTGCATTGCGGCCTTGGACCTCATGAACACAATAGAGTCATGGGGTGCAAGACTGCAAAACAAATCTGGGATCTCCTTCAAATAACACATGAAGGAACAAATGAGGTCAAACGTTCCAAAATTGACTTACTGATGTCTAAATATGAACGCTTTGAAATGCAACCAAAAGAAACAATTCAAGAAATGTTCACTCGTTTCACTAACATCACAAATGAACTTGTCTCTCTTGGTAGAATTATTCCCTCTGATGAACAGGTTAGGAAAATTCTGAGAAGCATGCCTCAAGATGATCGATGGAGGACCAAAGTCACTGCATTGTTCGAAACCAAGGATTTCACAAAATTTAACATTGAGCAGTTGGCTGGATCCCTAATGACCCATGAATTGCATCTGGGATCAGCTGTTCCCGAGAATTCCAAAAACCGAGGCCTGGCTCTTAAGGCTGAGGATGAAGAGGATTCGGAACCTGATGAAGAAGAAGCTGCCATGCTAGTCAGAAGGATGAGACGATTTTACAGGAACTTCAAACCTGGAAATCAGAAAGGCAGAAATTCTGGAAGAAAAATAAATGGTTCTAAATCTGATCAAGGATGCTTCAAGTGTGGTGATCCTAACCATCTAATCCGGGAATGCCCCCAGTGGGAAAATGAAAAGGGAAAAGGCAAAGGGAAGGAACAGCCTAAGGAAAGATTCAACAGATCTACCTTTTCAAAACCAAACCTCAAGAAGGCGATGATTGCAGCTTGGGGAGAAGTCTCAGACTCGGAGGATGAAGAGGAACAACCAGAGGAGGAAACTGCCAACCTGTGCCTCATGGAAAAGATCGAAGGAACAGGGAAAGATCCTTCAAATGAGGTAACCTCCAGAACTCTTCAAACTCTGTCCAAGAATAGGTTGATTGAATTACTAATAGAAACTCTAGATGATTTTAAGAAGCTTAGTATAATAAAAGAACAAAGTGATAAAGCTTTAGAACTCAGTAAAGGACATATGACCTACCTAACTAATGTCAGATCAGATATACACGGCAGGTTCTTTGAGTTGCTTGATAGGAACACCTCGCTTAAAGACTCTTATGAAAGAGTAAAAAATGAGAATATTCTTCTTAATGTAGAACTCAGTCAATACAAGTTGTTCAATTTAAGTCTAGACCCTACTAGATCCACTGAAATAAATATGGGTGTGTTTAATGTTGATCTAGAAAGATTAAACAGTGAGCTAATCACTGTGAAAGAACAAAAGGAGAAATTGATAAAGGAACTAGCTCTAGTCAACGCTTGGAAACAATCTCCTAAAATAACACCTAAGTGGATTGAGACTGCCAAATCCAAAAGAACTGAAGGTCTGGGCTTTTACTCTAAAAACAACAGTAAGAAGAAAAACTATGTTGATCTACCCAGTGTAAAGGCTTGTTCCTTTTGCAGCAATGGTGATCACGTTGTAACTGAATGTCTCAAGAAAGAGGAACAAGCTCAAAAAAATGAAAACTATGTCAAGAAAATGTGGGTTAGAAAGGCTGATCTTGTAGTTGAAAAGGAACTCGAGGAAACCCGAGTTCCTGTAACTAATCATTAGTTTTCTTGCAGGTCCTAGTGAGGGGGAACAACTCGTGGTATCTGGATAGCGGGTGTTCCAAACACATGACAGGAGACAAATCTAAATTTCTCTCACTAGAGGCCTATGATGGAGGAACTGTGACTTTCGGGGATAACAAGAAGGGCGAAATCATTGCCATTGGAAAAGTCGGAAGGTCAAGTTCCCATTCAATTGACAACGTGTTCCTTGTAGAAGGATTGATGCATAGTCTGTTAAGCATCTCACAATTTTGTGATAAAGGAAACTCGGTAAGCTTTACTTCAGAAAATTGTCGAATTATAAACAATGACAGCAAGAAAGTTATTTTGGAAGGAACTCGAAAAGGGAACACATATACTGTGGATCTAAACAAAGTTCCAAGGAACAACTTAACTTGTCTAAGTGTCATTGAAGAAGATCCCCTTTTGTGGCATAAGAGATTCGGACATGCCAGCTTTTCACTGCTTGACAAACTAAGATCAAAGGAACTAGTAAGAGGGCTACCGTCTATCAAGTTCCTTAAAGATAAAGTTTGTGAAGCCTGTGCCAAAGGAAAACATGTCAGAAGTTCTTTTAAGCCTAAGAACATAGTAAGCACAACAAAACCATTGGAACTCATCCATATGGACTTGTGCGGACCTATGAGAATACAAAGCAGAAGTGGGAAAAGATATGTCTTAGTTATAGTTGATGATTACTCACGTTTCACTTGGGTTATTTTTCTAACAAGCAAAGATGAAACTTTTGACGAGTTTGTTGCCTTTGCAAAGAAAATTCAAAGAACCACAGGTTATCAACTCATACATATAAGGTCAGATCATGGAACTGAATTTGAAAATCACAAGTTCACTGAATACTGCAAGGAACAAGGTATGGATCATAACTTCTCTGCTCCTAGGACTCCACAACAAAATGGAGTCGTTGAAAGGAAAAATAGAACCTTGGAAGACATGGCTAGAACCATGTTAATTGCTAGTTCCTTACCTAGGAACTTTTGGGCAGAAGCAGTAAATACAGCTTGTTACATTGTCAATAGAGTCATGATTAGAACCTTATTAAACAAGACTCCCTATGAGCTACTAAAAGGAACAACACCTAATATCTCTTACTTTAGAGCCTTTGGATGTAAATGCTTTGTCCATAACAATGGTAAAAGAAACCTAGGGAAATTCGATGATAGAAGTGATGAGGCTGTGTTCCTAGGATACGCCTCAAATAGTAAAGCTTACAGAGTCTATAATAAGCGGTCAATGAGTGTTGAAGAGAGTGTGCACATTATTTTTGATGAAACTAACAATGTTAATGAAGTTCAGGAGCAGGAGAATTTCGATATTAGTTTAATTCGCCTTACAGATAATGATGAGGAAGATTCTCCAGCTGAACTACATAAGAAAGATCAAGGAATTCCTATGCAAGAGGAACAAGCAGAAAATCAGGGTGTTCCCATGCAAGAGGAACAAGCAGAAAATCAAGGTGCTCCCATGCAAGAGGAACAAGTAGAAAATCAGGGTGTTCCCATGCAAGAGGAACAAGTAGAAAATCAGGGTGTTCCCATGCAAGAGGAACAAGTAGAGAATCAAGGTGTTCCTATGCAAGAGGAACAAGCAGATAATCAAGGCGTTCAAAGGACGGAAGCAACCTTGGATGTTCCCGTGGCTCAATTTCAACCTAAGCCATGGAAACATCAAAGCTCCCATCCAATGAAACTAATTGTCAGCGACATTAGAAAGGGAATTCAAACAAGGTCTCAACTCAGAAACTTTTGTGCCTTTCATGCGTTCCTTTCCACAATAGAGCCAAGAAATCACACCGAAGCTCTGGAAGATGCTGATTGGATAACAGCCATGCAAGAAGAGCTAAATGAGTTCGAAAGGAACAAGGTGTGGCACCTGGAACCCAAACCTAAGCACCAGAAAGTGATAGGACTGAAATGGGTGTTCCGGAACAAGAAAGATGAACATGCAACAATCATAAGGAACAAGGCAAGGTTAGTGGTCAAAGGCTACAATCAACAGGAAGGTATTGATTTCGAAGAAACTTTTGCTCCTGTTGCTAGATTAGAAGCTATAAGAATCTTGATTGCCTTTGCTGCTTTTATGGGTTTTAAACTGTACCAAATGGACGTCAAATGTGCTTTTTTAAATGGTTTTCTAGAAGAAGATGTCTATGTGGAACAACCTCCTGGTTTCGAAAATCCTGAATTTCCCAACCACATCTATAAGCTTGATAAAGCTCTTTAAGGATTGAAGCAAGCGCCTAGATCGTGGTATGATAGATTATCTAAATTCCTTTTGCAAAATGATTTTAAACGAGGCAGAATTGACAAAACTTTATTTCTAAAATCAAAAGGAGCAGACTTGTTAGTTGTACAAATTTACGTTGATGATATATTATTTGGTGCAACTAACGAAATTTTATGCAAGGAATTTGCAAATTTAATGAGCAGCGAATTTGAAATGAGTATGATGGGGGAACTAAATTTCTTCCTCGGTTTGCAAATCAAACAAACCAAAGAAGGAATCATGATCCACCAACAGAAATACGTGAAAGAACTCCTCAAAAAGTACGAAATGGAAACTGCCAAAGTGAATCACACACCAATGGGAACAACCACAAGATTAGACGAAGATCCCAGAGGAACAAGTGTGAATCAAACAAGATACAGAGGGATGATTGGATCCCTGCTCTACCTAACTGCAAGTAGACCTGACATTTCATTCAGTGTAGGCTTATGCGCAAGGTTCCAGTCAAACCCAAAGGAGTCTCACATGACTGCTGTAAAGAGGATTCTCAGATACCTCAAAGGAACAGACGATTTATGTTTGTTCTATCCAAGAAGTGGAACATTCGACTTAAGAGGATATGCTGATGCTGATTATGCTGGTGATCTGGTAAATCGTAAAAGCACATCAGGTATGGTTCAATTCTTAGGTCCCTGCATGGTTTCTTGGGGTTCCAAGAAACAAAACACTGTTGCTTTATCCACAGCTGAAGCTGAGTACGTAGCTGCTGCTGCATGCTGCTCTCAAATCCTTTGGATAAAACAACAGTTAAGGGATTTTGGTATCACATATGACTGTGTTCCTATTTATTGTGATAATACTAGTGCAATATGTATTTCTAAAGATCCAGTTCACCATTCCAGAGTCAAGCATATACATATTAGACACCACTTTCTTAAAGATAATGTAGAAAAAGGTTTAATTAAGTTGGATTTTTGTCAAACAGAAAATCAAATTGCAGATATCTTGACTAAACCTTTAAGCAGAGAGAAGCACGAGAAAATGAGATTGGAACTGGGAATGATCAAGCTAAGATAAGGAAGCAGGAAGATCCTCTAAAGGTATAAACTTTAATATTAAATGCCTGGCCTTAATATTATATTCATAATTTTACGTGCGAAAGCATAGCTGAAGTTTACCATCGTTAGGGATCGACCTACATAATGAAAGTGCATAATACATGATTAAATAAATGAATCAATAATACGAGATGCAAAAATAAGCTGTTCCACAACCAGGTTTACCGTTATCATTTTTCCTGTATTCTCTCCAATTCTTCAGTTATCATTTATTTTTATTTTTATCTTTATCTTTTTTTTCTCCTCGAAATTTTTTCTTTCCGAATTTTTTTTTTGTTTATCTTCCACATACATAAACCTCACAAATTTATTTCTTAATCCTCAAATTCTTCCTGTTCCCAACATCTAAGAAAACAATGGAAACAATCCCAATGGATCTCAACTACTCAACCCCCACACCAACAAATACACGTTTATCCCAGCCCCGACGGTCGCCCACACATCAACCACCCCTCCTGCTCAGGTCGCCAAAGAGGACCACCACCGACCCGCGAAGAATCCGCGGCAGTCGGGTGGTGTGGTTATTGCAAAAAAAAAAAAAAAAAAAAAAAAAAAAAAAAAAAGAATTACGGATTGTTCTAAGGGGGAATTTACCTTATTCCGGTTGATGATGCAAATTTGATGACGAGGTGTGCAATTAATATTGAGGATTCATGGGTTATGTACTATATTAAAGGGAAAACGTTGTTATACCCAAAAAAAAAAAAAAAAAAAAAAAAAAGGTTAACAACGTGGTTCCTAGGGTGAACAACTCTCTGTTTGTTGAAATTCTTGTGAGGATGAGGATGATGAGGGGGAACAAGGTGAGGAGGATATTATAAAAGAAAAGGAACAGGCATCCAAAGTCCCTCAACCCATTGATGTTGTTCCTAAGACTAAACCCTTCACCCTTAAACCTGATCCGCTACTTTGATTGTTACCTTGGTTTTTTATTTGTTTGGAACAATTTTTTTCTCTATTTTATTTTTTATGTAACCCTCAGTTTGGGTGACATCATTATTATTTTTATTTTTAGAACATGTGGAACCTAAAGCTTGCATCTCTAAAACTTGGTTGATTTCTTTTGTAATATATTATGTTTACAATTAATTATGCATGTTGAGACTTGACTTTGAGGCTAACTTAGTTTGCCAAACGTTGATCGTGGGGCGCTATGAATATTCTATTACTGCCTTGTATTTTCTCTTTTTGTTAATGCCAACAGGGGGAAAAGAATGCAAACTTTGTTTTAACTTGATCTTACCTGTCTCCATGTCCCTCATTGCCTCACTTCTCGCTGCTGTAAGTTTTTGTTTTAAGTTTTCAATTTGTTTCACTTTTTTTTCCGTAAATTTTTTCATTTCCATTTTTGTGTTTTAAAAACTTGTTTAAGATTGCAAATAAGTTCGATTTTTTTGGTAAAAGTTTGCTTATGTTGTCATCACCAAAAAGGGGGAATATTGTTGATTCTGAGTTTTGATGATGACAACGCAAACTTCCTAATCGTTGTTTAAGTGTGTTTTTGGAATGCTAAGTTAGGGAGTGCCTGAGTAGGACAAACTAAGCATGTGGAACAAACACTAAGCAATGCATGGAATTTCTAAAGAATCGATCAAGTCTGCATATGAAGGTTGTTCCCAAGACAGTTGTTCCCGAGACAGCAGGAACAGCTGTTCCCAAGACAGCGGGAACAGCTGTTCCCAAGACAGCGGGAACAGCTGTTCCCAAGACAGCGGGAACAGCTGTTCCTAAGACGACTGTTCCCACGACGGCTGTTCCTAAGACGGCTGTTCCTAAGACGGCTGTTCCCAAGACGGTTGTTCCCACGACGGCTGTTCCTAAGACGGCTGTTCCCAAGACGGTTGCTCCTAAAGCAGGCTGATCCTCAACGACTGATCCTAAAGCAAGTTATTAAGGGTGCTCCTCATATAGTATGAAGATCATCAAAGTTCCGGAGAAGGAACAATGTATGAAGCATTCAGGTGATGCTTCAAAAGGTGCCAACATAGAAGCTACAACATATGAGTTTATGTTTAGATTTTATGTAAGTATTTTAATAACGTTTATGCATAATATGGAACAAAAGGAACACGTGTGTTTTAATATGTTTGAGAAAATAGTTTTTGTAAATAAAATAAAGTTTTATAAAGGAAAATCTTTTGAAAATAAATAAAACGATTTTGAGAAAATCAACATTGGATTCTGATTTAGAATTCCTTGTTTTCCAAGAAAAGGTTTTTACTTGTTCCTAAAACTACTCCCACTATTTTCTCTAAAATTGAACGTGTTAAAAGTGGTTTGAAGAAGTCTCCCTGTTTCTCTCAATCAACGTGCACGTTACTGCTCCCAGTAACTGTTAGTGGCCGTTGAGGGGAACATGGGAAACTGACCAAGAAAGTTCTTCTATAAAAGGAAAAGGTTTTTCATTTCTCAAATCACAACTGACAACGTGCAATATTTCTAAAGAACTTAAGAGTTTTTATAAAAAGTCAGTTTGCGAAAGAGCGTGTTCCTAAAGTTCCTTTATTGTACATAAGCTTTATTGAATACTAGAGTTTTCATAATTCGAGTTGTAATTGTGGGGTTAAGGATCGAGTGATCCTTGAGTTGTGGGGTTAAGGATCAAGTGATCCTTGAGTTTTGAGTGTAAGGGTTGAGTGATCCTTAAAGTGACTTAGAGTCAAGTCAGCGAGAGAGTGTGAAAGGAGCAAGCACAGTAATCAACGGGGATTGCTGTGAGGAACTCGTGTTCAAGTGGAACTCGAGTTATTGAGTGTGTTGTATTCGAGCGATTACAATATATAAAAGAGTTTGAGGTTTTCGCTTCTTGATAAGGATCAAGAAGTTTCCTCAGTTTTCACATTCTTCGTACTAATTTGTTAGTTGTTCCTTTAATTTCTAAATTCCGCAAAGGAACACCCTAAGTTCAACGAAACAATTCACCCCCCCCCCCTCTTGTCAGTGTTCCTACTGGAATATCAGTTTTAATGGTTGTAAATCATGGTAGGACGATTGTGGATTATTAAAATTATTGTTTCAACGTCTAGGTATGTTAAGTTGGTCTTGGCGAAG
Source organism: Spinacia oleracea (assembly GCF_020520425.1). Taxonomy (NCBI): domain Eukaryota; kingdom Viridiplantae; phylum Streptophyta; class Magnoliopsida; order Caryophyllales; family Amaranthaceae; genus Spinacia; species Spinacia oleracea. Next base: position 47,240,407 of record NC_079488.1, read on the forward strand.
TTTTTAAACGAGTTTATATTGCTGAAAATTAAAGTATGATGTTTGCGAAGAGTTTTCAACGAATTTCAATCATTAATTCAATAATTATTATGCTAGGAAATCAAATACTCAAGTTTTAATATTGGGGAAGGTTCTAAATATGTTAAGGATGTATTTAGAATGCTTTGTTATTGTTGTGAATGATTAGAAGTTGATTGGGAATCCTTGTTGGTTGTTTTAGGCGGAGAATTCTCTTTAGGTGACTTTTGAAAGTGTTAAAGTGGCCTATCAGTTTGTCTACACAAGGTACGTACATACCTGTGTGCTTGAGGATGTGTGCTTATGTTGAAACCATGTTGTAATGTCTCTAAACTTGGTTATGTTGAGATTTACATGTTTAATGATGTTGGATGAACGTGTTGAACATGGATTTTATTATGAGAATTATAACATGTTAGTATGGACACTAGTGGAAAAAACCCCTGTTGTAGCCCCCTTGTTGAGGGGGGCATATATAAGTGGGCCTCAACAACCACTTAGTCAACACGGGTCAAAAAATTTACTAACAGGTTGGGGCGGGCTTTTTTAGAGTTCGCTTCAATAGAACTTGTTGGAGGGGGCTTTATATTGCCCGCCTCAATAGATACTAGTCTAAAGGGGCGGGCTTTGTTTTGTTCGCTTTAACCGATATTCACGAAATTTAAAACAATAAAAACATAGCTTCTCATCGCCAAACCGATAAAACAATCCCTTCAAATCTCTATATTCAAACAAAGCAAGTACGCTTCTAGTGCAATCTGCAGGCGAGTTCGCACCGCTCCTCACCGCGCGCCTCCACCACCACCACCACCTTCCTCGCCTCCTCTTCCATAGTAGTCGCCCCCGACCGTCGTCTTCCCTATCTCGGTTGACTCTGTTTCACACAGTGACGCAATCTGTCAAGGTGAGCTTTTAATTGATTCTTGTTTTGCTTGGTCTTAAAATTCAGTTTCCCTTCAATTAGTTGAGCATAATGAGTTGATTATGCAGAAAGTTTAGGCTAATGTTCCAATATTGGATGAATTTACAAATTAGGGTTTGATATTTGTGGTTTTCTAGTTCAATTGTTAGTTTATAATTGATTCTTTTTTGTTTTTGTTCTGGCCGGGGATGGGGATTGGGTGGATGGGGTCTTCTTTTATTACTGCTTTTTTTGTATGATGAGATGATGGTAGTTGTGGGATTGACTTATCTTACTTTCATTGGCCAACTCGGTTGGGTTCTTGATACTATCGTCTCCCTTTGGGTAACACTCCTCAAACTACTCTACTTGTTTCAATCTTCTATTTCAAACTTTGTTTGTCCATTATTTTGGGTTTAGGATTGTTGTTTTGATGTTAATCTGTCTGATGAGTATTTGATAGTTTGTGTCAGCGAGTTAGCGGTTTTGTTGTTCGTTTGCGTGAGATTGATCATTATCGGATATGAATTTCACTTGCGTGACCCGCGTTGACAAACAAAGTCATTCTTAGTGGTTATGAACTTATGTGCTTGTATATGTTCAGAATAAGGTGATCATTGACTAGAACTGATGCTGCCAGGAAAGTTTTGTAATCCTACCAGTCTAGAGTATATTAGATTTCATACAGAAAAGAGAAGGTTTTGACTTTTCATTGATTTTGTTCCTTAACCACTTATGTACACTTTAAGATGGTTGTTATGGTCCATTCGGGATATTAGGTATGCTGTATTGCTGGATTGAGGTTGATTGCATGTGCAACACAGTTATCCTTTTTAAGGCACTAAACTAAAGTTATGTGCCTTGCTATATGCAGTTTTTGGCTATGAGCCTCATTCGGTGTTGCCAATTGGTGTTGTTTCTCTTGCTGATCTTACAGTTTTTCTTCCTTTCTCGAAAATTAACGTCTTTGCTAGTACTGTTGTAAGTCCTACATGCCTAAGTCCTAAATTTTCTGACCTCCTATTTTTCTCTCTTATCATTAGTCTTACCTCTTTCTGATGGCTAGATATTCTACACTCCTTTTTTGAGGCATATATGGACATGGTTGGGTCTATCTCCAGCAACTAGAAAGAATTTTAAATCTCGTGTGGCTTCAGGTTACAGTTGTATCATAGTGCCTGGTGGAGTACAAGAGACGTTCCATATGGAGCATGGCTCTGAGGTACGTTATGTAGATTATCTGATTGTTTTTTGTAATCCTGGTTGTGGAGTTGTCAACTTGTGTGAGATTAGACTTTTGTTGTTCGTGTGTGTGACATTGATCAATATTGGATATTAACTTGGAATTTCTTGTCGACTTGCCCATTTTGAAATTTGAATCCATGGTTTTATCTTGTTTTTTTTATTTTTGTCCGTTTTAACTTTTTGTTACAAATTGCGAGTTTGTTCCTTATATATTTGGTGGTCTGTTGAGTGTTTTACTAGCCTATTGTTTCTAGCAATACATATTTTGTTGCTTTCACGTTTGAACTTATAGTTGCTCCAATGCATCAAGTTCTAGTTGGCACATATGATAAGTTACTCTTTTGAACAGATTTGACCAGAAGTTGTTGTTGATTGGTATAGGCTTCAATCCCGAATTTCAAGTTAGTCCTTTTCATAGCCATTACTGCTTTTTAGAGATTCATGTATGTTGCAGCTTTCATAGCCATTACTAGGTTGTTCTATTTGTCGTGCTCACATTGAGTATTATACTATTATGGGTTGTCTGGTCGTTGAGTCCTTTTTCTATTTGGTTCAGGCGGGGAGGGTATCACCGATGGTTGTGAAGATCTTCAAAATTGCCTCTATGTTTGCATTCTTGTGTTTGGTTAAGGATATTCTTTAATCTTCTAATTAACATGCTTCTTCTAGATGGAATTATATGTTTACACTGGCCTTATTTTGTTGATTTAAGGTTTCTGATTTAGACTTGATAGGCTGAGGAGTGAGGACGAGATACTGCAAGGTCTAGCCTTTTGCTATTGTTTACAAATCAGAGTCGTGTCTCTGGCCAAATGAACAATTTAATGAAATCTAAATATTACTACAGTACTATTCCTACTAATATACTACTAGAGACTAGAGACCTATATATTACTACAGTACTACTCCTACTAATATATATTCACAGGAACTAAATGTAACAATTTAATGAAATCTTAATGTCACCAATAATAATGTTATCCCATGTTTTATTTTTATTTATTTTTCTTTAGAATTTCACTTTTTCTCAGTTGAATTCCAATAAGTTCAGTTTAACTTAACACTACTATAACCCATTTTTCGATAAGTTCAGATTGAGCAGTGATGTATAAACGTGCTCTTTCATTTTGCCTTATTTATATTCCTGAATAGCATTATTTATCAAGGTTCTGCCTTAATAATGCTGGTATTGAAGTCTGAATGGTGTATGATGTGGAAAGACGTCAAGGGGTTTCTTTGGGATGGTATATGATGATGTGTTGCTGTTGTTTCGATCTGATAAAATCGAAGTAGTTTCTTCTTCGATCCGTTTTCTAGGTTTGGTTAAAACTTTGGACGTATTGCAGAAAGCAGATCGTTATTTGTATGATGTGATTAAGTGTATTCATGTTGGACTTGTGTATTTCAGAGCGCTAGTGTTTTCTGCTGCTTGAGAACTATAGTGCAGAAAATGGGTTTGCTCTTACATTTATTGAAGGAAATTATTCTGTGTGTTTGTTGAAGTTTCCTTTGCAGTAAACAGCTAGTTCTTTCTAATCGAAACCTGTGATTTAGGACATTAATGTTGTCTATTGTGAGTGAGGTTATGTTGCCTCAGCTGATCTCAAGATATACTGCCGGTGATGCCCACGTATTCTGGTGCTAAGTATAGCAGATTGGTAAACTATAGCAGCAAAGCAAGGAAAAAAAATATTATCATTTTGTGTGCTAACTGTTTCCTTCGTACTTGCTTGGTCCGTCATTGTGTTGAATTGTTTTATCTGTTTGAATTTGCAAAATTGTAGAAATCAAATTATATGGCAGCCTCCTCCTGTTTTCTTTCTTTTTCTCATTTATTTCTTTGTTTAAATTGAGGTGGTTAAAACATGGCAGTTTTTGTTGTTTTTACAGCTTGTTTTGAGTACTGGAAGCGGTGTTAATGGTTTCACTCTAGATCCATCTCTTGGAGTGTATATTTTAACTCATCCAGACATCAAGGTAAGGACACTTTAGCTTCCTGATTAGAACTAGCTAGAACATATTGTTGTTACAGTGGGGAATCTATTTACTTAGCTCGTTATTGTCTTGGATAAATTGTTTTTTACCACCTAAAAAACTAAAACTTGTATTTTACCACCTAATTTTTTTAAAAAAATTGTTTTTTACCACCTGGAAAATAGGAAAATAGATGAAAATGTTATGTGGGGGGCACAATAACGGTAATATTTTATATATGTTCTTTTCTTCCACTATTTCATGTAATTAACTCTATTCTCTTCCTCGCTTTCCTATTTTCCATGAATTCACATAATCTTTCAGCTGATGCTATAACATGCACTCTTAGGTCATAAATCTCATTGAAATTGCTATCATTTTCCATGCTTAACAGTAGAACACGTACACGTATCCGATGTCGAACTATTGGACATTGGTCTGCAGGATTACTGTATTCAGCTAGCTAAGTGCAGAATCCATCTAGAGTAGTTTATTAGACTAGAAACTAATGTTGGAACTTATCTCTGAAAACAACATTCTCCTAACAGTACACTCTGATTAGTTGTTTAATACAAATTAGTATTCTGATTAGCTGTCAGTACACTCTCACTTTGTAATCAAATATACATTTATATAAAGATTAGTATTCTCATACTCTTCCAATAATTTGGATTAGGTATGAAGACAGTTTCCGCCAAAATCATTGATCTACTGATCATGTATGTTTCTGAATAACTAATTGTGTTCAGATTTTTTATCTAATACTGACAGCGATTTCACAGCACAGTCAGTCCAAGGAAGTATGAGAAACTTCGGGTTTCATATATATCATCATCAAATTTTGGTTGATAGATTATCTGTTAGTCACTTTAAGTTTTCTGAATGTACGAACCTCGAATGAATGAGACCTTTAAACGTAATAGTATCAGGAAGCTAGCAGTATTATTTGTTTGCCGTCTACGTTAAGGAAGGGCTTCACTTGGGGGCCCTAGATTTACAAACCACGACATATTCAAATTAACCAACTAATCATGGTTTGACAGGCATCAGCTTTCGTGGACACTTTAATGCTCACAGAGCAATTAGAAGTACAGTTTAGCTGCATGGTTTTGAACAATTTAATTATCTCTATAGTCTGCAACTATATCTTTTTATGATCCAATGGAATGTAAAGATAATATCGTTAGTGTAAACTTTGGTACTCATATATTTTCCTTCCATCTTGCAGGGATCGAGTCGATTGGAAGAAAGTCAACACGGCCTTAATTAAGGTTTGTAATGCATGATCTAAAGGGAGCTAAGTGGCCAGATTAGAGAAATTTGTTAGACTAGCTCTCTAGCCTTTTGTCTTTATTTGTTAATATTAGTTTTAATTTGTTAGACTAGCTAGCTAGGTGTTTAAAAATTGTAAACGTACGTACTATACGCTTTTCTCTATTGGGTTAATATAAATGAAGTTAATTTAATGATTTATTAATAAAAAATAAGCAGATTCATACCTTTGCTATTCTGGTGTTGATTGGTGTACAGGTTTCAATACTCAATGGTGTATATATATAGATTTGGTTATTGCCACCTATTTTATATTTTAAAAGAATTTGGGAAAAAAAAAATTAATGTTGTTGAAGGGGGCTTTTAATGTACGCCTCAACAACATATGAATTTATGGCGCAAAAATAAGGACCTGTTGAGGGGGGCATTTAAGAAGTGAGCCTCAACAGAGGAGGCTGTTGAGGCGGGCTTCTTAAATGCCCCCCTCAACAGGTCCTTATTTTTCGCGTTTTTGTAGAGGTTGTTGAGGCGGGCTTTTGAAAGCCCCCCACAACAGATCACCTGTTGAGGCGAACAAAGCCCGCCTCAACAGATCACTGAGCTGTTGAAGCTACGTCTGTCGCAGCGGGCCTTGTTCGCCTCAATAAACCCAAAATGCCCCCCTCAACAGGTATTTTTTCCACTACTGGGATGATTGATGCAAACATGTTGGTTGGAAACATTAGATTATTTTATATATATTGGTTTAGATCGATTGATCGTTGTTCCCTTTTAGCTTTTCACTACTTCATGAGGACCGATGACCTTGTTTAGTAAGTTGAAACCTTATACCCATATAGAGGGGTTGATCATTGTTAAAGGAAAGGTTGAATTAATTGGAATGAGCTCTTGATTGATACCGTTGTGATCACTTACTTGATTCCAAGATAAAAACAGTTGTGAATAATTTTTGATTGTATGACTTATGTGATTGTTGAGTCATAACAGAGTTTTAATATGTAAATCATGTAAAGTGAAACTGAGTAGCAATATCTTCAGACTGTGCACGTCTGAAGTGACGGACAATCAGGAGTAGGGTTATGGGTCGCCTATGGCTTTTTCTGGGGCCGGATTGATCACCGGTTCTATTTTATTCAAATGTTCCTCGATATCGCAGGTCATTGGGGTTACAGAGTCGCGCCCGTACCTCGTCTTCTTTAGTGAAGGCTTCAAGTAGACAACTCGGTCCATTGACTATTTCAATTAAAATAATGTTAATGATACAAAAGTCTAGTTCAGTCAAATATTGTAATACCCCGTATTTTTGGGTATTTTATAACAAATTATTTTGGTAATTTAAGTTAATTTTTTTAAATAAAGTTTTTAATGAGTTTTAACAAAAAAAAAAAAAAAAAAAAAAAGAACTTACAAGTATATTTTCATATTTTATTTTATAAATTTTCCAGAGATTAGTCTCCTAGTTAAACCCTAATACCCTAAATTATATATACCCTTGTACCCTCAAAAAATTTCCTACGTGATTCTCAAAGAAAAAGAAAATTCATCTCCCTAAAAACACTTCTGCCGCCATCTCCCGTTCATTGATTCTGGTAAGCCATGTTTACCTTCTTCAACTTATTTTTTTTATTCTCTATAACAATAATTAATTCATAATCATGATAGTATTTTAACTGATAATATTTTTCTCCCTTGCATCCGAATGTCCGATTGATTATGCCTGAAACAAATACAACTTGGGTTTCCGTCATGATAGAGAATTGTAAACCAATTACCACCGCCTCATTAACCATCAAAACCTATATTCTTTTTTCGTGTCTGTAGCATTCCCAAATGCAATCCAAATTGGTTTATCTTGATTTGTTTATTTAGTGATAAAATAATAATTAAGCATTATGTTCTATAGTTGACTTAATCTCTTACTAATTTCCTTGTCGCAAATTTACAGTATTGCAATGCCATTACTTAAAACCGTCCCCTTAACTAATTATTCTTTTTATAAAATTTGGGCTAATAGTTGCAAAGTTGGTCTTTTGTTTAATTGTGGGTACGTAATAGTGTAAACTAATTTAGGTTATTTATTTTGCGTAATTGTAGAGGAAGACTACTTAGGAACCACGCAAGGAGACTACTAGTTTGAGTACGTGCGCGTTCAAGGTAATTTTCAATGTCAATCATCTTTAGGTCCCGTTAGTAAAGTTTTTGGGTATGTTTATGTGTTAATATGTGTTATGGAGATTAAGTGTTATGTATATATATGAGCTATATATATGACTTGAGTTTATGGGCATGTATAATGTTAGTATTAGTATGTAAATGATATTTTGTACTAATATAATTATTTTACGAAAACGAATATTAATTCATCTGATTAATGTTTGTGGAGGATGTTTTGATACTGGACGCAAGTTGGAGTTTTTAATTAATGATGGTTATAAGTTGGTCATGAATAGGATAATGCTACAGAAGCACTCTAACTCCTCATTATGAGTTGCAGCAATTTAAGAACTAAGTGAATGTTGTCATATATGGATAAAGCTGGGCTAAATTGTACATCGTATATTGTAGTTGTGGACTTTTGTGGCTACGTCTATATAATATGTGTTTTGACCTTACTAAATTACTAATAACTTAAAGTGTAACTTAAGAGGGAAAAGCCCGTAAGGGTAAGGAATAGGTTGCCCTGTTAGATGTTGTTCTAACGGTGCACTTTAGTGGAGACCCGTTAGGCTTCTAGTAGGTTTCTATTATTCTGTATTAAACTTTCTGCTTAGTCTTCCTCCTAATTCTATTGGTGCGCGGTCGCGGAGAACCATAGTCAATTAGTGAGGGGTGTGCACACTAGGGACATTCTGTACTGATCTTACTTTGGCCGTTCTCAAGGGTTACGCGCGACCCTTAGCGTTCTCTTTCCCTCACTTAATTAATATTAATCTTATGTGATAATTTTATTAATGGAATTATTAAATTGGTACTTGTTGTTTAAATTACTTATTTTATATACTCAAAACGTTTTCAAATTAAAATTATTTATTTTACGGGATGGAGTTGAAATTACTCAGTTTATCTGATTTTTGGGAGTTCGCCTCTCTTGTCTCTTCTTATTTATTTTTGCAGGTTGGTAAAGGTACTTAGCTACGAGTGAGGAGACGCTTAGATTAACCACCTAGTCAGGAGACAATTTCTATTGATTAATATTTTGGATTTGTTCTTTATTTTTATGGGATTTGGTTGTAATATTTTGTTGGCCACCTTTAGACCACTTAGTTAATTTTGACTTTAATGGTTTTAAATTGTTTTGTTGGTTTGCATTTATTTTCTATGGAGAATAAATGTAGCAGTGACGCTCCCAAGGTTTGGACGATTGTTTTATGAAATAAAAACAGGGTTTTTGATTATATAAAATGTCCAAATTTTGGGGGTGTTACAAATATAGTCTTCAAATTTATATGTTATTGATAGGGCGTTCTTCCGTCGTTGATAGATCAACGCCACAATCAAACAAAATTTATAGAACCGCTAGACTAGCCAACTATATGAACTATAGTGGCAAGGATAAGGATCGTCCCAAAGAAACGATGGTTCTCGAGTTTAAATGTCAAGCTAGTTCGAACAAGAAGTTTGATTTGAATTATCACTATCAAGCTAAACTAACAATTAAACTAGATTGAATCAAGGAAGGGAAACGTTAGGGAGTTGGGGATAGTCTAGGGAAATTGGGGGAAATGAACTACCATCTAGTAATCATGAATGATGCAATGACATAGCACATAGGGGAATGAAACCAAATGACGTGCTCGCCACCTCTCGGATAGAGCACGCGAAGCAACCTAGCCTATAGAAGAGCTTTCACCTAGTCCTAAGCTAGATAAGCTTGCATATAATAGGAACTATCATTCACTTGCATGAATTAGGCTCACAATGTCTTGCCAAACCTAAATCATACATTCCAATCTAATTCAATCAACTAGCATTTGCAACTACTACTCAATTGATCATGGAAAATCCTAGCACTAAATCAATTTAATCACATCAATCATTCATCAATCAAATCATCAAGTTCCCCTAATTAAGCCCCTAGATTCTCCCCTTTCCCTAACCTAATTCTACTCACTAATCATACTAGAAATCAAGAAATCCATTAATTCTAGACTAGACTGCATGAAATTGAAAGATTAGAAAGAGAGAATCAAAGACTAGAACAATCAATTGAACAATCAACAAGAGAATTAAGGATCAAAGTAACTAAAGTAAAATCAAGAAGAATTGAAGAATTGAAGGAATTAAAGAACCATCAACAATCACAACAAAAGCAAGAATTAAGAAATTGAATTGAATTGCACAAAATTAGAAGAAGAGTTTAGAGAATTACAACTTTGATGCTTCAATGGAGGAGAGTTTCTCTCTCTAGAAATGCTGAAAAACTAACTTTGAGAATCTAAAAATGTCAACTAAAATTCTACACATAACAAAATAAACGAAAAATCTATTTATAAGTTTCCCAAAATAGAAGCCGAAATTCGAATAAGAGCAGCCCGCGCAGCCATTCAGTCGCACAGACCCTCTGTGCGACCGAACGTAAAAGACCCATTCGAGCAAACACTGAGACCTGTGCGAGCGAAGGCAGCGAAGAACACTTCCACTAGTACATAATTAACCTTAAGTAACACCCAAAAAGTGATACATAAAGTGGTAAAAGTGTTACTATAGACAATAGGTAACACTTTAGTGGGTGATACATCCGCCCATGTTCCCTATGGTCTTATGTAACACTTTGGGTAACTTATGGTAACACTTTTAAAAGTGTTACCATAAACCCTCTTATGTAACACTTTTTTATATAATTGGTATCATTTTTAAAGTGTTACTTTTTATTTCTTAGGTAACACTTAATTATCTTTAGTAACATTTTGCAATCATATAGTAACACTTTATCCGACATTATGTATCACTTTTGCGAATTAATGTAACACCTTGTTGATTATTAGGTAACGTTTTTCAATCATCTTTTGACATATAGTAACACTTTATTCTACATTATGTATCAATTTTTGCCAACTAATGTAACACCTTGTTAATTAATAGGTAACATTTTTTTAAATTATTATTATTATTATTATTATTATTATTATTATTATTATTATTATTACTACTACTATAACTACTACTACTACTGTGGTTATTTAAAATATGCAACTTTTTTATTTTTTTTAAGTTAAAAATAATATTAACACGAACAACAACCACGAATTTGAAATTAACATATACGATAAATAATTGGAATTTATATAATTTCATAGTTTCTTAAAATAACATCCACAAACACCAATTTTTTTGTTTGGCTAAACAATCTAATAATCAAAACAAAACGAAAGACAATTTCGGTCAACTTCGTCGACTTCGATCTCTAGACTACCAAATTCATAATAGTCAGCACAACAGCAAATAAACAGCAGTAGTAATAGGAGACATCAGCTAGCAGTTGCAAACAGACAACAGTTCTACTAACAACAGTAACAACAACAGCAGACAGCATGCAGCAGTGACAGCAGTACAGCAACCGTAACAGCAGACGGAAACATCAGCAGACGGAAACAGCAGCAAATAGCAGCGACAACAGTATGAGATCCTGCAGGACAGAATTTTGCTTTAGTCGAAGCTATATTGAAGAAGAAAGCTAAATTGTGTATCAGTTGACCTTGTAAATTTTTGAGTTTGGAAGTTAGTATAGACTCTCAAAGATGTTCTAGCAATATAAAAAGTTTCAGAAAACCATTCAGGCTAAGCATAGCTGAGTTGAGGTGAAAAGAGTTAGCTATAATGAGCAACTGACAGCCTCTTCCAAGAGTTACAAGCACATTTCTCCACGAGGACTTGGCCAATAGGAAGGGGCTTGATTGCTGTAACTCATTGAGTACTGACAGCCTAATTGCCTGAGGTAAGTCTCAGAAAAACTACTCTCCGCAACTCTAATTAAAAATAAAAGAATCAATACAGCTAATGTCAACGGCCAACTCTATATAGAACTATTATTTACTCTTAAAATTATTACGTCTAGGACATAAGACCATACGTGTAAAAGCTAATAGGTACTATACAACTACTTGTTCCAACCCTGGAATAGATGTCTCAACCGATGAACATTTGAAAGAATTCAAGTTCCCAGACTATCTTTTGTTCCTTGTGGGCACTAAGGTGGGTTGACTATTGAACTAACTCCAAGTATATCTCAACCGATGAACATTTGAAAGAATCCCTATCAGACTGCAGTACATAACTTAGAGAAAATGCTCGTTTTCATATAATTAAGTTTTAAAGGCCTTAGAACAACAACCTAATCTAGGACAACAAAAACATACCTCCCCATTGTGGGGAGTATATGGCAACTATGGGTAGAGTACATGCTACAATCATTATACCCATATAAGTTATTCCCCTCTCTTTTGTGTATTGAGATCCTTCGAAGAATATCAGCTGAGCTTAGACCGTACCCACGTTTCCACCGGCTCCTGTCATACCAGAAATCACTTCCAAAGCTCTGACATTGATATAAAACAGACAGTACTTATGGTCAAAACAGATTTTCCTGTAAGCCTAAAACATATGCATTATAAATTCAAGTTCATGTTGTTCCTTGCTCTAAGATAACTCAATTTACCTTTATACCATAATCGGAACTCCATATTACTACAAAACACGCAGGAACACCGTCAAATAGCTAAATCCCACATTCAACCAATTGATGCTAAGTTCACAGAGTTGTAAAATCACAAAACACCAATTGACTAAATACAGACAAGTCAGAAATGCAACCAGTAAACTGATTATCTGAAATGAACCATCGATAGTATATAAACGATGCCATAATTATAAATAGTAACATTGCTCGCAATATTATACTAAGAATAATAATAACAACAAAAAAAGTAGCCGAACAAGGTCTTCACCGTGGGAGGTAAACTGGCAAGACTTGTATCCCCAATGTGATTGTCACTAAGGTCTCTGATTCATATAATTAATTTTTTGTTAGCACCATATGATTCGAAATATTCTGTCATTCTTCATGAACATTCAATATGTAAACCAAATGTCGCAACTCGTAAGAAGACACTCATATTGATATAATTTCAGACCTTGTGAGGCTGAGACCCTGACAATTCTGACTTTCTCTCGTAAAAAAAATTGGGAGTAAAGAAGAACACAACACCGGGACCAAAGGACCTCACCACCACCCGCGCCGGAATTTGACACTGCCAATTTCACCACTGCCAGAAAAAATTCCGTCTTCCTGCCACGAGAAGAAATAAAAAATTTAGATGAAATTTAAACAAAGAACTCCATAATTAAATAATCAAACCGTTATTTTGTTCAAATAATCTCAAACAAAATACACCTGTGCACTAAGCATAAGATCATTTTTGTTTCTTTCAATACAATCAACTGGAAGCAGAGGAAGGGGAAGAAGAGAGCTTAGATCCTAACACCATTCTCTAATATTTCAACAACACTTCCATTAATACCGTAGAAGATTCCAAAGCTCAATTAATTTCCTAATATTGAGGTTTGCTTTAGAATCTTCGAAATTATTATTGGAGGTCTTGTTGAATTAATTTCCTTAAAGAGTCTCTGCTAGATTGAGAGGGAAGATCGGAGAAGACAAGTATGATAGGAGAGGTACCAACGCCTTGGGAAATGAGAAGAGCGGAGATACTTGGCACCATGGAAGAGGAAAGAAGAAGCAGCAGAAAAGATAATGTTACCGTCAGAGTCCATGAAATCGAGATACAGAGGAGAAAATAGTAATTATACAAGAAAATTGTTTCAATCCAACATTGGCAACATGGTTGAGAAGAATCGGAACATTGATAATTCACCTCAAATCTTTAGTACAGCCCGTCCATCAACGTGCATATACAATTTTACATATATCCTAAACTTAGCCCTCAAAGTTATCCAAGTCCATGAACTTTTTCCTCTACATGCCATGCCTCAGGATTTATATCCTTGGAGAGAACACATAAACCTTAGCACTTTTGCGGTTTGCCAATAAAGTGCTTTCTTTTAAATTAAAATTCAACTTTTTTTTGTATCCAAATACATCCCTGAGAAATAGATTCACAATAACAACCAAACCAAACCAAACCAAACCAAAACACACACACTCACAATCACAACCAAACCAATTTTTATTTACCAAACTACTAAATTTTCAAACTGCTAAACTAAAAACACGTACAATCGCACACTAAGGCAATAATCTGTTCTGATCAGTTAAGAATTATCTAAAGAGTCGCCTGCTGTCCAAGGATGAAAAACAGGCATCAGTTAACAGGAAAATACACAAGCAAGAGCAGTTGATTAGGCGAACATTCACACAGTCAGGTTTTGCAGAAGTAACAAATGAAGTATAAATAACAACAATTGTGTGTTCCACGAACATTACTTATCACATTTACTCCTAAGCAATTGAAAATTAGATGAATAGTCCATTCAGGTACTTCAGAATTTTACTTTTACGAAGATAATTCAGCAATTAACTAAATAATAGATTTATACTCTAGTTAGCTAAAATTTAATTCAGGCACTTCAGGGAACAAGGAAACTCAAAATAATTGTTCTAACACATAATGCACATCCTTGGACATACTTTGTATCTTTAACCAATATAGGTTGCATATGCGTATACTCGATCGCCTGTTAAACTGGTGAATCAAGAAGAACATTATGGAAAATAATTAATTAGCAAAATAAGGAATAAACCAGTTAGGATGAAACGGGGGAAAAGAAGTTCCAAGTCGAACAACAACAGAATTTCAATAAAACCAGTTTCTAGACACAGCAACACTAATAGAGCATTAATATACCATGAAAGAGCACTGATTTTTACTTCTAAGAACCAACTTGTCTCATATGTACACTTAATCAGGTGATTCCCCTATACTTTTGTATCAAACATTTGAGTTTTAAGAGAACATATTGGATGTGAAATAGTAATGAGTGACAGGTATGGCTTAGCAAGATCAGAGACAAAAGCGGAGAAGCCTCTAGAGGAAGCTTCACATATCATTTCAAACATATATCCTGGTTATTTGATGTTAATGTTATAGCTGAAATGTTGAGTGATAATACATATTAAACCTTTTATTTAAAGTCTCTTTTTATCAAATGATTTAATCTGACCTGAATATACAGGTGCACCCCCTAGATGATGAAATCTTTACTGTGTAGAGTTCTTGAGAAATGCTGGGGGGGGATTTTGTTTCAGTAAACTGATATTTATCTAAAATAAACCTACTGAGGTGGTGTTTAAAGACATACTGAGATGGGATTGTGTTGGTGTTTTGTTGGTTGCTGCAGTTTACTCTGTAGTTTATTTTAGTAGCACACGACGATCCATCAAAAACATCACTACTTACCCACGTCTTCTTTACACTTCTTCCTTAACCTAGAACATTCCTCAAGCGATAAACGTGCCCTAATTATCGACCCTCTATCTTCATTAATCAATCACAGGTGATTAATTGGGGTTTTAATTAGGTTTTCACAATTATCATCAACACCACTCCCTTTTCTTTTCTTATTCATCTTTTCTCAAATAGCGACAACACTGCCATCAAAAATATTCAAACTTGTATCTAAAATCAATCGATTAACCAAATCTAATTGCGGTGAAAACCCAGTAACATAAATCAAATTCTAGGGTAAAGAAATCAACACTGCCATCAGTTTACTCAGTAGAACAAAATTAAGGATACCAACCTTGAAATTCAGAGTGCTAGAGAATCGATCAGCGTTCACCGGACGTTGAAAAGGAGCGGCGGCGGTATTGCAGTACGGCGGTGCGGCGACGGAGATCGGTTGTGGTTCGCGGTTTTGGGTTTTGGTTTTGCGGGAATGGGAGATGGATTTTGGTGTTTGTTTTGTGTAAACCCTAGATATACGATTATACGATCAGTTGAGTTTGCCTGATTAGAGTTTCTATTTGAATTTGGTTTTGGGTTTTGGTTTTGCGCTCAAATTTAAGTTTTTGCAGAGTTAATTAGATTTATTTTAATTTCTTTTTTCCTTCCAAGTTGATAGTATGCACTAATTAGCACCGCTTTATGTTATAAGTTGTATATATGTATTTAATTTAATTATTTTTTACGGTTTTTTCATGAAATGCCCCTGAGGTTTCACGAAATTCACCAAATACCCCTGCGTGTTTCAAAATACATAATATACCCCTATTTAAACTTAAAGTGCACCAAATACCCTTGGATTTAACGGCCGTTAGTGATCCGTTAGTATTAATTTACGTTTATACCCTTATTACCAATATTCGACATTTTAACTTAAAAAAAAATATCTTTCCTTCTCTCTCCTCTCATCTCCTCTGTTGTTTCTTACCCATCTTCAATCTCACCCCCAATTAATCAATAACCATTGATTCACCTCAAATTACCCAGAAATACAAGCCTCTTCTTCCGGTGATTGGGTAGTGCAGGTGGTAGGAAGTCCGGAGAATCCACTATTGCCGCCGACGAAGGTTGAAGGCTGGCGGCGAGAGGAGATCGAGGAAGGAAGGAGAAGACGGCGCGGCGGCATCGAAGGAAGGAGAAGACGGCGCGGCTACAACGAAGGAAGTTGAAGACGGCGCAGCGGCAACGAAGGAAGGAGAAGACGGCGCGACGGCAACGAAGGAAGGAGAAGACGGCAGTGCCTGCTCAATTCTCTCTCCTCGAACCAACTCCTTCTCTCTACCAAACTCCAAACAGCTAAAACTTCTTCAATTATTCACCCTAGCAACAACAATTCGACTCCATCATCGACTCAATTATCGCCGCCGACGTTTACAATATTTTCAATCTGGGTTTTGCGCGCTTCTGAATTTTAAGGATTCCTTTCTGGGTTTTGTTCTTCTGTTAAATTCCAAATCTGGGTTTATCTTAATTTATGTAAATAATTTTTATTTCACTTGAATCAATACAAGCAAAAAAGTGCAAAAAATGGGAGATGACTATATGAATTTTGTGCCACCACCAGCAATGAATGAAGTGACTCCGGTGATGTCGAGGTTGAGATCATTAAGGAGATTGTTGAGTATGGGCACGGAGGGTGGCACCTGCTCAACAAGTCTACTGCTTCTGTTTGTTTTAGAATCCTAATTATCTCAGTAATGCTCAGCACGTAGAACATTGCCATTGTAATAAAACTACTAACACAACCCTGAAGCAAAATACTGGGTTAAATTATTGCTCTGATGTTAATCCTTATCAAATTATTGCTCTGAATTCACAATCTAGTTCCCTCGCTTAGTTATTTCTGTATTTCTAAGGCAGCTAGAGCAAGGATTACCACAGGTCATAACCTTGCAACTGCTGCAAGGAAGTACGAGTTGGGGCTTCTCTTTGTCTTTATACTTGTTTAACAACTGCCAATATATACTTCAAATATATATATATAAAGCTACTCTACAAATTAATCAGTTATTTATGGAATATAATCCCTGTTTATTGCTGGAAATTTGTTATTAATTGTTCTACTTCATATTGCTAGGAAAAAGTAGAAATGCAAACTAGCCGTTAGAATCAAATTCTGCAGTTTAAAAGCAGTTTGGGTATTTGGTGCAAACAAGTTTACAAATAGGTGTATATTGTGCAAAAAGTTTATAAATAGGTGCATTTGTTGAATTATAAACAGGACTTAACGGATGACTAACGGAAAGTCAAAATAGGGGTATTTGGTGAACAGTACGAAAAAAATAGGGGTATATTATGTATTTTGAAACACGCAGGGGTATTTGGTGAATTTCGTGAAACCTCGGGGGCATTTCATGAAAAAACCGTATTTTTTATTATGGTAAAAATACGAAACTGTTAAGTAAGCGAGTTATCACGGTTTGGCGTTCTATATTATCCTACGAAACGCCTACCACACTTAAGCGTTCTCTATTCAGTGTTACTTATTCCGACTTTTGTATTAGTGGGTTTTTCTGAAAACTAAACCTAAGGTCAATTTTTCTGAAAACTAAACCCACGTTTCTTTTTTTCCTTTTGTCGGAAAATAGTAAATTTTTGGGATTAACCCTTATTTTCATTACAAATATTTAATTTTCTTTTAAAAAAATAAGGTAACACTTTTTAGTGTTACCATAAAATGTTACCTATTTTTAAAGTGTTACCATAAATTGTTACCTATTTGAAAAGTGTTACCATAACATGTTACCTATTTTAAAAGTGATACCATAAAATGTTACCTATATTAAAAGTGTTGTCTTGAGTGTTACATTTTTTTAAAAATGTTACCAAAGTGTTACTTAATAATCTACTAATTTTGCATTTCAAAAAGTGTTACCAACACGTGTTACATAAGCTCAATTATGTACTAGTGTTCCTTCGTCATGTGCGACCGAACGAGGAACCCTGTTCGGTCGAATGGGGTTTCTTTGGCTTATATCTCCTCTGCAGTATGATTCGCTCGAACAGAAGGGCTTGTGTGGGCGCACAACTCTTGTGCGGTCGAGTAGAAAACCTTGTGCGGTCGCATCCCAAATTTGAGACATTCTGCCTCCAAAAATCAATTCTGTGCGACCGAACAACAGAGCACGTTCGATCGCACAATGCCTGTGCAGTCGAACATAAAGACCGTGCGGTCGCTTTCCGAATTTGAGACATTCTGCCTCCAAAAATCCATTATGCGCGACCGAACAACAGAGCACGTTCGATCGCACAGAACTGGATAGTCCTTGATACCCATTTGCACTCCTTTGTTCGGGCGCACAAATCATCACTCGATCGCACAATCCCTGTTTTGCTTTGATTCTACTTGTTTTCCATCACTTTTCATCATAATCACCTATAAAGCACAAGATATAACGAAACTTATAAAATTCACACAAAAAGCTATAAAAACTATAAAAAAAGCGTAAAAACTAACATAAAATCCTAAGCTAAGAGCGACATAAATCTCGCTCATCAGTTATGGTTATCCTTACTTATGTTTTATTAGTATCATGTTAGGGTTGTTCGTTTAATAGAATCATGTTACGATTATTATTGTTTTGGTATGTAGTACTGAGCTTTGCTGATTACGTGCTTTGTTTTTGTGTGTTGATCATGGCTATGTGTAGACACATACTTTTGTCCCCATTCCCGAAAGGGAAGGTTCGATGATGAAAACGTAAATCTCCACTTGACAACGCATCTCCTACAAAATAACGAATCTCAATTCCCCTTTTCATTTCACCCGAAACCTGCTATTTATAGAAACCTGCTATTTATGGAAACCTGCTAAAATAGTAACTGCCGTAATCGGTAATTGTTAAAAGTGGCAAGTCATAAAAGATAGAAACCTGTCAGAATTAGGTGTTGCACTCCAACATAAATCCTATATGAGATAGAAATTGCGAGAGAATCCTATTCCTAATATGATTCGAAAATAGGAGTCACGTATTAATTAAAATCCTAACGAGCTTAGAGTTCGTAACGGGCCCAGACGCATCCCGTCACAAGTTTAATACGCACTAAAAGACTCAATTAAATCTCAAATACTCCGGATTCTAGGAATCCGAATCTGACTAAGAAAAACGGCCCAGATCCTATTTTCAACGCCTGGCTCTGGGCGCTGAAAATACCTGGTACGTGTTTTTTCCTAATTCCTCGTGGATTAGAGTTCTGCAATTCTATCTTTCCACGAACTGTTTTCTATAAATAGGGCCTTAAGTTCGACGTGAAAAGGACAACAACACACAATTCATATTTTGAGTATTGACTCCAACCCCTAGCCTAAGCCTCACGCTGCGAAATTGTTCACGCGTTCTGTCGCAATCGATCCATAAATCGAACAGAACGTATCCAGTCCCATAATTTGAGATTCGTTAAATAAAAAGGAGAAATAGCAAAGTCAAAGTGGTTAGTTTTCTGAGAACCGTGACGCACCTCTCAAGGGTGCGTCGTAATGTGTCCCTTTTCTATGATTTAATTGCTTTTCTCGCCCTTTTTATGAACTGTTAAACTAACTAAATTTGATTGTTCTACCACGCCTAACAAATATAATATTTTGGGAAATTGGATTATCATGCTAGGTCCCTTAATGCTATTTAAATCAGATAATCGCGATCGATCTAGTATTATATGTTTCATATTGCTAAAATCAACTCAGATTAGTTTAATAGTTAACGCATGTCCCTTCAATTATTTATGCTGAGCTAGTAAGGATATCCTGCCTCTGGAGTTATCGACGAGTGAGTACTCCTCTCGGTAGTTACAGTCCCCCGAACCTTCAATCTCTACCTTGCGGGTGTATGTTGAGAGATCCCCACACCAGGGATCACAAGGGAAGCTACGGCCGTCGTGGTCAAACGTAATTGCACTCCCTTTATGTCACGATAACCGGGTTTTGTCAGTTTTTCTCATTGTCGTTAAAAACTGAATGACGACTCCTATATTACTAGTTAAATTGGGTGTAAACTCATAGGAAATCCAATTACACTTGATTGAATAAAAAGAATCGTCACACCCATGAGGGACGAGGTCACGCATTAGCCTCGTGCTTTTTCGACTCCCTCACAGTGGCGACTCCACTGGGGATGGTGAAGGAAATACTCGTTCTTGTAGGTAATCAAAATAGCCGAAGGGTGAAACGATCCTACCCCGCGTTTATTTCCCCATCAAGTTGGGACGACCTGAAAATCAGCATATTAATGTGAACGGGCAGAACAGCATAACGAATCTCGGCTCCCTCGGGAGTTGGGACTAAGGATACCTTTTTTCGCCAATAGGGGGGTGCATACACCGCGCATGTTGCCCACTCGGTACTTGTGCAGGTAGTACACCTATCCCGAACCCAATCGCTCGCTCATTAGGTCCCTCTCGCCTGCATGCCCCCTTGGCTTGCACTTGCGGGTTGGCCTCTTGAGCGAAATTCGTCTGTTGAAGACACTACCTCGACCGGGGCATGTGTTGGATCTACGATAGAAGCGGTACCAAGCCAGGCGCAAATAACTACCCATAGAAGCCTATCATAAACTACATGACGTGTTATTATCGCCTCATGATGAATGTTAGTTATGTGTAGCGAAATATGTGATTGTGTGTGACAAACTATCCTAGAAAACCAACGACCTTAAAAATTTCCCAAACATTCATAGACTAATTTGCCAAAGAGTTATACAGAAATACGTATTCCGCAAACCCGAATGATCGCCAAAAAAATAAGCGACGCTCGGGATGGCCTGTAACGAATCCCACAAAACGCTGCACAACGCGTAAAGGACGTTATTAGGCAAGCACGCAAATCGAAGTCGCATAAACAAAAGTAGACGCAAACAGGAAACGAGAATCAGCCAGGGACGCATTTTCAACGCCCCTGGCTGGGCGCCAGAATTTCTCACGCCTGACGCTGGGCGCCGAAGTTGCTGCTTGGCCTTCTGGTCAGGCGCAGCAGCCTCGGTGCCCGCGCAAAAGGAAAATACGTAGCACAAAAAATGTTCGTAAAAAGAATTGCTACGAGGGCGTAAGAAAAGCACTCGATTTCAAAAGCGACTCGTAAAAAAAAAAAAAATTAATGACTCTTTGCGTCGTTGTTAGGCCTCCTACGACGACAATGCCCAGCACTAAAAATCGAACATGCAAATAACTATGAATGTCACACGAGCAAGTGTTTCGAAAATTCAAAGAATGACCAAAAAAAAAACCAAAAAGTGTACCAATAAAAGAAAGAGCAAAAAACCAATAGAGAGAGTCGAAGTCTAGACTAAGTAATGCTTGAAACTTTGCGAACCTAAACTTTAGCTTATCTTATGCCTAGGACTGGTCCTTCCACTTGGTGCCGATCAGGGAATCAACGGTTAGTGCGTCTCGAAGATACACCGCCAACATCAGGTTTAGTGACTCCAAGCTCCGTCCGTCGTCCCTCATTTCAAGGATCTCCTCTTCCCCAAACTCGCTTCGCACCTTCAAACATGTCCATCGAAGATTTTTTAGACCAGATGGTCCAAATGACCCAACTTATGGGCCAATTGAAAATGGAAAATGAAGCTTTAGCGGCTGCACAAGCCAAAAATGACCTCGATAACGAGAAGAGGATTGAAAAAATGGTCCTACAGCAAACCATGGGGAGCAAATACTTCTCCCTCGATCCTGAACCTTTTCCTGGCAAACTACCAGAAAAGTTCAGTTCATCTGACTTACCAAAGTTCAAGGCCACGGACAATCCCCGTGATCATCTACTGAGCTTTGTGAATGCCATGAACTTGAAAGGCGTGGACAAGTCCATGTATTTACCTGCCATTCCTTTGTCCTTGGAACCTGTGCCGCTCAAATGGTACTATCACCAGGACCCTAAGCTCTTCCCCACTTGGGAAGACTTTGTCAATGTCTTCATCAAGCAATACTCGTCGAACATGGATTTTCAAGTCACCATGCGCGAGCTGGAAGTCCTCTAGCTTCCAAAAGAAAAATGAGGGTTTCACAACCTACTTTGCTAGATGGAGGGATCAGGCGGCCCAGCTAATCAATAGGCCTCCGGAAACAGAATTGGTCCAAAAATTCATTGACAACCTGGACCCGGCCTACACACAACACCTTAGGTACCTGGGACTTGATACTTTCAAAAGAGTTTATGATGTGGGAAAAAATATCGAGGACGACCTCGCCAAAACCATACAAAGAAAACCCACATATAAAAACAACACCTATAATCGGGGTAACACATCCCAAGCCCAAGAAGTACATGCTGTAGAAGAGACTCCCGCCCGAAGAAGCCCTGGAAGATGGGTCCGAGACCGAAAGTTTGCCCCACTCGGGTCAAATTTGGTACAAGCCTTTGAAAGACTAACCAATCAAGGAAAGTTGAGACCTATAGGCCCCACCCGTGACCCTCCTGTCAAGGGAAAATATTGGGTCAAAGGTACTTACTGCAAATTCCATCAAGGAAATGGGCATGACACTGAAAACTGCTGGAATCTAAAACATACGATCCAGGACATGATAGAGGATGAAGTGATACCTCTCCCTAACGTTGGCAAACCCAACAACAACAAGAGCCCACTCGGCTCTTGTCACATCTCTCTCGACCAACCAGAGAACTTCGACCCCACGGTGTACATCACGCCTCAAGGTGCACCACTTGCTGTGGTCCCTATGGATCGAATCGATAGAGAAGGGTGCGGTGTGTGGGATGATGATGCTGAAGATATTTACCTATCTCAAGTGTCGGGCCAGGACCTCTTCACTGAAACTTGGCCCGGGTATGCTCTCATTGACACCACCCCTCAGGAGCCCAGGTCGACAACCTCACCCGATCCAGAAGAATATACCAACCGGATATTCACCCACCTCCTATGGACGACATCCCAGTTAGGCAAACTCCTGAGAATGGACGGCACGCCACCGTCGCAGAAGTCATTGAAAATCCTCTCTTGAAACAACTAAAAAGAACCAAGGCCGAGATTACCATCTGGGATCTCATGTGTACTTCAAAGGAACATCGCGAAAAGCTTATTCGCTCACTCGACCTCATCTCAGTACCTACAGATATCACACCTGACTCATTGGTTAGCCATGTCACGAGAGATGCCGGAGAAAAGACCATAGTTTTCACTGACAAAGACTTGCCCAAAGAGGGGGGTGCTCACAATAAAGCCCTTTATCTAGTGGTTGGATGCAAAGGACAAAACATCCCCCTAGCGCTCGTAGATAATGGTTCGGCGGTTAATGTCTGCCCATCGCGAACCGCCCATTGCTTGGGGCTAGGAAACGATGACTTCCAAACCTCCACGCAAGGGGTACGAGCTTATGATAACTCCCGAAGGCCTGTATTGGGAAAAATCAACCTTACCATACAAACCGGGCCTATGGCACGCACCACGGAGTTTCAAATAATCGACATCAAGCCCACTTTCAACCTCCTCTTGGGGCGACCTTGGCTCCATGACTTAGGAGGTGTGGCTTCTACCCTGCACCAAATGGTTAAACTTAACCATAATGGGGTAATACTAGAAATCCGCGCCCCTCCTCTCGACATCAGTTGTACTATGGTTGGAACGGCCGAAACTGCGGACGACCTTTACGGTTTTCAAATGGAAGAAACAATCCAGTTCATCGAAGATTATGATCCAGCATTCCTAGACCCGCACGCATCCCGAGTCATCCCTAGAATGCTGTTAGCTCAAGGTTATTTCCCTGGAACCCCATTGGGCATAAGGAAGAAGGAATGCACATTCCATCCTTTACCCAACACATCTACTCCCTTTGGCTTAGGCTATGAACCAACGGAGGAAGATATTGCTGACCGCCTGTCTGGGCTACGCCTTAACAAAGCCAAACAAACCACCCTCCTTCCCCCGTATCAAAGAACCCTTAACGGGATGTTCGTTCGGGAAGGAGAAGAACACCCATGCTGCGATTTCCCTGAACCCTTCGTTCAGGATGGCTTGCTAAAACCCGGATTTGAAATTTTCCATGACTGCCACTCCTTGGATGAGGCACCCCACCTCACCAAGACTAAAACAGCTCAAATATTGGACAACCAGGCTCTATGGACATTGTTTAACGAATCGAGGCCTGTGGAGGACGAGACTGTGATGACTACCCTAGCTTTACAAGATGAAGGTTTCGATCCAACCCGGTTAATCTCTCCCGCATCAACACTAGAAGAGATCGAGAACGGATGGGTGTGTTAGGTTATGATACATATGACAATTCATAAATCATGCGGAAAAACCATAAACCCAGGAAAACATATTATTTACACATAATCATTTAGCATAGATTAGATGCATACTCTTTGTTGCGTGCCTTCCCTAGCTGCGCCCGAACCGAACAAGAACAAGTCTTTAGGACTCCAAGTGTCGTCCCTCCGTAGATAGTCCACAGCACGTCCGGATCCGCCTTAAGATTGACCAACTAGAATCGCCCTTAAGGTACTATTATTTTCGGCACTTTATAGGCAAATGTGTGACTGAATTTTTCTCTCAAAAACTCACTTTGAATACTTTTAAACTTGTGTTATAAATTGTGAGCCCTAGCCTCATATTTATAGCGGTATGGAAAGGGAATCGAAATCCTATTCAGATACAAATTAATTAAACCTAGAATCCTACAAGAACTCTAATTTAATTAATTTATCAAATAGAATTAGGAATTTAATCATTAACCGAACTCTGCATGTTTTAGGAAACGTGCACGAACACAAACACTTGCACACACACGCACGGCAACCACGATGGGCCTCATGCGTGCGCGCGAGCAGCAGCCCACTCAGCGCCCGCGCGCGCTGCGCGCTGCGCGCAGCCTGCTGGGCCTGGCCTTGCGCTGGGCCTGGCGTGGCTGTTTGTGCGGCGCGCTTGGCTTGCTGGGCGATGGCCTGGCTTCGTGCTGGGCCTCGTCCGGCAGGCCTCGTCCGATGCTTATTCGTACGATGCGCTTCCGATTAAATTTTCCGATTCCGGAATTCATTTCCGATACGAACAATATTTAATATTTCCGATTCCGGAATTAATTTCCGTTTCGAACAAATATTTAATATTTCCGTTTCCGGAATTATTTTCCGATTCCGGTAATATTTCCGATTCTGACAATATTTCCGTTTCCGGCAATATTTCCGATTCTGGCAATATTTCCATTTCCGATAATATTTTCCGACACGTACCATGTTTCCGTTTCCGGCAACATCTACGACTTGGATAATATTTATATTTCCGATACGATCCATATTTCCGTTTCCGGCAATATCATCGTTTCCGGAGTATTCATTCCTTGCCTGTGACGATCTTAGCTCCCACTGAAACCAAGATCCGTCGGTTCCGAATATTCATAGATGGAGTATTTAATGCTATTAAATACTTGATCCGTTTACGTACTATTTCTGTGACCCTACGGGTTCAGTCAAGAGTAAGCTGTGGATTAATATCATTAATTCCACTTGAACTGAAGCGGCCTCTAGCTAGGCATTCAGCTCACTTGATCTCACTGAATTATTAACTTGTTAATTAATACTGAACCGCATTTATTAGACTTAACATAGAATGCATACTTGGACCAAGGGCATTATTTCCTTCAGTCTCCCACTTGTCCTTAGGGACAAGTGTGCATTTCCTAATTCCTTTGTCGCTCGATGCTTGCTCTTGAACATAAGGTAAGAGTTGTCATCCTTATTATGTCCAGAGGTGTTCCTCGGTTTCAGAGTTCAACTGATCAAATAAACAGATAATCATAGCCTATGATTCATCCGAGCACGGCCATGCATTTCACAGTTTCTAGCTCTCCGAGTGGCCTTGTACAACTTTTAAGCATCTCATCCCGATTTATGGGAGGACAATCCCAATCTTGCGATCTTGAGATTAGACTTCGTTTGATAGGTGATTACCTGAGCGTTGCCTTTATAGCCTCCTTTTACGGTGCGACGGTTGGTCAACGTCAAAGCAACCAGTTCTCAAACAAGTAATCTCAAATCACTCAGGTATTGAGGATTTAGTGTCTAATAATTTTAATGAAATTTACTTATGACAGATTTTCATCTCTTACAGTAAAGTTTCATAGGTCTTGTCCGATACTAGTCTTCCCAAAGTAAGTATCTGTGCAAATGATTATGACATTGCCATGTCCACATAGTTCAAGAAACAGAACTACTAGTCATCTTGCATTCTAGTCGTCTAACGTTTTCTATGCGTCCAATTTTATAGAAAACTCCGACTAGGGACCATTTTCAACTTTTGACATTCAAGTTCACTTGATAGACATTTCTTAGTCACAGGACTGGTCCTGACAGTCTATCTTGAATATATTGTCAAATTGAAGGGACTCATCATTTAATACTAAACCAAGATTAAATGGAATATGAAAACACATTTCATATATGATAAATGTTCAACCCCAATGTTTTACAACCATGGGCCTCTAACCCATCTTTAAAACATTTCATGGAATTCAAAGCTATGTTTGATTTCCAGTGCTACAACGTGAGTGTTGCTTCTCACTTGTTGCATAGGTTTAGTTATCATGCTTTGCCAATCTTAATATCCTTT
The DNA here is from genome assembly GCF_020520425.1 of Spinacia oleracea. NCBI lineage: Eukaryota > Viridiplantae > Streptophyta > Magnoliopsida > Caryophyllales > Amaranthaceae > Spinacia > Spinacia oleracea. The sequence continues at coordinate 47,266,821 of NC_079488.1, forward strand.
TCATCGAATGTTCTTCGAGATATGATGATAAGATCTTTTGAGTTTGTTTATTATGTGATCTTGTCTTTCTTACTTCGATAGTGGTTCTACGCATTTTGTAATGAAGAATCATCAAGTTAGCAGACATGTGATCCACCCAAGTTCAATGAAGAACTCATTAATATAAACAACTCTGTTTTATTGCTTCTTAGGCAATAAGTACTTTTACTTCAACTGTTTAGGTTGCTAGTGATGCTTTGTTTGGATTTGCTTATCCAAGCAGTTCACAGATATGTGGAAGACTTTCCAGCTATATCTTAGAACATATTTAATTTCCCACGCAACAACTCATGGTCTTCAATCCATGTTGCCATTTCAAAACACGATGCTCTTTAGCTCGTCCTTGTCAATGGTTAACTCCAAAGGGTCTTGCTTGATCCTTTGCCAGTGTTTATGCGTGTAGCATCAATATTTAGCATATCTTTATTTCCTTGAATCAAGAAGTAATCCTATGTACCTTTTCAGGTACCATAAGTTTTTCTTGATCTCAATCTAATTGGTCTTCACTTAGATCAATAGAGATTGGTATATGTTCGTCATGCCTAAAGTCATACGATACGTTTTTGGCGATCCTCATATTATATCATACATGATAAATTCTTTTGTAGAATAATTCCCAATTGAATTCTATTCATGTAACTTTAGCTCATTCAATTTCAGTAGATACTGAATCCAGCTAAATTCTTTGACATATAATATAGGTGAAGAATCTCTTTAGATTCTTTGATGTTAACTTAGTAAATGCTTATACATAGTTCAAACATCCTTTACTTAGATTTATTCACATGGGTCGAATATCTCCAATGGAGACTTTCGTGTTTGATTTAGTAAATGCCATTACTTAATCCAAAATAATATCATAAGATCTTTGTAAATAGATCTTAATACCCAGTATGTACTAAGTTTCGCCATGGTCCATTATTGATGAATAATTTCAAATCTAAGTCATTAGCATTTGAATGTTATTTCACAATAGAGAGATATGTGTGTGATACACATAGGACCAATTAAGTTTTAAGTACTCCCACTAAACTTCTTATATATCTATAAGAATCATGTATATTTTATGAAACTAAAATACTTATTAGTTTCACTAAAATACAGTTCCAATTCCCAATTGCTTGCTTAAATCTGTACTTAGATTTTATAAGCTAGCTTTCCTTTTCAAGCATTTATTTGGATCCACAAACTCTATGACATACCATGTACATATTGTATTCCATCATTTGATTGAGGAATACGTTTTGTCATCCAATTGCCATATGTACCAATATGCAATCATTGCTTGAATTATAGACTTAAGCATTACGATTTTGCATGAGGTTTCAACACAATCCATGCCATGAATTTGCTTGTAACCTTTAGCAACTAATATAGCTTTGTGTGTGAACACAATTCCATGTTTGATGGTTTTTATCCTTAAAACAAACTTGCAACCAATAGGTGTGAAACTATTCTTGCAAATCAACAAAATTTCAATTTTGTCATCAAAACATTGAGTATGTTTTATGGCCTCTAACCATTTAAAACATTTGAGTCTATATATGGCCTCTAACCATTTTAGGGAATCTGGGTTTCGTCATAGCTTTCTTACAAGTCACAAACTCATTAATCTACATGATAATAGTTTGACTGCAAGTTGTAGGTTTCTTCACTATCTAATGGAAGAATCGCATAGCTTCAATGACCTGAACTCCATGTTTCTTCACTATCTAATAGAAGAATCTCATAGTTCCAGTGACTTGAACTCTATGCCTACTAGGGTATAGAACATCAAACAATAGAATATCAATAGCCACTTGAAAGTCCTTTGAATATTCTGTTCTCCTTGAAGCACTTGTAAAGTCTTCTAAGAGATGTTTATTCTTTAAAGCCACTTGTAAAGTCCTTACAGAATAAGTTCGGATTTTCTGAAGCACTTCGAAAAGCCTCCGGAATGTCCGTTTATGTTTGTTGTTCGCCTCGAAGATTTTCGAGGTCTATTTTCTCCCACTTGTCATTTTGGAAACGAATCTCCAAAAGGACATTATTTCGAGCAAACAAACATTATGTTCTCAAAAATTCGTGGTAGAAACAATACCCTTGTGTCTCATTTGAATAAATCACAATGAAACATATATCTAGACTTGGGCCTTAGTTTGTTGAATAACAAACACTAAGCTCCCACTGAGTTTAGCAACTCTTTAGATATATATAATTGAAAAGATATCCTGAAATTACTTTTCAATAGCTTTGACGAATTTGGTTTAGTTTGGTGGTAGTTGAGCATTTTGTTTTAGAAATTATAGGAAAAGTCTTTATGATTCATCATTGATCGAATCAAGTACTAATTGACTTCGATCATTCCAACGTAGATATGCCATATCTTATGGAGCTAGATTGTGAAATTACAACACACAATCATTGATGATCATATTTGGTCTCAAGTAATCATCAACATGATCTAACCTAGATCTTTATGATTTCTTGCCGAGTGGATTTTATACTTCTGAATCTTTGAACTAGCCAAACAGATTCAACTTATATCACATTTGAGTAAATAAACCTATATTCACTCAAATCCATGTGAAATAATAAAGTCATAAAACCTTTCTTTAGCTTTGAACTCTATCGTCTAGGCGTTCTAACAATAGTTCATATTCTTTGTTACTTTCAACAAGTAAGACTAGCTTGTCTTAAGTTGATCTAGAAATCAACCAACTTTCAAAAGTCCATCAAAATAGAGCTTATGAATGTTAACTTGTTGATATGGTCTAAGCAACAATGCCAAAGATTTAATGGAACTCAAATCAAGGGTTTGATTTGAACCTAGTAAAGTTCTTTAAAGAGTTGTTTGTTTTAATCAAGCATATTGACTCAACCAGTAATTGACCATTTCATTCAAATAAACAAACAAACAAGCATTGTTTTTGTTCTTCTGAATGTGAGTCTTTCTGTGTTTGAAGCAGAAATTTAGGTATGCTGATTATGGAACAAAATAGCCATTAAGTTCCAGCCTTTGAAAGGACTTAAAACAAACTAGATGACCCTACAACTAATGTAGCATTGCCATGCTTCATTTCCCACTTGTAGGTCATTAGTGTATCCTAGCTTCCATTGTTTGAGTTATTACCGAAGTAAGAACCTCAAGCGGTATATGATACCAAGGAAGTTTGATTGCTAGGTCACTTCTCTTTAAACATAAATTTATAGGTAGAAACGGAATCGTAAATTCCTTTCATTTGTTCCTCGTTTTCCTATTTCTTGTACCCTTTCTTATAGTCTTAAGAATTGAATTCTTTAGTGTTGACTTTTATACTTTGTTAGACATGTCCAATGTCACCAACAAGGTTCTTTACCATTTTAATTTATGTTGAATATTCTGTTTCAACTAGATGATCTTACCAGAAGCTTCTAAAGTTCTCTAAGCATCGATCTATTCGAATGTCTAGGAACTAGACTCATTCGAGAATTAAATGGAAAAAGGATTTTAGGTTGTTAACCATTGGTAAAGCTGAGCGTTTAAACTCAATGCTTTATGATCTCAAAACCACATTGTATTTTGAATTCACAAGCACCAATCGGTTTGCCATTCGACTTTGATACTCGAAAACAACCATAAAAGTCGATATAAGAAACGTACATTTTAAATTGCTCACTTTCTCTCATTTCCGTGAATCGTTCTTGGATTCACTACCAATCGAGGAAATTTACTGTTACCTTTCTAAAAGGATTTATTGCAGTGCAAGATATTTAATTATAAACAATAATTAAAACATACATTGAAGCATGCAAAGTCTAAACATTTATCATGAATAATAACTTGAAATTAAAGCAACCATGCAATTCAAACAAGTTATTAGCATTTTATTCGATTTTATTGTTCCGGCAGGTGTGAATAAAATGATTCCAAGATCCTAAAATCATTGAAGAATTAAGCACAGTTTGTCGACTTAATCCTAGAACATCTTAGGTAAGCAAAAGCCTTTTGCTAATAGTCTAGAAACTATTCTTGGTTGATAGGTACGTCTAAGAACTTATTAGGTAAACCTATCGATTTTGCCACGACATAAAAGGACTCCTTACTTATATCGTTGAGTTTCACCAAAACTAACATGTACTCACAATTATTTGTGTACCTTGCCCCTTTAGGACCAATAAGTAACACCTCGCTGAGCGAAAACTATTACTAGATTGATGTAAAGGATATCCAAGCAAGTGTATATTTTGGCATGGCACCTTTTAACTCAATTTTTTTAAGTTTGGAACTTAAGGCTCTTACTATGTTGGTTAGATTTTAAGTGAACTAAAATCCTTAATCATGCAACATAATCAAGCTTTTGATCTCATGCATTTTAAGACATATTTAAAAGCAATAAATAACTTAAAACATGCATAAGATAAATGTGATCTAGTATGGCCCGACTTCATCTTGAAGCTTTGACTTCAAAGTCCGTCTTGAAAATCTCCGTGGGAGGCACCATTTTCTTCAAATAGGATAAGCTATAACTAATTACAACTATTTGATGGTACGCATACCATATTTGAATTGAAAAATAACTTTGGTACTTTAGACCAATTACATTCAAATTAATGGTACGCAGACCATATTTTCTATCCTATTTGGGCCATACTAGTCACTTCATAACCTGCAAAACAGTACATATACAATATATACCATTCACCCATTCATTATCATGAATGGCCCACATAGCTGGTTAGTAAAACACATTATGCATCACGTAAATATTTGCAGCAATTAATCAAGGGCACCAATAATCTACCAATTATTTAGTCCTTATTAATTCTAATCAAGTTGTTTTAACCTTAAGGATTTGTAGACCTAATCAAGAGTTTATGACTAAAAAGCGCTCCCACTTAAACCAATAAATTCATATGCTTTACTAATTTTAAACATAAAAATGTATTTCTAGTCTAACCGGAAACATACAAATTTAATTAAAATTTAAAGCTCATATAAATTTATAATTGAATCCAAAAAGTTTAATTTAATTTCAGTCGTTTATTTAAATTAATTCATGATTTTAATTTTAGTAAAATAATTAGAATAAATAACATTTATTATAATTACAATATTCAAAATTAAAATCCAAGAAAATAATTTAAATTATTAATTTTAAAATTAATTAAAATTACGTGAACTGAAATTTTCAAATTAAACATTCAAAACGATCTTTAATCGTAACGCAAACACCCTACGCGTTGCATGCCCATGGGCCGCACGCACACAGCCATTGCTGGCCATGTGCGCGCAGCCCATGCGCTCGTCGCATAGCTGCTGCATCCCCATCGCAAGCCTCCGCACGCATTGGTGCTCGCTGCGCGCGCCAGCGCTCATCGCACGCGAGCTATCGCTCGCAGTGCGCGCGCGACATCGCTCGCTGGGCGCGCGACATCGCTCGCTGGGCGCGCGAGCCATCGCTCGCTGGGCGCGCGACATCGCTCGCTGGGCGGGCGACATCGCTCGCTGTGCGCGCGAGCAATGCTGGGCGCAGCGCTCGTGGCACGCGAGCTTGCGCTCGCTGCGCGCGAGGCAGCGCGTTCTTGTGCAAGGCAGCGCGCGTTGTGGCGCAGCTTGCTTGCTGCCCACACGCGACTGCCTTGGCTCGCCCTTCGCCCATGCCCATTCGTCCATTGCTCGTGGCACACGACACAAGGCAGGGCTGCTGCCTTGTGCTCGTGCACTACGCCCTTGCTCATTGCATTCGTGCCGCACGGGCGACGAGCTCCCTTGCTCGTCGTCGCATGCCCGCATTATACAACACCCCTTAAGGGTAACACGAAGCGTCCATTGCTTCGTGCGTGCAAGTTTTATGAACGAATCGCATAAAAATTTAAAATTTATATTTAAAATTAATGACAAATTAATAAATAATATTAATTTCATAAATTTTAGGGCGAAAAATCGAAAATTTATTATCCAATTGATTTCCGATTGTTATGGATTCAAGTCTAGGTCATAAAAATTTAAAATTTATCATAAATTCACAATTTTTATGGTGGTTTTTAATCATAGGTTTCTAATTAAATTACAATTAATTATGAAAATCAAATTAATTCTAAATTATTCTAATTTTCAACAAATTAATCATAATTACAAATTAGATTGCATAATTAACAAGACTAGGCATTCAAACTTGTTAAACATATGCAGTAGGTCAATCAAAAATTCAAGATTTATCAACAAGAATCGCAAATATTTAATTTAACATCTTAAATTTACGAAATTTTGCATTCGAAAAACTAAAACCTTCGAAAAGTCATAGTTAGGCTTCGAATTTGAGAATTCTGGGTTCGGCAGAAAATTTTAGAATGCCTTTTACATGCGGAATTGACACAAAAATCACTCAATTCGGATGAGTAACGAAGAAACTGCCGAAAAACTGCGTACGTATAATTAAATAAACGCAATTTGCAATTAATTAACAATTACGAAAATTAATCACCCCTTTTAATTCTTGCAAATTTGTAATATTTAACCATGTTCATGCAATTTAGATTATGAAAATAATAAGGGGCTCGTGATACCACTGATAGGTTATGATACATATGACATTACATAGATCATGCGGAAACAACCATTAACCCAGGACAACATATTATTTACACATAATCATATAGCATAATTTAGATGCATACTCTTTGTTGCGTGCCCTCCCTAGCTGCGCCCGAACCGAACAAGAACAAGTCTTTAGGACTCCAAGTGTCGTCCCTCCGTAGATAGTCCACAGCACGTCCGGATCCGCCTTAAGATTGACCAACTAGAATCGCCCTTAAGGTACTATTATTTTCGGCACTTTATAGGCAAATGTGTGACTGAATTTTTCTCTCAAAAACTCACTTTGAATACTTTTAAACTTGTGTTATAAATTGTGAGCCCTAGCCTCATATTTATAGCGGTATGGAAAGGGAATCGAAATCCTATTCAGATACAAATTAATTAAACCTAGAATCCTACAAGAACTCTAATTTAATTAATTTATCAAATAGAATTAGGAATTTAATCATTAACCGAACTCTGCATGTTTTAGGAAACGTGCACGAACACAAACACTTGCACACACACGCACGGCAGCCACGATGGGCCTCATGCGTGCGCGCGAGCAGCAGCCCACTCAGCGCCCGCGCGCGCTGTGCGCGCTGCGCGCTGCGCGCAGCCTGCTGGGCCTGGCCTTGCGCTGGGCCTGGCGTGGCTGTTTGTGCGGCGCGCTTGGCTTGCTGGGCGATGGCCTGGCTTCGTGCTGGGCCTCGTCCGGCAGGCCTCGTCCGATGCTTATTCGTACGATGCGCTTCCGATTAAATTTTCCGATTCCGGAATTCATTTCCGATACGAACAATATTTAATATTTCCGTTTCCGGAATTAATTTCCGTTTCGAACAAATATTTAATATTTCCGTTTCCGGAATTATTTTCCGATTCCGGTAATATTTCCGATTCTGACAATATTTCCGTTTCCGGCAATATTTCCGATTCTGGCAATATTTCCATTTCCGATAATATTTTCCGACACGTACCATGTTTCCGTTTCCGGCAACATCTACGACTTGGATAATATTTATATTTCCGATACGATCCATATTTCCGTTTCCGGCAATATCATCGTTTCCGGAGTATTCATTCCTTGCCTGTGACGATCTTAGCTCCCACTGAAACCAAGATCCGTCGGTTCCGAATATTCATAGATGGAGTATTTAATGCTATTAAATACTTGATCCGTTTACGTACTATTTGTGTGACCCTACGGGTTCAGTCAAGAGTAAGCTGTGGATTAATATCATTAATTCCACTTGAACTGAAGCGGCCTCTAGCTAGGCATTCAGCTCACTTGATCTCACTGAATTATTAACTTGTTAATTAATACTGAACCGCATTTATTAGACTTAACATAGAATGCATACTTGGACCAAGGGCATTATTTCCTTCAGGGTGAAGATATATCAGTGGGTCAATGCAAAAGGAATAGAATTCAAGATGAGTACCGGTGAAGGACCGAAGTTTCATGAGACTAAACCCCATGCTTGAGCCACATAGAGCACCATTAGTAAAAAGCGCCTAGTAGTTCTTTAGATTGGTAGAAAAAATAATAGAGACTTTAGATGGTCCTAAGGCCCCTTAGAATATAGGTGAGTTTCATTTCAGTGTGTTTTCCTTACTTTCCAAATCAATAAAGGCGTAATATTTCTCCTAAAAATTTTATTCTAACACTAAATAAGCACCAAATGTACTTGCAAAATACAAAAATACAGAGGCGGCCCACTCTAGGCCCAACAAACAAAGCCCACTCGGTTTTGAAATAGTGCCATGGGAGCCAATTCCCGAAACCCACAAAATAAACCGCACCATCCCATTCATATCCCCAAAACATAAAAGACAACCAGTGTAACCATAAAAATCAACCCATACAACCCAAAGAAGTCAAAGGAAATCAAAATCCAAAACGAAAGCAAATGTTGCTTAAAAGGGGAATTAATAAAATATATATAACCCCCACCAATCCTTCAAAAACGACACGCACCTCAACCCACCTCAAAAGCCTACAAAAAGATCTTCATAACTTTCGCACCCTAACTCTATATTCAAAACGGTTTCGAGTCACGAATAGAAAAAATTAATCCGGACAAAAATGCATTTCACGCTAACAGTAAAAAAAGCCTCCGAAATAGCCTCAAAATTGACTTTAAATATGACCAAAAAATCAAGGCACAAAAACAGAAATAAATGCAAGAACATGTGAAGCAAAGCGTCAAAAACTGACCGCCCAAGTCATTTTTAGCGCCCAGGGCTGGGCGCCGAAATCTTTGACGCCCCAGCCTGGGCGTTGAAACTCTCTACCTGCCAAAAATTTTCTTTTCAGAAGTGCTCGTCATTTTATCCGCACACAACGGAAAAATAACGAACACTTGGGGGGTACAGTACGTATCCAAATAGACTTACCAAAAGTATAGCCATACAAATTAGTCGAATTTCATTTTTACGCGACTTATGGCAAAAAAACGGCAGATGAAAATAATGATAATACTTCACTCATTTGACCGATTAAGTAATATGCTTCCACCTCAGGGCATATCTACCGATATCCGGCATACTAGAACTTATTCTAAAGTTAGAACTACGCGCGACCTGATTCTGACAAGATACGTAGGCAATCCTGACCAAGGATTCGGTCCAATATAAAAAAAACACATATTCTTTGTGCAAAAAAGTGTTAGACATATAAAAACATAAAAAAGAGGAGAAACAAAAATAAATGAAAATGAAAAATAGAAATACGCCTTTATTGAAAAAATAATGAGAAGGAAAACAAAGTGCTAAGAATAAAAACAAACACAACTGAAATAAATAAAGGGCACCTACACCCTAGCAAGAACTACACTACTCTAGTTCTTCCGGATCATCAAATAAAGTCTTGTAGAGGGCAATGTTCGCAGGATCCACCCCCACAGTCTTCCGCGCTACCCCAATATCAATCTCCATAAGAACCGGCTCCTGGACACTAACTTCCAAAGATGCCAAGGCTTCAGAAACATTCTCAGTTATAGCCCGCTCAGCCTCAAGGGCACAGACAATGGTGGGAGAAGGATTATTATCATCAACTAGACTAGCCACTGTTTCTACAGGCGGCTGAGCCTTCCTAACCCATACATTATTCCGGCGACGATCTCCGCGAGAGCTTGCATTTCTTTTAACAACAGCAGGCCCCTTCATGTTAGGCATCTTTTTAGGCCTGAAACTGGAACGGGGAGGAACTTCCTTTCGCTTTCGATCAGGACGAGCTTTCACAGTCTTAATACTATAGGTACGAGGTTTGGCAGAATCAGGACCCTCATACTTAACACGAATACGAGGTATCAAAAGCTCAGCCGGCTCCCCATTACGAGCCTCGGTCCTCACATCTTTATCATCGGAGCTCATCCACAACTTGTAGTTTTCAGAAAGACCCACAAAGCCATTTGTAGCTACGGCCCAACGCGGGAGACCATCATAATACTTAGCCCACGCTAGAACCCGTGTTTGTGAAAAGGCCGCTACCTTAGGTGGTACCGTATCAGAATTGGGGATAGTCTGCCTTAAACCATATTGACGCATGACTCGGTAAGGGAAAATATAAATGGGACGAGATAGCCCCAACAAGGAAACATAAACCGATACATCAGAACCCCTGTCATAGTAGTCAAACCCCACCATGGTACCACCCACTTAATAGAACAAATGCCATAAGTAAAAAAGGAGGTCCATTCGGCCTCGTCCTGGCCTTGGTGCAAGTATTTTCGGTTACCCAAGGCTATAGGGCGATAATGTTTAGGATCGGCAGGAGCTTCCAAAAGTCTAAGCCGTTCCACGAGCCAAATCTGCAAAAAACGGGCACGATAAAAAAAAATAATAAAAGAAAACGGTTCCTGGTGCGCAGTTTCAACGCCCAGGACCAGGCACCGAAAATTCCAGCGCCCAGCCCTGGGCGCTGAAACTGGTTGTGTACGCAAAAAAAAAAACGTGTATACGTGCGCAAGGATAAATCGATTACCTGCAGTAATAGGGGGCTTCCCTTAAAATGTTCAGATTGGGCATCCTTCTTCAGCTCATCCGCACTCAGCAAAGTCTCGGCAACAACCAACGGCATAATAGAATAGCAACTTTCCATTTGGCTAATCAAGGGGATCAACCTTATGTCACCGAACGCACCATTGTCATTCGACAGCAAATAGTGATTCAACAAGCAAAATACAAGGGCTGGAATATTCAATTTCTGTTCGGTCATATTCTTACTAGGCCTAAAGTGATGTTTTACAAGTTTTGCCAAGTTAACCTCGTCACCTACAACAATTTCAGCAAACATGTTATCATCTAGTCCTAGGAAGGCCCCTATGGTTGTTTTACCCTTTTCAATAGTGCCAGGGGTAACAGGAGTAGCATTAGTAGGATAACCAAGGATCGCAGCAAATTCATCTGGCAAAGGACATATTTCGTTGCCCCGAAAGGCAAAAACATGATGATCGGAGTCCCAAAAGCTTAGGGCAGCATGCAGAAAGTTATAATCAATATTAATTTGTTGTAAGCCTAAAAGTGCCTCTAAGTGGTATTCTTTTAACAAAGCCTTTTCTGTGGGAGTAAGGGCCCATAGCCAACGCCTAACAGTCCGTTGGAGTGAGAAAGTAGGGATCGACATGGCAAAAGCAATGAGTAATTAAAACACAGCAAAAAAGGGAGAAAGAAATTAAGAGTGGTGGAAAATAGGGACGTATCTAGCCCCTATATATAGCTGAACGCACCCAGTGACATCCTGATCCCATTCGGAAACGCGTTAAGAAATCCGAAAGTCAAATATCACCAGGAAAAGACTTCCGGCGCCCATGGCTGGGCGCCGAAATGTTTAACGCCTAGCCTTGGGCGTTGGAAATGCAGCCCAAGGCCCAGATTTCACAAAACGCGGAACAGGAAAGGACTTAAGACCGTGTTGCTAAACACGAGGCCCTATTGCAAGTAGGATCAAGCCCAAAGCACCTTTAGCTCCCAAATAAGCAAATATAAACATTAAAACTTGGTCGAAACTTAGACTTGTCTCAGAAAATGCTTATGTACACTTTTCAAATCAAAATAAATATCATGGTCATTCTTCGAAACACCAAAAATGTGTGTCGTTAAGTCGTTGGTCTCCCAAATAAAAAATGTTTGTCTGTCAAAGGATTAATCCGGGCCAAGCTAAAACCGGATGTCGCCTGAAAACTGAAGTCGCACTCCACGGCTTCGCTAAAGTAGCACACTACTATAAAAGGTCACTCGCACATACGAGCATGACCCCAAACATGATTACAAGATGCGAAAAACGACCGACGAGCCCCAGTGCCTGGGGGCTCGCGAAAAAATATACTCCAACAAGGAGCACATGATCAAAATCACATTCCCGGACTACGCCATACACCATCTCATGTATGGATATCTAAAAAAAAAACAGGTTCGACCTCAGAGAAAGGAAGTCATTGACACTTGTGCATGGTCCTCTGATCAAAGACCAAGTAGTGGCAAAAATCGAGCCGTAAAGACTAGCTCAAACCACGAAAGCAGACGGTCGCAAGACAAAGGTCCGTCTGGACACGTTGTCAGCCCACGTTCAGGTTACAACTAAATTCGAGCATCCCTCGAAAGAATTCGCTCTTGCAAGAATGAATAAAAGGAAATTCTCAAAAGAAATCACAAAGAACAAAAGAAATAGGAACTTGCCCATCTTCAGTTGGCAAGATCGCGTCACAAACCACGTGAGTTCCCAAATCGAAAAAACGAATTCAGGGATGTCCACCCTTAGCGGACAGGGCTCGCCCACCTTCAGCGGGCGGGGTCTGCGTCACTAGCCGCGCAGGTCCTTAGTTTTCGATAAATAGAATCTTCAAAAACAAAATGAAACAAGCTCGCCATCTTCAGCCGGCGGGGTCTACGGCGCAAACCACGTAGGTCCTTATTTTCAAAAAATAAACACAAAACAAATTTCAAAATAGATTCGTCCACTTCTATCGGACGGGGTGTCCACCCTTAGCGGACAGGTTCGCCATCTTTAGCCGGCGGGGTCTACGTCACAAGCCGCGTAGGTCCTTATTTTCAAATATTCAAAAACAAGATTCGTCCACTTTTTCTGACGGGGCGTCCACCCTTAGCGGACAGGCTCGCCATCTTTAGTCGACGGGGTCTACGTCACAAGTCGCGTAGGTCCTTAGTCGCTGCAGCGATAACTTTTTCTGGTTTTCCCTTTTCGAAAAATTAAAAGGATTGGTTTTCCGTTTTTTCCAAAAAAAGAGCGATGTGCTGGATTTTCCTTCGTTTTACGTCCCATAAAAACAAGGGGGGTTTTCTCGTTTAACTAGCCCTGAAAATGAGAATCTTTAAAAACATTTTTACCTCGTGATTGGACTTGGCCAGGCCCAATTACACTTTATAGCTTTGATTTTGAAAACATCTGTAGCTACTCCCAATGACAAAGTGAGGGAGTTTCTACACTTCTTTAGATCCTTCCAATGACAAAGTGAGGAAGTTTCTATACTATCCGTTGACAAATCCCAATGACACGTGAGGGATATGTCGACACTTCAAGTGATGACCCTTAAGTCAAATGTTATCACTCGGGGGCTCGTGAGACCCTCGCCAAAACAGGTCACCATGGCTTGTGCGATGCACTCCGTCTTATACTTGGACCATCGTCTTACTCCAAGACTCAGTCAAAGTGGGGGCTAACTGTAGACACCTACTTTTGTCCCCATTCCCGAAAGGGAAGGTTCGATGATGAAAACGTAAATCTCCACTTGACAACGCATCTCCTATAAAATAACGAATCTCAATTCCCCTTTTCATTTCACCCGAAACCTGCTATTTATAGAAACCTGCTATTTATGGAAACCTGCTAAAAATAGTAACTGTCGTAATCGGTAATTGTTAAAAGTGGCAAGTCATAAAAGATAGAAACCTGTCAGAATTAGGTGTTGCACTCCAACATAAATCCTAAATGAGATAGAAATCGCGAGAGAATCCTATTCCTAATATGATTCGAAAATAGGAGTCACGTATTAATTAAAATCCTAACGAGCCTAGAGTTCGTAACGGGCCAAGACGCATCCCGTCACAAGGTTAATACGCACTAAAAGACTCAATTAAATCTCAAATACTCCGGATTCTAGGAATCCGAATCTGACTAAGAAAAACGGCCCAGATCCTATTTTCAACGCCTGGCTCTGGGCGCCGAAATCTTCGGCGCCCAGGCCTGGGCGCTGAAAATACCTGGTACGTGTTTTTTCCTAATTCCTCGTGGATTAGAGTTCTGCAATTCTATCTTTCCACGAACTCTTTTCTATAAATAGGGCCTTAAGTTCGACGTGAAAAGGACAACAACACACAATTCATATTCTGAGTATTGACTCCAACCCCTAGCCTAAGCCTCACGCTGCGAAATTGTTCACGCGTTATGTCGCAATCGATCCATAAATCGAACAGAACGTATCCTGTCCCATAATTTGAGATTCGTTAATTAAAAAGGAGAAATAGCAAAGTCAAAGTGGTTAGTTTTCTGAGAACCGTGACGCACCTCTCAAGGGTGCGTCGTAATGTGTCCCTTTTCTATGATTTAATTGCTTTCCTCGCCCTTTTTATGAACTGTTAAACTAACTAAATTTGATTGTTCTACCACGCCTAACAAATATAATATTTTGGGAAATTGGATTATCATGCTAGGTCCCTTAATGCTATTTAAATCAGATAATCGCGATCGATCTAGTATTATATGTTGCATATTGCTAAAACCAACTCAGATTAGTTTAATAGTTAACGCATGTCCCTTCAATTATTTATGCTGAGCTAGTAAGGATATCCTGCCTCTGGAGTTATCGACGAGTGAGTACTCCTCTCGGTAGTTACAGTCCCCCGAACCCTCAATCTCTACCTTGCGGGTGTATGTTGAGAGATCCCCACACCAGGGATCACAAGGGAACCTACGGCCGTCGTGGTCAAACGTAATTGCACTCCCTTTATGTCACGATAACCGGGTTTTGTCAGTTTTTCTCATTGTCGTTAAAAACTGAATGGCGACTCCTATATTACTAGTTAAATTGGGTGTAAACTCATAGGAAATCCAATTACACTTGATTGAATAAAAAGAATCGTCACACCCACGAGGGACGAGGTCACGCATTAGCCTCGTGCTTTTTCGACCCCCTCACACTATGCCTTATTGATCCTGTAATGACCCATTTTGGTGAGCAGTCTCTAAGGATCAATACAGGTTTGAAGATGATGCATCATTGGGATCGAGATTAGAGAGCTTGTATTTATTTTGTTTTTCTAAGTGATTTGGGTTTGTTAAATTGGACTTTAAACTTGTCGTACTATTTACATTTCCTTATTTTCGTTGATTGGTTTTTGGGATTAATTCTGTAATTAATTAATTATAAACCTAAAATTAGTTTTATATTTTTCGCTGCAAATTAAATTCTGAATAAACCGTTACGTTTTCACACGAGCGATAATACTTTGATAATTCTCTGTAGTTATATTTATAAAAAGGGTTATTTTAGAAAAAAGAGAATTGTCGGGGTGTTACAAAGTGGTATTTTTGAGCTTAAGGTTTAATTGACTTTTCGTGTCTACTTTTTAAATTTTTAGGCGCCTAACTAACTAATTATTTACGTAAAACGAATTTCGTTGAATTAAGCTACAACTAGTAAGTAATGTGAAATATTCTCTTTATTATTTAGAAAAGGTCGGAATTTATTCTAAGTTCAATGTTTATGATCATGCGATTCGAAAATCTTCCGTTTATGTGAATTAAGGGCGTTTCTTATGAATTTAAATTAATATTTTCGGAATTATTTTTTTTAAAAAAAATTTAATTTATTCGTTTATTAGTTATTCATTTAATAAAATTATTTCTTACCTATTGTTCTTGTTTTATTCTTTGAATTCTTCAATGTTTGACCTATTATGATTTATTATGAGAGATGGGTAGTGTAGGGAAGGGCATATAGAATAGAAGCATTATGTATGCATTATGTCAACATGATTGTACTTTCTCTGCCTGTTAATTGTTTATGTCTTTCCTATGCTTTATGATTGCTATTTATTCTTACGTATTATGTATTGTGGGATCGTACGGTAAGTGAGAGTACTAATTACTAACATAAATTATGTTTGATTGCTATAGATCACTAATCATGTCTGACATAGAAGAAAATAGAATAGGGAGCAACTCCAACCTATCGTTCTGAGTGATGATGACTCCAATCTTATTGATTTGAGCGACGATGACTCTATCCCTATTGTTCTGAGCGATGATGAAAATGTGATGAATTATGAATCCGACAACAGTATAATTCGTGAGCTAGAGCGCACTTGTCGCGAGGTAATGAGAGTAGGTGTGTATGATAGTGATGATGAGTCGATTCGTGAGTATGACCGTGTTGTGGGTCAAACAAAAATGGATATCTACAATGCTTTACTGATGGTTGAAACTGATTCTAAACCTGAAGAGAACATGCACTGGTACGTTGAGGAGCCTCAACTTGAAGTTTCACGGAGATCCTCAAGAGGAATAAGACTAGTCTATTATTATAATGTTGACGATGAGGATGAAGATGATTATGATCTATTTATCCCAAAAAATTATGATGAGTCCAAAGATAAAAATGACGATGTTTCTTTCTAGATTGTTTATTTATGTAGTTGTGTTTGGGAATAAGGTTGTACAATTCGCCCAACCATAGTTTATGTTTATATTGTAGAACCTTTTATTTTACTAAATAGCGGTTGCACATTCTTGACAATCTTAAATGATCAAGGGGATCATCTTTCTAAATAGCGGTTGCACATTCTTAAATGATTGTTTATTTTATGTGAATTCTGGATGTTGGTGTGATATTACATTGCTAGGATAATTATTAAGTGAGGTTTTGAACCTAAAGTAGAATATATTAATTTCAGGTCGCGCTCTAGGATGGCCAACAATAATGACCTAGCTGCTGATATTCGCCTCTTGGCGGAAAGGTTGACCCAGGAAAGAACTAAGCGCCCCGATTCTGCAGGGGACATGTTTGAAAGGCTTGCGAAAGTTAAGCCACCATACTTCAAGGGGAAAGCAAATCCGACCTTCCTAGAAAACTTGATTAGGGAGTTCGAAAAACTATTTGGGGCGGTAAACTGTCCTGAAAATATGAAAGTAGGTCAAGCTGTCCCTTACCTGAAAGATGAGGCCGACCTATGGTGGAGGGAAAATGGAACTAGACTAAGTGTTGTTGAGGGGTTTAATTGAGACTCATTTATTGGTGCTTTGAGAGGGAAGTTTTATCTTCCTTTTATGAGAATGCAAAAGGCACAAGAATTCATAAACCTTAGGATGGGGAATATGACCATTGTTGATTACTATAGCAAGTTTATAATGTTGTCGAGGTTTGCACCTGAGGTTGTAGCTACAGAGGAGATAAAGGCTCAGAGGTTTGAGCAAGGGTTGACCGATGGTGGGGAAACCTTTACATCCTTAGAAATTGTGTATGGGAGAGCTGCTCATATTTATGGCCTGCAGACCAGGAGAGACAAGACAAATATTGTTGTTTGGGATAAAAGGAAAGAGTTTAATGCTGGGGGAAGTCAAGGGAACTTCAAAAGGAATGGAAATGGTAATGGGAATGGTAATTTCCAGGGAAGAAACAACCAGGGAAAGAACTTCAACAATAGAAACCAATCTGAGAGTGTGTATCAATGTAAGACGTGCAGCAACAACCATCTTGGTAGAAACTGCAAGGGAGAATTGGTGACCTGCAACTACTACCAGAAAAGGGGAAAAGGGAGTATGAGTGCTTCACTAAGCAGAAGAGGGAGTAGAATGGTAGTGGTAACCAAGGGAAACTAGGGTTTAAACATGTAGGAAACCAAGGTTCGAAGCCTGCTGGGGCACAAAATTACCAGGGAAACCAAAATAAACCTGCCAATGAGAACAACAATCACAACAAGGCTCCGGGCAAACTGTTCGTAATGAGCAGAAATGAAGCTGAACATTCTGCAGATGTAGTTTCGGGTACTTTCTATATTAACTCCTTACCAATTAAAACATTGTTTGATTCAGGGGCAACTTATTCTTTTATTTCATCCTCCATTGTTAAAAGTTTGAAGTTAGTAAATTTTGAGGCAATTGATTTACCTGTTAGTATGCCTACTGGTGTAACCATAAGGTGTACAAAATTATTTCAGAACTTGCCTTTGAAGATAAAAGATTGCACTTTTCCTTCTAATCTGATAGAATATTGTTTGGGGGACCTAGATGTGATTCTGGGTAAGGATTGGCTAAGTTTATACAAGGCCAAGATAGACTGTGAGATTCAGAAAGTGAGCCTAAGGAACCTTACTGGGAAATCAATATCATATAGGCGTTTTGAGAAGTCCAAGAACTTTGCGGTAATCTCTGCGATGCAAGTGAGGAAGTTGGTGAAGAAGGGGTGTGAATGATTTTTCTGTAGTGTCCAGGATGTAAGTAAAGAAGTTGGGGTGAAGATAGAGGATATCCCAATTGTAAATGAATTCATGGATGTATTTCCGAGTGAGATTTTGGGTATGCCATTTTCTAGAGCCCTTGAGTTTACTATAGAGTTAAATCCTGGAACGGCACCTATATCTAAGGCACCTTATAGAATGGCACCTCTAGAAATGAGTGAGTTGAAAACCCAATTGCAAGAGTTTTTCGACAAGGGGTATATTAGACCTAGTGCATCACCTTGGAGAGCTCCTGTATTGTTTGTCAAAAAGAAAGATGGGAGTATGCGGTCATGTATCGATTATAGGGAGTTGAACAATGTAACCATCAAAAACAAATATCCTCTGCCTAGGATAGATGACCTGTTTGATCAGTTGAATGGGGCGAGTGTGTTCTCAAAGATCGATTTATGTTAGGGGTATCACCAGTTGAGAGTAGCTGAGAAAGACATACCTAAGACTTCATTTAGGACTCGTTATGGTCATTATGAGTTTACAGTAATGCCTTTTGGGTTAACCAATGCACCTGCCATATTTATGGATTTGAGGAATAGGATTTTCCACGAATTCCTAGATAATTTTGTTGTGGTATTCATTGATGATATTCTGATCTATTTGAGGAGTGAAAAAGAACATGATGAACACTTGAGGGTTATATTGGAGACGCTTAGGAAGAATCAGTTGTATTCAAAGTTCTCTAAGTATGAGTTTCGTCTGGAAAAGGTAGCATTTTTGGGTCATTATGTGTCAAAGGAAGGAGTCTCCGTAGATCCTGCTAAGATTCAGGCTGTGAGTGAGTGGCCTACTCCAAAGAATGTGTCTGATATCCGAAGTTTCCTAGGCCTAGCCGGTTATTATAGGAGATTTGTGAGAGATTTCTCAAAGATAGCAAGACCCATGACCAATTTGATGAAGAAGGAATCAAAATTTGAATGGAGTGAAAAATTTGAGGGAAGCTTTCCAAATTCTAAAAGGGCGTTTAACCTCTGCACCAGTTTTGACATTGCCTGATGGGAATCAGGGGTTTGAGGTGTATAGTGATGCTTCGAAGAATGGTTTGGGGGGTGTGTTGCAACAGATTGGGAAGGTGATTGCATATGCGTCGCGTGAATTAAAACCGTATGAGGCTAATTACCCTACCCACGATCTAGAGCTAGCTGCTATTGTATTCGCTTTGAAAATTTGGAGACATTACCTCTATGGCGCAACATGTAAATCTTTACAGGCCACAAAAGCCTAAAATACATTTTCACCTAGAAATACCTCAACATGAGAGAAAGCAGATGGTTAGAGTTGATAAAGGATTATGATTTGAACATCCAGTACCATGAGGGGAAAGCAAATGTGGTTGACGATGCACTGAGTAGGAAATCGAGCCATAGTATGAATGTCTTGGTAGTTCCCGAGAAATTGTGTCGAGATATGCAGAGATTTAGCCTGGAAATAGTGAATCCTGGGGAGACCAAAGAAAGACTGAGTGCATTGTCATTGGGATTGTCCATATTCGAGGAGATTAAAGAAAGTCAAGCTGGGGATGAATACTTAGAGAAGATAAAAGAAAAGATGGGGAAAGGGAATGAAGTAGATTTCAAGATTCATGATGATGGTAGTTTGAGGTTCAAAGGGAGATGGTATGTATCGCAGAAGTGTGAAGAACTCAAGAGACGTCTTTTGGATGAGGGTCATAATACTCCATATTCTGTGCACCCTGGGATGACAAGCTGTACAAAGACCTTAAGCAAATCTATTGGTCGCCCAATACGAAGCGTGAAGTTGCTGAGTTTGTGTCTAAATGCCTAACCTGTCAGAAAGTCAAAATAGACCACAAAAGACCCATGGGGAAAGTTCAACCTTTAGAAGTTCCTGGATGGAAGTGGGATTCCATTTCTATGGATTTTGTTACTGCCTTGCCTAGATCAAAGAACGGTAATGATACTATTTGGGTGATTGTGGACCGTCTAACAAAATCAGCCGTGTTTATTACGATTAAGCAGACATGGAAAAAGAAACAGCTTGTAAATACTTACATTAAGCATGTAGTGAGGTTGCATGGGGTCCCAACTGATATTATTTCACACCGTGATTCAAGATTCCTCTCGAAATTTTGGCAAATGGTCTAGTTGAACCTTTGGACAATATTGAAAATGTGCATTTCTTTCCACCCTACAACCGATGGTCAGACTGAGATAACTAACCAGACTATGGAAGATATGCTGAGGGCTTGTGCTATTGACTTTAAGGGTAGTTGGGAAGACCATCTAGACTTGATCGAATTTTCATACAACAAAAGTTATCATGCGAGCATTAAGATGGCACCTTTTGAGGCACTATATGGAAGAAAGTGTAGAAGTTCCATCTGCTGGAATGATTTCAGTGAAAACATAGTTTTTGGAACGGAATTCATTGAGGAGACTATCATGAATGTAAAGATGATTCAAGCTAGAATTCAGGCTGCCCAGGATAGGCAAAAGAGTTATGCTGATTTAAAAAGAAGAGATGATGAGTTTGCAGTAGGTGATAAAGTGTTCTTTAAAGTATCACCAACCAAGGGTGTGATGAGATTTGGGAAAAAGGGCAAGCTAAGTGCCAAGTATGTAGGCCCATATGAGATTCTACAACGAATAGGGAAAGTAGCATACAAGTAAACCTTGCCAATGTAGTTCGAAAAGATGCACGACGTGTTCCACATTTCCCACCTAAAACTCTATATCCCTGATGAGCGTCATATCTTAGAGCCTGAGAGAATCCAAATTGATAGTAGCCTCACATACGAGGAAAGGCCTGTGAAAATCCTTGATAGGAAGGTGCATAGTGCACATAACAAGGACGTCAGCATCGTGAAAGTACTTTGGTCGAACCACGAGTACAAAGAGGCAACGTAGGAAGCCGAAGCTGAAATGAAAATCAAGTATCCAGAGTTATTTTCTAAGGTGAGTTACGAGGGCGTAACTCGTTTTCTTTAAGGGGGGTAGAATGCGATAGAAATTCGCGCTTTTTACCTATTTTATATGGCAATTTTATGCATTTTATGCTCATTTTTGCAACTTATACATGTTGATGCAAGTAAATAGATTATCCGCATAAGAAAAAGGTATTCGTGAATATTACAAGCAACTTTAAGTTGGCAAAAGAGTGCACATGAGTGGCACAAGTACTTCTCCAGTATGAATAAGTTGAAAAGTTTGGAAAAATATGTGAATTTTCGTGTCAAGTTTCAGGACGAAACTTCTTTTAAGAGGGGTAGATTGTAATCCCCCGTAAATTTAGAAACATTATTTATATATTTTAACGTATAGTTAATTTTATTTAAATACGAATTTACGAATTTTATTTATAAATATATAATTAACGTATATTTATTTTATTTTGAGTATTTTTAACGATTTACGAAATCAAATGATTTTAGAATTTTACGTTGAAAAGAAATTGAATTACAAAAACCGATTAAATTTAGAAAACGATCCTATTCGGTTTTGGATTCAAATCCTAAAACTAAATCCTAATGCTAGCCCAATTGGGTAAAGCCCAAATAATAAGACCTAGAACTCTTCCTCCCTTCTCTACTCTTATTCCACGTAAAACACAAAGCCAATCCCTTCTCCTTAACTATTCACGTGAACAAGGGATTCTCAAACCCTCCTCCTCACTTTTCGTCACTGTCGTCCTTGCTGCTGCCCAGCCGCCGGCCACCACCGTCCTCGCCTCCTATAATCCTACGTCCTATCCTCTCCTTCTCCTTCGTTCTCTCCTTCTCTTTCGTTTCCCTTTTCTCGTTCGTTTTTCCCTAACCGTTGATTCCTCCCCTCTTTTGTTTCGGTTTCGCACGCATCCACAACAACAACCACGAGTATCGTCGTCGCCGTCCACCACCTCGCCGCAGCCCCGCCGTCCAGCACGGTAGTATTCTCCTTCTTCTTTATTTCCCCCTTCTTTTTTTCTGCACAATTGTTTCCCGTTCTACAAGAAGGGCTGTTCTTTAGAAAACCATTGTATTTTTGTACCTCGAAGGAGTCGCCACCAAACATTGTTTAAAGTCTCGTTTGGGAAGACCGCATGTGACACTTTTTTTGGATAAGGCTTTGAATCCTCGAAACGGATGGGTGAGATCCGGGCACGGGAACGAAATGCTTATTCCGCGAGCTTTAGAAATATTCAAGTACGTTGGCACAACATTTTCGAAAATATACCCTAGATTAGACTATGTGGGTTTGAATTTAGAGCAAATAGAATCTCTAATTGTATGGTGGTCACTTTGCTTTAAAGATTGATTTTAAGGAACCTAAGGCCGGTTTGTCCAAGAAATTATCTTTATTAAGCATGATGTAACCTTGTATTTTGTTGTATTTAGCATGTGCGGTGATGAAAGCAATAAAGCAAATAAAGCAACATCACAATACTAAATAAAGTGTGGAATTAGTAAATACAAGACCCCTTAGAAATGGACTAGAGAGTAGGTCCACATTGCCTAGAAATGGACTAGGCAAGTAAAGATGCGGAATTGAAAAAGCGGAATTGAAATTGCGGTATTGAAATTGCGATATTGAAATTGCGGTATTGAAAGTGCGATATTGAAATTGCGGAATTGAAAGGTGCGATATTGAAATTGCAGAATTGAAAGGTGCGATATTGAAATTGCAATGTAGAATGGTGCATAATTGAAACTTGTACTTGGGCACATGAGATTCGAACGCCAAGCGGCTCCTTAAAAATAAGTGCGCCCGACACGAATTCAAAGCCAAAAATATCAACTTGGGAGAGGTTGCTCAACCCAAATATCCTAGACTTTGCATATTGAACTTGAACTTGAAAACATGAATATTGAAGTATTGAACTTGAAAAACTTGAACTTTGAACTTGAAATAATTGAAATTAAGAGGCTTGAATCTCAAAGGTCGGGCCTTTTAATGTTGAAAAGGTTATACCTTTGATATGCTCTCACTTGAAAGGATCCTAGTTTAGGGAAGTAGTCATGAGCAACCCTAAACATGGTGGGATCTTGAAATTTGAAAACTTGAAATTGTATATTGAAAAATGGAGTTTTGAATCTCAAAGACTAAACCTTTAAGAGTTAAAAAGGTGTCATCTTTGATTACTCCATACTTGAAGGTGATTCTAGTTCAAAGAGGTGATTGCAAACAACTTTGAACATCCTTGAATCTTGAAAGTTTGCATTTTTGTATTTTGAAAAAGTTTGCATTTTTGTATTTTGAAAAAGTTTGGATTTTTGAAAAACATGTATGATTGTTGCAAGTGGCATTTTTAATAATAAAAATGCCAACTTGCTAATCATTTTGAAATCAAAACAACATGATTGATTAGAGTGGGATTCGGATTTACCTATTTAGGTTTAGGCAAGAGCTCCCAATTGCTTTAGAATTAGAGATTTTGTATGTGTTTTGAAGGGTTTTTTATTTGTATTTTGAGGCGTAATGTCAGTATTACGACGTTGTATTATGTTTTTTCCTTTTTGATGCTGAAAATGAGGGGGTATTTATAGGAGGAATGGGTGCAAGACGCCAGCACACGCCAGCGCAGCACGCCGAGGCAGCGCTGGGCGCTGGTGACGTGGCGTGAATGCCGCCAAAGCAAGGACGCGGGCTCCGTCCTTGTTTCGTCTTGTAGTGTTGTACCTTTGTACGAATAGTACTAGGCTTGGTGTTGTGTGTTTGCTGGAAGGTTAAGGCATTATTTTGCGTCTAAAAACAAGCCTTTCTCGGGTTTTGAATTCCGATTTTACGGAACGGGGCCCGGCATGCTCAGTTTTGTGGGTCGGCGCCCGAATTTGACTTGCCTTATATGATTTTGAGTGGAAAAGACCTAGTAAAACCAATGGGATGGTCTACTAGATGAGATTGTACTTGGATTTTGAAATTGGATTTTGAAAGTTGTATTTTGTACCGAGTTCCGGTAGGGGAACGACCTCGGGAATTGGATTTTTGATTTTGAATTTGGAAATGTTCTTAGCAATTGGGATTCCCGCCTGGAGTTATTCCAACCACCTAGTAAGGATAATGGTATCGTCATCATCCCAGAGGGGAGACACAAATTAGATGTCTACAAAAGCCCCCACTTTGACTGAGCGTTCGGTTAGGAAAGCGCAAGTCAAAGTATTTCGAAAGGGACGGAGGATGATCAACATGTTCGGCATAAAACAGGCGTTAGAAAAAAGGATATAGTCTACCTCGGTGCGGTTGTGACGACTCTGATTTGTACTTGTACTCTTCCGCCTTCGGTTCAGGACGGAGCTTGGCATCAAAAATTTTGAATCTTAAAATTTTGAATCTTGAATTTTTGAATCTTGAATATTTGAATTTGAACACCCGGAGTTGATCCGTTGGGGATGTGTTTCGCTGGGGATAAGAGCTTTTTACTAGCCCTTAGAATTTTGAAATTTCGACTGACTTTCCCGGAGCTTGGGTCCGTTGGGAGTTGAACGCCTGAGTCGTTGTATTTTTTGGACTTTGTTTTCTTTAAATATTCATTTGTTTATACTTGGAGATACAAATGTATACCCGTTTTATCGATGGATGGCCTGATGCAATGTTTGATGCTTGGTGCGGAAGACCGTAGCAGCAAAGGACGTGCAATCAGCACGGGAGACCGCGCGCGCTGAAGATTCGCGCGTGCAGCGGGCAGCGCTGGGCCGGCGTACGGCGCGGGGCTGCGCTATATAAGCGCCCCTTGCCGTGCCATTTTGAGGAGCAATCTCTTGCTTTCTTTCTCTCTTTCTCTCTCCAAGGTCGAATTGTCTTCCCTTGGTCTTGTTCTTGCCTTATCCATGTAAGTATTTCATGTTTTGCTTATGAAATAACTCTAGGATTGCATGTATTTTTGATTTTCTCGTACTTTGAAATGATGCTTGTATGCTTAAGCTTCTTGAATCTTGTAGAAGATTGTTTGATAGCCACTTGAACTGTTGGAACTTGTAGTTTTGAATATATTTTTTTTGAAAGTTTTCTTGAATGTCGTACCTGGTAGTTGTAGATAGTAGTCTCACTGGTGACTTGGCGGGGTCTCAGGTAGAGAAATAGGTTAGGATGCCTTGATGTTGTTTTGTAGAGTTTTGAAATGCTGGCTTCGGCATGGGTAGCCTAGGCGTTGATGTTGAACTTGTATACCTACTTCGGCATGGGTAGCCTAGGCGTTGGTGTTGAACTTGTATACCTGCTTCGGCATGGGTAGCCTAGGCGTTGGTGTTGAACTTGTATACCTGCTTCGGCATGGGTAGCCTAGGCGTTGGTGTTGAACTTGTATTTTGAACTAGAGGTCCACTGGGGATTTGTTTTGACTTTGTATAGGCTAGTATAGGATAGCCCCCAGTTTAGAATTTTGACACTTTGTAATTCACTTGATTTAGTATGCCTCGTCACACTCGGAGAAAGCTCGCCGAATCGTCTGTGGTTCGAGATGCTGAGGAGGATGCTTCAGATGATGAAGCGGCTGCAATAAACGCGCCAGGTGGGGGTATGGTTCCCCGGGAGGCGCCCACTTTTGCTGGTACTGGTTGGAGTCCTTCCGACCTGGTGTTTCGGCCGGAGTGGCACTAGTCTCAGCGGCCTCGCGCTGGCTTGGTGAGTCTTGTACTGTGTTTTGAGTTTGTATCTTGTACTTGTATAGGTTTGGAATTGACTCCTTCACCTGTAGGCTGATGGAAAGCCGTTTCGTACTTTCTGGTCCTTGGTGGAGGTTCAGAAGGTCTTTAAAGCCCTTTGTGCTGATGAGGAGGCTATGGAGATTTGGTCACAGACTGGCCTGGCTGATTTCTGGCGTGCCATGGGAGGCACTTCGAGGAGAACGGGATCAAGCCCCGGATGTGGGATTTGTTGGAGCGGTGGTGGGATACCACCAACACTTTCCATATGGCATGGGGGGAGATCACCATTACCCCCTTTGAGTTTGCTATGATCATGGGTCTTCCTTTTTCTGAGAGGAACGTGACCTTTGATCCGGAGCTGACGTGGCGCTTTGCCGCTGCCAGGGACTTGCTTGGCCCTGTTGTTGACTTGTCGGAGGACGACACCCATGCTTCTGTGACGGTGATTGTGAATGCTATCTGCGGTGTAGGTGTGTCTGCGGAGTAGAGAGTTAGGCTCTTCCTCCTAGTTTTGGTGAGCAGAGTGATGGCCCCGAGCAGGAACACTCGAGTGCACATCAGATTCCTGTCCGTTCTGCGGGACTTGAGGGCTGTTTCGAGCTACAATTGGGGTGGTTTGGCATATAGCCACCTCTTGTATGAGAAGAAGCAGGCCTCCCGGACTGCGGCGGGGAGCGACCCGAGCATGGCTGCTCTGTGGAGTGTGCTGGAGGTATTTAAGACTCCTTGTACTTTGTATGTTGTACTTGTATGTTTGTATTTGAACTTGACTGATGTTTTGCTTGCTTCTTGAAAGATTTGGATATATGAGCACTTTCCGACTTTGGCGCCAGATCGTACTAGAGATGCGGCTTACCCGTATGCTGCCTCTTGGATAGGAGCGGTGAAGGAATTATGTCCTTAGACATTTCCGGCAATTACTAAATATAAATAGGAATTAATTATGAAGATAATAAGTTAATTATTTTAGTAATCATATTTGCTTGCTAGAGAATAAATGTGATTAGTAGGACAATATTGATTGGACCTACAACTAAAATATATTAATCCTATAAGGTCACACATATAAGCACTAATTGGAATGGACCCAAAAGGTCCTATGGCAACCGGCCTGCTAAGAGAAATAAGGTTGGGCTTTGTGTTAACCTAAAAGCCCTAACATTATAATAGTTATAATGTCAGGGATTCAAAAAGAACGTTCATTTGAAGACGGGTTTAGGAGATTCCATCTTTCTTGGTTTCCGAATTGGTTCTCCTACCCTCGCTTGAATAAAGACACTCGATTGGCCCAAAGTGGGTGGCATCATATTTTCTCTCTGAGGGTTTTCCGCCAAGGGTTGGGCTGTTCGCCCATTAAAGCGGTTCTATTTCTCGATGGGGGACAGGGAAGCCCTTTGGGGTCGGTTGTGGGCGAGGAGGGATTCGAACCCCTGACAAAAAGGAAAACACAAAACCCTAATTCTTATTCTCTGAATCGCCGTTCTTCCCAAACAAAGCAAGAGATTGATCGTGATTGTTCTCTTCCGTACTAGCATACGTGGGATTCAATTGGTGCTTGTGGACTAAGTAGAGGAGCAACAAGTGGGGGCTCTAAGATCTTCGAAGCTTGCATACGAACGGGAGAACACGCTACAAAGGTGATTATTCTTTCGACTTAATCTGATCTATACTATTGTTATGCATGAGATCCTGTGATAGATATTAGGAAATTGTTTCCTGAAATTCCGCTTTATGCATCTATATGTCCCTACAGTGGTATCAGTTTTAGCCTCTTGCATAATATTTTATGATCATGTTGTGTGCAACATTATTATTTTGATTCAATTAAGGGAAGATTTATTTATGGCTTGAATTTGCAAAATTAATATATGATATTAATTGATTGAAATTAATAAATCGTGATTGATTTAATTTATGCTCAAAATAAATTTATAAAATTCCGAATTTTTTAATATAGGGCCGAAATTAACCGTTAATTTCACACAAAAAATTTCGGATTTTTTAAAATTAAATTCGCTAGATTTTGAATTATTTATTGGTTAATAAGATTAATCATGGAAATAATTTGTTAACAACTAAAGATTTGACTTTTAATTTGTTAAATAAATCTACTGATTATCCCCTAATTTTTATACAATAGTCAAATTTTTTTGGTAACTTTTTAACTAATTTTCGTAATGTTTGCATATTAATTATTGAATTTGGTTAATTTTTATGTTTAATTCGATTAATCATAAAATTTAAGGATAACAATTAAAATTATTGATTTTATTTGTTAAGAAAATTTAATAGATCAGCCTAATATTTTAATTGGAATTTTTCGGATTATAATTGTTATTTTTCTGAATTATTTAAATAAAATGAGATAATTATGCCTAAATTTTGAATTCTTGTTAGATTTAATTTGAATAAAGATTCTAATTGAAATCTAACTTTTAACAAACCTAAAATTCAGTTTTAGTTTTGTTAATTTATTCAAATTTTTTGCCATAATTTTCGGATTATCACATCTAATTAAATTTCTTAATCTTTATACAAAATTGGATAAAGATTAATTAAACTTGGGTAATTGTTGCACAAATTTAAAGATTTACCCACCATGGCTGGGTGGCCCCACCTGCGACGGTGGAGCCGCAGTGGAGGGTGAATTAGGGTCGTGTTCCGGCGGTACCTAGGACGGCGGTCGAGGGTTTTCGCGGCGGAAGAGCAGCCCTGCTGCTCTGTTAGTGCTGGCCACGCTGCTGGTCTTACTGCCAGCAATTGCTGGTGGTCGGGTCGGCCGGCGTGTCTGGGTCACGTCCGTGGAAGCTGACCGGTGGTTTTGACTGCTGCTGGCCGGCGTCAGGAGGTTGCGTCAGTGTTTTGAGGGTTGTGCGTCAGGTGTATTGCCTTAAAAGTTAAAACCTTGGTTGATGTCGGGGTTTAGGTTGGGAAATCCGAAATCATACCCTGCTGCATTAAATAATAAGAAGTCTAATGAGGTGGAAGCTCCGTATATACTCCTACAGTAGTTTGGAAGAGTTCCAAAATCATTCTTTAAATAAATTTCCAAATCATTTTTGGTATGTATAAAAATATTTTATTTATTATTGAAAATTAGATTTTCTAAGAGCATAAATTCATAAGTTTCCAATAAATGCAAATTCTTGATTAATAAGATTATTCTAGCCATATTTAAATAGTAATTGGCTTAAAATAATAATGTTTCATAAATAATGTTAAACTTAAATTGTTTAAGTTTTTATAATTATTTTAGAAATGTTATTTGCTTATTAACAGTTAATAAGTAAATAATTTGTGTTTAATATTGTTTGATATTATATACGTGTATGGAATATATATGATATTTTGTTACAGGCGAGTGACTAGTATGGCCCAAAATAGGATAGAAAATACGATTTGCGTATCGTTTTGTATTCTTGTAAATTTTGAAATACGATCTGCGCATCGTTCTGTATTGTTGTAATTTAATTTAAAAGTTTAAATTAGATTATAAAGTTCGTATTATGAGCTCGATGGAGTAAGAAGGTTCAATCAGAAATTCAAGGATGGATATCCAAGAAAGATGAACAGGAACCCAAGAAGATTTGAGCTTAATTTTTAGGGGCCATACTAGGATCACATTTATTTTTATGCATTTTATATTGCCTTAAAATGCTTATTGAGTTTATGTATGTGGTTATTTAAAGCAATGTGTTCACTTTTAATTAACCAACATAGTAAACTTATGTCCCAAATAATATTTAGTTTATGTGCTTTTCCATACATCACCTATAAAGCCTTAGATCATGAGTAATAGGTTCTGCCAAAGCAGGGTGTTGCTTATAATTCCGGGGATAGTAGGGTAGGTTTTTTGAAACTTACATGTTAATGTTTGGTTTAACTCAACAAAACTATCAAAAGACAAATTTTTGGGTTTTGAAGCTAAGAGATAGGAAAATACAAAGAGTTGTTAACCTGTCTACCAAGAGTTATAATCAGTTATAATTAGTAAAATGTTTACTTACCTCAAATACTATAAATGAAAGTAGCAGGGCCAAAGTCCGTTTGATTGTAGTGGGAGGGGATCTTGGTTAATTCTTTATTCAATGGGGACCTCTAATTTTGAATAAAGGGTAGTAGTGAATTGAATTTGTTTAGTTGCTACTTTTGATAAACATTATATTGAATCTTGCTTTACTTTTTATTGTAGTTATCATGTCTGGTGCAAACAACTCTACTTTTAACTTGCGCCCTCTAATTGAAAAAGACAAATTGAATGCTACCATCTTCCTACAATAGCAAATGGCTGTGAGAATTATTCTCAGAGCGGAAGGAAAAGAAAGTGTTCTTGACAATCCTCTCCCTGAACCCCTGCCAGAAAATGCTACTGCAGCTCAAAGGCGAGCTAGACAAACTCTAGAGGATAACTCCCTGCAAGTAACATGCTTGATGCTTGCTTGCATGGAACCAGAGTATCAAAAACGTTTTGATGGTCTGGATGCCTATAGCATAATCCAGCAACTGAAAACTTTGTTTCAGAAAAATGCTAGATTGGAGAGATTTGAAGCAAACTGCAAACTTCAGGATTCCAAGTTGGAAGAGGGGAAGCCCGTTGGTCCGCATGTGTTCGATTTGATTGGACATTTTCAGACCATGGAGAAATTGGGCTTCCCTTATCCTAAGGACCTGGCAACTGACATAGTCATCAGATCCTTGCCTGAAGATTTTCGTAACTTTAAGTTGAACTTCTACATGCAAGGAGGGGAGGCTACCCTGCAAGAGTTCCATGGTTCACTAATTCAGGCTGAGAGAAACTTACCAAGTAAACCTAAACATAAGGATGTTCTAATGGTTAGTAAAGGTAAGCAGTTCAAGAAGAAAGGGGCTCCCATGAAGAAGAACAAGGGCAAGGTAGTTGCCAATGAGAACTCTTCAACCAAGCCAAAGGCCACTCCCAAGGCTAAGGTAGCTGCTCAACATGAGTGCTACCACTGCCACAAGATTGGTCATTGGAAGAGGAACTGCCCCAAGTATCTGGAGGATAAGAAGACTGGTGCTTCAATTTCAGGTATTTATGTCATAGAAGTTAATTTATCTACAACTGCTTCTTGGGTATTTGATACCGCTTGTGGATCTCACATTATTGGTAATGTGCAGGGACTAAAAAGAAGTAGGAGCTTGAGCAAAGGCAAAGTGGATCTCCGAGTAGGAAATGGAGCAAGAGTTGCTGCTTTAGCTGTAGGAGATTATAGTTTACGCTAGCCTTCTGGTTTAATATTAGAACTTTATAATTGTTATTACGTTCCAGTTATTACCAAGAACATAATTTCTATTCCGATTTTGGATTCGGAAGGTTTTTCATTTCAAATTATGAATGATTGTTGTTCAGCATATTTGAATGGTATGTTCTATGTCTGTGCTAAATTATCAAATGGTTTGTATGTATTAGACTTACAAAACCATATCTATCACATAGAAAACAAGAAACACAAACCAAATGATTTGAACCCTACTTACCTATGGCATTGTCAATTAGGCCACATAAGCTCAAAGCGCATAGAGAAACTTTATAAGGATAGAATTCTCAAATCATTTGATTTTGAATCATTTGAAGTATGTGAGTTTTGCTTAATGGGGAAAATGACAAAGTCTCCTTTCACAGGCTCAAGTGAAAGGGCCAATGATCTTTTAGCCCTCATACATACTGATGTGTGCGGACCTATGAGTACTTTGGCTAGGGGAGGGTACGGGTATTTCATTACTTTTACTGATGATGTGAGCAGATTTGGATATGTTTACCTCATGCGGCATAAGTCGGAATCCTTTGAAAAGTTCAAGGAATTCCAAAATGAAGTACAAAACCAACTTGGAAAGAAAATTAAAGCATTGCGATCCGATCGTGGTGGTGAATATTTATCTCAAGAGTTTGGTGATCATTTGAAAGATTGTGGAATACTTTCGCAATTGACTCCACCAGGGACACCACAATTGAATGGGGTTTCCGAAAGAAGGAATCGAACTCTATTAGATATGGTTCGGTCCATGATGAGTCTTGCTAACCTTCCTGCCTCATTTTGGGGATTTGCGCTTGAAACAGCGGCATTCACACTCAACAGAGCTCCGTCCAAAGCAGTAGAAAAGACGCCATATGAGATGTGGACTGGAAAAGTTCCGAAATTGTCTTTTCTAAGGACATGGGGTTGTGAAGTTTATGTAAAACGTTTACTTTCTGATAAGCTTTCACCCAAGTCTGATAAATGTATTTTTGTGGGTTACCCAAAACAGACTAAGGGATACTACTTCTACAACCAAAGCGAAAACAAAGTGTTTGTTGCTCGCGATGGTGTCTTTCTGGAAAAGGAGTTTATTTCCAGAAAAACAAGTGGGAGTAATGTATATCTCGAAGAAATTCGAGATGAGCAACAAATGGATGAGGTTCACACCTCGTCAGAGACGACCCAGCATGAAAATGCTCAGGAGGCGGTGCATTCCATTCACGCGCCTTCTACCGTCCCACTTGGAGATAATCCATGCGAAGTCCCTCAACCTAATGAGGTGGAAACTTCTCTTGTTGTTCCCCAACGTAGGTCTAGTAGGACCGTCATTCCGTCAAAGAGATATATTGATTTCCTTTTGACTGAAAGTTCTGAAATAGAGATTTTAGAACATGAGGAACCTACTAACTACACAAATTCTTTGACGAGTCAAGACTCTGAGAAATGGCTTGAAGCCATGAGATCCGAAATGGATTCGATGTTTGAAAATCAAGTATGGGACTTGGTTGCTTTGCCTGATGGGGTTAAACCCATAGGTTGCAAATGGATTTTCAAACTGAAGAAGGACAAAGATGGAAACATTGATGTCTTTAAGGCAAGAATAGTGGCAAAAGGTTTTCGACAAATTCATGGTATTGACTATGATGAAACCTTCTCACCAGTAGCCATGCTGAAATCCATTAGGATAATTCTTGCGATTGCTGCCTTTCATGACTATGAGATCTGGCAGATGGACGTCAAAACCACTTTCTTGAATGGGTTCTTGAAAGAGGATGTGTACATGACACAACCATAAGGTTTTGAAGATCCAAACAGTCCAAGAAAAGTTTACAAGCTTAAGAAGTCCATTTATGGGCTTAAGCAAGCATCCCGGAGTTGGAACCTCAGATTTGATGAAGTAGTCAAATCTTTTGGCTTCCTCAGAAATGAAGAGGAATCTTGTATATACAAGAAGTTGAGTGGGAGTAGTATTTCTTTCCTAGTCTTGTATGTGGATGACATACTACTCATAGGAAACGACAAGACCATGCTTGAGTCAGTCAAGGAATGGCTTAAAAGTTATTTTTCCACGAAAGACCTAGGAGAAGCTGAGTACATCTTGGGAATAAGGATCCATAGAGATAGACCCAAAAGGCTGATTGGACTTAGCCAAGAGACTTATATTGATAAGGTTCTTGCAAGGTTCAAGCTGGAAAACTCCAAAAGAGGTTTCATTCCCATGCAACATGGCATTTCACTTGGCAAGACTCAGTGTCCTTCGACACCTGATGAGGTCAAGCGCATGAGTAATGTTCCTTATGAAGGAAATAATGCCCTTGGTCCAAGTATGCATTCTATGTTAAGTCTAATAAATGCGGTTCAGTATTAATTAACAAGTTAATAATTCAGTGAGATCAAGTGAGCGGAATGCCTAGCTAGAGGCCGCTTCAGTTCAAGTGGAATTAATGATATTAATCCACAGCTTACTCTTGACTGAACCCGTAGGGTCACACAAATAGTACGTAAACGGATCAAGTACTTAATGGCATTAAATACTCCATCTATGGATATTCGGAATCGACGGATCTTGGTTTCAGTGGGAGCTGAGATCGTCACAGGCAAGAAATGAATACTCCGGAAACGATGATATTGCCGGAAACGGAAATATGGATCGTATCGAAAATATAAATATTATCCAAGTCGTAGATGTTGCCGGAAACGGAAACATGGTACGTATCGGAAAATATTATCGGAAATGGAAATATTGCCGGAATCGGAAATATTGCCGGAAACGGAAATATTGTCAGAATCGGAAATATTATCGGAATCGGAAAATAATTCCGGAAACGGAAATATTAAATATTTGTTCGAAACGGAAATTAATTCCGGAATCGGAAATATTAAATGTTGTTCGTATCGGAAATGAATTCCGAAATCGGGAATTTAATCGGAAGCGTATCGTACGAATTAGCATCGGACGAGGCCCGCTAGACGAAGGCCCAGCACGAAGCCAGGCCATCGCCCAGCGAGCCGCACGCAGCAACGCACGCCTCGACTAGGCCCAGCGCAAGGCCAGGCCCAGCCAAGGGCGCGCACGCGCGCAGCACCGCACATGGGATGTGCGCTTGTCGTGGGCCGCAAGGCCTGCGCGGCTGCACGGCTTGTACGATGCGTGTGCGGGAAATCCTAAATCTATTAGGATTCGTGCGAAGATTAAAATCCTAATCCTATTAGATTTTCTTTGTTATTTAGAGTCCTAATAAAGTTCTAATTAACAAATCCACATCCTAGTAGGATTACAATTCCTTTTCCATACCTCTATAAATAAGGGTCATTATTTGTATACACGATTCAAGTATTCAAAGTGATTTTTGAGAGCAAAAATTCAGTCATATAATTGCCTACATTAGCCGAAAATTCTAAGTACCTTAAGGGCGATTCTAGTTGGTCAAGCTTAAGGCAGATCCGGACGTGCTGTGGACTATCTACGGAGGGACGACATTTGGAGTCCTAAAGACTTGTTCTTGTTCGGTTCGGGCGCAGCTAGGGAAGGCACGCAACAAAGTGTATGCATCTAAACAATGCTAAATGATTATGTGTAAATAATATGCTTTCCTGGCTTTATGGTTTTTCCGCATGATTTATGAATTGTCATATGTATCATAACCTAACAGTGGTATCACGAGCCTCTTATTATTTTCATAATCTAAATTGCATAAACATGGTTAAATATTACAAATTTGCAAGAATTAAAAGGGGTGATTAATTTTCGTAATTGTTAATTAATTGCAAATTGCGTTTATTTAATTATACGTACGCAGTTTTTCGGCAGTTTCTTCGTTACTCATCCAAATCGAGTGATTTTTGTGTCAATTCCGCATGTAAAAGGCATTCTAAAATTTTGACAAAAACAATATTTTTCGGCCGAACCCAGAATTCTCAAATTCGAAGCCTAACTATGACTTTTCGGAGGTTTTAGTTTTTCGAATGCAAAATTTCGTAAATTTAAGATGTTAAATTAAATATTTGCGATTCTTGTTGATAAAACTTGAATTTTTTATTGACCTACTGTATATGTTTAACAAGTTTGAATGCCTAGCCTTGTTAATTATGCAATCTAATTTGTAATTATGATAAATTTGTTGAAAATTGGAATAATTTAGAATTAATTTGATTTTCATAATTAGTTATAATTTAAATAGATACCTATGATTAAAAACCACCATAAAAATTGTAAATTTATGTTAAAATTTAAATTTTTATGACCTAGACTTGAATCCATGTTAATCGGAAATCAATTAAATAATAAATTTTCGATTTTTCGCCCTAAAATTATGAAATTAATATTATTTATTAATTTGTCATTAATTTTGAATATATTTTTAATTTTTATGCAATTCGCTCATATAGGAATGTCAACGAGCCGAGCCGAGCCGAGTATTTGGATGTTCGAGCTAGGCTTGATAAGAAATTTCCGAGCTCGAGCTCGAGCCGAGCTTAACCGAGCTTTCATTTTCCCTGTTCGAGCTTGGCTCATTTAAGTTTTTCGTTGTTCGAGCTTAGCTCACGAGTAGCTTGTTTAAGTTCAAGCTCGAGCCGAGCCGAGCTATTAACAAACGAGTCTTAATAAACGAGCTTTTAACAAACAAGCCTTAATAAACAAGCAAGATCGAATTTAAATGATCATATTAATAAATGAAATATTATTTTAAAAAATTATAAAAACATAACCATACCCAAATAAAAAGTTAGCACAGTATACTAACTAATACTATTTTATAAATTATAATCTCCTAAAAATCAAAATCTAACAAAATAATTGCAACTTATATTTACTTATAAATAAGAATTTGTCATATTTTTTTTTAGAAATTTAATATAAACGAGCTTGAACAACCTTTTAAACGAGCTTATAAACGAACACGAACGAGCTTGGAAACGAACATGAACGAGTTGTTCGCGAGCCTAAACGAGCCGAACACTAGGCTGTTCGAGCTAGTATCATTTATTAAACGAGCTTAAAATTTTTGTTCAAGTTCGTTTATTTATTTATTGAACGAGCTTTGACCGAGCTTTGGCCGAGCTTGTTCACGAGTTGTTCACGAGCGTATCGGCTCATTGACATCCCTACGCTCATATAACTTGCACGCACAAAGCAATGGACGCTACGTGTTACCCTTAAGGGGTGTTGTATAGTGCGGGCGTGCGACGACGAGCAAGGGAGCTCGTCGCCCATGCGGTACGAATGCAGCGAGCAAGGGCATGGTGCACGAGCACAAGGCAGCAGCTCTGCCTTGTGTCGTATGTTGTGAGCAATGGGCATATGGGCAGGGGCGAGAGCAAGGCACGAGCAGTCGCGTGTGGGCAGCACGCGTGCTGCGCCACAGCGCGCACTGCCTCGCGCAAGCATGCGGAGCCTCGCACGCAGCGAGCGCAAGCTCGCGTGCCACGAGCGCTACGCACAGCGTCGATGGCTCGCGCGCAGCGAGCGTCAGCTCGCATACTGTTGCCTCGTGCGATGAGCGCAAGCTCGCGTGCGGGAAAGGTAGGCGCGCAGC
Organism: Spinacia oleracea; assembly: GCF_020520425.1. Classification (NCBI taxonomy): domain Eukaryota; kingdom Viridiplantae; phylum Streptophyta; class Magnoliopsida; order Caryophyllales; family Amaranthaceae; genus Spinacia; species Spinacia oleracea. The sequence goes on from NC_079488.1 coordinate 47,303,241, forward strand.
GAGCGATGGCTCGCATGGATCGAGCGCTGGCAAGCGAGCGCAGCGAACGATGGCTCGCGTGCAGCGAGCGCTGGCGCGCGCAGCGAGCACCAGCTCGCGTGTTCGATTGATGCCTTGCGATGGTGAGCAGCAGCAATGCGACGCAGCGCATGGGCTGCGGGCAAATGGCCAGCAATGGCTGTATGCGTGTAGCCCATGGGCGTGCGTTGCGTGGGGTTGTTGCGTTGCGATTAGATCGTTTTGAAATTTTAATTTGAATTTTCAGTTTACGTAATTTTAATTAATTTTAAAATTAATAATTTAAATTATTTTCTTGGATTTTAATTTTGAATATTGTAATTATAATAAATTTTATTTATTCTAATTATTTTACTAAAATTAAAATCATGAATTAATTTAAATACGACTGAAATTAAATTAAACTTTTTGGATTCAATTATAAATTGATATGAGCTTTAAATTTTAATTAAATTTGTATGTTTCCGGTTAGACTAGAAATACATTTTTATGTTTAAAATTAGTAAAGCATATGAATTTATTGGTTTAAGTGGGAGCATTTTTAGTCATAAACTCTTGATTAGGTCTACAAATCCTTAAGGTTAAAACAACTTGATTAGAATTAATAAGGACTGAATAATTTGTACATTATTGGTGCCCTTGATTAATTGCTGCAAATGTTTATGTGATGCATAATGTGTTTTACTAACCAGCTATGTGAGCCATTCATGATAATGAATGGGTGAATGGTATATATTGTATATGTACTGTTTTGCAGGTTATGAAGTGACTAGTATGGCCCAAATAGGATAGAAAATATGGTCTGCGTACCATTAATTTGAATATAATTGGTCTAAAGTACCAAAGTTGTTTTTCAATTCAAATATGGTCTGCGTACCATCAAATAGTTGTAATTAGTTTTAATTACAGCTTATTCTATTTGAAGAAAATGGTGCCTCCCACGGAGATTTTCAAGACGGACTTTGAAGTTAAAGCTTCAAGATGAAGTCGGGCCATACTAGATCACATTTATCTTATGCATGTTTTAAGTTATTTATTGCTTTTAAATATGTCTTAAAATGCATGAGATCAAAAGCTTGATTATGTTGCATGATTAAGGATTTTAGTTCACTTAAAATCTAACCAACATAGTAAGAGCCTTAAGTTCCAAACTTAAAAATTAAGTTACAAGGTGCCATGCCAAAATATACACTTGCTTGGATATCCTTTACATCAATCTAGTAATAGTTTTCGCTCAGCGAGGTGTTACTTATTGGTCCTAAAGGGGCAAGGTACACAAATAATTGTGAGTACATGTTAGTTTTGGTGAAACTCAACGATATAAGTAAGGAGTCCTTTTATGTCGTGGCAAAATCGATAGGTTTACCTAATAAGTTCTTAGACGTACCTATCAACCAAGAATAGTTTCTAGACTATTAGCAAAAGGCTTTTGCTTACCTAAGATGTTTTAGGACTAAGTCGACAAACTGTGCTTAGTTCTTCAATGATTTTAGGATCTTGGAATCATTTTATTCACACCTGCCGGAACACATAACTTGAATAAAATGCTTAATGAACATTGAATTATGCATGTATGCTAGAATTTAAGTTTATTAAGAGAAATTGTGAATGGTTATTTATTTGTTTATTCTTTTCAATTGTAGTTTTAAATATGGCAAACAACAATTCATTCAACATTCGATCAATTCTCGAAAAGTAGAAGTTGAGCGGGAAAAACTTCCTTGGCTGGCAAAGGAACTTGCAAATAGTTCTTATGCAGGAAGAAAAGGAGTATGTCCTAGAAGAGGCGATGCCCGAAGCCACAGGCGACGGGGTCACACAGGCAGCCCTCAATCGTTGGATTGATGCCAACAAGGATGTGAAATGTCTAATGCTCGCCACCATGAGTGCAGATCTGCAGAAAACGTTCATCAACTCAGATGCTTTCACAATCATCAGTGAGTTGAAGAACATGTTCCAAGATCTGGCTCGAGTCGAAAGATTCGAGACTCATAGGCAAATTCTTGAGACCAAGCTTAAGAAAGGCGAGCCCGTAAGTCCACATGTTCTCAAAATGATTGGACTCATTGAGAATATGAGTCGGCTGGATCAGCAATTTTCTCAGGAAATGGCTATAGACACCATCCTCCATTCTCTTCATAGCGGGTATGATCAGTTCAAACTGAACTACAGTATGAATAGTCTGGACAAAACGCTCACTGAGCTTCACGGTATGCTGAAGACCGCTGAAAAGACGCTCAAAAGTGATAAGCAGGATGTGCTTATGGTGCGTGGGGGCAAGTTCAAGAAATCTGGAAAGAAGAGGAATGCTAAGAAAGGTGGAAACAAGGCCAGCCCAACTAAGCAAACTGGCGCCAAATCTGTAAAGAGGAAGGTCAGTCAACCCACTTCTGAATCCGAATGCTTCTACTGCAAGAAGAAGGGGCATTGGAAGAGAGATTGCTTGAAGCTAAAGGAAGATCAGAAGAACGGAACAGTCGTTCCATCTTCAGGTATTTTCGTTATAGACTGTATACTTGCTAATTCAACTTCTTGGGTATTAGATACAGGTTGTGGCTCACACTTATGTTCCAATCCACAGGGACTAAGAAGAAGTAGAAAGTTAAGCAAGGGTGAAGTCGACCTACGAGTGGGAAATGGAGCACGGATTGCTGCATTAGCTGTAGGAACTTATTATTTGTCGTTGCCCTCCGGGCTAGTTTTGGAACTGGAAGAGTGTTTCCATGTTCCAAGTCTTACTAAAAACATCATTTCAGTTTCTTGTTTAGATGCTAAGGGATTTTCCTTTTTAATAAAAGACAATAGTTGTTCGTTTTATTTTAAAGAGATGTTTTATGGATCTGCTAGATTAGTCAATGGACTTTATTTATTAGATCACGACAAACAAGTATATAACATAAATACCAAAAAGGCCAAAAAGGATGATTCAGATCTCACCTATCTGTGGCATTGTCGATTAGGCCATATAAACTTGAAACGCTTAGAAAGACTTCAAAAGGAAGGAATTCTAGAACCATTTGACTTAGAGGATTATGGTAAATGCGAATCATGTTTACTTAGCAAAATGACAAAGCAACCTTTCTCTAAAGTTGGAGAAAGAGCAAATGAACTATTGGGTTTAATCCATACAGATGTATGTGGAGCAATGAGTACAAATGCTAGAGGTGGTTTCAGCTACTTTATCACTTTCACTGATGACTTCAGTAGATATGGTTATGTCTACCTAATGAAGCATAAGTGTGAATCCTTTGACAAATTCAAGGAATTTCAGAGTGAAGTAGAGAATCAATTAGGCAAGAAGATTAAGGCACTGCGGTCTGACAGAGGCGGTGAATATCTGAGCTATGAATTTGATGACCATCTGAAATAATGTGGAATTCTATCAGAATTGACTCCTCCTGGAACACCACAATGGAACGGTGTGTCGGAACGGAGGAACAGAACCTTGCTAGACATGGTCAGGTCAATGATGGGTCAGGCCAAACTTCCATTAGAATTTTGGGGACATGCACTTAATACAGCTGCACTCACTATAAATAGAGCTCCGTCTAAAGCTGTTGAAAAGACTCCATATGAGTTATGGTTTGGAAAGCCTCCAAAAGTGTCTTTTCTTAAGATTTGGGGATGTGAAGTATACGTCAAACGATTAATTTCAGACAAACTTCATCCAAAATCTAACAAATGTATCCTTGTGGGCTATCCAAAGGAAACAAAGGGGTATTACTTCTACAATACATCTGAGAACAAGGTGTTTGTTTCTCGAGATGGTGTCTTTTTGGAGAAAGATCACATTTCCAAAATGACAAGTGGGAGAAAAGTAGACCTCGAAGAAATTCGAGTCGAACAACAAACTCTAGAGAATGCTCAAGATGACATTCAGGATGAAACTCAGAGATCTTTAGAAGAATCTGGTGAGAATCATGGTCAATCTAGAAATGTTACCCCGCGTAGATCGCAAAGATATAGATCTCAACCGGAAAGGTACTTAGGTATTTTGACGAACGAGAGCTATGACGTTCTATTACTTGAAAGTGATGAACCTGCGACTTACAAACAAGCTATGACGAGCCCTAGCTCCAAGCAATGGCAAGAAGCCATGCAATCTGAATTAGAATCCATGTCTGAAAATTAAGTATGGGATTTGGTCGATTTGCCAGATGGCTACCAAGCCATTGGAAGCAAATGGGTTTTCAAACTGAAAAAGGACAAGGATGGGAAACTTGAAGTTTTCAAAGCTAGATTGGTTGCAAAAGGTTACAGGCAAGTCCACGGTGTGGATTACGATGAAACCTTTTCACCAGTTGCAATGCTAAAGTCTATTCGGATAATGTTAGCAATCGCTGCATATTACGATTACGAAATATGGCAGATGGATGTCAAAACTGCTTTCTTAAACGGCGTTTTAACAGAAACTGTGTTTATGACACAGCCTGAAGGTTTTAAGGATCCAAAGAATGCTAAAAAGGTATGCAAGCTAAAGAAGTCAATCTACGGATTGAAGCAGGCATCCAGGAGCTGGAATATACGTTTTGATGAAGCAGTCAGTGACTTTGGTTTCATCAAGAACGCAGACGAATCTTGTGTATACAAGAAGGTCAGTGGGAGCAAAATTTCTTTCCTAGTATTATATGTCGACGACATATTACTTATCGGAAATGACATTCCTATGTTGAACTCTGTCAAGATTTGGCTTGGGAAATGTTTTTCGATGAAAGATCTAGGAGAAGCATAGTACATATTGGGCATCAAGATTTACAGAGATAGATCTAAAAAGATGATTGGACTTAGTCAAAGCACTTATATCAATAAGGTGCTTGATAGGTTCAAAATGGCAGACTCCAAGCGAGGCTACCTACCCATGTCTCATGGAATAACTCTAAGCAAGACTCAGTGCCCAAAAACACTTGATGAGCGTAGACGAATGAATGGGATTCCATATGCATCATTGATTGGTTCAATAATGTATGCTACGATATGTACACGCCCGGATGTTGCGTACGCACTCAGTGCTACGAGCAGATACCAGTCAGACCCAGGAGAGGCGCATTGGACTGCTGCCAAGAATATTCTGAAGTACCTGAAAAGGCACAAAGATGACTTCCTGGTCTATGGTGGAGATGATTAATTAATTGTTAAAGGTTATACGGACGCAAGTTTCCAAACCGACAAAGATGATTTCAGATCACAGTCTGGGTCTGTCTTCTGCCTCAACGGAGGTGCAGTAAGCTGGAAAAGTGCTAAGCAAAGCACCATTGCGGATTCTACAACTGAAGAGGAGTACATTGCTGCACATGAAGCAGCAAAGGAAGCTATATGGCTAAGGAAGTTCATAGGTGAACTTGGTGTAGTCCCCTCCATTAAAGGACCAATAGCCCTGTATTGTGATAATAACGGAGCTATTGCACAGGCAAAGGAGCCTAGACACCACCAGAGAGTCAAGCATGTACTTCGTAGATTTCACCTTCTACGAGAGTTCGTTGAAAGAAAGGAAGTCGAAATAAGCAAAATTGGAACTGATGACAACATATCACATCCATTGACTAAACCTCTGCCGCAGCGAAGCACAACTCGCACACTGCAGCTATGGGAATCAAGCATATTGGAGAATGGCTTTGATATCCCTGTTTAATGTTTTAAAGTTTTAGAGTTTAAATCTTTGTAAAACATTATTGGTTAATCATTCACAATAAATGAAAAGAATTTATTTTTCCATTTAATTTGTGGTTTATTAAATGATGAGTCCCTTCAATTTGACGATATATTCAAGATAGACTGTCAGGACCAGTCCTGTGACTAAGAAATGTCTATCAAGTGAACTTGAATGTGAAAGGTTGAAAATGGTCCCTAGTCGGAGTTTTCTATAAAATTGGACGCATAGAAAACGTTAGACGATTAGAATGCAAGATGACTAGTAGTTCTGTTTCTTGAACTATGTGGACATGGCAATGTCATAATCATTTGCATAGATACTTACTTTGGGAAGACTAGTATCGGACAAGACCTATGAAACTTTACTGTAAGAGATGAAAATCTGTCATAAGTAAATTTCATTAAAATTATTAGACACTAAATCCTCAATACCTGAGTGATTTGAGATTACTTGTTTGAGAACTGGTTGCTTTGACGTTGACCAACCGTCGCACCGTAAAAGGAGGCTATAAAGGCAACGCTCAGGTAATCACCTATCAAACGAAGTCTAATCTCAAGATCGCAAGATTGGGATTGTCCTCCCATAAATCGGGATGAGATGCTTAAAAGTTGTACAAGGCCACTCGGAGAGCTAGAAACTGTGAAATGCATGGCCGTGCTCGGATAAATCATAGGCTATGATTATCTGTTTATTTGATCAGTTGAACTCTGAAACCGAGGAACACCTCTGGACATAATAAGGATGACAACTCTTACCTTATGTTCAAGAGCAAGCATCGAGCGACAAAGGAATTAGGAAATGCACACTTGTCCCTAAGGACAAGTGGGAGACTGAAGGAAATAATGCCCTTGGTCCAAGTATGCATTCTATGTTAAGTCTAATAAATGCGGTTCAGTATTAATTAACAAGTTAATAATTCAGTGAGATCAAGTGAGCTGAATGCCTAGCTAGAGGCCGCTTCAGTTCAAGTGGAATTAATGATATGAATCCACAGCTTACTCTTGACTGAACCCGTAGGGTCACACAAATAGTACGTAAACGGATCAAGTATTTAATGGCATTAAATACTCCATCTATGGATATTCGGAATCGACGGATCTTGGTTTCAGTGGGAGCTGAGATCGTCACAGGCAAGAAATGAATACTCCGGAAACGATGATATTGCCGGAAACGGAAATATGGATCGTATCGGAAATATAAATATTATCCAAGTCGTAGATGTTGCCGGAAACGGAAACATGGTACGTATCGGAAAATATTATCGGAAATGGAAATATTGCCGGAATCGGAAATATTGCCGGAAACGGAAATATTGTCAGAATCGGAAATATTATCGGAATCGAAAAATAATTCCGGAAACGGAAATATTAAATATTTGTTCGAAACGGAAATTAATTCCGGAATCGGAAATATTAAATGTTGTTCGTATCGGAAATGAATTCCGGAATCGGGAATTTAATCGGAAGCGTATCGTACGAATTAGCATCGGACGAGGCCCGCTAGACGAAGGCCCAGCACGAAGCCAGGCCATCGCCCAGCGAGCCGCACGCAGCAACGCACGCCTCGACCAGGCCCAGCGCAAGGTCAGGCCCAGCCAAGGGCGCGCGCGCAGCACCGCACATGGGCTGTGCGCTTGTCGTGGGCCGCAAGGCCTGCGCGGGTGCACGGCTTGTACGATGCGTGTGCGGGAAATCCTAAATCTATTAGGATTCGTGCGAAGATTAAAATCCTAATCCTATTAGATTTGCTTTGTTATTTAGAGTCCTAATAAAGTTCTAATTAACAAATCCACATCCTAGTAGGATTACAATTCCTTTTCCATACCTCTATAAATAAGGGCCTAGGGTCATTATTTGTATACACGATTCAAGTATTCAAAGTGATTTTGGAGAGCAAAAATTCAGTCATATAATTGCCTACATTAGCCGAAAATTCTAAGTACCTTAAGGGCGATTCTAGTTGGTCAAGCTTAAGGCGGATCCGGACGTGCTGTGGACTATCTACGGAGGGACGGCATTTGGAGTCCTAAAGACTTGTTCTTGTTCGGTTCGGGCGCAGCTAGGGAAGGCACGCAACAAAGTGTATGCATCTAAACTATGCTAAATGATTATGTGTAAATAATATGCTTTCCTGGCTTTATGGTTTTTCCGCATGATTTATGAATTGTCATATGTATCATAACCTAACACCTTATGCCTCTGCAGTAGGGTCCATTATGTATGCCATGGTATGCACTCGGCCGGATGTTGCATATGCTTTGAGTATGTGCAGCAGATACCAGTCAAACCCAGGAGAGGCGCACTAGATGGCATCAAAGAATATCCTTAAGTACTTAAGAAGGACTAAGGATAATTTCTTGGTCTACGGTGGAGATAATGAGTTGGTTGCCACTGGATACACCGATGCAAGCTTCCAAAGGGACAAAGATGATTTCCGATCACAATCTGGTTTCATATTTTGTATCAATGGAGGGGCTGTGAGCTGGAAAAGTTCTAAGCAGAGTACCATCGCAGATTCTACAACAGAGGCTGAGTATATTGCAGCAAGTGATGAAGCAAAAGAAGTTGTTTGGATCAAAAAGTTCATTAGTGAACTTGGTGTAGTTCCTACCATTGAAAATGGCATTGAGTTGTATTGTGACAATAATGGTGCTATTTCTCAGTCCAAGGAACCCAGATCACAGCAAAAATCCAAACATGTGCTCAGGAGATTCCATCTTATTTGAGAGATCGTTGAAACACGGGATGTGAAAGTAAACAAGGTTCATACTGAGGATAACGTGGCTGATCCTCTGACTAAACCGGTTGCTCAACCTAAGCATGAGAGTCATACTAGGTCTATGGGGCTTAGGCATATGGGAGAATGGCTTTAGGTTGTTTACTTCATGTTTACAATTGTAAAGACATTTATTATGCTTTGAATGTTTATCAATAAAAGTTCATTCTTATTTAATTGTTTGGTTTAGTATTAAATAAAATGTCCAAATAACTTGTGTTTTCAAATAGGATTATCGAAAACGTTTTGATAATGGAACCCTATAAAGTGAACTGAAATCACAACTTATTAAGTCCCTAGTCTAAATCACTAAATTGGACATAAGTGATTTATGAGAAGACTAGCATGTAATTAATTGATAGTGCAGTTCCATGGGCTATGGAGACATAGGGATGTCTAATTGATTATATGGATGTATACTTGATGCATTGAGACTTGACCTAACTAGATTCTAAAAGTAGAATCAAAATTCTATATTTAGTGGATTCCTTAGACATGAGTATTTCTTAATAACCATGAGACAATTAGTTTAACCTTGACTCTGTTAAACGCCGCGCCATAAAAGGAGGTTATAAAAGCAGTGATCAGGTGGGCTAAGAATTGAGTGGGAGTTATGGTCATATAAGAGTGAATAAGTCCTCCTATTTGATAGGAATGGTGTCCGGGCCTCTTGATGAGCGAGAACTGAAAGTTGCATGGTCATGCGGAATGAGATTAAAATGTTAATCTTTATTTGAACAGTTCGAACTCGGCGATCAAGAAACTAGAATTTGAAAATAACAGTGTGTTATCAAATTTTGGCATTAAGAGACTTAAGGAATTTAGCATTGCGTTCTTGTCTTCGGACAAGTGGGAGATTGAAGGAATTATGTCCTTAGACATTTCCGGCAATTACTAAATATAAATAGGAATTAATTATGAAGATAATAAGTTAATTATTTTAGTAATCATATTTGCTTGCTAGAGAATAAATGAGATTAGTAGGACAATATTGATTGGACCTACAACTAAAATATATTAATCCTATAAAGTCACACCTATAAGCACTAATTGGAATGGACCCAAAAGGTCCTATGGCAACCGGCCTTCTAAGAGAAATAAGGTTGGGATTTGTGTTAACCTAAAATCCCTAACATTATAATAGTTATAATGTCAGGGATTCAAAAAGAACGTTCATTTAAAGATATCTGACAAAAAGGAAAACACAAAACCCTAATTCTTATTCTCTGAAACGCCGTTCTTCCCAAACAAAGCAAGAGATTGATCGTGATCGTTTTCTTCCGTACTAGCATACGTGGGATTCAATTGGTGCTTGTGGACTAAGTAGAGGAGCAACAAGTGGAGCTCTAAGATCTTCGAAGCTTGCATACGAACGGGAGAACACGCTACAAAGGTGATTATTCTTTCGACTTAATCTGATCTATACTATTGTTATGCATGAGATCCTGTGATAGATGTTAGGAAATTGTTTCCTGAAATTCCGCTTTATGCATCTATATGTTCCTACAAGCGGTGCGCGTTAGGGTACCTCTAGCGTCTTTCCGCAAAGCTTGGAGAGTTCTACCTGCTACCGAGGTAATCTTTTGTACTGTTTTTCTCTCTTGTATTTGTATTTGTATTGTTGTCTGAGTTGTCTGCTTTGCAGGTGGTATGGCGTCCTTTTGCCAACGCGCTTGTACCTGCCTCGGCTGCTCGTGCCCATTTCTTGTCTGGGCGGCGGGTTTTGCTTCCAAGGGTGTACCGCCACATGTGGTACCTAGGGGAGCGAGTGTCCCTTCAGCACAATTTGGAGGATAGACTTATCCCCAAGGACCCACTGGGGTCCATGCTGGCGTTGGATGAAGAGCTTGCCCGGCTCTATGTGGAGGCTAGGGGCGATGCTGTTTGCCGCTCTTGGAGGGATTTTGTACACAGGAAGGGGAGCTATGACGACTTCTTGAGGAGGCTGGCTCCACCAGTACGCTTCGTACTGCCGGTGAGCTTTTTAACCTTGTATTCTTGTATTCTTGTATTCTTGTATTCTTGTATTCTTGTATTCTTGTATTCTTGTATGATAGAATGATTGTATGATTGTATGTATGAGGAGGAGGTTGATACTGAGGACATTCCCCACGCTGATAGGATCCTCCGCTATGAGAACTCGGACGGGGAAGAGGTGGTGGAGACCATCCCTGTAGCTTCTCCTCCACACCGGAGATCGTATGATGTTGTACCTGATCGAGCATTATGCTGCTGTAAGTACTGTTGCACTTTCTTGAAATTAATTGTAATCTTATATTTGGAAATTGATCTTGAATTTTGTATGCAGGCGCCTCGGGCGAGAGTGCGTCGCTGGATGCTTTTGCTTGATTCCTGAAAGAGGCATTGTGCCCCGGAAGCTTTCTGGCCGGGACCGAGAGGTGTCTTACTTGATCTTGAAATTTGTATTCTGGGAATCCGAACTTGGATGTTGACTCTTGAAATTGTATTTTGTATAGGAGCGTCGTCGAGATCGTAGAGGATCCGTTGATAGAGAACCCCAGGTGGAGATGTCCTTGAGGCAGGAGGGACCGAGCTTGGAGCTGGAACAGGGGTCTTGTGTTAGTGCTCATCAGAGGCATTCTGATGTTGAGCGGGGAGCTTCCCCTTTTGTACATGTTGATCCTACCAGGCATTCGTTTGGAGGTGCAGGCAGTTCACGACACTTTATTTCTTCCCCTGGTTACTACTTCAGAGGGAGTGGTCCTCAGCCTTGGGGTGCAGATTCCTGTGTTTATTATGCAGAGATGGAGAGGATGCGCCAGGCACAGATGTTTGCGCCGTACCAGTATATGGCGATGCCGCCGCCTTATCAGTATTCCTCTCCTCAGCAGGGAGTTCATCCCTCTCCTGGCACACTTCGTATCTCGGAGCAGGATCCTAGTACCCCTGGGACGGAGCTGGATCAGGATCTGGAGCGCCTTAGGAGGTGGGACAGGGACAAGGCTCCTATGGTTGATATCACTGTTGGTGACGACTCGGACTGACCCTGCATGGTAGCGAGTTCCAGCTTGCCTGGGTTGATTTTGTATAGGCTGGATTGTATTGTATTTGTATGGATTTGAAACTTGAATTTTTTTATGGTTGTATGGCTTTGAACTTGAATTGGTTTGAATTTTTTTTTGAAGATTCGCTTTTGTATGTTTGAATGTTTGGAATTGTATGAGTTGTGTGTGCCTTGAAATTTGTGGCTAGATGCATGCATGAGAATTTTGCAAAAAAATTGAAAAAATTTACCCCATTTTTCGGGTGTATATACCCACTATAAGCCCCCACTTTGACTGAGGTTTTTTGGTTAGAAAAGGCGCAAGTCAAAGTATATTCAACTCTTGCTTATGCACATGCAGACTCGACTTAGGACGCCGATCTAGGACTAGAATGCTTGAATTTTGAAATTGATCTGAAATCTGCCCGAAGCATTGATCCGGACTTCCTGAAATTGCGCGGCTTGCGGCTTTGGAATCTTGAATAGTGGAGGTTGTACTCTGCTATCCGAAATACTAAAGAGTGTGTACTCGGAGTCATAAAAGAGGACGGTGGCCTCGTCCTTTGATGAAGGTCCCTGCGCCTGGCGCAAGCTTAGCGCCTGGCGCCTATGGGCTGTCGTGCAAGCCGACTCTTGTATAAATAGGGAGCTTGTTGGATCACTTCCTGCATTAATCCTTCCCTGCTATCATTGCATACTTCTTCCTCTCGAAAAGAGAAGAGAATATGGTTGTGTCCTTTGAGAGTGCCTCGAACTCGTGGCTTGGTTCGCTAGGCAAATTGGAGAAAAGGGAGCTTGATGGCATGCATCTTGGGGTGCTCGTCTCTTTCCGGTTTGTAAAATTGGATTTGCACTTCATTCTTGCTGCTCTAGAGGCTTGGGATCCAAATCATCATGTCTTTTGCTTTGGAAATAAAGAGGTATGTCCCCTCCCTGAGGAATTTAGTGCCATATTGGGGTGGCCCATTATGCTGGAGCCATGCATGCCCAGTGTTGAAGAACACTATTTCTTGAGTTTTTAAAGGTATTTGGGCTTGAAGCCCCCACTTTTGAGTGTTGTTGTATATGGCAGAGGTGTGAATTTGTCCCTCTTTGTCACCTACTTTGCTGGGCTTGATGTTCCCAAAGTATCCGCCTGAGAGCCTTGAGTTTTTTTATACTCGCTCGCTTTCTCTTTTCGAAACAGGGGTTTGGCAATGGTGATGCCTCCCTAATAGAAATTGTAGAGCAGTTTGCTAATGGTCGGGACCCAATTCCGCTTGTGATTGGCGAAACATTGATGGGCCTTGACATGCTGAAGTCGGACCCCTATTCTCTGCCGTCGGGAAGTCCGGTATTACTCCAACTAAGGATCTGGAGCCTTCTTGTATGTTGAATTTGTACTTGTATTTGAATTTTGAATGTTGAATTTTGAAATGCACTTCTTGTTTACTCCCCAAGGTTTGGCTTATGGAGAGGCTCATGTTGGTGGCACCACCGGAGAAGATGGAGAGCTATAACAGAAAGGGATTCATTGTGCGGCCCATGCTGTATGGCCGGCTTTCATTGGATGAGTGGCGATGCACACTCTCTGGGGTTGAATCTTGTATAAGGTGGGTAGTTCCTTGGTGGGGAATTGCTGCTATGCGACATGCCCCTGGTTCTACTGCTTTGAGGGTGCCAAGCCTCTCAATGCTGGTCTTCTACTCGCTTGCTCGAGTGATGAGACAGTATGGCTTAAAACAGGAGATCCCGGACTGTATTGAAGAGAACCCGAAACCTGTTATGCTGAATGCATATCGTCTTGAAATTTGGAGGCGGTATTGGGTTGCCAAACCATTCTTGAGTATTCAGTTCCCACCCGAGCCTGTTACTCTATCTGCGTGGTACATTGTATGGATGAGAGGTCTAAGCCAGAGGGACATTTCTTTCTCCAGACCAGCTAGAGTCCAAGGTTCTAGAGCTAGACGTCCTGCATCAACTGACTATGAGGAAGGGGACGGGAGTGTGGCCCATCCGGTGCTTGACCGTTCGGAATCCAAAGGAGGTTCGTCGTCCTTCCATCTTGGAAGGCTTGCAAGTTCCTTCTTCCGCCGCTTGGGCAAAGGGAAGATTGATGATTGATTGCGGGAGGAGCCAGGGGATAGTACTCAAGGTGCCAAGACTCGAGAGCATAGTCGCCCGACCCTAGATCTTTGTAGGCTAAATGTGTTTGAAATTGTATTGGAATGAATTGTGTTTAGAATGTGTTTGGAAGATGTGTTTAGAAGATGTGTTTAGGAAGTGAAAAGTCTTTTGAACTTTGCTTCACTTGATCCTGACTTTGTATTTGAATTAGCTTTGAAGGCCTTAGGGCCCAAATAAAAATTTATTGTGTTAAATTTCGCTTGAACATGCTTTTCTTTAAATTGGCACATTTGGAATAAAGACAACAACATTTGAGTTTTGAAATTTGATTTGATTTTTAGGATGCCCTTAATTGAGGAAATTTTGAATTTTTTTGTATTAAAGTGGTTGGGCCTCGAAATGAGGTTGCCTACGTGTCCCGTTAGGGAATCAGGCCGGACGTAGTTCTGACTACCTTATAGGACTTTGAATTGGATTCTTGAATTTGAACATGGAACTTAGACATAGAACTTCTTGAGTTGATCGAGGTTGGTCAGAGATCTGAATTATGTTCCGTCAATGTCTGTTAGTTCGACTTCTCCCCCGGAGAGGATTTTCTTGACAATGTATGGGCCTGCCCAGTTGGGTTTGAATTTTCCCCTTGGGTCCATGGTGCTTTTGCGAAGGGCTTTCAGGATAAGCTCGCCTTCTTCGATGTTTCGGGTTCTGACCCTTTTGTTGAAATGTCTGGCCACTCGGCGCTGATAGACTTGTACATGGTAAGCGGCTTGAAGCCGGCGCTCATCTAGCATGACTAGCTCGTCATATCTTGCTTGTACCCATGCAGCTTCTGGGATTTTGCTTTCGAGGACTATCCTTAGAGAAGGTATCTCTAGCTCGATTGGTTGTACTGCTTCCATTCCATAGACTAAGGAGAACGGAGTTGCACTAGTTGAAGTGCGAAATGAAGTTCGATATCCCCACAATCCGAAATGCAGCTTCTGGGGCCAGTCCTTGTAATTGGTAGTCATTTTCATGATGATGATCTTGACATTCTTGTTGGCTGCTTCGACTGCCCCATTGGTTTGTGGGGCATAACTGTATAGCAATATGTGCCCCACTGAGTGATGAAGGTTGTCTTCTCCATGTCCTCCTCTGCCATCGGAATCTGATTGTAGCCTGCGTACCCGTCCATAAAAGAGAGTAAGGCATGATTTGCGGTGTTGTCGACCAAGATGTCGATGTGAGGCAATGGAAAACCGTCTTTAGGGTTGGCCCTGTTAAGATCCCTGTAGTCCACACACATTCGTACTTTGCCATCTTTCTTTGGACCTGGGACGACATTTGCGATCCATTCTAGATATTTTGCTTCACGAATAAACCCGGCCTCTAGTTGCTTGGAGACCTCTTCTTGAATTTTGAGGGAAACATCCGGTTTCATGCGACGAAGTTTCTGTTTGATGGGTTTTGAACCTGGAATAAGGGAAATTGTATGCTGACCGATGCTTGGATCAACCCCTGGCATATCATGATAGGATCATGCGAAAACGTCTACATACTCTGAAAGTAGCTTGATAAGATCGTCCCGCTCTGCTTGAGAAAGAGTTAAACCAATCTGAACTAGTTTTGAATCACTGTTGTTAGAAAGGTTGATTTTTTCTGTTTCCTCCATTATGGGCATCCTGTTTTCGTGATTTTCGATGGCTTTTAGAAATTCAAAGTCAGTTTCTTGTGAAGCAAAGTTGTTTGGATTAGGATTGTGTTTTGAATTAGGACTCGAAGAGTGAGTAGAAATTGAAGTGTTATTGAAATCAGCAATCATTACATCGGCTGTTTTGACTTGAAGCTCGGCCTTTAGAGGCTCTTGATTGATGCAAGACTCTAGTTCTAGACACTTAGACTCATTGCTAGACTCAAATCCAGACTCATCCTCAGACTCGGACTCGCTCATCAAAGATCCTGCGCCCACAGTAATCTTGAACATTTTGCCATTTGGAGCAGATATCTTGAGAGACCTTTCCAGCCATTGACCATCTTCTCACTTGGAGTAATTAGCTTAGATGGGTCGAAATCTTCGATTTGAGTGATCATTTGAACCATGGTGTCTTCGAAAATGGTAGGGGTTATTTCCTGGCCAAACAATAGACTGAAAGTTGATAAATCAAGGTATTCAGGGGAAGCCTTGTCATGTATCGGAGGAGCATCCTCTAGAAAGTGACAGTCTTGAAAAATCTCGAACCAAGGGTAAAGGATCCCCTTTGAAGAGTCATAGAAAGGTTCTGGGAAGTCAAAGTATAAGTCATCCTCTCCTTCTTTCACGAATTGCCCATTGAGTGTGAGTTGATGAGGAGATATTTTGAATTGATCTTTGCCAGCTCGACGGGCCTTTAGCTTAGCCTTTTTTCTACTTGTCATCGAACTTAGTTGGCTTGTATCCCAGTCCGCAACAGTTAGTCTATCCTTGGGCCTTGAAAGGAGATTTGGTGGGCGGTGGCAGAGTAGTGCCCAAGAAGCGCCCACGCTTGATCATCATGCCTTTGCCATGGGATTCATTCTGGATTCGATGGCTTCAACTCCATCACTGAATCCCCAAAGGTCTTCGTCGTTGTCATCATGTTCGATTAATATCAGAGCCTTGTCGGCTATTTTGGTCCTTGGATGGGAGGCATGCAGGGTAATGACATTTCCTTGGACCTCCATT
Organism: Spinacia oleracea; assembly: GCF_020520425.1. NCBI lineage: Eukaryota > Viridiplantae > Streptophyta > Magnoliopsida > Caryophyllales > Amaranthaceae > Spinacia > Spinacia oleracea. Next base: position 47,319,474 of record NC_079488.1, read on the forward strand.
CGGACTTTCTGTTGGAGGGATGATGGCACTGCTTTGAGGTCATGGATCCAAGGTCTCCCCAAAAGGAGATTGAAACTTGCTTTGATGTTGAGCACTTGAAAGCTTACTTTGCGCTCGATCGGTCCTGTGCGGAGTAATAGAGTGAGAGTTCCCATTGCTTCCCGGCGAGTGTTGTCATAGGCACGAACACCTTGGGAGGAACTAGAAAAGTCACTAGGGGTGAAACCCAAATTCTCAGCAGTGCGAAGAGGACACACATTAATAGCTAATCCATTGTCCACTAGAGTCATGGGGATGATCTTGTCTTTGTATTCAACAGTCAGATAGAGAGCCTTGTGATGGCCTGCCCCCTCAGGTGGGAGGTCTTCAGTAGTAAAGGTGCTTCCTTCTTCCAGATTTGTAAGTAACCCGATCAACTCGTCAGGAGTGACTTCTGGGGTGACATTCAACTTGATAAGAGCATTGATAAGAGCAGTGCGGTGCTCCACAGAGGAAGCCATGAGTTGCCAGATATTAACCTCTGCCTTAGTGCGCTTCAATTTCTTGATTAGAGGGTTCTCCTCGGTGGGTAGAGGAACATTAGTTGTCGGTGTCGTTCTGTTGGCTGGCTCTTGAATTCGACCAGACCTAGTCGTGACTTGAACACTGTTTTCTGCCTTAGGGTCCAAGTACCAGTCGGCGCTCACGACTTCTCGGCATTCATCGTCAGAGATGTTTTCAATAGGAGGGTCCTGATATGTGTCTTCATCATCGTTGGCCCAGATCCCACAAATGTCTCCTTGAGGTAATCCAGATTCCGAGTGTTCACTTGGCCGCACCAGGTGTGGCACAGGCCTTTGGTTGTGAAATATTTCCTGTACCTCGAAAGGTCCCACAGCATGGAAAAGAGTTTCTTGATTGTCCTCGAGAGCCCTTATGCGAGCCTCCGCTTCCTCAACACGTTCATAGAGCTCTGCTACAGCTGCTGCTAGTGAAGTCATCTTGAATAAGATTTTGAGAGGAGGAGTCTGAGCACCTATTTAGGACATGATTTTGAACTTTAGAACTTGAACTTCCCGACACATGGTATGTTATGCATGCAATGAATGAGACCTAGACTTGACTATAAGTGCCACTCCGAAGATTCGGGATTTTGGATTTTTGTACTTGTATCCGGGATTTGCAACCCGTTGGAAATGTTTGAGAGGAGCCTTCATTTTTTTGTGGAAGTTGACTCTTTGTACTAAAACTTGGAATATCGAAAAATGAATACTTCGACCTGTTGGAAATTGGACTATTTTAAAGGGAATTTCAACCCGTTCGAGCATTTTGGAAATTGGACTGGTACTAGGAAATTGAATTTTGTATTATTTCAAGGGAATTTCAACCCGTCGATATTTTAGGGGATTTCAACCCGTTGGACTTGGAGTATTTGAAGGGAATTACAACCCGATTGAAAGGGAATTGATTTTGTATTATTTCAAGGGAATTTCAACCCGTCAATATTTTAGGGGGATTTCAACCCGTTGGATCTTGGAATGTTTGAAGGTAATTTCAACCCGATTGAATGGAATTTATTTTGTATTATTTCTGGGGAGTTTAAGCCCGTTGGAAAATTGGACTTGTATTATTTCAGGGGATTTTCAACCCATTGGAAGTATTTGGAATGGGGTTTGTATTATTTCAGGGGATTTTCAACCCGGAGATAGAATATGGAATTTGAATTTGTATTATTTCAGGGGATTTTCAACCCATTGGAAGATTGGACTTGTATTATTTCAGGGGATTTTCAACCCGTTGGAAGTATTTTGAATTTTGTACTGGGGAGCAATAGAAAGAAAGAGTTTTTGTAACTTGAAGATGAATTTGAAATTTGAATTTGACTCGAAGTTCGAACTTTGAAATGGAAAAGATGCACTTTTGTATATAGGATACGAGGCTTTGTATTTTAAAAACTCTGGCATCATCCCGCCATGGAGTTGAGGGATTGAATTTGGAAACTTGAAAGTCTGGCATTATGCCGCCGTACACTTGGAATCTTGAAGTATAGGACTTGAGATTGAATTGAGGACTTCGAACTTGAAGTTTGAAATATAGAATAGAAAAGTCGGCATTACGACGGCATGAATTTGGAACTAGATACCTTGAGTACAAGACTTGAAGATTGAAGGATGGATTCGAAAAATTGGCATTACGCCGGCCATGAGTTTTGACATTTGAACTTGAGACTTTGAGATTGGTATTGACAACTTGAATTTGAGGTTTGAAGACTTGAATGTTTGATATAGAAAAATCCGGCATTACGCTGTTGGATTTGAGTTTTGAACTTGAAATTTGACTAGAAAATCCGGCATTATGACGCCGTTGGATTTGAGTTTTGAACTTTAAACTTGACTAGAAAATCCGGCATTATGACGCCGTTGGATTTGAGTTTTGAACTTTGAAATTTGACTAGAAAATCCGGCATTATGACGCCGTTGGATAAAGCCTTGAATTTGGAACTTGAAACTCGAAATTGGAACTAGAAAATCCGGCATTATGGCGCCGTTGGATTTGGACTTGAAAATTGAGGTTTTGGACTTAAAATTTGAATTTGAACTTGAAACTCGAAATTTGGACTAGAAAATCCGGCATTATGACGCCGTTGGATTTGAACTTTCACTTGGAAACTTGAGGTTTGGATTTGAAAATCCGGCATTATGACACCGTTGGATTGAATCTTGAACTTTGAAACTTGGAATTTGGACTCGAAAATCCGGCATTATGACGCCGTTGGATTGAATTTGGAATTTGGACTCGAAAATCCGGCATTATGACAACGTTGGATTGAATTTGGAATTTGGAACTTGGAAATTGGACTCGAAAATCCGGCATTATGACGGCGTTGGATTTGAAATTTGAATTTGGCATTTGTGCGTGAGGCGTGTTTAAGGGTTTTGAATCAAATGGAGTGACACTCCTAAAGACCCTAAAATCGGCGATTTAGATGCATGAGGTTTGAATGATGCTCCTAGGGGTTTGGTTTCCTAGTTGGAGGCTAATGGGTTTTGGCAAGCTAGAACTCGAGGTTAGCCATTCACGCGTGCAAAGACGCCGACACAATGCACAAGTAGCACGTTCTCACACTCGTCATGAATATGAATGCGACATGCAATGTTCTCAACCTAAGATCGGTCTAAGTTTTGTATGATGCAAGTGGTCGGCTTAGGGTGTCAAAAGGTACTTGACTAAGAGACAGATCTGGCAACAACTTTCACATCAGCCTAAGGGACGTGTGTGTCGGCAGACGGCCTCCATACTTGACATCGGGAATGTCAAGTAAATGCCAAGTTTCGGTAGGCGCGGAAATTGTCACACACTTTGGTCGGGAACCGAATGGAGAGTCACCATTTCGTTACCCCCGGGGCTAGCTCGAATGTAGAACACATCCGTTTGGGCAAAGGTAGAAATTAATTTTGCACAATATGGTTTTCGAAAAATGCATGAAATGCCTAGAAATTGAAATTGAAATCGTACTTGAATTTGTATTTGTAAAGCTCGTTTTTCGGCACTCGTTCACGAGGTTTGGGAGCGTCCTTCCAGATTCAAAAATAAACAAACTCCCAACACGAAAAGTTGAGCAAAAGTGGGCAACAAGCCACTGTGAGCCACTGTCCTGGATGCAGGCAGTGGCGTTGGGCGCAGGGGCTGTGCCTGGCGCCGGTGCTGGCATCCAGTACTTAAGCAGATCAGTGGCTTTGCTGCTCGAAATCTGCTCGCAATTTCGAAATTGAAATTAGTAAATTCCCCAATGGAGTCGCCAGAATTGTAGGGGGGTTTTTTTTGTGCACAATTGTTTCCCGTTCTACAAGAGGGGCGGTTCTTTAGAAAACCATTGTATTTTTGTACCTCGAAGGAGTCTCCACCAAACATTATTTAAAGTCTCGTTTGGGAAGACCGCAAGTGACTCTTTTTTTGGATAAGTCTTTGAATCCTCGAAACGGATGGGTGAGATCCGGGCACGGGAACGAAATGCTTATTCCGCGAGCTTTAGAAATATTCAAGTACATTGGCACAACATTTTCGAAAATATACCCTAGATTAGACTATGTGGGTTTGAATTTAGAGCAAATAGAATCTCTAATTGTATGGTGGTCACTTTGCTTTAAAGATTGATTTAAAGGAACCTAAGGCCGGTTTGTCCAACAAATTATCTTTGTTAGGCGTGATGTAACCTTGTATTTTGTTGTATTTAGCATGTGCGGTGATGAAAGCAATAAAGCAAATAAAGCAACATCACAATACTAAATAAAGTGCGGAATTAGTAAATACAAGACCCCCTAGAAATGGACTAGGGAGTAGGTCCACCTTGCCTAGAAATGGACTAGGCAAATAAAGATGCGGAATTGAAAGTGCGGAATTGAAATCGCGATATTAAAATTGCGTTATTGAAAGTGCGATATTGAAATTGCGGAATTGAAAGGTGCGATATTGAAATTGCGGAATTGAAAGGTGCGATATTGAAATTGCAATATAGAATGGTGCATAATTGAAACTTGTACTTGGGCACATGAGATTCGAACGCCAAGCGGCTCCTTAAAAATAAGTGCGCCCGACACGAATTCAAAGCCAAAAATCTCAACTTGGGAGAGGTTGCTCAACCCAAATATCCTAGACTTTGCATATTGAACTTGAACTTGAAAACTTGAATATTGAAGTATTGAACTTGAAAAACTTGAACTTTGTACTTGAAATAATTGAAATTAAGAGGCTTGAATCTCAAAGGTTGGCCTTTTAATGTTGAAAAGGTTAGACCTTTGATATGCTCTCACTTGAAAGGATCCTAGTTTAGGGAAGTAGTCATGAGCAACCCTAAACATGGTGGGATCTTGAAATTTGAAAACTTGAACTTGTATATTGAAAAATGGAGTTTTGAATCTAAAAAGACTAAACCCTTAAGAGTTAAAAAGGTTTCATCTTTGATTACTCCATACTTGAAGGTGATTCTAGTTCAAAGAGGTGATTGCAAACAACTTTGAACATCCTTGAATCTTGAAAGTTTGCATTTTTGTATTTTGAAAAAGTTTGGATTTTTGAAAAACATGTATGATTGTTGCAAGTGGCATTTTTAATAATAAAAATGCCAACTTTCTAATAATTTTGAAATCTAAACAACATGATTGATTAGATTGGGATTCGGATTTACCTATTTAGGTTTAGGCAAGAGCTCCCAATTGCTTTAGAATTAGAGATTTTGTATGTGTTTTGAAGGGTTTTTGATTTGTATTTTGAGGCGTAATGTCAGTATTACGACGTTGTATTCTGTTTTTTCCTTTTTGATGCTGGAAATGAGGGGTATTTATAGGAGGAATGGGTGCAAGACGACAGCACACGCCAGCACAGCACGCCGAGGCAGCGCTGGGCGCTGGTGACATGGCGTGAATGCCGCCAAAGCAAGGACGCGAGCTCCGTCCTTGTTTAGTCTTGTAGTGCTGTACCTTTGTACGAATAGTACTAGTCTTGGAGTTTTGTGTTTGCTTGGAGGTTAAGGAATTATTTTGCGTCTAAAAACAAGCCTTTCCCGGGTTTTGAATTCCGGTTTTACGGGACGGGACCCGGCATGCTCGGTTTTGTGGGTCGGCGCCCGAATTTGACTTGCCTTATATGATTTTGAGTGGAAAAGGCCTAGTAAAACCAATGGGATGGTCTACTAGATGAGATTGTACTTGGATTTTGAAATTGGATTTTGAAAGTTGTATTTTGTACCGAGTTCCGGGAGGGGAACAACCTCGGGAATTGGATTTTGGATTTTGAATTTGGAAATGTTCTTAGCAATTGGGATTTCCGCCTGGAGTTATTCCAACCACCTAGTAAGGATAATGGTATCCTCATCATCCCAGAGGGGAGACACAAATTAGGTGTCTACAGAAGCCCCCACTTTGACCGAGCGTTCGGTTAGGAAAGCGCAAGTCAAAGTATTTCGAAAGGGACGGAGAATGATCAAGATGTTCTGCAATCGAGAGCACTCTTTGTACGCCGCTACCTACATAAAACAGGCGTTAGAAAAAAGGATATAGTCTACCTCGGTGCGGTTGTGACGACTCTGATTTTTACTTGTACTCTTCCGCCTTCGGTTCAGAACGGAGCTTGGCATCGAAAATTTTGAATCTTGAATTTTTGAATTTGAACACCCGGAGTTGATCCGTTGGGGATATGCTTCGCTGGGGATAAGAGCCTTTTACTGGCCCTTAGAATTTTGAAATTTCGACTGACTTTCCCGGAGCTTGGGTCCGTTGGGAGTTGAACGCCTGAGTCTTTGTATTTTTTGGACTTTGTTTTCTTGAAATATTCATCTATTTGTAATTGGAGATACATGTGTATACCCGTTTTATCGATGGATGGCCTGATGCGATGTTTGATGCTTGGTGCGGAAGACCGTAGCAGGAAAGGACATGCAATCAGCACGGGAGACCGCGCGCGCTGAAGATTCGCGCATGCAGCGGGCAGCGCTGGGCGCTGGGCCGGCGTACGGCGCGGGGCTGTGCTATATAAGCGCCCCTTGCCGTGCCATTTTGAGGAGCAATCTCTTGCTTTCTTGCTCTCTTTCTCTCTCTAAGGTCGAATTTTCTTCCCTTGGTCTTGTTCTTGCCTTATCCATGTAAGTATTTCATGTTTTGCTTATGAAATAACTCTAGGATTGCATGTAGTTTTGATTTTCTATACTTTGAAATGATGCTTGTATGCTTAAGCTTCTTGAATCTTGTAGAAGATTGTTTGATAGCCACTTGAACTTGAACTGTTGGAACTTGTAGTTTTGAAATTTTTTTTTTTGAAAGTTTTCTTGAATGTCGTACCTGGTAGTTGTAGATAGTAGTCTCACTGGGGACCTGGCAGAGAAATATGCATTTAATGTTAAGTCTAATAAATGCGGTTCAGTATTAATTAACAAGTTCATAAATTCAGTGAGATCAAGTGAGCTGAATGCCTAGCTAGAGGCCGCTTCAGTTCAAGTGGAATTAATGATATTAATCCACAGCTTACTCTTGACTGAACCCGTAGGGTCACACAAATAGTACGTAAACGGATCAAGTATTTAATGGCATTAAATACTCCATCTATGGATATTCGGAATCGGCGGATCTTGGTTTCAGTGGGAGCTAAGATCGTCAAAGGCAAGTAAATGAATAATCCGGAAACGATGATATTGCCGGAAACGGAAATATGGATCGTATCGTAAATATAAATATTATCCAAGTGGTAGATGTTGCCGGAAACGGAAACATGGTACGTATCGGAAAATATTATCGGAAATGGAATTATTACCGAAATCGGAAATATTGTCGGAAACGGAAGTATTGTCAGAATCGGAAATATTATAGGAATCGGAAAATAATTCCGGAAATTGAAATATAAAATATTTGTTCGAAACGGAAATTAATTCCGGAATTGGAAATGTTAAATATTGTTCGTATCGGAAATGAATTCCGGAATCGGGAATTTAATCGGAAGCGTATCGTACGAATTAGCATCGGACGAGACTTGCTAGACGAAGGCCCAGCACGAAGCCAGGCCCTCGCCCAGCAAGCCATGCGCATCAACACACACGCCAAAGCCTCGCCATGCCCAGCGCAAGGCCAGGCCCAGCAAGGCATGGCGCGCGCGGAACAAAGTGGGCTGCCAGCAATGGGCTGCGCGTCGTGCAGCTCGCGTGGGCCGCGAGGCGTGCGCGCGAGCTGTCCGGTGCTCGTGTGCGGTCGTGTGCTATACGAATCCTAAAGCTATCGGAATTCGTGCATTGATTAAATCCTAATCCTAGAAGATAGAAATTAATTAAATAGAGTTCTAAAGGGATTCTAATTAAATAATTTGGTATTCTAATAGGATTCTAAATCCTTTTCCATAACTCTATAAATATGTGCCTAGGGTCTCAAATTAAGAAACGAGTTTAATAAGTATTTAAATAATAAAAGCTAGGATTTTTAAGCAGAAAAATCAGCCATAAACCTTGCCTATCTAGCCGAAAATAATAGTACCTTAAGGGCGATTCTAGTTGGTCAATCTTAAGGCGGATCCGGACGTGCTGTGGACTATCTACAGAGGGACGACACTTGGAGTCCTAAAGACTTGTTCTTGTTCGGTTCAGGCGCAGCTAGGGAGGGCACGCTACAAAGTGTATGCATCCTAGACTAAATATATGATTATGTGCAATTAATATGATTCCTGGCATTAAGGTTTGTCCGCATGATTTATGTTGTTCATATGTATCATAACCTAACAGTGGTATCACGAGCCCCTTATTAATTGCATGATCTATAATTGCTTAAATATGGTTAAATTTTACAAATTTGCAAAGAATTAAAAAGGGTGATTAATTTTCGTAATTGTTAATTAATTTCAAATTGCGTTTATTTAATTATATGTACGCAGTTTTTCGGCAGTTTCTTCGTTACTCATCCAAATCGAGTGGTTTTGGTGTCAATTCCGTATGTAAAAGGCATTCTAAAATTTGGACAAAAAATTTATTTTTCGGCCGAACCCAGAATTCCCAAATTCGAAGCCTAACTATGACTTTTCGGAGGTTTTAGTTTTTCGAACGCAAAAGTTTGTAAATTTAAGATGTTAAATTGAATATTTGCGATTCTTGTTGATAAATCTTGAATTTTTGATTGATCTACTGTATATGTTTAACAAATTTGAATGCCTAGACTTGTTAATTATACAACCTAATTTGTAATTAAGATTAATTTGTTGAAATTCGAATAATTTAGAATTGATTTTATTTTCATAATTAATTAATAATTTAATTAGGTATCAATGATTAAAAACCACCATAAAAATTGTTAATTTGTGATAAATTTTAAATTTTATTGACCTAGATTTGAATCCATGTTAATCGGAAATTAATTAATTAAAAAATTTTCGATTTTTCGCCCTAAAATTATGAAATTAATATGATTTATTAATTTGTCATTAATTTTGAATTAAAAATTTTAAATTTTTATGAAATACGCTCATAAATGTTGCACGCACAAAGCAAATTACGCTACGTGTTACCCTTAATGGGTGTTGTATAGTGTGGGCACGCGACGACGAGCAAGGGAGCTCGTCGTCGTGCGGTACAAATGCAGCGAGCAACATAGCATGGTGCGCGCGCGAGGCAATGGTGTTGGCCGTGTGTGCTATGAGCGATGGGCGAAAGGCAAGGCACTGCGAGCCGTCGCGTGTGGGCAGCAAGCGTGCTGCGCCACAGCGCGCACTGCCTCGCGCCAGCGAGCGATGGCTCGCGCCATCGAGCGCTGGCTCGCGCCATCGAGCGCTGGCTCGCGCCATCGAGCGCTGGCTCGCTTGCAGCGAGGGAAGCCTCGCGAGGGGAGCTGTTGCGATGCGATGCGGACGAGCAGGCTGCGGGCAAGCGTGGCTTGGCTTGCTGCGTTTGCGTGTGGCTGCTGCTACTCGTGCCTTGTGCAACGGTCAGTCGAGGGGCGATGCGGCCTCATGGCTCGATGGGGCTTGGGCGCAAGCCCAAGTGCCTCGTCTTGCGACGATTGACACATTTTGGTTTTAATTTTGAATTTTCAGTTCGGAAATAATTTTAATTACTTTTAAAATTAATAATTTAAATTTTTTTCTCGAGATTTAATTTTGATTATTATAATTATTATAAATTTTAATTTATACTAATTATTTTACTAAAATTAAACCTTGAATTAATTTAAATTCGTTTAATTCAACTGAAAATAAATTAAATTAATGGATTCGATTATAATTTTATATGAGCTTTAAATTTTAATTAAACTTGTATGTTTCCTGTAAGACTAGAAAAACATTTTTATGTTTAAAATTAGTAAAGCATATAAAGTTATTGGTTTAAGTGGGAGCATTTTTAGTCATAAACTCTTGATGAGGTCTACAAATCCTTTAAGGTTAAAACAACTTGATTAGAATTAATAAGGACTGAATAATTGGTAGATTATTGGTGCCCTTGATTAATTGCTGCAAATATTTATGTGATGCATAACAATGTGTTTTACGAACCAGCTATGTGGGCCATTGATGATAATGAATGGGTGAATGGTATATATTGTATATGTACTGTTTTGCAGGTTATGAAGTGACTAGTATGGCCCAAATAGGATAGAAAATATGGTCTGCGTACCATTAATTTGAATGTAATTGGTCTAATGCACCAAAATTTGTTTTTCAATTCAAATATGGTCTGCGTACCATCAAATAGTTGTAATTAGTTTAATTATAGCTTATCCTATTTGAAGAAAATGGCGCCTCCCATGGAGAAATTCAAGACGGAGTTTCCAATCCATTTTCAAGACGGACTTTGAAGTTGAAGCTTCAAGATGAAGTCGGGCCATACTAGATCACATTTATCTTATGCATGCCTTAAGTTATTTATTGCTTTAAATATGTCTTAATTATGCATGAGATTATGGCTTGATTATGTTGTATGATTAAGGATTTTAGTTCACTTAAAATCTAACCAACATAGTAAGAGCCTTAAGTTCCAAACTTTAAAAATTGAGTTAAAAGGTGACATGCCAAAATAACACTTACTTGGATAACCTTTACATCAATCTAGTAATAGTTTTACGCTCAGCGAGGTGTAACTTATTGATCCTAAAGGGGTAAGGTACACAAATAATTGTGAGTACATGTTAGTTTTGGTGAAACTCAACGATATAAGTAAGGAGTCCTTTTATGTCGTGGAAAAATTGATAGCTAGGTTTACCTAATAAGTTCTTAGACGTACCTATTAACCAAGAGTAGTTTCTAGAATATTAGCAAAAGGCTTTTGCTTACCTAAAAGATTTTAGAATTGAGTCTAAATACATAATGTGCTCAATTCTTCAATGGTTTTAGGGTCTTGGAATCATTTTATTCACACCTGCCGGAACACATAACTTGAATAAAATGCTTAATGAACATTAAATTATGCATGCATGCTAGAATTAAAGTTTATTAAGAGAAACTGTGAATGATTATTTATTTGTTTATTCTTTTTCAATTGTAGTTTTAACTATGGCAAACAACAATTCATTCAACATTCGATCAATTCTCGAAAAGGAGAAGTTGAACGGGAAAAACTTCCTTGACTGGCAAAGGAACTTGCAAATAGTTCTTATGCAGGAAGAAAAGGAGTATGTCCTGGAAGAGGCGATGCCCGAAGCCACGGGCGACGGGGTCACTCGGGCATCCCTCAATCGTTGGATTGATGCCAACAAGGATGTGAAATGTCTAATGCTTGCAACCATGAGTGCAGATCTACAGAAAACGTTCATCAACTCAGATGCTTTCACGATCATCAGTGAGTTAAAGAACATGTTCCAAGATCTGGCTCAGGTCGAAAGATTCGAGACTCATAGGCAAATTCTTGAGACCAAGCTTAAGAAAGGCGAGCCCGTAAGTCCACATGTTCTCAAAATGATTGGACTCGTTGAGAATATGAGTCGGTTGGATCAGCAATTCTCTCAGGAAATTGTTGTAGACGCCATCCTCCATTCTCTTCATAACGGGTATGATTAGTTCAAACTGAACTACAGTATGAATAGTCTGGACAAACGCTCACTTTGCTTCACGGTATGCTGAAGACCGCTGAAAAGACGCTCAAAAGTGATAAGCAAGATGTGCTTATGGTGCGTGGGGGCAAGTTCAAGAAATTTGGTAAGAAGAGGAATGCTAAGAAAGGTGGCAAGAAGGCCAGCCCGACTAAGCAAACTGGCGCTAAGTCTGAAAAGAGGAAGGTCAGTCAACCCACTTCTGAATCCGAATGCTTCTACTGCAAGAAGAAGGGGCATTGGAAGAGAGATTGCTTGAAGCTAAAGGAAGATCAGAAGAACGGAACAGTCGTTCCATCTTCATGTATTTTCGTTATAGACTGTATACTTGCTAATTCAACTTCTTGGGTATTAGATACAGGGTTGTGGCTCACACTTATGTTCCAATTCACAGGGACTAAGAAGAAGTAGAAGGTTAAGCAAGGGTGAAGTCGACCTAAGAGTGGGAAATGGAGCAAGGATTGCTGCATTAGCTGTAGGAACTTATTATTTGTCGTTGCCCTCGGGGCTAGTTTTGGAACTGGAAGACTTTTTCCATGTTCCAAGTCTTACTAAAAACATCATTTCTGTTTCTTTCTTGGATGCTAAGGGATTTTCCTTTTTAATAAAAGACAATAGTTGCTCGTTTTATTTTAAAGAGATGTTTTATGGATCTGCTAGATTAGTCAATGGACTTTACTTATTAGACCACGACAAACAAGTTTATAACATAAATACCAAAAAGGCCAAAAAGGATGATTCAGATCTCACTTATCTGTGGCATTGTCGATTAGGCCATATTAACTTGAAACGCATAGAAAGACTTCAAAAGGAAGGAATTCTAGAACCATTTGACTTAGAGGATTATGGTAAGTGGGAATCATGTTTACTTGGCGAAATGACAAAGCAACCTTTCTCTAAAGTTGGAGAAAGAGCAACTGAACTATTGGATTTAATCCATACAGATGTATGTGGACCAATGAGTACAAATGTTAGAGGTGGTTTCAGCTACTTTATCACTTTCACTGATGACTTCAGTAGATATGGTTATGTCTACCTAATGAAGCATAAGTCTGAATCCTTTGACAAATTCAAGGAATTTCAGAGTGAAGTAGAGAATCAATTAGGCAAGAAGATTAAGGCACTGCGGTCTGATAGAGGCGGTGAATATCTAAGCTATGAATTTGATGACCATTTGAAAGAATGTGGAATTCTATCAGAATTGACTCCTCCTGGAACACCACAATGGAACGGTGTGTCAGAACGGAGGAACATAACCTTGCTAGACATGGATAGATCAATGATGGGTCAGGCCGAACTTCCAATAGAATTTTGGGGACATGCACTAAATACAGCAGCACTCACTATAAATAGAGCTCCGTCTAAAGCTGTTGAAAAGACTCCATATGAGTTATGGTTTGGAAAGCCTCCAAATGTGTCTTTTCTTAAGATTTGGGGATGTGAAGTATACGTCAAACGATTAATTTCAGACAAACTTCATCCAAAATCTGACAAATGTATCCTTATGGGCTATCCAAAGGAAACAAAGGGGTATTACTTCTACAATACATCTGAGAACAAGGTGTTTGTTGCTCGAGATGGTATCTTTTTGGAAAAGGATCACATTTCCAAAATGACAAGTGGGAGAAAAGTAGACCTCGAAGAAATTCGAGAACAACAAAATCTAGAGAATGCTCAAGATGACATTCAGGATGAAACTCAGAGATCTTTAGAAGTATCTGGTGAGAATCATGGACCATCTAGAAAGGTAACCCCGCGTAGATCGCAAAGATATAGATCTCAACCGGAAAGATACTTAGGTATTTTGACGAACGAGAGCTATGACGTTCAATTACTTGAAAGTGATAAACCTGTGACTTACAAGCAAGCTATGACGAGCCCTAGCTCCAAGCAATGGCAAGAAGCCATGCAATTTGAATTAGACTCCATGTCTTAAAACCAAGTTTGGGATTTGGTTGATTTGCCAGATGGCTACCAAGCCATAGGAAGCAAATGGGTTTTCAAACTGAAAAAAGACAAGGATGGGAAACTTGAAGTTTTCAAAAGATTGGTTGGAAAAGGTTACAGGCAAGTCCACGGTGTGGATTACGATAAAACCTTTTCACCAGTTGCAATGCTGAAGTCTATTCGGATAATGTTAGCAATCGTTGCATATTACGATTACGAAATATGGCAGATGGATGTCAAAACCGCTTTCTTAAACGGCGTTTAAACAGAAACTGTGTTTATGACACAGCCTCAGGGTTTTGAGGATCAAAAGAATGCTAAAAAGGTATGCAAGCTTAAGAAATCAATCTACGGATTGAAGCAGGCATCAAGGAGCTGGAATATATGTTTTGATGAAGCAGTCAGTGACTTTGGTTTCATCAAGAACGCAGACGAATCTTGTGTATACAAGAAGGTCAGTGGGAGAAAAATTGATTTTCTAGTATTATATGTCGACGACATATTACTTATTGGAAATTACATTCCTACGTTGAACTCTGTCAAGATTTGGCTTGGGAAATGTTTTTCGATGAAGGATCTAGGAGAAGCACAGTACATACTGGGCATCAAGATCTACAGAGATAGATCTAAGAAGATGATTGGACTTAGTCAAAGCACTTATATCAATAAGGTGCTTGAAAGGTTCAAGATGGCAGACTCCAAGCAAGGCTACCTACCCATGTCTCATGGAATGACTCTAAGCAAGACTCAGTGCCCAAAGACACTTGATGAGCGTAGACGAATGAATGGGATTCCATACGCATCATTGATTGGTTCAATAATGTATGATATGATATGTACACGCCCGGATGTTGCGTATGCACTCAGTGCTACGAACAGATACCAGTCAGACCCAGGAGAGGCACATTGGACTGCTGCCAAGAATATTCTGAAGTACCTGAAAAGGCACAAAGATGATTTCCTGGTCTATGGTGGAGATGATGAATTAATTGTTAAAGGCTAGACGGACGCAAGTTTCCAAACCGACAAAGATGATTTCAGATCACAGTCTGGGTTTGTCTTCTGCCTCAACGGAGGTGCAGTAAGCTGGAAAAGTGCTAAGCAAAGCACCATTGCGGATTCTACAACTGAAGCGGAGTACATTGCTGCACATGAAGCAGCAAAGGAAGCTATATGGCTAAGGAAGTTCATAGGTGAACTTGGTGTAGTCCCCTCCATTAAAGGACCAATAGCTCTATATTGTGATAATAACGGAGCTATTGCACAGGCAAAGGAGCCTAGACACCACCAGAAAGTCAAGCATGTACTTCGTAGATTTCACCTTCTACGAGAGTTCGTTGAAAGAAAAGAAGTCGAGATAAGCAAGATTGGAACTGATGACAACATCTCAGATCCATTAACTAAACCTCTGCCGCAGGCGAAGCACAACTTGCACACTGCACTATGGGAATCAAGCATATTGGATAATGGCTTTAATGTCCTTATTTAATCTTTTAAAAGTTTTATAGTTTAATACTTTGTAAAACATTATTGGTTAATCATTCACTATAATGAATAGAATTCATTTTTCCATTTAATTTGTGGTTTATTCAATGATGAATCCCTTCAATTTGACAATATATTCAAGATAGACTGTCAGGACCAGTCTTGTGACTAAGAAATGTCTATCAAGTGAACTTGAATGTCAATAATTGAAAAAAGGTCCCTGGTCGAAGTTTTCTATTTAGATGGACACATAGAAAAACGTTAGACGACTAGAATGCAAGATGACTAGTAGTTTTGTTTCTTGAACTATGTGGACATGGCAATGTCATAATCATTTGCATAGATACTTACTTTAGGAAGACTAGTATCGGACACACCTATGAAACTTTACTGTAAGAGATGAAAATCTGTCATAAGTAAATTTCATTAAAATTATTAGACACTAATCCTCAATACCTGAGTGATTTGAGATTACTTGTTTGAGAACTGCTTACTTTGACGTTGTCAACCGTCGCACCGTAAAAGGAGGCTATAAAGGCAACGCTCAGGTAATCACCTATCAAATGAAGTCTAATCTCAAGATCGCAAGATTGGGATTGTCCTCCCATAAATCAGGATGAGATGCTGAAAATTGTACAAGGCCACTCGGAGAGCTAGAAACTGTAAAATGCATGGTCGTGCTAAGATGAATCATAGGCTATCATTATCTGTTTATTTGATCAGTTGAACTCTGAAACCGAGAAACACCTCTGGACATAATAAGGATGACAACTCTTACCTTATGTTCAAGAGCAATAATCGAGCGACAAAGGAATTAGGAAATGCACACTTGTCCCAGTGGGAGACTGAAGGAAATAATGCCCTTGGTCCAAGTATGCATTTAATGTTAAGTCTAATAAATGCGGTTCAGTATTAATTAACAAGTTAATAAATTCAGTGAGATCAAGTGAGCTGAATGCCTAGATAGAGGCCGCTTCAGTTCAAGTGGAATTAATGTTAATCCACAGCTTACTCTTGACTGAACCCGTAGGGTCGCACAAATATTACGTAAACGGATCAAGTATTTAATGGCATTAAATACTCCATCTATGGATATTCGGAATCGACGGATCTTGGTTTCAGTGGGAGCTAAGATCGTCAAAGGCAAGTAAATGAATACTCCGGAAACGATGATATTGCTGGAAACGGAAATATGGATCGTATCGAAAATATAAATATTATCCAAGTCGTAGATGTTGCCGGAAACGGAAACATGGTACGTATGGAAAAATATTATCGGAAATGGAAATTTGACCGAAATCGGAAATATTGGCGGAAACGGAAATATTGTCAGAATCGGAACTATTATCGGAATCGGAAAATAATTATGGAAACGGAAATATTAAATATTTGTTCGAAACGGAAATTAATTCCAGAATCGGAAATGTTAAATATTGTTCGTATCGGAAATGAATTCCGGAATCGGGAATTTAATCGGAAGCGTATCGTACATATTAGCATCGGACGAGACTTGCTAGACGAAGGCCCAGCACGCAGCCAGGCCCTCGCCCAGCAAGCCATGCGCATCAACACACACGCCAAAGCCTCGCCAGACCCAGCGCCAGGCCATGCCCAACAAGGCATGGCACGCGCGGAACAAAGTGGCTGCGAGCAATGGGCTGCGCACCATGCAGCTCGCGTGGGCCGCCAGGCTTGTGCGCGGGCTGTGCGGTGCTCGTGCTCGTGTGCGGTCGTGTGCTATACGAATCCAAAAGCTATCGGAATTCGTGCTATGATTAAATCCTAATCTTAGAAGATAGAAATTAATTAAATAGAGTTCTAAAGGGATTCTAATTAAATAATTTGGTATTCTAATAGGAATCTAAATCCTTTTCCATAACTCTATAAATATGTGCCTAGGGTCACAAATTAAGAAACGAGTTTAATAAGTATTCAAACAATAAAAGCTAGGATTTTTAAGCAGAAAAATCAGCCATAAACCTTGCCTTTCTAGCCGAAAATAATAGTACCTTAAGGGCGATTCTAGTTGGTCAATCTTAAGGCGGATCCGGACATGCTGTGGACTATCTACGGAGGGTCGACACTTGGAGTCCTAAAGACTTGTTCTTGTTCGGTTTGGGCGCAGCTAGGGAGGGCACGCTACAAAGTGTATGCATCCTAGACTAAATATATGATTATGTGCAATTAATATGATTCCTGGCATTAAGGTTTTTCCGCATGATTTATGTTGTTCATATGTATCATAACCTAACATTGAAATGATGGCTTCGGCATGGGTAGCGTAGGCGTTGATGTTGAACTTTTATACCTGCTTCGGCATGGGTAGCCTAGGCGTTGGTATTGAACTTGTATACCTGCTTCGGCATGGGTAGCCTAGGCGTTGGTGTTGAACTTGTATACCTGCTTCGGCTTGGGTAAACTAGGCGTTGGTGTTGAACTTGTATTTTGAACTAGAGGTCCACTGGGGATTTGTTTTGACTTTGTATAGGCTGGTATAGGATAGCCCCCAGTTTAGAATTTTGACACTTTTTACTTCACTTGATTTAGTATGCCTCGTCACACTCGGAGAAAGCTCGTCGAATCGTCTGTGGTTTGAGCTGCTGAGGAGGATGCTTCGGATGATGAAGCGGCTGCAATAAACTCGCCAGGTGGGGTATGGTTCCCCGGGAGGCCCCCACTTTTACTAGTACTGGTTGGAGTCCTTCCGACCTGGTATTTCGGCCGGAGTGGCACTTGTCTCAGCGGCCTCTGTGAGGGGGTCGAAAAAGCACGAGGCTAATGCGTGACCTCGTCCCTCGTGGGTGTGACGATTCTTTTATTCAATCAAGTGTAATTGGATTTCCTGTGAGTATACACCCAATTGACTAGTAATATAGGAGTCGCAATTCAGTTTTTAACGATAATGAGAAAAACTGACAAAACCCGGTTATCGTGACATAAAGGGAGTGCAATTATGTTTGACCACGACGGCCGTAGGTTCCCTTGTGATCCCTGGTGTGGGGATCTCTCAACATACACCCGCAAGGTAGAGATTGAGGGTTCGGGGGACTGTAACTACCGAGAGGAGTACTTCGCTCGTCGATAACTCCAGAGGCAGGATATCCTTACTAGCTCAGCATAAATAATTGAAGGGACATGCGTTAACTATTAAACTAATCTGAGTTGATTTTAGCAATATGCAACATATAATACTAGATCGATCGTGATTATCTGATTTAAGTAGTATTAAGGGACCTAGCATGATAATCCAATTTCCCGAAAATATTATATTTGTTAGGCGTGATAGAACAATCAGATTTAGTTAGTTTAACAGTTCATAAAATGGGCGAGGAAAGCAGTTAAATCATCGAAAAGGGACACATTACCACGCACCCTTGAGAGGTGCGTCACGGTTCTCAGAAAACTAACCACTTTGACTTTGCTATTTCTCCTTTTTATTTAACGAATCTCAATTATGGGACAGGATACGTTCTGTTCGATTTATGGATCGATTGCGACAGAACGCGTGAACATTTTTGCAGCGTTAGGCTAAGACTTAGGCTAAGGCTTAGGCTCAGAATATGAATTGTGTGTGTGTCTTTTACGTCGAATTTAGGGCTGTATTTATATGGAAGAGTTCGTGGAAAGATAGAATTGCAGAGTTCTAATCCATTAAGAATTAGGAAAAAACACGTACCCAGGTATTTTCAGCGCCCAGGCCTGGGCGCCGAAGATTTCGGCGCCCAGAGCCAGGCGTTGAAAATAGGGTCTGGGCTGTTTTCTTAGTCAGATTCGGATTCTTGAAATCCGAAGAGTTTGAGACTTAATCGAGTCTTTTAGTGCGTATTAACCTTGCGACGGGATGCGTCTGGGCCCGTTACGAACTCTAGGCTTGTTAGGATTTTAATTAATACGTAACTCTTATTTCCGAATCATATTAGGAATAGGATTCTCGCAGTTTTCTATCTCATTTAGGATTTATGTTGGAATGCAACACCTAATTCTGACAGGTTTCTATCCTTTATGATTTGCCACTTTTAGAAGCTACCTTTTACGGCAGTTACTATTTTTAGCAGGTTTCCATAAATAGCAGTTTTCTATAAATATCAGGTTTCGGGTGAAATGAAAAGAGGAATTGAGATTCGTTTATTTTAAGGAGATGCGTTTTCAAGTGGAGATTTATGTTTTCATCATCGAACCTTTCCCTTTTGGGAATGGGGACAAAAGTAGGTGTCTACAGTTAGCCCCCACTTTGACTGAGTCTTGGAGTAAGACGATGGTCAAAGTATTAGATGGAGTGCATCACACAAGCCATGATGACCTGTTTTGCGAGGGTCTCACGAGCCCCCGAGTGATAACATTTGACTTAAGGGTCATCACTTGAAATGTCGACATATCCCTAACGTGTCATTGGGATTAGTCAACTGATAGTATAGAAACTTCCTCACTTTGTCATTGGAAGGATCTAAAGGTGCGTAGAAACTCCCTCACTTTGTCATTGGGAGTAGCTACAGATGTTTTGGAAATCAAAGCTATAAAGTGTAATTGGGTCTGGCCAAGACCAACCACGAGGTAAAAATGTTTTTAAAGATTCTCATTTTCAGGGCTAACTAAACGAGGAAACCCCCTTGTTTTTATGGGACGTAAAACGAAGGAAAATCCAGCACATCACTCTTTTTTGGAAAAAAATGGAAAACCAATCCTTTTAATTTTTGGAAAAGGGAAAACCTGAAAAAGTTATCGCTGCAGCGACTAAGGACCTGCACGGTTAGTGATGCAGACCCCGCCGGCTAAAGATGGCGAGCCTGTCCGCTACGGGGGGACACCCCGTCCGATAGAAGTGGACGAATCTGTTTTTGAAATTTGAAAATAAGGACCTACGCGGTTTGTGACGTAGACCCCGCCGGCTAAAGATGGCGAACCTGTCCGCTAAGGGTGGACACCCCGTCCGATAGAAGTGGACGAATCTGTTTTGAAGTTTGTTTGCTTTTTTGAAAATAAGGACCTACGTGGTTTGTGACGTAGACCCCGCCGGCTAAAGATGGCGAGCCTATTTTAAATTTAAAGACTTTATTTTTTCGAAAACTGAGGACCTGCGCGGCTAGTGACGCAGACCCCGCCCGCTGAGGGTGGGCGAGCCCTGTCCACTGAGGGTGGACGTCCCTGAATTCATTTTTTTCGATTTGGGAACTCACGCGGTTTGTGATGCGATCTTGTCGACTGAAGATGGGCAAGTTCCTATTTCTTTGGTTCTTTGTGATTTCTTTTGAGAATTTCTTTTTATTCATTATTGCAAGAACGAATTCTTTCGAGGGATGCTCGAATTTAGTTGTAACCTGAACGTGGGCTGACAACGTGTTCAGACGGACCTTTGTCTTGCGACCGTCTGCTTTCGTGATTTTGAGCTAGTCTTTACGGCTCGACTTGGTCTTCGATCAGAGGACCGTGCACAAGTGTCAATGACGACCTTTCGAAGAGGTCGAACCTGTTGTTTTTTTTTTAGATATCCAAACATGATATGGTGTATGGCGCAGTCCGGGAATATGATTTTGATCGTGCGCTCCTTGTTGGAGTCTATTTTTCTCGACCCCCCAAGCACTGGGGCTCGTCGGTCGTTTTCCGCATCTTGTAATCATGTTTGGGGTCATGCTCGTATGTGCGAGCGACCTTTTATAGTAGTGTGCTACTTTAGCGAAGCCGTGGAGTGCAACTTTAGTTTTCAGGCGACATCCGGTTTTAGCTTGGCCCGGATTACTCCTTTGACTGACAAACATTTTTTATTTGGAAAACCAACGACTTAACGATACACATTTTTGGTGTTTCGAAGAATGACCATGATATTTAACTTATTTTTTGAAAAGTGTACATAAGCATTTTCTTAGACGAGTCTAGGTTTCGACCAAGTTTTTAATGTTTATTTTTTTTGCTTATTTGGGAGCTAAAGGTGCTTTGGGCTTGATCCTACTTGCAATAGGGCCTCGTGTTTAGCAACACGGTCTTAAGTCCTTTCCTGTTCCGTGTTTTGTGAAATCTGGGCCTTGGGCTGCATTTTCAGCGCCCATGGCCAGGCGTTAAACATTTCGGCGCCCAGCCGTGGGCGCTGAAAGTCTTTTCCTGGTGATATTTGACTTTCGGATTTTCTAACACGTTTCCGAATGGGATCAGGATGTCATTGGGTGCGTTCAGCTATACATAGGGGCTAGATACGTCCCTATTTTCCACCACTCTCAAATTCTTTCTCTCCTTTTTGCTGTGCTTTAATTATTCATTGCTTTTGCCATGTCGATCCCTACTTTCTCACTCCAACGGACTGTTAGGCGTTGGCTACGGGCCCTTACTCCCACAGAAAAAGCTTTGTTAAAAGAATACCACTTAGAGGCACTTTTAGGCTTACAACAAATTAATATTGATTATAACTTTCTGCATGCTGCCCTAAGCTTTTGGGACTCCGATCATCATGTTTTTGCCTTTCGGGGCAACGAAATATGTCCTTTGCCCGATGAATTTGCTGCGATCCTTGGTTATCCTACTAATGCTACTCCTGTTACCCCTGGCACTATTTAAGAGGGTAAAACAACCATAAGGGCTTTCCTAGGACTAGATGATAACATGTTTGCTGAAATTGTTGTAGATGATAAGGTTAACTTGGTAAAACTTGTAAAACATCACTTTAGGCCTAGTAAGAATATGACCGAACAGAAATTGAATATTCGAGCCCTTGTATTTTGCTTGTTGAATCATTATTTGCTATCGAATAACAATGGTGAGTTTGGTGACATAAGGTTGATCCCCTTGATTAGCCAGATGGAAAGTTGCTATTCTATCATGCCGTTGGTTGTTGCCGAGACTTTGCTGAGTGCGGATGCGCTGAAGAAGGATGCCAAATCTGAACATTTTAAGGGAAGCCCCCTATTACTGCAGGTAATCAATTTTCTTCTTTGCGCACGCATACGCCACTTTTGCATATATATTTTTTGCCTGGGGCTGAGTTTCAGCGCCCAGGGCTGGGCGCTGGAGTTTTCGGCGCCTGGTCCAGGGCGTTGAAACTGCGCCCCAGGGACCGTTTTTTTTCATTCTTTTGATTCGATTGTACCTGTTTTCGCAGATTTGGCTTGCGGAACGGCTTAGACTTTTGGAAGCTCCTGCCGATCCTAAACATTATCGCCCTATAGCCTTGGGTAACCAAAAATACTTGCACCAAGGCCAGGACGAGGCCGAATGGACCTCCTTTTTTACTTATGGCATTTGTTCTATTAATTGGGTGGTACCATGGTGGGGTTTGACTACTATGACAGGTGGTTCTGATGTATCGGTTTATGTTTCTTTGTTGGGGCTATCTCGTCCCATTTATATTTTCCCTTACCGAGTCATGCGTCAATATGGTTTAAGGCAGACTATCCCCTTTTCTGATACGGTACCACCTAAGGTAGCGGCCTTTTCACAAACACGGGTCTTAGCGTGGGCTAAGTATTATGATGGTCTCCCGCGTTGGGCCGTACCTACAAATGGCTTTGTGGGTCTTTCTGAAAACTACAAGTTGTGGATGAGCTCCGATGATAAAGATGTGAGGACCGAGGCTCGAAATGGGGAGCCGGCTGAGCTTTTGATACCTCTTATTCGTGTTAAATATGAGGGTCCTGATTCTGCCAGACCTCGTACTTATAATATTAAGACTGTGAAAGCTCGTCCTGATCGAAAGCGAAAGGAAGTTCCTCCCCGTTCCAGTTTCAGGCCTAAAAAGATGCCTAACATGAAGGGGCCTGCTGTTGTTAAAAGAAATGCAAGCTCTCGCGGAGATTGTCGCCGGAACAATGTATGGGTTAGGAAGGCTTAGCCGCCTGTAGAAACAGTGGCTAGTCTAGTTGATGATAATAATCCTTCTCCCACCATTGCCTGTGCCCTCGAGACTGAGCGGGCTATAACTGAGAATGTTTCTGAAGCCTTGGCATCTTTGGAAGTTAGTGTTGATAGGTTATGATACATATGACATTACATAGATCATGCGGAAACAACCATTAACCCAGGACAACATATTATTTACACATAATCATATAGCATAATTTAGATGCATACTCTTTGTTGCGTGCCCTCCCTAGCTGCGCCCGAACCGAACAAGAACAAGTCTTTAGGACTCCAAGTGTCGTCCCTCCGTAGATAGTCCACAGCACGTCCGGATCCGCCTTAAGATTGACCAACTAGAATCGCCCTTAAGGTACTAGAAAATTTCGGCACTTTTATGAGCAAGATGTGTGTTTTAATTTTCTCTCAAAAAACTCACTTTTGAATACTTTGAAACCTCATTATAAATTGTGAGCCCTAGCCTCATATTTATAGGGGTATGGAAAGGGAATCGAAATCCTATTCAGATACAAATTAATTAAACCTAGAATCCTACAAGAACTCTAATTTAATTAATTTATCAAATAGAATTAGGAATTTAATCATTAACCGAACTCTGCATGTTTTAGGAAACGTGCACGAACACAAACACTTGCACACACACGCACGGCAGCCACGATGGGCCCCATGTGTGCGCGCGGGCAGCAGCCCACGCAGCGCCCGCGCGCGCTGCGCAGCCTGCTGGGCCTGGCCTTGCGCTGGGCCTGGCGTGGCTGTTTGTGGGGCGCTTGGCATGCTGCGCGATGGCCTGGCTTCGCGCTGGGCCTCGTCCGGCAGGCCTCGTCCGATGCTTATTCGTACGATGCGCTTCCGATTAAATTTTCCGATTCCGGAATTCATTTCCGATACGAACAATATTTAATATTTCCGATTCCGGAATTAATTTCCGCTTCGAACAAATATTTAATATTTCCGTTTCCGGAATTATTTTCCGATTCCGGTAATATTTCCGATTCTGACAATATTTCCGTTTCCGGCAATATTTCCGATTCTGGCAATATTTCCATTTCCGATAATATTTTCCGATACGTACCATGTTTCCGTTTCCGGCAACATCTACGACTTGGATAATATTTATATTTCCGATACGATCCATATTTCCGTTTCCGGCAATATCATCGTTTCCGGAGTATTCATTTCTTGCCTGTGACGATCTTAGCTCCCACTGAAACCAAGATCCGTCGGTTCCGAATATTCATAGATGGAGTATTTAATGCCATTAAATACTTGATCCGTTTACGTACTATTTGTGTGACCCTACGGGTTCAGTCAAGAGTAAGCTGTGGATTAATATCATTAATTCCACTTGAACTGAAGCGGCCTCTAGCTAGGCATTCAGCTCACTTGATCTCACTGAATTATTAACTTGTTAATTAATACTGAACCGCATTTATTAGACTTAACATAGAATGCATACTTGGACCAAGGGCATTATTTCCTTCAGTCTCCCACTTGTCCTTAGGGACAGGTGTGCATTTGCTAATTCCTTTGTCGCTCGATGCTTGCTCTTGAACATAAGGTAAGAGTTGTCATCCTTATTACGTCCAGAGGTGTTCCTCGGTTTCAGAGTTCAACTGATCAAATAAACAGATAATCATAGCCTATGATTCATCCGAGCACGGCCATGCATTTCACAGTTTCTAGCTCTCCGAGTGGCCTTGTACAACTTTTAAGCATCTCATCCCGATTTATGGGAGGACAATCCCAATCTTGCGATCTTGAGATTAGACTTCGTTTGATAGGTGATTACCTGAGCGTTGCCTTTATAGCCTCCTTTTACGGTGCGACGGTTGGTCAACGTCAAAGCAACCAGTTCTCAAACAAGTAATCTCAAATCACTCAGGTATTGAGGATTTAGTGTCTAATAATTTAATGAAATTTACTCATGACAGATTTTCATCTCTTACAGTAAAGTTTCATAGGTCTTGTCCGATACTAGTCTTCCCAAAGTAAGTATCTATGCAAATGATTATGACATTGCCATGTCCACATAGTTCAAGAAACAGAACTACTAGTCATCTTGCATTCTAATCGTCTAACGTTTTCTATGCGTCCAATTTTATAGAAAACTCCGATTAGGGACCATTTTCAACCTTTGACATTCAAGTTCACTTGATAGACATTTCTTAGTCACAGGACTGGTCCTGACAGTCTATCTTGAATATATCATCAAATTGAAGGGACTCATCATTTAATAAACCACAAATTAAATGGAAAAATGAATTCATTTCATTTATTGTGAATGATTAACCAATAATGTTTTGTAAAGATTTAAACTCTAAAACTTTAAAACATTAAACAGAGACATCAAAGCCATTCTCCAATATGCTTGATTCCCATAGCTGCAGTGTGCGAGTTGTGCTTCGCCTGCGGCAGAGGTTTAGTTAATGGATCTGATATGTTGTCATCAGTTCCAATTTTGCTTATCTCGACTTCTTTTCTTTCAACGAACTCTCGTAGAAGGTGAAATCTACGAAGTACATGCTTGACTCTCTGGTGGTGTCTAGGCTCTTTTGCCTGTGCAATAGCTCCGTTATTATCACAATACAGGGCTATTGGTCCTTTAATGGAGGGGACTACACCAAGTTCTCCTATGAACTTCCTTAGCCATATAGCTTCCTTTGCTGCTTCATGTGCAGCAATGTACTCCGCTTCAGTTGTAGAATCCGCAATGGTGCTTTGCTTAGCACTTTTCCAGCTTACTGCTCCTCCGTTGAGGCAGAAGACAAACCCAGACTGTGATCTAAAATCATCTTTGTCGGTTTGGAAACTTGCGTCCGTATAGCCTTTAACAATTAATTCATCATCTCCACCATAGACCAGGAAGTCATCTTTGTGCCTTTTCAGGTACTTCAGAATATTCTTGGCAGCAGTCCAATGCGCCTCTCCTGGGTCTGACTGGTATCTGCTCGTAGCACTGAGTGCGTACGCAACATCCGGGCGTGTACATATCATAGCATACATTATTGAACCAATCAATGATGCATATGGAATCCCATTCATTCGTCTACGCTCATCAAGTGTTTTTGGGCACTGAGTCTTGCTTAGAGTCATTCCATGAGACATGGGTAGGTAGCCTCGCTTGGAGTCCGCCATCTTGAACCTATCAAGCACCTTATTGATATAAGTGCTTTGACTAAGTCCAATCATCTTTTTAGATCTATCTCTGTAAATCTTGATGCCCAATATGTACTGTACTTCTCCTAGATCCTTCATCGAAAAACATTTCCCAAGCCAAATCTTGACAGAGTTCAACATAGGAATGTTATTTCCGATAAGCAATATGTCGTCGACATATAATACTAGGAAAGCAATTTTGCTCCCACTGACCTTCTTGTATACACAAGATTCGTCCGCGTTCTTGATGAAACCAAAGTCACTGACTGCTTCATCAAAACGTATATTCCAGCTCCTGGATGCCTGCTTCAATCCGTAGATTGACTTCTTTAGCTTGCATACCTTTTTAGCATTCTTTGGATCCTCAAAACCTTTAGGCTGTGTCATAAACACAGTTTCTGTTAAAACACCGTTTAAGAAAGCAGTTTTGACATCCATCTGCCATATTTCGTAATCGTAATATGCAGCGATTGCTAACATTATCCGAATAGACTTTAGCATTGCAACTGGTGAAAAGGTTTCATCGTAATCCACACCGTGGACTTGCCTGTAACCTTTTGCAACCAATCTAGCTTTGAAAACTTCAAGTTTCCCATCCTTGTCCTTTTTCAGTTTGAAAACCCATTTGCTTCCAATGGCTTGGTAGCCATCTGGCAAATCGACCAAATCCCATACTTGGTTTTCAGACATGGAGTCTAATTCAGATTGCATGGCTTCTTGCCATTGCTTGGAGCTAGGGCTCGTCATAGCTTGTTTGTAAGTCGCAGGTTCATCACTTTCAAGTAATAGAACGTCATAGCTCTCGTTCGTCAAAATACCTAAGTACCTTTCCGGTTGAGATCTATATCTTTGCGATCTACGCGGGGTAACATTTCTAGATTGACCATGATTCTCACCAGATTCTTCTAAAGATCTCTGAGTTTCATCCTGAATGTCATCTTGAGCATTCTCTAGAGTTTGTTGTTCGACTCGAATTTCTTCGAGGTCTACTTTTCTCCCACTTGTCATTTTGGAAATGTGATCCTTCTCCAAAAAGACACCATCTCGAGCAACAAACACTTTGTTCTCAGATGTATTGTAGAAGTAATACCCCTTTGTTTCCTTTGGATAGCCCACAAGGATACATTTGTCAGATTTTGGATGAAGTTTGTCTGAAATTAATCGTTTGACGTATACTTCACATCCCCAAATCTTAAGAAAAGACACATTTGGAGGCTTTCCAAACCATAATTCGTATGGAGTCTTTTCGACAGCTTTAGACGGAGCTCTATTTATAGTGAGTGCAGCTGTATTTAGTGCATGTCCCCAAAATTCTAATGGAAGTTCGGCCTGACCCATCATTGACCTGACCATGTCTAGCAAGGTTCTGTTCCTCCGTTCTGACACACCATTCCATTGTGGTGTTCCAGGAGGAGTCAATTCTGATAGAATTCCACATTCTTTCAGATGGTCATCAAATTCATAGCTCAGATATTCACCGCCTCTATCAGACCGCAGTGCCTTAATCTTCTTGCCTAATTGATTCTCTACTTCACTATGAAATTCCTTGAATTTGTCAAAGGATTCAGACTTATGCTTCATTAGGTAGACATAACCATACCTACTGAAGTCATTAGTGAAAGTGATAAAGTAGCTGAAACCACCTCTAGCATTTGTACTCATTGGTCCACATACATCTGTATGGATTAAACCCAATAGTTCATTTGCTCTTTCTCCAACTTTAGAGAAAGGTTGCTTTGTCATTTTGCCAAGTAAACATGATTCGCATTTACCATAATCCTCTAAGTCAAATGGTTCTAGAATTCCTTCCCTTTGAAGTCTTTCTAAGCGTTTCAAGTTTATATGGCCTAATCGACAATGCCACAGATAGGTGAGATCTGAATCATCCTTTTTGGCCTTTTTGGTATTTATGTTATATACTTGTTTGTCGTGATCTAATAAATAAAGTCCATTGACTAATCTAGCAGATCCATAAAACATCTCTTTAAAATAAAACGAAAGCAAGAAACTGAATTGATGTTTTTAGTAAGACTTGGAACATGGAAACATTCTTCCAGTTCCAAAACTAGCCCGGAGGGCAACGACAAATAGTAAGTTCCTACGGCTAATGCAGCAATCCGTGCTCCATTTCCCACTCGTAGGTCGACTTCACCCTTGCTTAACTTTCTACTTCTTCTTAGTCCCTGTGGATTGGAACATAAGTGTGAGCCACAACCTGTATCTAATACCCAAGAAGTTGAATTAGCAAGTATACAGTCTATAACGAAAATACCTGAAGATGGAACGACTGTTCCGTTCTTCTGATCTTCCTTTAGCTTCAAGCAATCTCTCTTCCAATGCCCTTTCTTCTTGCAGTAGAAGCATTCGGATTCAGAAGTGGGTTGACTGACCTTCCTCTTTGCAGATTTGGCGCCAGTTTGCTTAGTTGGGCTGGCCTTGTTGCCACCTTTCTTAGCATTCCTCTTCTTTCCAGATTTCTTGAACTTGCCCCCACGCACCATAAGCACATCCTGCTTATCACTTTTGAGCGTCTTTTCAGCGGTCTTCAGCATACCGTGAAGCTCAGTGAGCGTTTTGTCCAGACTATTCATACTGTAGTTCAGTTTGAACTGATCATACCCGCTATGAAGAGAATGGAGGATGGTGTCTATAGCCATTTCCTGAGAAAATTGCTGATCCAGCCGACTCATATTCTCAATGAGTCCAATCATCTTGAGAACATGTGGACTTACGGGCTCGCCTTTCTTAAGTTTGGTCTCAAGAATTTGCCTATGAGTCTCGAATCTTTCGACTCGAGCCAGATCTTGGAACATGTTCTTCAACTCACTGATGATTGTGAAAGCATCTGAGTTGATGAACGTTTTCTGCAGATCCGCACTCATGGTGGCGAGCATTAGACATTTCACATCCTTGTTGGCATCAATCCAACGATTGAGGGCTGCCTGAGTGACCCCGTCGCCTGCAGCTTCGGGCATCGCCTCATCCAGGACATACTCCTTTTCTTCCTGCATAAGAACTATTTGCAAGTTCCTTTGCCAGTCAAGGAAGTTTTTCCCGTTCAACTTCTCCTTTTCGAGAATTGATCGAATGTTGAATGAATTGTTGTTTGCCATATTAAAAACTACAATTGAAAAGAATAAACAAATAAATAACCATTCACAGTTTCTCTTAATAAACTTAAATTCTAGCATACATGCATAATTCAATGTTTATTAAGCATTTTATTCAAGTTATGTGTTCCGGCAGGTGTGAATAAAATGATTCCAAGATCCTAAAATCATTGAAGAACTAAGCACAGTTTGTCGACTTAATCCTAGAACATCTTAGGTAAGCAAAAGCCTTTTGCTAATAGTCTAGAAACTATTCTTGGTTGATAGGTACGTCTAAGAACTTATTAGGTAAACCTATCGAATTTGCCACGACATAAAAGGACTCCTTACTTATATCGTTGAGTTTCACCAAAACTAACATGTACTCACAATTATTTGTGTACCTTGCCCCTTTAGGACCAATAAGTAACACCTCGCTGAGCGAAAACTATTACTAGATTGATGTAAAGGATATCCAAGCAAGTGTATATTTTGGCATGGCACCTTTTAACTCAATTTTTAAGTTTGGAACTTAAGGCTCTTACTATGTTGGTTAGATTTTAAGTGAACTAAAATCCTTAATCATGCAACATAATCAAGCTTTTGATCTCATGCATTTTAAGACATATTTAAAACAATAAATAACTTAAAGCATGCATAAGATAAATGTGATCTAGTATGGCCCGACTTCATCTTGAAGCTTTGACTTCAAAGTCCGTCTTGAAAATCTCCGTGTGAGGCACCATTTTCTTCAAATAGGATAAGCTATAACTAATTACAACTATTTGATGGTTCGCAGACCATATTTGAATTGAAAAATAACTTTGGTACTTTAGACCAATTACATTCAAATTAATGGTACGCAGACCATATTTTCTATCCTATTTGGGCCATACTAGTCACTTCATAACCTGCAAAACAGTACATATACAATATATACCATTCACCCATTCATTATCATGAATGGCCCACATAGCTGGTTAGTAAAACACATTATGCATCACGTAAATATTTGCAGCAATTAATCAAGGGCACCAATAATCTACCAATTATTCAGTCCTTATTAATTCTAATCAAGTTGTTTTAACCTTAAGGATTTGTAGACCTAATCAAGAGTTTATGACTAAAATACGCTCCCACTTAAACCAATAAATTCATATGCTTTACTAATTTTAAACATAAAAATGTATTTCTAGTCTAACCGGAAACATACAAATTTAATTAAAATTTAAAGCTCATATAAATTTATAATTGAATCCAAAAAGTTTAATTTAATTTCAGTCGTTATTTAAATTAATTCATGATTTTAATTTTAGTAAAATAATTAGAATAAATAACATTTATTATAATTACAATATTCAAAATTAAAATCCAAGAAAATAATTTAAATTATTAATTTTAAAATTAATTAAAATTACGTAAACTGAAAAATTTCAAATTAAACATTCAAAACGATCTAATCGTAACGCAAACACCCTACACATTGCACGCCCATGGGCCGCACGCACACAGCCATTGCTGGCCATGCGCGCGCAGCCCATGCGCTCGTCGCATAGCTGCTGCATCCCCATCGCAAGCCTCCGCACGCATTGGTGCTCGCTGCGCGCGCCAGCGCTCATCGCACGCGAGCTATCGCTCGCAGTGCGCGCGCGACATCGCTCGCTGGGCGCGCGACATCGCTCGCTGGGCGCGCGACATCGCTCGCTGGGCGGGCGACATCGCTCGCTGTGCGCGCGAGCAATGCTGGCTGTGCGCGCGAGTCCTCGCTCGTTGTGCGCGCGAGCAATGCTGGGCGCAGCGCTCGTGGCACGCGAGCTTGCGCTCGCTGCGCGCGAGGCTGCGCGCTCTTGTGCGAGGCAGCGCGCGTTGTGGCGCAGCTCGCTTGCTGCCCACACGCGACTGCCTTGGCTCGCCCTTCGCCCATGCCCATTCGTCCATTGCTCGTGGCACACGACACAAGGCAGGGCTGCTGCCTTGTGCTTGTGCACTACGCCCTTGCTCATTGCATTCGTGCCGCACGGGCGACGAGCTCCCTTGCTCGTCGTCGCATGCCCGCATTATACAACACCCCTTAAGGGTAACACGAAGCGTCCATTGCTTCGTGCGTGCAAGTTTTATGAACGAATCGCATAAAAATTTAAAATTTATATTTAAAATTAATGACAAATTAATAAATAATATTAATTTCATAATTTTAGGGCGAAAAAATCGAAAATTTATTATCCAATTGATTTCCGATTGTTATGGATTCAAGTCTAGGTCATAAAAATTTAAAATTTATCATAAATTTACAATTTTTATGGTGGTTTTTAATCATAGGTTTCTAATTAAATTACAATATATATGAAAGTCAAATTAATTCTAAATTATTCTAATTTTCAACAAATTAATCATAATTACAAATTAGATTGCATAATTAACAAGACTAGGCATTCAAACTTGTTAAACATATGCAGTAGGTCAATCAAAAATTCAAGATTTATCAACAAGAATCGCAAATATTTAATTTAACATCTTAAATTTACGAAATTTTGCATTCGAAAAACTAAAACCTTCGAAAAGTCATAGTTAGGCTTCGAATTTGAGAATTCTGGGTTCGGCAGAAAATTTTAGAATGCCTTTTACATGCGGAATTGACACAAAAATCACTCAATTCGGATGAGTAACGAAGAAACTGCCGAAAAACTGCGTACGTATAATTAAATAAACGCAATTTGCAATTAATTAACAATTACGAAAATTAATCACCCCTTTTAATTCTTGCAAATTTGTAATATTTAACCATGTTCATGCAATTTAGATTATGAAAATAATAAGGGGCTCGTGATACCACTGATAGGTTATGATACATATGACATTACATAGATCATGCGGAAACAACCATTAACCCAGGACAACATATTATTTACACATAATCATATAGCATAATTTAGATGCATACTCTTTGTTGCGTGCCCTCCCTAGCTGCGCCCGAACCGAACAAGAACAAGTCTTTAGGACTCCAAGTGTCGTCCCTCCGTAGATAGTCCACAGCACGTCCGGATCCGCCTTAAGATTGACCAACTAGAATCGCCCTTAAGGTACTAGAAAATTTCGGCACTTTTATGAGCAAGATGTGTGTTTTAATTTTCTCTCAAAAACTCACTTTTGAATACTTTGAAACCTCATTATAAATTGTGAGCCCTAGCCTCATATTTATAGGGGTATGGAAAGGGAATCGAAATCCTATTCAGATACAAATTAATTAAACCTAGAATCCTACAAGAACTCTAATTTAATTAATTTATCAAATAGAATTAGGAATTTAATCATTAACCGAACTCTGCATGTTTTAGGAAACGTGCACGAACACAAACACTTGCACACACACGCACGGCAGCCACGATGGGCCCCATGTGTGCGCGCGAGCAGCAGCCCACGCAGCGCCCGCGCGCGCTGCGCGCTGCGCGTGCTGTGCGCGCTGTGCGCGCTGCGCAGCCTGCTGGGCCTGGCCTTGCGCTGGGCCTGGCGTGGCTGTTTGTGCGGCGCGCTTGGCATGCTGGGCGATGGCCTGGCTTCGCGCTGGGCCTCGTCCGGCAGGCCTCGTCCGATGCTTATTCGTACGATGCGCTTCCGATTAAATTTTCCGATTCCGGAATTCATTTCCGATACGAACAATATTTAATATTTCCGATTCCGGAATTAATTTCCGTTTCGAACAAATATTTAATATTTCCGTTTCCGGAATTATTTTCCGATTCCGGTAATATTTCCGATTCTGACAATATTTCCGTTTCCGGCAATATTTCCGATTCTGGCAATATTTCCATTTCCGATAATATTTTCCGATACGTACCATGTTTCCGTTTCCGGCAACATCTACGACTTGGATAATATTTATATTTCCGATACGATCCATATTTCCGTTTCCGGCAATATCATCGTTTCCGGAGTATTCATTTCTTGCCTGTGACGATTTTAGCTTCCACTGAAACCAAGATCCGTCGGTTCCGAATATTCATAGATGGAGTATTTAATGCCATTAAGTACTTGATCCGTTTACGTACTATTTGTGTGACCCTACGGGTTCAGTCAAGAGTAAGCTGTGGATTAATATCATTAATTCCACTTGAACTGAAGCGGCCTCTAGCTAGGCATTCAGCTCACTTGATCTCACTGAATTATTAACTTGTTAATTAATACTGAACCGCATTTATTAGACTTAACATAGAATGCATACTTGGACCAAGGGCATTATTTCCTTCAAGTGTCCAGGAGCCGGTTCTTATGGAGATTGACATTGGGGCAGCACAGAAGACTGTGGGGGTGGATCCTGCGAATATTGCCCTCTACAAGACTTTATTTGATGATCCAGAAGAACTAGAGTAGTGTAATTCTTGCTAGGGTGTAGGTGCCCTCCATTTATTTCAGTTGTGTTTGTTTTTATTTTTAGCACTCTGTTTTCCTTCTTATTATTTTTTAATAAAGGCGTATTTTTATTTTTCATTTTCATTTATTTTTGTTTCTCCTATTTTTTATGTATTTTATATGTCTAACACTTTTTGCACAAAGAATATTTGTTTTTTTTTATTGGACCGAATCCTTGGTAAGGATTGCCTACGTATCTTGTCAGAATCAGGTCGCGCGTAGTTCTAGCCTTTGAATAAGTTCTAGTATGCCGGATTTCGGTAGATATGCCCTGAGGTGGAAACATATTACTTAGTCGGTCAAATGAGTGAAGTATTATCATTATTTTCATCTGCCATTTTTTTGCCATAAGTCGTGTAAAATATGAAATTCGAAGTTCGACTAATTTGTATGGCTATATTCTTGGTTGGTAAGCCTATTTGGATACGTACTGTACCCCCCAAGTGTTCGTTATTTTTCCGTTGTGTGCGGATAAAATGACGAGCACTTCTGAAAAGAAATTTTTTTTTGTCAGGCAGAGAGTTTCAACGCCCAGGCTGGGGCGTCAGAAATTTCGGCGCCCAGCCCTGGGCGCTGAAAATGACTTGGGCGGTCAATTTTTGACGCTTTGCTTCACATGTTCTTGCAATATTTTTTTTTTGTGCCTTGATATTTTGCTCGTATTTAAAGGCCAATTTTGAGGCTACTTTGGAGGCTTTTTTTACTGTTAGCGTGAAATGCCTTTTTTTCCGAATCAATTTTTTCTATTCGTGACTCGAAACAGTTTTGAAAATGGGGTTAGGGTGCGGAACTTATGAAGATCTTTGTGTAGGTTTTTGAGGTGTTGTTAGTGAAGGGTATAATGGAATCTATGTTTTATGAATCTGTTTTTTTGGTAACATTTGCATTGTTTTGGATTTTGATTTCCTTTGATTCTGGGTTGCATGGATTGACTCTTATGATGACACTGGTTTGGCTTTTTAGGTTTTGGGGATATGAATGGGATAGTGTGGTTTATTTTGTGGGTTTCGGGAATTGGTTACCATGGCACTATTTCAAAACCGAGTGGGCTTTGTTTGTTGGGCCTGGAGTGGGCCGCCTCTTTATTTTTGTATTTTGCAAGTACATTTGGTGTTTATTTAGTGTTAGAATAAAATTTTAGGAGAAATATTACGCCTTTATTGATTCGGAAAGTAAGGAAAACACACTGAAATAAAACTGACCCATATTCTAAGGGGCCTTAAGACCATCTAAAGTCTCTATTTTTTTTTTATCAATCTAAAGAACTACTAGGCGCTTTTTACTAATGGTGCTCTATGTGGCTCAAGCCTGGGGTTTAGTCTCATAAAACTTCGGTCCTTCACCGGTACTCATCTTGAATTCCATTCCTTTTGCATTGACCCACTGATATGTCTTCACCCATCCGTTCTCGACCTCTTCTAGTGTTGATGCAGGAGAGATTAACCGGGTTGGATCGAAACCTTCATCTTGTAAAGCTAGGGTAGTCATCATAGTCTCGTTCTCCATAGGCCTCGATTCGTTAAACAATGTCCATAGAGCCTGGTTGTCCAATATTTCAACTGTTTTAGTCTTGGTGAGGTGGGGTGCCTCATCCAAGGTGTGGCAGTCATGGAAAATTTCAAATCCGGGTTTTAGCAAGCCATCCTGAACGAAGGGTTCAGGGAAATCACAGCATGGGTGTTCTTCTCCTTCCCGAACGAACATCCCGTTAAGGGTCCTTTGATATGGGGGAAGGAGGGTGGTTTGTTTGGCCTTGTTAAGGCGTAGCCTAGACAGGCGGTCAGCAATATCTTCCTCCGTTGGTTCATAACCTAAGCCAAAGGGAGTAGATTTGTCGGGAAAATGATGGAATGTGTATTCCTTCTTCCTTATGCCCAATGGGGTTCCTGGGAAATAACCTTGAGCTAACAGCATTCTAGGGATGACTCGGGATGCATGCGGGTCTAGGAATGCTGGGTCATAATCTTCGATGAACTGGATTGTTTCTTCCATTTGAAACCCGTAAAGGTCGTCTGCAGTTTCGGCCGTTCCAACCATAGTGCAACTGACGTCGAGAGGAGGGGCGCGGATTTCTAGTATTACCCCGTTATGGTTAAGTTTAACCATTTGGTGCAAGGTAGAAGTCACACCTCCTAAGTCATGGAGCCAAGGTCGCCCCGAGAGGAGGTTGAAAGTGGGCTTGATGTCGATTATTTGAAACTCCGTGGTGCGTGCCACAGGCCCGGTTTGTATGGTAAGGTTGATTTTTCCCAATACAGGCCTTCGGGAGTTATCATAAGCTCGAACCCCTTGCGTGGAGGTTTAGAAGTCATCGTTTCCTAGCGCCAAGCAATGGGCGGTTCGCAATGGGCAGACATTAACCGCCGAACCATATTTTACGAGCGCTAGGGGGGATGTTTTGTCCTTTGCATCCAACCACTAGGTAAAGGGCTTTATTGTGAGCACCCCCCTCTTTGGGTAAGTCTTTATCAGTGAAAACTATGGCCTTTTCTCCGGCATCTCTCGTGACATGGCTAACCAATGAGTCAGGTGTGATATCTGTAGGTATTGAGATGAGGTCAAGTGAGCGAATAAGCTTTTCGCGATGTTCCTTTGAAGTACACATAAGATCCCATATGGTAATCTCGGCCTTGGTTCTTTTTAGTTGTTTCAGGAGAGGATTTTCAATGACTTCTGCGACGGTGGCGTGCCGTCCATTCTCAGGAGTTTGCCTAACCGGGATGTCGTCCATAGGAGGTGGGTGAATATCCGGTTGGTATATTCTTCCGGATCGGGTGAGGTTGTCGACCTCGGGCTCCTGAGGGGTGGTGTCAATGAGAGCATACCCGAGCCAAGTTTCAGTGAAGAGGTCATGGCCCGACACTTGAGATAGGTAAATATCTTCAGCATCATCATTCCACACACCGCACACTTCCCTCTCGATTCGATCCATAGGGACCACAGCAAGTGGTGCACCTTGAGGTGTAATATACACCGTGGGGTCGAAATTCTCTGGTTGGTCGAGAGAGATGTGACAAGAGCCGAGTGGGCTCTTGTTGTTGTTGGGTTTGCCAACGTTAGGGAGAGGTATCACTTCATCCTCTATCATGTCCTGGATCGTATGTTTTAGATTCCAGCAGTTTTCAGTGTCAAGCCCATTTCTTTGATGGAATTTGCAGTAAGTACCTTCGACCCAATATTTGCTTTTGACAGGAGGGTCACGGGTGGGGCCTATAGGTCTCAACTTTCCTTGATTGGTTATTCTTTCAAAGGCTTGTACCAAAGTCGACCCGAGTGGGGCAAACTTTCGGTCTCGGACCCATCTTCCAGGGCTTCTTCGGGCGGGATTCTCTTCTACAGCATGGACTTCTTGGGCTTGGGATGTGTTACCCCGATTATAGGTGTTGTTCTTATATGTGGGTTTGCTTTGTATGGTTTTGGCGAGGTCGTCCTCGATCTTTATTCCCACATCATAAACTCTTTTGAAAGTGTCAAGTCCCAGGTACCTAAGGTGTTGTCTGTAAGCCGGGTCTAGGTTGTCAATGAATTTTTGGATCAGTTCTGTTTCGGGAGGCCTATTGATTAGCTGGGCCGCCTGGTCCCTCCATCTAGCAAAGTAGGTCGTGAAACCCTCATTTTTCTTTTGGAAGAGAACTTCCAGCTCGCGCATGGTGACTTGGAAATCCATGTTCGACGAGTATTGCTTGATGAAGACATTGACAAAGTCTTCCCAAGTGGGGAAGAGCTTAGGGTCCTGGTGATAGTACCATTTGAGCGGCACAGGTTCCAAGGACAAAGGAAAGGCAGGTAAGTACATGGACTTGTCCACGCCTTTCAAGTTCATGGCATTCACAAAGCTCAGTAGATGATCACGGGGGTTGTCCGTGGCCTTGAACTTTGGTAAGTCAGATGAACTGAACTTTTCTGGTAGTTTGCCAGGAAAAGGTTCAGGATCGAGGGAGAAGTATTTTCTCCCCATGTTTTGCTGTAGGATCATTTTTTCAATCCTCTTCTCGTTATCGAGGTTATTTTTGGCTTGCGCAGCCGCTAAAGCTTCATTTTCCATTTTTAGTTGGCCCATGAGTCGGGTCATTTGAGCCATCTGTTCTTGCAAATCTTCGATGGACATGTTTGAAGGTGCGAATCGAGGTTGGGGAAGCGGAGATCCTTGAAATGAGGGATGACGGACGGAGCTTGGAGTCACTAAACATGATGTTGGCGATGTATCTTCGAGACGCACTAACCGTTGATTCCCTGATCGGCACCAAGTGGCAGGACCAGTCCTAGGCATAAGATAAGCTAAAGTTTAGGTTCCCAAAGTTTCAAGCATTACTTAGTCTAGACTTCGACTCTCTAAATTGGTTTTTCACTCTTTCTTTTGTCGGTACACTTTTTGGTTTTTTTTATTTTGGTCATTCTTTGGATTTTCGAAACACTTGCCCGTGTGACATTCATAGTTATTAGCACGTTCGGTTTTGGTGCCGAGCATTGTCGTCGTAGGAGGCCTAACAACGACACAAAGAGTTATTAATTTTTTCACGAGTCGCTTTTGAAATCGAGTGCTTTTCTTACGCCCTCGTAGCAATTCTTTTTACGAACATTTTTTGTGCTACGTATTTCCTTTCGCGCGGGTACCGAGGCTGCTGCGCTTGACCAGAAGGCCAAGCAGCAACTTCAGCGCCCAACGAGGGGCGTGAGAAATTCTGGCTGGTTCTCGTTTTCTGTCTTCTGTTTATGCGACTTCGATTTGCGTGCTTGCCTAATAACGTCCTTTACGCGTAACAGCGTTTGTGGGATTCGTTATAGGCCATCCCGAGCGTCGCTTATTTTTGTGGCGATCATTCGGGTTTGCGGAACACGTGTTTCGGTATAACTCTTTGGCAAATTAGTCTATGAATATTTGGGCAATTTTTAAGGTCGTTGGTTTTCCGGGATAGTTTGTCACACACAATCAAATATTTCGCTACACATAACTACATTACAAACATGGATTTGAAAGTTAAACATGTCACATAGTTTATGATAGGCTTCTATGGGTAGTTTATTTGCGCCTGGCTTGGTACCGCTTCTATCGTAGATCCAACACATGCCCCGGTGGAGGTAGTGTCTTCAACAGACGAATTTCGCCCAAGAGGCCAACCCGCAAGTGCAAGCCAAGGGGGCATGCAGGCGAGAGGGACCTAATGAGCGAGCGATTGGGTTCGGGATAGGTGTACTACCTGCACAAGTACCGAGTGGGCAACATGCGCGGCGTATGCACCCCCCTATTGGCGGAAAAAGGTATCCTTAGTCCCAACTCCTGAGGGAGCCGAGATTCGTTATGCGGTTCTGCCCGTTCACATTAATATGCTGATTTTCAGGTCGTCCCAACTTGATGGGGAAAAAAACGCGGGGTAGGATCGTTTCACCCTTCGGCTATTTTGATTACCTACAAGCACGAGTATTTCCTTCACTTCCCCAGTGGAGTCGCCACTCTGAGGGGGTCGAAAAAGCACGAGGCTAATGCGTGACCTCGTCCCTCGTGGGTGTGACGATTCTTTTATTCAATCAAGTGTAATTGGATTTCCTGTGAGTATACACCCAATTGACTAGTAATATAGGAGTCGCCATTCAGTTTTTAAGGACAATGAGAAAAACTGACAAAACCCGGTTATCGTGACATAAAGGGAGTGCAATTATGTTTGATCACGACGGCCGTAGGTTCCCTTGTGATCCCTGGTGTGGGGATCTCTCAACATACACCCGCAAGGTAGAGATTGAGGGTTCGGGGTACTGTAACTACCGAGAGGAGTATTTCGCTCGTCGATAACTCCAGAGGCAGGATATCCTTACTAGCTCAGCATAAATAATTGAAGGGACATGCGTTAACTATTAAACTAATCTGAGTTGATTTTAGCAATATGCAACATATAATACTAGATCGATCGTGATTATCTGATTTAAGTAGTATTAAGGGACCTAGCATGATAATCCAATTTCCCGAAAATATTATATTTGTTAGGCGTGATAGAACAATCAGATTTAGTTAGTTTAACAGTTCATAAAAAGGGCGAGGAAAGCATTTAAATCATCGAAAAGGGACACATTACGACGCACCCTTGAGAGGTGCGTCACGGTGCTCAGAAAACTAACCACTTTGACTTTGCTATTTCTCCTTTTTATTTAACGAATCTCAATTATGGGACAGGATACGTTCTGTTCGATTTATGGATCGATTGCGACAGAACGCGTGAACAGTTTCGCAGCGTGAGGCTTAGGCTAAGGGTTGGAGTCCATACTCAGAATATGAATTTTGTGTGTGTCTTTCACGTCGAATTTAGGACTGTATTTATAGGGAAGAGTTCGTGGAAAGATAGAATTGCAGAGTTCTAATCCATAAAGAATTAGGAAAAAACACGTACCCAGGTATTTTCAGCGCCCAGGCCTGGGCGCCGAAGATTTCGGCGCCCAGAGCCAGGCGTTGAAAATAGGGTCTGGGCTGTTTTCTTAGTCAGATTCGGATTCTTGAAATCCGAAGAGTTTGAGACTTAATCGAGTCTTTTAGTGCGTATTGACCTTGCGACGGGATGCGTCTGGGCCCGTTACGAACTCTAGGCTCGTTAGGATTTTAATTAATACGTAACTCTTATTTCCGAATCATATTAGGAATAGGATTCTCGCAGTTTTCTATCTCATTTAGGATTTATGTTGGAATGCAACACCTAATTCTGACAGGTTTCTATCCTTTATGATTTGCCACTTTTAGAAGCTACCTTTTACGGCAGTTACTATTTTTAGCAGGTTTCCATGAATAGCAGTTTTCTATAAATATCAGGTTTCGGGTGAAATGAAAAGGGGAATTGAGATTCGTTTATTTTAAGGAGATGCGTTGTCAAGTGGAGATTTATGTTTTCATCATCGAACCTTTCCCTTTCGGGAATGGGGACAAAAGTAGGTGTCTACAGCCTCACGCTGGCTTGGTGGGTCTTGTACTGTGTTTTGAGTTTGTATCTTGTACTTGTATAGGTTTGGAATTGACTCGTTCACCTGTAGGCCGATGGAAAGTCGTTTCATACTTTCTGGTCCTTGGTGGAGGTTAAGAAGGCCTTTAAAGCCCTTCGTGCTGATGACGAGGCCATGGAGATTTGGTCACAGACTGGCCTGGCTGATTTCTGGCGTGCCATGGGAGGCACTTCGAGGAGAACGGGGATCAAGCCCCGGCTGTGGGCTTTGTTGGAGCGGTGGTGGGATACCACAAACACTTTCCACATGGCATGGGGGGAGATCACCATTACCCCCTTTGAGTTTGCTATGATCACGGGTCTCCATTTTTCTGAGAGGAATGTGACCTTTGATCCGGAGCTGACGTGGCGCTCTGCCGCTGCCAGGGACTTGCTTGGCCCTGTTGTTGACTTGTCGGAGGACTACACCCATGCTTCTGTGACGGTGATTGTGGATGCTATCTGCGGTGTAAGTGTGTCTGCGGAGCAGAGAGTTAGGCTCTTCCTCCTAGTTTTGTTGAGCAGAGTGATGGCCCCGAGAAGGAACAGTCGGGTGCACATCATATTCCTGTCCGTTCTGCAGGAATTGAGGGCTATTTCGAGCTACAATTGGGGTGGTTTGGCATATCGCCACCTCTTGTATGAGATGAAGTAGGCCTCCCGGACTGCGCCGGGGAGCGACCCGAGCATGGCTGCTCTGTGGAGTGTGCTGGAGGTATTTAAGACTCCTTGTACTTTGTATGTTGTACTTGTATGTTTGTATTTGAACTTGACTGATGTTTTGCCTGCTTCTTGAAAGATTTGGATATATGAGCACTTTCCGACTTTGGCGCCAGATCGTATTAAAGATGCGCTTACCCGTATGCTGCCTCTTGGATAGGAGCGGTGCGCATTAGGGTGCCTCAGCGACTTCCCGCGGAGCTTGGAGAGTTCTACCTGCTACCGAGGTAATCTTTTGTACTGTTTTGCTCTCTTGTATTTGTATTTGTATTGTTGCCTGAGTTGTCTACTTTGCAGGTGGTATGGCGTCCTTTTGCCAACGCGCCTGTACCTGCCTCGGCTGCTCGTGCCCATTTCCTGTCTGGGCGGCGGGTTTTGCTTCCAGGGGTGTACCGCCACATGTGGTGCCTAGGGGAGCGAGTGTCCCTTCAGCATATTCGGGGGATAGACTTATCCCCAAGGACCCACCGGAGTCCTTGCTGGCGTTGGATGAAGAGCTTGCCCGGCTCTATGTGGAGGCTAGGGGAGATGATGTGTGCCGCTCTTGGAGGGATTTTGCACACAGGAAGGGGAGCTATGACGACTTCCTGAGGAGGCTGGCTCCACCAGTACGCTTCGTACTGCCGGTGAGCTTTTTAACCTTGTATTCTTGTATTCTTGTATTCTTGTATTCTTGTATTCTTGTATTCTTGTATGATTGGATGATTGTATGATTGTGTGTAGGAGGAGGAGGTTGATCCTGAGGACATTCCCCACGCTGATAGGATCCTCCGCTATGAGAACTCAGACGGGGAAGAGGTGGTGGAGACCATCCCTGTAGCTTCTCCTCCGCACCGGATATCGTATGATGATGTACTTGAGCATTATGTTGTTGTAAGTACTGTTGCACTTTCTTGAAACTGATTGTAATCTTGTATTTGGAAATTGATCTTGAATTTTGTATGCAGGCGCCTCGGGCGAGAGTGCGTCGCTGGATGCTTTTGCTTGATTCCTAGAAGAGGCATTGTGCCAAGCTGACCCGGAAGCTTTCTAACCGGGACAGAGAGGTGTCTTACTTGATCTTGAAATTTGTATTCTGGGAATCCGAACTTGGATGTTGACTCTTGAAATTGTATTTTGTATAGGAGCGCCGTCGAGGTCGTAGAGGATCCGTTGACAGTGAACCCCAGGTGGAGACGTCCTTGAGGCAGGAGGGACCGAGCTTGGAGGTGGGACAGGGGTCTGGTGCTAGTGCTCATCAGA
This sequence comes from Spinacia oleracea, assembly GCF_020520425.1. NCBI lineage: Eukaryota > Viridiplantae > Streptophyta > Magnoliopsida > Caryophyllales > Amaranthaceae > Spinacia > Spinacia oleracea. The sequence goes on from NC_079488.1 coordinate 47,361,843, forward strand.
GGCATTCTGATTCTGAGCGGGGAGCTTCCCCTTTTGTACATGTTGATCCTACCAGGCATTCGTTTGGAGGTGCAGGCAGTTCACGACCCTTTGTTTCTTCCCCTGGTTACTACTTCGGAGGGAGTGGTCCTCAGCCTTGGGGTGCAGATTCCTGGGCTTACTATGCAGAGATGGAGAGGATGCTCTAGGATCAGATGTTTGCGCCGTACTAGTAAATGGCGATGCCGCCGCCTTATCAGTATTCCTCTCCTCAGCAGGAAGTTCATCCCTCTCCTGGCACACTTCATATCTCGGAGCAGGATCCTAGTACCCCTGGGACGGAGCTGGATCAGGATCTGGAGCGCCTTAGGAGGCGGAACAGGGACAAGGAGCCTTTAGTTGATATCACTGTTGGTGACGACTCGGACTGGCCCTGCATGGTAGCGAGTTCCAGCTTGCCTGGGTTAATTTTGTATAGGCTGGATTGTATTGAATTTGTATAGATTTGAAACTTGAATTTTTGTATGGTTTTATGGCTTTGAAAAAAAAATTGAAGATTGCCTTTTGTTTGTTTGAATGTTTGGAATTGTATGCGTTGTGTGTGCCTTGAAATTTGTGGCTAGATGCATGCATGAGAATTTTGCAAAAAAATTGAAAAAATTTACCCCATTATTCAGGTGTATATACCCACTATAAGCCCCCACTTTGACTGAGGTTTATTGGTTAGAAAAAGCGCAAGTCAAAGTATATTCAACTCTTGCTTATGCACATGCAGACTCGACTTAGGACGCCGATCTAGGACTAGAATGCTTGAATTTTGAAATTGATCCGAAATCTGCCCGAAGCGTTGATCCGGACTTCCTGAAATTGCGCGGCTTGCGGCTTTGGAATCTTGAACAGTGGAGGTTGTACTCTGCTGTCCGAAATACTAAAGAGTGTTTACTCGGAGTCATAAAAAAGGACGGTGGCCTCGTCCTTTGATGCAGGTCCCTGCGCCTGGCGCAAGCTTGGCGTGGCGCCTGTGGGCTGTCGTGCAAGCCGACTCTTGTATAAATAGGGAGCTTGTTGGATCACTTCCTGCATTAATCCTTCCCTGCTATCATTGTATAATGGTTCCTCTCGAAGGAGAAGAGAATATGGATGTGTCCTTTGAGAGTGCCTTGAACTCGTGGCTTGGTTCGCTAGGCAAATTGGAGAAATGGGAGCTTGATGGCATGCATCTTGGGGTGCTCGCCTCTTTCCGGTTTGTAAAATTGGATTTGCACTTCATTCTTGCTGCTCTGGAGGCTTGGGATCCAAATCATCATGTCTTCCGCTTTGGAAATAATGAGGTATGTCCCCTCCCTGAGGAATTTAGTGCCATATTGGGGTGGCCCATTATGCTGGAGCCATGCATACCCAGTGTTGAAGAACACTATTTCTTGAGTTTTGAAAGGTATTTGGGCTTGAAGCCCCCACTTTTGAGTGCCGTTGTATATGGCAGAGGGGTGGATTTGTCCCTCTTTGTCACCTACTTTGCTGGGCTTGATGTTCCCAAAGTATTCCGCTTGAGAGCCTTGAGTTTTTGTATATTCGCTCGCTTTCTCTTTTCGAAACAGGGGTTTGGCAATGGTGATGCCTCCCTAATAGAAATTGTAGAGCAGTTTGCTAATGGTCGGGACCCAATGCCGCTTGTGATTGGCGAAACATTGATGGGCCTTGACATGCTGAAGTCGGACCCCTCTTCTCTGCCATCGGGAAGTCCGGTATTACTCCAAGTAAGGATCTGTAGCCTTCTTGTATGTTGAATTTGTAATTGTATTTGAATTTTGAATGTTGAATTTTGAAATGTGCTTCTTGTATACTCCCCAAGGTTTGGCTTATGGAGAGGCTCATGTTGGTGGCACCACCGGAGAACATGGAGAGCTATAACAGAAAGGAATTCACTGTGCGGCCCATGCTGTATCGCCGGCTTTCATTGGATGAGTGGCGATGCGCACTCTCTAGGGTTGAATCTTGTATAAGGTGGGTAGTTCCTTGGTGGGGAATTGCTGCTATGAGACATGCCCCTGGTTCTACTGCTTTGAAGGTGCCAAGCCTCTCAATGCTGGTCTTCTACTCGCCTGCTCGAGTGATGAGACAGTATGGCTTGAAACAGGAGATCCCGGACTGTATTGAAGAGAACCCGAAACCTGTTATGCTGAATGCAAATCGTCTTGAAATTTGGAGGCGGTATTGGGTTGCCAAACCATTCTTGAGTATTCAGTTCCCACCTGAGCCTGTTACTCTGTCTGCGGGGTACATTGTATGGATGAGAGGTCTAAGCCAGAGGGACATTTCTTTCTCCGACCAGCTAGAGTCCGAGGTTCTAGAGCTAGACGTCCTGCATCAACTAACTATGAGGAAGGGGACGGAAGTGTGGCCCATCCGGTGCTTGACCGTCCGGAATCCAAAGGAGGTTCGTCGTCCTCCCGTCTTGGAAGGCTTGCACGTTCCTTCTCCCGCCGCTTGGGCAAGGGGAAGATTGATGATTGATTGCGGGAGGAGCCAGGGGATAGTACTCAAGGTGCCAAGACTCGAGAGCATAGTCGCCCGACCCAAGATCTTTGTAGGCTAAATGTGTTTAAAATTGTATTGGAATGTGTTTGGAAGATGTGTTTAGAAGATGTGTTTAGGAAGTGAAAAGGCTTTTGAACTTTGCTTCACTTGATCCTGACTTTGTATTTGAATTAGCTTTGAAGGCCTTAGGGCCCAAATAAAAAGTTATTGTGTTAAATTCCGCTTGAACATGCTTTGCTTTGAATTGGCACATTTGGAATAAAGACAACAACATTTGAGTTTTGAAATTTGATTTGATTTTTAGGATGCCCTTAATTGAGGAAATTTTGAATTTTTTTGTATTAAAGTGGTCGGGCCTCGAAATGAGGTTGACTACGTGTCCCGTTAGGGAATCAGGCCGGACGTAGTTCTGACTACCTTACAGGACTTTGAATTGGATTCTTGAATTTTAACATGGAACTTAGACATAGAACTTCTTGAGTTGATCGAGGTTGGTCAGAGATCTGAATTTTGTTCCGTCAATGTCTGTTAGTTCGACTGCTCCCCCGGAGAGGATTTTCTTGACAATGTATGGGCCTGCCCAGTTGGGTTTGAATTTTCCCCTTGGGTCTATGGTGCTTTTGCGAAGGGCTTTCAGGACAAGCTCTCCTTCTTCGATGTTTCGGGTTCTGACCCTTTTGTAGAAATGTCTGGCCACTCGGCGTTGATAGACTGGTACATGGTGAGCGGCTTGAAGCCGGCACTCATCGAGCATGACTAGCTCGTCATATCTTGCTTGTACCCATGCAGCTTCTGGGATTTTGCTTTCTTGGACTATCCTTAGAGAAGGTATCTCTAGCTCGATAGGTTGTACTGCTTCCATTCCATAGACTAAGGAGAACGGAGTTGCACCAGTTGAATTGCGAATTGATGTTCAATATCCCCACAATGCGAAATGCAGCTTCTGGGGCCAGTCCTTGTAATTGGTAGTCATTTTCATGATGATGGTCTTGACATTCTTGTTGGCTGCTTCGACTTCCCCATTGGTTTGTGGGGCATAACTGTATAGCAATATGTGCCCCACTGAGTGATGAAGGTTGTCTTCTCCATGTCCTCCTATGCCATGGGAATCTGATTGTAGCCTGCGTACCCGTCCATAAAAGAGAGTAAGGCATGATTTGCGGTGTTGTCGACCAAGGTGTCGATGTGAGGCAATGGAAAACCGTCTTTAGGGCTGGCCCTGTTAAGATCCCTGTAGTCCACACACATTCGTACTTTGCCATCTTTCTTTGGAACTGGGACGACATTTGCGATCCATTCTGGATATTTTGCTTCTCGAATAAACCCGGCCTCTAGCTGGTTTGAGACCTCTTCTTGAATTTTGAGGGAAACATCCGGTTTCATACGACGGAGTTTCTGTTTGAGGGGTTTTGAACCTGGAATAAGGGGAATTGTATGCTGACCGATGCTTGGATCAACCCCTGGCATATCATGATAAGACCATGCGAAGACGTCTACATACTCTGAAAGTAGCTTGATAAGATCGTCCCGCTCTGCTTGAGAAAGAGTTAAACCAATCTGAACTAGTTTTGAATCACTGCTGTTACATAGGTTGATTTTTTCTGTTTCCTCCATTATGGGCGTCCTGTTTTCTTGATTTTAAATAGCTTTTAGAAATTCAAAGTCAGTTTCTTGTGAAGCAAAGTTGTTTGGATTAGGATTGTGTTTTGAATTAGGACTCGAAGAGTGAGTAGAAATTGAAGTGCTATTGAAATCAGCAATCATTACCTCGACTGTTTTGACTTGAAGCTCGGCCTTTAGAGGCTCTTGATTTATGCAAGACTCTAGTTCTAGACACTTAGACTCATTGCTAGACCCAGATTCAGACTCATCCTCAGACTCGGACTCGCTCATCATAGATCCTTCGCCCACAGTAATCTTGAACATTTTGCCATTTGGAGCAGATATCTTGAGAGACTTTCTCCAGCCATTGACCATCTTCTCACTTGGAGTAATTAGCTTAGAAGGGTCGAAATCTTCGATTTGAGTGATCATTTGAACTATGGTGTCTTCGGAAATGGTAGGGGTTATTTCCTGGCCAAACAATAGACCGAAAGTTGATAAATCAAGGTATTCAGGGGTAGCCTTGTCTTGTATCGGAGGAGCATCCTCTAGAAAGTGACAGTCTTGAAAAATCTCGAACCCAGGGTAAAGGATCCCCTTTGAAGAGTCATAGAAAGGTTCTGGGAAGTCAAAGTATAAGTCATCCTCTCCTTCTTTCACGAATTGCCCATTGAGTGTGAGTTGATGAGGAGATATTTTGAATTGATCTTTGCCAGCTCGACGGGCCTTTAGCTTAGCCTTTTTCTTCTTGTCATCGAACTTAGTTGGCTTGTATCCCAGTCCACAACAGTTAGTCTGTCCTTGGTGAAGGAAATAATGCCCTTGGTCCAAGTATGCATTCAATGTTAAGTCTAATAAATGTGGTTCAGTATTAATTAACAAGTTAATAATTCAGTGAGATCAAGTGAGCTGAATGCCTAGCTAGAGGCCGCTTCAGTTCAAGTGGAATTAATGGTATTAATCCACAGCTTACTCTTGACTGAACCCGTAGGGTCACACAAATAGTACGTAAACAGATCAAGTATTTAATGGCATTAAATACTCCATCTATGGATATTCGGAATCGACGGATCTTGGTTTCAGTGGGAGCTGAGATCGTCACAGGCAAGAAATCAATACTCCGGAAACGATGATATTGCCGGAAACGGAAATATGGATCGTATCGGAAATATAAATATTATCCAAGTCGTAGATGTTCCCGGAAACGGAAACATGGTACGTATCGGAAAATATTATCGGAAATGGAAATATTGCCGGAATCGGAAATATTGCCGGAAACGGAAATATTGTCAGAATCGGAAATATTATCGGAATCGGAAAATAGTTCCGGAAACGGAAATATTAAATATTTGTTCGAAACGGAAATTAATTCCGGAATCGGAAATATTAAATATTGTTCGTATCGGAAATGAATTCCGGAACCGGGAATTTAATCGGAATCGTATCGTACGAATAAGCATCGGACGAGGCCTGCCGGACGAAGGCCCAGCACGAAGCCAGGCCATCGCCCAGCAAGCCAGCGCGCCACAAACGCACCAGCCAAGGCTGCGCCAGGCCCACCGCAAGGCAGGCCCAGCGCGCGCCAAGGCTGCGGCAGCGTGTGGGCTTGCGGCAGTGGGCTGCGAGCTCGCGGGCTGCGCGCGCGCGCGCATGGCGCCCCTCGTGGGCTGCTGTGCGTGCGTGTGTGTTTGTGTGCTACTCGAATCCTAAAGCTACCGGGATTCGTCATATGATTAAATCTAATCCTAAAAGATTTAGTTTATTTAATTAGAGTCCTAGTAGGATTATAATTAAATAAATTAGTATCCTAATAGGATTCCAAATCCTTTTCCATAACTCTATAAATAGGTGCCTAAGGTCACATATTTACATCGAGCATTCAAGTATTCAAAGTGAGTTTTTGAGAGCAAAATTCAATTACACAATTGCCTATAAAGTGCCGAAAATAATAGTACCTTAAGGGCGATTCTAGTTGGTCAATCTTAAGGCGGATCCGGACGTGCTGTGGACTATCTACGGAGGGACGACACTTGGAGTCCTAAAGACTTGTTCTTGTTCGGTTCGGGCGCAGCTAGGGAAGGCACGCAACAAAGAGTGTGCATCTAAACTATGCTAAATGATTATGTGTAAATAATATGTTTTCCTGGCTTTATGGTTTTTCCGCATGATTTATGAATTGTCATATGTATCATAACCTAACAGTGGTATCACGAGCCTCTTATTATTTTCATAATCTAAATTGCATGAACATGGTTAAATATTACAAATTTGCAAGAATTGAAAGGGGTGATTAATTTTCGTAATTGTTAATTAATTGCAAATTGCGTTTATTTAATTATGCGTACGCAGTTTTTCGACAGTTTCTTCGTTACTCATCCAAATCGAGTGATTTTTGTGTCAATTCCGCATGTAAAAGGCATTCTAAAATTTTGACAAAAATTGTGTTTTTCTGCCGAACCCAGAATTCTCAAATTCGAAGCCTAACTATGAGTTTTCGGAGGTTTTAGTTTTTCGAATGCAAAATTTCGTAAATTTAAGATGTTAAATTAAATATTTGCGATTCTTGTTGATAAATCTTGAATTTTTGATTGACCTACTGTATATGTTTAACAAGTTTGAATGCCTAGCCTTATTAATTATGCAATCTAATTTGTAATTATGATTAATTTGTTGAAAATTAGAATAATTTAGAATTAATTTGATTTTCATAATTAATTATAATTTAATTAGATACCTATGATTAAAAACCACCATAAAAATTGTAAATTTATGATAAATTTTAAATTTTTATGACCTAGACTTGAATCCATGTTAATCGGAAATCAATTGAATAATAAATTTTCGATTTTTCGCCCTAAAATTATGAAATTAATATTATTTATTAATTTGTCATTAATTTTAAATATAAATTTTTAAATTTTATGCGATTCGCTCATATAACTTGCACGCACAAAGCAATGGACGCTACGTGTTACCCTTAAGGGGTGTTGTATAGTGCGGGCATGTGACGACGAGCAAGGGAGCTCGTCGCCCATGCGGCACGAATGCAATGAGCAAGGCCATGGTGCACGAGCACAAGGCAGCAGCCCTGCCTTGTGTCGTGGGCTGTGAGCAATGGACGAATGGACGAGGGCGAAAGCAAGGCATAGCAGTCGCGTGTGGGCAGCAAGCGAGCTGCGCCACAATGCGCACTGCCTCGCGCAAGCGTGCGGAGCCTCGCGCGCAGCGAGCGCAAGCTCGCGTGCCACGAGTGCTACGCCCAGCGTCGATGCCTCGCGCAGCGAGCGATGGCTCGCAGGATAGAGCGCTGGCAAGCGCGCGCAGCGAGCGCTGGCGAGCGAGCGCAGCGAGCGATGGCTCGCGTGCATCGAGCGCTGGCGCGCGCGCATCGAGCACCAGCTCGCGTGATGTCTTGCGAAGGAGAGCAGCAGCAGCGATGCGACGCAGCGCATGGGCTGCGCGCACATGGCCAGCGATGGCTGTGTGCGTGTGGCCCATGGGCGTGCGTTGCGTGGGGTTGTTGCGTTACGATTAGATCGTTTTGAAATTTTAATTTGAAATTTTCAGTTTACGTAATTTTAATTAATTTTAAAATTAATAATTTAAATTATTTTCTTGGATTTTAATTTTGAATATTGTAATTATAATAAATTTTATTTATTCTGATTATTTTACTAAAATTAAAATCATGAATTAATTTAAATACGGCTGAAATTAAATTAAACTTTTTGGATTCAATTATAAATTTATATGAGCTTTAAATTTTAATTAAATTTGTATGTTTCCGGTTAGACTAGAAATACATTTTTATGTTTAAAATTAGTAAAGCATATGAATTTATTGGTTTAAGTGGGAGCCATTTTTAGTCATAAACTCTTGATTAGGTCTACAAATCCTTAAGGTTAAAACAACTTGATTAGAATTAATAAGGACTGAATAATTGGTAGATTATTGGTGCCCTTGATTAATTGCTGCAAATGTTTACGTGATGCATAATGTGTTTTACTAACCAGCTATGTGGGCCATTCATGATAATGAATGGGTGAATGGTATATATTGTATATGTACTGTTTTGCAGGTTATGAAGTGACTAGTATGGCCCAAATAGGATAGAAAATATGGTCTGCGTACCATTAATTTGAATGTAATTGGTCTAAAGTACCAAAGTTGGTTTTCAATTCAAATATGGTCTGCGTACCATCAAATAGTTGTAATTAGTTTTAATTATAGCTTATCCTATTTGAAGAAAATGGTGCCTCCCACGGAGATTTTCAAGACGGACTTTGAAGTTAAAGCTTCAAGTTGAAGTCGGGCCATACTAGATCACATTTATCTTATGCATGTTTTAAGTTATTTATTGCTTTTAAATATGTCTTAAAATGCATGAGATCAAAAGCTTGATTATGTTGCATGATTAAGGATTTTAGTTCACTTAAAATCTAACCAACATAGTAAGAGCCTTAAGTTCCAAACTTAAAAATTGAGTTAAAAGGTGCCATGCCAAAATATACACTTGCTTGGATATCCTTTACATCAATCTAGTAATAGTTTTCGCTCAGCGAGGTGTTACTTATTGGTCCTAAAGGGGCAAGGTACACAAATAATTGTGAGTATATGTTAGTTTTGGTGAAACTCAACGATATAAGTAAGGAGTCCTTTTATGTCGTGGCAAAATCGATAGGTTTACCTAATAAGTTCTTAGACGTACCTATCAACCAAGAATAGTTTCTAGACTATTAGCAAAAGGCTTTTTGCTTACCTAAGATGTTTTAGGATTAAGTCGACAAACTGTGCTTAGTTCTTCAATGATTTTAGGATCTTGGAATCATTTTATTCACACCTGCCGGAACACATAACTTGAATAAAATGCTTAATAAACATTGAATTATGCATGTATGCTAGAATTTAAGTTTATTAAGAGAAACTGTGAATGGTTATTTATTTGTTTATTCTTTTCAATTGTAGTTTTAAATGGCAAACAACAATTCATTCAACATTCGATCAATTCTCGAAAAGGAGAAGTTGAACGGGAAGAACTTCCTTGACTAGCAAAGGAACTTGCAAATAGTTCTTATGCAGGAAGAAAAGGAGTATGTCCTAGAAGAGGCGATGCCCGAAGCCGCAGGCGACGGGGTCACTCAGGCAGCCCTCAATCGTTGGATTGATGCCAACAAGGATGTGAAATGTCTAATGCTCGCCACCATGAGTGCGGATCTGCAGAAAACGTTCATCAACTCAGATGCTTTCACAATCATCAGTGAGTTGAAGAACATGTTCCAAGATCTGGCTCGAGTCGAAAGATTCGAGACTCATAGGCAAATTCTTGAGACCAAGCTTAAGAAAGGCGAGCCCGTAAGTCCACATGTTCTCAAAATGATTGGACTCATTGAGAATATGAGTCGGCTGGATCAGCAATTTTCTCAGGAAATGGCTATAGACACCATCCTCCATTCTCTTCATAGCGGGTATGATCAGTTCAAACTGACTTACAGTATGAATAGTCTGGACAAAACGCTCACTGAGCTTCACGGTATGCTGAAGACCGCTGAAAAGACGCTCAAAAGTGATAAGCAGGATGTGCTTATGGTGCGTGGGGGCAAGTTCAAGAAATCTGGAAAGAAGAGGAATGCTAAGAAAGGTGGCAACAAGGCCAGCCCAACTAAGCAAACTGGCGCCAAATCTGTAAAGAGGAAGGTCAGTCAACCCACTTCTGAATCTGAATGCTTCTACTGCAAGAAGAAGGGGCATTGGAAGAGAGATTGCTTGAAGCTAAAGGAAGATCAGAAGAACGGAACAGTCGTTCCATCTTCAGGTATTTTCGTTATAGACTGTATACTTGCTAATTCAACTTCTTGGGTATTAGATACAGGTTGTGGCTCACACTTATGTTCCAATCCACAGGGACTAAGAAGAAGTAGAAAGTTAAGCAAGGGTGAAGTCGACCTACGAGTGGGAAATGGAGCACGGATTGCTGCATTAGCTGTAGGAACTTACTATTTGTCGTTGCCCTCCGGGCTAGTTTTGAAACTGGAAGAATGTTTCCATGTTCCAAGTCTTACTAAAAACATCATTTCGGTTTCTTGCTTAGATGCTAAGGGATTTTCCTTTTTAATAAAAGACAATAGTTGTTCGTTTTATTTTAAAGAGATGTTTTATGGATCTGCTAGATTAGTCAATGGACTTTATTTATTAGATCACGACAAACAAGTATATAACATAAATACCAAAAGGGCCAAAAAGGATGATTCAGATCTCACCTATCTGTGGCATTGTCGATTAGGCCATATAAACTTGAAACGCTTAGAAAGACTTCAAAAGGAAGGAATTCTAGAACCATTTGACTTAGAGGATTATGGTAAATGCGAATCATGTTTACTTGGCAAAATGACAAAGCAACCTTTCTCTAAAGTTGGAGAAAGAGCAAATGAACTATTGGGTTTAATCCATACAGATGTATGTGGACCAATGAGTACAAATGCTAGAGGTGGTTTCAGCTACTTTATCACTTTCACTGATGACTTCAGTAGATATGGTTATGTCTACCTAATGAAGCATAAGTCTGAATCCTTTGACAAATTCAAGGAATTTCAGAGTGAAGTAGAGAATCAATTAGGCAAGAAGATTAAGGCAATGCGGTCTGATAGAGGCGGTGAATATCTGAGCTATGAATTTGATGGCCATCTGAAAGAATGTGGAATTCTATCCGAATTGACTCCTCCTGGAACACCACAATGGAACGGTGTGTCGGAACGGAGGAACAGAACCTTGCTAGACATGGTCAGGTCAATGATGGGTCAGGCCAAACTTCCATTAGAATTTTGGGGACATGCACTAAATACAGCTGCACTCACTATAAATAGAGCTCCGTCTAAAGCTGTCGAAAAGACTCCATACGAATTATGGTTTGGAAAGCCTCCAAATGTGTCTTTTCTTAAGATTTGGGGATGTGAAGTATACGTCAAACGATTAATTTCAGACAAACTTCATCCAAAATCAGACAAATGTATCCTTGTGGGCTATCCAAAGGAAACAAAGGGGTATTACTTCTACAATACATCTGAGAACAAGGTGTTTGTTGGTCGAGATGGTGTCTTTTTGGAGAAAGATCACATTTCCAAAATGACAAGTGGGAGAAAAGTAGACCTCGAAGAAATTCGAGTCGAACAACAAACTCTAGAGAATGCTGAAGATGACATTCAGGATGAAACTCAGAGATCTTTAGAAGAATCTGGTGAGAATCATGGTCAATCTAGAAATGTTACCCCGCGTAGATCGCAAAGATATAGATCTCAACCGGAAAGGTACTTAGGTATTTTGATGAACGAGAGCTATGACGTTCTATTACTTGAAAGTGATGAACCTGCGACTTACAAACAAGCTATGACGAGCCCTAGCTCCAAGCAATGGCAAGAAGCCATGCAATCTGAATTAGACTCCATGTCTGAAAACCAAGTATGGGATTTGGTCGATTTGCCAGATGGCTACCAAGCCATTGGAAGCAAATGGGTTTTCAAACTGAAAAAGGACAAAGATGGGAAACTTGAAGTTTTCAAAGCTAGATAGGTTGCAAAAGGTTACAGGCAAGTCCACGGTGTGGATTACGATGAAACCTTTTCACCAGTTGCAATGCTAAAGTCTATTCGGATAATGTTAGCAATCGCTGCATATTACGATTACGAAATATGGCAGATGGATGTCAAAACTGCTTTCTTAAACGGCGTTTTAACATAAAATGTGTTTATGACACAGCCTGAAGGTTTTGAGGATCCAAAGAATGCTAAAAAGGTATGCAAGCTAAAGAAGTCAATCTACGGATTGAAGCAGGCATCCAGGAGCTGGAATATACGTTTTGATGAAGCAGTCAGTGACTTTGGTTTCATCAAGAACGCAGACGAATCTTGTGTATACAAGAAGGTCAGTGGGAGCAAAATTGCTTTCCTTGTATTATATGTCGACGACATATTACTTATCGGAAATGACATTCCTATGTTGAACTCTGTCAATATTTGGCTTGGGAAATGTTTTTCGATGAAAGATCTAGGAGAAGCATAGTACATATTGGGCATCAAGATTTACAGAGATAGATCTAAAAGGATGATTGGACTTAGTCAAAGCACTTATATCAATAAGGTGCTTGATAGGTTCAAGATGGCGGACTCCAAGCGAGGCTACCTACCCATGTCTCATGGAATGACTCTAAGCAAGAATCAGTGCCCAAAAACACTTGATGAGCGTAGACGAATGAATGGGATTCCATATGCATCATTGATTGGTTCAATAATGTATGCTATGATATGTACACGCCCGAATGATGCGTACGCACTCAGTGCTACGAGCAGATACCAGTCAGACCCAGGAGAGGCGCATTGGACTTCTGCCAAGAATATTCTGAAGTACCTGAAAAGGCACAAAGATGACTTCCTGGTCTATGGTGGAGATGATGAATTAACTGTTAAAGGCTATACGGACGCAAGTTTCTAAACCGACAAAGATGATTTCAGATCACAGTCTGGGTTTGTCTTCTGCCTCAACGGAGGAGCAGTAAGCTGGAAAAGTGCTAAGCAAAGCACCATTGCGGATTCTACAACTGAAGCGGAGTACATTGCTGCACATGAAGCAGCAAAGGAAGCTATATGGCTAAGGAAGTTCATAGGTGAACTTGGTGTAGTCCCCTCCATTAAAGGACCAATAGCCCTGTATTGTGATAATAACGGAGCTATTGCACAGGCAAAGGAGCCTAGACACCACCAGAGAGTCAAGCATGTACTTCGTAGATTTCACCTTCTACGAGAGTTCGTTGAAAGAAAAGAAGTCGAGATAAGCAAAATTGGAACTGATGACAACATATCAGATCCATTGACTAAACCTCTGCCGCAGGCAAAGCACAACTCGCACACTGCAGCTATGGGAATCAAGCATATTGGAGAATGGCTTTGATGTCCCTGTTTAATGTTTTAAAGTTTTAGAGTTTAAATCTTTGTAAAACATTATTGGTTAATCATTCACAATAAATGAAAAGAATTCATTTTTCCATTTAATTTGTGGTTTATTAAATGATGAGTCCCTTCAATTTGACAATATATTCAAGATAGACTGTCAGGACCAGTCCTGTGACTAAGAAATGTCTATCAAGTGAACTTGAATGTCAAAGGTTGAAAATGGTCCCTAGTCGGAGTTTTCTATAAAATTGGACGCATAGAAAACGTTAGACGATTAGAATGCAAGATGACTAGTAGTTCTGTTTCTTGAACTATGTGGACATGGCAATGTCATAATCATTTGCATAGATACTTACTTTGGGAAGACTAGTATCGGACAAGACCTATGAAACTTTACTGTAAGAGATGAGAATCTGTCATAAGTAAATTTCATTAAAATTATTAGACACTAAATCCTCAATACCTGAGTGATTTGAGATTACTTGTTTGAGAACTGGTTGCTTTGACGTTGACCAGCCGTCGCACCGTAAAAGGATTGGGATTGTCCTAAATAAAGGCAACGCTCAGGTAATCACCTATCAAACGGAGTCTAATCTCAAGATCGCAAGATTGGGATTGTCCTCCCATAAATCGGGATGAGATGCTTAAAAGTTGTACAACGCCACTCGGGGAGCTAGAAACTGTGAAATGCATGGCCGTGCTCGGATGAATCATAGGCTATGATTATCTGTTTATTTGATCAGTTGAACTCTGAAACCGAGGAACACCTCTAGACATAATAAGGATGACAACTCTTACCTTATGTTCAAGAGCAAGCATCGAGCGACAAAGGAATTAGGAAATGCACACTTGTCCCTAAGGACAAGTGGGAGACTGAAGGAAATAATGCCCTTGGTCCAAGTATGCATTCAATGTTAAGTCTAATAAATGCGGTTCAATATTAATTAACAAGTTAATAATTCAGTGACATCAAGTGAGCTGAATGCCTAGCTAGAGGCCGCTTCAGTTCAAGTGGAATTAATGGTATTAATCCACAGCTTACTCTTGACTGAACCCGTAGGGTCACACAAATAGTACGTAAACGGATCAAGTATTTAATGGCATTAAATACTCCATCTATGGATATTCGGAATCGACGGATCTTGATTTCAGTGGGAGCTGAGATCGTCACAGGCAAGAAATGAATACTCCGGAAACGATGATATTGCCGGAAACGGAAGTATGGATCGTATCGGAAATATAAATATTATCCAAGTCGTAGATGTTGCCGGAAACGGAAACATGGTACGTATCGGAAAATATTATCGGAAATGGAAATATTGCCGGAATCGGAAATATTGCCGGAAACGGAAATATTGTCAGAATCGGAAATATTATCGGAATCGGAAAATAGTTCCGGAATCGGAAATATTAAATATTGTTCGTATCGGAAATGAATTCCGGAACCGGGAATTTAATCGGAAGCGTATCGTACGAATAAGCATCGGACGAGGCCTGCCGGACGAAGGCCCAGCACGAAGCCAGGCCATCGCCCAGCAAGCGAGCTCGCCACAAACGCACCAGCCAATGCTGCGCCAGGACCACCGCAAGGCAGGCCCAGCGCGCGCCAAGGCTGCGGCAGCGTGTGGGCTTGCGGCAGTGGGCTGCGAGCTGGCGGGCTGCGCGCGCGCGCGCATGACGCCCCTCGTGGGCTGCTGTGCGTGCGTGTGTGTTTGTGTGCTACTCGAATCCTAAAGCTACCGGGATTAGTCATATGATTAAATCTAATCCTAAAAGATTTAGTTTATTTAATTAGAGTCCTAGTAGGATTATAATTAAATAAATTAGTATCCTAATAGGATTCCAAATCCTTTTCCATAACTCTATAAATAGGTGCCTAAGGTCACATATTTACATCGAGCATTCAAGTATTCAAAGTGAATTTTTGAGAGCAAAATTCAATTACACAATTGCCTATAAAGTGCAGAAAATAATAGTACCTTAAGGGCGATTCTAGTTGGTCAATCTTAAGGCGGATCCAGACGTGCTGTGGACTATCTACGGAGGGACGACACTTGGAGTCCTAAAGACTTGTTCTTGTTCGGTTCGGGCGCAGCTAGGGAAGGCACGCAACAATGAGTATGCATCTAAACTATGCTAAATGATTATGTGTAAATAATATGTTTTCCTGGCTTTATGGTTTTTCCGCATGATTTATGAATTGTCATATGTATCATAACCTAACACTTGGGCCTTGAAAGGAGATTCGGTGGGCGGTGGTAGAGTAGTGCCCAAGAAGCGCCCACGCTTGATCATCATGCGCTTTGCCATGGGATTCATTCTGGATTCGATGGCTCCAACTTCAACACTGAATCCTCAAAGGTCTTCGTCGTTGTCATCATGTTCGATTAATATCAGAGCCTTGTCGGCTATTTTGGTCCTTGGATGGGAGGCATGCAGGGTAATGATATATCCTTGGACCTCCATTCGGACTTTCTGGTGGAGGGAAGATGGCACTGCTTTGAGGTCATGGATCCAAGGTCTCCCCAAAAGGAGATTGAAACTTGCTTTGATGTTGAGCACTTGAAAGCTTACTTTGCGCTCGATCGGTCCTGTGCGGAGTAATAGAGTGAGAGTTCCCATTGCTTCCGGGCGAGTGTTGTCATAGGCACGAACACCTTGGAAGGAACTAGAAAAGTCACTAGGGGTGAAACCCAAATTCTCAGCAATGCGAAGAGGACACACATTGATAGCTAATCCATTGTCCACTAGAGTCATGGGGATGATCTTGTCTTTGTATTCAACAGTCAGATAGAGAGCCTTGTGATGGCCTGCCCCCTCAGGTGGGAGGTCTTCATTAGTAAAGGTGATTCCTTCTTCCAGATTTGTAAGTAATCCGATCAACTCGTCAGGAGTGACTTCTGGGGTGACATTCAACTTGACAAGAGCATTGATAAGAGCAGTGCGGTGCTCCACAGAGGAAGCCATGAGTTTCCAGATATTAACCTTTGCCTTAGTGCGCTTCAATTGCTTGATTAGAGGGTTCTCCTCGGTGGGTAGAGGAACATTAGTTGTCGGTGTCGTTTTGTTGGCTGGCTCTTGAATTCGACCAGACCTAGTCATGACTTGAACACTGTTTTCTGCCTTAGGGTCCGAGTACCAGTCGGCGCTCACGATTTCTCGGCATTCATCGTCAGAGATGTTTTCAATATGAGGGTCCTGTTAGGGGGTCGAAAAAGCACGAGGCTAATGCGTGACCTTGTCCCTCGTGGGTGTGACGTTTCTTTTTTGTCAAATCAAGTGTGATTGGATTTCCTGTGAGTTTACACCCAATTGACTAGTAATATAGGAGTCGCCATTCAGTTTTTAACGACAATGAGAAAAACTGAAAAAACCCGGTTATCGTGACATAAAGGGAGTGCAATTATGTTTGAGCACGACGGCCGTAGGTTCCCTTGTGATCCCTGGTGTGGGGATCTCTCAACATACACCCGCAAGGTAGAGATTGAGGGTTCGGGGGACTGTAACTACCGAGAGGAGTACTCGCTCTTCGATAACTCCAGAGGCAGGATATCCTTACTAGCTCAGCATAAATAATTGGAGGGGCATGCGTTAACTATTAAACTAATCTGAGTTGATTTTAACAATATGCAACATATATTACTAGATCGAACACGATTATCTGATTTAGATTATTTTAAGGGACCTAGCATGATAATCCAATTTCCCAAAATATTATCTTTATTAGGCGTGATAGAACAATCAGGTCCAAGCTATATGGCTAAGGAAGTTCATAGGTGAACTTGGTGTAGTCCCCTGCATTAAAGGACCAATAGCCATGTATTGTGATAATAACGGAGCTATTGCACAGGCAAAGGAGCCTAGACACCACCAGAGAGTCAAGCATGTACTTCGTAGATTTCACCTTCTACGAGAGTTCGTTGAAAGAAAAGAATTCGAGATAAGCAAAATTGGAACTGATGACAACATATCAGATCCATTGACTAAACCTCTGCCGCAGGCGAAGCACAACTCGCACACTGCAGCTATGGGAATCAAGCATATTGGAGAATGGCTTTGATGTCCCTTTTTAATGTTTTAAAGTTTTAGAGTTTAAATCTTTGTAAAACATTATTGGTTAATCATTCACAATAAATGAAAAAAATTCATTTTTCCATTTAATTTGTGGTTTATTGAATGATGAGTCCCTTCAATTTGACAATATATTCAAGATAGACTGTCAGGACCAGTCTTGTGACTAAGAAATGTCTATCAAGTGAACTTGATTGTCAAAGGTTGAAAATGGTCCCTAGTCGGAGTTTTCTATAAAATTGGACGCATAGAAAACGTTAGACGATTAGAATGCAAGATGACTAGTAGTTCTGTTTCTTGAACTATGTGGACATGGCAATGTCATAATCATTTGCATAGATACTTACTTTGGGAAGACTAGTATCGGACAAGACCTATGAAACTTTACTGTAAGAGATGAGAATCTGTCATAAGTAAATTTCATTAAAATTATTAGACACTAAATCCTCAATACCTGAGTGATTTGAGATTACTTGTTTGAGAACTGGTTGCTTTGACGTTGACCAACCGTCGCACCGTAAAAGGAGGCTATAAAGGCAACGCTCAGGTAATCACCTATCAAACGAAGTCTAATCTCAAGATCGCAAGATTGGGATTGTCCTCCCATAAATCGGGATGAGATGCTTAAAATTTGTACAACGCCACTCGGGGAGCTAGAAACTGTGAAATGCATGGCCGTGCTCGGATGAATCATAGGCTATGATTATCTGTTTATTTGATCAGTTGAACTCTGAAACCGAGGAACACCTCTGGACATAATAAGGATGACAACTCTTACCTTATGTTCAAGAGCAAGCATCGAGCGACAAAGGAATTAGGAAATGCACACTTGTCCCTAAGGACAAGTGGGAGACTGAAGGAAATAATGCCCTTGGTCCAAGTATGCATTCAATGTTAAGTCTAATAAATGCGGTTCAGTATTAATTAACAAGTTAATAATTCAGTGAGATCAAGTGAGCTGAATGCCTAGCTAGAGGCCGCTTCAGTTCAAGTGGAATTAACGGTATTAATCCACAGCTTACTCTTGACTGAACTCGTAGGGTCACACAAATAGTACGTAAACGGATCAAGTATTTAATGGCATTAAATACTCCATCTATGGATATTCGGAATCGACGGATCTTGATTTCAGTGGGAGCTGAGATCGTCACAGGCAAGAAATGAATACTCTGGAAACGATGATATTGCCAGAAACGGAAATATGGATCGTATCGGAAATATAAATATTATCCAAGTCGTAGATGTTGCCGGAAACGGAAACATGGTACGTATCGGAAAATATTATCGGAAATGGAAATATTGCCGGAATCGGAAATATTGCCGGAAACGGAAATATTGTCAGAATCGGAAATATTATCGGAATCGGAAAATAGTTCCGGAATCGGAAATATTAAATATTGTTCGTATCGGAAATGAATTCCGGAACCGGGAATTTAATCGGAAGCGTATCGTACGAATAAGCATCGGACGAGGCCTGCCGGACGAAGGCCCAGCACGAAGCCAGGCCATCGCCCAGCAAGCGAGCTCGCCACAAACGCACCAGCCAATGCTGCGCCAGGACCACCGCAAGGCAGGCCCAGCGCGCGCCAAGGCTGCGGCAGCGTGTGGGCTTGCGGCAGTGGGCTGCGAGCTGGCGGGCTGCGCGCGCGCGCGCATGACGCCCCTCGTGGGCTGCTGTGCGTGCGTGTGTGTTTGTGTGCTACTCGAATCCTAAAGCTACCGGGATTAGTCATATGATTAAATCTAATCCTAAAAGATTTAGTTTATTTAATTAGAGTCCTAGTAGGATTATAATTAAATAAATTAGTATCCTAATAGGATTCCAAATCCTTTTCCATAACTCTATAAATAGGTGCCTAAGGTCACATATTTACATCGAGCATTCAAGTATTCAAAGTGAATTTTTGAGAGCAAAATTCAATTACACAATTGCCTATAAAGTGCAGAAAATAA
The DNA here is from genome assembly GCF_020520425.1 of Spinacia oleracea. Taxonomy (NCBI): domain Eukaryota; kingdom Viridiplantae; phylum Streptophyta; class Magnoliopsida; order Caryophyllales; family Amaranthaceae; genus Spinacia; species Spinacia oleracea. Next base: position 47,380,925 of record NC_079488.1, read on the forward strand.
TAGTACCTTAAGGGCGATTCTAGTTGGTCAATCTTAAGGCGGATCCAGACGTGCTGTGGACTATCTACGGAGGGACGACACTTGGAGTCCTAAAGACTTGTTCTTGTTCGGTTCGGGCGCAGCTAGGGAAGGCACGCAACAATGAGTATGCATCTAAACTATGCTAAATGATTATGTGTAAATAATATGTTTTCCTGGCTTTATGGTTTTTCCGCATGATTTATGAATTGTCATATGTATCATAACCTAACACTTGGGCCTTGAAAGGAGATTCGGTGGGCGGTGGTAGAGTAGTGCCCAAGAAGCGCCCACGCTTGATCATCATGCGCTTTGCCATGGGATTCATTCTGGATTCGATGGCTCCAACTTCAACACTGAATCCTCAAAGGTCTTCGTCGTTGTCATCATGTTCGATTAATATCAGAGCCTTGTCGGCTATTTTGGTCCTTGGATGGGAGGCATGCAGGGTAATGATATATCCTTGGACCTCCATTCGGACTTTCTGGTGGAGGGAAGATGGCACTGCTTTGAGGTCATGGATCCAAGGTCTCCCCAAAAGGAGATTGAAACTTGCTTTGATGTTGAGCACTTGAAAGCTTACTTTGCGCTCGATCGGTCCTGTGCGGAGTAATAGAGTGAGAGTTCCCATTGCTTCCGGGCGAGTGTTGTCATAGGCACGAACACCTTGGAAGGAACTAGAAAAGTCACTAGGGGTGAAACCCAAATTCTCAGCAATGCGAAGAGGACACACATTGATAGCTAATCCATTGTCCACTAGAGTCATGGGGATGATCTTGTCTTTGTATTCAACAGTCAGATAGAGAGCCTTGTGATGGCCTGCCCCCTCAGGTGGGAGGTCTTCATTAGTAAAGGTGATTCCTTCTTCCAGATTTGTAAGTAATCCGATCAACTCGTCAGGAGTGACTTCTGGGGTGACATTCAACTTGACAAGAGCATTGATAAGAGCAGTGCGGTGCTCCACAGAGGAAGCCATGAGTTTCCAGATATTAACCTTTGCCTTAGTGCGCTTCAATTGCTTGATTAGAGGGTTCTCCTCGGTGGGTAGAGGAACATTAGTTGTCGGTGTCGTTTTGTTGGCTGGCTCTTGAATTCGACCAGACCTAGTCATGACTTGAACACTGTTTTCTGCCTTAGGGTCCGAGTACCAGTCGGCGCTCACGATTTCTCGGCATTCATCGTCAGAGATGTTTTCAATATGAGGGTCCTGTTAGGGGGTCGAAAAAGCACGAGGCTAATGCGTGACCTTGTCCCTCGTGGGTGTGACGTTTCTTTTTTGTCAAATCAAGTGTGATTGGATTTCCTGTGAGTTTACACCCAATTGACTAGTAATATAGGAGTCGCCATTCAGTTTTTAACGACAATGAGAAAAACTGAAAAAACCCGGTTATCGTGACATAAAGGGAGTGCAATTATGTTTGAGCACGACGGCCGTAGGTTCCCTTGTGATCCCTGGTGTGGGGATCTCTCAACATACACCCGCAAGGTAGAGATTGAGGGTTCGGGGGACTGTAACTACCGAGAGGAGTACTCGCTCTTCGATAACTCCAGAGGCAGGATATCCTTACTAGCTCAGCATAAATAATTGGAGGGGCATGCGTTAACTATTAAACTAATCTGAGTTGATTTTAACAATATGCAACATATATTACTAGATCGAACACGATTATCTGATTTAGATTATTTTAAGGGACCTAGCATGATAATCCAATTTCCCAAAATATTATCTTTATTAGGCGTGATAGAACAATCAGGTCCAAGCTATATGGCTAAGGAAGTTCATAGGTGAACTTGGTGTAGTCCCCTGCATTAAAGGACCAATAGCCATGTATTGTGATAATAACGGAGCTATTGCACAGGCAAAGGAGCCTAGACACCACCAGAGAGTCAAGCATGTACTTCGTAGATTTCACCTTCTACGAGAGTTCGTTGAAAGAAAAGAATTCGAGATAAGCAAAATTGGAACTGATGACAACATATCAGATCCATTGACTAAACCTCTGCCGCAGGCGAAGCACAACTCGCACACTGCAGCTATGGGAATCAAGCATATTGGAGAATGGCTTTGATGTCCCTTTTTAATGTTTTAAAGTTTTAGAGTTTAAATCTTTGTAAAACATTATTGGTTAATCATTCACAATAAATGAAAAAAATTCATTTTTCCATTTAATTTGTGGTTTATTAAATGATGAGTCCCTTCAATTTGACAATATATTCAAGATAGACTGTCAGGACCAGTCTTGTGACTAAGAAATGTCTATCAAGTGAACTTGATTGTCAAAGGTTGAAAATGGTCCCTAGTCGGAGTTTTCTATAAAATTGGACGCATAGAAAACGTTAGACGATTAGAATGCAAGATGACTAGTAGTTCTGTTTCTTGAACTATGTGGACATGGCAATGTCATAATCATTTGCATAGATACTTACTTTGGGAAGACTAGTATCGGACAAGACCTATGAAACTTTACTGTAAGAGATGAGAATCTGTCATAAGTAAATTTCATTAAAATTATTAGACACTAAATCCTCAATACCTGAGTGATTTGAGATTACTTGTTTGAGAACTGGTTGCTTTGACGTTGACCAACCGTCGCACCGTAAAAGGAGGCTATAAAGGCAACGCTCAGGTAATCACCTATCAAACGAAGTCTAATCTCAAGATCGCAAGATTGGGATTGTCCTCCCATAAATCGGGATGAGATGCTTAAAATTTGTACAACGCCACTCGGGGAGCTAGAAACTGTGAAATGCATGGCCGTGCTCGGATGAATCATAGGCTATGATTATCTGTTTATTTGATCAGTTGAACTCTGAAACCGAGGAACACCTCTGGACATAATAAGGATGACAACTCTTACCTTATGTTCAAGAGCAAGCATCGAGCGACAAAGGAATTAGGAAATGCACACTTGTCCCTAAGGACAAGTGGGAGACTGAAGGAAATAATGCCCTTGGTCCAAGTATGCATTCAATGTTAAGTCTAATAAATGCGGTTCAGTATTAATTAACAAGTTAATAATTCAGTGAGATCAAGTGAGCTGAATGCCTAGCTAGAGGCCGCTTCAGTTCAAGTGGAATTAACGGTATTAATCCACAGCTTACTCTTGACTGAACTCGTAGGGTCACACAAATAGTACGTAAACGGATCAAGTATTTAATGGCATTAAATACTCCATCTATGGATATTCGGAATCGACGGATCTTGATTTCAGTGGGAGCTGAGATCGTCACAGGCAAGAAATGAATACTCTGGAAACGATGATATTGCCAGAAACGGAAATATGGATCGTATCGGAAATATAAATATTATCCAAGTCGTAGATGTTGCCGGAAACGGAAACATGGTACGTATCGGAAAATATTATCGGAAATGGAAATATTGCCGGAATCGGAAATATTGCCGGAAACGGAAATATTGTCAGAATCGGAAATATTATCGGAATCGGAAAATAGTTTCGGAAACGGAAATATTAAATATTTGTTCGAAAAGGAAATTAATTCCGGAATCGGAAATATTAAATATTGTTCGTATCGGAAATGAATTCCGGAACCGGGAATTTAATCGGAAGCGTATCGTACGAATAAGCATCGGACGAGGCCTGCCGGACGAAGGCCCAGCACGAAGCCAGGCCATCGCCCAGCAAGCCAGCGCGCCACAAACGCACCAGCCAAGGCTGCGCCAGGCCCACCGCAAGGCAGGCCCAGCGCGCGCCAAGGCTGCGCCAGCGTGTGGGCTTGCGGCAGTGGGCTGCGAGCTCGCGGGCTGCGCGCGCGCGCGCATGGCGCCCCTCGTGGGCTGCTGTGCGTGCGTGTGTGTTTGTGTGCTACTCGAATCCTAAAGCTACCGGGATTCGTCATATGATTAAATCTAATCCTAAAAGATTTAGTTTATTTAATTAGAGTCCTAGTAGGATTATAATTAAATAAATTAGTATCCTATTAGGATTCCAAATCCTTTTCCATAACTCTATAAATAGGTGCCTAAGGTCACATATTTACATCGAGCATTCAAGTATTCAAAGTGAGTTTTTGAGAGCAAAATTCAATTACACAATTGCCTATAAAGTGCCGAAAATAATAGTACCTTAAGGGCGATTCTAGTTGGTCAATCTTAAGGCGGATCCGGACGTGCTGTAGACTATCTACGGAGGGACGACACTTGGAGTCCTAAAGACTTGTTCTTGTTCGGTTCGGGCGCAGCTAGGGAAGGCACGCAACAAAGAGTATGCATCTAAACTATGCTAAATGATTATGTGTAAATAATATATTTTCCTGGCTTTATGGTTTTTCCGCATGATTTATGAATTATCATATGTATCTTAACCTAACACTTGGGCCTTGAAAGGAGATTCGGTGGGCGGTGGCAGAGTAGTGCCCAAGAAGCGCCCACGCTTGATCATCATGCGCTTTGCCATGGGATTCATTCTGGATTCGATGGCTCCAACTTCAACACTTAATCATCAAAGGTCTTCGTCGTTGTCATCATGTTCGATTAATATCAGAGCCTTGTCGGCTATTTTGGTCCTTGGATGGGAGGCATGCAGGGTAATGACATTTCCTTGGACCTCCATTCGGACTTTCTGGTGGAGGGAAGATGGCACTGCTTTGAGGTCATGGATCCAAGGTCTCCCCAAAAGGAGATTGAAACTTGCTTTGATGTTGAGCACTTGAAAGCTTACTTTGCGCTCGATCGGTCCTGTGCGGAGTAATAGAGTGAGAGTTCCCATTGCTTCTGGGCGAGTGTTGTCATAGGCACGAACACCTTGGAAGGAACAAGAAAAGTCACTAGGGGTGAAACCCAAATTCTCAGCAATGCGAAGAGGACACACATTGATAGCTAATCCATTGTCCACTAGAGTCATGGGGATGATCTTGTCTTTGTATTCAACAGTCAGATAGAGAGCCTTGTGATGGCCTGCCCCCTCAGGTGGGAGGTCTTCATTAGTAAAGGTGATTCCTTCTTCCAGATTTGTAAGTAATCCGATCAACTCGTCAGGAGTGACTTCTGGGGTGACATTCAACTTGAAAAGAGCATTGATAAGAGCAGTGCGGTGCTCCACAGAGGAAGCCATGAGTTTCCAGATATTAACCTCTGCCTTAGTGCGCTTCAATTGCTTGATTAGAGGGTTCTCCTCGGTGGGTAGAGGAACATTAGTTGTCGGTGTCGTTTTGTTGGCTGGCTCTTGAATTCGACCAGACCTAGTCATGACTTGAACACTGTTTTCTGCCTTAGGGTCCGAGTACCAGTCGGCGCTCACGATTTCTCGGCATTCATCGTCAGAGATGTTTTCAATATGAGGGTCCTGTTAGGGGGTCGAAAAAGCACGAGGCTAATGCGTGACCTTGTCCCTCGTGGGTGTGACGTTTCTTTTTTGTCAAATCAAGTGTGATTGGATTTCCTGTGAGTTTACACCCAATTGACTAGTAATATAGGAGTCGCCATTCAGTTTTTAACGACAATGAGAAAAACTGAAAAAACCCGGTTATCGTGACATAAAGGGAGTGCAATTATGTTTGAGCACGACGGCCGTAGGTTCCCTTGTGATCCCTGGTGTGGGGATCTCTCAACATACACCCGCAAGGTAGAGATTGAGGGTTCGGGGGACTGTAACTACCGAGAGGAGTACTCGCTCTTCGATAACTCCAGAGGCAGGATATCCTTACTAGCTCAGCATAAATAATTGAAGGGGCATGCGTTAACTATTAAACTAATCTGAGTTGATTTTAACAATATGCAACATATAGTACTAGATCGAACACGATTATCTGATTTAGATTATTTTAAGGGACCTAGCATGATAATCCAATTTCCCAACATATTATCTTTGTTAGGCGTGATAGAACAATCAGATTTAATTAGTTTAACAGGTCATAAAAGGCCGAGGAAAGCAATTAAACCATGGAAGAGGGACACATTACGACGCACCCTTGAGAGGTGCGTCACGGTTCTCAGAAAACTAACCACTTTGACTTTGCTATTTCTCCTTTTATTTAACGAATCTCAAATTATAGGACAGGATACGTTCTGTTCGATTTTTGGATCGATTGCGACAGAACGCGTGATCAGTTTTGCAGCGTGAGGCTTATGCTTAGGGGTTTAGAGTCAATACTCAGAATAATAATTGTGTGTTGTCTTTTTCACGTCGAACTTAGGGCCCTATTTATAGAAAAGAGTTCGTGGAAAGATAGAATTGTAGAACTCTAATCCACAAGGAATTAGGAAAGAACACGTCCCAGGTATTATCAGAGCCCAGGGCTGGGCGTCAAAGATTTCGGCGCCCAGCTCTGGGCGTTGAAAATAGGATCAAGGCAATTTCAGCGCCCAGGGCTAGGGGTTGAAATTGATGTTTTGGCCGTTTCTTTGTCAGATTCGGACTCTTAGAATCCGGAGCGTATGAGACTTAATCGAGTCTTTTAGTGCATATTAATTTTATGACGGAATGCGTCTGGGCCCGTTACGAACTCTAGGCTCGTTATGATTTCAATCAATACGTGACTCTTATTTTCGAATCGTATTAGGATATGATTCTCTCGCAATTTCTATCTCATTTAGGATTTATGTTGGAGTGCAACACCTAATTCTGACAGGTTTCTATCTTTTATAACTTGCCACTTTTAACAACTACCCATTACGGCAGTTACTATTTTTAGCAGGTTTCCATAAATAGCAGGTTTCTATAAATAGCAGGTTTTGGGTGAAATGAAAAGGGGAATTGAGATTCGTTATTTTATAAGAGATGCGTTGTCAAGTGGAGATTTACGTTCTCATCATCGAACCTTCCCTTTCGGGAATGGGGATAAAAGTAGGTGTCTACAGTTAGCCCCCACTTTGACTGAGTCTTGAAGTAAGACGATGGTCAAAGTATTAGACGGAGTGCGCCACACAAGTCATGGTGACCTGTTTTTGCAAGGGTCTCACGAGCCCCCGAGTGACAACATTTGACTTAAGGGTCATCACTTGAAGTGTCGACATATCCCTCACGTGTCATTGGGATTTGTCAACGGATAGTATAGAAACTTCCTTACTTTGTCATTGGAAGTATCTAAAAAGAGGCGTAGAAACTCCCTCACTTTGTCATTGGGAGTAGGTACAGATGTTTTCGAAATTAAAGCTATAAAGTGTAATTGGGCCTGACCAAGCCCAACCACGAGGTAAAAATGTTTTTAAAGATTCTCATTTTAAGGGCTAGCTAAACGAGAAAACCCCCTTGTTTTTTTTTGGAAAAACGGAAAATCAATCCTTTAATTTTTGGAAAAAGGGGAAACCGATCCTTTATTTTTGGAAAAAGGGAAAACCGGAAAAAGTTATCGCTAGGGCGACTAAGGACCTGCGCGGTTAGTGGCGCAGACCCTGCCGGCTGAAGATGGCGAGCCTGTCCGCTGAGGGTGGACACCCCGTCCGATAGAAGTGGACGAATCTATTTTGAAATTTGTTTGTGCTTTCTTTTTTTTTGAAAATAAGGACCTACGCGGTTTATGACGTAGACCCCGCCGGCTGAAGATGGCGAGCCTGTCCGCTGAGGGTGGACACCCCGTCCGATAGAAGTGGAGGAATCTATTTTGAAATTTGTTTTGAAGATTTTTCCGAATACTAAGGACCTGCACGGCTAGTGACGCAGACCCCGCCCGCTGAAGGTGGGCGAGCCTGTCTGCTAAGGGTGGAAGCCCCGTCCAATAGGAGTATACGAATTTCTTTTGATGTTTTTGAAAATAAGGACCTACGCGGTTTGTGACGTAGACCCCGCCGGCTGAAGATGGCGAGCCTGTTTTTGTGTTTTGAAGAATTTTGTTTTCTTTCGAGGGATGCTCGAATTTAGTTACAACCTGAATGTGGGTTGACAACGTGCTTAGACGGACCATTGTCTTGTGGTCATCATCTTTCCATGGTTTTGAGCTAGTCTTTACGGCTCAATTTTGCCACTACCTGGGTCCTTGATTAGGGGACTATGTATAAGTATCAACGGCGACCTTTGTCTTGAGGTCGTAAACTGGTTTTATTTTTAGAGACATCCAAACACGGGACTTCGTACATCATAGTCTGGGAATATTGTTTTAACTTTTCATACTCTCTTTTGAAATATATATTTTCTTTCGAGCCCCCAAGCATTCGTGCTTGACGGTCATTTCTTGTCAAAGGGGTTCCTTGGGGATACGCAATTTGTGATGTCCTTGATCATGTTTGGGATTGTACTCGTAAGTGCGAGCGATCTTTGTAGTGGTGTGCTACTCTTGACAAAGTCGTGAGGTGCGACTTTCAGTAAGGAAATCGGCAATTTTCGAGTCGAATGGATGCGGCAGGGCCCAATAGAAGTTAGGGCCTTTTTTGAGCCTGGGTTCATTTTCGGCGCCCAGGCCTGGGCATTGAAATAATTCACGCCCAGGTGGGGCATTGAAAGTGTTGCTTGGGCTGGTCTTTTGATGACACAGTTGGCCTCTCGTTCATTCGTTTATTTCACTTGGAAGTTCTATGTATTCTCTTTTCTTTTGTTTTTTCTTTTTTTTTTAGAACGTGATGATTTTTTTGAGAAGCCGTAGCCGATTGGTGGACTACGGTGCTTGTCGCTTTGGGGCGATTATTTTAAGGAACTGTTGCTCTTAAGGCGTACAGTTATTGCGATAGTTGGGCGAGTCTATATGGCCCGAGGAACATACCTTGAGGCGTAAGACTTTGACCGCTCTTGTTGTTGTATATTTTTCCTTTTGAACGCGTTCGTGAATGTTCGATACTTAGAATGATGACATGTATGTGCGAACGAGCGTTCATAGAATGGTCGTTGTGTCCGGTCCATTAATCAGTTTGTTTGAATCATTTTTTTTTTCTTTTTCTTTTTTGAGCAATGACTGCTTTTGAATAGTTTGCTTAGAAGATTGATAGGTTTCGGGCCCATTCACGAGGTGGGCTCAAACATCGTACCCTTTTGATTGTTCAAACATTTTCTTCGAGATTTTTTTTTGCTATGGTTGTTTCGTAGCTTGGAGCCCCCAAGTATGCATGTTGGGATGCTTCCTTTTGGCGTACGATTTTTGTAGGTTCTTTCGAGAAAGATGCCTTGGGGTTCCGCTCGTGTAGGTGCGAGCTATCCCTTCCGTGGTAATATTTCGCTACCTTTAATCCTTAACGTAGGAGCCGTGGGGCTTGCATTTTGAATTTGGGCGATAAGTAGTCTTTTCCTCTTTTACACATGCTCTTGGTCGTGCCCGCATTAGTGCGATATGCCATACTCTTTTTTTTAGACTTGTACCGTGGGATGGTTGAACTTATGGTGCGACGTAGGCTTGTGTAGCCTAACGGTGTGTCTTCGAATATTCCTCCAGGTGTTGGGATATCATTATTATTTTTTGCATTGGAGTACTTCATCACGCCTCGTTCAGGTCCTCGAACAAGTGTAGCACCTTCTGCGTGGGTGTGCACGGCTTATTACTTTGTTCGATGCGAGGAATCATAGATGTTCCTTTTTTTTTATCCTTGATTTTTCTTTCGCTTTTGCTTTGGAACGGCGTAGACTGTGTAACGGGCGCTTGTAGGGCGAGAGTTATGTGCAGTAGTTCGGTCGGAGTTTTGGTGACTCGCGATTTTCAGTTACCCTTGTTAGTGGGGTGACTTTATATATTATAAGTAGCGCTTAGAATTTGGGAAGGATTGTGCCCCTATGACGTATGTATAGCATTAGCGTCGAGAATTTGCGATAAAATCGTCATTTCGAGCACTTTTAGAGTGTTTTTCCCAAGCCCCCAATTGTAGCTACGGGATTGGCTTGGTGCTATAATGCTTTGCATACGTTTTTATGCATTCATGGTGACACGGATCATGAATAGTCTGAACCAGACTCGTTTAGTGCGAGGTACGTTCGAGTAGTGATTTGCTACTTCTCTTGTAATTGTCGTATTGTGCGACATTGCCATGGTCAAGGTAGTCACATGTTGAAGTGTGCCTTTGACCAAAAGCTAGGTGCCTTTCTTTACCCATAATCATATTTAGAAATCTTTTGACTCACTTGCAAGATTGAGATAAACGCATACTTAGCTTAAACCAACGACTCTTTATTATGTTTGAAGAAGTCTTTGAAAATTATTTGAAATCCGAGTCCTACTGTGTACAATCCGAGGTGTCCGAAGTAGGTTGACTTATAGAAGGGTTCGTACAGGATTACATGAGTGAATTAAAATACTGTTACGATATTTGGAATGTTGTCTAAGGATTTGCTAGAAGCCAGGGTGCAGGCGTCAAGATATTACTTGTGCCCGTGTGGCACATGCTTTGGGCTTTTAGGGCCATCTTTTCCAGAATTGCCGGAATATAAACCGTTTTCAAATTGACTTAGATTACTTGGTGTATGTCTGCACGAAAGGTCAAGGTATACTTAGTTCTTTCCCTAGCTCTTTCATTTCAATCTTTAGCCCCCAGTTGTTGTTATGTCTTCCCATTAATGATGCTTTCAGATTTCGATTTTAGATGCCCGTGTCATATGTCTGAGTAGGGTGAGCCTTGGTTAAGTGCCAAGTCCTATTGACAATGTCTGATTTTTTTCAAAGGGGGTTAGCAAGCATTTGAATTGCCATGAACGGGTGCCCTGAGTTCGAAGGAACGATGGGGCGATGCCGTAGAACAATCCTCTTTACTGCCTTTACTACTTGTTGGCGATTATGACTGTGTCTAGTGGTGAAAGAAGGTCTTTAAGCGAACGAATATGTCTAGTGGTGAAAGAAGGTCTTTAAGTGAGTTAGTTCGCTTTAGGGAGGGTCAAGTCGAGTACTTTAGAGGTCATGGACGCCTGCGCTAGCCCCCATTCAATTAAGGCAAAGCGATCTTTTGAGTCTTGGCTAAGTGCCTAGGAGTGTGAGTGCTCCTTCTGGCAAGGGTACGTGCCCTTATTTACTTTCGATGTGTGCTCGTTTTGGCATCTTGGTGACTTGGATTCTTCCTTTGCCTTTTTCTTTCAACTTGGGTTGCAAGTAATTAAATTTCAATAAGGGACTTCTATTTTTTATTCTTGTTTTCCTATAGGCTTTAATATCTTTGCAAATTGGTTGGACCGAATCATGGATTGCCTACGTATCCGCCTTAAATAGATTTAATTTGGAATCAGGTCTTGCGTAGTTCTTAGCCTGGAAAATGGTTTCTTAGAATGCCGATTTTAAACAAGTACGTTCTGAGGTGGAAACATATTATTTGAAACGGTAGAATAAGTGAAGTTTATTATTATTTTAATCTGCTGCTTTGCCGTAAGCCAAAATTTTTTTATTTTTTAAGTACATGTATTTGCACAAAAATCTTTTCATGTGTTTTTTTGGTACGTATATCTGAATACGTGTTGTACCCCTCCAAGTGTTCGTTATTTTTCCGTGCATGTGCGGATAAAATGACGAGCAGTTCTGGACAAAATTTGGCAAGCAGAGAGATTCAGCGCCCAGGCTGGGGCGTTAAAGATTTCGGCGCCCAGCTGTAGGCGCTGAAAATGATTTCTGGGCGGATCTTTTTTGGTGCGCTAAATGCTTCTTTTTATTTTTAGACGAACTTTTAAAGGCGCTTTGCAAAGTTTGCTTTTTGTTATTTATTATTTTTTTTGTACTTTTCATTGGTTTTCTTTTTTATTCGTGACTCAAGACAGCTTGAAAGATGGGTTGAATGAGTTGTATAGGTATTAGTCAAGTACGAGGATTACATCAACCAAGGCTAATGGGGACGCCTCAAGGGTATATCAATAGGATGTATTCAAACAAGTTATATGGTCATTATACTAGTGGTGATGTAAGAGCAGGTTTCGGAAATAACGGGTATGACGCACGTGTCAATGGCCGTACGTGGTTTGCAGTTGATGACAAGTTCAGGAACAAGAGTCGAGGTAATGGTTTCTTGGGTTATGGCAATGAGAACATGGATGGGTTAAATGAGCTGAACAGGGGTCCCAGAGCGAAGGCGTCTAAGAACATAAGGATTGGAAGGGGTAGACATCGTAGAACTTTATGTAGTTTTTGTGGCATGATTTGGATTGGTTGACTCAATTCTTTTCCTTCGTTTACTTGAGTAAATTTCGCACTTTGGGAGGTACGGGCTAAGTATTTCATGGCTCACTCTTTTCGCTCTCCCTTTTCTCTTTCTATTTTTTTTCTTTTGCTTGGGATTTCTCCCCAATTTTTTTTTATTTGGGCTAAGAGGTAGATGGTTGTGGTCTTTGAGTCACGAGGCGAGACTGAGTGAGCCTCGTTTGGTAGGCCTATAGTGGACCTTTAATTTTAGCGGGCCTAGGGTGGACCTTTAATTTTAGTAGGCCTAGGGTGGACCTTTAAATTTTCTTACTTTGCAAGCGTATTTAGTCGTTTCTTAAAATGTGCAAATAGCGTAGATTCAAAATGTTGCCTCTACCTTATTGAAATTTGACGAAAGAATTACATCGAAAATAATTCTTTTTTTGCTTCTTTTCAGATTCCAATTTTCGGGATTTAATTGGGAGTTGCGATTTAAACTCGAACTTTCATTAATTTTTCTGATTATAACCCGTGTAGGAATACAAGGAGGTGGCCTAGACGCAAAATAATGACGTGGCGTAAGCCTATAATACTTGACCAAGCGACTCTCAGACTTAGGCTAATTGGACCATAACTTTCGTTGGTTGACACTTTAGATTTTAACCCTTGGGGTGTTCATTTGTCATGCGCCATTTTGCTTGATATTGGCAAGGTAGTTAGTTGGGGAGATCGAATTTTTATTTTTGCAAGACTAGAACCATTAGTGCGCCTTCCCTCTTAGTGTGTATTGCTTTACCCCAATGGTGGCCTTATGGTATGCCGATTTGGGTATTTTCCTGGTTGGTCATGATGCATTCATGGAAAATCTTTTAGTCCGTACTTAGTAGTATTTCGAGGAGCGAGCGACTCGAGAGGACTATGATAGTCGTGACCCAATGTGATCATAAGCCTTGAGGCCATTAATTTTTTGTTGATGGTATTGACACCTTAGGTTCATTTTGGAGGTTGTGCGACTATGGGGGAATGATTTTCAGAATGTGACTGTTTCCATTTTGCAAATACTATAATATATTCTTTTTATCGGTGAGAGAGAGTATTGAGGCCGTAGATTCTTAGCAAGGGATGACAATTACATATGGGTGCTTATTGATTTAAATGTTAGGAAGGGAGACTCAATATGGTTTAACCTTTTAACTTGCAGAACGACACCAAGCATTAGGACCGATTCTATGGATAAGACAACTAAGACTTAGGATTTAGATTGTACTTCGGCATAGTCTAGACTCGGATTTACTTATTTTTTATTCAAACATTATTTTTCCTTGAAAACTTTATTTGAACATCATTTTTCGAATTTTTTGCCCATTGTGACATTCAAGGTTATTTTAATTAGCATGCTCGGTTTTGATGCCGAACATTGTCGTCATAGGAGGCCTAATGATGACACAAAGAGTTGTTTATTTTATAAGTCGTTCTTAGAATTGAGTGCCTTTTCGTACGCCCTTGCAGCAATTTTCACGAATTTTCTTTTACTGCTACGTATATTTTTTTTATGCGCGGGCACCGAGGCTGCTGTGCCTGACCAGAAGGCCAGGCAGCAAATTCAGCGCCCAGCGGTGGGCGTGAGAATATTTGGCGCCCAGCCAGGGGCGCTGAAAATGCGTCCCTGACTGGTACTCGTATTCTGTTCGCGTTTATTTTTTTGTATATGCGACTTAATTTTGCGTGCTTGCCTAATAACGTCCTTTACGCATTGTGCAGCGTTGTGGGATTCGTTACGGGTCCTCCTGAGCGTCGCTTATTTTTGTGGCGATCGTTCAGGTTTGCGGAACACGTATTTTGGTATAACTCTTTGGCCAATTGGTTTATGAATGTTTGGGCAATTTTTAAGGTCGTCGGTTTTGTAGCATTTATTTGTCACACACAATCACATAATTCGCTACACATAACTAACATTACATCATGAGGCAAAATAATAATATGTCATGTAGTTTATGATAGGCTTCTATGGGTAGTATTTGCGCCTGGCTTGGTACCGCTTCTATCGCAGATCCAACACATGCCCCGGTCGAGGTAGTGCCTTCAACAGACGAATTTCGCCCAAGAGGCCAATCACGATGTAAGCCAAGGGGGCATGCACCAATGAGAGGGACCTAATGGGCGAGCGATTGGGTTTGGGACGGGTGTACTACTAGCGAAAGTGCCGAGTGGACAACATTCGAAGCGTATGCACCCCCCGGTTGGCGATGGGTATCCTTAGTCCCAACTCCCGAGATGAAACATACCATGGGAGCCAAGATTCGTTATGCGGTTCTGTCCGTTCACATTAATATGCTGATTTTCAGGTCGTCCCAACTTGATGGGGAAATAAACGCGAGGTAGGATCGTTTCACCCTTCGGCTATTTTGATTACCTACGAGCACGAGTATTTCCTTCACTATCCCCAGTGGAGTCGCCACTGTGAGGGGATCAAAAAAGCACGAGGCTAATGCGTGACCTTGTCCCTCATGGGTGTGAAGTTTCTTTTTTGTCAAATCAAGTGTAATTGGATTTCCTGTGAGTTTACACCCAATTGACTAGTAATATAGGAGTCGCCATTCAGTTTCTAACGACAATGAGAAAAACTGACAAAACCCGGTTATCGTGACATAAAGGGAGTGCAATTATGTTTGACCACGACGGCCGTAGGTTCCCTTGTGATCCCTGGTGTGGGGATCTCTCAACATACACCCACAAGGTAGAGATCGAGGGTTCGGGGGACTGTAACTACCGAGAGGAGTACTCGCTCTTCGATAACTCCAGAGGCAGGATATCCTTACTAGCTCAGCATAAATAATTGAAGGGACAAGCGTTAACTATTAAGCTAATCTGATTTGATTTTAACAATATGCAACATATAGTACTACATCGAACGCGATTATCTGATTTAGATTGTTTTAAGGGACCTAGCATGATAATCCAATTTCCCAACATATTATCTTTATTAGGCGTGATAGAACAATCAGATTTAATTAGTTTAACAGTTCATAAAAGGGCGAGGAAAGCAATTAAACCATGGAAGAGGGACACATTACGACGCACCCTTGAGAGGTGCGTCACGGTTCTCAGAAAACTAACCACTTTGACTTTGCTATTTCTCCTTTTATTTAACGAATCTCAAATTATAGGACAGGATACGTTCTGTTCGATTTTTGGATCGATTGCGACAGAACGCGTGATCAGTTTTGCAGCGTGAGGCTTAGGCTTAGGGGTTTAGAGTCAATACTTAGAATAATAATTGTGTGTTGTCTTTTTCACGTCGAACTTAGGGCCCTATTTATAGAAAAGAGTTCTTGGAAAGATAGAATTGTAGAACTCTAATCCACGAGGAATTAGGAAAGAACACGTCCCAGGTATTTTCAGCGCCCAGGGCTGGGCGTCAAAGATTTCGGCGCCCAGCTCTAGGCGTTGAAAATAGGATCCAGGCAATTTCAGCGCCCAGGGCTGGGCATTGAAATTGATGTTTTGGCCGTTTCTTTGTCAGATTCGGACTCTTAGAATCCGGAGCGTATGAGACTTAATCGAGTCTTTTAGTGCGTATTAATTTTATGACGGAATGCGTCTGGGCCCGTTACGAACTCTAGGCTCGTTACGATTTCAATCAATACGTGACTCTTATTTTCGAATCGTATTAGGATAGGATTCTCTCGCAATTTCTATCTCATTTAGGATTTATGTTGGAGTGCAACACCTAATTCTGACAGGTTTCTATCTTTTATGACTTGCCACTTTTAACAACTACCCATTACGGAAGTTACTATTTTTAGCAGGTTTCCATAAATAGCAGGTTTCTATAAATAGCAGGTTTCAAGTGAAATGAAAAGGGGAATTGAGATTCGTTATTTTATAGGAGATGCGTTGTCAAGTGGAGATTTACGTTCTCATCATCGAACCTTCCCTTTCGGGAATGGGGACAAAAGTAGGTGTCTACAAGTCCTGATATGTGTCTTCATCATCGCTGGCCCAGATCCCACAAATGTCTCCTTGAGGTAATCCAGATTCCGAGTTTTCACTTGGCCGCACAAGGTGTGGCACAGGCCTTTGGTTGTGAAATAATTCCTCTACCTCGAAAGGGCCCACAGCATGGAAAAGAGTTTCTTGATTGTCCTCGAGAGCCCTTATGCGAGCCTCCGCTTCCTCAACACGTTCATAGAGCTCTGGTACAGCTGCTGCTAGTGAAGTCATCTTGGATAGGACATGATTTTGAACTTTAGAACTTGAACTTCCCGACACATGGTATGTTATGCATGCAATGAATGAGACCTAGACTTGACTCTAAGTGCCACTCCGAAGATTCGGGATTTTGGATTTTTGTATTTGTATCCGGGATTTGCAACCCGTTGGAAATGTTTGAGAGGAGCCTTCATTCTTTTGTGGAAGTTGACTCTTTGTACTAGAACTTGGAATATCGAAAAATGAATACTTTGACATGTTGGAAATTGGACTATTTTAAAGGGAATTTCAACCCGTTCGAGCATTTTGGAAATTGGACTGGTACTAGGAAATTGAATTTTGTATTATTTCAAGGGAATTTCAACCCGTCGATATTTTAGGGGATTTCAACCCGTTGGACTTGGAGTATTTGAAGGGAATTTCAACCCGATTGAAAGGGAATCGATTTTGTATTATTTCAAGGGAATTTCAACCCGTCGATATTTTAGGGGGATTTCAACCCGTTGTATCTTGGAATGTTTGAAGGGAATTTCAACCCGATTGAATGGAATTGATTTTGTATTATTTCTGGGGAGTTTCAACCCGTTGGAAAATTGGACTTGTATTATTTCAGGGGATTTTCAACCCGTTGGAAGTATTTGGAATGGGGTTTGTATTATTTCAGGGGATTTTCAACCCGGAGATAGAATATGGAATTTGAATTTGTAATATTTCAGGGGATTTTCAACCCATTGGAAGATTGGACTTGTATTATTTCAGGGGATTTTCAACCCGTTGGAAGTATTTTGAATTTTGTACTGGGGAGCAATAGAAAGAAAGAGTTTTTGTAACTTGAAGATGAATTTGAAATTTGAATTTGACTCGAAGTTTGAACTTTGAAATGGAAAAGACGCACTTTTGTATATAGGATACGAGGTTTTGTATTTTGAAAACTCCGGCATCATGCTGCCATAGAGTTGAGGGATTGAATTTGGAAACTTGAAAGTCAGGCCTTATGCCGCCGTAGACTTGGAATCTTGAAGTATAGGACTTGAGATTGAATTGAGGACTTCGAACTTGAAGTTTGAAATATAGAATAGAAAAGTCGGCATTACGACGGCATGAATTTGGAACTAGATACCTTGAGTACAGGACTTGAAGATTGAAGGATTGATTCGAAAAATTGGCATTACGCCGGCCATGAGTTTTGACATTTGAACTTGAAACTTTGAGATTGGTATTGACAACTTGAATTTGAGGTTTAAAGACTTGAATTTTTGATATAGAAAAATTCGGCATTACGTCGTTGGATTTGAGTTTTGAACTTGAAATTTGACTAGAAAATCCGGCATTATGACGCCGTTGGATTTGAGTTTTGAACTTGAAACTTGACTAGAAAATCCGGCATTATCACGCCGTTGGATTTGAGTTTTGAACTTTGAAATTTGACTAGAAAATCCGGCATTATGACGTCGTTGGATAGATCCTTGAATTTGGAACTTGAAACTCGAAATTGGAACTAGAAAATCCGACATTATGGCGTCGTTGGATTTGGACTTAAAAATTGAGGTTTTGGACTAGAAAATTTGAATTTGAACTTGAAACTCGAAATTTGGACTAGAAAATCCGGCATTATGACGCCGTTGGATTTGAACTTTGACTTGGAAACTTGAGGTTTGGATTTGAAAATCCGGCATTATGACGTCGTTGGATTGAATCTTGAACTTTGAAACTTGGAATTTGGACTCGAAAATCCGGCATTATGACGCCGTTGGATTGAATTTGGAATTTTGAATTTGGAATTTGGAATTTGGAATTTGGAAGTTGGACTCGAAAATCCGGCATTATGACGCCGTTGGATTGAATTTGGAATTTGGAACTTGGAATTTGGACTCGACAATCCGGCATTATGACGCCGTTGGATTTGAATTTTGAATTTGGCATTTGTGCGTGAGGCGTGTTTAAGGGTTTTGAATCAAATGGAGTGACACTCCTAAAGACCCTAAAATCGGCGATTTAGATGCATGAGGTTTGAATAATGCTCCTAGGGGTTTGGTTTCCTAGTTGGAGGCTAATGGGTTTTGGCAAGCTAGAATTCGAGGTTAGCCATTCACGCGTGCAAAGACTCCCACACAATGCACAAGTAGCACGTTTTCACACTAGTCATGAATATAAATGCGACATGCAAAGTTCTCAACCTAAGGTCGGTCTAAGTTTTGTATGATGCAAGTGGTCGGCTTAGGGTGTCAAAAGGTACTTGACTAAGAGACGGATCCCGCGACAACTTTTATATCCGCCTAAGGGACGTGTGTGTCGGCAGACGGCCTCCATACTTGACATCGGGAATGTCAAGTAAATGCCAAGTTTCGGTAGGCGCGGAAATGGTCACACACTTTGGTCGGGAACCGAATGGAGAGTCACCATTTCGTTACCCCCGGGTCTAGCCCGAATGTAGAACAAATCCGTTTGGGCAAAGGTAGAAATTCATTATGCATAATATGGTTTTTGAAAAATGCATGAAATGCCTAGAAATTGAAATTGAAATCGTACTTGAATTTGTATTTGTAAAGCTCGTTTTTCGGCACTCGTTCACGAGGCTTGGGAGCGTCCTTCCAGATTCAAAAATAAACTAACTCCCAACACGAAAAGTTGAGCAAAAGTGGGCAACAAGCCACTGTGAGCCACTGTCTTGGATGTAGGCAGTGGCGTTGGGCGCAGGGGCAGCGCCTGGCGCCAGTGCTGGCATCCAGTACTTAAGCTGATCAGTGGCTTTGCTGCTCGAAATCTGCTCGCATTTTTAAAATTGAAATTAGTAAATTCCCCAATGGAGTCGCCAAAATTGTAGGGGGTTTTTTTTGTGCACAATTGTTTCCCGTTCTACAAGAGGGGCGGTTCTTTAGAAAACCATTGTATTTTTGTACCTCGAAGGAGTCGCCACCAAACATTGTTTAATGTCTCGTTTGGGAAGACCGCAAGTGACTCTTTTTTTGGATAAGGCTTTGAATCCTCGAAACATATGGGTGAGATCCGGGCACGGGAACGAAATGCTTATTCCGCGAGCTTTAGAAATATTCAAGTACGTTGGCACAACATTTTCGAAAATATACCCTAGATTAGACTATGTGGGTTTGAATTTAGAGCAAATAGAATCTCTAATTGTATGGTGGTCACTTTGCTTTAAAGATTGATTTAAAGGAACCTAAGGCCGGTTTGTCCAAGAAATTATCTTTGTTAAGCGTGATGTAACCTTGTATTTTGTTGTATTTAGCATATGAGGTGATGAAATCAATAAAGCAAATAAAGCAACATCACAATACTAAATAAAGTGCGGAATTAGTAAATACAAGACCCCCTAGAAATGGACTAGGGAGTAGGTCGTACATTGCCTAGAAATGGACTAGGCAAGTAAATATGCGGAATTGAAAGTGCAGAATTGAAATTGCGGTATTGAAATTGCGATATTGAAATTGCGGTATTGAAAGTGCGGTATTGAAATTGCGGAATTGAAAGGTTCGATATTGAAATTGCGGAATTGAAAGGTGCGATATTGAAATTGCAATATAGAATGGTGCATAATTGAAACTTGTACTTAGGCACATGAGATTCAAACGCCAAGCGGCTCCATAAAAATAAGTGCACCCGACACGAATTCAAAGCCAAAAATCTCAACTTGGGAGAGGTTACTCAACCCAAATATCCTAGACTTTGCATATTGAACTTGAACTTGAAAACTTGAATATTGAAGTATTGAACTTGAAAAACTTGAACTTTGAACTTGAAATAATTGAAATTAAGAGGCTTGAATCTCAAAGGTCGGGCCTTTTAATGTTGAAAAGGGTAGACCTTTGATATGCTCTCACTTGAAAGGATCCTAGTTTAGGGAAGTAGTCATGAGCAACCCTAAACATGGTGGGATCTTGAAATTTGAAAACTTGAACTTGTATTTTGAAAAATGGAGTTTTGAATCTCAAAAGACTAAACCTTTAAGAGTTAAAAAGGTGTCATCTTTGATTACTCCATACTTGAAGGTGGTTCTAGTTCAAAGAGGTGATTGCAAACAACTTTGAACATCCTTGAATCTTGAAAGTTTGCATTTTTGTATTTTGAAAAAGTTTGGATTTTTGAAAAACATGTATGATTGTTGCAAGTGGCATTTTAAATAATAAAAATGCCAACCTGCTAATCACTTTGAAATCAAAACAAAATGAATGATTAGAGTGGGATTCGGATTTACCTATTTAGGTTTAGGCAAGAGCTCCCAATTGCTTTAGAATTAGAGATTTTGTATGTGTTTTGAAGGGTTTTTTATTTGTATTTTGAGGCGTAATGTCAGTATTACAACGTTGTATTCTATTTTTTCCTTTTTGATGCTAAAAATGAGGGGTATTTATAGGAGGAATGGGTGCAAGACGCCAGCACACGCCTGCGCAGCACGCCGAGGCGGCGCTGGTGACGTGGCGTGAATGCCGCCAAAGCAAGGACGCGGGCTCCGTCCTTGTTTCGTCTTGTAGTGATGTACCTTTGTACGAATAGTACTAGGCTTGGAGTTTTGTGTTTTCTGGGAGGTTAAGGCATTATTTTGCGTCTAAAAACAAGCCTTTCTCGGGTTTTGAATTCCGGTTTTACGGGACGGGGACCGGCATGCTCGGTTTTGTGGGTCGGCGCCCGAATTTGACTTGCCTTATATGATTTTGAGTGGAAAAGGCCTAGTAAAACCAATGGGATGGTCTACTAGATGATATTGTACTTGGATTTCGAAATTGGATTTTGAAAGTTGTATTTTGTACCGAGTTCCGGGAGGGGAACGGCCTCGGGAACTGGATTTTGGATTTTGAATTTGGAAATGTTCTAAGCAATTGGGATTTCCGCCTGGAGTTATTCCAACCACCTAGTAAAGATAATGGTATCGTCATCATCCCAGAGGGGAGACACAAATTAGGTGTCTAAAATAGGAAGGTGCGTAGTGCACACAACAAGGACGTTAGCGTAGACACCTACTTTTGTCCCCATTCCCGCAACAAGGACGTTAGTGTAGACACCTACTTTCGATGATGAAAGCATAAAAACTCCACCTGACAACGCATCTCCTATAAAATAAACGAATCTCGATTCCCCATTTCATTTCACCCGAAACCAGCTATTTATGGAAACCTGCTAAAAATAGTGACTGCCGTAAAAAGTAGCTTCTAAAAATGGCAAATCATAAAAGATAGAAACCTGTCATAATTAGGTGTTGCATTCCAACATAAATCCTAAATGAGATAGAAAACCGCGAGAATCCTATTCCTAATAGGATTCGGAAATAAGAGTTACGTATTAATTAAAATCCTAAAGAGCCTAGAGTTAATCTCAAAATCTACGGATTTTAGAATCCGAATCTGACTAAACAAGAACTGCCCAGACCCTATTTTCAACGCCTGGCTCTGGGCGCCGAAATCTGCGGCGCCCAGGCCTGGGCGCTGAAAATACCTGGGTACGTTTCTTTTCCTAATTCTTTGCGGATTAGAACTCTGCAATTCTATCCTTCCACGAACTCTTCCCTATAAATAGACCCCTAGTTTCGACGTGAAACAACACACAACAACACATAATATATTCTGAGTATTGACTCAAAACCCCTGAGCCCAAGCCTCTCGCTGCGAAACTGTTCACGCATTCTGTCGCAATCGATCCATAAATTGAACAGAACGTATCCTGTCCCATGATCGAGATTCGTTAAATAAAAAGGAGAAATAGCAAAGTCAAAGTGGTTAGTTTTCTGAGAACCCTGACGCACCTCTCAAGGGTGCATCGTAATGTGTCCCTTTTCGATGATTTAACTGCTTTCCTCGCCCTTTTTATGAACTGTTAAACTAACCTAATATGATTGTTCTATCACGCCTAACAAATATAATATTTTTTGGAAATCGGATTATCATGCTAGGTCCTTTAATGATATTTGAATCAGATAATCACGATCGAATTAGTATTATATGCTGCATACTGCTAAAATCAATTCAGATTAGTTTAATAGTTAACGCATGTCCCTTCAATTATTTATGCTGAGCTAGTAAGGATATCCTGCCTCTGGAGTTATCGACGAGCGAATTACTCCTCTCGGTAGTTACAGTCCCCCGAACCCTCAATCTCTACCTTGCGGGTGTATATTGAGAGATCCCTACACCAGGGATCACAAGGGAACCTACGGCCGTCGTGGTCAAACATAATTGCACTCCCTTTATGTCACGATAACCGGGTTTTGTCAGTTTTTCTCATTGTCGTTAAAAAATGAATGGCGACTCCTATATTACTAGTCAATTGGGTGTATACTCACAGGAAATCCAATTACACTTGATTGAATAAAAAGAATCGTCACACCCACGAGGGACAGATCACGCATTAGCCTCGCGCTTTTTCGACCCCCTCACAGTGGCGACTCCACTGGGGATAGTGAAGGAAATACTCGTGCTTGTAGGTAATCAAAATAGCCGAAGGGTGAAACGATCCTACCCCACGTTTATTTCCCCATCAAGTTGGGACGACCTGAAAATCAGCATATTAATGTGAACGGGCAGAACACCATAACGAATCTCGGCTCCCTCGGGAGTTGGGACTAAGGATACCTTTTTTCCCACTCGGTACTTGTGCAGGTAGTACACCTATCCCGAACCCAATCCCTCGCCCATTAGGTCCCTCTCGCCTGCATGCCCCCTTGGCTTGCACTTGCGGGTTGGCCTTTTGAGCGAAATTCGTCTGTTGAAGACACTACCTCGACCGGGGCATGTGTTGGATCTACGATAGAAGCGGTACCAAGCCAGGCGCAAATAAACTACCCATAGAAGCCTATCATAAACTACGTGGCATATTTAATTTTCAAATCCATGTTTGTAATGTAGTTATGTGTAGCGAAATATGTGATTGTGTGACAAACTATCCTAGAAAACCAATGACCTTAAAAATTGCCCAAACATTCATAGACTAATTTGCCAAAGAGTTATACCGAAGCACGTGTTCCGCAAACCCGAATGATCGCCACAAAACAAGCGACGCTCGGGATGGCCTGTAACGAATCCCACAAATGTTGTCACGCGTAAAGGACGTTATTAGGCAAGCACGCAAATCGAAGTCGCATAAACAGAAAACAGAAAACGAGAACCAGCCAGGGACGCATTTTCAACGCCCCTGGCTAGGCGCCAATATTTCTCACGCCCATTGCTGGGCGCTGAAGTTGCTGCTTGGCTTTCTGGTCAGGCGCAGCAGCCTCGGTGCCCAAGCAAAAAAAAAAGGAAAATACGTAGCAAAAAATATCCATAAAAAAAGGAATTGCTACGAGGGCGTAAGAAAAGCACTCGATTTCAAAAGCGACTCGCGAAAAATTAATAACTCCTTGCGTCGTTGATAGGCCTCCTACGACGGCAATGCTCGATACTAAAAATCGACCATGCAAATAATCACGAATGTCACACGGGCAGAGATTTTCAAAAACATAAAGAGTTCAAAGTGCACACATAACAGTCCAAATATGCTAGTCCGACTTAAGGGTAGTCATAGAATGCCTAAAAAACCGACTCACGAAAACAAACTAATGTGTCTCCTACTCCACAACAATAATGCAGGGCCCCTGAGTACTTGCCCGTGATAGCCATCAAGAAACACGATGGAAGAAGCATATCCCGAACATCTGTACCTAGAGGTCGCACAAACCCAAGAGATGCATGCTCTGGGACACGACCCTTTACGTTCTCAAAGGCCACTCGCCTCAAAGAACCATGCTATGCCAAAAACGCTCCCCAATTCACATGCTTTCGGGCTATTGTTTGGGTTAGAAAAGAAAAGAGCGAAGAAAGAAACAGAAATTATGGCACTAGCTCTCCAAGATGAAGTGTTTGATCCTACTAAGTTGATCGCTCCATCACCCTCAAAAGATGACTAAATCCAACGAGGGTGGCGCAAGACTTTCAAATGGACTAATGCTCGTGGGATAAAGTTCAAGATATCTGCGGGAGAGGGTCCGATGTACGAAGAATTAGAGTCTGAATCCGAGTCTGACTCCGAGGCCGAACCTAGCAAAATTGTAACCCCTCCCAAAAATAGTTTAGACCCGGAAATCTCTACTCCAGGAGATCTTTTTGATGTAATGCCTCATGACTTTAATAAGATAAACAAAACTCTTGAGTATATGCCGCTTAAAAATCAGAGTAATAATGCAGAATGTCTCGCCACTAATGAGCACGAAAAAGAACCGGAAGAAGAATATACCGAACTAATAAAAGCTGTAAATGAACAAGAACTCAAAACTCCTATAATTGAGGACACAGAATCGGTAAATATTGGAACAGAAGAAAATCCTAAAATTATTAAAATTGGCCTCACCTTAACTCCCACTTAAAAGGCCGATCTAATCTCCACTTTGCGGGAATTCGAGGGTGTCTTTGCTTGGTCCTACAAAGACATGCCGGGAATAGATCGAGAAATCGCTGAGCATAAAATTCCGCTGGATACCAAAATGACGCAAGTAAAACAAAAGCTACGGCGGCTCAAACCAGAGATAGCCTTGAAAATAAAAGAAGAAGTCACTAAACAATTAGACGCCGGCTTTATAAAAGTCTCCAACTACCCAGAATGGGTGGCCAATATTGTCCCCGTAGCTAAAAAAGATGGACGAGTGCGAATGTGCGTAGACTTTCGAGACCTCAATAAAGCCAGTCCTAAAGACGACATCCCTCTACCTCACATTGACATACTAGTAGACAACACCGCAGAACACGCGCTCCTCTCCTGTATGGACGGGTACGCCGGATATAACCAAATACTAATGGCAGAAGAAGACATGGAAAAAACAACTTTCTTTACCCCTTGGGGAACATATTGTTACACTGTAATGCCTTTTGGTTTGAAAAACGCAGGGGCCACCTATCAAAGAACAGCCACCACGTTACTCCATGACATGATACATAAAGAAATCGAGGTCTACGTGGACGACATGATCGTCAAATCTAAAGACCGGCGCGGTCACCTCCCGGCACTTAAAAAATTCTTCACTCGAATCTTGAAATATAACATGAGACTAAATCCACAAAAATGTGTGTTCGGGGTAACCTCGGGAAAATTGCTAGGATATGTTGTTAGTACGCGAGGAATCGAGATTGACCCATCTAAGATCAAAGCCATTACCGAAATGCCCCCACCAAAAACTGAAAAACTGATAAGGGGCTTCCTAGGAAAGCTGCAATACATTAGTAGGTTCATTTCCAAGCTTACTATGACTTGTGAGCCAATATTCAAAAAATTAAGAAAAGAGGAAAAGGCCGAATGGGATGAACAATGCCAAACCGCCTTCGATAAAATCAAAGAATACCTAAGCAAGCCACCCGTCCTCTCCCCACCTTTGCCTGGAATCCCTTTGTGCCTATACCTAACCGTCACGGATACTGCCGCAGGAGCTATGCTCTCATAATGTGTACATGGATCCTAGCGAGCCATTTACTACTTGAGCAAGAAGTTCATACAGTACGAGACGAGATACACAGAACTTGAGAAAACCTGTCTCGCCCTCGTCTTAGCATCCAAAAAACTCAGGCATTACCTATTGGCCCACACTGTTCATATAGTGTCACAACTAGATCCCTTAAAATACGTGTTCGAAAAACCCGCCCTGAGTGGTCGCCTGTCCAGGTGGCTAGTCATGCTCTCAGAATTCGACCTAAAATTCATGCCGGAAAAAACAATCAAAGGAAGAGCGGTAGCCGAATTCCTGGCCGAACATGCCACGAATGAGGAAACCCCGGAGGCTTACCTCCTCCCCGACGAGGAACTTCTGATGATACAAGACGACTATTGGACACTATACTTCGATGGCGCGTCCAACCAAAAAGGATGCGGCGTCGGAGTTCTCCTAGTCAGTCCCGAAGGAGCCCATATACCAATTTCCGTCAAACTTGACTTCGAGGCCACAAACAATGCCGCCGAATACGAGGCCTGCATAGTTGGGCTAGAGGCCGCAGTTAGCCTCGGAGTCAAATACCTACAAGTCTTCGGGGATTCTTCCCTAATAATCAACCATATATCCAAAAGATGGAAGGTCCGAAGCACTAGTCTCTCAAAATATCAAGCTCACTTGGACCAAATAGTCGAGCAATTTGAAAAAATCGAGTATACGTACTTGCCAAGAGACGACAACCAATTCGCGGATGCACTAGCGAAGCTAGCTTCAATGCTCAACATCCCGAATGAATGGGACGGAATGACCCTTCGGGTCGAGCGAAGGAAAGAGCCGGCTTATTGTTGTGCCATAGACTCCGAACCTGAAAACACCGAGGAAGAACCATGGTATACGGACATCCTTCGTTACAAAACAAGTGGGGAATTCCCCCCAAACACTTCCCCGCGAGCACAAAAGGCCCTGCGCCTCCTCGCTTCACAATATAGCATAATTCTGGGAGAACTGTACAAATACACGCCGAATAAAATCAAGTTACTTTGTACCAAGCCCAAAGACTAATGAAAGAATACCATAACGGCGTGTGCGGACCCCATATGAACGGAAAAATGCTATCCCGAAAAATATCCCGCTCAGGGTACTATTGGACCACTATGGAAACCGATTGCCATCACTTTGTAAAAACTTGCCCAAAATGCCAAATCTTCAGTAACCTTAACCATTTACCTCCCTCATAACTATACACCTTCACTTCTCCATGGCCCTTTTCCACCTGGGGTATAGATATAATCGGCAAGGTAACACCAACAGGCGTAGGGGGACACGAGTACGTTTTAGTTGCAATTGATTACTTCACTAAATGGGTAGAGGCAGTCTCCTATGCAAAGTTAACAGCCAAACATGTCACCCGATTCCTAGAAAAGAACATATTCTGTCGATACGGGGTTCCACATGAAATCATAAGTGACCAAGGTTCCCACTTCAGGGCCGAAGTCCAAGACCTGCTCAAAAAATATCATGTCAAACACCATAAATCCTCTCCCTACAGGCCGCAAATGAACGGCGCGGTAGAGGCGGCCAACAAAAATATTAAAGTCATAATCGAAAAAATGGCCAAAAATTATAAGGATTGGCCCAACAAATTACACTTTGCATTATGGGGCTACCGAACCTCAATCCGCACCTCCATTGGAGTAACACCCTACTCCTTGGTATACGGAATGGAAGCAGTCCAACCGGTCGAGTTGGAGATTCCCTCCCTCCGGATCGTCCTAGAAAGCAAGCTCCTCGAAGCCGATTGGGTTCAAGCTAGGTACGACGAACTCGTCCTTTAAGACGAACGGAGGTTGAGAGCTCTACATCACGTGCAAGTGTATCAAAAGCGCATCGCAAGGCAATTCAACAAAAGAGTCAAACCTCGAAACATCAAAGAAGGCGATTTTGTATTAAAAGAAGTCCGCGCACCTACTACGGACCCTCGAGGAAAGTTCCGGCCTAACTGGACAGGACCATATTTTGTAAAGACCATCCTACCGGGCGGAGCAGTCCAACTAGCCGACATAGATGGAGCGGAATTCGCTAACCTCACGAACTTAGACCAATTGAAAAAGTACTATATTTAATAAAATTCAGTCCGGAGTTAAGGCATCTAATAAAACGCATTAAAACTCATAAGCAAACATTCTGCGCATTACTCTAAACAAACGGCATAAAACTCGATAAAGTAGAAAAAGCGAAGGACAAAACTTCAACGCCCAGGACTGGGCGCTGTTATTTCTAACGCCCAGGCCTGGGCGCTGATATTTCCTTCGCCCTAAATCGGGCGTTGTTCTCTCTTGCCACCTACCCTCCCGCTTCTACAAAGTGTTCGTACTCCTTTTTCTAACCCTCAAAAGAACCACGAACACTTGGGGGGGGGGAAGCAGACGAGTAATGCACACCCTTTCAAAAAAGTTTTTTTTAAAAAAAAAGCTAGAACTACGCGCGACCTGATTCTGACAAGATACGTAGGCAATCCTTCTCAAGGATTCGGTCCAATAAAAAATTATAAAATAATAAAGTCATGCAACGCATCAAGAAGAAAAGATATCGCAAAGGGCACTCTACCCTAACCCATGCACGGGCAAGACCAAATAAAATGAAAAAGCCACAAGAGTTTCCAGGAACAAGCCCAACAAAGAGTATGACACGAGTCGGCAAAAAAAAAACAAAAATAGTGAACATGCATATGTAACACCCCAAGTAGTCGGTTAGTCTAAAAATATATGTGCACTCTTATATGAACTCATTGTTTTTACGAAAGTCTGTTCCTTTTGAAAATTCGTCGTTGGTTTAGGAAGCTAATATTGCTATAATATGTTAAAACAAAGCCCACGGAAGGCTCAAAACATACATGCGGAACACAAGAATGAATATGCATAAAACAGGAGGTAAGCCTAAGACTCGTCATCGGCTCCATGTCTCCAAGCCTCGCCTGTCCATCCACTCCACTCCCCGTGGTATGAGGGACCCCAGCCAGAGTCACCCCAAAAATGAGGTTGCGACTGCAACTCGGGGCTAGGCTCTCGGGCCACCGACACGGAACGCCGCCTACGCTCCGGCTCGGACCTCTCCCCGGAAGAACTCGCCCCCGCGTCAGAACGGCGATGCCGTAGGGGCGAGTGCTGTGCTCTCTCTCTCTCGCGACGACCATGTCCCCCGCCGGAGGGACCCGCGTTGTCGGCCCTAGCACGCCCAGTAGCCGTCTGCAAAAAGGGACAAAAAAGAGAGTGAATAACCGAAAGCCAAACCAAAGGTACAGATCAAAAGAAAAAAAAAGAGGGCACATTACCAGAGTAGAGTGGGGGCTCCTACAAGAAAGTGCAGACCGAGCTCGAACCAACGCGGACTTCAACCGGTTGATCACCCCCACCATCGCATTGGCCGTACGGGCCGGAACCTAAAACAAGACTGTCAGTAAAAAAGAAAGAAAAAATATAAAGAAGAGTACACAAATGAAAGGTGCATACCGCCTCTACTCCCTCAGGGAGCGGAGCATGGAAAACCCGGTCTTCCGGGAAAGTCTCCACAATCTCGGATCCACTCTCTCCGGTATACGAGATCCGAGCATCGGGAAGCACCCATCCCCCCAACAAACACAGTAGGCATAAGAACATGGGCACGAACATGAAAACACTAAAATCAATACAAAAAAAGGAGGCAACTTACAGCGCCAGGCTCCGGGAGACGAAGAGAATCCTGGATAAACTGGTAATAGCTAGCTCCCTCTATCACCAACTCTGTCGCCGGCACACCAGTCCTCGAGTGGACCCTCCACGACTCGCCTATCGAGCGAGTAGACAGCATGGTCGCAGGCGGAGGCCTGGGCACCGAAAAAACCCCGACCGTCTGCATACGTACCCGCTCTCCCAGGTACCAGACAGGGTCCCGGCGGCCAACGAACAAAACCCGCATCTGGCTCAGGGCATAACTCTCCCTAACCGAAGCATGGGTACCCCTAAAAGAGAGCCATGGGGTCCAAACCACCTGTTTTCGTACAAAACGCAGTCAGATCTCGCACATGAAAAGAAGGACGAAATACAAGATAGAGGATAAGATTCTGTACATGCTCAGGGTTCCCGTCCCGGATAAGATCCCACACGGTATCGGGCGGCGGACGCACTGTCAGCTTCTTCTTCCAACCCCAGCGGCGACCGGCAGGGAACTCCAAAGGCCTCTGTCCCTTTCGGGGAGCCAGCCAGGGTAAGTGCTCAAAGGCCCACAGCTGCAAAAGAAAAGGATAATAAAGCGCTAAAAAAAAGAGGCCGGATAAAAGCAAGAAAAACAAAAGAAAGTCTAGGCACATACCTCGATCAAACGCGGCACTCCCGCTAATGTAATCACAAAGTGACGTATGCTCGGGTCCGAGACGCGCACCGACAAACTCATCTGGCAGACAAGCGTTGCATAGCCCAAATCGCCCCAGCGATAGTCACCCAGTGTAGACACGTCCTCCACCATGCCTATCCACCTCGGGTCAAAGGTGTCAGTCGGACCCGATAGAAAAGTGGAAGTGATAAAATGGAGGTAGAACAGACGAGCCTGTCTCGAAGGCGACTCCTTTACCCCGTGCTCCAAAGCCCACATCAGGTCAGCAAAAGGTATCCCACGGGGCTGGTACGAAGGTAACCTACTACCCATCCACGAGCCCAGGAGCCTGGTACCCTCAGCAACAGTAGGCGATGGGCCGTCCGACCTCAGACGAACGGGGTTCCCTGTAAAGGTCAAACCCGTCAAAGCTGTGTAGTCCTCAGGAGTGATCGTCATCTCGCCCCAAGGAAAATGGAAGGTGTTGGTGGTATCCCACTACCACCTCATGAACGACCGCAGAAAGGACAGGGAGATGTTGAGCCGCAGTATCTCCCAGAAGGTCTCAACCACCGGAAACAGTGAGCTCGCCCTCACCAAGGCCTGGGCGTCCAAGCTCAGATAGTTGAAAATGGTCTCACTCGTCGCGGCGCCATAGCCGCGAACCGTAGTCTGTCTCCTCGCATGAAGGCGGGAAGTCACATGGTGCTCTAGGTCGTAGTGTAAATCACGACCATCGTAAAGCTCAGGGCCCACCCATAGGGGACTCGGGCCAGTCGACTGACGCGTCATGCCACGCACCTCGTGGCCGCCAGGAGGGGGTAACGACTCGTCAGACATGCTGATCAACAATACATCAAGGCATTATACCTTTGACAAAATCGGCACTCATACCGATCCCTAAAAAAGAGTGCATTTCACTCATGAAATGGAGTCATACAATTTTTTTGTTCCCTAAAAAAACCATGATACTAAGTTCATACTTAGCAAAATTCCCTAAGAAAAAAATTAACTCCAGCAAAATCAAAATTCTCCCATAATTTGTCATTCATGAATTATGAGGAACGCAAGCAATATACCAAGAACACCTAAGTTCATACTTAGCAAAATTCCCTAAGAAAAAAATTAACTCCAGCAAAATCAAAATTCTCCCATAATTTGTCATTCATGAATTATGAGGAACGCAAGCAATATACCAAGAACACCTACATTATAAGAAAATACTAGATTCGTAGGTATACTTGGGGGCTAGCACGAAAATGCCCAAATTCAACAAAAATCAACATACTTGCAAAAATTAACATGCACAAACTAATTAACATGTTATGTGGAACATTTCCAACTATCTAATTGAAGAAAAGGGGCACAAAATCAAAAACCCCCAAATCAATTTCATGCACAAAAATACTTGACAAAATACTGAAATTGACAAAAAAGCTCGAAATTATTGAAAATCACTTACATTGGGAAGGTTAGGAAGTGATTTGGAGTAGAACTCGTGAAGAAAAGTGAAAGAAACGAGCAAAGATCAGTAGAGAGAAGTGGAGAGCTTTAGCAAAAATGGCGGAAATGGGAAAGGAAAGAGACGGTCCGCGAATTTAAAGACCAGTCCCCCTTTCGTATTTTCAACGCCCAGCTCTGGGCGTTAGAAATTCTCGCGCCCAGACCTGGGCGCTGAAAATGCTTCCCAGACAGCGAATATTCGCTGTCGGGCACGCGTGCTCCCCTACTTTGTGTAAAGATATCCGTTATCTTATTTCTATCCCAAAAAAGAAAAAGAAAAACGGTATTTTGAAAAAATAAATAAATAAATAAAAATAATAAAATAAAATATCGTTAAACAAAAATATACACAATGTGGACCCACTTATAGGACACATCTAATCAGGAAAAATTACGACCCACCAACAGGTTGTAATCACAAAAGCCCTTCTACATAGGCAAAATAAGAAAATCAAAATGGGCTCGCCCACCCTCAGCGGGCGGGGTCTGCGTCACTAGCCGCGCAGGTCCTCAGTTTTCGAAAGAAAAAAAAACTCCAAATTTAAAATAGGCTCGCCACCTTCAGTGGGCGGGGTCTACGGCGCAAACCACGTAGGTCCTTATTTTCAAAAAACAAAACAAAATAAAATTTCAAAACAGATTCGTCCACTTCAGCGGACGGGGTGTCCACCCTCAGCGGACAAGGTTCGCCACCTTCAGTGGGCGGGGTCTACGTCACAAACCGCGTAGGTCCTTATTTTCAAAAACATCAAACAGATTCGTCCACTTCTATCGGACGGGGGTGTCCACCCTCAGCAGACAAGGTTCGCCACCTTCATTGGGCGGGGTCTATGTCACAAACCGCGTAGGTCCTTATTTTCAAAAACATCAAACAGATTCGTCCACTTCTATCGGACGGGGGGTCCCCCTCAGAGGACAGGCTCGCCCACCTTCAGCGGGCGGGGTCTGCGTCACTAACAGCGCAGGTCCTTAGTCGCTGCAGCGATAACTTTTACTGGATTTTCCTTCGTTTTACTTCCTATAAAAACAAGGGGGTTTTCTCGTTTAGCCAGCCCTGAAAATGAGAATCTTTAAAAACGTTTTACCTCGTGATTAGGCTTGGCCAGGCCCAATTACACTTTACAGCTTTAATTTCGAAAACATCTGTAGTTACTCCCAATGACAAAGTGAGGGGGTTTCTACGCACCTTTAGATCCTTCCAATGACAAAGTGAGGAAGTTTCTATGCTATCAGTTGACAAATCCCAATGACACGTGAGGGATATGTCGACACTTCAAGTGATGACCCTTAAGTCAAATGTTATCACTCGGGGGCTCGTGAGACCCTCGCAAAACAGGTCACATACACCATGGCTTGTGCGATGCACTCCGTCTAATACTTTGACCATCGTCTTACTCCAAGACTCAGTCAAAGTGGGGGCTAACTGTAGACACCTACTTTTGTCCCCATTCCCGCAAGGGAAAGGTTCGATGATGAAAGCATAAAAACTCCACCTGACAACTGCATCTCCTATAAAATAAACGAATCTCGATTCCCCATTTCATTTCACCCGAAACCAGCTATTTATGGAAACCTGCTAAAAATAGTGACTGCCGTAAAAAGTAGCTTCTAAAAATGGCAAATCATAAAAGATAGAAACCTGTCAGAATTAGGTGTTGCATTCCAACATAAATCCTAAATGAGATAGAAAACCGCGATAATCCTATTCCTAATAGGATTCGGAAATAAGAGTTACGTATTAATTAAAATCCTAACGAGCCTAGAGTTCGTAACGGGCCCAGACGCATTCCGTCACAAATTGATACGCGCTAAAAGACTCAAATTAATCTCAAAATCTACGGATTTTAGAATCCGGATCTGACTAAACAAGAACTGCCCAGACCCTATTTTCAACGCCTGGCTCTTGGCGCCGAAATCTTCGGCGCCCAGGCCTGGGCGCTGAAAATACCTGGGTACGTTTCTTTTCCTAATTCTTTGCGGATTAGAACTCTGCAATTCTATCCTTCCACGAACTCTTCCCTATAAATAGACCCCTAGTTTCGACGTGAAACAACACACAACAACACATAATATATTCTGAGTATTGACTCAAAACCCCTGAGCCCAAGCCTCTCGCTGCGAAACTGTTCACGCGTTCTGTCGCAATCGATCCATAAATCGAACAGAACGTATCCTGTCCCATGATCGAGATTCGTTAAATAAAAAGGAGAAATAGAAAAGTCAAAATGTGAGGATGATGGGAATGAAAGGTTTGAGGTGTATAATGATGCTTCGAAGATTGGTTTTGTAACACCCCGGCAATTCTCCCTTTTCTAGAATAACCTTTTTATTAAATATAAATATAGAAAATTATCAAAGTATTATCGCCCATGTGAAAACGTAACGGCTTATTCAGAATTTTGCAGCGGAAAACATAAAACTAGATTTTAAATTTATAAATAGTCAACTACGGAATTAACTCCAAAACCAACCAACAAAAATAAAGTCAACGTAACTAATTGAACAAGTTTAAAGTCCAATTAAACCAACCAAAGTCAACTTAGCAAAACAAAACAAAACTACAAGCTCTCCAATCCCGAACCCAATGATGCATCATCTTCAAACATGTAGATAGACAATGCTTATTGATCCTTAGAGACTGCTCACCAAAATGGGTCATCACATGATCAATAAGGCATAGCCATGATCAACGCACACAAACAAAGCACGTAATCAACAAAGCTGAGTACTACATACTAAATCAATGAATAAATATTCCTAACATGATACTAATAAAACATAAGTAAGGACAACCAAAACATATTAACTTGAAGACCATGTTTGACTAGACTAGACTACAATTTTATAACATTAATATTATTTTAATTGGAATAGTCAATGGACTGAGTTGTCTAACTAGAAGCCTTAACTAAGGAACACGAGGTACGCGCGCGGCTCCGTAAACCCAATGACCTGCGATATCGAGGAACCTTTTAAATAAAATAGAACGCGGTGATCAATCCGGTCCCAGAAAAATCCATGGGCTACCACCATGCACCCCAACTCCTGATTTTCCGTCACTTCATACGTGCACAGTCTAAAGCTATTGCTATTCAGTTTCACTTTACATGATTTACCAATTAATACTTTTTTATGACTCGTCAATCACATAAATCATATAATCAACAAGTATTCACAACTGTTTTTATCTTGGAATTAAATAAGTGATCATAAAGATGTCAATCAAGAATTCATTCCAATTAATTCAATATTTCCTTTAACAATGGTTAACCACCTTTATATAGGTGTAAAGTATCAACTTACTAAACTAGATCCTCGGCCCTCATAAAGTAGTGAAATGCTAAAAGGGAACAACGATCAATCTTGATATATACCAATATATCAAATGATATAAAGTTCCCAAACTGACATGCTTGCACCAATCATCCATGCTAACATGTTATAATTCTCAAAATAAAACTTTATGCTCAACGCATTCATCCAACGACATTGAACATAAAATTTCAACATAAACAAGTTCATAAATATATTCAACATGGTTTCAATAATAGAACCACATCCACAAATGTACCTTGTGTAAACAAATTGATAAGCCACTTTAACAATCTCAAAAGTCGCCTACATAGAATTTTGGGCCAAAAAACAACCAATATAGATTCATATCAATTCACATTGAATTTTCAGCAACATTAGGGTGCTTCACACCCTTCCTAAACATAATTAGAACATTTCCCAACATCAAAACTTAACTACTAAACCTCCTAACATAGTGATTACTACACTAATGATCGCCAATTATCATAAACATGTCCCTCTACAATTACCAGCAATATACATTAATTTCAAACTACTCCAAAATATATCCATACTTAAAATCATAAAAATAATAACTTTAATAACTTATAATCATCCTAGCATGATTTTAAAATATTAAAACCTTAAAAATTCATTCTTTCATAATTAAAAACCCTTATGAAACAAAATTAGTGAATGTGAAAATTAATAAATTCATTATGCAAATATATAAATCTGAATTCTATATTTACATAATTAAAACCATAATTTTAAAGCATGAAAACATTAATTAACTTTCTAAAAAAAAATCAAAATATTAAATAGCTTAGGGTTTAAAGAAATAACAAAAAAGGAGAGAGGTTGGCCGACAGCCAAGGACGACGACAGCAGAGCAGGGGGCTGGTGGCGCGACGGTGGTGCAGGTGTCGCTGGGTGGCTGCGTGTGGAGCAAGGAAGCAAAGAAGAGGAGGCGAGCTTCTTGCGTGGAGGAGAGAGTTGTTGTGCGTGGAGGACAGTTGCAGCGAGTGGAGGTTGCCCCGCTGGGGTGCAGCAGCGCCGGTCGGCCGCGGTGGTGGAGGGCGGCGGAAGTAAGAAGAGAGGGAGGAAGAAGAGGAGCATGTGAAGAGAAAGTAGGAAGGGAGTTTTCACGTGAAACTTGAAAAGTGAGGAGAGTGGATTTGTTGTGTGGGTAAACATTGGGTTTAGGGGTTTATTTACTTGTGGGCTTTACTAATTGGGCTAGAATTAGAATTGCTTTTTAAATTTGAGAGTGTTTGAGTTCAAATCCGAATTAGATATATTGTTCCAAAACCGAAGTGTTTCTATGTTTCAAATCGTTTTCGAATTATGATTATAAAAAATGTTTGATTTCATAAATCATTAAAATATATAAACTACATTTAAATAAAATAAATATACATTAAATATATTACTAAAATTCACCAATTTCATTTAAATATAATTGATTATACGTTAAAATATATTAATAAACTTTATAAATT
The DNA here is from genome assembly GCF_020520425.1 of Spinacia oleracea. Classification (NCBI taxonomy): domain Eukaryota; kingdom Viridiplantae; phylum Streptophyta; class Magnoliopsida; order Caryophyllales; family Amaranthaceae; genus Spinacia; species Spinacia oleracea. Next base: position 47,417,165 of record NC_079488.1, read on the forward strand.
TACGGGGGATTACAGGTTTTAACAGCTGCTTATGTCATTGTTGTACCAATGGTGGGCTACCTGCTCACATGTTCATATTTTTTGTGAGCATGTCCCTTTTTTAACCATTGGAGTTGCTCTTATACACAGGTAAAATTCCAATATTGACGTTTCAACCTTTAAATTATGCCTCTATTTAAATCATATATGAGAGGCCAGACTTTGGAGTCGAACCCGTGATTTTATAATGCAAGTGGGACATTTTAAAATACCCGCTAGTACCACTGAGACAGTAATAATTTGTTGCAAATTTGACAACTCAAAAGCTATATAGTTCATTTTTTTCCCTGAACAAACAACGATTTTTTTCCGTATTCCAGTATGGGTTCAGTTTGAACCCACTAAACCCATATTGGCACCGCCCCTGCCTATAACATTATATAGTATCGGCTAGGAATAAGGGTTTCCACTTTTGTCTCTAATCTCTTGATTTTAAATTATTGTTTGACATTGATGACGTATATTTTATAAGCAAATTTGTATTCTTTATTCATTACCTCTAGAATCCTGTTAACTTGAATCTACAATCTATTAATATACCAATTCTAATTTTTTTTCTCTCTCTAGCTATGGTGAGCGTTTAGGGTGATTTCTATCGCACTCCATACTCGATGGGAAGGAAGAAGAGATCTGGTAATTGTGAGGGGGTCGAAAAAGCACGAGGCTAATGCGTGACCTCCTCCCTCGTGGGTGTGACGATTCTTTTTATTCAATCAAGTGTAATTGGATTTCCTGTGAGTTTACACCCAATTGACTAGTAATATAAGAGTTGCCATTCAGTTTTTAACGACAATGAGAAAAACTGACAAAACCCGGTTATCGTGACATAAAGGGAGTGTAATTATGTTTAACCACGACGGCCGTAGGTTCCCTTGTGATCCCTGGTGTGGGGATCTCTCAACATACACTCGCAAGGTAGAGAATGAGGGTTCGGGGGACTGTAACTACCGAGAGGAGTACTCACTCGTCGATAACTCCAGAGGCAGGATATCCTTACTAGCTCAGCATAAATAATTGAAGGGACATGCGTTAACTATTAAACAAATCTGAGTTGATTTTAGCAGTATGCAACATATAATACTAGATCGATCGCGATTATCTGATTTAAATAGCATTAAGGGACCTAGCATGATAACCCAATTTCCCAAAAATATTATATTTGTTAGGCGTGGTAGAACAATCAGATTTAGTTAGTTTAACAGTTCATAAAAAGGGCGAGGAAAGCGATTAAATCATCGAAAAGGGACACATTACGACGCACCCTTGAGAGGTGCGTCACGGTTCTCAGAAAACTAACCACTTTGACTTTGCTATTTCTCCTTTTTATTTAACGAATCTCAAATTATGGGACAGGATACGTTCTGTTCGATTCATAGATCGATTGCGACAGAACGCGTGAACAATTTCGCAGCGTGAGGCTTAGGCCAAGGGTTGGAGTCAATACTCAGAATATATGAATTGTGTGTGTCTTTTTCACGTCGAATTTGGGGCTGTATTTATAGGGAAGAGTTTGTGGAAAGATAGAATTGCAGAGCCCTAATCCACAAAGAATTAGGGAAAAACACGTACCCAGGTATTTTCAGCGCCCAGAGACAGGCGTTGAAAATAGGGTCTGGGCTGTTTTCTTAGTCAGATTCGGATTCCTGAGATCCGTAGTGTTTGAGACTTAATCGAGTCTTTTAGTGCGTATCAATTTCATGACGGAATGCGTCTGGGCCCGTTACGAACTCTAGGCTCGTTAGGATTTTAATTAATACGTAACTCTTATTTCCGAATCATATTAGGAATAGGATTCTCGCAGTTTTCCATCTCATTTAGGATTTATGTTGGAGTACAACACCTAATTCTGACATGTTTCTATCTTTTATGACTTGCCACTTTTAGAAGCTACCCTTTACGGCAGTTACTATTTTTAGCAGGTTTCCATAAATAGCAGGTTTCTATAAATAGCAGGTTTCGGGTGAAATGAAAAGGGGAATTGAGATTCGTTATTTTATAGGAGATGCGTTGTCAAGTGGAGATTTACGTTTTCATCATCGAACCTTTCCCTTTCGGGAATGGGGACAAAAGTAGGTGTCTACAGTTAGCCCCCACTTTGACTGAGTCTTGGAGTAAGACGATGGTCAAAGTATTAGACGGAGTGCGTCACACAAGCCAGGGTGACCTGTTTTTTGCGAGGGTCTCACGAGCCCCCGAGTGATAACATTTGACTTAAGGGTCATCACTTTGAAGTGTCGACATATCCCTCACGTGTCATTGGGATTTGTCAACTGATAGTATAGAAACTTCCTCACTTTGTCATTGGAAGGATCTAAAGGTGCGTAGAAACTCCCTCACTTTGTCATTGGGAGTAGCTACAGATGTTTTCGAAATCAAAGCTGTAAAGTGTAATTGGGCCTGGCCAAGCCCAACCACGAGGTAAAAATGTTTTTAAAGATTCTCATTTTTAGGGTTAGCTAAACGAGAAAACCCCCTTGTTTTTATGGAACGTAAAACGAAGGAAAATCTAGCACATCCTTGGAAAAAAACGAAAAACCAATACTTTAATTTTTGGAAAAAGGAAAGCTACTCACATCGTTCTTTTTTGGAAAAACGGAAAACCAATAACTACTCACATCGCTCTTTTTTGGAAAAAACGGAAAACCAAAAGCTACTCACATCGTTTTTGGGAAAAACGGAAAACCAAAGGCTACTCACATCGTTTTTGGGAAAAACGGAAAACCAAAGGCTACTCACATCGTTTTTGGAAAAAACGGAAAACCAAAGGCTACTCACATCGTTTTTGGGAAAAACGGAAAACCAAAAAAAAGTTATCGCTGCAGCGACTAAGGACATGCGCGGTTAGTGACGCAGACCCCGCCGGCTAAAGATGGCGAGCCTGTCCGCTAAGGGTGGACACCCCGTCCGATAGAAGTGGACGAATCTGTTTTGAAATTTGTTTGTGTTTATTTTTTGAAAATAAGGACCTACGTGGTTTGCGCCGTAGACCCCGCCGGCTGAAGATGGCGAGCCTATTTCTTTTTGTTTTTGAAGATTCTATTTTTCGAAAACTGAGGATCTGCGCGGCTAGTGACGCAGACCCCGCCCGCTGAAGGTGAGCGAGTCCTGTCCGCTGAGGGTGGACGTCCCTGAATTCGTTTTCCATTTTGGAACTCGCGCGGTTCGTGGCGCGATCTTGCCTGATTGAGGTGGGCAAGTCCCTATTTCATTTGTTCTCGTGATTTCTTTGAGAATTTCTTTTCTTATTCATTCTTGCAAAAGCGAATTCTTTCGAGGGATGCTCGGATTTAGTTGTAACCTGAACGTGGGTTGACAACGGGTTTAGACGGACCTTTGTCTTGCGACCGTCTGCTTTCGTGGTTTTGAGCTAGTCTTTACGGCTCGATTTTTGCCACTACTTGGTCTTTGATCTGATGACCATGCACAAGTGTCAATGACGACCTTTTCAGGAGGTCGAACCTGCTTTTTTTTTTAGATATCCTAACATGAGATGGTGTATGGCGTAGTCCGGGAATGTGATTTTGATTGTGCGCTCCTTGTTGGAGTATATTTTTTCGCGAGCCCCCAAGCACTGGGGCTCGTCGGTCGTTTCTCGTATCTTGTAATCATGTTTGGGGTCATGCTCGTATGTGCGAGCGACCTTTTATAGTAGTGTGCTACTTTAGCGAAGCCGTGGAGTGCGACTTCAGTTTTCAGGCGACATCCGGTTTTAGCTTGGCCCGGATTAATCCTTTGACAGACAAACATTTTTTATTCGGAAAACCAACGACTTAACGACACACATTTTTGGTGTTTCGAAGAATGACCATGATATTTATTTTGATTTAAAAGTGTACATAAGCATTTTCTGAGACAAGTCTAAGTTTTGACCAAGTTTAAATGTATATTTTTGCTTATTTGGGAGCTAAAGGTGCTTTTGGGCTTGATCCTACTTGCAATAGGGCCTCGTGTTTAGCAACACGGTTTTAAGTCCTTTCCCGTTCCGCGTTTTGTGAAATCTGGGCCTTGGGCTGCATTTCCGGCGCCCAAGTCTAGGCATTAAACATTTCGGCGCCCAGCCATGGGCGCTGGAAGTCTTTTCCTGGTGATATTTGATTTTCGGATTTCCCAACACGTTTCCGAATGGGATCAGGATGTCACTGGGTGCGTTCAGCTATATATAGGGGCTAGATACGTCCCTATTTTCCACCACTCTCAATTTCTTTCTCCCCTTTTTTGCTGTGTTTTAATTACTCATTGCTTTTGCCATGTCGATCCCTACTTTCTCACTCCAACGGACTGTTAGGCGTTGGCTACGGGCCCTTACTCCCACAGAAAAGGCTTTGTTAAAAGAATACCACTTAGAGGCACTTTTAGGCTTACAACAAATTAACATTGATTATAACTTTTTGCATGCTGCCCTAAGCTTTTGGGACTCGGATCATCATGTTTTTGCCTTTCGGGGCAACGAAATATGTCCTTTGCCAGATGAATTTGCTGCGATCCTTGGTTATCCTACTAATGCTACTCCTTCTACCCCTGGCACTATTGAAGAGGGTAAAACAACCATAGGGGCCTTCCTAGGACTAGATGATAACATGTTTGCTGAAATTGTTGTAGGTGACGAGGTTAACTTGGCAAAACTTGTAAAACATCACTTTAGGCCTAGTAAGAATATGACCGAACATAAATTGAATATTCGAGCCCTTGTATTTTGCTTGTTGAATCACTATTCGCTGTCGAATAACAATCGCGCGTTCGGTGACATAAGGTTGATCCCCTTGATTAGCCAGATGGAAAGTTGCTATTCTATTATGCCGTTGGTTGTTGCCGATACTTTGCTGAGTGCGGATAAGCTGAAGAAGGATGCCAAATCTGAACATTTTAAGGGAAACCCCCTATTACTGCAGGTAATCGATTTTTCTTTGCGCACGTATACGTTTTTTTTTTGCGTACACAATGAGTTTCAGCGCCCAGGGCTGGGCGCTGGAATTTTCGGCGCCTGGTCCTGGGCGTTGAAACTGCGCACCAGGAACCGTTTTCTTTTATTATTTTTTTGATCGTGCCCGCTTTTTGCAGATTTGGCTCGTGGAACGGCTTAGACTTTTGGAAGCTCCTGCCGATCCTAAACATTATCGCCCTATAGCCTTGGGTAACCGAAAATACTTGCACCAAGGCCAGGACGAGGCCGAATGGACCTCCTTTTTTACTTATGGAATTTGTTCTATTAAGTGGGTGGTACCATGGTGGGGTTTGACTACTATGACAGGGGGTTCTGATGTATCGGTTTATGTTTCTTTGTTGGGGCTATCTCGTCCCATTTATATTTTCCCTTACCGAGTCATGCGTCAATATGGTTTAAGGCAGACTATCCCTTTTTCTGACACGGTACCACCTAAGGTAGCGGCCTTTTCACAAGCCCGGGTTCTAGCGTGGGCTAAGTATTATGATGGTCTCCCGCGTTGGGCCGTAGCTACAAATGGCTTTGTGGGTCTTTCTGAAAACTACAAGTTGTGGATGAGCTCCGGTGATAAAGATGTGAGGACCGAGGCTCGAAATGGGGAGTCGGCTGAGCTTTTGATACCTCATATTCGTGTTAAGTATGAGGGTCCTGATTCTGCCAAACCTCGTACCTATAGTATTAAGACTGTGAAAGCTCGTCCTGATCGAAAGCGAAAGGAAGTTCCTCCCCGTTCCAGTTTTGAGGCCTAAAAAGATGCCTAATATGAAGGGGCCTGCTGTTGTTAAAAGAAATGCAAGCTCTCGCGGAGATCGTCGCCGGAAAAATGTATGGGTTAGGAAGGCTCAGCCGCCTATAGAAACAGTGGCTAGTCTAGTTGATGATAATAATCCTTCTCCCACCATTGTCTGTGCCCTTGAGGCTGAGCGGGCTATAACTGAGAATGTTTCTGAAGCCTTGGCATCTTTGGAAGTTAGTGTCCAGGAGCCGGTTCTTATGGAGATTGATATTGGGGCAGCGCTGAAGACTGTGGGGGTGGATCCTGCGAACATTGCCCTCTACAAGACTTTATTTGATGATCCGGAAGAACTAGAGTAGTGTAGTTCTTGCTAGGGTGTAGGTGCCCTTTATTTATTTCAGTTGTGTTTGTTTTTATTCTTAGCACTTTTGTTTTCCTTCTTATTATTTTTTCAATAAAGGCGTATTTTTATTTTTCATTTTCATTTATTTTTGTTTCTCCTCTTTTTTATGTTTTTATATGTCTAACACATTTTGCACAAAGAATATGTGTTTTTTTTTTATTGGACCGAATCCTTGGTAAGGATTGCCTACGTATCTTGTCAGAATCAGGTCGCGCGTAGTTTTAGCTTTAGAATAAGTTCTAGTATGCCGGATTTCGGTAGATATGCCCTGAGGTGGAAGCATATTACTTAATCAGTCAAATGAGTGAAGTATTATCATTATTTTCATCTGCCGTTTTTTGCCATAAGTCGCGTAAAAATGAAATTCGACTAATTTGTATGGCTATATTTTTGGTAAGCCTATTTGGATACGTACTGTACCCCCCAAGTGTTCGTTATTTTTCCGTTGTGTGCGGATAAAATGACGAGCACTTCTGAAAAGAACATTTTTGGCAGACAGAGAGTTTCAACGCCCAGGCTTGGGCGTCAAAGATTTCGGCGCCCAGCCCTGGGCGCTGAAAATGACTTGGGCGGTCAATTTTTGACGCTTTGCTTCACATGTTCTTGCATTTATTTCTTTTTCTTGTGCCTTGATTTTTTGCTCGTATTTAAAGTCAATTTTGAGGCTATTTTGGAGGCTTTTTTGACTGTTAGCGTGAAATGCATTTTTGTCCGGATTAATTTTTTCTATTCGTGACTCGAAACAGTTTTGAAAATGGAGTTAGGGTGCGGAAGTTATGAAGACCTTTGTGTAGGCTTTTGAGTGGGTTGAGGTGCGTATTGATGCGGGGGGCGGTGTCTATTTTTTATGAGTTCTTTTCTTGAGCAACCTTTGTATTGTTTGAATTTGATTTCCTTTTGATTTCTTTGGGTTGCATGGATTGATTTTTATGATGACACTGGTTGACTTTTATGTTTTGGGGATATGAATGGGATGGTGCGGTTTATTTTGTGGGTTTTGGGAATTGGTTCCCATGGCACTATTTCAAAACCGAGTGGGTTTTGTTTGTTGGGCCTAGAGTGGGCCGCCTCTTTATTTTTGTATTTTGCAAGTACATTTGGTGTTTATTTAGTGTTAGAATAAAAAATTTAGGAGAAATATTACGCCTTTATTGATTCGGAAAGTAAGGAAAACACACTGAAATAAAACTGACCTATATTCTAAGGGGCCTTAGGACCATCTAAAGTCTCTATTATTTTTTCTACCAATCTAAAGAACTACTAGGCGCTTTTTACTAATGGTGCTCTATGTGGCTCAAGCCTGGGGTTTAGTCTCATAAAACTTCAGTCCATCACCGGTACTCATCTTGAATTCTATTCCTTTTGCATTGATCCACTGATATGTCTTCACCCATCCGTTCTCGATCTCTTCTAGTGCTGATGCAGGAGAGATTAACCGGGTTGGATCGAAACCTTCATCTTGTAAAGCTAGGGTAGTCATCACAGTCTCTTTCTCCATAGGCCTCGATTCGTTAAACAATTTCCATAGAGCCTGGTTGTCTAATATTTCAGCTGTTTTAGTCTTGGTGAGGTGGGGTGCCTCATCCAAGGTGTGGCAGTCATGGAAAATTTCAAATCCGGGTTTTAGCAAGCCATCCTGAACGAAGGGTTCAGGGAAATCGCAGCATGGGTGTTCTTCTCCTTCCCGAACGAACATCCCGTTAAGGGTTCTTTGATACGGGGGAAGGAGGGTGGTTTGCCTGGCTTTGTTAAGGCGTAGCCCAGACAGGCGGTCATCAATATCTTCCTCCGTTGGTTCATAGCCTAAGCCAAAGGGAGTAGATTTTTTGGGTAAAGGATGGAATGTGCATTCCTTCTTCCTTATGCCCAATGGGGTTCCTGGGAAATAACCTTGAGCTAGCAGCATTCTAGGGATGACCCGGGATGCATGCGGGTCTAGGAATGCTGGATCATAGTCTTCAATGAACTGGATTGTTTCTTCCATTTGAAACCCATAAAGGTCGTCTGCAGTTTCGGCCATTCCAACCATAGTACAACTGATGTCGAGAGGAGGGGCGCGGATTTCTAGTATTACCCCGTTATGGTTAAGTTTAACCATTTGGTGCAGGGTAGAAGCCACACCTCCTAAGTCATGGAGCCAAGGTCGCCCCAATAGGAGGTTGAAAGTGGGCTTGATGTCGATTATTTGAAACTCCGTGGTGCGTGCCACAGGCCCGGTTTGTATGGTAAGGTTGATTTTTACCAACACAGGCCTTCGAGAGTTATCATAGGCTCGTACCCCTTGTGTGGAGGTTTGGAAGTCATCGCTTCCTAGTCCCAGGCAATGGGCGGTTCGTAACGGGCAAACGTTAACCGCCGAACCGTTATCTACGAGCGCTAGGGGGATGTTTTGCCCTTTGCATCCAACTACTAGATAGAGGGCTTTGTTATGGGCACCCCCCTCCCTGGGTAAATCTTTGTCAGTGAAAACTATGGCCTTTTCTCCAGCATCTCTCGTGACGTGGTTAACCAATGAGTCAGGTGTGATATCTGTAGGCACTGAGATGAGGTCAAGTGAGCGAATAAGCTTTTCGCGATGTTCTTTTGAGGTACACATAAGATCCCAGATGGTAATTTCAGCCTTGGTTCTTTTCAATTGTTTCAAAAGAGGATTTTCAATGACTTCTGCGACGGTGGTGTGCTGTCCATTCTCAGGAGCTTGTCTGACTGGGATATCGTCCATAGGAGGTGGGCGAATGTCAGGCTGGTATATTCTTCCTGATCTGGTGAGGTTATCGACTTCGGGTTCTTGAGTGGTGGTGTCAATGAGAGCATACCCGGGCCAAGTTTCAGTAAAGAGGTCCTGGCCCGACACTTGAGATAGGTAGATATCTTCAGCATCATCATCCCACACACCGCACACTTCTCTCTCGATTCGATCCATAGGGACCACAGCGAGTGGTACACCTTGAGGTGTAATGTACACCGTAGGGTCTAAGTTCTCATTTTCTGGTTGGTCGAGAGAGATGTGACAAGAGCCGAGTGGGCTCTTGTTGTTGTTGGGTTCTCCAACGTTAGGGAGAGGTATCACTTCATCCTCTATCATGTCCTAGATGGTATTCTTTAGGTTCCAGCAGTTTTCAGTGTCATGCCCATTTCCTTGATGGAATTTGCAGTAAGTACCTTCAACCCAATATTTTCTTTTGACAGGAGGGTCACGGGTGGGGCCTATAGGTCTCAACTTTCCTTAATTGGTTAATCTTTCAAAGGCTTGTACCAAAGTCGACCCGAGTGGGGAAACTTTCGGTCTTGGACCCATCTTCCAGGGCTTCTTCGGCGGGAGTCTGTTCTACAGCATGGACTTCTTGGGCTTGGGATGTGTTACCCCGATTATAGGTCTTGTTTTTATATGTGGGTTTTCTTTGTATGGTTTTGGCGAGGTCGTCCTCGATCTTTATTCCCACATCATAAACTCTTTTGAAAGTGTCAAGTCCCAGGTACCTAAGGTGTTGTCTGTAAGCCGGGTCCAGGTTGTCAATGAATTTTTGGACCAATTCTGTTTCGGGAGGCCTATTGATTAGCTGGGCCGCCTGGTCCCTCCATCTAGCAAAGTAGGTCGTGAAACCCTCATTTTTCTTTTGGAAGAGAACTTCCAGCTCGTGCATGGTGACTTGGAAATCCATGTTCAAAGAGTATTGCTTGATGAAGACATTGACAAAGTCTTCCCAAGTGGGGAAGAGCTTAGGGTCCTGGTGATAGTACCATTTGAGCGGCACAGGTTCCAAGGACAAAGGAAAGGCAGGTAAATACATGGATTTGTCCACGCCTTTCAAGTTCATGGCATTCACAAAGCTCAGTAGATGATCACGGGGGTTGTCCGTGGCCTTGAACTTTGGTAAGTCAGATGAACTGAACTTTTCTGGTAGTTTGCCAGGAAAAGGTTCAGGATCGAGGGAGAAGTATTTGCTCCCCATGGTTTGCTGTAGGACCATTTTTTCAATCCTCTTCTCGTTATCGAGGTCATTTTTGGCTTGCGCAGCCGCTAAAGCTTTATTTTCCATTTTCAATTGGCCCATAAGTTGGGTCATCTGGACCATCTGGTCTCGCAAATCTTCGATGGACATGTTTGAAGGTGCGAATCGAGGTTGGGGAAGCGGAGATCCTTGAAATGAGGGACGACGGACGGAGCTTGGAGTCACTAAACCTGATGTTGGCGATGTATCTTCAAGACGCACTAACCGTTGATTCCCTGATCGGCACCAAGTGGCAGGACCAGTCCTAGGCATAAGATAAGCTAAAGTTTAGGTTCCCAAAGTTTCAAGCATTACTTAGTCTAGACTTCGACTCTCTCTATTGGTTTTTCACTCTTTCTTTTGTTGGTACACTTTTTAGTTTTTTTTTCTATTGGTCATTCTTTGGATTTCCGAAACACTTGCCCGTGTGACATTCATAATTGTTAGCATGTTCGGTTTTTTAGTGCCGAGCATTGTCGTCGTAGGAGGCCTAACAACGACGCAAAGAGTTATTAATTTTTTACGAGTCGCTTTTGAAATCGAGTGCTTTTCTTACACCCTCGTAGCAATTCTTTTTACGAACATTTTTTTTGTGCTACGTATTTTCCTTTTGCACGGGCACCGAGGCTGCTGCGCCTGACCAGAAGGCCAAGCAGCAACTTCAGCACCCAGCGTGGGGCGTGAGAAATTCTGGCGCCCAGTCAGGGGCGTTGAAAATGCGTCCCTGGCTGGTTCTCGTTTTCGGTCTTCTATTTATGCGACTTCGATTTGCGTGCTTGCCTAATAACGTCCTTTACGCGTAGCAGCGTTTGTGGGATTCGTTACAGGCCATCCCGAGCGTCGCTTATTTTTGTGGCGATCATTCGGGTGTACGGAACACGTATTTTGGTATAAATCTTTGGCAAATTAATCTATGAATGTTTGGGAAATTTTTAAGGTCATTGGTTTTCTAGGATAGTTTGTCACACACAATCACATATTTCGCTACATATAACTAACTTTACATCATGAGGCGATAATAACATGTTATGTAGTTTATGATAGGCTTCTATGGGTAGTTATTTGCGCCTGGTTTGGTACCGCTTCAATCGTAGATCCAACACATGCCCCGGTCGAGGTAGTGTCTTCAACAGACGAATTTCGCTCAAGAGGCCAACCCGCAAGTGCAAGCCAAGGGGGCATGCAGGCGAGAGGGACCTAATGAGCGAGCGATTGGGTTCGGGATAGGTGTACTACCTGCACAAGTACCGAGTGGGCAACATGCACGGCGTATGCACCCCCCTATTGGCCAAAGAAGGTATCCTTAGTCCCAACTCCCGAGGGAGCCGAGATTCGTTATGCGGTTCTGCCCGTTCACATTAATATGCTGATTTTCAGGTCGTCCCAACTTGATGGGGAAATAAACGCGGGGTAGGATCGTTTCACCCTTCGGCTATTTTTATTACCTACAAGCACGAGAATTTCCTTCACTATCCCCAGCGGAGTCGCCACTGTGAGGGGGTCGAAAAAGCACGAGGCTAATGCGTGACCTCGTCCCTCGTGGGTGTGTGAGGGGGTCGAAAAAGCACGAGGCTAATGCATGACCTCGTCCCTCGTGGGTGTGATGCTTCTTTTTTATTCAATCAAGTGTAATTGGATTTCCTGTGAGTATACACCCAATTGACTAGTAATATAGGAGTCGCCATTCAGTTTTTAACGACAATGAGAAAAACTGACAAAACCCGGTTATCGTGACATAAAGGGAGTGCAATTATGTTTGACCACGACGGCCGTAGGTTCCCTTGTGATCCCTGGTGTGGGGATCTCTCAATATACACCCGCAAGGTAGAGATTGAGGGTTCGGGGGACTGTAACTACCGAGAGGAGTAATTCGCTCGTCGATAACTCCAGAGGCAGGATATCCTTACTAGCTCAGCATAAATAATTGAAGGGATATGCGTTAACTATTAAACTAACCTGAGTTGATTTTAGCAATATGCAACATATAATACTAATTCGATCGTGATTATCTGATTTAAATAACATTAAGGGACCTAGCATGATAATCCGATTTCCCAAAAATATTATATTTGTTAGGCGTGATAGAACAATCATATTAGGTTAGTTTAACAGTTCATAAAAAAGGGCGAGGAAAGCAGTTAAATCATCGAAAAGGGACACATCACGACGCACCCTTGAGAGGTGCGTCACGGTTCTCAGAAAACTAACCACTTTGACTTTGCTATTTCTCCTTTTTATTTAACGAATCTCAATTATGGGACAGGATACGTTCTGTTCGATTTATGGATCGATTGCGACAGAACGCGTGAACAGTTTCGCAGCGAGAGGCTTAGGCTAAGGGGTTTAGAGTCGATACTCAGAATATATTATGTGTTGTTGTGTCGTTTCACCTCGAAACTAGGGGCCTATTTATAGGGACGAGTTCGTGAAAAGATAGAATTGCAGAGTTCTAATTCGCAAAGAATTAGGAAAAGAGACGTACCCAGGTACTTTCAGCGCCCAGGCCTGGGCGGCGAAGATTTCGGCGCCCAGAGCCAGGCGTTGAAAATAGGATCTGGGCAGTTTTGTTTAGTCAGATTCAGATTCCTAAAATCCGTAGAGTTCAAGATTAATTCGAGTCTTTTAGCGCGTATCAATTTCATGACGGAATGCGTCTGGGCCCGTTACGAACTCTAGGCTCGTTAGGATTTTAATTAATACGTAACTCTTATTTCCGAATCCTATTAGGAATAGGATTCTCGCGGTTTTCTATCTCGTTTAGGATTTATGTTGGAGTGCAACACCTAATTCTGACAGGTTTCTATCTTTTATGATTTGCCACTTTTAGAAGCTACCTTTTACGGCAGTTACTATTTTTAGCAGGTTTCTATAAATAGCAGGTTTCGGGTAAAATGAAATGGGGAATCGAGATTCGTTTATTTTATAGGAGATGCGTTGTCAAGTGGAGTTTTTATGCTTTCATCATCGAACCTTTCCCTTGCGGGAACGGGGACAAAAGTAGGTGTCTACAGTTAGCCCCCACTTTGACTGAGTCTTGGAGTAAGACGATGGTTAAAGTATTAGACGGAGCGCGTCACACAAGCCATGGTGTATGTGACCTGTTTTGCGAGGGTCTCACGAGCCCCCGAGTGATAACATTTGACTTAAGGGTTATCACTTGAAGTGTCGACATATCCCTCACACGTCATTGGGATTTGTCAACTGATAGTATAGAAACTTCCTCACTTTGTCATTGGAAGGATCTAAAGATGCGTAGAAAGTCCCTCACTTTGTCATTGGGAGTAGCTACAAATGTTTTCGAAATTAAAGCTGTAAAGTGTAATTGGGCCTGGCCAAGCCCAATCACGAGGTAAAACGTTTTTAAAGATTCTCATTTTCAGGGCTAGCTAAACGAGAAAACCCCCTTGTTTTTATAGGACGTAAAACGAAGGAAAATCCAGCACATCGCTCTTTTTTGGAAAAACGAAAAACCAATTCTTTAATTTTTGGAAAAAGGGAAAACCAATCCTTTAATTTTCGGAAAAAGGGAAAATCGATCCTTTGATTTTCGGAAAAAGGGAAAACCGATCCTTTGATTTTCGGAAAAAGGATAAACCGATAAAAGTTATCGCTGCAGCGACTAAGGACCTGCGCTGTTAGTGACGCAGACCCCGCCCGCTGAAGGTGGGCGAGCCTGTCCGCTGAGGGTGGACCCCCCGTCCGATAGAAGTGGACGAATCTGTTTTGATGTTTTTGAAAATAAGGACCTACGCGGTTTGTGACGTAGACCCCGCCGGCTGAAGATGGCGAGCCTGTCCGCTGAGGGTGGACCCCCCGTCCGATAGAAGTGAACGAATCTGTTTTGAAATTTTATTTTGTTTTTTTTTTTTTTTTTTGAAAATAAGGACCTACGTGGTTTGTGCCGTAGACCCCGCCGGCTGAAGATGGCGAGCCTATTTTAAATTTGAAGACTTTATTTTTTCGAAAACTGAGGACCTGCGCGGCTAATGACGCAGACCCCGCCCGCTGAGGGTGGGCGGGCCCATTTTGATTTTCTTATTTTGCCTATGTAGAAGGGCTTTTGTGATTACAACCTGTTGGTGGGTCATAATATTTCCTGATTAGATGTGTCCTATAAGTGGGTCCACACTGTGTATATTTTTGTTTAACAATATTTTTTATTTATTTATTATTATTTTTTTTTCAAAATACCGTTTTTTCTTTGGGAAAGAAATATCAAGATAACGGATATCTTACACAAATAGGGGATTGCGCGTGCCCGACAGCGAATATTCGCTGTCTGGGAAGCATTTTCAGCGCCCAGCTCTGGGCGCGAGAATTACTGACGCCCATAGCTGGGCGTTGAAAATGCGAAGGGGGAGGTTGGTCTTTAAATACGCGGACCGTCTCCTTCCTTTCCCATTTCCACCATTTTCGCTCAAACTCTTCACTTCTTTCTAATGATTTTTGCTCGTTTTCTTCACTTTCCTTCACGAATTCTACTCCAAATCACTTCCTAATCTTCCCAATGTAAGTAATTTTCAATAATTTTGAGCTTTTTTGTCAATTTCAGTATTTTTGTCAAGTATTTTTGTGCATGAAATTGATTTGGGGGTTTTTGATTTTGTGCCCCTTTCCTTCAATTAGATAGTTGGAAATGTTCCACATAACATGTTAATTAGTTTGTGCATGTTAATTTTTGCAACTATGTTGATTTTTGTTGAATTTGGGCATTTTCATGCTAGCCCCCAAGTATACCTACGAATCTAGTATTTTCTTATAATGTAGGTGTTCTTGGTATATTGCTTGCGTTCCTCATAATTCATGAATGACAAATTATGGGACAATTTTGATTTTGCTGGAGTTAATTTTTACTTAGGGAATTTTGCTAAGTATGAACTTAGTATCGTGTTTTTAGGGAACTAAAATTGTATGACTCCATTTCATGAGTGAAATGCACTCTTTTTAGGGGTCGGTATGAGTGTCGATTTTGTCAAAGGTATAATGCCTTGTTGTATTGTTGATCATCATGTCTGACGAGTCGTTACCCCCTCCTGGTGGCCACGAGGTGCGTGGCATGACGCGTCAGTTGACTGGCCCGGGTCCCCTATGGGTGGGCCCTGAGCTTTACGATGGTCGTGATCTGCACTACGACCTAGAGCATCATGTGACTACCCGCCTTCACGCGAGGAGAGAGACTACGGTTCGCGGCTATGGTGCCGCGACGAGTGAGACCGTTTTTAGCTATCTGAGCTCGGACGCCCAGGCCTTGGTGAGGGCGAGCTCACTGTTTCCGGTGGTTGAGACCTTCTGGGAGATACTGCGGCTCAACATCTCCCTGTCCTTTCTGCGGTCGTTCATGAGGTGGTGGTGGGATACCACCAACACCTTCCATTTTCCTTGGGGCGAGATGACGATCACTCCTGAGGACTACACAGCTTTGACGAGTTTGACCTTTACAGGGAACCCCGTTCGTCTGAGGTCGGACGGCCCATCGCCGACTGTTGCTGAGGGTACCAGGCTCCTGGGCTCGTGGATGGGTAGTAGGTTACCTTCGTACCAGCCCCGTGGGATACCTTTCGCTGACTTGATGTGGGCTTTGGAGCGCGGGGTAGAGGAGTCGTCTTCGAGACAGGCTCGGCTGTTCTACCTCCATTTTATTACTTCCACTTTTCTATCGGGTCCGACTGACACCTTTGACCCGAGGTGGATAGGCATGGTGGAGGATGTGTCTACACTGGGTGACTATCGCTAGGGCGATTTGGGCTATGTGACGCTTGTCGGTCAGATGAGTTTGTCGGTGCGCGTCTCGCACCCGAGTATACGTCACTTTGTGATTACATTAGCGGGAGTGCCGCGTTTGATCGAGGTATGTGCCTAGACTTTCTTTTGTTTTTCTCGCTTTTACCCGGCCTCTTTTTTTTAACGTTTTATTATCCTTTTCTTTTCGCAGCTGTGGGCCTTTGAGCACTTACCCTGGCTGGCTCCCCGAAAGGGGCAAAGGCCTTTGGAGTTCCCTGTCGGTCGCAGTTGGGGTTGGAAGAAGAAGCTGACAGTGCGTCCACCGCCCGATACCGTGTGGGATCTTATCCGATACGGGAACCCTGAGCATGTACAGAATCTTATCCTCTATCTCGTATTTCGTCATTCTTTTCATGTGCGAGATCTGACTGCGTTTTGTACGAAAACAGGTGGTTTGGACCCCATGGCTCTCTTCTAGGGGTACCCATGCTTCGGTCAGGGAGAGTTATGCCCTGAGCCAGATGCGGGTCTTGTTCGTTGGCCGCCGGGACCCTGTTTGGTACCTGGGAGAGCGGGTACGTATGCAGACGGTCGGGGTTTTTTCGGTGCCCAGGCCTCCGCCTGCGACCATGCTGTCTACTCACTCAATAGGCGAGTCGTGGAGGGTCCACTCGAGGACTGGTGTGCCGGCGGCAGAGTTGGTGATAGAGGGAGCTAGCTATTACCAGTTTATCCAGGATTCTCTTCGTCTCCCGGAGCCTGGCGTTGTAAGTTGCCTCCTCTCTTTGTATTGATTTTAGTGTTTTCATGTTCGTGCCCATGTGTTTATGCCTACTGTGTTTTGTGCAGGAGGGTCCTGACCCTTTGTTGGGGGGATGGGTGCTTCTCGATGCTCGGATCTCGTATACCGGAGAGAGTGGATCCGAGATTGTGGAGACTTTCCCGGAAGACCGGGTTTTCCATGCTCCGCTCCCTGAGGGAGTAGAGGCGGTATGCACCTTTCATTTGTGTACTCTTCTTTATATTTTTTCTTTCTTTTTTACTGACATTCTTGTTTTAGGTTCCGGCCCGTACGGCCAATGCGATGGTGGGGGTGATCAACCGGTTGAAGTCCGCGTTGGTTCGAGCTCGGTCTGCACTTTCTTGCAGGAGCCCCCACTCTACTCGGGTAATGTGCCCTCTCTTTTTTTTCTTTTGATCTGTACCTTTGGTTTGGCTTTCGGTTATTCACTCTCTTTTTTTGTCCCTTTTTGCAGACGGCTACTGGGCGTGCTGGGGCCGACGACGCGGGTCCCTCGGGCGGGGGACACGGTCGTCGCGAGAGAGAGAGAGAGCACAGCACTCGCCCCTACGGCATCGACGTTCTGACGCGGGGGTTAGTTCTTCCGGGGAGAGGTCCGAGCCGGAGCGTAGGCGGCGTTCCGTGTCGGTGGCCCGAGAGCCTAGCCCCGAGTTGCAGTCGCAACCTCATTTTTGGGGTGACTCTGGCCGGGGTCCCTCATACCACGGGGAGTGGAGTGGATGGACCGGCGAGGCTTGGAGACATGGAGCCGATGACGAGTCTTAGGCTTACCTCCTGTTTTATACATATTCATTCTTGTGTTCCGCATGTATATATATATTTTTTGCGATTTTTGGTGCAAGAATGTTTTGAGCCTTCCGTGGGCTTTGTTTTAACATATTATAGCAATATTAGCTTCCTAAACCAACGACGAATTTCGAAAAGGAAAAGACTTTCGTAAAAATAATGAGTTCATATAAAAGTGCACATATATTTTTAGACTAACCGACTACTTGGGGTATTACATATGCATGTTCACTATTTTTTTTTTTTGCCGACTCGTGTCATACTCCTTTGTTGGGCTTGTTCCTGGAAACTCTTGTGGCTTTTTCATTTTATTTGGTCTTGCCCATGCATGGGTTAGGGTAGAGTGCCCTTTGCGATATCTTTTCTTCTTGATGCGTTGCATGACTTTATTATTTTATAATTTTTTATTGGACCGAATCCTTGAGAAGGATTGCCTACGTATCTTGTCAGAATCAGGTCGCGCGTAGTTCTAGCTTTTTTGAAAAAAACTTTTTGAAAGGGTGTTCATTACTCGTCTTCTTCCCCCCCAAGTGTTCGTGGTTCTTTTGAGGGTTAAAAAAAGGAGTACGAACACTTTGTAGAAGCGGGGGGGTAGGTGGCAAGAGAGAACAACGCCCGATTTAGGGCGAAGGAAATATCAGCGCCCAAGCCTGGGCGTTAGAAATAACAGCGCCCAGTCCTGGGCGTTGAAGTTTTGTCCTTCGCTTTTTCTACTTTATCGAGTTTTATGCCGTTTGTTTAGAGTAAATGCAGAATGTTTGCTTATGAGTTTTAATGTGTTTTATTAGATGCCTTAACTCCGGACTGAATTTTATTAAATATAGTACTTTTTCAATTGGTCTAAGTTCGTGAGGTTAGCGAATTCCGCTCCATCTATGTCGGCTAGTTGGACTGCTCCGCCAGGTAGGATGGTCTTTACAAAATATGGTCCTGTCCAGTTAGGCCGGAATTTTCCTCGAGGGTCCGTAGTAGGTGCGCGGACTTCTTTTAATACAAAATCGCCTTCTTTGATGTTTCGAGGTTTGACTCTTTTGTTGAATTGCCTTGCGATGCGCTTTTGATACACTTGCACGTGATGTAGAGCTCTCAACCTTCGTTCGTCTAAAAGGACGAGTTCGTCGTACCTAGCTTGAACCCAATCAGCTTCGGGTAGCTTGCTTTCTAGGACGATCCAGAGGGAGGGAATCTCCAACTCGACCGGTTGGACTGCTTCCATTCCGTATACCAAGGAGTAGGGTGTTACTCCAATGGAGGTGCGGATTGAGGTTCGAAAGCCCCATAATGCGAAGTGTAATTTGTTGGGCCAATCCTTATAATTTTCGGCCATTTTTTCGATTATGACTTTAATATTTTTGTTGGCCGCCTCTACCGCGCCGTTCATTTGCGGCCTGTAGGGAGAGGATTTATGGTGTTTGACATGATATTTTTTGAGCAGGTCTTGGACTTCGGCCCTGAAGTGGGAACCTTGGTCATTTATGATTTCATGTGGAACCCCGTATCGACAGAATATGTTCTTTTCTAGGAATCGAGCGACATGTTTGGCTGTTAACTTTGCATAGGAGACTGCCTCTACCCATTTAGTGAAGTAATCAATTGCAACTAAAACGTACTCGTGTCCCCCTACGCCTGTTGGTGTTACCTTGCCGATTATATCTATACCCCAGGTGGAAAAGGGCCATGGAGAAGTGAAGGTGTATAGTTCTGAGGGAGGCAAATGGTTAAGGTTACTGAAGATTTGGCATTTTGGGCAAGTTTTTACAAAGTGATGGCAATCGGTTTCCATAGTGGTCCAATAGTACCCTGAGCGGGATATTTTTCGGGATAGCATTTTTCCGTTCATATGGGGTCCGCACACGCCGTTATGGTATTCTTCCATTAGTCTTTGGGCTTGGTTTTGATGGACACAAAGTAACTTGATTTTATTCGGTGTGTATTTGTACAGTTCTCCCAGAATGATGCTATATTGTGAAGCGAGGAGGCGTATGGCCTTTTGTGCTCGCGGGGAAGTGTTTGGGGGGAATTCCCCACTTGTTTTGTAACGAAGGATGTCTATGTACCATGGTTCTTCTTCGATGTTTTCAGGTTCGGAGTCTAGGGCATAACAATAAGCCGGCTCTTTCCTTCGCTCGACCCGAAGGGTCATTCCGTCCCATTCATTCCGGGTGTTGAGCATTGAAGCTAGCTTCGCTAGTGCATCCGCGAATTGGTTGTCGTCTCTCGGCAAGTACGTATACTCGATTTTTTCAAATTGCTCGACTATTTGGTCCAAGTGAGCTTGATATTTTGAGAGACTAGTGCTTCGGACCTTCCATCTTTTGGATATATGGTTGATTATTAGGGAAGAATCCCCGAAGACTTGTAGGTGTTTGACTCCGAGGCTAACTGCGGCCTCTAGCCCAACTATGGAGGCCTCTTATTCGGCGGCATTGTTTGTGGCCTCGAAGTCAAGTTTGACGGAAATTGGTACATGGGCTCCTTCGGGACTGACTAGGAGAACTCCGACGCCGCATCCTTTTTGGTTGGACGCGCCATCGAAGTACAGTGTCCAATAGTTGTCTCGTATCATCAGAAGTTCCTCGTCGGGGAGGAGGTAAGCTTCCGTGGTTTCCTCGTTCGTGGCATGCTCGGCCAGGAATTCGGCTACCGCTCTTCCTTTGATTGTTTTTTCCGGCATGAATTTTAGGTCGAATTCTGAGAGCATGACTAGCCACCTGGACAGGCGACCACTTAGGGCGGGCTTTTCGAACACGTATTTTAAGGGATCTAGTTGTGACACTATATGAACGGTGTGGGCCAATAGGTAATGTCTGAGTTTTTTGGATGCCCAGGCGAGGACGAGACAGGTTTTCTCAAGTTCTGTGTATCTCGTCTCGTACTGTATGAACTTCTTGCTCAAGTAGTAAATGGCTCGCTCGGATCCATGTACACACTGTGAGAGCATAGCTCCTGCTGCAGTATCCGTGACGGTTAGGTATAGGCGTAAAGGGATTCCGGGCAAAGGTGGGGAGAGGACGGGCGGCTTGCTTAGGTATTGTTTGATTTTATCGAAGGCAGTTTGGTATTGTTCATCCCATTCGGCCTTTTCTTCTTTTCTTAATTTTTTGAATATTGGCTCACAAGTCATAGTAAGCTTGGAAATGAACCTACTAATGTATTGCAGCTTTCCTAGGAAGCCCCTTATCTGTTTTTCAGTTTTTGGTGGGGGCATTTCGGTAATGTCTTTGATCTTAGATGGGTCAATCTCGATTCCTCGCGTACTAACAACATATCCTAGCAATTTTCCCGAGGTTACCCCGAACACACATTTTTGTGGATTTAGTCTCATGTTATATTTCAAGATTCGGGTGAAGAACTTTTTAAGTGTCGGGAGGTGGCCGTGCCGGTCTTTAGATTTGACGATCATGTCGTCCACATAGACCTCGATTTCTTTATGTATCATGTCATGGAGTAACGTGGTGGTTGTTCTTTGATAGGTGGCCCCCGCGTTTTTCAAACCAAAAGACATTACAGTGTAACAATATGTTCCCCAAGGGGTAATGAAAGTTGTTTTTTACATGTCTTCTTCTGCCATTAGTATTTGGTTATATCCGGCGTACCCGTCCATAAAGGAGAGGAGCGCGTGTTCTGCGGTGTTGTCTACTAGTATGTCAATGTGAGGTAGGGGGAAGTCATCTTTAGGACTGGCTTTGTTGAGGTCTCGAAAGTCTACGCACATTCGCACTCGTCCATCTTTTTTAGCTACGGGGACAATATTGGCCACCCATTCTGGGTAGTTGGAGACTTTTATAAAGCCGGCGTCTAATTTTTTAGTGACTTCTTCTTTTATTTTCAAGGCTATCTCTGGTTTGAGCCGCCGTAGCTTTTGTTTTACTGGCGTGATTTTTGGATCTAGCGGAATTTTATGCTCAGCGATTTCTCGATCTATTCCCGGCATGTCTTTGTAGGACCAAGCAAAGACACCCTTGAATTCCCGCAAAGTGGAGATTAGATCGGCCTTTTCAGTGGGAGTTAAGGTGAGGCCAATTTTAATAATTTTAGGATTTTCTTCTGTTCCAATATTTACCGATTCTGTGTCCTCAATTATAGGAGTTTGGAGTTCTTGTTCACTTACAGCTTTTATTAGTTCGGTATATTCCTCTTCTGGCTCTTTTTCGTGCTCATTAGTGGCGAGACATTCTGCGTTATTACTCTGATTTTTAAGCGTCATATACTCAAAAGTTTTGTTTATCTTACTAAAGTCATGAAGCATTACATCAAAAAGATCTCCCGGAGTAGAGATTTCTGGGTCTAAACTATTTTTGGGAGGGGTCACAATTTTGCTAGGTTCGGACTCGGAGTCAGACTCGGATTCAGACTCTAATTCTTCGTACATCGGACCCTCTCCCGCAGATATCTTGAACTTTATCCCACGAGCATTAGTCCATTTGAAAGTCTTGCGCCACCCTCGTTGGATTTGGTCATCTTTTGAGGGTGATGGAGCGATCAATTTAGTAGGATCGAACACTTCATCCTGGAGAGCTAGTGCCATAATTTCTGTTTCTTTCTTCGCTCTTTTCTTTTCTAACCCAAACAATAGCCCGAAAGCATGTGAGTTGGGGAGCGTTTTTGGCATAGCATGGTTCTTTGGGGCGAGTGGCCTTTGAGAACGTAAAGGGTCGTGTCCCAGAGCATGCATCTCTTGGGTTTGTGCGACCTCTAGGTACAGATGTTCGGGATATGCTTCTTCCATCGCGTTTCTTGATGGCTATCACGGGCAAGTACTCAGGGGCCCTGCATTATTGTTGTGGAGTAGGAGACACATTAGTTTGTTTCGTAAGTCGATTTTTTAGGCATTCTATGACTACCCTTAAGTCGGACTAGTATATTTGGACTGTTATGTGTGCACTTTGAACTCTTTATGTTTTTGAAAATCTCTGCCCGTGTGACATTCATGATTATTTGCATGGTCGACTTTTAGTGTCGAGCATTGCCGTCGTAGGAGGCCTAACAACGACGCAAAGAGTTATTAATTTTTTGCGAGTCGCTTTTGAAATCGAGTGCTTTTCTTACGCCCTCGTAGCAATTCTTTTTTATGAATATTTTTTGCTACGTATTTTCCTTTCGTGTGGGCACCGAAGCTGCTGCGCCTGACCAGACGGCCAAGCAGCAACTTCAGCGCCCAACCTGGGGCGTGAGAAATTCTGGCGCCCAGCCAGGGGCGTTGAAAATGCGTCCCTGGCTGGTTCTCGTTTTCTGTCTTCTGTTTATGCGACTTCGACTTGCGTGCTTGCCTAATAATGTCCTTTACGCGTAACAGCGTTTGTGGGATTCGTTACCGGCCATCCAAAGCGTCGCTTATTTTGTGGCGATCATTCGGGTTTGCGGAACACGTGTTTCGGTATAACTCTTTGGCAAATTAGTCTATGAATGTTTGGGCAATTTTTAAGGTCATTGGTTTTCTAGGATAGTTTGTCACACACAATCACATATTTCGCTACACATAACTACATTACAAACATGGATTTGAAAATTAAATATGCCACGTAGTTTATGATAGGCTTCTATGGGTAATATTTGTGCCTGGCTTGGTACCGCTTCTATCGTAGATCCAACACATGCCCCGGTCGAGGTAGTGTCTTCAACAGACGAATTTCGCTCAAGAGGCCAACTCGCAAGTGCAAGCCAAGGGGGCAGGCAGGCGAGAGGGACCTAATGGGCGAGCGATTAGGTTCGGGATAGGTGTACTACCTGCACAAGTACCGAGTAGGAAACATGCGCGGCGTATGAACCCCCCTATTGGCGAAAAAAGGTATCCTTAGTCCCAACTCCCGAGGGAGCCGAGATTCGTTATGATGTTCTGCCCGTTCACATTAATATGCTGATTTTCAGGTCGTCCCAACTTGATGGGGAAATAAACGCGGGGTAGGATCGTTTCACCCTTCGGCTATTTTGATTACCTACAAGCACGAGTATTTCCTTCACTATCCCCAGTGGAGTCGCCACTGTGAGGGGGTCGAAAAAGCGCGAGGCTAATGCGTGACCTTGTCCCTCGCGGGTGTGACGATTCTTTTTATTCAATCAAGTGTAATTGGATTTCCTGTGAGTATACACCCAATTGACTAGTAATATAGGAGTCGCCATTCAGTTTTTAACGACAATGAGAAAAACTGACAAAACCCGGTTATCGTGACATAAAGGGAGTGCAATTATGTTTGACCACGACGGCCGTAGGTTCCCTTGTGATCCCTTGTGTGGGGATCTCTCAATATACACCCGCAAGGTGGAGATTGAGGGTTCGGGGGACTGTAACTACCGAGAGGAGTAATTCGCTCGTCGATAACTCCAGAGGTAGGATATCCTTACTAGCTCAGCATAAATAATTGAAGGGACATGCGTTAACTATTAAACTAACCTGAGTTGATTTTAGCAATATGCAACATATAATACTAATTCGATCGTGATTATCTGATTTAAATAACATTAAGGGACCTAGCATGATAATCCGATTTCCCAAAAATATTATATTTGTTAGGCGTGATAGAACAATCATATTAGGTTAGTTTAACAGTTCATAAAAAAGGGCGGGGAAAGCAGTTAAATCATCGAAAAGGGACACATCACGACGCACCCTTGAGAGGTGCGTCACGGTTCTCAGAAAACTAACCACTTTGACTTTGCTATTTCTCCTTTTTATTTAACGAATCTCAATTATGGGACAGGATACGTACTGTTCGATTTATGGATCGATTGCGACAGAACGCGTGAACAGTTTCGCAGCGAGAGGCTTAGGCTAAGGGGTTTAGAGTCAATACTCAGAATATATTATGTGTTGTTGTGTCGTTTCACGTCAAAAACTAGGGGCCTATTTATAGGGATGAGTTCGTGAAAAGATAGAATTGCAGAGTTCTAATCCGCAAAGAATTAGGAAAAGAGACGTACCCAGGTACCTTCAGCGCCCAGGCCTGGGCGCCGAAGATTTCGGCGCCCAGAGTCAGGCGTTGAAAATAGGATCTGGGCAGTTTTGTTTAGTCAGATTCGGATTCCTAAAATCTGTAGAGTTCGAGATTAATTCGAGTCTTTTAGCGCGTATCAATTTCATGACGGAATGCGTCTGGGCCCGTTACGAACTCTAGGCTCGTTAGGATTTTAATTAATACGTAACTCTTATTTCCGAATCCTATTAGGAATAGGATTCTCGCGGTTTTCTATCTCATTTAGGATTTATGTTGGAGTGCAACACCTAATTCTGACAGGTTCTATCTTTTATGATTTGCCACTTTTAGAAGCTACCTTTTACGGCAGTTACTATTTTTAGCAGGTTTCTATAAATAGCAGGTTTCGGGTAAAATGAAATGGGGAATCGAGATTCGTTTATTTTATAGGAGATGCGTTGTCAAGTGGAGTTTTTATGCTTTCATCATCGAACCTTTCCCTTGCGGGAACGGGGACAAAAGTAGGTGTCTACACTCCATCTAGCAAAGTAGGTCGTGAAACCCTCATTTTTCTTTTGGAAGAGAACTTCCAGCTCGCGCATGGTGACTTGGAAATCCATGTTCGACGAGTATTGCTTGATGAAGACATTGACAAAGTCTTCCCAAGTGGGGAAGAGCTTAGGGTCCTGGTGATAGTACCATTTGAGGGGCACAGGTTCCAAGGACAAAGGAAAGGCAGGTAAGTACATAGACTTATCCACGCCTTTCAAGTTCATGGCATTCACAAAGCTTAGTAGATGATCACGGGGGTTGTCCGTGGCTTTGAACTTTGGTAAGTCAGATGAACTGAACTTTTCTGGTAGTTTGCCAGGAAAAGGTTCAGGATCGAGGGAGAAGTATTTGCTCCCCATGGTTTGCTGTAGGACCATTTTTTCAATCTTCTTCTCGTTATCGAGGTCATTTTTGGCTTGCGCAGCCGCTAAAGCTTCATTTTCCATTTTCAATTGGCCCATAAGTTGGGTCATTTGGACCATCTGGTCTCGCAAATCTTCGACGGACATGTTTGAAGGTGCGAATCGAGGTTGGGGAAGCGGAGATCCTTGAAATGAGGGACGACAGACGGAGCTTGGAGTCACTAAACCTGATGTTGGTGATGTATCTTCGAGACGCACTAACCGTTGATTCCCTGATCGACACCAAGTGGCAGGACTAGTCTTAGGCATAAGATAAGCTAAAGTTTAGGTTCCCAAAGTTTCAAACATTACTTAGTCTAGACTTCGACTCTCTCTATTGGTTTTTCACTCTTTCTTTTGTTGGTACACTTTTTGGTTTTTTTTTTCTTTTGGTCATTCTTTGGATTTTCGAAACACTTGCCCGTGTGACATTCATAATTGTTAGCATGTTCGGTTTTTAGTGCCGAGCATTGTCGTCGTAGGAGGCCTAACAACGACGCAAAGAGTTATTAATTTTTTTACGAGTCGCTTTTGAAATCGAGTGCTTTTCTTACGCCCTCGTAGCAATTCTTTTTACGAACATTTATTGTGCTACGTATTTTCCTTTTGCGAGGGCACCGAGGCTGCTGCGCCTGACCAGAAGGCCAAGAAGCAACTTCAGCGCCCAGCGAGGGGCGTGAGAAATTCTGGCGCCCAGCCAGGGGCGTTGAAAATGCGTCCCTGGCTGGTTCTCGTTTTCTGTCTTCTGTTTATGCGACTTCGATTTGCGTGCTTGCCTAATAACGTCCTTTACGCGTAGCAGCGTTTGTGGGATTCATTACAGGCCATCCCGAGCGTCGCTTATTTTTGTGGCGATCATTCGGGTTTGCGGAACACGTATTTCGGTATAACTCTTTGGCAAATTAGTCTATGAATGTTTGGGCAATTTTTAAGGTCGTTGGTTTTCTAGAATAGTTTGTCACACACAATACATATTTCTCTACACATTACTAACATTCATCATGAGGCGATAATAACATGTCATGTAGTTTATGATAGGATTCTATGGGTAGTTATTTGCGCCTGGCTTGGTACCGCTTCTATCGTAGATCCAACACATGCCCCGGTCGAGGTAGTGTCTTCAACAGACGAATTTCGCCCAAGAGGCCAACCCGCAAGTGCAAGCCAAGGGGGCATGCAGGCGAGAGGGACCTAATGAGCGAGCGATTGGGTTCGGGATAGGTGTACTACCTGCACAAGTACCGAGTGGGCAACATGCGCGGCGTATGCACCCCCCTATTGGCGAAAAAAGGTATCCTTAGTCCCAACTCCCGAGGGAGCCGAGATTCGTTATGCGGTTCTGCCCGTTCACATTAATATGCTGATTTTCAGGTCGTCCCAACTTGATGGGGAAATAAACGCGGGGTAGGATCGTTTCACCCTTCGGCTATTTTGATTACCTACAAGCACGAGTATTTCCTTCACTATCCCCAGTGGAGTCGCCACTGTGAGGGGGTCAAAAAAGCACGAGGCTAATGCATGACCTCGTCCCTCGTGGGTGTGACGCTTCTTTTTTATTCAATCAAGTGTAATTGGATTTCATGTGAGTATACACCCAATTGACTAATAATATAGGAGTCGCCATTCAGTTTTTAACAACAATGAGAAAAACTGACAAAACCCGGTTATCGTGACATAAAGGGAGTGCAATTATGTTTGACCACGACGGCCGTAGGTTTCCTTGTAATCCCTGGTGTGGGGATCTCTCAACATACACCCGCAAGGTAGAGATTGAGGGTTCGGGGGACTGTAACTACCGAGAGGAGTAATTCGCTCGTCGATAACTCCAGAGGCAGGATATCCTTACTAGCTCAGCATAAATAATTGAAGGGACATGCGTTAACTATTAAACTAATCTGAGTTGATTTTAGCAGTATGCAACATATAATACTAGGTCGATCGCGATTATCTGATTTAAATAGCATTAAGGGACCTAGCATGATAATCCAATTTCCCAAAAATATTATATTTGTTAGGCGTGGTAGAACAATCAGATTTAGTTAGTTTAACAGTTCATAAAAAGGGCGAGGAAAGCGATTAAATCATCGAAAAGGGACACATTACGACGCACCCTTGAGAGGTGCGTCAGGGTTCTCAAAAAACTAACCACTTTGACTTTGCTATTTCTCCTTTTTATTTAACGAATCTCAAATTATGGGACAGGATACGTTCTGTTCGATTTATGGATCGATTGCGACAGAACGCGTGAACAATTTCGCAGCGTGAGGCTTAGGCCAAGGGTTGGAGTCAATACTCAGAATATGAATTGTGTGTGTCTTTTTCACGTCGAATTTGGGGCTGTATTTATAGGGAAGAGTTTGTGGAAAGATAGAATTGCAGAGCCCTAATCCACAAAGAATTAGGGAAAAACACGTACCCAGGTATTTTCAGCGCCCAGGCCTGGGCGCCAAAGATTTTGGCGCCCAGAGACAAGCGTTGAAAATAGGGTCTGGGCTGTTTTCTTAGTCAGATTCGGATTCCTGAGATCTGTAGTGTTTGAGACTTAATCGAGTCTTTTAGTGCGTATCAATTTCATGACGGAATGCGTCTGGGCCCGTTACGAACTCTAGGCTCGTTAGGATTTTAATTAATACGTAACTCTTATTTCCGAATCATATTAGGAATAGGATTCTCGCAGTTTTCCATCTCATTTAGGATTTATGTTGGAGTGCAACACCTAATTCTGACAGGTTTCTATCTTTTATGACTTGCCACTTTTAGAAGCTACCCTTTACGGCAGTTACTATTTTTAGCAGGTTTCCATAAATAGCAGGTTTCTATAAATAGCAGGTTTCGGGTGAAATGAAAAGGGGAATTGAGATTCGTTATTTTATAGGAGATGCGTTGTCAAGTGGAGATTTACGTTTTCATCATCGAACCTTTCCCTTTCGGGAATGGGGACAAAAGTAGGTGTCTACAGTAATGGAAATTCATCTAGTACAAAAAATAGTGACAAATTCGAACACCCCTAGTAATAGCCCGATTTCACAAGTTCATTCAAACCCTCCCACTTTGTTGGAAGAGGAGGCATCGCTGATTTCTTCACCATTGATGCATCCCAGTGCAGGGTTGATTCCTATTGAACTCCATAACACCATATTGGAACTGAACCAATCACTGGGAATCATTGGGCCCACTGTTTAGAAAGAGCCGTTGAGTGTTCTTCAGCAAAAAGAGTCGTTGGTGGCAACATCTTCCCAGAATGTTGGAGTGGTGAATGAGGTTCAACTGAGGAATAATGGTGAGGTTGCTGATAAGATTCATGAGCTTTCTCGCCGGCTAAATGATGTTTTGGCCCCTCGAAGCTCTCCTGTTACTGCTCCTGTGAGCTCCCCTGCTGCTCCTCCTATGGTCAACCCAGTGGTGCAAAATGGGGGTACCTAGTCCAGTCTGTTTCAGAGATCCGCACTAACTGGTAAGGGTGTCTCATTGCAATATGTTGCCCCCATTGTTAAGGATGGGAAGAAACTTACTCAAATGCAGGAAAATGAAATTGAAAAATTAACTGATGTCTGGCTTGCTTCAATTGTTTTATATGTTGTGGGGGATGCCCCTACTATTGCTTCAGTTAAACGATTTATTGCTGCTACTTGGTCTAATGTTGGAACCTCTAATGTGTTCCTTCATGATGAAGGATATTTTTTAGTTCGTTTTGACTCTATTGCTGATAGGGATTTGATCTTGAGTGGGGGTCCTTATACCTTCTTCAGTAAACCAGTTATTGTTAAACCCTAGGCTGCCGACTTTAATTTCTATGAGGAAGTTCTTCATGTTATCCCTCTCTGGGTTAAACTTCCCAATTTGCCTTTAAATTGTTGGAGTAGTTAGTCCTTAAGCAGGATAGGTAGTCTTGTGTTGATGATTGCACAACTAGACAGCAAAGGATCTCCTTTGCAAGACTGCTGGTTCAAATGGATGTCACTGATACTCTGCCTGATCATGCATGTTTGGATTGTGGACACAAATGGTAGGGAGTTCAAACAGCTTGTGTTGTATGACTGGAAGCCAGATTATTGCCATAAATGCAAGATGCCAGGTCATAATTGTGCTGTAGCTGTCAAAAGGAAAATTGTGCCTCAATAGAAAGATGCCTTGGTCAAGAAAATATGGGTTCCAAAAAAACAACAGGTGAACACACAGGGACAAACTGTTGTTCTTGCCACACCTATCCATCATGCAATCTCTCAGTCTCACTCTGGAGCTGATGCAGGATGGAGAGTTGCCACCAAGAAGTCTAGAAGCAAAGGTGTACCTGTGTCAACTGCCAATCACTTTGGGGCTCTTGATGAGGAGGATACAGAGGAGGAGGATGAAACTCACCTTGTGGAAAATATTGAGGATGATGATGATATTCCCCCACCCCCTAATATTCGATGATTAGTCTTTGCACCTGGAATAGTAGGGGGCTAAATGACCCCTGTAAGGTGACTGAAGTTAAGAAATTGGTTAGTACTCATAATATAAAAATAATGGTCATCCTGGAAACTAGAGTAAAGAGTAGGAAAAGCCAAGATATTAGCAAGAAGTTTGGTTCTCATTGGTGTTGGGAAAATAATTATGCTTGTAGTGACAAAGGGAGGATCTGGATTGGGTGGATTCCTGGGTCAGTTACTGTAAAGGTGGAGCAAACACATGAGCAACTCATCCACTGTGCAATACTAAACAACCAGGGATGTTTTGATTTCTTTTTTATAGCTATTTATGGGCTTCACACTATTGATGATAGGAAACACTTGTGGAGTGAGCTGGTGAGATTGCACTCTAGTGTTGGTAACACTCCTTGGCTGTTGTCAGGGGATTTCAATTCTATTCATTATATGCATGACAGAGTCAATGGAACTCCTGTCTATTTGAATGAAACTAAGGATTTTGCAGCCTGTGTAGATCAGTGTTCTCTTTCTGAAATTAAAAGAACAGGTCACTATTTTTCTTGGCATAAAGGGGGGATAGCACAAAAACTGCAAGCAGAATAGACAGGTGCTTTGGGAATGCCGATTGGATGATGTCAAAGGGAGCAGTGTGTGCAGAATACCTAAATTCTGCTTTATCTGATCACAGTCCTATGTTGATTGCTTGCCTACCAGAGGACCAAGGTGGTGGTAGGCCCTTCAAGTTTTTTAACTACCTTGTTCATCATGATGATTTCCTTCCTATAGTGGAGGAATGTTAGAAGCAAGGGTGTACAGGAAGTGCAATGTACTCAGTTTGGGTAAAATTGAAGCAGATTAAAAGTAAACTCAAACATCTTCATACTAAGGAGTTTAGAGGTATCAAGGACAAGATTACGCTTGCTAGACATCAGCTGGAGAGTGTTCAGATACAACTGTAGACTGATATCACTAATGATTCTTTGCTCCAACAGGAGCAGATATGTGCTACAAATCTCAGAAAGTGGCTAAAGGTTGAGGAATCTGCTATGAAACAGATGAAGGAAATAGTTCCCTTGGTCCAAGTATGCATATAATATTAAGTCTAATAAATGCGGTTCAGTATTAATTAACAAGTTAATAATTCAGTGAGATCAAGTGAGCAGAATGCCTAGCTAGAGGCCGCTTCAGTTCAAGTGGAATTAATAATATTAATCCACAACTTACTCTAGACTGAACCCGTAGGGTCACACAAATAGTACGTAAACGGATCAAGTATTTAAAGGCATTAAATACTCCATCTATGGATATTCGGAATCGACGGATCTTGGTTTCAGTGGGAGCTGAGATCATCACAAGAAAGAAATGAATACTCCGGAAACGATGATATTACCGGAAACGGAAATATGGATCGTATCGGAAATATAAATATTATCCAAGTCGTAGATGTTGCCGGAAACGGAAACATGGTACGTATCGGAAAATATTGATGGAAATGGAAATATTGCCGGAAATCGGAAATATTGCCGGAAACGGAAATATTGTCTGAATCGGAAATATTATCGGAATCGGAAAATAATTCCGGAAACGGAAATATTAAATATTTGTTCGAAACGGAAATTAATTCCGGAATTGGAAATATTAAATATTGTTCGTATCGGAAATGAATTCCGGAATCGGGAAATTAATCGGAAGCATATCGTACGAATTAGCATCGGACGAGGCCTGCCGGACGAAGGCCCAGCACGAAGCCGGGCCATCGCCCAGCAAGCCAGCGCGCCACAATGCACCAGCCAAGGCTGCGCCATGCCCACTGCAAGGCAGGCCCAGCGCGCGCCAAGGCTGCGGCAGCGTGTGGGCCTCGTGGCATGGGCTGCTAGCTCGCGGGCTGCGCGCGCGCATGGCGCCCCTCGTGGGCTGCCGTGCGTGCGTGTGTGTGTTTGTGTGCATACGAATCCTAAAGCTTTTAGGTTTAGATATATGATTAAATTCCTAATCCTAAAAGGATAAATTAATTAATCAGAGTTCTACTAGGATTCTAGTTTAATTAATTCGTATCCTAATAGGATTCCAGTTCCTTTTCCATACCTCTATAAATAGGTGCCTAGGGTCATAATTTATAGATACAATTGAAGTATTCTAAAGGTAAGATTTTGAAGAAAAATCAGCCATACACTTGCACCATATTAGCCGAAATTCCTAAGCAACCTTAAGGGCGATTCTAGTTGGTCAAGCTTAATGCGGATCCGGACGTGCTGTGGACTATCTACGGAGGGACGACACTTGGAGTCCTAAAGACTTGTTCTTGTTCGGTTCGGGCGCAGCTAGGGAGGGCACGCAACAAAGTGTATGCATCTAAACTATGCTAAATGATTATGTGTAAATAATATGCTTTCCTGGCTTTATGTTTTTTCCGCATGATTTATGTTTTGTCATATGTATCATAACCTATCAGTGGTATCACGAGCCTCTTATTATTTTCATAATCTAAATTGCATAAACATGGTTAAATATTACAAATTTGCAAGGAATTAAAAGGGGTGATTAATTTTCGTAATTGTTAATTAATTGCAAATTGCGTTTATTTAATTATATGTACGCAGTTTTTCGGCACGTTTTCGGCACTCATCCAAATCGAGTGGTTTTTGTGTCAATTCCGCATGTAAAAGGCATTCTAAATTTTTGACAAAAAAAAAAAAAAATTCGCCGAAACCCAGAATTCCCAAATTCGAAGCCTAACTATGACTTTTCGGAGGTTTTAGTTTTTCGAACGCAAAAGTTTGTAAATTTAAGATGTTAAATTAAATATTTGCGATTCTTGTTGATAAATCTTGAATTTTTTATTGACCTACTGTATATGTTTAACAAGTTTGAATGCCTAGCCTTGTTAATTATGCAATCTAATTTGTAATTATTATTAATTTGTTGAAATTCGAATAATTTAGAATTGATTTGATTTTCATAATTAATTAATAATTTAATTATATACCTATGATTAAAAACCACCATAAAAAATTGTTAATTTGTGTTAAATTTTAAATTTTTATGACCTAGATTTGAATCCATGATTAATCGGAAATTAATTGATTAATAAATTTTCGATTTTTCGCCCTAAAATTATGAAATTAATATGTTTTATTGATTTGTCATTAATTTTGAATTAAAAATTTTAAATTTTTATGCAATTCGCTCATAAAACTTGCACGCACAAAGCAATGGATGCTACGTGTTACCCTTAAGGGGTGTTGTATAGTGCGGGCATGCGACGACGAGCAAGGGAGCTCATCGCCCATGCGGTACGAATGCAGCGAGCAAGGCGAGTGGCGCGCGAGCACAAGGCAGCAGCCCTGCCTTGTGTCGAGTGCTGCGCGCATGTGGGCGATGGGTGAGCAGCGATGGCATGGCACGAGCAGAGGCGCGCGCGCGCGAGGGCGAGAGCTGGTCGCCCAGCGATCGCTGCTCCGCGCACCAACAAGCGTGGCCTCGAGCGCTTGCTTGCACGAGCAAGCGAGCACCATCGTAGCTGCTGCGATGCTATGGGCAGGCAGGCTGCGCGCAAGCGTGGCTTGGCTTGCTGCGTTTGGGTGTGGCTGCTGCTACGATGTGCCATGGGCCAGCGACAGGCCGAGCAATCGACGGGGCTTGGGCGTAAGCCCAAGTGCTCGTCATGTTACGATTGTCGGGTTTTAAATTTTAATTTGAGATTTTCAGTTCATGAAATTTTAATTAATTTTAAAATTAATAATTTAAATTGTTTTCTTGGATTTTAATTTTGAATATTATAATTATTATAAATTTTATTTTTTCTAATTATTTTACTAAAATTAAAAACCTTGAATTAATTTAAATTCGACTGAAAATAAATTAAATAAGTGGATTCAATTATAAATTTATATGAGCTTTAAATTTTAATTAAATTTGTATGTTTCCGGTTAGACTAGAAATACATTTTTATGTTTAAAATTAGTAAAGCATATGAATTTATTGGTTTAAGTGGGAGCCCCTTTTAGTCATAAACTCTTGATTAGGTCTACAAATCCTTTAAGGTTAAACAACTTGATTAGAATTAATAAGGACTGAATAATTGGTAGATTATTGGTGCCCTTGATTAATTGCTGCAAATGTTTATATGATGCATACAATGTGTTTTAACTAACCAATTATGTGGGTCATTCATGATAATGAATGCATGAATGGTATATATTGTATATGTACTGTTTTGCAGGTTATGAAGTGACTAGTATGGCCCAAATAGGATAGAAAATATGGTCTGCGTACCATTAATTTGAATGTAATTGGTCTAAAGTACCAAATTTGTTTTTCAATTCAAATATGGTCTGCGTACCATCAAATAGTTGTAATTAGTTTAATTATAGCTTATCCTATTTGAAGAAAATGGCGCCTCCCACGGTGAAATTCAAGACGAAGTTTCCATTTTCGAGACGGACTTTGAAGTTGAAGCTTCAAGATGAAGTCGGGCCATACTAGATCACATTTATCTTATGCATGCTTTAAGTTATTTATTTCTATTAAATATGTCTTAAATATGCATGATATCAAGGCTTGATTATGTTGCATGATTAAGGATTTTAGTTCACTTAAAATCTAACCAACATAGTAAGAGCCTTAAGTTCCAAACTTAAAAATTGAGTTAAAAGGTGCCATGCCAAAATAACACTTACTTGGATATCCTTTACATCGATCTTAGTAATAGTTTTCCGCCATAGCGAGGTGTTACTTATCGATACTAAAGGGGTAAGGTACACAAATAATTGTGAGTACATGTTAGTTTTGGTGAAACTCAACGATATAAGTAAGGAGTCCTTTTATGTCGTGGCAAAATCGATAGGTTTACCTAATAAGTTCTTAGACGTACCTATCAACCAAGAGTAGTTTCTAGACTATTAGCAAAAGGCTTTTGCTTACCTAAAAGATTTTAGAATTGAGTCTAAATACATAATGTGCTTAATTCTTCAATGGATTTTAGGATCTTGGAATCATTTTATTCACACCTGCCGGAACACATAACTTGAATAAAATGCTTAATGAACATTGAATTATGCATGTATGCTAGAATTTAAGTTTATTAAGAGAAACTGTGAATGGTTATTTATTTGTTTATTCTTTTCAATTGTAGTTTTAATTATGGAAAACAACAATTCATTCAACATTCGATCAATTCTCGAAAAGGAGAAGTTGACCGGGAAAAACTTCCTTGACTGGCAAAGGAACTTGCAAATAGTTCTTATGCAGGAAGAAAAGGAGTATGTCCTGGAAGAGGCGATGCCCGAAGCCGGAGGCGACGGGGTCACTCAGGCAGCCCTCAATCGTTGGATTGATGCCAACAAGGATGTGAAATGTCTAATGCTCGCCACCATGAGTGCAGATCTGCAGAAAAGTTCATCAACTCAGATGCTTTCACGATCATCAGTGAGTTGAAGAACATGTTCCAAGATCTGGCTCGAGTCGAAAGATTCGAGACTCATAGGCAAATTCTTGAGACCAAGCTTAAGAAGGCGAGCCCGTAAGTCCACATGTTCTCAAAATGATTGGACTCATTGAGAATATGAGTCGGCTGGATCAGCAATTCTCTCAGGAAATGGCTGTAGACACCATCCTCCATTCTCTTCATAACGGGTATGATCAGTTCAAACTGAACTACAGTATGAATAGTCTGGATAAAACACTCACTGGGCTTCACAGTATGCTGAACACCGCTGAAAAGACGCTCAAAAGTGATAAGCAGGATGTGCTTATGGTGCGTGGGGGCAAGTTCAAGAAATCTGGAAAGAAGAGGAATGCTAAGAAAGGTGGCAACAAGGCCAGCCAAACTAAGCAAACTGGCGCCAAGTCTGAAAAGAGGAAGGTCAGTCAACCCACTTCTGAATCCGAATGCTTCTACTGCAAGAAGAAGGGGCATTGGAAGAGAGATTGCTTGAAGCTAAAGGAAGATCAGAAGAACGGAACAGTCGTTCCATCTTCAGGTATTTTCGTTATAGACTGTATACTTGCTAATTAAACTTCTTGGGTATTAGATACAGGTTGTGGCTCACACTTATGTTCCAATTCACAGGGACTAAGAAGAAGTAGAAAGTTAAGCAAGGGTGAAGTCGACCTACGAGTGGGAAATGGAGCACGGATTGTTGCATTAGCTGTAGGAACTTATTATTTGTCGTTGCCCTCTGGGCTAGTTTTGGAACTGGAAGAGTGTTTCCATGTTCCAAGTCTTACTAAAAACATCATTTCAGTTTCTTGCTTAGATGCTAAGGGATTTTGCTTTTTAATAAAAGACAATAGTTGTTCGTTTTATTTTAAAGAGATGTTTTATGGATCTGCTAGATTAGTCAATGGACTATATTTATTAGATCACGACAAACAAGTTTATAACATAAATACCAAAAAGGCCAAAAAGGATGATTCAGATCTCACCTATCTGTGGCATTGTCGATTAGGCCATATTAACTTGAAACGCAAGGAAAGACTTCAAAAAGAAGGAATTATAGAACCATTTGACTTAGAGGATTATGGTAAGTGCGAATCATGTTTACTTGGCAAAATGACAAAGCAACCTTTCTCTAAAGTTCGAGAAAGAGCAACTGAACTATTGGGTTTAATCCATACAGATGTATGTGGACCAATGAGTACAAATGCTAGAGGTGGTTTCAGCTAATTTATCACTTTCACTGATGACTTCAGTAGATATGGTTATGTCTACCTAATGAAGCATAAGTCTGAATCTTTTGACAAATTCAAGGAATTTCAGAGTGAAGTAGAGAATCAATTAGGCAAGAAGATTAAGGCACTGCGGTCTGATAGAGGCGGTGAATATCTAAGCTATGAATTTGATGACCATTTGAAAGAATGTGGAATTCTATCAGAATTGACTCCTCCTGGAACACCACAATGGAACGGTGTGTCAGAACGGAGGAACATAACCTTGCTAGACATGGATAGATCAATGATGGGTCAGGCCGAACTTCCAATAGAATTTTGGGGACATGCACTAAATACAGCAGCACTCACTATAAATAGAGCTCCGTCTAAAGCTGTTGAAAAGACTCCATATGAGTTATGGTTTGGAAAGCCTCCAAATGTGTCTTTTCTTAAGATTTGGGGATGTGAAGTATACGTCAAACGATTAATTTCAGACAAACTTCATCCAAAATCTGACAAATGTATCCTTATGGGCTATCCAAAGGAAACAAAGGGGTATTACTTCTACAATACATCTGAGAACAAGGTGTTTGTTGCTCGAGATGGTATCTTTTTGGAAAAGGATCACATTTCCAAAATGACAAGTGGGAGAAAAGTAGACCTCGAAGAAATTCGAGAACAACAAAATCTAGAGAATGCTCAAGATGACATTCAGGATGAAACTCAGAGATCTTTAGAAGTATCTGGTGAGAATCATGGACCATCTAGAAATGTAACCCCGCGTAGATCGCAAAGATATAGATCTCAACCGGAAAGATACTTAGGTATTTTGACGAACGAGAGCTATGACGTTCAATTACTTGAAAGTGATAAACCTGCGACTTACAAGCATGCTATGACGAGCCCTAGCTCCAAGCAATGGCAAGAAGCCATGAAATCTGAATTAGACTCCATGTCTTAAAACCAAGTTTGGGATTTGGTTGATTTGCCAGATGGCTACCAAGCCATAGGAAGCAAATGGGTTTTAAAACTGAAAAAAGACAAGGATGGGAAACTTGAAGTTTTCAAAAGATTGGTTGGAAAAGGTTACAGGCAAGTCCACGGTGTGGATTACGATGAAACCTTTTCACCAGTTGCAATGCTGAAGTCTATTCGGATAATGTTAGCAATCGTTGCATATTACGATTACGAAATATGGCAGATGGATGTCAAAACCGCTTTCTTAAACGGCGTTTTAACAGAAA
Source organism: Spinacia oleracea (assembly GCF_020520425.1). Lineage (NCBI taxonomy): Eukaryota > Viridiplantae > Streptophyta > Magnoliopsida > Caryophyllales > Amaranthaceae > Spinacia > Spinacia oleracea. The sequence goes on from NC_079488.1 coordinate 47,454,754, forward strand.
CTGTGTTTATGACACAGCCTCAGGGTTTTGAGGATCCAAAGAATGCTAAAAAGGTATGCAAGCTTAAGAAATCAATCTACGGATTGAAGCAGGCATCAAGGAGCTGGAATATACGTTTTGATGAAGCAGTCAGTGACTTTGGTTTCATCAAGAACGCAGACGAATCTTGTGTATACAAGAAGGTCAGTGGGAGAAAAAATTATTTTCTAGTATTATATGTCGACGACATATTACTTATCGGAAATTACATTCCTATGTTGAACTCTGTCAAGATTTGGCTTGGGAAATGTTTTTCGATGAAGGATCTAGGAGTGGGTTTAATCCATACAGATGTATGTGGACCAATGAGTACAAATGCTAGGGGTGGTTTCAGCTACTTTATCACTTTCACTGATGACTTCAGTAGATATGGTTATGTCTACCTAATGAAGCATAAGTCTGAATCCTTTCACAAATTCAAGGAATTTCAGAGTGAAGTAGAGAATCAATTAGGCAAGAAGATTAAAGCACTGCGGCCTGATAGAGGCGGTGAATATCTGAGCTATGAATTTGATGACCATCTGAAAGAATGTGGAATTCTATCAGAATTGACTCCTCCTGGAACACCACAATGGAACGGTGTGTTAGAACGGAGGAACAGAACCTTGCTAGACATGGTTAGGTCAATGATGGGTCAGGCCGAACTTCCATTAGAATTTTGGGGACATGCACTAAATACAGCTGCACTCACTATAAATAGAGCTCCGTCTAAAGCTGTCGAAAAGACTCCATATGAGTTATGGTTTGGAAAGCCTCCAAAAGTGTCTTTTCTTAAGATTTGGAGATGTGAAGTATACGTCAAACGATTAATTTCAGACAAACTTCATCCGAAATCTGACAAATGTATCCTTGTGGGCTATCCAAAGGAAACAAAGGGGTATTACTTCTACAATACATCTGAGAACAAGGTGTTTGTTGCTCGAGATGGTGTCTTTTTGGAGAAGAATCACATTTCCAAAATGACAAGTGGGAGAAAAGTAGACCTCGAAGAAATTCGAGTCGAACAACAAACTCTAGAGAATGCTCAAGATGACATTCAGGATGAAACTCAGAGATCTTTAGAAGTATCTGGTGAGAATCATGGTCAATCTAGATATGTAACCCCGCGTAGATCGCAGAGATATAGATCTCAACCGGAAAGGTACTTAGGTATTTTGACGAATGAGAGCTGTGACGTTCTATTACTTGAAAGTGATGAACCTGCGACTTACAAACAAGCTATGACGAGCCCTAGCTCCAAGCAATGGCAAGAAGCCATGCAATCTGAATTAGACTCCATGTCAGAAAACCAAGTATGGGATTTGGTCGATTTTCCAGATGGCTACCAAGCCATTGGAAGCAAATGGGTTTTCAAACTGAAAAAGGACAAGGATGGGAAACTTGAAGTTTTCAAAGCTAGATTGGTTGCAAAAGGTTACAGGCAAGTCCACGGTGTGGATTACGATGAAACCTTTTCACCAGTCGCAATGCTAAAGTCTATTCGGATAATGTTAGCAATCGCTGCATATTACGATTACGAAATATGGCAGATGGATGTCAAAACCGCTTTCTTAAACGGCATTTTAACAGACACTGTGTTTATGACACAGCCTGAAGGTTTTGAGGATCCAAAGAATGCTAAAAAGGTATGCAAGCTAAAGAAATCAATCTACGGAGTGAAGCAGGCATCAAGGAGCTGGAATATACGTTTTGATGAAGCAGTCAGTGACTTTGGTTTCATCAAGAACGCGGACGAATCTTGTGTATACAAGAAGGTCAGTGGGAGAAAAATTGCTTTCCTAGTATTATATGTCGATGACATATTACTTATCGGATATGACATTCCTATGTTAAACTCTGTCAAGATTTGGCTTGGGAAATGTTTTTCGATGAAGGATCTAGGAGAAGCACAGTACATATTGGGCATCAAGATTTACAGAGATAGATCTAAAAAGATGATTGGACTTAGTCAAAGCACTTATATCAATAAGGTGCTTGATAGGTTCAAGATGGCAGACTCCAAGCGAGGCTACCTACCCATGTCTCATGGAATGACTCTAAGCAAGACTCAGTGCCCAAAAACACTTGATGAGCGTAGACGAATGAATGGGATTCCATATGCATCATTGATTGGTTCAATTATGTATGCTATGATATGTACACGCCCGGATGTTGCGTACGCACTCAGTGCTACGAGCAGATACCAGTCAGACCCAGGAGAGGCACATTGGACTGCTGCCAAGAACATTCTGAAGTACCTGAAAAGGCACAAAGATGACTTCCTGGTCTATGGTGGAGATGATGAATTAATTGTTAAAGGCTATACGGACGCAAGTTTCCAAACCGACAAAGATGATTTCAGATCACAGTCTGGGTTTGTCTTCTGCCTCAACGGAGGTGCAGTAAGCTGGAAAAGTGCTAAGCAAAGCACCATTGCGGATTCTACAACTGAAGCGGAGTACATTGCTGCACATGAAGCAGCAAAGGAAGCTATATGGCTAAGGAAGTTCTTAGGTGAACTTGGTGTAGTCCCCTCCATTAAAGGACCAATAGCCATGTATTGTGATAATAACGGAGCTATTGCACAGGCAAAGGAGCCTAAACACCACCAAAGAGTCAAGCATGTACTTCGTAGATTTTACCTTCTAAGAGAGTTCGTTGAAAGAAAAGAAGTCGAGATAAGCAAGATTGGAACTGATGACAACATATCAGATCCATTGACTAAACCTCTGCCGCAGGCGAAGCACAACTCGCACACTGCAGCTATGGGAATCAAGCATATTGGAGAATGGCTTTGATGTCCTTATTTAATGTTTTAAAGTTTTAAAGTTTAATTCTTTGTAAAACATTATTGGTTAATCATTCACAATAAATGAACAGAATTCATTTTTCCATTTAATTTGTGGTTTATTAAATGATGAGTCCCTTCAATTTGACGATATATTCAAGATAGACTGTCAGGACCAGTCCTGTGACTAAGAAATTTCTATCAAGTGAACTTGAATGTCAAAGGTTGAAAATGGTCCCTGGTCGGAGTTTTCTATAAAATTGGACGCATAGAAAATGTTAGACGACTAGAATGCAAGATGACTAGTAGTTCTGTTTCTTGAACTATGTGGACATGGCAATGTCAAAATCATTTGCATAGATACTTACTTTGGGAAGACTAGTATCGGACAGACCTATGAAACTTTACTGTAAGAGATGAAAATTTGTCATAAGTAAATTTCATTAAAATTATTAGACACTAAATCCTCAATACTTGAGTGATTTGAGATTACTTGTTTGAGAACTGGTTGCTTTGACGTTGACCAACCGTCGCACCGTAAAAGGAGGCTATAAAGGCAACGCTCAGGTAATCACCTATCAAACGAAGTCTAATCTCAAGATCACAAGATTGGGATTGTCCTCCCATAAATCGGGATGAGATGCTTAAAAGTTGTACAAGGCCACTCGGAGAGCTAGAAACTGTGAAATGCATGGCCGTGCTCGGATGAATCATAGGCTATGATTATCTGTTTATTTGATCAGTTGAACTCTGAAACCGAGAAACACCTCTGGACATAATAAGGATGACAACTCTTACCTTATGTTCAAGAGCCAGCATCGAGCGACAAAGGAATTAGGTAGTGCACACTTGTCCCTAAGGACAAGTGGGAGACTGAAGGAAATAGTGCCCTTGGTCCAAGTATGCATATAATATTAAGTCTAATAAATGCGGTTCAGTATTAATTAACAAGTTAATAATTCAGTGAGATCAAGTGAGCTGAATGCCTAGCTAGAGGCCGCTTCAGTTCAAGTGGAATTAATGATATTAATCCACAGCTTACTCTTGACTGAACCCGTAGGGTCACACAAATAGTACGTAAACGGATCAAGTATTTAAAGGCATTAAATACTCCATCTATGGATATTCGGAATCGACGGATCTTGGTTTCAGTGGGAGCTGAGATCGTCACAAGCAAGAAATGAATACTCCGGAAACGATGATATTGTCGGAAACGGAAATATGTATCGTATCGGAAATATAAATATTATCCAAGTCGTAGATGTTGTCGGAAGCGGAAACCATGTACGTATCGGAAAATATTGATGGAAATGGAAATATTGCCGGAAATCGGAAATATTGCCGGAAACGGAAATATTGTCTGAATCGGAAATATTATTGGAATCGGAAAATAATTCCGGAAACGGAAATATTAAATATTTGTTCGAAACAGAAATTAATTCCGGAATCGGAAATATTAAATATTGTTCGTATCGGAAATGAATTCCGGAATCGGGAAACTAATCGGAAGCGTATCGTACGAATTAGCATCGGACGAGGCCTGCCGGACAAAGGCCCAGCACGAAGTCGGGCCATCGCCCAGCAAGCCAGCGCGCCACAACGCACCAGCCAAGGCTGCGCCAGGCCCACTGCAAGGCAGGCCCAGCGCGCGCCAAGGCTGCGGCAGCGTGTGGGCCTCGTGGCATGGGCTGCGAGCTCGCGGGTTGCGCGCGCGCGCATGGCGCCCCTCGTGGGATGCTGTGTGTGCGTGTGTGTGTTTGTGTGCTATACGAATCCTAAAGCTATTAGGTTTCGATATATGATTAAATTCCTAATCCTAAAAGGATAAATTAATTAATTAGAGTTCTACTAGGATTCTAGTTTGATTAATTCGTATCCTAATAGGATTCCAGTTCCTTTTCCATACCTCTATAAATAGGTGCCTAGGGTCATAATTTATAGATACAATTGAAGTATTCTAAAGGTAAGATTTTGAAGAAAAATCAGCCATACACTTGCACCATATTAGCCGAAATTCCTAAGCAACCTTAAGGGCAATTCTAGTTGGTCAAGCTTAAGGCGGATCCGGACGTGCTGTGGACTATCTACGGAGGGACGACACTTGGAGTCCTAAAGACTTGTTCTTGTTCGGTTCGGGCGCAGCTAGGGAGGGCACGCAACAAAGTGTATGCATCTAAACTATGCTAAATGATTATGTGTAAATAATATGCTTTCCTGGCTTTATGGTTTTTCCGCATGATTTATGTTTTGTCATATGTATCATAACCTATCAACAGAAGTCTAGATTGGAGTGGCTTCAGGAAGGAGATACAAATACCAATTATTTTTTTGCTCCTGTCAAGGAGAGATTGAGGATCAATAGAATCTCTTCTCTTGTGGGTGCTAATAACACCAAACTTGACAAACCTGATGACATCCAGGATGAAATTATGCAGTTTTATAAATCTCTTCTTTGTTCTTGTGCCCCTCAGCTGCCTATGATTGATATTCCAACTATTAGAAAGGGATCTACTCTGACATATGAGCAGAGAGATTTCTTATGCAAGCCTATTACTAATGCTGAAATTGATTTGGCTCTCAGTGGTATTGATGACTCTAAAGCTCTGTATTTTTCAAGGAATCTTGGTCAATTGTCAAGGCTGACTTATATGTAGCAATTAAGGAGTTCTTTGCTAAGGGGAAGCTTCTTAGGAAAGTTAATTTCACTGCCATTACTTTAGTACCCAAGGGAGTTCAGACCCATTGCCTGTTGTACAGTGATTTACAAAATCATTTCAAAGGTGTTGACTAGTAGGTTACAGAAAGTAGTTGGAACCATTGTAAGTGAATGCCAAGCTAGTTTCATACCTGGGAGGCACATTGCTGACAACATTCTTTCAGCTACTGAGCTTGTGAAGAGTTATAACAGGAAACACCTCTCTCTAAGATGTATGTTGAAAGTGGATTTGAAGAAAGCATATGACTCCATTGAGTTGAGTTTTCTGAGAAATGTAATGACAGAACTTGGTTTCCCCTCTCAATTTCTTGATTGGATTTTTGCTTGCATCACCTCTGTGTCTTATAGTGTGCTTATCAATGGTAAACCTTGCCCTCCCTTCTTTGCAAAGAAAGGTCTTAGACAGGGAGACCCCTTATCTCCTTACCTCTTTGCCCTGGGTATGGAGTATTTGTCTAGAAATTTGCAACTCCTTAAAGATGACCCTGATTTCAACTTTCACCCCAGGTGTGAAAAGCTGAACATCACTGACATGATGTTTGCTGATGATCTCCTGTTATTCTGCAGGGGGGATCTTATCTCTGCTTCAATGTTGTTCCAGAAATTCCAACTGTTCTCTAAAGCTTCAGGCCTGGAAGCTAATCTAGACAAAAGAAATATCTATTTAAGTGGTGTTTCTGAAGTGATCAAAGAGCAGATCCTAGACTGCCTTAAAATCCCCATGGGTGATTTTTCATTTAGATATCTAGGGGTGCCCCTCTCCACTAAAAAGCTCTCATATGTTCAGTGCAAACCATTGGTGGATAAAGTGCTTGCAAGAGCTAAGTGTTGGACTGCCAAACATCTTTCTTATGCTGGTAGGTTACAGCTGGTCAAAACTATTCTGCTTAGTCTTCAATCCTACTGGTGCCAAATCTTTATTCTTCCCAAAAATATCATTAAGGAGATACAAAGTTATTGTAGGCTGTTTTTATGGACTGGTGATATTTCTGCATCTAAGAAAGCTTTAGTCTCTTGGCATAACATTTTCCTTCCTAAGAGTGCAGGAGGGTGGAATGTCAAAGACATGGAAGTTTGGAACAAAGCTGTTGTCTGTAAACTGTTGTGGGGCTCTCACTCACAAGAAGGATAAGTTGTGGGTTAGATGGGTTGATGCCTACTATATGAAAGGCAGAAATCCTACTGATATAACTTACTTGTCCTGTTGCTATGTCATGGGCTTTAAAAAAAAATATTCAGTTGTAGGCTTTTGGTGGATTCTGTAGGGGGGTGGTCAGCAGTTGTGAAGCAGCATTCCTTTTCTATTAAAAGTATGTATCAGTCTCTTACAGGCAACCATCCTAAGGTACCATGGAGGAGAATTTTGTGCAATAACCATTCCACTCCCAAGAGCCAATTCATTCTATGGCTAGCTCTCTGGAGAAGACTTCCTACTCTTGATAGACTGATCAAGTGGAAAGCAGTTGATTCTGACATCTGTGTGTTATGTAATAGTAACATTGAATCTGCAGAACACTTGTTTTTTGAGTGCCCTACTTCTTCCCTGGTTTGGCAGAAGATTCTGAGCTTACTGCAACTTTCTAGACCTACTGGTGGCTTCACTTATGAAATTCAGTGGATGCTTAAGAGTTCCACTGGGGGTAAACATCAACTGCTGATGATATTTTTTGCTGAAAGCATCTATTCCATATGGCTGAATAGAAATGATAGAATTTTCAACCAACATTGTAAACCTCCTACTGAACTCTTTAAAGAGATTCAGTTTAGGGTTGCTGCTAAGGCAGGTGATAAGCTTAGATATTTATTAATTACTTGAGCTTAGTGGTTAAGTAGTGTACTTCTTGCTGCTGTTGGACAGTGTAGTTTTGATCTGATTTGTAAAGGTTGTTGGGCCTACTTCTATTTTGGTAATAAAATCCCTTTAATTGCTAAAAAAAAATTATCTATTGAGAAAAATTATTCAAAAGCTTTGTTTAGTTCGACTTATCTTGACAAAATAAGTTTTTTTTTTTTTTGAAGGGAAATAAATTTACATAATATAATTTCAACAAAAATAAGTTTTTTCGGACATTTTCACAAACAAATCAGTTTATTTCAGACAAAATAAGTTTTTTTTTTCAAATAAAATAAGTTCTGAAAATTCATATAAGTTCAGATAAATTCAGTTAAATTCAGATAAGCTCAGTCAAAATAAGTCCAATAGGACAAAGCCAAACAACCATTAATATTTATCTCTTTTATTATACTAGTTGTTGGATCACGCTAACGCCAACAAATTAGAATCAATTAGCAAAACAAATCATATAATTACACCAGAGATCGGTCCGGAGAAATGGACCCCTACTAGGCATGGCGCCCAAAAAAACAAACTCGCAGATTATAATCCAAACTCCAAAGCATATTCAATTATTCAGACTAATTTTATGACAAGAATACAAGATTACTAGTAGTAGCAACAGCAATAAGAAGGTATCCGAAAATCTGCATCGATTATTCTGACCGGACAATAATAGAGAAATTCAGCATCTATGGTACTGTAGTTATGAATTTTTCACACATTATTATAAATAATGGACTAGATTTTTACACTCTTCTGTACAAAGTACAAACCATTAACCCCTTGGCTCTTCAGTACGACCTAAACGGCACTGACGTTGAAAATCCTATAATCCCTCTTCAATCAGTCTTTGAACGAAGACTCCGATGGAATTTAAACAAAAATGCAAGCTCACAACCATGCTGTGACCCTAAAGAATATGACAGAACTAAAATGAAGGAATCGAGACTAAGTACCTAACCACCCGCTCCATGCAGGGGGGTCAGGGTAAAAAATATATTTGGACAAACAAATTAGCTAAGTAAGAACCCCATCTATTACGAAAAAGAAAAAGATATAAGTTATTGGGAGCTGAAGCAGCCTAAAAACACTGATGCTGTCCCTTCACACCAACATGAATGAAGTTTCACTGCACAAAAAAATAAACCGATAGTCAGAATTACTGACAAGCAGCAACAAAAATCACAAAAAACTGTAAAGGGAGTTCATAGTTCATACAGATTTCATAAGGCAAGATCCTTCAACACGCAATTCCAGGAAAAACTGAGACCTGTTGAACATACTTAAAACAAGTGCAACGCCATTTTCAGCTTATTCTGTTTCCACTTTGGTTGCTTATAGAAAGTTTCTTTTGGCATCCCGAATTTCTCCTTGAACTCCGCAGCAGAGAGGTAAGTCTGCACAGAATATGCAAGTGTCAACTGTCAACTCATATGATGAATGAACTTGGTACTTATTTGGGTTACTATTACAATACTACCTCCATTTCATAATGTTCTTTACGGCAAATATTAAGACAAAAGAAAAGTGTGTAAAAAGGTGGATGTATCATGTATGCAATAGAATATGGATAAAGTGAGAGAGGGAGTGTAAAAAGGTGAATGAATGTCAGAAAAAATGAATAAAAAATAAGAGAAAGTGAGTGGAAAGTGATAAATGTTGTGGGGTAAAAGAGGTAAGATAGTAAAGTTTCATGCCCAAAAATAGAATAAAAGCACAATGTAAAGAACATTATGAAACAGACTAAAACGGAAAGTGTAAAGATCATTTTGAAACGGAGGTAGTATTAGATAAGGTTAGATGGAATGCTCAAACAAGCAATAAGAAAACAGAAGAGACAGACCTCCCGCTTAGTGACATCAATATCAGGAAGAGGATCAGTTGATATTGTCTTCAGACGTTCATACGGGTATATTGTGAGTCCCTCCTCATCTTCAGCGTCATTCTCCTTAGAATCCTCTTGTATGCTGCCCATGGAATTCTCCTTTGAAAGTGACTCCGGTGTTGGTGTCGATGTTTCTTTAGGGGATTCTGCATTCACTTTAGCATAGAAACAAAGGAGTTCTTACAATTTTGACACAGAAGATTAAAGTTCTACAGTAATATATAATATATCAACACAGAAACTTTAAAGATGCTCACCTTTACGAGAGCGGGGTATAATAGGTTCTCGTGGAGTTTGCTCAAAAGTTGAAGTAAGTGCTGCAATAGCAGCAGCTTTTGGAGCTAGATTAGCAGAATCTGGGGTGACTGATTTTGGATAAAGCTTTCTAACAGTTGGAGGTGGTGTAGAAAGATTCCTGGTATTTTGGCTTTCAAAAGTAGCAGCAAGTGCGTTAAATGCAGGAGACCTGCCTCTCACTCTGACACGGTCTGGGCTGAAAGACATACTCCTTGAACGACCCTGTGATTTATCTGGCACACTAGACCTTCCCCCATAGGATGTAGGTGTTCTCCTCTTTGGTTTCTGGGTACGCATCAAAAATACAATCAGACTATACATTAAACAGGATCACAAGATAAAGCATCAACCACTTAGTATGCAAGTTATAGAATTCAACAGTGACAATTGTAATATCTGTCCAAATGAAATATAACGAGGATGGATCACTGAAGGATACTTACATTCACAGAAGGGGTCCCTCCGTTCTTTAGTGATGCTAATTTCCTCTGGAATGAGTTTCCATGAATCTGTCCAAAAACAAACAGTAAGATTTGACTGCAGATTTTGAGATTCTGTTGTCCATCGTGCAAAAATAACTAGAAATACTCACAGTAGATTTTTCTGAGTCCCATGTGAAAAAGCGAGTGAAGAAAGGGGGTTCGCTCCCTTCCATGACCACGTATACAGGCACTTTAGGGGAGAGCTTCTCTAGAAGAAAATCACGCTCCACGAATTTCTGTCACCAACCATGAATAGAGTTTAGAAGTACCACAAGTAACAAACCTTGATAGGTTACAGGTAATTAGTTATAATTTAGCATTTTGAACAACATTCTAGTTAAATTGAGGCTTTGTTCTTTTCACCTTGAGCAAATAAGTTTTTCGGAAAAATAAAATTCAGAGAAGGCTACCCAAGTTAAGTTCACAACTAAAATAACAACTGATAAGTTCCAATAAGTAGTTCAGATGCGTTCCAACAAATAACAAGTTCAGACAGGTAAAAGTTTCAGAACAAAACCTAAGAGGTACCTTTTTTTTTTTGAAGGTACCTAAGAGGTACCTCAAAGCTGAGTATAAAGAAAACACCACAATGAAGCTACTGCAGAAAAAGGCCAAATGAAGGGGGAGATAATCAACCCCTCAAACTTAGAAAATCTTAAGACACACACAACGCATGGAGCTATGCTGGTCTGTGGTCAAGGGAGTGGCAAATTTCAAGTGAAAAGAACGAAACCTAAGATGACATAACTCAGAGCTGAGTGGAAAAAAAAACCCCACCATGATGTGCCACAAAAAGGACCAACAGAAGAGAGAGAGAATCGACCCCAAAAGTTGGAATAATATTAAGACACTCAATGCATCGAGCTATGCAGGTCCAGAGTCAGGGAAGAGGCAGCAACATAATAATACAAAATCTAAGGTCATGAAGAAGATGAAGGCCTTTTCTTGCACATACAGCTTGTTTGGACAGACTCAACATAAATAACAATAAGAGCTCTCTGGATGAACACATTCTGTACTTAGAGATGAAGAAACTGGATACATTTAGCATAGTTAGCTACTTTTTCATAACAAGGCAGAGATTTTATGAGAAAGTGTGAGCTAACTCCCAATAGCCCTTCTTCTGGTTGCATTTGTAGATTAATTATATTAGCTTTTGAAGAAGCAAGGGAGAAAGTTATATATGTCGGCCGGATCTAAATGCTTGGCCATTCTCTAGATTTCAGTATGACAAGAATAACATGTTCCCAAATACTTACTTCTTATAATTGTGAATGTTTTTGGGATAATAGGGTCTCTTAATTACAAAAACAGTATTGCAACAGTTCAAGACAATCTGCAGTGAAGTCAAAGCAACAAATAGCTCCTTGCAAAATAAGAAATTCTTACTTCCCCAATTGTCAGAGCTTGTATTTTGGTCTTGGAATCCACTTGTTGTCCAACCCACACAAAGATATCCGAGTGACAATCCAATATAAATATATCTTCAGTCATTAGATCATCCTGAGAGAAGTTATATATTTCTACCACCTGTGATTAACGTCCAATTAGCAGAAATTTCATTGAAACAAAAACCAACAATATGAAGAAATCACTGTGATGCATCATAAAGTGATCAATTCACCACAAATTCAGTGACTAAAAGTTATTTCTCCGCGCTTGTAGATATTGTCATGGAACGAAACCATAAAAGAAGTGAGTCTTCCCTCAAAAGAAGCCTATATTCCCTATTTCACAAATCTTCGGTACTGTTTACTCCATTCAGAGTCCAAGATTATAATCAAACGCCACATAATGTCGTCCTCAGACTAGTTGATGACCTTTGAAGGGTAAAGAAATGCAAACCACCGCATCAAGTTCTCTCAGATTTTAGTTTTTAGAACTAAATGTGCTTCTAAATTCAGGTAATAATATTTCTTTAAAAGATAATAAAGCAGCTCAGAAAATACTATATCAAATTACAACACAGCAGACCACTATAAAGGCAAACACAGGAACACACATTTTAAAGGACATCTCACTTTCACTGGTGTGGGTTGAAGGGTGCAGAAGATTACTCCAGTCTGAAACAACAACAACAAAAACAACAATATCACCTCAATCCCAATGATGAGGTCGGCTACATAAACCAAGATTTTATCTCCTGTGGTCGTCAACCATGATCCTCTCCTTCCATTCCCTTCTATCAAGTGTCAAATATTCCTGTAACCTAACTTCTTCATATCATTCTTAAATCCTTCCATCCAAGTCATCTCCAGTTTTCCTCAGCTTCTTATATGATCCCCATGATCCCAGCCCTCTACTTTCCTTACCGGGAGAATCTTCTAATCCCCGTCTTATATGCCCAAACTAGCTATGTGTTGAAGGTGCAGAAGATTACTCCAGTAGTCCAGTATGATACATGTGAACATTTTTCTAGTCCAATATTGGAGCAGTAAACCACTAGCTTAATCAGAAAAAGTGAACTATAACAGAAAACATTGAAATAATAGTGCTTCACACGATAAAGCTACAAAATATACGCACCTTTAAATCTCCTGCAGATCAGCAGCAATTCACCAACCGTCAATGAAACCGCAGGAAAACAGGAGAAGTCAGTGGAAATATAAAATACGCTGAACCAAATAAAACAAAAATACTGAATAATATGCTAAAAACCTTTAGAGAAATGGCAAGAAAATAAATGAGGATCGCTTTCAGGTTGTCTAGCAGTCTTCTGGCTTGGATATTCGGTTTTCTCTCCTAACAACAGCCAGAATGGTTCAGACTCTGATCCTTCTTTTTGTGTTTTGCACTGCAAGTTTGGCTGCAGAAAATACCATGTACACTTGAATAAATCGTTGTCTGTATGACTACAAACCCAAAGGAACAAAAATCTAAGCATTTTACTCCTCAATACCCAGCTAGTGAAAAGAAAAAGTGGTTAACACCCCCAAAATCCAAATGGTGCAAAAATATCATCTTGCAACTGTAAAAGATAAACTTGAAATATAAAGTATGAAAGTTCCAAGCAAATGAATTCCCCCAAACTATAATTATAAGCCAATATTATGTTAACTAACTAAATAACAAGGGGTCACCACAAGTTCAAGAAACAGTTTTATTCTCTCCCTTCATTTAGAAGGTAGAGTGGAGTAGAAGAGAGAGATTTCCGAACCTTGATGATATCCAACTGCCTCTCAACAAGTTCCTGATTCTCTGCTGACGTGAGATTTCCAGACCATGAAAATACAGTTGAGCCACTATGTAGTATGTAACTGTATGACGAATTTAAAGATGATGGAACCTGGAGGAATTTACCATGATTAGTTAAAAGTCAAAACATAAAACAAGAAATAGGCAGGTGATAATGTAAAAAGAAATTGCAGGACATTAATTAGATTATAGTTGTTGAAAGCACCTCCTCACTCAGTCACACCCACCTACCACCTCTTCGGCCCCTCCCCTCCCATGCCCCAATAAAAATAAGAGGTACTCGAGAAATGATACCCCTAAAAAGGAGTTGCAAAAGCTCTAAATTAGAAAGAAGACTTTCCTCTGCTCCAGCTCAATACATCACATGAATCACATCCTCACACTCAGAAAAGAAATTCTATCAATCTTTAAAACACAATCTTCTTCTCATGTTTAGGGGTAGAACATACAGGAATATCTCATTGCCTTTAATTACAACTTCATTATAAACCGATGTTAGGTCAAAGGTTGGGCTGACACCGAACACCATGCCAATTTGGGATTTTACATTACATTAGTTGGTTATAGAAGGAATTAAAAAGCAGAGTTTCCCACTTAAGTGCTTTACTGGGGATATTGCAGGTGCTATGGGAAGTTGCATACTTGCGTTTTCCTTCTCGAGACCTAATGTCAAATTGCTCTTTGAAGACTTTCACACAGAGTTCAAAAGAAAGAGATTTCTTATCTTCTTAAGAACTTGAAACTTTACGTTACTTTTGGGACTTGGGGGGAGTTTTGGAGGTGCCGTTGGAGAAAGGCCGCTGCCTTAAACTTTCTATACGAAAAGCCATAATTATATAAGTAAAGGTAAACAGTAGACATACACACCGGATCTACTTGAATAGCTTGCATATTATCAGGTCCAGAACCCTGAACTCGAAACAAAGCAACTCCATCAGCTGTGTATGTATCATCAGGAATCTCCTTCTCAGCAATGTATTTTTTGTATCCTTCACTGAGTCCACCCTGGTTGAATTGTCACAAAATGTCATGCACAATCAAAGTAGAAAGCTAATGGATATATTGTTGATAAGCTCATAAATTTTGAGTACGCACCTTGAAAACAATAAAGCTTTGAAACACAGCAAAGAACTGGATTGGTTCACTTCCTTCATAAAACCGAGCCTATTTGAAAAGAAAAGAACAGCGCATTGAATGTTAGTTCCAAGTTATATAATCATCATTATCATTATCATTACCCCGTTGCCTCAAAGAGGCTCCTGCAAGAAGCGGGGTAAAGGGGGGGTCGGACGTACGCAACCTTACCTCTGCAATTGCAGAGAGGTTGTTTCCAATTGACCCAAAAGCGATAAAGGGACGTCAACGGGACGACCATCTTATACTTCATGGAAAGGAAGCGAAGAGGTATTAAGAGCCATTTTGATTTAGTCCATTACACAACCAAAAGAAAAAATGAATCTTTGGCTCCATCCGAAATGGAACATAGTTCCAAGTTATATAATAACAAAAATAAACAAGCCTCGTTAGAGAAATGGGGGAAAGTTAAATAACAGTAAAGATTTGATTTGGTACCTGAGTTGGCATAAACTTCATTGTTTCTACCATCTTGCTCGCCAGGGTTGTGGCTGATGTTTGTTCCTCCTGTATGCATATATGACATGCATGATTAGCGCAAAGCAAGGAGACAATCACTAGGCTACAGAATGCTAAGGTTCTTCTGTATGTGTGTTTTTGTGAGGATACAAATAGATGCATAATTCAAACGTTAATACCCTCGTACATGGAAAGGTCCCCATGAGAACCACCCTGGATTTAAAACCAATTTAGATCGTTTTAACAAACAACCCTTATTTCATTTGTGTTCAGATAAAAATCATATCCACCTTTTCCCCAATTTTTAAATCTGGTAATTTAGTAGTCCTGGACGTGAAAAGAGAAGATCCCAGAGACTCCAGACCCCAGAGCCCAGAACAAAGGCTAGATAGTAGCCAGCCATGAGGTGTTCTGCAAGCCCATATCAACACCCCTTACCCTGCACCATCCCTCTTCTTTCGTGTATCCCTCGCCTCTATCTCCTTATCATCGTCCCCCTTCCCCACCCTTACGGCCTTACCACCACATGACTGACCATAGTCACACTGGATGGCCACTAGACCTACCCTTCCTCCACCTCCACCCCTCCAGCCCAAAAATCATCCCAGTCTCCAACCATTGTCCCTACTGAAAAAAAAAACCTCCATATTCCCCCTCATGATCCTCCCCAAATAAAGGTTATTAGCCCTCCCTTTCTCCTACCTTCTCCATTGCCCCTACCCTTTTTAATTGTCCTCTGCCTATGGTCGCCCTCTCCCCTTCTTCTCAAGAAGTGAAGCAATTGTTAAGTTATGCCTTTGATCCTATTGTGGATTGAAGAATTGTGAAAGAAACATCCCATCATGATGGTTTATGGCTGTCCAACTGATCGAGCCACGGTAACTAAGCGGGCGGAAGTAACAGTGAGTTGGAACTTATGCAGGGCAGTCACAATGGTGGTCGGACGGTTTTCAGTTTTGGCTTGATTTTGATATTAACGTCCGAGAATACTGCAGCTTTATGTTATGATACTTTTTGGTTCTCGTGGGAGCTAATTGTTAAGGGTTCATATGTCTTATATAAAGACGTTATTGAGAGTTATAATACGTAAGTAGTGTTTCTCGGCTTTCTCCGATGGGAATTATAATACGTAAGCCATTAAGATTTGCCTGAAATAATGGAATATAAGGTGAAGAGAATAGAGTCTCCACTGGCCCTCAAATTCATAACAGCAATGCTACACAATAATCAGTCATCTTCCAGAATAAACATCATTTATAAGTCTAATATGAACTGACGGTTGAACAGTTGCTATTTATCAATGAGATGTGCCATTTCATTTTCCAAAATATACTTCTAATAAAAGATACCTTGGAAATATCCAAAAAAGTTAGTGACGGCTAAAATACAGAATTGGTAGATAGTAACCTCAATGCTTTGCTTGCCAAACCATGTCCCAATAAGATGCTCCTCCTTATCTTCTCCTGGGTATGAATACTGAAAGATGTAGCAATCTCCACTGTAGAACTTCGATTGTTCAGAAGCAGAAAGGAGATTCTTCTTACTGTCATTTACTCTCCAAACCTGTACAACCATGGTAAATAAAAACATTAGAAACTGAATTAAGATTATCTACCACAGGAGACTTACAGCAGAAGCAGCAAAGGTGGGCATAGAAAAAGTAGTTTGGTGGCAAATACAGTATTGGCAGAAGTGACACCAATGAAGGTCTTAGTATTGCACACTGATGCCATTACAGAAAAAATTCAAATTTGGGCAATTTTCATATCGTTAATGTAATTGAACTGAAAATCGACTTTGCTTATCTGTCCTTCGGTTCTTTCAATTTGGCAAATAGCTTTAGCTAAGTTTAGATTGTGTGGGTCCATCCTTGTGCTGTGAGAAAGAATTTTAAAGCTTGGAAAAGAAGGATGAAGGTTGGCTGGATGAATTATTGAAAATGGCCAATTTGGTGAAGCACTTGGAAAGAATTAAAGTATCTTTTGGAGGCTTTTGTATACTCTTTTGGAGGCTTTTGTATACCTGAAAAATACTTGATGTTTCTAGATTTTTGTAGATAAATTATTATACTGATAGCTGAGGGCTTGAGCTGTCTTCCAATCAGCTCTACTTCTGTATTTAGTCTTTCTAATACGAGTATGTCTTTATTACTTAAGAAAAAGATATTGTAATTGGCTAATTGAGTGTTTAGATATGTTTACAAAATGCTGTTTTTTAAACGTACTCCCAAAATAAGAATGTCAAAAAACCAGCAAACAAGTCAACCTGAAACAAATATACACTTGAAATAGTTGAAAACAAATTAACATAAAAGGTACATGCAAAAATCTTTCATTGACAAGTATATATTTTATGAGTACTTTTTACCAACACATGTGATAAATACGTAATAATTGACAAGTCCCCATGTTCAAAAAATTGAGTAATGACAAGTCACAATGTCAAACGCTCACTAAGAACTTGTACCCTGTCAACTGATGAATAACAATAAATGGCATCCATATATCATATACCTGCAAATGTCCCGTGCAGTCAATGTATACTTGAGGCTCATCTTTTGCAGGTTCAGCTTTCACAAGGCCCTTCACATTGACACCCTGACGTTTGAGAAGAGCTGGACAGACAAAGAAGAGTTGAATGTTTCAAATACCAAAAGGTAAACAAAAGGTGAAATTCTGAAGAAGAAAAAAAACGTTATTCAAACGGAGTGAACAAAGTGCTATCTTGTGGCGCAAGAGCCTGTTTATCAATTGCATATCAGATAACTATAGCAAAAAATCCCAATCACCTACCAGCAACCTTGCCTCTTCCATCTTCAGATACAGCAACCTCAGCAGTTGGAGGCCATGAATCAAATTTTGTTTTAAAGGCCACTGTTTCAAATCCCTCAATTACACGGATTACATGAGACTTTGGACGATCAAGGCTACGAAGCAATTCCTATTCAACAACGACAAGCGAATCAAAAATGGTTTCCCGTATCGAAATAGTAAAAGAGAGCACGAGGATCAGAATTTACATCTGCTGCTCCACTTGCACTTTTTCTCTCATCAAGAGTGGTAGTTCTTCCAATCCATACAAAAACCTCAGCACCACAGTCCAGAATATAGCATTTGTTTGTATTCAGCACATCCCTTGTTAAAGAATCAGCTTCTTCTACTTCTGCCTGTCCCTTCTCAACGCTTAATAAGGAAATAGATAAAAACACAAAAGAAGATTCAATTGGTTGTAAAGCCAAAATATTTACATGAGAACCAAAAGCAATATTATGAATAAACCTTACCGGAAAAGCTTAGGAGTAGTAGGATCAGCATTCTTGTCACCTTCACTAGCTGTTTTCCTTGGTAGTGGAGCAAAACCACCAAAAAAGCCCCAGAATTCACCAGATTCAGCATCAGCCATTAGTTTCCCATCCTCTGTAAAAGCATTGCAGCACACATTCAGAACCAACCACAAGTTACAACATTATCTTTTAGAGGAGTTGAATTTTCTTATAAAAAGAAAATTTGTTTCAATAGTCAAGTAAAAATTACAGAAGTAGAAGACAGGGATTCGAAAAATTGAGAAATTAAAATATAAAACTTGAATCATCTTGTACATTAGTCAGGGACATTCCAAAAAAAGCAACTTAGAAAAGAAAGGTGAGTTACTACTCTACTCCGCAAAAAAAAATGAAGAGACTCCATTTCAGAAGATACTGTCATAGTATCATTCCTTTCCACCCACCACATGACAAATATGAATAGCAGAGGATTTTCCACCATCTATGACTATGAAAACTCATATGGAGAACCTACAACTGCTATTACTCCAGTCATATCAGGACAGATCCAAGAGAATAAGAGATCCTTGCAGCTCAAAAAAAATATGCCGCTAAATAAGTAGCAAGCTTACAATACAAGAAAAACACTTGAGATTTACTTTCAGACTTCAGTAAAAACACATCACACATAGGCAACCCTGTCTCTTTGGGCCACTAAACCTTTACTGTTGTCATCTGTACTAAGTTTATGCAAAAAGGTGGTTCAAGTAAAAGCCTTCGCGTGGGGCATTAAAGTTGCAAATATAGGCACAGACAAAAAGGCAAGAGTTAGGAGTGTTTTGTTGGAATCAGCAGACAAGGCAGAGGAACCTTGAAGAAAAACACCAAAGAAGGCCTAGGCCTACAAGATGTAAATTCTTCCAATATACAGAAGATACCTCCTAAAAAGGATATTCCGGGAAGAATACCACCATTTACCATCAGAAAGAGTAGAGCAATCAAAGAAAGGCAACAAAGATAAGAATGGAGAAGAGCTGCTCCCATGCACATACACCATTTTTCCATCCCCTACCTTAAACTTGACAAGGAAAAGAATAAAACATGATATAAACTTCCATGGGCTTGTACATGCTTGTGATAGCTTTGTGCAGAAGGAATATTCCCACTAAAGAGAATAGTATTGCTACCCATCAAGCCAAACCTATACCTCTATCTTTGAGATAGCATACAATGTACCATGATGCAGGTACAATGATTCTAAGATACTTAAGATACAACACAATTAGTAACCTGATGTCGTCGTTTATTTTTATTTTTATTTTTATTTTTTTGAAACTTGATGTCATCGTTTATAGATATGAGATTTCAGGGTTCATCCATTACAGAAAATACACTTACCGATTGCAGCTATGTCACATTTTCCATGATGATTGTTGTCCTTGATATATTGAACAACTTCCAACGCTTTAGCTCTCTCTTGAATGGAAGAGTTGGAGCCATTAAATTGAAAGATTTTAGATTCAGTGTCCAAAACGAATATATCATCGTGATTTAAAGAAGATCGGGCACAAGAAACCTGCAAGCACAGTATCATCTTATCAGACAAAAAGATGCAGCATGTGGCATGTCAAATGCACTTATTATTATTTCAGCAGTCCACCATCAAATCAGAGAAGGTCATTAACTTGCCTCGTTTACATGAACTACATGTTTCCCTCTACAGACATAAAGGCGTGATTTGTATTCTTCAGCTTCATGATGCTTGAATCCAGATGCAACTCCTCCTTCCAGGGGAATAATACATGGTTTAAAATATGAAAGAAACTTCTCCGTTTCATGGCCCTGTACCTCTCTATATTGAACAGCACGACCTCCCAAAGCAGCATCTAGCTCCACAGTTTTGACAGCTGCAGCACCAGATTCATCCTATTTGACGAAAATCAAGATCTAGAACTTTAAATATAATCCGCATCCCACAAAAAGCTATGTAAAAATCTTTATATAGTGAACTTTTAGGCGAATTACACGGTCGAGAATTTCAACTTTTCTTGTCAACAGTTGTTTCAAAATGTGGGTAAACCTGAATATTGGTATTAAATAAAAATTAATTTATATGATGAATAGAAAAAATTAGATAGAGACTTACTTGAGAAGTATCTTTACCAAGCCAATAATGTATATCTTGACGCAATGCACCACTCTTTAATGCTGTTGTCTAATAAAGCAAGAAGAAACAAATATAAGGGTTTGTAAACTACAAATTACCTGGGAAAAAAACATGCAGTCAAACAAAGCTATAGAAGTGCAAAAGAAAACTCCAAGATACTCAGAGCAAATATCATAAATACCAGAAGAAAGCAGGAAATATTAGCATATAAATGAGTCGAAAATGATAAAGGTCGCAACATGCGACCTTTAAGCCGTGTCACAATGATGACATGGCATGCTTATGTGTCATGATTTAAATTGGAAATTAAAATATTTAACTTATATTATCTATTATACTTGTTATAAAAAAAAGTAGAAAAATCTTAATATTCTAATTTGTTTCTTTATTCATATCGACTACCTTATTTACATATTTCATAGTAGAAATATTGCATTGATAGTAAAAATATTATAATGACGTGTATCCTACGTGGCGCCTATATGTACCAATTAAACTGCGACACGTAAGATTGCGACAACTAAATGTTGTCGCAACTTGCGACCTTTATCATCGCCCTAAATGAGTTGTCACTTGGAATCTTTACCTTCAAAACAATGTAAGAATCTCCTGAATAAAATTTTCCATAAGAAGAGTTCGGGATGCGTACAGGACGAAAATTCTCAATGCGCCATATTTCCAATCCTCTACAAGTTGTCAAGGAAATAGAAATAACAATATAACTGGTATATAGCATGCATCTTGTCCTGGTTTCTCATCACATAGACCATGTAATATGACATCAACTGCTAACAGAACAGGTAACAGATTCTAGCTCATGGGAGAATGGGAATCCAAAATCTCCAATTCCAACAAACTATGTTCTAAATTTCTAATTGGCTTATATTGATAAAATACACGGTTCTAAAAAATCCAAGATTACGATGGACACCTGGGCTTTGCCATAAAAGGCTCTGTCTATACATTTCACTTGGGATCGGATATGGATGCTATTTGGGCACATGTTTGCAGGACTTTTACAAAAGTCTCTTCAGCTGATCCACAAAGGATTGTGGAGATTAGTTATGTCAAGTTGTGTCCTTAATTTTGAATGTACATTTTCCCTCCCTGCTATAACACATTAATATCTTCCTTTCTCATCCAATACATAATCTGCTTTGAACGTATCGTAAGCTCTATTCTCTCAGTTTATAAACAATGTCATTTAGCTTTCCATCTTAACTGTGATGATAAATATCTCTTGAATTTTATTTATTAAATTTATGTGAGTTGATAGATTTGTATTTAAAAAAACTTTCATCCTTTTCTTTAAGAGGAATATATAGTCAAAGTTCGACCTCAAACAACAAAACAACACTCATTCAGAAATGGAGTATTAAACATTGCTTCATCGTTTAGGTGCTTAATTAAGATGTGGCTAATTGTTGAAAAGCATGCTCTATTAATCATACTTTGTGGGGTTTATAATGGAGCTAATGTTTGTTGTAACAACAATTGTTTCATGAAGCTTGTTTTTTCATTCTTGACTTCAATACAAGAGCATCAGGATACTTTCTCATACTATTAATAATGACTGACTGCTGTAGGTCACCTGGCATTAGCATGTTTTATTATATTATGTATTTTCATCTTGACCACGAGTATAATAGCTTTGTATTTCTGCATATGTTTTTGTGGCAAACTAAACCTAAAATCATAATAACAATTAACAACAACAGATATAAGTCAAGTTGAGAAAAAACAAGTTCGACACGGCAAAAATAAGTTGAAATCCCTAAAATGGTAAAGTAAGTCATAGTTGAATAAGATATTAAAGCAACTTAAAAATGAAGCAGGCACTCTAAAATATTAATAAGATAAAGGATACGCCTTTTGACCAGCTCCCTGGAATGCTGGATCAAGATCTCTCAGGGAAACTGACATATTGTAAGAAGTAAAAGTTTCAAATATGTCAACAACTAAAAATTTGCCTAAAGTAGCAGGCAAGAGAAACCTGGGGAAAAACCAAAAAAAAAAACATCAGAAATAAGTACCAGCTTCTTTGTGTTTCCTCCCTTTTCCTCCCTTAAAGAGTGCACGAGATTAATAGTACAGTCAAGAAGGAAGAGGAAAGAACGATAGAAATGCCAATATTAACAAAGCACAAAAAAAATAGAACTTTTTAACAAGTAAAACGGACACGGAGTAATCGATAACGTAATACCGATTATCAAAAGAAGGATCAACCTTTCTCACTGTAAATAGGACAATAACTATGCAAAGAGTATAAACAACAAAAGTATACTTCAACAGCTGAATGAAAAATTAATTAAGCTAAAGCAGGAAGTATATAACATAAAAACACAAAGGCCAGGGACTTGTAAGACCTGAAATTGAATCTCCTTAACAATAGCACAGACCACTATAACCAAGTTAATAGGAAGCTTTATCAATAAATTCCGAGCATACCTCTTGTATTGCATATATATTCATTTCAAAATTGAAAAGAACTTTATATGCAGCGTTGACTGCTACAGAACATATGTGTGCTATTAAGATATGTGTGACTATTTGTCTTATAATATCCCATTATAGTACTATCTTCATGGAAAAGTGAGGAACTATTCTGAATCATGTAGATTAGACATCTACCAATATATAGCACGACAGGAATTTGAGACTTTGGCAGCTGGTGCTAACATTATAACTTCAAGGGAGACTAAATGAAGTTGCTTTTCATTTTAGCCACCTCCAAAAGACTAATGAACAGAATTTCAGAGCATAGCAGGATCACTCAGCACTACGCTTCCAAAACCACACTAAAAGTATAAAACTGTGGTTGCTAATCTGGCAAAAGCCCTTTCTGTTTGCACCTCTAGGCTCCAACTTCTATATAAAGATATTTGTAAGGAAGGAATACTCCCTACGTAGTTTGAGACTTAACTTACCAAAAATCTTCCATCCTGAATCAAACTGCTATATTGTAGGAAAAATAAAGTTCGAGGTTTCTCCAGGCAACTCTCCAGGCAACTACCCTCTACCACTATTCAAGTTGGTCTTAACATAAAGCTACAAGCATCTTTCGTGGAGAAATACGTTCCCTTAGAATTTCATCACTAAGACACCAAGAGACAGCCATCCAAAGATATACAATACATACTACGGGGCAAGTCATTCAGAAATTTTGAAAGCCTATCAGGAATGCATCTTCCAGCTGCGAAGTCCAGCACCAAAATTATTTCCTTCAGCAGAAACCATTGGACAGGTCTACAGTTTAGCATCATTAATGACATCAAATCAGCAACCTTTGGCCAAGTTTGTTTGCTGGTGTACTTATCCACCTTGGGTTGCCTGTATAGTTTCTCATGAAGCAGACTTCTTCTCTTCAGATTCAACACAATAGAATGGCTGTCCATGCTAATTGATACTCTATCTTGCATTATACAATTATGCATTGAACAACAAGCTTCGACGTTCCCTAAAACTCTAGTCATATGCACAACACAGGCAGTCTTTAACTCAATGCAGTGCATCTCATGACTTCAGCTAAGTAGCAAAAGGTCATCAAGGCACAAAAGAGAAAACCAAAAACAAATGTCACTATCAAGCAGACACCTTGTTTTCTCACAGACCCGGCATTTAGAATGCTTTCAATGTTTCCATGGAATAGCCCCAGAAATAGCAGCAATTGCAGACCCTTTGATATCAACCCCGACTGAACCCTGGCCTCTGAAGCAAATATATGAATAGAGTCTGGTACAAGCCTAAGCTAGGCCTCCGAAGCCTCAAGAAATGGTAGGAAATGGTGAGACCAACTTCCCAATCCCAACCCCACCCCACCCCCACCCCCTCTGGGAAAAAGATCTGTTTAACAAAACCATGTAATCTACTTCTCAGTAACTTTAATAAGTTCAAGTACAATTTTGAAGCATTACAGTTAGCAGCGTGTAACGAGATGAGAGGTAAGGCATGGCAGACAGCGTGGATAAACTATACCAAATCCACGTATTATAGTAAAAAGACGCAGCAGCAAATCCCAAATCCACAGGTCTTGTAACTTGCAAACAAAAGCAAATGACAGCATCTGGTGGGTACCTAATAATCCAGTTATCCGGAAACAAAACCCTTGGGGAATGGCAACCAAATAGACAATCCTACAAGAATGTCATCCAAATCTCAAGGCAAATGTCATTGGCCGGCGCCCCGACACAGCTTGGCTCTCAATCAGACACAGGCAATGAAAAATGGGAATATACATCTTCGTTCGATCTCGAAAATGCCGAAAATTCTACAACCATCCAATCTAAAGAGACAACATTTCCTTCAAGGCACTGAAATCCACCCCTCTTCCACCACAAAAAATTCAAAAAAAACCCAACTAATTTCATTGAATTCCACACCCATCCAAATACAAATTTGAGCTAAATTACATTCACCCAGGAAACACCCATCTCAATCTAACCCATTCTTTAGATCAGCACAACTCAAACAAATCAAAACCCAAATTCACCAAGAACCCACCTCCCCCCCCCCCCCCCCCACCCCCCACCCTACCCCACCCCAAAAGAGGGGATAAAAGATTAAAATAATACAATATTTAAAATTAGCACAACTTCTAAAAATCCCACAACATATTTACATTTCATAGAACAAATCTATCAAACAATACCCAAAATTTCTTAAAATTAAACAAAATAGAGCATAAAGCTTAAAAGTTAAATGAATAAATCAAATAGATTACCTTATATTAAATGAAGAAGATACAAATCCAAAGCCAAGTCAAAAAAGATTCAACCTATGATGAAGAAATTGTGAAACGGAGAGCTTCAATGGTTTGGGGAAGAGAGAGAAAGTGAAAGAGAGGAAGAGAGAGAAAGGCGTTTGGAGGGAATTATGAGAGTGCCAGGCGTGCCTATCACTAACGGCCCCCACAACAATAACAGAGATGATCTGTTGCAAAATCAAAAATGATTTTAATAATGAAATCTTGATTAATCAGAAATTAAACATATTTTTGGAAATTAAAATCAATGAAAATGTACCCAAATTGATCGATCAGATTTAGAGAGAGAAAGGTTGAAGATGGAGGAAATTAATTAAGGAAAGAAACATGGAAATACATGAACAAACGTGAAATTAATAATTATCTAATTTGCCAATTTGGGATTCTTTTACAGCGAATCATTTACAGATAGGATATTGTTTTTTTTTTTTTTGGTTCAGTGTTATCACGTAAAAAAAACGTTATTACACTCAGGAGGCAGGACAACATAAAAACAGTATTTTTCTTTGTTATTGAAAAAAAAAAAAAAACTCTACATTTAATTTTAGTTTGACACCAAAAAAAAAGTAATATTAAACTTAAACCAAATACTAATTGTGTTAATTGACTTATGAGCTTTTTTTATTTTTTGTTCGCGATGATTTATTATTTACTAGTTTTATATACATGCGATGCATGCGGGAGTATATAAACTTAATAATTGTGTTATTATAATTAAAACCAAAAAGAGTAAACAAGAAAATGTTCACAAAGTTCATTTAACGAAAAATTAGTCATCATCTCATGAACTAAACATCTATATTGTGAAATAATGTACTTAATACTCACGAAAAATCTAAAATGTAATACCAAAATAAAGAAATTAAACATAAAAATTAAAATAGTGTGTTTTACTTTTTTATTTTGCTTGCAATTCCCTTGTCTAACCATATGCACTTCTCAACCCAATCGATTTGCAACACATAACAAACATCATAGGAATGTTCTGGATTAAAATATTCAATTGGTGTACATAACACCCCAACGATTTTTAATTGATTCCAAAGGTTGAGAATACATTTTTTATGATCGGATTACGTACATTAGGCGCAAAAGAATTCCTTTTTAATTTTAAATAGAATATGAGCTAGATAAAATTATAAAAACATTTAGTTATAGTAGATTGAAACTCGTTGAAGTACTAACTTTATTTCATCAGCTAAGCTACTAAAAATGTGTTGTGCAAGGTCTACAATTTGTTATTCTCAAATTAAAACTTTTATCAAATATGGTAAGTCGAAACAATAACCTATAAAACTAAATTAGATATTAAATTTTCCTTAAAAAACAAGTATTAGTCGACCTTCGATCGAAATAGAGTATTAATTTATCCCTCCATTTCGACCTTCGATCGAAATGGAGTATTTATTTATCCCTCCATTTCTATTAAACGAATATGTTTAAGTTTTATTAATTATGCAATAGGAGAAATACATTTTTATAAAATAAACATCAAATAAAAAATTTAGAATATACGTGTGTACATGAGACCTAATGAAGTACGGAGTATATATTAAATCTATACTAATATTTTAAAATAGAAATATATGCATGCCATGTGTCACTATCTTAAATTTTCTTTTTATTTTATTATGTTTTTTGTATAATAAAATATTTCACGGCCTTTCTTGAATTGATAACTAGAAAACTTTTTATATTCTTAAGCTCTCGAATTTACTAACATTTAATTATTTAACTAGTTTTTAGGTTCATGCGCCCGAGTTACTGCATTAGTAACATTTATATTATTCTTATTTAAAAATGTTACTCCTTTTAATCAATTCTCTTTTTATTACATTTATTAATTTGTATCTTTTTTTTTACAATAATCACACGTAATTTGTTATAGCGTACTGGTAACACTTCATTGTTTAAACGTTAGGTCGCGGGTTCAAATTTATACGCCACGTGGCACATAAAATTATTTAGAAACGTCTTTTAAGTAATACTATATATAGTACAAATTTATTTAAAAAAATAATGTAATTATTTTTTCGTAAATGATCTTTTTAAAGTCCAAAAATTGTGACAAAGGACCTTATTAATTATTTTTCCGTAAATGATCTTTTTAAAGTCCAAAAAAATCAATTTAAGGTCTGATCTCACAACAAATTTTTTATAAGGTTATTTGTCACAATTTTTAGACTTTAAAATGTTCTCTCTAACAACAAATCCAAAAAAAACTATCAAAAACTATTTCCTCCTTTTCTAAATACCTTTAAGTTGTAACGGTTTGATTTTGGCACTAATTATATTAACTTTAACCAAAATTTCTTGCTAATACTATATAAAAATTAATTATTATTGTGTAATATGTTATTTGATTAACCTTATGTACGAATACATTTTTTAAATATTTTTTTTAAAAAAATTTATACCGTTAGTAGTATTGTCAAATACTTGCATGTATTCAACATTTAATTTGAGTAAAGGAATATTGAGGGAAAAAGATGCTCGAAGAATAATAACTTTATGGCTGGTGATTCTGCTGACTTCCGCATTGAAAGGAAGTGTAAGGCGGTGACCGCCCAATACAAACAAAGCCCAAGAAAGTGACACTTCATTTAAATAATACAAAAGCCCAATAAAAGTGTCCTACTTATGGCCTTTGTGGGGACAAAAGTACAATACTCTACCTCTCCCTTATAAACACCCTTCGTCTACTAGTTATATAATTAGCTCACTAAGGGGGCGTTTGGTTGGGGGTTTTCAGGAAAGGGAAAGGGAATGATGGGGTTTCATTCCATTTGTTGTTGTTTGTTTGGTAGTTTTTGTCATTTTCTTTACCCTGTTTTCTTTTTCACTTACCCCCAAATCCCTCTACAATGATACCCTACCACCCCCAAGGTTTGTCATTCCCTTTCCCTTGACCACTCTCTATAATTAATAATTAATAATTAATAATTAATAATTAATAATTAATAATTAATAATTAATAATTAATAATTAATAGTTAATACGGAGTAGTTAATAATTAATAATTAATAATTAATAATTAATAATTAATATTGAATAATTAATAATTAATAATTAATAATTAATAATTAATAATTAATAATTAATAATTAATAATTAATAATTAATAATTAATAATTAATAATTAATAATTAATAATTAATAATTAGTAATTAGTAATTAGTAATTAGTAATTAGTAATTAGTAATTAGTAATTATTAATTAGTAATTAGTAATTAGTAATTAGTAATTATTAATTACTAATCATTAATTAATAATAAATATAAACAATGAATAATAAATAATAAATAATTAGTAATTAATAATAAATAATTAATAATAAATAATGAATATTAAATAATAAATAATTAATAATTAATAATTAATAATCAAAAATGAATAATAAATAATTAGTAATAAATAATAAATAAAAAATAAAAAATAAAAAATAAAAAATATTTATTATTTATTATTTATTTATTTATTATTTATTATTTATTATCTTACTTAGGAGAGAGAGAGGGGAGAAGAATGGACAAACCAAACAACATTCTTAAATAAAGGGTTTTCATTTCATTCTCTTTGATTCCCATTCTCATTCTCATTCCCTTCCCCTTCTCTAACCAAACGGCCCCTAATCATTACTCCAAAGTCCAAACTGATTAATTTATTTTTCAACAAAAAATGTTGATTAATTTAAAATAGAACTAATAAAGGGTAAAAATGAAGTAACTTTGAGTTTTTGACTTATCACATGGGTTAATGAGTACAACTTGTCTAAGTTGAAAAAAAGTAAGGCCACCATAACTCTTTTTTTTTTTTTGATAAAAGGCCACCATAACTTAGTACAAAGTATAAAGTTTTAGGTTTGGTTCTCTTCAATCTATGAGATCTTATTTTCAGGTCCTATAAATTTTGATAAGTTTCTAAAAGTTAAATAAGTTTTATAAGTTTGTAACGTCTTATAAGTGTCAATAAGGTCCAATAATGTCCTATAAGTTCTATTTTCACCGTTTCTATTTGATCTTCCTGTTTTCCGAAATGGCGTTCCTATTTGTTCTTCATGTTTCTATTTTTTGTCATGATTTTTTACCCAAATATCCAAATACCCTTGTTTATCTTTCTAATTATCAAAAATACATAAGAATTTCTACATATTATACCCTAAATTTCCCCCCATCATCCCTTATTTAATTCATTCACATTTCCCCGTTCACCCAACCACCATCCCCTTTTCTAATTTTTTATTACCTTAATAAAAATATTTTCTCTTTCCTTCATTTCTTTATTACTTTCTCCAGCACGTTTCCTGTCAGGCGGCCTGACGGCCACGCGCCTGTCAGTCCGCTGACTCCCCACGCGCGCGTGGGCTTCACGCGCTATATAAAAGCGGTTCCCATACTTTTCTCTCTCCTTCCTCCTTCCTCCTTCCTCCTTCCTTCTTCGACAACAGCGAAATTCTTCAAACCCTAATCTAATTTCGCGAAATTGTTCAGCTTGCTCCGCCGCAATCACCGCCAACAACTTTCAGATCCGACATGGGAGACAGCGGCTATGAGCAATTTCAACCACCAATACCATTATTTCCACCACAATCGCCGCCGACAACTTTCAACAACCAACTTTCAGACATGGCCGACGGCTTTCAACCACCACCACCATTATTTCCACCACAATTTCAACAACCAACACAGATATTTCCGCCACAATTTCAACCACCGAGTTTTCAACCTCGCCACCTTCAACATTCTCCTCGATTTCTAACACCACCGAATTTTCAACCTCGCCACCTTCAACATCCTCGATTTCTACCACCACCGATTTTTCAACCTCGCGACCGTCATCCTCCTCCTCGTTTTCAACCTCCTGCGCGATTTGATAACCCTAATCAAAGCGACCTTCATCCTCCTCCTCGATTTCAACCTGTTGCCCGATTTGATAACCATAATCAAAGGGACCTTCATCCTCCTTCTCGATTTCAACTTCCTGCGCGATTTGATAACCCTAATCAAAGGGCTTTTACAACAATGCAGCAAGTAACTACTGAAACAAGTTCTGGAACAAAGGAAAATACATCTGAAACAAGTTCTGCAACAACAGGAGAAACAACCTCAGCTTATTTTTCAGGTTTTAAAATTAATTTAATGAATATAGTTAACTAATTGATTACTTATCGTAACTAATTGGATTGTGCAATTAACTAAGTGGCTAAAAAACTAAACAAATTGGTTTAAAATAAAGTAATGAATGTCAAAGTATAACTAATTCCTTTGAAAGAATCACTAACTGGTAAAAATAGTTAACTAATTGGATAATTAATATCAATACAAAACTAATTTTTTTTAGTAAAAAAAGTTAACTAATTGTTGTAAAAAGTTAACTAATTTCTGTAAAAAGTTAACTAATTGCTGTAAAAAGTTAACTAATTGCAGTAAAAAGTTAACTAAATAAAATTTATTAACTTGAGGTTGCAAAAAGTTGTTAAAAAGTTAACTATAAAACGATAACTAATTGATGAAACAAGATAACTAATTGATGGGACAAGTTAACTAATAGATGGAAAAAGTTAACTAATTATTGTAAAAAGCTTAATGGATGCAAAAGGTAAACTAATTAATGTAAAAAGTTAACTAACTGAAAAAAGGTTAACTAATTTTTTTTAATGCTACTTTTCAAATTTCATTTTTCACTAAGTTAACCTTTACCATCAATTAGTTAACCTTTTCCACCAATTAGTTAACTTTTATCATCAATTAGTTAACTTTTATCATCAATTAGTTAACTTGTACCATCAATTAGTTAACTTTTAATCAAAAAACATTGTAGTTCAATTGGTTAACTAACTTCCTCAATTATGTAACTAATTAGTTTCTTTTGTTAACTATTACTTTTGTTCATTTTACAGGTTCAAAAGATATTTGGAACGATTTAACAGAGGATGATATTAGAGGACCTTTGACTGGATATACTGGCACAGTGGATGAACTACATGAACTTTATGACAAACATTCAATACTTCTTGGATTTTCAATAAGAAAAAATACATTAAGGAGAGATAAAAAAACGGGAGAGATAAAGGAAAGATACTTTTGTTGTTCAAAGGAAGGAAAGAGAAAGGAAAACATAAAGAACACAAAAAAAGAAGAAGCAACTGTATCAAGTGACAGCAAACAGAAAGGGCAGTCAAAGAACCCAAGGCAGCAAAATCTTACTAGAACAGGGTGCAACGCATCTATACGATTGAAGTTACAAAACGATGGAAAGTTTATAGTCTTTCATCATGTTATAGAACACAATCATGCCTTAACAAGAGAGTCACTGCAAAACTTTGAAAGGTAACTTAACTTTTTTCATAAATTAGTTAACCTTTTCCATGCATTAGTTAACTTTTTAAAACATTTAGTTAACGTTTTGCATCAATCAGTTTACTTTTTGCCTCAATTACTTACTTTCTAAAACCATTAATTAACTTTTTCATCAATTAGTTAACTTTTTCAATCAATTAGTTACGTTTTTTCATGAATTAGGTAACTTTTACAACAAATAGTTAACTTTTTGCATATATTAGTTAACTTTTTGCATATATTAGTTAACTTTTTACAACAATTAGTTAACTTTATTCATCAATTAGTTAATTTTACCATCAATTAGTTAACTTTTTACTGCATAGATTAGTTAACTTTTGGCATATATTAGTTAACTTTTTACAACAATTAGTTAACTTTTTGCATCATTTCCAGATCACAAAGAAAAATTGATGAAGAAAAGGGAAAAGTAATTGAAGGACTCACACTATCAGGAATAACTCCAGCAGATTCCTATAGATATATGTGTAATGAAGCTGGCGACGCAAGGGTGGTTGGACACACATTAGTTGACCACATGAATTTCACAAGTAGATTGAAAATGAAAAGACTAGAAGGAAAAGATACACAAGCAGTTGTGAACATGTTAATTAAGAGAGGAGAAGAAGATCCAACATTTTATTTCCGAGTAAAGGTTAACGAAGAAAACCAAGTAATTAGCATGTTTTGGAGAGATGGCATGATGAGAGAAGATTATGACATATACGGTGATGTCTGTGTCTTTGACACGACTTTTAGAACAAACAAATACAATTTAGTTTGTGCGCCATTTGTAGGTGTCAACAACCATTGGAGTAATGTGATGTTTGGTTGTGCTTTTATTGCCGATGAGAAGACACACACTTTTGTGTGGCTATTGGAAAAATTTCTGGAGTCTATGGGAGGAAAAGCACCTATAACTATCTTTACAGATCAAGATCAAGCAATGGCAAATGCTATTGAACAAGTAAGAGTGTATTAACTATTTGGGTTTTATAATTAACTAATTGCTAAAAATTGTTAACTATTTGCTACTGGTCTTTAACTAATCAGTTGAAAAGTTTAACTAAATTGATAACCATTGATCAGTTACTTTTTCCATCAATTAGTTATCCTATTACATACATTAGTTATAAAATAATTAGTTAACTTTCTGCATCAATTAGTGTACTTTTTGCCTCAATTACTTACTTTCTAAAACAATTAGTTAACTTTTTGAATCAATTAGTTAACTTTTGCAATGAATTAGATAAGTTTTTCCATGAACTAGTTAACTTTTGTTTTAATAATATATTAGTTACTTACCTTTTTACAACAATTAGTTAACTTTTTGCATGAATTAGTTAACTTTTTGCATGAATTAGTTAACTTTTTACAACAATTAGTTAACTTTTTGCATCATTTTCAGATCACCTAACTAATACAGAATTCTGTTCTGACTTAACAAATAGTTTAAATTCTTAACTAATACATTCATCAAAAAAATTGCAGGTGTTTCCTAATACCAGACATAGATTATGCTTATGGCACTTACAAAAGAATGCTGTGTCAAGATTTGGAGACTTAAAAGCTGATAATACCTTCAAAGACACATTCAAGAAGTGCTTATATCGTTGTTACAATGAAGAAGAATTTGAAACCACTTGGTTTGACATGATTACTAAGTATAACCTTCAAAATCATGATTGGTTTACAAATCTCTATACAATAAAAGAAAAATGGTGTACGGCTTTGAACAAAGATTTTTTCTCAGCTGGAATATTGTCTTCACAAAGGTAAATGCTAAACTAATTTTTTTAATGCTAAACTAATTGCTCAGAATAGTTCACTAATTGCTATGAATACTTCACTAATTGCTATGAATACTTCACTAATTGCTTTAAATACTTTACAGTGTTTAACTAATTGTTTCATCTACTTAACTACTTCCTTTACCTTGCCTGCTTAACTAATTAATCAGAAAGATTAACTAATTAAAGAAAATGTTTAACTAATTGTTTCACCTTCTTAACTAGTTCCTTTGTTTGCTTAACTAATTCCTCTACCTGCTTAACTAATTCTATAGAATGTTTAACTAATTGAATAATAATCTTGTTACACAGGAGTGAGAGTACTAACAATGCAATTGGATTTAAAGGGAACAAATCAACTTCACTAACAGAATTCTTTCACATTTTTGGAGCAACAGTGGATCGTTGGAGATATCAAGAAGATCAAAATGAATATGATTGTGGAAATGCTTTGCCTAAATCTGATTTTCCGATGGTCGGAATGATAAAACATGCAGCAAATGTTTACACACTTACATTGTTTAGAGACTTTGAAAAAGAATTCAAGTATGCAATGGGTTGCATCTCAAATGTCAACTACATCAATGGAAATTTCTTTGGTTACAAAGTGCAACATGAATCTTGGCCAGAACATACTGCCCATTATGTAGCATTTGATCCAACAACAAATTCCATTAAATGCACTTGTAGGAACTTCGAAGAATCAGGTTAGTTAATGCTCTTAACTAATTGCATTTTTACATACACTATTTGGTATAAAAACTTAACTAATTGCTTCTAAAATGTAAATAATTGAATTGAGATTTTACATGAACAAATAATATGTTTAACATGTTCAATTAATAAAAGTTACCTTTCTATAAAAATTAGTTAACTTGTTCCATCAATTAGTTACCTTTCTATAAAACTTAGTTAACTTTTTCCATCAATTAGTTACCTTTCTATAAAAATTAGTTAACTTGTTCCCTCAATTAGTTAACTTTTTTCATCAATTAGTTAACTTGTTCCCTCAATTAGTTAACTAATTGATTTCATTTTCAAAATTTAAGTTACTGTAATTATTGTTGATGTCACAATATGCAGGATGACTATGTTTAACTAATATTGTTAATCTAAAAGTAGTTAACTTTTTGCATCAATTAGTTAAACTTACCATCCCTTAGTTAACCTTTACAATCAATTAGTTAACCTTTACAATCAATTAGTTAACCTTTTCGACCAAATAGTTAACTTTATGCAGCAATTAGTTAACTATTTTAGTTAATCAGTTTTCGTCACTAATTCATTGTCTAATGCCTCACTAATTGGTTAACTTTTTTAATGAATTAGTTAACTTGTACCATCAATTAGTTAACTAATTAATTGAAATATTTTGATGTCACAATATGCAGGATGGCTATGTTTCCATGCAATACGAGTTCTACATATACATTCTATAGTCAACATTCCAGAGCAATACATTTCAAAAAGGTGGACAAAGTTTGCAAAAAGTGACGTATGGAAGAGAATGGAACATAGAGAAGATAATGGAACAGAAAAGAGAAAAATTACTCCATGGCGTTATGAGATGGCAAGAAATTTGTACAACTTGGTTATTAAATGTCAAGGGAGTGATGCAGCTAAAAAGGTTTTTTACTAACTATTATTTAACTAATACATAACAATAAATACTAAATACTTCAAAAGTCTAACTAGTTTGCTTTAAATCTTAACTAATAGGTGCTTAAAGAGGCTTATGCTCATGCTAACGAAAGCATAAATAAGGTTCTAGAAAAAGAAAAAGCAGCAGAAAAGGAGGCAGCACAAAAGGCACAAGACGATGTTGAAGCACAACAAACCACAATCAACATAGCACCGTCTACATCATCATCATCATCAAATGCACCACAAATAATAGTTGAAAATCCACCACTAGTGAAGACAAAAGGAAGAAGTAAAAGAAAAAAAGGATTCTTTGAGATAAGGACATCGTCAACAGCACCTACAGAATTTGGAACTTTTACACCAAAGGAACAACTTTTTTAGTGACATTGGATTGAATTTAGTGTTTATCAAATTAGTTAACTTGTACCAGCAATTAGTTAACTTGTTCCCTCAATTAGTTAACTTCTTCCCTCAATTATTTAATATTGTTAACCTTACAATACATTAGTTAACGTTTTCCATCAATTAGTTAACTTTTTTCAGCAATTAATTAGTTTACCTTTTGCATCCATTAAGCTTTTAACAATAATTAGTTAACTTTTTTCATCTATTAGTTAACTTGTCCCATCAATTAGTTATCTTTTTCATCAATTAGTTATTGTTTTAACTTTTTAACAACTTTTTCTATCAAGTAGTTAATCAATTTAGGTAACTTTTTACTGCAATTAGTTAACTTTTTACTACAATTAGTTAACTTTTTACAGCAATTAGTTAACTTTTTATAGCAATTAGTTAACTTCTTCCCTCAATTATTTAATATTGTTAACCTTACAATGCATTAGTTAACCTTTTCCATCAATTAGTTAACTTTTTCCATCAATTAGCTAACTTTTTTCATTAATTAGTTTACCTTTTGCATCCATTAAGCTTTTAACAATAATTAGTTAACTTTTTCCATCTATTAGTTAACTTGTTCCCTCAATTAGTTAACTTTTTTCATCAATTAGTTAACTTGTTCCCTCAATTAGTTAACTAATTGATTTCATTTTCAAAAGTCAAGTTACTGTAATTATTGTTGACGTCACAATATGCAGGATGACTATGTTTAACTAATATTGTTAACATAAAATTAGTTAACTTTTTGCATCAATTAGTTGAACTTACCACTCTTTAGTTAACCTTTACCATCAATTAGTTAACCTTTTCCACCAAATAGTTAACTTTTTGCAGCAATTAGTTAACTATTTTCATTAATAAGTTTTAACTAATTGAATTTGATATTTCACTAATTGAATTTAATGCTTAATAATATATTGAATTAGATTGACTGACTTATGAAATATACCAAGTAAATAATTCAAAATAAGCTTCCTCAATTAGTTAACGTTTTCCCTCAAATAGTTACCTTTTTGTAAAAATTAGTTAACTTTTATCATCAATTAGTTACCTTTTTCTTAAAATTAGTTAACTTTTATCATCAATAAGTTAACTTGTACCATCTATTAATTAACTTGTTCCCTCAATTAGTTAACTTTTTCATCAATTAGTTAAATTTTTCCATCAATTAGTTAACTTGTTCCCTCAATTAGTTTATAGTATTATTAGTTAACTTTTGCTACCAATTAGTTAACTTTTTCTATCAATTAGTGAACTTTTTCTATCAATTAGTTAGCCTTTTCCATGAATTAGTTATTCTATTAAGGTACCTAGTTTTGTATTCACTTCAGTTAGTTTGTTGTACGATTAGTTAACTTTTTCTATCAATTAGTGAACTTTTTCTATGAATTAGTTAGCCTTTTCCATGAATTAGTTATTCTATTGAGGTACCTAGTTTTGTATTCACTTCAGTTAGTTTGTTGTACAATTAGTTAACTTTTTTCATTAATTAGTGAACTTGTACCATCAATTAGTTAACTTGTTCCCTTAATAAGTTAACAAATTGATTTTATTTTCAAAAGTTTAACTAATATTGTTAACCTAAAAGTAGTCAACTTTTTGCATCAATTAGTTAACCTTTACAATCTATAAGTTAAGCTTTTCCATCAATTAGTTAATTTTTTGCATCAATTAGTTAACTAATTGAATTTGATATTTAACTAATTGAATTTAATACTTATGAAATATATCAAGTAAATAATTCAAAATAAGCTCCTACTAAATATATATATACCAAAAGAGCTACTTGCCCAAAATATTCAAAGATTAAATTTCTGTTTTAAAGCACCTATTCTCAAAATATATCAACCAAACAAAGCAGTTAATAAAAATATTCACATATAAATTGTTTACTAAATAACAACTAAAAACAACCTGATAGATAAGTTTACTGATTAACTGGAAGGTGGCTTATGATGAACAACTTTTGCTCTCTTTGGTTTCGGTGCAACAGAAGCTTTGTTTTGATCCATATCAGAGAATGGCACTGCTTCTACTGTTGGAACTGCTTCAGCTGCTACCACTGGTTCGTTGTTCTTGGCAATTCGCCTTGATGACTTGTATGTTCTCAAAGGAGCATTGTCATTTCCTTCTGGCTTCTCTTAGGCTGCTGCTTTTCTTTTTGCAATTGTTTCTAACCTTTTCCTTGTAGTTTCAGCCTTTTTTAAATCAGCCTGCTGTTTCAACTTTGCAGCCTCTTCTTCTTCTAGCTTCTTCTTTGCTTCTGCTTCTTTTTTCTGTCTTTCTTCTTCTTCTTTCTTTTTCTTTCGACGATCACGAACAGCATGGGAAATACCAACTTTAATCATGTTGAATGATTCCATTTCCTCCAGCACACCAGCCCGAATTTCATTCATATCAGAAAGGACTAAGGTTGAACAAATCTTAGCCCGTAACATTGTCCTTGTACCGCGCTGAAATAAAAACATAATATATAAGGTAATGTATGTGTACTAAATACTGATTGTATGAAACAAAAAATAGGTTTATTAATAGATTAAAAAAGTTAACTAGTTGCTGTAAAAAGTTCACTAATAAATTTAAAAGTTAACTAATTGCTGTTAAAAGTTAACTAATTGCTATTAAAAGTTAACTAATTGCAGTAAAAAGTTAACTAATTGTTGTAAAAAGTTAACTAATTGCTGTAAAAAGTTTACTAATTGCTGTAAAAAGTTAACTAATTGTTATAAAAAGTTAACTAATGGCTGTAAAAAGTTAACTTATTGCAGTAAAAAGTTAACTAATTGCTGTTAAAAGTTAACTAATTGCTATAAAAAGTTAACTAATTGCAGTAAAAAGTTAACTAATTGTTGTAAAAAGTTAACTAATTGCTGTAAAAAGTTAACTAATTGCTGTAAAAAGTTAACTAATTGTAGTAAAAAGTTAACTAATTGCAGTAAAAAGTTACCTAAATTGATTAACTACTTGATAGAAAAAGTTGTTAAAAAGTTAAAACAATAACTAATTGATGAAAAAGATAACTAATTGATGGGACAAGTTAACTAATAGATGGAAAAAGTTAACTAATTATTGTTAAAAGCTTAATGGATGCAAAAGGTAAACTAATTAATGTAAAAAGTAAACTAAGTGAAAAAAGGTTAACTATTTGAAATAATAAGTTAACTAATTGAAGAAAAAGGTTACCTAATTCATGAAATACTTAATTTGAAACTATTGAAACTAGAAAAGATAAACTAATTGCTTGAAAATCTTAACTAAAGTAGACTTACATAGGAAAGGTCCATGGGAATATTTTTGCCATTAAAGTACTGCATTGCTGTCATCAAAAAAATTCCGCAATCTACATGATCAGGGTTATCTGATCTCCCAGCAAAGTCCAGAATTGACATTTCAAAATTTAAGCAATCAGCAGCAGCCGCATGGCCAATCTCTAGCAGAAACTGTGCAAATGCTTCAATAAGCAATGACACCATTGCCATATAATCATCATGAATCTTCTTATTCCAAATTATGTTGTCAACATAGACAAGACTTCTCTGATTTATGTTGACAATCAACAGAGAGAGGTGTTCTTTGTAAATAATGGGAAAGAAAAACTGCAAATGAATCAAGGGAAAAAAGTAAGAAAAATCAAACTAAAATATATAAAAACTTAACTATTTAATATCACAAATTAACTATTACATATAAAGGCATAACTACCAAAATACCAACTTACCATTCCCACATTTTTCAGATTGAATCTGTGGTCATTGATTTGCACCCAATATTTCCAACTATTGATAAGTTCATCAATAATTTGATTTAGAGATTCAGCTGACTTCGTCTTAAGAGCACCTTCAAGCTTCCTCTGGCATAAGCAAAAAACCAAATTTAATTAGAAAACAGTATAAACAAATTAACTGAACTGAATACAAAACTAGGTACTTTCATGTGTAACTAATTGATGGAAAAGGATAACTAATTCATGGAAAAAGTTAACTAGTTGATAGAAATAGTTAACTATTTGATTGCAAAAGTTAACTAATTGATAGCAAAAGTTAACTAATTGATAGAAAAAGTTAACTAATTGTACAACAAACTAACTGAAATGAATACAAACCTAGGTACCTTAATAGAATAACTAATTCATGGGAAACTAATTGATAGAAAAAGTTCACTAATTGATAGAAAAAGTTCACTAATTGATAGAAAAAATTAACTAATTGATAGAAAAAGTTAACTAATTGATAGAAAAAGTTCACTAATTGATAGAAAAAGTTCACTAATTGATAGAAAAAGTTAACTAATTGATAGCAAAAATTAACTAATAATACCACAAACTAATTGAAATGAATACAAAACTAGTTACTTTACAGTGTAGGTAATTGATGGAAAAACTTAACTAATTGTTTGAAAAGGTTAACTAATTGTCAGAACAAGTTAACTAAATGATTTAAAAAGTTAAAAAGTTAACTACTTAATGGAAAATGTTAACTAATTGATGTAAAAAAATAAGTAACTCATTATTTAAACGATACAACATAAAAAAGTAAAGGACATTAATTAAAAAAATTACATAAAATAGAAACTAACCGTGTACTCAACACCAAAATAGAAATTGTTTTGTTCTTTATTCAACATGAACTGATTTTTGTTCAAGAGAATAGACCAAATCTCAACAATGTTGGATAAGATATATTCCTCAGGAATCAAACATTGCATTTCCTCCCTATTTATTTTGTGGAGCATCCCAAAAATAAAAACATCAGCCCTGTTACACAAAAATTAAAACAAATAAATAAGGAAAATATTAAATTATGTAAAAATCTCAACTAAATGACATATATAGTTAACTAATTGTTAACTTACTGTTGATCAAGTGCCTCATCATCCAAGAAACAGAAGTCAATTACTTCTTTTTCCAGTCTCCTCAGACGACCGAGGGTCTTCGGAAATCTCTCCATTAACTCAGATAAGCAGAAGACTTCTTCTGTAGCAGAACCAATGGGAAGACTGCTATAGAAACTCCTAGCTTCTCGTTCAGGTTCAGCATCTTGGGGAGCAACATTTCCAGAACCTTCAACATTTTTCTCAATTGGCCCTTTATCACCAGGTCCATTATCACCAGAACCCTTGTCAGCAGCACCAACATTCTCCTGAATTGGCCCCTTGTCAGCAGCACCATCAACAGCTTGAGAAGGAGCATTATCATCAACAACATTATTTTCATTTCTCAAGTGTTCAGCATAGGCAACAATTGAGTCAATTATCTCCAAAAACACAGGATCACTGTATCCTGGACTGTCTGATAATTCTTGTCGCCGACTCTTTAACAAATTTATACGGTCCTTATGGAAACTGGACACAACATATAAATCGCGACAATATATTCTCATTGCCAATTGCAACTCCTTCACACACAAAAAAAAGAAAAATATTAAGAAAAGAAAACAACAGCAAAATAATTAACTAATTGAATTATCTAAACAATTATATAATTCATGGAAAAAGATAACTATTTGATGGAATACATTAACTAATTGCTGTATAAAGTTAACTAATTAAAGGAAAAGGTTAACTATTCGATGAAATAACTTAACTAATTGATGGAAT
Source organism: Spinacia oleracea (assembly GCF_020520425.1). Classification (NCBI taxonomy): domain Eukaryota; kingdom Viridiplantae; phylum Streptophyta; class Magnoliopsida; order Caryophyllales; family Amaranthaceae; genus Spinacia; species Spinacia oleracea. Next base: position 47,495,519 of record NC_079488.1, read on the forward strand.
GATGAAACCATTGGAAAAATTCATTAAAAAATAAGTTCACTTATAGAGAAAAATAGTTAACTAATTGATGAAATAAGATAACTAATTGCTGAAATAGGTTAACTAATTCATAAAACAAGTAACACTTGGTTAACTACTTAATGGAAAAAGTTGACTAATTGCAGTAAAAACTTAACTAATTTAAGCAAAAGGTTAACTATTGTGAGATAGGTTAACTAATTGAATAAAAAGGTTTACTAATTCATAAAAAAGGTTAACTAATGGATGGTAGAGGTTAACTAATTGATGAAATAAGATAACTAATTGCTGAAATAGGTTAACTAATTCATAAAACAAGTAACACTTGGTTAACTAATTAATGGAAAAAGTTGACTAATTGCTGTAAAAGGTTAACTAATTTAAGCAAAAGGTTAACTATTGTAATAGGTTAACTAATTGAATAAAAAGGTTTACTAATTCATAAAAAAGGTTAACTAATTGATGGTACAAGTTAATTAATTGAATATAAAGGTTTACTAATTCATAAAAAGGTTAACTAATTGATGGTACAGGTTAACTAATTGAATAAAAAGGTTTACTAATTCATAACAAAAGTTAACTAATTGACAAAATAGGTTAACTATTAAAAAGATTCATTAAATATGAACAAAAATAAATATGAACATTATCATGACTTACATCATCGCAGGTAGCTTGAATTTCAGCATCTGTTTGAGCACTTTCCGGAATTTGAAACTCAATAATCCTGCTTCGATCAGCTTGCGAATTACCCGGTGCACCTTCCGAAGCTTTAGCAGAAGCAGCAGGAGCACCAGAAGCAGCACGAGCAGCAGAAGCAGAAGGAGCAGGAGAAGCAGAAGGAGCAGCAGAAGCTTCAGGAGCAGCAGAAGCTTCAGGAACCTCGAGTTTGATAGGGTTAAGACCCCCTAACAAATCAGCAAAAGTCTTAGACACGGGATAGCTGGTTATATCAACCAAAGCTACCCCAAAACCCATCTTCTCTTCGGAAACCAGACGTTCAGTCACTTGTTCATCATTCCAATGTTGAACAAGTGGGATTTCCTTAGGGGGGACTACACCCCGAAATAACGATCTTTGGAGATAAATTATCTCCAAAAATAGAACACAGCCATCAACCTTGTCATTTTTTACACTCGCTCTCCACCTCTCAATAGCAAACCCAAGCTGGTTTAACACGTATTTACACCAATTTTGTTTCACAATCTGTGAAACATCCTCAACAGCCTTCAAAACCTTGATGTCTAACAACCGGTTAGACGTAGGAGCCAAAAATACACCTATAAAAACAATAAGATAATTACAGAAATCAATAAGATAATATATTAACTAATTCATAAAAATAGTTCACTAATTAATGTAAAAAGTTAACTAAATGATGAAGAAAGTTAACTAAATGTAAAATAGGTTAAATGATTGATGAAAACAGTAACTAATGGATAAAAAAGGTAAACTAATTATTAAAATGAACTAATTAATGAAAAAAGAAGAATAATTAATAAAAAAGGTAAATTAATTAATGTAAATAGTGAACTATATACTTGCTGTTAAAGGTAAATAACTTGAGCATGATTAATTTAGAAATTTTTACCTAAAACATATACCACAAAGGCACGTTTAAAATCATCTCCACATTCATCTGTTTTCAAAAAAGATTCCAACTCCGTCAAGGTGGGTGCCTGAACAGTTGGTTTCTTGTGGAACTTCTCATTCCATCTTTGAATCATTTCATGGTTGGCATCTCCTTCAACCCGCTTTCTTGGCGTCTCTTGAACATCAAAATCCTTGTTCCATGGCAAGCCAAAGACGTCATAGACATCATAATCATATAACTGAACATTTTGTGTTTCTCCAAACTGGAGCATATGACCAACACAATTAAAATGTTGAAGCAGCCATGGAACAAGGCGTGTGTTGACTTCATGAAGTCGAACACTCAACAAACCACCAAAACCTATCTCTTTAATGGCTTTCAATTTTTTTCATTCTTCTTTATAGAATTAAGAAGATTAATCAACGCCTCTGGTCTACAATTTAGTTTGTAACCCCTACACAAAACAAAAGAATTTAATTAATGAAAATATTTAACTAATTGCTTAAGAAGTTAACTAATTGTAGAAAAAGGTTAACTATTTAATGAAATAGGTTAACTAACTGCAAAAAACTTCACTATTCATGCAATAGGTTAACTAATTGATAAAATAGGTTAACTAATTAATGGAAAAAGTTAACTAATTGCAGTCAAAAGTTAACCAATTATTGACTTAACTAATTGCAGTCAAAGGTTAACTAATTAATGTAAAAGGTTAACTAATTAGTGAAAAAGTTAACTAATTACTGGAAAGATTCTTTTTAAAAAAAGGTTAACTAATTACTGAAAAATATTTAACTAATTGTGTTTAAAGGTTAACTAATTATTTTAATTACATAACTACTTCATATAGGTAAAATAATTTGTTTCAAAGCAAAAGTAATTAATTTAAAAATAAATAAGAAATAGTCATACCTATCCAACTAATTAAACAGTGATAAATAACAGTTACAAAGATAGGTTAACTAATTGAAGAAAAAGGTTAACTAACTGAAAAAAACTTCACTAATCATGCAATAGGTTAACTAATTGATGAAATAGGTTAACTAATTAATGGAAAAAGTTAACTATTTGCAGTCAAAAGTAAACTAATTATTGAGTTAACTAATTGCAGTCAAAAGTTAACTAATTAATGGAAAAGGTTAACTAATTAGTGCCTTAGTGGAAAAAGTTAACTAATTAGTGGAAAGTTCTTTTTAAAAAAGGTTAACTAATTACTGAAAAATATTTAACTAATTGCAGTCAAAAGTTAACTAAATTATGCAAAAAGTTCACTAAATGTAAAATAAGTTATGATAATTGCAAAATCAATTTTTAAATAGTCATACCTATCCAACTAATTAAACAGTGATAAATAACAGTTACAAAGATAGGAGTTATACCTATCCAACTCTACAACTTCCCCACCATCTTCCGTATATTCTACTTTAATTTTCGACTTCTTTGGCCCCCTTCCAATTTTCCTCTCATCTGCACTCAGCTTTGAACTAGCTGGAATATCTTCAGTCGGCCTTGAACTGCCTTCAACATCTTGACTCGACTTCCCAGCATCGTGATAATCAGATGCTTTGTTTGCATTTTTTGACCTCATTATGTGAACTGAAACTATAAATGAATGTAGTTCAATATATTGTAATGCGCAAATAAAAAGAATGTGTAATGAACATAAGCAGTATAAATAGCAATAAAAACAAAACAATTTCATTGTGTAACTAATTGCTTTGAATGTTTCACTAAATGGTTAAAATAGTTAACTAATTGGATTATGCAATTAACTAATTGGTCAAAAAACTAAACTAATTGGTCAAAAAAGTTTGAAATTAAATAAATAACTAATTCGTTTAATACTTAATTTATGAATGTCAGAGTATCACTAATTGCTTTGAATGAATCACTAATTGGTAAAAATAGTTAACTAATTGGATAAAAACTAACAAATTTATCAGCGAAATTTTAATTTTAATAAATCACTAATTTGTTTAAAAACTTAACTAATGAATGTCATTACTAAACTAATAACAACAAATACAAAACTAATTCATGTGTACAGTTGAACAAGAATAAATTGCAAAATATACCGCAGATCAAAACTAAAAATACCGTTGTCTTAACAAAATACACGAAATTCTAAACTAAATCATCTACAGGTTGATAAAATCATGAATCAGAACTTGAAATATCGCAGTTACAAAAACCTAAATCTCGCAGTTACAAAAACCTAAAAAAACACCAAACGAACTTCAAATTATGAACAAAATGAACAAAAAGAAGAAAAATTGACAAAAAACTTCAATAATTTTGTCGACAATGAAGAACAACCGAAATTATCACAAATCGCAATTACAAAACCCTAAATCAAAACGAAAAACAGTAACAAACAAAAACGAACATCAAATGATCACAAAATTGAACAAAAAGTAGATGAAAATAAGAAGAACTTACCAAATGTTGAAGAAACTCAGAAAATATCACAATCGAACCTTCAAAACCCTAAATCGAACGAAAAAAAAGAGGAAAAATTAGTAAGAACTACAGACGAACAAAGAAAAGCAAGTGATAATGCAAAAAACTTACAGAAATTGAAGAAATCGAAGAGAAGATCAAAGAGTAGAAGCTTTCTCTCTCCTGAAATGGAAGAACTCGGCGGTTTCTCTCTCTAAAAGTGAACAGTGATTTGAAAATGGAAAAAGGTGCGAAAGAAGGCTTTTATACTAAACCCGGAAAAATAACCGATTCACATTTGACCCGCGTCCTGACCCGCGTCTCGACCCGCGTCACGACCCGCGCTGCCACGTAGGCGGTCTGACGCTGTCAGTCCGTCTTATTTAAACTTTTGTATACTTTCTCTTACACCAAATCATTAGAAGATTCCAATTTCGTAATCCCCTCCCTGATTCCAAATAGGAAGATAAAAAGGGGGAAAAAAAGGAACAGAGGGAGTAATAAGGTTGTATAAGCTCTAATAAGCTTTTAAATAAAATATGTAATATTATGATTATTTGCGGTGTTATATTAAATAAATCATTTTATATTATTATATTAAAATAATTTGTGGTTACTAATTGACAACAATAAGTATCAATGATACATAAGTATTAATTGATATGTTATTATTAATTGCTATCAACATAGTTATAACGGAAAACTTAATAGACACTTTTAAAATTATGTGTACATCACAAATCAATGAACGATTTTTTTGTGAGACGTTTCTAGATTTCCAAATGTGCCAAATGGCTACACAAAAAATGGTTTTCCAATTCCCATATTGACTGAGATTGAAACCAATCCACTCAATTCAAGGGAGGTGAAAAAAACTATGAAGATTTATACCATGATTCTTGACTAACCTGCTGAATATGTAGTTCCACAGAATACTCGACTTCCAACAATCTCTAAAGAGGTGCAAGTTCTTTACATCATTGTATTAATTGAAATACTCGTAGGGAGCATCAAAGAGTTGTTTTCCATCCGTGATAAAGTTCTATTACGGATTATAAAGAATTTTAATAAAGAGTTAATCACAAATTTTTTTACAAATTGGTCGAATTAGTACTTGATTTATAAATTTTGGATAATTATTATAGATTAATAATTTATATTATTAATAATAACATAAAATATAATTATTAATATAAGAACTAAATAATTATTGCTTTATTAATTTATATTTATTAATATTTGCAATCAACTATTATCAATATTCTAATGGTTAAAAGTTTAGTAATAATATATTAAACTTTAAATAAAGTCTAATAAGCTTTAATAAGGTCTTATAAGTTCCTAAGGGGTATAAGTGAAATAAGGTCTTATAAGATCATATAAGTTAAATAAGGTCCTCCCGTCAAAAAAAGAAGAAGTTAAATAAGGTCCTATAATCTTAGATAAGTCCAGCCCTTATAAGTTGAAGAGAACACACCCTTACTTTCTCCATTATTTTTTATTTGTCATATACTCCCTCCGTATTTTAATACTCCGTATGAGTTACAATTTAACCGCTACGATTTTTAGAAAAGTGGGTTGATTTTATTAAAATAAGACGGAGGTGTGATAGAGGCCTGGTTATTATTTATTGTAAGAAATGGAGTGCATTGTTTATTGTGGAAAAAAGAGAATATGAGTAAGTGTGGGAATCGTAGAAAGAAAAGAAAGATTAATATAACTGGCAGTGAGAAACATAACATACCAAAAATGAAATATATACCTCATATTAAAATATGGTGGCTTTTAGAATTGTAAATCATACGGAGTATTAGAATACGGAGAGTATTTTTTTTACACAGTTCCTAATAAAAGTATTATAATAACAATATTTCTAGGTACAATTACAAAAAAAGTTATATTGTATAATAATTTTATATTTGAAAACTTTTATATGAAAGATATACTTCATCTTTTTTTCTTTTTTTTTAGGGAAAACTTAAAATCAAAGATGAAGTACTCTCTCTATTCTTGAATATTAGTCCCTTTTGAAATTCAGTGCGTCTCATGTGTGGTCAGTCACACCATCAACTTGATGGTGTGACGCGCGCAACTAATATGGAGAAAGTTATAGACGAGTGTTACTTGACTTCTATGCTGGTGTTACTTATACATTGTATTTGCCGTTACTTTTTTTTTTGTTTTACTGCAGTTTCTTGAATTTCATGTTAAAGGTTGCTTGTATAGACGAGTGTTACTTGATACTCTACGTTGGTGTTACTTATACATTGTATTCGTCATTTTTTTCTTATTTTATTGCAGTTTCATGTAAGAGGTTCCTTGTATAGACTAGTGTTACTTGACTTTCTATGATGATGTTACTTGTACGTTGTATTCGCTGTTATTTTCTTGTGTTTACTACATTTTCTTGAATTTCATGTTCGAGGTTCCTTGTATAGACTGGTGTTACTCAATCTTTTATGCTGATGTTACTTTTTAGTTATTGCATTTTCTTCAATTTCATGTTAGAGGTTCCTTGTATAAACTAGTGTTATTTGAATTACTATGTTGATGTTACTTATACCTTGTATTCGCGGTTACTTTTTTGCTTTATTGCAGTTTCATGTAAGAGGTTCCTTGTATAGACCGGTGTTACTTGAGTTTCTATGATGATGTTACTTGTACGTTGTATTCGCAGTTATTTTCTTGTGTTTACTACATTTTCTTGAATTTCATGTTCGATGTTCCTTGTATAGACTGGTGTTACTTGACCTTTTATGCTGATGTTACTTTTAGTTATTGCATTTTCTCCAATTTCATGTTAGAGGTTCCTTATATAAATTGGTGTTACTTGAATTTCTATGCTGATGTTACTTATACCTTGTATTCGCGGTTACTTTTTTGTTTTATTGCGTTTTCTTCAATTTCATGTTAGAGTTTCTTTGTATATACTGATGTTACTCTATTTTCTATGTTGATGTTACTTTATTTTCTATACTGATGTTATTTTATTTTCTATGCCGATGTTACTTTGTTTTATGCCTTTAAACGTGTTGGGTTTATTTATAAGTGTGAACATGTCACACCATCAAGTTGATGGTGTGGCTGGTCTCATATAAGACTTGAGGTTTGGAATTTAAGACAATTCCAAAAAAGTACACCTATCACATAAATCTTAATAGAATTTAACCCATGTGGGTAAGAGAGATAAATAATTAAGGGGTTTATTGGGGATAAAACTAAATTTGTGAGTAAAAAAGTGGGTCATTTAGATATTTGTAAGGGTATAATAGAGATAAATGTTGGACAAATAAGGAAAGATTTTAAAAGGGACTAATAAAAAAATCAACTCAATACAAAAAAGGAAAACCTTAAAAAACGGAGGGAGTATATCTTTTCCCTCAAAAAAATGAAAGAGTGTATCTTTCATATAAAATTATGGTTATATATGCATCATCTTCTCTATAATAAAAAGCTCCAACACTTGCTTTTGCGTAATTTTTAGGACTATTTTGTCCTTTTCTCTCTTTATTATTATTATTATTATTATTATTATTATTATTATTATTATTATTATTATTATTATTATTATTATTATTATTATTATTATTATTATCAAATGTCAACAAAGTCAAAAACTTTACAAATAGTTAGTGGGAAGCCGAGATATAATCTGGGCCCCCACTCCTCTGGCTATAGCAAAGCTTATCCTGGTGAAAATATGAGCAGCAGCACGAGCCCCAATGTTCTGAGTCCTAGAAAACTTCTGGATCCGCTTCAGCAACGCTACAACATCCTTATCCAGCTCCCCCAAAGAAGAGAAAGAGCACGGAAGAAAGCCATAACCAATGGCCCTACAACGTGCTTCGTACTTGGCCCGTTTCCGAATAGCCGCATCAGCCACAACCCGGCGCGGGACAAATCCAGCCAACCCAGACTGTATCAAAGGGGATGATCCCATCAAGTCAACACACACATCACAGCCAAGATCCCAAGAGTAGAGCAACACGTCTCCTGGTCGGAGTGCCCCATCGTTCCCTCCAGAAAGACCAACATCAACTTCTTTCCGCGCCGAAATCCCAGAACGATAACAAACGTCAACAAGGGTATCCCGAACCACATTATGCCGATGTTTAATACCCACGATGCCGGCACATGACACCGCATGATCACCAAAGATGTCTCCCGCAAAGACCCTGGAACAAGCAGAACATGGCGCCGTAACAGAGAACAAAGGAACCCCCAACCGGTAACACAACACACATCGGTAAGCCTTAGCATTCATATTTAAAAGATTATTATTATTATTATTATTATTATTATTATTATTATTATTATTATTATTATTATATTTAAAAGATTTTAGTATCGCAATGTCAATTGTCATTTTTTTACATACTATGTACGAAGTACACCAAATGCTCCAATAGATCTTTACCCTTGTTTGACTCTGATTGTTTTGACGTAAAACACTTTTTTCATTTTCTTTTGTTTGTTTTATTAAGGAGGGAAAATAATTTTTTCAAAGACGGAAAACTTTCCCTACAGAAAACACAACTTTCTTTTAGAAAAGCAGGAATGTTAAAATGTCATTTCTAACCCTTATATTTGTTTTTCCCTCCCCCTATGCATACCTAATTTTCACTTCTATGTCTTTTTTTATAAAATAAAAACTATTTTTGTAAGGAAATAAATAAAGGAAAACTATTGTCCCTTGATGATTTCCTTTGAAAATTATTTTCTATGAAATATCAATCATTTTTATTTAAGAATTTGTTCGTTGAAACAAACTAAGCCTTAGTCAAAGAGGTATTAAGTTATTTTTTTTGAGGGAAGGTATTAAGTTAAGTATAGCTAGCAATTTAGCACAATTACAAACTATTTTCTCAACTTTTCGTACATATAAACTTATAAAGAATGCAAGTAAGTACAACTACGTTTCAAAAAATAACCACGTGCAAGCGCACGTCAATTTCACTAGTATAAATATTAAACAAAACAATGAAAAGAGACGAAGGGTGTAATAATTTTTGGGTTTTAGAACTTATTCCGCATTTAACAAAGATGTTACTTCTTGTGTTTCCTTCGCTCGACGGTGTAACATGTGGAATTTTAAGTCTATGATGTACACTAGGTTTCAGGTTCCAATCCCCACCCTCAATTTTTTTTTTCTATTGTGGCTCATTTGCGCACAAAAAAAAGGGACGGTGTGGAGGTTTGTTAAAGGACAACAAATTAGCGTCTGGAATGATCCGTGGTTAATCGATGATGAAAACTCCTTTGTGACTACGGAGAAGAACGAAGGTTCTGCTACCTTCGTGGCTCACCTCATTAATAGGGAGGAGTATTGTTGAGACATCGCCAAAGGTTGAGAGCATGTTAGAAGAGATTGGAATAGTGTTGTCCATAATCTTGTTAAATTACTGTCGTTTGGGGTTGAACAATGTTGAGAGAATTACTCGTTTAGCAAGGTGTCCTCCTATGTACTTATGATTCTATTTCGATTTAATAATATGCACTAACCATCTTCCACTCACAAGAAAAAAAAAGAGGAAAAATTGACAACAGTAGTCCAAACTATGGACGTTTATCTTTAAAAGGACCCAACTACAGATTATTCCTAGCAGGTCCTAACTATATATGGTGTCAACTTTGCGTGGTCCCATTCTAAAAATAACCGGCAAAAATTGGTAAAAGTGATGACGTGTACGGTAAGTACCACGTATCACATGCCATTAAAAAAAACCCACCCGTTTCAGAAAACCACCCGTTTAAATCAACTACCCACCAACCCATTTGAATTAAAAAACTAGCCTCCTCCTTCTTCTTCTTCTTCTTCTTTCTTCTTCCATCCTCTTTCATTTTTGCTCCTCTTTCTTTTTCGTTCTCTGTTATCTCACTGTTTTACCTTTTTTTTTTTTTTTTAATCTCAGTAGTTGATAGATGCTAATAAAAATTAAAAAAAAAAATTAACAAGATTATTATCAAATCATAAAAAAATTATAAGAATCTGAAAATCAAGAAATTACATCCAAAAAAAATTAAAAGTTACCAATGCTTCATTAAATTAGCCAAAACCTTTACCTCAAAAGAAAAGCCAAAACCTAAGCAACGTCTACATTGTGAGCATCAGACTCACATTTAATATTCGCTCACCCACAATATTTCTGATAATTATTGTTTATCAATTCATTAATCACATCATTATTTAGAATACAATTTATCAAATATGAACAATGAAGTTATTGGGTTGTGATTTTGAATTAACGGGATGCTCAAGCACGCATGCTTGCTTGTCTGAAGAAGATTGTCCCAAATTTGTAAATCAATTTACAAAACACTTCTTGCCTTCGTAATTAAGGAGCAAAGATAAACATCAGGAGTTTCAGCTATATTTGCATCCCCCGTGCTCCTTTGCGACCACCCAAACATCCACTTCTCCCCAAAAATATGAATTGGGTTGAAAATCCCAAAAATCGAAAACACTAACCGGCAAATTTTGCTCCAATTAACACACAATTTCTCCCCAATAAACCATCGAAATCAGTTAATTAAGGTTCCATCTAAAAATTGGGGTTTATATTTTTGAGCACCATCTTTGAATTCAAGAAACTAAACAATAATCAAAATATTTCATGATTAAATTTGAATTCAGTGGTGCATTGTTGCGGGCTTCCGGATTCATGGGCTCTAGCTATTTAAGAGAGAAACAAGGGTCATGAAATGCAAAGAGGAGAGATGGAGGCCGGTGAAGGAGGAGTGAGAAAACTGAAAGGAGGGGGAGGAGGAGGAGAGATACGGGTGGAAGAAGTACTGAGTGGTGGTGACTGGTGAGGTTACTTTCTGAAGAGGAGTAAATGGAAGTGGAAAAAGGGGTTGAGGAGTAATAAAGGATGAAGAATGAAACTTACTAAATACTTACCTCAAATAATTCGGAATAAAAAGGTAAAATTAAAAAGATTTAAAAAAATGTTCAATGCTTTGACATATTTAACCGGTTACCGGTTAAAAGACCCACGCAAAGTTGACACCATATATAGTTAGGACCTACCAGGAATAATTCGTAGTTGGGTCCTTTTAAAGATAAACGTTCATAGTTGAGACTGTTATTGTCAATTTTTCCAAAAAAAAACAAAAGTTGTTACTTATACATTCGTTTTCAAAAATAAGGTTTTTATTTGCTTTTTAAAAATCTTTTACCAAGGAGGCAAGGAGTACATAATAATTCACACCAATGTATTTTTCTCTTATATTTTGTTTAGTACTCCGTATTCATTGTCAAAGTTTAAGCTATTTGACTGAGATTATTCCAAAAATCATCTTTTACTATTTTAGGGACACATGACAAGATTATTGTACACTAAAATCGTCCTTACGTTTCTTATGAAATTAGGCCATGTTCTTTTTGGCTTAATTTAAGCTTTATGACTTATTTTGTAGTTCAATTCAATTAAGTTAAGTTAAGTTAAGTTCAGTTCAGTTCAGTTCAGTTCAGGAGCATTCAGTTCAGTTCAGTTCAGTTTAATTCAGTTAAGTTAAGTTTAATTCAATTCAATTCAACTTATTAATAATAATAATAATAATAATAATAATAATAATAATAATGTTATTATTATTTATTTATTATTAGTATTATTATTTATATTATTATTAGTATTATTATTTATATTTATATTATATTATTATTACATATAACTAATTATTTATTATTAATTATTAATTATTAATTATTATTTATCATTTATTATTAGTTTTAGTAATTAATTACGGATTATTAGTTATTAATTATTAATTAATTAGTTATTTATTATTCAGTTATTAATTTTTAATTATGAATTATTATTAATAATATTTATAATTTATTATAATTATTTAGTAATTAATTACAGATTAATATATTTATTATATACGTAGTAGTTATTTAGTAATTAATTATTAATAAATTCTTTAGTTATTGATTATTTATTGTTTAATTATTAATTAACTTTTTTTATTATTATTTAGTAATTAAGTAGAGATTACTAATTATTAATAATTAGTAATTAATATTTTATTATTAATTATTAATTATTAATTATTAATTATTAATTATTAATTATTAATTATTAATTATTAATTATTAATTATTAATTATTAATTATTAGTTATTAGTTATTAGTTATTAGTTATTAGTTATTAATTATTAATTATTAATTGTTAATTGTTAATTATTAATTATTAATTATTAATTATTAATTATTAATTATTAATTATTAATTATTAATTATTAATTATTAATTATTAATTATTAATTATTAATTATTAATTATTAATTATTAATTATTAATTATTAATTATTAATTATTAATTATTAATTATTAATTATTAATTATTAATTATTAATCATTAATCATTAATCATTAATTATTAATTATTAATTATTAATTATTAATTATTAATTATTAATTATTAATTATTAATTATTAATTATTAATTATTAATTATTAATTATTAATTATTAATTATTAATTATTAATTATTAATTATTAATTATTAATTATTAATTATTAATTATTTATTAAATATTAATTATTTATTAAATATTAAATATTTATTAAATATTAAATATTTACTACTACCTCCGTTCCTTAATGTTCTTTACGCTTTGGAATATGTGTCCAAAGTATGAAAACTTTGACTGTGGATTCTCACTGTTATATACATCAAAATGTTATCATGTAAGATTGGTCTCGTTATTTACTTTCAAAATATCAAATTTTTATAATTAATTCACATACGAAAATGGATATATAAGTCGTTAAATATTGCATTTGATTCCGTGCAAATAGTAAGCGTAAAGAACATTAAGGAACGGAGGTAGTATTTACTATTTACTATTTACTATTTATTATTTATTATTTATTATTTATGTTAAGTTCAATTCAATTCAGAAGTATTCAGTTCAGTTTAGTTCAGAAGCATTCAGTTCAATTCAGTTCAGTTCAATTCTAAAGAACAGGGTCTTAGTTTTCAATATTACAAGTACATACATAGAATACCAATTGTATGTGTCTTTAATTCCTTACGACTTAATGTGATATATAGATGTGATCAGTGGTTAAGACTAAAGAATGAGTAACCATAAACGATTATAATTCCACAAATTCGATTGATTCTGTCCCATATGTAATTTGCATTCTTGGCCCATATACATACCGAAAGCTTCGTTTAATTCTTAGTACACTAAACGTGTAAACAAAAGCATAACTTTCACCATTACAACCTTTTTATGCGTGGAAAATGAATCAAAGTACTTCTCCCTTACTCTTAAGTTGAGTCTTAGTTTTTTAAGACTCAATTTAATACTTTGTCAAGACTCACCCACTTCAATGCTGACATGACATATGCCTCATCTAGTCTTAAGATAAAACAAAGAAATTTATACCATTGAATTGGGTGAGTCTTGACAGTCTTGAAAAAACTAAGACTCAACTTAAGACTAAATATATGAGTTAAATAAAATAATATATTACGGAGTACATAAATTTACAAGTCTTAAATAAATTTAAGGGTGGAACCAGCTAAATCTGATTAAATCTTAGTGAGTCTTAATACTAATATAATTATTAAATATTAGTGAAATTATGACATGACATGTGAAAAAAGTTTTAAAACTAGACCCTTGATCTTACTCTAAGAGCAACATCAAGGGGGTCTTATCTTAAGACTTTTTTCATATGCCATATCAGCTTTCCACTAATACATAATTAATTAAATGTCTTTAAGACTTCTTAAGACTCATTCGAATTTAGTTATTCATCCCTCAAACGCATTTAAAGCATACTCCCTCCGTATTTATTTAAGAGATACACTTGGTCGAGCACGGGTATTAAGAAAAAGAATTGAATGAAATAAAGTAATAAAACAAGTGGGGTTGAATAGATATTTTAATAAAAAAACAAGTGGGGACCATGTCATTTTAGGGAGTGGGGAGTGGGGGTGAAGTGTAGGTATACGGAGTATTATTTAATTAGATGGTGGGGCTGATAAGTTACTAAAAATGGCAAGTGTATCTCTTAAATAAATACGAACGGAAAATGCAAGTGTATCCCTTAAATAAATACAGAGGGAGTATCAAATAATATAACATTTTAATTTATTTTATTTAACTCACATATTGAGTTTTAAGTTGAGTATTAGTTTTTGAAGACTCGATTTAAGACTTTGTTAAAACTAACCCACTTCAGTGCTTCAAATTGGTGTCTGATTTTAAGACTATGTGAATCATATGCCATGTCAGCAAAAAGGAAGTATATTCAACTTCTTAATGTACTACAGTATATTTCAATGTAGTCCGTACTATATTCAACTTTCTTAAAATCCATGAAAATGGTTAAACAGGACTACAAAAGTGAGACGCAGAATAGCACTACCAAACACGATCAAGATTCAAGATCCTTCGGATACAAATTGAATCATAGAATCACAGGTGGGAAGAAAATGAAGGCAAATACTGGTGCATATGTCAGACTATCAAGTTCAGTACAACATCTCTTGCTAAAAGTTCAAGATGGCTAACTACCACTTTCCCTTTGCTTTTAAAGTAAGGTATCATCATTTCATCATAAAGCATATAAGGACCTTAAAATACATACAAGTACTCTGTATATGACAAGACATATTTATCGACTCATAAGCCAACTGATGCGCTAAAACATGGAAACAAGAACATTAATCAGGGAACTTGATACAGAACAACCAAGGCAGAGGAACCTAATAAAATCAAGGACCCTTCCTCATCAGCAAGAAGAAATACCAATGCAATTCTTTGAGCATCCTCTTTCCAGTTATGAAAATTTTGTCACTTACACAGCAATTAACAATTCAGAGAGGCCATTCACAATACACAAATACAATTGTGTTCAAAATGTATGATCTTCACACTGACCTGTGCAGAATACTTCCTTACACAATTTTCAAAGTAGGATCAGAATTTCAAAGATTCAAACTAGTTTCGCTAAATGGAAGGAAGAGCAAATTGAGAGAGGCCTTACTTGTTTTGCGTTAGAAAAAACAAAGTAAATTGTACTAAAGGTTACAAAGTGGAGTACAAAATTCATGGTCGAGATTCACCTAAAAACTTAGTATCTATTTTCATATCACGAAACATGTCTGAAAAGCATGGGCAAAGAAGAATTAATTCAATTTTCTACCTTTTCGATATAAGTTATAACCATAAGCAAAATCATAGCCATAGAAAATCCAACCAACTATATAAGCATGCTTAGTGCCGAGCTTACTATCTTGCAGGAAACAAGACAGAAATCCACAAGTACAAGATATTGACCTCAAAGTGTTTAACACCAAATAACAGAGGAGAGCTTCTAACTGCTACAATCTTCATCCACAATCTAAGCAGACATTGGCTTCACCTTCTTCTTCTTGACGCGTTTGAGTGAGGGGGATATGCTCTTCACCTTCTTAGATTTCTTCAGAGGACTTGGTTTCTTCTTCTTTCCCTTCTTAAGATCATGACTTGAATCCCTAATTGGCCCCGGAGATAAACCCTTCTTCAGGGCACTGCCTCTAGGTGTTGAAGATGGAGGTATCCTCACATTTAGTGGTGGTAAAGGATTTTGAGGCTTCCAAACAATGTTATTCTTCATAGCAAATCTAACTCTCTTTCCACTCTTGTCCTCTGTGTTTAGCACAGCTTCTTCTTTCCCAACACCATTGGAATCCGCATTCGACACAGACTTTGATCTCTTACGCTTCTTAGCAGTCTTGCTACTCACTTGAACCTTTGTTGGAGACTCAAGTGCACTCACACCATCACCATCTAAACCTGACTCAGCAGCAATCTTCTCAAATTGCTTTTGGAGATTCGAAATCAAATCCTCGTTGATAACTTCTACTGTATTCCCTCCATCTTCAACTACTGTATTCTCACTCTCAACGTTAGCCATTTCAGTATCTCCATTAGAATCATTCACACTTGCTCCACCAGGATTGGAACCCTCATTCTTCTTCCTTTTCTTCTTAGACTTCTTTTCTTTAGAAGCTTTTTTAGACTCATTGATTGGCTTAGTCGACTGTTCAACCTCATTCACTTCGACATTCATAGGAACCAACAGCGGCACCTCACCATCAACCTCAGGAAGCGAAACATCAATACCCAAAGCCACCTTCTCCTTCTCCAACTTCGAAAAGTCCTCATGTAGCCCAAAAATAACCTTCCTGTTTCCCTGAAGACATGCAGGCGATGAACCTAACTCATAAAACCTCGTCTCAAATCCCATTACCAACGCAATTGTTCCGAACAATACCGTGTCATCTTCCTCATTAACCTCACTGCTTCCCCCCGACTTTTTCGCCCCCAAGAAACCTTTCGCATTCTTAATCAAGTAATCAAACACATTACTCTTAATTTTCCCAACCAAAACCTTATTATCACTCCTACTCAAAACCCCAATAAACGGGCGAAACAACAAATTCAACACCCCCAAATTCACTGGCAAAAATGGCTTAACCTCATCGCAAAAAACCGAAACAATATGATAAGTAACCCCGTTTCCCAACCCATTATCCCCTTTCCCATCATCATCAACAAAAAAGAACGCATTCTTCTCCAAAACCCCAACAAATTCTCCCAAAATAGCCAAATCCCAATTCACATTCTTGAATAAAACAAACAAATTCCTCACAAAATGACGAATTAGAAGGTAGAATTTGTCTAACCTGAGGTGGTCGATGCCGGGCCACTCCCTGCGCATGGTGAGAAGAAAGTGGGAGAAATAGGACAGAGAAAGTGGGTAAGGGAGGGTGGGAAGGAGGGAGGACAGACGCCTGATAAGCTGGGTTTGGTTCTGGATCTTGTCGCAGTGCCACATGCAGTAGAAGAGGGCTTTCCAGAGCTTTTTGTAGTCATCGTCGGAAACTAGGGTTTGTGAAGAGAGCCAATTGAGAATGGTTTTTAGGGATTTGGATCGGATTAAGGTGTCGCAGGAGGCTAGGCCCTTTATAAGTGACGGGGCTAGGGTTGATTCTGAGATAACGATGGCGGCGGACGGTGGTGGTTCTCCTGCCGCCATTGATGACGGTGTTTATTGAGGGGAGAGAGTGTGCAAGTGAGGAGTTGAGTTGCGAAGAGAGGGGGGAAAAAGTGAGAGAGCTGTATTTAATTTGGAAACCCTAACAATAAAACAGGAGGTCGAGAGCGAGCTCGTCGAGTGGAAAAACGGGCCCCGAAATTACACGACGTAGGGCTGTGCACGACGTAAATAGGATGGTGCAGGTGAAAAAACTACATACATAAATATTTTCGGCAACCTCAAGTCTTATATGTGACCAACTAGTGAGACATGTTCACACTTATAAATAAGTCCAGCGTGTTTAAAACACATAAAATAAAGTAACATTAGTGTTTATGCCAAATTTCGTCTAGGGGCGGCACTTGGCTTGGGTCGACACTAACTAAGTAAATAAATGCGGAAAGCGATAAAAGAAGAGACGACACAAAGAGATGTTGACGCGGAAAACCCAGGAATAGGGATAAAAATCGCGGATAGCTATGAGGCTATCAATCCACTATGTAATCCTAAGAAACTAAGTGAATAAGAGTGTTTTACGAATAAGTAAATGAATACAATAATTGCTTGTTAATGGCTAGAAAGTATAATGTTGTTGTATTGCTTGAATGCTTGAGTTAACTTGTGTTTTGAGGGCCGCTGCCCGTTGCTTATATAGCTTGACTCCAACGGCATAGTTCGTTGAAAAGATCCCCAGAAAGTAGGGACCGGTTAGTTACCGTTATCCCCACGTTCCTTGCTAATCTCCAACTGTTAGGTTATGATACATATGATAAAACATAAATCATGCGGAAAACCTTAATGCCAGGAAACATATTATTTAGACATAATCATTTAGCATAATTCAGATGCATACACTTTGTAGCGTGCCCTCCCTAGCTGCGCCCGAACCGAACAAGAAAAAGTCTTTAGGACTCCAAGTGTCGTCCCTCCATAAATAGTCCATAGCACGTCCGGATCCGCCTTAAGCTTGACCAACTAGAATCACCCTTAAGGTTCTAAGAATTTCGGCTAATATGGGTTGCAAGTGTTTGGCTGATTTTGTTCCAAAATCTTACCTTTGAATACTTCAATTCTCGATGTAAATATGTGACCCTAGGCACCTATTTATAGAGTTTATGGAAAGGAATTATAATCCTATTAGAATACAAATCTATTTAATTATAATCCTACTAGGACTCTAATTAAACAAACTTTATCTATTAGGATTAGATTTAATCACATGATGAATCCCGGTAGCCTTAGGATTCCGAGTAACACACACGAGTTGACACAATGCACCGCACGCAGGCCTTACGGCCCACACACAGCGCAAGGCCCACTCGTCGCAGCCCCTTGCTCCGCATGCGCGCCCAAAGCTTCGGCTGGGCCTGGCTTTTGCGCTGGCCTGGTCGAGGCTTGGCGTGTGTTAGATGCGCTTTGGCTTGCTGGGCGATGGCCCGGCTTCGTGCTGGGCCTTCGTCTGGCAGGCCTCGTCCGATGCTAATTCGTATGATACGCTTCCGATTAAATTCTCGATTCCGGAATTCATTTCCGATACGAACAATATTTAATATTTCCGATTCCGGAATTAATTTCCGTTTCGAACAAATATTTAAAATTTCCGTTTCCGGAATTATTTTCCGATTTCGATAATATTTCCCATTCTGACAATATTTGCGTTTCCGGCAATATTTCCGATTCCGGCAATATTTCCATTTCCAATAATATTTTCCGATACGTACCATGTTTCCGTTTCCGGCAACATCTACGACTTGGATAATATTTATATTTTCGATACGATCCATATTTCCGTTTCCGGCAACATCATCGTTTCCGGAGTATTCACTTGCTTGCTTTTGACGATCTCAGCTCCCACTGAAACCAAGATCCGTCGATTCCGAATATCCATAGATGGAGTATTTAATGCCATTAAATACTTGATCCATTTACGTACTATTTGTGTGACCCTACGGGTTCAGTCAAGAGTAAGCTGTGGATTAATATCATTAATTCCACTTGAACTGAAGCGGCCTCTAGCTAGGCATTCAGCTCACTTGATCTCACTGAATTTATTAACTTGTCAATTAATACTGAACCGCATTTATTAGACTTAACATTATATGCATACTTGGACCAAAGGCATTATTTCCTTCAGTCTCCCACTTGTCCTTAGGGACAAGTGTGCATTTCCTAATTCCTTTATCGCTCGATGCTTGCTCTTGAACATAAGGTAAGAGTTGTCATCCTTATTACGTCCAGAGGTATTTATCGGTTTCAGAGTTCAACTGATCAAATAAACATATAATCATAGCCTATGATTTATCTGAGCACGACCATGCATTTTACAGTTTCTAGCTCTCCGAGTGGCCTTGTACAACTTTTAAGCATCTCATCCCGATTTATGGAGGACAATCCCAATCTTGCGATCTTGAGATTAGACTTCGTTTGATAGGTGATTACCTGAGCGTTGCCTTTATAGCCTCCTTTTACGGTGCGACGGTTGGTCAACGTCAAAGTAAGCAGTTCTCAAACAAGTAATCTCAAATCACTCAGGTATTGAGGATTAGTGTCTAATAATATTAATGAAATTTACTTATGACAGATTTTCATCTCTTATAGTAAAGTTTCATAGGTCTGTCCGATACTAGTCTTCCCAAAGTAAGTATCTATGCAAATGATTATGACATTGCCATGTCCACATAGTTCAAGAAACAGAACTACTAGTCATCTTGCATTCTAGTCCTCTAACGTTTTCTATGCGTCCATCTTTATAGAAAATTCCGACCAGGGACCATTTTCAACTTTTGACATTCAAGTTCACTTGATAGACATTTCTTAGTCACAGGACTGGTCCTGACAGTCTATCTTGAATATTTTGTCAAATTGAAGGGACTCATCATTTAATACTAAACCAAGATTAAATGGAATATGAAAATAAATTTCATATATGATAAATGTTCAACCCCTACGTTTTACAACCATGGGCCTCTAACCCATCTTTAAAACAGTTCATGGAATTCAAAGCTATGCTTGATTTCCAGTGCTACAATGTGAGTGTTGCTTCTCACTTGTTGCATAGGTTTAGTTATCATGCTTTGCCAATCTTAATATCCTTTTCATCGAATGTTCTTCGAGATATGATGATAAGATCTTTTGAGTTTGTTTATTATGTGATCTAGTCTTTCTTACTTCGATAGTGGTTCTACGCATTTTGCAATGAAGAACCATCAAGTTAGCAGACATGTGATCCACCCAAGTTCAGTGAAGAACTCTTTAACTTAAACAACCCTATTTCATTGCTTCTTAGGCAATAATTACTTTTACTTCAACTGTATAGGTTGCTAGTGATGCTTTGGTTGGATTTACTTATCCAAGCAGTTCATAGATATGTGGAAGACTTTCCATCTGTATCTCAGAACATAGAAATTAATGTTTAATTTCCCACGCAACAACTCATGGTCTCCAATCCATGTTGCCATTTCAAAACACAATGCATATAGCTCGTTCTTGCCAATGGTTAACTCCGAAGGGATTTTGCTTGATCCTTTGCCAGTGTTTATGCGTGAAGCATCAATATTTAGCATATCTTTATTTCCTTGAATCAAGAACTAATCTATGTACCTTTTCAAGTACCATAAGTTTTTCTTGATCTCAATCTAGTTGATCCTTACTTAGATCAATAGAGATTGGTATATGTTCGTCATGCCTAAAGTCATACGATACGTTTTTGGCGATCCTCATATTATATCATACATGATAAATTCTTTTGCAGAATAATTCCCAATTGAATTCTATTCATGCAACTTTAGCTCATTCAATTTCAGTAGATACTGAATCCAGCTAAATTCTTTGACATATAATATAGGTTTAAGAATCTCACTTGAATCCTTTGATGTTTAACTTAGTAAATGCTTATACATAGTTCAAACATTCATTACTTAGATTTATTCATATAGGTCGAATATCTCCAATGGAGTCTTTCGTGTTTGATTTAGTAAATGCCATTACTTAATCTAAAACAATATCATAAGATCTTTGTAAATGGATCTTAATACCCAGTATGCACTAAATTCGCCTTGGTCCGTCATTGATGAATAATTTTCAAATCTAAGTCATTAGCATTCGAATGTTATTTCATAATAGAGAGATATGTGTATGACACACATAGGACCAATTAAGTTTTATGTACTCCCACTAAACTTCTTATATATCTATAAGAATCATGTACATTTTATGAAACTAAAATACTTATTAGCTTCACTAAAATACAATTCCAATTCCCAATTGCTTGCTTAAATCCAACATTTGATTGAGGAATACGTTTTGTCATCCAATTGCCATATGTACCAATATGCAATCATTGCTTGAATTATAGACTTAAGCATTACGATTTTGCATGAGGTTTCAACACAACCCACACCGTGAATTTGCTTGTAAGTTGTAACCTTTAGCAACTAATCTATCTTTGTGTGTGAACACAATTTCATGTTTGATGGTTTTTATCCTTAAAACAAACTTGCAACCAATAGATGTGAAACTATTCTTGCAAATCAACAAAATTTCAATTTTGTCATCAAAACATAGAGTATGTTTTATGGCCTCTAACCATTTAAAACATTTGAGTCTATATATGGCCTCTAACCATTTTAGGGAATCTGGGTTTCGTCATAGCTTTCTTACAGGTCACAAACTCATTAATCTATATGATAATAGTTTGACTGCAAGTTGTAGGTTTCTTCACTATCTAATAGAAGAATCTCATAGTTTCATTTACCTGAACTCCATGTTTCTTCACTATCTAATAGAAGAATCTCATAGTTTCAGTGACTTGAACTCTATGCCTACTTGGGTATAGAACATCGATCAAACAATAGAATATCAACAGCCACTTGAAAGTCTTTTGAAATATTCTGTTCTCCTTGAAGCACTTGTAAAGTCTTCTAAGAGATGTCTATTCTTTAAAAGCCACTTCTAAAGTCCTTAAAGAATACGTGTTCGGATTTTCTAAAGAACTTCGAAAAGCCTCCGGAATGTCCGTTTATGTTTGTTGTTCGCCTCGAAGACTTTCGAGGTCTATTTTCTCCCACTTGTCATTTTGGAAACGAATCTCCAAAAGGACATCATTTCGAGCAAACAAACATTATGTTCTCAAAAATTCGTGGTAGAAACAATACCCTTGTGTCTTATTTGAATAAATCACAATGAAACATATATCTATACTTGGGCCTTAGTTTGTTGAATAACAAACACTAAGCTCCCACTGAGTTTTGCAACTCTTTAGATATATATATTATTAAAAAGATTTTCTAAAATTACTTTTCAATAGCTTTGACGAATTTGGTTTAGTTTGGTGGTAGTTGAGCATTTTGTTTTAGAAATTATAGGAAAAGTCTTTATGATTCATCATTGATCGAATCAAGAACTAATTGACTTCGATCATTCCAACGTAGATATGCCATATCTTATGGAGCTAGATCGTGAAATTACAACACACAATCATTGATTATCATTTTTGGTCTTAAAGTAATCATCGTCATGATCTAACCTAGATCTTTGTGATTTCTTACCAAGTGGATTTTATACTTCTGAATCTTTGAACTAGCCAAACAGATTCAAACTTATATCACTTTGAGTAAATAAACCAATATTCACTCAAATCCATGTGAAATAATAAAGTCATAAAATCTTTCTTTAGCTTTTAACTCTATTGTCTAGGCGTTCTAACAATAGTTCATATCCTTTGTTACTTTCAACAAGTAAGACTAGCTTGTCTTGAATTGATCTAGAAATCAACCAACTTTCAAAAGTCCATAAAAATAGAGCTCTTTGAATGTTAACTTGTCGATATGGTCTAAGTAACAATGCCAAAGATTTGTGGAACTCAAATCAAGAGATTGATTTGAACCTAGTAAAGTTCTTATTGTTAAAGAGTTGTTTGTTTTAATCAAGCATATTGACTCATCCCGTAAATGACCATTTCAATCAAACAAACAAACATTGTTTTTGTTTTTCTTGAATGTGAGTCTTTCTGTGTTTGAAGCAGAAATTTAGGTATGCTGATTATGGAACAAAATAGCCATTAGGTTCCAGCCTTTGAAAGGACTTAAAACAAACTAGATGACCCTACAACTAATGTAGCATTGCCATGCTTCATTTCCCACTTGTAGGCCATTAGTGTAGCCTAGCTTCCATTGTTTGAGTTATTACCGAAGTAAGAACCTCAAGAGGTATATGATACCAAGGAAGTTTGATTGCTAGGTCACTTTTCTTTAAATATAAACTTGTAGGTAGAAACGGAATTGAAAATTCCTTTCACTTGTTCCTTGTTTTTCCTATTTCTTGTACCCTTTCTTTAAGAATTGAATTCTTTAGTGTTGACTTTTATACTTTGTTTAGACATGTCCAATGTCACTCCAACAAAGTTCTTACCATTTTATGTTGAATATTAAGTTTCAACTAGATGATCTTACCAGAAGCTTCTAAAGTTCTCTAAGCATCGATCTATTCGAATGTCTAGGGACTAGACTCATTCGAGAATTAAATGGACAAAGATATTAGGTTGTTAACCATTGGTAAAGCTGAGCGTTTAAACTCAATGCTTTATGATCTCAAAACTACATTGTATTTTTGAATCCACAAGCACCAATCGGTTCGCCATTTGATTTTGATATTCGAAAACAACCATAAAAGTCGCTAAAAGAAACGTACATTTTAAATTGCTCATTTTCTCTCATTTCCGTGAATCGTTCATGGATTCATTACCAATCGAGGAAATTTATTGTTACCTTTCTAAAAGGGTTTACTGCAGTGCAAGATATTTAATTATAAACAATAATTAAAACATACATTGAAGCATGCGAAGTCTAAACATTTATCATGACTAATAACTTGAAAATTAAAGCAATCATGCAATTTAAACAAATTATTAGCATTTTATTCGAATTTATTGTTCCGGCAGGTGTGAATAAAATGATTCCAAGACCCTAAAACCATTGAAGAATTAAGCACATTATGTATTTTGACTCAATTCTAAAATCTTTTAGGTAAGCAAAAGCCTTTTGCTAATAGTCTAGAAACTACTCTTGGTTGATAGGTACGTCTAAGAACTTATTAGGTAAACCTATCGAATTTGCCACGACATAAAAGGACTCCTTACTTATATCGTTGAGTTTCACCAAAACTAACATGTAATCACAATTATTTGTGTACCTTACCCCTTTAGGATCAATAAGTAACACCTCGCTGAGCGTAAAACTATTACTAGATTGATGTAAAGGTTATCCAAGTAAGTGTTATTTTGGCATGGCATCTTTTAACTCAATTTTTAAACTTTGGAACTTAAGGCTCTTACTATGTTGGTTAGATTTTAAGTGAACTAAAATCCTTAATCATGCAACATAATCAAGCCATAATCTCATGCATAATTAAGACATATTTAAAGCAATAAATAACGTAAAGCATGCATAAGATAAATGTGATCTAGTATGGCCCGACTTCATCTTGAAGCTTCAACTTCAAAGTCCGTCTTGAAAATGGATTGGAAACTTCTTGAATTTCACCGTGGGAGGCGCCATTTTCTTCAAATAGGATCAGCTATAGTTAAACTAATTACAACTATTTGATGGTACACAGCCCATATTTGAATTGAAAAACAAACTTTGGTGCATTAGACCAATTACATTCAAATTAATGGTACGCATACCATATTTTCTATCCTATTTGGGCCATACTAGTCACTTCATAACCTGCAAAACAGTACATATACAATATATACCATTCACCCATTCATTATCATGAATGGCCCACATAGCTGGTTAGTAAAACACGTTATGCATCACATAAATATTTGCAGCAATTAATCAAGGGCACCAGTAATCTACCAATTATTCAGTCCTTATTAATTCTAATCAAGTTGTTTAACCTTAAAGGATTTGTAGACCTAATCAAGAGTTTATGACTAAAATTGCTCCCACTTAAACCAATAACTTTATATGCTTTACTAATTTTAAACATAAAAATGTATTTCTAGTCTAACCGGAAACATACAAGTTTAATTTAATTTAAAGCTCATATAAAATTATAATTGAATCCATTTATTTAATTTATTTTTCAGTTGAATTAAATGAATTTAAATTAATTCAAGGTTTAATTTTAGTAAAATAATTAGTATAAATAAAAATTTATAATAATTATAATATTCAAAATTAAAATCCGAGAAAACAATTTAAATTATTAATTTTAAAATTAATTAACATTATTTCCGAACTGAAAATCTCAAATTAAATTCAAAACGCGTCAATCGTAACACGATGAGGCACTTGGGCTTGCGCCCAAGCCCCATCGAGTCATGAGGCAGCTGCGCCCCATCGACTGATCGCTAGGCGTGCACGAGCAGACCACACGCATCGCAGCAATGCCAGGCCACGCTGCGCACAGCCCGCATAGCACAACGCTACTGCTCTACTCGCTGGGCAAGGCAGCGCGCGCTGTGGCGCAGCTCGCTTGCTGCCCACACGCGACTGCTCGCCTGGCACACGCCACGCCCATCGCACATCGCCCATTGCCCATTGAGTCACACACGCCCAGCTCCCTTGCTTCGCGCGCGCGCCTCTTGCTTGTTGCTCGTTGCTTTCGTACCGCATGGGCGACGAGCTCCCTTGCTCGTCGTCGCATGCCCACACTATACAACACCCCTTAAGGGTAACACGTAGCTTCCATTGCTTTGTGCGTGCAACATTTATGAGCGTTTTCATAAAAATTTAAAATTAACGACAAATTAATAAATCATATTAATTTCATAATTTTAGGGCGAAAAATCGAAAATTTATTAATTAATTAATTTCCGATTAACATGGATTCAAATATAGGTCATAAAAATTTAAAATTTAATATAAATTAAAAATTTTTATGGTGGATTTTAATCATGGATACCTAATTAAATTATTAATTAATTATGAAAAACAAATTAATTCTAAATTATTCGAATTTCAACAAATTAATCATAATTACAAATTAGGTTGTATAATTAACAAGTCTAGGCATTCATAATTGTTAAACATATACTGTAGGTCAATCAAAAACTCAAGATTTATCAACAAGAATCGCAAATATTCAATTTAACATCTTAAATTTACAAACTTTTGCGTTCGAAAAACTTAAACCTCCGAAAAGTCATAGTTAGGCTTCGAATTTGGGAATTCTGGGTTTTGGCAAAAAATAGTAATTTTGTTAAAATTTTAAAATGCTTTTTACATGCGAAATTGACACAAAAATCACTCGATTTGGTTGAGTAACGAATATTCTGCCGAAAACTGCGTACATATAATTAAATAAACGCAATTTGCAATTAATTACGAAAACTAAACACCCCTTTAATTCCTTGCAAATTTGTAAAATTTAACCATGTTCATGCAATTTAAATTATGAAAATAATAAGAGGCTCGTGATACCACTGTTAGGTTATGATACATATGATAAAACATAAATCATGCGGAAAACCTTAATGCCAGGAAACATATTATTTACACATAATCATTTAGCATAATTCAGATGCATACACTTTGTAGCGTGCCCTCCCTAGCTGCGCCCGAACCGAACAAGAACAAGTCTTTAGGACTCCAAGTGTCGTCCCTCCGTAGATAGTCCACAGCACGTCCGGATCCGCCTTAAGCTTGACCAACTAGAATCGCCCTTAAGGTTCTAAGAATTTCGGCTAATATGGGTTGCAAGTGTTTGGCTGATTTTGTTCCAAAATCTTACCTTTGAATACTTCAATTCTCGATGTAAATATGTGACCCTAGGCACCTATTTATAGAGTTTATGGAAAGGAATTATAATCCTATTAGAATACAAATCTATTTAATTATAATCCTACTAGGACTCTAATTAAACAAAATTTATCTATTAGGATTAGATTTAAACACATTACGAATCCCGGTAGCCTTAGGATTCTGAGTAACACACACGAGTTGACACAATGCACCGCACGCAAGCCTTACGGCCCACGCACAACGCAAGGCCCACTCGTCGCAGCCCCTTGCTCCGCATGCGCGCCCAAAGCTTCGGTTGGGCCTGGCTTTTGCGCTGGCCTGGTCGAGGCTTGGCGTGTGTTAGATGCGCTTTGGCTTGCTGGGCGATGGCCCGGCTTCGTGCTGGGCCTTCGTCTGGCAGGCCTCGTCCGATGCTAATTCGTACGATACGCTTCCAATTAAATTCTCGATTCCGGAATTCATTTCCGATACGAACAATATTTAATATTTCCAATTTCGGAATTAATTTCCATTTCGAACAAATATTTAATATTTCCGTTTCCGGAATTATTTTCCGATTTCGACAATATTTCCAATTCTGACAATATTTCCGTTTCCGGCAATATTTCCGATTCCGGCAATATTTCCATTTCCAATAATATTTTCCGATACGTACCATGTTTCCGTTTCCGGCAACATCTACGACTTGGATAATATTTATATTTCCGATACGATCCATATTTCCGTTTCCGGCAATATCATCGTTTCCGGAGTATTCACTTGCTTGCTTTTGACGATCTCAGCTCCCACTGAAACCAAGATCCGTCGATTCGGAATATCCATAGATGGAGTATTTAATGCCATTAAATACTTGATCCGTTTACGTACTATTTGTGTGACCCTACGAGTTCAGTCAAGAGTAAGCTGTGGATTAATATCATTAATTCCACTTGAACTGAAGCGGCCTCTAGCTAGGCATTCAGCTCCTTTGATCTCATTGAATTTATTAACTTGTCAATTAATACTGAACCCCATTTATTAGACTTAACATTATATGCATACTTGGACCAAGGGCATTATTTTCTTCAGTCTCCCACTTGTCCTTAGGGACAAGTGTGCATTTCCTAATTCCTTTGTCGCTCGATGCTTGCTCTTGCACATAAGGTAAGAGTTGTCATCCTTATTACGTCCAGAGGTGTTTCTCGGTTTCAGAGTTCAACTGATCAAATAAACAGATAATCATAGCCTATGATTCATCTGAGCACGACCATGCATTTTACAGTTTCTAGCTCTCCGAGTGGCCTTGTACAACTTTTAAGCATCTCATCCCGATTTATGGGAGGACAATCCCAATCTTGCGATCTTTAGATTAGACTTCGTTTGATAGGTGATTATCTGAGCGTTGCCTTTATAGCCTCCTTTTACGGTGCGACGGTTGGTCAACGTCAAAGTAAGTAGTTCTCAAACAAGTAATCTCAAATCACTCAGGTATTGAGGATTAGTGTAATAATATTAATGAAATTTACTTATGACAGATTTTCATCTCTTATAGTAAAGTTTCATAGGTCTGTCCGATACTAGTCTTCCCAAAGTAAGTATCTATGCAAATGATTATGAAATTTCCATGTCCACATAGTTCAAGAAACAGAACTACTAGTCATCTTGCATTCTAGTCGTCTAACGTTTTCTATGCGTCCATCTTTATAGAAAACTCCGACCAGGGACCATTTTCAACTTTTGACATTCAAGTTCACTTGATAGACATTTCTTAGTCACAGGACTGGTCCTGACAGTCTATCTTGAATTTTTCGTCAAATTGAAGGGACTCATCATTTAATACTAAACCAAGATTAAATGGAATATGAAAATACATTTCATATATGATAAATGTTCAACCCCTACATTTTACAACCATGGGCCTCTAACCCATCTTTAAAACAGTTCATGGAATTCAAAGCTATGCTTGATTTCTAGTGCTACAATGTGAGTTTTGCTTCTCATTTGTTGCATAGGTTTAGTTATCATGCTTTGCCAATCTTAATATCCTTTTCATCGAATGTTCTTCGAGATATGATGATAAGATCTTTTGAGTTTGTTTATTATGTGATCTAGTCTTTCTTACTTCGATAGTGGTTCTACGCATTGTGCAATGAAGAACCATCAAGTTAGCAGACATGTGATCTACCCAAGTTCAGTGAAGAACTCTTTAACTTAAACAACCCTGTTTCATTGCTTCTTAGGCAATAATTACTTTTACTTCAACTGTATAGGTTTTATTGTTTCATTGCTTCTTAGGCAATAATTACTTTTACTTCAACTGTATAAATAAGTCCAACGCGTTTAAAACACATAAAATAAAGTAACATTAGTGTTTATGCCAAATTTCGTCTAGGGGCGGCACTTGGCTTGGGCCGACACTAACTAAGTAAATAAATGCGGAAAGTGATAAAAGAAGAGACGACACAAGGAGATGTTGACGCGGAAAACCAGGAATAGGGATAAAAACCGCGGATAGCTATGAGGCTATCAATCCACTATGTAATCCTAAGAAACTAAGTGAATAAGAGTGTTTTACGAATAAGTAAATGAATACAATAATTGCTTGTTCATGGCTAGAAAGTATAATGTTGTTGTATTGCTTGAATGCTTGAGTTAACTTGTGTTTTGAGGGCCGCTGCCCGTTGCTTATATAGCTTGACTCCAACGGCATAGTTCGTTGAAAAAATCCCCAGAAAGTAGGGACCGGTTAGTTACCGTTATCCCCACGTTCCTTGCTAATCTCCAACTGTTAGGTTATGATACATATGATAAAACATAAATCATGCGGAAAACCTTAATGCCATGAAACATATTATTTACACATAATCATTTAGCATAATTCAGATGCATACACTTTGTAGCGTGCCCTCCCTAGCTGCGCCCGAACCGAACAAGAACAAGTCTTTAGGACTCCAAGTCTCGTCCCTCCGTAGATAGTCCACAGCACGTCCGGATCCGCCTTAAGCTTGACCAACTAGAATCGCCCTTAAGGTTCTAAGAATTTCGGCTAATATGGGCTGCAAGTGTTTGGCTGATTTTGTTCCAAAATCTTACCTTTGAATACTTCAATTCTCGATGTAAATATGTGACCCTAGGCACCTATTTATAGAGTTTATGGAAAGGAATTATAATCCTATTAGAATACAAATCTATTTAATTATAATCCTACTAGGACTCTAATTAAACAAACTTTATCTATTAGGATTAGATTTAATCACATGACGAATCCCAGTAGCCTTAGGATTCCGAGTAACACACACGAGTTGACACAATGCACCGCACGCAGGCCTTACGGCCCACGCACAGCGCAAGGCCCACTCGTCGAAGCCCCTTGCTCCGCATGCGCGCCCAAAGCTTCGGCTGGGCCTGGCTTTTGCGCTGGCCTGGTCGAGGCTTGGCGTGTGTTAGATGCGCTTTGGCTTGCTGGGCGATGGCCCGGCTTCGTGCTGGGCCTTCGTCTGGCAGGCCTCGTCCGATGCTAATTCGTATGATACGCTTCCGATTAAATTCTCGATTCCGGAATTCATTTCCGATACGAACAATATTTAATATTTCCGATTCTGGAATTAATTTCCGTTTCGAACAAATATTTAATATTTCCGTTTCCGGAATTATTTTCCGATTTCGATAATATTTCCGATTCTGACAATATTTCCGTTTCCGACAATATTTCCGATTCCGGCAATATTTCCATTTCCAATAATATTTTCCGATACGTACCATGTTTCCGTTTCCGGCAACATCTACGACTTGGATAATATTTATATTTCCGATACGATCCATATTTCTGTTTCCGGCAATATCATCGTTTCCGGAGTATTCACTTGCTTGCTTTTGACGATCTCAGCTCCCACTGAAACCAAGATCCGTCGATTCCGAATATCCATAGATGGAGTATTTAATGCCATTAAATACTTGATCCGTTTACGTATTATTTGTGTGACCCTACGGGTTCAGTCAAGAGTAAGCTGTGGATTAATATCATTAATTCCACTTGAACTGAAGCGGCCTCTAGCTAGGCATTCAGCTCACTTGATCTCATTGAATTTATTAACTTGTCAATTAATACTGAACCGCATTTATTAGACTTAACATTATATGCATACTTGGACCAAGGGCATTATTTCCTTCAGCAACAGCCCGCATGATCTTGGATACTCCTTTGACCTGTTCTGCTTGTCTGACGACGCTTCAAGTCTTGGGCCTTGGGCTTTGGGTTTAACCTATTCTCTGCTTATCTCCTGTTAATTGTCGCTCGTCTCCTGTCTCTCGTCGCTAGTCGCTTGTCTCCTGTCTCTCGTCGCTTGATGCTATGCTCGACCTGTTCATCCGACACGACGCAACCTGTGACATGACAGTACCTGGTCGACACGACATGATCAAACGTCAAAACAATTATGTCATCAATCCAAAAAGTGGGATAACAATTTGCCCCCAATTGTGATTTTGCGAGGGTTCTCGAAGTAAAAGCAACAATTTAAATTTCAAAAAAGAAACTGATCAACTGCTTCGGTCGTGGGGAACCGCTATGAATTAAAAGCAAATAAATAGAAATGAATGCATGCAATAAGTTTTTCACAGAGAAAGCTTCGAAAATTTTTAGATCTGAAAACAAGAGAGAGAAAGAAAGAGAAAAAGAGAAGTAGAATTGTTTCCCTGTTTGATTTCACCCACACTCAGGTAAATTTCGACCATTTCCCTTCGTTTTTTCTGTTGATTTTCTTAGAGATAATGGTTAGATCTAAGTCTGTGGCGGTCAAAGAGAAAGATGAGGCCATGTCTAGTCGGGTTATCTCCCTCAATCCGGTTTTCTCTACGGTTGAGAGCTCAGAAGAGTTTATCAAGCTTGCTGGTTTACTGCCGTCGGTGGAGGTTGTGATTCCGGGCCCTAAGGATGAGGCCCTTCACTGTCCTGAAGGCTATGTGGTATTTTACGAGTACCCGTTTGTAATTGGTTTTAGTTTTCCTTTCACACCTTTGGCTAGATCTTTTATCGAAGTGCTCCACTTGAGCCCAAATTGATGCCTTAGATCTGGCGAATTTTTTCTATCGTGCAAAGGGTTACCTCGGACTAGCGGGTACCATTTTATTTGGCCGATCTGTTGTATACCTATGACTTGGCGCTGAAAGAGTGTTGTCGCTATACATCGGTCACGAAGAAAGGGATGAAAAACTTGGGCGTTGGTTTGAGTGTAAACGGCAGGGGCTGGCAAAGTCGTTTTGTTTTTGTGAATAAGGATTCTCTGGGAGAGTTGTGTAATTTCTTGGTTGAAGGGTGGACGACGGAAGGTAATTTTATTTTTTAGTTTGGTTTCTGCTATTTTACTGAACGTCGCCTTACTTGGCATTGTTTTGCAGTTGTCAAGGCGTCGTTGGCGGATTTGAACTCGGACTCTCACGATAGAGTTCTCAAGTTCTTGGGATATTCTGTCGACGACATGTCATTTTGTCGCGACGTGGGTTGCTTGGAGGGTCAAGAAGGTGAGCAGGCAGGTGACGTCCATGAGGAGGATGTGGAAGTTTGACTCGTCGACGAAAGAGGTTGGATTTATTTGAGGAGGTTGTTGCGAATTCGTCGTCTGACGAAGAGGAGAGGGGTGATATGGCAGACACTTCAGGTATTATAGGTTTTTTGTTTTGGTTTTGGTTTCTCGTGCTTCTGTTTAGTTTGGTGAGGGTCTTATAGTGACACGTTAATTTTTGGTGCAGAACATACTTTGTCATCTAAGCCTGTGGCCAGGATGTCGTAGAGTGAGATGATGGAGCGCACGAGGAAGAGGCTAAGATCGTCTGCTTCTTCTGGTGGGAAGAATCTATCTACCGTTCCTCGCCACTCAAAGATAGGTGCGTCGCCTGAGACGCCTGTCGTTATTGGTGGCAAAGGTTTTCATTCTATCGCGTCGTCGTCGCCTCTGAAGCCGTTCAAGGCGACGTCGTCTGTTGTTAATCTTGGCAAGGCTCCTGCTGCGTCGGCCAAGAAGTGTCCTGCTGAGGCGAGAAGTCATGTCGAGAATATTAACATTTCTCTGCCCCCGAACTTTTTGGGCGACGGAGATACTGCTGTTGTCTGGCCGTACGCTGATCGTTTGATACTGCATTCAACATACCGGCGCTATCGCGAGGCGACGCCGGTAGCTGTTGCGTCGCACGCTGCTAAACTGAGCTTACGGGTAAGTTTGTTTTATGTTACTCATATTGTTAATCGATCGTCGTGTGCCAATTTGTTGTGTGTCATTTGTGTTGCGCGCATGATGGCCGTGTGTCGCTGATTGTCGTGACATCTATATGTGCAGGCGTTTCAAGCCTCGTTGGCTGCTCGCAAACATTGCGCGCAGTTATATGACGAGTTGGCCGGCAAGTTGGTTGCGTCCACAAAAAAGGCGGATGTGTCATGGGAGTCGAAGTGGAAGGTTGCTGATGAAGGAAATAATGCCCTTGGTCCAAATATGCATTATGTTAATTCTGAAGGAAATAATGCCCTTGGTCCAAGTATGCATTCTATGTTAAGTCTAATAAATGCGGTTCAGTATTAATTGACAAGTTAATAATTCAGTGAGATCAAGTGAGCTGAATGCCTAGCTAGAGGCCGCTTCAGTTCAAGTGGAATTAATGATATTAATCCACAGCTTACTCTTGACTGAACCCGTAGGGTCACACAAATAGTACGTAAACGGATCAAGTATCTAATGGCATTAGATATTCTATCTATGAATATTCGGAACCGACGGATCTTGGTTTCAGTGGGAGCTAAGATCGTCACAGGCAAGAAATGAATACTCCGGAAACGATGATATTGCCGGAAACGGAAATATGGATCGTATCGGAAATATAAATATTATCCAAGTCGTAGATGTTGCCGGAAACGGAAACATGGTACGTATCGGAAAATATTATCGGAAATGGAAATATTGCCAGAATCGGAAATATTGCCGGAAACGGAAATATTGTCAGAATCGGAAATATTACCGGAATCGGAAAATAATTCCGGAAACGGAAATATTAAATATTTGTTCGAAACGGAAATTAATTCCGGAATCGGAAATATTAAATATTGTTCGTATCGGAAATGAATTCCGGAATCGGAAAATTTAATCGGAAGCGCATCGTACGAATAAGCATCGGACGAGGCCTGCCGGACGAGGCCCAGCACGAAGCCAGGTCATCGCCCAGCAAGCCAAGCGCGCCGCACAAACAGCAAGGCCAGGCCCAGCAGGCTGCGCGCAGCGCGCAGCGCGCACAGCGCGCACAGCATGCGCAGCGCACAGCGCGCACAGCGCGCGCGGGCGCTGAGTGGGCTGCTGCTCGCGCGCACGCATGAGGCCCATCGTGGCTGTCGTGCGTGTGTGTGCAAGTGTTTGTGTTCGTGCACGTTTCCTAAAACATGCAGAGTTCGGTTAATGATTAAATTCCTAATTCTATTTGATAAATTAATTAAATTAGAGTTCTTGTAGGATTCTAGGTTTGATTAATTTGTATCTGAATAGGATTTCGATTCCCTTTCCATACCGCTATAAATATGAGGCTAGGGCTCACAATTTATAACACAAGTTTCAAAGTATTCAAAGTGAGTTTTTGAGAGAAAAATTCAGTCACACATTTGCCTATAAAGTGCCGAAAATAATAGTACCTTAAGGGCGATTCTAGTTGGTCAATCTTAAGGCGGATCCGGACGTGCTGTGGACTATCTACGGAGGGACGACACTTGGAGTCCTAAAGACTTGTTCTTGTTCGGTTCGGGCGCAGCTAGGGAAGGCACGCAACAAAGAGTATGCATCTATTCTATGCTAAATGATTATGTGTAAATAATATGTATTCCTGGGTTTATGGTTTTTCCGCATGATTTATGAATTGTCATATGTATCATAACCTCACAGTGGTATCACGAGCCCCTTATTATTTTCATAATCTAAATTGCATGAACATGGTTAAATATTACAAATTTGCAAGAATTAAAAGGGGTGATTAATTTTCGTAATTGTTAATTAATTGCAAATTGCGTTTATTTAATTATACGTACGCAGTTTTTCGGCAGTTTCTTCGTTACTCATCCGAATTGAGTGATTTTTGTGTCAATTCCGCATGTAAAAGGCATTCTAAAAATTTTGACAAAAATAGTATTTTTCTGCCGAACCCAGAATTCTCAAATTCGAAGCCTAACTATGACTTTTCGAAGGTTTTAGTTTTTCGAATGCAAAATTTCGTAAATTTAAGATGTTAAATTAAATATTTGCGATTCTTGTTGATAAATCTTGAATTTTTGATTGACCTACTGCATATGTTTAACAAGTTTGAATGCCTAGTCTTGTTAATTATGCAATCTAATTATTAATTATGATTAATTTGTTGAAAATTAGAATAATTTAGAATTAATTTGATTTTCATAATTAATTGTAATTTAATTAGAAACCTATGATTAAAAACCACCATAAAAATTGTAAATTTACGATAAATTTTAAATTTTTATGACCTAGACTTGAATCCATATCAATCGGAAATCAATTGGATAATAAATTTTCGATTTTTCGCCCTAAAATTATGAAATTAATATTATTTATTAATTTGTCATTAATTTTAAATATAAATTTTAAATTTTATGCGATTCGTTCATAAAACTTGCACGCACGAAGCAATGGACGCTTCGTGTTACCCTTAAGGGGTGTTGTATAATGCGGGCATGCGACGACGAGCAAGGGAGCTCGTCGCCCGTGCGGCACGAATGCAATGAGCAAGGGCGTAGTGCACGAGCACAAGGCAGCAGCCCTGCCTTGTGTCGTGTGCCACGAGCAATGAACGAATGGGCATGGGCGAAGAGCGAGCCAAGGCAGTCGCGTGTGGGCAGCAAGCGAGCTGCGCCACAACGCGCGCTGCCTCGCACAAGAGCGCGCAGCCTCGCGCAGCGAGCGCAAGCTCGCGTGCCACGAGCGCTGCGCCCAGCATTACTCGCGCGCACAGCGAGCGATGTCGCCCGCCCAGCGAGCGATGTCGCGCCCCAGCGAGCGATGGCTCGCGCGCACAGCGAGCGATGTCGCGCGCCCAGCGAGCGATGGCTCGCGCGCCCAGCGAGCGATGTCGCGCGCCCAGCGAGCGATGTCGCGCGCGCGCACTGCGAGCGATAGCTCGCGTGCGATGAGCGCTGGCGCGCGCAGCGAGCACCAATGCGTGCGGAGGCTTGCGATAGGGAAGCAGCAGCTATGCGACGAGCGCATGGGCTGCGCGCACATGGCCAGCAATGGCTGTGTGCGTACGGCCCATGGGCGTGCAACGCGTAGGGTGTTTGCGTTACGATTAGATCGTTTTGAATGTTTAATTTGAAAATTTCAGTTCACGTAATTTTAATTAATTTTAAAATTAATAATTTGAATTATTTTCTTGGATTTTAATTTTGAATATTATAATTATAATAAATGTTATTTATTCTAATTATTTTACTAAAATTAAAATCATGAATTAATTTAAATACGACTGAAATTAAATTAAATTTTTGGATTCAATTATAAATTGATATGAGCTTTAAATTTTAATTAAATTTGTATGTTTCCGGTTGGACTAGAAATACATTTTTATGTTTAAAATTGGTAAAGCATATGAATTTATTGGTTTAAGTGGGAGCGCTTTTTAGTCATAAACTCTTGATTAGGTCTACAAATCCTTAAGGTTAAAACAACTTGATTAGAATTAATAAGGACTGAATAATTGGTAGATTATTGGTGCCCTTGATTAATTGCTGCAAATGTTTACGTGATGCATAATGTGTTTTACTAACCAGCTATGTGGGCCATTCATGATAATGAATGGGTGAATGGTATATATTGTATATGTACTGTTTTGCAGGTTATGAAGTGACTAGTATGGCCCAAATAGGATAGAAAATATGGTCTGCGTACCATTAATTTGAATGTAATTGGTCTAAAGTACCAAAGTTATTTTTCAATTCAAATATGGTCTGCGAACCATCAAATAGTTGTAATTAGTTATAGCTTATCCTATTTGAAGAAAATGGTGCCTCCCACGGAGATTTTCAAGACGGACTTTGAAGTCAAAGCTTCAAGATGAAGTCGGGCCATACTAGATCACAAATATCTTATGCATGTTTTAAGTTATTTATTGTTTTAAATATGTCTTAAAATGCATGAGATCAAAAGCTTGATTATGTTGCATGATTAAGGATTTTAGTTCACTTAAAATCTAACCAACATAGTAAGAGCCTTAAGTTCCAAACTTAAAAATTGAGTTAAAAGGTGCCATGCCAAAATATACACTTGCTTGGATATCCTTTACATCAATCTAGTAATAGTTTTCGCTCAGCGAGGTGTTACTTATTGGTCCTAAAGGGGCAAGGTACACAAATAATTGTGAGTACATGTTAGTTTTGGTGAAACTCAACGATATAAGTAAGGAGTCCTTTTATGTCGTGGCAAATTCGATAGGTTTACCTAATAAGTTCTTAGACGTACCTATCAACCAAGAATAGTTTCTAGACTATTAGCAAAAGGCTTTTGCTTACCTAAGATGTTCTAGGATTAAGTCGACAAACTGTGCTTAGTTCTTCAATGATTTTAGGATCTTGGAATCATTTTATTCACACCTGCCGGAACACATAACTTGAATAAAATGCTTAATAAACATTGAATTATGCATGTATGCTAGAATTTAAGTTTATTAAGAGAAACTGTGAATGGTTATTTATTTGTTTATTCTTTTCAATTGTAGTTTTTTAATATGGCAAACAACAATCAAAACATCATCATGGGTTCTGAGCTTATGGTCAAGCTGAACCTGACAAATTTTCTTGAATGGGAAGCTAAGCTAGTTGAAATAGTCAAACTCAATGGACTTGAGTATGTACTGTCACATCCCATGCCAAGCTACTATGCCAGAGACATGACCCCTGAGAGGTTTTACGCCTGGGATGCGGATCTCAAAAAGGTTATGAGTCTCATGCTGAACAATATCCCTGATGATTGGGCTAGAAGGTTTGTAGCCTATGAACCTTTTACGCTCATCAAGAATCTGAGGGATATCTGTCGTGGAAGTACGGAGGACAGGGACCTGAACGTCCATGAGTTGATTGAATCAATGTCTGGTCTAAAGGTTAGTTCTCCCAACAGGTGTTATAGGATGGAGGTCCAAGAAACACATGTTCAGCTCCTTCGCACTAAACAAAGGGTAGGCGTCCCACTGAGGTTCCATGTGGATCTTATGTGTTCATATTTTGATCGCCTAAGTCTACTAGGAACACCAATAAGCGAAAGGATGGCAGTCTCTGTCTTGCTCAATTCACTACACAGTGGGTTTGGTCGCTTCAAGCAACTATACCTAAGTGAACCAAGAGAAGAAACAGTTGCAGAATTTATTCACCTTGTCAGAAAGGCTGAAATAGTACTGGACTGTGAAGCCAAAGATTTACTCAAGGCTAGAAAGAGACCATTCAAGAAAGGTGGAAAGTCCAAGGGCAATGCTAAATCAAAGCAGGACAAGTCCACATCAAGCTGTCTTTATTGTGATGGAATAGGCCATTACAAAAGAGAATGTCCAAAGCTAAAGGAAGATCAGAAGAACGGAACATTCGTTCCATCTTCAGGTATTTTCGTTATAGACTGTATACTTGCTAATTCAACTTCTTGGGTATTAGATACAGGTTGTGGCTCACACTTATGTTCCAATCCACAGGGACTAAGAAGAAGTAGAAAGTTAAGCAAGGGTGAAGTCGACCTACGAGTGGGAAATGGAGCACGGATTGCTGCATTAGCTGTAGGAACTTACTATTTGTCGTTGCCCTCCGGGCTAGTTTTGGAACTGGAAGAATGTTTCCATGTTCCAAGTCTTACTAAAAACATCATTTCAGTTTCTTGCTTAGATGCTAAGGGATTTTCCTTTATAATAAAAGACAATAGTTGTTCGTTTTATTTTAAAGAGATGTTTTATGGATCTGCTAGATTAGTCAATGGACTTTATTTATTAGATCACGACAAACAAGTATATAACATAAATACCAAAAAGGCCAAAAAGGATGATTCAGATCTCACCTATCTGTGGCATTGTCGATTAGGCCATATAAACTTGAAACGCTTAGAAAGACTTCAAAGGGAAGGAATTCTAGAACCATTTAACTTAGAGGATTATGGTAAATGCGAATCATGTTTACTTGGCAAAATGACAAAGCAAACTTTCTCTAAAGTTGGAGAAAGAGCAAATGAACTATTGGGTTTAATCCATACAGATGTATGTGGACCAATGAGTACAAATGCTAGAGGTGGTTTCAGCTACTTTATCACTTTCACTGATGACTTCAGTAGGTATGGTTATGTCTACCTAATGAAGCATAAGTCTGAATCCTTTGACAAATTCAAGGAATTTCAGAGTGAAGTAGAGAATCAATTAGGCAAGAAGATCAAGGCACTGCGGTCTGATAGAGGCGGTGAATATCTGAGCTATGAATTTGATGACCATCTGAAAGAATGTGGAATTCTATCAGAATTGACTCCTCCTGGAACACCACAATGGAACGGTGTGTCAGAACGGAGGAACAGAACCTTGCTAGACATGGTCAGGTCAATGATGGGTCAGGCCGAACTTCCATTAGAATTTTGGGGACATGCACTAAATACAGCCGCACTCACTATAAATAGAGCTCCGTCTAAAGCTGTCGAAAAGACTCCATACGAATTATGGTTTGGAAAGCCTCCAAATGTGTCTTTTCTTAAGATTTGGGGATGTGAAGTATACGTCAAACGATTAATTTCAGACAAACTTCATCCAAAATCTGACAAATGTATCCTTGTGGGCTATCCAAAGGAAACAAAGGGGTATTACTTCTACAATACATCTGAGAACAAAGTGTTTGTTGCTCGAGATGGTGTCTTTTTGGAGAAGGATCACATTTCCAAAATGACAAGTGGGAGAAAAGTAGACCTCGAAGAAATTCGAGTCGAACAACAAACTCTAGAGAATGCTCAAGATGACATTCAAGATGAAACTCAGAGATCTTTAGAAGAATCTGGTGAGAATCATGGTCAATCTAGAAATGTTACCCCGCGTAGATCGCAAAGATATAGATCTCAACCGGAAAGGTACTTGGGTATTTTGACGAACGAGAGCTATGACGTTCTATTACTTGAAAGTGATGAACCTGCGACTTACAAACAAGCTATGACGAGCCCTAGCTCCAAGCAATGGCAAGAAGCCATGCAATCTGAATTAGACTCCATGTCTGAAAACCAAGTATGGGATTTGGTCGATTTGCCAGATGGCTACCAAGCCATTGGAAGCAAATGGGTTTTCAAACTGAAAAAGGACAAGGATGGGAAACTTGAAGTTTTCAAAGCTAGATTGGTTGCAAAAGGTTACAGGCAAGTCCACGGTGTGGATTACGATGAAACCTTTTCACCAGTTGCAATGCTAAAGTCTATTCGAATAATGTTAGCAATCGCTGCATATTACGATTACGAAATATGGCAGATGGATGTCAAAACTGCTTTCTTAAACGGCGTTTTAACAGAAACTGTGTTTATGACACAGCCTGAAGGTTTTGAGGATCCAAAGAATGCTAAAAAGGTATGCAAGCTAAAGAAATCAATCTACGGATTGAAGCAGGCATCCAGGAGCTGGAATATACGTTTTGATGAAGCAGTCAGTGACTTTGGTTTCATCAAGAACGCGGACGAATCTTGTGTATACAAGAAGGTCAGTGGGAGCAAAATTGCTTTCCTAGTATTATATGTCGACGACATATTGCTTATCGGAAATGACATTCCTATGTTGAACTCTGTCAAGATTTGGCTTGGGAAATGTTTTTCGATGAAGGATCTAGGAGAAGCACAGTACATATTGGGCATCAAGATTTACAGAGATAGATCTAAAAAGATGATTGGACTTAGTCAAAGCACTTATATCAATAAGGTGCTTGATAGGTTCAAGATGGCGGACTCCAAGCGAGGCTACCTACCCATGTCTCATGGAATGACTCTAAGCAAGACTCAGTGCCCAAAAACACTTGATGAGCGTAGACGAATGAATGGGATTCCATATGCATCATTGATTGGTTCAATAATGTATGCTATGATATGTACACGCCCGGATATTGCGTACGCACTCAGTGCTACGAGCAGATACCAGTCAGACCCAGGAGAGGCGCATTGGACTACTGCCAAGAATATTCTGAAGTACCTGAAAAGGCACAAAGATGACTTCCTGGTCTATGGTGGAGATGATGAATTAATTGTTAAAGGCTATACGGACGCAAGTTTCCAAACCGACAAAGATGATTTCAGATCACAGTCTGGGTTTGTCTTCTGCCTCAACGGAGGAGCAGTAAGCTGGAAAAGTGCTAAGCAAAGCACCATTGCGGATTCTACAACTGAAGCGGAGTACATTGCTGCACATGAAGCAGCAAAGGAAGCTATACGGCTAAGGAAGTTCATAGGAGAACTTGGTGTAGTCCCCTCCATTAAAGGACCAATAGCCCTGTATTGTGATAATAACGGAGCTATTGCACAGGCAAAAGAGCCTAGACACCACCAGAGAGTCAAGCATGTACTTCGTAGATTTCACCTTCTACGAGAGTTCGTTGAAAGAAAAGAAGTCGAGATAAGCAAAATTGGAACTGATGACAACATATCAGATCCATTAACTAAACCTCTGCCGCAAGCGAAGCACAACTCGCACACTGCAGCTATGGGAATCAAGCATATTGGAGAATGGCTTTGATGTCTCTGTTTAATGTTTTAAAGTTTTAGAGTTTAAATCTTTGTAAAACATTATTGGTTAATCATTCACAATAAATGAAAGGAATTCATTTTTCCATTTAATTTGTGGTTTATTAAATGATGAGTCCCTTCAATTTGATGATATATTCAAGATAGACTGTCAGGACCAGTCCTGTGACTAAGAAATGTCTATCAAGTGAACTTGAATGTCAAAGGTTGAAAATGGTCCCTAATCGGAGTTTTCTATAAAATTGGACGCATAGAAAACGTTAGACGATTAGAATGCAAGATGACTAGTAGTTCTGTTTCTTGAACTATGTGGACATGGCAATGTCATAATCATTTGCATAGATACTTACTTTGGGAAGACTAGTATCGGACAAGACCTATGAAACTTTACTGTAAGAGATGAAAGTCTGTCATAAGTAAATTTCATTAAATTATTAGACACTAAATCCTCAATACCTGAGTGATTTGAGATTACTTGTTTGAAAACTGGTTGCTTTGACGTTGACCAACCGTCGCACCGTAAAAGGAGGCTATAAAGGCAACGCTCAGGTAATCACCTATCAAACGAAGTCTAATCTCAAGATCGCAAGATTGGGATTGTCCTCCCATAAATCGGGATGAGATGCTTAAAAGTTGTACAAGGCCACTCGGAGAGCTAGAAACTGTGAAATGCATGGCCGTGCTCGGATGAATCATAGGCTATGATTATCTGTTTATTTGATCAGTTGAACTCTGAAACCGAGGAACACCTCTGGACATAATAAGGATGACAACTCTTACCTTATGTTCAAGAGCAAGCATCGAGCGACAAAGGAATTAGGAAATGCACACTTGTCCCTAAGGACAAGTGGGAGACTGAAGGAAATAATGCCCTTGGTCCAAGTATGCATTCTATGTTAAGTCTAATAAATGCGGTTCAGTATTAATTGACAAGTTAATAATTCAGTGAGATCAAGTGAGCTGAATGCCTAGCTAGAGGCCGCTTCAGTTCAAGTGGAATTAATGATATTAATCCACAGCTTACTCTTGACTGAACCCGTAGGGTCACACAAATAGTACGTAAACGGATCAAGTATCTAATGGCATTAGATACTCTATCTATGAATATTCGGAACCGACGGATCTTGGTTTCAGTGGGAGCTAAGATCGTCACAGGCAAGAAATGAATACTCCGGAAACGATGATATTTCCGGAAACGGAAATATGGATCGTATCGGAAATATAAATATTATCCAAGTCGTAGATGTTGCCGGAAACGGAAACATGGTACGTATCGGAAAATATTATCGGAAATGGAAATATTGCCAGAATCGGAAATATTGCCGGAAACGGAAATATTGTCAGAATCGGAAATATTACCGGAATCGGAAAATAATTCCGGAAACGGAAATATTAAATATTTGTTCGAAACGGAAATTAATTCCGGAATCGGAAATATTAAATATTGTTCGTATCGGAAATGAATTCCGGAATCGGAAAATTTAATCGGAAGCGCATCGTACGAATAAGCATCGGACGAGGCCTGCCGGACGAGGCCCAGCACGAAGCCAGGTCATCGCCCAGCAAGCCAAGCGCGCCGCACAAACAGCAAGGCCAGGCCCAGCAGGCTGCGCGCAGCGCGCAGCGCGCACAGCGCGCACAGCACGCGCAGCGCACAGCGCGCACAGCGCGCGCGGGCGC
The DNA here is from genome assembly GCF_020520425.1 of Spinacia oleracea. NCBI lineage: Eukaryota > Viridiplantae > Streptophyta > Magnoliopsida > Caryophyllales > Amaranthaceae > Spinacia > Spinacia oleracea. The sequence continues at coordinate 47,538,780 of NC_079488.1, forward strand.
TGAGTGGGCTGCTGCTCGCGCGCACGCATGAGGCCCATCGTGGCTGTCGTGCGTGTGTGTGTGCAAGTGTTTGTGTTCGTGCACGTTTCCTAAAACATGCAGAGTTCGGTTAATGATTAAATTCCTAATTCTATTTGATAAATTAATTAAATTAGAGTTCTTGTAGGATTCTAGGTTTGATTAATTTGTATCTGAATAGGATTTCGATTCCCTTTCCATACCGCTATAAATATGAGGCTAGGGCTCACAATTTATAACACAAGTTTCAAAGTATTCAAAGTGAGTTTTTGAGAGAAAAATTCAGTCACACATTTGCCTATAAAGTGCCGAAAATAATAGTACCTTAAGGGCGATTCTAGTTGGTCAATCTTAAGGCGGATCCGGACGTGCTGTGGACTATCTACGGAGGGACGACACTTGGAGTCCTAAAGACTTGTTCTTGTTCGGTTCGGGCGCAGCTAGGGAAGGCACGCAACAAAGAGTATGCATCTATTCTATGCTAAATGATTATGTGTAAATAATATGTATTCCTGGGTTTATGGTTTTTCCGCATGATTTATGAATTGTCATATGTATCATAACCTCACACTAATAAATGCGGTTCAGTATTAATTAACAAGTTAATAATTCAGTGAGATCAAGTGAGCTGAATGCCTAACTAGAGGCCGCTTCAGTTCAAGTGGAATTAATGATATTAATCCACAGCTTACTCTTGACTGAACCCGTAGGGTCACACAAATAGTACGTAAACGGATCAAGTATTTAATGGCATTAAATACTCTATCTATGGATATTCGGAATCGACGGATCTTGGTTTCAGTGGGAGCTGAGATCGTGACAAACAAGAAATGAATACTCCGGAAACGATGATATTGCCGGAAACGGAAATATGGATCGTATCGGAAATATAAATATTATCCAACTCGTAGATGTTGCCGGAAACGGAAACATGATACGTATCGGAAAATATTATCGGAAATGGAAATATTGCCGGAATCGGAAATATTGCCGGAAACGGAAATATTGTCAGAATCGGAAATATTATCGGAATCGGAAAATAATTCCGGAAACGGAAATATTAAATATTTGTTCGAAACGGAAATTAATTCCGGAATCGGAAATATTAAATATTGTTCGTATCGGAAATGAATTCCGGAATCGGGAATTTAATCGAAAGCGTATCGTACGAATTAGCATCGGACGAGGCCCGCTAGACGAAGGCCCAGCACGAAGCCAGGCCATCGCCCAGCGAGCCGCACGCACCAACGCACGCCTCGACCAGGCCCAACGCAAGGCCAGGCCCAGCCAAGGGCGCGCGCGCGCGAGAGCACAACAGCGTGGGCAGAGCGCTGTGCGCCTGTCGTGGGCCGCAAGGCTTGCGCGGGTGCACGGCACGTGCAACGCTTGTGCGGGAAATCCTAATCCTATTAGGATTTGTGCAAAGATTAAAATCCTAATCCTAATAGATTGGTTTTGTTATTTAGAGTCCTAATAAAGTTCTAACTAGCAAATCCACATCCTAGTAGGATTACAATTCCTTTTCCATACCCCTATAAATAGGTGCCTAGGGTCACAATTTATGGGTACGATTGAAGTATTCAAAGGGTAAGTTTTTGAAATAAAAATCAGCCATACACTTGCAAACACATAGCCGAATATTCCTAAGCACCTTAAGGGCGATTCTAGTTGGTCTAACTTGAGGCGGATCCGGACGTACTGTGGACTATCTACGGAGGGACGACATTTGGAGTCCTAAAGACTTGTTCTTGTTCGGTTCGGGCGCAGCTAGTGAAGGCGCGCTACAACATGTATGCATCTATTCTATGCTAAATGATTATGTGTAAATAATATGCTTTCCTGGCTTTATGGTTTTTTCCGCATGATTTATGAATTGTCATATGTATCATAACCTAACAGTGGTATCACGAGCCTCTTATTATTTTCATAATCTATGTTGCATGAACATGGTTAAATATTACAAATTTGCAAGAATTAAAAGGGGTGATTTATTTTCGTAATTGTTAATTAATTGCAAATTGCGTTTATTTAATTATACGTACGCAGTTTTTCGGCAGTTTCTTCGTTACTCATCCAAATCGAGTGATTTTTGTGTCAATTCCGCATGTAAAAGGCATTCTAAATTTTTGACAAAAATAATAATTTTCGGCCGAAACCACAATTCTCAATTTCGAAGCCTAACTATGACTTTTCGGGGGTTTTAGTTTTTCGAACGCAAAATTTCGTAAATTTAAGATGTTAAATTAAATATTTGCGATTCTTGTTGATAAATCTTGAATTTTTGATTGACCTACTGTATATGTTTAACAAGTATGAATGCCTAGCCTTGTTAATTATGCAATCTAATTTGTAATTATGATTAATTTGTTGAAATTCGAATAATTTAGAATTGATTTGATTTTCATAATTAATTAATAATTTAATTAGATACCTATGATTAAAAACCACCATAAAAATTGTAAATTTGTGTTAAATTTTAAATTTTTATGACCTAGATTTGAATCCATGATCGATCAAAAATTAATTGATTAATAAATTTTCGATTTTTCGCCATAAAATTATGAAATTAATATGTTTTATTAATTTGTCGTTAATTTTGAATTAAAAATTTTAAATTTTTATGCGACTCGCTCTTAAAACTTGCACGCACAAAGCAATGGACGCTACGTGCTACCCTTAAGGGTGTTGTATAGTGCGGGCATGCGACGACGTGCAAGGGGGCTCGTCGCCCATGCGGTACGAATGCAGCGAGCAAGGGCATGGTGCAAGAGCACAAGGCAGCAGCCCTGCCTTGTGTCGTGGTCTGTGTGCGATGGGCGAGTGGGCAAGGCGAAAGCAAGGCACGAGCAGTCGCGTGTGGGCAGCAAGCGAGCTGCGCCACAGCGCGCACTGCCTCGCGCAAGCGTGCGAAGCCTCGCGCGCAGCGAGCGCAAGCTCGCGTGCGACGAGCGCTACGCCCAGCATCGACCGCTCGCGCGCAGCGAGCGCCTGCTCGCAGCTACTGCCTCGTGCGATGAGCGCAAGCTCGCGTGCGACGAGGGCAGGCGCGCAGCGAGCCAGAGGCCAAGCGTGCCTCGGATGCCTTGCGATGGAATGCATCAGCAGATGCGACGCAGCGCATGGGCTGCGCGCACATGGCCAGCGATGGCTGCGTGCGTGTGGCCTATGGCTGTGCGTTGCATGGTGATGTTGCGTCACGATTAGATCGTTCTTAAAAATTTTAATTTGAAATTTTCAGTTTACGTAATTTTAATTAATTTTAAAATTAATAATTTAAATTATTTTCTTGGATTTTAATTTTGAATATTGTAATTATAATAAATTTTATTTATTTTAATTATTTTCCTAAAATTAAAATCATGAATTAATTTAAATACGGCTGAAAATAAATTAAATTTGTGGATTCAATTATAAATTTATATGAGCTTTAAATTTTAATTAAATTTGTATGTTTCCGGTTAGACTAGAAATACATTTTTATGTTTAAAATTAGTAAAGCATACGAATTTATTGATTTAAGTGGGAGCCCTTTTGGTCATAAACTCTTGATTAGGTCTACAAATCCTTAAGGTTAAAACAACTTGATTAGAATTAATAAGGACTGAATAATTGGTAGATTATTGGTGCCCTTGATTAATTGCTGCAAATATTTATGTGATGCATAACGTGTTTTACTAACCAGCTATGTGGGCCATTCATGATAATGAATGGGTGAATGGTATATATTGTATATGTACTGTTTTGCAGGTTATGAAGTGACTAGTATGGCCCAAATAGGATAGAAAATATGGTCTGCGTACCATTAATTTGAATGTAATTGGTCTAAAGTACCAAAATTGTTTTTCAATTCAAATATGGTCTGCGTACCATCAAATAGTTGTAATTAGTTTAATTATAGCTTATCCTATTTGAAGAAAATGGTGCCTCCCACGGAGATTTTCAAGACGGACTTTGAAGTTGAAGCTTCAAGATGAAGTCGGGCCATACTAGATCACATTTATCTTATGCATGCTTTAAGTTATTTATTGCCTTAAATATGTCTTAATTATGCATGAGATTGCGGCTTGATTATGTTGCATGATTAAGGATTTTAGTTCACTTAAAATCTAACCAACATAGTAAGAGCCTTAAGTTCCAAACTTAAAAATTGAGTTAAAAGGTGCCATTCCAAAATATACACTTGCTTGGATATCCTTTACATCAATATATTAATAGTTTTCGCTCAGCGAGGTGTTACTTATTGGTCCTAAAGGGGCAAGGTACACAAATAATTGTGAGTACATGTTAGTTTTGGTGAAACTCAACGATATAAGTAAGAAGTCCTTTTATGTCGTGGCAAAATCGATAGGTTTACCTAATAAGTTCTTAGACATACCTATCAACCAAGAATAGTTTCTAGACTATTAGCAAAAGGTTTTTGCTTACCTAAGATGTTTTAGAATTAAGTCGACAAACTATGCTTAATTCTTCAATGATTTTAGGATCTTGGAATCATTTTATTCTCACCTGTCGGAACACATAACTTGAATAAAATGCTTAATGAACATTGAATTATGCATGTATGCTAGAATTTAAGTTTATTAAGAGAAACTGTGAATGGTTATTTATTTGTTTATTCTTTTCAATTGTAGTTTTAACTATGGCAAACAACAATTCATTCAACATTCGATCAATTCTCGAAAAGGAGAAGTTGAGCGGGAAAAACTTCCTTGACTGGCAAAGGAACTTGCAAATAGTTCTTATGCAGGAAGAAAAGGAGTATGTCCTGGAAGAGGCGATGCCCGAAGCCGCAGGCGACGGGGTCACTCAGGCAGCCCTCAATCGTTGGATTGATGCCAACAAGGATGTGAAATGTCTAATGCTCGCCACCATGAGTGCAGATCTGCAGAAAACGTTCATCAACTCAGATGCTTTCACGATCATCAGTGAGTTGAAGAACATGTTCCAAGATCTGGCTCGAGTCGAAAGATTCGAGACTCATAGGCAAATTCTTGAGACCAAGCTTAAGAAAGGCGAGCCCGTAAGTCCACATGTTCTCAAAATGATTGGACTCATTGAGAATATGAGTCGGCTGGATCAACAATTTTCTCAGGAAATGGCTATAGACACCATCCTCCATTCTCTTCATAGTGGGTATGATCAGTTCAAACTGAACTACAGTATGAATAGTCTGGACAAAACGCTCACTGAGCTTCACGGTATGCTGAAAACCGCTGAAAAGACGCTCAAAAGTGATAAGCAGGATGTGCTTATGGTGCGTGGGGGCAAGTTCAAGAAATCTGGAAAGAAGAGGAATGCTAAGAAAGGTGGAAACAAGGCCAGCCCAACTAAGCAAACTGGCGCCAAGTCTGTAAAGAGGAAGGCCAGTCAACCCACTTCTGAATCCGAATGCTTCTACTGCAAAAAGAAGGGGCATTGGAAGAGAGATTGCTTGAAGCTAAAGGAAGATCAGAAGAACGGAACAGTCGTTCCATCTTCAGGTATTTTCGTTATAGACTGTATACTTGCTAATTCAACTTCTTGGGTATTAGATACAGGTTGTGGCTCACACTTATGTTCCAATTCATAGGGACTAAGAAGAAGTAGAAAGTTAAGCAAGGGTGAAGTCGACCTACGAATGGGAAATGGAGCACGGATTGCTGCATTAGCTGTAGGAACTTATTATTTGTCGTTGCCCTCTGGGCTACTTTTGGAACTGGAAGAGTGTTTCCATGTTCCAAGTCTTACTAAAAACATCATTTCTGTTTCTTGCTTAGATGCTAAGGGATTTTCCTTTTTAATAAAAGACAATAGTTGTTCGTTTTATTTTAAAGAGATGTTTTATGGATCTGCTAGATTAGTCAATGGACTTTATTTATTAGATCACGACAAACAAGTTTATAACACAAATACCAAAAAGGCCAAAAAGGATGATTCAGATCTCACCTATCTGTGGCATAGTTGATTAGGCCATATAAACTTGAAACGCTTAGAAAGACTTCAAAAGGAAGGAATTCTAGAACCATTTGACTTAGAGGATTATGGTAAATGCGAATCATGTTTACTTGGCATAATGACAAAGCAACCTTTCTCTAAAGTTGGAGAAAGAGCAAATGAACTATTGGGTTTAATCCATACAGATGTATGTGGACCAATGAGTACAAATGCTAGAGGTGGTTTCAGCTACTTTATCACTTTCACTGATGACTTCAGTAGATATGGTTATGTCTACCTAATGAAGCATAAGTCTGAATCCTTTGACAAATTCAAGGACTTTCAGAGTGAAGTAGAGAATAAAGTAGGCAAGAAGATTAAGGCACTGCGATCTGATAGAGGCGGTGAATATCTGAGCTATGAATTTGATGACCATCTGAAAGAATGTGGAATTCTATCAGAATTGACTCCTCCTGGAACACCACAATGGAACGGTGTGTCAGAACGGAGGAACAGAACCTTGCTAGACATGGTCAGGTCAATGATGGGTCAGGCTGAACTTCCATTAGAATTTTGGGGACATGCACTAAATACAGCTGCACTCACTATAAATAGAGCTCCGTCTAAAGCTGTCGAAAAGACTCCATATGAGTTATGGTTTGGAAAGCCTCCAAATGTGTCTTTTCTTAAGATTTGGGGATGTGAAGTATACGTCAAGCGATTAATTTCAGACAAACTTCATCCGAAATCTGACAAATGTATCCTTGTGGGCTATCCAAAGGAAACAAAGGGGTATTACTTCTACAATACATCTGAGAACAAGGTGTTTGTTGCTCGAGATGGTGTCTTTTTGGAGAAAGATCACATTTCCAAAATGACAAGTGGGAGAAAAGTAGACCTCGAAGAAATTCGAGTCGAACAACAAACTCTAGAGAATGCTCAAGATGACATTCAGGATGAAACTCAGAGATCCTTAGAAGTATCTGGTGAGAATCATGGTCAATCTAGAAATGTTACCCCGCGTAGATCGCAAAGATATAGATCTCAACCGGAAAGGTACTTAGGTATTTTGACGAACGAGAGCTATGATGTTCTATTACTTGAAAGTGATGAACCTGCGACTTACAAACAAGCTATGAAGAGCCCTAGCTCCAAGCAATGGCAAGAAGCCATGCAATCTGAATTAGACTCCATGTCTGAAAACCAAGTATGGGATTTGGTCGATTTTCCAGATGGCTACCAAGCCATTGGAAGCAAATGGATTTTCAAACTGAAAAAGGACAAGGATGGGAAACTTGAAGTTTTCAAAGCTAGATTGGTTGCAAAAGGTTACAGGCAAGTCCACGGTGTGGATTACGATGAAACCTTTTCTCCAGTTGCAATGCTAAAGTCTATTCGGATAATGTTAGCAATCGCTGCATATTACGATTACGAAATATGGCAGATGGATGTCAAAACCGCTTTCTTAAACAACGTTTTAACAGAAACTGTGTTTATGACACAACCTGAAGGTTTTGAGGATCCAAAGAATGCTAAAAAGGTATGCAAGCTAAAGAAATCAATCTACGGATTGAAGCAGGCATCCAGGAGCTGGAATATACGTTTTGATGAAGCAGTCAGTGACTTTGGTTTCATCAAGAACGCAGACGAATCTTGTGTATACAAGAAGGTCAGTGGGAGCAAAATTGCTTTCCTAGTATTATATGTCGATGACATATTACTTATCGGAAATGACATTCCTATGTTGAACTCTGTCAAGATTTGGCTTGGGAAATGTTTTTCGATGAAGGATCTAGGAGAAGCACAGTACATATTGGGCATCAAGATTTACAGAGATAGATCTAAAAGGATGATTGGACTATAGGTTCAAGATGGCAGACTCCAAGCGAGGCTACCTACCCATGTCTCATGGAATGACTCTAAGCAAGACTCAGTGCCCAAAAACACTTGATGAGCGTAGACGAATGAATGGGATTCCATATGCATCATTGATTGGTTCAATAATGTATGCTATGATATGTACACGCCCGGATGTTGCGTACGCACTCAGTGCTACGAGCAGATACCAGTCAGACCCAGGAGAGGCGCATTGGACTGCTGCCAAGAATATTCCGAAGTACCTGAAAAGGCACAAAGATGACTTCCTGGTCTATGGTGGAGATGATGAATTAATTGTTAAAGGCTATACGGACGCAAGTTTCCAAACCGACAAAGATGATTTCAGATCACAGTCTGGGTTTGTCTTCTGCCTCAACGGAGGTGCAGTAAGCTGGAAAAGCGCTAAGCAAAGCACCATTGCAGATTCTACAACTGAAGCGGAGTACATTGCTGCAAATGAAGCAGCAAAGGAAGCTATATGGCTAAGGAATTAAGTTCATAGGCAAACTTGGTGTAGTCCCCTCCATTAAAGGACCAATAGCCCTGTATTGTGATAATAACGGAGCTATTGCACAGGCAAAGGAGCCTAGACACCACCAGAAAGTCAAGCATGTACTTCGTAGATTTCACCTTCTACGAGAGTTCGTTGAAAGAAAAGAAGTCGAGATAAGCAAGATTGGAACTGATGACAACATATCAGATCCATTGACTAAACCTCTGCCGCAGGCGAAGCACAACTCGCACACTGCAGCTATGGGAATCAAGCATATTGGAGAATGGCTTTGATATCCTTGTTTAATGTTTTAAAGTTTTAGAGTTTAAATCTTTGTAAGACATTATTGGTTAATCATTCACAATAAATGAATAGAATTCATTTTTCTATTTAATTTGTGGTTTATTAAATGATGAGTCCCTTCAATTTGACGATATATTCAAGATAGACTGTCAGGACCAGTCCTGTGACTAAGAAATGTCTATCAAGTGAACTTGAATGTCAAAGGTTGAAAATGGTCCCTGGTCGGAGTTTTCTATAAAATTGGACGCATAGAAAACGTTAGACGACTAGAATGCAAGATGACTAGTAGTTCTGTTTCTTGAACTATGTGGACATGGCAATGTCATAATCATTTGCATAGATACTTACTTTGGGAAGACTAGTATCGGGCAGACCTATGAAACTTTACTGTAAGAGATGAAAATCTGTCATAAGTAAATTTCATTAAAATTATTAGACACTAAATCCTCAATACCTGAGTGATTTGAGATTACTTGTTTGAGAACTGGTTGCTTTGACGTTGACCAACCGTCGCACCGTAAAAGGAGGCTATAAAGGCAACGCTCATGTAATCACCTATTAAACGAAGTCTAATCTCAAGATCGCAAGATTGGGATTGTCCTCCCATAAATCGGGATGAGATGCTTAAAAGTTGTACAAGGCCACTCGGAGAGCTAGAAACTGTGAAATGCATGGCCGTGCTCGGATGAATCATAGGCTATGATTATCTTTTTATTTGATCAGTTGAACTTTGAAACCGAGAAACACCTCTGGACATAATAAGGATGACAACTCTTACCTTATGTTCAAGAGCAAGCATCGAGCGACAAAGGAATTAGGAAATGCACACTTGTCCCTAAGGACAAGTGGGAGACTGAAGGAAATAATGCCCTTGGTCCAAGTATGCATTCTATGTTAAGTCTAATAAATGCGGTTCAGTATTAATTAACAAGTTAATAATTCAGTGAGATCAAGTGAGCTGAATGCCTAGCTAGAGGCCGCTTCAGTTCAAGTGGAATTAATGATATTAATCCACAGCTTACTCTTGACTGAACCCGTAGGGTCACACAAATAGTACGTAAACGGATCAAGTATTTAATGGCATTAAATACTCTATCTATGGATATTCGGAATCGACGGATCTTGGTTTCAGTGGGAGCTGAGATCGTCATAAACAAGAAATGAATACTCCGGAAACGATGATATTGCCGGAAACGGAAATATGTATCGTATCGGAAATATAAATATTATACAAGTCGTAGATGTTGCCGGAAACGGAAACATGGTACGTATCGGAAAATATTATCGGAAATGGAAATATTGCCGGAATCGGAAATATTGCCGGAAACGGAAATATTGTCAGAATCGGAAATATTATCGGAAACGGAAAATAATTCCGGAAACGGAAATATTAAATATTTGTTCGAAACGGAAATTAATTCCGAAATCGGAAATATTAAATATTGTTCGTATCGGAAATGAATTCCGGAATCGGGAATTTAATCGGAAGCGTATCGTACGAATTAGCATCGGACGAGGCCCGCTAGACGAAGGCCCAACACGAAGCCAGTCCATCGCCCAGCGAGCCGCACGTACCAACGCACGCCTCGACCAGGCCCAGCGCAAGGCCAGGTCCAGCCAAGGGCGCGCGCGCGCGAGAGCACAACAGCGTGGGCCGAGCGCTGTGCGCCTGTCGTGGGCTACAAGGCTTGCCGGGGTGCACGGCTTGTGCAACACTTGTGCGGGAAATCCTAATCCTATTAGGATTTGTGCAAAGATTAAAATCCTAATCCTAATAGATTGGTTTTGTTATTTAGAGTCCTAATAAAGTTCTAACTAGCAAATCCGCAACCTAGTAGGATTACAATTCCTTTTCCATACCCCTATAAATAGGTGCCTAGGGTCACAATTTATGGGTACGATTGAAGTATTCAAAGGGTAAGTTTTTGAAATAAAAATCAGCCATACACTTGCAAACACATAGCCGAATATTCCTAAGCACCTTAAGGGCGATTCTAGTTGGTCTAACTTGAGGCGGATCCGGACGTACTGTGGACTATCTACGGAGGGACGACATTTGGAGTCCTAAAGACTTGTTCTTGTTCGGTTCGGGCGCAGCTAGGGAAGGCACGCTACAACATGTATGCATCTATTCTATGCTAAATGATTATGTGTAAATAATATGCTTTCCTGGCTTTATGGTTTTTTCCGCATGATTTATGAATTGTCATATGTATCATAACCTAACAGCTGAAAAGAAGGTAATTAATCTAACGTCGACCGTAAAGGCGAGGGATGAGCGATTGAAGGCTAAACATGATTATATCACTAACATGACGAAGGAGATCGAGGATGTGAGAGAGGAGCTGGTGTCGAAGGCGACAGAAATGGAGGGGCTAAGGAGTTTATACGACGAAGCGTTGATTGTCATGAGGATAAGGGCACAGATGATGTATTCCCATTTGATTGGAGAAACAAGCATCTGGCCATGCCAGAAGGAGGTGGACAACTATTTGGCTTGTGGTGGTATTATGGAGGAGTTGGCATTACCGGTGGTGGAGTTGGGAGGGGAAGCGACGACACTACGAGTACGGAGGCTAAAGAGGCAATCGTCGACCAGTTGGCTGACGATGCTCCTGTTGCCCCCGTTGTCCACGAGGAAGGGGATGCCCCCGTCGTTGCCCCACTGGAGGAAATGCTAGAGAAAGAAACGACAGAGGTGGTGGTTTCTGTCGACACTGATGTGCCCCCAGAACGTGTAGATGAAGGATCTGTCCCTTCTCAGGAGTAAATGTAATAGTGTGTAGTTTGAACTCGTTTTTATTTTGTGGTTATTTTGTGGATGTTTTTACTCGTCGCCGTTGGCGACGGCGTGGTGTTTGGATAATGTGTGTGTTTTCGTCGCCCCTTTGAGGTGACAATTTGGATTTGATAGTCGTGGCCCTGGAGGTCGCGCAATTTGCTTTGTGTATGATGAATGTGTTTGTTTTTCGGGTCTGTTTTATGGACATGTGGTAACTTATGTTGTATGGTTTTGTTTTTCGATTTCACAAAAATAGGTACTCGATGGACAAAGTTACGTGCACATAAAATAGTACCTGCGTCGTCTGTAGTCGTCGCGTGTAGAAGCGATGCGTCGTCGCTGGGATCCAATGGGTTTAAGGGTCATGACCTTTGGAGGCGACGTCGTTCGTTGTTAGATGCGTCGTTGTCCTTTCGTTGAATGTTTAACCTGCAAAACGAGCAAGGGTCGCTAGGAGAATAGGTTGTTGGTGGTGTCAACGGCCCTCCGATGCCCTAAGTCAGTAATGGTTATGAGCAAATTAAAGCGATAAAAAATGACGTAAAGTAAAGTAAATGGAAGGAAAGCGTAAAAGCTGATAAAATTGCGAATGACGAAGGTTCAAAAGTGGTAAAGCTTAAGGTGGGAGGCGTTCCAGCTTCGGGGGACCGACTTGCCGTCCTTTGTGACAAGTCTGTATGCCCCCTTTCCAATGATCTTGTCGATCAAGTACGGTGCTTCCCAAGCTGGTGCCAATTTACCTACATTTAACTCCTTGGTGTTTTGGAACACCTTGCGCAGCACCAAGTCGCCCTCCTTGAACATCTTCACCTTAACGTTCTTGTTGAAGCACTCTGCGACGATCTGTTGTTGCGATGCCATCCTTATCAACGCTGCTTCCCTTAGGACTTCCGTATTGACAAGATTCTCACTTAGTTCTACGTCGTTATGTTCTGGTGTCATGAGACCGTATCGTGCACTGGGCAGTTTCACTTCTGGTGGCAGTACTGCTTCGCACCCGTAGACGAGTGAGAAAGGTGTCTGCCCCGTCGTCGTCCTAGGCGTCGTCCTGTTAGCCCATAGGATGGAAGGCAGCTCTTCTGCCACCATCCCTTTTTGTCGTCTAGACGTTTCTTCAGCGATCCGATTATCGTCTTGTTGCTGGATTCTGCTTGGCCATTTTCTTGGGGGTATCTTGGCGTCGACGTCTTCAGCTCGATGTTCCACATTTTGCAGAAGGCTCTCGTCTTGTTGCTTATGAACTGTGATCCATTGTCGCATATGATCTCTGAGGGTACTCCGAACCTGCATATTATGTTAGTCCAAATAAATGAACACACTTCTTTGTCCCTTACTTGTTGGAACGCACCTGCTTCTATCCACTTAAAAAATAATCCGTTAGTGCCAACATGAAGACCTTTTGTCCTGGGGAGACGGGTAGTTTACCGACGATGTCCATTCCCCATTTCATGAAAGGCCAAGGTGTTAAATTTGGAAGTAGGAATTTGGATGGTTTATGTGTCATACATGCGTACCTTTGGCATTTGTCGCAGTTGGTGACGTACCTCATGGCATCTTTGAACATCGTCGGCCAGTAGTAGCCGTTCCTCTTGATCCTGGTTGACAAGGTTCGTCTTCCTTCGTGTCCTCCGCATTCTCCTTCGTGGTATGTTAGGTTATGATTCATATGATAAAACATAAATCATGCGGAAAAACCATAAAGGCAGGAAAACATATTATTTACACATAATCATTTAGCATAGTTTAGATGCATACACTTTGTTGCGTGCCCTCCCTAGCTGCGCCCGAACCGAACTAGAACAAGTCTTTAGGACTCCAAGTGTCGTCCCTCCGTAGATAGTCCACAGCACGTCCGGATCCGCCTTAAGCTTGACCAACTAGAATCTCCCTTAAGGTTGCTTAGGAATTTCGGCTATTTAGGTGCAAGTGTATGGCTGATTTTTCTTCAAAATCTTACCTTTAGAATACTTCAATTGTGTCTATAAATTATGACCCTAGGCTCCTATTTATAGAGGTATGGAAAAGGAATTATAATCCTACTAGGATTTGGATTTATTAATTAGAATCTCACTTGAACTCTAAATAATAAACTTAATCTATTAGGATTAGGATTTAATCAATACACGAATTCCGGTAGGATTAGGATTCGTTACGAACATGAGCATCGTATGGCCACGAGCATCGCACCACCCGCGCAGGCCTTGCGGCCCACACGAGCAGCCGCTGCTCGCAGCCCAACAGCACGCCTAGCGTGCGCGCGCCAAGGCCTTGCTGGGCCTGGCCTTGCGCTGGGCCTGGCGAGGCTGTGGCAGCTCCATGTTGGGCGCTCGACTTGCTGGGCGCGGGCCTGGCTTCGTGCTGGGCCTTCGTCTAGCAAGCCTCGTCCGATGCTAATTCGTACGATGCGCTTCCGATTAAATTCCCGGTTCCGGAATTCATTTCCGATACGAACAATATTTAATATTTCCGATTCCGGAATTAATTTCCGTTTCGAACAAATATTTAATATTTCCGTTTCCGGAATTATTTTCCGATTCCGATAATATTTCCTATTCTGACAATATTTCCGTTTCCGGCAATATTTCCGATTCCGGTAATATTTCCATTTCCAATAATATTTTCCGATACGTACCATGTTTCCGTTTCCGGCAACATCTACGACTTGGATAATATTTATATTTCCGATACGATCCATATTTCCGTTTCCGGTAATATCATCGTTTCCGGAGTATTCATTTCTTGCTTGTGACGATCTCAACTCCCACTGAAACCAAGATCCGTCGATTCCGAATATCCATAGATGGAGTATTTAATGCCATTAAATACTTGATCCGTTTACGTACTATTTGTGTGACCCTACGGGTTCAGTCAAGAGTAAGTTGTGGATTAATATCATTAATTCCACTTGAACTGAAGCGGTCTCTAGCTAGGCATTCAGCTCACTTGATCTCACTGAATTATTAACTTGTTACTTAATACTGAACCGTAATTATTAGACTTAATATTATATGCATACTTGGACCAAGGGTATTATTTCCTTCAGTCTCCCACTTGTCCTTAGGGACAAGTGTGCATTACCTAATTCCTTTGTCGCTCGATGCTTGCTCTTGAACATAAGGTAAGAGTTGTCATCCTTATTATGTCCAGAGGTGTTTCTCGGTTTCAGAGTTCAACTGATCAAATAAACAGATAATCATAGCCTATGATTCATCCGAGCACAGCCATGCATTTTACAGTTTCTAGCTCTCTGAGTGGCCTTGTACAACTTTTAAGCATCTCATCCCGATTTATGGGAGGACAATCCCAATCTTGCGATCTTGAGATTAGACTTCGTTTGATAGGTGATTACCCGAGCGTTTCCTTTATAGCCTCCTTTTACGGTGCGACGGTTGGTCAACATCAAAGCAACCAGTTCTCTAACAAGTAATCTCAAATCACTCAGGTATTGAGGATTTAATGTCTAATAATTTTAATGAAATTTACTTATGACAGATTTTCATCTCTTACAGTAAAGTTTCGTAGGTCTGTCCGATACTAGTCTTCCCAAAGTAAGTATCTATGCAAATGATTATGACATTGCCATGTCCACATAGTTCAAGAAACAGAACTACTAGTCATTTTGCATTCTAGTCGTCTAACGTTTTCTATGCGTCCAATTTTATAGAAAACTCCAACCAGGGACCATTTTCAACTTTTGACATTCAAGTTCACTTGATAGACATTTCTTAGTCACAGGACTGGTCCTGTCAGTCTATCTTGAATATATCGTCAAATTGAAGGGACTCATCATTTAATAAACCACTAATTAAATGGAAAAATGAATTCTATTCATTTATTGTGAATGATTAACCAATAATATTTACAAAGAATTAAACTCTAAAACTTTAAAACATTAAATAAGGACATCAAAGCCATTCTCCAATATGCTTGATTCCCATAGCTGCAGTGTGCGAGTTGTGCTTCGCCTGCGGCAGAGGTTTAGTCAATGGATCTGATATGTTGTCATCAGTTCCAATCTTGCTTATCTTGATTTCTTTTCTTTCAACGAACTCTCGTAGAAGGTGAAATCTACGAAGTACATGCTTGACTCTTTGGTGGTGTCTAGGCTCCTTTGCCTGTGCAATAGCTCCGTTATTATCACAATACAGGGCTATTGGTCCTTTAATGGAGGGGACTACACCAAGTTCACCTATGAACTTCCTTAGCCATATAGCTTCCTTTGCTGCTTCATGTGCAGCAATGTACTCCGCTTCAGTTGTAGAATCCGCAATGGTGCTTTGCTTAGCACTTTTCCAGCTTACTGCACCTCCGTTGAGGCAGAAGACAAACCCAGACTGTGATCTGAAATCATCCTTGTCGGTTTGGAAACTTGCGTCCGTATAGCCTTTAACAATTAATTCATCATCTCCACCATAGACCAGGAAGTCATCTTTGTGCCTTTTCAGGTACTTCAAAATATTCTTGGCATCAGTCCAATGTGCCTCTCCTGGGTCTGACTGGTATCTGCTCGTAGCACTGAGTGCGTACGCAACATCCGGTCGTGTACATATCATAGCATACATTATTGAACCAATCAATGATGCATATGGAATCCCATTCATTCGTCTACGCTCATCAAGTGTTTTTGGGCACTGAGTCTTGCTTAGAGTCATTCCATGAGACATGGGTAGGTAGCCTCGCTTGGAGTCTGCCATCTTGAACCTATAGTCCAATCATCCTTTTAGATCTATCTCTGTAAATCTTGATGCCCAATATGTACTGTGCTTCTCCTAGATCCTTCATCGAAAAACATTTCCCAAGCCAAATCTTGACAAAGTTCAACATAGGAATGTCATTTCCGATAAGTAATATGTCATCGACATATAATACTAGGAAAGCAATTTTTCTCCCACTGACCTTCTTGTATACACAAGATTCGTCTGCGTTCTTGATGAAACCAAAGTCACTGACTGCTTCATCAAAATGTATATTCCAGCTCCTGGATGCCTGCTTCAATCCGTAGATTGATTTCTTTAGCTTGCATACCTTTTTAGCATTCTTTGGATCCTCAAAACCTTCAGGTTGTGTCATAAACACAGTTTCTGTTAAAACGCCGTTTAAGAAAGCGGTTATGACATCCATCTGCCATATTTCGTAATCGTAATATGCAGCGATTGCTAACATTATCCGAATAAACTTTAGCATTGCAACTGGTGAAAAGGTTTCATCGTAATCCACACCGTGGACTTGCCTGTAACCTTTTGCAACCAATCTAGCTTTGAAAACTTCAAGTTTCCCATCCTTGTCCTTTTTCAGTTTGAAAACCCATTTGCTTCCAATGGCTTGGTAGCCATCCGGCAAATCGACCAAATCCCATACTTGGTTTTCTGACATGGAGTCTAATTCAGATTGCATGGCTTCTTGCCATTGCTTGGAGCTAGGGCTCGTCATAGCTTGCTTGTAAGTCGCAGGTTCATCACTTTCAAGTAATAGAACATCATAGCTCTCGTTCGTCAAAATACCTAAGTACCTTTCCGGTTGAGATCTATATCTCTGCGATCTACGCGGGGTTACATCTCTAGATTGACCATGATTCTCACCAGATACTTCTAAAGATCTCTGATTTTCATCCTGAATGTCATCTTGAGCATTCTCTAGAGTTTGTTGTTTGACTCAAATTTCTTCGATGTCTACTTTTCTCCCACTTGTCATTTTGGAAATGTGATTCTTTTCCAAAAAGATACAATCTCGAGCAACAAATACCTTGTTCTCAGATGTATTGTAGAAGTAATACCCCTTTGTTTCCTTTGGATAGCCCACAAGGATACATTTGTCAGATTTTGGATGAAGTTTGTCTGAAATTAATCGCTTGACATATACTTCACATCCCCAAATCTTAAGAAAAGACACATTTGGAGGCTTTCCAAACCATAACTCATATGGAGTCTTTTCAACAGCTTTAGACGGAGCTTTATGTATAGTGAGTGCAGCTGTATTTAGTGCATGTCCCCAAAATTCTATTGGAAGTTCGGCCTGACCCATCATTGACCTAACCATGTCTAGCAAGGTTCTGTTCCTCCGTTCCGACACACCGTTCCATTGTGGTGTTCCAGGAGGAGTCAATTCTGATAGAATTCCACATTCTTTCAGATGGTCATCAAATTCATAGCTCAGATATTTACCGCCTCTATCAGACCGTAGTGTTTTAATCTTCTTGCCTAATTGATTCTCTACTTCACTCTGAAATTCCTTAAATTTGTCAAAGGATTCAGACTTATGCTTCATTAGGTAGACATAACCATATCTACTGAAGTCATCAGTGAAAGTGATAAAGTAGCTGAAAACCACCTCTAGCATTTGTACTCATTGGTCCACATACATCTGTATGGATTAGATCCAATAGTTCATTTGCTCTTTCTCCAACTTTAGAGAAAGGTTGCTTTGTCATTTTGCCAAGTAAACATGCTTCGCACTTACCATAATCCTCTAAGTCAAATGGTTCTAGAATTCCTTCTTTTTGAAGTCTTTCCATGCGTTTCAAGTTAATATGGCTTAATCGACAATGCCACAGATAGGTGAGATCTGAATCATCCTTTTTGGCCTTTTTGGTATTTATGTTATAAACTTGTTTGTCGTGATCTAATAAATAAATTCCATTGACTAATCTAGAAGATCCATAAAACATCTCTTTAAAATAAAACAAACAACTATTGTCTTTTATTAAAAAGGAAAATCCCTTAGCATCTAAGTAAGAAACAGAAATGATGTTTTTAGTAAGACTTGGAACATGGAAACACTTTTCCATTTCCAAAACTAGCCCAGAGGGCAACGACAAATAATAAGTTCCTACAGCTAATGCAGCAATCCGTGCTCCATTTCCCACTCGTAGGTCGACTTCACCCTTGCTTAACTTTCTACTTCTTCTTAGTCCCTGTGGATTGGAACATAAGTGTGAGCCACAACCTGTATCTAATACCCAAGAAGTTGAATTAGCAAGTATAAAGTCTAGAACGAAAATACCTAAAGATGGAACGACTGTTCCGTTCTTCTGATCTTCCTTTAGCTTTGGACACTCTCTTTTGTAATGGCCTATTCCATCACAATAAAGACAGCTTGATGTGGACTTGTCCTGCTTTGATTTAGCAGTACCCTTGGACTTTCCACTTTTCTTGAACGGTCTCCCTTTAGCCTTGAGTAAATCTTTGGCTTCGCAGTCCAGTATTATCTCAGCCTTTCTGACAAGGTGAACAAATTCTGCAACTGTTTCTTCTCTTGGTTCACTTAGGTATAGTTGCTTGAAGCGACCAAACCCACTGTGCAGTGAATTGAGCAAGATAGAGACTTCCATCCTTTCGCTTATTGGTGTTCCTAGCAGACTTAGGCGATCGAAATATGAAAGCATAAGATCCACATGGAACCTTAGTGGGACGCCTACCCTTTGTTTAGTGCGAAGGAGCTGAACATGTGTTTCTTGGACTTCCATCCTATAACACCTGTTGGGAGAACTAACCTTTAGACCAGACATTGATTCAATCAACTCATGGACGTTCAGGTCCCTGTCCTCCGTGCTTCCACGACAGATATCCCTCAGATTCTTGATGAGCATGAAAGGTTCATAAGCTACAAACCTTCTAGCCCATTCATCAGGGATATTGTTCAGCATGAGACTCATAACCTTTTTGAGATCCGCATCCCAGGCGGAAAATCTTTCAGGGGTCATGTCTCTGGCATAGTAGCTTGGCATGGGATGTAACTGAAGGAAATAATGCCCTTGGTCCAAGTATGCATTCTATGTTAAGTCTAATAAATGCGGTTCAGTATTAATTAACAAGTTAATAATTCAGTGAGATCAAGTGAGCTGAATGCCTAGCTAGAGGCCGCTTCAGTTCAAGTGGAATTAATGATATTAATCCACAGCTTACTCTTGACTGAACCCGTAGGGTCACACAAATAGTACGTAAACGGATCAAGTATTTAATGGCATTAAATACTCCATCTATGAATATTCGGAACCGACGGATCTTGGTTTCAGTGGGAGCTAAGATCGTCACAGGCAAGAAATGAATACTCCGGAAACGATGATATTGCCGGAAACGGAAATATGGATCGTATCGGAAATATAAATATTATCCAAGTCGTAGATGTTGCCGGAAACGGAAACATGGTACGTATCGGAAAATATTATCGGAAATGGAAATATTGTCAGAATCGGAAATATTGCCGGAAACGGAAATATTGTCAGAATCGGAAATATTACCGGAATCGGAAAATAATTCCGGAAACGGAAATATTAAATATTTGTTCGAAACGGAAATTAATTCCGGAATCGAAAATATTAAATATTGTTCGGAAATGAATTCCGGAATCGGAAAATTTAATCGGAAGCGCATCGTACGAATAAGCATCGGACGAGGCCTGCCGGACGAGGCCCAGCACGAAGCCAGGCCATCGCCCAGCAAGCCAAGCGCGCCGCACAAACAGCCACGCCAGGCCCAGCGCAAGGCCAGGCCCAGCAGGCTGCGCAGCGCGCACAGCGCGCACAGCACGCGCAGCGCGCAGCGCGCGCGGGCGCTGCGTGGGCTGCTGCTCGCGCGCACGCATGGGGGCCCATCGTGGCTGCCGTGCGTGTGTGTGCAAGTGTTTGTGTTCGTGCACGTTTCCTAAAACATGCAGAGTTCGGTTAATGATTAAATTCCTAATTCTATTTGATAAATTAATTAAATTAGAGTTCTTGTAGGATTCTAGGTTTAATTAATTTGTATCTGAATAGGATTTCGATTCCCTTTCCATACCCCTATAAATATGAGGCTAGGGCTCACAATTTATAACAAGTTTCAAAGTATTCAAAAGTGAGTTTTTTGAGAGAAAATTAAAACACACATCTTGCTCATAAAAGTGCCGAAATTTTCTAGTACCTTAAGGGCGATTCTAGTTGGTCAATCTTAAGGCGGATCCGGACGTGCTGTGGACTATCTACGGAGGGACGACACTTGGAGTCCTAAAGGCTTGTTCTTGTTCGGTTCGGGCGCAGCTAGGGAGGGCACGCAACAAAGAGTATGCATCTAAATTATGCTATATGATTATGTGTAAATAATATGTTGTCCTGGGTTAATGGTTGTTTCCGCATGATCTATGTAATGTCATATGTATCATAACATAACAGTGGTATCACGAGCCCCTTATTATTTTCATAATCTAAATTGCATGAACATGGTTAAATATTACAAATTTGCAAGAATTAAAAGGGGTGATTAATTTTCGTAATTGTTAATTAATTGCAAATTGCGTTTATTTAATTATACGTACGCAGTTTTTCGGCAGTTTCTTCGTTACTCATCCGAATTGAGTGATTTTTGTGTCAATTCCGCATGTAAAAGGCATTCTAAAATTTTGACAAAAATAATATTTTTCTGCCGAACCCAGAATTCTCAAATTCGAAGCCTAACTATGACTTTTCGAAGGTTTTAGTTTTTCGAATGCAAAATTTCGTAAATTTAAGATGTTAAATTAAATATTTGCGATTCTTGTTGATAAATCTTGAATTTTTGATTGACCTACTGCATATGTTTAACAAGTTTGAATGCCTAGTCTTGTTAATTATGCAATCTAATTTGTAATTATGATTAATTTGTTGAAAATTAGAATAATTTAGAATTAATTTGATTTTCATAATTAATTGTAATTTAATTAGAAACCTATGATTAAAAACCACCATAAAAATTGTAAATTTATGATAAATTTTAAATTTTTATGACCTAGACTTGAATCCATAACAATCGGAAATCAATTGGATAATAAATTTTCGATTTTTCGCCCTAAAATTATGAAATTAATATTATTTATTAATTTGTCATTAATTTTAAATATAAATTTTAAATTTTTATGCGATTCGTTCATAAAACTTGCACGCACGAAGCAATGGACGCTTCGTGTTACCCTTAAGGGGTGTTGTATAATGCGGGCATGCGACGACGAGCAAGGGAGCTCGTCGCCCGTGCGGCACGAATGCAATGAGCAAGGGCGTAGTGCACGAGCACAAGGCAGCAGCCCTGCCTTGTGTCGTGTGCCACGAGCAATGGACGAATGGGCATGGGCGAAGGGCGAGCCAAGGCAGTCGCGTGTGGGCAGCAAGCGAGCTGCGCCACAACGCGCGCTGCCTCGCACAAGAGCGCGCAGCCTCGCGCGCAGCGAGCGCAAGCTCGCGTGCCACGAGCGCTGCGCCCAGCATTGCTCGCGCGCACAACGAGCGAGGACTCGCGCGCACAGCAAGCATTGCTCGCGCGCACAGCGAGCGATGTCGCCCGCCCAGCGAGTGATGTCGCGCGCCCAGCGGGCGATGGCTCGCGCGCCCAGCGAGCGATGTCGCGCGCCCAGCGAGCGATGTCGCGCGCGCACTGCGAGCGATAGCTCGCGTGCGATGAGCGCTGGCGCGCACAGCGAGCACCAATGCGTGCGGAGGCTTGCGATGGGGATGCAGCAGCTATGCGACGAGCGCATGGGCTGCGCGCACATGGCCAGCAATGGCTGTGTGCGTGCGGCCCATGGGCGTGCAACGCGTAGGGTGTTTGCGTTACGATTAAAGATCGTTTTTGAATGTTTAATTTGAGAATTTCAGTTCACGTAATTTTAATTAATTTTAAAATTAATAATTTAAATTATTTTCTTGGATTTTAATTTTGAATATTGTAATTATAATAAATTTTATTTATTCTAATTATTTTACTAAAATTAAAATCATGAATTAATTTAAATACGACTGAAATTAAATTAAACTTTTGTATTCAATTATAAATTGATATGAGCTTTAAATTTTAATTAAATTTGTATGTTTCCGGTTGGACTAGAAATACATTTTTATGTTTAAAATTAGTAAAGCATATAAATTTATTGGTTTCAGTGGGAGCGCTTTTTAGTCATAAACTCTTGATTAGGTCTACAAATCCTTAAGGTTAAAACAACTTGATTAGAATTAATAAGGACTGAATAATTGGTAGATTATTGGTGCCCTTGATTAATTGCTGCAAATGTTTACATGATGCATAATGTGTTTTACTAACCAGCTATGTGGGCCATTCATGATAATGAATGGGTGAATGATATATATATTGTATATGTACTGTTTTGCAGGTTATGAAGTGACTAGTATGGCCCAAATAGGATAGAAAATATGGTCTGCGTACCATTAATTTGAATGTAATTGGTCTAAAGTACCAAAGTTATTTTTCAATTCAAATATGGTCTGCGTACCATCAAATAGTTGTAATTAGTTATAGCTTATCCTATTTGAAGAAAATGGTGCCTCCCACGGAGATTTTCAAGACGGACTTTGAAGTCAAAGCTTCAAGATGAAGTCGGGCCATACTAGATCACATTTATCTTATGCATGCTTTAAGTTATTTATTGTTTTAAATATGTCTTAAAATGCATGAGATCAAAAGCTTGATTATGTTGCATGATTAAGGATTTTAGTTCACTTAAAATCTAACCAACATAGTAAGAGCCTTAAGTTCCAAACTTAAAAATTGAGTTAAAAGGTGCCATGCCAAAATATACACTTGCTTGGATATCCTTTACATCAATCTAGTAATAGTTTTCGCTCAGCGAGGTGTTACTTATTGGTCCTAAAGGGGCAAGGTACACAAATAATTGTGAGTACATGTTAGTTTTGGTGAAACTCAACGATATAAGTAAGGAGTCCTTTTATGTCGTGGCAAATTCGATAGGTTTACCTAATAAGTTCTTAGACGTGCCTATCAACCAAGAATAGTTTCTAGACTATTAGCAAAAGGCTTTTGCTTACCTAAGATGTTCTAGGATTAAGTCGACAAACTGTGCTTAGTTCTTCAATGATTTTAGGATCTTGGAATCATTTTATTCACACCTGCCGGAACACATAACTTGAATAAAATGCTTAATAAACATTGAATTATGCATGTATGCTAGAATTTAAGTTTATTAAGAGAAACTGTGAATGGTTATTTATTTGTTTATTCTTTTCAATTGTAGTTTTAATATGGCAAACAACAATCAAAACATCATCATGGGTTCTGAGCTTATGGTCAAGCTGAACCTGGCAAATTTTCTTGAATGGGAAGCTAAGCTAGTTGAAATAGTCAAACTCAATCGACTTGAGTATGTACTGTCTCATCCCATGCCAAGCTACTATGCCAGAGACATGACCCCTGAGAGATTTTACGCCTAGGATGCGGATCTCAAAAAGGTTATGAGTCTCATGCTGAACAATATCCCTGATGATTGGGCTAAAAGGTTTGTAGCCTATGAACCTTTTACGCTCATCAAGAATCTGAGGGATATCTGTCGTGGAAGCACGGAGGACAGGGACCTGTGTTAGGTTATGATACATATGACATTTACATAGATCATGCGGAAACAACCATTAACCCAGGAAACATATTATTTACACATAATCATTTAGCATAGTTTAGATGCATACTCTTTGTTGCGTGCCTTCCCTAGCTGCGCCCGAACCGAACAAGAACAAGTCTTTTAGGACTCCAAGTGTCGTCCCTCCGTAGAAAGTCCACAGCACGTCCGGATCCGCCTTAAGATTGACCAACTAGAATCGCCCTTAAGGTACTCAGAAAATTCGGCACTTTTGGGGCAAGATGGGTGTTTGAATTTTCTCTCAAAAACTCACTTTTGAATACTTTGAAACTTGTGTATAAATTATGACCCCTAGGCCTTTATTTATAGAGTTATGGAAAAGGAATCGTAATCCTAGTAGGATGCGAATTAATTGGAATTAGAATTCTACATGAATTCTACTTAATCAATTTATCCAATAGGAATAGACATTTAATCATACACTGACTCTTGCAGATTCAGGAATCTCGCATGAGCTCAAACTCACACACACACGGCAGCCACAAGGGCTGCCCACGCATGCGAGCAGCAGCCCACGCAGCGCGGCCCACGCATGCGCGGCCTTGTGCGCGCTGGGCTGTGGCGTGCGTGCTTGCTGGGCGATGGCCTGGCTTCGTGCTGGGCCTTCGTCCGGCAGGCCTCGTCCGATGCTAATTCGTACGATACGCTTCCGATTAAATTTCCATTTCCGGAATCTATTTCCGATACGAACAATATTTAATATTTCCGATTCCGGAATTAATTTCCGTTTCGAACAAATATTTAATATTTCCGTTTCCGGAATTATTTTCCGATTCCGGTAATATTTCCGATTCTGACAATATTTCCGTTTCCGGCAATATTTCCGATTCTGGTAATATTTCCATTTCCAATAATATTTTCCGATACGTACCATGTTTCCGTTTCCGGCAACATCTACGACTTGGATAATATTCATATTTCCGATACGATCCATATTTCCGTTTCCGGCAATATCATCGTTTCCGGAGTATTCATTTCTTGCCTGTGACGATCTCAGCTCCCACTGAAACCAAGATCCGTCGGTTCCGAATATTCATAGATGGAGTATTTAATGCCATTAAATACTTGATCCGTTTACGTACTATTTGTGTGACCCTACGGGTTCAGTCAAGAGTAAGCTGTGGATTAATATCATTAATTCCACTTGAACTGAAGCGGCCTCTAGCTAGGCATTCAGCTCACTTGATCTCACTGAATTATTAACTTGTTAATTAATACTGAACCGCATTTATTAGACTTAACATAGAATGCATACTTGGACCAAGGGCATTATTTCCTTCAGTCTCCCACTTGTCCTTAGGGACAAGTGTGCATTTCCTAATTCCTTTGTCGCTCGATGCTTGCTCTTGAACATAAGGTAAGAGTTGTCATCCTTATTATGTCCAGAGGTGTTCCTCGGTTTCAGAGTTCAACTGATCAAATAAACAGATAATCATAGCCTATGATTCATCCGAGCACGGCCATGCATTTCACAGTTTCTAGCTCTCCGAGTGGCCTTGTACAACTTTTAAGCATCTCATCCCGATTTATGGGAGGACAATCCCAATCTTGCGATCTTGAGATTAGACTTCGTTTGATAGGTGATTACCTGAGCGTTGCCTTTATAGCCTCCTTTTACGGTGCGACGGTTGGTCAACGTCAAAGCAACCAGTTCTCAAACAAGTAATCTCAAATCACTCAGGTATTGAGGATTTAGTGTCTAATAATTTAATGAAATTTACTTATGACAGACTTTCATCTCTTACAGTAAAGTTTCATAGGTCTTGTCCGATACTAGTCTTCCCAAAGTAAGTATCTATGCAAATGATTATGACATTGCCATGTCCACATAGTTCAAGAAACAGAACTACTAGTCATCTTGCATTCTAATCGTCTAACGTTTTCTATGCGTCCAATTTTATAGAAAACTCCGACTAGGGACCATTTTCAACCTTTGACATTCAAGTTCACTTGATAGACATTTCTTAGTCACAGGACTGGTCCTGACAGTCTATCTTGAATATATCGTCAAGTTGAAGGGACTCATCATTTAATAAACCACAAATTAAATGGAAAAATGAATTCCTTTCATTTATTGTGAATGATTAACCAATAATGTTTTACAAAGATTTAAACTCTAAAACTTTAAAACATTAAACAGAGACATCAAAGCCATTCTCCAATATGCTTGATTCCCATAGCTGCAGTGTGCGAGTTGTGCTTCGCTTGCGGCAGAGGTTTAGTTAATGGATCTGATATGTTGTCATCAGTTCCAATTTTGCTTATCTCGACTTCTTTTCTTTCAACGAACTCTCGTAGAAGGTGAAATCTACGAAGTACATGCTTGACTCTCTGGTGGTGTCTAGGCTCTTTTGCCTGTGCAATAGCTCCGTTATTATCACAATACAGGGCTATTGGTCCTTTAATGGAGGGGACTACACCAAGTTCTCCTATGAACTTCCTTAGCCATATAGCTTCCTTTGCTGCTTCATGTGCAGCAATGTACTCCGCTTCAGTTGTAGAATCCGCAATGGTGCTTTGCTTAGCACTTTTCCAGCTTACTGCTCCTCCGTTGAGGCAGAAGACAAACCCAGACTGTGATCTGAAATCATCTTTGTCGGTTTGGAAACTTGCGTCCGTATAGCCTTTAACAATTAATTCATCATCTCCACCATAGACCAGGAAGTCATCTTTGTGCCTTTTCAGGTACTTCAGAATGTTCTTGGCAGCAGTCCAATGCGCCTCTCCTGGGTCTGACTGGTATCTGCTCGTAGCACTGAGTGCGTACGCAACATCCGGGCGTGTACATATCATAGCATACATTATTGAACCAATCAATGATGCATATGGAATCCCATTCATTCGTCTACGCTCATCAAGTGTTTTTGGGCACTGAGTCTTGCTTAGAGTCATTCCATGAGACATGGGTAGGTAGCCTCGCTTGGAGTCCGCCATCTTGAACCTATCAAGCACCTTATTTATATAAGTGCTTTGACTAAGTCCAATCATCTTTTTAGATCTATCTCTGTAAATCTTGATGCCCAATATGTACTGTGCTTCCCCTAGATCCTTCATCGAAAAACATTTCCCAAGCCAAATCTTGACAGAGTTCAACATAGGAATGTCATTTCCGATAAGCAATATGTCGTCGACATATAATACTAGGAAAGCAATTTTGCTCCCACTGACCTTCTTGTATACACAAGATTCGTCTGCGTTCTTGATGAAACCAAAGTCACTGACCGCTTCATCAAAACGTATATTCCAGCTCCTGGATGCCTGCTTCAATCCGTAGATTGATTTCTTTAGCTTGCATACCTTTTTAGCATTCTTTGGATCCTCAAAACCTTCAGGCTGTGTCATAAACACAGTTTCTGTTAAAACGCCGTTTAAGAAAGCAGTTTTGACATCCATCTGCCATATTTCGTAATCGTAATATGCAGCGATTGCTAACATTATTCGAATAGACTTTAGCATTGCAACTGGTGAAAAGGTTTCATCGTAATCCACACCGTGGACTTGCCTGTAACCTTTCGCAACCAATCTAGCTTTGAAAACTTCAAGTTTCCCATCCTTGTCCTTTTTCAGTTTGAAAACCCATTTGCTTCCAATGGCTTGGTAGCCATCTGGCAAATCGACCAAATCCCATACTTGGTTTTCAGACATGGAGTCTAATTCAGATTGCATGGCTTCTTGCCATTGCTTGGAGCTAGGGCTCGTCATAGCTTGCTTGTAAGTCGCAGGTTCATCACTTTCAAGTAATAGAACGTTATAGCTCTCGTTCGTCAAAATACCTAAGTACCTTTCCGGTTGAGATCTATATCTTTGCGATCTACGCGGGGTAACATTTCTAGATTGACCATGATTCTCACCAGATTCTTCTAAAGATCTCTGAGTTTCATCCTGAATGTCATCTTGAGCATTCTCTAGAGTTTGTTGTTCGACTCGAATTTCTTCGAGGTCTACTTTTCTCCCACTTGTCATTTTGGAAATGTGATCTTTCTCCAAAAAGACACCATCTCGAGCAACAAACACTTTGTTCTCAGATGTATTGTAGAAGTAATACCCCTTTGTTTCCTTTGGATAGCCCACAAGGATACATTTTCTCAGATTTTGGATGAAGTTTGTCTGAAATTAATCGTTTGACGTATACTTCACATCCCCAAATCTTAAGAAAAGACACATTTGGAGGCTTTCCAAACCATAATTCGTATGGAGTCTTTTCGACAGCTTTAGACGGAGCTCTATTTATAGTGAGTGCAGCTGTATTTAGTGCATGTCCCCAAAATTCTAATGGAAGTTCGGCCTGACCCATCATTGACCTGACCATGTCTAGCAAGGTTCTGTTCCTCCGTTCTGACACACCGTTCCATTGTGGTGTTCCAGGAGGAGTCAATTCTGATAGAATTCCACATTCTTTCAGATGGTCATCAAATTCATGGCTCAGATATTCACCGCCTCTATCAGACCGCAGTGCCTTGATCTTCTTGCCTAATTGATTCTCTACTTCACTCTGAAATTCCTTGAATTTGTCAAAGGATTCAGACTTATGCTTCATTAGGTAGACATAACCATACCTACTGAAGTCATCAGTGAAAGTGATAAAGTAGCTGAAACCACCTCTAGCATTTGTACTCATTGGTCCACATACATCTGTATGGATTAAACCCAATAGTTCATTTGCTCTTTCTCCAACTTTAGAGAAAGGTTGCTTTGTCATTTTGCCAAGTAAACATGATTCGCATTTACCATAATCCTCTAAGTCAAATGGTTCTAGAATTCCTTCCCTTTGAAGTCTTTCTAAGCGTTTCAAGTTTATATGGCCTAATCGACAATGCCACAGATAGGTGAGATCTGAATCATCCTTTTTGGCCTTTTTGGTATTTATGTTATATACTTGTTTGTCGTGATCTAATAAATAAAGTCCATTGACTAATCTAGCAGATCCATAAAACATCTCTTTAAAATAAAACGAACAACTATTGTCTTTTATTATAAAGGAAAATCCCTTAGCATCTAAGCAAGAAACTGAAATGATGTTTTTAGTAAGACTTGGAACATGGAAACATTCTTCCAGTTCCAAAACTAGCCCGGAGGGCAACGACAAATAGTAAGTTCCTACGGCTAATGCAGCAATCCGTGCTCCATTTCCCACTCGTAGGTCGACTTCTCCCTTGCTTAACTTTCTACTTCTTCTTAGTCCCTGTGGATTGGAACATAAGTGTGAGCCACAACCTGTATCTAATACCCAAGAAGTTGAATTTGCAAGTATACAGTCTATAACGAAAATACCTGAAGATGGAACGACTGTTCCGTTCTTCTGATCTTCCTTTAGCTTCAAGCAATCTCTCTTCCAATGCCCCTTCTTCTTGCAGTAGAAGCATTCGGATTCAGAAGTGGGTTGACTGACCTTCCTCTTTGCAGATTTGGCGCCAGTTTGCTTAGTTGGGCTGGCCTTGTTGCCGCCTTTCTTAGCATTCCTCTTCTTTCCAGATTTCTTGAACTTGCCCCCACGCACCATAAGCACATCCTGCTTATCACTTTTGAGCGTCTTTTCAGCGGTCTTCAGCATACCGTGAAGCTCAGTGAGCGTTTTGTCCAGACTATTCATACTGTAGTTCAGTTTGAACTGATCATACCCGCTATGAAGAGAATGGAGGATGGTGTCTATAGCCATTTCCTGAGAAAATTGCTGATCCAGCCGACTCATATTCTCAATGAGTCCAATCATTTTGAGAACATGTGGACTTACGGGCTCGCCTTTCTTAAGCTTGGTCTCAAGAATTTGCCTATGAGTCTCGAATCTTTCGACTCGAGCCAGATCTTGGAACATGTTCTTCAACTCACTGATGATTGTGAAAGCATCTGAGTTGATGAACGTTTTCTGCAGATCCGCACTCATGGTGGCGAGCATTAGACATTTCACATCCTTGTTGGCATCAATCCAACGATTGAGGGCTGCCTGAGTGATCCCGTCGCCTGGAGCTTCGGGCATCGCCTCATCTAGGACATACTCCTTTTCTTCCTGCATAAGAACTATTTGCAAGTTCCTTTGCCAGTCAAGGAAGTTTTTCCCGTTCAACTTCTCCTTTTCGAGAATTGATCGAATG
Source organism: Spinacia oleracea (assembly GCF_020520425.1). Lineage (NCBI taxonomy): Eukaryota > Viridiplantae > Streptophyta > Magnoliopsida > Caryophyllales > Amaranthaceae > Spinacia > Spinacia oleracea. Next base: position 47,568,640 of record NC_079488.1, read on the forward strand.
TTGAATGAATTGTTGTTTGCCATATTAAAACTACAATTGAAAAGAATAAACAAATAAATAACCATTCACAGTTTCTCTTAATAAACTTAAATTCTAGCATTCATGCATAATTCAATGTTTATTAAGCATTTTATTCAAGTTATGTGTTCCGGCAGGTGTGAATAAAATGATTCCAAGATCCTAAAATCATTGAAGAACTAAGCACAGTTTGTCGACTTAATCCTAGAACATCTTAGGTAAGCAAAAGCCTTTTGCTAATAGTCTAGAAACTATTCTTGGTTGATAGGTACGTCTAAGAACTTATTAGGTAAACCTATCGAATTTGCCACGACATAAAAGGACTCCTTACTTATATCGTTGAGTTTCACCAAAACTAACATGTACTCACAATTATTTGTGTACCTTGCCCCTTTAGGACCAATAAGTAACACCTCGCTGAGCGAAAACTATTACTAGATTGATGTAAAGGATATCCAAGCAAGTGTATATTTTGGCATGGCACCTTTTAACTCAATTTTTAAGTTTGGAACTTAAGGCTCTTACTATGTTGGTTAGATTTTAAGTGAACTAAAATCCTTAATCATGCAACATAATCAAGCTTTTGATCTCATGCATTTTAAGACATATTTAAAGCAATAAATAACTTAAAACATGCATAAGATATTTGTGATCTAGTATGGCCCGACTTCATCTTGAAGCTTTGACTTCAAAGTCCGTCTTGAAAATCTCCGTGGGAGGCACCATTTTCTTCAAATAGGATAAGTTATAACTAATTACAACTATTTGATGGTACGCAGACCATATTTGAATTGAAAAACAACTTTGGTACTTTAGACCAATTACATTCAAATTAATGGTACGCAGACCATATTTTCTATCCTATTTGGGCCATACTAGTCACTTCATAACCTGCAAAACAGTACATATACAATATATACCATTCACCCATTCATTATCATGAATGGCCCACATAGCTGGTTAGTTAAACACATTATGCATCACGTAAACATTTGCAGCAATTAATCAAGGGCACCAATAATCTACCAATTATTCAGTCCTTATTAATTCTAATCGAGTTGTTTTAACCTTAAGGATTTGTAGACCTAATCAAGAGTTTATGACTAAAAAGTGCTCCCACTCAAACCAATAAATTCATATGCTTTACTAATTTTAAACATAAAATTGTATTTCTAGTCTAACCGGAAACATACAAATTTAATTAAAATTTAAAGCTCATATAAATCTATAATTGAATCCAAAATTTAATTTAATTTCAGTCGCATTTAAATTAATTCATGATTTTAATTTTAGTAAAATAATTAGAATAAATTCCATTTATTATAATTATAATATTCAAAATTAAAATCCAAGAAATTAATTTAAATTATTAATTTTAAAATTAATTAAAATTACGTGAACTGAAATTTTCAAATTAAACATTCAAAACGATCTAATCGAAACGCAAACACCCTACGCGTTGCACGCCCATGGGCCGTACGCACACAGCCATTGCTGGCCATGTGCGCGCAGCCCATGCGCTCGTCGCATAGCTGCTGCTGTCCTATCCGCAAGCCTCCGCACAGCGCCCACCGCACGCGAGCTATCGCTCGCAGCGCGCGCGCGTTACCGCGCTCGCTGGTGCGCGAGATCGCTCGCTGGTGCGCGCGAGCCATCGCTCGCTGGGGCGCTGCATCGCTCGCTGGTGCGCGCGAGCCATCGCTCGCTGGCGCGCGAGATCGCTCGCTGCGCGCGCGCGAGCCATCGCTCGCTGGTGCGCGACATCGCTCGCTGGGCGGGCGACGTCGCGCGCTGTGCGCGCGAGTGATGCTGTGCGCAGCGCTCGTGGCACGCGAGCTTGCGCTCGCTGCGCACGAGGTTGCGCGCTGTTGTGCGAGGCAGCGCGCGCTGTGGCGCAGCTCGCTTGCTGCCCACACGCGACTGCCTTGGCTCGCCTTTCGCCCATGCCCATCCGTTCATTGCTCGTGGCACACGACACAAGGCAGGGCTGCTGCCTTGTGCTCGTGCACTACGCCCTTGCTCATTGCATTCGTGCCGCACGGGCGACGAGCTCCCTTGCTCGTCGTCGCATGCCCGCATTATACAACACCCCTTAAGGGTAACACGAAGCGTCCATTGCTTCGTGCGTGCAAGTTATTTGAACGAATCGCATAAAAATTTAAAATTTATATTCAAAATTAATGACAAATTAATAAATAATATTAATTTCATAATTTTAGGGCGAAAAATCGAAAATTTATTATCCAATTGATTTCCGATTGATATGGATTCAAGTCTAGGTCATAAAAATTTAAAATTTATCGTAAATTTACAATTTTTATGGTGGTTTTTAATCATAGGTTTCTAATTAAATTACAATTAATTATGAAAATCAAATTAATTCTAAATTATTCTAATTTTCAACAAATTAATCATAATTACAAATTAGATTGCATAATTAACAAGACTAGGCATTCAAACTTGTTAAACATATGCAGTAGGTCAATCAAAAATTCAAGATTTATCAACAGGAATCGCAAATATTTAATTTAACATCTTAAATTTACGAAATTTTGCATCCGAAAAACTAAAACCTTCGAAAAGTCATAGTTAGGCTTCGAATTTGAGAATTCTGGGTTCGGCAGAAAAATACTATTTTTGTCAAAATTTTAGAATGCCTTTTACATGCGGAATTGACACAAAAATCACTCAATTCGGATGAGTAATGAAGAAACTGCCGAAAAACTGCGTACATATAATTAAATAAACGCAATTTGCAATTAATTAACAATTACGAAAATTAATCACCCCTTTTAATTCTTGCAAATTTGTAATATTTAACCATGTTCATGCAATTTAGATTATGAAAATAATAAGGGGCTCGTGATACCACTGTTAGGTTATGATACATATGACATTTACATAGATCATGCGGAAACAACCATTAACCCAGGAAACATATTATTTACACATAATCATTTAGCATAGTTTAGATGCATACTCTTTGTTGCGTGCCTTCCCTAGCTGCGCCCGAACCGAACAAGAACAAGTCTTTTAGGACTCCAAGTGTCGTCCCTCCGTAGAAAGTCCACAGCACGTCCGGATCCGCCTTAAGATTGACCAACTAGAATCGCCCTTAAGGTACTCAGAAAATTCGGCACTTTTGGGGCAAGATGGGTGTTTGAATTTTCTCTCAAAAACTCACTTTTGAATACTTTGAAACTTGTGTATAAATTATGACCCCTAGGCCTTTATTTATAGAGTTATGGAAAAGGAATCGTAATCCTAGTAGGATGCGAATTAATTGGAATTAGAATTCTACATGAATTCTACTTAATCAATTTATCCAATAGGAATAGACATTTAATCATACACTGACTCTTGCAGATTCAGGAATCTCGCATGAGCTCAAACTCACACACACACGGCAGCCACAAGGGCTGCCCACGCATGCGAGCAGCAGCCCACGCAGCGCGGCCCACGCATGCGCGGCCTTGTGCGCGCTGGGCTGTGGCGTGCGTGCTTGCTGGGCGATGGCCTGGCTTCGTGCTGGGCCTTCGTCCGGCAGGCCTCGTCCGATGCTAATTCGTACGATACGCTTCCGATTAAATTTCCATTTCCGGAATCTATTTCCGATACGAACAATATTTAATATTTCCGATTCCGGAATTAATTTCCGTTTCGAACAAATATTTAATATTTCCGTTTCCGGAATTATTTTCCGATTCCGGTAATATTTCCGATTCTGACAATATTTCCGTTTCCGGCAATATTTCCGATTCTGGTAATATTTCCATTTCCAATAATATTTTCCGATACGTACCATGTTTCCGTTTCCGGCAACATCTACGACTTGGATAATATTCATATTTCCGATACGATCCATATTTCCGTTTCCGGCAATATCATCGTTTCCGGAGTATTCATTTCTTGCCTGTGACGATCTCAGCTCCCACTGAAACCAAGATCCGTCGGTTCCGAATATTCATAGATGGAGTATTTAATGCCATTAAATACTTGATCCGTTTACGTACTATTTGTGTGACCCTACGGGTTCAGTCAAGAGTAAGCTGTGGATTAATATCATTAATTCCACTTGAACTGAAGCGGCCTCTAGCTAGGCATTCAGCTCACTTGATCTCACTGAATTATTAACTTGTTAATTAATACTGAACCGCATTTATTAGACTTAACATAGAATGCATACTTGGACCAAGGGCATTATTTCCTTCAACCTGAACGTCCATGAGTTGATTGAATCAATGTCTGGTCTAAAGGTTAGTTCTCCCAACAGGTGTTATAGGATGGAAGTCCAAGAAACACATGTTCAGCTCCTTCGCACTAAACAGAGGGTAGGCGTCCCACTGAGGTTCCATGTGGATCTTATGCGTTCATACTTTGATCGCCTAAGTCTACTAGGAACACCAATAAGCGAAAGGATGGCAGTCTCTATCTTGCTCAATTCACTACACAGTGGGTTTGGTCGCTTCAAGCAACTATACCTAAGTGAACCAAGAGAAGAAACAGTTGCAGAATTTGTTCACCTTGTCAGAAAGGCTGAAATAATACTGGACTGTGAAGCCAAAGATTTACTCAAGGCTAGAAGGAGACCGTTCAAGAAAGGTGGAAAGTCCAAGGGCAATGCTAAATCAAAGCAGGACAAGTCCACATCAAGCTGTCTTTATTGTGATGGAATAGGCCATTACAAAAGAGAATGTCCAAAGATAAAGGAAGATCAGAAGAACGGAACAGTCGTTCCATCTTCAGGTATTTTCGTTATAGACTGTATACTTGCTAATTCAACTTCTTGGGTATTAGATACAGGTTGTGGCTCACACTTATGTTCCAATCCACAGGGACTAAGAAGAAGTAGAAAGTTAAGCAAGGGTGAAGTCGACCTACGAGTGGGAAATGGAGCACGGATTGCTGCATTAGCCGTAGGAACTTACTATTTGTCGTTGCCCTCCGGGCTAGTTTTGGAACTGGAAGAATGTTTCCATGTTCCAAGTCTTACTAAAAAAACATCATTTCAGTTTCTTGCTTAGATGCTAAGGGATTTTCCTTTTTAATAAAAGACAATAGTTGTTCGTTTTATTTTAAAGAGATGTTTTATGGATCTGCTAGATTAGTCAATGGACTTTTTTTATTAGATCACGACAAACAAGTATATAACATAAATACCAAAAAGGCCAAAATTCAGATCTCACCTATCTGTGGCATTGTCGATTAGGCCATATAAACTTGAAACGCTTAGAAAGACTTCAAAGGGAAGGAATTCTAGAACCATTTGACTTAGAGGATTATGGTAAATGCGAATCATGTTTACTTGGCAAAATGACAAAGCAACCTTTCTCTAAAGTTGGAGAAAGAGCAAATGAACTATTGGGTTTAATCCATACAGATGTATGTGGACCAATGAGTACAAATGCTAGAGGTGGTTTCAGCTACTTTATCACTTTCACTGATGACTTCAGTAGGTATGGTTATGTCTACCTAATGAAGCATAAGTCTGAATCCTTTGACAAATTCAAGGAATTTCAGAGTGAAGTAGAGAATCAATTAGGCAAGAAGATTAAGGCACTGCAGTCTGATAGAGGCGGTGAATATCTGAGCTATGAATTTGATGACCATCTGAAAGAATGTGGAATTCTATCAGAATTGACTCCTCCTGGAACACCACAATGGAACGGTGTGTCAGAACGGAGGAACAGAACCTTGCTAGACATGGTCAGGTCAATGATGGGTCAGGCCGAACTTCCATTAGAATTTTGGGGACATGCACTAAATACAGCTGCACTCACTATAAATAGAGCTCCGTCTAAAGCTGTCGAAAAGACTCCATACGAATTATGGTTTGGAAAGCCTCCAAATGTGTCTTTTCTTAAGATTTGGGGATGTGAAGTATACGTCAAACGATTAATTTCAGACAAACTTCATCCAAAATCTGACAAATGTATCCTTGTGGGCTATCCAAAGGAAACAAAGGGGTATTACTTCTACAATACATCTGAGAACAAAGTGTTTGTTGCTCGAGATGGTGTCTTTTTGGAGAAGGATCACATTTCCAAAATGACAAGTGGGAGAAAAGTAGACCTCGAAGAAATTCGAGTCGAACAACAAACTCTAGAGAATGCTCAAGATAACATTCAGGATGAAACTCAGAGATCTTTAGAAGAATCTGGTGAGAATCATGGTCAATCTAGAAATGTTACCCCGCGTAGATCGCAAAGATATAGATCTCAACCGGAAAGGTACTTAGGTATTTTGACGAACGAGAGCTATGACGTTCTATTACTTGAAAGTGATGAACCTGCGACTTACAAGCAAGCTATGACGAGCCCTAGCTCCAAGCAGTGGCAAGAAGCCATGCAATCTGAATTAGACTCCATGTCTGAAAACCAAGTATGGGATTTGGTCGATTTGCCAGATGGCTACCAAGCCATTGGAAGCAAATGGGTTTTCAAACTGAAAAAGGACAAGGATGGGAAACTTGAAGTTTTCAAAGCTAGATTGGTCGCAAAAGGTTACAGGCAAGTCCACGGTGTGGATTACGATGAAACCTTTTCACCAGTTGCAATGCTAAAGTCTATTCGAATAATGTTAGCAATCGCTGCATATTACGATTACGAAATATGGCAGATGGATGTCAAAACTGCTTTCTTAAACGGCGTTTTAACAGAAACTGTGTTTATGACACAGCCTGAAGGTTTTGAGGATCCAAAGAATGCTAAAAAGGTATGCAAGCTAAAGAAGTCAATCTACGGATTGAAGCAGGCATCCAGGAGCTGGAATATACGTTTTGATGAAGCAGTCAGTGACTTTGGTTTCATCAAGAACGCGGACGAATCTTGTGTATACAAGAAGGTCAGTGGGAGCAAAATTGCTTTCCTAGTATTATATGTCGACGACATATTGCTTATCGGAAATGACATTCCTATGTTGAACTCTGTCAAGATTTGGCTTGGGAAATGTTTTTCGATGAAGGATCTAGGAGAAGCACAGTACATATTGGGCATCAAGATTTACAGAGATAGATCTAAAAAGATGATTGGACTTAGTCAAAGCACTTATATCAATAAGGTGCTTGATAGGTTCAAGATGGCGGACTCCAAGCGAGGCTACCTACCCATGTCTCATGGAATGACTCTAAGCAAGACTCAGTGCCCAAAAACACTTGATGAGCGTAGACGAATGAATGGGATTCCATATGCATCATTGATTGGTTCAATAATGTATGCTATGATATGTACACGCCCGGATGTTGCGTACGCACTCAGTGCTACGAGCAGATACCAGTCAGACCCAGGAGAGGCGCATTGGACTGCTGCCAAGAATATTCTGAAGTACCTGAAAAGGCACAAAGATGACTTCCTGGTCTATGGTGGTGATGATGAATTAATTGTTAAAGGCTATACGGACGCAAGTTTCCAAACCGACAAAGTGGATTTTAGATCACAGTCTGGGTTTGTCTTCTGCCTCAACGGAGGAGCAGTAAGCTGGAAAAGTGCTAAGCAAAGCACCATTGCGGATTCTACAACTGAAGCGGAGTACATTGCTGCACATGAAGCAGCAAAGGAAGCTATATGGCTAAGGAAGTTCATAGGAGAACTTGGTGTAGTCCCCTCCATTAAAGGACCAATAGCCCTGTATTGTGATAATAACGGAGCTATTGCACAGGCAAAAGAGCCTAGACACCACCAGAGAGTCAATCATGTACTTCATAGATTTCACCTTCTACGAGAGTTCGTTGAAAGAAAAGAAGTCGAGATAAGCAAAATTGGAACTGATGACAACATATCAGATCCATTAACTAAACCTCTGCCGCAGGCGAAGCACAACTCGCACACTGCAGCTATGGGAATCAAGCATATTGGAGAATGGCTTTGATGTCTCTGTTTAATGTTTTAAAGTTTTAGAGTTTAAATCTTTGTAAAACATTATTGGTTAATCATTCACAATAAATGAAATGAATTCATTTTTCCATTTAATTTGTGGTTTATTAAATGATGAGTCCCTTCAATTTGACGATATATTCAAGATAGACTGTCAGGACCAGTCCTGTGACTAAGAAATGTCTATCAAGTGAACTTGAATGTCAAAGGTTGAAAATGGTCCCTAATCGGAGTTTTCTATAAAATTGGACGCATAGAAAACGTTAGACGATTAGAATGCAAGATGACTAGTAGTTCTGTTTCTTGAACTATGTGGACATGGCAATGTCATAATCATTTGCATAGATACTTACTTTGGGAAGACTAGTATCGGACAAGACCTATGAAACTTTACTGTAAGAGATGAAAATCTGTCATGAGTAAATTTTATTAAATTATTAGACACTAAATCCTCAATACCTGAGTGATTTGAGATTACTTGTTTGAGAACTGGTTGCTTTGACGTTGACCAACCGTCGCACCGTAAAAGGAGGCTATAAAGGCAACGCTCAGGTAATCACCTATCAAACGAAGTCTAATCTCAAGATCGCAAGATTGGGATTGTCCTCCCATAAATCGGGATGAGATGCTTAAAAGTTGTACAAGGCCACTCGGAGAGCTAGAAACTGTGAAATGCATGGCCGTGCTCGGATGAATCATAGGCTATGATTATCTGTTTATTTGATCAGTTGAACTCTGAAACCGAGGAACACCTCTGGACGTAATAAGGATGACAAATCTTACCTTATGTTCAAGAGCAAGCATCGAGCGACAAAGGAATTAGGAAATGCACACTTGTCCCTAAGGACAAGTGGGAGACTGAAGGAAATAATGCCCTTGGTCCAAGTATGCATTCTATGTTAAGTCTAATAAATGCGGTTCAGTATTAATTAACAAGTTAATAATTCAGTGAGATCAAGTGAGCTGAATGCCTAGCTAGAGGCCGCTTCAGTTCAAGTGGAATTAATGATATTAATCCACAGCTTACTCTTGACTGAACCCGTAGGGTCACACAAATAGTACGTAAACGGATCAAGTATTTAATGGCATTAAATACTCCATCTATGAATATTCGGAACCGACGGATCTTGGTTTCAGTGGGAGCTAAGATCGTCACAGGCAAGAAATGAATACTCCGGAAACGATGATATTGCCGGAAACGGAAATATGGATCGTATCGGAAATATAAATATTATCCAAGTCGTAGATGTTGCCGGAAACGGAAACATGGTACGTATCGGAAAATATTATCGGAAATGGAAATATTGCCAGAATCGGAAATATTGCCGGAAACGGAAATATTGTCAGAATCGGAAATATTACCGGAATCGGAAAATAATTCCGGAAACGGAAATATTAAATATTTGTTCGAAACGGAAATTAATTCCGGAATCGGAAATATTAAATATTGTTCGGAAATGAATTCCGGAATCGGAAAATTTAATCGGAAGCGCATCGTACGAATAAGCATCGGACGAGGCCTGCCGGACGAGGCCCAGCACGAAGCCAGGCCATCGCCCAACAAGCCAAGCGCGCCGCACAAACAGCCACGCCAGGCCCAGCGCAAGGCCAGGCTGCGCAGCGCGCACAGCGCGCACAGCACGCGCAGCGCGCAGCGCGCGCGGGCGCTGCGTGGGCTGCTGCTCGCGCGCACGCATGGGGGCCCATCGTGGCTGCCGTGCGTGTGTGTGCAAGTGTTTGTGTTCGTGCACGTTTCCTAAAACATGCAGAGTTCGGTTAATGATTAAATTCCTAATTCTATTTGATAAATTAATTAAATTAGAGTTCTTGTAGGATTCTAGGTTTAATTAATTTGTATCTGAATAGGATTTCGATTCCCTTTCCATACCCCTATAAATATGAGGCTAAGGCTCACAATTTATAACAAGTTTCAAAGTATTCAAAAGTGAGTTTTTTGAGAGAAAATTAAAACACACATCTTGCTCATAAAAGTGCCGAAATTTTCTAGTACCTTAAGGGCGATTCTAGTTGGTCAATCTTAAGGCGGATCCGGACGTGCTGTGGACTATCTACGGAGGGACGACACTTGGAGTCCTAAAGACTTGTTCTTGTTCGGTTCGGGCGCAGCTAGGGAGGGCACGCAACAAAGAGTATGCATCTAAATTATGCTATATGATTATGTGTAAATAATATGTTGTCCTGGGTTAATGGTTGTTTCCGCATGATCTATGTAATGTCATATGTATCATAACCTAACAGTAACAGTACATACTCAAGTCCATTGAGTCTGACTATTTCAACTAGCTTAACTTCCCATTCAAGAAAATTTGTTAGGTTCAGCTTGACCATAAGCTCAGAACCTATGATGATGTTTCGATTGTTGTTTTCCATAATTAAAACTACAATTGAAAAGAATAAACAAATAAATAACCATTCACAGTTTCTCTTAATAAACTTAAATTCTAGCATACATGCATAATTCAATGTTCATTAATCATTTTATTCAAGTTATGTGTTCCGGCAGGTGTGAATAAAATGATTCCAAGACCCTAAAATACATTGAAGAATTAAGCACATTATGTATTTAGACTCAATTCTAAAATCTTTTAGGTAAGCAAAAGTCTTTTGCTAATAGTCTAGAAACTACTCTTGGTTGATAGGTACGTCTAAGAACTTATTAGGTAAACCTATCGATTTTGCCACGACATAAAAGGACTCCTTACTTATATCGTTGAGTTTCACCAAAACTAACATGTACTCACAATTATTTGTGTACCTTACCTCTTTAGGACCAATAAGTAACACCTCGCTGAGCGAAAACTATTACTAGATTGATGTAAAGGATATCCAAGCAAGTGTTTATTTTGGCATGGCACCTTTTAACTCAATTTTTAAGTTTGGAACTTAAGGCTCTTACTATGTTGGTTAGATTTTAAGTGAACTAAAATCCTTAATCATGCAACATAATCAAGCCACAATCTCATGCATAATTAAGACATATTTAAAGCAATAAATAACTTAAAGCATGCATAAGATAAATGTGATCTAGTATGGCCCGACTTCATCTTGAAGCTTCAACTTCAAAGTCCGTCTCGAAAATGGTAACTTCGTCTTGAATTTCACTGTGGGAGGCGCCATTTTCTTCAAATAGGATAAGCTATAATTAAACTAATTACAACTATTTGAGGGTACGCAGACCATATTTAAATTGAAAAACAAATTTGGTGCATTAGACCAATTACATTCAAATTAATGGTACGCAGACCATATTTTCTATCCTATTTGGGCCATACTAGTCACTCCATAACCTGCAAAACAGTACATATACAATATATACCATTCACCCATTCATTATCATGAATGGCCCACATAGCTGGTTAGTAAAACACGTTATGCATCACATAAATATTTGCAGCAATTAATTAAGGGCACCAATAATCTACCAATTATTCAGCCCTTATTAATTCTAATCAAGTTGTTTAACCTTAAAGGATTTGTAGACCTAATCAAGAGTTTATAACTAAAAATGCTCCCAACTTAAACTTTAAATTCATATGCTTTACTAATTTTAAACATAAAAATGTATTTCTAGTCAAACCGGAAACATACAAATTTAATTAAAATTTAAAGCTCATATAAATTTATAATCGAATCCATTAATTTAATTTATTTCAGTTGAATTAGACGAATTTAAATTAATTCAAGATTTAATTTTAGTAAAATAATTAGTATAAATAAAATTTATAATAATGATAATATTTCAAAATTAAAATCCGAGAAAACAATTTAAATTACGAATTTTAAAATTAATTAAAATCGTATCCGAACTGAAAATTAAAAATTAAATTCAAAACGCATCAATCGGGTCAAGACGAGGCCATGGGCTTGCGCTCATGCCCTGTCGAGTCCTCGAGGCAGCATCGCCCTTCACGAGTGATCGCACAGCAAGGCACGAGCAGCTGCCATGCGCAAACGCAGCAAGCCGAGCCACGCTTGTGCGCAGCATCGCTCGCTGCTTCGTAGCGCAGCAGTTGCTTGGCGAGGCTGGGCGAGGCAGCGGTCGTGCTGCGAGGCACCCCTCGCTGCCCGCGCGCGCGCGTCTGCCATGCTCGCTCGCCTTGCTTCTTCGCCCAGCCGCCCATGCATCATCACAGCACTCGACGCAAGGCAGGGCTGCTGCCTTGTGCTCGCGTGCTACTCGCCTTGCTCGCTGCATTCGTACCGCATGGGCGACGAGCTCCCTTGCTCGTCGTCGCATGCCCGCACTATACAACACCCCTTAAGGGTAGCACGTAGCGTCCATTGCTTTGTGCGTGCAAGTTTTATGAGCGAATTGCATAAAAATTAGAACTTTTATTTCCAAAATTAATGACAAATTAATAAATCATATTAATTTTATAATTTTAGGGCGAAAAATCGAAAATTTATTAATCAATTAATTTCCGATTAACATGGATTCAAAACTAGGTCATAAAAATTTAAAATTTAACACAAATTAACAATTTTTATGGTGGTTATTAATCATTGGTACCTAATTAAATTATTAATTAATTATGAAAATCAAATTAATTCTAAATTATTCGAATTTCAACAAATTAATCATAATTACAAATTAGGTTGTATAATTAACAAGGCTAGGCATTCAAACTTGTTAAACATATACTGTATTTCAATCAAAAATTCAAGATTTATCAACAAGAATCGCAAAAATTTAATTTAACATCTTAAATTTACAAACTTTTGCGTTCGAAAAACTAAAACCTCCGAAAAGTCATAGTTAGGCTTCGTATTTGGGAATTCTGGGTTCGGCCGAAAAATACTACTATTTTTGTCAAAAATTTTAGAATGACTTTTACATGCAGAATTGACACAAAAATCACTCGATTTGGATGAGTAACGAAGAAACTGCCGAAAAACTGCGTACATATAATTAAATAAACGCAATTTGCAATTAATTAACAATTACGAAAATTAATCACCCCTTTTTAATTTCTTGCAAATTTGTAATATTTAACCATGTTTATGAAATTTAGATTATGAAAATAATAAGAGGCTCGTGATACCACTATTAGGTTATGATTCATATGACAAAACATAAATCATGCGGAAAAACCATAAAGCCAGGAAAACATATTATTTACACATAATCATTTAGCATAGTTTAGATGCATACACTTTGTTGCGTGCCCTCCCTAGCTGCGCCCGAACCGAAAAAGAACAAGTCTTTAGGACTCCGAGTGTCGTCCCTCCGTAGATAGTCCACAGCACGTCCGGATCCGCCTTAAGCTTGACCAACTAGAATCGCCCTTAAGGTTGCTTAGGAATTTCGGCTATTTAGGTGCAAGTGTATGGCTGATTTTTCTTTAAAATCTTACCTTTAGAATACTTCAATTGTGTCTATAAATTATGATCCTAGGCTCCTATTTATAGAGGTATGGAAAAGGAATTATAATCCTACTAGGATTTGGATTTATTAATTAGAATCCAACTTGAACTCTAAATAATAAACTTAATCTATTAGGATTAGGATTTATTCAATACACGAATTCCGATAGGATTAGGATTCGTTACGAACATGAGCATCGTATGGCCACGAGCATCGCACCACCCGCGCAGGCCTTGCGGCCCACACGAGCAGCCGCTGCTCGCAGCCCAACAGCACGCCTAGCGTGCGCGCGCCAAGGCCTTGCTGGGCCTGGCTTTGCGCTGGGCATGGCGAGGCTGTGGCAGCTCCATGTTGGGCGCTCGGCTTGCTGGGCGCGGGCCTGGCTTCGTGCTGGGCCTTCGTCTAGCAAGCCTCGTCTGATGCTAATTCGTACGATGCGCTTCCGATTAAATTCCCGGTTCCGGAATTCATTTCCGATACGAACAATATTTAATATTTCCGATTCCAGAATCAATTTCCGTTTCGAACAAAATATTTAATATTTCCGTTTCCGGAATTATTTTCCGATTCCGATAATATTTCCGATTCTGACAATATTTCCGTTTCCGGCAATATTTCCGATTCCGGTAATATTTCCATTTCCAATAATATTTTCCGATACGTACCATGTTTCCGTTTCCGGCAACATCTACGACTTGGATAATATTTATATTTCCGATACTATCCATATTTCCGTTTCCGGTAATATCATCGTTTCCGGAGTATTCATTTCTTGCTTGTGACGATCTCAGCTCCCACTTAAACCAAGATCCGTCGATTCCGAATATCCATAGATGGAGTATTTAATGCCATTAAATACTTGATCCGTTTACGTACTATTTGTGTGACCCTACGGGTTCAGTCAAGAGTAAGCTGTGGATTAATATCATTAATTCCACTTGAACTGAAGCGGCCTCTAGCTAGGCATTCAGCTCACTTGATCTCACTGTATTATTAACTTGTTAATTAATACTGAACTGCAATTATTAGACTTAATATTATATGCATACTTGGACCAAGGGCATTATTTCCTTCATGGTATTGCTGGAGCAGTTCTTCCCATTCAGTTATTTCTGCGCATCTCATCATCATTTCGTTGGCTAATTTTTTAAATAGGACGTCCTGCAAAATAACATATCGTGAATCTTTAAAAAGGATTTTTCTAGCTTCGAGCTTGTCGTTGGGAAGGGTTTCGTGTGTGAGGTAGTCAAGGATGGGTTTGGTCCAGCTGTCTGTGTTTGTGGTCGATAGGACGAGGTTGGCGTTTTGTGGGATTTCTTTTTCTATAGCGGGTGACAATAGGTGCACTAAGGGTATGGTTGAGAATGGTGATTTTTTGAGTGCAGATCCTAGGTTTGCGAGTGCGTTGGCATGTGTGTTTTGGTCTCATGGTACTTGTCTGATGGAAAAAGGTTTGAATTTTGTGGCTAGTTTTTTGGCTTTTTCTAGGTACAAGGTGAAGGAAAAAAGTCCTTCACCCCTCACCCAAGGTGCATTAAGTCTAATACCAAGGTTCAGATTAATTGCGAACAATTAATTCAGTAAGACTAAGTGATCGGAACAGCTAGCTGGAGCAATGCTTCCGATCAGTGAGTTCTAATCTATATTAGGCTCACAACTTACTCTTGACTGAACCTATAAGGTCACACCAATGACATGTAACAGATCACCGGATTAAATGAATTGGAAATTCATTTAATAGCTTTTCGGGAATTAGTTTGGATAAACGTATTATACGATACGACCTTGCATCGGAATCGTATATCGTATCGCGAATATTCGTAAGCTGGGCGAAACGAATAATCGTATCGTACGACGGTGATTCGTCGTGCACGATACGAAACCTAATTCTAGCCCATCAAGGATACGAAACCTATAAATACCCCCACTTCATTAAAATTTTAAAACCCTCACTTTTCTTTCTTCTCCCTCACGGCTCTTCTTCTTCTCTTGCGCCGTGTTCCAGCCAAGGCCAGTTGGGCCCTCGCCGTGCCCAGCTGATACGTGTCGTTTACCGTATTAACTTAAAAACCTATCTTAGACCTTCAAAAATATCAACAAGTAGTAAAAGGATAAGAAAGGGTCGATCCCACAGAGAGACTATTAAAAAGCCTAAACTCATTGTTTAACTAAAAACATTATCAGTCACATAATTAAGTTAGACTACACAATTATTTACACTTACATAGATTGGGGGGTTTTGAAGATAATACTAACCAAGAGAATTAAGTAACTGAAAAACTAATCTACTATCTACAAGTGAAAAACTAACCGTTTCAATTCCATGACCCTTACTAGATTTAGTTAATTAATCGTAACACATGATTGATCTTGAGGATTTAACCAATTCTAACTATTAGACTAACTGTAGAGCCTTAAGTAACAAAGACTCAATGTACTCCCTTATTCATAATCATTTATGAACTAAGCCAAATTGATTCTAAACTATCCCAACTCACACAAATCTGATCACAACGTGTATAAATTAGACTTGGTAGCATTAAGAACTAGGAGACATCATTATTCCTAATTAATCTAACCAATTAAATGTCTAGACTAATTAGATTTAGTTCATGCACTTCCAAATCTAATACTATCACCATGATCAGATGCTTAATATAATTAGGACTACTTGATTACATAATCTGAACTAAGCCAAAATACAGACACTAGTAGAAAATCCACATGTGCTTCTCTTCAAGTGCGGCTCATTTAGTAAATTGGCAGCATTTGAGAGCAAAAACAAAAATACAATTTTACAAGTGCGGGCTCATTATAGAAAATTGGCAGCACTTGAGTTCAAGTGCGGGCTTATTTCACAAATGACCCGCACAAAATATTTCTAAAAATGTTTCCCAATTTTATTTCATTTCCCGCTTCTCCACTTCCTCTTCTCTGGTTACTCCTCCTTCCCTCTTCTCTCCTCCTTCCCTCTTCTCTGGTTTCTCTGCTCCTCCCCCTCTCTGGTTCTCTGGGAGCGAAATTCAACACTTACATCATTCACAACATACACCAGCACGCTAGTCCCGTCGCCAATGATGTTCCCCAACCGGCGAATTCTTCCTCTTCTCGTCGACGCCGCAGCACACAGGCGTCGCTCATCCTTATCTCTTTTAGGTTTGTAATTTAAATTTAATTATTTTTTCCTATAATCTTGTTACTGTAATGAAGAATGCCTAATTTGTCAAGGTTTTTCGATTGCGTGCTCGCTTTTTCTTCTACCTACTTCCGGATCGATTTAATTTAGGTTTGTTCTTGAATTTTTTTTTTTCCGTTTTTTTGGCGATTTGTGTTTCTGATATGATGATTTGCATTGAAAAGTTCGATTCTAGTGTTTTTTTTGTAATTATTGTTAATTTCTCTTAACTTTTGATTTTTTAGGGTTTTGTTTTGATTTTTTAACTTTTTTTTATTGTTGGAATTGCGATTGTGTTCATTGATGATGTATGTTGGGGTTCAGATTGTTTGATTTTGGCATTTGTTGATGGTTTTGGATTTGAATAGGATTTTGTTAGCTGCACATGAAATTTAGCTGGATTTGAATTGGCCAGAGTTGTTCCAAAGCTTCTAGCTGGAAAATATTCAATGGATAGGTATTATATTCAAGTTTGTAAATCTGAAAATTGACTAGCATCGGGGTGTTGCCGTCTAGGGAATAACTTAATAAGTTTGCTAATTACATCCTTAATTGAGAAACTGTTTAGACGTTGAGATCACTGGGCAGCTTCAGACCCACTCTCAATTCTCATGCTGTATGCAAGCTTCTTCCTCACCCTAGACTAGGCCATGCTAGAGGCAGAAAAGAACCACTATCCTATCCTAAGGTCACGGGTGTGTAGTAGTCTGGTTTTCGTTACCTATTAAAAATGAATTTGTTAGTGAATTCTGGAATATTAAGTCAGTCTTTATTCAAAAATAGTCAGTCGTGTAAGCGATGATGTTTATTGCTACTAATCGTCAATTGTAGTGATGATATTTTGATTTTATTGCTATTAATCGTTAAGACTTGCCAATAGTTTTATCCTCACGTATCTTGCAGTAAGACTAGTTAGTAGTTTCAGCCTTACTTTCTCCTGATGTAAGAGTTTGCAGTAGTTTCAGCCTCTATTTTTTCCTACAGTAAGAGTAGTCAGTAGTTTCAGCCGTGCTTCGTCCTGCGGTCAGAGTAATCAGTAGTTTCAGTGGTGCTTTTGTCAACAGTAAAAATAGTGATGCTGGCTACTGTAGCCTAGATGCTGCTACTGCAGTTCCTGGAGTGAAGCTGATGTCTTCTTCTCTGGTAGCAGCTGCTGTTGCGAGAAGTTTGCTGCTGGTTGCACTTTGCTAAGCTGGATGACCTGCTCTTTTTTGTTGTTGTTGTGTTAGATGAAGTATTCAAACATACTACTTCACCCAGTGAGATCTTCTACTTTTTCTCTTTTATTTCATTCACACATTGAGTTTGCCTCTAAAGGCCTCTTTTTGAGGCAATATTACTTGTTGTTTCTAAAAGGCACATACATTTAGAGGCAACCTTATAAATTTACCTCAAAATATAATTAGAGGCAATATAAAAAATTGCTTCTAAAACCCACATATGTTTAGAGGCAATAAAAAAGTTGCTTCTAAAAACCACGAATATTAGGGGCAACCATATAATTTTGCCTCGAAATATAATTAGAGACAATATAAAAGTGCTTCTAAAAGCCACATATATTTAGGGGCAACCATATAATTTTACCTCAAAATATGATTAAAGGCAATATCAAAATTGCTTCTAAAAACCACATATATTTAGAGGCAACCATATGATTTGCTTCAAAATATGATTAGAGGCAATATAAAGAATTGTTTTAAAAACCACACATTTAGGAGCAACCATATAATTTATATCAAAATATAATTAGAGGCAATATTTTACTTGTTTTTAATAATGATGTTTAGATGCAACTTTAGACTGTCATGAAAGGTTTTGGGTATAGGGGTGAAAGTCCGATTTTCGATTTGGTTTATGACCCAATACATTTTTAAAATTTTCTGTCCAAATCCAAAGTGAATAACAATTCAATCAAAACCAAACCAATCGGAATATATAAATCCTAGTTCGGCTCCAAACCATAAACTGAAATTTCATGGGCCTAGTTTTTGGGCCTATATTGTATTGTACCTGCTTTAAGTCAATATCTGGCCCACCAACAAACACAAATTAACCATTAAACTAAGAACTGTAATTAAAATTAGACTTCAAGTCTTCAAAAACAAATTAATCCAACTTTGAATTAATTCTTACAAATTAATACACCAAAGATTAAAGTCTTAAATTTATTTATCAAAGTCGAATAACAACATTGCAGGAATAACAACAGGTCTAAAATTCTGAATCTCTGTAATTCAATTAACAGCAGCAGCCAGCAGCAACTCAGCAAGCAGCACGTCCAGCAACTAAGCAAGCATCCAGCAGCACGTCAGCAACTCAACAAGCAGCAGCTCGAAATCTCGAATCCTTGATAGCTCGATCTAATAAATCACTGAAAATTCGAGCAAAAACAGAAATTTCAAACAATTAAATCACTCAAATTGGAACCGTAAAGGCGTGAATCACTGAAAATCCATGAAAATAATAATCACCAAATTCGAGAAAAGTCACTAATCATTCGAGCCGAAATTAACCTGAATTCGAGTAATAAATCACTAAATTCGAACATAAATCACTGGAAAAAAAAAAACCTACATTCGAGCAAAAATCATCACCTAACTTCGAGCAAAAATAATCACCTAACTTCGAGCAAAAATAATCACCAAAAATCGATAAAAAATAATCACCAAAAGTTGATCAAAAAATCGAATAATAAACCCATCAAAATTCGAATAATAAATCCATGAAAATAAAACAAACAAATAATGAATTGAACAAAAATTAAGAGTAAGAGATTATCAATACCTTTGATGAAGCCGGGAAGGATAATAGGAGAAGGGCTGAAGGAGACTACCAAGAGATTGAGGCGAGGTGGATCCGTGAAGCGGCGAACCCAAAGGTCTTCTTTGACATGGCTGTTGGCGACCAACCTGCCGGAAGAATCGTCATGGAGTTGTACGCCGGTGTTGTTCCCAAAACCGCCGAGAAATTCCCCGCACTCGGCACCGGATAGAAGGGCAACGGCCGCAGGGGAAAGTCACCCCACTCCAAGGGCTCCGCCTTCCACCGTGTGATCCCGGATTCATGAGCCAAGGAGGTGATTTCACCGCATGGAAATGACACTGGCGGCGAGTCAATCTACGGTAAGAAGTTCTCATCGGAAGTTCGCCGATGAGAACTTCGTAAGGAAGCACACTGGTCCTGAATCCTTTCCGTGGACAATTCTGGCCCCCAACACCAACGGCTCATAGTTCTTCATCTGTACCGGATTGAGAGAGTGATAGCATTAATTCAGTTAACAGTAAGAGTAGAATGAGAACGTGAGGCCGAGAGAGCAGAGAGAGACTGTTAGGGTTAGGGTTAGGGTTAGGGTTAGAGATTAGAATATGAAATGAGGGGGGTTGGGGGCTGAGAGCTATTTAGGGCTTTTGGTGAATGTTTGAGACTTTGAGTTTATTATTTGGGTATAGATAAAATCTTGTAAGGGGTAATTTTTATTTTATTTTATTTTTTTCGTTTTTATTCGAGTTTTTTCGGTTTCATAATTTACAGTCCAAACCAAATTATAAAACCAATTTTTTAAAGAAAACTCAGTCCAAATTGAACCGAATTAAAAAATAAACCTAGTTGAATTTATTTTTACCTTGAAATAATACAAATAATTTAATCAATTTAACCTGCCCATATTAGGTCAGCAATATTTCATTTCAGTTGGAAAATGCGTTAATCGGAATTCAGTTTACATATTGCTTTAGATATGGAGTAGCATCAAATAAATAATAAAGGGGAAATTTGACAATCACCCAAAAAATCAAATCAAACCAAACTAAGAGACAGAGTAATAGATATTAACGTTATATTATTAAAACTATTTGGACAAAACAACATTTAAGCTACACAAATAACTATAAATCAATCAATTGCTTGTTGGTTCAGTGATGATTGAGGCTGAATTTAGTAGGGAGGACCGCGTGTTCGATCCCCTGCAACAACAATTTGGGGGGTAGGGGTGGGGGGGGGGGGGGAGACTATAACTTATCCAGCCAGAACTTGCACTGAATCCGAATTAGTCCTAATGGTGAACCAGGTGGTAACACCAACAAAAATTACAATAAATCAGATCTAAAATTATATGCTCCAATCTTGATCATTATTGTGGTGACCATGTGTAAATTTTCTAAAATTGATAACTTCCTCTTGCTACACTCACAAAAAGAATAAAAGATCAGTTTATTACGGAATATTAGATTTTGAAATAATTAAAAATAAGTTAAATCATACAATGGTAATTATTATTATTATTATTATTATTATTATTATTATTATTATAGGTGGTGTTGTTAGTGGTGGCAGTGTAAATGTGTAATTTTGATATATTGTTTAAGCCATCATTAAAAAAAGAAAAGAAAAAGCAAGATTTTCAAATTCACATAACCAATTCGCCCAGATAAGATGCTCATATCAGAATCGATACATATCATGTATAAAGAATAACCCATATGTACAGATCATGTATAAATCATAATCGATTTATATAGATCACATGTACAAATGTAAACCCATATACATAGGTAAATTGGATCTGTTAGAATTGAACCTATATATTGTACAAATCATGTACAAATCATAACAAAAAATGTACATGCATAAATTAGAACCGATATGTCCAGGTAAGAACTGATCTGTCCAGCTCATGTCCAGATAACAACTCTTATGTCCATATAAGAATTGATTTGTACATATCATGTCTAGACCAAAATCGATATGTTAAGATCATGTCCAACTCGTACACGATTTGTTAATATCATGACCCATATTATTACCGATCTATCAAAATCAGAATCGATCTACCCAAATCATGTATGTCCATATCAGAACCAATATATCCATCTCAAAACTAATATGTCCAAATCAGAACCGATCTCTACAGATCAGAACCTATATCTCCAAATCACAATCGAGATATGTCCGGTCTTCCCATTTCATGTTTAGATTAGAACTGGTCTGCTCAAATCATGTCCAGATTCAAAACAGATATATTGGGATTGTGGCCAGATCATAATCGATATATTAGATCCTGTCTAGTCCTCAACCAATATGTTCAGATCTGCAGGCAACATCATGTCCATATCAAAATCGAGCTAGCTAGTGACATTACATCCATATGAAAAACAGTATTTTCAGACCAGGATTGATCTATCCGGATATGTCTAAATTAGAAAATTCAAATCAGAACAATATGTCCAAGTTAAACCAATTTGTCCATATTTATGTCCATAGTAGGACTCATATATCAAGATCACGTCCTAATTAGAACAGAATTGCCCATATCACATTTTAGATTAAAACTAAACTGTCTAGAGCGCGTTTAGATCATAATCGATATGCAAGATCACGTCCAATCTGAACGGAATGTGCGCAATACATAATTAAAGAATATATTGAGTGCAATTGATGTCGGACCTCTTGTTAGACCGTTAAAAATAGGTAATTTTTCGTCTTTTTTATTTTATTCGTTAACGAGGCAAACAAGTTTGATTGATCATGAATCAAGTTACTTTTAATTAAAATAATAAAGTAATATTCCTTTTGTTAAAATTAGATCCATTTTTTAACGAATTTAGACAAAGTTAAATATGTAATATACCATTGTAGTTTAAACAATCTCAACAACATTGGAACGAGTCAAATAATTAAGTTATTTAAATCATTTCAGGTCAAATAAGTTTCAATAATTTCACTCGTGACACTCATGTCCTATTACTACCTTGCAATTGGGATCGATCTAGTCCTATCAATTTCTATAAGTCGCAATTTTGTTCAATTAAGCCCAATCAGTTTAGTTAAATTTAGATAAGTTTAGGTTTATAAGGTGAACATAAGTACATAACGCACACACTCTTAGTACGAACAAAAGTAAGGTTTGATTATTCGGTTGAATACGATGTAGCCAGTCAATTACTTTGTACATTATTAGTTTAAACAATTAGAAAGACTGAACAAAACCGACACGGAATAGAACACAAATCCATTTTTTTTAAAACGAGACTTTTGACATAGTCTATTTTTTCATATTTAATCTATTATATATATAGACACCCGGAGTAACCAATTTATAATTTCGGGATCGAAATTTCTCCGCCAAAATCATTTTCCAATAGCCCGCTATTCCACATTTTCTAATTTCATAATGCCGCGCGATTAATCCCAAAAGCCTGCTATCCTGAAATTTCATGTTTTCAACTTTCATGTTTTCATTACTTCTGAGGATTCAAAGAATCGGTTATCTCAGTTTTCAATTTCATAGAAAGTGATGAGCGATAGGGCAAAAGTTATAGATTTCCCTCATCACTTTCCTCTATCTCTCTCACCAAAAGTCCAAATTTGTGGTGACGGGCTCCCAACAAAGTGAAGCTTCCAGCCTCATCTCACCGACCTTCTAGCCTTCTAGGTGTACATCGTCGTCAATTAATTCTCCGCCCCTGTCACTAGTGACGTTAGATTGAGAATATTCAAAACCGGCAATTTTCATCAATTACACTCATACTCTTCAAGAAAATATAGGGTTTTGATTTCTCTAATTGTCAATCCTCGTCCAAGCTCGGTTTTTGAAGCCTGGGAAATGCGTTAAGGTTTACCTGTCGCCGCCCTTGATCGATTACATTGCTGCTGAGGTAATTTCTCTCTCCAACCGTCATTTCAAAGTTTCATTGATTTGCACTATTTTGATGTTGGTTGTGCTGAATCTAACCATCTAGGGTCTGATTTATTTGTGAATTAAACCTTTTTTTAAACCTTTTGATTGAGTATTTTGAATTCAGATGCCTGTTGTTTGTTATTGTTAGGCTTGAATTTTTGATATTGTCCATAGGGAACACCTTGAATCCTGATCGGGATAACTGGAGTTTTCACAGTGGCTTGCAGAAGTTTTTTTTGTGGCAAAAGTCAATTAGCATAAAGTTGTAAGAATTAATTGAATTTTTGGTGTAATTCTGGTGTCAGATTTGCAATATCGAACAATTCATATCACAAATTGAAGCTTAGTTTAGATTTCTTTTGGAAAGAGAAATCTTAATCGAACATGAAATTGTGAATAACCATTGAAATGGTTGATCTGGATGTTGAGTTGTTTATAACAAAATCATTGTATTTTTGTTGGGAATCAAAGTTTTAAGTGAATGTCTTAACTTTGAATTCTTACAAGATACTTTCGAATGGTTTTAAATCAAAGTTTTAAATGAATCATAAGTTAGCTTTCAGGCGGTAGTTTACCAGGAGACGAGCAACGCGTATCCTATGTTCTCTCAAGAGTGAAAATTAATAAAAAAAATATGTATGTACTCTCAGGTACTGTTATTGGTTGTGGACTTTAAACTTGTTAGGCTACTTGTTAATGAATTCTGTAATAAAAATTTAATGAGTTAGTCCTTTGCATAGCATTCTGTTGCAATATTGTTTTCCTTATTAATTCCATTTTCACCAGAATGCTATTGTACATGTTGACCCTAACTTCTTCTGAGTGACATTACTGTCATGGGTTATCTTAGGGCTTAAACATTATGAGTCTCTAGAGTTATGATGACATGTAAACATTATGGCTCAGTTTAAATTAGGCTCAGTTTAAATTCATTCTTTCCCAGTATTATCTCTATATTATCTCCATTTTAGAGCAGGCTTGGACATTTTGCCTTCAATTCTTTCTGGTATTTACTACTCTATTCTTGATCATCTCTATATTATGATGCATCGAAGTATAATACGACTTGAAATTTGTCTTTTAGGAACTCTTAGTTTACCAGGAAACGAGCAACGCAAATCCTATGTTCTCTCAAAGTGCAAATTAATAAAAATTATTGATGTACTCTTACAGAAAGTGTATCACTCTAAAAAGTGTAACTTTCCCTTTTAATTGGTTTGCAGAATGCTGATAACCAAAGCCTAGTAGATCTGAAACCAAAATTTCTTTATGAGTCTGCAGACAAGTCGAAGATCTGGAAGCTCACTGAAATCAATAAATCTTCAGTGCCGGTCACTAAGACTTCCTGATATTATATCATCTATGAGGGTAGGTCTTTGGTGTTCTTTCCATATGGTATCCTTTTCTAGTTCTAATGTATGGATTAATCTTATTTGGACGATATTGGTCATTTGTTACTATTCTTTGGACTTAATAATTGTCTAAGAGCTTCTTGTCTGCTATTAGCAGTTACTTCTGCCTCTGTTTGTATCTGGTTGCTTTGTGTTGGAGTTTTCACTTAAGCTGCATTGTTTCAACGAAAAACACTTGCAATGGAAAATTAATTAGCTGTTTATGAGTTGGCCCTAGTTTTAGATAATAGATGCTAGTTTTAGATAATGGAAAGTTAATTAGCTGTTTATGAGTTGGCCCTAGTTGCAAGCTTTGACATGACGCTAGATTTTGATTTACTGTTTATTGGTTCTGCTTAGATGGAGCTGCCTCACTGGACTGAGATTGTCAAGACTAGTAAACTCAAGGAACTCGCTCCATAGGACCCTGACTGGTATTACACCAGAGCTGTAGGTGCAAATTTTTCCCTGGAAGCTTCATTTGCTTGTCCACTTAAGTAATCAACTTTGTTGATCTATGGTTACTTTCTATTTCAACTTTGCATATTTTTTTCAAGCGAACGTAGATTTGTAAAATATGAAAATGCCTAACCTCAATGGTAGTCGGTTTCTTGGATAGGCTGTTGTAGCCGGAAAAGGCTGGGATATCTGTCTTATTTTTAATGTGATAATTTTGTTGATCACTGTTACTTGTTCATTTCTACGAAAGAGATGGCATTATAATGATGAATTTACATATTTTTATTGTGTTTATTTGTGAATGGATATCTTAGTGAAGAAAACAAGAGGAGATAGTGATTAGATGGATAATTATTGACATTAGTTTCCTCAAACTTCGATTATGAGTTATGATAACACAAGCTAATGAGAAATTTGTAGTTAATCTGGTAGACATAAGGTAAACCTATCCACTGTGATTCTGTCAAAGTTTTGATTTTGTTTGGTCGTATTTGAAGTTTTTAGTGTTAGTTTTTGATCTTGGACATTGTTGAGATTGTTTGTTGGTAATACAAGAGTGAACCTATTTTCTCTAAGGCCACATCCTTAATTAATGTGTAAAAAGACAATCAACATATGCTGCAAGCCATATATAAAGTGGTTTAATCTGCTTGGGTGTGTCTGATCTGATCATGAGTTATAGAACTAGGCTGACGTGGTTGTGTTGTGCTGCTTCTGGTGCTCTATTGTTGTTCAAATGTCCTTTCGGTACTGCTGTTTTGTTCAGCTCTGGTCTGCTCCTGCGTGCACATTGCTGTTGGCACATTGCTGTTGTTAAAGCCTGATGGTGGCCGTGTATCTGAACATCATATAGCATACTTGTATAGTTTGGTTGGATAACTTATTTGTTTTGTAGTTTTTGGCTTCTAAGATGTTAGGAGGCCTAGTGTATTTTATTTGGTTAAGCTTGTACAAAAAATGGTTCACGTTTAGTTAATAAAAGTTTATTTATTTACCAAAAAAATGAGCTTATAGATGATCGGCCTTGTAATGTACAAATGATACGCTAAATTATTTGCAGTGCTCTCTAAAAACCTTTCATCACGGTTTAAATTGCATCTAAATATCATTATTTGAAATATAAAATGTTACCTTTAATTATTTTTCGTGGCAAAATTATGTAGGTGGTATAAACCGGGTCAATTGGCATGCAACTCCAACTTTCAAAATCATGCCTTCTATGGACATACAAATCTACACAAAGTTAGCATTGTCTTTCAACTTCTTTAATTCATTCTCCGAGCTAGTACTAACTACATGGGCATAATTGTTCTTATCAGTTAGCACAGAAATCCTGGTTCGCATGGGCTCACTTAAGATGATAAAAGCTAGACTATATGTGAACTAATATGTCACTACACTTTGTTTTGTATGCCGCTTCACACACTAATATGTCACTGCACTTTGTGTTTTCCCCCTTAAAACTGCCATGATTCTATACCAATAAAAAGAGTCTATTAGCTCAATCGTCAGAGCTTTGTGCAATTGCAAAATATTGTAGGTTCGAATCCTACGTAGGCTACTATTAATTTATAATATTATTCTCCTATTGGTTGATCGTTTACTTTAGTTTATTATACCCTTATTAATCCAAGAAAAAAAAATATCAGAAACCTAATTCTTGAAAAATAAGTCGGAGAAATGAATACAAGGATATAAAAACCACGGTTACGAGCACAAAATATGGATAAAAAGCAAAAAACGAACAATAAAAATCAAAGACTTGACCTTAAATTTCTTAAATGCTAAAAAGTACTTTTTAGGGGCATCATAAATTTCATTGATACTAAAAAAGGTTTTAGAGGCAAACATTATTTCATTAGTGCTAAAAAGTACCTTTTAGGGGCAAGAAAATTTTAATTAATGCTAAAAAGTACTTTTTAGGGGCATCATAAATTTCATTGATACTAAAAAAGGTTTTAGAGGCAAACATTATTTAATTAGTGCTAAAAAGTACTTTTTAGGGGCAACATAAATTTCATTTATGCTAAAAAAAAAAAGTTTTAGAGGCAATCATTATTTCATTAATGCTAAAAAGTACTTTTTAGGGGCAACGTAAATTTCATTGACGCTAAAAAATAGTTTTGAGGCAAATATTATTCCATTAATGCTAAAAGGTACTTTTTAGGGGCAACTTAATTTCATTTGATGCTAAAGAAACTTTTTAGGGGCAACCATTATTTTATTAATGCTAAAAAGTACTTTTAGGGGTAGGCTAAATTTCACCGACCCTAAAAATCACTTTTAGAGGCTACAATAATTAACTAATGCTAAAAGGCACTTTTAGAGGCCATAAAAAATGAATTTCCTCAAGGTGTTGCCTCTGTATCTAAATTTTCTTGTAGTAATGCTGGTTATTCTTTTATCAGTTAATGAAGTATCTAAATTCTATTCAATAATGAAGTTCTATGTTGGTGTATATATTGTAATAATCAATATGTATTCATTATGGCCTCGGCTAAGCTCGTTTGTGTTTGCTGCTTTCCCTGCTGCGATGATATTCTGCTATTCTTCCTACTGCTATTCTGCTATACCTGCTGTGATTCTGATATGCTTCTTCTGTTTGACTTGATCTCCATAATTTTGACTTGATCTCCATAATTTTGACTTGATCTTATGTTTCTGATCTGCTTTTGTTCTACTTCTTCTATTATGATCTTGTATTTTTGTTATGATATGCTTATGTTTTGCTTCTTCGTGGAAGCAGGTGGTCATTTATGGTAAGAGTTGACCACGATTGACTTTCTGGTGTTTGTATTTTTTTTTGTTTAGCTTGTATGCTCGATTTTTTTTGGTTTGAAGCACTTTAGGTGTTATTTTTTATTAAGTTAGCAATTGTTTTATTTTAGTTCGGAATATGTCAAAATATGCTAAGTTTAAACATTGGTTGATTCCTTTAGCACTTGTTTAACACCCCCCCCCCCCCCTCAGTTGATTCCTTTAGCACATGTGCGTAGGTATTTAGGTTCACTATTTCAAAGTTAGGAGAGAACTTACTTATTTTAGACAAGGTGTGACCTATATTGATCGAATCATCCCTAAATGTGCAAACTAGGTGGATTGAGTCTTAGAATCATAAAAATAAGAACACTAAACATGAATAGGTTTTTCATTTTATTATTTGAGTTCATTTTACAAAGTTAGGAACCCATTTTAGATAAGATAAGACTTATATTGAACGAATGTGCCCTAAATATGTGTAACTAGAACAAAGTAGGAGAGATTGAGTCTTAGTAGGAGAGATTGAGTCTTAAAAATCATACAAATAAGAACATAATACATGAATACATTTTATGTTCATTGTGTAGGTTTATTATTTCAAAGTTTGGAGAGAAATAACCCATGTTAGATAAGATATGAGCTATAATGATGAACGAACTCTAAATGTCCATAACTAGACCAAACTAGGTGAGATGGACTCTTAGTATCATAAAAATAAGAATATAAAACATGAATAGAAGTTCAATATTTAGATCCATCGTTCCAAAGCTAGGAGTGAAATAGCCTATTTTAGGCAAGATATGACCTATATTGACCGAATGAGCCCTAAGTATGCATAAGTAAATAACTAGACCAAAGTAGTTGAGATTGCGTCTTATAATCATAAAAATAAGAATATAAAATGAGTAGGTTTAAAAGTTCATTTTAGGTTCATTTTTTCAGAGTTAGGAACGAAATAGCCTATTTTAGACAAAATATGACCTATAATGATTGAATGGGCCGAAAATGTGGATAACTAGACCACAATAGGTGTGATTGACATAAAACTAAGTATGTTTAACACGTAAAGGGTTTAAAATACTTATTTAAGTTCATTAGTTGAAAGTTGGAAGCGAAATAGCCCATTTTAGTAAAAAAAATGACCTATAATGAACAAACTAGGCTTAAATGTGCATAACTTGACCAATGTTAAGTGAAAATAAATCTTAGAAACATTAAATAAGTCTAATGAACATGTAAAGCGTTTAAAATACTTATTTCGGTTCATAAGTTGAAAGTTGGGAGCGAAATAAGTCATTTTAGTCAAATGTGACCTATAATGATCAAACAAGCCTTAAATGTGCATAACTTGATAAAAATAGGTGAGAATGAATCTCAGAAACATGAAAATAAATATACTAAACATGTAAATGAAAAAAATACTTATTTAGGTTATTAGTTGAAAGTTAGGAGCAAAATAAGTCAAAATGCCACCTATAATGATCAAACGAGCCTTAAATGTACACAAATTAACCAAAGTAGGTGAGAATAAGTCCTTGAAACATGAAACTAGGTATATTAAACATGAAAAGGGTTTAAAATACTTATTTCTTCATTAATTGAAAGTTGGGACTGAAAGAAGTCATTTTACTCAAAATATGACCTATAATGATCAAACGAGCCTTAAATGTGCATAACTTGACCAAAGTAGGTGATAACGAGTCTTTGAAACATAAAAATATGTGTATTAAACATGTAAAGGGTTTAAAATACACATTTAAGTACATTAGTTGAAATTTAGGAGCGAAATAAGCCATATTAGTCAAAATATGAATTATAATGAACAAACGAGCCTTAAATGTGCATAACATGACCAAAGTAGGTGAGAATGAGTGTTTGAAACATAAAACTAAGTATATTAAACATATAGAGGGTTTAAAATACTTATTTAGGTTCATTGGTTGAAAGTTGGAATCGAAATAAGCCATTTTAGTCAAAATGTGACCTATAATGATCAAACGAGCCTTAAATGTCTATAAGTTGACTGAAGTAGGTGAGAATAAGTCTTTGAAATATTATACTCAGTCTAATGAACATGTAAATGGTTTCAAATACTTATTTAAGTTCATTAGTTGAAAGTTAGGAGCGAAATAAGCCATTTTAGTCAAAATTTGAACTATAATGAACAAACGAGACTTAAATGTGCATAACATGACCAAAGTAGGTGAGAATGAGTGTTTGAAACATAAAACTAAGTATATTAAACATCCAAAAGGTTTATAATACTTATTTAGGTTCATTGGTTGAAAGTTAGGAGAGAAATAAGCCATTTTTATTATTATAAGGTTCATTATTTCATTGTTGTGAGCAAATTATGTCTTACTTTACCATACATATTTGTAATATAATTAACACTTTTTTTTTTCTCGATGATCGATCTTCTTTAGGTATTCAACAATCCGAGGGAGCAGCCTTTTACCATTTAGTAGATAAATGAAGTTCGAGAAAAGTTAGCAAAGTTCATTACCATTTATTGTCTTTGATATTTTCTTGTAGTGAATCTTAGATTATTGATGCTAGTTTTTCATAGGATTGTAATGTAATCAATTTTTATATTTATAATTATATACTATTCAATTTAATTATCTATATAATTGGATACTTTTTTTATGTGATGTATGGAGGTTAACTAGTGGTCGTGGTCTAATTGTATAATATATGTAGCAGGGATATCAGTTATATAACAAATTTCTAGATCAATTGCGGCTCATTATATATCAAGTGCGGCTCTTTTTTATGTTCGTGCTGCCCATTTTTATGTCAAGTGCGGACTAATTTCCAAAATTGGCAGCACAAAATTTGTCAAGTGCGGGCTCATTTTCAAAATTGGCAGCACAAACTTTGTCAAGTGCAGGATCATATTGCAAAATTGGCAGCACCAAATTTTTCAAGTGCGGGCTCATTTTGTAAATTGGCAGCACTTGAAGTATCAAGTGCTGCCAATATTTTGGCAGCACTTGAGAAACATCAAGTGCGGGCAAGCCATGTGCTGCACATGTAAAAGCCCGCACTTAACCACTTAAAATGAGCCCGCACTTGACCCTTACTAGATTTAGTTAATTAATTGTAACACATGATTGATCTTGAGGATTTAACCAATTCTAACTATTAGACTAACTGTATAGCCTTAAGTAACAAAGACTCCCTGTACTCCCTTATTCATAATCATTTATGAACTAAGCCAAATTGATTCTAAACTAGCCCAACTCACACAAATCTGATCGCAACGTGTATAAATTGGACTTGGTAGCATTAAGAACTAGGAGACATCATTAGTCCTAAACTAGATTAGGTCCCGTGCACGCACGGATATTTAAAAATTATTATTTGACCATCTTTTTTATAAAAATTTTAATTGAATTATTTATCCCTTAAATCTATAGCGTAATTAATAATCTCGAATGTACTCATTTTATCATATTTTAACTTATTACGTATTATATATTTTATATGTTTAATATGATGATCTGACTAAAATATTTGATATATTTAATATGCTAATTTGACCAAAATATCGAGTAAGAATATTTTCTATTATTGACATGACAATTTGACTAAAACTTTACCAAAATTTTAATAATGACATATTCTATAATCCTATATTTTTATCCATATATAAACATTTATACAAAAGGAGAGAAAATAAAAAAAAAAGAATAAAATAAATATATCTTTTTAGGAAAGAGTTTTTGGCGGGAAAATTTTTCACCAGAAAATGACACGTGTCATTCCTGGTGTCTCTTTTAGTATATAGTACTCCCTCCAAGGTAAGAGAGAGGAGTGATAATGATGGGTGATAAAGGAGGTGAGAGAGTGGGTATATGGGGAAGGGAAAAGAATTAAATAATAAGGGTGGAGAAATTTAGGTGGGAATATGGGTAGAATCTTTACGTAATTTGGTAATTAGATAGAAATGTAAGGGTATTTAGGATAAAATGTATGTCCAAAAATAGAAACGGATACAACAAAAAGAAACGCTTAAAATGGAAACGGATACAACAAAAAGAAATGGAGGGAGTAATAGATAATCTAACCAATTAAATGTCTAGACTAATTAGATATATTGAGTTCCTGCACTTCCAAATCTATACTATCACCATGATCGCATGCTTAATATGATTAGGACTACTTAACTACATAATCTGAACTAAGCCAAAATACAGAGTTAGCATAAATTCACAACTATACGTAATAACTGATAACAATATTCATATAATTGCAAATTTGATAATGGGTAACAAGTAATTTGAAATACTAGTCAAAATAGGAAATTTTCAATCAGATTATCATAACCCAAATCAATGTATTAAACCAACAACTAAATCAAAGTACAACGTCACAGTAATAAAATAATTAGAAACATGTGGAATTAGAATAATCAAGTAAGAAGAACTCATTAATTTGTGGGCAAGAACACCGGAACGAACCCGGCTTCGACCCCGTAATCATCCGTTGTTCTTGTTCGACCCTGGATTTGAGGCTAAGCTCCCCTCCAATGAATGTATTCTCTATCCAATCACCACAATTCAAACCTAATTCACAACCCTCAACTCACGATTTTTTGCCTGCTTTGTACGCATCTTCTCTCGTTGAGGGTTTGAGCTCTGCAAATTTATACATGATAAACCTTACTTTTTATCCCAGAGATATCGGAACTGCCTTCCTTGAAATATGGGGGAAAA
This sequence comes from Spinacia oleracea, assembly GCF_020520425.1. NCBI lineage: Eukaryota > Viridiplantae > Streptophyta > Magnoliopsida > Caryophyllales > Amaranthaceae > Spinacia > Spinacia oleracea. The sequence goes on from NC_079488.1 coordinate 47,601,097, forward strand.
TAGGGATTTTATTCCCAATATCAGAGAATTATATGGGAGGGTATCTTTGATCTAACGTGATGAAGAAGCAGGTAGAAACTTGGCTCTTGTTTGGCCGAATATGAAGTTGCGGGAAGTGTAATGGGCTTTGGAGTTATTGCTCAAAGAAATTAGTAGTACTTACCCATTTATTTCCCATGTGTAACCCATAAAATCAAAACATGAATTTTTTTTCTATTCTTCAATTCCCTTGTACCCTTGTAATTGTTTTTGTCAAGTGTGAATCCAACGAGCTTCCGCTCCTTCTCAAGCAATTATCACCTTTAGCATAACCGAGTATCATTTAAGCTAATTTTATAATAAAATATAAAACTAAGAAAAATATACTAATAATTATCAAAAGTAATTAAAGACCCAAAATAATAAATAAAAGATGACTACATGGCTTAAATAAGGGAATAAACATATGATAAATAATGCACTTAACAAATTCCCCCACACTTATCTTTTGGTCGTCCACGATCAAAATAAACAACACTAAGGTGTACTATGTGAATAAAGAAATAAAATCCAGTTATTTTGGACAATCCAAACCAATGAGAAAAGTGAATATTTTCATGAATCCAATCAGTATGGTATCCCAAATGAACCACTACTAAACATACAACTAACCTCAAGATGTCCCAAAGTCAACTAAAAGCTGACCATGAGTTTCTTCCTCACTGTTTCAAAATCCATGGATCTCAATAATCCACGGTAATCCAAATCTAGAAAATCAAAATCACTTTTTCAGAACATGAACAACCACAACAACTAGTCAATTACCAATACGAGAATGCTTTATATATAATTAAAATAAGATAAGACTCCAGATTAGCATTCACTTGCTCCCGAGTACGGAAAAAAAAGCTTCGGTTATCCTTCCTACAAAAAAGAGCAGAAAAATAAACAATCACATAAAAGTCCCTAATAAATAAATATAAAAAATAAATAGAAGGAAATGTGAATATAAGTATATAAACAAATAAAATCAAAACCCACTTTTGGAGTTTATCAAGAATGAGAAGCAACAACTTCTATATCCTGTAGGAAACTTTAAAGTCTTGTCGGGATTATTGTCAATTCAAGGAGGAAGATTATTCTTTAATTTTTTCTCTTTTAAATTTATTTTGAGCTATGTAATTCAGAATTTAAGCTAGACCAACAATCACTCATTCCGTTATTTTTATCAATGAAATTATTTTTATGCACAAAAAGAAACAGAAACACCCCCACATGTACTCTCATAAAGCTAGTCACCCAAACCAATTATTTTTTTTACCTAATCATAATGACATCTCATGTTGCACCATAATTCAGAATAAAAGCTACTATTCTATTCAAAGAAACAGAAGAGAGGGGGCTCAGTCTAACAGGATAAAAAGAAGCACAGTCTAATAAGGTATTATCAATAAATGTGTAAAGAAGCACATGTACAGCTAAAACATAACATAAACAACAATTAATAATACAACCCATGAAGAATGCTCATTGGTGCAGAGGATAATAGTTGAAATCCTCAGTTTAATTTATCAAGACAAACAACAAATATATTCTTGCATTAATTTATCAACCTTGGACAAAAGTATTTCACACTTTGATCAATTTAAATCCACCAAGGCACCAAGAATATCACCACAACATCATAAACTTTATTCCTTGAATTCCTATATTTCCATTTAAGTTTAAATGATTTGTTGTATTCATTAATTCATTAATAGGAAGTATGAGGATTGAATACACCCAACTTTCTCAAAACAAAACTTTTTCAATTTTTATTTACCAAAATAATAGAATTTAATTACAAATCTGATGGTGGAATGCTTCCTGATTCCAAAAGAGGTCTCCTTTCAAAGACGAGAGACTCCTATTGAAATAGAGGAAATAAATTAACTATAATTAATAAAAAATATAAAATCAGAGCAAGAAAGACTATACATGCACCAAATCTCTATTGCTTTGAAGGAAGGAAATTATTTTGTTGTCATTAATGATGTTAATGATGCGGGATGAATCTGGTGTGATAAAACCAGATAGCATTCCCTATTTAATATCTTAAATTTCTTGCTCACAGTGTTGTTCATTCTGCCACTGGATGCATGTGAAGAGAATACCGACGACCACGATCCCCAACGTACTAGAAGGAAAATAGAAAAAGAAAAGAAGAGCAGTTCAGCTCAGGATCACAAGATAATGTCGATGTTCATAACAATAAGGACAATATCCTCATAGACATATTCAACATTTTCTTTAAGGAATGCAGAAAAAAAAAAGCAAAGACAAATAATTGGAACAATCTTTATAAGAGAGGAGGAGTAATAATAGCAGTCTAGAAGCTTATTATCTCGAAGATATGCATAAAACAAGAACAAGACCGCTAAATGGAGATATCATACAATAGGGAAGAGAGAAACACAATGACAAACACACCTTGTAAGCTTTTGTCAAGATCACGTATCAATACATAAAATCCTCTACAAGATAAATCCAAAGCTATATAGTCTGAAAAGAGACCCTTAAATTAATCAATTTAGTGTTTGAGCTAGTATTCCTATAGCAATTCTGAATACTAGTCTAGTATTTAACTTTCATCATTTATAAATAATATTGCTTTATGGAATGAGAACCCCTTTTTGAAATTTAATTATATGTGCGAGTTATTAATTTTCAGACCCCCCCCACCCTGACCCGAATTATTATTATCTTAAAAATGCATTATTGTCAAGTAAAAGCTAGATTATGTTAGCTATAATTAAAGAGCTTGAGTGATTGATTATGTTCTTGAAGAGCTTAATTACTTATCAACATGGTCACTTTCGAACTAGTTTATGTGCAAAATAAGGGTTCACTCAATGCTCAGATAATAGTGCAAGACCACCAAAATTACAACTAAACATGTCAGATAAAATTACTATAAAACCTTTAAAAGAATTTTTTAATGAATTGTGACCATGCTTGATCAATTGCCTCTCTCAACCTTCTATGATTGTCTAGTAAAATGAGTTGGTCATGATCTAAGCTCAGGGTGAAAAATGATCGAAAAATATGATGTTAAGCAAAGTATTATTGTTAGACAAACGGATTGGAAACTGAAAATATGTTGTGAAGATAAGAGTTTTGCATCCAATTAGACGGTAGCAATCCCTCACCTCTTAAAAACGTAAAGAGGCATGACCCTAACGTCTGTAATCGAGTAAACTGAAACCTGAGATAGAGGGAACCGAAGACGTTGAACAGCATAACATAACTCTAGCCAAACATGTCTTAGAGGCAAAGGGAATAAATAGTTCTGCAAGAAAAAGAACGAAACAAGTCAGCAATATGGAATGGTTAGCACAGTTTAACAATTGATATAAGAGAATTACACTGACAAGAATAATTGGGCAGAAATTTTACCTATTTTGATGAATAATATACGTAACTATGCATACGTCCCTGAGAGAGGATGACATATCTCCATTATTGTGTCTTGTCTAAGCTGACTTCTTGGGAAGCACTAGTAAGAGTCATGTAAGTCACTCAAACAAGAAGACCATGGATTTTGCATAGTGTATACATTAGGCCTCTAACTGATTGTCGAAGATGTTTCTGCTGCAAAGTCTAGAATGGATCCAGGACTTGGCTTCTCTTGGAAAAACATAAATGAAAAGACTATAGTAAAAGGCTTTAAATGAGAATATTGAAGGAAATATGTCCTTCACCTAAGGTGCATTAAGTCTAATACCAAGGTTCAGATTAATTGCGAACAATTAATTCACTGAGATCAAGTGGTCGGAACAGCTAGCTGGAGCAATGCTTCCGATCAGTGAGTTCTAATGGATATTGAACTCACAACTTACTCTTGACTGAACCTACAAGGTCACACCAATGACGCGTAACAGATCACCGGATTAAATGAATCGGAAATTCATTTAATAGCTTTTCGGGAATTAGTTGGAAACGTATTATACGATACGACCTTTGTCGGAATCGTATATCATATCGCGAATATTCGTAAGCTGGGCGACACGAATAAATCGTATCGTACGACGGTGATTCGTCGTATACGAAACGATAAATAATATATCGGAAATATATTAAATCGCGAATACGAAGGGCATCAGAGTTGCCGGCCCGTCGAGCCAAGCACGTAAGCGTGCAAGGCCCAACGAGCCAGCAAGCTCGCGAGCAAGCAAGGCAAGCCCATTGGGCGCGAGCACGCAACAACAAGCAATAGCGCAACAGCAGCGACAAGCGAGCAAGGCCCACGGCCCAGCTGCTCGGCGCGCGCGCTGTGGGCTTCGGCCTGCAGTGTGTCGCTGGGTGCGGGCGTGTGTCCGTTGCTTGGCTCGCACGGCTTGCAAGCCTGCCTTGCTTCTTGCTTGGTCGGTTAGTAAGGTTAATGATATAACCTTACAACCTAGTTTCCAACACATACACAATTCATATTACTCAAACCCTAGAGACACAGAGAACCCTAATTGTCTCTGTGCCTCCAAAGGGAGTTCTTCCCAAAAGCAAAGTATCTTGATCAATTGCCTAAGCTACGATTATCAAGACGGATCTGATCGTGTCGGTGAACCAAGTAGAGGAATGACAAGTGGAGTTCTTTGTTCGTGTTCGTTGACGGATTATTGTGGAAAACACGCTTCGAATGTAAGTTTGCTTAATCTGTGCTTTATACATGTTTCCTGGCTTTGGGGATTGTTCCGCACATGTTATTATGTTTAACTGTATTCCCCTACAGTGGTATCATGAGCCTTATGTATTCAAAGCATGAATTAGCATGATTATTATTGTTTTTGCATCTGTCGAAATTTTGGATTTTTTGTTGATTTTTCGGAATTTGTTACGAATTATTGGATGAATTGCGTATAATCAGGTCCGAAATAAAAAATCATCGCTTTTTCGATTTTTAAAACCCTAATTTGATGGAAAACGATTTTCTAAGATCAATTAATGGGAATAGAAATGCGAAAACAGGCCTCGAAGTATCGTTTTTTGGGCGTTTTTGTTAATTTTATGGCAAAATTGTCAAAAAGTACCTTGTTTTTGTCTCAATTAGGAAAACAGTACCTTAACTTTCTTATTTTGTCAAATAGTACCTTGAATTAAAATACTTTATTAAAAATGGGACCTTACTCCAACATTCAGGGCAAAATCAACCTTTTCTAGTCAATTTTTCAATTTTCCCTCCAAACTATTGCGCGTGTGCAACAAACAAGCCAAAAAATCACGCGTCTTTGCTTACCTCTTATAAGAACAGCAACAACAACACCTAGACAAGACTTAAAGATCTACAGCCGTTTATTTTGGAGGAAAGTAGCAAGTTTATTGGGGGAAACCAACTGAATTCAAGATCCAAAGGTATTATTTTCTGTCTTTTCTTCTTTTGGATTTCTTGTTGCAATAAACTAAAATTGATTGCTTGTAATTGATTCCCATTACAGATGTCTTCCCATTCTCATTCATCTATTAGAAGATTTTGCACTACATGTGACTGTGGAATTCCTTATGATGGGCCATTAAAAGGCGTGGACAATGAAAAACCCAGGAAGAAAGTTCATAGCCTGCAAGTTCTATGACTATGCAAGTGGAAGAAGGGGATGCAAGTTTTTTGAGTGGGTGGACGAAGGTATCCTTGACTGGCAGAAGGATGTAACCAACCAATTGCTACTTGGAAGAAAATTTTCAATCCCAAATTGATTTACTCAAGAGGAAAATCAGCAGGCATGAGGAAGATAGTGTGGTTGAGGTTTAATGTTGACTGAAAATGGTGGTTGAGATTCAATGTGAAGCAGAAATGCAGAGGATTAAATGAGAAAAAGTGAAGCGGAAAGGATGTTTGAATGTGGTTTGTTGTTTAGAGCGTGTCCTCACGCGAAAGTTGTGCCAATGAACGGAATGAATGGCCGGTAAATTGAAAAATTGGCCGGAGTATGGCAGTAAGATCCCATTTTTAATTAAGTATTTTAATTCAAGGTACTATTTGTCAAAATAAGAAAGGTAAGGTACTATTTTCCTAATTGAGACAAAAACAAGGTACTTTTTGACAATTTTGCCTTTTTCATTAAAAATTAAAAGTGTCGGACAGTAATTCAATTAAAAGGTCGACCTAAACTACTCGGAATTGCTTGAAATTTTGACACAATGTTTCTGGGTACATGCTTGATCTATGGTAAAAATATCAGATTTTTCCGATAAGTATAAACCCTAATTTTGCCTTTCCCCAATTCGTAAAATTTGCAACCCTAATTGAATTTTAATTAATTTTGGTTTAATAATTCGGTTAATTGGGGAAGGGGGTATAATTTCATGGGTCCGTGGCTAATTTTAAAAATTATTGGATTAAAATTTTGAATGGTTTCGTTAATTTTAATCGCACCTAAACCAAATTATTAATAATGTGAAATTTAATTGTTAATGAACGATATAAAGTTTCGGATTTTATTAATTAAAAGTTCAACTTTAAAGTTGATTCGATCGTTCTTGAAAGTTTGAATATTGTTAGCCCTTGATTTATTAATTTTACGAAATTGGATTGTCGTTAAAGTTTATTAAATCGTTAAAAATCATTGTTTTTCGAAAATTAAATCGTAACTTTTTTTGAAAAATAAAATTAATGCAAGTTCGTGAATTAAATTTAATTTTAATTAAGTTGGTTCGTTTTACGAACCAAAAACACGAACATGAGCATGGTGGAAGTATGGCTCGTCGAGCCATACGAGGCCATTGTGCGCGACCGAGCCATGCGACACGGGCAGCAGCAGCGATGCTGCGTGCCTCGTGCGCGCTGGGCGAGGAAGGGCAGGCGAGGTAGCTTGCGGGGCTGCGATGAAGCGAGGCGCAAGCCTTGCGACGTCGAGCACTCACGATGCACAACACGCAGCGCAGGGCAGCATCACTACAGGGACGCGCGCGCGCGAGCGATGGGGCGGGGTGCGCGAGCTCTTGCTCGTGTGCTCTTGGGCCTCACGCGAGGCGGGGCTGGGCGCAAGCCTAGCCCAATCAAGCAATTGGATTTTTTTTTAAATCGTTTAATTCGTTGGGCTTCGTATATTTGCATTAATTTGGGCTAACGGGATATTTAATTTAATATTTTATTTGCTTGGGCCGGGCCGCGAGTTTTAATTTAATATTTCATAATTAATTATCCGGAATAATTATTGGTTTGAGTGGGAGCCACTAAATGAAATTAAAATGAAATAATTATTTTTAATTATTTTCGTAGGTTGCATTATTTTAATTAAATTCAATTTTAATTAGAATAAAGTCTAAGGATTAATAATTTGGAAATTGATTAATCTTTTAGGATGTGTTTATGTGAACGTGAATTTTAATTAATTCACGTAAATACTTGCATATTAACATGGGCCATTCGTTTTAGCATACGAATGGGTGAATGCGTAGAATATATATTTTATGCAATGCAGGTACTCCAAGTGACTAGTATGGCGAATTTAGGATAGTTAAATACGGTCTGCACACCGTTCTATCTTTGAATGTAAAGTTTTAAATATGGTCTGCGTACCATGGAAATTTTGATGTAATTTTATTATTTTCAAGTATTTCTAAGCTTAGAACTTTAAGTTAGCATTTGAACGAAGATTCAAGACGATGCCAAGCTAACAAGGAGGTGATGAAGATTGGATGCTTCAAGACAAGAAGTTTTGGGCCATACTAGATCACCAATTATTTATGCAATTTAATATATGTATGAATGTATGTATGCTTTGCATGAACAGGTTGTTTCCTATGAATTGATTAGTTTTAAGTTCACTAAATAATCGAACCAACATAGAAACAACTAGGTCCAAGTAATATTGAGTTTTAAAAATTGCCTTCCAAATCAACACTTACAAAAATCTAGGGATCTAAGATAGTAGGTTTACGCTAAAGCGAGGTGCTATTTTAGTTGACTTAGGTGGTAAGGCGTCCTAAAGGAGCACGTTGATTGTGGTTGCAACTCAAACAACAATGGCATTAAGTTGTGGCAATGGGATAAATTATGGCATTAATTCATTAACCAAGAGTAATTTGGAGATTACTAGCAATAGGTTTTGCTTACCTAAAATCTTAAACTACTTAAGACATGCTAAAGCTGCTTAAGGATTTAGGACTTTTGGGGTCTTGGAATCGTTTCATTCATTTTGGACCATGTTTTTACTTTTTGCATGAATGAAATGTTTTAATAGCTTTAATGATTGCATGTTTTTGCTTTTATTTCAAAGTTATTGAATTGTATGAATGGTTATTTATTGCAAATTCTTTTCGATTGTAGTAATCAAAATGGCCGCAATCAAAACACAACTCAAAGTAACTCAAATTCTGGATGTAAAATTGAACCTATCAAACTTTCTTGATTGGGAGAGGAAGCTTCGGCAAGTCCTCAGGTGGAACAACATTGAATATGTAGTTGACCATCCCATCCCCAGCTATTACTTAAAGGATATGACTCCGGAAAAGCACTATACGTGGGCTAGCCACGTGTCGCTAGTGATGGATCTTATTCTTGGCTCTATCCCCAATGATTGGAGTGCAAGATTCGTTGCATACGAGCCATGGGCACTCCTAAGGCATCTTAGGGATATATGTCGTGGTAGATTCCAACATGGTGGTCAACATGTCGACCAAAATGTTTTTGAATTGGTAAATTCATTTGAGGATCTAAAGCTTAATGCAACACTGGGTTGTTGCTTTGACGTCGAAAGACAAAAAGCAAGGGAAAGGGTCATTGATCTTGAAATGACAGAACGGACGCCAATCAGAACTCATACTAAGAAAATGGTTGCGCTTCTTAACCGGCTTGAGTTACTTGGTGATCCATTCCCAGATTCTGCAGCTGCGGGAATACTTTTGAATTCTCTTCACCCTGGTTATAAGAAATTCAAATTACTCTATTTCTCCAAGAAAAGGGAGAATACTCTTAGTGAACTAATTTACTTGCTTCATCAGTACGAATTGGACTTTGTAAGTGATAAGCAAGCATCGCTAAAAGTAAAGAGTAAGAAAATCAAGAAAAAGGTTCCGGGGAAGATCCAAAGCAAGGGTGCATCTCGATTTACTTCAGGAAGGCAAATGGCGCCATCCAAGAGGAAGATGAAGAAGGATCGTTCTCCATCTACATCGCAATGCTTCAATTGTTATGAAATTGGTCATTACAAGCGAGATTGCCCCAAACTAAAGGAAGAGAAGAAGGACGGAAACGTTGCTTCTCCTTCAGGTATGTATGTTATACATTGTAATCTTGCTAATTCTACTTCTTGGGTATTAGATACTGGTTGTGGCTCACACTTATGTTCCAATTCACAGGGACTAAGGAGAAGTAGAAAGCTTGATAAAGGCGAGATGGATCTACGCGTGGGAAATGGAGCACGGATTGCTGCATTAGCCGTAGGATCTTATTTTATTTCTTTGCCTAGTGGGTTTGTTTTGGAACTAGAAAACTGTTACTATGTTCCTAGTATCACCAGAAACATCATTTCCGTTTCAAGTTTGGATTCTAAAGGTTTTAGTTTTCAATTTAAAGACAATAGTTGTTCTTTTTCTTTGAATGGAATGTTTTATGGTTCAGCACAACAAGAAAACGGTCTTTATGTGCTAGATACGAGCAAACACGTTTATAACATAAATACCAAAAAGGCTAAAACTGGTGATTCGGATCTCACATTTCTGTGGCGTTGTCGATTAGGCCATATAAACATAAAGCGCATGGAATTACTTCAACGGAAAGAAATTCTAGAATCATTCGACTTAGAGAAGATTGATCAATGCGAATCTTGTTTACTTGGCAAAATGACAAAGCAACCTTTCTCAAAGGTGGGAGAAAGAGCAAGCAAACTACTAGGGCTAATACATACGGACGTATGTGGGCCTATGAGTACGAAAGCTAGAGGTGAGTTCAGCTATTTCATAACGTTTACGGACGACGTCAGTAGATATGGCTATATTTACTTAATAAAGCACAAGTCTGAATCGTTTGAGAAATTCCGAGAATTTCAAAATGAAGTAGAGAATCAACATGGCAAAAAAATCAAAGCTCTAAGATCGGATCGAGGAGGTGAATATCTTAGCCACGAGTTTGATGACCATCTAAAAGAATGCGGTATTCTTTCTGAATTGACTGGTCCGGGGACACCTCAATGGAATAGAGTGTTGGAACGGAGAAATAGGACCTTACTCGATTTGGTCAGGTCAATGATGGGTCAGGCTGAACTTCCTTTACACTTCTGGGGACATGCGTTGCAAACTGCAGCACTCACACTGAATCGTGCTCCGTCAAAAGCTGTTGAAAAGACTCCATACGAATTATGGACTGGAAAACTTCCAAAGTTGTCTTTTCTGAAGATTTGGGGTTGTGAAGCATATGTCAAGCGATTAATTTCCGACAAGCTACAACCCAAATCTGACAAATGTTTCTTCGTTGGGTATCCAAAAGAAACTATGGGGTATTATTTCTACAACAAGTCAGACAACAAGGTATTCGTTGCTCGTGACGGTGTCTTTTTGGAAAGAAATCATATTTCCAAATTGACAAGTGTGTTATTCCAGTAGGAACACGCACAAGAGGGGGGGGGGGGTGAATTGTAATTAGAACTTTGATAAAGTTTCTTGCGGAACTTAAGAAACAATCAAGAAACTGAGAATAGAGAAGACAATAACAACAATTGTGAAAACTTCTTGATACTAATCAAGAAGAGAATTCTTTTATTATGGTAATGCCTCGATTACAATAATCTCTCCAACACAAGTTCCTCTCAAACTCGTGTTCCTCACAGTAATCTACTTCGATTACAACTCCTTAACTTCTCTCTCTCAGACTTAAACTCTAAGTCTAAACAGGATAACTCTATCCTTACTAATACAAAATATAATTCGTGTTTGGATAACTCTAGATATTAATAATGCTTTTGTGTGGATATAAGGAACTTAGGAACTTTGAATTAACTAGGACACAAACTGTTTTAGAAAATCTTAGACAAAACGTTTTTAGGAAAGCAAGAACTCTCAGAATGTTTGTGTACTTTAAACCAAAAACGATTTCCCTTTTATAGTGTTTATCCTTAGGGTTAGTTCCCTTCAAAACCTCAACTGCTAACTGCCAGCACTTTGGTCTCCACGTCCCTTGACTTGAGGAACAAGGGGAAGACCACTTCCCACGTTCAGCCATAAAGCAGTTAGTGGTTTGACTCAATCAAACCCTAAAATATTTCTTTAAAACAGATTTTATTTATCTACAAAAACTTAGGAGAATTTTTAGGAAAATAAGTTTTGTTTAAATAAAATAAAACGTAAATCTATTTTATATTAAATATGCAAAACTTGTTTTTATTTATGAAAATGTTTTCCATAAAAATCGCTTCCAATAAAATAAATGGCCTAATTAAATCATAAGTTCCTTGAGTACTCTATATACCATTAGCATAATTAATATTTACATAAAATTCTAAGTACAGTGGACTAACTAGACTTTATGTCTTCCCTTTGTCTGGAACTTGCAACTCAGAAGCTTCAGACGTTCCAGCCAAGGAACATTGATGAGTTCCTCTCTAGCTAACACAGGAACTCTTGGCTATGATTCTGTAATAGTTCTTGTGGATATTCGGAACTCTTGATATGTAACTGTGTTGCTCCTCTTGTGACTTCAAACTGGAACAGATACAACTTCCAGCTCTGAAACTCCATTGACTGTTCCAAGTGTACCTCAGGAACTTCACCAGTTTATTCAAGTTCCTATCCTAATAGAAACTTGGGCATATGCCTGTTCAAAGTCATTTAGCAACCATAATCAGGAAGTTTGCAATATGTGTGTGTCATCAACCAAAACTTAGGAACAACAATATTCCCCCTTTTTGGTGATGACAACACTTGCAAACTTTTTACAAAGAGAGTAAGTACAAACAAACAAGAACTTATACAGACTATTGTGAAACAGAACATAAAAATTGAAAAACAAAAGAGAAAGATTAGAGAGAAGAAAGAGGAGCACCCTTGGCTTACAGAGAGATTCAGAGAGATTGATTCAGGAACTGGATTGAGTGTGCCTTGGAAGTTTGCACCCATGACTTCCCCCTGTTGACATCAACAAAAAGCATAGCACGAAATATAGCCATTCCAAACACAGTGCCCCACGATCAACGTTTGGCAAGTTAAGCTAGCCTCAAAGTATTAAACTAACTCATACAATAAATTGAAAGCAAGCAGTAATGATCAAGACTAGAAAGCATAGATATGTGTAACCAAGCAAGTCAAAATAAGATGGAACAAATACCCAAGTTTAAAAATTATACAAACCGAAAGCAAATTAAAAAGATTGTTCCATGGCAAAAGATAAAAGAAACATGGGATAGGGTGATTTAGGCTTGGGATGGGGAACCAGAACCAGCAGTTTCTTCTATCACAATCTCCTCAAAAGATTCCAGATTGTTGATCTTGGTGAGGATTGTGGCACGAGTTGCATTGGCTTGTTCTGAGTAGTGGTGAAGATCGTTTTGGAGAGTCTTGACACTTGTAACCAATGCACCTATGTGGGCCTGCATTGAGCTAATCCTGTGATCTGTTCCCTCCTGTAGTTCCACCAGACGAGCAACTGTTGCCTTTAGCTCCAATATCTGATCATCCTTTGTGTTCCAGGCACCCCCATGATCTTGAACATGTTCCTGTTCAGATGGAACACGACGAGCTTTGGACTTTTTGGAGGATCTGGGTGTCCTTTTTCTTGGCCTAACAGTTTCAGGCAGTTCCTCTTGATTCAGTGGAACAGCATCCTCCTCTATGGGCATCTCCTTGACATCCCCTTCCTCATTTATTTCCATGAAGACAGGCCCTCTTTTCTTGTTCTCCTTCATTGCCACCCTCATGCTCTTTCTTTTTCCTACACTCTTCCTGTTCCCTCGAGGTAAAGGGACCTCTATTTGTTCGAGTTCCTCCTCCTCCTCCACTTCTTCTTTAACTGCAATTCCTTCCTGATCTTCCTCATCTTGTTTCTCTTCCTTTCCAGCCCTAATGACTTTACCCTGAACCACTTTAAGATTTAATAGATGGAGCATTTCAAGTTGAAGGATTTGGGTGGATTTTAAGGGAATCACAAAGTATGGGCTAAGGTCAACTGAGAAGCTTTTGAAGATTTCTGTAAGAAGGGAGGAGTATGGAATTTTGAATTTGGGGATACAGGTGGATAAGTGTTTGATCATGATTGCAGGAAAGTTTATGGGAATTTTCCTTTCAAGACAATACATGAGACATGCATCAAACAGACTTGCTATGTTCCTTTTCTGAGTGCGAGGAACTACACCTCTCCACACAATATTAAACAGTAATTTTTGAAGAGGTGAAAAGCAGTTGTGTGAGGTGGAGGTGGATACTTTAGAATCTCCTCCAATGGAACCAACTATATCTTTCTCATCTACATTATCTATGGTCACTGTGATTTGACCTTTGAGCCACATATCAAAACCCCTATTGGGTGTACCAAACAGCTGTTCCAGATAAGAGGCATCAAATTCGATGCGAGTTCCATTCACTTTACTTGAACATACATTATCAACACATGCAAAGTTCTTGCAGAATTCTTTCATAGCTTCAGGAATTAAGGGGGATTTGGCATAGGTACTCAACAGACTTACCCATTTTTGTTGTTCAAGGATTTCCATCAACTCTTTAAATTTCGTGGCTTCACACCATGTTGAGTTGATTGCGAACCCCTCGACCAGATTGTTTTCCTTTGCAGTGAGTTTCTTGGACCCTTTTGCTTCCCCCTGAGTTTGAGCATTCTCCTCTGTTTCCTCGATGTTTTCACCAGAAGCTTCCACTCGTCGTTTTTTGGATTTTCTTGTGGAGGATCTAGGGTTTGAGATTGGGGATTTCATTTCGATGTCACTGTTGGTTTGTTCCCCCTGAGTGATTGCGAGCATTGGATTGTGGGATCGAAGAGGAATTGGCGATTGAATGGGTGAGGTATCCATGGGAACAGGAGATGAAGGGTTTCTCTTTCGTTTGAGGGATGTGAGATCAGTGTTGTTGCTTGTGAGAACCATGGTGGAGGTTTTTATAGGTGGAAGGAGAGGTGATGTCAGTGGAGAAGGCGTGTGAGAGAGAGAAAGGGGGTTGCATGGATTGATTGTGGAAAGTGAAGATTTTCTCCTATTTATTGCCAATGGAACCGTTCCAAACATTCTTTGAATATGGGTATTCGGTTTTTAATTTAAAAAAATAAATAGATAAAAATAAAAGGAAAATGAAAAAAAATTGTGTTTGACTTTGACTTGCTTAATTTCGTATCTCTGACTTAACTAGTTTGAAAGGAACTGCTTACCTTGCTCATTTGAAGTGTGAGTGAATTTGCCACGATGGTAAGCTTCAACTATGTTTGCACACAAGATTTTGTGTTTGTAATAGTCTATATGTACCATGATTTTTGCTTTTGCCTTAGAGGAACTCCAATTTGGCAATTACCTTAGCTTGATCATTCCGAGTTCCATTCTCATTTTCTCATGTTTCTCTCTGTTCAAAGGCTTAGTTAAAATATCAGCAATTTGGTGATCAGTTTGGCAAAAATCTAATTTGATCAAACCTTTCTCAACATTATCTTTAAGGAAATGGTGTCTGATGTGGATGTGTTTGACTCGGGAATGATGAACCGGATCTTTTGAAATACAAATAGCACTAGTGTTATCACAATAGATAGGAACACAATCATAGATAATGCCAAAATCTCTTAGCTGTTGTTTTATCCATAGAATTTGTGAGCAACAAGCTGCAGCAGCTACATACTCAGCTTCAGCTGTGGATAGAGCAACAGTATTCTGTTTCTTGGAACCCCAAGAAACCATGCATGGACCTAGGAACTGTACCATACCTGATGTGCTTTTTCTATTCACTAAGTCACCTGCATAATCAACATCTGCATATCCTCTTAGCTCGAAGGATCCACTTCTTGGATAGTAAAGGCATAGGTCATCAGTTCCTTTGAGATATCTTAGTATTCTTTTCACCGCAGTTAGATGGGACTCCTTTGGATTTGATTGAAATCTTGCACATAGTCCTACACTAAAAGAAATGTCAGGTCTACTGGCTGTTAAATATAATAGAGATCCAATCATACCTCTGTATTTTGTTTGATTCACACTTTTCCCATTTGGATCAGTGTCTAATCTGGTAGCAGTTCCCATGGGAGTGTGATTTACTTTGGCTGATTCTAGCTCATATTTCTTTAGGAGTTCCTTCACATACTTTTGTTGGTGTATCATGATTCCCTCCTCGGTTTGCTTGATTTGTAAACCAAGGAAGAAGTTGAGTTCCCCCATCATACTCATTTCAAATTCACTGCTCATCAAGCTTGCAAAATCCTTGCACAAATTTTCATTAGTTGCTCCAAATAATATATCATCAACATAAATTTGAACTACTAACAAGTCAGTTCCTCTAGATTTTAAGAATAAGGTTTTGTCTATTCTACCTCTTTTAAAATCATTTTGAAGGAGGAACTTTGATAATCTCTCGTACCAAGATCTAGGGGCTTGTTTTAGTCCATAGAGAGCCTTATCTAATTTGTAAATGTGATTTGGAAATTCGGGATTTTCAAATCCAGGGGGCTGTTCCACATAAACATCTTCCTCTAAGAAACCGTTTAAGAAAGCACATTTAACATCCATTTGATAAAGTTTAAAACCCATGAAAGCAGCAAAAGCAATTAAGATTCTAATGGCTTCTAATCTAGCAACAGGTGCAAATGTTTCTTCAAAGTCAATGCCTTCCTGTTGATTATAACCTTTGACCACTAACCTTGCTTTGTTCCTTATGATTGTTGCATGTTCATCTTTCTTGTTCCGGAACACCCATTTTAGCCCTATCACCTTCTGGTGCTTTGGTTTGGGTTCCAAGTGCCATACCTTGTTTCTTTTGAATTCATTTAATTCTTCTTGCATGGCAATGATCCAGTCAGCATCTTCCAGAGCCTCAGTGTGATTTCTTGGCTCAAATATGGAGAGGAACGCGTGGAATGCGCAAAAGTTCCTTAGTTGTGACCTTGTCTGAGTTCCTTTTCTGATGTCACTCACAATGAGTTCCATTGGGTGGGACTTTAGATGCTTCCAAGGTTTAGGTTGAAATTGAGCTACTGGTGTTGTGGCATTTTCGTCAGTTCCTTCTATGACCTGAGTTCCCTGTTGGTCATTGTGGGGTTCCTCTGGTGTTGTTTCTGGATCTTCTTGGTTTTCTGCTTGTTCCTCTAGTACGGGAACTTCTTGATTTTGTTGAGCAGTTCCTCTTGCTGTGTGTTTGCTTATTTGGAACTCCTCATCATTTTCTGCAGCACGAGATAAACCAATCTCGAAAAATTCTTGTTCCTGTACTATGTTAGTTTTGTTAGATTCATCAAATATTATATGTACACTTTCCTCAACACACATAGATCTTTTGTTATAAACTCTATAAGCCTTGCTATTTAAGGCATATCCTAGGAACACTGCCTCGTCGCTTCTTTCATCAAACTTCCCCAAGTTCCTTTTTCCATTGTTGTGGACAAAACATTTGCTCCCAAAGGCTCTAAAGTAAGAGATGTTGGGTTTTATACCTTTTAGTAGCTCATAGGGGGTTTTGTTTAGGATTGCTCGAATCATAACTCTATTTATAATGTAACAAGCAGTATTGACTGCTTCAGCCCAGAAGTTCCTAGGCAAGGAACTGGCTATTAGCATGGTTCTTGCCATGTCCTCTAGGGTTCTATTTTTCCTCTCAACAACTCCATTTTGTTGTGGAGTTCTGGGAGCTGAGAAATTGTGGTCCATACCTTGTTCCTTGCAGTATTCATCGAATTTGTAGTTTTCAAATTCTGTTCCATGATCTGATCTTATATGGATCAGTTGGTGACCTGTGGTTTTCTGGATTTTCTTTGAAAATGTAACAAACTCATCAAACGTTTCATCCTTGCTTGTTAGAAATATGACCCAAGTAAAGCGAGAGTAATCATCAACAATAACTAATACATATTTTTTCCCACTTCTGCTTTGAATTCTCATTGGTCCACATAAGTCCATATGGATGAGTTCCAATGGTTTTGTGGTGCTTACCAATTTCTTAGATTTAAAGGAACTTCGGACATGCTTGCCTTTTGCACATGCATCACACACTTTATCAGTTAGGAACTTGATTGAGGGGAGTCCTCGAACCAGTTCCTTTGATCTTAGTTTGTCAAGCAGCGAGAAACTAGCATGTCCAAACCTCCTGTGCCATAGTAGGGAATTTTCTTCAAGGGCACTGAGGCAGGTTAGATTGTTCCTGGGAACTGTATTGAGATCCACAGAATATGTGTTCCCTTTACGAGTTCCTTCCAAAATAACCTTCCCAGTGTTATTGTTTATGATTTGACAGTTTTCAGAAGTAAAACTTACAGAGTTTCCTTTGTCACAGAATTGAGAGATGCTTAGTAGACTGTGCATCAAACCCTCGACTAAAAATACATTTTCAATGGCGTAGGAACTTGACCTTCCAACTTTTCCAATTCCAATAATTTCTCCTTTCATGTTGTCTCCAAAGGTCACAGTTCCTCCATTGTAGGCTTCTAGTGAGAGGAATTTAGATTTGTCTCCTGTCATGTGTTTGGAACACCCGCTGTCGAGATACCACGAGCTGTTCCCCTTCACTAGAATCTGTAAAGAGATCAAAGGTTAGTTACAGGAACTCGGGTTTCCTCGAGTTCCTTTTCAACTATAACTTTAGACTTCTTAACCCATTTTTGCTTTACATAATTTATGTTTCTTTGATCCTGTTCCTTCATCTTGGAACACTCAGTACTTATGTGACTTCCACTTCCACATGAGAAGCAGACTTTTACACTAGGAAGATCCACATACTTCTTCTTATGACTATTTTTATGGTTAAAGCCCAATCCTTCTGTTCTCTTAGATTGAGCATTCTCAATCCATTTGGGAGGAACTTTAGGTGGTTGTCTCTGTGCCCTGGCCATGGATAGTTCCCTTTCCAGTTTCTCTTTTTGTTCCTTTGTGGTGATCAGATCTTTGTTTAAATTTTCTAAGTCGATGTTAAAAATTCCCATGTTGATTTCCAAGGATTTTGTAGGATCTAAACTTAAATTAAACATCTTATATTGACTGAGTTGAACTTGTAGAAGGATGTTTTCATTTCTAATTTTTTCGAATGACTCATTAATAGAGGTATTTCTATCTAGTAATTCAAAGAACCTGCCTTGGACATCAGATCTAATATTGTTCAGATAATTTATGTGGTCTTTACTGAGTTCCAAGGCTCTATCACTTTGTGCTTTTAATATACTTAGCTTTTTGTAATCATCTAGAGTTTCTAGCAACAGTTCAATTAGTTTTGACTTTGAGAGACACTGAAGAGTGGAGGAACTTACTTCTTCTGATGGAACTTGATCAGTTCCTTCTGTTCTAGCCATAAGGCAGAGATTTGCAGTTTCTTCATTTGGTTGTTCCTCATCGTCTTCTGAGTCTGTTGCTTCGCCCCATGCAGCTATCATGGCCTTCTTGAAGTTTGGTCTGTTGAAGGTAGACTTGTTAAAGCGATCTTTGACCTGTTCCTTCCCTTTTCCTCTGGTCTTGTCGTTCTCCCACAGAGGGCATTCACGAATTTGATGATCAGTTTCTCCACATTTGAAGCAACCTTGCTCAGTTTTGGAACTAGTGATTTTCTTGGCAAAGTTCCTTCCTTTCTGGTTTCCTGGTTTGAAGTTCCTATAGAGCTTTCTCATTCTTCTGACCAGCATGGCAGCCTCTTCTTCATCTGGTTCAGATTCATCGAGTTCCTCAGCCTTTAGAGCAAGTCCTCGACTTCTTGAGCTCTCGGGAACAGCAGCTCCAAGATGCAGTTCGTGTGTCATCAAGGAACCAGCAAGTTGTTCAATGTTGAACTTGGTGAAGTCCTTGGTCTCAAACAGTGCAGTGACCTTTGTTCTCCAGCGATCATCTTGTGGCATGCTTCTTAGTATTTTTCTTACCTGTTCATCTGTGGGAATGATTCTACCAAGAGAAACTAATTCATTGGTTATGTTAGTAAATCTAGTGAACATTTCTTGAATAGTTTCTTTTGGAAGCATCTCAAATCTTTCATATTTAGACATCAAAAGGTCAATTTTGGAACGCTTAACTTCATTAGTTCCTTCGTGGGTTACTTGAAGTAGTTCCCAAATCTGTTTTGCGTTCTTGCACCCCATGACTCTGTTGTGTTCATGAGGTCCAAGCCCGCAATGCAAGATTTTGACAGCCATGGCATTCATCTCATATTTATCAAAGTCTTCTTTAGAAAATTCAGACATTGGTTTAGGAACTACCTCGTTTTCAGCATTGGTCTTTGTTACCTCGAAGTCTCCAACTTCAATTACACGCCAAACTTGGTAATTTTCAGCTTTGATGAATATCTCCATTCTATTCTTCCAGTATGAGTAGAACTTGCCATTGAACATAGGTGGCCTTTGTGTCGAGTAACCTTCTTCCAGTTTCTCTTGTGAGTTCATACTTTCAGGAACTTGACTCAAACAGGGTTTCCTGTGTTTTAGTGAGTACTGGCTCTGATACCAACTGTTATTCCAGTAGGAACACGCACAAGAGGGGGGGGGGGTGAATTGTAATTAGAACTTTGATAAAGTTTCTTGCGAAACTTAAGAAACAATCAAGAAACTGAGAATAGAGAAGACAATAACAACAATTGTGAAAACTTCTTGATACTAATCAAGAAGAGAATTCTTTTATTATGGTAATGCCTCGATTACAATAATCTCTCCAACACAAGTTCCTCTCAAACTCGTGTTCCTCACAGTAATCTACTTCGATTACAACTCCTTAACTTCTCTCTCTCAGACTTAAACTCTAAGTCTAAACAGGATAACTCTATCCTTACTAATACAAAATATAATTCGTGTTTGGATAACTCTAGATATTAATAATGCTTTTGTGTGGATATAAGGAACTTAGGAACTTTGAATTAACTAGGACACAAACTGTTTTAGAAAATCTTAGACAAAACGTTTTTAGGAAAGCAAGAACTCTCAGAATGTTTGTGTACTTTAAACCAAAAACGATTTCCCTTTTATAGTGTTTATCCTTAGGGTTAGTTCCCTTCAAAACCTCAACTGCTAACTGCCAGCACTTTGGTCTCCACGTCCCTTGACTTGAGGAACAAGGGGAAGACCACTTCCCACGTTCAGCCATAAAGCAGTTAGTGGTTTGACTCAATCAAACCCTAAAATATTTCTTTAAAACAGATTTTATTTATCTACAAAAACTTAGGAGAATTTTTAGGAAAATAAGTTTTGTTTAAATAAAATAAAACGTAAATCTATTTTATATTAAATATGCAAAACTTGTTTTTATTTATGAAAATGTTTTCCATAAAAATCGCTTCCAATAAAATAAATGGCCTAATTAAATCATAAGTTCCTTGAGTACTCTATATACCATTAGCATAATTAATATTTACATAAAATTCTAAGTACAGTGGACTACCTAGACTTTATGTCTTCCCTTTGTCTGGAACTTGCAACTCAGAAGCTTCAGACGTTCCAGCCAAGGAACATTGATGAGTTCCTCTCTAGCTAACACAGGAACTCTTGGCTATGAGTCTGTAATAGTTCTTGTGGATATTCGGAACTCTTGATATGTAACTGTGTTGCTCCTCTTGTGACTTCAAACTGGAACAGATACAACTTCCAGCTCTGAAACTCCATTGACTGTTCCAAGTGTACCTCAGGAACTTCACCAGTTTATTCAAGTTCCTATCCTAATAGAAACTTGGGCATATGCCTGTTCAAAGTCATTTAGCAACCATAATCAGGAAGTTTGCAATATGTGTGTGTCATCAACCAAAACTTAGGAACAACAAAGTGGGAGAATAATAGACCTCGAAGAGATTCGAGACGAACAACGAACTCATAACTCTTTAGAAGCAGTTCAAGTTGATGAACCTCCAAGGTCTTTAGAAGAGCCAGTGGGAGTAGTTCCTCAAAACGTTGTTGCCCCTCGTAGGTCAAATAGAACTATTTTTTAGCCTGACAGATGGACAGGCGTCCTCTTGACTGAAAACTTAGACGTTCTCATATTGGATAGTGATGAACCTTTGACTTACAAGCAAGCTATGACGAGCCCAAGCTCCATTAAATGGTTAGAGGCCATGCAATCTGAAATAGACTCCATGTCTGAAAATCAAGTCTGGGATTTGGTTGATTTGCCGGATGGGTTCACAACTATCGGATGCAAATGGGTCTTCAAGTTGAAGAAAGACAAATATGGAATTGTATACATATAAAAGGCTAGATTGGTAGCAAAAGGTTACAGGCAAGTTCACGGCGTTGACTACGATGAAACCTTTTCTCCAGTCGCGATGCTTAAGTCTATTCGGATAATCCTTACGATTGCCGCTTTTCATGACTATGAAATATGGCAAATGGATGTCAAAACTGCCTTCTTGAACAGTGTTCTCGAAGAGACTGTGTTCATGACACAGCCGGAGGGTTTTGTCGATCAAAAGAACCAAGGAAAGGTATGCAAGCTTAAGAAGTCCATCTACGGACTAAAGCAGGCATCAAGGAGTTGAAATAAATGATTTGATGAAGCAGTCAATAAGTTTGGCTTCATCAAGAATCAGGACGAATCTTGTGTATACAAGAAGGTCAGTGGGAGTAAAATTGCATTCCTAGTCTTGTATGTTGACGACATACTGCTTATTGGAAACAACATTCCTATGTTGGAGTCTGTAAAGACTTGGCTCGGGAAGTGTTTCTCAATGAAGGACTTAGGAGAGGCACAGTACATATTGGGCATCAAGATTTATAGGGATAGATCTAAGAGGATGATTGGACTAAGCCAAAGCACTTACATTGACAAAGTGCTAGCTAGGTTCAATATGATGGAAGCCAAGAGAGGCCATCTACCCATGTCACATGGCGTATATCTAAGCAAGAATCAGTGTCCCAAAACATCTGATGAGCGTAGAAAGATGAGTGGAATTCCATACGCTTCGGCTATTGGATCCATCATGTATGCTATGATTTGTACAAGGCCGGATGTTTCGTTCGCACTCAGTGCAACGAGCAGGTACCAGTCAGAACCAGGTGAGGCGCATTGGACTGCTGCCAAGAACATCCTAAAATACCTGAAAAGGACTAAGGATCAGTTTCTGGTTTATGGTGGTACAGATGAGTTGATTGTTAAGGGCTATACGGACGCAAGCTTTCAAACCGACAGAGATGATTTCAGATCACAGTCTGGGTTTGTGTTCTGCCTCAACGGCGGAGCAGTAAGCTGGAAAAGTGCTAAGCAAAGCACTATTGCGGATTCTACAACTGAAGCCGAGTACATTGCTGCCTCTGAAGCAGCAAAGGAAGCTGTTTGGATTCGGAAGTTCATCAAAGAACTTGGTGTTGTCCCCTCCATTAAAGGACCAATGGCTTTGTATTGCGACAATAGCGGAGCCATTGCCCAGGCAAAGGAGCCTAGGAGCCACCAGAAGTCCAAGCACGTACTGCGGCAATTTCATATACTTCGAGAGATCGTTGAAAGAAAGGAAATCGAGATTTGCAAGGTTGGAACTGACGACAACGTTGCGGATCCATTAACTAAACCGTTGCCACAAGTGAAACACAACGCACATGTAGCAACCATGGGAATCAAGCATGTTGGAGAATGGCTTTGATTTTCTAAGTATTGTTTTAGAACATCTGTTAGATCTATGTTTAAAACAATTGGTTTAACCATTTCATATTTATGAAATTTATTTATTTCATATTCATTTAAGTTTGGTTTAGAATTAAATGATAAGTCCATGTGATTCAAATCATTCAAATGGGATGTCAAGATGGATTCTTTGACAAAGAAACACCCATAAGTGAACTTGAATATTGAAGTCACAAAGGATCTCTAATCCAGGTCATTGAAAGGTGGACGACCAATGACTAATGAAGATTAGATTGCAAGTAGATTACTTAGTTCTGTTTCTTGAACTAGAGTGACTGGATGTCAGAATCTTTTGCATAGATACTTATTGGATCTTGTATCGGATTGACCATGAGAACGCTTTAAAAAAGATTAAAGTCATGTCATAGGTAGTTCTCATTAATGGTGATTAGAAACCGTTCCTCAGAACATGAGCGATTATGTCTGCTCGTTTGAGAATTAGTTCGCTTTGATACTAGCTAAACGTCGCACCGTAAAAGGTGGCTATAAAAGCAGTTATTGGGCGTACTATGAATCAAAGTGAGTGTTCATAGATTGCAAGAATGGATTGTCCTCCTATCTTTAATAGGATATGGTGTTGTTGTGTAACAAGGCCTCTCGGAGAGTTAGATACTGTAAAATGCATGGCCGTGCTCAGAATGGTTAGGCTTAACCTTCTGCAAAAGTTTGACGGTTGAACTCTGTAATCCGAGAAACACTTCTGGACTTAATAAGGATGGCTTGGATCTTACCTTATGTTCAGTAAGTAACACTAAGTGACAAAGGAATGTGGATGCACACTTGTCTGAATGACAAGTGGGAGATTGAAGGAAATATGTCCTTCACCCAAGGTGCATTAAGTCTAATACCAAGGTTCAGATTAATTGCGAACAATTAATTCAGTGAGATCAAGTGATCGGAACAGCTAGCTGGAGCAATGCTTCCGATCAGTGAGTTCTAATGGATATTGAACTCACAACTTACTCTTGACTGAACCTACAAGGTCACACCAATGACACGTAACAGATCACCGGATTAAATGAATCGGAAATTCATTTAATAGCTTTTCGGGATTTAGTTGGAAACGTATTATACGATACGACCTTTGTCGGAATCGTATATCGTATCGCGAATATTCGTTAGCTGGGCGACACGAATAAATCGTATCGTACGACGGTGATTCGTCGTATACGAAACGATAAATAATATATCGGAAATATATTAAATCGCGTATACGAAGGGCATCGGAGTTGCCGGCCCGTCGAGCCAAGCACGTAAGCGTGCAAGGCCCAACGAGCCAGCAAGCTCGCGAGCAAGCAAGGCAAGCCCATTGGGCGCGAGCACGCAACATCAAGCAATAGCGCAACAACAGCGACGAGCGAGCAAGGCCCACGGCCCAGCTGCTCGGGGCGCGCGCTGTGGGCTTCGGCCTGCAGTGTGTCGCTGGGCGCGGGCGTGTATCTGTTGCTTGGCTCGCACGGCTTGCTAGCCGGCCTTGCTTCTTGCTTGGTCGGTTAGTAAGGTTAATGATATAACCTTACAACCTAGTTTCCAACACATACACAATTCATATTACTCAAACCCTAGAGACACAGAGAACCCTAATTCTCTCTGTGCCTCCAAAGTGAGTTCTTCCCAAAAGCAAAGTATCTTGATCAATTGTCTAAGCTACGATTATCAAGACGGATCTGATCGTGTCGGTGAACCAAGTAGAGGAACGACAAGTGGAGTTCTTTGTTCGTGTTCGTTGACGGATTATTGTGGAAAACACGCTTTGAATGTAAGTTTGCTTAATCTGTGCTTTATACATGTTTCCTGGCTTTGGGGATTGTTCCGCACATGTTATTATGTTTAACTGTATTCCCCTACAAATATCCACCCCCAAGCCTTTGTCTACAGACTACAACTAACTGCAACCCGTAAGAGAAATAGAGGAGTTTGGGTTTCATTTATAATGAAATTGTCTCCTTCAAAAGAATAAATTTCCGATTGTCCCTCCGGTCCAAATTTAACATATACCTAATTACTTTTGATTCAATACAATTTACATCCTAATTTTGTTTGAGGAGATCAGCATGTATGACAATGATAATCGAAAATCAAGAAAAAACATCTCATATTGACAACATATGCAAATCACCATTTATTGAGCTTAAGAAGTCCAATTAACTTTCACATAAAATTCTCATACCGATAACATATGCAAGGACCTTATCTCCCTCCAACTACTTTAATAACAGATTTTAGAGTTGAAACTAAAATTAAATTTCTTATCTTCTAGCATCATACTTCGTATGTTCAAACGAATAAAAGCAACAACAGTGTTAAGACTGTAAAAGTGTAAAATGTTGAAATCAGCCCAGCAACTTAAATCTCCATCGCCTTTAAAAGAAGATAATTTGACAAAAGATCTACAAGGAATTCATACAAATCAATAAAAGAAGACAATTTTATCATATTTCATAATAGTTCCAATCAAAATAGCTAAGCTTAAACAAATTAATTATACACACAAACCACCCTTTTCCTATATTAATTTTTTAAAAATTAAAAACCATTTCTGTAATGTCTAAAAAATCCGAACATCAAAAGAAACCCTAAAATTCGAAAACTGTAGAAAAAAAAGAAAATTACCTGATTCTGGTAGAGAGGAAGAAGAGATGGTGGAAAATAATGTCGGTGTGAGTTCTTGTGATATGAAGGAGGAGGTGGTGTTTGTTGTGGCGGTGGACGCGGTGGACGCAAATGGGAGGGAGAGTGAGAAGGTTTCATTGAAATTGCTGGAATACCACGAGTTTTCAGTGGCAGAGGGGAGGCAGTTGATTGTTATTCTGAGGGAAATTTCGAAGGAGAGAGAGAGAGATGAATTGCATAACTGATCTGATACTAGAGAATGAAGATGCAGAGTGGAAAGTGAGGAAAGGAGGAAAAGACGAACGGAAGCAACTATGAAAAGAAAACTAGGAGTTTATTTTTGTTTTTAATTTTTAATTCTACTCAGCTGTATTGGTAATGGGAATTAATAACCACCATTACGAGTAATGCGAAATTTTTGGCTATACCCGGGTACAGCCAAAGCTGGCTGTACCCCCATCCAAAACGATGTCGTTTTGTGTTGTTTAAAATGAACATTAATATACTGGTACAAAAATGAACATTTACTATTTCGGAAATGAACATTTATTTATTTATTTGGAATGAACATTTACTATTTTGGAAATGAACATTTATTTATTTATTTGGAAATAAACTACAAAAATGAACATTTACTATTTCGGAAATGAACATTTATTTATTTATTTGGAATGAACATTTACTATTTTGGAAATGAACATTTATTTATTTATTTGGAAATAAACAATATAAGCGCTTGTAAAAACATAAGAGACCAATGAAGTGAACAATTTCATTATGAACATTAACCATATATTTATTATGAACAAACAAATAAACAAGAAAAAACAAATAATTCAACAAAAAAGATCATAAAATTCCAGAAAAAAGAACAAACAATACAACGATTATGAACAATTTTATGATGAATTTTAAAGCCAACATGAAAGAAAAACAATACAACAAGAAAGAACAAATACTGCTACAAAAATGAACATTTACTATTTCGGAAATGAACATTTATTTATTTATTTGGAATGAACATGGACTATTTTGAAAATGAACATTTATTTATTTATTTGGAAATAAACAATATAGGCGCTTGTAAAAACATAAAAGACCAATGAAGTGAACAATTTCATTATGAACATTAACCATATATTTATTGTGAACAAACAAATAAACAAGAAAGAACAAATAATTCAACAAAAAAGAACAAACAATATAAAAAAGAACATAAAATTCCAGAAAAAAGAACAAACAATACAACAATTATGAACAATTTTATGATGAATTTTAAAGCCAACATGAAAGAACAAACAATACAACAAGAAATTAAGAACAAACAATAAAGCAGATAATTATTATGAACAAACAAATAAATAAGAAAGAACAAATAATTCAACAAAAAAGAACAAACAATATAAAACAGAACATAAAATCCCAGAAAAAAGAACAAACAATACAACAATTATGAACAATTTTCTGATGAATTTTAAAGCCAACATGAAAGAACAAACAATACAACAATAAGTTTGATGAATGAATTTAAAAAACAACAAGAAAGAACAAACAGTACAACAAGAAAGAACAAACAATACAAAAAGAAAGAATAAAAGATTAATGAAGAGTTTAATCATGAACATTAACCGTATGATTATTATAAACAAACAAATAAACAAGTAAACAAGAAAGAACAAACAATATAAAAAAGAACATAAAATTCCAGAAGAAAGAACAAAAAATACAACAATTATGAAAATTTGATGATGAATTTAAAAAACAACATGAAAGAACAAACAGTACAACAAGAAAGAACAAACAGTACAACAAGAAAGAACAAACAGTACAATAAAAAAGAACAAACAGTTGACAAGAATGAACAAACAATATGAGCGCGTCGTTTTTGGGGTACAGCCAAAGCTGGCTGTACCCGGGTACAACAGTTAGCTATAGCGAATAATGTAGGCAGCAAAGTTTGACCAAACATATGTAACCGGATTTAATACTGTCGGTTAGTAATACTCGGTCATATTAGCTTTGACCAATTTATTCATAATGCACAATTGTCTTGCCAGTTACTAATACACTATTTATAACATGCATCGATTGAGCCATTTACTAATAGGGCGTTACTAATAGCATTTTTTCTACTAGTGACATCATGTGAATTAAAAAAAAAATTAACTTGCAGACAAGTAAAGAATTAGAGTAATAAATTTCAAAAAGAAAATAAAAGAAGAAATAATTGCGGGTAGCCTCCCAGTAGAGCCTTTAGTTTAAGTCGTTGGCTCAGCGTTCTCAATTCTTTGTCAGATTTCCTCAAACGTGACATCTTCGATCATCTGCACATAAGCTTGATCATAGAATGACTTCAATCTGTGACCATTAACTTTGAAAGTTTTTGCAGTACCAAAGTCCTTTATTTCCACTGCACCATGAGGAAACACATTAGTAACAACAAAGGGGCCAAGCCATCTAGTTTGCAACTTTCCAGGAAATAATTTCAATCTAGTATTAAATAAAAGAACTTTCTGGCCAACTTGAAAAGACTTCCTAGCTATCATTCTATCATGGTATGCTTTAGTTTTCTCTTTGTAGTTTTTAGCATTTTCATAAGATTCAAGCCTTAATTCCTCTAACTCAAGGAGTTGTAACTTTCTCTATTTTCTAGTAGAATCATAGTCTAAGTTACATTTCTTCACTGCTTAGAAGGATTTATGCTCAATTTCTACAGGTAGGTGGCAGGATTTCCCAAAAACTAACAAGTCTGAAAGGTGATATTCTCAGGGGTGTTTTATATGCAGTCCTATATTCCCATAGAGCATCACCTAAACGGAGACTCCAATCTTTCCTATTTGGATTGACTATTTTTTCTAGAATAGACTTTATCACTTTATTAGACACTTCAACCTGACCACTAGTCTGAGGGTGGTATGCAGGAGCTATACGATGTCACATGGTACTTTTCAAGAAGGGAACAAAAAGTTTGATTGCAAAAACGTGTTCCTCTATCACTAATAATAGCCTTAGGCATGCCAATTCTATTAAAAATATGACTCTTAAAAAATTTTAACATTGTTTTGGCATCATCAGTTATCACAGCTTTTGCCTCTACCCATTTAGAAATATAGTCAACAATAAGAATAATGTAGACATTACCAAAAGAATACGGGAAAGGACCCATAAACTCTAAACCCCACACATCAAATATTTCACAAATCAAAATACCAGATTGAGGTATCTCATTTCTTTTAGACATATTACCCGTCTTTTGGCAACGTTCACATGACTTGCAAAACAAATAAGCATCTTTATAAATTGTAGGCCAATATAAACCACATTCAAGAACCTTATGAGCAGTAATTTGAGGACCAAAATGTCTTCCACTTTCAAGATTATGACAAAAATTAAGAATAGAACCATATTCAGGTTTATCAATACACCTCATAATTATTAAGTCAAAACAAGATTTCCATATATATGGATCATCCCAGAAGTAGTATTTAGAATCAGATTTGATCTTTTCCTTTTGAGCTCTAGATAGTGTAGGACGAAATGTTCTAGTGACTAAGTAATTTACCATATCAGCATACCAAGGAGTATCAACACGACATAAGGAAAGTAATTGTTCCTCAGGAAAGAACTCGGTCATTAAAGGCCAATCATCTCTAGGAACAATCCTACTTAAGTGGTCAGCAACCAGATCATCTACACCCTTTTTATCCCTAATTTCAAGGTCAAATTCTTGCAACAAAAGCATCCACCTAAGAAATCTAGGTTTTGACTCTTTCTTTTTCAACAAATATTTAAGAGCTGTGTGATCAGAATATACAATCACATGAGTGCCAAGCAAATAAGTTCTAAATTTTCCAAAGCAAAAACAACATCATACATTTATTTTTCAGTAATGGTGTAATTGCATTGGGCAGGATCAAGTGATTTAGAAGCATAATGGATCACATAAGACTCCTTATCTTTCTTTTGACCTTAAACAACACCTATGGTCTTATCACTAGCATCACACATGATTTCGAAAGGCAGTGACCAATCAGGTGGTCTAATAATAGGGGCAGAGGTCAATTTATCTTTCAGATCATCAAAAGCTTTCTTGAATTCATCATTAAAGTAAAAAACAACATCCTTAGCAAGTAAAACACAGAACGGAGATGCAATTTTAGAGAAATTCTTAATAAAACGCATGTAAAAGCCAGCATGCCCTAAAAATGACCTAATTTCACGAACACAAGTAGGGTAAGATAAAGAACTAATGACATAAATTTTAGCTTTGTCAACCTCTAAACCTTTAGCACTCACAATATATCCAAGCACTACACCTTGTTCTACCATGAATGACACTTTTCGAAATTCAATACAAGGTTAGTTTCAACACATCTTTTCAGAACACGAGACAAACTATGAAGGCATCTATCAAATGAATCACCAAAAATAGTAAAATCATCCATAAACACTTCCATATCTTTTTCAATTAAATTAGAAAAAATACTCATCACACATCTTTGAAAAGTCCCAGGGGCATTGCACAATCCAAAAGGCATTCTCCTAAATAAAAATGTACCAAAAGGACAATTAAAAGTGATTTTATCTTGATCTTTAGGAGCTATTGGAACTTAGGTGTAACCAGAATAACTATCAAGAAAACAGAAAAATGACCGACCAACAAGTTTTTCTTGCATTTGATCAATAATTAGCAAAGGAAAATGGTCTTTCCTAGTGATGTGAGAACTTTTGTTGGTGCTGACGTGTCACCCTTTCTACAGAGGTATCAAGTATGCGCTGGCATAATCTTCTTACAACCTGCAAAACAAGAATATTTTCGTAGGAATATTCCATCCGATGCCTAAGTAAATATTTGATAGAGAGAGAAAGCGTTTAGATAGAAGTTAGAGCATATATATTTAAGGTAGGTAAGAATGAATTGATTGCCCCATTTTTCTTGGAATATGAGCTATTTACAAGGCTAAGGTTTCAGGATTTGTTCCAAAAAATCCTAGTTATCTAATTGGTTAACCTTGGAGATGAGGACATGTGTCCTTATCAGATATGGAGGTAGAGGACCTGAGTGGCCCGTTTAGTATTTGGGCCTCTTCTTGTCTTGGGCAGGCCCATTCTTACCGTGTAATCCATTTACAAGGTTTATAATACACCCAGAGTGTATGACTCTAGGTATGGAAGGTGGCACATGTCGTGTTACGAGTGGTCCAAGGTGGACAAGTCTTTTTAGCCACATCATTTTCCCCTCAAGAAGGAGGCTTTGTACCATTAGTGTATTTTTCTTGACGTTTGCTGATTTGCATGAGCACCACATGTTGATATTTGCCACACTTTAGATTTCCTTTATAAATCGGGGTAGGGATTCATTCTACTCTTTCATTTCCTTTTAATAACTTCTGAGAGGTAGAGAGATTTTTAAGAGGATTCTTCTATTCTTGACAAAGATCAAATTGTTCTTCGTGCGTTCTTGTTCGTTTCCTTTTCTTCGCATCATATTCCTTGCCTTTTTGATCATCACAGGTACCCTTCTTTTGTCACTTCTTTGTTTTTAGTCTTTTTATTTCTATGCATTCTTATCAAATTTTGGGGAGGCGTATTACCATGGACGTGTTCCTCGGCCATTATATTTGACGAGTTCTTCGCTGCTTTACTTCCCTTTTAAGCCAGACACCATATTTCTTATGCAGGAAGTCATGGCTCGAATTAAGAAAACGACCAATGTGGGTGCATGGGAGGCACCCCGTGATAACCATGTTCCCTTTTCAAATCTCCCTCAACGTAGCGAGAAGGGGGGATGAATCTTCACGGTGCCCCGAGAGAGGAAGTGTTAGAAAGACCCATCCTCCAAGGAGACGTAAGAGCGTGGCACGCCGTCCTCCAGTTCCGTGAGAGGACTTTGAGGATGATTCGTCTAGCTCCTCGAACAGTGAGGTAAGTAGGCGTCCTCCTCCCATGATCTCTGGGAGAGAGGATTCAGATCTTCTACCATATGACATTTTCCTAATGGATTCGGTACTTGGCTGAGCAGGGGCGCGACTTTCCACTGTTTCTTTTCTTTCCCCGCGACTTCAGCTTCAAATGTCCCAATGCTTGTAGAAATGTGGACTGTCTATTCCCAGGCGAGATCGCCGTTTATTCTTCTTCCTTTAGACTTGGAATTAGGTTTCTCTTACATCCTTTCGTGCTCGATGTTTTGAAGGGTTATGACATTGGCCTAGCCCAACTGACTCCAAAATCCAGGGCCAACATCTTTGGCTTTATAGCCAAATGTGAGTTAAGTGACGTTGTCCCTTCTTTCCCGTCATTCGTTAGACTGGTGGACATTGCGCCTTCTACCCGTTCACCACAGGGATGGTTCACCCTTTACAGCCGGAAAGGCTTCAAAACAGTGGTAGGGAAGTCATCCAGCTGGGTGTGGTGGAGGAAAAAATGGTCCATTATCAATATGGAGGACGCCACCCTTTGTAGACGTCTTAACCGTTGGTACATTAGGCCGCGCTTCATCTCAAACAATGATAGTCTTCCACGGCTTTATTCGAGAGAGTAGAGGTTGGGAAGCCCTTTGCTTAAATTGGAGATGTACAAGATGTCTCCCAATCGTCATGCATGGGTGCCAAATAGTTGGCTCCCTAGCTCAGTTTACTAATAGATTTCTCTCGGCCACTTGCCTGTGTTCATAAATGCTTAGAGGTAGCCTAGTCTTGTGTTCTATTCTGATTTTTAAAGCTCTCTTTCTTCTTTTATTCTCTTACTATTCTCCTTGGATTATGCAGAGCTAGCCATGAGTCGATTGTCCCCAGAAGTCAAGGGGAAAGTTGACATACCTGAGTGTTGTCTCAAGTGTATACTGACGAGGTCCTTCGTGCTGTTGCAGCCAAGGAGAAAGAGACCTCAAAAAATAGTAATAAGGTTTCCCCCGATGATCTTCCCAAGGTATGTCAGACGTCATTTGCACATTTATGTTTGGTTGATTACAAATTTGGCGGTATGCAATACACTTTATCTTTCATTTTCTTGAATAGGGTTCGCGGCGTCCGCCTCCATGAAACTGCTGGGTTCTACCCTGGCGCCGCCTCAAGCTAAGCGGCCTTCTTTCAAGAAGAAAGCAGGTCCTCCAAGCATTGGGGCGACTGATGCCACTCCGACGGCACCACCCGTCGTTGTGGACTTGGGGAATTCTTTGCCCGAGAAAGGGAGTCTTTCTACTACCAAAGCGGCTGGGAATATCAATCCGGTTGTCGTGGAAGAGAAAGGCGAGGTGTCCCGAGGGGGTAGCGTGGACGTCAAGAAGACGTCTGCTGAGGCGGCGGTAGATGCCAAGTTGGCTGCTGGTGCTGTAACACCCTAATAATTCCTTGATTTTATAAAACCATTTTCCAACTTAAAATAAAGGAATTACTAAAGTACTACCGCCACCGTGATAACGGTTAAGGCTATTACCAGAATTACGCAACGGAATTAAATGTCAACTAACTTTTAAAAACATAATTAATGAAATATTGAGGCCTCCTACAATTTGGAACCATAATGGCCCAAAACCCAAAGTATGAATAATTCAAACATTTCAAACATAAATAAAGTGAAGTTAAATAGTTCAAAATACGAAAACATGTAACTCTCTCGATCATCCCAAGCCACATGATTCCGATCTACCAACCTGCTATTTTATTCTACTCCCCATCAATGCAAGTGCAAATGATAGATCATCATAGGGTCATTAAGGCAAAGGCCATGACCAAAAAATACAAAGCACGTAGTCAGAAAAAGCTGAGTACTTACAAGAATAGAGTGAAATGAAACTAAAACATGCATCACTCACTAAGTACTAATCAACATGCAAAAGCCATATAATAATTGACAACCAATCATGAATACAAGACTCGACACTTGACTCGACTCTTGACTCACAATTTAATTAGAATAAGCTTCGAACGGGCCAAAGAATAATCCACAAAGGGAAAAGGTGATGGGAGCCAACCATACACCAAATATATAATAATAAAATCGGGCCATACCGAGTGTCGGGCCATACCGACGGAATTCCTGCGCATAATATAAATGAAACTGTTGACCCACAGGGTTTTGATGATGACAGGCAAACTTAACTAATAAATGTTTAAGTTTCTATGCTAAGAAAACTAGGAGTTCCAGAGCAGGAACAAGAGAAGGCCAAAGCATGTAGACTTGGACAATCAGAGAAACTGATCAAGCAGGCATAAATAAGTTCCTGATGGGAACATGGTTCGAGAAGTTCCAGAGGTGGAACAACCAACATGCGGAGCAGCATGGAACATGAAGACAGGAAATAAGAGTTTATTTTCTAGGATTCATGTAAGTATGTAGTAGCGTGAAAGGTAATGGAACAAGGTGTCAAAAGGAACTCGTGGAACTTAGAGTCAAAAGCATCTAAGAGTCAGTGAATATGTTGCATATTATTATCGTAATCTGTAGGGATTTATTTAGAGTTTTGTTTCTTAATAAATCTCTACTTGGTTAAGAGTTTTAGATAATATGCACTAGTTATTTTAGGATAAGATTTAGTTTTAAATAAAAGATAAGTTTTAAATTAAATCAACTTTAATTAGGATTCTGATTTTAATTTCATCTTTTATTTATTTTTATCTTACCTGCTTTTGGAAAATAAAGAGTCAAAATTTAAAATACGTATAATGAGTTTGTGAGTGTTGGAACTTGTAATGCAAGTTCCTGCACGAACGAAATCTCATGTATTTATTTCACGTTTATGAAAAGGTTTTCAGTAAAATATTTTTGCATAAGAAAATAAATAAAAAGTGAGTTTTGGAAAAATATCTCCTGGATTATGTTTTGATAAAACGTTGCTTTTTCTCCAAGTATTTATTTTCTTTTTATTTCCTATTTTTACTCTAACTGTTTTACTGTAAACGTGGTATAAGTTGTGCCCAAGACTTTGACTGCTTTCTCCCCAAGTTTCTCCCCAACTAACTGATCATTGGTAAGTGCCTAGAAGTTAGGAAACTTACTGTTAGTGGAGGAATTAGTGGGATTATGGTTAAGTCTTGTACACGCTATAAATAGAGGCTTATATCTTCATTCCAAAGTGTCTGACTTCTCGGTCATTCCACAGAGTCTGGTTTACGTGGAAGGTAATTAAAGAAGATATATTTGTTCCACGTTTTTTAGTCCGTGGAAGGTAATTAAAGAAGATATATTTGTTCCACGTTTTTTAGTCAGTTCCTGCAGTTCCGAGTTCCTGTCAGTTCCGAGTTCCTTTACAGTTATTCACTCTCTACATATTAGAGTTTAATCAATTATCAAATGTCAATATTTTAAGAGTTGTTCAAGGGTTGAGTGAGCTCTTGTAATGGGTAATTTGTCAAGGGTTTGAGTGAATTCTTGTATAAGTTTTGGGCAGGAACTTGAGTGAGTTCCTGATGTGTATGGGGTAGGAACTTGAGCGAGTTCCGGTTGTATTTGGGTAGGCTTTGAGTGAAGTCTATGAGAGAGAAGCAGAGAGGCTTTGAGTGAAGTCTAAGAGTCAAGAGAGACTTCTAGGGAAGTCAGTGAGAGCGTAGTTGTTTGAGGGAACAACTATTGGGAACTTGAGTTCGTAGAGGAACTCAAGTAATGGCCAAGTTTCTTATAGGATTGTAACTGAGTTGTTGCCCTATAGTGAAAAGAGTTTGAGTTGAAATCCCTAGTGGGTCGAGGTTTTCTTTCCAGTTGGGCCCTGGAAAGTTTCCTCGTAAAATCTCTCTTGCATTGTTTCTATACTTGCTTATGTTCTTTATAATTCCGCAAAAATTGGCTAGCAAGTTCCATATTACAATTCACCCCCCCTCTTGTAGTGTTCCATCCAAATAACAATTGGTATCAGAGCCGGAACTCGCTGATAAGCAGGCAACCCTGCCGAGTTAAGTTCCTGGAAGGAGGAACAATTACAAGAAACTTGATGAAAGGAACTCGATCCTACCCATTCAAAGGAACAAGGCAGATCTGACTTTTATTGTTGAATAAAAGTCAGTCAAGGTGTAACAGGCGATCTTCTAAGGTAAATATCTATTCCTTTAGACCTTCTTTGTGTGCATGCATTAATTTATTGTGTGTTCCTTGCATTGTTTCTAATGGAACTTCTGTTTTGTTTTGATTTAAAATTAAATTTGAAAAATCTAAAATCTATATTTAATAAATGATTTTTCAATTTATTTTTTCAAACTTCAGTACATTAAAATTATGTCAAGGAAACGTATTTTGAAAAATGCATATATGTGGAACTCGGAGTTTTTAATTTTTAGGCAACAAAATATTCTTCTTATTTTTTCTCTGCCTAAGAACTATTATTTTATATGCTTCATGAATATATTGAATATCATTTATATGAAGGCTTATTGTATCTTGGTAGTAGTTGTTGTGTTGATTATTTTCTTAACAGTTACTACTAACAAGAAGGGACCCAAATCTGTTGGGTTCCCTTGACAAAGAAATTGGTACAGGAACAAACAAAGATGCACATTAATATGTCAGAGTTCCTATGAATATAAGTTCCACATTGAGGAACTCACTGGATCACTGTTGACCCACGAGTTACACTTAGTAACTCATGAGGGTGTGACATTATTAAAGATACATTACATCAGCACCCCACTTCGGAACAAGGATCAAAATCCGAAGAGGAACTTCTAGATAAAGGAACTCATTCCAGCACCATTCCAAGGAACAGATAAAGGCTGCAACTAAAAGATCCTTAATGATATATTTAAGGTAAACATCTAATGTTTGAGATCTTTATATGCATACGCTATTAATTTAACTCAAGTTCCTGACAACGTTTTATGAAAATTATTCAAATGTATTTTGAATTTGTTTAATCGATTTTGGATCTTCTCAAATATGTTTTTGTGAGACAAATTTCAGATTCTAAAATTGATTTTACATTTATGCATTATTTGTTTAATAAGAATGGTTCAATGAACAAGACAAAGGAACAATGCATATAGCCACTCTTGGAACTTGGTTTCCCTGCGAAGGGAACTTTATTCTTTGGGCTACATAATCTAATGTTATATCATTTATTGTCCAAAGAACGATTTTTCCATGTATTATGAGTATATTGAATATTTATTACATGTATGCATGTTGAATCTTAGATCCAGCAGTTTAAAATAATCATTTTCTAAGATGCTAATGCTAAAAACAAAGGAACTGAAATCATGTCAAGTTCCCAAGACCATTAATTGTTTACAGGTCTGTTAGTTTACAATTTTTGTATACTTTAATCTTCTAAATTATGCTACTTAAATATATTTACTACTAATGCATGATTATGGAACGTAGTAGAAGAGAAATGATTTTTACAGGTTTATAACTCATGATTGAGTGTGTGTATGAAGTAAAGGAACAACATCAGAATTACACCAAGGAAAAATGAGTTGGAAATCCATTAGATTCGTTGGAATAGTGAAGAGGAACTCAGGCTCGGAACTTGGAACTTCAGATGTAAACTAGTTCCAGTTCCACCAGCATGTAAGTTCCTTCCAAATATGATGGGTCATATCAACGAATCAACTCACATGCACTATATAATTGGAAGTCACTTTGAACATCTCAAAGGAACTCAATCATGTGAAATGCTAGTAAGGTTGTTCCCTCATTTTACTTGTGTTAATTAATGTTGAATTTTTTATAAACCTGTTTCTCTTAAATTATTGTGCAAACTAACCTTATTTGTGTTATAGGTTTTGTTTTGGAATTTAATATGTATAAAATGCATAATAATAAGTTTCATTGATCAAAGGAACTCTTTCTAAGTTCTGGTGAAACAATCAGCGAACTCAAGGTTACAGTAACTTGATAAATGGTGCATAAACTATTTGATAGCAAATTTTTGGTGTCAAAGTTTTTCATGTACAAGTTCTTGGTTCTTGTTAACCTAAGTTCCATGGAATATATGTTTCATGTTTCTTTCGTGAAGTAACTTTTCAGGAACATCATATTTTGTTATTATGTTTGAGTATATATATATATTTATTTTAGACTAACCTGCTAATCATAACTTTGCACAAAAGTACTACACTTGAGTGTTATTTTTTCCCAGATTACTCATATTAAAATAACTCAAGATGGAGAATGGTCATGAAGACCATAGGAACATGTTCTAGCTTACTTGTAACATGAAAAATGAGGTGGCTACAACTAAGGGGGAACAACTCGTTATATCTCGACAATGATTGTTCTATGAAAGAAAATTCACTATTATCGTTTGGTTGCTACCTACAGTGGAAACTTATAACTTTTGACAGTTAAGGTAAGATTGGTTCCAAATGAAAAGTTGGTAAGTCAAGTTCCTGTTCCATTGTGAATTTTTATTGTCGAGTAATTAATGCACATTTGTTTAGAGTTTCCAAAATTATGTTTTCTCTGGTAATTTTAAAAACAAATTACATCATTAGTAATAAATGTCATAGTTGAAGGGAATCAAAGAGGGAACACATACTTTGTGGATCACAATTTGGTTCCTAACAATAATTTGATATTTCTAGGGGTTATTGAAGATGATCCAGAGTTTACAACAAATATAAAAATGTGCGTTGAAATAAGTGAATATATTACTTGTGATTGAAACTAACATGACTATTCCCAGCAACAGGTTAAAGTTTATTTCAATATTGAACTCGCAAGTTCCTGTAGAACTAATCGAGTTTCTAATGATAAAATATGTCACTATTAAAAGCAACAGTAGCCAGCTACATAAGCTCATGTCGAGGAACCTCAAACTAAGGTTCAAGTTCCAGTTCATGAAGCTGAAGATCAACTCGATCAATCAATATCATGCAACAAGTTCCACGACTGCTCTAGTAGTAGAGGAATTGCCAGATTCATTTATCGAGTTCCTGTGTGCACTACAACATTCATTCAATCAATTTATCAATGACATCGACAAAGGAACTCAGAGAAGGTTGGTTCTTGAAAGGAACAACCAGTCAGAAAGGTATTGATTTTTAGGAGACTCTTTCTCCAGTAGCTTGTTTATAAGGTAATTATATATAATCCTATGTTGTTGCACATATGGGACGTAGGTTGTTCCAAACAGAAGATGACTTCTTTTTTTCTTATAAAGAACAATGTCAAGTCCCTTCTTGAAAACTGATTTTAAAATTAACATATTTTGTTTTCAAGAGAAACTGATTTATTAGTGATATATATACATAAATGTTGAACATAACGAATTGTTTTATAAGGTTTCATTATCATAAGTGTTTATATGAACATGATGAAAGAACACAACAACCACTCTCTTAATTTCTATAAAAATTAAATAGAGAGTGATATTTGAAATGATCAAATGACAAAAGCATGTCAAGGAACTTCTGAAGAATGATTGACAATATTCGATTACACATGAATGTTTCCATAAGATGCGAGGGCATCAAGATGGTGGAACTAGCACTCTAGGAACTCGAACATAAAGTCATCAAAATCAGTCCAGCACTTCAAAGAAATCATATACATGGTGAAAATTTATATAAGGTAAATTTTTCTTATTCATATCATAGCATGTTTTAATGCGTTATATTGTTAACTTATTAATACAAGTGTACAAGTTTTGCAATGCATTATGTGAATATGCTTTCTTTATGATTTCATCTACTCATGGACTGTTTGGAGGATCAAGACTTAGTGAAGCATGACATGAGCATAACATAGTCTTTAACAAGAGTTTTGTTGATTTGGAACGCATACACATATTTAAATAAGGCACTTATGTATGCTTAAAGTAAATGTGTCACACTTGTATTTTGTGCTGTAAAAGGAAAACGCATTATAGCTTATTTTTCCAAAGAATTATTCTTCATGCATCATGAATTTTCTTTAAAAATCCTTCATATGAATGCATGTTATAATTTGGTTGTTGTACGTATTTATCACTGATTATATATTCTTTGGTACAACTAACAAATCTTTGTGTAAGTACTTTACTAAACTCATAAAGTAACATGAGCGTAAGAATGCAGAGACGCATCACACTCCCACAGGAACACGAGCAAG
This sequence comes from Spinacia oleracea, assembly GCF_020520425.1. Lineage (NCBI taxonomy): Eukaryota > Viridiplantae > Streptophyta > Magnoliopsida > Caryophyllales > Amaranthaceae > Spinacia > Spinacia oleracea. Next base: position 47,640,432 of record NC_079488.1, read on the forward strand.
ACTAGATGAAGGTTCCTAAGGGATGATTGTGAGCCATACACAAAGCTTCAGAGGTATGATTGTTAAATTGTCCAATATTTAACCGCTAATAGACCAAATATTGCCATATCCATAGGTCTAAGCGAGAGGTTCCAATCAAATCTCCGAAAGTCGCATTTTACCATCCTATAACTCTTGATCAGAAGCACGAGAAAATGTGACTGGAACTCAGTATATTCAAGCTGGATATATTTTCCTTGAAGTTCCCCAAATATGGCAAAACTGTAAGTATTTAGCTTTTGGTAAAATTAATCCCACGCAATTCTTGTGTGTGAACATAGATCAGAATTGTACATTGTGAAGGACTCTCCTAATTTCTCGTTTTTTGGTTCATAATTACTTGTGCTAACTGATGAAAAGGTAAAAAGAAGAGTCATAAGCCATGTTGTTTTGTGTGTTCCTATTACTAGTACGACAAGCAATTTTTTATATTTTTTCTTTTGATTCAATCTTCGTTTATTCTTTTTCCTTTACAATTTTTCGTATTTGCTTAATGAAAGGACTCCTTGCCGATCTCAATTTTCCTCAAGGATGTTCCATCTTCTGTTAAGTTACACCCAATAAAATAAAATTTTATCTTTTAAATGTTTCAATCTATCATAAACACCTAAAACACTTAAAATCTCTTTCACCTATATCCTAAAAGACTTATGCACCAATTAAGTTTTGTTCCTCACAAAAATGTTTCCCAATATTCTCTTACCATATCAACCTATTAGAAACCACAAAAGCCAAATCAATACCACACGTTGATTTATTTGTTCTCTTCAAAAACATTCTCAAAAATTCATCACTATACAAAACCCTCTACAAAATATTCCTCCTTTGTCACTAAATCGATGCAGCAACAACTGAGGGGGAACTAATGAGGAAGGTGATTAATAGAGCGTTAATGTACATTTTGAAAAAAAAAGGGAGATGAAAAAAAAAAAAAAAGGAGACAAAAGAAATCGAAAAAAAAGGGTAATAAAAGGAGAGATATGTGAAAATAGAAAGAGAAGGGATCATAAGTTCCTACAAGCATTTCAAGTTTCCAAGTTGAAATGCAAATGAAGCTGTCTATACCTTAAAGAATTATCTCAAAAATTATGTAGTTCCTTCAAGATTCACATGGGAACTTACACCATAAATGTAAGTTCCTACAAAAATTGAATCAAGGAACTATCAAAAAGCTTCAAAGAATTTATACGTACTGCTAAAGAAGAATAGAAGAAAGAAAGGAACAACGGTGTATTTTATGGCGAGGATCTTCAGTTGAAAATCCGTAAAGAAGGAGACATGCAGAGAAACAAGTGACAAAGGAATACATTCATTAAAATCATGAGCCATGCCTAACCTTTACCTCATAAATTGCCTATCCCTGCAAAATACAAATTGATGGTGTTTATGTATTTTGAAATAATTTTTCATTATTTTTATTTTGCTTTTCTGTTTTTTTTTGGGTGAACTTATTTCTTTCTTTTCTGCTTGTTGCTAAGGAACATTGGCTTATGATAATTTCTTTTCACTTTGAATTCTATTCGCTTGAGTATGATTGTCTAAACAGTACAACATTGAGGGAGATATTTTGCTTTGTCTCTGATTCTTACTAACCATTCTCGTTAGTATGGTGCTGTGATGGGATTAAATTAATACAATTAGCTAAACCTTTTTGATGATGCCAAAAGGGGGAAAAGAAAGGCAAACATTGAAGGCAAAATATTTTGAGTTCCTAGTCTCAAATATCTGCTTTTCTCAAGTATGTTACAACTATGTATATTCTTTTAACTCTTGTAAATATTTTGTTTTAAGATTTCTATGCATGTTGGATTTATTTTCTCTATTAAGTTTGCTTGGTTTGTCATCACCAAAAAGGGGGAATTTGTTGACCCACAGGGTTTTGATGATGACAGGCAAACTTAACTAATAAATGTTTAAGTTTCTATGCTAAGAAAACCAGGAGTTCCAGAGCAGGAACAAGAGAAGGCCAAAGCATGTAGACTTGGACAATCAGAGAAACTGATCAAGCAGGCATAAATAAGTTCCTGATGGGAACATGGTTCGAGAAGTTCCAGAGGTGGAACAACCAACATGCGGAGCAGCATGGAACATGAAGACAGGAAATAAGAGTTTATTTTCTAGGATTCATGTAAGTATGTAGTAGCGTGAAAGGTAATGGAACAAGGTGTCAAAAGGAACTCGTGGAACTTAGAGTCAAAAGCATCTAAGAGTCAGTGAATATGTTGCATATTATTATCGTAATCTGTAGGGATTTATTTAGAGTTTTGTTTCTTAATAAATCTCTACTTGGTTAAGAGTTTTAGATAATATGCACTAGTTATTTTAGGATAAGATTTAGTTTTAAATAAAAGATAAGTTTTAAATTAAATCAACTTTAATTAGGATTCTGATTTTAATTTCATCTTTTATTTATTTTTATCTTACCTGCTTTTGGAAAATAAAGAGTCAAAATTTAAAATACGTATAATGAGTTTGTGAGTGTTGGAACTTGTAATGCAAGTTCCTGCACGAACGAAATCTCATGTATTTATTTCACGTTTATGAAAAGGTTTTCAGTAAAATATTTTTGCATAAGAAAATAAATAAAAAGTGAGTTTTGGAAAAATATCTCCTGGATTATGTTTTGATAAAACGTTGCTTTTTCTCCAAGTATTTATTTTCTTTTTATTTCCTATTTTTACTCTAACTGTTTTACTGTAAACGTGGTATAAGTTGTGCCCAAGACTTTGACTGCTTTCTCCCCAAGTTTCTCCCCAACTAACTGATCATGGGTAAGTGCCTAGAAGTTAGGAAACTTACTGTTAGTGGAGGAATTAGTGGGATTATGGTTAAGTCTTGTACACGCTATAAATAGAGGCTTATATCTTCATTCCAAAGTGTCTGACTTCTCGGTCATTCCACAGAGTCTGGTTTACGTGGAAGGTAATTAAAGAAGATATATTTGTTCCACGTTTTTTAGTCCGTGGAAGGTAATTAAAGAAGATATATTTGTTCCACGTTTTTTAGTCAGTTCCTGCAGTTCCGAGTTCCTGTCAGTTCCGAGTTCCTTTACAGTTATTCACTCTCTACATATTAGAGTTTAATCAATTATCAAATGTCAATATTTTAAGAGTTGTTCAAGGGTTGAGTGAGCTCTTGTAATGGGTAATTTGTCAAGGGTTTGAGTGAATTCTTGTATAAGTTTTGGGCAGGAACTTGAGTGAGTTCCTGATGTGTATTGGGTAGGAACTTGAGCGAGTTCCGGTTGTATTTGGGTAGGCTTTGAGTGAAGTCTATGAGAGAGAAGCAGAGAGGCTTTGAGTGAAGTCTAAGAGTCAAGAGAGACTTCTAGGGAAGTCAGTGAGAGCGTAGTTGTTTGAGGGAACAACTATTGGGAACTTGAGTTCGTAGAGGAACTCAAGTAATGGCCAAGTTTCTTATAGGATTGTAACTGAGTTGTTGCCCTATAGTGAAAAGAGTTTGAGTTGAAATCCCTAGTGGGTCGAGGTTTTCTTTCCAGTTGGGCCCTGGAAAGTTTCCTCGTAAAATCTCTCTTGCATTGTTTCTATACTTGCTTATGTTCTTTATAATTCCGCAAAAATTGGCTAGCAAGTTCCATATTACAATTCACCCCCCCTCTTGTAGTGTTCCATCCAAATAACAGAAACAACGTCTTGTATCATTAGTAGGAGTACGAGCGTTCCGGCAAGACTCCCCCCATTGTTCGTACTCAAGGTATATACGTTCCAAGAGTTTTGAAGCTTGTTCTGGTTGCACTTTACGTTTATTAATGTTTTATTAAAGGCGAACTCAAGACTCACCAACATGCACACATACAATTAATAAACAACAACCAAAACAATCTTATTTTAAATGCTTTAGGACTTGTGATCAACAAGGCAAGACACTTGTAATATTACTACCATGTTCCTCCTCACCAAGGTGAGACTCCACATCATGCACATTAACATGAGGGTTGTGCCCTTGCACGACAAATCCTAATTCATTTCATACATAATATTCCCAACTGAACCCTACATGTGCGGTGGCTTACGTGAGCTAACCCTTCACATGTGGTAAAATAAATAGTACAACGAGGTACGAATAATTGGCTCAAAGTATGCTAGACATCCCGTACAATAGCATACAAATAAATAATCCATCCCTTGCATGTGAAACAAACCATACATGCATAAATATTGAACAACATGATTGACAATGAAATCCATACTCATAATAATCCCAACATGCTTGTTCAATCAACAAATCAATAATTCCAACAATAATAATTCACATGATCGTCCACCAAATCAACTATGAATTCACCAAGTTCACGTAATACAATTCACATCCATAAACAATCATGTAATGTCTCTTGACAATTAATGTGGTCGCCCTAGACTTTTACGTACCTGGAATACCTAAGTACGGGGGCCACTGTGCGAATCACAACTTACTAGAAATCAACTCCTATAAACACAATGGAGAAACTTAATTATTATCCATGTTTACTAAATTTCCAGGAACTTTGTTTAGTTTTAAAACACTTGAATTAATTAGAACTTAATCGTTCATTAATAAAATAATAGTCTCAATCAATCATTTAAAACCCTAGCATGAAATTAATTTATTTTCATGTATAAAACCATTAAAAGTCGACGTTTTAAGTCTTTACAATATTCTGAAAAATATAATTGATTATCATAATTAAATTCATCATCTAATTATGCTAATCAATCGCCCATAAGGCCGGCTTAGATTAAAACTCCAATCATAGTTTGTAATTAAAACCATTAAAGCTTCAAAATTGAAGCTTTAATGTATACTTCAAATCTGAAAATTATAATATTTCAATTCAAAACATTCTTCAATAATTCAAACATACAAATCCTCAAAATTCGGTGTTCATAACCGATCCCAACATTTTAATTAATCAAAACCAATAATAAAAATATAATTTAAATACAGAATTGAAATAGAATAGGCAAGGAAGAAGAGAATTATACCAATCTGGCCTATAGCACGGAACAACCACGAATTAAATGTGATTGGGCGCAAAAAGATCAAAGGAATACGGAATATAACACACGACAACACACACGACTTGTGTGTGCGCGTGTGGTGCGACGGGACAGCAACGAAGGCACGGGCAAGGCTCGCGGCTGGGCGTCGAGCAAGAGAGAGCACCGAGTGTGCGAGGTGGAATGGCGTCGAGGGCAACAAACAACAGCAGCAGCAACAACACTCGGCAAAGGCATGAGTGTTGTGCGGGGATGCAACGACGAAGCTAGACAACAACACGGGCGAGGGCCACAAATGTTGTGCAACGAGGGGCAAGGCACACGCAAGAAGTGCTCGGCTGGGCACGAGTGAGGGTGAAGGCAGCAGCGACGAGCAAGGCTCGGGGCTGGGCTGTGCACGGACGAGAGCAAAAGAGAGAGGAGAGAAAAGTGAAGTACTACATCAGGAATTTAGAATGCTCATAACTTTTAATCTACAACTCGGAATTGATCGATTCTTGAGGCAAAGTTCAAGATCTTTTCGAGATATACAACTTTGAAGTATAAAACTTTTTCTGAAAACGAACGGAAGTTGGAGAAAAACGGCCGAACATAAGTTCGACGAAAGAAAGAAGAATTTAGGGTTAGGGTTTTATTTTTAGATTTAATGAATAATAGGGAGCGATTTTGAGGGTGAGCACCTATATTTATAGGCTTAGGAACTCAAAGATGGGCTAGGCTTTAGGATTCCCTTTCGGGCTTCATTAAATATAGGATGGGCTAGTTTAATTTGTTTGGACTTGAACTCGGAATTGAATTGGGCTAGATTCATTTAAAATCGTTTTACTTTACCAATTAAATTCCCGACATTAAATAATAAATTCGTTTGGTAATAATTAAACTAATAAATATTCTAATTAAATAAAATACATTTAAATGCGTTTTAAATTCTAAAAATCATAAAAATACTTTATAAATATAATAAAATTTATTTATAAAATACAGAAAAATACGAGGTATTACAGGTGCAGCCAACAAAGAGGTGGCTGACAGGGATGTTGGCCAGTCTTCCAAGGGAGGGGAAGGTCCTCACCAGGAAGAGGGGAAAATGGTGCCCCGTTCTCCCTATACCTCTCAAGAGGCGGCTCAAGGTGGTAAGTCTTCTCAAGCAAAACGTGTTTTCTGTGGTTAGTAAATGTTTACTAATATTGGTTTCTTACTTTGGCGTAGGTTTGTTCGATCCTCAGAGGATGAGGAAGTCTGATATTGCGGAGATCTCGCCTTCCGGTGGTTTTAGCTCGGCGGAGAGGGATAAAATTCTTTCCTCCGTGTGTGATTCAATCCCCAGGGAGTATGTGGAGTGTCTTCCTGGAATAGAGGACGCCTACTTTGGGGACATGCAGTCTCTTGTGTTGGACGTGAGTTTCCCATTGTTTTATTTAATATTTGTTATCCCGACTCCATACTAACAGTCCTATCAATGAAGTTGTTTATCAGGCTTGGAAGCTATGCGGTACCATGGGGACATGCACCTTGAGCTGCTCAAGCATTAGGATGCAATAGAGAACCATGAGAAGTATGCTGAAAACAAGACCGATGAGATCTAGGCCGATAGGCGTCCGCTCTACGCCTCACTGAGGCCAACGCCAAGGAATACGAGGATAAGCTTAAGGAGCATGAGGAGAACAAGATTACTCTCAAATCTGAGTATGCAGACGTCTACACATGAGTTGCCAACTTTGCGAAGAAGGTGGTCGCCCACGAGAAGAAAGTGCAAGAGACTCAAGAGGAGATGGGCACTATTCGGCGAGAGGCAGCCAACTCTTTTAAGCTCAGCGAAGAGGCCGAGATGGAGGGTGCTCGACGAGCTTGAGACCAAGAGATTGAAGGTACAGACTTCCAGTGGTTTCAAGCTCGAATCTCAAATTAGATGTCCATTTTGGAAGCTTAACGTCTTGGTGTGGACCCCCTTGAGTTCCATTATGAATGAGTGATGAGGAGAAAGTGAACTCCCCGGCCGAGCAAGACGCCCAGGATGGTAAATCGCCCGCCCCCGTACTTACTTTGTGCTTGTTTTGATGGTTTTCTGCACCTTGAGCGCATGTATTAACAATGGTGCTTCTTGAGCAATCTTTATTTATCTACGTCCTTTGTAATTCAGTGATTAGCAAATATTTCGTTAAGCTTTGCTTTATTTATGATAAGCTCATTACAAATGTTTGGTCGTTTTGGTTGGCACTTATAAAGGTTTCGGCCGTTTAGTTGGCTCTTACAAATTTTTGGTCGTTTAGTTGGTGCTTACATAATATTCTATAAAAATCGGCTTTTAGCCACTTTTTCAGTCTTGCCAGCAACGTCTTTGACATGCCCAATGGGGCTGAACACTTTTTGTCGAGGGCTTACCTCTTCGTGTTTCCTTTTGACGCCCACCCCGACCTGTTCTTTCTTCCACGCCGCTAGGTTGAGGGAAGTTAGATAACAATCTCGTGCTTGCTGTTGATCACCATGAATGGTCCAAATCTTCCCTTTGTCGCATACATACTTCAATAGCATCAGATGGGTGACTACCACTGCTTTGATTTTGTTTAATTAGGACTCCCCAAGATGACATTGTATGCCGTTAGATCTTTGATAATTAGGAAGTTCACATTCATTTTTCTGTCGTCATTGCGTCCTCCTATCCTCATGAATAGTGATATGATACCTACCGGGTGAATGATGCTTCTTCCGAAACCAATGATGGGATAATGGATCCTTTCAATTGTCTTTGGATCATGAGCTAAATGACTCAAGCACTCAACACTCGACAAGTATACGCCTTACTCTCATATTAGAGATCTTGATTTCTATGACCAATGGGTCATCTTGTGGAGTAGCTATCGTCCACCATTAGACTCGCAAATTTCGATTCTTAGGAAAGGGTCCATTAGTAATTTACCTGAGAGCATCACCTTCCCCATCCTTCTAGCATAATCTCTTTGTCCTCTCATGGTAGGTCCTCTAGAGGCCGACCGTCCTGATATGACTTATATGAACCCTCCATCAGTTTGATTGCCGCCTCCAACTAAGGTGGATGATTTGTTCTTTTTATAATGATTCTTTCCGGTTCCCTGGGTATTTTTCTGCAAGTAATTATTTAGATGACCCTTAGCTTCCAAACCGTCCAAGGCCCTTTTCAGGCTCCTACAATCCTTGGTGTCATGACCTATGTCTTAATAGAATTGGCAATATAGATTTGGGTCTCAACTCTCAACGGGGGACTTCATCGGGAATGGACGTTCTAGATTAAACTTGGTCCCTACGTCGACGAGGATTGTGTGAAGCTCTGTGTTGTATTCAAAGAGCTCTTTCTCTTGTGGGCATCCCCTCTTTTATCCTGCAGACATGGGAGCTTGCTCTTTTGACATAGCCTAGGTTTCGATTTGTTTTATCCTTCTTCCCAAGGGAAGCCGCTTCCCCTACTTTGCCGTCTTTAGACACACTGCATATTTCAGTTGCGTGTATGAATGCTTCAGCTTCATCCAATACTTCAGTCATAGTGCGCACACTTTTCTTTACCAAGTCAAACTTGAATGATCCCTTTTTAATCCTCTGATGAAATTGTCCAAAGATACTCCATCTGGAAGGTCAGAAATCTGACCTGCCTCCAAATCGAAGCGCTTTACATAGCTTCTTAAAGACTCGTCATTTCCTTGTGGAATTCGGCCTAGATGCATACTCATCTTTCGCTCCTCTTTGTAAGCCATGAACCTTGTGGAAAATAGGAATTTCAGTTCGGCAAAGGAGGTAATGGAACCTGCATGTAGCCTTTCAAACCACTTAGATGCTACGCCTTTGAGTGTGGCTGGAAAGTACTTGCACCATGTGGCTTCATTGGTTCCTTGCACATACATATGGTGGCGGTACGCAACTAGATGCATATCAGGGTCAGTGGTGCCTCATAGGCTTTTATGGAGGGATTCTTTACTTTAGGTTCCTTTGGGGTATTCATTATGGCCTCACATAAAGGAGTTCTCATGTGCCTTCTTGTCAATTTGTTCAACCCCTGCTGAATGTGAAAGGTGGGCTCTCAATGAATTAAGGATATTTCGTGGCGTGAGCCAACTTTAGGAGAGGTTACTTGAGGCTGTCCTTGGACAGAGGGGTAGAAAGGAAGGTCTTCCATGACTGGAGTAGATCCCGTGTTTGATAGCTCGGACTCAGCCTCATAGTGCTCATGCCGTCTTGCCAGCGGACGTTGGACAGCTGAAGGAACTAACCGAGAAGTCGGTCATGCTGCTTGTTCACGCCGGTTAAGGAGGGTCCGGCTATTCTGTTCTAAAGCTTGTCTCTTTGAAATGGGACTAACAAGCCTATTGACTGCATGTCGAGAACTTTCCCTGGCCCTACACACATTTGATCTAAGCGGCATCCTATTTATCCAATTGAAGCCGAGGCTAACTTGCCCTCCGGGAGCTTCTCCCTCAGCACTGGTATTGATATTAGCATGTTTATCTGAATTTCCTCTTGTAGGGTGGTCTCATTTGTTGTTGGAAAGTTTGGTTCATATACTGTTGAAATCCAACCAGGATCTCTCGTAACGTCCCCACTGAAACTGGGAGGTCCAAGTTTTCATCCAACACATCGTCTCTAACATTGGGACTGAGGTGTCCACTAGGGAAAGGTAGCCTAGTGTCAGGATCCTCTTCACTAACTACTTCAATTTCAGGGACACGATGCAGAGTGTTCCTGTCATCAGCAATTCCATTGGCTTCTTCTATGTGGAGATGGTTTCGTGAGGGGTTCCTTTCGTGTGGACGCCTTTCTCTTAAGTCATCCCTATGTTCGTCAGCGTCAGATTGTAAGTCTGCCATGATACTGTACCTTCCCACAGACGGCGCCAAATGATGTGAGAAATTTTGTTGGTGCTGACGTGTCACTCTTTTCACGGAGGTATCAAGTATGTGCTGGCAAATTTTCTTACAACCTGCAAAACAAGAATATTCCCGTAGGAATATTCCCTCCTATGCCTAAGTAAGTATTTGATAGAGAGAGAAAGTGTTTAGAGAGAAGTTAGAGCAGAAATATTTAAGGTAGGTGATAATGAATTGATTGCCCCCTTTTCCTTGGGACCTGGGCTATTTATAAGGCTAGGGTTTTGGGATTTGTTCCAAAAGACCCTAGTTATCTAATTGGTTAACCTTGGAGATATGTGTCCTATTAGATATGGAGGTAGAGGACCGTAGTGGCCCGTTTAGTATTTGGGCCTCTTCTTGTCTTGGGCCATTCTTACTTTATAATCCATTTACAAGGTTTATAACATCCAGAGTGTATGACACTGGGTATGGAAGGTGTCACATGTCGCTTTACAATTGGTCCAAGGTGGAAAAGTCTTTTTAGCCACATCACCTAGTAGCTTGATTAAGCTTCCTATAGTTTGTGCATACTCTCTAACCATTAGGAACTCTAGTGGGGACAAGCTCTGTTTTATTATTTTCAACAACTGTTATTCCGCTTTTCTCAGGGACCACGTGAATTGGAATTACCCATTGAGAATCAGAAATATGATAGATTACATCCGCATTTATCCATTTAATAATTTCCTTTTGAACAAATTCCCTCATTGATGGATTTAACCTTCTTTGAGTTTCTCTAGTGGGTTTAGCATTTTGTTAAAGAAATATTGTGTGCATGCACAAGGTGGGACTAATGCCTTTTATGTCTACTAAAGTCAATCCTATTGCCTCTTTATAATTTTTAAGCACATTCAACAACGTTGCTTCTTGAAATTCATTTAATGAGCTTGAAATAATCACAGGCAAGGTCTCATTAGCACCCAAATAAACATACTTCAGATTAGAGGGCAAGGGTTTTAACTCTAAAATAGGTGCTTCTACAATAGAAGGAATCAATTTAGGCACAGATAAAGGCAAAGAAAATCAGAATTTCCATTTTCAATATCCAGAAGGTCCACATCAGCCATATTAGACACGACTACAACATAAAAATGAGGAATTTCACGCATATAATCAAGAACATCACTTTCAAACAGTTTATCACACCACTTATCAAATACATCCTAAGCCATCCAATCATAAGCATCAAAAGTATCTATAGAACTGACATTATTGATATCTATTGGGTATCTTATAGCATCAAAAATATTGAATTTAATCATTTTCCATCAAATTCCATAGTTAATTACCTTCATGAACATCAATTTTTGTCTTAGAAATTTTCAGAAATGGTCTACCTAACAACAAGATAATACTATCACATCTATCACCCATATCCAGAACATAGAAGTCCGCAGGAAATACCAATTCATTCACTTGGACAAGTACATCTTCTAAGACTCCTATTGAGAATGTGTTAGATCTATCAGCTAACTGAATAACAATATGAGTTTTAGACAAAGAACCCACATTTAAAGTATCATAAACAGATTTCGGCATAACATTAACGGAGGCTCCTAAATCTAACATACACCTTTCAAACTTAGAATCACCAATTTAGCAAGGAATGCAAAACATGCCAGGATCCTTACACTTAGGGGGAAGCTTCTTTTGAATAATAGCTGAAATATTTTCCGCCATACTTACCTTTTCAGAAGGATGAAACTGCCTTTTGTTAGTATAAATTCCTTAAGAAACTTTGCATAACGAGGTACCTGTTCAATTGCATCAAGAAGGGGAATGTTGACTTCAATTTTCCTAAAAGTTTCAAGAATTTCATTGTCAAGACTTTCTTTCTTAGCTTTAGAAAATCGAGAAGTGAAAGGGGGCAAATCTTTAAAGCGAGAAACAACCGAAGCAGATTCAGTTTTACCCTTCCCGGCATTTTCTTTTTCACTTTCCACTCTTTCCCTTGATCCAACCTTGGGACTGACTTCTATTTCTTTTTCAACTTCACGACTTTTCATTTTAGGTTCAGTTAGCTCTTTACCACTCCTAAGTGTGACTGCTTTAACATGACCATTGGGATTTAGGGATTTGTTGTGATGGAAGTTTACCTAAAAATTGGGTCTCAAGGTTACTTAGAGAGGTGCAAATCTGACCTATTTGAGTGTCTATGTGATGAAGGTGTGTGTCCGTTTATGTGATGAAGGCGTGTGTCCGTTTTCTGTTGATACTCAACGCCCTGGTTATGGACTTGCCCTGTTTGATTAGTTAGTTTTTTTAACTAAGTCTTCTAGTGAAGGACCAGATTGGGGTGGTGGATTTTGTTGACCATATTGCCTTGGTTGATTAGATTGTGGAAGTTGTGGTCTATTTCCATACCTTAGATTATGGTGGTGTTTCCACCCTTCATTATAACTCTGTGAGTAAGGATCATATTTCCTTTAACTAGAATAACCACCTATAGCATTCACATCTTCATATTGCAAGTCAGGATATTTATCAGCAGTATGAGACTCATTACAACAAATTTCACAAACTCTAGCTTTAGACTCATTGCTAGCAACAATTTTAGACACAAGAGTAGTTAAAGTAGTAATTTGTTGAGCATTTTCTTGTAATAGATTCTGAATACAACTTAAATCAACTCTATTTACTCTTTTAACATCATTTCTAGTACCATGTTGTTGGGTGTTTTGATCCATATTAGAAATTAAAGCCCTAGCTTGGGTTGGTGTTTTATCCACTAATGCCCCCCCCAGTCGAAGCATCTATCATATGTTAGTTTATGATACATATGAATAAACATAAATCATGCGGAAAAACCATAAAGCAAGGAAACATATTATTTACACATAATCATTTAGCATAATTCAGATGCATGCACTTTGTAGCGTGCCCTCCCTAGCTGCGCCGGAACCGAACAAGAACAAGTCTTTAGGACTCCAAGTGTCGTCCCTCCGTAGATAGTCCACAGCACGTCCGGATCCGCCTTAAGATTGACCAACTAGAATCGCCCTTAAGGTACTATATATTTTCGGCTAATAGGGCAAGTGTTTGTGGCTAATTTTTGCTTGAAAATCTTACCTTTGAATACTTCAATTTTCTAGGTAAATATATGACCCTAGGCACCTATTTATAGAGTTATGGAAAAGGACTTAGAATCCTATTAGGATACTAATTTATTTAATTAGAATCTTATTAAAACTCTATTAAACAAATTCTATCTTTATTAGGATTAGGATTTAATCATAGAACAAATTCCATTAGCTTTAGGATTTGTATTGAAACACAAACGTTGCACGAGCACGAGCATCGCACAATCCCGCGCTGGCCTTGCGGCCCACACGAGCTGGCGCTGCTCGCAGCCCACGAGCATCAGCCCGCGCGCGCGCCAAGGCCATTGCTGGGCCTGGCCTTGCGCTGGGCCTGGCGTGGCTTGGCAGCGTGTGTTTGGGCGCTCGACTTTCTGGGCGTAGGCCTGGCTTCGTGCTGGGCCTTCGTCTAGCAAGTCTCGTCCGATGCTAATTCGTACGACGCGCTTCCGATTAAATTCCCGATTCCGAAATTCATTTCCGATACGAACAATATTTAATATTTTCGATTCCGGAAATAATTTCCGTTTCGAACAAATATTTAATATTTCCATTTACGGAATTATTTTCCGATTTCGATAATATTTCCGATTCTGACAATATTTCCGATTCCGGCAATATTTCCATTTCCAATAATATTTTTCGATACGTACCATGTTTCCGTTTCCGGCAACATCTACGACTTGGATAATATTTATATTTCCGATACGATCCATATTTCCGTTTCCGGCAATATCATCGTTTCCGGAGTATTCATTTCTTGCCTTTGACGATCTCCGCTCCCACTGAAACCAAGATCCGTCGATCCCGAATATCCATAGATGGAGTATTTAATGCCATTAAATACTTGATCCGTTTACGTCGTACTATTTGTGTGACCCTACGGGTTCAGTCAAGAGTAAGCTGTGGATTAATATCATTAATTCCACTTGAACTGAAGCGGCCTCTAGCTAGGCATTCAGCTCACTTGATCTCACTGAATTATTAACTTGTTAATTAATACTGAACCGCATTTATTAGACTTAACATTAATTGCATATTTGGACCAAGGGCATTATTTCCTTCAGTCTCCCACTTATCCTTAGGGACAAGTGTGCATTTCCTAATTCCTTTGTCGCTCGATGCTTGCTCTTGAACATAAGGTAAGAGTTGTCATCCTTATTACGTCCAGAGGTGTTTCTTGGTTTCAGAGTTCAACTGATCAAATAAAACAGATAATCATAACCTATGATTCATCTGAGCACGGCCATGCATTTTACAGTTTCTAGCACTCCGAGTGGCCTTGTACAACTTTTAAGCATCTCATCCCGATTTATGGGAGGACAATCCCAATCTTGCGATCTTGAGATTAGACTTCGTTTGATAGGTGATTACCTGAGCGTTGCCTTTATAGCCTCCTTTTACGGTGCGACGGTTGGTCAACGTCAAAGTAAGCAGTTCTCAAACAAGTAATCTCAAATCACTCAGGTATTGAGGATTTAGTGTCTAATAATTTTAATGAAATTTACTTATGATAGATTTTCATCTCTTACAGTAAAGTTTCATAGGTCTGTCCGATACTAGTCTTGTCAAAGTAAGTATCTATGCAAATGATTACGACATTGCCATGTCCACATAGTTCAAGAAACAGAACTACTAGTCATCTTGCATTCTAGTCGTCTAACATTTTCTATGCGTCCATCTTTATAGAAAACTCCGACAAGGGACCTTTTTTCAACTTTTGACATTCAAGTTAACTTGATAGACATTTCTTAGTCACATGACTGGTCCTGACAGTCTATCTTGAATATATCGTCAAATTGAAGGGACTCATCATTTAATAAACCACAAATTAAATGGAAAAATGAATTCTATTCATTTATTGTGAATGATTAACCAAAAATGTTTTACAAAGATTTAAACTCTAAAACTTTAAAACATTAAACAAGGATATCAAAGCCATTCTCCAATATGCTTGATTCCCATAGCTGCAGTGTGCGAGTTGTGCTTCGCCTGCGGCAGAGGTTTAGTCAATGGATTTGATATGTTGTCATCAGTTACAATCTTGCTTATCTCGACTTCTTTTCTTTCAACGAACTCTCGTAGAAGGTGAAATCTATGAAGTACATGCTTGACTCTCTGGTGGTGTCTAGGCTCCTTTGCCTGTACAATAGCTCCGCTATTATTACAATACAGGGCTATTGGTCCTTTAATGGAGGGGACTACACCAAGTTCGCCTATGAACTTCTTTAGCCATACAGCTTCCTTTGCTGCTTCATGTGCAGCAATGTACTCCGCTTCAGTTGTAGAATCCGCAATGGTGCTTTGCTTAGCACTTTTCCAGCTTACTGCACCTCCGTTGAGGCAGAAGACAAACCCAGACTGTGATCCGAAATCATCTTTGTCGGTCTGGAAACTTGCGTCCGTATAGTCTTTAACAATTAATTCATCATCTCCACCATAGACCAGGAAGTCATCTTTGTGCCTTTTCAGGTACTTCAGAATATTTTTGGCAGCAGTCCAATGTGCCTCTCCCTGGTCTGAGTGGTATATGCTCGTAGCACTGAGTGCGTACGCAACATCCGGGCGTGTACATATCATAGCATACATTATTGAACCAATCAATGATGCATATGGAATCCCACTCATTCGTCTACGCTCATCAAGTGTTTTTGGGCACTGAGTCTTGCTTAGAGTTATTCCATGAGACATGGGTAGGTAGCCTCGCTTGGAGTCTGCCATCTTGAACCTCTCAAGCACCTTATTGATATAAGTTCTTTGACTAAGTCCAATCATCCTTTTAGATCTATCTCTGTAAATCTTGATGCCCAATATGAACTGTGCTTCTCCTAGATCCTTCATCGAAAAACATTTCCCAAGCCAAATCTTGACAGAGTTCAACATAGGAATGTCATTTCCGATAAGTAATATGTCGTCGACATATAATACTAGAAAAGAAATTTTGCTCCGACTGACCTTCTTGTATACACAAGATTCGTCTGCGTGACTGCTTCATCAAAACGTATATTCCAGCTCCTGGATGCCTGCTTTAATCAGTAGATTGATTTCTTTAGCTTGCATACCTTTTTAGCATTCTTTGGATCCTCAAAACCCTCAGGCTGTGTCATAAACACAGTTTCTGTTAAAATGCCGTTTAAGAAAGCGGTTTTGACATCCATCTGCCATATTTCGTAATCGTAATATGCAGCGATTGCTAACATTATCCGAATAGACTTTAGCATTGCAACTGGTGAAAAGGTTTCATCATAATCCACACCGTGGACTTGCCTGTAACCTTTTGCAACCAATCTAGCTTTGAAAACTTCAAGTTTTCCATCCTTGTCCTTTTTCAGTTTGAAAACCCATTTGCTTCCAATGGCTTGGTAGCCATCTAGCAAATCGACCAAATCCCATACTTGGTTTTCTGACATGGAGTCTAATTCAGATTGCATGGCTTCTTGCCATTGCTTGGAGCTAGGGCTCGTCATAGCTTGTTTGTAAGTCGCAGGTTCATCACTTTCAAGTAATAAAACATCATAGCTCTCGTTCGTCAAAATACCTAAGTACCTTTCCGGTTGAGATCTATATCTCTGCGATCTACGCGGGGTTACATTTCTAGATTGACCATGATTCTCACCAGATACTTCTAAAGATCTCTGTGTTTCATCCTGAATGTCATCTTGAGCATTCTCTAGAGTTTGTTGTTCGACTCAAATCTCTTCGAGGTCGACTTTTCTCCCACTTGTCATTTTGGAAATGTGATTCTTTTCCAAAAAGATACCATCTCGAGCAACAAACACCTTGTTCTCAGATGTATTGTAGAAGTAATACCCCTTTGTTTCCTTTGGATAGCCCACAAGGATACATTTGTCAGATTTTGGATGAAGTTTGTCTGAAATTAATCGTTTGACGTATACTTCACATCCCCAAATCTTAAGAAAAGACACATTTGGAGGCTTTCCAAACCATAACTCGTATGGAGTCTTTTCAACAGCTTTAGACGGAGCTCTATTAATAGTGAGTGCAGCTGTATTTAGTGCATGTCCCCAAAATTCTATTGGAAGTTCGGCTTGACCCATCATTGATCTAACCATGTCTAGCAAGGTTCTGTTCCTCCGTTCCGACACACCGTTCCATTGTAGTGTTCCAGGAGGAGTCAATTATGATAGAATTCCACATTCTTTCAGATGGTCATCAAATTCATAGCTCAGATATTCACCGCCTCTATCAGACCGCAGTGCCTTAATCTTCTTGCCTAATTGATTCTCTACTTCACTCTGAAATTCCTTGAATTTGTCAAAGGATTCAGACTTATGCTTCATTAGGTAGACATAACCATATCTACTGAAGTCATCAGTGAAAGTGATAAAGTAGCTGAAACCACCCCTAGCATTTGTACTCATTAGTCCACATACATCTGTATGGATTAAAACCAAAAGTCCAGCTGCTCTTTCTCCAACTTTAGAGAAAGGTTGCTTTGTCATTTTGCCAAGTAAACATGATTCGCACTTACCATAATCCTCTAAGTTAAATGGTTCTAGAATTCCTTCCTTTTGAAGTCTTTCCATGCGTTTCAAGTTAATATGGCTTAATCGACAATGCCACAGATAGGTGAGATATGAATCATCCTTTTTGGCCTTTTTGGTATTTATGTTATAAACTTGTTTGTCGTGATCTAATAAATAAAGTCCATTGACTAATCTAGCAGATCCATAAAACATCTCTTTAAAATAAAACGAACAACTATTGTCTTTTATTAAAAAGGAAAATCCCTTAGCATCTAAGCAAGAAACAGAAATGATGTTTTTAGTAAGACGTGGAACATGGAAACACTCTTCCAGTTCCAATACTAGCCCAGAGGGCAACGACAAATAATAAGTTCCTACAGCTAATGCAGCAATCCGTGCTCCATTTCCCACTCGTAGGTCACCTTCACCCTTGCTTAGCCTTCTACTTCTTCTTAGTCCCTGTGGATTGGAACATAAGTGTGAGCCACAACCTGTATCTAATACCCAAGAAGTTGAATTAGCAAGTATACAGTCTATAACAAAAATACCTAAAGATGGAACGACTGTTCCGTTCTTCTGATCTTTCTTTAGCTTCAAGCAATCTCTCTTCCAATGCCCCTTCTTCTTGCAATAGAAGCATTCGGATTCAGAATTGGGTTGACTGACCTTCCTCTTTTCAGACTTGGCGTCAATTTGCTTAGTTGGGTTGGCCTTCTTGCCACCTTTCTTAGCATTCCTTTTCTTTCCAGATTTCTTGAACTTGCCCCCACGCACCATAAGCACATCTTGCTTATCACTTTTGAGCGTCTTTTTAGCGGTCTTCAGCATACCGTGAAGCTCAGTGAGCGTTTTGTCCAGACTATTCATACTATAGTTCAACTTGAACTGATCATACCCGTTATGAAGAGAATGGAGGATGGTGTCTACAGCCATTTCCTGAGAGAATTGCTGATCCAGCCGACTCATATTCTCAATGAGTCCAATCATTTTGAGAACATGTGGACTTACGGGCTCGCCTTTCTTAAGTTTGGTCTCAAGAATTTGCCTATGAGTCTCGAATCTTTCGACCCGAGCCAGATCTTGGAACATGTTCTTTAACTCACTGATGATCGGAAAGCATCTGATTTGATGAACGTTTTCTGTAGATCTGCACTCATGGTTACAAGCATTAGACATTTCACATCCTTGTTGGCATTAATCCAACGATTGAGGGCTGCCTGAGTGACCCCTTCGCCTGCGGCTTTGGGCATCGCCTCTTCCAGGACATACTCCTTTTCTTCCTGCATAAGAACTATTTGCAAGTTCCTTTGCCAGTCAAGGAAGTTTTTCCCGTTCAACTTCTCCTTTTCGAGAATTGGTCGAATGTTGAATGAATTGTTGTTTGCCATAATTAAAACTACAATTGAAAAAGAATAAAAAAATAAATAATCATTCACAGTTTCTCTTAATAAACATAAATTCTAGCATACATGCATAATTTAATGTTCATTAAGAATTTTATTCAAGTTATGTGTTCCGGCAGGTGTGAATAAAATGATTCCAAGATCCTAAAATCCATTGAAGAATTAAGCACATTATGTATTTAGACTCAATTCTAAAATCTTTTAGGTAAGCAAAAGCCTTTTGCTAATAGTCTAGAAACTACTCTTGGTTGATAGGTACGTCTTAGAGCTTATTAGTTAAACCTGTCGATTTTTCCACGACATAAAAGGACTCCTTACTTATATCGTTGAGTTTCACCAAAACTAACATGTACTCACAATTATTTGTGTACCTTACCCCTTTAGGATCAATAAGTAACACCTCGCTGAGCGTAATCTATTACTAGATTGATGTAAAGGTTATCCAAGTAAGTGTTATTTTGGCATGGCACCTTTTAACTCAATTTTTAAGTTTGGAACTTAAGGCTCTTACTATGTTGGTTAGATTTTAAGTGAACTAAAATCCTTAACCATGCAACATAATCAAGCTTCGATCTCATGCATATTTAAGACATATTTAAAATCAATAAATAACTTAAAGCATGCATAAGATAAATGTGATCTAGTATGGCCCGACTTCATCTTGAAGCTTCAACTTCAAAGTCCGTCTTGAAAATGGATGGAAACTCCGTCTTGAATTTCACCGTGGGAGGCTCCATTTTCTTCAAACAGGATCAGCTATAATTAAACTAATTACAACTATTTGATGGTACGCATACCATATTTGAATTGAAACAAATTTGGTGCTTTAGACCAATTACATTCAAATAATGGTACGCAGACCATATTTTCTATCCTATTTGGGCCATACTAGTCGCTTCATAACCTGCAAAACAGTACATATAGAATATATACCATTCACCCATTCATTATCATGAATGACCCACATAATTGGTTAGTAAAAACACATTGTATGCATCACATAAATATTTGCAGCAATTAATCAAGGGCACCAATAATCTACCAATTATTCAGTCCTTATTAATTCTAATCAAGTTGTTTAACCTTTAAGGATTTGTAGACCTAATCAAGAGTTTATGACTAAAATTGCTCCCACTTAAACCAATAAATTCATATGCTTTACTAATTTTAAACATAAAAATGTATTTCTAATCTAACCGGAAAGATACAAATTTAATTAAAATTTAAAGCTCATATAAATTTATAATTGAATCCATTTTATTTAATTTATTTCAGTTGAATTAAATGAATTTAAATTAATTCAAGGTTTAATTTTAGTAAAATAATTAGTATAAATAAAATTTATAATAATTATAATATTCAAAATTAAAATCCGAGAAAACAATTTAAATTATTAATTTAAAAATTAATTATAATTATTTCCGAACTGAAAATCTTAAATTAAAATTCAAAACGCGTCAATCGTAACACGACGAGGCACTTGGGCTTGCGCCCAAGCCCCATCATGCGCACGACCAATCGCTGGCCCATAGCACATCGCAGCAGCAGCCATGCGCAAACGCAGCAAGCCAAGCCACGCTTGCGCGCAGCCTGCTTGCCCGCATGCATCGCAGCAGCTATGGAAGGAGCGCTCGCTCGCTCGCGCGCAAGCAAACTCTCGAGGCATCGCATGTTGGTGCGCTGAGCAGCGATCGCTGGGCGACCCAACTCTCGCCCTCGCGTGCGCCCCTCTCCATGTGCCACGCCATCGCCCTTCGCCCATCGCCCATAGCACACAGCACACACGCACATGCTCCCTTGCCTCGTGCGCGCGCCATGCGCTAGGTTGCTCGCTGCATTCGTACCGCACGGGCGACGAGCTCCCTTGCTCGTCGTCGCGTGCCCGCACTATACAACACCCTTTAAGGGTAACACGTAGCTTCATTTGCTTTGTGCGTGCAACATTTATGAGCGTTTTAAAAAAAAAATTAAAATTTTTAATTTATAAATAGGACAAATTGTTTTTTTACCACCTAAAAAAATCAAAAATTGTATTTTACCACCTAAAAAAAAAAGTTGTATTTTACCACCTAATAAAAAATTAAAAGTTGGGTTTTACCACCTAATAACGGGAAATTTGAGAAAACCGTTACGTGAGACCCACTTATTCACACTCCCTCCAATTTTTCACGTTCATTCTACCTAAGCCTTTACTCCCTTCACCCTCCTTCCCCTTCACTCTTTACTGCCATTCAATTTCTCCATTATTATGCTGCTGTACCTCAAAATTTAGGGCAAATCTTTCCTAGATTTTCTACGTTCATTCTCTGTTCATGGTCCCTGATTTTCGCAGAGGAGGTGGTACCACACAAGGAAAACGACACATTCTTTTCTCATTCTCCATCATTAAAAGTTTGGTCTTAAACTGTAAAAAGGTACAAATTCATCTTAAATATGAATAGTGTGGTCCAAATTGGAAGTCAATTTTGCAATTTTATTCATAATTGTGGATATTTTTGGAAAAGTGTTGGAACCCTAAACCATGACAAATACGAAAATTAGTTATTAATTGTATAAATTAATCATGTATTAATGGTAATTCGTTGTTAATAAGGTTGGTTGAATGAATAATTAATTTTTATGCAGTCAATTTAACCGAGTATATGCATTTGGATTTTTTATAATTGTCTGACTTAGGGATTGGGGTTGTCTAATTAAAAAATTCATGGTATAGTATGCCTAATTGATTAATGTAATCAAGTTGGTCTGCTCTTACTAATTAATAATTCATGGGTTATGCTTGTTTTTGTTTTATTCCAGGATGCAAACTGAAGGTATTGTGGATATTGCAGTTAGGTTTGGGGGCAGTTTTGTGCCGAAAAAGATTGGTAAAAATAGATACATAATTTGCTGGGAAGGCGGGCTTGTTTATGTGAAGAAAAAAGCATTTGTTTCTAAGATCACAGTTCAATATCTTAGGGAAGTTGTTATACATGGTTATGTGTTCCATAATGTGAAAGTGCCAAGGAACTTTAACATCTGGTATAAAGTCAAGGGGAGGACTTTTACAACCGGTAAAAGAGAAGTAGTGAATGATGAAGAAGTTAACGGGTTTTTGGAGACGGTAAATAAGGAGGGTGTTGTTGAACTATTTTGCACTAGTGAGAAGATACTTAAGCCCCCAAAAGATCCTACACCAATATCCACCATTCCACCTAAAAGGCAGGCCATCCAACCCACACTAAATATCACACCACAAAGAACCTCTCCTAGGGTTAAGACAGTTGCAAGGAAAGAAAGTGCAAAGGGTAAAGGAAAACTGAAATTACAAGCAGTAGAGGGTCAGGGGATTTCAGAGGGAAAGGATAAAGAGATTGCAGAGGGTACGGGAAAGAGAAGAGCTAAGAGGAAGTTGTTTGTTGATGAGGAGGTGAGTGAATCTGATTCCGAAGATGGAATTGTGTCTGAATCAAGCACTGATTTCAGTGATCTTGACATTAACTGGGAGGCAGGGGAAGAGGAGGGGTATGGAGATGGCGAAGAATGGTTTAGGCAATCTACGGGGAGCATTCTAAGTGAGATCCAAGGTAGTTTTGGATCAGATTCTGAGGATTCTGGTGGGGAGGCAGTGAAGGATCCTAGGTTTTCACAAATTAATGAAAACCTAGACTGTAATGAAGTGAACATCCAAACTGAGATTGAGGATGATTCTGATGAGCTTAGAAGTTTGCCGGGTGATTCTGATGAGGAAGTGGACAACAGTCCATGGTTCAATGGAGAAACTGATTTCAAAAGGCCTATTAAGCTAGTGGAAAGGCTTAAGTTTAGGGATGTTTACGTACTTAGAAAGGCTTTGAGAAATTATGAAATTGAGCATAGGTATGACTACTACTTCCTACATAATGATCGTACTAGGATTACTTCTCGTTGCAAAAGTAGATGTGGTTGTGTTTATAACAAGAAAAGAAGTAAGATGCCTAAGTGTACTTGTTTGGGGGGTGTGACGTGTTCTTTTAAGGTTCATGCTGCAAGATTAGTGAAGAAAGAAATGTGGCAGATTAAGAGTTTGCAATTGAAGCATTTATGTATGAGGAGTAAGGTGAACAAGAAGGTGACTGCTGAATACGTAGCCGAGAGGTATTTGGAAGAATTCAGAGGACCTTGTGCGTTTAGGATTAAGCAGGTACAAGTAAGGGTGCACACTGAATTAGGGATTGAGATTAGCTACTATAAGGCTTTTCTAGCTAGGTGTAGGGCTAAGCTAATCATTTATGGATCGACATCTGAGCAGTATGCTAGGGTTTGGGATTACGCTAGGGCTGTGATGGAATGCGACCCCAGAACTGGATGTCAAGTTGTTGTTAATGGAATTGAGCAGCCCGAACCTCCCCGATTTCTCAGAATGTTCATTTTCCTTGCTCCACTAAGGTATGGGTTTAGAAAAGGGTGTAGACCTATCATAGGGGTAGATGGATGTCACCTTAAGGGAGCGTACCCCGGGCAAATCCTTGTGGCAGTTTCTAAAGATGGGATAACAACATTTTTCCAATGGCATGGGCCACTGTTGAGATTGAAAACAAGGAAACATGGGAGTGGTTCTTGGAAGCTTTAATGAGTATGTTGGGAGGTGTTCAAGGTCTTGGCTTCACCTTCATGTCTGACAGACAGAGGGTAACTATCCAGGTTTACTTTCATGTCTTTTTATTCGTTTATAACAACTCATCAAGCTAACTTTGTAATGTGTCTTTTGGTGTTGTGATAGGGTTTGTTGGAAGCTTTCCAAACCGTTGTACCGAAAGCCGAGACAAGGTATTGTGTGAGACACATTTGGGCCAATTTTAAGGGCCAATTCAGTGGACCAACTTTCAAGGACTTATTTTGGAATGCGGCTAGGGCAACTACTCATGTGAGTTGCTTCGATTTGGCAGCTATGGCTACTGCTTGTTGCTATGATATTCTGTTGATTCTGCTTAATTCGCTTCTGCTTTGCTTTTTTCTATTCTGTTGTTGTAATTTTCTATTTTTGTTGTTGTTATGCTGCTATGCTTTGCTGAATATGCTACTGCTACTGTTTCTGCTTTGAACATGCTACTGCTACTGCTACTGCTTATATGCCTCGAATTCATTTATTCTTGCTCAACCTTCGGCTCTCTGACTTGTACTGTCTAAGATTTTGTGTTTCTGATTTGGTATTTCAGTTAGACTTTGAGGTAGCTATGGAATCCATTAACTTCTTGTCTGAAGATGCACATGAGTACCTAGCAAACATCCCCGCCCAACATTGGTCTAGGCATGCTTTCTCCCCAAACTGCAAATCGAACATGTTGTTGAATAACTTGTGTGAGACTTTCAACGCAGTGATTAAGGAAGCTAGGGACAAACCTATTCTAACCCAAATGGAATGGTTAAGACGGTACATGATGAAAAGGAGCAACGATAAATGGGAGGCAGCCAAAAAAATGGAGGGGAAGTTAGTGCCTTATGTGAAAAGTGTTTTCGATGGATTTGAAAAGTTGGCTAGGTCATGCATAGTGCAAGTATCAAGGGGTGATAGTTATGAAGTGGAGTTAAAGGGTGATCAATGCGTAGTCGACTTAGAACAACGAACTTGTACTTGTTATCAGTGGGAGTTAACGGGGATACCCTGTGTGCATGCCTTTGCATGTATGCTAGACAAACGGGTGGATCCCGAGTTGTATGTTCACCCTTATTACTCTAAGGAGACATACCTTCTAGCCTATGAAGATCCAGTTAAGCCTATGCCTGGACCAAAACATTGGGAAAAGTCTAATTTAAGAGAACCGCTCCCACCGGCATTCAAGGTCCAACCCGGAAGACCCAAGGGAAAGAAGAGGAAGCCTGAAAAGGGAGAGGGAAAATCTCAAGGTGTTGATCAGGCTAAGAAACCAAAGAGGAAGAACCAATGCAAGAATTGTGGTGATTTTGGGCATTATGCCAAGACTTGTCGCCTCCCATCTGCAACTGAATCAATAACAACGACAATTGGTAGACCTCCACTGCAAACTCCATGGCTCAAAGAACAAAGGAAGAAAAAAGAAGAAAGAGTTGCAAGAAGGGTCAGTTTGGATTAATTTGTTGTTCTTTTGTGATTTTTCTTGTTTATGTTCATTTCCTAAATGTTTATGTTTGCCATTTTCCACAGACTTCAGAAGGGGCGGGGCCAAATAGCATTGCTAACAGGACTTTTCCTCAAGAGAGGCAGCCAACACAAGCAACATCATTTAGCCAAGCATCATCAAGCACAGCACTAAGTGATTAGAATTAGGTTTCTCGGGTTATTATTGCGTATTTTGAGAACGATGTAATCAATTACCTAAATGTATTTTGTTTTGGGGAAAGTTAGGTGACCAACTTATTTATGGTAGCTAATGTATGCGCCTATTTATGGCCAACTAAATATATTTATGTCATTCATCGGGCTCGATTTTAAGTTACTTGGATTTTTCAGTCTTTTATTTATATTCTTGCTCGGTCACTTGTATTTATATTTATTTCTGTTCTTTCTCTGTGTTCTACAATACTTCCAATTTTTTTCAAGTATTTGTGCAGATGTTTTTCTGTGATGAATGCTTCTGTCGTACTTTGATGTTGCTGCTGCTATTCTGTTCTGCTATTGTAATTAGGTAAAAACCGGGCTGTGTGTTTGAGGTACTGTAACTAAAGCCTGGTCTATGTATTTAAGGTATTGTAATGCATCTGCTGTTGTAGTGCTGTAGTGCTGTAGTGCTGCTGTTATGCATCAGGGAAGAGATTACATTAACTAATCTTCTTGATGCTTAGCTTGTTATTTAATCTAATTGCATTCAGTTCTATTATGCTGGTGTGAATTGAAAAAGTAAGTCTCTTTTCGAATGTGTTCTCCAATTACATTACTCCGTATGAATTATTGTTTTCTTGTGCAGGGATAGTTTGGGTGTAGTGATACAGGAGTGCTGCTTGCTGTGGATGTGAAACAGATTAATGCTCACTGGAAAGCCAACTTGGCAGAGGTCATGGGCTGCAGGTTTTGGCCAACTCTTTCCCTCATGGCATTTCCAACTGGACAGAGCTTGATTTAATGAATTAACAAGGCTACTAAGCCTTTTCCTCACAAAAAAATAATTGCTTCAGATGAACCCTCAAATGTGATATCTGGTGGAGTCCTGAACATCAGCACAACATCAAATTGTAGAATCTGATGGTAAGCTTGGCATCTCAGTTTTTAATTTTGGAACCCACACACTGATGCATCAGATTCATGTGTTTCTGCTGTTATACATCAGATTCAGGTCCATGACCAAAGTTGACTTAGGTTGACTTGGTCATGGATCTGCTGCTGATTTTCTATGCTTCAACCCATTCATCTAAACAACAAATATGTTTGATAAACGACAACGCAACTATGTTTAATAAACGAAACTGCATTTTATTTCATTCAAACACTGGAAACTTACATTTTTCAAGCCCTTACAACTTCAATTCAACAACCTAAATGCTCTACTTCTTTGAGCATGGTTGATTCTTACCCTAACCAACTATACTAGCCTAACTTAATCACTAAAAGCATTCCTAAAATAAAGAAAAAATAGCAGATGCCAACAACAACAACATAGGTGTTCAATGAGTTTGCCCTCTGTTCCATGTGCATTTGCTTACTGTCACAGCTTAAAGCTTTGTTTATCACCTTCAAGCTATCAATTTCATTAAGCAGACACCTCCGTTGTCCACTCAAATTATCAATCTCCCTCTTCAGATCACTAACTTCACCCTTCATCAGCTTCTTATCCAACAAGAGATTGTTGATCACCTTTGTCTGCCAAGCTGTTCCATCTGGTTCATCCACCCACTCGAAAGCTTTGCATCCTCGTGTTTCTGTGATTGGATCGTAAAACTTACACGATCTGAATTTCCGCCCAGGATTTTCCCTAGTCCAACCAGTCAACCTTGCAAGAGGAACTCCACAAGCACATTTTTTCTCCTTTGAAGGAGAAAAACTAATAGAAGACATTATCCCTATAATTGACATACAAAAACGATACGTAATTAGTTCATAGTAAATTCAATTCGCTTTTCCTAACGTTAATTTTAAAAAACGAATCACATTCAAGAAATCCCCAATTCGATGAAAATTATTATGAACCCTAAATTTAATTTCCTATTTTGGGGGGTTAATTTGAGTAATTGAATCATAAATTCAGCAAATTTCTTAACATACATCATGTTTCCGGATCAATTACACACACAAATTGGTTTAATAAATACAATTAATCGTTTCAATTATTCATTAGGAAACGAATTGGAAAAAAAAATTATTTTGACATAAATCATACCTTAAAGAAGATGCTCTTGAATCTACATACTTTGCAAAGCTTGAAGAAGTGTTCTTTCAATTTGGGTACATCAATTCACAAGGACAAAGCATTCTCTCTCCTAACATTCTCAAGCTGCAAACTTCTCAAGCTGCAAAAATGTGGGTTGTTCGTCGGGTTCTGCGAATTTTATGAACTACTCCATCTTTCCTTCTCTTTATACTTCTGTCATTTGTTTGAGTTTGATTTCTGCTTTTTTCGATTGAATTGTTTGGAGGAAATCTGGGTAGAATATTTCACAGATTTGAAGAAAAAACGAAACGGAAGAAAACATAAGTGAGAAATTCACAGTAAACTTGTGATGTGAAATTAGGTAAAATCGTGAAGATAAGTGAAAAACTCTAAAGTATTACCGTTATGGTGGGCCCCACGTAACGGTTTTCTCAAATTTCCCGTTATTAGGTGGTAAAACACAACTTATAATTTTTTTAGGTGGTAAAATACAATTTTTTTTTTAGGTGGTAAAATACAATTTTTGGTTTTTTTTAGGTGGTAAAAAACAATTTGTCCTTAAAATTGACGACAAATTAATAAATCATATTAATTTCATAATTTTAGGGCGAAAAATCGAAAATTTATTAATTAATTAATTTCCGATTAACATGGATTCAAATCTAGGTCATAAAAATTTAAAATTTAACATAAATTAACAATTTTTATGGTTGATTTTAATCATGGATACCTAATTAAATTATTAATTAATTATGAAAAACAAATCAATTCTAAATTATTCGAATTTCAACAAATTAATCATAATTACAAATTAGGTTGTATAATTAACAAGTCTAGGCATTCATAATTGTTAAACATATACTGTAGGTCAATAAAAAACTCAAGATTTATCAAGAAGAATCGCAAATACTTAATTTAACATCTTAAATTTACAAACTTTTGCGTTCGAAAAATTTAAACCTCCGAAAAGTCATAGTTAGGCTTCGAATTTGGGAATTCTGGGTTCGGCCGAAAATTATTTTTGTCAAAATTTTAGAATGCCTTTTACATGCGAAATTGACACTAAAATCACTCGATTTGATTGAGTAACGAATATTCTACCGAAAAACTGCGTACATATAATTAAATAAACGCAATTTGCAATTAATTACGAAAACTAATCACCCCTTTAATTCCTTGCAAATTTGTAAAATTTAACCATGTTCATGCAATTTAGATTATGAAAATAATAAGAGGCTCGTGATACCACTGTTAGGTTATGATACATATGAATAAACATAAATCATGCGGAAAAACCATAAAGCCAGGAAACATATTATTTACACATAATCATTTAACATAATTCAGATGCACACACTTTATAGCGTGCCATCCCTAGCTGCGCCCGAACTGAACAAGAACAAGTCTTTAGGACTCCAAGTGTCGTCCCTCCGTAGATAGTCCACAGCACGTCCGGATCCGCCTTAAGATTGACCAACTAGAATCGCCCTTAAGCTACTATATATTTTCGGCTAATAGGGCAAGTGTTTGTGGCTGATTTTTGCTTGAAAATCTTACCTTTGAATACTTCAATTCTCTATGTAAATATGTGACCCTAGGCACCTATTTATAGAGTAATGGAAAAGGACTTAGAATCCTATTAGGATACTAATTTATTTAATTAGAATCTTATTAAAACTCTATTAAACAAATTCTATCTTTATTAGGATTAGGATTTAATCATAGAACAAATTCCATTAGCTTTAGGATTTGTATTGAAACACAAACGTTGCACGAGCACGAGCATCGCACAATCCCGCGCAGGCCTTGCGGCACACACGAGCTGGCGCTGCTCGCAGCCCACGAGCATCAGCCCGCGCGCGCGCCAAGGCCATTGTTGGGCCTGGCCTTGCGTTAGGCCTGGCGTGGCTTGGCAGCGTGTGTTTGGGCGCTCGGCTTGCTGGGCGTAGGCCTGGCTTCGTGCTGGGCCTTCGTCTAGCAAGTCTCGTCCGATGCTAATTCGTACGACGCGCTTCCGATTAAATTCCCGTTTCCGGAATTAATTTCCGATATGAACAATATTTAATATTTCCGATTCCGGAATTAATTTCCGTTTCGAACAAATATTTAATATTTCCGTTTCTGGAATTATTTTCCGATTACGATAATATTTCTGAATCTGACAATATTTCCGTTTCCGGCAATATTTCCGATTCCGGCAATATTTCCATTTCCAATAATATTTTCCTATACATACCATGTTTCCGTTTCCGGCAACATCTATGACTTGGATAATATTTATATTTCCGATACGATCCATATTTCCGTTACCGGCAATATCATCGTTTCTGGAGTATTCATTTCTTGCCTTTGACGATCTCAGCTCCCACTGAAACCAAGATCCGTCGATCCCGAATATCCATAGATGGAGTATTTAATGCCATTAAATACTTGATCCGTTTACGTCGTACTATTTGTGTGACCCTACGGGTTCAGTCAAGAGTAAGCTGTGGATTAATATCATTAATTCCACTTGAACTGAAGCGGCCTCTAGCTAGGCATTCAACTCACTTGATCTCACTGAATTATTAACTTGTTAATTAATACTAAACCGCATTTATTAGACTTAACATTAAATGCATACTTGGACCAAGGGCATTATTTCCTTCTTCATACCCCTATCAGTAGGCAATAGGCCTTCATAAAAAAATTGCATTTTTTTGGATGATATTGATGATTTTGATTTTGTAATAATCATGTTTTTGAGGATTTTGATTATTTTGATGAATTTGATTTTGTAATAGTCGTGTTTTGATGATTTTGCCGATTTTAATGAATTTGATTATGTAATAACATGTTGTTTTCGTTGATATTGAAGATTTTGATTATGTAATTATGCCTTTTTTTTTTACAGAAAATAACAGTTTAACGAATTTAAATAACATTCTTGTATTAAAAGAACAATTTCATAATAGTAGAAAATAGACCATTTGTGTTTCATAATTTGTTCTTTTTATTTTATTATGTTATTTTTCGTATTATTTTCTATTTATCTTTTGTTCTTTTGATTGTGTTCCTTTTCTTATTATTTTACATGTTAACTTATAATTTTTCACATATTATGAATAATGTGCTTGATAATTCAGAACATAATGATGCTAATGATGATACAGAATCATATGTTGTTATGGGTCAATGTACTTGACTTGTCCGTTTAGTGTCTCTATTTATTCTTTTAGTCTTTCCATTTGTTCTTTTTATAATATTCTGTTAAAAAAACAAAATAAAAACACGTGCACACTTTTCATTATGCACTCTTTAAGTATTTTTCGTTTCTCCTTTTTCGTTAATTTTTCAATGATTTCAGCAACAATATCTTCTTATAATAAAAAGCCGAACACCATCCTTCTTTTGCGTAATTTTGGATTATTCCAAATTTACCCTTATTTTTTTTCTTTTTCCTTATGGCTTTTCATGGCTGCCAGATGTAAAGATAGTAAACAACCAAATGTAGCTCCTTCTGGTCTGATCTTCAATGACAAGGAAAAAATAAGTAAATAATTGTATCTTTCGTTCTTTCATCATGTTCTTCGCTAGGTATTTGATCATGGAGTCCTCTTATGTTTTATTTGTTCTAGATCTATCATCAAAATTTTGGCAGTTTTAATTAAATCTTTATTCAATCAATCTACAATTTTATTTCTGATTTCACACTCCTCTTTATTTTACCATTTAAAGCTTCTATGTGAAGAAATAATGCCCTTGGTCCAAGTATGCATTCAATGCTAAGTCTAATAAATGCAGTTCAATATTAATTAAACAAGTTAATAAATTAGTGAGATCAAGTGAGCTGAATGTCTAGCTAGAGGCCGCTTCAGTTCAAGTGCAATTAATAACATTAATCCACAACTTACCCTTGACTGTACCTGTAGGGTCACACAAATAGTACATGAACGGATCAAGTATTTAAGTGAATATATTATTCATTAAATACTCTATTTATGAACATTCGGAAACGACGGATCTCGGTTCCAGTGGGAGCTGAAATCGTCAAAAGGCAAAATATAGAATGCTCCGGAAATGATGATATTGCCGGAAACGGAAATAAGGATCATGACGAAAATATAAATTTTATCCAAGTCGTAGATGTTGCCGGAAACGGAACCATGGTTCGTATCGGAAAATATTATCGGAATAGAAATATTACCTGTAATACCTCGTATTTTTATAATATTTAAAAATATATTTTATTATATTTATAAAGCATTTTACGACTTTAGGAATTTATTTCGCATTTAAATATTATTTAAATGTATTTCAATTAATTAGAATATTTATTATTTTAATTAAGTAAGAAACGAATTTAATTTTCTAGTCGGGAAATTTAATGGGTCGCAAGTAATTTTAAAAGGTTTGGGTTTTAATGAAAAGTCCAATTCGTTTTATTAAACGAGCCCAATCAAAAGAATTTAATTCAAGTCCTAAGCTAGCCCAATCATTTAATTCCCTAAGCCCAATTCTAATTTTCTAAGCCTAGCCCATTGAAAATAGGGAGCCTAGCTATAAATAAGACTCCCCTCATTAAATGATCCCCCTTAATTTCATAAACCTCTTTTTGCTTTCTTGCCCCACACTCCTTCTCCCTCTCCCTCTCGTCCGGTTCGCCCAGCACGCCCGCACAGCCCACGTGCTCGTGCCCTCGTGCTGCCGTGCCATCGCCCTTGCGCCCTAGTGTGTTATCGCGCCCAGCGCCCAGCACCTCTCGCCCTCTCGTTCCTCTCGCGCGCCTAGCGTGCTGCGCTGCCCCTTGTCCAGCGCGCCCAGCGTGCTGTGTTGCCCCTTGTCCCGCGCGCTAGCGCTGCTGCCCTTCGATCCCGCTCGCGCGCACACACGGAACATGTGTGTGTGCGTGTTGTTCTTGTTAGTTGTTCAATCTTTTTCTCCCAATCACTTTAATTCGTGGTTGTTCCGTGCTATAGGCCGGATTGGTATAATCCTCTTCTTCCTTACCTATTCTATTTAAATTCCGTATTTTAAATTATGATATTATTATTGTTTTGAATAATTAAAATGCTGGAATCGGTTATGAACACCGTGCTTTGAGGATTTACGTGTTGTGATTCATTAGGCTTGTTTTAATTATTAAAGTATGAATTTTCAGATTCGTTTATTTAATAAAGAATTGATTTTTATGACGTTAAATTGATTTTATTGGGATTTTAAAGTTAGGGTTTCTACCTAGACTTAATGAGTCAATTGATTAGCATAATTAGGTGATGATTTTAATTATGATAATCAATTATATTTTCAGATTTGAATAAAGGCTTAAAGTGTTGATTTTTATTGATTTTAAAGGCGGAAAAAGTATGTTTTCGTACTAAGGATTTGTTTTGCAAATTCAGACGATTATATTATTGAAAAACGATTGAATTCTAAAGTTTAAATGAGGTTTTAGATTTTATAAAGTTGCTGGAAATTTAATGAACATGGAAATTGATGTGGCCTAAAAGAATGCCACCTAACTGCACTATCAAAACCCAGAAGAAAGAGCCCAAAAGCTTGCCTACGGGTATTTTCCAAACTGCACAGAGCCCAGGCCCAAACGATTAAGAGGTCCACATTGGGCCTAAACAAGCCTCCAGAACCAATGCAGGACACGTGTCCCAATCTTGCGTAAACACTCAATCATGCGGGACCAGTTCCCGAGAAACCCTAGCACTATAAATAGTGCAGATCCCTAGGTAAAAGGGCAATCAATTCTTGCTCAGCAACAGAAAACCTATCTTTGCTCTGCCTTCTCTCTACAAATTCCTATGGGAATATTCTTGTTTTGCAGGTTGCCAGAAGTTCGTGCCAGGTCATACTTGATACCTCCGAGGAGCGCGTGTCACGTCAGCACCGTAAAAGTTCCCACAACATTTGGCGCCGTCTGTGGGGAGGTACAGTGTCATGGCCGAACTACACCCTGACAGAGAGCATGCTAGTGAAGAAGAGAGACGACACATTGAAGAGACGAATCGAATTGCAAATGCAGGGAACACACCAGGACGAATGCAAGCTGAGGAGGCGTCTCCGCCAGGCGGCCATCTAAGCCCTAGCGTCCGAGACGTCGTGTTGGATGAGAATCTAGATTTGCCAGTATCAGTGGGCTCCCTACGCGAGATTTTAACAGGATTCCAACAACAAATGAATCAGACCCTCCGACAACTTATGAGCACTACACTGCAAGATGAAATTCGGAAGAACATGTTGATCTACTGCGCTGAGAGGACGACTCCGCAGAGGCCCCTCAGTCTAGGCGTCAATCGGATAAGCAGAATGCCGCTCAGGTCCAACGTCTGGAGAGTTGGAGAAGGTTCTCGTCCACAAGCAAGCAGGGGAGTTAGGCCTGTGCCTGAGCACTCAGAATATGGCCGTGACCCGCCCACCTTCTTACCTCGAAGGGACTCGGTCCTACGACCATCATCTAGGGGAAGTCCCCCAGCCGTCTTGCGACCAGCTGCAAGGCGTCAAGAGCACTATGAGGCTGAATCTGAACTATCAGACACCGGGTCCACCCCTGTGATGGAAGACCCGCCATTTTATCCCACTACACGTGGACCAACCCAGATGACGCCCCATAGGGTAAGCATGCGCCCCCGCCTGCTATCAAGCCGCCGTGAGCCAACCTATCATATTCAGCAAGGATTCAACAACCTGACGTTAAGGCACATGAGTACCCCTTTTTCTGACGAGATTATGAACGCCCCGAAGGAACCCAAAGTAAAAACCCCTACCATTGAAGCTTATGACGGGACCACTGATCCCGACATGCATCTTGTCGCATACCGCCACCACATGTACGTACAGGGAACCAATGAAGCCACCTGGTGCAAATACTTCCCAGCCACGCTTAAGGGAGTAGCGTCTAAATGGTTTGAACGGCTGCCTCCAGGATCAATTGCCTCTTTTAGCGAATTACAGACTTTGTTCTCTACAAGGTTCATGGCACACAAGGAAGAAAGGAAAACTAGCATGCATTTAGGACGGATCCAGCAAGGGAAGGACGAGTCCCTAAGAAGCTACGTGAAGCGTTTCAATCTGGAGGTAGGACAGATCCTAGACTTGCCCGATGGTGTCTCTTTTGATAATTTTATCAGGGGATTGAAGAAGGGCTCCTTCAAGTTTGACCTAGTTAAGAAGAGTGTAAGGACTATGGCAGAGGTCCTAGACGAGGCTGAAGCATTTATCCATGCAACGGAAATATGCAGCGCATCAAAGGAAGGGAGGATTGGAGAAACAACAGACTCCTCCGGGAAGAAGGATAAGGTGGACCGAAAACCTCCACGGGTAAATGGCACATGGGCTCTCTCTAAAGAGCATGATACAAACTTTCCGGGGCACAAGAGAGAACGACCGCAAGAGCGGGAATATTTCGAATACAACACAGACCTTCTCACCATACTAAAAGACGTAGGGGCAAAGTACGACCTTGATCGACCCTTCCCCATGAAGTCGCCTGCTGAGACTCGAGATCCCAAGTTATATTGCCAGTTCCATGAAGATATAGGACATGAAACCAAGAATTGTAGAAGCTTGAAGAGGGCTTTAGATGGTCTAGCCTCCAAAGGACATCTCAAGAACTACTTACGGAAGAATGCTCAGGGCTTTGGAAAAAACCAATACAAAAGGAACAAGTCCCCTGCCTCGCCGACTAAGGGACAACATAGCGACGGAGGATTTGTAGCCGTCATATCTAGAGGACCAGCCGCTGGAGGACCTACCATGAGAGGACAGAAGGATTATGCTCGCCGCTTAGGGCAAGTGCTGCTGTCAGCCAAAGCGCCCATGGACCCATTCCCAAATATTGAAATATGTGAGTCAGACGGTGGACGGATAGCCACGCCGCACGCTGATCCACTCGTGGTTGAATTCAAGATAGCTAACATGAGAGTTAAGCGCATACTAATAGACACGGGAAGCTCGTCCGATATAATGAGTCTAGAATTCCTCAATCTCCTAGCACACGATCCCAAAGCCATCGAAAGAATTCACTATCCCATCATTGGTTTTGGAGGGAGTATCATTCATCCTGTTGGCGTTATCACTCTACCAGTTCGAATTGGAGATAGGCAGAATGGGCGGAAAATGGAAGTGGACTTCTTAATCGTCAAAGACCTGACGACATACAATGTCATCCTGGGACGACCCACCTTAAACAAGATCAAGGCTGTAGTCGTCACCCATCTGATGCTTCTGAAGTTCGTGTGCGATGATGGAGTCATAGGCACCATACATGGAGATCAACAACAGGCTAGGGATTGTTAGCTGACGACCCTCAACCCGTCAGCATGGAAGCAAGATTCTGCTGAAGTCAGAGGAAAACGAAAGCATGAAGATGAACCCCAGGTCACCAAAGAAATTGGACCCGTCCAAGTAGAAGCGGTCAAAATTGAAGAAGGTGGCTAAGAGTAGAACATCATTAGGGTAACCATTGTACTCAGAGCCTACAAAACGGCCTAGCTATTGTACTCAGAGCCCACAAAACGGCCTGTAAATACCCGTCTAAGACGCGGTGAATGTAGCAAGCAATTTAGTAAATTAACACTTATCTGACGAATACAAGTCTCTGTTGAAAGAAACTCACCAGAAAATAGTTTCTAAACTGGCGTCCCTATCCGCTAAATAAACAATACCCAGTGCTAATAAACACGAAGGGTTTGGATGTACCGCGTGCTAATAAACACGAAGGGTTTTGACATCCAACATGACGCCTTTTCTTTGAAAAGCGCCCAAAAAGATTCAAACAAAGAGCAAAACAATCAGACCTAAGACCTCCTCCTTGGATGGCGTCTAAAAAGACTAATCGTTTGACGGCCTGAGAAGTGGCCTAGATTAGCACCTCAAAATAGGCTCGCGAAACATTCAGACATAAGACCTCCTCCTGGGATGCCGTCTAAAAAGACTAATCGTTTGACGGCCTGAGAAGTGGCCTAGATTAGCGCCTCAAATTAGGCTGATCACCTAAAACACTGCGGCTTCTGTCCAACAATTGGACCCAAAGAAATTTTTTTAAGAAATCAGTACCGAACTGATAGAATTAAAATACAGTGCACAACGGCACAGACTGTTTATACATAGCGCCTAAAGCGCAAACAAACCAAATCAAATAAATGCCCGAAGGCACCAAGGTTTTACAAACGCCCACGGCGTCATCTAAACCAATTGCAAGAAAACCTGCTCAAGGAGGAGGGGCAATGGAACTCCCGTCCTGGACGTCCTGGCCTTCAGGGGAGTTCACCTCGCCTTCTTCTACGTCTTCCTCCCCGTCACTAACAAACTCGGGAGGATCTAAGCCCAAGCGCCTAGCCGTCGAAACAGCTATCTGGTGGGAGATACGACGTTTGAACCAGGAGAAATCCTTCCCGTCCATAGACTGATCCCACGCCTTTTGGGCACTCTCCAAGATGAACTCCTCGCCCAACTTAAAAGAGCTTGCAGCCTCCTTGCGCACGGCCTCGATCTTCCCCTGCATGGCCTTGAGCTGACCTTCCAGAACGTTCACCTTGGAAGAGAAATCAGCCACCCGCTCTAAGACGGAAGAGTACTCCTTTCTCAGCACGGTAAGCCGCCCCTCATGCTCCAGCAGCTTCTCTTCATATTTCTCAGCGTCCATCTCGGCCTTCTTCAGCTCTTCCGTCTTCAGAGCAATCTTCTTATCCACGTCCAAGTTGATCAACCTGGCCGTCTTCTCAGCATATTGCTCATGATTCTCGATCTGGTCCTTGTGCTTGAGCATCTCATTGTGCATATCAAAACGGTAGTTCCTACTCTCA
Source organism: Spinacia oleracea (assembly GCF_020520425.1). Taxonomy (NCBI): domain Eukaryota; kingdom Viridiplantae; phylum Streptophyta; class Magnoliopsida; order Caryophyllales; family Amaranthaceae; genus Spinacia; species Spinacia oleracea. The sequence goes on from NC_079488.1 coordinate 47,677,406, forward strand.
GCACAGCGAATGAAAAGCTGTCAAAAGACAGTGTAGAATTAAAAATAGCGTACACATATAATCATAACCACGGAAATATAGGGGTAAGTATCTCACATCAAGGACGAGAGACTGAATGGACCCAAAGAATCCCAAGTCAATCCCGGGGAGTGACCTCACGTACTCCTCAGGGATGGCCGCATACACATCGGCAAGGATTTTATCCTTCGCCTCTGAGCTAAAACCGGCAGAAGGAGGGATCCTCGTCACCTCGACCCGACGCATCCGCTTGAACATCTCAACTGAACCAAACACCAAGATTAATAAATATCGTGCAAATCCCAACCTGATTATCACAAATTTAAAGTACAGAGACGCTAACCAATTGGCGAGGCTGCAGGAGGAGTAGAGGCGTTATCAGTAGAAGGAGCCTCAGTCTCCTTGCCTTTACCCTTGTCCTCTCTGGACAAGGCGGGGGCGTCAGCCGCCGCATTCTGATCGACTGCTGCCTCGTCAACAGCTGCTCCGGCAGTATCATCCATTTCGGTGTCCACCTGGGATGGAACCTCCTTTTGCTCAGGAGGAGGAATGGGCGCCTGGATAGGAGGAACCTCCCCCTCAGCTGGGGGAGCGGACGGTTTTGGTACCGACGGCTTGGTGACAGCGTCGGCCGGACCCATCTTCTTAAAGAAGGGTCGTTTTGGCTTAGGAGCCTCCGTCGAAGATGCCGGGCGCTTCTTAGTAGCCGGCAAGGTGGGTTCCTAAAAGAAAAAAGAAATCAGCGACCAAATCATGACCAGAAATGGAAAAAAAAAAATTATAATAATAAATATACATATATATATATATATATATATATATATATATATATATATATATATATATATATATATATATATATATATATATATATATTACCTTGGCGACGTCGTCAGAGGCACCCTCACTGGACTTCTTGGAGGAGTCCTTCTTCTTGGCCTCCACGGCCTTGAGAATGTCCTCGGTATATACTTCGGACAGCCAAGCGGGTACTTCCACTACACCCTTGTCTTCGGGAGATAAGCGATCCATGGCAGAACCTACAAAGCCAAGGGTTAGTAAAAAAAATAAAAATAAAAAAAAGATGGAAGAAAAATGTCTGAAAATCTACTGGGGAACTACCTCTACTCAAAAAATAACAAAGACCAACGGCCGAAAGAAAGACTATATTGGTGAACTGGCCGACATGGGGAAGCCAAGCATTAGGCACCCAGGCATGGCTTTTTGACGACAGCCGATACATCTCAGCCTGGAACAAGGGCTTCACTATTCCCCACTCCCTGGACGAGAGGCGAGGGTAGGCGTCAGCTCTAGACAAATAACAGGGCCGACGGTTGCAACGAGAAAGACGTCTGGAAAGAGAGAGGTCTTCCAGTCGGACAACAGACCACTTCTTCCTCCACCAAACCCAACTAGAGGTCTTACCCACCACCGTTTTATATCCCCGACGGCTGTAAAGGGTGAACCATCCCTGGGGAGAACGAGAAGAAGGGGCAATAACTACGAGACGAAGGAAAGCAGGAAAGGAAGGGGTGACACCGCTCAAAGCACACTTGGAAACAAAACCAAAAACATTTGCCCATGAGTTGGGCGTCAATTGAGCAAGGCCAATGTCATACCCCTCTAAAACATCCATCACAAAGGGGTGCAATGGAAATCTAAGGCCCAACCTAAAGGCAGCAGTATAAACGGCTACCTCCCCTTGGGAGAGTTGGTCCACGGAGTCATGAGGTCGAGGGCTCCTAAGGCTAAAACCTGGAGGCAAGAGTAGAAAACGCTCAAAGTCGCGACCCTGCTCCCTCAGGTACCGCAGCCATTTCATGCTGGGAAAGATATCCGACGGGAACAGATTGACGTCTTCCTTCCCCCGGACCATAGGAGGAAGATTTTTTGCAAACTCCTCGTCTGAGGAGCTAGAGGAGTCATCTTCAAAATCCTCGCGTGGAACGCGGGGACGAGAAGCCACATTCTTTCTTCTCCTAGGAGACTGTGTTGTTCTAGTGGCCCCGTCTCCTGTATCATGGGAAGAATAGACTCCACTCCTACTTCCTTGGGACGGGTTCGAAAAAGGAACCCTATCGTCCCCCTCTTGCGGTGCAGCCCATGCACGCACGTTAGCTTTCTGTCTAATTCGAGCCATACCGTCCTGCATAAGGGACAAGACGTCTGACTTTAGCAATGAATGAAAGGGATAGGTGTCATAACCCCCAAGACGCCTCCACAGAATACTATAAACAATAAATGAGAGAGGTCCCACAAGCATACAAACAACAAGGTGTTGATAGAAAACTTACCAGAAAATGATCAAACTGATGAGAAGTCTTGGCAAATCCTCTAAACCCTCAAGAACACTGGACAGAAAATCCAAGAACACTCAAGCGCACGCACCAGCAGATCTTTGGCAGGACGAAATTTACTTTCTCTCTCTAAAATAAAAAATCGCTCAAAAGTAACAAAAGAAAAATGAAAGAGGAATTGAAGCTTTTAAAGGAAAATCTAAGCTCTGAGAAGCCCTCACACGTGGCGTTCCTCCCTATCAAGCAGCCTACCCCACAGTGACAAGGGGCATCCTCCTTGAGGGGCAAATGATGTGGCCTAAAAGAATGCCACCTGACTGCACTATCAAAACCCAGAAGAAAGAGCCCAAAAGCTTGCCTACGGGCATTTTCCAAACTGCACAGAGCCCAGGCCCAAACGATTAAGAGGTCCACATTGGGATAAACAAGCCTCCAGAACCAATGCAGGACACGTGTCCTAATCTTGCGTAAACACTCAATCATGCGGGACCAGTTCCCGAGAAACCCTAGCACTATAAATAGTGCAGATCCCTAGGTAAAAGGGCAATCAATTCTTGCTCAGCAACAGAAAACCTATCTTTGCTCTGCCTTCTCTCTACAAATTACTTATGTCTCTAGCTTATACTTACTTAAGCATCGGAGGGAATATTCCTACGGGAATATTCTTGTTTTGCAGGTTGCTAGAAGTTCGTGCCAGGTCATACTTGATACCTCCGAGGAGCGCGTGTCACGCCAGCACCGTAAAAGTTCCCACAACAGAAATAATTTAAGTTTCATTATTTTGGTGCTAGGAGGTGATTTCTAAGTGAGTGCTCGTTATTGCAAAGTGGCCCCTACGCTTAGGTATTCAAGGTACGTACAAGTCTAGGGCGACCACACCATTTGTCAAGAGAATTACACGATTGTATTGATGTGAATTATATTATGTGGATTCATGTTTATTTTGATGAACGATCATGTGAATTGTGATGTTGGATGTATTGGATTAATTGTTGAACAAGCATGTTGAGATTATTATGAGTATGGATTTCATTGTCGATCATGTTGTTTAATATTTATGCATGTGTGGTTTGTTGCACATGCAAGGGATGGATTATTTATTATTATGCTATTGTACGGGATGTCTAGCATACTTTGAGCCAATTATTCGTACCTCGTTGTACTATTTATTTTACCACATGTGAAGGTTTAGCTCACGTAAGCCACCACACATGTAGGGTTCAGTTGGGAATATTATATGAAATGAATTAGGATTTGTCGTGCAAGGGCACAACCCTCATGTTAATGGGGATGATGTGGAATCTCACTTTTGTGAGGAGGAACATGATAGTAATTTCGCAAGTGTCTTGCTTTGTTGATCACAAGTCCTAAAGCATTAAAATAAGATTGTTTTGGTTGTTGTTTATTAATTGTATGTGTGTATATATGTTGTTGAGTCTTGAGTTCACCTTTAATAAAATATTAATAAACGTAAAATGCAACCAGAACAAGCTTCAAAACTCTTGGAACGTATATACCTTGAGTATGAACAATGGGGGGAGACTTGCCGGAAAGCTTGATCTCCTACTAATGATACAAGACGTTGTTTCATTTATATTATGCGCAGGAATTCCGTCGGTATGCCCCGACACTCGGTATGGCCCGATTTTATTATTTATTACTTGGTGTATGGTTGGCTCCCATCACCTTTTTCCTTTATGGAATATCTCTTTGGCCCGTTCGAAGCTTATTCTAATTAAATTGTGAGTCAAGAGTCGAGTCTTGTATTCATGATTCGTTTGTTAATTATTAAATGGCTTTTGCATGTTGATTAGTACTTAGTGAGTGATGCATGTTTATAGTTGTTTCACTCTATTCTTGTAAGTACTCAGCTTTTGCTGACTACGTGCTTTGTGTTTTTGGTCATGGCCTTTGCCTTAATGACCCTATGATGATCTATCATTTGTACTTGTATTGATGGGGAGTAGAATAATATAGCAGGTTGGTAGATCGAAATCATGTGGCTTAGGATGATTAAGAGAGTTGCATGCTTTCGTATTTCGAACTACTTTATTTAATACTTTAATTATGTTTGAATTCGTTGAACTTTTTATACTTTGGTTTTTGGGCCGTCATGGTTCCAATTTGTAGGAGGCCTCGATATTTATTAATTATGTTTTGAAAAGTTAGTTGACATTAAATTCCGCTGCGTAATTCTGGTACTACCCTTAACCGTTATCACGATGGCGGTAATACTTTAGTAATTCCTTTATTTTAAGTTGGAAAATGGTTTTATAAAAGCAAGGAATTATTAGGGTGTTACAAAGTGGTATACTAGAGCTTAGTTTCATTCCTTCTTTGTAGTAAGCAATACTACAAAGTGGTGATCGAAGACTAATGCGGAACTTTAGGATTTTTAAATATTATTTTCCTAAAGTCAAAACGTATTATTTTGAGTACTCAATATTTCAAAGGTCAAGTATCAATTATTTTGGGTCGTTTGAGATAAATTGAAAAGTTTAGATTATGATTTAAATTACTTAAATTTTCCGAAATTACTTTATTTATTCGGAATTTCCGAATTAAATTCGAAAAAAAAACAAAATAAAATATATTTTTTGGATTTCTTTTAAGGATTTTTTGGTATTTACTACCTTAAAAATGCACCACTTTTGTATTTACTACCTTATGAAATTTTATTTTAAATTACTACCTTAAAGTTCCATTTTATTTGTAGTCACTACCATTTTACAGTTTTCTTATTTTAAAATTGAAATATCTCTTTCGTTTCTTAATCATTTTAAGTGATTCAAAGCTCATTCTTCTCATTTATATGTAAGGATTCCATAGGGATCTTACCTTTTAACATTTAGTAAAAGTTAAAACAAATTAAATATTATTTTTAAAATTTTAAAATAGTTATGAATTATCAAACGATTTTTTTTGAAATGACGTTCTCAATGAAATCCCTATAGAAAAAGGAAAATAATGAACTTCGAATCACTTTAAACGATTAAGAAACGAAGGAGATATCTTAATTTTAAAATGAGAAAACTGTAAAGTGGTAGTAAATAAAAAAAATCTGGAAGTTTAAGGTAGTAATTTAAAATAAAAATTTCATAAGGTAGTAAATACAAAGTGGTGTATTTTAAAGGTAGTAAATACCAAAATTTCCTTCTTTTAATTTGTCCGAATTATTTATTTATTTTTTTATCTAATTAATTTTCGAATTTTCAGATTTGCAATTTATTTTTTTCGAATTTCCTTAATTAATTATCCGAAATTAGTTTGCTGAATTAATCATTAATTCTTATTAATTTTCGATTTTAATTTTAATAATATCAACTAAGTTAGGAGTTATTTCTTAATTAATTTCGAAAATTAATTTTTTTTTCAAGTGAGGAATGGGTAGATTAAGAAGGGCATATTAGTTTAAGAATGCATATTATGTGACAATGTGATTTATTAATTGCCATGTATGTGTTCTAATCATGTTTTATCTTGCTTTATGTGATTAATTGCATCATATTTCATGGTGAGCATATACTTGTGCATTGAAATTGTATGGCTCCACGAACTACTTATTGTATCCTTTTTGGGTTGGAATTTCTATGGGAACGCGTTAGTAAGACTTTCTAGTTGTGAATTTCAGGTATTAAGGATGCTACCTTCTAAGTTCACCAGTCTAGGATACTTAGAGAAGATGGATAACGAGACTCCTCACATGTATGTCCAGAAGATCGTGTTTGCTTGCAACTATTTTGCTTCGACCAAGGATATGCCCCACCTTAGGTGTAGACACCTACTTTTGTCCCCATTCCCGAAAGGAAAGGTTCGATGATGAAAACGTAAATCTCCACTTGACAACGCATCTCCTATGAAATAACGAATCTCAATTTCCCTTTTCATTTCACCCGAAACCTGCTATTTATAGAAACCTGATATTTATGGAAACCTGCTAAAAATAGTAACTGCCGTAATGGGTAGTTGTTAAAAGTGGCAAGTCATAAAAGATAGAAACCTGTCAGAATTAGGTGTTGCACTCCAACATAAATCCTAAATGAGATAGAAATTGCGAGAGAATCCTATTCCTAGTATGATTCGAAAGTAAGAGTCACGTATTAATTAAAATCCTAACGAGCCTAGAGTTCGTAACGGGCCCAGACGCATCCCGTCACAAGGTTAATATGCACTAAAGTACTCAATTAAATCTCAAATACTCCGGATTCTAGGAATCCGAATCTGACTAAGAAAAACGGCCCAGATCCTATTTTCAACGCCTGGTTCTGGGCGCCGAAATCTTCGGCGCCCAGGCTTGGGCGCTGAAAATACCTGGTACGTGTTTTTTCCTAATTCCTCGTGGATTAGAGTTCTGCAATTCTATCTTTCCACGAACTCTTTTCTATAAATAGGGCCTTAAGTTCGACGTGAAAAGGACACAACAACACACAATTATATTCTGAGTATTGACTCTAAACCCCTAAGCCTAAGCCTCACGCTGCAAAACTGATCACGCGTTCTATCGCAATCGATCCATAAATCAAACAGAACGTATCCTGTCCCATAATTTGAGATTCGTTAAATAAAAGGAGAAATAGCAAAGTCAAAGTGGTTAGTTTTCTGAGAACCGTGATGCACCTCTCAAGGGTGCGTCGTAATGTGTCCCTTTTCCATGGTTTAATTGCTTTCCTCGCCCTTTTATGAACTGTTAAACTAACTAAAATCGGATTGTTCGATCACGCTTAATAAATATGATATTTTTGGGAAATTGGATTATCATGCTAGGTCCCTTAAAACAATCTAAATCAGATAATCGCGTTCGATCTAGTACGATATGTTGCATATTGATAAAATCAACTCAGATTAGTTTAATAGTTAACGCATGTCCCTTCAATTATTTATGCTGAGCTAGTAAGGATATCCTGCCTATGGAGTTATCGAAGAGCGAGTACTCCTCTCGGTAGTTACAGTCCCCCGAACCCTCAATCTCTACCCTGCGGGTGTACGTTGAGCGATCCCCACCACCAGGGATCACAAGGGAACCTACGGCCGTCGTGGTCAAACATAATTGCACTCCCTTTATGTCACGATAACCGGGTTTTGTCAGTTTTTCTCATTGTCGTTAAAAACTGAATGGCGACTCCTATATTACTAGTCAATTGGGTGTAAACTCACAGGAAATCCAATTACACTTGATTTGACAAAAAGAAGCGTCACACCCACGAGGGACGAGGTCACGCAATAGCCACGTGCTTTTTCGACCCCCTCACAGTGGCGACTCCACTGGGGATAGTGAAGGAAATACTCGTGCTTGTAGGTAATCAAAATAGCCGAAGGGTGAAACGATCCTACCCCGCGTTTATTTCCCAATCAAGTTGGGACGACGTGAAAATCAGCATATTAATGTGAACGGACAGAACCGCATAACGAATCTTGGCTCCCTTGGTGTTTCATCTTGGGAGTTGGGACTAAGGATACCCATCGCCAACCGGGGGGTGCATACGCTTCGAATGTTGTCCACTCGGCACTTTCGCTAGTAGTACACCCGTCCCAAACCCAATCGCTCGCCCATTAGGTCCCTCTCGCCTGCATGCCCCCTTGGCTTGTACTTGCGGGTTGGCCTCTTGAGCGAAATTCGTCTGCTGAAGACACTACCTCGACCGGGGCATGTGGTGGATCTACGATAGAAGCGGTACCAAGCCAGGCGCAAATACTACCCACAGAAGCCTATCATAAACTACGTGACATATTTAATTTTCAAATCCATGTTTGTAATGTAGTTATATGTAGCGAACTATGTGACTATGTTATGATTGTGTGTACGAATAATGCTAGACAAATAATGCTAGAAAACCAACGACCTTAAAAAATTGCCCAAACATTCATGAACCAATTGGCCAAAGAGTTATACCAAAATACGTGTTCCGCAAGCCCGAACGATCGCCACAAAAATAAGCGACGCTCGGGGTGGCCGTAAAGAATCCCACAAACGCTGCACAACGCGTAAAGGACGATATAAGGCAAGCACGCAAATTAAAGTCGCAAAAACAAAAGTAGACGAAAACTGAAAACGAGAACCAGCCAGAGACGCATTTTCAACGCCCCTGGCTGGGCGCTAAAATTTCTCACGCCCACTGCTGGGCGCTGAAGTTGCTGCCTGGCCTTTTGGTTAGGCACAACAGCCTCGGTGCCCGCGCATAAGAAAAACATACGTAGCAAAAAAAAAAAATTTCGAAAAAATTGCTGCGAGGGCGTGTCAAAAGGCACTCGATTCTAAAAGCGACTTGTAAAAAAATAATAACTCTTTGTGTCATTGTTAGGCCTCCTATGACGACAATGTTCGGCTCCAAAACCGAACATGCTAATTAAATGACCTTGAATGTCACATGGGCAAAGTATTCAAAAAATGATGCTCGAATAAAGTTTTCAAAGAAAAAAAAAATGTTCAAGTGAAAAATAAGTAAATCCGAGTCTGGACTAGGCTATGCCGAAGTACAATCTAAATCCTAAGTCTTAGTTGTCTTATCCATAGAATCGGTCCTAATACTTGGTGTTGTTCTGCAAGCTAAAAGGTTAAACCATATTGAGTCTCCCTTCCTAACATTTAAATCAATGAGCACCCATATGTAATTGTCATCCCTTGCTAGGAATCCACGGCCTCAATACTCTCTCTCACCAATAAAAAGAATATATTATAGTATTTGCAAAATGAGAACGGTCACATTCTGGAAATCATTCCCCCATAGTCGCATAACCCCCAAAGTGAACCTAAGGTGTTAATACCATTGGCAAAGAAAAAATTAATGGCCCCAAGGCTTATAATCACATTGGGTCACGACTATCATAGTCCTCTCGAGTCACTCGCTCCTTAAAATACTACTAAGTACGGACTAAAAGATTTTCCATGAATGCAACATGACCAACCATGAAAATACCCAAATCGGCATACCATAAGGCTACCATTGGGGTAAAGCAATACACACTAAGAGAGAAGCCGCACTAATGATTCTAGCCTTGTAAAAATGGAAATTCGATCTCCCCAACTAACTACCTTGCCAACATTAAGCAAAATGGCGCATGACAAATGAACACCCAAGGGTTAAAATCTAAAGTGTCAACCAACGAAAGTTATGGTCCAATTAGCCTAAGTCTGAGAGTCGCTTGGTCAAGTATTATAGGCTTACGCCACGTCATTATTTTGAGTCTAGGCCACCTCCTTGTATTCATACACGGGTTATAATCAGAAAGATTAATGAAAGTTCGAGTCTAGATCACAACTTCCAATTAAATCCCAGAAACTGGAATCTGAAAAGAAGCAAAAAAATTATTTTCGATGTAATTCTTTCGTTAAAATTCAATAAGGTAAAAACAACATTTTGAATCTACGCTATTTGCACATTTTAAGAAACGACTAAATACGCTTGCAAAGTAAGACAATTTAAAGGTCCACCCTAGGCCTACTAAAATTAAAGGTCCACCCTAGGCCTACTAAAATTTAAGGTCCACTATAGGCCTACCAAACGAGGCTCACTCAGTCTCGCCTCGTGACTCAAAGACCACAACCATCAACCTTTTAGCCCAAATTGATTGAAGGATTTATGTTGGGGAGAAATCCCAGGCAAAAAGAAAAAAAGATAAAGAGAAAAGGGAGAGAGAAAAGAGCCATGAAATACTTAGCCCGTACTTCCCAAAGTACGAAATCTACCCAAGTAAACGAAGGAAAAGAATTGAGTCAACCAATCCAAATCATAAAATTCTACGATGTCTACCCTTTCCAATCCTTATGCTCTTAGACGCCTTCGCTTTGGGGTCCCTGTTCAGCTCATTTAACCCATCCATGTTCTCATTGCCATAACCCAGGAAACCATTACCTCAACTCTTGTTTTGAACTTGTTATCAACCGCAAACCACGCACGGCCATTGACACGTGCGTCATGCCCATCATTTCCAAAGTCCAAACCTGCTCTTACACCACCATTAGCATAATGACCATATAACTTGTTTGGATACGTCCTGTTGATATACCCTTGAGCCGTCCCTATGCTACTCATTGGCCTTGATTGATGTAAACTCGTGACACTAGCCTGAGGCCGTAAAATGTGAATCCTAGCAGATGTAATCCTTATGCTTGACCAATACCTATACAAATTACCCTATCTCATTCAACCCATCTTTCAAGCCGTCTTGAGTCACAAATAAAAAAAAGACAAATGAAAAGTACATTCTACGCTTAACGTAAAAAAATAATAATAAATAATAAAAAAGAAACTTTGCAAAGCGCCTCTAAAGTTAGTCTAAAAAGAAAAAGAAGCATTTAGCGCAACAAAAAAGATCGGCCCAAAAATAATTTTCAGCGCCCACAGCTGGGCGCCGAAATCTTTAGCGCCCCTGTCTGGGCGCCGAATCTCTCTACTTGCTAAAATTTGTCCAGAAGTGCTCGTCATTTTATCCGCACTTACACGGAACAATAACGAACACTTGGGGGGTACAGCACGTATTCAGATATACGTACCACCAAAGAAATACATATTTTTGGCTTACGGCAAAGCAGCAGATTAAAATAATAACAAACTTCATTTATTCTACCGTTTCAAATAATATGTTTCCACCTCAGAACGTACTTGTTTAAAATCGGCATTCTAAGAAACCATTTTCTAGGCTAAGAACTACGCAAGACATGATTCCAAATTAAATCTATTTAAGGCGAATACGTAGGCAATCCATGATTCGGTCCAACCAATTTGCAAAAATATTAAAGCCTATAGAAAAACAAGAATAAAAATAGAAGTCCCTTATTGAAATTTAATTATTTGCAATCCAAGTCGAAAGAAAAATTGAAAGCACGAAGAAGAATCCAAGTCATCAAGATGCCAAAATTAATGAGCACACATCGAAAAATAATAAGGGCACGTACCCTTGCCAAAAGGAGCACTCACACTTCTAGGCACTTAGCCAAGACTCAGAAGATCGCTTTGCCTCAATTGAATGGGGGCTGGCGCAAGCGTCCATGACCCCTAAAGTACTCGACTTGACCCTCCTTAAAGCGAACTAACTCACTTAAAGACTTTCTTTCACCACTAGACATAGTCGTTCGCTTAAAGACCTTCTTTCACCACTAGACACAGTCATAATCGCCAACAAGTAGTAAAGGCAGTAAGCTTGCAATAAAGAGGATTGTTCTACGGCGTCGCCCCATCGTTCCTTCGAACTTAGGGCACCCGTTCATGGTAATTCGAATGCTTGCGAATCCCGTTTGGAAAAAATAAATATATCAGACATTGCCAATAGGACTTGGCACTTAACCAAGGCTCACCCTACTTAGACATATGACACGGGCATCTAAAATCGAAATCTGAAAGCATCATGGGAAGACATAACAGCAACCGGGGGCTAAAAATTGAAATGGAAGAGCTAGGGAAAGAACTAAGTATACCTTGACCTTTTGTACAGACATACACCAAGTAAATCTAAGTCAATTTGAAAACGGTTTATATTCCCGCAATTCTGGAAAAGATGGCCCTAAAAGCCTAAAGTATATGCCAAACGGGCACAAGTATATCTTGACGCCTGCACCCTGGCTTCCAGCAAATCTTTAGACAGCATTCCAAAAATTGTGACAGTATTTTGATTCACTCATGTAATCCTGTACGAACCCTTCAATAAGTCAACTTACTTAGGACACCTCGGATTGTACACAGTAGGACTCGGACTTCAAATAATTTTCAAAGACTTCTTCGAACATAATAAAGTGTCGTTGGTTTAAGCTAAGCGTTTATCTCGATGTTGCAAGTGAGCCAAAAGATTTCTAAATACGATTATGGGTAAAGAAAGGCACCTAGCTTTTAGTCAAGGCACATTTCAACATGTGACTACCTTGACCATGGCAATGTCGCACAATACGACATTTACAGGAAAAGTAGCAAATCAGTACCCGAACGTACCTCACACTAAACGAGTCTGGTTTAAACTATTCATGATCCATGTCACCATGAATGCATAAAAATGTATGCCAAACATTATAGCACCAAGCCAATCCCGTAGCTACAATTGGGGGCTTGAGAAAAACACTCTAAAATTGCTCGAAATGACGATTTTATCGCAAATTCTCGACGCTAATGCTATACATACATCATAGGGGCACAATCCTAAGCTTTAATCATGTAAAACGAACCTTAGAATGGCTACAACCCCTCCCAAATTCTAAGCACTATTAGAATATATAAAGTCACCCCACTAACAAGGGTAACTGAAAATCGTGAGTCACCAAAACTCCGATCAAACTACTGCACATAACGCTCGCCCTACAAGCGCCCGTTACACAGTCTACCTCGTTCCAAAGCAAAAGCGAAAGAAAAAATCAAGGATAAGAACTGTCAAAATATACCCAGAAATTATTTTCAACGCCCAGAGCTGGGCGCCGATATCTTTAACGCCCCAGCCTGGGCGCTGAATCTTTCTGCTAGCCAAGTTTTGCCTATGAATCCTCGCATCGAACGAAGTAATAAGCCGTGCGAACCCACGCAGAAGATACTACACTTGTTCGGGCACCTGAACGAGGCGTGATGAAGTACTCCAATGCAAAAAATAATAATGATATCCCAACACCGGAGAAATGTTCTAAGACACACTGTTAGGCCACACAAGCCTACGTCGCACCGTAAGTTCAACCATCCGACGGTACAAGTATAAAAAAGAGTAAGGCATATTGCACTAATGTAGGCACGACCAAGAGCACGTGTAAAAGAGGCAAAGACTACTTGTCGCCCAAATTCAAAATGCAAGCCACACGACTTCTACATTAAGGATTAAAAGTAGCAAAATATTACCTACCACGGAAGGGATAGCTCGCACCTACACGAGTGGAACCCCAAGGCATCTTTCTCGAAAGAACCTACAAAAATCATACGCCAAAAGGAGGCATCCCAACATACATACTTGGGGGCTCCAAGCTACGAAAAAACCATAGCAAAATAAAAGAAATCTCAAAGAAAATGTTTGAACGATCAAAAGGGCACGATGCTTGAGCCAACTCCATGAATGGACCTGAACCCTATCAAGCTCCTAAGCAAACTATTCAAAATCAGTCATTGCTCAAAAAAAATGATTCAAGCAAACTGATTAATGGACCGCACACAACGGCCATTCTATGAATACTCGTTCGTACATACATATCATCATTCTAAGTATCGAACATTCACGAACACGTTCAAAAGAAAATATACAAGAGCGATAGAGATCTTACGCCTCAAGGTATGTTCCTCGGGCCATATAGACTCGCCCAACTGTTGCAATAACTGTACGCCTTAAAGAGCAACAGTTCCTTAAAATAATCGCCCCAAAGCGACAGGCACCGTAGTCCACCAATCGGCTACGGCTTCTCAAGAAAATCATCACGTTCTAAAAATAAAGAAAAAATAAAAGGGAAGAGAATACATAGAACTTCCAAGTGAAATAAACGAATGAACAAGAGGCCAACTGTGTCATCAAAAGACCAGCCCAAACAACACTTTCAACGCCCCACCTGGGCATGAATTATTTCAATGCCCAGGCCTGGGCGCCGAAAATGAACCCAGGCTCAAAAAAGGCCCTAACTTCTATTGGGCCCTGCCGCATCCATTCGACTCGAAAATTGCCGATTTCCTTACTGAAAATCGCACCTCACGACTTTGTCAAGAGTAGCACACCACTACGAAGATCGCTCGCACTTACGAGCACGATCCCAAACACGATCAAGGACATTACAGAATGCGTATCCCCAAGGAACCTCTTTGACAAGAAATGACCGTCAAGCACGAATGCTTGGGGGCTCGAAGGAAAATATATATTATGCAAAGTTAAAATAATATTCCCAGACTACGCTATACGAAGTCCCGTGTTTGGATGTCTCAAAAAAATAAAATCGGTTCACGACCTCAAGACAAAGGTCGCCGTTGATACTTATACATAGTCCCCTAATCGAGGACCCAGGTAGTTGCAAGATTGAGCCATAAAGACTATCTCAAAACCATGAAAGATGATGACCACAAGACAAATGCCCGTCTAAGCACGTTGTCAACCCACATTCAGGTTACAACTAAATCCGAGCATCCCTCAAAAGAATTTGCTCTTACAAGAATGAATAAAAGAAATTCTCAAAAGAAATCACAAGAACAAATGAAATAGGGACTTGCCCAGCTCAATCGGGCAAGATCGCGCCACGAACCGCGCGAGTTCCAAATAGATAAACGAATTCAGGGACGTCCACCCTCAGCGGACAGGCTTGCCCACCTTCAGCGGGCGGGGTCTGCGTCACTAGCCGCGCAGGTCCTCGGTTTTCAAAAAATAAAGTCTTTAAATTCAAAATAGGCTCGCCATCTTTAGCCGGCGGGGTCTACGTCACAAACCGCGTAGGTCCTTATCTTCAAAATTCAAAAACAGATTCGTCCACTTCTATCGGACGGGGTGTCCACCCTTAGCGGACAGGCTCGCCATCTTTAGCCGGCGGGGTCTGCGTCACTAACCGCGCGGGTCCTTAGTCGCTGCAGCGATAACCTTTATCGGTTTTCCCTTTTACCAAAAATTAAAGGATCGGTTTTCCCTTTTTCCAAAAATTAAAGGATCGGTTTTCCCTTTTTCCAGAAATTAAAGGATTGGTTTTCCGTTTTTCCAAAAAAGAACGATGTGATTGGTTTTCCCTTTTTTCCAAAAATTAAAGGATTGGTTTTCCGTTTTTCCAAAAAAGAACGATGTGATTGGTTTCCCCTTTTTTCCAAAAATTAAAGGATTAGTTTTCCGTTTTTCCAAAAAAGAACGATGTGCTGGATTTTCCTTCGTTTTACGTCCCATAAAAACAAGGGGGTTTTCTCGTTAACTAGCCTTGAAAATGAGAATCTTTAAAAACATTTCTACCTCGTGGTTGGGCTTGGCCAGGCCCAATTACACTTTATAGCTTTGATTTCGAAAACATCTGTAGCTACTCCCAATGACAAAGTGAGGGAGTTTCTACACTTATTTAGATCCTTCCAATGACAAAGTGAGGAAGTTTCTATACTATCCGTTGACAAATCCCAATGACACGTGAGGGATATGTCGACACTCCAAGTGATGAACCTTAAGTCAAATGTTATCACTCGGGGGCTCGTGAGACCCTCGCAAAAACAGGTCACCATGGCTTGTGTGGCGCACTCCGTCTAGTACTTTGACCATCGTCTTATTCCAAGACTCAGTCAAAGTGGGGGCTAACTGTAGACACCTACTTTTGTCCCCATTCCCGAAAGGGAAGGTTCGATGATGAAAACGTAAATCTCCACTTGACAACGCATCTCCTATAAAATAACGAATCTCAATTCCCCTTTTCATTTCACCCAAAACCTGCTATTTATAGAAACCTGCTATTTATGGAAACTTGCTAAAAATAGTAACTGCCGTAATGGGTAGTTGTTAAAAGTGGCAAGTCATAAAAGATAGAAACCTGTCAGAATTAGGTGTTGCACTCCAACATAAATCCTAAATGAGATAGAAATTGCGAGAGAATCCTATTCCTAATATGATTCGAAAGTAAGAGTCACGTATTAATTAAAATCCTAACGAGCCTAGAGTTCGTAACGGGCCCAGACGCATCCCGTCACAAGGTTAATATGCACTAAAGCACTCAATTAAATCTCAAATACTCCGGATTCTAAGAATCCGAATCTGACTAAGAAAAACGGCCCAGATCCTATTTTCAACGCCTGGTTCTGGGCGCCGAAATCTTCGGCGCCCAGGCTTGGGCGCTGAAAATACCTGGTACGTGTTTTTTCCTAATTCCTCGTGGATTAGAGTTCTGCAATTCTATCTTTCCACGAACTCTTTTCTATAAATAGGGCCTTAAGTTCGACGTGAAAAGGACACAACAACACACAATTATATTCTGAGTATTGACTCCACGAACTCTTTTCTATAAATAGGGCCTAAGCCTCACGCTGCAAAACTGATCACGCGTTCTGTCGCAATCGATCCATAAATCGAACAGAACGTATCCTGTCCCATAATTTGAGATTCGTTAAATAAAAGGAGAAATAGCAAAGTCAAAGTGGTTAGTTTTCTGAGAACCGTGATGCACCTCTCAAGGGTGCGTCGTAATGTGTCCCTTTTCCATGGTTTAATTGCTTTCCTCGCCCTTTTATGAACTGTTAAACTAACTAAAATCTGATTGTTCGATCACGCTTAATAAATATGATATTTTTGGGAAATTGGAGTATCATGCTAGGTCCCTTAAAACAATCTAAATCAGATAATCGCGTTCGATCTAGTACTATATGTTGCATATTGATAAAATCAACTCAGATTAGTTTAATAGTTAACGCATGTCCCTTCAATTATTTATGCTGAGCTAGTAAGGATATCCTGCCTCTGGAGTTATCGAAGAGCGAGTACTCCTCTCGGTAGTTACAGTCCCCCGAACCCTCAATCTCTACCCTGCGGGTGTACGTTGAGGGATCCCCACCACTAGGGATCACAAGGGAACCTACGGCCGTCGTGGTCAAACATAATTGCACTCCCTTTATGTCACGATAACCGGGTTTTGTCAGTTTTTCTCATTGTCGTTAAAAACTTAATGGCGACTCCTATATTACTAGTCAATTGGGTGTAAACTCACAGGATATCCAATTACACTTGATTTGACAAAAAGAAGCGTCACACCCACGAGGGACGAGGTCACGCAATAGCCTCATGCTTTTTCGACCCCCTCACATTAGGCACAAAGATATGATGGCTAGTATGGTTATACATTGTTTTCCCCATAAGAACCCTTACATAGACCTCAAGAACAAGTTCAGTGACATGCATTTTAATGATGGTACCCCTAATTGGTACAAATATGGGACTGGAGAAGGTAGGTGGAAGTATGATACTATATTTCTTACTACTATCTTAGAGGTTGCGGAGAATAGCTATGAGGTTGGGAAGTACTCTACGGGTCTATGTATGGGATATTGAGGAATAGAAAGTGATGGTGAGGATGGCATGATTCATGATGAGCAAGCTAGTGATAATGAGGAGGACGATGATGATGATGATGTAGTAGAGATTGAGAATTCTAATCCTGTAGTTCCTGAACCAACAATTGAGATATCTAGTGGATCTGAGGATGAGCTTGAAGAGAATAATGTGGTTGATAGTGAGCCACAGCAGGATGATGAGGCTATGGATGAAGACTCGGATCCGGAAGAAGACTTGGATGATCCTAATGATCAAGACTTTACTCCAGAGCAATACAAGGAAAGAAATGACCGTCGTGATGATGTTAGTCTTTAGAGAAATGTAATCCTTAGTTTTTATTTTTCGTTGAACAATAAAGTAGCAAAGCTACTACTTATGGTTGTTAGTTCTATCACAGTTTGAGGAATAAATGTTATGTCATTAGTGGATGTAAGACCTATTCATTGAAGCATTAATAAAAGCATAGAATTTCTTTTTCGTTATCTCTTAAGTTCAATTTTAAATTCTAAGTTTCGTGGGTATCGCAAAGGGATTAATTGCTATTTCTTCAATGAAATTTTATGTGCAAGGTGGTCAAGTAGCAACCATCTAAATTACATGCATCGAATAGTGGGGTGAGAAGGCCCAAAAGTGGCGCAAATTCCCCCTCGGGCACGTGTAACTGTGTTCTTGTTGTGAGTGGGTTCGTTGTCGAACTAGTGCCTTAGTAATGTGATGTCCAACCAATATTAAAGTTAGGCTTTTATTTTATTCAGGAGAAGGGATATGGTTAACCAAGAGATTTCTGAAGTGGTTAGACAACTAGCTGAGGTAGTTTGAGACCTAGCTCAATCTAGAGCCAACCCAGTGCATGATCCGGCTGGGGAAATGTTTAAGAAAATAGCTCAAAGCAAGCCTCCACTGCATAGCGGAGAGATTGAACCAAGTGTTCTTGAAAACTGGTTGAGAGAGTTTGATCAGCTTATTGTAGCTGTGAATTGCCCCGAAAACCTTAGGGTTAACAGTGATGTGTACTACCTGAGAGGTGAAGCTGATTTATGGTGGCAACGATGTGAGAATACCCTTAGATCCACACCTAACTTTGGGTGGGAAACATTCGAAACTGCACTAAGGAACAAGTTTTACCCACCTTATCTGAAGAAGCAAAAGGCGCAGGAGTTCATCGAACTCAAAATGGAGGGTCTGTCTGTAACGGAATGATATTCTAAGTTTATAGAGCTCTCTAGGTTTGCACCGGAAGTGGTGGCAATGGAAGAGCTCAGGGCTCAAAGATTTGAGAGTGGTTTGACCATGGACTTGCAACTGTTGTTGTCTGGAGAGACTTTTACCTCATTAGACACCCTGTACGGAAAAGTTGCTCACCTGTATGGGTTACAACAAAGGAAGAATGGGGGTACAGAAAAGAGAAAGGGTGGTGGAAGCTCGAATCAGGGGAATAACCATTAGAATAATGGGAATTTTAAGAAGCACAAAGGAAATGGGAACTTCCAGTTTAGGGCTAACAATGGTGGTAACCGCAACAACCAAGGTGGTGGAAACCAGTCTGGAAGGAATGGAGTAAGGATCTACGACTGTAGGCGCTGTAACATGAATCACCTTGGAAAGGATTGTGACGGAAACTTAGTGACTTGTAGATTCTGTCAGAAGTTAGGCCACAGGGAGTATGAATGCTATTTTAAGAATGGGAAGCCTAACCACGGTAACCACCAGAGCAATAATCGGAATAATCATAACCGAAATGGGGGAAATGGAGGTGGAAACCAAAGGAATTACCAAGGTGGTAACAATGGCAATAGAAATGGCAATCACCAGAACCATGGAAATCCTGGAGGAAACCAACAGCAGAATGGGAACAGAAACAACAATGGAAACACCAATGGAGGTGGCTATAACAAAGGAGTTGCCCAAGGGAAGCTGAATGTGATATCTAGGCAAGAAGCGGAAACTTCCTGTGATGTCATAGCGGGTACTTTTTCTATTAATTCCGTTTTAGTTAAAGTTCTATTTGATTCTTGTGCGACTTATTCTTTTATATCAGTAGATGCTTTGGGGAAATTAGGGTTGAAAGAGCCTGAAATAATTGAAGTACCTATAGTCATACCTACTGGTAGCATAGTGAAGTGTACCAAGATCCATAGAGATGTGCCTTTGACCATAGCCAAGACCGTGTTCTTATCTAACCTAATCGAGTTTGAGTTAGGAGAGCTAGATGTAATTCTAGGAATGGACTGGTTGGCCATGTTCAAAGCCAAAATAGATTGTGAGAAGCAGAAGGTTCACTTGAGGTCTAGCCTAGGAAAAGTAGTGTCATATCGTCGTTTTGGTAAGCCTAAGAACATAGGGATTATCACGGCAATGGAACTCGTGAAGCTAGTCGGTAAAGGGAACCCAGTCTACTTATGCAATGTGAGAAACCTAGAGCATGTGATCAAAGATCAGCATGAAGATATTGCAGTAGTTAATGAATTCCTCGATGTGTTTCTAGAAGAGATCCCGGGGATGCCTCCCAATCTACCTATTGATTTTACCATAGATTTAGTGCCTGGAACCGCGCCTATTTCAAAAGAACCATATCAAATGGCTCCAGCAGAAATGAATGAATTAAAAGGCCAGTTGGAGGATCTATAGGAGAAAGGTTACATTAGGCCAAGTGCATCGCCTTGGGGAGCACCAGTGTTGTTTGTGAAGAAAAAGGATGGAAGTATGAGGCTCTAGATAGACTACAGGGAGCTCAATAAGATCAAAATAAAGAATAAGTATCATTTATCTAGGATAGAAGACCTATTCGACCAACTGAAAGGAGCAGGAATTTTTTAAAGATCGATTTGCGTTCGGGTTATCATCAATTGAGAATCGCTAATCAGGACATACCAAAGACCGCATTCGAGACTAGATACGGACATTATGAGTTCACTGTTATGCCTTTTGGGTTAACCAATGCACCTGCAATATTTATGGACTTAATGAACCGTGTATTCCATGCCTATTTGGACAAGTTTATAGTGGTTTTCATAGATGACATCCTAGTGTACTCCAAGAGTGAGGAGGATCACGCTGAACACTTGAGATCTGTGTTGAGTACCCTGAGAGATAACTAGTTGTATGCCAAGTTCTCAAAGTGTGAGTTTTGGTTGGAAAGAGTTGCATTTTTGGGACATTTTGTATCTAAGGAAGGAGTGGCAGTTGACCCTGCTAAGATCAAAGCTGTTAGTGAATGGCCTACACCCAAGAGTGTGACTGACATTCAAAGTTTTCTGGGATTAGCTGGCTACTATAGACGCTTTGTGTATGACTTCTCTAGGACAGCTAAGCCAATGACAACCTTGATGAAGAAGGAAGCAAAGTTTGAATGGAATGACCAGTGTGAGGAAGCATTCCAAGCCTTGAAGACGCGATTGACAACCGCGCCAGTGTTAACCTTGCCAGATGAGAGTGGTACCTATGATGTGTATAGTGATGCCTCTAAGAATGGTTTAGGGTGTGTATTGATGCAGAACGGGAAGGTTATTACGTATGCGTCGAGGCAGTTGAAGCCATATGAATCCAATTACCCTACCCATGATTTAGAGCTAGCTGCTATAGTATTTGCATTGAAGATATGGAGACACTATTTGTATGGTGTGAAGTGTAGGATATTTATGGATCGTAAGAGTTTAAAGTACATCTTCACACAGAAGGATCTGAATATGCGCCAACGAAGGTGGTTGGAGTTAATCAAGGACTATGATTTGGATATTCAGTACCATGAAGGAAAAGCGAATGTAGTTACGGATGCCTTGAGTAGGAAATCAAGTCATAGTGGTAATGCGTTAGTAGTTGCTAACGAGCTGTGTAAGGACATGCAACGTTTGAACCTTGAAATAGTAAGTGGTGAAAGCCTTGAGGGAATGATGAATGCCTTGACCATCCAGCCGTCAATATTCGATTAGATTAGGGAGAATCAAGCTGGTGATGTAAAGTTAGAGCGAATCAAGGAAAAGATTCGCAAGGCAAGGAGTTAGAATTCCGAATCCATGATGATGGAAGTTTGAGGTACAAAGGCAGGTGGTGCGTGCCTCAAAAGTGTGGAGAATTGAAGGGGAAATTAATAAAAGGAGGGCCTAATACGCCATATTTTGTGCACCCAGGTGGTGACAAGTTGTATAAGGACTTGAAAAAGATCTATTGGTGGCCAAGAATGAAGAACGAAGTGGCTGAATTTGTGGCTAAATGTCTGACTTTTCAGAAGGTCAAGATAGAGCACATGAGACCTCAAGGAAAGGTCCAACCTTTAGAGATTCCAAGCTGGAAATGGGACTGTATTTCTATGGACTTCGTCACTTGTTTACCTAAGTCGAAAACCGGAAATGATACAATTTGGGTTGTGGTAGATAGGTTGACCAAGTCAGCAGTGTTTATACAAATGAAGGAAACCTGAAAAATGGAACAACTTGCTAAAGCTTACATTAAGAATGTTGTGAGGTTACATGGAGTTCCTAAGGATATCGTATCAGAGAGGGATTCAAGGTTTCTTTCTAATTTCTGGAAGAGTGTGCAGAAGAGCTTTAGTACGACATTGAAAACGAGTACAGCCTTCCACCCAGCCACAGATGGACAAACTGAGAGAACCATCCAAACCCTTGAGCTCATGCTTCGGGCATGCATCATTGATTTCCAAGGAAGTTGGGAAGATAGCCTGGATTTTATTGAGTTTTCATATAACAATAGTTATCATGCTAGTATTGGAATGGCACCATTTGTATGGACGAAAGTGTAGGAGTCCCCTTTGTTGGAACGACATTAGTGAAACCGTAGTGTTGAGACCTCAAATGATAGAGGACACCATGAACCAAATCCGAACCATCCAATCAAAGATTCAAGCGGCGCAGGATCGCCAAAAGAGTTATGCAGACTCGAAACGTAGGGATGAAGAGTTCAACATAGGTGATAAGGTGTTGCTCAATGTGTCACCAATGAAAGGTGTCATGAGATTTGGAAAGAACGGGAAGTTAAGCCCCAAGTAGATAGGCCCATATGAAATCTTCACTAGTGGAAAAAGGGTCATTTGCATCGCACATTTAAGTGCATTTGCGTCGCACATTGTGCGTGGCAAAAGCTCTCGACGCAAATGACCCTTATTTGCGTCGCACATTAAGCAAATGTGCGAGGCAAATGACTTTTCAGGTACCATGTTGAAAAGTCATTTGCCACGCACATTAGCTTAATGTGCGACGCAAATGACTTTTTAGGCGCCAAAAAAATAAGTCATTTGCCTCGCACAATAGCTTAATGTGCGACGCAAATGACAATTTGAGCGCCAAAAAAGTAAGTCATTTGCCTCGCACAATAGCTTAATGTGCGACGCAAATGACATTTTTGGCGCCAGAAAATTAAGTCTTTTGCGTCGCACATTAAGCTAACGTGCATGGCAAATGACTTATTTTTTGTTTTTTTTAAATTTGTTTTTTAATATTTTAGTTGGAAATTCCGTCATGATCGTCTTTGAAATTAGACGCTTCCCAATACCGGGAATACATTTATAAATAATACCTGTCACAAAAGTTTACAGCGTAATTAACGTTCCCAGTAAAAGGCAATTAAATTCGTCAAAGATCAACCAACATGTTACAACAAACATAAAATTATTACAACAAAGGTAGCTAGCTAGAGATCGAGTTCATATTACAAATTAAGCTTAAAATTCGACATTGTTCACAAAGTAATCTGCCCAAAAATCTTTCACCTCATTAATCTCCTCCGGTGAATAAGGCAATGTTCTTGAAAAATCCTAAAAAAGTGTAAATAATTCAATTTTTCAACGATCGATGAATATAATAGTTTTGTGTACTTCAATTTATTATATAAAGTACGTAGTTTATGAGAACATACCTTAGTAAGATCTTGACTATTACCATGATTCATTATTATGTCGTACATAAAACGCATGACGTAGTAGCCACAATCTAGTGATCCCGGTTGTTGAGCACACTACATGCATTAAAATAAATAACACAAGTAAAATTTCTATCAAATTGTATGTTATAATTTTGAAAAACTTGATTCTTAGGTAAATAATAAACTAATTATATCAAGGCTAATTGGGTCGTTTTAGGTCATATTTGGGCAAAAATGACGTTTTCGAACCCAACTTTGAACTAAAGAACCTAAGGAATGTTTTCAAACATATTACACGCTTAATATGCATATTTACAACTTTCTAAGGCTCTTTACAATCTATTATATCACATTTAAGGCTAATTGGGTCGTTCTATGACATATTTGGGCAAAAATGGCGTTTTTGAACCCAACTTTGAACTAAAGAACCTAAGGAATGTTTTTAAACTTATTACACGTTTAATATGCATATTTACAACTTTCTAAGGCTCTTTACAATCTATTATTTCACATTTAAGGCTAATTGGGTCGTTCTAGGTCATATTTGGGCAAAAATGACGTTTCGAACCCAACTTTGAACTAAAGAACCTAAGGAATGTTTTCAAACTTATTACACGTTTAATATGCATATTTACAACTTTCTAAATCTCTTTACAATCTATTATTTCACATTTAAGGCTAATTGGGTCGTTCTATGTCATATTTGAGCAAAAATGGCGTTTTCGAACCCAACTTTGAACTAAAGAACCTAAGGAATGTTTTCAAACGTATTACACGTTTAATATGCATATTTACAACTTTCTAAGGCTCTTTACAATCTATTATTTCACATTTATGGCTAATTGGGTCGTTCTAGGACATATTTAGGCAAAAATGAAGTTTTCGAACCCAACTTTTAAATAAAGAACCTAAGGAATGTTTTCAAACTTATTACACGTTTAATATGCATATTTACAACTTTCTAAGGCTCTTTACAATCTATTATTAACAAAGTTGAGTAGTTACATGATTTCTGTGATTGAATGTCCGTTTTCTAGTAACATGGTCCACTTTGTCTTGTTTATTACATTCAAATAAAGCAAGGTGCATTGGTTTGAAGATATTACCAAGATCCTTTGATGCGAAATTTCAAAGCATATTCCAGCTTGCTAAACGGTTAGGACTCTTGTTCGTTACCATTTCTTCTTTTTCTTGATCAGGAGAACTATTTTTCACTAATAACATAATCAAGGTTGATAGTGATAGTTCTACCAGATACCATATTAAACTTTCATCCATGAAAAAATTATACCAATAATTGAAAGTTTTAATAGAAACGATTCTTGAGCAACATCAAGGTAGAAGTTCATTAAATAATAGGATTACCACTTCTGGATGCCTGTTTCATTGAAGAGTTAGGAACTGCTAACTTCTTTGGTGTACCAGCTCTACCTCTCTTATAGACTTGTGAGAATCATCTGCCTCTGGGGAACATTCACTAAAGTTAAGAACGATCGGCTCCTTTCCTGCAAATTTTTGTACACAATCAGTTGAGATCTACCCTAGATTCATATCATGGGCCTTATGGCACTAGGTAATGCAAGTTATTATAGGAAGAATATAATGCCACATAGCTTACATTATATAGCATTGTCTTCATAAAATAGGTAAATTATATTATCAGCTCAGAAATTAACCAATCATTGGTTCCACGAACTCTATTTGCTCCATACTCAATAACAGAATAAACAACCAGCTACAGCTGCTGTCATGTGTCGAGTACAAACTTAATTAACAAAGTAGCCAAGTTTACAGAAGGCACCAACAGCTAGTGTAATAATGAACTGTACAAAGCCGGAAAGCTTGCACTTACCCCCGTATGCTGCTTCGTTGCACATCTTAGACATCTGCAAAATGAAAATACTTACATAAGTTTGTTAACCATAAGAACGTCTTAGGAACGCAAATGACGGTTGTCTAGAATCTCCACATAACATAATTGAATTAAAAGCATGTCAAATTTCCAATTAGGGTTCGATATTGAGATACTAGAATCTGTCAAATTTCCCATCCACAAAAATAAAAACAACCCTGAAATATGGTTTTTACAGAATCCACCAATATGAGTAGAATTTAAAGCTTCTGCATCAAACTTCTCATGTAATTTCCTATATTCACAGCCATATAATTGCATAACCATTTCATTACCATAAAATTAAGCAATAATTTCAATTACCCTAAAAAACAAGTGTCCGTAATTCCACAATTAGATAACAACCAAATATTAAGTTTCTAAACACTCGAAATCAATCGCATAACACTTCAAATACTGACAAACTATAGCTAATAATCAGATTCTCGTACTAACTGGAAATTAAACTCAAATTAAGCATCTTAATACATAATCTACATAGAGTTCTACGATTATTAACGAATATTGAAGTGAAATTTACTAGTTCCAAATTTCCCAAAATTCAATCAAACAACAAATTAAACCTAAAATTCCCAACCATGAACCCTAAATGTATAAGAATCACCAAGTAAAGTGGATAGAAATTTCCCCAATTACGCTACCAGCTTCTAAAAAAGACAATTTAAACCAGAACTTTCATCCAAAACCCTAATATTGAACGAATCTGTATTGTACCTGTTGCTATATAAAACCATATAATTTGATGCCAAAGAAATAAGTTGCAGATTTGACGACTCACCGGATAACAATCTTAAATCAATAGATAACAAAAAACTAAAACCCTAGGTTCACCAAAATCAACATAAGAAAGGGGAAAAACATGATAAACTTCGGAACTAGGGTATGAGAGAGAGAAAGTACCGGAACTGCAAACCATTCATACTGCTTCGATATTTCGCCTTCATCGTCGCGCCGGAACCTAGCGTTTGTCCTCTTGTTATTTTCGCGCTCTTTTCAAGGATTTTGGAATTTTCGGTCTTAATTATAGTGATTGGAATTTTTGAGGAGAGAGAATGTTGTAGGAGCCTTCAACTGGACGAGGAGGGTGGCGGAGAAAGAGAGGTTTTGAGTGTTGAGGTTTCAAGCTTTGGAATGAAGGGGATGAGAGAGAAAGAGAGGTATGGAGGAAGGTAGGCGGAACATGTGTGAATGGAAAAAAAGGTAAAGTGAAAAAAGAATTTCAACGACTAACTCAGTGCGTCGCAGAATAATAAATCAGCGACGCAATTGACTGAATATATTTCTATCTGTCAACTGCGTCGCTGGTTTATTAATCTGCGACGTAAAATTAATTAATATTGAGTCGCAGTTTAATAAATCAACGACGCAATTGACTTACTTTAAAGATAATCAGTAATTTGCGTCGCTCAAAATTAAACTGCGACGCTGTAGACACCTACTTTTGTCCCCATTCCCGAAAGGGAAAGGTTCGATGATGAAAACATAAATCTACACTTGACAACGCATCTCCTATAAAATAAACGAATCTCAATTCCCCTTTTTATTTCACCCGAAACCTGCTATTTATGGAAACCTGCTGTGAGGGGGTCGAAAAAGCGCGAGGCTAATGCGTGACCTCGTCCCTCGTGGGTGTGACGATTCTTTTTATTCAATCAAGTGTAATTGGATTTCCTGTGAGTTTACACCCAATTGACTAGTAATATAGGAGTCGCCATTCAGTTTTTAACGACATTGAGAAAAACTGACAAAACCCGGTTATCGTGACATAAAGGGAGTGCAATTATGTTTGACCACGACGGCCGTAGGTTCCCTTGTGATCCCTGGTGTGGGGATCTCTTAACATACACCCGCAAGGTAGAGATTGAGGGTTCGGGGGACTGTAACTACCGAGAGGATTACTTCGCTCGTCGATAACTCCAGAGGCAGGATATCCTTACTAGCTCAGCATAAATAATTGAAGGGACATGCGTTAACTATTAAACTAATCTGAATTGATTTTAGCAATATGCAACATATAATACTAATTCGATCGTGATTATCTGATTTAAATAGCATTAAGGGACCTAGCATGATAATCCGATTTCCCAAAAATATTATATTTGTTAGGCGTGATAGAACAATCAGATTAGGTTAGTTTAACAGTTCATAAAAGGGCGAGGAAAGCAGTTAAATCATCGAAAAGGGACACATTACGACGCACCCTTGAGTGGTGCGTCACGGTTCTCAGAAAACTAACCACTTTGACTTTGCTATTTCTCCTTTTTATTTTAACGAATCTCAATTATGGGACAGGATACGTTCTGTTCGATTTATGGATCGATTGCGACAGAACACGTGAACAATTTCGCAGCGAGAGGCTTAGGCTAAGGGTTGGAGTCAATACTCAGAATATAATTATGTGTTGTGTGTGTTCTTTTCACGTCGAACTTAGGGGTCTATTTATAGGAAAAAGTGGCGTAGAAAGATAGTTTTTCAGGAATTTGAATACGAAATGGATTAGGAAAAGAATCCGTCCCAGGTATTTTCGGCGCCCAGCTCTGGGCGTCAAAGATTTCGGCGCCCAGGGCTGGGCGTTGAAAATAGGGTCTGGCAGATTTCTTTGTCAGATTGGACTCTAGAGTATGGAGTTCATTAAGAGACTTAATCCGAGTTATTTGGTGCGTATCAATTTACGACGGAATGCGTCTGGGCCCTTTACGAACTTTAGGTTCGTTATGAGTTTAATTAATACGTTAACTCTTTTATCGAACTGCGATAGGAATAGAATTCCTTTTACAATTTCTATCTCTTTTAGGATTTATGTTGGAGTGCAACACCTAATTCTGACAGGTTCCTATCTTTTTATTCTTACTACTTTTAGCAACTACCCTTTACGGTAGTTACTATTTTTAGCAGGTTTCCATAAATAGCAGGTTTCGGGTGACATGAAAAGGGGAATTGAGATTCGTTATTTTATAGGAGATGCGTTGTCAAGTGGAGATTTACGTTTTCATCATCGAACCTTCCCTTTCGGGAATGGGGACAAAAGTAGGTGTCTACAGTTAGCCCCCACTTTGACCGAGTCTTGGAATAAGACGATGGTCAAAGTATCAGACGGAGTGCGTCGCACAAGCCATGGTGACCTGTTTTGGCGAGGGTCTCACGATCCCCCAAGTGATAACATTTGACTTAAGGGTCATCACTTGAAGTGTCGACATATCCCTCACGTGTCATTGGGATTTGTCAACGAATAGTATAGAAACTTCCTCACTTTGTCATTGGAAGGATCTAAAGGTGCGCAGAAACTCCCTCACTTTGTCATTGGGAGTAGCTACAGAGTTTTTCGAAATCAAAGCTATAAAGTGTAATTGGGCCTGGCCAAGCCCAATCACGAGGTAAAATGTTTTTTAAAATTCTCATTTTCAAGGCTAGTTAAACGAGAAAACCGCCTTGTTTTTATAGGACGTAAAACGAAGGAAAATCCAGCACCCTGGTTTTTATAGGACGTAAAATGAAGGAAAATCCAGCACCCTTGTTTTTATAGGACGTAAAACGAAGGAAAATCCAGCAAAAGTTATCGCTGCAGCGACTAAGGACCTGCGCGGTTTAATGGCGCAGACCCCGCCGGCTAAAGATGGCGAGCCTGTCCGCTAAGGGTGGACACCCCGTCCGATAGAAGTGGACGAATCTGTTTTCGAAATTTGAAAATAAGGACCTACGCGGTTTGTGGCGTAGACCCCGCCGGCTAAAGATGGCGAGCCTGTTTTAAATTTGAAGACTTTATTTTTCGAAAACTGAGGACCTGCGCGGCTAGTGACGCAGACCCCGCCCGCTGAAGGTGGGCGAGCCCTGTCCGCTAAGGGTGGACGCCCCGCTCGCTGGAGGTGAGCGAACCTGAATTCGACTTTTCGATTTGGGATTCGTGTGCCGCGATCTTGCCCGATTGAGGTGGGCAAGTCCCTATTTCATTTCTTTTCTTGTGATTTCTTTTGAGAATTTCTTTTCATTTATTCTTGCAGGAGCGAATTCTTTCAAGGGATGATCGGATTTAGTTGCAACCTGAATGTGGGTTGACAACATGCTTAGACGGACCATTGTCTTGTGGTCATCATCCTTTATGGTTTTGAGTTAGTCCTTACGGCTCAATTTTTCCACTACCTGGGTCCTTGATTAGGGGACTATGTATAGGTACGACCTTTGTCTTGAGGTCGTAAACCGGTTTATTTTTTATTTTTTGAGACATCCAAACACGGGACTTCGTATAGCGTAGTCTGGGAATATTGTTTTTAACTTTGTATACTCTATATTTTCTTTCGAGCCCCCAAGAATTCGTGCTTGACGGTCATTTCTTGTTGAAGAGGTTCCTTGGGGATACTCATTTCGTAATGTCCTTGATCGTGTTTGGGATTGCGCTCGTAAGTGCGAGCGATCTTTGTAGTGGCGTGCTACTTTTAACAAAGCCTGAGGTGCAGGGCCCTATAAAAGTCAGAGCTGTTTTTTTTTTTGGGTCTGTGATCATTTTCGGCGCCCAAGCCTGGGCGTTAAAGATTTCGGCGCCCAGCGCTGGGCGCTGAAAATAATTTCTGGCGAGGTTTCTTGATGACATAGTTGGCCTCTTGTTCATTCGCTTATTTCACTTGGAAGTTCTATGTATTCTCTCTTCTTTTGTTTTTTTCTTTGTTTTTAGAACGTGATGATTTTCTTGAGAAGCCGTAGCCGATTGGTGGACTACGGTGCTTGTTGCTTTGGGGCGATTATTTTAAGGAACTATTGCTCTTAAGGCGTACAGTTATTGCGATAGTTGGGCGAGTCTATATGGCCCGAGGAACATACCTTGAGGTGTAAGACTTTGATCGCTCTTATATTTTTTTGAACGTGTTCGTGAATGATGATATGTATGTGCGAACGAGCGTTCATAGAATGGCCGTTGTGTGCGGTCCATTAATTAGATTGCTTGAATTGTTTCATTTTTTTTTTGAGCAACGACTGATTTTGAATAGTTTGCTTGGAAGCTTGATAGGGTTCAGGCCCATTCATGAAGTGGGTTCAAACATCGTGCCCTTTCGATTGTTCAAACATTTGCTTCGAGATTTTTTTTATTTTGATATGGTTGTTTCGTAGCTTGGAGCTCCCAAGTATGCATGTTGGGATGCTTCCTTTTGGCGTACGATTTTTGTAGGTTCTTTCGAGAAAGATGCCTTGGGGTTCCGCTCGTGTAGGTGCGAGCTATCCCTTCCGTGGTAGGTAATATTTTGCTACCTTTAATCCTTAATGTAGAAGTCGTGTGGCTTGCATTTTGAATTTGGGCGATAAGTAGTCTTTGCCTCTTTTACACGTGCTCTTGGTCGTGCCTACATTAGTGCAACATGCCTTACTCTTCTTTTAGACTTGTACCGTGGGACGGTTGAACTTATGGTGCGACGTAGGCTTGTGTGGCCTAACGGCGTGTCTTAGAACATTCTTCCAGGTGTTGGGATATCATTTGCATTGGAGTATTTCATCATGCCTTGTTCAGGCGCTCGAATAAGTGTAGCACCTTCTGCGTGGGTTTGCACGGCTTATTACTTTGTTCGATGCGAGGATTCATAGGTGTTTCTTTCTTGTTTTTATATCAGGGCAAGATTTAGCAAGCAGAGATATTCAGCGCCAAGGCTGGGACGTTAAAGATATCGGCGCCCAGCTCTGGGCGTTGAAAATGATTTCTGGGCAGAACTTTGACAGTTTTTTTTTTGATTTTTTTTTCTTTCGCTTTTGCTTTGGAACGATGTAGACTGTGTAACGGACGCTTTATAGGGCGAGCGTTATGTGCAGTGGTTTGATCGGAGTTTTGGTGACTAGCGATTTTCAGTTACCCTTGTTAGTGGGGTGACTTTATATATTCTAAGTAGTGCTTTAGAACTTGGGAGGGGTTGTAGCCATTCTAAGGTTCGTTTTGCACGATTAAAGCTTTGGATTGAGCCCCTATGACATATGTATAGCATTAGCGTCGAGAATTTGCGATAAAATCGTCATTTCGAGCATTTTTAGAGTGTTTTTCTCAAGCCCCCAATTGTAGCTACGGGATTGGCTTGGTGCTATAATGCTTTGCATACGTTTTTATGCATTCATGGTGACACGGATCATGAATAGTTTGAACCAGACTCGTTTAGTGCGAGGTACGTTCGGGTAGTGATTTGCTACTTTTCCTGTAAATGTCGTATTGTGCGACATTGCCATGGTCAAGGTAGTCACATGTTGAAGTGTGCCTTGACTAAAAGCTAGGTGCCTTTCTTTACCCATAATCATATTTAAAAATCTTTTTGACTCACTTGCAACGTTGAGATGGACGCACACTAAGCTTAAACCAACGACACTTTATTTGTCCGAAGAAGTCTTTAAAAATCATTTGAAATTTTTTTAAAATCCGAGTCCTACTGTGTACAATCCGAGGTGTCCTAAGTAGGTTGACTTATAGAAGGGTTCGTACAGGATTACATGAGTGAATCAAAATACTGTTACGATTTTTGGAATGCTGTCTAAGGATTTGCTAGAAGCCAGGGTGCAGGCGTCAAGATATACTTGTGCCCGTTTGGCATGTGCTTTAGGCTTTTAGGGTAATCTTTTCCAGAATTGCGGGAATATAAACCGTTTTCAAATTGACTTAGATTTACTTGGTGTATGTCTGCACAAAAGGTCAAGGTATACTTAGTTCTTTCCCTAGCTCTTTCATTTCACTTTTTAGCCCCCAGTTGATGTTATGTCTTCCCATTAATGATGCTTTCAGATTTCGATTTTAGACGCCCATGTCATATTCCTGAGTAGGGTGAGCCTTGGTTAAGTGCCAAGTCCTATTGACAATGTACCATTTTTTTTTTTCAAAGGGGATTAGGAAGCATTTGAATTACCATGAACGGGTGCCCTGAGTTCGAAGGAACGATGAGGCGATGCCGTAGAACAATCCTCTTTATTGCAAGCTTACTGCCCTTACTACTTGTTGGCGATCATGACTGTGTCTAGTGGTGAAAGAAGGTCTTTAAGCGAACGACTATGTCTAGTGGTGAAAGAAAGTCTTTAAGTGAGTTAGTTCTCTTTAGGGAGGGTCAAGTCGAGTACTTTAGAGGTCATGGACGCTTGCGTTAGCCCCCATTCAATTGAGGCAGAGTGATCTTTTGAGTCTTGGCTAAGTGGCTAGGAGTGTGAGTGCTCCTTCTGGCAAGGGTACGTGCCCTTATTATTTTTCGATGTGTGCTCATTAATTTGGCATCTTGGTGACTTGGATTCTTCCTTTGACTTAAATTTTTCTTTCGACTTGGGTTGCAAGTAATTAAATTTCAATAAGGGACTTCTATTTTTATTCTTGTTATTCTATAGGCTTTAATATTTTTGCAAATTGGTTGGACCGAATCATGGATTGCCTACGTATCCGCCTTAAATAGATTTAATTTGGAATCAGGTCTTGCGTAGTTCTTAGCCTAGAAAATGGTTTCATAGAATGCCGATTTTAAACAAGTATGTTCTGAGGTGGAAACATATTATTTGAAACGGTAGAATAAGTGAAGTTTATTATTATTTAAATCTGCTGCCTTGCCGTAAGCCAAAAAATTTGTTTTATATTTTTGAGTACATGTATTTTCTTTTCATGTGTTTTTTTTTTGGTACGTATACCTGAATACGTGTTGTACCCCTCCAAGTGTTCGTTATTTTTCCGTGCATGTGCGGATAAAATGACGAGCACTTCTGGACAAATTTTTCAGCAAGCAGAGAGATTCGGCGCCAAGGCTTGGGCGCTAAAGATTTCGGCGCCCAGCTCTGGGCGCTGAAAATGGTTTCTGGGCGGATATTTTTTGGTGCGCTAAATGCTTCTTTATTTTTCTTTTTAGACTAACTTTAGAGGCGCTTTTGCAAAGTTTCTTTTTTATTATTCACATTTTATTATTTTTTTTGCACTTTTCATTTGATTCCTTTTTTTTTGTTTGTGACTCAAGACGGCTTGAAAGATGGGTTGAATGAGATAGGAGAATTTGTATAGGTGTTGGTCAAGCATGAGGATTATATCTGCTAGGGCTCACAATTTGCAGCTTCGTGCTAGTGTCACGAGTTTACATCAACCAAGGCCAATGAGCAGCATGGGGACGGCTCAAGGGTATATCAACAAGATGTATCCACACAAGTTATATGGTCATTATGCTAATGGTGGTATAAGAGCAGGTTTTGGAAATAAGGGGTATGACGCACGTGTCAATGGCCGTGCGTGGTTTGCGGTTGACAACGAGTTCAAGAACAAGAGTCGAGGTAATGGTTTCTTGGGTCATGGCAATGAGAACATGGATAGGTTAAAATGAGCTGAACAGGGACCCCAGAGCGAAGGCGTCTAAGAGCATAAGGATTGGAAAGGGTAGACATCGTAGAATTTTATGATTTGGATTGGTTGACTCAATTCTTTTCCTTCGTTTACTTAGGTAAATGTTGCACTACGGGATAAGTATTCCCTGGCTTGTTCTTTTCGCTCTCCCTTTTCTCTTTCTATTTTTTCTTTCTTTTTTCTTGGGATTCCTCCCCAACATAAATTCTTCAATTTTTAATTTGGGCTAAAAGGTAGATGGTTGTGGTCTTTGAGTCACGAGGCGAGACTGAGTGAGCCTCGTTTGGTAGGCCTATAGTGGACCTTTAATTTTAGTAGGCCTAGGGTGGACCTTTAAATTGTCTTACTTTGCAAGCGTATTTAGTCGTTTCTTAAAATATGAAAATAGCATAGATTCAAAATGTTGTTTTTACCTTATTGAATTTTAACGAAAGAATTACATCGAAAGTAATTTTTTGTTTCTTTTCAGATTCCAGTTTCTGGGATTTAATTGGAAGTTGTGATTTAGATTCAAACTTTCATTAATCATTCTGATTATAACCCGTGTATGAATACAAGGAGGTGGCCTAGACTCAAAATAATGACGTGGCGTAAGCCTATAATACTTGACCAAGCAACTCTCAGACTTAGGCTAATTGGACCATAACTTTCGTTGGTTGACACTTTAGATTTTAACCCTTGGGTGTTCATTTGTCATGCGCCATTTTGTTTAATGTTGGCAAGGTAGTTAATTGGGGAGATCGAATTTTTATTTTTGCAAGACTAGAATCATTAGTGCGGCTTCTCTCTTAGTGTGTATTGCTTTACCCCAATGGTAGCCCTATTGGTATGCCGATTTGGGTATTTTCATGGTTGGTCATGTTGCATTCATGGAAAATCTTTTAGTCCGTACTTAATAGTATTTCAAGGAGTGAGTGACTCGAGAGGACTATGATAGTCGTGACCCAATGTGATTATAAGCCTTGAGGCCATTAATTTTTCTTGCCAATGGTATTGACACCTTAGGTTCACTTTGGGGTTGTGCGACTATGGGGGATCATTTCCAGAATGTGACTGTTTCCATTTTGCAAATACTATAGTATATTCTTTTTACTGGTGAGAGAGTATTGAGGCCGTGGATTCTTAGCAAGGGATGACAATAACATATGGGTGCTTATTGATTTAAATGTTAGGAGGGGAGACTCAATATGGTTTAACCTTTTAACTTGCAGAACGACACCAAGCATTGTGACCGATTCTATGGATAAGACAACTAAGACTTAGGATTTAGATTGTACTTTGACATAGCCTAGTCTAGACTCGGATTTATTTTTTTATTTGAACATTATTTTTCTTGAAGACTCTATTTGAACATTATTTTTTGAATACTTTGCCCATGTGATATTCATAGTTATTAGCATGTTCGGTTTTGGTGCCGAGCATTGTCGTCATAGGAGGCCTAACAACGACACAAAGAGTTATTTATTTTATTTTTTAGTCGCTTTTAGAATCGAGTGCCTTTTCATACGCCCTCGCAGCAATTTTTTTCGAAAAGTTTTTTTTTTGCTACGTATTTTTTTTATGCGCGGGCACCGAGGCTGCTGTGCCTAACCAAAAGGCCAGGCAGCAACTTCAGCGCCCAGCAGTGGGCGTGAGAAATTTCGGCGCCCAGCCAGGGGCGTTGAAAATGCGTCCCTGGTCGGTTCTCGTTTTCTGTTTGCGTCTACTTTTGTTTATGCGACTTCGATTTTGCGTGCTTGCCTAATAACGTCCTTACGCGTTGTGCAGCGTTTGTGGGATTCGTTACAGGCCATCCCGAGCGTCGCTTATTTTTGTGGCGATCGTTCGGGTTTGTGGAACACGTATTTTGGTATAACTCTTTGGCCAATTGGTTTATGAATGTTTGGGAAATTTTTAAGGTCGTTGGTTTTTCTAGGATTATTTGTCTAGCATTATTCGTATGCACAATCATAACATAGTCACATAGTTCGCTACACATAACTACATTACAAACATGGATTTGAAAATTAAATATGTCACGTAGTTTATGATAGGCTTCTATGGGTAGTTATTTGCGCCTGGCTTGGTACCGCTTCTATCGTAGATCCAACACATGCCCCGGTCGAGGTAGTGTCTTAAACAGACGAATTTCGCTCAAGAGGCCAACCCGCAAGTGCAAGCCAAGGGGGCATGCAGGCGAGAGGGACCTAATGGGCGAGCGATTGGGTTCGGGATAGGTGTACTACCTGCACAAGTACCGAGTGGGCAACATGTGCGGCGTATGCACCCCCCTATTGGCGAAAAAAGGTATCCTTAGTCCCAACTCCCGAGGGAGCCGAGATTCGTTATGCTGTTCTACCCGTTCACATTAATATGCTGATTTTCAGGTCGTCCCAACTTGATGGGGAAATAAACGCGGGGTAGGATCGTTTCACCCTTCGGCTATTTTGATTACCTACAAGCACGAGTATTTCCTTCACTATCCCCAGTGGAGTCGCCACTGTGAGGGGGTCGAAAAAGCGTGAGGCTAATGCGTGACCTCGTCCCTCGTGGGTGTGACGATTCTTTTTATTCAATCAAGTGTAATTGGATTTCCTGTGAGTTTACACCCAATTGACTAGTAATATAGGAGTCGCCATTCAGTTTTTAACGACAATGAGAAAAACTGACAAAACCCGGTTATCGTGACATAAAGGGAGTGCAATTATGTTTGACCACGACGGCCGTAGGTTCCCTTGTGATCCCTGGTGTGGGGATCTCTCAACATACACCCGCAAGGTAGAGATTGGGGGTTCGGGGGACTGTAACTACCGAGAGGAGTACTTCGCTCGTCGATAACTCCAGAGGCAGGATATCCTTACTAGCTCAGCATAAATAATTGAAGGGACATGCGTTAACTATTAAACTAATCTG
The DNA here is from genome assembly GCF_020520425.1 of Spinacia oleracea. NCBI lineage: Eukaryota > Viridiplantae > Streptophyta > Magnoliopsida > Caryophyllales > Amaranthaceae > Spinacia > Spinacia oleracea. Next base: position 47,713,659 of record NC_079488.1, read on the forward strand.
AATTGATTTTAGCAATATGCAACATATAATACTAATTCGATCGTGATTATCTGATTTAAATAGCATTAAGGGACCTAGCATGATAATCCGATTTCCCAAAAATATTATATTTGTTAGGCGTGATAGAACAATCAGATTAGGTTAGTTTAACAGTTCATAAAAGGGCGAGGAAAGCAGTTAAATCATCGAAAAAGGACACATTACGACGCACCCTTGAGAGCTGCGTCACGGTTCTCAGAAAACTAACCACTTTGATTTTACTATTTCTCCTTTTTATTTTAACGAATCTCAATTATGGGACAGGATACGTTCTGTTCGATTTATGGATCGATTGCGACAGAACGCGTGAACAATTTCGCAGCGAGAGGCTTAGGCTAAGGGTTGGAGTCAATACTCAGAATATAATTATGTTTTGTGTGTGTTCTTTTCACGTCGAACTTAGGGGTCTATTCTTCTGGTTAGGCGCAGCAGCCTCGGTGCCCGCGCGAAAGGAAATTACGTAGCACAAAAAATGTTCGTAAAAAGAATTGCTACGAGGGCGTAAGAAAAGCACCCGATTTCAAAAGCGACTCGTGAAAAAAAATTAATAACTCTTTGCGTCGTTGTTAGGCCTCCTACGACGACAATGCTCGGCACTAAAAAACCGAACATGCTAACAACTATGAATGTCACACGGGCAAGTGTTTCGAAAATCCAAAGAATGACCGAAAGAAAAAAACAAAAAGTGCACCAACAAAAGAAACAGTGAAAAACCAATAGAGAGAGCCGAAGTCTAGACTAAGTAAAGCTTGAAACTTTGGGAACCTAAACTTTAGCTTATCATATGCCCAGGACTGGTCCTGTCACTTGGTGCCGATCAGGGAATCAATGGTTAGTGCGTCTCGAAGATACATCACCAACATCAGGTTTAGTGACTCCAAGCTCCGTCCGCCGTCCCTCATTTCAAGGATCTCCGCTTCCCCAACCTCGATTCGCACCTTCAAACATGTCCATCGAAGATTTGCGAGACCAGATGGTCCAAATGACCCAACTTATGGGCCAATTGAAAGTGGAAAATGAAGCTTTAGCGGCTGCGCAAGCCAAAAATGACCTCGATAACGAGAAGAGGATTGAAAAAATGGTCCTACAGCAAACCATGGGGAGCAAATACTTCTCCCTCGATCCCGAACCTTTTCCTGGCAAACTACCAGAAAAGTTCAGTTCATCTGACTTACCAAAGTTCAAGGCCACGGACAACCCCCGTGATCATCTACTAAGCTTTGTGAATGCCATGAACTTGAAAGGCGTGGATAATAAGTCCATGTACTTACCTGCCTTTCCTTTGTCCTTGGAACCTGTGCCGCTCAAATGGTACTATCACCAGGACCCTAAGCTCTTCCCCACTTGGGAAGACTTCGTCAATGTCTTCATCAAGCAATACTCGTCGAACATGGATTTCCAAGTCACCATGCGCGAGCTAGAAGTTCTCTTCCAAAAGAAAAATGAGGGTTTCACGACCTACTTTGCTAGATGGAGGGACCAGGCGGTGTTAGGTTATGATACATATGACAATTCATAAATCATTCGGAAAAACCATAAAGCCAGGAAAGCATATTATTTACACATAATCATTTAGCATAGAATAGATGCATACATGTTGTAGCGTGCCTTCCCTAGCTGCGCCCGAACCGAACAAGAACAAGTCTTTAGGACTCCAAATGTCGTCCCTCCGTAGATAGTCCACAGTACGTCCGGATCCGCCTCAAGTTAGACCAACTAGAATCGCCCTTAAGGTGCTTAGGAATTCCGGCTAGTGTTTGCAAGTGTATGGCTGATTTTTATTTCAAAAACTTACCCTTTGAATACTTCAATCGTACCCATAAATTGTGACCCTAGGCACCTATTTATAGGAGTATGGAAAAGGAATTATAATCCTACTAGGATGTGGATTTGCTAGTTAGAACTTTATTAGGACTCTAAATAACAAAACAAATATAATAGGATTAGGATTTTAATCTTTGCACAAATCCTAATAGGATTAGGATTTCCCCCACAAGCATTGCACAAGCCGTGCACCCGCGCAAGCCTTGCGGCCCACGACAGGCGCACAACCCACGCTGCTGTGTTGCGCGCGCGCGCCCTTGGCTGGGCCTTGCCTTGCGCTGGGCCTGGTCGAGGCGTGCGTTGGTGCGTGCGACTCGCTGGGTGATGGCCTGGCTTCGTGCTGGGCCTTCGTCTAGCGGGCCTCGTCCGATGCTAATTCCTATACGAACAATATTTAATATTTCCGATTCCAGAATTAATTTCCGTTTCGAACAAATATTTAATATTTCCGTTTCCGGAATTATTTTCCGATTCCGATAATATTTCCGATTCTGACAATATTTCTGTTTCCGGCAATATTTCCGATTCCGGCAATATTTCCATTTCCGATAATATTTTCCGATACGTACCATGTTTCCGTTTCCGGCAACATCTACGACTTGGATAATATTTATATTTCCGATACGATCCATATTTCCGTTTTCGGCAATATCATCGTTTCCGGAGTATTCATTTCTTGCTTGTGACGATCTCAGCTCCCACTGAAACCAAGATCCATCGATTCCGAATATCCATAGATAGAGTATTTAATGCCATTAAATACTTGATCCGTTTACGTACTATTTGTGTGACCCTACGGGTTCAGTCAAGAGTAAGCTGTGGATTAATATCATTAATTCCACTTGAACTGAAGCGGCCTCTAGCTAGGCGTTCAGCTCACTTGATCTCACTGAATTATTAACTTGTTAATTAATACTGAACCGCATTTATTAGACTTAACATAGAATGCATACTTGGACCAAGGGCATTATTTCCTTCAGGCGGCCCAGCTAATCAATAGGCCTCCCGAAACAGAATTGGTCCAAAAATTCATTGACAACCTGTACCCGGCTTACAGACAACACCTTAGGTACCTGGGACTTGACACTTTCAAAAGAGTTTATGATGTGGGGATAAAGATCGAGGACGACCTCGCCAAAACCATACAAAGCAAACCCACATATAAAAACAACACCTATAATCGGGGTAACCATCCCAAGCCCAAGAAGTCCATGCTGTAGAAGAGACTCCCGCCCGAAGAAGCCCTGGAAGATGGGTCCGAGACCGAAAGTTTGCCCCACTCGGGTCGACTTTGGTACAAGCCTTTGAAAGACTAACCAATCAAGGAAAGTTGAGACCTATAGGCCCCACCCGTGACCCTCCTGTCAAAAGCAAATATTGGGTCGAAGGTACTTACTGCAAATTCCATCAAGGAAATGGGCATGACACTGAAAACTGCTGGAATCTAAAACATACGATCCAGGACATGATAGAGGATGAAGTGATACCTCTCCCTAACGTTGGCAAACCCAACAACAACAAGAGCCCACTCGGCTCTTGTCACATCTCTCTCGACCAACCAGAGAATTTCGACCCCACGGTGTACATCACGCCTCAAGGTGCACCACTCGCTGTGGTCCCTATGGATCGAATCGAGAGAGAAGTGTGCGGTGTGTGGAATGATGATGCTGAAGATATTTACCTATCTCAAGTATCGGGCCAGGACCTCTTCACCGAAACTTGGCCCGGGTATGCTCTCATTGACACCACCCCTCAGGAGCCCGAGGTCGACAACCTCACCCGATCCGGAAGAATATACCAACCGGATATTCACCCACCTCCTATGGACGACATCCCGGTTAGGCAAACTCCTGAGAATGGACGGCACGCCACCGTCGCAGAAGTCATTAAAAATCCTCTCCTGAAACAACTAAAAAGAACCAAGGCCGAGATTACCATCTGGGATCTCATGTGTACTTCAAAGGAACATCGCGAAAAGCTTATTCGCTCACTCGACCTCATCTCAGTACCTACAGATATCACACCTGACTCATTGGTTAGCCATGTCACAAGAGATACCGGAGAAAAAGCCATAGTTTTCACTGACAAAGACTTGCCCAAAGAGGGGGGTTCTCACAATAAAGCCCTTTACCTAGTGGTTGGATGCAAAGGACAAAACATCCCCCTAGCGCTCGTAGATAATGGTTCGGCGGTTAATGTCTGCCCATTGCGAACCGCCCATTGCTTGGGGCTAGGAAACGATGACTTCCAAACCTCCACGCAAGGGGTACAAGCTTATGATAACTCCCGAAGGCCTGTATTGGGAAAAATCAACCTTACCATACAAACCGGGCTTGTGGCACGCACCACGGAGTTTCAAATAATCGACATCAAACCCACTTTCAACCTCCTCTTGGGGCGACCTTGGCTCCATGACTTAGGAGGTGTGGCTTCTACCTTGCACCAAATGGTTCAACTTAACCATAACGGGGTAATACTAGAAATCCGCGCCCCTCCTCTCGACGTCCGTTGCACTATGGTTGGAACGGCCGAAACTGCAGACGACCTTTACGGGTTTCAAATGGAAGAAACAATCCAGTTCATCGAAGATTATGATACAGTATTTCTAGACCCGCATGCATCCCGAGTCATCCCTAAAATGCTGTTAGCTCAAGGTTATTTCCCTGGAACCCCATTGGGCATAAGGAAGAAGGAATACACATTCCATCCTTTTCCCAACAAATCTACTCCCTTTGGCTTAGGCTATGAACCAACGGAGGAAGATATTGCTGACCGCCTGTCTAGGCTACGCCTTAACAAAGCCAAACAAATCACCCTCTTTCCCCCGTATCAAAGGATCCTTAACGGGATGTTCGTTCGGGAAGGAGAAGAACACCCATGCTGTGATTTCCCTGAACCCTTCGTTCAGGATGGCTTGCTAAAACCCGGATTCGAAATTTTCCATGACTGCCACACCTTGGATGAGGCACCCCACCTCACCAAGACTAAAACAGCTGAAATATTGGACAACCAGGCTCTATGGACATTGTTTAATGAATCAAGGCCTATGGAGAACGAGACTGTGATGACTACCCTAGCTTTACAAGATGAAGGTTTCGATCAAACCCGGTTAATCTCTCCTGCATCAACACTAGAAGAGGTCGAGAACGGATGGGTGAAGACATATCAGTGGGTCAATGCAAAAGGAATGGAATTCAAGATGAGTACCGGTGAAGGAGCGAAGTTTTATGAGACTAAACCCCAAAATTGAGCCACATAGAGCACCATTAGTAAAAAGCGCCTAGTAGTTCTTTAGATTGATAGAAAAAATAATAGAGACTTTAGATGGTCCTAAGGCCCTTTAGAATATAGGTCAGTTTTATTTCAGTGTGTTTTCCTTACTTTCCGAATCAATAAAGGCGTAATATTTCTCCTAAAAAAATTTTCTAACACTAAATAAACACCAAATGTACTTGCAAAATACAAAAATAAAGAGGCGGCCCACTCTAGGCCCAACAAACAAAGCCCACTCGGTTTTGAAATAGTGCCATGGGAACCAATTCCCGAAACCCACAAAATAAACCACACTATCCCATTCATATCCCCAAAACCTAAAAAGCCAACCAGTGTCATCATAAGAGTCAATCCATGCAACCCAAAATCAAAGGAAATCAAAATCCAAAACAATGCAAATGTTACCAAAAAAACAGATTCATAAAACATAATTCCATCATACCCTTCACTAACTACACGCACTTCAACCCACCTCAAAAGCCTACAAAAAGATCTTCATAACTTCCGCACCCTAACCCCATTTTCAAAACTGTTTCGAGTCACGAATGAAAAAAAAATTAATCCGGACAAAAACGCATTTCACGGTAACGGTCAAAAAAGCCTCCAAAATAGCCTCAAAATTGACTTTAAATACGGGCAAAATATCAAGGCACAAAAAAAGAAATAAATGCAAGAACATGTGAAGCAAAGCGTCCAAAATTGACCGCCCAAGTCATTTTCAGCGCCCAGGGCTGGGCGCCGAAATTTCTGACGCCCCAGCCTGGGCGTTAAAACTCTCTGCCTGCCAAAAATTTTCTTTTCAAAAGTGCTCGTCATTTTATCCGCACACAACGGAAAAATAACGAACACTTGGGGGGTACCGTACGTATCCAAATAGGCTTACCAAAAATATAGCCATACAAAACATAGTCGAATTTCATTTTTTACGCGACTTACGGCAAAAAAACGGCAGACGAAAATAATGATAATACTTCACTCATTTGACCGGTTAAGTAATATGCTACCACCTCAGGGCATATCTACCGAAATCCGGCATAATAGAACTTATTCTAAAGCTAGAACTACGCGCGACCTGATTCTGACAAGATACGTAGGCAATCCTTGCCAAGGATTCGGTCCAATAAAAAAAACAAATATTCTTTGTGCAAAAAGTGTTAGACATATAAAAACATAAAAAAGAGGAGAAACAAAATAAATGAAAATGAAAAATAAAAATACGTCTTTATTGAAAAAATAATAAGAAGGAAAACAAAGTGCTAAGAATAAAAACAAACACAACTGAAATAAATAAAGGGCACCTACACCCTAGCAAGAACTACACTACTCTAGTTCTTCCGGATAGTCAAATAAAGTCTTGTAGAGGGCAATGTTCGCAAGATCCACCCCCACATTCTTCTGCGCTGCCCCAATATCAATCTCCATAAGAACCGGCTCCTGGACACTAACTTCCAAAGATGCCAAGGCTTCAGAAACATTCTCAGTTATAGCCCGCTCAGCCTCAAGGGCACAGACAATGGTGGGAGAAGGATTATTATCATCAACTAGACTAGCCACTGTTTCTACAGGCGGCTGAGCCTTCCTAACCCATACATTGTTCCGGCGACGATCTCCGCGAGAGCTTGCATTTCTTTTAACAACAGCAGGCCCCTTCATGTTAGGCATCTTTTTAGGCCTGAAACTGGAACGGGAAGGAACTTCCTTTCGCTTTCGATCAGGACGAGCTTTCACAGTCTTAATACTATAGGTACGAGGTTTGGCAGAATCAGGACCCTCATACTTAACACGAATACGAGGTATCAAAAGCTCAGCCGAGCCTCGGCCCTCACATCTTTATCATCGGAGCTCATCCACAACTTGTAGTTTTCAGAAAGACCCACAAAGCCATTTGTAGCTACGGCCCAACGCGGGAGACCATCATAATACTTAGCCCACGCTAGAACCCGTGTTTGTGAAAAGGCCGCTACCTTAGGTGGTACCGTATCAGAAAAGGGGATAGTCTGCCTTAAACCATATTGACGCATGACTCGGTAAGGGAAAATATAAATGGGACGAGATAGCTCCAACAAGGAAACATAAACCGATACATCAGAACCCCCTGTCATAGTAGTCAAACCCCACCATGGTACCACCCACTTAATAGAACAAATGCCATAAGTAAAAAAGGAGGTCCATTCGGCCTCGTCCTGGCCTTGGTGCAAGTATTTTCGGTTACCCAAGGCTATAGGGAGATAATGTTTAGGATCGGCAGGAGCTTCCAAAAGTCTAAGCCATTCCACGAGCCAAATCTGCAAAAAACGGGCACGATCAAAAAATAATAATAGTAAAAGAAAACGGTTCCTGGGGCGCAGTTTCAACGCCCAGGGACAGGTGCCGAAAATTCCAGCGCCCAGCCCTGGGCGCTGAAAATCATTGTGTACGCAAAAAAAAACGTGTATACGTGCGCAAGGAAAAATCGATTACCTGCAGTAATACGGGGCTTCCCTTTAAATGTTCAGATTTGGCATCCTTCTTCAGCTCATCCGCACTCAGCAAAGTCTCGACAACAACCAACGGCATAATAGAATAGCAACTTTCCATCTGGCTAATCAAGGGGATCAACCTTATGTCACCGAACGCACCGTTGTCATTCGACAGCAAATAGTGATTCAACAAGCAAAATACAAGGGCTCGAATATTCAATTTCTGTTCGGTCATATTCTTACTAGGCCTAAAGTGATGTTTTACAAGTTTTGCCAAGTTAACCTCGTCACCTACAACAATTTCAGCAAACATGTTATCATCCAGTCTTAGGAAAGCCCCTATGGTTGTTTTACCCTCTTCAATAGTGCCAGGAGTAACAGGAGTAGCATTAGTAGGATAACCAAGGATCGCAGCAAATTCATCTAGCAAAGGACATATTTCGTTGCCCCGAAAGACAAAAACATGATGATCTGAGTCCCAAAAGCTTAGGGCAGCATGTAGAAAGTTATAATCGATATTAATTTGTTGTAAGCCTAAAAGTGCCTCTAAGTGGTATTCTTTTAACAAAGCCTTTTCTGTGGGAGTAAGGGCCCGTAGCCAACGCCTAAAAGTCCGTTGGAGTGAGAAAGTAGGGATCGACATGGCAAAAGCAATGAGTAATTAAAACACAGCAAAAAAGAGAGAAAGAAATTAAGAGTGGTGGAAAATAGGGACGTATCTAGCCCCTATATATAGCTGGACGCACCCAGTGCATCCTGATCCCATTCGGAAACGTGTTAGGAAATCCGAAGGTCAAATATCACCAGGAAAAGACTTTCAGCGCCCACGGCTGGGCGCCGAAATGTTTAACGCCTAGCCTTGGGCGCCGGAAATGCAGCCCAAGGCCCGGATTTCACAAAACGCGGAACAGGAAAGGACTTTAAACCGTGTTGCTGAACACGAGGCCCTATTGCAAGTAGGATCAAGCCCAAAGCACCTTTAGCTCCCAAATAAGCAAAAAAAAATAAACATTGAAACTTGGTCGAAACTTAGACTTGTCTCAGAAAATGCTTATGTACACTTTTCAAAAAACAAGTTAAATATCATGGTCATTCTTCGAAACACCAAAAATGTGTGTCGTTAAGTCGTTGGTTTTCCGAATAAAAAATGTTTGTCTGTCAAAGGGTTAATCCGGGCCAAGCTAAAACCGGATATCGCCTGAAAACTAAAGTCGCACTCCACGGCTTCGCTAAAGTAGCACACTACTATAAAAGGTCGCTCGCACATACGAGCATGACCCCAAACATGATTACAAGATGCGAAAAACGACCGACGAGCCCCAGTGCTTGGGGGCTCGCGAAAAAATATACTCCAACAAGGAGCGCACGATCAAAATCACATTCCCGGACTGCGCCATACACCATATCATGTTTGGATATCTAAAAAAAAACAGGTTCGACCTCAGAGAAAGGTCGTCATTGACACTTGTGCACGGTCCTCTGATCAAAGACCAAGTAGTGGCAAAAATCAAGCCGTAAAGACTAGCTCAAACCACGAGAGCAGACGGTCACAAGACAAAGGTCCGTCTGAACACGTTGTCAGCCCACGTTCAGGTTACAACTAAATTCGAGCATCCCTCGAAAGAATTCGCTCTTGCAAGAATGAATAAAAAGAAATTCTCAAAAGAAATCACAAAAAACCAAAGAAATAGGAACTTGCCCATCTTCAGTTGGCAAGACCGCGGCACGCGAATCCCAAATCAAAAAGACGAATTCAGGTTCGCTCACCTCCAGCGAGCGGGGCGTCCACCCTTAGCGGACAGGGCTCGCCCACCTTCAGCGGGCGGGGTCTGCGTCACTAGCCGCGCAGGTCCTCAGTTTTCGAAAAAAAGAATCTTCCAAAAACAAAATGAAATAGGCTCGCCATCTTCAGCCGGCGGGGTCTACGGCACAAACCACGTAGGTCCTTATTTTCAAAAAATAAACACCAAACAAATTTCAAAATAGATTCGTCCACTTCTATCGGACGGGGTGTCCACCCTTAGCGGATAGGTTCGCCATCTTTAGCCGGCGGGGTCTACATCACAAGTCGCGTAGGTCCTTATTTTCAAATTTCAAAAACAGATTCGTCCACTTCTATCGGACGGGGTGTCCACCCTTAGCGGACAGGCTCGCCATCTTTAGCCGGCGGGGTCTACGTCACAAGTCGCGTAGGTCCTTAGTCGCTGCAGCGATAACTTTTTCTGGTTTTCCCTTTTCCAAAAATTAAAAGGATTGGTTTTCTGTTTTTTCCAAAAAAGAGCGATGTGCTGGATTTTCCTTCGTTTTACGTCCCATAAAAACAAGGGGGTTTTCTCGTTTAGCTAGCCCTGAAAATGAGAATCTTTAAAAACATTTTTACCTCGTGGTTGGGCTTGGCCAGGCCCAATTACACTTTATAGCTTTGATTTCGAAAACATCTGTAGCTACTCCCAATGACAAAGTGAGGGAGTTTCTACGTCCCTTTAGATACTTCCAATGACAAAGTGAGGGAGTATTCTATACTATCCGTTGACAAATCCCAATGACACGTGAGGGATATGTCGACATTTCAAGTGATGACCCTTAAGTCAAATTTTATCACTCGGGGGCTCGTGAGACCCTCGCAAAACAGGTCACATACACCATGGCTTGTGTGACGCACTCCGTCTAATACTTTGACCATCGTCTCATCCCGAGACTCAGTCAAATTGGGGGCTAACTGTAGACACCTACTTTTATCCCCATTCCCGAAAGGGAAAGGTTCGATGATGAAAACATAAATCTCCACTTGACAACGCATCTCCTATAAAATAAACGAATCTCAATTCCCCTTTTCATTTCACCCGAAACCTGCTATTTATGGAAACCTGCTAAAAATAGTAACTGCCGTAAAGGGTAGCTTCTAAATGTGGCAAGTCATAAAAGATAGAAACCTGTCAGAATTAGGTGTTGCACTCCAACGTAAATCCTAAATGAGATAGAAAACTGCGAGAATCCTATTCCTAATATGATTCGGAAATAAGAGTTACGTATTAATTAAAATCCTAACGAGCCTAGAGTTCGTAACGGGCCCAGACGCATTCCGTCATGAAATTGATACGCACTAAAAGACTCGATTAAGTCTCAAACACTACGGATTCCAAAAATCCGAATCTGACTAAGAAAACATCCCATACCCTATTTTCAACGCCTGGCTCTGGGCGCCGAAATCTTCGGCGCCCAGGCCTGGGCGCTGAAAATACCTGGGTACGTGTTTTTTCCTAATTCTTTGTGGATTAGAACTCTGCAAATTCTATCTTTCCACGAACTCTCCCCTATAAATACAGCCCCAAATTCGACGTGAAAGACACACAACACACAATTCATATTCTGAGTATTGACTCCAACCCTTAGCCTAAGCCTCACGCTGCGAAATTGTTCACGCGTTCTGTCGCAATCGATCCACAAATCGAACAGAACATATCCTGTCCCATAATTGAGATTCGTTAAATAAAAAGGAAAAATAGCAAAGTCAAAGTGGTTAGTTTTTTGAGAACCGTGACGCACCTCTCAAGGGTGCGTCGTAATGTGTCCCTTTTCGATGATTTAATTGCTTTCCTCGCCCTTTTTATGAACTGTTAAACTAACTAAATCTGATTGTTCTATCACGCCTAACAAATATAATATTTTTGGGAAATTGAATTATCATGCTAGGTCCCTTAATGCTATTTAAATCAGATAATCGCGATCGATCTAGTATTATATGTTGCATATTGCTAAAATCAACTCAGATTAGTTTAATAGTTAACGCATGTCCCTTCAATTATTTATGCTGAGCTAGTAAGGATATCCTGCCTCTGGAGTTATCGACGAGCGAAGTACTCCTCTCGGTAGTTACAGTCCCCCGAACCCTCAATCTCTACCTTGCGGGTGTATGTTGAGAGATCCCCACACCAGGGATTACAAGGGAACCTACGGCCGTAGTGGTCAAACATAATTGCACTCCCTTTATGTCACGATAACCGGGTTTTGTCAGTTTTTCTCATTGTTGTTAAAAACTGAATGGCGATTCCTATATTACTAGTCAATTGGGTGTAAACTCACAGGAAATACAATTACACTTGATTGAATAAAAAATAATCGTCACACCCACGAGGGACGAGGTCACGCATTAGCCTCGTGCTTTTTCGACCCCCTCATAGACGCAAATGATCAAATTTCAGACTAAAATTCAACTATTGCGTCGCGTGTTTAAAAGTGTGACGCAAATACGGCGATGCAAATTAAGAGTTTTCCACTAGTGCTTAGAAAGAATTGGAAAGGTAGCTTATAGACTAGCCTTTCCTATGGACTTGCATAGAGTGCATAATGTGTTCCACATATCTCAATTAAGGAAATATATCCCGGATAAGTCGCATGTCTTGCAACCGGAGACCATAGAATTGAAGGAAATAATTCCCTTGGTCCAAGTATGCATTTAATGATAAGTCTAATAAATGCGGTTCAGTATTAATTATACAAGTTAATAATTCAGTGAGATCAAGTGAACTGAATGCCTAGCTAGAGGCCGCTTCAGTTCAAGTGGAATTAATGATATTAATCCACGGCTTACTCTTGACTGAACCCGTAGGGTCACACAAATAGTACGTAAACGGATCAAGTATTTAATGGCATTAAATACTCCATCTATGGATATTCGGAATCGACTGATCTTGGTTTCAGTGGGAGCTAAGTTCGTCAAAGGCAAATAATGAATACACCGGAAACGATGATATTACCGGAAACGGAAATATGGATCGTATCGGAAATATAAATATTATCCAAGTAGTAAATGTTGTCGGAAACGGAAACATGGTACGTATCGGAAAATATTATCGGAAATGGAAATATTGCCGGAATCTGAAATATTGCCGGAAACGAAAATATTGTCGGAATCGGAAATATTATTGGAATCGGAAAATAATTCCGGAAACGGAAATATTAAATATTTGTTCGAAACGGAAATTAATTCCGGAATCGGAAATGTTAAATATTGTTCGTAACGGAATTGAATTCCGGAATCGGGAAATTAATCGGAAGCGCGTCGTACGAATTAGCATCGGATGAGACTTGCTAGACAAAGGCCCAGCACGTAGCCAGGCCTGCGTCCAACAAGCCAGCGCGCCACACAAGACAACCAAGGCCACGCTAGGCCCAGCGCAAGGCCAGGCCCAGCAAGCCAAGGCTGCCAGTATGGCAGCGCGCGCAATGGCCTGCGAGCATGGCTGCTCACGTGGGCCGCAAGGCTTGCGTGGGCTGAGCGCCCGCAAGGGCATTGCGCGGGCATGGCCTGCGCGCATGCGGGCCATGCTCGTGTGTGTGTTTGTGTCCGATACAAATCCTAAATCTAATGGGATTCGTTTAATGATTAAATTCCTAATCCTAAATGGATAAATTAGTTAATAAGAGTTTTAATAAAATTCTATTTAAGATAATTAGTTTCCTGGTAGGATTCCAATTTCCTTTCTATACCCCTATAAATATGTGGCCCTGGTTCACAATTTATATACTAGTTTCAAGTATTCAAAGTGAGTTTTTGAGAGCAAAAATTCAGTCAAATAATTGCCCCATAATAGCCGAAAATAAGAGTACCTTGAGGGAGATTCTAGTTAGGCAATCTTAAGGCGGATCCGGACGTCCTGTGGACTTTCTACGGAGGAACGACACTTGGAGTCCTAAAGACTTGTTCTTGTTCGGTTCGGGCACACCTAGGGAGCGCACGCTACAAAGTGTATGCATCTGAATTTTGCTAATTGTTATGTGGTAATTAATTTGGAATCCTGGCATTTATGGTTATTTCCGCATGATTTATATTCGTTTATATGTATCATAACCTAACAGTGGTATCACGAGCCTCTAATTAATTCCATAATAATTGCTTAACATGGTTAAATTTTACAAATTTGCAAAGAATTAAAAGGGGTGATTAATTTTCATAATTGTTAATTAATTGCAAATTGCGTTTATTTAATTATATGTAGGCAGTTTTTCGGCAGTTTCTTCGTTACTCAACGAAATCGAGTAATTTTTGCGTCAATTCCGCATGTAAAAGGCATTCTAAAATTTTGACAAAAACACTTTTTTTCGGCCGAACCCAGAATTCCCAAATTCGAAGCCTAACTATGACTTTTCGGAGGTTTTAGTTTTTCGAATGCAAAAGTTTGTAATTTTAAGATGTTAAATTGAATATTTGCGATTCTTGTTGTTAAATCTTGAATTTTTGATTGACCTACTGTATATGTTTAACAAATTTGAATGCCTAAGCTTGTTAATTATACAACCTAATTTGTAATTGTAATTAATTTGTTGAAATTCGAATAATTTAAAATTCATTTGATGTTCATAATTAATTGACGATTTAATTAGGTATCCATGATTAAAAACCACCATAAAAATTGTTAATTTATGATAAATTTTATGACCTAGATTTGAATCCATGATAATCGGAAATTAATTGATTAATAAATTTTCGATTTTTCGCCCTAAAACTATGAAATTATTATGATTTATTAATTTGTCATTAATTTTGAATTAAAAAGCTTTAATTTTTATGAAAAACGCTCATAAATGTTGCACGCACAAAGCAATGGACGCTACGTGTTACCCTTAAGGGGTGTTGTATAGTGCGGGCACGCGACGACGAGCAAGGGAGCTCGTCGCCCGTGCGGTACGAATGCAGCGAGCAACATAGCATGGCGCACGCGCGAGGCATTGGTGCTGGACATGTGTGCTGTGCGATGGCGATGGGCGACAAGGCAAGGCATGAGCGAGCAGTCGCGTGTGGGCAGCGAACGTGTTGCGCCACAGTGCGCACTGCCTCGCCAGCGAGCGATGGCTCGCGTGCAGCGAGCGATACCTCGCCAGGCAACTGTTGCGATGCGAAGCGGGCGAGCATGCTGCACGCAAGCGTGGCTTGGCTTACTGCGTTTGCGCGTAGCTGCTGCTAGTCATGCATGCCGAGCGATTAGTCGAGGGGCGCTGCTGCCTCGTGCACTCGACGGGGCTTGGGCGCAAGCCCAAGTGCCTCGTCTTGTTACGATTGACGCGTTTTCATTTTAATTTTGAATTTTCAGTTCGGAAACGATTTTAATTAATTTTAAAATTCGTAATTTAAATTGTTTTCTCGGAATTTAATTTTGAATAATTTAATTATTATAAATTTCGATTTATACTAATTATTTTACTAAAATTAAAACCTTGATTTAATTTAAATTCATTTTAATTTAACTGAAAATAAATTAAAAAAGGATCAATTATAAAGTTATATGAGCTTTAAATTTTAATTAAATTTGTATGTTTCCGGTTAGACTAGGAAATACATTTTTATGCTTAAAATTAGTAAAGCATATGAATTTATTGGTTTCAGTGGGAGCATTTTAGTCATAAACTCTTGATTAGGTCTACATTCCTTTAAGGTTAAACAACTTAATTAGAATTAATAAGGACTGAATAATTGGTAGATTATTGGTGCCCTTGATTAATTGCTGCAAATATTTATGTGATGCGTAACATGTTTTACTAACCAGCTATGTGGGCTATTGATGATAATGAATGGATGAATGGTATATATTGCATATGTACTGTTTTGCAGGTTATTGAAAAGTGACTAGTATGGCCCAAATAGGATAGAAAATATGGTATGCGTACCATTAATTTGAATGTAATATTGGTCTAAAGTACCAAATTTTATTGCTTTTAAATATGGTATGCGTACCATCTAATAGTTGTAATTAGTTTAATTATAGCTTATCCTATTTGAAGAAAATGGCGCCTCCCATGGTGGAATTCAAGACGGAGTTTCCAATCCATTTTCAAGACGGACTTTGAAGTTGAAGCTTCAAGATGAAGTCGGGCCATACTAGATCACATTTATATCTTATGCATGTTTTAAGTTATTTATTTCTTTAAATATGTCTTAAATATGCATGACATTATGGCTTGATTATGTTGCATGATTAAGGATTTTAGTTCACTTAAAATCTAACCAACATAGTAAGAGCCTTAAGTTCCAAACTTTAAAAATTGAGTTAAATGGTGCCATGCCAAAATAACACTTACTTGGATAACCTTTACATCAATCTAGTAATATTTTTACGCTCAGCGAGGTGTTACTTATTGATCCTAAAGGGGTAAGGTACACAAAATAATTGTGAGTACATGTTAGTTTTGGTGAAACTCAACGATATAAGTAAGGAGTCCTTTTATGTCGTGGAAAACGGGATAGGTTTACCTAATAAAATCTTAGACGTGCCTATCAACCAAGATAAGTTTCTAGACTATTAGGAAAGGCTTTGCTTACCTAAAATATTTTAGAATTGAGTCTAAATACATAATGTGCTTAATTCTTCAATGATTTAAGGATCTTGGATTCATTTTATTCACACCTGCCGGAACAATAAATTCGAATAAAATGCCAATGACTTGTTTAAATTGCATGATTGCTTTAATTTTCAAGTTACTATTCATGATAAATGTTTAGACTTTGCATGCTTCAATGTATGTTTTAATTATTGTTTATAATTAAATATCTTGCACTGCAGTAAACCCTTTTTGGAAGGTAACAGTAAATTTCCTCGATTGGTAGTGAATCCAAGAACGATTCATGGAAATGATAGAAAATGAGCAATTTAAAATGTACTTTCTTATAGCGACTTTTATGGTTGTTTTCGAATATCAAAGTCGAATGGGGAACAAATTGGTGCTTGTGAATTCAAAATACAATGTAGTTTTGAGATCATAAAGCATTGAGTTTAAACGCTCGGCTTTACCAATGGTTAACAACCTAAAATCTTTTTCCATTTAATTCTCGAATGAGTCTAGTCCCTAGACATTCGAATAGATCGATGCTTAGAGAACTTTAGAAGCTTCTGGTAAGATCATCTAGTTGAAGCAAACATTCAACATAAATAAAAAGAACTTTGTCGAAGTGACATTGGACATGTCTAAACTAAGTATAAAAGTCAACACTAGAGAATTCAATTCTTAAGACTATAAGAAAGGGTACAAGAAATAGGAAAACAAGGAACAAATGAAAGGAATTTACGATTCCGTTTCTACCTATAAGTTTATGTTTAAAGAGAAGTGTCCTAGAAATCAAACTTCCTTGGTATCATATACCACTTGAGGTTCTTACTTCGGTAATAACTCAAACAATGGAAGCTAGGCTACACTAATGACCTACAAGTGGGAAATGAAGCATTGCAATGCTACATTAGTTGTAGGGTCATCTAGTTTGTTTTAAGTCCTTTCAAGGCTGGAACTTAATGGCTATTTTGTTCCATAATCAGTATACCTAAATTTCTGTTTCAAACACAGAAAGACTCGCATTCAATAAAAACAAAAACAATGTTTATTTGTTTGAAATGGTCATTTACAGGTTGAGTCAATATGCTTGATTAAAACAAACAACTCTTTAACAATAAGAACTTTACTAGGTTCAAATAAATCTCTTGATTTGAGTTCCACAAACCTTTAGCATTGTTGCTTAGACCATGTCAACAAGTTAACATTCAAAAGCTCTATTTTTATGGACTTTTGAAAGTTGATTGATTTCAAGATCAATTCAAGACAAGCTAGTCTACTCTCAGGTAATCACCTATAAAACGAAGTCTAATCTCAAGATCGCAAGATTGGGATTGTCCTCCCATAAATCGGGATAAGATGCTGAAAAGTTGTACAAGGCCACTCGGAGAGCTAGAAACTGTAAAATGCATGGCCGTGCTCAGATGAATCATAGGCTATGATTATCTGTTTATTTGATCAGTTGAACTCTGAAACCGAGAAACACCTCTAGACATAATAAGGATGACAACTCTTACCTTATGTTCAAGAGCAAGCATCGAGTGACAAAGGAATTAGGAAGGGACAAGTGGGGGACTGAAGGAAATAATTCCCTTGGTCCAAGTATGCATTTAATGATAAGTCTAATAAATGCGGTTCAGTATTAATTATATAAGTTAATAATTCAGTGAGATCAAGTGAACTGAATGCCTAGCTAGAGGCCGCTTCAGTTCAAGTGGAATTACTGATATTAATCCACAGCTTACTCTTGACTGAACCCGTAGGGTCACACAAATAGTACGTAAACGAATCAAGTATTTAATGGCATTAAATACTCCATCTATGGATATTCGGAATCGACGGATCTTGGTTTCAGTGGGAGCTAAGTTCGTCAAAGGCAAATAATGAATACACCGGAAACGATGATATTACCGGAAACGAAAATATGGATCGTATCGGAAATATAAATATTATCCAAGTCGTAGATTTTGTCGGAAACGGAAACATGGTACGTATCGGAAAATATTATCGCAAATGGAAATATTGCCGGAATCTGAAATATTGCCTGAAACGGAAATATTGTCGGAATCGGAAATATTATTGGAATCGGAAAATAAATCCGGAAACGGAAATATTAAATATTGGTTCGAAACGGAAATTAATTCCGGAATCGGAAATGTTAAATATTGTTCGTATCGGAAATGAATTCCGGAATCGGGAAATTAATCGGAAGCGCGTCGTACGAATTAGCATCGGACGAGACTTGCTAGACGAAGGCCCAGCACGAAGCCAGGCCCGCGTCCAGAAGGCCAGCGCGCCACACAAGACAACCAAGGCCATGCCAGGCCCAGCAGGCCAAGGCTGCCAGCATGGCTGGGCGCGCAATGGGCTGCGAGCATGGCAGCTCGCGTGGGCCGCAAGGCTTGTGTGGGCTGAGCGCCCGCAAGGGCTGTGCACGGGCATAGCCTGCGCGCATGCCGGCCATGCTCGTGTGTGTGTTTGTGTCCGATACAAATCCTAAATCTAATGGGATTCGTTTAATGATTAAATTCCTAATCCTAAATGGATAAATTAGTTAATAAGAGTTTTAATAAAATTCTAATTAAGCTAATTAGTTTCCTGGTAGGATTCCAATTTCCTTTTCATACCCTTATAAATATGTGGCCCTGGTTCACAATTTATATACTAGTTTCAAGTATTCAAAGTGAGTTTTTGAGAGCAAATATTCAGTCAAATAATTGCCCCATAATAGCCGAAAATAATAGTACCTTGAGGGAGATTCTAGTTAGTCAATCTTAAGGCGAATCCGGACGTGCTGTGGACTTTCTACGGAGGAACGACACTTGGAGTCCTAAAGACTTGTTCTTGTTCGGTTCGGGCGCAGCTAGGGAGGGCACGCTACAAAGTGTATGCATCTGAATTATGCTAACTGTTATGTGGCAATTAATTTGGAATCCTGGCATTTACGGTTATTTCCGCATGATTTATATTCGTTTATATGTATCATAACCTAACAAGAATTAGACCAAAGTTTAACTTTTGAGGAAAGACCTGTCAAAATCCTTGATAGTAAAGTGCGTAGTACACGTACTAAAGATGTGAAAATTGTCAAAGTGTTGTGGTCTAATCAAGAATCTGAGGAAGCAACTTGGGAAGCGGAGGACGAAATGAGAAAGAAATATCCCGACCTTTTTCCCGAGGTTAGTTGAGTTACGGGGTCATAACTCGTGTCTTTTAAGGGGGGTAGAGTGCGGTAGAATTTCGCGCTTTTTACCTTGTTTTCCCCTATTTTATGCTCAATTTAGTGCTTTCTATTGAATTTGCACTTATTATTGTCCTATTTAATCATGTAAAGAGTACATCAACTTAAAATTTTTGCAAGTGAACGCATTAAAAGTCTCATAAAGTCTCAAGTTTTCAGTTTGAATTTTGATTTCCGAACCCAAGTTTCGGGACGAAACTTCTTTTAAGGAGGGTAGACTGTAATACCTCGTATTTTTATAATATTTATAAATATATTTTATTATATTTATAAATCATTTTACGATTTTTGGAATTTATTTCGCATTTAAATATTATTTAAATGTATTTCAATTAATTAGAATATTTATTATTTTAATTAAGTACGAAACGAATTTAATTTTCGACTCGGGAAATTTAATGGGTCGCAAGTAATTAAAAAAGGTTTGGGTTTTAAATGAAAAGTCCAATTCGCTTTATTAAACGAGCCTAATCAAAAGAATTTAATTCAAGTCCTAAGCTAGCCCAATTATTTAATTCCCTAAGCCCAATTCTAATTTTCTAAGCCTAGCCCATTGAAAATAGGGAGCCTATAAATAGGACTCCCCTTATTAAATGATCCCCCTTAATTTCATAAACCCTCTTTTTTCTTTCTTTCCCCACACTCCTTCTCCCTCTCCCACTCGACCGGCTCGCCCCGCACGCCCGCACAGCCCTCGTGTTCGTGCCCTCGTGCTGCCGTGCCATCGCCTTTGCGCCCTCGTGTGTTGTGCCCAGCACCTCTCGCCCTCTCGTTCCTCTCACACGCCTAGCGTGTTGCACTGCCCCTTGTCTCGCGCGCCGAGCATGCTGCGCTGCCCCTTGTCCTGCGCGCCCAGCGTGCTGTGTTGCCCCTTGTCCCGCGCGCCAGCACTGCTGCCCTTCGATCCCGCTCGCGCGCACACACGGAACGTGTGTGTGTGTGTGTGTGTATGTGTGTGTGTGTGTGTGTGTGTTGTTCTTGTTCGTCGTTCAATCTTTTTCGCCCAATCACTTAAATTCGTGGTTGTTCCGTGCTATAGGCCGGATTGGTATAATCCTCTTCTTCCTTACCTATTCTATTTAAATTCCGTATTTTAAATTATGATATTATTATTGTTTTGAATAATTAAAATACTGGGAATCGGTTATGAACATCGTGCTTTGAGAATTTACGTGTTGTGATTCATTAGGCTTGTTTTAATTATTAAAGTATGAATTTTCAGATTCGTTTATTTAATAAAGAATTGATTTTTATGACGTTAAATTGATTTTATTGGGATTTTAAAGTTAGGGTTTCTACCTAGACTTAATGAGTCAATTAATTAGCATAATTAGGTGATGATTTTAATTATGATAATCAATTATATTTTCAGATTTGAATAAAGGCTTAAAGTGTTGATTTTTATTGATTTTAAAGGCGGAAAAAGTATGTTTTCGTACTAGGGATTGGTTTTGCAAATTGAGACGATTATACTATTGAAAAACGATTGAATTCTAAAGTTTAAATGAGGTTTTAGATTTTATAAAGTTGCTGGAAATTTAATGAACATGGAAATAATTTTAAGATTCATTATTTTGATGGTAGGAGGTGATTTCTAAGTGAGTGCTCGTTATTGCAAAGTGGCCCCTACGCTTAGGTATTCAAGGTACGTACAAGTCTAGGGCGACCACACCATTTGTCAAGAGAATTACATGATTGTATTGGTGTGAATTATATTATGTGGATTCATGTTTATTTTGATGAACGATCATGTGAATTGTGATGTTGGATGTATTAGATTAATTGTTGAACAAGCATGTTGAGATTATTATTAGTATGGATTTCATTGTCGATCATGTTGTTCAATATTTATGCATGTATGGTTTGTTTCACATGCAAGGGATAGATTATTTATTATTATGCTATTGTACGGGATGTCTAGCATACTTTGAGCCAATTATTCGTACCTCGTTGTACTATTTATTTTACCACATGTGAAGGGTTAGCTCACGTAAGCCACTGCACATGTAGGGTTTAGTTGGGAATATTATATGAAATGAATTAGGATTTGTCGTGCAAGGTCACAACCCTCATGTTAATGGGCATGATGTGGAATCTCACTTTTGCGAGGAGGAACATGATAGTAATTTCGCAAGTGTCTTGCGTTGTTGATCACAAGTCCTAAAGCATTAAAATAAGATTGTTTTGGTTGTTGTTTATTAATTGTATGTCTGTATGTTGTTGAGTCTTGAGTTCACCTTTAATAAAATATTAATAAACGTAAAGTGCAACCAGAACAAGCTTCAAAACTCTTAGAACGTATATACCTTGAGTATGAACAATGGGGGGAGACTTGCCGGAAAGCTTGATCTCCTACTAATGATACAAGACGTTGTTTCATTTATATTATGCGCAGGAATTCCGTCGGTATGGCCCGACACTCGGTATGGCCCAATTTTATTATTTATTACTTGGTGTATGGTTGGCTCCCATCACCTTTTTCCTTTATGGAATATCTCTTTGGCCCGTTCGAAACTTATTCTAATTAAATTGTGAGTCAAGAGTCGAGTCAAGAGTCGAGTCTTGTATTCATGATTCATTTGTTAATTATTAAATGGCTTTTGCATGTTGATTAGTACTTAGTGAGTGATGCATGTTTATAGTTGTTTCACTCTATTCTTGTAAGTACTCAGCTTTTGTTGACTACGTGCTTTGTGTTTTTGGTCATGGCCTTTGCCTTAATGACCCTATGATGATCTATCATTTGCACTTGCATTGATGGGGAGTAGAATAATATAGCAGGTTGGTAGATCGAAATCATGTGGCTTGGGATGATTGAGAGAGTTGCATGCTTTCGTATTTCGAACTACTTTATTTAATACTTTAATTATGTTTGAATTCGTTGAACTTTTTATACTTTGGTTTTTGGGCCGTCATGGTTCCAATTTGTAGGAGGCCTCGATATTTATTAATTATGTTTTAAAAAGTTAGTTGACATTAAATTCCGCTGCGTAATTCTGGTACTAGCCTTAACCGTTATCACGGTGGCGGTAATACTTTAGTAATTCCTTTATTTTAAGTTGGAAAATGGTTTTATAAAAGCAAGGAATTATTAGGGTGTTACATTACCGGAATCGGAAATATTGCCGGAAACGGAAATATTACCGGAATCGGAAATATTAAATATTTGTTCGAATCGGAAATAAATTCCGAAATCGGAAATATTAAATACTTGTTCGAATCGGAAATGAATTCCGGAATAGGAAAAAAAATCGGAAGCGCGACGTGCGAACGAACGAGCTTGCGAGACGCAAGGCCCAGTGCAAGCGCCAGGCCCAGCGCCAAGCAAGCCCGCGCACGGAGCAACGAGCAAAAGGCCGAGCAGTAGCACCCAACAAGTGGGCTGCGTGCTGCTTGCTGCCAACGCCCAGCGTGCATGGGCCGAGCAAAGCAGCAACGCCCACTCGTGGGCTGCGGGGCTGCGTGCTACACGACCAAAGCAACGTGGGCTCAAGGCCACACGTGGAAAGCCTTGGCCGGCTAGGATTGCTTGCTTGTCAAGTAATCGTGTTTTCCTAATTCTACTTAAATTAGATGTTTTAGTTAAATCTGAAATACTTAGTATTTGATTAAACCTAAAATTCTAATATTATTAATTAATTAGAATCCTAATGGATTTAGTCAATCGATTCCTAGTAGAATTGAAACTCCTCTATTTCCACCCTATAAATATGTGGTTCACGATCACAATTTATAATGCAATTTAATATACTATTCTAACATATTAGATTCAAGAGAGAATTTAATACTTGCCTAATATTATTGTGAATTTCCCGAGTGCACATAAAACCTTAGAGAATATTCTAGTTAGTTGAATCTAAGGCGGATCCGAACATGCTGTGGACTATTACGGAGTGGCGACATTTGGAGTCCTGTACTTGTTCTTGTTTGGTTCGGGAGCAGCTAGGTAAGGCACGCATCACATTGTATGTATACTAATTATGCTAATTGACTATGTGGCACTTAATTAAATTTGTAAGTTTCCGGTTGGACTAGGAAATACAATTTTATGTTTAAAGTTTGTAAAGCATGTAAATTTCTTGGTTTTAGTGGGAGCTTTTAATCATTAAACTCTTGATTAGGTCTACATTTCTTTAAGGTTAAAACAACTCGATTAGAACTAATAAGGTTGAATAATTTGTAGATTATTGGAAACCTTTGATTAGTTGCTGCAAATGTTTATGTGATGCGTGATTTTTCTACTAACTTGCTGTGTGGGCCATTCATTGATGAATGAATGGGTGAATGGTATATTGTAAATGTACTGTTTTGCAGGTTATGGAAAGTGAATAGTATGGCCCAAATAGGATAGAAAATATGGTATGCGTACCATTAATTTGAATATAATATTGGTCTAATGCACCAAAGTTTTTATTTTAAATATGGTCTGCGCACCATCAAATAGTTGTAATTAGTTTTAATTATAGCATATCCTATTTGAAGAAAATGGCGCCTCCCATGTTGAAATTCAAGACGGAGTTTCCAATCTATTTTCAAAGACGGAGTTTGAAGTTGAAGCTTCAAGATGAAGTCGGGCCATACTAGATCACATTTAAATCTTATGCATGCTTTAAGTTATTTATTGCTTTAAATATGTCTTAATTATGCATGAGATTATGGCTTGATTATATTGCATGATTAAGGATTTTAGTTCACTTAAAATCTAACCAACATAGTAAGAACCTTAAGTTCCAAACTTTAAAAATTGAGTTAAAAGGTGTCATGCCAAAATAACACTCACTTGGATAACCTTTACATCAATCTAAGTAATAGTTTTCCGCCATAGCGAGGTGTTACTTGTTGATCCTAAAGGGGTAAGGTACACAAATAATTGTGAGTACATGTTAGTTTTGGTGAAACTCAACGATATAAGTAAGGAGTCATTTTATGTCGTGGCAAATGAGATAGGTTTACCTAATAAGTTCTTAGACGTTCCTATCAACCAAGAGTAGTTTCTAGACTATTAGCAAAGGATTTGCTTACCTAAAATATTTTAGAATTGAGTCTAAATACATAATGTGCTTAATTCTTCAATGATTTAAGGATCTTGGATTCATTTTATTCACACCTGTCGGAACACATAACTCGAATAAAAGGCTTAAGAAATATTGAATTATGCATGAATGCTAGAATTTAAGTTTATTAAGAGAAACTATGAATGATTATTTATTTGTTTATTCTTTTCAATTGTAGTTTTAACTATGGTAAACAACAATCAAAATATCATCAAGGGTTCTGAACTTATGATCAAGTTGAACCTAAAAAATTTTCTTGAATGACAAGATAAGCTGGTTGAAGTAGTGAAACTCAATGGCATTGAGTATGCACTGTTCTACCCCATGCCAAGCTACTACGCAAGAGACATGACTCCTGAAAGACACGCCGCCTGGGAAGCGGATCTCAAGAAGGTCATGAGTCTCATGCTGAGTAACATCCTTACGATTGGCATAGAAGGTTTGTAGCTTACGAACCATATATGCTTCTCGGGCATCTAAGGGATATCTGTCGTGGAAGCACGGAAGAAAGAGACCTAAATGTCCATGAGTTGATTGAATCGATTAAAGGGCTGAAGGTTGATCTTCATAACAGATGATTCAAGCAAGATGTCCAGGAAACACATGCTCAAGTCCTTCGCACTAAACAAAGAGTTGGTAAACCACTTAGGGATCATATGAACTACATGTTATCATTGTTTGATCACTTGAGTCTGCTAGGTTCACCAATAAGAGAAAGGATGGATGTCTCTGTCTTACTCAATTCACTTCATGAAGGATTTAGACGCTTCAGGCAATACTACATGAGTGAACCAAGTGAAGAGACAATCGGTGAGTTTATTCGGATAGTCAAAAATGCTGAAATAGTACTCGACTGTGAAGCCAAAGATTTACTCAAGGCTAAAGGGAGACCCTTCAAGAAAGGTGGAAAGTCCAAGGGCAATGTTGAATCAGTTCCTAGAAAAAAGACAAAGCAGGACAAGTCCACATCAAGCTGTCTTTGTTGTGATGGAATTGGCCATTACAAAAGAGAATGTCCAAAATATAAGGAAGATAAGAAGAACGGAACGGTCGTTCCATCTTCAGGTATTTTCGTTATAGACTGTATTTTCGTTCAACTTCTTGGGTATTAGATACAGGTTGTGGCTCACACTTATGTTCCAATTCACAGGGACTAAGAAGAAGTAGAAGGTTAAGCAAGGGGGAAGTCGACCTATGAGTGGGAAATGGAGCAAGGATTGTTGCATTAGCTGTAGGAACTTATTATTTGTCGTTGCCCTCTTGGCTAGTTTTGGAACTGGAAGAGTGTTTCCATGTTCCAAGTCTTACTAAAAAATATCATTTATGTTTCTTTCTTAGATGCTAAGGGATTTACCTTTTTAATAAAAGACAACAGTTGCTCGTTTTATTTTAAAGAGATGTTTTATGGATCTTCTAGATTAGTCAATGGACTTTATTTACTAGATCACAACAAACAAGTTTATAACATAAATACCAAAAGGGCCAAAAATAATGATTCAGATCTCACCTATCTGTGGCAATGTCGATTAGGCCATATTAACATGAAGAGCATAGAAAGACTTCAAAAGGAAGGAATTCTAGAACCATTTGACTTAGAGGATTATGGTAAATGCGAATCATTCTTACTTGGCAAAATGACAAAGCAACCTTTATCTAAAGTTGGAGAAAGAGCAACTGATCTATTGGGTTTAATCCATACAGATGTATGTGGACCAATGAGTTCAAATGCTAGAGGTGGTTTCAGCTACTTTATCACTTTCACTGATGACTTCAGTAGATATGGTTATGTCTACCAAATGAAGCATAAGTCTGGATCCTTTGACAAATTCAAAGAATTTCAGAGTGAAGTAGAGAATCAGTTAGGCAAGAAGATTAAGGCAATGCGGTCTGATAGAGGCGGTGAATATCTGAGCTATGAATTTGATGACCATCTGAAAGATTGTGGAATCTTGTCAGAATTGACTCCTCCTAGAACACCTCAATGGAATGGTGTGTCAGAACGGAGGAACAGGACCTTGCTAGACATGGTTCGATCAATGATGGATCAGGCCGAACTTCCAATAGAATTTTGGGGACATGCACTAAACATAGCTGCACTCACACTAAATAGAGCTCCGTCTAAAGCTGTCGAAAAGACTCCATATGAGTTATGGTTTGGAAAGCCTCTAAATGTGTCTTTTCTTAAGATTTTGGGTTGTGAAGTATACGTTAAACGATTAATTTCTGACAAACTTCAACCAAAATCTGACAAATATATCCTTGTGGGCTACCCAAAGGAAACAAAGGGGTATTACTTCTACAAGACATCTGAGAACAAGGTGTTTGTTGCTCGAGATGGTATCTTTTTGGAAAGAGATCACATTTCCAAAATGACAAGTGGGAGAAAAGTAGACCTCGAAGAAATTCGAGTCGAACAACAAACACTAGAGAATGCTCAAGATGACATTCAGGTTGAAACTCAGAGATCTTTAGAAGTATCTGGTGAGAATCAAGAACCAACTAGAAATGTAACCGCGCGTAGATCGCAGAGATATAGGTCTCAACCGGAAAGATACTTAGGTATTTTGACGAACGAGAGCCATGAAGTTCTATTGCTGGAAAGCGATAAACCTGCGACTTACATACAAGCTATGACGAGCCCTAGCTCCAAGCAATGGCAAGAAGCCATGCAATCTGAATTATACTACATGTATGAAAACCAAGTTTGGGATTTGGTCGATTTTCCAGATGTCTACCAAGCCATAGGAAGCAAATGGGTTATCAAACTGAAAAAGGACAAGGATGGGAAACTAGAAGATTTCAAAGCTAGATTGGTTGCAAAAGGTTACAGGCAAGTCCACTGTGTGGATTACGATGAAACCTTTTCACCAGTTGCAATGCTAAAGTCTATTCGGATAATGTTATCAATCGCTGCATATTACGATTAGGAAATATGGCAGATGGATGTCAAAACCGCTTTCTTAAACGGCATTTTAACAGAAACAATGTTTATGACACATCCTGAGGTTTTTGAGGATCCAAAGAATGCTAAAAAGGTATGCAAGCTTAAGAAATCCATTTATGGATTGAAGCAAGCATCAAGGAGCTGGAATATACGTTTTGATGAAGCAGTCAGTGACTTTAGCTTTGTTAAGAACACAGACGAATCTTGTGTATATAAGAAGTTCAGTGGGAGCAAAACTTCTTTTCTAGTATTGTATGTCGACGACATATTACTTATCGGAAATGACATTCCTATGTTGAACTCTGTCAAAATTTGGCTTGGGAAATGTTTTTCGATGAAGGATCTAGGAGCAGCACAATACATACTGGGCATAAAGATCTACAGAGATAGATCTATAAAGATGATTGGACTTAGTCAAAGCACTTATATCAATAAGGTGCTTGAAAGGTTCAATTGTTAGGTTATGATTCATATGACAGTTCATAAATCATGCGGAAAAACCATAAAGCCAGGAAACATATTATTTACACATAATCATTTAGCATAGTTTAGATGCATACTCTTTGTTGCGTGCCTTCCCTAGCTGCGCCCGAACCGAACAAGAACAAGTCTTTAGGACTCCAAGTGTCGTCCCTCCGTAGATAGTCCACAGCACGTCCGGATCCGCCTTAAGATTGACCAACTAGAATCGCCCTTAAGGTTCTAATATTTTCGGTTAGGTAGGCAAGAATATTGGCTGATTTTTCTGCTTAAAAATCTTAGTTTTGAATACTTAAAACTTATGTATAAATAATGACCCCTAGGCCTTTATTTATAGAGTTATGGAAAAGGAATCGTAATCCTTGTAGGATACGAATTAATTGAAATTAGAATCCTACATGAATTCTATTTAATTAATTTATCCAATTAGGAATAGAAATTTAATCATACACTGACTCTTGTAGTTTTAGGAATCACGCATGAGCACAAACTCACACACACACGGCAGCCACAAGGGCTGCCCATGCGCGTGCGAGCAGCAGCCCACGCAGCGCGGCCCACGCATCCGTGGCCTTGGCGCGCGCTGGGCCTGCCTTGCGGTAGGCCTGGGCGCTGCCTTGGCTGGGCTTGTGGCGCACGTGCTTGCTGGGCGATGGCCCGGCTTCGTGCTGGGCCTTCGTCCGGCAGGCCTCGTCCGATGCTAATTCGTACGATACGCTTCCGATTAAATTTCCAGTTCCGGAATTTATTTCCGATACGAGCAATATTTAATATTTCCGATTCCGGAATTAATTTCCGTTTCGAACAAATATTTAATATTTCCGTTTCCGGAATTATTTTCCGATTCCGGTAATATTTCCGATTCTGACAATATTTCCGTTTCCGGCAATATTTCCGATTCTGGTAATATTTCCATTTCCAATAATATTTTCCGATACGTACCATGTTTCCGTTTCCGGCAACATCTACGACTTGGATAATATTCATATTTCCGATACGATCCATATTTCCGTTTCCGGCAATATCATCGTTTCCGGAGTATTCATTTCTTGCCTGTGACGATCTTAGCTCCCACTGAAACCAAGATCCGTCGGTTCCGAATATTCATAGATGGAGTATTTAATGCCATTAAATACTTGATCCGTTTACGTACTATTTGTGTGACCCTACGGGTTCAGTCAAGAGTAAGCTGTGGATTAATATCATTAATTCCACTTGAACTGAAGCGGCCTCTAGCTAGGCATTCAGCTCACTTGATCTCACTGAATTATTAACTTGTTAATTAATACTGAACCGCATTTATTAGACTTAACATAGAATGCATACTTGGACCAAGGGCATTATTTCCTTCAGTCTCCCACTTGTCCTTAGGGACAAGTGTGCATTTCCTAATTCCTTTGTCGCTCGATGCTTGCTCTTGAACATAAGGTAAGAGTTGTCATCCTTATTATGTCCAGAGGTGTTCCTCGGTTTCA
Source organism: Spinacia oleracea (assembly GCF_020520425.1). NCBI lineage: Eukaryota > Viridiplantae > Streptophyta > Magnoliopsida > Caryophyllales > Amaranthaceae > Spinacia > Spinacia oleracea. Next base: position 47,742,767 of record NC_079488.1, read on the forward strand.
GAGTTCAACTGATCAAATAAACAGATAATCATAGCCTATGATTCATCCGAGCACGGCCATGCATTTCACAGTTTCTAGCTCTCCGAGTGGCCTTGTACAACTTTTAAGCATCTCATCCCGATTTATGGGAGGACAATCCCAATCTTGCGATCTTGAGATTAGACTTCGTTTGATAGGTGATTACCTGAGCGTTGCCTTTATAGCCTCCTTTTACGGTGCGACGGTTGGTCAACGTCAAAGCAACCAGTTCTCAAACAAGTAATCTCAAATCACTCAGGTATTGAGGATTTAGTGTCTAATAATTTAATGAAATTTACTTATGACAGACTTTCATCTCTTACAGTAAAGTTTCATAGGTCTTGTCCGATACTAGTCTTCCCAAAGTAAGTATCTATGCAAATGATTATGACATTGCCATGTCCACATAGTTCAAGAAACAGAACTACTAGTCATCTTGCATTCTAATCGTCTAACGTTTTCTATGCGTCCAATTTTATAGAAAACTCCGATTAGGGACCATTTTCAACCTTTGACATTCAAGTTCACTTGATAGACATTTCTTAGTCACAGGACTGGTCCTGACAGTCTATCTTGAATATATCGTCAAGTTGAAGGGACTCATCATTTAATAAACCACAAATTAAATGGAAAAATGAATTCCTTTCATTTATTGTGAATGATTAACCAATAATGTTTTACAAAGATTTAAACTCTAAAACTTTAAAACATTAAACAGAGACATCAAAGCCATTCTCCAATATGCTTGATTCCCATAGCTGCAGTGTGCGAGTTGTGCTTCGCTTGCGGCAGAGGTTTAGTTAATGGATCTGATATGTTGTCATCAGTTCCAATTTTGCTTATCTCGACTTCTTTTCTTTCAACGAACTCTCGTAGAAGGTGAAATCTACGAAGTACATGCTTGACTCTCTGGTGGTGTCTAGGCTCTTTTGCCTGTGCAATAGCTCCGTTATTATCACAATACAGGGCTATTGGTCCTTTAATGGAGGGGACTACACCAAGTTCTCCTATGAACTTCCTTAGCCATATAGCTTCCTTTGCTGCTTCATGTGCAGCAATGTACTCCGCTTCAGTTGTAGAATCCGCAATGGTGCTTTGCTTAGCACTTTTCCAGCTTACTGCTCCTCCGTTGAGGCAGAAGACAAACCCAGACTGTGATCTGAAATCATCTTTGTCGGTTTGGAAACTTGCGTCCGTATAGCCTTTAACAATTAATTCATCATCTCTACCATAGACCAGGAAGTCATCTTTGTGCCTTTTCAGGTACTTCAGAATGTTCTTGGCAGCAGTCCAATGCGCCTCTCCTGGGTCTGACTGGTATCTGCTCGTAGCACTGAGTGCGTACGCAACATCCGGGCGTGTACATATCATAGCATACATTATTGAACCAATCAATGATGCATATGGAATCCCATTCATTCGTCTACGCTCATCAAGTGTTTTTGGGCACTGAGTCTTGCTTAGAGTCATTCCATGAGACATGGGTAGGTAGCCTCGCTTGGAGTCCGCCATCTTGAACCTATCAAGCACCTTATTGATATAAGTGCTTTGACTAAGTCCAATCATCTTTTTAGATCTATCTCTGTAAATCTTGATGCCCAATATGTACTGTGCTTCTCCTAGATCCTTCATCGAAAAACATTTCCCAAGCCAAATCTTGACAGAGTTCAACATAGGAATGTCATTTCCGATAAGCAATATGTCGTCGACATATAATACTAGGAAAGCAATTTTGCTCCCACTGACCTTCTTGTATACACAAGATTCGTCCGCGTTCTTGATGAAACCAAAGTCACTGACTGCTTCATCAAAACGTATATTCCAGCTCCTGGATGCCTGCTTCAATCCGTAGATTGACTTCTTTAGCTTGCATACCTTTTTAGCATTCTTTGGATCCTCAAAACCTTCAGGTTGTGTCATAAACACAGTTTCTGTTAAAACGCCGTTTAAGAAAGCAGTTTTGACATCCATCTGCCATATTTCGTAATCGTAATATGCAGCGATTGCTAACATTATTCGAATAGACTTTAGCATTGCAACTGGTGAAAAGGTTTCATCGTAATCCACACCGTGGACTTGCCTGTAACCTTTTGCAACCAATCTAGCTTTGAAAACTTCAAGTTTCCCATCCTTGTCCTTTTTCAGTTTGAAAACCCATTTGCTTCCAATGGCTTGGTAGCCATCTGGCAAATCGACCAAATCCCATACTTGGTTTTCAGACATGGAGTCTAATTCAGATTGCATGGCTTCTTGCCATTGCTTGGAGCTAGGGCTCGTCATAGCTTGCTTGTAAGTCGCAGGTTCATCACTTTCAAGTAATAGAACGTCATAGCTCTCGTTCGTCAAAATACCCAAGTACCTTTCCGGTTGAGATCTATATCTTTGCGATCTACGCGGGGTAATATTTCTAGATTGACCATGATTCTCACCAGATTCTTCTAAAGATCTCTGAGTTTCATCTTGAATGTCATCTTGAGCATTCTCTAGAGTTTGTTGTTCGACTCGAATTTCTTCGAGGTCTACTTTTCTCCCACTTGTCATTTTGGAAATGTGATTTTTCTCCAAAAAGACACCATCTCGAGCAACAAACACTTTGTTCTCAGATGTATTGTAGAAGTAATACCCCTTTGTTTCCTTTGGATAGCCCACAAGGATACATTTGTCAGATTTTGGATGAAGTTTGTCTGAAATTAATCTTTTGACGTATACTTCACATCCCCAAATCTTAAGAAAAGACACATTTGGAGGCTTTCCAAACCATAATTCGTATGGAGTCTTTTCGACAGCTTTAGACGGAGCTCTATTTATAGTGAGTGCAGCTGTATTTAGTGCATGTCCCCAAAATTCTAATGGAAGTTCGGCCTGACCCATCATTGACCTGACCATGTCTAGCAAGGTTCTGTTCCTCCGTTCTGACACACCGTTCCATTGTGGTGTTCCAGGAGGAGTCAATTCTGATAGAATTCCACATTCTTTCAGATGGTCATCAAATTCATAGCTCAGATATTCACCGCCTCTATCAGACCGCAGTGCCTTGATCTTCTTGCCTAATTGATTCTCTACTTCACTCTGAAATTCCTTGAATTTGTCAAAGGATTCAGACTTATGCTTCATTAGGTAGACATAACCATACCTACTGAAGTCATCAGTGAAAGTGATAAAGTAGCTGAAACCACCTCTAGCATTTGTACTCATTGGTCCACATACATCTGTATGGATTAAACCCAATAGTTCATTTGCTCTTTCTCCAACTTTAGAGAAAGGTTGCTTTGTCATTTTGCCAAGTAAACATGATTCGCATTTACCATAATCCTCTAAGTCAAATGGTTCTAGAATTCCTTCCCTTTGAAGTCTTTCTAAGCGTTTCAAGTTTATATGGCCTAATCGACAATGCCACAGATAGGTGAGATCTGAATCATCCTTTTTGGCCTTTTTGGTATTTATGTTATATACTTGTTTGTCGTGATCTAATAAATAAAGTCCATTGACTAATCTAGCAGATCCATAAAACATCTCTTTAAAATAAAACGAACAATTATTGTCTTTTATTATAAAGGAAAATCCCTTAGCATCTAAGCAAGAAACTGAAATGATGTTTTTAGTAAGACTTGGAACATGGAAACATTCTTCCAGTTCCAAAACTAGCCCGGAGGGCAACGACAAATAGTAAGTTCCTACAGCTAATGCAGCAATCCGTGCTCCATTTCCCACTCGTAGGTCGACTTCACCCTTGCTTAACTTTCTACTTCTTCTTAGTCCCTGTGGATTGGAACATAAGTGTGAGCCACAACCTGTATCTAATACCCAAGAAGTTGAATTAGCAAGTATACAGTCTATAACGAAAATACCTAAAGATGGAACGACTGTTCCGTTCTTCTGATCTTCCTTTAGCTTCAAGCAATCTCTCTTCCAATGCCCCTTCTTCTTGCAGTAGAAGCATTCGGATTCAGAAGTGGGTTGACTGACCTTCCTCTTTGCAGATTTGGCGCCAGTTTGCTTAGTTGGGCTGGCTTTGTTGCCACCTTTCTTAGCATTCCTCTTCTTTCCAGATTTCTTGAATTTGCCCCCACGCACCATAAGCACATCCTGCTTATCACTTTTGAGCGTCTTTTCAGCGGTCTTCAGCATACCGTGAAGCTCAGTGAGCGTTTTGTCCAGACTATTCATACTGTAGTTCAGTTTGAACTGATCATACCCGCTATGAAGAGAATGGAGGATGGTGTCTATAGCCATTTCCTGAGAAAATTGCTGATCCAGCCGACTCATATTCTCAATGAGTCCAATCATTTTGAGAACATGTGGACTTACGGGCTCACCTTTCTTAAGCTTGGTCTCAAGAATTTGCCTATGAGTCTCGAATCTTTCGACTCGAGCCAGATCTTGGAACATGTTCTTCAACTCACTGATGATTGTGAAAGCATCTGAGTTGATGAACGTTTTCTGCAGATCCGCACTCATGGTGGCGAGCATTAGACATTTCACATCCTTGTTGGCATCAATCCAACGATTGAGGGCTGCCTGAGTGACCCCGTCGCCTGGAGCTTCGGGCATCGCCTCATCTAGGACATACTCCTTTTCTTCCTGCATAAGAACTATTTGCAAGTTCCTTTGCCAGTCAAGGAAGTTTTTCCCGTTCAACTTCTCCTTTTCGAGAATTGATCGAATGTTGAATGAATTGTTGTTTGCCATATTAAAAACTACAATTGAAAAGAATAAACAAATAAATAACCATTCACAGTTTCTCTTAATAAACTTAAATTCTAGCATTCATGCATAATTCAATGTTTATTAAGCATTTTATTCAAGTTATGTGTTCCGGCAGGTGTGAATAAAATGATTCCAAGATCCTAAAATCATTGAAGAACTAAGCACAGTTTGTCGACTTAATCCTAGAACATCTTAGGTAAGCAAAAGCCTTTTGCTAATAGTCTGGAAACTATTCTTGGTTGATAGGTACGTCTAAGAACTTATTAGGTAAACCTATCGAATTTGCCACGACATAAAAGGACTCCTTACTTATATCGTTGAGTTTCACCAAAACTAACATGTACTCACAATTATTTGTGTACCTTTCCCCTTTAGGACCAATAAGTAACACCTCGCTGAGCGAAAACTATTACTAGATTGATGTAAAGGATATCCAAGCAAGTGTATATTTTGGCATGGCACCTTTTAGCTCAATTTTTAAGTTTGGAACTTAAGGCTCTTACTATGTTGGTTAGATTTTAAGTGAACTAAAATCCTTAATCATGCAACATAATCAAGCTTTTGATCTCATGCATTTTAAGACATATTTAAAACAATAAATAACTTAAAACATGCATAAGATATTTGTGATCTAGTATGGCCCGACTTCATCTTGAAGCTTTGACTTCAAAGTCCGTCTTGAAAATCTCCGTGGGAGGCACCATTTTCTTCAAATAGGATAAGCTATAACTAATTACAACTATTTGATGGTTCGCAGACCATATTTGAATTGAAAAATAACTTTGGTACTTTAGACCAATTACATTCAAATTAATGGTACGCAGACCATATTTTCTATCCTATTTGGGCCATACTAGTCACTTCATAACCTGCAAAACAGTACATATACAATATATACCATTCACCCATTCATTATCATGAATGGCCCACATAGCTGGTTAGTAAAACACATTATGCATCACGTAAACATTTGCAGCAATTAATCAAGGGCACCAATAATCTACCAATTATTCAGTCCTTATTAATTCTAATCAAGTTGTTTTAATCTTAAGGATTTGTAGACCTAATCAAGAGTTTATGACTAAAAAGCGCTCCCACTTAAACCAATAAATTCATATGCTTTACCAATTTTAAACATAAAAATGTATTTCTAGTCTAACCGGAAACATACAAATTTAATTAAAATTTAAAGCTCATATCAATTTATAATTGAATCCAAAAATTTAATTTAATTTCAGTCGTATTTAAATTAATTCATGATTTTAATTTTAGTAAAATAATTAGAATAAATAACATTTATTATAATTATAACATTCAAAATTAAAATCCAAGAAAATAATTCAAATTATTAATTTTAAAATTAATTAAAATTACGTGAACTGAAATTTTCAAATTAAACATTCAAAACGATCTAATCGTAACGCAAACACCCTACGCGTTGCACGCCCATGGACCGTACGCACACAGCCATTGCTGGCCATGTGCGCGCAGCCCATGCGCTCGTCGCATAGCTGCTGCTACCCTATCGCAAGCCTCCGCACGCATTGGTGCTCGCTGCGCGCGCCAGCGCTCATCGCACGCGAGCTATCGCTCGCAGTGCGCGCGCGCGACATCGCTCGCTGGGCGCGCGACATCGCTCGCTGGGCGCGCGAGCCATCGCTCGCTGGGCGCGCGACATCGCTCGCTGGGCGCGCGACATCGCTCGCTGCGCGCGCGAGCCATCGCTCGCTGGGGCGCGACATCGCTCGCTGGGCGGGCGACATCGCGCGCTGTGCGCGCGAGTAATGCTGGGCGCAGCGCTCGTGGCACGCGAGCTTGCGCTCGCTGCGCGCGAGGCTGCGCGCTCTTGTGCGAGGCAGCGCGCGTTGTGGCGCAGCTCGCTTGCTGCCCACACGCGACTGCCTTGGCTCGCCCTTCGCCCATGCCCATTCGTTCATTGCTCGTGGCACACGACACAAGGCAGGGCTGCTGCCTTGTGCTCGTGCACTACGCCCTTGCTCATTGCATTCGTGCCGCACGGGCGACGAGCTCCCTTGCTCGTCGTCGCATGCCCGCATTATACAACACCCCTTAAGGGTAACACGAAGCGTCCATTGCTTCGTGCGTGCAAGTTTTATGAACGAATCGCATAAAAATTTAAAATTTATATTTAAAATTAATGACAAATTAATAAATAATATTAATTTCATAATTTTAGGGCGAAAAAATCGAAAATTTATTATCCAATTGATTTCCGATTGTTATGGATTCAAGTCTAGGTCATAAAAATTTAAAATTTATCGTAAATTTACAATTTTTTATGGTGGTTTTTAATCATAGGTTTCTAATTAAATTACAATTAATTATGAAAATCAAATTAATTCTAAATTATTCTAATTTTCAACAAATTAATCATAATTACAAATTAGATTGCATAATTAACAAGACTAGGCATTCAAACTTGTTAAACATATGCAGTAGGTCAATCAAAAATTCAAGATTTATCAACAAGAATCGCAAATATTTAATTTAACATCTTAAATTTACGAAATTTTGCATTCGAAAAACTAAAACCTTCGAAAAGTCATAGTTAGGCTTCGAATTTGAGAATTCTGGGTTCGGCAGAAAAATACTATTTTTGTCAAAATTTTAGAATGCCTTTTACATGCGGAATTGACACAAAAATCACTCGATTTGGATGAGTAACGAAGAAACTGCCGAAAAACTGCGTACGTATAATTAAATAAACGCAATTTGCAATTAATTAACAATTACGAAAATTAATCACCCCTTTTAATTCTTGCAAATTTGTAATATTTAACCATGTTCATGCAATTTAGATTATGAAAATAATAAGGGGCTCGTGATACCACTGTTAGGTTATGATTCATATGACAGTTCATAAATCATGCGGAAAAACCATAAAGCCAGGAAACATATTATTTACACATAATCATTTAGCATAGTTTAGATGCATACTCTTTGTTGCGTGCCTTCCCTAGCTGCGCCCGAACCGAACAAGAACAAGTCTTTAGGACTCCAAGTGTCGTCCCTCCGTAGATAGTCCACAGCACGTCCGGATCCGCCTTAAGATTGACCAACTAGAATCGCCCTTAAGGTTCTAATATTTTCGGTTAGGTAGGCAAGAATATTGGCTGATTTTTCTGCTTAAAAATCTTAGTTTTGAATACTTAAAACTTATGTATAAATAATGACCCCTAGGCCTTTATTTATAGAGTTATGGAAAAGGAATCGTAATCCTTGTAGGATACGAATTAATTGAAATTAGAATCCTACATGAATTCTATTTAATTAATTTATCCAATTAGGAATAGAAATTTAATCATACACTGACTCTTGTAGTTTTAGGAATCACGCATGAGCACAAACTCACACACACACGGCAGCCACAAGGGCTGCCCATGCGCGTGCGAGCAGCAGCCCACGCAGCGCGGCCCACGCATCCGTGGCCTTGGCGCGCGTTGGGCCTGCCTTGCGGTAGGCCTGGGCGCTGCCTTGGCTGGGCTTGTGGCGCACGTGCTTGCTGGGCGATGGCCCGGCTTCGTGCTGGGCCTTCGTCCGGCAGGCCTCGTCCGATGCTAATTCGTACGATACGCTTCCGATTAAATTTCCAGTTCCGGAATTTATTTCCGATACGAGCAATATTTAATATTTCCGATTCCGGAATTAATTTCCGTTTCGAACAAATATTTAATATTTCCGTTTCCGGAATTATTTTCCGATTCCGGTAATATTTCCGATTCTGACAATATTTCCGTTTCCGGCAATATTTCCGATTCTGGTAATATTTCCATTTCCAATAATATTTTCCGATACGTACCATGTTTCCGTTTCCGGCAACATCTACGACTTGGATAATATTCATATTTCCGATACGATCCATATTTCCGTTTCCGGCAATATCATCGTTTCCGGAGTATTCATTTCTTGCCTGTGACGATCTTAGCTCCCACTGAAACCAAGATCCGTCGGTTCCGAATATTCATAGATGGAGTATTTAATGCCATTAAATACTTGATCCGTTTACGTACTATTTGTGTGACCCTACGGGTTCAGTCAAGAGTAAGCTGTGGATTAATATCATTAATTCCACTTGAACTGAAGCGGCCTCTAGCTAGGCATTCAGCTCACTTGATCTCACTGAATTATTAACTTGTTAATTAATACTGAACCGCATTTATTAGACTTAACATAGACTGCATACTTGGACCAAGGGCATTATTTCCTTCATCAATATGGCAGACTCCAAGCGAGGCTACCTACCCATGTCTCATGGAATGACTCTAAGCAAGACTTACTGCCCAAAAACACTAGATGAGCATAGACGAATGAGTGGGATTCCATATGCATCATTGATTGGTTCAATAATGTATGCTATGATATGTACACGCCCGGATGTTGTGTACGCACTCAGTGCTACGAGCAGATACCAGTCAGACCCAGGAGAGGCACATTGGACTGCTGCCAAGAATATTCTGAAGTACCTGAAAAGGCACAAAGATGATTTCCTGGTCTATGGTGGAGATGATGAATTAATTGTTAAAGGCTATACGGACGCAAGTTTCCAAGCCGACAAAGATGATTTCAGATCACAGTCTGGGTTTGTCTTCTGCCTCAACGGGGGTGCAGTAAGATAGAAAAGTGCTAAGCAGAGCACCATTGCGGATTCTACAACTGAAGTGGAGTACATTGTTGCACATGAAGCAGCAAAGAAAGCTATTTGGCTAAGGAAGTTCATAGGTGAACTTGGTGTATTCCCCTCCATTAAAGGACCAATAGCTCTATATTGTGACAATAACGGAGCTATTGCACGGGCAAAGGAGCATAGACACCACCAGAGAGTCAAGCATGTACTTCGTAGATAAACAAGATTGGAACTGACGACAATATCTCAAATCCATTAACTAAACCACTGCCGCAAGCGAAGCACAACTCGCATATTGCAGCTATGGGAATCAAGCATATTGGAGAATGGCTTTGATGTCCTTAATAAATGTTTTAAAATTTTAGAGTTTAATACTTTGTAAAACGTTTTGGTTAACCATTCATATAAATGAATAGAATTCATTTTTCTATTTAATTTTGTAGTTTATTAAATGACGAGTCCTTTCGATTTGACGATATATTCAAGATAGACTGTCGGGACCAGTCCTATGACTAAGAAATGTGTATCAAGTGAACTTGAATGTCAAAATTTGAAAAAGGTCCCTGGTCGGAAGTTTTCTATAAAGGTGGACGCATAGAAAACGCTCGACGACTAGAATGCAAGATGACTTGTAGTTCTGTTTCTTGAACTATGTGGACATGGCAATGTCGCAATCATTTACATAGATACTTACTTGATAAGATTAGTATCGGACAGACCTGTGAAACTTTGCTGTAAGAGATGAAAATCTGTCATAAGTAAATTTCATGACATTATTAGACACTAATCCTCAATACCTGAGTGATTTGAGATTACTTGTTTGAGAACTGGTTACTTTGACATTGTCAAGCGTCGTACCGTAAAAGGAGACTATAATGGCAATACTCAGGTAATCACCTATCAAACGAAGTCTAACCTCAAGATCACAAGATTGGGATTGTCCTCCCATAAATCGGGATGAGATGCTGATAGTTGTACAAGGCCACTCGGAGAGCTAGAAACTGAAAAATGCATGGCCGTGCTCAGATGAATCATAGGCTATGATTATCTGTTTATTTGATCAGTCGAACTCTGAAACTGAGAAATACCTCTGGAAATAATAAGGATGACTACTCTTACCTTATGTTCATGAGCAAGCATCAAGCGACAAAGGAATTAGGCAATGCACACTTGTCCCTAAGGACAAGTGGGAGACTGAAGGAAATAATTCCCTTGGTCCAAGTATGCATTCAATGCTAAGTCTAATAAATGCGGTTCAGTATTAATTAAACAAGTTAATAATTCAGTGAGACCAAGTGAGCTGAATGCCTAGCTATAGGCCGCTTTAGTTCAAGTGGAATTATAACATTAATCCACAACTTACCCTTGACTGAACCCGTAGGGTCACACAAATAGTACGTGAACGGATCAAGTATTTAAGTGAATATATTATTCATTAAATACTCTATTTATGAACATTCAGAAACGACCGATCTCGGTTCCAGTGGGAGCTGAAATCGTCAAAAGGCAAAATATAGAATGCTCCGGAAATGATGATATTGTCGGAAACGGAAATATGGATCATGACGGAAATATAAATATTATCCAAGTCGTATATGTTGCCGGAAACGGAAACATGGTTCGTAATGGAAAATATTATCGGAAATAGAAATATTGCCGGAATCGGAAATATTGCCGGAAACAGAAATATTGCCGGAATCGGAAATATTAAATATTGGTTCGAATCGAAAATGAAAATCGGAAATATTAAATATTTGTTCGATATGGAAATGAATTCCGGAATCGGAAAACAAATCGGAAGCGCGAGGTGCGAACGAACGAGCTTGCGAGACACAAGGCCCAGCGCAAGCGCCAGGCCCAGCGCCAAGCAAGCCCGCGCGCAGAGCAGCGAGCAAAGGGCCGAGCAGCAACACCCAACAAGTGGGTCGTGTGCTGCTTGCTGCCAACGCCCAGCGCGCATGGGTCGATCAAAGCAGCAGTGCCTACTCGTGGACTGCAGGCTGCGGGGCTGCGTGCTACATGACCACAGCAACGTGGGCTCAAGGCCACACATGCAAAGCCTTGGACGGCTAGGATTTCTTGCTTGTCAAGTAATCGTGTTTTCCTAATTCTACTGAAATTAGATGTTTTAGTTAAATCTGAAATACTTAGTATTTGATTAAACCTAAAATTCTAATGTTATTAGTTAATTAGAATCCTAATGGATTTAGTTAATCAATTCCTAGTAGAATTGAAACTCCTCTATTTCCATCCTATAAATATGTGGTTCATGATCACAATTTATAATGCGATTCAATATACTATTCTAACATATTAGATTCAAGAGAGAATTTAATACTTGCCTAATATTATTGTGAATTTCCCGAGTGCAGATAAAACCTTAGAGAATATTCTAGTTAGTTGAATCTAAGGCGGATCCGTACGTGTTGTGGACTATCTACGGAGGGGCGACATTTGGAGTCTTGTACTTGTTCTTGTTCGGTTCAGGAGCAGCTAGGGAAGGCACGCATCACATTGTATGTATAGTAATTATGCTAATTGACTATGTGGCAATTAATTTGGATTCCTGGCTGTATGGTTTTTCCGCATGAATTATATTGTTTATATTTTTCATAACCCTACACTATGATGATTTTAATTGAGTTTATTATCATTCTTAATTTCATGCTTGAAATGGGTTTTTGAGTAATATTGTTCAATTTATGTTTTGATTTTTTAATTTTTATGATAGGTCATATGCATTTGTGCAAATGTGCAATCATCTTCCGGGATGTTCATGTTTGAGTGGTTGAGATTTTCAGGTACTCAGGTTTGATGTAGTATTTGAAATTATTTGTTATTTTACAACTAATCACTTGAATTTGCAATTTGTCAACTAATGTTAATACTTTTAATTTATAAAAAAATATTGAACAATATCCCTCTTTAGGCTCAGAGTACTCTACTTTCTTCAATTCTAATTTTCAACTTTGTTTGCCTTCAAAATATCATAGTTTTTCTGATATTAATTAATTGATTTTAATTGTTTGATTTTTTTTCCAAATATTATTGTTGCGAATTGTGCAATTTGTCGTAATCTTACTATGGATCTACGTAGTATGTGGGTAAAAAAAGTTTGAGTTTTGGGGGTTTTATTTGTTAGGTTTTCATGGCTGATTATATATTTGTGTGGGTTTTGTTTGATTTCTGGATTTAGGTATTGAATGCCAAGCTAATCATGCTAGCGCTACGAGTGTTCAGGGGTCAGGAGTGCACCGTTGCTTGGGATATGATCATTTTCTTATAATATTTTTATTACTCCGAATTTTTTTCATTTTTTCTTTATTCGCAAATTTTATGTTCTTTCGTAGTTTATGGAATTGAAATTAAATTACCCTAGCCAATTTGTATGAAAGACTTGACTTACCCATTAGCTCAAAGAAATTTTGGGAGATATCTTTATCTGCCTTTGTGGAAGGGGTAGGAAAAATAAGGGCTTTAACAGTTTAATTCCCATAAAGAACATGTGTAGTGTGATAGACGAACATGTGTCTTGCAAACAAACAAGGATACACATGAGCAATTGAGAAGCACCTCCCTAAATTTCTGAAAGCAATATATCTCTACTGATTGAGTGTGGTTTAATTGTTTGGTTCTTTTATATATGAAGTTGTGATCCTTGTGTTCCTTTTGTGTGTTTTTGGATTATTTGCTTTGTCTATTTTGCTGGTTCGACTTATTATCTTTTCAGGCCGAGGATCAATTCATGGTATTTCTTATTGGCTTGAACTTTGGTTAGTCATGTACTTGGTAAGATAAGTAAGACCTTGGATGGTATTACTTGATGTTGGATCTTGCTTGCTGCCTGACTCTTGAATATCTTTTAACATTAACTTTGTTTTTGGAGGTCTTATAGTTTGTGAATCAAAGAGATAAGGGTGCTTTTCATGTGGGTCATTTAGGGCCTTTTTTCAGTGTTGGCAACAATAAGTAGTTATTTGTTAAGATTTAATTTTCTTGGTAATCTTTATCAGATAGAACTATACAAGTGATAATTTTTTATATTTTGTATGTAACATGAGGGTTTCACACTTAAACATGAGTTATGGTGCATGAAAGTCTTTTTTGCTGTTTGAAATTATGGACATTAATAGATTTAAGTGAGACCTTAGGTGAATAATGGATGAATGATGAAGAAAAATTCACACTTTCTTGTTGTAGATATGAGTGACAGAGTGAGACCTTTGGTAAAGAGTTGAATGAATGATGATGAAAGACTTGAGCTCTTTTTATGTTAATTGTTTACCGGTGTAATTACTTGTGACTACTATCCAGCAAAATACCTATCTTACACCATGAACTTGTCATCGTCATTATAATTATTTGGTTTTAATTGATCTGATTCCACTTATAAAATATGTAGCACTTCATTAGTACTCTCATGTTTCAATCGTTGACATTTCACATGATATGTATTTTGATTTTTTGTTATTTTCTCTCAGTAAAATCTTGTTTACCGGTTCCTCCCAATATTGAGTGTGATCTTTGTTTAAAATTCTGGAATCACCTTCCTTAGTCATGTTAATCTCCTTGTTTATGCAATCTTGGACTCCTTTGAATGAACCACTGATTGAATTTCTGTGCACCTGATTATGTTGCAGCCCACTGTTTGTACAGTGGCGATTGTCCTCACTCATGAGATCGATCACTTCAGCTAGAAAGTTTTATAGAAGTCGTGGCAGCCATGGTTGCCATTTCTGCAGTCTCGGCAGTCCCAAACGAATGCCTCTTTATCTTCTAAGAGGTAGCTCTACAAACATACAAATTTAAAGCTTATGAATGAGATCTTTCAGAAGCATACATATGCAAGTCTGTGAGGGGGTCGAAAAAGCACGAGGCTAATGCGTAACCTCGTCCCTCGTGGGTGTGACGATTCTTTTTATTCAATCAAGTGTAATTGGATTTCCTGTAAGTTTACACCCAATTGACTAGTAACATAGGAGTCGCCATTCAGTTTTTAACAACAATGAGAAAAACTGACAAAACCCGGTTATCGTGACATAAAGGGAGTGCAATTATGTTTGACCACGACGGCCGTAGGTTCCCTTGTGATCCCTGGTGTGGGGATCTCTCAACATACACCCGCAAGGTAGAGATTGAGGGTTCGGGGGACTGTAACTACCGAGAGGAGTACTTCGCTCGTCGATAACTCCAGAGGCAGGATATCCTTACTAGCTCAGCATAAATAATTTAAGGGACATGCGTTAACTATTAAACTAATCTGAATTGATTTTAGCAATGTGCAGCATATAATACTAGACGATCGCGATTATCTGATTTAGATTGCATTAAGGGACCTAGCATGTTAATCCAATTTCCCAAAAATATTATATTTGTTAGGCGTGATAGAACAATCAGATTTAGTTAGTTTAACAGTTCATAAAAAGGGCGAGGAAAGCAGTTAAATCATCGAAAAGGGACACATTACGACGCACCCTTGAGAGGTGCGTCACGGTTCTCAGAAAACTAACCACTTTGACTTTGCTATTTCTCCTTTTTTATTTAACGAATCTCAATTATGGGACAGGATACGTTCTGTTCGATTTGTGGATCGATTGCGACAGAACGCGTGAACAATTTCGCAGCGTGAGGCTTAGGCTAAGGGTTGGAGTCAATACTCAGAATATGAATTGTGTGTGTCGTGTTTTACGTCGAACTTGGACTATATTTATAGAAAAGAGTTTGTGGAAAGATAGAATTGCAGAGCTCTAATCCACAAAGAATTAGGAAAAAACACGTACCAGGAATTTTCAGCGCCCAGCCCTGGGCGTCAAAGATTTCGGCGCCCAGCTCTGGGCGTTGAAAATAGGACCCGTGCAATTTCAGCGCCCAGGGCTGGGCGTTGAAATTGATGTTTGGGTTGTTTTCTTAGTCAGATTCGGACTCTTAGAATCCGGAGTGTATGAGACTTAATCGAGTCTTTTAGTGCGTATCAATTTTACGACGGGATGCGTCTGGGCCCGTTACGAACTCTAGGCTCGTTAGGATTTTAATTAATACGTGACTCTTATTTCCGAATCATATTAGGAATAGGATTCTCGCAGTTTTCTATCTCATTTAGGATTTATGTTGGAGTGCAACACCTAATTCTGACAGGTTTCTATCTTTTATGACTTGCCACTTTTACTAACTACCCTTTACGGCAGTTACTATTTTTAGCAGGTTTCCATAAATAGCAGGTTTCTATAAATAGCGGGTTTCGGGTGAAATGAAAAGGGGAATTGAGATTCGTTATTTTATAGGAGATGCGTTGTCAAGTGGAGATTTATGCTTTCATCATCGAACCTTCCCTTTCGGGAATGGGGACAAAAGTAGGTGTCTACAGTTAGCCCCCACTTTGACTGAGTCTTGGAGTAAGACGATGGTCAAAGTATTAGACGGAGTGCGTCACACAAGTCATGGTGACCTGCTTTTACGAGGGTCTCACGAGCCCCCGAGTGATAACATTTGACTTAAGGGTTATCACTTTGAAGTGTCGACATATCCCTCACGTGTCATTGGGATTTGTCAACGGATAGTATAGAATACTCCCTCACTTTGTCATTGGAAGTATCTAAAGAGGCGTAGAAACTCCCTCACTTTGTCATTGGGAGTAGCTACAGATGTTTTCGAAATCAAAGCTATAAAGTGTAATTGGGCCTGGCCAAGCCCAATCACGAGGTAAAAATGTTTTTAAAGATTCTCATTTTCAGGGCTAGCTAAACGAGAAAACCCCCTTGTTTTTATGGGACGTAAAACGAAGGAAAATCCAGCACATCGCTCTTTTTTTTGGAAAAAACGGAAAACCAATCCTTTTAATTTTTGGAAAAGAGAAAACCAGAAAAGTTATCGCTGCAGCGACTAAGGACCTGCGTGGTTAGTGACGCAGACCCCGCCGGCTAAAGATGGCGAGCCTGTCCGCTAAGGGTGGACACCCCGTCCGATAGAAGTGGACGAATCTGTTTTTGAAATTTGAAAATAAGGACCTACGCGGTTTGTGACGTAGACCCTGCCGGCTAAAGATGGCGAACCTGTCCTCTAAGGGTGGACACCCCGTCCGATAGAAGTGGACGAATCTATTTTTGAAATTTGAAAATAAGGACCTACGCGGCTTGTGACGTAGACCCCACCGGCTAAAGATGGAGAACCTGTCCGCTAAGGGTGGACACCCCGTCCGATAGAAGTGGACGAATCTATTTTGAAATTTGTTTTGTGTTCATTTTTTTTGAAAATAAGGACCTACGTGGTTTGCACCGTAGACCCCGCCGGCTGAAGATGGCGAGCCTGTTTTATTTTGTTTTTGAAGATTCTATTTTTTGAAAACTGAGGACCTGCGCGGCTAGTGACGCAGACCCCGCCCGCTGAAGGTGGGCGAACCCTGTCCGCTAAGGGTGGACGCCCCGCTCGCTGGAGGTGAGCGAACCTGAATTCGTCTTTTCGATTTGGGATTCGCGTGCCGCGATCTTGCCCGATTGAGGTGGGCAAGTGCCTATTTCATTTTTTCTTGTGATTTCTTTTGAGAATTTCTTTTTATTTATTCTTGTAGGAGCGAATTCTTTCGAGGGATGCTCGGATTTAGTTGCAACCTGAAGGTGGGTTGACAACGTGTTCAGACGGATCATTGTCTCGTGGTCATCATCTTTCATGGTTTTGAGCTAGTCTTTATGGCTCAATTTTACCACTACCTGGGTCCTTGATTGGGGAACCATGTATAAGTATCAACGGCGACCTTTGTCTTGAGGTCGTAAACCGGTTCTTTTTTCTTTTGAGATTATCCAAACACGGGACTTTGTACAGCGTAGTCTGGGAATATTGTTTTACCTTTGCATACCCTTTTTTGAGATATATTTTTTTTTCTTTCGAGCCACCAAGTATTCGTGCTTGACGGTCATTTCTTGTCAAAGAGGTCCCTTGGGGATACGCATTCTGTAATGTCCTTGATCGTGTTTGGGATTGTGCTCGTAAGTGAGAGCGATCTTTGTAGTGGTGTGCTACTCTTAACAAAGCCGTGAGGTGCGACTTTCAGTAAAGAAATCGGCAACTTTCAAGTCAAATGAATATTGCAGGGCCCTATAGAAGTCAGAGAGGGTCTGGGATCATTTTCGGCGCCCAAGCCTGGGCGTTAAAGATTTCGGCGCCCAGCGCTGGGCGCTGAAAATAATTCCTGGCGAGCTTTCTTGATGACACAGTTGGCCTCTTGTTCGTTCATTTATTTCACTTGGAAGTTCTATGTATTCTCTTTTCTTTTGTTTTTTCTTTTTTTTTAGAACGTGATGATTTTCTTGAGAAGCCGTAGCCGATTGGTGGACTACGGTGCTTGTCGCTTTGGGGCGATTATTTTAAGGAACTGTTGCTCTTAAGGCGTACAGTTATTACGATAGTTGGGCGAGTCTATATGGCCCGAGGAACATACCTTGAGGCGTAAGACTTTGACCGCTCTTGTTGTTGTATATTTTTCCTTTTGAACGCATTCGTGAATGTTCGATACTTAGAATGATGATATGTATGTGCGAACGAGTGTTCATAGAATGGTCGTTGTGTGCGGTCCATTAATCAGTTTGCTTGAATCATTATTTTTTTTTGAGCAACGACTGATTTTGAACAGTTTGCTTAGAAGCTTGATAGGGTTCAGGCCCATTCATGAAGTGGGCTCAAACATCGTACCCTTTTGATTGTTCAAACATTTGCTTCGAGATTTTTTTTATTTTGCTATGGTTGTTTCGTAGCTTGGAGCCCCCAAGTATGCATGTTGGGATGCTTCCTTTTGGCGTAGGATTTTTGGTAGGTTCTTTTGAGAAAGATGCCTTGGGGTTCCGCTCGTGTAGGTGCGAGCTATCCCTTCTGTGGTAGGTAATATTTTGCTACCTTTAATCCTTAATGTAGAAGTCGTGTGGCTTGCATTTTGAATTTCGGGCGATAAGTAGTCTTTGCCTCTTTTACACATGCTCTTGGTTGTGCCTGCATTAGTGCAATATGCCTTACTCTCTTTTTTAGACTTGTACCGTGGGATGGTTGAACTTATGGTGCAACGTAGGCTTGTGTGGCCTAACGGCGTGTCTTAGAACATTCCTCCAAGCGTTAGGATATCATTATTATTTTTGCATTGGAGTACTTCATCATGCCTCGTTCAGGTGTTCGAACAAGTGTAGCACCTTCCGCATGGGTTTGCACGGCTTATTACTTCGTTCGATGCGAGGATTCTTTCTTTTTTTTATATCTGGGCAAAACTTGGCTAGCAGAAAGATTCAGCGCCCAGGCTGGGGCGTTAAAGATATTGGCGCCCAGCTCTGGGCGTTGAAAATGATTTCTGGGTATATTTTGACAGTTCTTATCCTTGATTTTTTCTTTCGCTTTCGCTTTGGAACGAGGTAGACTGTGTAACGGGCGCTTGTAGGGCGAGCGTTATGTGCAGTAGTTTGATCGGGGTTTCGGTGACTCGCGATTTTCAGTTAACCTTGTTAGTGGGGTGACTTTATATATTCCAAGTGGTGCTTAGAGTTTGGGAGGGGTTGTAGCCATTCCAAGGTTCGTTTTACACGATTAAAGCTTAGGATTGTGCCCCTATGATGTATGTATAGCATTAGCGTCGAGAATTTGCGATAAAATCGTCATTTCGAGCATTTTTAGAGTGTTCTTCTCAAGCCCCCAATTGTAGCTACGGGATTGGCTTGGTGCTATAATGCTTTGCATACGTTTTTACGCATTCATGGTGACACGGATCATGAATAGTTTGAACCAGACTCGTTTAGTGCGAGGTATGTTCGAGTAGTGATCTGCTACTTCTCTTGTAAATGTCGTATTGTGCGACAAAGCCATGGTCAAGGTAATCACATGTTGAAGTGTGCCTTGACCAAAAGCTAGGTGCCTTTCTTTACCCATAATCATATTTAGAAATATCTTTGACTCACTTGCAAAACGCATACTTAGATTAAACCGACGACACTTTATTATGTTCGAAGAAGTCTTTTAAAAATCTTTTGAAAATTATTTAAAATCCGAGTCCTACTGTGTACAACCCGAGGTGTCCTAAGTAGGTTGACTTATAGAAGGGTTCGTACAGGATTACATGAGTGAATCAAAAATACTGTTACGATTTTTTGGAATGTTGTCTAAGGATTTGCTGGAAGCCAGGGTGCAGGCGTCAAGATATACTTGTGTTCGTTTGGCATATGCTTTAGGCTTTTAGGGCTATCTTTTCCAGAATTGCGGGAATATAAACCGTTTTCAAATTGACTTAGATTTACTTGGTGTATGTCCGTACAAAAGGTCATGGTATACTTAGTTCCTTCCCTATCTCTTTCATTTCAATCTTTTAGCCCTCAGTTGCTATTATGTCTTCCCATTAACGATGCTTTTTAAATTTCGATTTTAGATGTCCGTGTCATATGTCTGAGTAGGGTGAGCCTTGGTTAAGTGCCAAGTCCTATTGACAATGTCTGATTTTTTTTTGAAAGGGGATTCGCAAGCATTTGAATTACCATGGACGGGTGCCCTGAGTTCGAAGGAACGATGGGGCGACGCCGTAGAACAATCCTCTTTATTGCAAGCTTACTCCCTTTATTACTTGTTGGCGATTATGACTGTGTCTAGTGGTGAAAGAAGGTCTTTAAGCGAACGACTATGTCTAGTGGTGAAAGAAAGTCTTTAAGTGAGTTAGTTCGCTTTAGGGAGAGTCAAGTCGAGTACTTTAGAGGTCATGGACGCTTGCGCCAGCCCCCATTCAATTGAGGCAAAGCGATCTTTTGAGTCTTGGCTAAGTGTCTAGGAGTGTGAGTGCTCCTTCTGGCAAGGGTATGTGCCCTTATTATTTTTCGATGTGTGCTCATTAATTTTGGCATCTTGATGACTTGGATTCTTCCTTTGACTTAAATTTTTCTTTCGACTTGGATTGCAAGTAATTAAATTTCAATAAGGGACTTCTATTTTTTATTCTTGTTTTTCTATAGGCTTTAATATTTTTGCAAATTGGTTGGACCGAATCATAGATTGCCTACGTATCCGCCTTAAATAGATTTAATTTGGAATCAGGTCTTGAGTAGTTCTTAGCCTAGAAAAAGGTTTCATAGAATGCCGATTTTAAACAAGTATGTTCTGAGGTCGAAACATATTATTTGAAACGGTAGAATAAGTGAAGTTTATTATTATTTTAATCTGCCGCTTTGCCGTAAGCCAAAAATTTGTTTTATATTTTTTTTTTGAGTACATGTATATTTTTTGGTGGTACGTATATCTGAATACGTGCTGTACCCCTCCAAGTGTTCGTTATTTTTCTGTGCATGTGTGGATAAAATGACGAGCACTTCTGGACAAAATTTGGCGAGCAGAGAGATTCAGCGCCCAGGCAGGGGCGCCAAAGATTTCGGCGCCCAGCCATGGGCGCTGAAAATGACTTCTGGGCGGATCTTTTTTGGTGCGCTAAATGCTTCTTTTTCTTTTAGACTAACTTTAGAGGCGCTTTGCAAAGTTCCCTTTTTTTTATTACTTTTTTGTACTTTTCATTTGTCTTTATTTTTTTATTCGTGACTCAAGACGGTTTGAAAGATGGGTTGAATGCGATAGGATAATTTGTACAGGTATTGGTCAAGCATGAGGATTACATCCGCTAGAACTCACAATTTGCAGCCTCGAGCTAGTGTCATGAATTTACATCAATCAAGGCTAATGAGTAGCATGGGGACGGCTCAAGGGTATATCAACAGGGTGTATTCAAACAAGTTATATGGTCATTATGCTAATGGTGATGTAAGAGACGGTTTTGGAAATAATGGGTATGAAGCACGTGTCAATGGCCGTGCGTGGTTTGTGGTTGACAACAATTTCAAGAATAAGAGTCGAGGTAATGGTTTCTTGGGCTATGGCAATGAGAACATGGATGGGTTAAATGAGCTGAACAGGGGCCCCAGAGCGAAGGCGTCTAAGAACATAAGGATTGGAAAGGGTAGACATCGTAGAATTTTTTGTAGTTTTTGTGACATGATTTGGATTGGTTGACTCAATTCTTTTCCTTCGTCTACTTGGGTAAATTTCGCACTTTGGGAGGTACGGGCTAAGTATTTCATGGCTCGCTCTTTTCGCTCTCCCTTTTCTCTTTCTATTTTTTCTTTTTGCTCGGGATTTCTCCCCAACATAAATTTTTTATTTGGGCTAAAAGGTAGATGGTTGTGGTCTTTGAGTCACGCGGCAAGACTGAGTGAGCCTCGTTTGGTAGGCCTATAGTGGACCTTTAATTTTAGTGGGCCTAGGGTGGACTTTTAGCTTTAGTGGGCCTAGGGTGGACATTTTAAATTGTCTTACTTTGCAAGCGTATTTAGTCGTTTCTTAAAATGTGCAAATAGCGTAGATTCGAAATCTTGTTTTTACCTTATTGAAATTTAACGAAAGAATTACATCGAAATAATTTTTTTTGCTTCTTTTCAGATTCCAGTTTTCAGGATTTAATTGGAAGTTGTGATTTAGACTCAAACTTTCATTAATCTTTCTGATTATAACCCGTGTATGAATACGAGGAGGTGGCCTAGACTCAAAATAATGACATGGCGCAAGCCTATAATACTTGACCAAGCGACTCTCAGACTTAGGCTAATTGGACCTTAACTTTGGTTGACACTTTAGATTTTAACCCTTGGGTGTTCATTTGTCATGCGCCATTTTGCTTAATGTTGGCAAGGTAGTTAATTGGGGAGATCGAATTTTTATTTTTGTAAGACTAGAATCATTAGTGCGGCTTCTCTCTTAGTGTGTATTGCTTTACCCCAATGGTAGCCTTACGGTATGCCGATTTGGGTATTTTCATGGTTGGTCATGTTGCATTCATGGAAAATCTTTTAGTCCGTACTTAGTAGTATTTCAAGGAGTGAGTGACTCGAGAGGACTATGATAGTCGTGACCCAATGTGATCATAAGCCTTGAGGCCATTAATTCTTGCTAATGGTATTGACACCTTAGGTTCACTTTGGGGGTTGTGCGACTATGGGGGAATGATTTCCGGAATGTGACTGTTTCCATTTTGCAAATACTATAATATATTATTTTTATTGGTGAGAGAGAGTATTGAGGCCGTGGATTCCTAGCAAGGGATGATAATTACATATGGGTGCTCATTGATTTAAATGTTAGGAAGGGAGACTCAATATGGTTTAACCTTTTAGCTTGCAGAACGACACCAAGTATTAGGACCGATTCTATGGATAAGACAACTAAGACTTAGGATTTAGATTGTACTTCGGCATAACCTAGTCTAGACTCGGATTTTTTTTTTTATTCGAACATTATTTTTCCTTGAAGACTCCATTTGAACATTATTTTTTGAATACTTTGCCCATGTGACATTCAAGGTCGTTTAATTAGCATACTCGGTTTTTGGTGCCGAGCATTGTCGTCATAGGAGGCCTAACAACGACACAAAGAGTTATTTTATTTTTTTATAAGTCGCTTTTGAAATCGAGTGCTTTTTTCATACGCCCTCGTAGCAAAAAAAAAATTCACGAAAAGTTTTTTTGCTACGTATTTTCTTCATGCGTGGGCACCGAGGCTGCTGTGCCTGACCAAAAGGCCAGGCAGCAACTTCAGCGCCCATCTATGGGCGTGAGAAATTTTGGCGCCCAGCCAGGGGCGCTGAAAATGCGTCCCTGGCTGGTTCTCGTTTTCTGTTTGCGTCTAATTTTTGTTTTTGCGACTTTAATTTTGCGTGCTTGCCTTATAACGTCCTTTACGCGTTGTGCAGCGTTTTGTGGGATTCGTTACAGGCCATCCCGAGCGTCGCTTATTTTTGTGGCGATCTTTCGGGTTTGTGGAACACGTATTTTGGTATAACTCTTTGGCCAATTGGTTTATGAATGTTTGGGTAATTTTTTTAAGGTCGTTGGTTTTCTAACATTGTTTGTCTAGCATTATTAGTACGCACAATCATAACATAGTCACATAGTTCGCTACACATAACTACATTACAAACATGGATATGAAAATTAAATATGTCACGTAGTTTATGATAGGCTTCTATGGGTAGTATTTGCGCCTGGCTTGGTACCGCTTCTATCGTAGATCCAACACATGCCCCGGTCGAGGTAGTGTCTTCAACAGACGAATTTCGCTCAAGAGGCCAACCCGCAAGTGCAAGCCAAGGGGGCATGCAGGCGAGAGGGACCTAATGAGCGAGCGATTGGGTTCGGGATAGGTGTACTACTTGCACAAGTACCGAGTGGGCAACATGTGCGGCGTATGCACCCCCCTATTGGCGAAAAAAGGTATCCTTAGTCCCAACTCCCGAGGGAGCCGAGATTCGTTATGCGGTTCTGCCCGTTCACATTAATATGCTGATTTTCAAATCGTCCCAACTTGATGGGGAAATAAACGCGGGGTAGGATCGTTTCACCCTTCGGCTATTTTGATTACCTACAAGCACGAGTATTTCCTTCACTATCCCCAGTGGAGTCTCCACTGTGAGGGGGTCGAAAAAGCACGAGGCTAATGCGTGACCTCGTCCCTCGTGGATGTGACGATTCTTTTTATTCAATCAAGTGTAATTGGATTTCCTGTGAGTTTACACCCAATTGACTAGTAACATAGGAGTCGCCATTCTGTTTTTAACAACAATGAGAAAAACTGACAAAACCCGGTTATCGTGACATAAAGGGAGTGCAATTATGTTTGGCCACGACGGCCGTAGGTTCCCTTGTGATCCCTGGTGTGGGGATCTCTCAACATACACCCGCAAGGTAGAGATTGAGGGTTCGGGGGACTGTAACTACCGAGAGGAGTACTTCGCTCGTCGATAACTCCAGAGGCAGGATATCCTTACTAGCTCAGCATAAATAATTGAAGGGACATGCGTTAACTATTAAACTAATCTGAATTGATTTTAGCAATATGCAGCATATAATACTAGATCGATCGCGATTATCTTATTTAGATTGCATTAAGGGACCTAGCATGATAATCCAATTTCCCAAAAATATTATATTTGTTAGGCGTGATAGAACAATCAGATTTAGTTAGTTTAACAGTTCATAAAAAGGGCGAGGAAAGCAGTTAAATCATCGAAAAGGGACACATTACGACGCACCCTTGAGAGGTGCGTCACGGTTCTCAGAAAACTAACCACTTTGACTTTGCTATTTCTCCTTTTTTATTTAACGAATCTCAATTATGGGACAGGATACGTTCTGTTCGATTTGTGGATCGATTGCGACAGAACGCGTGAACAATTTCGCAGCGTGAGGCTTAGGCTAAGGGTTGGAGTCAATACTCAGAATATGAATTGTGTGTGTTGTGTTTTACGTCGAACTTGGGCTATATTTATAGAAAAGAGTTTGTGGAAAGATAGAATTGCAGAGCTCTCTAATCCACAAAGAATTAGGAAAAAACACGTACCAGGAATTTTCAGCGCCCAGCCCTGGGCGTCAAAGATTTCGGCGCCCAGCTCTGGGCGTTGAAAATAGGACCCATGCAATTTCAGCGCCCAAGGCTGGGCGTTGAAATTGATGTTTGGGCTGTTTTCTTAGTCAGATTCGAACTCTTACAATCCGGAGTGTATGAGACTTAATCGAGTCTTTTAGTGCGTATCAATTTTACGACGGGATGCGTCTGGGCCCGTTACGAACTCTAGGCTCGTTAGGATTTTAATTAATACGTGACTCTTATTTCCGAATCATATTAGGAATAGGATTCTCGCAGTTTTCTATCTCATTTAGGATTTATGTTGGAGTGCAACACCTAATTCTGACAGGTTTCTATCTTTTATGACTTGCCACTTTTAGCAACTACCCTTTACGGCAGTTACTATTTTTAGCAGGTTTCCATAAATAGCAGGTTTCTATAAATAGCAGGTTTCGGGTGAAATGAAAAGGGGAATTGAGATTCGTTATTTTATAGGAGATGCGTTGTCAAGTGGAGATTTATGCTTTCATCATCGAACCTTCCCTTTCGGGAATGGGGACAAAAGTAGGTGTCTACACAGTCAAGATATCACGTCATCACGAAATATATTTTCTTTTCGTTATACAACTTCACTAAGCTTCTTTTGACTATGTAAAACTTTATTGAGCTTCTTTTGACTGGTAGACTTCTCTGATAAGGTGACTAAATTCCGGATTTAAGAAAAACAAACTTTATGTAATTAGGTGTTCCACGTCCGATTACTTTTGATGCATATATGGAAAATACAATGTATGTAATATTATAACTATATATTGCTTGTAGATAAATATGTGATATCTTATATAACATGCAACGCACGTACCGTTGGCTAGTATATATAAAATGGCCGATGGTTATGATTAAGTACAAATATTATATATATATATATATATATATATATATATATATATATATATATATATATATATATATATATATATATATATATATATATAACATTTTAGAGAGAGAAAGATGAGAGAATTTATATTCTCTCAACAGAAGAGAGATTTTTAGAGAGAGAAAGAGTGAGATAGTGAGTGAAAGAGTAAAAAATATATATTCTCCTTCTTCTCTCTCTAAAGTTCCTTCTGAATTGTGTCTCCTTAGTTGAAAATGAGTGAACTAAGCAAAATTTCAGTTCAATTTATGTACTTTTTGGGAAAAAAATATGATCAACATCAAGAGCTAGAATAGCAAGAGTGCATGATATTTTTCGAGGATGTTTCTGATTGAGATCAGTTTTTGAAGATTTTAATCTATTCATGTTGCTGATGAGTTTTGATCGAGTGTTTAAGGTACACTTCCTTGTGGTTTTATATAATGTTCTTTTCAAATTGTAATGTTCTTTTTCATAACTTTATTTTTTCTGTCTCATCTACGTAATTTGTTCATAAAATGTTCTTTTGAATCTATAGAGAATTATTTTTTATACATGTATAATAATAATAATAAAGTTTTTAATAAATCTATGTGTAACTGAATTACTAACATAATTAACGTTTAAAAATAATAAATATACATTTTAAAAGAACATAAATCTCGTTTTAAATCTACCCTAATTAATGTTTTTTTATTAAATTAGAACACACTTTTGAATTAAAAGAATAAATTATACTAAAAGAACCAACATAACGTTTAAAAAGAACATAGATCTAATTTTAACTCTTAACGCAATAATCGACTTTTTCTCTTTAATAAACATATTACAGTTTTAAAAAGAACAGAGATCTGGTTTTAAGTCCAAAACCATTAATGAATTTATTTAAAAGTAAATAAATTAGAACATAAATTTAATTAAAAGAAAAAATTACACCTTTTGAAAGAATATAGATCTTGTTTTAAGTCTAAAATCATTAACGCATTTAAATCTTCTTTCGTTAAATTAGAACACGATTTTAGAAACAGCATATATAGATCTGGTTTTAAGTCCAAAAAAATTAACGTCGTTTCATCTTGTTTTCTTAATTAGAATTTAGAACACATGATACGTGGGAAAAGAACAAATAATATTCATAAAAGAACATAGATCTGGGTTTAAGTCCATCAAAATCGTGTTTGTTCTTTTTTTAATTTTAGTTCATTTTTTTCAATTGCTTTGTTCTTTTTTCTTATAAGTTTGTTGTTGTTCTTTTTTATTTTTTTCATTTTGTTCTTTTTGTTTTATAAGGAGAGAGAAAAATGTTAAATTTGCATTTTAAAAATAACTACTCTGTTTTGCGTGTTTTTTTTTATATTGTTTATGTTTTTTTGTTCTCTTTGTCTTGTTTTTGTTTTGTTCTTTTTTTTATAAGGAGAGAGAAAGTCATGTTTTGTTCTTTTTAAATATTAGTTACTTTTCAAGAGTTTTGTTCTTTTAAGTTTGTTGTTGTTCTTTTTTTTTTTTCTTTTATTCTTTTTGTTTTAGGAAAAATTGAAAAGAATAATTCAAACTTTCACCCGTCTTCTCAAAATAATCCCAACTTTGGATTTTTCCGAAATAATCACAACTTTTGAGGGTATTTTCTCAAAATAAGCCAACTATTTTTTTTTTGCATATACGAATCCATTTTAAGTCTATGATATATTGAAAATTAATAGTTCGGATTATTTTGATAAGGTACCCCCTAAAGTTGGGATTATTCTAAAATAATTCAAAGTTGGAATCATTTTGAGAATTCTATAGAAAGTTGGGATTAATCATGTCAATTTTTCCTTTGTTTTATAAGCAAAGAGAAAAACGTTTCTTTTGTTCTTTTTTGAATTTAGTTTTTGTTCTTTTTAATTTATTAAGTTTTTTTTATTATATTATCGATAGTTGATTTTTTTTCTTTGTTCTTTTGCATTTTTTTCACATGATGTTCTTTTTAAAAAAAAAGTTGTTCTTTAATCTGTTTATCAGGAGAGAGAATATGTTATATCTTCAATGTTCTTTTCATTTTGTACTTTTGCTCTTTACTTATAGTGTTTTTAGAATATTATTGTAATATATGTAATGTTCTTTTGAGCTTTTTGTTAATGATCTTTTCGTTTTCTTTATTATGTTCTTTTTGTCCAGTTTATTACGTTCTTTTGCGGGATTTTTCGCTTTTCGTGTTTTGTTTTTATGTTTTTGCGTTTTGATCCAAGTGCACCGTGCTTTTGGTGCAAGCCCCTGCATCACCCGTGTGCTGTGTTCACGTAGGTCTAAACTCGAATCGGTCCAGATGCCGGAATTTCGAAAATTCAATACTAGAGATCAGACTGGTTATGCATGGCATGAACTTGGCCACTTGGGCCAGGCAGGGAAAGATCGATCAAAACCCGCACCATATCATTTTAGATTGATAGTAGACTTACTTTTATATTTAATTTTTAATTTTTTTACAAAATATAATTAGAAAACATTTACATAATATATTGTACTCCCTCCGTTTCTTTTTCTTCTTTACGTTTTCTTTTTTGGATGTTTCAAAATGTTATTTACATTTCCTTTTATATTATAACATAAATTCTTTAATATTCTATTAAATTTTTTTCCCGATGATTATTTTAACCAATTAAATTAGTTGGGTCATTTAATCTCTCACACTTTTCTATTGGAACATTAAATTTTTCTCATTTTCCAAATATCATATTTTTGATAAAAGTGAAAACATTATAAATAAACGTACTTTTCCTTGTTTAAATAAAAAATAGAGGAATCTCAATGCACATTAATTAAACATTAATGAACGTGTAAAAGACCAAACGTAAAGAACAAAAAGAAACGGAGGGAGTAGTAATCTACAAAACGTTTAAAGAAAGGACCTAACTTTTTTAAGTGGTTTATATTCATATATTTTAAGGAAAAAATGGTCTGATCCAAAATCGAGTTCTAAAGGTTTTTGTACTCGGGCCGAACCAGAGACCAAAAAAATATATTTTTCGACACGGTGACCAGACCGTTTGTCTCAAGTCCATTTTTTTCCGGTATGAGCCGGTTTTTGCAACTTCTATGCACAAGCAGGTATAGATATAAAGCGAGATATGTCAATGTTAACCAGTATATGACAATATGATTCAAACTGAATCTCATTTAAATCTATAACTGTTCTTGAAATTACTTCATTCAATTTTGATTCAAACTGAAGTTACCCAACCCGTCTCAAAATGAGTTAAGCTAAAAGTTAGGGTCTAACATTTTATAGTTTTCACCGTTTGGGACCTATTGTAATACCCCGAAATTTTATACTAGATTTATTAAAATTAGAAATATTTATTAGCTTGATTTCGTTTTAAATCATTACGAATAATCGAATTTTGTTATTTAAATCATTTTTGCGAGTTACTTTAAACGATAAATTTATAAACGAAAATTTATTTATTTTTCGTTAACGATAATTTTACAAAGAATTTATTTATTTAAACTTCTCTATTTTTATAAGTTTCTGAAAATTACAAACAATTTCTGAATTTTGCCTAATATTGTGAAATTACAAAAATACCCTCAAGGAACCAAAATTCCCTTTTCCCTCTTCCCTTTCTCTCCACGTATAAACCAGGAAGGAATTCCTTCCTTCCCTCAATTCTGTCCAAGTTCACCCCTTGGACCCCAAGCAAACTTTTCAATACTGATATACAAATTGCATTTCCATTTCAGGAAATTCAACATCAAAAATCAAAACCAAAAACCAATTTTTATTCCCTCTCCTCTTCTCTGATTCACGCTATCACCCACCACCACCACTGTGACCACCGCCGTCCACTACCATTATCACCACTATCCAACAACCACCTCAACCATCCTGACCACCGTCACCCCAGCACCACCGCACACACCACCCATCGTTCCCTGCTTCCCCTCCTACGCAACTCCCCTGCCTCCCTCTCCTTATCTCGCCGCACCACCCCCATCACGCTCCACCACCGCCCACTATCACCACCCTCCACACTAACCTTCACCGCCCACTTTCACCGGCGAGCCATCACTTACCTCCTCCCAGAACCACCGCAAACCACCACACAAATCTCCCCTATTTCTTTCCCCTTTTTCGCGCAAGTCACCACCTTCCCTCACCGCTCCGCCGCCGCGACCCAACCACCAATCCCACCACCGTCGAAATATCCGACGAATCCCAGCCTATCCACCATCCTCCCTCCTCTCCTCCCGTCGTGCTCCCTTGTACCGTGCTCCCCTCCCTGCTCGTGCCTCCTTCCCAGAAAACCCAAAACCAAAAATCAGATTTTAAGACTTTGTTTTTATTTTCCCTCAAACCCATTTTGAGTTTGGGCCATTTCAAATTGGGCCTTGGTAAGTTGAAAACCGAATTGTTACTTTCAAATTTCCTAATTACTAATTTTCATGTTTCAACAAAGTTTTATCATATAATTATTTACTAATGAATTATTTATTATTTCAGGTTTAATAATCGTTTTTACTAAAATAAGTTACTAGCCTGAATTAGAAAAAACGGAATTTTTAATATTATTTACATGAAAATCGATTTATAAAATATATATGTATTTCGATTGAAAATTCGATTAATAATAACATTTTTGTTAAATTTCGAAATTATAATTTTATTAAAATTCGTTAATTATAAATTCATTACTTATAAAATTTATGATTTATAAAATATTGATTTTAAATTATTTATCGATCTAGTACTAATTCAAGTATTTACTATTTTTAAAGAAATTGGACTCGGAGTTCAGGACGAACGAACCAAGGAAAATCCCTAGCAAATCGCAGAGTTAGGTAACGGCTATTGCTATTACCCGCAATTCCCTAATGCGATTATGAAATTACAACGTTATGATTGATTTATGAACTGAATGTTTTTTACATGTTTTATGAATTGCGGGAAATGAAATATGATTTGATTGAATTATTTATTATAATATGATTTGATGGAATTATTCCTTATATTATGATTGATTGAATTTCTTATAAAATGATGTTTATAAGAAACCATGAAAGAAAGGATGTGTGATTTTGATCACATGATCCAAAGGAATTATGTTACTTCAACTGAAGTAAAAAGGTTAAAATGTAAAATTAAACGAAACATGATAAAGGAAAGTGAAAGACCTAGTCCGTTTGGCAGTATATGTTCACGGGTTACTATTCTCGGTCATGCATGTACCCATGGGGCATCCGCCCATTGAGCCAAGGCTCTCATGTTTTCGGGCCAAGGCCCCATGTTTTATGGACATCGGTCCATCGTGGAAGACGTTCCACCATGTCATACTTGCCACGGCTAGCATGTGCACCCAAAAGTTATGAATGAATTAAATAAAGGACTTTATAAAATGTTTTATTCTATTCTATTCTCCCTGTGTTATTAAATAAAATGAATTGAAATGAATTATGTTGCTAGAATAGTCCGTTACTGAGTCTTCGGATCACCGTTTTTGTTTTCTGTTTTAGGTACGGCTGGAAACGATGGGAACGAGTAGTGGCGAGGATTTCACTTTAATAATATTCACCTAGTTTACGCTTAATGTTTTAATAGTTTGATTAAAGACTCTTATTAAGTTATGTACTTTTATTTTGGTAATATAAAGGATTATTATATAAATTTTGGGATTTAATAGCTTATTATTGATGGTTACCTGGTAATTTCCAAGAGGGAGTTACGGCAGGTAATGTCCCGACCAAATTAGGTTCATTCCGCTGCTAATTATGCCTTAATAATTGAATTAGAGGTCAGGGCGTTACACCTATACATTTTATTTTCACCGTTTAG
Source organism: Spinacia oleracea (assembly GCF_020520425.1). Taxonomy (NCBI): domain Eukaryota; kingdom Viridiplantae; phylum Streptophyta; class Magnoliopsida; order Caryophyllales; family Amaranthaceae; genus Spinacia; species Spinacia oleracea. The sequence continues at coordinate 47,774,258 of NC_079488.1, forward strand.
GGCCTACTATTTATTTTTCGGCCAAAATTAACAAAAATAAAATAAAAGACGAGTCCCTTGAGTTAAAAGTTGAGTCCCTTGGGTAAAATTCCACGTGGCATTGCTTCATTTGTTTGTAATTTCACTTAAGGTTATTGTTAATCTGCAAAGAATCATCAACTCCACTGAACAATTTCACGTTCTTCCCAAATTCATCGATCACCGGAACTCCCTACATTCATTGTCATTTTTTAATGAAAAATAAGACAACCCATATGAATTATTCATCAAGATCGGATTGGAGAGTATCACCTCTTCCCTTTTTGAGAGTGTCATACACGAATTTTGTTGGTATAACCTCTGAACCAAAGTTTTAATTTACCTTATAATTAGAAATTAGTCTTCTTCTCCATATCTATCTCTGATTTATACTGCACTCTATTAATGAGTTCTTCCTTCCACCACCATTTTCTTCACTCTACATCGTAAATATCGGATAAAAAATCATTATTTAAAAAAAAATCAAAAAAAGATCCAACCTTTGCAAATCAAACAACTTGAATGATCAAGGTTCATTGAGGGATTTAGCAAATTACCAAGAAAATATCAAATTATTAAGATTTTGGGTTATAAAATTTCTGGAAATTTTTTTTGGGTTAACAATTTGAACTATTGAATTTAAAAACACTGATCTAGTAAATTATGATCAACCAAGAATGTGGGAATTGTTGAAATTAAATTGACTTTCCCGTGAGATCTTGTCCTCTATAAGAGAGAAAACGAAAGTTTTCATGTAAGGCCGTCTAACGGTTAGACCACTTCTTTGGTATTAACTAAACTAGTGTAAAACATAACTAAAAGTTATAAAATCATAACTAATTGAATAACAAAATAGTTAAGGTATAAAGACAAATAGTTAAATTTAAGAGCCGAATCATTATTATTTTTTAACAAACTTATTATTAACTAAAAGTCATAAAATCTTAACTAATTGATCCCATTGCTTAACTAATCAGTTTCATTGTTTATCTAATTGGTTCAGTGCTTAACTAATTGGTTCGGTTGCATAACTAATTGGTTTCTTTGCTTAACTAATTAAATTTCAGACTTAACTAATTGATTTCAGTGGTTAACTAATTGGTTCTAATGCATAAAAGTGGTCTAACCGTTAGACCGTCTTTCCAAAAATTTGTAGAGAGAAAATGGGTATTTAGTTTTACGATTTTGAAGAATTGATTGGACAAGAATAAACCCAGAGGAAGTTATGGTGATTTTAATCTAGTTTTTAGCCTGTGCTATGCACGGGTAAATGTTTTAATCAAATTTATATAATATACTTTGTTATAGAATTTGAAAAGATGATAAACTGAAAATTTTATTCTACAAATGATGAAATATGATGTTATGAACGTAAATAAAATTAATGAAAAGATGTGGAGAGTCATGCAATTACAATTTATTTATTTTTCAAATAAATTAGTATTTCAAGAATAAATCAATTAAAGAAAAAAAAATAAAGGAGTGAACACATGGCAAGTAGAACATCGTCACGCCATGTCATATGCGCACATAATTGTTTATTATGTCCTCGCAAAAATTGTTGCTACCCATCCTTGAACCCATGAACCTCTCATACGTTAATACAAAGTTTTATCCATCACTCCAACAATAAAACTTATGACTCTAAAACAATTCAAAAAAGAGAAAAGCCGTTCTTTTGAATGTATACAAATTTAATGCGCAAATTTATCTATTTGACTAACAATTTATGATAACAAAGTTTTCTTAGTTTATATTCATTTACTAATCAAATCATATCTCTTTTTTAGAAATTTATTTAGATCAAACATAAAACCATGAAATTAATAGAGAAAAGAATAGTAAAAAATAATATTGCGCTTTATTTTAGATAATGAAATGTGTTTTTGTCCTCTAATATGTATTTTGACTTTGTAACTCAATATACAATTGTAACTTAACATATTTCTTAAGTTATAAGTAAAGTAGTACCAAAAAATAAAGTTTTTCACAAATAAAGAAAATTAATAAAATATTTAGTACGCGAAATGCTGGTCAACCAATTTTATTCTTAAACTGCATATGAAATTCATATTATTTTCAAACTACATATATAAAGAAATTTATAAGTTAATTTTAAATGAAAAAAAAAAATCAAATTATATGCAACACTCCGGGGCATTGCCCGAGACACTAACTAATTGTGTTTTAAAATATTAGTATAGATTTCCTTCTATTAAGTATTTGCTTGCATTTTATTGCATTTTTTTTTAATATTGTTGATGTGGTTACTGGTGAGTTTGTATGTGGTTAACTCACATGAAATTATGTTTGAGGTCCCAAAACGTGAAAAAAAAGAATCAGGGGTCATGAAAGGTGTGAAAGGTTAGACCCCAAACTTTAGCTTAACTTGTCTCAAAATACATCCTATAACGGACAATGTTCGCCTCCTTTATTTATAGGGTCCACATGATTTCAAATGTATTTACTATCGGACAATGATAGAGTAACCCTAAGGGTTAGTAACCCTTTAAATATTGAGTTATGATTGGTTACAAATGCATTGAAACTCACCTTACAACACTTTCTCTCTCCAATTAATTACACTTATATATTATTTTATGTTATATGTATCTTAAGGGTTGCTAACCCTTAGGGTCAACCAAACATTTTCCTTTACTATCTGCTTTAATTTCATTTACATGCAGTTCGTGTACCTTAATTACTTACATATTTCCTTGAATTTTAAATGTCTGTCTCTTCTATTTCCTTTAATTCAAAGTCAAGTCATTGACCTGTTAAGCATCTAAGGGATTGGGTTGATACTCCCACTATTGAACCGTTAAGTCATCAATCTTGTAGGTTTTATGACAGTAAATATGTAATTGATATGTACTACATCTGTATATTACGAAGTAAAGCACCGGAAATTATATAATATATTGTAGTGAACCACTATTGAACAGTTAAAGCAACTATGCTTTCATATAATATATAACAACTATGTAACGGCAGCAGTGTCGTATCCAGGATTTAAAAATAGGGTGTGCAGAATTGTAATAAGTATCAAAACTTTAAAAATCAAATTAAATATATATTTATAAATAGCAAAAAGTTGATTAAAGAAAACCTGCATAGTTCATTATTTAGTAAAAGTTTAACAAAAACGCTAGTGGGAGGATTCGAACCCGTGTTCATGGGATTGCAAAAATCAAAGTTTCCATCTACTGAAACCACTGAGACATATGTGATTAGTGATTGTTGATTATCTTTGGCGATAATAATTACTAGTTGTAATGACTGCCAGATTAATTTTTCGGTTTTTGAAGCTTTTTTTTACAACATAGATCCGCCTCTGAACGACAAGTGTATTTATTAGGGACCATTTAGGAACACAATGTTGTAAGTCGAACCTACAACCTTGGAACATGTTCTTGCTTCTTGCTGAGACAAGCTCTTTGTAATGGTATTATGTTAGCTATCAAAAATAATACTCCGTATACATTATGTTTTCATTGAGGGTGATAGCATATTGATCATTAATATTTTGCAGGGATGAGCTCAATGCTCGTCGAAGATTCAAGTATTGATGAAAGATGTCAAACAATTTTTGCATCCTTTTGATAGTTTTTTTCCCCCGCATCAATAGAGAAGTCAACCGTGCAACAGGTTATGTTGTCGCTTTAGGTTATCACATCTAGACCCACTAAGAAATTGATCCATATATTTATATAGTAAATTTTCTTATAAAGTATTTTATGTCTTGAGTGATGAAATAGTTTTAAGAGAAGGTTATCCGAACTATTTTTTTTTTATCTTTCCATTTTAAAAAACATGACCTTGATAATTTTAAATGGCCTTCTTTAAGTTTGTTGGGCCTTCTGATTTCATATATTTGTCTTGGGCTGATTCACCAAATCCAATTTACTTACTTTTAGGTAATATTAATCTCTTTGTGTGCCTCCTAAAGCCACCACCACCCGCCTAGGCTGCCAACGTTCCTCGCCAGTCGCCACCACCTGCTAGCGGAGGTGTTTTCACCATTCTATACCGCCATCATTCATGCTCTCTTACCATCTATAGAGGAGAAAGAGAATTGTGGTTGGTGGTGATCAGGTGAACTTGATATTCAAAGGTTCATACCCTAGTTCCTAAACAAAATCCAAATATCCCTTGTTCTTGAACCATTTTTCTTACTTTTAACTTAACCCATATGAATCACATCATTATAAGTAATAATGAGCATCACTCAAAATTTGAAATGAAGCATTAGCTTTCATTAAAAGTATCATTTTACGTTACTCGGTCGAAAAATGAAGCTTATGATGAACATCATATGTTCCCCATGTTTAAACCAACTTTAACAATTCAAAGCTTATGATGAACATCATATGTACACTATGGTTTAAACGCCAATTTTAACAATAATTCGCACCATTCTTGTATCCTTATTGATGGATTTAGGTTGATTATTTATCACTACATACTCCTTTTTGAATTATTTATCAAAATGGAGCGTAACCCTCTTTGCTCCAACTGAGTAAAGATTGTTGTGTACAGAAAGCACCAATTAGTAATATTCACTTCCCCGTAACATATAACTCGGAAAATTTTCTTTTTGATGCAGGAAAGAGTGATGTCCCTTGCTGGAAATATTCAGAAAAAATCTGCCTGACAAAAGAAAAACTATAGATGACAATCTATTTGTTCTTACTATAACCAAACTGTAAGAAGAACAACCTCTGATGTCCACAAACTCTATTCCAGTTTTTTATGAGCTTGCAGCTAGTGGCATATGGGATTGTGAGAACTGGATATCAGACTGTCAAATTACTCAAGAGAAAGACAAAAGTAAAGACAAAACAGAACAGCAAGGGAAGAGGTGAAAGGGAAATAATACTTCTCTAACTTGTTTTCATACAGAAACTGCACCATAACACACAAACAAGTCGAGTATTTAGATTGACAGTTACTGTACCCGTACAACTGTACAAGCGCGCAATACAACAGTATCAATGTTATGTTTTCCAGAGTCCTAGTTGCTGGATGGATGACCACAGTTTCGAGGTGTTAGAAGAACTTTTCTGACTTTGATTCCAAATCAGATTAGCATACTCTGGATGATCTACAAATGGGTTTCTATTGTGCTGGTAAAGCCTACATACTCTTTCGTTTCTCGCCTTTTCCTCTTTAGATGGAGGGTCTAACTCATTCCATTTCAGTATAATTGAGAGTTGTCCCATCTTCTTCTTCACTGCAAAAACAGGACAATACGTAGCTAATATTGTTATATCATATGTAAAATACAAGTATAGAATGATTTGGACCACAAATTCTAGATAAAAGCATCAGATGGACAAATTCAAATTCTTGATATCTTCTTACAAGTTCTTCTAGCTATTATTTACACCAAATCATCTATTGTAAAAAATTTAGGGAAAAAATCTAGTAGGAACAAGTGTTCTATGTAGGTTGGTGGGTTAGGGGACTTAAGACACTAGAAAATTGGAAATCTAACTATTACATGCGCGCATATTTTTGTTCCCGGAAGTATGTCCAGCAGAGACCAGAATCCCTTCTAATAAATCATTGACACCAGAGTATTCTTCAGAAATACTCTAAACAAAATTTTAAATGCAGAATATTATATGCTTCAATTCATGTTGAAAGGATATTTTGCAAGGTGATAGATAGGCTAAAGGTCTATGAGTCGAGCAGATTTCCTATTTCTGTGAGTCTGTGACCACCAGATAGCAATAGCAATCATAAAAAAACATATCAATATGATAACGAAAAGAGTTTTTCTATAGGTAATTAGCGAAGAAGATAAAGTATCATTATCGCGACCCTTCTATCAACTAGAACTCTGTAATTTGGTCTCCTTTATGGCTTTATCCTCTTTAAACATAACTTTAACTTTCAACCTACCCATGCTTGGAGAATCTGATAGGTGAAGAACAGGACCTTCACCAGGTTGATGAAACCCATATCGAATAGCCATGTACATTACTGCTCGTGCAACATCCCCTCTGACCTGGAGGCATTGAAGAAAACAATAATACACCTGTTCTTCATATAGTAGTTTCACTAACAATCATAAAAATAATAATATAATCTCAACAGTAAAGATATTTTACTGATGTGTGCCTTTCCTGTGGATTGGAATTATATCTGACATTATTACTGTGACCAAAACAGGAGCAGTAGAGCCCAAACCCCTAATGTACACACAGGCACATACCCGTTGCGGTGGTGCCCAAATCTTCATATCTGTTTCTGTGTCAGAAGCGGCTTCCTTATTTGCAGGCCTCATACAGTGTGTTAATCCAACTTGGCACTCTCCAAAATACTTGTTCCCTCTTGATGAGTTCACTGAAAACGAATATTAAAATACGGTCACATAATGAGCTACAAATATTGCTTCACTGCAATGAGATTAACTTAATACCGTTAGCATCAGCTGGACGAATGTTATGCAAATCAGTTAGAGAAGGCTTATGCATTAGCCCATACGAACGAGGCCAGAGATGCTCTCCTAAAAAAAGACCACACAGTCACTGAAATAGTGAAATGTACACGCAAATGAATAGGATGAAAAATTGCATAAGATCGCTGTGGAAGAGAACATTGATTCAAGTGCTTAGGCTTGTGTAAAGCAAAGGTAACTAGAGAAATAAAAGATGTGAACTCAATGGCCAAGCATATGCATCTTTCATATTGTACATGGTGGAAACTGTTACATTAATTATGCTCACAGAGCTGTGACAACGATGACATTAATTGAACTTCAAAAGAAGCAGAAGATACACCAAAAGAACAAGGGAATCACTCACTGTTCCAGCCTTCAGGTTTTCCAGCTAGAAGCTTTGGAACAACTCGGGCCGAGTAGATTTCAACTCTGTATAAGAAAATTCAGCAATATCTTCATTTATACTTCTACCATTCAACTGCGTAGTATATAACATTCAGAGAAGTACTGATAAGAGGCATACATAACCGGTGACGCTTCTGGTTTATCAACATCAGCAGCATCAAGAATTTCAAGAGCATCCCATACCTGTTTTAAAGCTGACACTATTCAGTTTCCTAGAGAATCGTATATAGACAAACAACACAAAACACATAACCACCTTCTTGTATGATAATGAGTGATGCCCTGCTATGATCGAGTTCAATTTTCTGCTTAAGGCTTTACCTTTTAAATGATCAATGCTAGCGTAATAACTTTTCACATCTTCACAAGCATACCTCACCGGAAATGATGAGTGGTCTTGGGCATTAACTTCCGGACTAAGGACAAACAAGTATACAACGATAATACAGGAAGCCATTTTCGGGAGATTTCCATGGAAGCAAGAGAATGTCCACTTCAAAAATACCCTGAAGATATAAACATTTTTTTCTAATCAATATCATATCATGTTCTCCATTTGCCACTGATACAACATCATGAATCCAGGCCAATTTTCCAATTCTATTTTTACATTTCAATAAAGCAGAACTCACTTGATAATTATTACATTTAGCAAATCTTTTGAAGGTCTAATAATGTTAAACTTTGATTATTTCCCCTTGCTCATACCTTGATCAATCAAACCAACTCACATCCTAAATTCTTGTTTTAATGAATTTTTTACACTATCTTCAACCTTAAGGCTTAAGCTTAATTGTCATAACATCACCAATATCACAAAACCTACATGTACAACATTTCCATCCCATCCCATCCCTTAAAGTCGCCCATTCGACGAAATCGAAATCAATATATTGTAATCTATTCCATGACTTATAATGGATGTTCTTTACTGCCCATTAGACGGCTGAATATACACACTTTCTTTATACAACTTTTAGGGCAGAATAAATCCCAAAGTTCAGCTGTTGTCACATACTCCATTATTATCAACTTAAAGGACAAAATCCCCTAAATCCTGAATTTCATGACCCACCATTTACACTAAAAAGACTAATAATAATACTTCTATTATAATTATCAAACAAATTGATACTTCTATAAGATAAAACTGATTGTTCTATAATAATCATCAAACAAAAATTAGTGGGTTATCGGAAATGTGTTGGATCAATACAATTATATACTCAACAACTAGCAATTTTGTTCATGAAGTACAAATAATTATTGACACAAAAAACAATGATTAAATAGAAAAAATCATAACTAACCTGGAAATGGAACTGAATATGAAATTGGTGGAATAAAAACAGTTTTTTTTGCAGTTTATTTGTTTTTGGGGATAATGATTTGAGAAAATTGAAGTGGGTTTATTATTGATTTGCTGAAAATGGGTAGTTTTGATTCTGGGAAATGTTGAAATGGTAATTATTGGTGGGATATTCAGCATTCTGCAATTCTGCATTGGTTTGTTTTGTTGTTGCCAAAAGGAAGGGGATAATGGGTTGTTTTACTACCAATAATTTCAATCTTTCCCTTTGTAATTGTAAGTCACTCAAAGTGGGAGGCAGGACTGGTGTCAAGTGTTCTTCCACTCTTGTGTAATTTATTTTTTTCATCTTTTTGTTTAAACATTCAAGAAGTTTTACAGTCCACTTGTGTCATTTAGAAAAAGAAATAAAAATTAGGCTAAACACATTTGAAAGGTTATCCTTTAGAGTTCTAAAATAACCTTATAAAATATAGTTTGGGGAATATCAACCATTGAATGAAAAATCAATTAATATCCACCATATATTATCTTTTCGAAATTCCTCATACTTTTTTTTAACGTTATCCACCCCTGATTTTTCCTTCCCACTAATATGAGTCATTAATTTTAAAATGTATGGTTTAGATTTAACTCTACATTGTAGAGTTTTATTAAAACTCTAGAGGGTACAAACTCTTCGAAAGGCTACACAAAAACAATGAATTGAGAAGCTTTCAATTGCTTGAGGGGATGCCTTATATTTCACTCGCTTAAACGTTTTGTTTAAATTCAAACGAAATATTTAAATTGTTCTGATTTCATAATTCAAATGACTAGTGAGTTTTTTAGTGTTAAACAAAATAAATTAATATGTCTTCCCTAGGGGTGCAAACGAGCCGAGATGAGTATTACCATATTCATGTTTATTTAACTTAGTCGAGCCTGAGCCCGAGCTTTCAATGGAGCTCAAATTTTGTTCAAGCTCGATTCATTAAAATATTTTGTGTTCGTGAATGTCTCGTTTAAAACGAGTCGAGTTGATAAATGGATTTTTTTTAACGAGCTTTTTGGAATGTGCCCTAGTTTAGCAATTAATATTTTATTTTTATTTTATGATATTTTTTATGTTAAAAATCAAAAAGTTATCTATAATAATTAATAATAATAATAATAAATTATGATAAGTTTGATTAAGAACATAAATAAACGAGTTTGTTCACGAACATAAATAAATGAGTTGTTCATGAATATAAATAAACTATTTGCTCATTAACTTAAATGAAGAACAAGCTCATTTATTAAACGAGTCTCAAAAGTTGTTCAAGATCACCTCATCTATATTATTAAAGTAAAGTGTTGGTGAATGAGAGTTGAGCAAAATGTCATCCAAGCAATCTCGTACATTAGACATCGTAGACCATTTATCTCACTTGATTGAACTTCAACCATTAGATTCTTCTACACCATATCATAATATTTCAAAAATAACATTAATTCGGTAATTAAATATTCAATTAAATATTAACACAATCTCTCCTTTATTATTCTCACGTCTTAATTTCTAATTAATCATCCATAATGTAATATCTTAAATATTACGGAGTAGTATATTTCTTATGTAATTATCTCCTTTTACAATTGATATTTATATTTCGTAAAAAAGACGTTGAACGATTAGTTTTCTTTATTGTTTTACCATGTTTTATAAAAATAAGTACGATGTAATTAAAATATAAAAAGTAGAACTTATTCTACAAACCAGTCCGTCCATGGTTTAAGATTTTTCAGGTCCAGTCCAAGTACAATCCATGCATTACTGTTTTGATTTTCAGGTTTAAAATTTCAAAGTTTCAGCCTCTATTCCAGTCCGGTATAAATTTGGACTTGGTCCCCTATAAAGGAGTGTTGGAGTGGTCCCCACCAAATAATTAAAATAATTTATTTTTATTTTTATTAAAATAGTGGAAATTTGTATTTTTCATTTTTTAATTAATTAAAATAATTAAAGCGTGATTATCAGTTGATTATGATATGATTAGTGACTAATTAACCGAAATATGCGCTAAGGTAGTAACTGACAACAATAAATAAACATATAGGTAGTAATTGACAACTTTAACAAGGTAGGTAGTAATTCACAAAGTCATTAAATATCTAGGTAATACTCCCTCTGTATTTAAAAAGATATACACTTTGACCGCCACACGGCTTTAGAAAAGTGAGTTGAATTTAGTAAAATAAGGTGAAGGTGGGGTAGTGGGTGAATTATTTATTATAGCTAAAAGATGATGTGAGTAAGTGTGGGGACCACAAGAAATAGAGAAATATTAATATAGTGGGAAGTGGGGACCAAAACATGTCAAAAAAGGAAAGTGTATCTCTTTTTAAAATATTGTCTTTTTAGGAAAGTATATCTCTTTTTAAAATGCGGAGGGAGTATTTTGCAAAATTTTCTTAATTTTATGTCTTTTTGCAGTTTTGCCTAACATGGTCCAAAAGTGACAGTAGAACCAGGCTAATGTGGAATTTCTACCTTTGCTTGGTTAAATAGGAGGTCTTTTTTTACGAAAATGATAAAGGTTTAAGTTGTGTCACAATCATGAAAAGACATGCTTATGTGTCACGATTTAAACTGGAAACTAAAATATTTAACGTATATAACATATTTTATATGTTACAAAAAAAGGTAGGATTTGATGGATTTGGTGAAGGAAATAATGCCCTTTGTCCAAGTATGCATTTAATGTTAAGTCTAATAAATGCGGTTCAGTATTAATTAACAAGTTAATAATTCAGTGAGATCAAGTGAGCTGAATGCCTAGCTAGAGGCCGCTTCAGTTCAAGTGGAATTAATGATATTAATCCACAGCTTACTCTTGACTGAACCCGTAGGGTCACACAAATAGTACGTAAACGGATCAAGTATTTAATGGCATTAAATACTCTATCTATGGACATTCAGAATCGACGGATCTTGGTTTCAGCGGGAGCTAAGATCGTCAAAGCCAAGTAAATGAATACTCCGGAAACGATGATATTGCCGGAAACGGAAATATGGATCGTATCGGAAATATAAATATTATCCAAGTCGTAGATGTTGCCGGAAACGGAAACATGGTACGTATCGGAAAATATTATCGGGAATCGGCAATATTATCGGAATCGGAAAATAATTCCGGAAACGGAAATATTAAATATTTGTTCGAAACGGAAATTAATTTCGGAATCGGAAATGTTAAATATTGTTCGTATCCGAAATGAATTCCGGAATCGGGAATTTAATCGGAAGCGCATCGTACGAATTATCATCGGACGAGACTTGCTAGACGAAGGCCCAGCACGAAGCCAGGCCCGCGCCCAACAAGCCAAGCGCCCAACACACACGCCAAAGCCTCGCCAGGCCCAGCGCAAGGCCAGGCCCAGCAAGGCATGGCGCGCGCGCGGGCTATGTGGGCTGCGAGCAAATGGGCTGCGAGCTGTGCAGCTCGCGTGGGCCGCGAGGCTTGCGCGGGCTGTGCGGTGCTCGTGCTCGTGTGCGGTTGTGTGCGATACAAATCCTAAAGCTATTGGAATTCGTTCTATGATTAAATCCTAATCTTAGTAGATATAATTTATTTAATATAGTCCTAAAGGGATTCTAATTAAACTAATTGGTATTCTAATAGGATTCTAAATCCTTTTCCATACTCTATAAATATGTGCCTAGGGTCACAAATTTATACACAAGTTTTCAAGTATTCAAAGCTATGATTTTTAAGCAGAAAAACCAGTCATAAGTCTTGCCCATTTAGCCGAAAATAAGTAGTACCTTAAGGGCGATTCTAGTTGGTCAATCTTAAGGCGAATCCGGACGTGCTGTGGACTTTCTACGGAGGGACGACACTTGGAGTCCTAAAGACTTGTTCTTGTTCGGTTCGGGCGCAGCTAGGGAGGGCACGCTACAAAGTGTATGCATCCTAGACTAATTATATGATTATGTGCCATTAATATGATTCCTGGCATTAAGGTTTTTCCGCATGATTTATGTTGTTCATATGTATCATAACCTAACAGTGGTATCACGAGCCTATTATTATTTGCATAATCTATAAATTGCTTAACATGGTTAAATTTTACAAATTTGCAAAGAATTAAAAAGGGGTGATTAATTTCCGTAATTGTTAATTAATTGCAAATTGCGTTTATTTAATTATATGTACGTAGTTTTTCGGCAGTTTATTCGTTACTCAACCAAATCGAGTGATTTTTGTGTCAATTCCGCATGTAAAAGGCATTCTAAGCCGAACCCAGAATTCCCAAATTCGAAGCCTAACTATGACTTTTCGGAGGTTTTAGTTTTTCGAACGCAAAAGTTTGTAAATTTAAGATGTTAAATTGAATATTTGCGATTCTTGTTGATAAATCTTGAATTTTTGATTGACCTACTATATATGTTTAACAAATTTGAATGCCTAGACTTGTTAATTATACAACCTAATTTTTAATTATGATTAATTTATTGAAATTCGAATAATTTAGAATTGATTTGATTTTCATAATTAATTAATGATTTAATTAGGTATCAATGATTAAAAACCACCATAAAAATTGCTAATTTATGATAAATTATAAATTTTATGACCTAGATTTGAATCCAAGTTAATCAGAAATTAATTGATTAATAAATTTTCGATTTTTCGCCCTAAAATTATGAAATTAATATGATTTATTAATTTGTCATTAATTTTACATAAAAATTTTAAATTTTTATGAAATACGCTCATAAATGTTTCACGCACAAAGCAATGGAAGCTACGTGTTACCCTTAAGGGGAGTTGTATAGTGCGGGCACGCGACGACGAGCAAGGGAGCTCGTCGCCCGTGCGGTACGAATGTAGCGAGCAACAAGCTAGGCGGCACGCAAGGCTCGAAGCCTAGGCATGCATGCTGGGCGATGGGCGAGGGCAGTGGGGAAAGCACATGCGACGAGCAAGATGCGTGTGGGCAGCGATGTGCTGCGCCACGACGCACCAGGCCCGCCGAGAGGTAGGCAGCCACGACACAGCACAAGGCTGCGCGCAGCGTAGCCAGCATGGATGCGTGTGTGCGTGGCATATGGCTGTGTGTGCGGTGTGGCCGTGCAAGCCGTGTGCAACGATAAATGGCACGGGGCATGGGGGCCTCGTAGCTCGGTGGGGCTTGGGCGCAAGCCCAAGTGCCTCGTCTTGCGACAATTGATACGTTTTGTTTTTAATTTTAGATTTTCAGTTCGGAAATAATTTTAATTAATTTTAAAATTAATAATTTAAATTGTTTTCTCGGATTTTAATTTTGAATATTATAATTATTATAAATTTTAATTTATAATAATTATTTTACTAAAATTAAAAACCTTGAATTAATTTAAGTTCATTTAATTCAACTGAAAATAAATTAAATAAATGGATTCGATTATAATTTTATATGAGTTTTAAATTTTAATTTAACTTGTATGTTTCCGGTTAGACTAGAAATACATTTTTATGTTTAAAATTAGTAAAGCATATAAAGTTATTGGTTTAAGTGGGAGCATTTTTAGTCATAAACTCTTGATTAGGTCTACAAATCCTTTAAGGTTAAAACAACTTGATTAGAATTAATAAGGACTGAATAATTGGTAGATTATTGGTGCCTTTGATTAATTGCTGCAAATATTTATGTGATGCATAACAATGTGTTTTACTAACCAGCTATGTGGGCCATTCATGATAATGAATGGGTGAATGGTATATATTGTATATGTACTATTTTGCAGGTTATTGAAAGTGACTAGTATGGCCCAAATAGGATAGAAAACATGGTCTGCGAACCATTAATTTGAATGTAATTGGTCTAATGCACCAAAGTTTGTTTTTCAATTCAAATATGTGTAGACGCCTACTTTTGTCCCCATTACCGAAAGGGAAGGTTCGATGATGAGAACATAAATCTCCACTTGGCAACGCATCTCCTATAAAATAACGAATCTCAATCACCCTTTCATTTCAGCCAAAGCTGCTATTTATAGAAACCTGCTAAGAATAGTAACTGTCGTAAAAGGTAATTGTTAAAAGTGGCAAAATCATAAAAGATAGAAACCTGTCAGAATTAGGTGTTGCACTCCAACATAAATCCTAAAAGAGATAGAATTTACAAAGGAATTCTATTCCTGGTATAATTCGAAAATAAGAGTCACATATTAATTAAATTCCTAACGAACCTAGAGTTCGTAACGGGCCCAGACGCATTCCGTCATAAGTTAATACGCACTAAAAGACTCGGATAAATCTCAAACGCTCCGTGTTCTAAGAGTCCAAATCTGACAAAGAACTCGGCCCAGATCCCATTTTCAACGCCTGGATCTGGGCGCCCAAATCCTCGGCGCCCAGCCCTGGGCGCTGAAAATTCCTGGGGCCGTTTTATCTCTGGATTCTTTTTGGATTCGTATCTTAAAATCTATCTTTCCACACACTCTTTTCCTATAAATACAGCTCAAAACTGACGTGAAGAGGACACAATTCCATAATCTGAGTATTGACTCTAGCCTTAAGCCTAAGCCTCACGCTGCGAAATTGATCCAGCGTTCTGTCGCAATCGACCCAAAAGTCGAACAGAACGCATCCTGCCCCTTGTAGCTTGATGAATTAAGCCTAAATACTGGAACATTGCTTAGAAACCCGAGATTCGCTAAATAAAAGGAGAAATAGCAAAGCCAAGTGGTTAGTTTTCTGAGAACCACAACGCACCTCTCAAGGGTGCGTTGTAATGTGTCCCTCATATGATTTAATCGCTTTCATCACCCTTTTATAAAATTGTCAAACTATTAATTTGATTGATCTATCACGCGTAATAAGATAATACCTTGGACAATTGAATTATCATGCTAGGTACCTTAAATAAATCTAAATAATATAATCACGATCGATTTAGTATTATGTGTTGCATATTGCTCAAATCAATTCAGAATAGTTTAATAGTTTAACGCATGTCCCTTCAATTATTTATGTTGAGCTAGTAAGGATAACCTGCCTTTGGAGTATTATCGATGAGCACTCCTCTCGGTAGCTACAGTCCCCCGAACTCTCAATCTCTACCCTGCGGGTGTACGTTGAGCGGTCCCCACACCAGGGATCACAAGGGAACCTATGACCGTCGTGGTCGAACATAATGGCACTCCGTTTATGTCACGATAACCGGGTTTTGTCAGTTTTTCTCATTGTCGGTAAAAACTAAATGATGACTCCTATATTACTAGTCGATTGGGTGTAAACTCATAGGAAATCCAATTACACTTGATCTGACAACGTCACGCCCACGAGGGACGAGGTCACGCATTAGCCTCGCGCTTTTTCGACCCCCTCACAATATGGTCTGCGTACCATCAAATAGTTGTAATTAGTTTAATTATAGCTTATCCTATTTGAAGAAAATGGCGCCTCCCATGGTGAAATTCAAGACGGAGTTTCCAATCCATTTTCAAGACGGACTTTGAAGTTGAAGCTTCAAAATGAAGTCGGGCCATACTAGATCACATTTATCTTATGCATGCTTTAAGTTATTTATTGCTTTAAATATGTCTTAATTATGCATGAGATTATGGCTTGATTATTTTGCATGATTAAGGATTTTAGTTCACTTAAAATCTAACCAAAATAGTAAGAGCCTTAAGTTCCAAACTTTAAAAATTGAGTTAAAAGGTGTCATGCCAAAATAACACTTACTTGGATAACCTTTACATCAATCTAGTAATAGTTTTACGCTCAGCGAGGTGTCACTTATTGATCCTAAAGGGTAAGGTACACAAATAATTGTGAGTACATGTTAGTTTTGGTGAAACTCAACGATATAAGTAAGGAGTCCTTTTATGTCGTGGCAAAATTGATAGGTTTACCTAATAAATTCTTAGACGTACCTATTAACCAAGAATAGTTTCTAGACTATTAGCAAAAGGATTTTGCTTACCTAAAAGATTTTAGAATTGAGTCTAAATACATAATGTGCTTAATTCTTCAATGGTTTTAGGATCTTGGAATCATTTTATTCACACCTGCCGGAACACATAACTTGAATAAAATGCTTAATGAACATTAAATTATGCATGCATGCTAGAATTTAAGTTTATTAAGAGAAACTTTGAATGATTATTTATTTGTTTATTCTTTTTCAATTGTAGTTTTAACTATGGAAAACAACAATCAAAACATCATCATTGGTTCTGAGCTTATGGTCAAGCTAAACCTAACGAATTTTCTTGAATGGGAAGCTAAGCTTGTTGAAATAGTCAGACTCAATGGACTTGAGTATGTACTGTTGCATCCCATGCCAAGCTACTATGCCAGAGACATGACCCCTGAAAGATTTGCCGCTTGGGATGCGGATCTCAAAAAGGTTATGAGTCTCATGCTGAACAATATCCCTGATGAATGGGCTAGAAGGTTTGTAGCTTACGAACCGTTTACGCTCATCAAGAATCTGAGGGATATCTGTCGTGGAAGCACGGAGGATAGGGACCTAAACGTCCATGAGTTGATTGAATCAGTGTCTGGTCTAAAGGTTAGTTCTCCCAACAGGTGTTATAGGATGGAGGTCCAAGAAACACATGTTCAGCAACATCGCACTAAACAGAGGGTAGGCGTCCCACTAAGGTTCCATGTGGAGCTTATGCTTTCATATTTTGATCGCCTAAGTCTGATAGGAACACTAATAAGCGAAAGGATGGCAGTCTCTATCTTGCTCAATTCACTGCACAGTGGGTTTGGTCGCTTCAAGCAACTATACCTAAGTGAACCAAGAGAAGAAACAGTTGCAAAATTTGTTCACCTTGTCAGAAAGGCTGAGATAATACTCGACTGTGAAGCCAAAGATTTACTCAAGGCTAAAGGGAGACCCTTCAAGAAAGGTGGAAAGTCCAAGGGAAATGCTAAGACAAAGCAGGACAAGTCCACATCAAGCTGTCTTTATTGTGATGGAATAGGCCATTACAAGAGAGAATGTCCAAAGCTAAAGGAAGATTAGAAGAACGGAACAGTCGTTCCATCTTCAGGTATTTACGTTATAGACTGTATACTTGCTAATTCAACTTCTTGGATATTAGATACAGGTTGTGGCTCACACTTATGTTCCAATCCACGGTGACTAAGAAGAAGTAGAAGGTTAAGCAAGGGTGAAGTCGACCTACGAGTGGGAAATGGAGCAAGGATTGCTGCATTAGCTGTAGAAACTTATTATTTGTCGTTGCCCTCTGGGCTAGTTTTGGAACTGGAAGAGTGTTTCCATGTTCCAAGTCTTACTAAAAACATCATTTCTGTTTCCTTCTTGGATGCTAAGGGATTTTCCTTTTTAATAAAAGACAATAGTTGCTCGTTTTATTTTAAAGAGATGTTTTATGGATCTGCTAGATTAGTCAATGGACTTTATTTATTAGATCACGACAAACAAGTTTATAACATAAATACCATAAAAAGGCCAAAAAGGATGATTCAGATCTCACCTATCTGTGGCATTGTCGATTAGGCCATATTAACTTGAAACGCATAGAAAGACTTCAAAAGGAAGGAATTCTAGAACCATTTGACTTAGAGGATTATGGTAAGTGCGAATCATGTTTACTTGGTAAAATGACAAAGCAACCTTTCTCTAAAGTTGGAGAAAGAGCAACTGAACTATTGGGTTTAATCCATACAGATGTATGTGGACCAATGAGTACAAATGCTAGAGGTGGTTTCAGCTACTTTATCACTTTCACTGATGACTTCAGTAGATATGGTTATGTCTACCTAATGAAGCATAAGTCGGAATCCTTTGACAAATTCAAGGAATTTCAGAGTGAAGTAGAGAATCAATTAGGAAAGAAGATTAAGGCACTACGGTGTGATAGAGGCGGTGAATATCTGAGCTATGAATTTGATGACCATCTGAAAGAATGTGGAATTCTATCAGAATTGACTCCTGCTGGAACACCCCAATGGAACGGTGTGTCGGAATGGAGGAACAAAACCTTGCTAGACATGGTTAGATCAATGATGGGTCAGGCCGAACTTCCAATAGAATTTTGGGGGCATGCACTAAATACAGCTGCACTCACTATAAATAGAGCTCCGTCTAAAGCTGTTGAAAAGACTCCATATGAGTTATGGTTTGGAAAGCCTCCAAATGTGTCTTTTCTTAAGATTTGGGGATGTGAAGTATACGTCAAACGATTACTTTCAGACAAACTTCATCCAAAATATGACAAATGTATCCTTGTGGGATATCCAAAGGAAACAAAGGGGTATTACTTCTACAATACATCTGAGAACAAGGTGTTTGTTGATGGTATCTTTTTGGAAAAGGATCACATTTCCAAAATGACAAGTGGGAGAAAAGTAGACCTCGAAGAAATTGGAATCGAACAACAAAATCTAGAGAATGCTCAAGATGACATTCAGGATGAAACTCATAGATCTTTAGAAGTATCTGGTGAGAATCATAGACCATCTAGAGATGTAACCTCGCGTAGATCGCAAAGATATACATCTCAACCGGAAAGGTACTTAGGTATTTTGACGAACGAGAGCTATGACGTTCTATTACTTGAAAGTGATGAACCTGCGACTTACAAACAAGCTATGACGAGCCCTAGCTCCAAGCAATGGCAAGAAGCCATGCAATCTGAATTAGACTCCATGTCAGAAAACCAAGTATGGGATTTGGTCGATTTGCCAGATGGCTACCAAGCCATAGGAAGCAAATGGATTTTCAAACTGAAAAAGGACAAGGATGGGAAACTTGAAGTTTTCAAAGCTAGATTGGTTGCAAAAGGATACAGGCAAGTCCACGGTGTGGATTACGATGAAACCTTTTCACCAGTTGCAATGCTAAAGTCTATTCAGATAATGTTAGCAATTGCTGCATATTACGATTACGAAATATGGAAGATGGATGTCAAAACCGCTTTCTTAAACGGCATTTTAACAGAAACTGTGTTTATGACACAGCCTGAGGGTTTTGAGGATCCAAAGAATGCTAAAAATGTATGCAAGCTTAAGAAATCAATCTACGGATTGAAGTAGGCATCAAGGAGCTGGAATATACGTTTTGATGAAGCAGTCAGTGACTTTGGTTTCATCAAGAACACAGACGAATCTTGTGTATACAAGAAGGTCAGTGGGAGCAAAATTGCTTTTCTAGTATTATATGTCAACGACATATTACTTATCGAAAATGACATTCCTATGTTGAACTCTGTCAAGATTTGGCTTGGGAAATGTTTTTCGATGAAGGATCTAGGAGAAGCACAGTACATACTGGGCATCAAGATCTACAGAGATAGATCTAAAAAGATGATTGGACTTAGTCAGAGCACTTATATCAATAAGGTGCTTGAAAGGTTCAAGATGGCAGACTCCAAGCGAGGCTACCTACCCATGTCTCATGGAATGACTCTAAGCAAGACTCAGTGCCCAAAAACACTTGATGAGCATAGACAAATGAGTGGGATTCCATACGCATCATTGATTGGTTTAATAATGTATGCTATGATATGTACACGCCCGGATGTTGCGTATGCACTCAGTGCTACGAGCAGATACCAGTCAGACCCAGGAGAGGCACATTGGACTGCTGCCAAGAATTTTCTGAAGTACCTGAAAAGGCACAAAGATGATTTCCTGGTCTATGGTGGAGATGATGAATTAATTGTTAAAGGCTATACGGACGCAAGTTTCCAAACAGACAAAGATGATTTCAGATTACAGTCTGGGTTTGTCTTCTGCCTCAACGGAGGTGCAGTAAGCTGGAAAAGTGCTAAGCAAAGCACCATTGCGGATTCTACAACTGAAGCAGAGTACATTGCTGCACATGAAGCAGCAAAGGATGCTATATGGCTAAGGAAGTTCATAGGTGAACTTGGTGGAGTCCCCTCCATTAAAGGACCAATAGCCCTATATTGTGATAATAACGGAGCTATTGCACAGGCAAAGGAGCCTAGACACCACCAAAGAGTCAAACATGTACTTCGTAGATTTCACCTTCTACGAGAGTTCGTTGAAAGAAAAGAAGTCGAGATAAGCAAGATTGGAACTGATGATAACATCTCAGATCCATTGACTAAACCCCTGCCGCAAGCGAAGCACAACTCGCACACTGCAGCTCTGGGAATCAAGCATATTGGAGAATGGCTTTGATGTCCTTGTTTAATGTTTTAAAGTTTTAGAGTTTAATACTTTGTAAAACATTATTGGTTAATCGTTCACAATAAATGAATATAATTCATTTTTCCATTTAATTTGTGGTTTATTAAATGATGAGTCCCTTCAATTTGACAATATATTCAAGATAGATTGTCAGGACCAGTCCCGTGACTAAGAAATGTCTATCAAGTGAACTTGAATGTCAAAAGTTGAAAATGATCCATGGTCGGAGTTTTCTATAAAGATGGACGCATAGAAAACGTTAGACGACTAGAATGCAAGATGACTAGTAGTTCTGTTTCTTGAACTATGTGGACATGGCAATATCGTAATCATTTGCATAGATACTTACTTTGGAAAGACTAGTATCAAACAGACCTATGAAACTTTACTGTAAAAAATGAAAATCTGTCATAAGTAAATTTCATTAAAATTATTAGACATTAATCCTCAATACCTGAGTGATTTGAGATTACTTGTTTGAGAACTGCTTACTTTGACGTTTTCAACCGTCGCACCGTAAAAGGAGGCTATAAAGGCAACGCTCAGGTAATCACCTATCAAACGAAGTCTCATCTCAAGATCCCAAGATTGGGGTTGTCCTCCCATAAATGGGGATTAGATGCTGAAAGTTGTACAAGGCCACTCGGAGAGCTAGAAACTGTAAAATGCATGGCCGTGCTCAGATGAATCATAGGCTATGATTATCTGTTTTATTTGATCAGTTGAACTCTGAAATCGAGAAACACCTCTGGACATAATAAGGATGACAACTCTTACCTTATGTTCAAGAGCAAGCATCGAGCGACAAAGGAATTAGGAAATGCACACTTATCCCTAAGGACAAGTGGGAGACTGAAGGAATTAGGAAATGCATACTTGTCCCTAAGGACAAGTGGGAGACTGAAGGAAATAATGCCCTTGGTCCAAGTATGCATTTAATGTTAAGTCTAATAAATGCGGTTCAGTATTAATTAACAAGTTAATAATTCAGTGAGATCAAGTGAGCTGAATGCCTAGCTAGAGGCCGCTTCAGTTCAAGTGGAATTAATGATATTAATCCACAGCTTACTCTTGACTGAACCCGTAGGGTCACACAAATAGTACGTAAACGGATCAAGTATTTAATGGCATTAAATACTCTATCTATGGACATTCGGAATCGACGGATCTTGGTTTCAGTGGGAGCTAAGATCGTCAAAGCCAAGTAAATGAATACTCCGGAAACGATGATATTGCCGGAAACGGAAATATGGATCGTATCGGAAATATAAATATTATCCAAGTTGTAGATGTTGCCGGAAACGGAAACATGGTATGTATCGGAAAATATTATCGGGAATCGGAAATATTATCGGAATCGGAAAATAATTCCGGAAACGGAAATATTAAATATTTGTTCGAAACGGAAATTAATTCCGGAATCGGAAATGTTAAATATTGTTCGTATCGGAAATGAATTCGGAAATCGGGAATTTAATCGGAAGCGCATCGTACGAATTAGCATCGGCCGAGACTTGCTAGACGAAGGCCCGACACGAAGCCAGGCCCGCGCCCAGCAAGCCACGCGCCCAACACACACGCCAAAGCCTCGCCAGGCCCAACGCAAGGCCAGGCATGGCGCGCGCGCGGGCTATGTGGGCTGCGAGCAAATTGGCTGCGAGTTGTGCAGCTCGCGTGGGCCGCGAGGCTTGCGCGGGCTGTGCGGTGCTCGTGCTCGTGTGCGGTTCTGTGCGATACAAATCCTAAAGCTATTGGAATTCGTTCTATGATTAAATCCTAATCCTAGTAGATAGAATTTATTTAATAGAGTCCTAAAGGGATTCTAATTAAACTAATTGGTATTCTAATAGGATTCTAAATCCTTTTCCATACTCTATAAATATGTGCCTAGGGTCACAAATTTATACACAAGTTTTCAAGTATTCAAAGCTAGGATTTTTAAGCAGAAAAATCAGCCATAACTCTTGCCCATTTAGCCGAAAATAAGTAGTACCTTAAGGGCGATTCTAGTTAGTCAATCTTAAGGCGGATCCGGACGTGCTGTGGACTTTCTACGGAGGGACGACACTTGGAGTCCTAAAGACTTGTTCTTGTTCGGTTCGGGCTCATCTAGGGAGGGCACGCTACAAAGTGTATGCATCCTAGACTAATTATATGATTATGTGCAATTAATATGATTCCTGGCATTAAGGTTTTTCCGCATGATTTATGTTGTTCATATGTATCATAACCTAACATCTGATTGAGAAGGTTGGAGGATGGTCTGCAGTGGTTAAACAAGGTGTTTTCTCTATTAAAGTGATGTACCATAAGTTGTGTGGTGTGCATCCTAAAGTTCCATGGAGAAGAGTCGATCTTGTGCAATAATAAAGCTACACCTAGAAGCATTTTCATTTCGTGACTAGTTGTTTGGCGAAGGTTACCAACTATGGATAGGCTGCTCACTTGACAGGTTAGTACGGATGCAATATGTAAACTGTGTGGAAGGGAAAATGAATTAGTGGAGCACTTGTTTTTCAGTTGCAATTATTCTGCTGAGATTTGGTAACATGTTCTTCATCTATTGCGTTTTAATAGGTCTCCAAGAGCGTTCACAAAAGAGCTAAGTTGGGCTGTGAAATCTAGCAAGAAGTCTAGCAAATAGCAATAAACATATTATATTTCAGATGTTCTTTGTGGAGTGCATTTACGCGATTTGGTTGCAACGAAATGAGAAGATTTTTCATCAGAATTGTAGAAATCCCTATGTTGTATTTAGGGAGATTAGCTTTAAAGTAGCTAGTAGGATTTCTGATTCTCAAAAATCTTACCTATTAGGCTTATCAGTTTGAGTCTCCTCTTTGAAGTTGTTTGGTTGTTGTAGGATGTTTGGCTGTAAGGGTTGTTGCCCGACTCTTTTTTTCTCTTACTTTGGTAATAATATAACTTTTAATTGCCATAATTCTAATTCATACATTGCATTATGTAACTTTTTATTTCAAAAAAATATGTATGATTTGTATAAGAAATTTTTGTTAAAAAAACTTTTTGATCACGCTTGTTTTCCAGAAAAAAACATCTCAGTATTTGAGTAAGCTGCAAGCACACATAAGCAACACACAAATGGACATTTAAAGTAATTTAATGAATATTCATGTTCAGAAAATGAACATGTCATTTATTGCCTATATGCCTCCTAATTTTTCTGCTTCCTTCTTTTCGGCTTCCACTTTTTTCGCTACAACGGTCTCTTTTCTCTTTCTATCTGCTTTCTTATTTGCAGATTCTTTTCTTGTTTCTTCTGCCTTCAATTCTTCTTCAATTCTTGCAGCCTCTCTTAATACCATATCTTCCATTTCTAAATGGAAAATTTGGTAATATTAATCCAATTTTTGACCAATTTTCTTTTATTAAGCCCACCTATGACATATTTTTTAATAATCCCACCTTTACTACCCAACGAATTTTATTGGGACCAACAGGTCATAAACCTGTTGTAGGCGGTAATATGTCCCTACGTGGCAATACTCTGTCTCGATATATTCATTCATCGTCAACAATTCATCACGATCTCGTTGACTTTTTCACAGGTTATTGTTCCCTTAAGCCCAATAAAAGTCGTTGGGTAGTAAAGGTGGGATTATTAAAAAAATGTCGTATGCGGGATTAATAAAAGAAAATTGGCCAAAGATTGGATTAATATTACCAAATTTTCCTTTCTAAATCAACTTTTTTTTCTTTTGTTCTCGCGTTCTTATTAACCTTTTCCTTTCTGCGGGGAAATCATCATGTTTTTAGTTGAACATTATTCTGTATAAGTTGAACATACGACTTGAGAAACTGAACATCACACAAAAGTGTTCTTATTTATGAACATATTATAGTTTTTATAAGTGGAATTTAGTTGAACATGATTCTTTATAAGTTGAACATGAAACTTGAGAAACTGAATATCACACTAGAGTGTTCTTATTTGTGAACATCATCTTTTATAAATTGAACATCATCTTTTATAAGTTGAACATGAGGAATTATAAACTGAACATGACAATATTTAGACAATGCCACTTCTGATCTTTTAGTAAACAATAATGAACATCTGCTTATTACTGTTGTTGTTTGCCTTTTAGTTGAACATGATTATGTACATAATTCTTTACAAGTTGAACATGAGACTTGAGAAACTAACCATCACACAAAAGTATTGAACATATATTAGTTTTATAAGTTAATTTAGTTGAACATCATTTTGTATAAGTTGAACATAAGATTTGAGAAACTGAAATCACACAAAAGTATTGAACATATCATAGTTTTATTAGTTGAATATAGTTGAACATAATTATTTATAGGTTGAACAAGAGAGTTGAAAAACTAAACAACACTCAAAAGTGTTATTATTAATTTCATCAACAATATTAAGTTGAACATCTACTGTTACAATTTGAACATGACAGATTTTGTACAACACCAAGTCATATCATTAAGTAAAGAATAATGAAAATCTGCTTATAATTAACATCTGAACATGATTAAATTTCTACTAAACTACTTCTGAATTCAAATACAACTTCTAAATTACTCTTAAAACGATTTCAACATTTAAAATCACCTAAAATATAGGAATAGGCACACTCTTTTCCACTTGACTCTTTGGATTTTTGTTAAAAAAAAAAATCAAACTGAAAATACACAACATCCAGAAATGCAACAAATAATATTTTAAAGGTAGCATTATCTATCCAAATGCACCAATTCCACAATCAAAAACAGAATTCAACTGATAATTTCATCTTTTAATATGTCCAAATTAACAACTGGAAATTCGAATTGCTAATCTGAAATAGTCGATTCAACAAACAAAATCAAAACTTTAAAAGATTTTAAAAAAATAAAAGAAAATCGGAAATGGAAAAACTTACTTAGAACTTGTTAGGCAGAAAATCTTCGAGAAACATCTTTACAGAGCATCTTCCTCGTCAAATCCTTAGCTTCAGGCGAAATAGACCTGATTTTTTTGTCGGAAATTTAAAATGGCGGCGACAAAGAGTAAAACAGTAATAGATCGCCAAAGAAATACAATATTTTCCGATGGCATATCGTCGGCAGCGGTGGCAGAGAAATCAGAGAAGGCGTTAGCGGCGGAAGGAAAGAGCGGAGCACCGATGTTCGGCGGCCGAGAACGTCGAGTGCCAAGGCACGAAAGATTAGAGCGGTAGCGTCGCGAGGGAGGAGAGAGAGCTATGTCGGCTTCAGCAACAGTGACTTTGGCATGCTTAAGGATTCGGCATTGGCGCGGTGTTGTGTGGATTTATTGCCTACACAAACACTATAAATAAGCCGATGAAGCGCATAAATCAAGACGTCCAATTTATTGCCTAAACACTCATAATTCTAGAGAACTCTCTCTAGAATCCGAACAAGTACTTACTTAGGAATCGGGGGGCTTTCCTCAGAAACACACCCGAGGCTAGTGTCTTTGTTGTTGTGCAGGTATATTTGGACTCCACACAATCAAACAAGCAAGATCTTCCTCATCAACACAAGGGCCTTCAATCCGAAACCCATTTTTTCAATACCGGAACATAATGTTTATTCAAATGTTTTTTCTTCCTTATATATTTTCAAATGAGGTTTCACAAAAAAGGATAATCGAAAAAGATTTGAAGTCAAACAAGTATGCACAAAGAAAGCTTAGAAATAATACTTGGTGTAACTTACTTGCAAGTCATTTGAGTTTAGCTTGGTTAAAACTACAATCAATAATGTTTTACTTGAACCTATAAATGATTGGCTCGAGATTTTAACAAGTCAAGATGATTTTAATAGATCTAAAATCAAGTTAAAAAGCTCTGAACAAGCTTGAGTTTAAGCCTATGAGTTATTGTCAACCAGTGAATCAATTAACCTAAACTCAAATTCAACTAGTAAAACTTATTTTCAAGCCCAATAAGTTGTGATACTTAATAGATTGCTTTCTCTTTACTAATGTTCAATGTATATTCCTAGTAGCACGAACACATGGCTTGTTAATGAGCAGTCGGTTGAGGGGATTTTGCGTGGATTAATATATATTTCGGGTATTAAGTGTTTTTTATACTAATTTTTGACAAGCTTAAGATCTCCAATTAAGTCATACGGAGTCCGAGTTTGATTTTGGTCGTATAAGATAGTTATTTTTTGCTTTAGCGGGACCGATCAGGTCGGGCTTCTACCAAATTTATACCAATTTTATTTTTAGGGATCAAAGAACAATATTAGTCGAAGAACTTGATAATTGATTTACACAATAGCCTAGAGATAGAATTCACACAACAACATGCGCAAAAGGCCCAATGAATAGCTTTTGATGTCGTTGAATCCATCTCCATCCACACAACAAAATGACAATCACATCCTCCTCTTCCTATAAGGGGTAATTAACTTCATGCACCAACAGACAAATCACAAATGCATGTTTAATATTTCCTACAAACTATCACTATTTTGATATTGACATATATATACAAGCTTGCTGCTTAATTTGTGTAACATGCTAGTACGGAGTAGCAATGAAATTATAAAAAAAAGTTAGATATTAAAAGTTACTTTACAATATCATGATTTCTTCACGTATAAGAAAATGCAGCAAAAGTTAATGTATATACTCCGTAGTGTACAAAAGTTAAACTATTACGATAGATTTAGAACCTGTCGAATATGCAGATGAAATATCGCTATTCTATAAGCCAACTCCTAAAGGAGTCAGTGTCCACCTAAAAGCCCCATTTGCCCTTACTCACGTGGCATGACGTGCACGTGATTTGTCTACGTTAGTCATACTAACTAAAATTCAAATGCAATCTCATCAACTACTCAACTTAGAACAAAAATGTTCAAACCATACGCAATCCGTAATTTTGCGTAAAAAAATCAACGATACAAGAAACTGAGAAAATTTAAACGATTACTCAATGTGAGAAACTGCCGAGTTTAACTTCATACGTCAATACACACATCACTTGGATATAAGGCAAGTCTACGTTAGAAAGTGGTGGCATTTTTTGTGCAACATAAATATGATGGAGTACATCTTGATCGAATTCACGGAGATCATGTTGCACTGTTTTTATTTATCTTGAATGAATATGACATAACTAATTAAATAGGGTGGCAGTAAATAAAATTTAACCTCCAACCAACCCATAGTTTGCTATTTTTTTTTTTTTTGTCTTGTTTTTCCTAGTCCTTGTGTTTCGTTATTTCCTTTTCCCTAACCATTCTTTCTTCTTCTTCTTGCACTTTGTGTTTGTTTTTACCTCTAACCCATTCTCCAAAATTCCCCCCTCTTTTTTAATAATTACTACCGAGTACTTCCTTTATTAATATCTTTTATATTGAGGAAGTATTTTCGGATATCAGATATGTGCTTGCAAATACATATCATAGAAAAAGACAAAATAGGAAAAAAGACAAAAAAGAAATTAAATGGTACTTTTTTAAACAAAAATGGTACTTTTTTTTTACAGAATGGTACTGTTTTACATGAATGGTACTGTTTTACATGAATGGTACTTCCTATTTATCTTTTAGCTATTTGTCTTTTAGCTGATATTGTGTTGCCACACATAAAATATATCCGAAAAAACAACCTCCTTTTACATTACTTATTTAAACACCCAAAAGTCCAAAACATGTCTTGTTGGCCTTGTATTCACTTGAGGCCAAAACTAATTGTTCTCACCCTCCTTGTCCTTTCCTTGTTACTCTATTTTCTATAAGAATTTCGATCGTTTCCCACCATCTTTCATTTCATCAAAGAAGATTAAGATCCCCTGCCTTAATTGATCTTTTTTTAAATATATTTCTACTCGTACGTGTTTAATACATAGAAAGGATAAATGAGTCGATTTGGTTGGGTTTGATTATGGTTTCATTTGGCTAACTTAACCAGCTGAGTCATTCAATTCGATTAAGAATTTTGGTACAATAAGTTCCAAACAATTCATAAGTTTAATCCGTTAAGTTCAGACGAGTTCAGGATTTTCCAAGTGTAGAAAACACATCCTAAAATATCACCTAAATATAAACAAAATTGACCTGACTTTATCCATATCCAATCCATGAAAACTTGTCACCTAAATACGACCCAAAAATTGACTTGACTCTAACCTAACTCAATCGAAAATGACTCATTTGCTTTTGCCTAACTCCAGTTTCCGTTTGCCAACTCTATTCTTGCAACCAAGTTGGTAAACTTAACAAAGTGAGGTGTTCAATTCAGTTAGGTCCAATATGTTCAATTCATTCAAGTTCAGGATTTTCTAGAGATAGTAAAAAAAAAACACATCCTAAAAACATCACCTAAATATGTCCAAAACTGATTTAACATTTACCGAATTCAATGGAAGAAAACTCATTAATTAAATATGACAAGAACTGACTTGACTCTAACCAAACTCCAGTTTTCGTTTGCCAACTCCATTGCAAAGAATAGAGTTGGCAAACTTGATAACAAGATTCACAAAGGGACATTTAAACCCCATACTAATTTCAATATACTAATCCAAAAAAACCCAAACAAGACACATCCCATGCAAAGTTGCAAACCCAACCCAAACACCCTTTTTTTTTAATTTTCCCTCCTTTTAAATAAAATACAAATATAAATATCAAAATTAGAACATTCCCCAGATAATGAATGCCATTCTAACAACCTCCTCCTTCCCATTTTCCATTAACGGCTTTCCCTTTTTATATATTCCCCTTCTCCCTTCCACTCTCACTCTCTTCTTCCATGGGTTTCTCGCCTCCATAACCATCATTTTTCTACCATGAAAACATCATTCACATTTCTGTTGTTATTATTACTTTCGTTTTTTGCTTCAGTTAATTGCCGCTATATCTCTCCATCACCGGAAAATCCACCACCGGGGAACTTCTCCACGTTTAAACCCAGTATCGCCGTCATCGTCGGCGTTCTAACGACCCTTTTTTCAATCACTTTTTTGCTTCTCATGTACGCAAAGCACTGTAAGCAGAGAGTAGAATCGTCGGAGCCGCGTTCTTCTTATTATTATAATAACAGAGGTTTTCCGGTAGCTGGGAGGAAGAATTCTGGTATTGACCCGGTGATTATTGAGTCATTGCCGGTTTTCCGGTTTGCTTCATTGCAAGGGGAAAAGGACGGGTTGGAGTGCGCTGTATGTTTAAACCGATTCGAACCGGCGGAGATTCTCCGACTTTTGCCGAAGTGTAAGCACGCTTTCCACGTTGAGTGTGTTGATACGTGGCTTGACGCTCACTCTACGTGTCCTCTTTGCCGTTTTCGGGTTGACCCGGAGGATGTGCTCCTCGTCGACCGGGTCACCCCAATAGAACCAGACGAATTGGGATTACCTGAGTCAACTCACCGGGTTTCAGGTCGTCACTCGTCTGCTGGCGAGAAAGGACGAGCA
Organism: Spinacia oleracea; assembly: GCF_020520425.1. Classification (NCBI taxonomy): domain Eukaryota; kingdom Viridiplantae; phylum Streptophyta; class Magnoliopsida; order Caryophyllales; family Amaranthaceae; genus Spinacia; species Spinacia oleracea. Next base: position 47,804,006 of record NC_079488.1, read on the forward strand.
GCTGGAAAGGGAGCTGCCACCGCTCAAACGACGTCGTCAAGGAGGTCACTAGACGGATCAATCTCAGCCGTCGATCGAAGAAAAGACGGGTTGCTCTTACTGACCGTCGATAAGGACAGGAGAGTAGAGCACAAGATTATAATCGACCAGGGTGGAGCCCACGAGAGGTGGAGCGACGTACAGCCGTACGATCTTTTCTACTTGAGGTCAGAGATGCTGATGAATGAGGGCCGTCGATCATCGTCGTCATCAAAGCGGGTGCAAGGAAACTACCATGGAGCGAAGACGCAGGGGATGATTTTTAATACGGGTGGCAGAAACGTAATAAATGAGAGAAGTGTGTCGGAAATCACGGGGTTAAGCAGGTTTTCCAGCAGAAATACAGGAAGAGAGAGACATAACGGGGCTATTGCCAGGTGGATGGCCTGGATTTCTCAATCTAGGCCAGCTGTACGGTCAGGGACTTGAGATGTTAATATATTTTCACTATCTAGATTTTTATTTTGTTTTGGGGAGTTAATAGATTTTAGTTTGGGCCCACATATTAAATTATCTCATTAATTAATTAGGGACTAGAGTAAAATTAATGAGTTTTTACTTTTTACCCTTTTTATTGTAGAGGTGAGGGTTAATTAGGTGGGAAAATATATTTATGTCTTGGTTTGGCTTTGGTTGTGGACTTGAAGGGGGTGGGGGTGGGGGTGGGGGTGGGGGTGGTGAAAAGAGATGAAAAATTTGATATAAGGGAAAATAATCGAAAATTAATCAATTGTAATATTATTTTTTTAAAAACAATTTTGAATTATCTGTATTGTGGACAATGACTTATAAAAAGTTAGTCCTAGAAATTTTTTTGGAGGTACGTAATGATCAACTTTTACTTCGTAGTTTTTACATTTATATTGTGAGATTTGAGAGCGTGTTACAAATAGCAAGTTTTATATTGAACATCTCACTAGGAGAAATGCTGATATTAATTTTGAGATTGTGATAATCGTACGTTCTTATTAGAGTTGTAATATGGTATACCATTGTGTGATCTATGGTTTGAATCAAAATTTTAGTCGAGTATTCTAATTTAAATGCGTTATTATTTACAAAAATTGTAATATCCCGATTAATATGATTGGATTATGGAGTACATATATGAAATATCAATTTCCCTTATGATCCATTACAAATACCTTTATAAGCAAGTCTATAATCTTTTCGGCCATGTTAGTCTTACTTCCTTTTTAATTCACTTATCAAAAGTTCATTAAAGTAGTGTACTAATGTGGCAAGTATTGTGAAGCATTCATAGCAGAAAAATGTTGCATGCATTGCATAATAGATAAAAATATATTTTTATATTTAAATAAAGAACTGCATAAATCAAATTCTTTATAATCACTTCTCAATTCACACTCAATTGTCATTAATTAGCCATTAGGTTTTATACTGGTGTCCATTTCAGGTTTGGATACTAAAATTTTGTTTTTCTCACCTTATTTTCACTTACTATGGAAATAAATAAATAAGTTTAACCAAATTTATATACTAAAAGTTCATAAAAACCAACTGAAAATCAAGTGAATATAACCAATACTCCTTTATACGGAGCATATCATAACCTATCACTACAACATATAAGATCAAAGAGGGCAAAATAAATCGCCGTCTTTGCTAAATAAATTGCCCTATTAGACTACGAGGGCAATTTTTAACTCGCCCTCCCGTCGCCCTCTTACACTCGTTGTATTAGCTTCCCAGGGAAAACTCTATAATGCCGCTCCCTTTGGTACATATCAAGCAGGGCAAAGTATTTCGCCCTCTTTGAATTTGATCAACTAAGGCAACTGTTATCAAAAGTGCAATTTAACCTACGTGGGATTTGAGCCCACATCCTTTGTGCATTTGCACAATGCTCTACCAATTGAGCTAGTAGGCTAGTGGTATAAGTTCATAAAAATTAGAACAAACGAGACAGTACATGATCTCAATACCATTATCTTTAGTCTTTGATAAAACACATACTACCATGTCAACAGGACACCAACAACAAACATCAAACATCAAATTATAATTAGGAAATTTGGTGAAACATTACCTTTAAGTTTGGTGGTTTTGTGAATTGCTACCTTTTAAAAAGAAAATTATATTTTACTACCTTATAAGTTTGTTTTGTTTGACTAACACTACCATTTGACGTTTTTCGTTAATATTTTCCGTCTTTGAACCCCACTAAAACAAAAATTTTAATATGGCAAATGAACAAAACGGCAAAGGAACGCATATATTTAAAAGAATAGAACAAATACACGACGGAAAACATTAACGGAAAACGTCAAATGGTAGTGTTAGTCAAACAAATCAAACTTATAAGGTAGTAAAATTAAAAAAAGTTTTTAAAAGGTAGCAATTCACAAAACCACTAAACTTAAAGGTAGTGTTTCACAAAATTTCCTTATAATTATGTAGTCATATAAATACTGTGAGGTACCTGTATTTGTGAATGCTCGAGTTGTTCCATCACCAGTTGGTCCTGCAGTAGTAAGTATTCACATAAATTGATATTAATTTGGGTGCTTGTCGTACAATAATAGCCTCAAACAAAAGACATGAATAACAGAAGGGGAGGCAACCACCTTCTTAGCTTTTACAGACAGTAGGCTTTCGTTAAGTTGCTTCTCCAGCTGTTGTAGTTCTTTCATGCTCAAGCCTGACAAATCTTTGCCCAACATATTAACTCAAGGTTCAAAATCAGGTCAGTTATCTTCTTAATTAACATATACTAACCAGAAACTCAACAATAAACAACCCCTTAAAACAAGAGCCAGGCAAACAAGAAAAAGCCCAGTTTTGAGTACTCAATACTCTCTACAAGAAGTAAGTGTCAATATAGGCACAAGTATCTGTTACAGACACTGATGAAGTTACCAATACTTTACTAACAGACATAGATTCAGCTTTTATAATAACAAATTTAATACCTTATATGCAGTTCCCGCTCTGACGCCACTCACCCGGAGTCTCTTTTCTACCTTCCAACCAGTGGGTAACCGAATTTCATTTTCTTTCACATGCCAAATATAGGACACCAGTCAATTAGTCAAAAAAATACAGTGCAAAAGTTTTTCACACATGAAATTGACGGTCATCAAACTCACATGTGTTTCTACCTCTCCTGATCTCTTCTCAGCAAGCACAACAATGTATCGAAGCACCTCAGGTTTTGAATATAATTTTTTACGAGTTTTAGAATTGATGTAGACCTATAAATCAGGCAACAACATTAAAATCTGAGCAAGTGAAGTAGATCAACATTTACAGATACACAGAAATGATTCGTCCCCATCTTCTGTTAGGTTATGATACATATGATATTACATAAATCATGCGGAAACAACCATTAACCCAGGAATACATATTATTTACACATAATCATATAGCATAATTTAGATGCATACTCTTTGTTGCGTGCCCTCCCTAGCTGCGCCCGAACCGAACAAGAACAAGTCTTTAGGACTCCAAGTGTCGTCCCTCCGTAGATAGTCCACAGCACGTCCGGATCCGCCTTAAGATTGACCAACTAGAATCGCCCTTAAGGTACTAGAATTTTCGGCACTTTTGAGCAAGACGTGTGGCTGAATTTTTCTCTCAAAAACTCACTTTGAATACTTTAAAACTCGTTATAAATTGTGAACCCAGGCCACATATTTATAGGGGTATGGAAAGAGAATTGGAATCCTATTAGGATACGAATTAATTAAACTTAGAATCCTACAAGAACTCTAATTAATTAATTTATCAAATAGAATTAGGAATTTAATCATTAACCGAACTCTGCACGTTTTAGGAATCGTGCATGAACACAAACTCACACACACACACACACGGCAGCCACGATGGGCCGCCCATGCGCGTGCGTGCGAGCAGCAGCCCACGCAGCGAGGCCCACGCAGCTGCGGCCTTGGCGCGCGCTGGGCCTGCCTTGCGGTAGGCGTGGGCGCTGCCTTGGCTGGGCTTGTGGCGCGAGTTTGGCTTGCTGGGCGATGGCCTGGCTTCGAGCTGGGCCCTCGTCCGGCAGGCCTCGTCCGATGCTTATTCGTAGGATACGCTTCCGATTAAATTTCCGATTCCGGAATTCATTTCCGATACGAACAATATTTAACATTTCCGATTCCGGAATTAATTTCCGTTTCGAACAAATATTTAATATTTCCGTTTCCGGAATTATTTTCCGATTCCGATAATATTTCCGATTCTGACAATATTTCCGTTTCCGGCAATATTTCCGATTCTGGCAATATTTCCATTTCCGATAATATTTTCCGATACGTACCATGTTTCCGTTTCCGGCAACATCTACGACTTGGATAATATTTATATTTCCGATACGATCCGTATTTCCGTTTCCGGTAATATCATCGTTTCCGGAGTATTCATTTCTTGCATGTGACGATCTCAGCTCCCACTGAAACCAAGATCCGTCGATTCCGAATATTCATAGATGGAGTATTTAATGCCATTAAATACTTGATCCGTTTACGTACTATTTGTGTGACCCTACGGGTTCAGTCAAGAGTAAGCTGTGGATTAATATCATTAATTCCACTTGAACTGAAGCGGCCTCTAGCTAGGCATTCAGCTCACTTGATCTCACTGAATTATTAACTTGTTAATTAATACTGAACCGCATTTATTAGACTTAACATAGAATGCATACTTGGACCAAGGGCATTATTTCCTTCAGTCTCCCACTTGTCCTTAGGGACAAGTGTGCATTTCCTAATTCCTTTGTCGCTCGATGCTTGCTCTTGAACATAAGGTAACAGTTGTCATCCTTATTATGTCCAGAGGTGTTTCTCGGTTTCAGAGTTCAACTGATCAAATAAACAGATAATCATAGCCTATGATTCATCCGAGCACGGCCATGCATTTCACAGTTTCTAGCTCTCCGAGTGGCCTTGTACAACTTTTAAGCATCTCATCCCGATTTATGGGAGGACAATCCCAATCTTGCGATCTTGAGATTAGACTTCGTTTGATAGGTGATTACCTGAGCGTTGCCTTTATAGCCTCCTTTTACGGTGCGACGGTTGGTCAACGTCAAAGCAACCAGTTCTCAAACAAGTAATCTCAAATCACTCAGGTATTGAGGATTTAGTGTCTAATAATTTAATGAAATTTACTTATGACAGATTTTCATCTCTTACAGTAAAGTTTCATAGGTCTTGTCCGATACTAATCTTCCCAAAGTAAGTATCTATGCAAATGATTATGACATTGCCATGTCCACATAGTTCAAGAAACAGAACTACTAGTCATCTTGCATTCTAATCGTCTAACGTTTTCTATGCGTCCAATTTTATAGAAAACTCCGATTAGGGACCATTTTCAACCTTTGACATTCAAGTTCACTTGATAGACATTTCTTAGTCACAGGACTGGTCCTGACAGTCTATCTTGAATATATCGTCAAATTGAAGGGACTCATCATTTAATAAACCACAAATTAAATGGAAAAATGAATTCTTTTCATTTATTGTGAATGATTAACCAATAATGTTTTACAAAGATTTAAACTCTAAAACTTTAAAACATTAAATAGAGACATCAAAGCCATTCTCCAATATGCTTGATTCCCATAGCTGCAGTGTGCGAGTTGTGCTTCGCTTGCGGCAGAGGTTTAGTTAATGGATCTGATATGTTGTCATCAGTTCCAATCTTGCTTATCTCGACTTCTTTTCTTTCAACGAACTCTCGTAGAAGGTGAAATCTACGAAGTACATGCTTGACTCTCTGGTGGTGTCTAGGCTCTTTTGCCTGTCCAATAGCTCCGTTATTGTCACAATACAGGGCTATTGGTCCTTTAATGGAGGGGACTACACCAAGTTCACCTATGAACTTCCTTAGCCATATAGCTTCCTTTGCTGCTTCATGTGCAGCAATGTACTCCGCTTCAGTTGTAGAATCCGCAATGGTGCTTTGCTTAGCACTTTTCCAGCTTACTGCTCCTCCGTTGAGGCAGAAGACAAACCCAGACTGTGATCTGAAATCATCTTTGTCGGTTTGGAAACTTGCGTCCGTATAGCCTTTAACAATTAATTCATCATCTCCACCATAGACCAGGAAGTCATCTTTGTGCCTTTTCAGGTACTTCAGAATATTCTTGGCAGCAGTCCAATGTGCCTCTCCTGGGTCTGACTGGTATCTGCTCGTAGCACTGAGTGCGTACGCAACATCCGGGCGTGTACATATCATAGCATACATTATTGAACCAATCAATGATGCATATGGAATCCCACTCATTCGTCTACGCTCATCAAGTGTTTTTGGGCACTGAGTCTTGCTTAGAGTCATTCCATGAGACATGGGTAGGTAGCCTCGCTTGGAGTCCGCCATCTTGAACCTATCAAGCACCTTATTGATATAAGTGCTTTGACTAAGTCCAATCATCCTTTTAGATCTATCTCTGTAAATCTTGATGCCCAATATGTACTGTGCTTCTCCTAGATCCTTCATCGAAAAACATTTCCCAAGCCAAATCTTGACAGAGTTCAACATAGGAATGTCATTTCCGATAAGTAATATGTCGTCGACATATAATACTAGGAAAGCAATTTTGCTCCCACTGACCTTCTTGTATACACAAGATTCGTCTGCGTTCTTGATAAAACCAAAGTCACTGACTGCTTCATCAAAACGTATATTCCAGCTCCTGGATGCCTGCTTCAATCCGTAGATTGACTTCTTTAGCTTGCATACCTTTTTAGCATTCTTTGGATCCTCAAAACCTTCAGGCTGTGTCATAAACACAGTTTCTGTTAAAACGCCGTTTAAGAAAGCAGTTTTGACATCCATCTGCCATATTTCGTAATCGTAATATGCAGCGATTGCTAACATTATCCGAATAGACTTTAGCATTGCAACTGGTGAAAAGGTTTCATCGTAGTCCACACCGTGGACTTGCCTGTAACCTTTTGCAACCAATCTAGCTTTGAAAACTTCAACTTTCCCATCCTTGTCCTTTTTCAGTTTGAAAACCCATTTGCTTCCAATGGCTTGATACTCATCTGGCAAATCGACCAAATCCCATACTTGGTTTTCAGACATGGAGTCTAATTCAGATTGCATGGCTTCTTGCCATTGCTTGGAGCTAGGGCTCGTCATAGCTTGTTTGTAAGTGGCAGGTTCATCACTTTCAAGTAATAGAACGTCATAGCTCTCGTTCGTCAAAATACATAAGTACCTTTCCGGTTGAGATCTATATCTTTGCGATCTACGCGGGGTAACATTTCTAGATTGACCATGATTCTCACCAGATTCTTCTAAAGATCTCTGAGTTTCATCCTGAATGTCATCTTGAGCATTCTCTAGAGTTTGTTGTTCGACTCGAATTTCTTCGAGGTCTACTTTTCTCCCACTTGTCATTTTGGAAATGTGATCTTTCTCCAAAAAGACACCATCTCGAGCAACAAACACCTTGTTCTCAGATGTATTGTAGAAGTAATACCCCTTTGTTTCCTTTGGATAGCCCACAAGGATACATTTGTCAGATTTTGGATGAAGTTTGTCTGAAATTAATCGTTTGACGTATACTTCACATCCCCAAATCTTAAGAAAAGACACATTTGGAGGCTTTCCAAACCATAATTCGTATGGAGTCTTTTCGACAGCTTTAGACGGAACTCTATTTATAGTGAGTGCAGCTGTATTTAGTGCATGTCCCCAAAATTCTAATGGAAGTTCGGCCTGACCCATCATTGACCTGACCATGTCTAGCAAGGTTCTGTTCCTCCGTTCCGACACACCATTCCATTGTGGTGTTCCAGGAGGAGTCAATTCTGATAGAATTCCACATTCTTTCAGATGGTCATCAAATTCATAGCTCAGATATTCACCGCCTCTATCAGACCGCAGTGCCTTAATCTTCTTGCCTAATTGATTCTCTACTTCACTCTGAAATTCCTTGAATTTGTCAAAGGATTCAGACTTATGCTTCATTAGGTAGACATAACCATACCTACTGAAGTCATCAGTGAAAGTGATAAAGTAGCTGAAACCACCTCTAGCATTTGTACTCATTGGTCCACATACATCTGTATGGATTAAACCCAATAGTTCATTTGCTCTTTCTCCAACTTTAGAGAAAGGTTGCTTTGTCATTTTGCCAAGTAAACATGATTCGCATTTACCATAATCCTCTAAGTCAAATGGTTCTAGAATTCCTTCCTTTTGAAGTCTTTCTAAGCGTTTCAAGTTTATATGGCCTAATCGACAATGCCACAGATAGGTGAGATCTGAATCATCCTTTTTGGCCTTTTTCGTATTTATGTTATATACTTGTTTGTCGTGATCTAATAAATAAAGTCCATTGACTAATCTAGCAGATCCATAAAACATCTCTTTAAAATAAAACGAACAACTATTGTCTTTTATTAAAAAGGAAAATCCCTTAGCATCTAAGCAAGAAACTGAAATGATGTTTTTAGTAAGACTTGGAACATGGAAACATTCTTCCAGTTCCAAAACTAGCCCGGAGGGCAACGACAAATAGTAAATTCCTACAGCTAATGCAGCAATCCGTGCTCCATTTCCCACTCGTAGGTCGACTTCACCCTTGCTTAACTTTCTACTTCTTCTTAGTCCCTGTGGATTGGAACATAAGTGTGAGCCACAACCTGTATCTAATACCCAAGAAGTTGAATTAGCAAGTATACAGTCTATAGCGAAAATACCTGAAGATGGAACGACTGTTCCGTTCTTCTGATCTTCCTTTAGCTTCAAGCAATCTCTCTTCCAATGCCCCTTCTTCTTGCAGTAGAAGCATTCGGATTCAAAAGTGGGTTGACTGACCTTCCTCTTTACAGATTTGGCCAGTTTGCTTAGTTGGGCTGGCCTTGTTGCCACCTTTCTTAGCATTCCTCTTCTTTCCAGATTTCTTGAACTTGCCCCCACGCACCATAAGCACATCCTGCTTATCACTTTTGAGCGTCTTTTCAGCGGTCTTCAGCATACCGTGAAGCTCAGTGAGCGTTTTGTCCAGACTATTCATACTGTAGTTCAGTTTGAACTGATCATACCCGCTATGAAGAGAATGGAGGATGGTGTCTATAGCCATTTCCTGAGAAAATTGCTGATCCAGCCGACTCATATTCTCAATGAGTCCAATCATTTTGAGAACATGTGGACTTACGGGCTCGCCTTTCTTAAGCTTGGTCTCAAGAATTTGCCTATGAGTCTCGAATCTTTCGACTCGAGCCAGATCTTGGAACATGTTCTTCAACTCACTGATGATTGTGAAAGCATCTGAGTTGATGAACGTTTTCTGCAGATCCGCACTCATGGTGGCGAGCATTAGACATTTCACATCCTTGTTGGCATCAATCCAACGATTGAGGGCTGCCTGAGTGACCCCGTCGCCTGCAGCTTCGGGCATCGCCTCATCTAGGACATACTCCTTTTCTTCCTGCATAAGAACTATTTGCAAGTTCCTTTGCCAGTCAAGAAAGTTTTTCCCGTTCAACTTCTCCTTTTCGAGAATTGATCGAATGTTGAATGAATTGTTGTTTGCCATATTAAAAACTACAATTGAAAAGAATAAACAAATAAATAACCATTCACAGTTTCTCTTAATAAACTTAAATTCTAGCATACATGCATAATTCAATGTTTATTAAGCATTTTATTCAAGTTATGTGTTCCGGCAGGTGTGAATAAAATGATTCCAAGATCCTAAAATCATTGAAGAACTAAGCACAGTTTGTCGACTTAATCCTAGAACATCTTAGGTAAGCAAAAGCCTTTTGCTAATAGTCTAGAAACTATTCTTGGTTGATAGGTACGTCTAAGAACTTATTAGGTAAACCTATCGATTTTGCCACGACATAAAAGGAATCCTTACTTATATCGTTGAGTTTCACCAAAACTAACATGTACTCACAATTGTTTGTGTACCTTGCCCCTTTAGGACCAATAAGTAACACCTCGCTGAGCGAAAACTATTACTAGATTGATGTAAAGGATATCCAAGCAAGTGTATATTTTGGCATGGCACCTTTTAACTCAATATTTAAGTTTGGAACTTAAGGCTCTTACTATGTTGGTTAGATTTTAAGTGAACTAAAATCCTTAATCATGCAACATAATCAAGCTCTTGATCTCATGCATTTTAAGACATATTTAAAAGCAATAAATAACTTAAAACATGCATAAGATAAATGTGATCTAGTATGGCCCGACTTCATCTTGAAGCTTTGACTTCAAAGTCCGTCTTGAAAATCTCCGTGGGAGGCACCATTTTCTTCAAATAGGATAAGCTATAACTAATTACAACTATTTGATGGTTCGCAGACCATATTTGAATTGAAAAAAAACTTTGGTACTTTAGACCAATTACATTCAAATTAATGGTACGCAGACCATATTTTCTATCCTATTTGGGCCATACTAGTCACTTCATAACCTGCAAAACAGTACATATACAATATATATACCATTCACCCATTCATTATCAGGAATGGCCCACATAGCTGCTTAGTAAAACACATTATGCATCACGTAAACATTTGCAGCAATTAATCAAGGGCACCAATAATCTACCAATTATTCAGTCCTTATTAATTCTAATCAAGTTGTTTTAACCTTAAGGATTTGTAGACCTAATCAAGAGTTTATGACTAAAAAGCGCTCCCACTTAAACCAATAAATTCATATGCTTTACTAATTTTAAACATAAAAATGTATTTCTAGTCTAACCGGAAACATACAAATTTAATTAAAATTTAAAGCTCATATAAATTTATAATTGAATCCAAAAAGTTTAATTTAATTTCAGTCGTTATTTAAATTAATTCATGATTTTAATTTTAGTAAAATAATTAGAATAAAAAACATTTATTATAATTACAATATTCAAAATTAAAATCCAAGAAAATAATTTAAATTATTAATTTTAAAATTAATTAAAATTACGTGAACTGAAATTTTCAAATTAAACATTCAAAACGATCTAATCGTAATGCAAACACCCTACGCATTGCACGCCCATGGGCCGCACGCACACAGCCATTGCTGGCCATGTGCGCGCAGCCCATGCGCTCGTCGCATAGCTGCTGCATCTCCCATCGCAAGCCTCCGCACGCTGTGGTGCTCGCTGCGCGCGCGCCAGCGCTCGTCGCACGCGAGCCATCGCTCGCAGTGCGCGCTCGCCAGCGCTCGCTGTGCGCGCGAGCCATTGCTCGCTGTGCGCGAGAGCCATCGCTCGCTGGGCGCGCGACATCGCTCGCTGTGCGCGCGAGCAACGCTGGGCGCAGCGCTTGTGGCACGCGAGCTTGCGCTCGCTGCGCGCGAGGCTGCGCGCTCTTGCGCGAGGCAGTGCGCGTTGTGGCGCAGCTCGCTTGCTGCCCACACGCGACTGCCTTGGCTTGCCTTTCGCCCATGCCCATTTGTTCATAGCTCGTGGCCCACGACACAAGGCAGGGCTGCTGCCTTGTGCTCGTGCACCACGCCTTGCTCATTGCATTGGTGCCGCACGGGCGACGAGCTCCCTTGCTCGTCGTCGCATGCCCGCACTATACAACACCCCTTTAAGGGTAACACGAAGCGTCCAATGCTTTGCGCGTGCAAGTTATATGAACGAATCGCATAAAAATTTAAAATTTATATTTAAAATTAATGACAAATTAATAAATAATATTAATTTCATAATTTTAGGGCGAAAAATCGAAAATTTATTATTCAATTGATTTCCGATTGTTATGGATTCAAGTCTAGGTCATAAAAATTTAAAATTTATCATAAATTTACAATTTTTATGGTGGTTTTTAATCATAGGTTTCTAATTAAATTATAATTAATTATGAAAATCAAATTAATTCTAAATTATTCTAATTTTCAACAAATTAATCATAATTACAAATTAGATTGCATAATTAACAAGGCTAGGCATTCAAACTTGTTAAACATATACAGTAGGTCAATCAAAAATTCTAGATTTATCAACAAGAATCGCAAATATTTAATTTAACATCTTAAATTTATGAAATTTTGCATTCGAAAAACTAAAACCTTCGAAAAGTCATAGTTAGGCTTCGAATTTGAGAATTCTGGGTTCGGCAGAAAAATACTCTTTTTGTCAAAATTTTAGAATGCCTTTTACATGCGGAATTGACACAAAAATCACTCGATTTGGATGAGTAACGAAGAAACTGCCGAAAAACTGCGTACGTATAATTAAATAAACGCAATTTGCAATTAATTAACAATTACGAAAATTAATCACCCCTTTTAATTCTTGCAAATTTGTAATATTTAACCATGTTCATGCAAATTAGATTATGAAAATAATAAGGGGCTCGTGATACCACTGTTAGGTTATGATACATATGATATTACATAAATCATGCGGAAACAACCATTAACCCAGGAATACATATTATTTACACATAATCATATAGCATAATTTAGATGCATACTCTTTGTTGCGTGCCCTCCCTAGCTGCGCCCGAACCGAACAAGAACAAGTCTTTAGGACTCCAAGTGTCGTCCCTCCGTAGATAGTCCACAGCACGTCCGGATCCGCCTTAAGATTGACCAACTAGAATCGCCCTTAAGGTACTAGAATTTTCGGCACTTTTGAGCAAGATGTGTGGCTGAATTTTTCTCTCAAAAACTCACTTTGAATACTTTAAAACTCGTTATAAATTGTGAACCCAGGCCACATATTTATAGGGGTATGGAAAGAGAATTGGAATCCTATTAGGATACGAATTAATTAAACTTAGAATCCTACAAGAACTCTAATTAATTAATTTATCAAATAGAATTAGGAATTTAATCATTAACCGAACTCTGCACGTTTTAGGAATCGTGCATGAACACAAACTCACACACACACACACGGCAGCCACGATGGGCCGCCCATGCGCGTGCGTGCGAGCAGCAGCCCACGCAGCGAGGCCCACGCAGCCGCGGCCTTGGCGCGCGCTGGGCCTGCCTTGCGGTAGGCCTGGGCGCTGCCTTGGCTGGGCTTGTGGCGCGCGTTTGGCTTGCTGGGCGATGGCCTGGCTTCGAGCTGGGCCCTCGTCCGGCAGGCCTCGTCCGATGCTTATTCGTACGATACGCTTCCGATTAAATTTCCGATTCCGGAATTCATTTCCGATACGAACAATATTTAACATTTCCGATTCCGGAATTAATTTCCGTTTCGAACAAATATTTAATATTTCCGTTTCCGGAATTATTTTCCGATTCCGATAATATTTCCGATTCTGACAATATTTCCGTTTCCGGCAATATTTCCGATTCTGGCAATATTTCCATTTCCGATAATATTTTCCGATACGTACCATGTTTCCGTTTCCGGCAACATCTACGACTTGGATAATATTTATATTTCCGATACGATCCATATTTCCGTTTCCGGTAATATCATCGTTTCCGGAGTATTCATTTCTTGCCTGTGACGATCTCAGCTCCCACTGAAACCAAGATCCGTCGATTCCGAATATTCATAGATGGAGTATTTAATGCCATTAAATACTTGATCCGTTTACGTACTATTTGTGTGACCCTACGGGTTCAGTCAAGAGTAAGCTGTGGATTAATATCATTAATTCCACTTGAACTGAAGCGGCCTCTAGCTAGGCATTCAGCTCACTTGATCTCACTGAATTATTAACTTGTTAATTAATACTGAACCGCATTTATTAGACTTAACATAGAATGCATACTTGGACCAAGGGCATTATTTCCTTCATCTTCAAACTATTAATACTCCATCATACACAATATTATAATAACAGTAACATATTATACCATAAAATCAACCAAGCAAAGCTACTGTGTCCTTACAAACAGCGAGAAAATACGAAACCAAGAGGCAATAATAGTGATAAGGTGGCAATGATTTTCATACTTAAGAATTACAGAACGGATTTGAGGAAATATACATTTGTCTCAATTGGATCTTTGTTATCTCGTCTTTCAGACTATCAATCTCCTTCAAATCTTTTCCCTGCAAATAAAAAAGAGACCCCAAGAAAAAGAGCATAGTTCGATAATAAGTGAGGCTTGTTTATACAAAGTAATCAAAGAACTGTCTAGTTGGCCATAATCAACATAATTCATGCCTAACATTAACCAGTTACTTAAAAAAAAGATCTAAATTATACAATTATGTAACAGGGAGCCATTTTTGTAATCATCAATCAAGTATGAAAATCTAAAAACAGAATTTGAGTTTAGACCCTTGTACCTCAATCACGAGCGTTGTTTTTCCCGTTGTGACATCAGAATTTTCCTGAGCATTCTTGTACCTCGGAATAGTTCTTTTCATGCTGCGTGTAACTAATTAAAAAACTTAAGCACATAGTGAATCAAAGAACACTAAGAATTAGTTTATTATATCAAAGGAACAACACATTCGGCATCAATGATGTTGCTGTGAATTGTCCAGAGAGCTACATATAATTTGTTACAAATTAACTGATAGAATAAATGCTAAATATGCTAATATACATATATTCTATCATTAACCTTGGACCCCCCGTCAAAAAAAAAAACCTTGGACCTAAAAGCATAACTACATACATAAGCTATCAAGTACCAACGTGCAACTCATATATAAACCACTCTTCTTTCTCATGATCCAAATAGGACTTCAATGCTAACAACTAAAATGTATTGAGATCATGGAAAACAATTCGCCCCTTCTCTTTTCATCAAACAAACTAAAGCACAAACAAATGCACAAACGAAACAAATGCACCATTACGCTACAAAACAACCCCTGGGACATTAACTTGCAATACAGGGAAATTATCTCAATAATCCAAACACTACAAATTAATACAATTCTATTTAATTTAATTTACAAAATACAAAAACATAAACAATATTGAACAATATAAATTAATTATTTGAAAAATGAAGAGTTAAGAGGACAATACCATGAGAATATGAGATGATGACAAACTCTGGGACCGACAATAGAGACCAGCGACACTAACAGTACCGGGGGGAGGCGGCAGCGACCACCAGCAATAGTAGTGCAGCACGAGCAGCAGCTAGAAGGAAAATAGGGAAAAAGACTAATTAGTGTCGTTGGAATTGAAATGCAAATTCTTTGTTTCAATTTTGGCATTTGCAAATTGTAATCATATCAAACCATTATAAACAAATAATAATTAAACAACAAATTAATCAGAGCATTCACTTTCACATTTCAAAGTTGTCTATTCAATGAAATTAAACCAAAATAAAACAATATCCCTCTTGTAAAAGCAATCAATTACAGCAAAATTGCTCAAACATGAAACTCGAACAAAATAAAATGTCTATCTAATTGATTCAAACAAAAGTAATTGCAAAATCGAGATAAGAGCGAGAGAGAAAAATTACCAACTCTAGCAGATCTTCAGGATTGGAGGGATGAATAGCTTATCAAATTGTCTGAAATCCTATTGCCGAAACCGATAAAATATGTAAGCGATTTGAACTAATCGTTAAGCAACACTGTCAAATATGCAAGCAATTTGAACTAATCTTCAAACAATTCGATCAAATCAACAACAACTCAAACTAAATCGAATTTTGATAACAGTTAACCTAATACTGCATATTGAAACAAATTCGCCAATTTAGAAGTAAAAATAAAACATATTAATGTTTAATCGAAGAACAAATTTGCCACATACTATACGAATCAGAGTATGAATCACGAAATTAGAGCCAAAAAAACGATAAACATCCACCAATTGTAGAATAATTGCCTTCAACCTAATTAATTTAAGGGAAAGAATAAGAGATTCGTACCGTCAAAGAGATTTTAGAACACATCAATTTCTAGGGTTCTAAAAAAATTTGCAGAGAAAAACTATTTTTTTGAATCTGGAGTCAGAAGAGAAGGGAAAATCAAGTTTGATCTGAATCAAATCCCTTAAAAAGGAAGATGAAGGATTAAAAGAATACAAATTTTTAAACAAGTCCGTCTGACGCGTCAGACCTCCCCACGGGTCAGGGCGCGGGTCAGGACACGGTCAAATTCTTAATCGGTTCAAAACGGTTATTTTTTCGGGTTTAGTATAAAAGGCTTTGTTTCCCACCTTTTTCCCTATTTTCAAATCACTGTTCATCTTCTAGAGAGAGAAAACCGTCGAGCTCTTCCATTTTAGGAGAGAGAAAGCTTCTACTCTTTGATCTTCTCTTCGATTTCTTCAATTTCTGTAAGTTTTTTGCATTCTCACTTGTTTTTTTTTCTCGTCTGTTGTTCTTACTAATTTTTCCTCTTTTTTTCGTTCGATTTAGGGTTTTGAAAGTGCGATTGTGATATTTTCTGATTTGCTTCAACATTCGGTAAGTTCTTTCTATTTTCATCTACTTTTTGTTCAATTTTGTCATCATTTGATGTTCGTTTTTGTTTCTTACTGTTTTTGGTTTTGATTTAGGGTTTCGTAATTGCGATTTGTGATCATTTCGGCTGTTCTTCATTTTCGACAATATTTTTGAAGTTTATTGTCATTTGTTCTTCTTTTTGTTCAATTTGTTCATAATTTGATGTTCGTTTTGGTTTTCTTAGTAGTTTTGGTGTTTTTTTAGGTTTTTGTAACTGCAATGTTTTAGTTTACTAATTCATGATTTTATCAACCTGTAGATGTTTTAGTTTAGAATTTTGGTATTTAGTTAATATACCAGTATTTTTAGTTTTGATCTTTTTCATATTTTCCAATTTATACTTGTTCAACAGTACACATGAATTAGTTTCGTATTTGTTGTTATTAGTTTAGTAATGACATTCATTAGTTAAGTTTTTAAACAAATTAGTGATTTATTAAAATTAAAAGTTCGCTGATAAATTATTTAGTTTTTTATCCAATTAGTTAACTATTTTTACCAATTAGTGATTCTTTCAAAGAAATTAGTCATACCCTGAATTCATAAGTTAAGTTTTAAACGAATTAGTTATTTATTTAACTTCAAATTTTCTTGACCAATTAGTTTAGTTTCTTGACCAATTAGTTAACTATTTTAACCAGTTAGTGAAACATTCAAAGCAATTAGTCACAATGAGATTGTTTTGTTTTTTAATTTTTTTTACTGTTTTAATTGTTATGTATACTGCTTATGTTCATTACACATTTTTCATTCTTTTTATTTGCGTATTGCAATTGTTTTAACTACATTCATTTATTATTTCAGTTCACAAAATAAGGTCGAAAAATGCTAACAAACCATCTGATTATCATGATGCTGGGAAGGCGAGTCAAGATGAGGAATCTAGTGCGAGGCCGAGTGAAGATATTCCCGGTAGTGCAAAGCCGAGTATAGATGAGAGGAAAGTAGGAAGAGGGTCAAAGAAGTCCAAAGTTAAATTAGAATACACGGAAGATGTCGGGGAAGTTGTAGAGTTGGATAGGTATAACTCCTATCCTCTGTAACTATTATTTATCACTGTTTAACTATTTGTATTTATTTTTAAACTAATTGCTTTTGCTTTGAAACCAATTATTTTACCTATATGAAGTAGTTATGGAATTAAAATAATTAGTTAACCTTAAAACACAATTAGTTAAAAATTGATTCTGCATAACCTATTTTACATTTAGTTAACTTTTTTCATCATTTGGTTAACTTTTGACCGCAATTAGTTAAACATTTTTCATCAATTAGTTAACCTTTTTTTAAAAAAATCTTTCCAATAGTTTCATATTCAGCTTTTCATCTTTTAGTTAACCATCAAATAGTTAACTTTTTCCATCAATTAGTTAACCTATTTTATCAATTAGTTTACCTATTGCATGAAAAAAAGTTTTTTCTTGAACTAGTTAATCTATTACATCAAATGGTTAACCTTTTTCTTCAATTAGTTAACTTTTTCCAGCAATTAGTTACATATTTACATTAATTAGTTTACCTTTTTCAGCAATTAGTATTTTGCCTATATCAATTAGTTAAGCAATTAAAATATTCAGTTAAACTTAAAACACAATTAGTTCAAAATTGATTCTGTACTTATCTTTTCAAAGTAAGAATTTGTTTTAAATTCTTAGTTGTAGACCGGAGGCAATGATTAATCTTCTTGATGCTATAAAGAAGAAAGATGACAAACTGAAAGCTATAAAAGAAATTGGTTTTGGTGGTTTGCTGAGTGTTCGACTTCATGACATCAACACACGCCTTCTTCCATGGCTAATTGAGAATTTCAATTGTGTTGGTCATATGCTCCAGTTTGGAGAAAATCATAATGTTCAGTTATATGACTATGATGTTTATGACATCTTTGGCCTTCCTTGGAACAAGGATGTTGATGTTCAGGAGACACTAAGAAAGCGGGTTGAAGGAGATGCCAACCATACAATGATTTAGAGATGGAATGAGAAGTACCACACTACTACAGAAATGATATTTAACAGCGTTTATTTAACAGCGCTTCTTACCCTTTTGCTGTTAAAGATGTCAAATTTAGCATATTATAGCGCTTATAATAAACGCGCTGTCATAAGTGCACATATTACAACGCTTACCTAATGAGCGTTGTCGTATTACAACGCTTACCTAATGAGCGTTGTCGTATTACATAGGTACAACAGCGCTCCAACAATTAACGCTATCAAATAATATATGGAAAAAGAAAAAAAAACACTCTCTCAACATAGAAAAGAACTACCTTCTTCTTCCCTCGGTTATTGCTCTGCAAAACCCTTGATACTGTCCAGACTCTCAAATCTCAATCGAACACAATAGGAGCGGCGAAACCCACGACGGAGATTTCTTTCACGCGGCGGCGTTTCCATTTTCCCAGTTGCGCTTCCCTTCACCCGGCTGCGCATCCCTTCACCCGGCTGCGCATCCCTTCTCACGACGGGTGTGAATAATCGAATTTGATGGTATGCTTCATAAAATTCAAGGAATTTTGGCGATTTATGTTTGGCCTGTCCTTAATTTTGCGTTTTAAGAGTTCGATTGTAGTTAATTAATTTTCTTGAATTGGTTTTGTGGGGAAAGGGGTTTGAATTCAATATTGGTAATTAGTCCGCGTTACCTAATATCTACTCTTTGAATTCTGCGATTTCTCAAAAGGTTTCTACAATGGCGGTTGCACTTTCGATAATTCTGGCCGCTGTGCTTCGTAATCTTGCTGATAAGTTGTACGAGAAGCGGAAAATTGCTGCACTTGAGTTAATTTGAATTTGTTATTTTTTTTGAATATTTAGAATTTTTTTGAAGTAGTTTTTTCTGCGGGTAGTGATATTGGTATTTGATTATTGTTGTTGTGGTTATAGGTTGAATGGATTGTGAAGCAATTAACTACAGCTGCAGATCGCGAGAAAATAAGTGCAGTGAGCAATTTGTTGACTGAGGAATTCACCTATTCACCGCAGGCTAATCATCAAGGTACTAGCTTTTCATCTTGGTAATAATAATTTGTTTGGTCTATTAAATGGTGTGTGGAATCGTATTGAGTTAAATTAATTTTTGCTTGTTTTGTTTTGTAAGGGCGGATTGATCGGATTAGCTGCGGCAATTGTAGGTTTGACCTCTGAGACTGCTCAGTATCTTAAGGTTAGGATTAATTTTTCTTTCTTGTACACTTTAGTAATTCTTTTTGCTGTGATTAGGGATTCATATGTATTATTTTGTATTAAAGAAAGCAGTTTGTGGTGAGATATTTGAACATTTTTAGAATATGTTGTTACTTCAGCTTATTTGAGGGCCTAACTTGATTTAGGTGGCTTGTTGGAGTAATTCTTAAATGTCCTGTTGTCTACCTCGAAGATCGTAGACATTTTATTCTCCTGAAATTAGCATATATAATCTCCTAATAAACACTAAGATCAGTGGACGATCTCGCCTCTATGGCTCTTGACGACAGATAAAAGCTTTAAACTTTTATGTTAATTTTCATGAAAAATTGTCGGAAAGAGAATATTCCTTGATAACCTGTAAAATTTTATTGCTATGCTCATTAGTACTTCTAGGGTTCATATGGGAGTTACTTGTACAAGGGCCAAGATAATATTGCTTCCATAACTAAGAGGGTTTATGGCTATCTCTTGTTCTGTCTCATATCTCTTTTTCATACATGAGTACGCGATAGTTTGTAGTTATCTATCTGATGCTTAGCTTTTGTGTGAAGTAATTAAGGAGAGCCCCTCATAAGCTATGTTAATTGTTGGTACTGAGTGAAAACTCCTCTTCAAGATTTCATCTCATACTTCGATTGGATAAATTTTAGTTTTCTTTTAGTCTATGATTTCTGAATTCAATTACGATTGTTTTAATTATGGGTTTTAGTCCTCGAAATGTACATATGATTTCATTTTTGGGTTCGTAAATTATCCAATTTATGTAGTAGCGATAGCTGATCTTCCTTCTGGTTTTACATTACACTTATGTATATTAGATGTGAATTAAGGAAGTAAGTTTACATGATGGAGGTGTTGTTTTCCCTACTTAAGTTTACAGGCTTCTGTTCTCTTGTTCTAGATTTTTTGAGTGCTAATCTATTACTGGCTCTCAACCTTCAGCTCCCCACCCTTCAAGTTTTTTGAAATAATGAGCAGAACAAAACCTACCTAACAATGCTGAAGTTAGAAGAACTCTAGGCAGAAAGAACAACTAAATCTGAATGGAAGACACTATTTATCTAAAAGCATCCAACAGGCCGATCTCTCAGATAAAGAGGAGGGTTTCTGATTACAGGCTCTCCTGTAAGTCATGTCTTCCTCCAGCTTATTGACATAAAATGTTGAAGGCAACCAAAGTCTAGGCACAAATAACAAAAAATGCATCCAACCAAGCACTCAATGGGATGATCTCCTTAGGAGGACAGGGGACCTGACTTGGGCTCTCATGTCTACCTCCAGCTTACTGACTATTGGTAGGGTTTGATTAAAATAGTGTAGCATAACTGTTTAATTATGGATGGGATGGAGATATTGTTATTGAATTAGT
The DNA here is from genome assembly GCF_020520425.1 of Spinacia oleracea. Lineage (NCBI taxonomy): Eukaryota > Viridiplantae > Streptophyta > Magnoliopsida > Caryophyllales > Amaranthaceae > Spinacia > Spinacia oleracea. The sequence continues at coordinate 47,824,946 of NC_079488.1, forward strand.
TTGTCTTGTGATTCTATTAATTTGGTGGTTCTAAGTGCAAGAACGAGAGAAATATAAGCATTTGATTGTGGCAATATTCAGCCACTATTATCAATGTTTAGAGAGATGTACAATATTCAGCCATTATTGATACATGTAGTAATTGTTAGACTTAGATATTATATGATTTCTCCTGTTTTTTATCCATATTCCATTGTCAAGTGTTCGTATCCTTATACTGGTTTTGAGGATCCAAAAATGGTACTTGAGGTTGATCATATTGGTAATTACTCCTAGCGTTACCTAGTATCTAATTCCTCGAACACGGATTAGTACTTGTGACATTAGTTAGTGTATGCATGTGTTCCCAAACCCAATCTCTTGTTGGAAATTAGGTAACATTCTTCAGTATCCTTGGGAATGTCAGAATCTATAAATTGGGAAAATATATCTATATAGTTGAACCACCAAATATACTCCTGAAAACGTATCCATATAGTTGAGCCACCCAATATACTTCGTGGTGGACTGGTGGTAGTCTGGTAGACGAGTAATTTATTTGAATACAGAGTACTAACATTAGAGTTTATGATTCTCCTGTTTTTTGTTCATTGAGAGGATCTTGCCTCGTTGGTCTGATATACTACCCTCTTGCACTAAAATTTCACTAATTACCTCTTCAGTCTTGAGTAATCTGATTCGGGAAGTCGTAACAAACTAACATTCTTACCTAATTGGGATGGTTCCTTCTTTTTTGCAGAGGGTCTCTACAGATCAGATTTCTACATATCTGACGAAAACTTAGGTATCCGAACTTTGGTAAAAGCTTGATGTGGATGTAGACTCGTTTCCCTTATCGTTGAGAGCAAGCTTGTGTACACAAGTAGACACAGAATTCTATCCCTCGACATGACAAAATGGCTTGACAGACATAAACCTTGCAACCAACTCTCGGGTGGTATGCCTTGAAGAAGGGTAACTCCTACATTCTCCTCTTTCTTTAATTTCCCCTTTTGAGTACTCATGTCTTAACTCAAGTGCTTAATGAATTCTACCTGGTTATTATCACCTATATAAAAAAAGGTCCATGTGCAGCTGTGCTACTGTGATAGGCATGCTGCATAGAGGTGTTGATGATATTGACATTACATTTTGCTGTACATTTGAACGTGCACATTTCAATTGGTTTGGATGAATTATTATATTTTAATTTTTTCAGGAGATAGATCGACAACTATGGATGAATTTATGGTTTGCAAATCTATAACTGCACCATATCTTTCGCAAAATTACCCACCCCCAGTCAAGCATATACCCCCCCCGCTATATTTATATACGAGTTTCTAATACCTTGTTGTTTCACAATATTTTTCAGATTGCCAGTTTTCAAGTTATGATAAAGAGCAGATTGACGAAGCAAGAACTCATTGGGTGCGCTATGTTGTTCAACAAATGTATAGTAGATAGATTACATTGAAGGAATCAAAAAACATACAGAAGTATTTTGCGTAGTTTAATGTTTGTGGTCTTATTTCAGAACATATTTATGTAATCAGTTATATTATAGTGACAATTGCAAAATTGTTTATATTGGAGGTTTGGAATATATTTAACTAGTTACTATATTATTCATATATGTTATGATGAACTATTTATAGTTTTGTGATATCATAAAATGAAATATATTGCACAAACAATGAAATTATTTTTGAAAATAATAAAAAATTATTTAACAGCGCTTCTAAGACATCCGCTATTATAAAATAATTTAAAATTGGTGGTAAAATTTTTAACAGCATACCTTTAATAGCGCTTATAATGTGCTGTCAAAGAATCATTTGAATTATCCTAAAGGGGCCTTTTACAGCACTTCTATCAAGCGCTGTTAAATGTGTATTTTTCTTTTAACAGCGGAGCGATTAACAACGCTTCTAGGAGCGCTGTTAAACGCAAAAACAAGCGCTGTTAAATAGTATTTTTGTAGTAGTGCCACAAGAAACCAACTGTGCAGGCTCTTACCTTGGCGGAGTTGGAGTCTTATTTGATTAAAACAGATGAGTCTGGAGACGAATTTAAACGTGCCTTTGTGGTACATGTTTTAGGTAAAATTTTTCTAATTTTTTTTCCTGCTTAACTTATTTACTTTTAACAGCAAGTAGGTAGTTAACTTTTTACATTAATTAGTTTACCTTTTTCATCAATCAGTTTTCCTTTTTCTTTAATTAGTTAACTTTTGACAACAATTAGTTTACCTTTTTCATCCATTAGTTACTTTTTTCATCAATTAGTTAACCTATTTTACAATTAGTTAACTTTTTCCATCAATATATAGTTAACTATTTTTATCAATTAGTTAACCTATATTTTTAATGAATTACCAATACTTTCATATTCAGCATTTCATCAATTAGTTAACCTATTTCATAAATTAGTTAACCTATTTCGTCAAATAGTTAACATTTTTCATCAATTAGTTAAACTATTTCATAAAATAGTTTACTTTTTTTCAGCATTCAGTATTGTTAACTAATTCCTTTTCTTGCTTAACTAATTTCTTCTTAGTGTTACTGATTGAAATCAATGGTAAATAATTGATGTAACTACTTCACTTATTGGTTTCTGTAATTATCTAATTGTTTTTACAGGTGTCTTTTTGGCTCCTACGTCTAACCGGTTGTTAGACATCAAGGTTCTCAAGGCTGTTGAGGATGTTTCACATATTGTGAAACAAAATTGGTGTAAATATGTGTTAAACCACCTTGGGCCTGTTGTGGAGAGGTGGAGAGAGAGCGTCAAGAATGACAAGGTTGGTGGCTATCTTTTATTTTTGGAGATAATTTCTCTCCAAAGGTCGTTATTTTGGGGGTGTAGTCCCCCCTAAGGAAATCCAACTTGTTCAACAATGGAATGATGAACAAGTGACTGAACTTCTGGTCTCCGAGGAGAAGATGGGTTTTGGGGTAGCTTTGGTTGATATAACTAGCTATCCCGTGTCTAAGACTTTTGCTGATTTGTTAGGGGGTCTTAACCCTATCAAACTCGAGGTTCCTGAAGCTCCTGCTGCTTCTGCTAAACCTTCGGAATGTGCACCGGATAATTCCAAAGCTGATCGAAGCAGGATTATTGAGTTCCATATTCCTGCAAACTGATGCTGAAATTCAAGATACTTGCCATGATGTAAGTCATGATTATGTTCATATTTATTTAGTTAAACCTTTTTTATCAATTAGTAAACCTTTTTCTTCAATTAGTTAACTTTTTACAACATGTAGGTAGTTAACTATTTACATTTTTTTTTGAGAGAAGAGTTAACTATTTACTTTAACTAGTTTAAGTTTTAACAACAATTAGTTTACCTTTTTCATTGATTAGTTAACCTATTTCACCAATTAGTTAACCTATTTCATCAATTAGTTAACTTTGTACAACAATTAGTTAACTATTTTTTCTCTATAAGTTAACTTATTTTTTAATGAATCTTTCCAATAGTTTCATATTCACCGTTTCATCAATTAGTTAACTTATTTCATCAAATAGTTAACCTTTTCCTTCAATTAGTTAACTTTTTACAGCAATTAGTTAACTTTTTACATTAATTAGTTTACCTTATTCATGAATTAGTTTTCCTCTCATTAATTAGTTAACTTTTTCCATCAATTAGTTTACCTTTGTATTAGTTACTTGTTTTATGAATTAGTTAACCTATTTCATCAATTAGTTAACTTTTTCCATGAATTATTTAATTATTTAGATAATTCAGTTAGTTAACTATTTGGCTGTTGTTTTCTTTCCTAAATGTTTTTCTTGTTTTTTTTTGTGTGAAGGAGTTGCAATCAGAAATGAGAATATATTGCCGTGATTTATATGTTGTGTCCAGTTTCCATAAGGACCGTATAAATCAGTTAAAGAGTAGGCGACAACAATTGTATAAGGACCGTATAAATCAGTTAAAGAGTAGGCGGCAACAATTGTTAGACAGTCCAGGATACAGTGATCTTGTGTTTTTGGAGATTATTGACTCAATTGTTGCCTATTCTGAAGACTTGAAAAAAGAAAACAATTCTTTTAATACTGCTGATGATGCTCGTTGTGATAAAGCTGGTGGCCGGTGGTTCTGTTGAGAAGTCTCCTTCTCATGTTGGTACTGGTGATAATGGTCCTGGTCATAAGGGACCTGGTCATAAGGGTCAAATTCAGAAGAATGTTGAAGGTTCTAAAAATGTTGCTTCCAAGGCTGCAGAACCTGTACAAGAAGCTTGGAGTTTTTAGCAGTATTCCCATTGGTTCTGCTACAGAAGAAGTGCACTGCATATCTGAGTTAATGGTGAGATATCCAAAGACCCTCAGTCGTCTTAGGAGACTAGAAAAAGAAGTTATTGATTTCTGTTTCTTGGATGATGAGGTACTTGATCAAAGGTAAGTTAACAATTAGTTATGTTTTGACATAAATTAGGTAACTATATATGTCATTTAGTTATTTTACATAATTCAATATTTTACTTATTTATTTGTTTTAATTTTTGTGTAACAGGGCTGAACTTTTTGTTTTTGGGATGCTTCACAAAATAACAAGGGAGGAAATGCAATGTTTGCTACCTGAGAAATATATCTTATCAAACATTGTTGAGATTTGGTCCATTCTCTTAAACCAAAATCAGTTAATGTTGAATGAAGAAGGAAACATATTCTATTTTGGTCTTGAGTACACGATTTGTTTCTATTTTACGTAATTTTTTTTTATTAATGTCCTTAACTTTTTGTATATTTTATTAGTTTAGCGTTTAAAGAATCAGTTACTTACGTTTTTACCACATTTTTTTTACATCAATTAGTTAACCTTTTCCATCAAGTAGTTAAGTTTTTACACAAATTAGTTAACTTATTAAATCAAATAGTTAAGTTTTTGTAGTTAACTTTTTCCATCAATTAGTTAACTTTTTATTACAATTAGTTAACTTTTATTACAATTAGTTAACTTTTTCCGACAATTAGTTAACCTTTTCCATCAATTAGTTAACTTTTTCCATAAATTAGTTAACTTTTTCCAACAATTAGTTAAATTTTTTCATCAATTAGTTACACTATTAAAGTAACTAGTCTTGTATTCACTTCAGTTAGTTTGTTATACAATTATTTAACTTTTTAAATAAATTAGTTAACTTTTGCTATCAATTAGTTAACTTGTTTTATCAATTAGTTAACTTTGTCCATCAATTAGTTAACCTTATATCAATTAGTTACACTATTAAAGTAACTAGTTTTGTATTTAGTTCAGTTAGTTTGTTATACTGTTTTTTTATCAAATGTTATTTTTTCCTTATGCCAGAGGAAGCTTGCAGATGTTCTTAAGTCGAAGCCAGCTCAAGCTCTAAATCGAATTACTGATGAACTTATCAGTAGTTGGAAATATTGGGTGCAAATCAATGACCACAGATTCGATCTGAAAAATGTGGGAATGGTAAGTTTATATTTCAGTAGTTATGTCTTTTTATGAAATAGTTAATTTATGATATTAAATAGTTAAGTTTTTATATATTTTAGTTTCATTTTTCTTACTTGTTTTCCTTGATTAATTTGCAGTTTTTCTTTCCCATTCATTACAAAGAACACCTTTCTCTGTTGATTATCAATATAAATCAGAAAAAAGTTGTCTATGTTGACAACATAATTTGGTGTGACAAGATTAGGGATGATTATAGGTCAATGGTGTCATTGCTTATTGAATCATTCTCACAGTTCCTGCTAGAGATTGGGCATGATTCTGCTGTTGATAGCTTAAATTTTAAAATGTCAACTCTGGATTTTCCTGGGAGATCAGAAATCCCCGATCATGTAGATTGCGGAATTTTTTTGATGATAGCAATGCAGTTCTTTAACGACGAAAATTTTGAATTAGATCTTACCTGGGTAAGTGTACTTTAGTTAAGATTTTTAAGCAATTAATTATTTACAAATACAATTAGGTAACCAAAGGCATACTTTAGTTAAGATTTTCAAGCAATTAGTTTATCTTTTCTAATTTCAATAGTTTCAGATTCATTATTTCATCAATTAGGTAACCATTTTCATCAATTAGTTAACCTTTTTTTTTCAATTAGTGAACTTTTTACAGCAAGTAGTTAACTTTTTACATTAATTAGTTTACCTTTTGCATCCATTAAGCTTTCCTTTTTCATTAATTATTTAACTTTTCACAATAATTAGTTAACTTTTCCAATCAATTAGCTAACTTTTTTCATCAATTAGTTAACCTAATTCATCAATTAGTCAACTTTTTCCATCAATAGTTAACAAATTTCATCAATTAGTTAACCTTTTCCATCAATTAGTTTACTTTTTACAGCAATTAGTTAACTTTTTACAGCAATTAGTTAACTATTTTTATCCAATAGTTAACCTATTTTTTGTTTGGTACAAACAGCATTTAGTGCACATTAACCTATATTTTTTTGTTTTTATTTCAGCGTGGTACAAGAACAATGTTACGGGCTAAGATTTGTTCAACCTTAGTTCTTTTTGATATGAATGAAATTCGGGCACACGTGTTGGAGAAAATGGAATCATTCAACACTATTAAAGCCGGTATTTGCCCTGCTGTTTATGAACGCCGAAAGATAAAGAACGAAGAAGAAGAAAGAAAGAGAAAAGAAGCAGAAGCAAAGGAGAAGCAAGAAGCAGAAGACGCTGCTAAGTTGAAAGAGCAGGCTGATTTTAAAAAGGCTGAAGCTACAAGGAAAAGGTTAGAAACAATTGCAAAAAAGAAGGCAGCAGCCCAAGGGAAGTCAGAAGAAGATGACGCTGTAACTTTGAAAACATACAAGTCATCAAGGTGAATTTCGAAGAACAAGGAACCAGTGGCAGCAACTGAACCTGTGCAAAAGGCAGAAGCAGTGCCATTCTCTGATATGGTTCATAACCAGGCTACTCTTCAACCGAAACAAAAGAAAGCAAAAGTTGTTCATCCTAAGCCTTCCAGTTAATCAGTAAAGTTATCTATCAGGTCGTTTTTAGTTGTTATTTAGTAAACAATTTAATATGTGAATATTTTTATTAAGTGCTCCTTTTGGTTGATATATTTTGAGCAATAGGTCATTTAAAACAGAAATTTAATTTGTGAATATTTTGGGCAAGTAGCTCCTTTATGTTGAAATATATATATATATTTAGCAGGAGCTTATTTTGAATTATTTATTTGGTATATTTTACAAATCAGTCAAGCTGTTGAATAGATTAGTTAAGCATTAAATTCAATTAGTGAAGCATCAAAAAATTAGTTAAGTGTAGAAACCAATTCGTCATATATTTAAACCACACAGTGAACCTTTTACAACAATTAGTTACAAGTATTCAAAAAAATTAGGGAATTTTTTAAAGCAATTAGTGAATTATTCAAAAAAAAAATAGTGAACTTTTCAACCTAATTAGTGTAGTATATAAACCTATTAGTGAAGTGTAAAATGAATTAGTGACGTTTTAAAGTCAATTAGTTAGATAATCTATCCTAATAGTGAACTTTTTACAACTATTAGTTAACTTTTTACAACAATTAGTTAACTTTTTACAACAATTAGTTAGTAATACCAACCTAATTTGTGGAGTATATAAACCAATTAGTGACGTATTAGAAAATGAATTAGTGACGAAAACTTATTAATGAAAATAGTTAACTAATTGCTGCAAAAAGTTAACTAATTGATGAAAAAGGTTAACTAATTGATGTACAAAGTGGGCAGTTAGTTAACTATTTGATTAAAAAGTGGGCAATTAGTTAACTATTTGATTAAAAAGCTTAACTATTTAAGCCAACTACTTTCTTAAACAGACCAATTAAACAAATGTTCAGCGCAATAACTGAACTTCATTAAACTAATTACTGAAGTATATAAACTAATTAGTGAAGTATATAAACTAATTGGTGAAGTATGTAAAGCAATTAGTGAACTTATTTAACCGAATTTAGCAGGAGCTTATTTTGAATTATTTACTTGGTATTTTTTACAAATCAGTCAAGCTGTTGAATAAATTAGTTAAGCATTAAATTCAATTAGTTAAGTATCAAAAATTAGTTAAGTAAAGAAACCAATTAGTCACATATTCAAACCACATAGTGAACCTTTTACAACAATTAGTTAGAAGTATTCTAAAAAATTAGGGAATTTTTTAAGGCAATTAGTGAATTATTCAAAAAAATTAGTGAATTTTTCAACCTAATTAGTGGAGTATATAAACCTATTAGTGATGTTTTAAAGTCAATTAGTTACATAATCAATCCTAATAGTGAACTTTTTACAACAATTAGTTAACTTTTTACAATAATTAGTTAACTTTTTACAACAATTAGTTAGTAATACCAACCTAATTTGTGGAGTATACAAACCACTTAGTGACGTATTAGAAAATGAAATAGTGACGAAAACTTATTAATGAAAATAGTTAACTAATTGTTTCAAAAAGTTAACTAATTGATGAAAAAGGTTAACTAATTGATGTAAAAAGTGGCAGTTAGTTAACTATTTGATTAAAAATTGGGCAATTAGTTAACTATTTGATTAAAAAGGTTAACTATTTAAGCCAACTACTTTCTTATACAGACCAATTAAACAAATGTTCAACGCAATAACTGAACTTCATTAAACTAATTACTGAAGTATATAAACTAATTAGTGAAGTATATAAACTAATTAGTGAACTATGTAAAGCAATTAGTGAACTTATTTAACCGAATTTGATACAACAATGAAATTGTACTTCCTTCAATAATCAATATATTAGTTTATGAAATAAAATAATTAGTGAAGTACACTAACATACTAGTGAAAATATTCAACCCAATTTGATAAACACTAAAATTCAACCCAATGTCATTCATTAGTTTATAATGCTTTAAAAAAGTTGTTCTTTTGGTGTAAAAGTTCCGAATTCCGTAGGTCCTGTTGATGATGTCCTTATCTCAAAGTATCCTTTTTTCCTTTTATTTATTCCTTTTGTCTTCACTAGTGGTGGATTTTCAACTATTATTTGTGGTGCATTTGATGATGATGATGATGTAGACGGTGCCATGTTCATATTGTAGTTTGTTATGCTTCAACGTCGTCTTGTGCCTTTTGTGCTGCCTCCTTTTCTGCTGTTTTTTCTGCTTCCAGAATCTTAGCATGAGCATAAGCCTCTTTTAGCACCTATTAGTTAAGATTTAAAACAAACTAGGTAGACTCTTGAAGTAATTAGTACTTATTGTTATGTATTAGTTAAATAATAGTTGGTAAAAACCTTTTTAGCTGCATCACTCCCTTGACATTTAATAACCAAGTTGTACAAATTTCTTGCCATCTCATAACGCCATGGAGTAATTTTTCTCTTTTCTATTCCATTATCTTCTCTATGTTCCACTCTCTTCCATACTTCACTTTTTGCAAACTTTGTCCACCTTTTTGAAATATATTGCTTTGGAATGTTGACTATAGAATGTATATGTAGAACTCGTATTGCATGAAAACATAGCCATCCTGCATATTGTGACATCAATAATATTTCATTAAATTACAGTAACTTTTAAAAATGAAATCAATTAGTTAACTAATTGAGGGAAAAAGCTAACTAATTGATGGAATAAGTTAACTAATTGATGGTACAGGTTAACTAATCGATGGAAAAAGTTAACTAATTGTTGTAAAAAGTTAAGTAATTGATGGTAAAGGTTAACTAATTGATGCAAAAAGTTCACTAATTTAGTTAACTTATTTGTGCTATTAGGTTACACACTTTTAGTAACTGAACATGTTATATGTTCATTTAAAATCTCAATTCAATTAGTTACGTTTCAGAAGGAATTAGTTACGTTTTTATACCAAATAGTATATGTAAAAATGCAATTAGTTAAACATAGCCATCCTGCATATTGTGACATCAACAATATTTCATTAAATTACAGTAACTTTTGAAAATGAAATCAATTAGTTAACTAATTGAGGGAAAAAGTTAACTAATTGATGGAAGAAGTTAACTAATTCATGCAAGAAGTTAACTAATTGATGCAAAAAGTTAACTAATTTATTTGTGCTATTAGGTTACACACTTTTAGTAATTGAACATGTTAAACATATTATCTGTTCCTTTAAAATCTCAATTCAATTAGTTACGTTTTAGAAGCAATTAGTTACGTTTTTATACCAAATATTGTATGTAAAAATGCAATTAGTTAAGAGCATTAACTTACCTGATTCTTCAAAGTTCCTACAACTGCATTTAATGGAATTGTTGTTGGATCAAATGCTGCATATTGGGCAGTATGCTCTGGCCAAGATTCATGTTGCACTTTGTAACCAAAGAAATTTCTGTTGATGTAGTTAACATTTGAGATGCAACCCATTGCATACGTGAATTCTTTTTCGAAATCTCTAAACAATGTGAGTGTGTAAACATTTGCCGCGTGTTTTATCATTCCTACCATTGGAAAATCAGATTTATGCAAAGCATTTCCACAATCATATTCATTTTGATCTTCTTGATATCTCCAACGATCCACTGTTGCTCCAAAAATGTGAAAGAATTCTGTTAGTGTAGTTGATTTATTGCCTTTAAATCCAATTGCATTGTTAGTGCTCTCACTCCTATGTAACAAGAATAATATTCAATTAGTTAAACATTTTGTTCAGTTAGTTAAGCAAACAAAGGAATTAGTTAAGTATGTAAAGGAATTAGTTATGCAAACAAAGGAATTAGTTAAGAAGGTGAATTAGTTAAACATTTTGTTCAATTAGTTAGGCAGGCAAATGAATTAGGGCCTGTTCGGGAACGTTGCAAGTTTCTTGTTTTCCGTTTTTTTCTTGAAAATGAAAACAAATCCTGTTCGGTAAAATCATTGTAAAAATCAAATTCCTTCATGTTTTGACAAATAAAAAACGGAATGGAAGAAACCACTTTTACTAGTTTTGTGATTTTCGTTTTTTTTGTTTCTGGAATAACTTCGCGATAAATTAGCAATCCAAATCACAATATTCTCTCTCCCAGATCTAGATCCCAATAAAAATTTTGACCATCGAAATCGTATTTGGCTATCCTGCCAGTGTTGCTTCTTCAAGACTCGATTGCTTCTACCTCCCGCCTTCTTTTCAATATATTTCAGCCAAATTACAATGAAGTTCTTGAACCTTTTGCAAAATTGGGAGTTTGGGCTAATCCTTGTAGAATATAATCTCAATTTTAAGGGTGAAGGATAAAGATTAAAAATGATTATTGGGTGTTCGGGTGGATTATGGTGTATAAATTTAAATGGAGACAAGAGAATACAAAGAAGTGAAAGGAGATGAAAGCTTGAAGATCCATTGAAGAATATTAAGGAAAATTAAAACTTGATCAAAACAGAACAATCGAAGAATATTAAGGAATATTGATTGGTTAAATGATATGGAGATGGATGAAGGAAGACTGGACAGGGGAAGATAGAAGGTTGGAGAAGGTTGCAAGGATGAAGATGGATACTCTAATGCAACAATGATGGCTGGTTTTTCTTACTTGGTGAGGATATGATACGGTTGAGTTTTTGCAGAGATAAATGACACGTAATGTAGCAGTAAGCTACAAGTTGTAATTTTTATTTCTTTATTTTTTGGGTAGGAATCACCTAGAAGGTCCGTAGAAAATAATTCGGTTTTTTATCAGTTTCATTAAAAACTTAAAACAAAACTAAAACTAGTTTATTGTTTTCTTAAAACTAAAAACTCAAAATCAAAATCGATACCGAACGGGTCCTTAGTTAATCATTTTGTTTAATTAGTTAATATTTCTTATCAATTAGTTAAGCAGGCAAAGGAATTAGTTAAGTAGATGAAACAATTAGTTAAACATTCTGTGAAATATTCAAAGCAATTAGTGAAGTGTTCATAGAAATTAGTGAAGTATTCAAAGCAATTAGTGAAGTGTTCATAGCAATTAGTGAAGTATTCAAAGCAATTAGTGAAGTATTCAAAGCAATTAGTTTAGAATTTTAAAAAATTAGTGAACTTATTTTAGTTAAGTATTTACCTTTGTGAAGACAATATTCCAGCTGAGAAAAAATCTTTGTTCAAAGCCGTACACCATTTTTCTTTTATTGTATAGAGATTTGTAAACCAATCATAATTTTGAAGGTTATACTTAACAATCATGTCAAACCAAGTGGTTTCAAATTCTTCTTCATTGTAACAACGATATAAGCACTTCTTGAATGTGTCTTTGAAGGTATTGTCAGCTTTTAAGTCTCCAAATCTTGACACATAATTCTTTTGTAAGTGCCATAAGCATAATCTGTGTCAGGTATTAGGAAACACCTGCAATTTTTTTGATATTATTATTAGTTAAGTAGTCAAATGTATTAGTTAAGACTTTAAACTATTTAGTTAAGTCAGAAGAGAATTCTGATGAATGGTTATCAATTTAGTTAAACTTTTCAACTCATTAGTTAAAGAGCAGTAGCAAATAGTTAACAATTTTCAGCAATTAGTTAACTATAAAACCCAATTAGTTAATGCACTCTTACTTGTTCAATAGCATTTGCCATTGCTTGATCTTGATCTGTAAAGATAGTTATAGGTGCTTTTCCTCCCATAGACTCCAGAAATGTTTTCAATAGCCACACAAAAGTGTGTGTCTTGTCATCAGCAATAAAAGCACAACCAAACATTACATTACTCCAATGGTTGTTGACACCTACAAACGGCGCACAAACTAAATTGTATTTGTTTGTTCTGAAAGTTGTGTGAAAGACACACACATCACCATATACGTTATAGTCTTCTTGCATCATTCCATCCCTCCAATACATGCTTATTACTTGGTTTTCCTCGTTCACCTTTACTCGAAAAAAGAATGTTGGATCTTCTTCTCCTCTCTTAATTAACATATTCACAACTGCTTGTGTATCTTTTCCTTCTAGTCTTTTCATTTTCAATCTACTGGTAAAGTTCATGTGGTCAACTAATGTGTGCCCAACCACCCTTGCGTCGCCAGCTTCATTACACATATATCTGTAGGAATCTGCTGGTGTTATTCCTGATAGTGTAAGTCCTTCAATTACTTTCCCCTTTTCTTCATCAATTTTTCTGTGTGATCTGAAAATCAATTAGTTAAGCAATTCAAACAATTAGTAAATCAGTTAAATTAATTAGTTAAGTATTTAAATTTATTAGTTAAGCTACATATAATCATTTAAGTATTGCAAAGATACTAATCTTGAAAAATGTAAACTAATTGTTTTAGAAAGTTAACTAATTGAGGGAAAAAGTTAACTAATTGATCGAAAAAGTTAACTAATTGTTGTAAAAAGTTAACTAATTGATGGAAAAAGTTAACTAATTGTTTTAAAAACTTGACTAATTGTAATAACAAACTAAATAAAGTGAATACAAAACTAGTTACTTTAATAGTATAACTAATTGATGGAAAAAGTTAACTAATTGATGGAAAAAGTTAACTACTTGATGGAAAAAGTTAACTACTTGATAGCAAAAGTTAACTAATTTATTTAAAAAGTTAAATAATTGTATAACTAAAGTGAATACAAGACTAGTTACTTTAATAGTGTAACTAATTGATGGAAAAACTTAACTAATTGTTTGAAAAAGTTAACTAATTGATGGAAAAGGTTAACTAATTGCCGCCCCACATTACTCAAAACCGCCCCACTATTTTACTTTAATATCCTTATATAATGAAACTTTTCTCCCAAATTAATTACCCCATCTATTTTGAAGAGAGAAAGTATCTTCATCCAAACCACCTCCATACACCCATAAAAAAAATTATTTAAACCAAGCAATTTTATTTGTCAATAAGTACATTAATCAATAAATTAAAAAAATACTAATTTAATTTTGATTCCACAAACTTATGCATTTTAAGTTTACACCATGGTAGAGACTTATGCATTTTAAGCTCACACCATGGCATAGACTTATGCATTTTAAGCTCACACCATGGCATAGACTTATGCATTTTAAGTTTCTGCCATGGTACGAGCTTAAAATTCATAAGTCTGTACCATGGTACAAGCTTAAGATGCATAAGTCTCTTAATCTTTTCTCCGAAACAAATTACATCAAATTCAACAACAAATCAAAACATTAAATAGTATAGACTTATGAGTTTTGAGCTCCGACCATGGTATACACTTATGAAGTTTAAGCTCCTTCCATGGTACGAGCTTAAACTACATAAGTCTATACCATGGTCGGAGCTCAAAACTCATAAGTCTGTACCATGGTACAGACTTAAACTTCATAAGTCTGTACCATGGTACAAACTAGAAATGCATAAGTCTCTGAATATTTTTTTCCGAAAAAAGTCCTCTTGTGAATTTGATGTTCCACCGGTAGTCTCGGCCATGTAAAAATTATTTCACATTATGTTTAGGGTGGGCGGTAAAAAGGGAAAAGGTAAAGGATAATGGTAAATGCTAAAATGAGGGGGTAAATAAAGGGGGTATATGGGTAAAATATTAGGGCGGTTTTGAGTAATATGGGGCGGTAAATAGTAAGCCCCCTAATTTATTTAAAAAGTTAACTAATTGATTTAAAAAGTTAACTAATTGATTTAAAAAGTTAACTAATTGATTTAAAAAGTTAACTAATTGTAATAAAAAGTTAACTAATTGATTTAAAAAGTTTACTATCGCCTTCCTTTTTACAAAAAAATTGCTTCTGATTTTTTTTTTTTTTGACATAGGATGATTTTACATTAATAAAAAACAGAATTACAACATAACTAAAAGTTTACCAAAGCTACATTGGACCTTAGCAGCTATTACACAATGACTATTCAAAACATAAGAAATAGTTGCTTCTCCTTCTGGCAGGCCTTGGTTGCTGAAACAGTGTTACTTTTCCACCGGAGATCATCACTTCCTTATCGGATATGGAGCCGGAACTGGGGCGGTAGACATTAAGAGAATTTCCTGGAAACATGTAAACCTTGGAATACAAGAAAAGAAGTGAAACAAGAGGACCTCCACGGGTTGGATGAATCTTGAATGTGAGCATTTCACTGTGCTCACTAACAACATGAGTCATTACCAATGACTCGGTAAGCATGCTATAAATTCCCACAAAGTGGAGAGCATCGTTCAGATAAGGAGTTTTAAAAGCAATGAGAATAAATCTCGTTGCTCCTAAGTTGAGAACTAACTAAAAAGCTAATTCTCACAGCCCAACTAACAAACCAAACCCGAGAACACTTGATCCTCCAATCACATTTACCTTCACCCCTCTTCTTAATTAAGATCATTACCAAGATCACTAACCAAAGAAATTCTACTCCAATGTTCAAACACCACACTTTGGAGGAGGAGAGGACACTTATCCTCAACACACTCAAACTAAAATCTAATTTCATCCCTTCTGCTCCCTCCATACTCCACATTGGATATAACCACATAGCATACCCAACAACAAACCATAAACAAAATACAACCTTAGGTACCCTGCTAACAAACAAGACAACTACCCACACAAGCCACAACAAACTACACAAAATAGCCATAGATTTTCAGGCTCTTAACCTCCTGTTAAAACTAAACAAAACAAATAAAACAAACCAAATCAAACACCAAACGACTAAGCCAGCCAAACACTCAAAATATATGTCAATAGAGGAGATACACAACAAATCAAAGAAACCCAAATTTGGCCAAACAATCCCAACACAGAAACCCTTAACTAATCTTTACCTTTACCGTCAAGATTGGGGTGGTCCAACACTACAAGACGGCGGCGATTAGTACTAATCTTTACCTTTACCGTCAAGATTGGGTTTATCCAACACTACGAGACGGCAGTGATTAGTAAAGCTTCGGAATTAAATAAGCCAAAAATCAAATCACAACCCCTAAACTTGCACTTTCTTATCCCAAAATAGAAACCCTAACCCTAAACTTTACCTTTTACCGACGAATTATCGACGGCGGCGTCGAGGGAAGATCTAGAAATAGGGTGACCAAGGGTGATGACAAATTGATTTGATGACGAACCTCTCTGCTTGAAATTTGGTGTCGACTCTGCTAATTCGGCTTCACCGAAGATAAATCCGGCGAGAAGAGATGAAACACTAAGAGGGATTTGAAGCTTTCTTTAGAGGAAAACTTGGTACCTTCTTCTCAGCTTCTTCGCCGGAGAAACAACTCACAATAGTAATTTAGACCTGAAATTAAGAAGGAAAAAACTCCTATACTAGAGATTACGAGCAAGAGGCTCGCCGGTAGCTAGCCTGAGAAGCCTCTAGCCACCGGCAAGCTCGTTAATGGCGGCAGCGGAGAAGATGAGAGGGTTCCTTAGCTTTTAGGTTTTTGATGAGAGAGAAAGTATTTCCCTTATTTAGTATTTGGGAATGGATCCTTCTGATTCTTGTAGTGTATATAAAAAAGCCGCAACACCCCCACAATTGTCGTACTCCCTCCGTCCCGGAATACTTGACCTGTTTTCCTTATCGGGCCGTCCCTTAATACTTGACCTGTTTCTAAAAATGGAAATATTCTAACAATATTATATTATTTCTCACTCCACCCCTATTAACCCACCTACCCCCTACTCCATACAAAAAATAATTAAAAATTCAACCCCTACTCTCCCCAACACCACTCCTTCACACATATCCCACTAACTACATTAAAATAATATCCCACTATCAACTACTACCTATTAAATTAAATAAGTCAATTCAAGTCCCTTAAACTCTGTGTCGGTCAAACCGGGTCGATTATTCCGGGACGGAGGGAGTAATTATTTTTATCCAATTCTACCCCTCTTCCTATCTACTTATTACAAATAAACCACCGAGAGTGGGAGACCAATTTTATTTTCATAATTTTTTTAATTAATTTATATGACATGTCCATGTTATTTATTAGCCAGGAATCCAACATGCATCATCAACCACATCATTTTTGAAGAGAAACCATTGGTGTTGGTAATTTCTTTCGACAAAGAGGAAGAGGGTATAATGGCTTTGAGCGGATGTCAATTTTTGTGCAACTCTTTCCGTCATCTTCTTCTGCTTTGCATGCATCTCTATCAACTCTATTTTATAGCAAAGATTGTCGATTTTGGTTTGCTTAAAGTGTGAATTAGATAATTCGTGGGGGGAAATTGAGTTGTTCCTGTTACAGGCAGAAGGAGAGGCGCCATTATTTGCACTGATGAGTTTTGTTTATTGACTATTATATATACGAAGGATATATATTTTCTCCTAGGAAATACCGACTATTAGATAGATTAAGGTTTATTAAGATTTAGTGAATTTTTTTTTGTTTTTTTGTTTTTAAGCTACTGACTACTGTTGTTAATTGTGATTTGTGAGTGTCATATAATTTTATATTTTGTGTACACGTAATTTATTTGTATTTGGGAAATCAGATGTTGGAACTAGTTATTCTTCTACCATTGCAAGAGCCAAGCGGTAGCTCGTGCGGTAGTTGACAAAAATAGTGTTTCCAGTTGACATATTATTATTTAGACTACGATCGGAGTATCTAAACAGATTTTATAAACTCTATGTTTTTGTTTCTTTTAAATTTTATGTGTAGAGGATCTACCTGGTTATGAAATCTACGGAATATTTTTTTATCTTTTTATAATGTGTACAAATATTGACAAATTCTTTTTTCTTGATCTTTTAAGCTATCAACGGGTTACAGGGGTTATTATTTAAGGATATTAATGTGTGCATGAAGTTTGTGTTGGAAGTTCTTGTTAGGAAATACAAAAGAAAAGAGTGTAAAAATGTGAATGTTGTTTTTGTCCCATATTGAAAGTATTACTCATTTCCTCTTTGTTTATACATTGGGTTGAAGGTCTAACTCTTGTTTGAGAAAGTGTGAGAGTGGTATGGGTGGACACATAGCACACACGTGCGCGCGTGCCGGTTGGCCAGGTTGGGTCGTGCCACGGGCCTTGGGCCCTTGGGAATGTGATGCGCGGGCGTGGGGTGGGTTTGTGGGCCTTACATATTCTTTTCGTACCGGGCTGTTTCGGTTAAAACATTGTTACGGGAATCTGTATTGATTACGTAACCGTTGGTTTAATTAGCCTTAATGGCGGACGTTACAATCTTTATTATTCTAGCCATTTTTGGTCTGTTGATTTTCCTAAAGTTTGATTATTTAATCAAACTTTGTACCTTCCCAAAAGATACACACAATACACAATACACAGTTCCAGAAAAATCAAACACATGCTTTCTCTCCCAAATTGCTCTCGGTTTTGGGCATATATTCTGACTCCATTCGGGTTTGTGCGTGCACACAAATTCGGAGCTGTGTTAATCCTGGAGGGCGACCGCTTTTGTTCTACTGCACCAGGAGGTAGTGCGGAATCGTCTTTTAGGACAGTGGTATCCACGGCGCAGTCATCGTTCGTTACATGTTCATCCGATTGTTCGCATCTTCCAGATAAGTCTATTATATCTACATTCTTATAGCAACATTATTTTAATATTGTTCAAATTTGCAACAATCTAAAAGACGATTGATTAATGTTGCGTATGTTTTTTGTGGTGTTGCTATAGATGTTGATTTCTTTAATTGGTCGGACCTTTAAGACGATCAGCTAATATACGAAAACGGAAAAGACGAAATTGTTGTGATATTCCTTGGCCTTGAAATCAGATTGTTGTTATCAAGGGGAGTTTTCTAAATTTCTACTGATATTAATTTAGTAGAAATTTTATTGTTGTTATTTGTGAAAGCAAGTACGGTGATTCTATCAATCAATATGCAAACTGTATATTATGAAGTCCTATTCGATTAATATGAATTTGTTGTGCCTGGTTCATATTATTTTTGTTTAATTGACAAATCACATTATTGCTGTGATTATTAGTACCAGGATAAACCCTAAAGCTACAATGTATTACTTTTGGATGGTTATACTCATCTTTCATCTGGTATGGCTTGTGGCTTTGCCGATTCATCTACTGGTTTATTTATTTATTTATTTTGGGTTAATTGATTATCTGGTTGACAATTAACGTTTTGATATAATTTGCTATGGGCTTTCAAACTGTGCTTTTTCTTTGAACCTCTTCCGTGTGAGACACCATACGTTAATTTTATACTTCATGATAACGACGAAAGGGTGGTGATTGTGATCATAGCGGTACTGTTGTTTAAATTTGTTTTACCTCAACGAGAAGAAAGTGGTTGGCAATTTGAGGTATAGCATGAATTTTTGATATAGTTTTTGCATTGTTTGGTTTAAGCGTTAGTTTCATGGACCACATAACTAAATTGACTTACAGTTAAGTTGATGTCTTTTGAGCTGCATTATTGTCGTGTGAGTTCCTGTACCTTATTTCAGTTTAAAACGGGAGGACGTTTTTTTGGGTACCTTTTGTGACTTTGTCTCAATTCAGGTCCACTATTGCTCTCTCTAAGTGTGTAGTTCTTTCATAATTCGGTGACCAAGTTGTAAGTTTCGATCTTGGGTGCTCACAGTATAATTTTTGTCAATGATGATTGTGGTCTTTAATGTGGCTTAGGTCTGAGTTAGGATCGTGTTTAGTTCTTTTTCGTTTTCGTAAGTTGAGTTTTTACATATTTAAACTGGTTTTAGTACAACTTGTATTGTGATGAAGGCTATTCGTTTATAACAGTTCTCCACCCGAACAGGAGATGTGGGTTTCATTTTCTGGTCAATAGCTTAATGCTAGGTATCTAACACGAGTAAATCGAAACTCTAGATGTTACTCATGACAGGTTAAAAGGGTGAACCTAAAGTAGAAAGTTTTGGTCTTTTGGAGATTACCAACTCTTGTATTAGCATTTTCCTGTTAAATGATGTTGAGGCCCTAATAGTTCTCGGCAGACCTGGTCAAAATACAAGACTTAATTTACCTTCTGGACTAAGCATTATTGGCAGTAAAAAATTGAGTGAAATTCCTGTTTTACAGAGGACCTAATATGTTAGCTGTTTCTCCATCTTTTGTTTCATAGCTATGGAGTAATTAATGTTCAAGTATCAACTAATGTATTAGTCGTATATTGAGTTGTCAAAGGTTAGCTAAAATGACCATGAGGGTTCTGTTTGCTAGTTTCTTTTAATTTGGTAGTTGTGTCTCTTGGTGATTGGCCATACCGTTAATATTGTCTTATGTTATACCTTGAGGTAAAATAACGAGTAAGTAAGTTGATCCAACTCAGTCGTTCCTCTTCATATGGATAAAGAGCGAAAAGATGCTCCGTATTCTTAATTTATCTGGGCTGAATAAATCTGTGTTATTCTCTAAGCTTATTTAAATCACGTGGCTAGTTTGCATACGATGGGACGTGGTATGTCAAAAAAAAGTAGCCATTGATGTTCTTTTCTCTCTCAATTGTCTTCTTCTAGTTTACATAGCCAAGGTAATTAACTAATTCCAATAATTAATATTTGAATTGGAAATCATAATTTGTGTTATAGGTTTGGTGTAAATTTATTATATGCCACAAGTTTAATAGTCTAGTACGAAATTGGTTGCTAATAAGATTGTGCAGGTGTATTAGACTCACAGTTGATATGACTATTTTTCGTGTGATGCCAGCAATACTAATGAGGTTGTTCATATACTACTTGGAAAACAGGTGCAGTGATGGTAGTATATCCATCAGGCACGGTAGTAAGGAAGTCTTTAATTGCCTTATAATATATGAATACTTATCATTATTATTCATATACGTTTTACCTGTGCCCCATTTATGCATAATATTTATTTTGGTAAATAGATTGTGCAATGTGGGGGTGAGCTAGTTTTTGAGACTAACTAATAAGTTTGTCGCAAAATTGGTTATGGTGAGTATGTTTGTAAAGCTATGAATGATTCGTTTCAAACACTTACGTACATAGTGGTATGATAAGTTTTATTAAAACTACTCTTCTTCTTGGCTTGTAATGCTTGGGATTTATTGCATGTGTGTAGCCTAAACTATTAGCTTTGAGTGTACCAGTTTGGATTGTGGTAATCATATGTTCTTGGTTCTCACACGCTATAATGTTGTTGGTAAATGTTTGTAAATTGCAATGTTTTAAGTCAAGATGAAGGTTCGAGGTCAATTATATGAAACTTGACAGCTTGATAAGGTTAATGTGTTGGTGATAGTGTGTAATGTTATAAAAAGATGCAAAGTATAAGTATATTGCACTTTACACTATGAAGCTGAGCTCATAGGGCTGAATCTAAGATGTCAAGAGAACAAGGTATGTAAGTTGGCTAAGTCGTACGTTGAATGACTTAAGAAAGCTCCTAAATGACGCATTATAAGTTTGACAAAACTATGTCTGGTAATGTTTTTCATGTCATTGAAGGTGACATACTCTTGTGTTAATTTATTCTAAGCATGATTCTCTTGATTGTGTGATCGTTTGTCTTTATGTGGATGATATGATATGTTTGATACTAACTTGGATCGAATTATGAGATAAAATAATTTCTAAATTTAGATTTTTGAAATGATAAACTACATGGATGAGACAAATATGATTTTTGGGAGTAAAATTCGTAAAGACTCCAAATGGCATTTGTCTTAGTCTGTCTCACTAAGCTGAAAAATTTGCTTAAAATATTTTTCTCATTTAATTAATCTCGATCAAGTTAAGACTCTTTTTGATCTAAACATCCACTTAAAGATAAAGGTGATCTAGTTTGTCAATTTGAATATGCTAAGATTGTCAGTAGTGTTATATGAACTACACTACGCTTAACATTGATTATTCTGTGAAGTGGATTGAGCAGGTACAATCATAGCCCAAGTAATTATTATTGGGATGCTATAAGGTGATTGCTTCAGGTACCATAGGGGTGCCATGGACTGGAGTTTGAACTACTCCGAATTTCCAGGAGTGTTGGAGGGATTATGTGATGCCTATTTGGTATCTGTAAATTATAAAGTTCATTCCAACGTGTTAGGTTATGATACATATGACAATTCATAAATCATGCGGAAAAACCATAAACCCAGGAAAACATATTATTTACACATAATCATTTAGCATAGATTAGATGCATACTCTTTGTTGCGTGCCTTCCCTAGCTGCGCCCGAACCGAACAAGAACAAGTCTTTAGGACTCCAAGTGTCGTCCCTCCGTAGATAGTCCACAGCACGTCCGGATCCGCCTTAAGATTGACCAACTAGAATCGCCCTTAAGGTACTAGAATTTTCGGCACTTTTGAGCAAGATGTGTGGCTGAATTTTTCTCTCAAAAACTCACTTTGAATACTTGAAAACTCGTTATAAATTGTGAACCCAGGCCACATATTTATAGGGTTATGGAAAGGGAATTGGAATCCTATTCAGATACAAATTAATTAAACCTAGAATCCTACAAGAACTCTAATTTAATTAATTTATCAAATAGAATTAGGAATTTAATCATTAACCGAACTCTGCACGTTTTAGGAAACGTGCACGAACACAAACACTTACGCACACACACACGGCAGCCACGATGGGCCGCCCATGCGTGCGTGCGAGCAGCAGCCCACGCAGCGAGGCCTGCGCGAGCCACAAGCCCACGCAAGCACCCGCGCGCGCTGCGCGCGCTGTGCGCGCTGCCACGGCCTGCTGGGCCTGGCCTTGCGCTGGGCCTGGCGTGGCTGTTTGTGTGGCGCGCTTGGCTTGCTGGGCGATGGCCTGGCTTCGTGTCCGGCAGGCCTCGTCCGATGCTTATTCGTACGATACGCTTCCGATTAAATTTCCGATTCCGGAATTCATTTCCGATACGAACAATATTTAACATTTCCGATTCCGGAATTAATTTCCGTTTCGAACAAATATTTAATATTTCCGTTTCCGGAATTATTTTCCGATTCCGGTAATATTTCCGATTCTGACAATATTTCCGTTTCCGGCAATATTTCCGATTCTGGTAATATTTCCATTTCCGATAATATTCTCCGATACGTACCATGTTTCCGTTTCCGGCAACATCTACGACTTGGATAATATTTATATTTCCTATACGATCCATATTTCCGTTTCCGGTAATATCATCGTTTCCGGAGTATTCATTTCTTGCCTGTGACGATCTCAGCTCCCACTGAAACCAAGATCCGTCGATTCCGAATATCCATAGATAGAGTATTTAATGCCATTAAATACTTGATCCGTTTACGTACTATTTGTGTGACCCTACGGGTTCAGTCAAGAGTAAGCTGTGGATTAATATCATTAATTCCACTTGAACTGAAGCGGCCTCCAGCTAGGCATTCAACTCACTTGATCTCACTGAATTATTAACTTGTTAATTAATACTGAACCGCATTTATTAGACTTATAGAATGCATACTTGGACCAAGGGCATTATTTCCTTCAGTCTCCCACTTGTCCTTAGGGACAAGTGTGCATTTCCTAATTCCTTTGTCGCTCGATGCTTGCTCTTGAACATAAGGTAAGAGTTGTCATCCTTATTATGTCCAGAGGTGTTCCTCGGTTTCAGAGTTCAACTGATCAAATAAACAGATAATCATAGCCTATGATTCATCCGAGCACGGCCATGCATTTCACAGTTTCTAGCTCTTCGAGTGGCCTTGTACAACTTTTAAGCATCTCATCCCGATTTATGGGAGGACAATCCCAATCTTGCGATCTTGAGATTAGACTTCGTTTGATAGGTGATTACTTGAGCGTTGCCTTTATAGCCTCCTTTTACGGTGCGACGGTTGGTCAACGTCAAAGCAACCAGTTCTCAAACAAGTAATCTCAAATCACTCAGGTATTGAGGATTTAGTGTCTAATAATTTAATGAAATTTACTTATGACAGATTTTCATCTCTTACAGTAAAGTTTCATAGGTCTTGTCCGATACTAGTCTTCCCAAAGTAAGTATCTATGCAAATGATTATGACATTGCCATGTCCACATAGTTCAAGAAACAGAACTACTAGTCATCTTGCATTCTAATCGTCTAACGTTTTCTATGCGTCCAATTTTATAGAAAACTCCGACTAGGGACCATTTTCAACCTTTGACATTCAAGTTCACTTGATAGACATTTCTTAGTCACAGGACTGGTCCTGACAGTCTATCTTGAATATATCGTCAAATTGAAGGGACTCATCATTTAATACTAAACCAAGATTAAATGGAATATGAAAATATATTTCATATATGATAAATGTTCAACCCCAATGTTTTATAACCATGGGCCTCAAATCCATCTTCTAAAACAATTCACGGAATTCAAAGCTATGCTTGATTTCCAGTGCTACAACGTGAGTGTTGTTTCTCACTTGTTGCATAGGTTTAGTTATCATGCTTTGCCAATCTTAATATCCTTTTCATCGAATGTTCTTCGAGATATGATGATAAGATCTTTTCGAGTTTGTTTATTATGTGATCTAGTCTTTCTTACTTCGATGGTGGTTTTACTCATTTTGCAATGAAGAACCATCAAGTTAGCAGACGTTTTTCTTGCTTCAAGAGTGGTTCTACGCATTTTTCAATGAAGAACCATCAAGCCAGCAGATAGGTGATCTACCCAAGTTCAGTGAAGAACTTTAAACAACCCTGTTTTATTGCTTCTTAGGCAATAATTACTTTTACTTCAACTGTATAGGTTGCTAGTGATGCTTTGTTTGGATTTACCTATCCAGGCAGTTCATAGATATGTGGAAGATTCTCCAACTATATCTTAGAACATAGAAATTAATACTTTAATTTCCCACGCAACAACTCATGGTCTCCAATCCATGTTGCCATTTCAAAACACGATGCTCTATAGCTCGTCCTTATCAATGGTTAACTCCAAAGGGTCTTGCTTGATCCTTTGCCAGTGTTTATGCGTGTAGCATCAATATTTAGCATATCTTTATTTCCTTGAATCAAGAACTATTCCTATGTACCTTTTCAAGTACCATAAGTATTCTTGATCTCAATCTAGTTGATCTTTACTTAGATCAATAGAAATTGGTATATGTTCGATACGTTTTTGGCGATCCTCATATTATATCATACATGATAAATTCTTTTGCAGAATAATTCCCAATTGAATTCTATTCATGTAACTTTAGCTCATTCAATTTTAGTAGATACTGAATCCAGCTAAATTCTTTGACATATAATATAGGTTAAGAATCTCATTTAGACTCTTTGATGTTTAACTTAGTAAATGCTTATACATAGTTCAAACATTCTTTACTTAGATTTATTCACATGGGTCGAATATCTCCAATGGAGACTTTCGTGTTTGATTTAGTAAATGCCATTACTTAATCTAAAACAATATTATAAGATCTTTGTAAATAGATCTTAATACCCAATATGTACTAAGTTTCGCCATGGTCCATCATTGATGAATAATTTCAAATCTAAGTCATTAGCATTTGAATGTTATTTCACAATAGAGAGATATGTGTGTGATACACATAGGACCAAATAAGTTTTTATGTACTCCCCAATAAACTTCTTATACATCTATAAGAATCATGTATATTTTATGAAACTAAAATGCTTATTAGCTTCACTTAAAATACAGTTCCAATTCCCAATTGCTTGCTTAAATCTGTACTTAGATTTTATAAGCTAGCTTTCCTTTTCAAGCATTTATTTGGATCCACAAATCCTATGACATGCCATGTACATAGTTTATTCCAACATTTGATTGAGGAATACTTTTGTCATCCAATTGCCATATTTACCAATATGCAATCATTGCTTGAATTATAGACTTGAAGCATTACGATTTTGCATGAGGTTTCAACACAATCCACATCGTGAATTTGCTTGTAACTTTTAGCAACTAATCTAGCTTTGTGTGTGAACACAATTCATGTTTGATGGTTTTTATCCTTAAAACAAACTTGCAACCAATAGGTGTGAAACTATTCTTGCAAATCAACAAAATTTCAATTTTGTCATCAAAACATTGAGTATGTTTTATGGCCTCTAACCATTTAAAACATTTGAGTCTATATATGGCCTCTAACCTTTTTAGGGAATCTGGGTTTCGTCATAGCTTTCTTACAAGTCACAAACTCATTAATCTACATGATAATAGTTTGACTGCAAGTTGTAGGTTTCTTCACTATCTAATGGAAGAATCGCATAGCTTCAATGACCTGAACTCCATGTTTCTTCACTATCTAATAGAAGAATCTCATAGTTCCAGTGACTTGAACTCTATGCCTACTAGGGTATAGAACATCAAACATTAGAATATCAATAGCCACTTAAAGTCCTTTGAATATTCTGTTCTCCTTGAAGCACTTGTAAAGTCTTCTAAGAGATGTCTATTCTTTAAAGCCACTTGTAAAGTCCTTAAGGAATAAGTTCGGATTTTCTGAAGCACTTCGAAAAGCCTCCGGAATGTCCGTTTATGTTTGTTGTTCGCCTCGAAGATTTTCGAGGTCTATTTTCTCCCACTTGTCATTTTGGAAACGAATCTCCAAAAGGACATTATTTCGAGCAAACAAACATTATGTTCTCAAAAATTCGTGGTAGAAACAATACCCTTGTGTCTCATTTGAATAAATCACAATGAAACATATATCTAGACTTGGGCCTTAGTTTTTTGAATAACAAACACTAAGCTCCCACTGAGTTTAGCAACTCTTTAGACATATTATGAAAAGATATTCTGAAATTACTTTTCAATAGCTTTGACGAATTTGGTTTAGTTTGGTGGTAGTTGAGCATTTTGTTTTAGAAATTATAGGAAAAGTCTTTATGATTCATCATTGATCGAATCAAGTACTAATTGACTTCGATTATTCCAACTACGATATGCCATATCTTATGGACCTAGATTGTGAAATTACAACACACAATCATTGATGATCATATTTGGTCTCAAGTAATCATCAACATGATCTAACCTAGATCTTTATGATTTCTTGCCGAGTGGATTTTATACTTCTGAATCTTTGAACTAGCCAAACAGATTCAACTTATATCACATTTGAGTAAATAAACCTATATTCACTCAAATCCATGTGAAATAATAAAGTCATAAAACCTTTCTTTAGCTTTGAACTCTATCGTCTAGGCGTTCTAACAATAGTTCATATTCTTTGTTACTTTCAACAAGTAAGACTAGCTTGTCTTAAGTTGATCTAGAAATCAACCAACTTTCAAAAGTCCATCAAAATAGAGCTTATGAATGTTAACTTGTTGATATGGTCTAAGCAACAATGCCAAAGATTTAATGGAACTCAAATCAAGGGTTTGATTTGAACCTAGTAAAGTTCTTTAAAGAGTTGTTTGTTTTAATCAAGCATATTGACTCAACCTGTAATTGACCATTTCATTCAAATAAACAAACAAACATTGTTTTTGTTTTTCTTGAATGTGAGTCTTTCTGTGTTTGAAGCAGAAATTTAGGTATGCTGATTATGGAACAAAATAGCCATTAAGTTCCAGCCTTTGAAAGGACTTAAAACAAACTAGATGACCCTACAACTAATGTAGCATTGCCATGCTTCATTTCCCACTTGTAGGTCATTAGTGTATCCTAGCTTCCATTTATTTGAGTTATTACCGAAGTAAGAACCTCAAGCGGTATATGATACCAAGGAAGTTTGATTGCTAGGTCACTTCTCTTTAAACATAAATTTATAGGTAGAAACGGAATCGTAAATTCCTTTCATTTGTTCCTCGTTTTCCTATTTCTTGTACCCTTTCTTATAGTCTTAAGAATTGAATTCTTTAGTGTTGACTTTTATACTTTGTTAGACATGTCCAATGTCACCAACAAGGTTCTTTACCATTTTAATTTATGTTGAATATTCTGTTTCAACTAGATGATCTTACCAGAAGCTTCTAAAGTTCTCTAAGCATCGATCTATTCGAATGTCTAGGAACTAGACTCATTCGAGAATTAAATGGAAAAAGATATTAGGTTGTTAACCATTGGTAAAGCTGAGCGTATTAAACTCAATGCTTCATGATTTCAAAACTACAGTGTATTTTGAATTCACAAGCACCAATTGGTTTGCCATTCGACTTTGATGTTCGAAAACAACCATAAAATTCGCTATAAGAAACGTACATTTTAAATCGCTCATTTTCTCTCATTTCCGTGAATCGTTCTTGGATTCACTACCAATCGAGGAAATTTACTGTTACCTTTCTAAAAGGATTTATTGCAGTGCAAGATATTTAATTATAAACAATAATTAAAACATACATTGAAGCATGCAAAGTCTAAACATTTATCATGAATAATAACTTGAAATTAAAGCAACCATGCAATTCAAACAAGTTATTAGCATTTTATTCGATTTTATTGTTCCGGCAGGTGTGAATAAAATGATTCCAAGATCCTAAAATCATTGAAGAACTAAGCACAGTTTGTCGACTTAATCCTAGAACATCTTAGGTAAGCAAAAGCCTTTTGCCAATAGTCTAGAAACTATTCTTGGTTGATAGGTACGTCTAAGAACTTATTAGGTAAACCTATCGAATTTGCCACGACATAAAAGGACTCCTTACTTATATCGTTGAGTTTTACCAAAACTAACATGTACTCACAATTATTTGTGTACCTTGCCCCTTTAGGACCAATAAGTAACACCTCGCTGAGCGAAAACTATTACTAGATTGATGTAAAGGATATCCAAGCAAGTGTATATTTTGGCATGGCACCTTTTAACTCAATTTTTAAGTTTGGAACTTAAGGCTCTTACTATGTTGGTTAGATTTTAAGTGAACTAAAATCCTTAATCATGCAACATAATCAAGCTTTTGATCTCATGCATTTTAAGACATATTTAAAACAATAAATAACTTAAAACATGCATAAGATATTTGTGATCTAGTATGGCCCGACTTCATCTTGAAGCTTTGACTTCAAAGTCCGTCTTGAAAATCTCCGTGGGAGGCACCATTTTCTTCAAATAGGATAAGCTATAACTAATTACAACTATTTGATGGTTCGCAGACCATATTTGAATTGAAAAATAACTTTGGTACTTTAGACCAATTACATTCAAATTAATGGTACGCAGACCATATTTTCTATCCTATTTGGGCCATACTAGTCACTTCATAACCTGCAAAACAGTACATATACAATATATACCATTCACCCATTCATTATCATGAATGGCCCACATAGCTGGTTAGTAAAACACATTATGCATCACGTAAACATTTGCAGCAATTAATCAAGGGCACCAATAATCTACCAATTATTCAGTCCTTATTAATTCTAATCAAGTTGTTTTAACCTTAAGGATTTGTAGACCTAATCAAGAGTTTATGATTAAAAGGCGCTCCCACTTAAACCAATAAATTCATATGCTTTACCAATTTTAAACATAAAAATGTATTTCTAGTCTAACCGGAAACATACAAATTTAATTAAAATTTAAAGCTCATATAAATTTATAATTGAATCCAAAAAGTTTAATTTAATTTCAGTCGCATTTAAATTAATTCATGATTTTAATTTTAGTAAAATAATTAGAATAAATAACATTTATTATAATTATAATATTCAAAATTAAAATCCAAGAAAATAATTTAAATTATTAATTTTAAAATTAATTAAAATTACGTGAACTGAAATTTTCAAATTAAACATTCAAAACGATCTAATCGTAACGCAAACACCCTACGCGTAGCACGCCCATGGGCCGCACGCACACAGCCATCGCTGGCCATGCGCGCGCAGCCCATGCGCTCGTCGCATAGCTGCTGCATCCCGCCTATCGCAAGCCTCCGCACGCATTGGTGCTCGCTTCGCGCGCCAGCGCTCATCGCACGCGGGCTATCGCTCGCAGTGCGCGCGCGACATCGCTCGCTGGGCGCGCGACATCGCTTGCTGGGCGGGCGACATCGCTCGCTGTGCGCGCGAGCAATGCTAGGCGCAGCGCTCGTGGCACGCGAGCTTGCGCTCGCTGCGCGCGAGGCTGCGCGCTCTTGTGCGAGGCAGCGCGCGTTGTGGCGCAGCTCGCTTGCTGCCCACACGCGACTGCCTTGGCTCGCCCTACGCCCATGCCCATTCGTCCATTGGTCGTGGCACACGACACAAGGCAGGGCTGCTGCCTTGTGCTCGTGCACTACGCCCTTGCTCATTGCATTCGTGCCGCACGGGCGACGAGCTCCCTTGCTCGTCGTCGCATGCCCGCATTATACAACACCCGAAGCGTCCATTGCTTCGTGCGTGCAAGTTATATGAACGAATCGCATAAAAATTTAAAATTTATATTTAAAATTAATGACAAATTAATAAATAATATTAATTTCATAATTTTAGGGCGAAAAATCGAAAATTTATTATCCAATTGATTTCCGATTGTTATGGATTCAAGTCTAGGTCATAAAAATTTAAAATTTATCGTAAATTTACAATTTTTATGGTGGTTTTTAATCATAGGTTTCTAATTAAATTACAATTAATTATGAAAATCAAATTAATTCTAAATTATTCTAATTTTCAACAAATTAATCATAATTACAAATTAGATTGCATAATTAACAAGACTAGGCATTCAAACTTGTTAAACATATGCAGTAGGTCAATCAAAAATTCAAGATTTATCAACAAGAATCGCAAATATTTAATTTAACATCTTAAATTTACGAAATTTTGCATTCGAAAAACTAAAACCTTCGAAAAGTCATAGTTAGGCTTCGAATTTGAGAATTCTGGGTTCGGCAGAAAAATACTCTTTTTGTCAAAATTTTAGAATGCCTTTTACATGCGGAATTGACACAAAAATCACTCAATTCGGATGAGTAATTGAGAAACTGCCGAAAAACTGCGTACGTATAATTAAATAAACGCAATTTGCAATTAATTAACAATTACGAAAATTAATCACCCCTTTTAATTCTTGCAAATTTGTAATATTTAACCATGTTCATGCAATTTAGATTATGAAAATAATAAGGGGCTCGTGATACCACTGTTAGGTTATGATACATATGACAATTCATAAATCATGCGGAAAAACCATAAACCCAGGAAAACATATTATTTACACATAATCATTTAGCATAGATTAGATGCATACTCTTTGTTGCGTGCCTTCCCTAGCTGCGCCCGAACCGAACAAGAACAAGTCTTTAGGACTCCAAGTGTCGTCCCTCCGTAGATAGTCCACAGCACGTCCGGATCCGCCTTAAGATTGACCAACTAGAATCGCCCTTAAGGTACTAGAATTTTCGGCACTTTTGAGCAAGATGTGTGGCTGAATTTTTCTCTCAAAAACTCACTTTGAATACTTGAAAACTCGTTATAAATTGTGAACCCAGGCCACATATTTATAGGGTTATGGAAAGGGAATTGGAATCCTATTCAGATACAAATTAATTAAACCTAGAATCCTACAAGAACTCTAATTTAATTAATTTATCAAATAGAATTAGGAATTTAATCATTAACAGAACTCTGCACGTTTTAGGAAACGTGCACGAACACAAACACTTACGCACACACACACGGCAGCCACGATGGGCCGCCCATGCGTGCGTGCGAGCAGCAG
Source organism: Spinacia oleracea (assembly GCF_020520425.1). Lineage (NCBI taxonomy): Eukaryota > Viridiplantae > Streptophyta > Magnoliopsida > Caryophyllales > Amaranthaceae > Spinacia > Spinacia oleracea. The sequence goes on from NC_079488.1 coordinate 47,856,348, forward strand.
CCCACGCAGCGAGGCCTGCGCGAGCCACAAGCCCACGCAAGCACCCGCGCGCGCTGCGCGCGCTGTGCGCGCTGCCACGGCCTGCTGGGCCTGGCCTTGCGCTGGGCCTGGCGTGGCTGTTTGTGTGGCGCGCTTGGCTTGCTGGGCGATGGCCTGGCTTCGTGTCCGGCAGGCCTCGTCCGATGCTTATTCGTACGATACGCTTCCGATTAAATTTCCGATTCCGGAATTCATTTCCGATACGAACAATATTTAACATTTCCGATTCCGGAATTAATTTCCGTTTCGAACAAATATTTAATATTTCCGTTTCCGGAATTATTTTCCGATTCCGGTAATATTTCCGATTCTGACAATATTTTCGTTTCCGGCAATATTTCCGATTCTGGTAATATTTCCATTTCCGATAATATTCTCCGATACGTACCATGTTTCCGTTTCCGGCAACATCTACGACTTGGATAATATTTATATTTCCTATACGATCCATATTTCCGTTTCCGGTAATATCATCGTTTCCGGAGTATTCATTTCTTGCCTGTGACGATCTCAGCTCCCACTGAAACCAAGATCCGTCGATTCCGAATATCCATAGATAGAGTATTTAATGCCATTAAATACTTGATCCGTTTACGTACTATTTGTGTGACCCTACGGGTTCAGTCAAGAGTAAGCTGTGGATTAATATCATTAATTCCACTTGAACTGAAGCGGCCTCTAGCTAGGCATTCAGCTCACTTGATCTCACTGAATTATTAACTTGTTAATTAATACTGAACCGCATTTATTAGACTTATAGAATGCATACTTGGACCAAGGGCATTATTTCCTTCACAACGGTGGTTATGCCTTCGCCCTAGGGGGTGGAGTTGTATCTTGGAAAACTTGCAAGCAATCTTTATATGACTAATATAGAATATGAATTTATTGCTATTGAATTAGCAGGTTATGAGGCAAAATGGTTGAGGAATGTGCTTGCAGGTATTCCACTGTGGGGGGAAGTCAGCTCCTTCAGTTGTAATTGTTGTTGCAGACAACCATGCCTATAATGGAAGAAAGACACATTCGTTTGAGGCATTAGGTCGTCAAAGATATGTTGTCTATTGCGTAAATCTTTAGGCTGTGTAAAGTCTGAAATGAATAAAGCGGATCCGTAAACGAAAAGGCCTATAATGAAAACTAGTTTTGGAAACATTGGAAGGGATGGGCTTGAGGCCCATTGGATGAATTGTAAAGTAATGAACTCCTACTCTCAGAGTTCAAAGGACGACATTATGATACAATTCGGAAGCACAAAATTTTATATTTGTCCATCCCCTAGATGTTATTGCGTGCTTGCTACAATTGGGAAGAGGTTGAGCATACGGCTCTTAATGAACCCATATCCATATTTTTGGTGGTGTGAAGGTAGCTCACACTTGATGGGATTCACCTACGTAGGTGTGGAAGTGTGGCCGCTTCCTATGAGAATTGCGATATGGGCTATTTTCTAGAGCACCTATGAGCATATCCAGGTCGGACGTATGGCCAGTATAAGGCGTCACTTTATTCGCGGAGTCAGAATATCATACATATTCAGTTGCGTGCTTTGAGTGACGGGTTTCTAACTCCCTATCAAGTTCAAGACGAAAGTCACTTGGTAGGAAAGAGATCATAGCTCAAATGTCACTAAGTGTTAATTCAAGTCGAAAGACATTGGCACCTATTCAATTGGTATGTTTTGTCCAAAATCAATTCATTCTTTTCTTTCTTTTTCTCATCTTCGAACCTGTGGGGGATTGTTGGAAGTTCTTGTTAGGAAATACAAAAGAAAAGAGTGTAAAAATGTGAATGTTGTTTTTGTCCCACATTGAAAGTATTACTCATTTCCTCTTTGTTTATACATTGGGTTGAAGGTCTAACTCTTGTTTGAGAAAGTGTGAGAGTGGTATGGGTGGACACATAGCACACACGTGCGCGCATGCCGGTTGGCCAGGTTGGGTCGTGCCACGGGCCTTGGGCCCTTGGGAATGTGATGCGCGGGCGTGGGGTGGGTTTGTGGGCCTTACATATTCTTTTCGTACCGGGCTGTTTCGGTTAAAACATTGTTACGGGAATCTGTATTGATTACGTAACCGTTGGTTTAATTAGCCTTAATGGCGGCCGTTACAATCTTTATTATTCTAGCCATTTTTGGTCTCTTGATTTTCCTAAAGTTTGATTATTTAATCAAACTTTGTACCTTCCCAAAAGATATACACAATACACAATACACAGTTCCAGAAAAATCAAACACATGCTTTCTCTCCCAAATTGCTCTCGATTTTGGGCATATATTCTGACTCCATTCGGGTTTGTGCGTGCACACAAATTCGGAGCTTTGTTAATCCTGGAGGGCGACCGCTTTTGTTCTACTGCACCAGGAGGTAGTGCGGAATCGTCTTTTAGGACAGTGGTATCCACGGCGCAGTCATTGTTCGTTACATGTTCATCCGATTGTTCGCATCTTCCAGATAAGTCTATTATATCTACATTCCTATAGCAACATTATTTTAATATTGTTCAAATTTGCAACAGTTTGTATACTTCGTATATGTTATTACACACCATCAGCTATATCAACTACTTGTTAAGGGCACTAGATTATATAAATCACCAAGAGTTGATGTTTGGTCTTATTTGATCTGGCACTACAAGAAATTGTACCATTAACGACGAGAAATTCCGTCGCTAAAGGTCAATAATCGTTGATTAATGACGGGATTTCCTGTCGCGGACCGGTCATAAAAGGGGGCCGTCGTTAATGGAAAATCCCGTCGTTCACCCGTCGTAAATGACATTTGCGACGGTTGTTCCCGTCTTTGTTTGGTTGTTAGCCCAGTCACAAAAGGTTTTTGCGACGGAATTTTTGACCCGTCGTAATTAGTTTGTCATTAAAGATATAAATTCTTGTAGTGTGGAAAAAGTATTATTCTAATTTTTTTTCTTTCTAAAATTGTTTTTGTTTAGGCGTAGTGTTTGGAAATTAGAAAAGGTATACTGATTACATAGGTTGTGCAAGATATAATGTACAAGAACCGTAAGTTAGACAACCCCATGTAATTAGCTCCATTAGTATATAAATAAAACTAATAGTATATCACTATGTATTTTATAATCCTATAAGTCTAACAAACAACATAATGTGTTACGTGCAACCACACGTATTTCTAACTAGTACTAGAAAGTTAATAAAAAAAAAAAATTGGGAGAAGGTGAGAGAAGATTGGTTGGAAGAAGGAAGAGGGGGTAAAGAAGAAAATTGGATTCTCTTCCTTTTAATTGGAAAAAGGTTTTTCTATATTTGATAGAGATGAATGTAAAAAATATATGTGCTCATAAAAAGTAATTTTTGCGTAATGTGACAACGTTATATAAGCATATATGGATCAAGTTATTCGTGTTTTTCAATCTTGCACTCCATTCAATTCTTGAAGATGTGCCATTCTCGGGGATGTATTAAGTTTTAGTGTTATCTTTAAAATTCATTAGTTGGTCTCACATGAAAAAGGATGATAATTAAATATATTGCTCATCTCTTAGCTAGATTAGTGTTGTTCAGTATCGAACAAGTTTGGTGTATAATTTATCCAAATAAGGTCTCTTCTTGTGTACTCATAGACACTTTAATTTGTTCCTATATTAAAAAAAATGAAGAGCTACTCCTGTTATTTGTAGTGCCAAATTTAGATACTCCGTGTTTGGCCTCTCAATTGGCTACCAATTGGGCCATTAAGTCCAAAGCCCAATGGCTCAATACAACAACATCAAACTCACAGACACTCCAAAAAGGCTGTCTAGCCAGCAAGGCCCAAGGCCCACCAAACAATAAATGACCTATGTGGACATTTATTACACAAACACTATAAATAGGCCGCCAAGTCTCACACCTCAGGGTACGTCCAATTTATCGCCTTAAGACTACTCTTCTAGAGAACTTCTCTCTAGAATCCGAGCATCGTTCTTACTTAGGCATCGGAGGGGCTTTCCTCGGAAACACCCCCAAGGCAAGTAACTTTGTCTTTGTGCAGGTGAATTCGGACACGACTCATTCAAGCTAGCAAGATCTTCAACACACACGAAAGGGCCTTCAATCGAAGCCCATTGTTTCCACCTTTACAACACCGGAACAATTTGGCGCCGTCTGTGGGGAAGAACACTTCAAAGCCTTGAAAAACACCCCATTTTCCACTTGAAAAATGGAAATTCCCAACAATGACAACCAGGACGATGTCCTTGTCCAAACGGATTCAGGATCCGACGAGGGAGAGCAACTTCAATCAGTGGCGAGATCACAGCCGACAAGGGCTACCGCCGCAACAGCTAGCAGACCTCCACTCCATTCTCGAGAGGAGCTCGCCGCAGCCATGACTATCATGCAGAATTTCCTCTTCAATGAGAAAGAACAGGCACAGGTAGCGGATCGCCGAGAAGCGAGGAGAATCAGGCGACAACTTCTGCTGAACAGGCCACCGCCTAACGAAGAAACTGCGAGACCCGAACGCACTCTCCCTACAATGTCGGGGACACACTTAACGACAAGATGGAGAGAGAATACATGGGATACGCAACAAAGGGCAGAGCAGCAGCCAGAATGGTTTGAAACACCAACTCCAACACCGCAAGCTCTCCAAAGCGGGGCAAGTGACCGCACTCGGATCCGAAGCTCGGTACACAGTAGGTTGCGCCCTTCGGTCCATGATAGGCTAGGCAGCACCAGTAGATCCAGTAGGCAAACCGAAGCCAGTGGCCACTCGAGAAGAAGAAGGAGGAGTGATCGAACTCCTAGCCCCCTACACGCCCCCGAACAATCCCACAGAGGAAACTCGAGGAGCGAAGGTATCAGGGCGAGGCTAGGAAAGAGGATCATGACCCCAGCATCTTCCCCGTTCTCAAATGATATTGTTATGGAGGAGATCCCTAAAGTTAGGCTACCAGCACGCTTAACATTCAGTGGGATCACGGATCCGAGGGATCACGGATCCGAGGGATCACGTCATCTCCTACGAGCAGCAAATGTTCTTAAGCCCTTACTCCGAGGCTTGTTGGTGCAAATACTTCCCAACCACGCTGACAGGAGTTGCGGGAGAATGGTTCAGGTCGCTGCCGAAGGGATCGATCAAAAGCTGGAAGAAGAGGTTCTGTGTACAATTTGTGAGCAACAATCGCCCTGAATGAACTACCGCAGAGCTAACCTCCATACAATAGGAACGAGATGAAAGCCTTCGGGACTTCATGGCCAGATTCATGAAAGAATCAACTAACATCCCGAACCTGCAGCCAGACGTAGCCATCTTCGCCTTGAAGCACGCACTCCAGGAGGGGAAATTTCGGGATAAACTGTCAATGAAAAACCCCTCCAAAATAGCTGACGTACTTCAAATGGCAGATGCGTTCATCAAAACGGAAGAGTTCAACAAGGCAGCAGCAAGGTTGAAAGACCCCTCGGATACGAGGGATACCAAGATGATTCAGAGTAAGCCCGAGGGCAACTCGAGAAAGGGGAAAGAGAAGGTGGGCGCGAAAGAGGCAAGCCCAAAGAAAGACGGGAAGAATGGTGAATTTCAACCCAAGTACACCAACTACACTCCACTCACCATACCCCGAAGAGAAATTTTCAGCCTCCACAAGGACGATGAAAAGTGGAAGCTACCAGACAAGCTCAGAACAAACCCCCTTCGTAGAAACAAGAACAACTGGTGTGAGTTCCACGATGACTTCGGCCATACCACCGAGGAGTGCAACTCGCTGAAAGACAACATCGAGGACCTCATCCGCCGAGGCTACCTAAAGCAATACTTGCTCGACCGAAGAACGGAGAGGGAAGAAAAAGAAAAAGCAACGTCTGGAAAACTACAAGAGCAGGCCCAGAGAAGAGTCCATGAGACCGAAGGGCAAAAGAAAAAACCAATTCTCGTGGTGTTCGGAGGACAAATATCCGGCCTCGCCAGCAAGCAACACTTGAGGGCTCTCTCCCACCGAGTCAACTTCAGCACTGTAGGGGAAAACCAGCCTACACCCCCAAACATGACTTTTACTGCTGATGATTGCCTCGGAACCCAGTACAAACACGACGACCCGTTGGTAATTGAAATGGATCTCAACAACCACAACGTTCACAGAGTACTAGTCGATGGAGGAAGCGCCGTCAACATCATCTTCAAAAACTGCTTCGAGCAGCTCATCCTTGAGGAAGGAGAGGAGTCACTGACTAAGGTCAGTTACCCGCTGATCGGCTTCAACGGATCCGCAGCAATTCCACGAGGAAAGATCACCCTTCCCGTTACCATTGGCCAAGGCCTAGCGGCGACAAACGTCCGAGAAGAGTTCTTAGTGATGGATTGCGATTCGGTATATAATGTCATCATGGGACGAACCATGATTCACAAGATACAGGCAATCCCATCCACGTATCACCAGATGATGATGTACGTCTCGGACGCAGGTTTCGCCGAACGAATAAAAGGTGACCAGGAGGTGGCAAGATCAACCTGTCACACTGCCATCCGAAAGCCGAAGCTAGGAGACAGTCCCAAAGATGAGGATGAGAAAAGTATCCCCCCGAAAGAGGAAAATGATGCAAAGAGGAGAAAGGCGGGGCCGAGCATGAAGGAAATAGTGCCCTTGGTCCAAGTATGCATATAATATTAAGTCTAATAAATGCGGTTCAGTATTAATTAAACAAGTTAATAATTCAGTGAGATCAAGTGAGCTGAATGCCTAGCTAGAGGCCGCTTCAGTTCAAGTGGAATTAATGATATTAATCCACAACTAACTCTTGACGGAACCCGTAGGGTCACACAAATAGTACGTAAACGGATCAAGTATTTAATGGCATTAAATACTCCATCTATGGATATTCGGAATCGACGGATCTTGGTTTCAGTGGGAGCTGAGATCGTCACAAGCAAGAAATGAATACTCCGGAAACGATGATATTACCGGAAACGGAAATATGGATCGTATCGGAAATAAAAATATTATCCAAGTCGTAAATGTTGCCGGAAACGGAAACATGGTACGTATCGGAAAATATTAATGGAAATGGAAATATTGCCAGAATCGGAAATATTGCCGGAAACGGAAATATTGTCAGAATCGGAAATATTATCGGAATCGGAAAATAATTCCGGAAACGGAAATATTAAATATTTGTTCGAAACGGAAATTAATTCCGGAATCGGAAATATTAAATATTGTTCGTATCGGAAATAAATTCCAGAATCGGGAATTTAATCGGAAGCGTATCGTACGAATTAGCATCGGACGAGGCCTGCCAGACGAAGGCCCAGCACGAAGCCGGGCCATCGCCCAGCAAGCCAGCGCGCCACAACGCACCAGCCAAGGCTGCGCCAGGCCCACCGCAAGGCAGGCCCAACGCGCGCCAAGGCTGCGGCAGCGTGTGGGCCTCATGGCAATGGGCTGCGAGTGCTCGCGGGCTGCGCGCGCGCGCATGGCGCCCCTCGTGGGCTGCTGTGCGTGCATGTGTGTGTTTGTGTTCATATACGAATCCTAAAGCTATCAGGATTCGATATATGATTAAATTCCTAATTCTAAAACGATAAATTAATTAAATAAGAGTTCTACTAGGATTCTAGTTTAATTAATTCGTATCCTAGTAGGATTCCAGTTCCTTTTCCATACCTCTATAAATAGGTGCCTAGGGTCATAATTTATAGACACAATTGAAGTATTCTAAAGGTAAGATTTTGAAGAAAAATCCGCCATACACTTGCACCTAATAGCCGAAAATCCTAAGCTACCTTAAGGGTGATTCTAGTTGGTCAAGCTTAAGGCGGATCCGGACATGCTGTGGACTATCTACGGAGGGACGACACTTGGAGTCCTAAATACTTGTTCTTGTTCGGTTCGGGCGCAGCTAGAGAGGGCACGCAACAAAGTGTATGCATCTAAACTATGCTAAATGATTATGTGTAAATAATATGCTTTCCTGGCTTTATGGTTTTTCCGCATGATTTATGTTTTGTCATATGAATCATAACCTAACAGTGGTATCACGAGCCTCTTATTATTTTCATAATCTAAATTGCATAAACATGGTTAAAATTTACAAATTTGCAAAGAATTAAAAGGGGTGATTAATTTTCGTAATTGTTAATTAATTGCAAATTGCGTTTATTTAATTATATGTACGCAGTTTTTCAGCAGTTTCTTCGTTACTCATCCAAATCGAGTGATTTTTGTGTCAATTTCGGCCGAACCCAGAATTCCCAAATTCGAAGCCTAACTATGACTTTTCGAAGGTTTTAGTTTTTCGAACGCAAAAGTTTGTAAATTTAAGATGTTAAATTAAATATTTGCGATTCTTGTTGATAAATCTTGAATTGTTGATTGGCCTACAGTATATGTTTAACAAGTTTGAATGCCTAGCCTTGTTAATTATACAACCTAATTAGTAATTATGATTAATTTGTTGAAATTCGAATAATTTAGAATTAATTTGATTTTCATAATTAATTAATAATTTAATTAGGTATCCATGATTTGATTAAAATCCACCATAAAAATTGTTAATTTATGTTAAATTTTTAATTTTTATGACCTAGGTTTGAATCCATGTTAATCGGAAATTAATTGATTAATAAATTTTCGATTTTTCGCCCTAAAATTATGAAATTAATATGTTTTATTAATTTGTCATTATTTTTGAATTAATTTTTTTTTAAAACGCTCATTAATGTTGCACGCACAAAGCAATGGAAGCTACATGTTACCCTTAAGGGGTGTTTTATAGTGCGGGCACGTGACGACGAGCAAGGGAGCTCGTCGCCCGTGCGGTACAAATGCATTGAGCAACGATGTGTGCGGCACGCTAGGCTCAACGCCTAGGCATGCACGTAGCACAATGGGCGAGGGCGAGGCACATAAGGCATTGCACGATGCGTGTGGGCAGCAGCACGCTGCGCCACAACGCACCATGCGCGCCAAGAGAAGCAGCAGCCACGACGCAGCAATGCTGCGCGCAGCGTAGCCCGCAAGGGGTGCGTGTGTGCGTGGCCTTGTGCGTGGGAATGTGTGGCTGTGCTAGGGATGCGCGACGATCAATTCTCACGGGGCATGGGCCTCGTAGCTCGATGGGGCTTGGGCGCAAGCCCAAGTGCCTCGTCTTGCAAAGTATTGATGCATTTCGTTTTAATTTTAAATTTCCAGTTCGGAAATAATTTTAATTAAATTTAAAAGTAATTATTTAAATTGTTTTCTCGGATTTAATTTTGAATATTATAATTATTATAAATTTTAATTTATTCTAATTATTTTACTAAAATTAAAAACCTTGAATTAATTTAAATTCGACTGAAAATAAATTAAATAAGTGGATTCAATTATAAATTTATATGAGCTTTAAATTTCAATTAAATTTGTATGTTTCCGGTTAGACTAGAAATACATTTTTATGTTTAAAATTAGTAAAGCATATGAATTTATTGGTTTAAGTGGGAGCAATTTTAGTCATAAACTCTTGATTAGGTCTACAAATCCTTTAAGGTTAAACAACTTGATTAGAATTAATAAGGACTGAATAATTGGTAGATTATTGGTGCCCTTAATTAATTGCTGCAAATATTTATGTGATGCATAACGTGTTTTACTAACCAGCTATGTGGGCCATTCATGATAATGAATGGGTGAATGGTATATTGTATATCTACCGTTTTCCAAGTTATGAAGTGACTAGTATGGCCCAAATAGGATAGAAAATATGGTCTGCGTACCATTAATTTGAATGTAATTGGTCTAAAGTACCAAAATTGTTTTTCAATTCAAATATGGTCTGCGTACCATCAAATAGTTGTAATTAGTTTAATTATAGCTTATCCTATTTGAAGATAATGGCGCCTCCCACGGAAATTTTCAAGACGCACTTTGAAGTTGAAGCTTCAAGATGAAGTCGGGCCATACTAGATCACATTTATCTTATGCATGTTTTAAGTTATTTATTGCTTTTAAATATGTCTTAAATATGCATGAGATCAAAGCTTGATTATGTTGCATGATTAAGGATTTTAGTTCACTTAAAATTTAACCAACATAGTAAGAGCCTTAAGTTCCAAACTTAAAAATTGAGTTAAAAGGTGCCATGCCAAAATAACACTTACTTGGATATCCTTTTTCCATCGATCTTTGTAATAGTTTTCCCCTGTAGCGAGGTGTTACTTATCGATACTAAAGGGGTAAGGTACACAAATAATTGTGAGTACATGTTAGTTTTGGTGAAACTCAACGATATAAGTAAGGAGTCCTTTTATGTCGTGGCAAAATCGATAGGTTTACCTAATAAGTTCTTAGACGTACCTATCAACCAAGAGTAGTTTCTAGACTATTAGCAAAAGGCTTTTGCTTACCTAAAATGTTTTAGAATTGAGTCAAAATACATAATGTGCTTAATTCTTCAATGGTTTTAGGGTCTTGGAATCATTTTATTCACGCCTGCCGGAACAAAAAAATCGAATAAAATGCCAATAACTTGTTTAAAATTGCATGATTGCTTTAATTTCAAGTTATTATTCATGATAAATGTTTAGACTTTACATGCTTCAATGTATGTTTTAATTATTATTTATAATTAAATATCTTGCACTGCAGTAAATCCTTTTAGAAAGGTAACAGTAAATTTCCTCGATTGGTAGTGAATCCAAGAACGATTCACGGAAAAGAGAGAAAGTGAGCAATTTAAAATGTACGTTTCTTATATCGACTTTTATGGTTGTTTCCGAATATAAAAATCGAATGGCGAACCGATTGGTGCTTGTGGATTCAAAAATACGATGTATTTTTGAGATCATAAAGCATTGAGTTTAAACGCTCAGCTTTACCAATGGTTAACAACCTAATATCTTTATCCATTTAATTCTCGAATGAGTCTATTACCTAGACATTCGAATAGATCGATGCTTAGAGAACTTTAGAAGCTTCTGGTAAGATCATCTAGTTGAAACTTAATATTCAACATTAAATGGTAAGAACCTTGTTGGAATGACATTGGACATGTCTAACAAAGTATAAAAGTCAACACTAGAGAATTCAATTTTTAAGACTATAAGAAAGGGTACGAGAAATAGGAAAACAAGGAACAAATGAAAGGAATTTACGATTCCGTTTCTACCTATAAGTTTATGTTTAAAGAGAAGTGACCTAGCAATCAAACTTCCTTGGTATCATATACCGCTTGAGGTTTTTACTTCGGTAATAACTCAAAAAATGGAAGCTAGGCTACACTATTGACCTACAAGTGGGAAATAAAGCATAGCAATGCTACATTAGTTGTAGGGTCATCTAGTTTGTTTTAAGTCCTTTCAAGGCTGGAACTTAATGGCTATTCTGTTCTATAATCAGCATACCTAAATTTTTGCTTCAAACACAGAAAGACTCACATTCAGAAGAACAAAAACAATGCTTGTTTGTTTGTTTATTTGAATGAAATGGTCATTTACGGGTTGAGTCAATATGCTTGATTAAAACAAACAACTCTTTAACAATAAGAACTTTACTAGGTTCAAATCAATCTCATGATTTGAGTTCCACTAATCTTTGGCATTGTTACTTAGACCATGTCAACAAGTTAACATTCAAAAGCTCTATTTTGATGGACTTTTGAAATTTGATTGATTTCTAGATCAATTTAAGACAAGCAAGTCTTACTTGTTGAAAGTAACAAAAGATATGAACTATTGTTAGAACACCTAGACAATATAATTCAAATCTAAAGAAAGGTTTTATGACTTTATTATGTCACACAGATTTGAGTGAATATAGGTTTATTTACTCAATGTGATATAAGTTTGAATCTGTTTGGCTAGTTCAAAGATTCAGAAGTATAAAATCCACTTGGCAAGGAATCATAAAGATCTAGGTCAGATCATGTTGATGATTACTTAAGTCAAGAATGATCATCAATGATTGTGTGTTGTAAATTCACGATCCAGCTCCATAAGATATGGCATATCTACGTTGGAATAATCGAAGTCAATTAGTACTTGATTCGATCAATGATGAATCATAAAGACTTTTCCTATAATTTCTAAAACAAAATGCTCAAGTACCACCAAACTAAACCAAATTCGTCAAAGCTATTGAAAAGTAATATCTTTTCATAAATATATATCTAAAGAGTTGCTAAACTCAGTGGGAGCTTAGTGTTTGTTATTCAACAAACTAAGGCCCATGTCTAGATATATTTTTCATTGTGATTTATTCAAATGAGACACAAGGGTATTGTTTCTACCACGAATTTTTGAGAACATAATGTTTGTTTGCTCGAAATAATGTCCTTTTGGAGATTCGTTTCCAAAATGACAAGTGGGAGAAAATAGACCTCAAAAGGTCTTCGAGGCGAACAACAAACATAAACGGGCATTCCGGAGGCTTTTCGAAGTTCTTCAGAAAAATCCGAACACGTATTCTTTAAGGACTTTAGAAGTGGCTTTAAAGAATAGACATCTCTTAGAAGACTTCACAAGTGCTTCAAGGAGAAAAGAATATTCAAAGGACTTTCAAGTGGCTATTAATATTCTATTTGTTTGATGTTCTATACCCAAGTAGGCATAGAGTTCAAGTCACTGAAACTATGAGATTCTTCTATTAGATAGTGAAGAAACCTACAACTTGCAGTCAAACTATTATCATGTAGATTAATGAGTTCGTGACCTGTAAGAAAGCTATGACGAAACCCAGATTCCCTAAAATGGTTAGAGGCCATATATAGACTCAAATGTTTTAAATGGTTAGAGGCCATAAAACATACTCAATGTTTTGATGACAAAATTGAAATTTTGTTGATTTGCAAGAATAGTTTCACACCTATTGGTTGCAAGTTTGTTTTAAGGATAAAAACCATCAAACATGAAATTGTGTTCACACACAAAGCTAGATTAGTTGCTAAAGGTTACAAGCAAATTCATGGCATGGATTGTGTTGAAACCTTATGCATAATCTTAATGCTCAAGTCTATAAATCAAGCAATAATTACATATTGGTACATATGACAATTGGACGACAAAACGTATTCCTCAATCAAATGTTGGAAGAAAATATGTACATGGTATGTCATAGGATTTGTTGATCCAAATAAATGCCTGAATAGAAAGCTGGCTTATGAAATCTAAGTACAGATTTAAGCAAGCAATTGGGAATTGGAAATGTATCTTAGTGAAGCTAATAAGTATTTTAGATTCATAAAATGTACATAATTCTTATAGATATATAAGAAGTTTAGTGGGAGTACGTAAAACTTAATTGGTCCTATGTGTATCACACACATATCTCTCTATTGTGAAATAACATTCAAATGCTAATGACTTAGATTTGAAATTATTCATCAATGATGGACCATGGCGAAACTTAGTACATACTGGGCATTAAGATCTATTTAAGATCTTATAAAATTGTTTTAGATTAAGTAATGGCATTTACTAAATCAAACACGGAAGATTCCATTGGAGATATTCGACCCATGTGAATAAATCTAAGTAATGAATGTTTGAACTATGTATAAGCATTTACTAAGTTAAACATCAAAGGATCTAAGTGAGATTCTTAACCTATATTATATGTCAAAGAATTTAGCTGGATTCAGTATCTACTGAAATTGAATGAGCTAAAGTTACATGAATAGAATTCAATTGGGAATTATTCTGCAAAAGAATTTATCATGTATGATATAATATGAGGATTGCCAAAAACGTATCGTATGACTTTAGGCATGACGAACATATACCAATCTCTATTGATCTAAGTGAAGATCAACTAGATTGAGATCAAGAATACTTATGGTACTTGAAAAGGTACATAGGAATAGTTCTTGATTCAAGGAAATAAAGATATGCTAAATATTGATGCTACACGCATAAATAACTGGCAAAGGATCAAGCAAGACCTTTTGGAGTTAACCATTGGCAAGGGCGAGCTATAGAGCATCGTGTTTTGAAATGGCAACATGGATTGGAGACCATGAGTTGTTGCGTAGGAAATTAAATATTAATTTCTAAGTTCTAAGATGCAGCTGGAAAGTCTTTACATATCTGTGAACTGCTTGGATAAGTAAATCCAACCAAAGCATCACTAGCAACCTATACAGTTGAAGTAAAAGTACTTATTGCCTAAGAAGCAATAAAACAGGGTTGTTTATGTTAAAAAGCTCTTCACTGAACTTGGGTAGATCACATGTCTGTTCACTTAATGGTTCTTCATTGCAAAATGCGTAGAACCACTATTGTAGTAAGAAAGACTAGATCACATAATAAACAAACTCAAAATATCTAATCATCTTATCTCGAAAAACATTCGATGAAAGGGATATTAAGATTGGCAAAGCATGATAACTAAACCTATGCAACAAGTGAGAAGCAACACTCACATTGTAGCACTGGAAATCAAGCATAGCTTTGAAATTCCATGAACTGTTTTAAAGATGGGTTTGAGGCCCATGGTTGTAAAACATTGGGGTTGAACATTTATCATATATGAAATATATTTTCATATTCCATTTAATCTTGGTTTAGTATTAAATGATGAGTCCCTTCAATTTGACGATATATTCAAGATAGACTGTCAGGACCAGTCCTGTGACTAAGAAATGTCTATCAAGTGAACTTGAATGTCAAAAGTTGAAAATGGTCCCTGGTCGGAGTTTTCTATAAAAAATGGACGCATAGAAAACGTTAGACGACTAGAATGCAAGATGACTAGTAGTTTTGTTTCTTGAACTATGTGGACATGGCAATGTCGTAATCATTTGCATAGATACTTACTTTGGGAAGACTAGTATCGGACAGACCTATGAAACTTTACTGTAAGAGATGAAAATCTGTCATAAGTAAATTTCATTAAAATTATTAGACACTAAATCCTCAATACCTGAGTGATTTGAGATTACTTGTTTGAGAACTGGTTGCTTTGACGTTGACCAACCGTCGCACCGTAAAAGGAGGCTATAAAGGCAACGCTTAGGTAATCACCTATCAAACGAAGTCTAATCTCAAGATCGCAAGATTGGGATTGTCCTCCCATAAATCGGGATGAGATGCTTAAATGTTGTACAAGGTGGGCGCGAGAGAGGCAAGCCCAAAGAAAGACGGGAAGAAGGGTGAATCTCAACCCAAGTACACCAACTACACTCCACTCACCATACCCCGAAGAGAAATTTTCAGCCTCCACAAGGACGATGAAAAGTGGAAGCTACCAGACAAGCTCAGAACAAACCCCCTTCGTAGAAACAAGAACAAGTGGTGTGAGTTCCACGATGACTTCGGCCATACCATCGAGGAATGCAACTCGCTGAAAGACAACATCGAGGACCTCATCCGCCGAGGCTACCTAAAGCAATACTTGCTCGACCGAAGAACGGAGATGGAAGAAAAAGAAAAAGCAACATCTGGAAAACTACAAGAGCAGGCCCAGAGAAGAGTCCATGAGACCGAAGGGCAAAAGAAAAAACCAATTCTCGTGGTGTTCGGAGGACAAAGATCCGGCCACGCCAGCAAGCAACACTTGAGGGCTCTCTCCCACCGAGTCAACTTCAGGACTGTAGGGGAAAACCAGCCTACACCCCCGAACATGACTTTTACGGCTGATGATTGCCTCGGAACCCAGTACAAACACGACGACCCGTTGGTAATTGAAATGGATCTCAACAACCACAACGTTCACAGAGTACTGGTCGATGGAGGAAGCGCCATCAACATCATCTTCAGAAACTGCTTCGAGCAGCTCATCCTTGAGGAAGGAGAGGAGTCACTGACTAAGGTCAGTTACCCGCTGATCGGCTTCAACGGATCCGCAGAAATTCCACGAGGAAAGATCACCCTTCCCGTTACCATTGGCCAAGGCCTAGCGGCGAGAAACGTCCGAGAAGAGTTCTTAGTGATGGATTGCGATTCGGTATATACTGTCATCATGGGACGAACCATGATTCACAAGATACAGGCAATCCCATCCACGTATCACCAGATGATGATGTACGTCTCGGACGCAGGTTTCGCCGAACGGATAAAAGGTGACCAGGAGGTGGCAAGATCAACTTGTCACACTACCATCCGAAAGCCGAAGCTACGAGACAGTCCCAAAGATGAGGATGAGAAAAGTATCCCCCCGAAAGAGGAAAATGATGCAAAGAGGAGAAAGGCGGGGCCGAGCATGAAGGAAATAGTGCCCTTGGTCCAAGTATGCATATAATATTAAGTCTAATAAATGCGGTTCAGTATTAATTAAACAAGTTAATAATTTAGTGAGATCAAGTGAGCTGAATGCCTAGCTAGAGGCCGCTTCAGTTCAAGTGGAATTAATGATATTAATCCACAGCTTACTCTTGATTGAACCCGTAGGGTCACACAAATAGTACGTAAACGGATCAAGTATTTAATGGCATTAAATACTCCATCTATGGATATTGGAAATCGACGGATCTTGGTTTCAGTGGGAGCTGAGATCGTCACAAGCAAGAAATGAATACTCCGGAAACGATGATATTACCGGAAACGGAAATATGGGTCGTATCGGAAATATAAATATTATCCAAGTCGTAAATGTTGCCGGAAACGGAAACATGGTAAGTATCGGAAAATATTAATGGAAATGGAAATATTGCCGGAATCGGAAATATTGCCGGAAACGGAAATATTGTCAGAATCGGAAATATTATCGGAATCGGAAAATAATTCCGGAAACGTAAATATTAAATATTTGTTCGAAACGGAAATTAATTCCGAAATCGGAAATATTAAATATTGTTCGTATCGGAAATAAATTTCGGAATCGGGAATTTAATCGGAAGCGTATCGTACGAATTAGCATCGGACGAGGCCTGCCAGACGAAGGCCCAGCACGAAGCCGGGCCATCGCCCAGCAAGCCAGCGCGCCACAACGCACCAGCCAAGGCTGCGCTAGGCCCACCGCAAGGCAGGCCCAGCGCGCGCCAAGGCTGCGGCAGCGTGTGGGCCTCATGGCAATGGGCTGCGAGTGGTCGCGGGCTGCGCGCGCGCGCATGGCGCCCCTCGTGGGCTGCTGTGCGTGCGTGTGTGTGTGTTTGTGTTCATATACGAATCCTAAAGCTATCAGGATTCGATATATGATTAAATTCCTAATTCTAAAAGGATAAATTAATTAAATAAGAGTTCTACTAGGATTCTATTTTAATTAATTCGTATCCTAGTAGGATTCCAGTTCCTTTTCCATACCTCTATAAATAGGTGCCTAGGGTCATAATTTATAGACACAATTGAAGTATTCTAAAGGTAAGATTTCGAAGAAAAATCAGCCATACACTTGCACCTAATAGCCGAAAATCCTAAGCTACCTTAAGGGCGATTCTAGTTGGTCAAGCTTAAGGCGGATCCGGACGTACTGTGGACTATCTACGGAGGGACGACACTTGGAGTCCTAAAGACTTGTTCTTGTTCGGTTCGGGCGCAGCTAGGGAGGGCACGCAACAAAGTGTATGCATCTAAACTATGCTAAATGATTATGTGTAAATAATATGCTTTCGTGGCTTTATGATTTTTCCGCATGATTTATGTTTTGTCATATGAATCATAACCTAACAGAGCAGTCTGATAAAACCCACAGAGGTTGATGCTCGACCAGAAACCCTCTCTCCCGAACCAGATCAAGAAATGGAGGACGTCCCCCTGGAAGATGATTCAGACAGAAGTGTCCGAATAGGCAGAGGCCTAAGCTCGGGACTCCGAATCGATCTAATCCAGTTGCTGAGGGATCACAAAGACATTTTTGCATGGTCAGCAGCCGATATGCTAGGGATAGATCCGGAGATGATCTGTCACAAGCTGGATGTCAATGCCGAGGCTCGACCAATCAAACAGGAAAAAAGGAATTACTCCCCGGAGAAGAACAAAGCTATCGCCGAAGAGGTGAAGAAACTGCAAGAAGCAGGTTTCATTGAACCGTGCATGTACCCAAGTGGCTAGCCAATGTGGTCATGGTCAAGAAAGCAAACGGCTCATGGCGCATGTGCGTTGACTTCACGGATCTGAACCGAGCTTGCCCGAAAGACTGCTATCCCCTCCCGAGGATAGATCAGCTAGTGGACTCTACCAGTGGCCACGCATTGCTTAGCTTCATGGACGCCTTTTCAAGGTACCATCAAGTATTCATGCACCCCGACGATAGAGAAAAAACCGCCTTCATCACAAGCGCGGGAGTGTTCAACTACAGAATGATGCCCTTCAGATTGAAAAATGCCGGGGCCACCTACCAAAGGTTAGTTGATCACGTTTTCGCCGATAAAAAAGGAAGAAACGTCGAGGTTTATGTGGACGATTCCATATTAAAAAGTGTGAAGGAGGAAGATCACATCAAAGACTTGGCCGAAACCTTCGCCAACGTGAGGAAGTACAAAATGAAGCTGAACCCGAAGAAGTGTGTCTTCGGGGTAAAAGCAGGAAAGTTCCTCGGATTCATGGTAAGCGAAAGGGGAATGGATGAAAACCCGGACAAGGTCCAGGCAGCATTAGATCTACCCGAGCCGAAGACAAAAAGAGACGTGCAAAGGCTAACAGGCAGGTTAGCCGCACTCTCGAGATTCATATCGAAAGCTTCGGACAAGGGGGCACCCTTTTTCAAAGCTCTCAAACCAAAAACCCTCCCAGGAGGAGAAGCAGAACCTATCAAAAAGAAAGGCGTCCCGAGGAAAGTGGACCCCGAGCTGACGTGGGAACAATAGCAGAAGGATGCATTCCAACAGCTCAGGGCTCACCTGGCCCAACTGCCGACACTAGCCAGGCCAAAGGAAGGGGAAACCCTGTACTTATACGTCGCAGTTAGCCCCGGGACAGTAAGCGCAGTACTCCTTCGGGAAGAAGAGAAAAAGCAACAGCCAATCTACTTCACCAGCCGAACCCTAACAGATGCCGAGACTCGGTACCCACTCATTGAGAAAGTAGCATACGCAGTGGTGGTGGCAGCCCGAAAGCTTAGACCTTATTTCGATTCCCATCAAGTAGTGGTGCTAACCGACCAACCACTGGAGAAAGTGCTAGACAAGATAGAGAGGTCGGGAAGATTGGCTGCATGGGCTTTCGAGCTATCTGAGTTCGGAATCAAGTATCAGCCGAGGACAGCCATTAAAGCACAAGCACTCGCTGACTTCTTGGCCGAATGCTCATATCAGGAAATGTTGGATGACACCAAAAGAACATGGGAAGTCTACACTGACGGATCTTCCACAATGAATGGCTCAGGAGCCGGAGTGGTGCTGATACCTCCAGTAGGAAAAAGTATTGAATATGCCCTGAAGTTCGGTTTTAAGGCAACCAACAATGAGGCCGAGTATTAGGCCGCGATCGCAGGGATAGAGCTATGCTTATCTCTGGAGGCCGAACATGTTTGTCTCAAAACTGATTCCCAGCTCGTGGCCAACCAAATCCTGAAGGAAATAATGCCCTTGGTCCAAGTATGCATTCAATGTCAAGTCTAATAAATGCGGTTCAGTATTAATTAACAAGTTAATAATTCAGTGAGATCAAGTGAGCTGAATGCCTAGCTAGAGGCCGCTTCAGTTCAAGTGGAATTAATGATATTAATCCACAGCTTACTCTTGACTGAACCCGTAGGGTCACACAAATAGTACGTAAACGGATCAAGTATTTAATGGCATTAAATACTCCATCTATGGATATTCGGAATCGACGGATCTTGGTTTCAGTGGGAGCTGAGATCGTCACAGGCAAGAAATGAATACTCCGGAAACGATGATATTGCCGGAAACGGAAATATGGATCGTATCGGAAATATAAATATTATCCAAGTCGTAGAAGTTGCCGGAAACGGAAACATGGTACGTATCGGAAAATATTATCGGAAATGGAAATATTGCCGGAATCGGAAATATTGCCGGAAACGGAAATATTGTCAGAATCGGAAATATTATCGGAATCGGAAAATAATTCCGGAAACGGAAATATTAAATATTTATTCGAAACGGAAATTAATTCCGGAATCGGAAATATTAAATCTTGTTCGTATCGGAAATGAATTCCGGAATCGGGAATTTAATCGGAAGCGTATCGTACGAATTAGCATCGGACGAGGTCCGCTAGACGAAGGCCCAGCACGAAGCCAGGCCATCGCCCAGCGAGCCGCACGCAGCAACGCACGCCTCGACCAGGCCCAGCGCAAGGCCAGGCCCAGCCAAGGGCGCGCGCGCACGCAGCACCGCACATGGGCTGTGCGCTTGTCGTGGGCCGCAAGGCCTGCGCGGGTGCACGGCTTGTACGATGCGTGTGCGGGAAATCCTAATTCTATTAGGATTCGTGCGAAGATTAAAATCCTAATCTTATTAGAATTGCTTTGTTATTTAGAGTCCTAATAAAGTTCTAATTAACAAATCCACATCCTAGTAGGATTACAATTCCTTTTCCATACCTCTATAAATAAGGGCCTAGGGTCATTATTTACATACAAGTTTTCAAGTATTCAAAGCTAGGATTTTTAAGCAGAAAAATCAGCCATAACTCTTGCCCATTTAGCCGAATATAAGTAGTACCTTAAGGGCGATTCTAGTTGGTCAATCTTAAGGCGGATCCGGACGTACTGTGGACTATCTACGGAGGGACGACACTTGGAGTCCTAAAGACTTGTTCTTGTTCGGTTCGGGCGTAGCTAGGGAGGGCACGCAACAAAGTGTATGCATCTAAACTATGTTAAATGATTATGTGTAAATAATATGCTTTCCTGGCTTTATGGTTTTTTCCGCATGATTTATGAATTGTCATATGTATCATAACCTAACAGTGGTATCACGAGCCTCTTATTATTTTCATAATCTAAATTGCATGAACATGGTTAAATATTACGAATTTGCAAGAATTAAAAGGGGTGATTAATTTTCGTAATTGTTAATTAATTGCAAATTGCGTTTATTTAATTATACGTACGCAGTTTTTCGGCAGTTTCTTCGTTACTCATCCAAATCGAGTGATTTTTGTGTCAATTCCGCATGTAAAAGGCATTCTAAAATTTTGACAAAAATAGTATTTTTCTGCCGAACCCAGAATTCTCAAATTCGAAGCCTAACTATGACTTTTCGAAGGTTTTAGTTTTTCGAATGCAAAATTTCGTAAATTTAAGATGTTAAATTAAATATTTGCGATTCTTGTTGATAAATCTTGAAATTTTGATTGACCTACTGTATATGTTTAACAAGTTTGAATGCCTAACCTTGGTAATTATGCAATCTAATTTGTAATTATGATTAATTTGTTGAAAATTGGAATAATTTAGAATTAATTTGATTTTCATAATTAGTTATAATTTAATTAGATACCTATGATTAAAAACCACCATAAAAATTGTAAATTTATGTTAAATTTTAAATTTTTATGACCTAGACTTGAATCCATGTTAATCGGAAATTAATTGAATAATAAATTTTCGATTTTTCGCCCTAAAATTATGAAATTAATATTATTTATTAATTTGTCATTAATTTTGAATATAAATTTTAAATTTTATGCGATTCGCTCATATAACTTGCACGCACAAAGCAATGGACGCTACGTGTTACCCTTAAGGGGTGTTGTATAGTGCGGGCATGTGACGACGAGCAAGGGAGCTCGTCGCCCATGCGGTACGAAAGCAATGAGCAAGGCCATGGTGCACGAGCACAAGGCAGCAACCCTGCCTTGTGTCGTGGGCTGTGTGCAATGG
The DNA here is from genome assembly GCF_020520425.1 of Spinacia oleracea. Classification (NCBI taxonomy): domain Eukaryota; kingdom Viridiplantae; phylum Streptophyta; class Magnoliopsida; order Caryophyllales; family Amaranthaceae; genus Spinacia; species Spinacia oleracea. Next base: position 47,878,044 of record NC_079488.1, read on the forward strand.
GCGAATGGGCGAGGGCGAGAGCAAGGCACGAGCAATCGCGTGTGGGCAGCAAGCGAGCTGCGCCACAGCGCGCACTGCCTCGAGCAAGCGTGCCACGAGTGCTGCGCCAAGCATCGATCGCTCGCGCGCAGCGAGCGCTGTTGTACGTGCAACGAGCGCTGCGCCCAGCGATGGCGTGCGAGTGCTTGTTGTGCGCGCGACGAGCGCTGCGCCCAGCGATGGCGTGCGAGTGCTTGTTGTGCGTGCGACGAGCGCTGCGCCCAGCGATGGCAAGCAGCTTGCTTGTTGCGACGTGCGACGAGTGCTGCGCCCAGCGATGGGCTGCGGCAGCATGCTCGTGCGTCGAGCGCTGGCGCGCGCAGCGAGCACCAGCTCGCGTGATGCCTTGCGATGGTGAGCAGCAGCAATGCGAGGCAGCGCATGGGCTGCGCGCACATGGCCAGCGATGGCTATGTGCGTGTGGCCCATGGGCGTGCGTTGCGTGGGGTTGTTGCGTTACGATTAGATCGTTTTGAAATTTTAATTTGAAATTTTCAGTTTACGTAATTTTAATTAATTTTAAAATTAATAATTTAAATTATTTTCTTGGATTTTAATTTTGAATATTGTAATTATAATAAATTTTATTTATTCTAATTATTTTACTAAAATTAAAATCATGAATTAATTTAAATACGACTGAAATTAAATTAAACTTTTTGGATTCAATTATAAATTTATATGAGCTTTAAATTTTAATTAAATTTGTATGTTTCCGGTTAGACTAGAAATACATTTTTATGTTTAAAATTAGTAAAGCATATGAATTTATTGGTTTAAGTGGGAGCCCTTTTTAGTCATAAACTCTTGATTAGTTCTACAAATCCTTAAGGTTAAAACAACTTGATTAGAATTAATAAGGACTGAATAATTTGTAGATTATTGGTGCCCTTGATTAATTGCTGCAAATGTTTATGTGATGCATAATGTGTTTTACTAACCAGCTATGTGGGCCATTCATGATAATGAATGGGTGAATGGTATATATTGTAATGTACTGTTTTGCAGGTTATGAAGTGACTAGTATGGCCCAAATAGGATAGAAAATATGGTCTGCGTACCATTAATTTGAATGTAATTGGTCTAAAGTACCAAAGTTGTTTTTCAATTCAAATATGGTATGCGTACCATCAAATAGTTGTAATTAGTTTTAATTATAACTTATCCTATTTGAAGAAAATGGTGCCTCCCACGGAGATTTTCAAGACGGACTTTGAAGTTAAAGCTTCAAGATGAAGTCGGGCCATTCTAGATCACATTTATCTTATGCATGTTTTAAGTTATTTATTGCTTTTAAATATGTCTTAAAATGCATGAGATCAAAAGCTTGATTATGTTGCATGATTAAGGATTTTAGTTCACTTAAAATCTAACCAACATAGTAAGAGCCTTAAGTTCCAAACTTAAAAATTGAGTTAAAAGGTGCCATGCCAAAATATACACTTGCTTGGATATCCTTTACATCAATCTAGTAATAGTTTTCGCTCAGCGAGGGGCAAGGTACACAAATAATTGTGAGTACATGTTAGTTTTGGTGAAACTCAACGATATAAGTAAGGAGTCCTTTTATGTCGTGGCAAAATCGATAGGTTTACCTAATAAGTTCTTAGACGTACCTATCAACCAAGAATAGTTTCTAGACTATTAGCAAAAGGCTTTTGCTTACCTAAGATGTTTTAGGATTAAGTCGACAAACTGTGCTTAGTTCTTCAATGATTTTAGGGTCTTGGAATCATTTTATTCACACCTGCCGGAACAATAAATTCGAATAAAATGCTAATAACTTGTTGAAATTGCATGATTGCTTTAATTTTCAAGTTATTACTCATGATAAATGTTTAGAATTTGCATGCTTCAATGTATGTTTTAATTATTGTTTATAATTAAATATCTTGCACTACAATAAATCCTTTTAGAAAGGTAACAGTAAATTTCCTCGATTGGTAGTGAATTCAAGAACAATTCACGGAAATGAGAGAAAATGAGCGATTTAAAATGTACGTTTCTTTTAGCGACTTTTATGGTTGTTTTCGAGTATCAAAGTCGAATGGCAAACCGATTGGTGCTTGTGAATTCAAAATACAATGTAGTTTTAAGATCATAAAGCATTGAGTTTAAACACCCAACTTTACCAACGGTTAACAACCTAATATCTTTGTCCATTTAATTCTCGAATGAGTCTAGTCCCTAGATATTCGAATAGATCGATGCTTAGAGAACTTTACAAGCTTCTGGTAAGATCATCTAGTTGAAACAAAATATTCAACATAAATTAAATGGTAAGAACCTTGTTGGAGTGACATTGGACATGTCTAACAAAGTATAAAAGTCAACACTAAAGAATTCAATTCTTAAGAATATAAGAAAGGGTACAAGAAATAGGAAAACAAGGAACAAATGAAAGGAATTTACGATTCCGTTTCTACCTATAAGTTTATGTTTAAAGAGAAGTGACCTAGCAATCAAACTTCCTTGGTATCATATACCGCTTGAGGTTCTTACTTCGGTAATAACTCAAACAATGGAAGCTAGGCTACACTAATGACCTACAAGTGGGAAATGAAGCATGGCAATGCTACATTAGTTGTAGGGTCATCTAGTTTGTTTAAGTCCTTTCAAGGCTGGAACTAAATGGCTATTTTGTTCCATAATCAGCATACCTAAATTTCTGCTTCAAACACAGAAAGACTCACATTCAGAAGAACAAAAACAATGTTTGTTTGTTTGTTTATTTGAATGAAATGGTCATTTACGGTTTGAGTCAATATGCTTGATTAAAACAAACAACTCTTTAAATAAAAACTTTACTAGGTTCAAATCAAACCCTTGATTTGAGTTCCATTAATCTTTGGCATTGTTGCTTAGACCATATCAACAAGTTAACATTCATAAGCTCTATTTTGATGGACTTTTGAAAGTTGATTGATTTCTAGATCAATTTAAGACAAGCTAGTCTTACTTGTTGAAAGTAACAAAGAATATGAACTATTGTTAGAACGCCTAGACGATAGAGTTCAAAGCTAAAGAAAGATTTTATGACTTTATTATTTCACATAGATTTGAGTGAATATAGGTTTATTTACTCAAATGTGATATAAGTTGAATCCTTTTGGCTAGTTCAAAGATTCAGAAGTATAAAATCCACTTGGCAAGAAATCATAAAGATCTAGGTTAGATCATGTTGATGATTACTTGAGACCAAATATGATCATCAATGATTGTGTGTTGTAATTTCACAATCTAGGTCCATAAGATATGGCATATCTTAGTTGGAATAATCGAAGTCAATTCGTACTTGATTCGATTAATGATGAATCATAAAGACTTTTTCCTATAATTTCTAAAACAAAATGCTCAACTACCACCAAACTAAACCAAATTCGTCAAAGGCATTGAAAAGTAATTTCAGAATAACTTTTCATAAAATATATCTAGAGAGTTGCAAGACTCAGTGGGAGCTTAGTGTTTGTCATTCGACAAACTAAGGCCCAAGTATAGATATATGTTTCATTGTGATTTATTCAAATGAGACACAAAGGTATTGTTTCTACCACGAATTTTTGAGAACATAATGTTTGTTTGCTCGAAATAATGTCCTTTTGGAGATTCGTTTCCAAAATGACAAGTGGGAGAAAATAGACCTCGAAAGTCTTCGAGGCGAACAACAAACATAAACGGACAATCTGGAGGCTTTTCGAAGTTCTTTAGAAAATCCGAACACGTATTCTTTAAGGACTTTAGAAGTGGCTTTAAAGAATAGACATCTCTTAGAAGACTTTACAAGTGCTTCAAGGAGAACAGAATATTCAAAGGACTTTTAAGTGGCTATTGATATTCTGTTGTTTGATGTTCTATACCCTTGTAGGCATAGAGTTCAAGTCACTGAAACTATGCAATTCTTCTATTAGATAGTGAAGAAACCTACAACTTGCAGTCAAACTATTATCATATAGATTAATGAGTTTATAACCTGTACGAAAGCTATGACGAAACCTAGATTCCCTAAAATGGTTAGAGGCCATATATAGACTCAAATGTTTTAGATGGTTAAAGGCCATAAAACATAACCAATGTTTTGATGACAAAATTTAAATTTTGTTGATTTGCAAGAATAGTTTCACACCTATTGGTTGCAAGTTTGTTTTAAGGATAAAAACCATCAAACATGAAATTGTGTTCACATATAAAGCTAGATTAGTTTCTAAAGGTTACAAGCAAATTCATGGCATGGATTGTGTTGAAACCTCATGCATAATCGTAATGCTCAAGTCTATAACTCAAGCAATGATTGCATATTGGTACATATGACAATTGGATGACAAAACGTATTCCTCAATCAAATGTTGGAAGAAAACTATGTACATGGCATGTCATAGGATTTGTGGATCCAAATAAATGCTTGAAAAGGAATGCTGGCTTATGAAATCTAAGTACAGATTTAAGCAAGCAATTGGGAATTGGAACTGTATTTTAGTGAAGCTAATAAGCATTTTAGTTTCATAAAATATACATGATTCTTATAGATATATAAGAAGTTTAGTGGGAGTACGTAAAACTTATTTGGTCCTATGTGTATCACACATATCTCTCTATTGTGAAATAACATTCAAATGCTAATGACTTAGGTTTGAAATTATTCATCAATGATGGACCATGGCGAAACTTAGTACATATTGGGTTTTAAGATCTATTTACAAAGATCTTATAATATTGTTTTGGATTAAGTAATGGCATTTACTAAATCAAACACGAAATACTCCATTGGAGATATTCGACCCATATGAATAAATCTAAGTAAAGAATGTTTGAACTATGTATAAGCATTTACTAAGTTAAACATCAAAGGATCTAAGTGAGATTCTTAACCTATATTATATGTCAAAGAATTTAGCTGGATTCAGTATCTACTGAAATTGAATGAGCTAAAGTTACATGAATAGAATTCAATTGGGAATTATTCTGCAAAAGAATTTATCATGTATGATATAATATGAGGATCGCCAAAAACGTATCGTATGACTTTAAGCATGACGAACATATACCAATCTCTATTGATCTAAGTGAAGATCAACTAGATTGAGATCAAGAATACTTATGGTACTTGAAAAGGTACATAGGAATAGTTCTTGATTCAAGGAAATAAAGATATGCTAAATATTGATGCTACACGCATAAACACTGGCAAAGGATCAAGCAAGATTCCCTTGGAGTTAACCATTGATAAGGACGAGCTATAGAGCATCGTGTTTTGAAATGGCAACATGGGTCGGAGACCATGAGTTGTTGCGTGGGAAATTAAAATATTAATTTCTATGTTCTAAGATACAGCTGGAAAGTCTTCCACATATCTGTGAACTGCTTGGATAAGCAAATCCAAACAAAGCATCACTAGCAACCTAAACAGTTGAAGTAAAAGTACTTATTGCCTAAGAAGCAATAAAACAGAGTTGTTTATATTAATGAGTTCTTCATTGAACTTGGGAAGATCACATGTCTGTTGACTTAATGGTTCTTCATTGCAAAATGCGTAGTACCACTAATGTAGCAAGAAAGACTAGATCACAAATCAACATACTCAAAAGATCTTATCATCATATCTCGAAGAACATTCGATGAAAAGGATATTAAGATTGGCAAAGCATGATAACAAAACCTATGCAACAAGTGAGAAGCAACACTTACATTGTAGCACTGGAAATCAAGCATAGCTTTGAAATTCCATGAACTGTTTTAGAAGATGGGTTTGAGGCCCATGGTTGTAAAACGTTGGGGTTGAACATTTATCATATATGAAATGTTTTTTTCATATTCCATTTAATCTTGGTTTAGTATTAAATGATGAGTCCCTTCAATTTGACGATATATTCAAGATAGACTGTCAGGACCAGTCCTGTGACTAAGAAATGTCTATCAAGTGAACTTGAATGTCAAAGGTTGAAAATGGTCCCTAGTCGGAGTTTTCTATAAAATTGGACGCATAGAAAACGTTAGACGACTAGAATGCAAGATGACTAGTAGTTCTGTTTCTTGAACTATGTGGACATGGCAATGTCATAATCATTTGCATAGATACTTACGTTGGGAAGACTAGTATCGGACAAAGACCTATGAAACTTTACTGTAAGAGATGAAAATCTGTCATAAGTAAATTTCATTAAAATTATTAGAAACTAAATCCTCAATACCTGAGTGATTTGAGATTACTTGTTTGAGAACTGGTTGCTTTGACGTTGACCAACCGTCGCACTGTAAAAGGAGGCTATAAAGGCAACGCTCAGGTAATCACCTATCAAACGAAGTCTAATCTCAAGATCGCAAGATTGGGATTGTCCTCCCATAAATTGGGATGAGATGCTTAAAAGTTGTACAAGGCCACTCGGAGAGCTAGAAACTGTGAAATGCATGGCCGTGCTCGGATGAATCATAGGCTATGATTATCTGTTTATTTGATCAGTTGAACTCTGAAACCGAGAAACACCTTTGGACATAATAAGGATGACAACTCTTACCTTATGTTCAAGAGCAAGCATCGAGCGACAAAGGAATTAGGAAATGCACACTTGTCCCTAAGGACAAGTGGGAGACTGAAGGAAATAATGCCCTTGGTCCAAGTATGCATTCAATGTCAAGTCTAATAAATGCGGTTCAGTATTAATTAACAAGTTAATAATTCAGTGAGATCAAGTGAGCTGAATGCCTAGCTAGAGGCCGCTTCAGTTCAAGTGGAATTAATGATATTAATCCACAGCTTACTCTTGACTGAACCCGTAGGGTCACACAAATAGTACGTAAACGGATCAAGTATTTAATGGCATTAAATACTCCATCTATGGATATTCGGAATCGACGGATCTTGGTTTCAGTGGGAGCTGAGATCGTCACAGGCAAGAAATGAATACTCCGGAAACGATGATATTGCCGGAAACGGAAATATGGATCGTATCGGAAATATAAATATTATCCAAGTCGTAGATGTTGCCGGAAACGGAAACATGGTACGTATCGGAAAATATTATCGGAAATGGAAATATTGCCGGAATCGGAAATATTGCCGGAAACGGAAATATTGTCAGAATCGGAAATATTATCGGAATCGGAAAATAATTCCGGAAACGGAAATATTAAATATTTATTCGAAACGGAAATTAATTCCGGAATCGGAAATATTAAATGTTGTTCGTATCGGAAATGAATTCCGGAATCGGGAATTTAATCGGAAGCGTATCGTACGAATTAGCATCGGACGAGGCCCGCTAGACGAAGGCCCAGCACGAAGCCAGGCCATCGCCCAGCGAGCCGCACGCAGCAACGCACGCCTCGACCAGGCCCAGCGCAAGGCCAGGCCCAGCCAAGGGCGCGCGCGCACGCAGCACCGCACATGGGCTGTGCGCTTGTCGTGGGCTGCAAGGCCTGCGCGGGTGCACGGCTTGTACGATGCGTGTGCGGGAAATCCTAATTCTATTAGGATTCGTGCGAAGATTAAAATCCTAATCTTATTAGAATTGCTTTGTTATTTAGAGTCCTAATAAATTCTAATTAACAAATCCACATCCTAGTAGGATTACAATTCCTTTTCCATACCTCTATAAATAAGGGCCTAGGGTCATTATTTACATACAAGTTTTCAAGTATTCAAAGCTAGGATTTTTAAGCAGAAAAATCAGCCATAACTCTTGCCCATTTAGCCGAAAATAAGTAGTACCTTAAGGGCGATTCTAGTTGGTCAATCTTAAGGCGGATCCGGACGTGCTGTGGACTATCTACGGAGGGACGACACTTGGAGTCCTAAAGACTTGTTCTTGTTCGGTTCGGGCGCAGCTAGGGAGGGCACGCAACAAAGTGTATGCATCTAAACTATGCTAAATGATTATGTGTAAATAATATGCTTTCCTGGCTTTATGGTTTTTTCCGCATGATTTATGAATTGTCATATGTATCATAACCTAACAAATCCGAGGGGAGTATGAGGCCAAATGGCCAAGTATGACAGCTTACCTAGCAGAAAATAAATCCTTAACGTCAAAGTTGAGATCCTTCGAAGTCATCTTCATTCCCCGAGGTCAGAACACACAAGCAGACGCACTGTCCAAACTTGCAAGCTCAACGCTCATCGACCTAAACAGGTCGGTCCATGTGGAAGTACACCAAGAGAGGAGAATTGACATGCCACTCCCCACAGTCTGCAATCTACATCCCGAACCAAGCTGGATGGACGCAGTCATTGCATACAAGGAAAGGGGAGAACTTCCCGAAGACAAGCTGCAAGCAAGAAAGTTAAAAAGATTTAACCCAAGGTTCGTCATTGACGCCAACGGAGAACTCATGAGAAGGTCATTCTCAGCCCCACTGCTGAAGTGTGTCGGCCCAACTGATGCCGATTACATCCTAAGGGAAATCCACCTCGGCATATGTGGAAATCACATCGGAGGCAGGGCATTGGCACACAAGGCACTAAGGGCCGGGTTCTGGTGGCCCACCATGGTTTCCGAGGCAAAAGCGCTGACAAGAAAGTGCGAGAAATGCCAGAAGTTCGCACCAGAAATCCATCAGCCAGCTCAGACCTTACAATCAACACTCTACCCCTTGCCATTTGCACAATGGGGCTTGGACATCATCGGTCCATTCCCCTCGGCTGTGAACCAGAAGAAATGGTTGATTGTAGGAGTCGATTATTTCAGCAAATGGATTGATGCCGAAGCAGTTTCGTCCATCATTAAGCCACAAGTCCGCAAATTTATTTGGCAAAACATCATCACAAGGTTTGGTATACCGAGGCTAATGGTTTTCGACCATGGAAAGCAATTTGACAACACACCACTGCAGAAGTGGTGCAAACAGTTCGGTATCCACCTCGCCTACTCGGCGGTATGACATCCTCAGAGCAACGGCCAAGCCGAAGCCGCAAACAAGCTCATACTCAACGCACTCAAGAAAAGAGTCGAGGACGAAAAGAGTAAGTGGCTAGAAGAGCTCCGTGGAACACTCTGGTCCCTTCGGACTACCGAGAAAGAAGCCACGGGACAGACGCCCTTCCACTTAGTATACGGTTCCGAAGCTGTCATCCCTGTAGAGATCGGAACAGAAAGCTTGAGGGTCCAAGCATACAACAAGTATGATGGAACCCACAGACAAAGTGTGAGGGGGTCGAAAAAGCACGAGGCTAATGCATGACCTCGTCCCTCGTGGGTGTGACGATTCTTTTTATTCAATCAAGTGTAATTGGATTTCCTGTGAGTATACACCCAATTGACTAGTAATATAGGAGTCTCCATTCAGTTTTTAACGACAATGAGAAAAACTGACAAAACCCGGTTATCGTGACATAAAGGGAGTGCAATTATGTTTGACCACGACGGCCGTAGGTTCCCTTGTGATCCCTGGTGTGGTAATCTCTCAACATACACCCGCAAGGTAGAGATTGAGGGTTCGGGGGACTGTAACTACCGAGAGGAGTACTTCGCTCGTCGATAACTCCAGAGGCAGGATATCCTTACTAGCTCAACATAAATAATTGAAGGGACATGCATTAACTATTAAACTAATCTGAGTTGATTTTAGCAATATGCAATATGTAATACTAGATCGACCGTGATTATCTGATTTAAATAGTATTAAGGGACCTAGCATGATAATCCAATTTCCCAAAAATATTATATTTGTTAGGCGTGATAGAACAATCAGATTTAGTTAGTTTAACAGTTCATAAAAAGGGCGAGGAAAGCAATTAAATCATCGAAAAGAGACACATTATGACGCACCCTTGAGAGGTGCGTCACGGTTCTCAGAAAACTAACCACTTTGACTTTGCTATTTCTCCTTTTTATTTAACGAATCTCCAATTACGGGACAGGATACGTTCTGTTCGATTTATGGATCGATTGCGACAGAACGCGTGAACAATTTCGCAGCGTGAGGCTTAGGCTAAGGGTTGGAGTCAATACTCAAAATATAATTGTGTGTTGTGTCCTTTTCACGTCGAATTTGGGGCTGTATTTATAGGGAAGAGTTCGTGGAAAGATAGAATTGCAGAGTTCTAATCCATAAAGAATTAGGAAAAAACACGTACCCAGGTATTTTCAGCGCCCAGGCCTGGGCGCCGAAGATTTCGGCGCCCAGAGCCAGGCGTCGAAGATTTCGGCGCCCAGAGCCAGGCGTTGAAAATAGGGTCTGGGCTGTTCTCTTAGTCAGATTCGGATTCCTTTGAGACTTAATCGAGTCTTTTAGCGCGTATCAATTTCATGACGGAATGCGTCTGGGCCCGTTACGAACTCTAGGCTCGTTAGGATTTTAATTAATACGTAACTCTTATTTCCGAATCATATTAGGAATAGGATTCTCATAGTTTTCTATCTCATTTAGGATTTATGTTGGAGTGCAACACCTAATTCTGACAGGTTTCTATCTTTTATGACTTGCCACTTTTAACAGCTGCCCATTACGGCAGTTACTATTTTTAGCAGGTTTCCATAAATAGCAGGTTTTGGGTGAAATGAAAAGGGGAATCGAGATTCGTTATTTTATAGGAGATGCGTTGTCAAGTGGAGATTTATGCTTTCATCATCAAACCTTTCCCTTTCGGGAATGGGGACAAAAGTAGGTGTCTACAGTTAGCCCTCACTTTGACTGAGTCTTGGAGTAAGACGATGGTCAAAGTACTAGACAGAGTGCGTCACACAAGCCATGGTGTATGTGACCTGTTTTGCGAGGGTCTTACGAGCCCCCGAGTGATAACATTTGACTTAAGGGTCATCACTTGAAATTTCGACATATCCCTCACGTGTCATTGGGATTTGTCAACTGATAGTATAGAAACTTCCTCACTTTGTCATTGAAAGGATCTAAAGGTGCGTAGAAACTCCCTCACTTTGTCATTGGGAGTAGCTACAGATGTTTTCGAAATCAAAGCTATAAAGTGTAATTGGGCCTGGCCAAGCCCAATCACGAGGTAAAAATGTTTTTAAAGATTCTCATTTTCAGGGCTAGCTAAACGAGAAAGCCCCCTTGTTTTTATGGGACGTAAAACGAAGGAAAATCCAGCACATCGCTCTTTTTTTGGAAAAAATGGAAAACCAATCCTTTTAATTTTTGGAAAAGGGAAAACCAGAAAAAGTTATCGCTGCAGCGACTAAGGACCTGCGCGGTTAGTGGCGCAGACCCCGCCGACTAAAGATGGCGAGCCTGTCCGCTAAGGGTGGACACCCCGTCCGATAGAAGTGGACGAATCTGTTTTTGAAATTTGAAAATAAGGACCTACGCGGTTTGTGACGTAGACCCCGCCGGCTAAAGATGGCGAACCTGTCCGCTAAGGGTGGACACCCCGTCCGATAGAAGTGGACGGATCTATTTTGAAATTTGTTTGTGCTTTTTGAAAATAAGGACCTACGTGGTTTTGCGCCGTAGACCCCGCCGGCTGAAGATGGCGAGCCCGTTTCATTTTGTTTTTGAAGACTTCATTTTTGGAAAACTGAGGACCTGCGCGGCTAGTGACGCAGACCCCGCCCGTTGAAGGTGGGCGAGCCCTGTCCGCTAAGGGTGGACATCCCTGAATTCGTTTTTTCGACTTGGGAACTCGCGCGGTTTGTGACGCGATCTTGCCAACTGAAGATGGGCAAGTTCCTATTTCTTTGGTTCTTTGTGATTTCTTTTGAGAATTTCTTTTTATTCATTCTTGCAAGAGAGAATTCTTTCGAGGGATGATCGAATTTAGTTGTAACCTGAACGTGGGCTGACAACGTGTTCAGACGGACCTTTGTCTTGCGACCGTCTGCTTTTGTGATTTTGAGCTAGTCCTTACGGCTCAATTTTTCCACTACCCGGGTCCTTGATTGGGGGACCATGTATAAGTATCAATGGCGACCTTTGTCTTGAGGTCGTAAACCGGTTCTTTTTCTTTTGAGATTATCCAAACACGGGACTTTGCACAGCGTAGTCTGGGAATATTGTTTTAACTTTGCATACCTTTTTTTTGAGATACATTTTTTCTTTCGAGCCACCAAGTACTCGTGCTTGGCGGTCAGTTCTTGTCAAAGAGGTTCTTTGGGGATACGCATTTTGTAATGTCCTTGATTGTGTTTGGGATCGTGCTCGTAAGTGCGAGCGATCTTCGTAGTGGTGTGCTACTCTTGACAAAGTCGTGAGGTGCAACTTTCAGTAAGGAAATTGGCAATTTTCGAGTCAAATGGATGCGGCAGGGGCCCAATAGAAGTTAGGGCCTTTTTTGAGCCTGGGTTCATTTTTGGCGCCCAGGCCTGGGCGTTGAAATAATTCACGCCCAGGTGGGGCGTTGAAAATGTTGTTTGGGCTGGTCTTTTGATGACATAGTTGGCCTCTTGTTCATTCGTTTATTTCACTTGGAAGTTCTATGTATTCTCTTCTCTTTTGTTTTTTCTTTATTTTTAGAACGTGATGATTTTCTTAAGAAGCCGTAGCCGATTGGTGGACTACGGTGCTTGTCGCTTTGGGGCGATTATTTTAAGGAACTGTTGCTCTTTAAGGCGTACAGTTATTGCAATAGTTGGGCGAGTCTATTTGGCCCGAGGAACATACCTTGAGGCGTAAGATTTTGATCGCTCTCGTATATATATTTTTTCTTTTGAACGCGTTCGTGAATGTTCGATACTTAGAATGATGATATGTATGTGCGAACGAGCGTTCATAGAATGGCCGTCGTGTGCGGTCCATTAATCAGTTTGCTTGAATCATTTTTTTTGAACAATGACTGATTTTGAATAGTTTGCTTAGAAGCTTGATAGGGGTCAGGCCCATTCATGAAGTGGGCTCAAACATCGTGCCCTTTCGTTTGTTCAAACATTTGCTTCGAGATTTTTTTTTTATTTTGCTATGGTTGTTTCGTAGCTTGGAGCCCCCAAGTATGCATGTTGGGATGCTTCCTTTTGGTGTACGATTTTTGTAGGTTCTTTCGTAAAAGATGCCTTGGGGTTCCGCTTGTGTAGGTGCGAGCTATCCCTTCCGTGGTAGGTAATATTTTGCTACCTTTAATCCTTAATGTAGAAGTCGTGTGGCTTGCATTTTGAATTTGGGCGATAAGTAGTCTTTGCCTCTTTTACACATGCTCTTTGGTCGTGCTCGCATTAGTGCAATATGCCTTACTCTCTTTTTTTAGACTTTGTACCGTGGGATGGTCGAACTTATGGTGCGACGTAGGCTTGTGTGGCCTAACCGCATGTATTAGAACATTTCTCCAGGTGTTGGGATATCATTATTATTTTTTGCATTGGAGTACTTCATCACGCCTCGTTCAGGTGCTCGAACAAGTGTAGCACCTTCTGCGTGGGTTTGCACGGCTTATTACTTCGTTCGATGCGAGGATTCATAGGTGTTTCTTTCTTATTTTTATATCTGGGCAAAACATGGCTAGCAGAAAGAATCAGCGCCCAGGCTGGGGCGTTAAAGATATTGGCGCCCAGCTCTGGGCGTTGAAAATTATCTCTGGGTATATTTTGACAGTTCTTATCCTTGATTTTTCTTTCGCTTTTGCTTTGGAACGACGTAGACTGTGTAACGGGCGCTTATAGGGCGAGCGTTAGGTGCAGTAGTTTAATCGGAGTTTTGGTGACTCGCGATTTTCAGTTACCCTTGTTAGTGGGGTGACTTTATATATTCTAAGTAGTGCTTAGAATTTGGGAGGGGTTGTAGCCATTCTAAGGTTCGTTTTACACGATTAGAGCTTAGGATTGTGCCCCTATGATGTATGTATAGCATTAGCGTCGAGAATTTGCGATAAAATCGTCATTTCGAGCATTTTTAGAGTGTTTTCCTCAAGCCCCCAATTGTAGCTACGGGATTGTCTTGGTCCTATAATGTTTGGCATACGTTTTTATGCATTCACGGTGACATGGATCACGAATAGTTTGAACCAGACTCGTTTAGTGCGAGGTACGTTCGAGTAGTGATTTTGCTACTTCTCTTGTAAATGTCGTATTGTGCGACATTGCCATGGTCAAGGTAGTCACATGTTGAAGTGTGCCTTGACCAAAAGCTAGGTGCCTTTCTTTACCCATAATCATATTTAGAAATCTTTTGACTCACTTGCAACATTGAGATAAACGCATACTTAGCTTAAACCAACGACACTTTATTATGTTCGAGGAAGTCTTTGAAAATCATTTGAAAATTATTTAAAATCCGAATCCTACTGTGTACAATCCGAGGTGTCCTAAGTAAGTAGACTTATAGAAGGGTTCGCACAGGATTACTTGAGTGAATCAAAATACTGTTACGTTTTTTGGAATGCTGTCTAAGGATTTGCTGGAGGCCAGGGTGCAGGCGTCAAGATACATTTGTGCCCTTTTGGCATATGCTTTAGGCTTTTAGGGCCATCTTTTCCAGAATTGCGGGAATATAAACCGTTTTCAAATCGACTTAGATTTACTTGGTGTATGTATGCACAAAAGGTCAAGGTATACCTAGTTCTTTCCCTAGCTCTTTCATTTCAATTTTTAGTCCCCAGTTGCTATTATGTCTTCCCATTAATGATGTTTTTAGATTTCGATTTTAGATGCCCGTGTCATATGTCTGAGTAGGGTGAGCCTTGGTTAAGTGCCAAGTCCTATTGACAATGTCTGATTTTTTTTATTATTATTTTTTTTTTTCAAAGGGGATTAGCAAGCATTTGAATTACCATGAACGGGTGCCCTGAGTTCGAAGGAACGATGGGGCGATGCCGTAGAACAATCCTCTTTATTGCAAGCTTACTGCCTTGACTACTTGTTGGCGATTATGACTGTGTCTTAGTGGTGAAAGAAGGTCTTTAAGCGAACGACTATGTCTAGTGGTGAAAGAAGGTCTTTAAGTGAGTTAGTTCGCTTTAGGGAGAGTCTAGTTGAGTACTTTAGAGGTCATGGACGCTTTTGGTGCGCTAAATGCTTCTTTTCCTTTTTAGACTAACTTTAGAGGCGCTTTGCAAAGTTTCTTTTTTATTATTCACATTTTTTTTATATTATTGTTTTATTTTTACGTTGAGCGTAGAATGTACTTTTTCATTTGTCTCTTTTTTATTCGTGACTCAAGACGGTTTGAAAGATGGGTTGTATGAGATAGGATAATTTGTATAGGTATTGGTCAAGAATGAGGATTACATCTACTAGGACTCACAATTTGCAGCCTCGTGTTAGTGTCATGAGTTTACATCAACCAAGGCCAATGAGTAGCATGGGGATGACTCAAGGGTATATCAACAGGATATATCCAAACAAGTTATATGGTCATTATGCTAACGGTGGTGTAAGAGCAGGTTTTGGAAATAATGGGTATGACTCACGTGTCAATGACCGTGCGTGGTTTGCAGTTGACAACAAGTTCAGGAACAAGAGTCGAGGTAATGGTTTCTTGGGTTATGGCAATGAGAACATGGATGGGTTAAATGAGCTGAACAGGGGCCCCAGGGCGAAGGCGTCTAAGAACATAAGGATTGGAAAGGGTAGACATCGTAGAACTTTATGATTTGGATTGGTTGACTCAATTCTCTTCCTTCGTTTACTTGGGTAAATTTCGCACTTTGGGAGGTACGGGCTAAGTATTTCATGGCTCGCTCTTTTCGCTCTCCCTTTTCTCTTTCTATTTTTTTTCTTTTTGCTTGGGATTTCTCCCCAACATAAATTCTTCAAAAGATTTTTTTATTTAGGCTAAAAGGTAGATGGTTGTGGTCTTTGAGTCACGAGGCGAGACTGAGTGAGCCTCGTTTGGTAGGCCTATAGTGGACCTTTAATTTTAGCGGGCCTAGGGTGGACCTTTAGCTTTAGTAGGCATAGGGTGGACCTTTAAATTGTCTTACTTTGCAAGCGTATTTAGTCGTTTCTTAAAATGTGCAAATAGCGTAGATTCGAAATCTTGTTTTTACCTTATTGAAATTTAACGAAAGAATTGCATCGGAAATAATTTTTTGTTTCTTTTCAGATTCCGGTTTTACGGGATTTAATTAGAAGTTGTGATTTAGACTCAAAGTTTCATTAATCTTTCTGATTATAACCCGGGTATGAATATAAGGAGGTGGCCTAGACTCAAACTAATGACGTGGCATAAGCCTATAATACTTGACCAAGCGACTCTCAGACTTAGGCTAATTGGACCATAACTTTCGTTGGTTGACACTTTAGATTTTAACCCTTGGGTGTTCATTTGTCATGCGCCATTTTGCTTAATGTTGGCAAGGTAGTTAATTGGGGAGATCGAATTTTTATTTTTGCAAGACTAGAATCATTAGTGCGGCTTCTCTCTTGGTGTGTATTGCTTTACCCCAATGGTAGCCTTATGGTATGCCGATCTGGGTATTTTCATGGTTGGTCATGTTGCATTCATGGAAAATCTTTTAGTCCGTACTTAGGAGTATTTAAAGGAGCGAGTGGCTCGAGAGGACTATGATAGTCGTGACCCAATGTGATTATAAGCCTTGGGGCCATTAATTTTTCTTTGCCAATGGTATTAACACCTTAGGTTCACTTTGGGGGTTGTGCGGCTATGGGGGAATGATTTCCAGAATGTGACCGTTTCCATTTTGCAAATACTAGAATATATTCTTTTTATTGGTGAGAGAGAGTATTGAGGCCGTGGATTCCTAGCAAGGGATGACAATTACATATGGGTGTTTATGGATTTAAATGTTAGGAAGGGAGACTAAATATGGTTTGACCTTTTAACTTGCAGAACGACATCAAGCATTAGGACCGATTCTATGGATAAGACAACTAAGACTTAGGATTTAGATTGTACTTTGGCATAGCCTAGCCTAGACTCGGATTTTTTTTTTTTATTTGAACATTATTTTTCTTGAAGACTTTATTTGAACATCATTTTTTGAATTCTTTGCCCATGTGACATTCAAAGTTTTTTTTTAAAATTAGCATGCTCGGTTTTGGTGCCGAACATTGTCGTCATAGGAGGCCTAACAACGACACAAAGAGTTATTTATTTTTTATGAGTCGTTTTTTAGAATCGAGTGCTTTTCTTACGCCTTCGTAGCAATTCTTTTTACGAACGTTTTTTTGTGCTACGTATTTTCCTTTTGCGCGGGCACCGAGGCTGTTGCGCCTGACCAGAAGGCCAAGCAGCAACTTCAGCGCCCAGCGTAGGGCGTGAGAAATTCTGGCGCCCAGCCAGGGGCGTTGAAAATGCGTCCCTGGCTGGTTCTCGTTTTCTGTTTGCGTCTACTTTTGTTTATGCGACTTCGATTTTGTGTGCTTGCCTAATAACGTCCTTTACGCGTTGTGCAACGTTTGTGGGACTCGTTACAGGCCATCCCCAGCGTCGCTTATTTTTGTGGCGATCGTTCGGGTTTGCGGAACACGTGTTTCGGTATAACTCTTTGGCAAATTTGTTCATGAATGTTTGGGCAATTTTTAAGGTCGTTAGTTTTGTAGCATTATTTATCTAGCATTATTCGTACGCACAATCATAACATAGTCACATAGTTCGCTACACATAACTACATTACAAACATGGATTTGAAAATTAAATATGTCACGTAGTTTATGATAGGCTTCTATGGGTAGTATTTGCGCCTGGCTTGGTACCGCTTCTATCGTAGATCCAACACATGCCCCAGTCGAGGTAGTGTCTTCAGCAGACGAATTTCGCTCAAGAGGCCAAACCCGCAAGTGCAAGCCAAGGGGGCATGCAAGCGAGAGGGACCTAATGGGCGAGCGATTGGGTTTGGGACGGGTGTACTACTAGCGAAAGCGCCGAGTGGACAACATTCGAAGCGTATGCACCCCCCGGTTGGCGATGGGTATCCTTAGTCCCAACTCCCAAGATGAAACACCAAGGGAGCCAAGATTCGTTATGCGGTTCTGTCCGTTCACATTAATATGCTGATTTTCAGGTCGTCCCAACTTGATTGGGAAATAAACGCGGGGTAGGATCGTTTCACCCTTCGGCGATTTTGATTACCTACAAGCACGAGTATTTCCTTCACTATCCCCAGTGGAGTCGCCACTGTGAGGGGGTCGAAAAAGCACGAGGCTAATGCATGACCTCGTCCCTCGTGGGTGTGACGATTCTTTTTATTCAATCAAGTGTAATTGGATTTCCTGTGAGTATACACCCAATTGACTAGTAATATAGGAGTCGCCATTCAGTTTTTAACAACAATGAGAAAAACTGACAAAACCCGGTTATCGTGACATAAAGGGAGTGCAATTATGTTTGACCACGACGTCCGTAGGTTCCCTTGTGATCCCTGGTGTTGGGATCTCTCAACATACACCCGCAAGGTAGAGATTGAGGGTTCGGGGGACTGTAACTACCGAGAGGAGTACTTCACTCGTCGATAACTCCAGAGGCAGGATATCCTTACTAGCTCAGCATAAATAATTGAAAGGACATGCGTTAACTATTAAACTAATCTGAGTTGATTTTAGCAATATGCAACATGTAATACTAGATCGATCGTGATTATCTGATTTAAATAGTATTAAGGGACCTAGCATGATAATCCAATTTCCCAAAAATATTATATTTGTTAGGCGTGATAGAACAATCAGATTTAGTTAGTTTAACAGTTCATAAAAAGGGCGAGGAAAGCAATTAAATCATCGAAAAGAGACACATTACGACGCACCCTTGAGAGGTGCGTCACGGTTCTCAGAAAACTAACCACTTTGACTTTGCTATTTCTCCTTTTCATTTAACGAATCTCCAATTATGGGACAGGATACGTTCTGTTCGATTTATGGATCGATTGCGACAGAACGCGTGAACAATTTCGCAGCGTGAGGCTTAGGCTAAGGGTTGGAGTCAATACTCAAAATATAATTGTGTGTTGTGTCCTTTTCACGTCGAATTTGGGGCTGTATTTATAGGGAAGAGTTCGTGGAAAGATAGAATTGCAGAGTTCTAATCCACAAAGAATTAGGAAAAAATACGTACCCAGGTATTTTCAGCGCCCAGGCCTGGGCGCCGAAGATTTCGGCGCCCAGAGCCAGGCGTTGAAAATAGGGTCTGGGCTGTTCTCTTAGTCAGATTCGGATTCCTGAAATCCGTAGAGTTTGAGACTTAATCGAGTCTTTTGGCGGGTATCAATTTCATGACGGAATGCGTCTGGGCCCGTTACGAACTCTAGGCTCGTTAGGATTTTAATTAATACGTAACTCTTATTTCCGAATCATATTAGGAATAGGATTCTCATAGTTTTCTATCTCATTTAGGATTTATGTTGGAGTGCAACACCTAATTCTGACAGGTTTCTATCTTTTATGACTTGCCACTTTTAACAGCTGCCCATTACGGCAGTTACTATTTTTAGCAGGTTTCCATAAATAGCAGGTTTCGGGTGAAATGAAAAGGGGAATCGAGATTCGTTATTTTATAGGAGATGCGTTGTCAAGTGGAGATTTATGCTTTCATCATTGAACCTTTCCCTTTCGGGAATGGGGACAAAAGTAGGTGTCTACACAAAGCAATGATCAACTTCTGACTGAAGCCCTAGATCTACTAGATGAAGCTCGGGACGAAGCCAGAACTCTCAACGCAGCTTACCAGCAGAGGGTTAGCAAACACTACAACCGATGAGTCAATGCCAGGATTCTAAAGGTCGGCGACCTTGTACTAAGAAACGCTGTCGCAGTTCAGAAGGGAAGGATCCATGGAAAGCTCTCGACAACGTGGGAAGGGCCATACATCATCCACTCTGAAAAGAGAACTGACACCTTTATGCTTAAACAGTTAGACGGAACAATCTTGAAGAACCATTGGAATGCCGATGTTCTCAAGAAATACTTTGTATGACCTCACCCCCTTTGTAATCCAAGTAAGTTGTTTAATGAGAAGAGGAAAGCCACTGGCACCATGTGTTTCATTAAACATATATGATCAATCCGAAGCTAAAATCAACCTGAGATAGCTATTCCTTGGAGCTAAAACCCAAGAAATAGCTTACTTAATCAACCCGCAAGGTACCGTCCAGAATCCCCGGATTCGCGATACCCAGGGAAAATCCGTTCGCAACAAAGTCTCTCGAATACAGTTATAAAGAGTTCGGCTCAGATCCACGGATCCCCGAAGCTCATAACTAAGATAGACTCGCGACTTCTTGCCCAGGTTTCCGAACCACAAGAAGTCGGAAGAACGGAAACAGACGTTAAAGAACTCAAAAGTAGACTCTTAACAGATCCACGGATCTGAAGATCTCAGAAGCAGACTCTAAACACGTCTACAAACTTTAAAGAGCTCAAAAGTAGACTCAACAGATCCACGGATCTGAAGAGTTCAGAAGCAGACTCTAAACAGATCTACAGACCCTAAAAGTCCAAAGGCTATCAAGCTCCTCAGCAAAACCTAGCAAAGCTCAGAAGGGCTCAAAAGCAAAACGAGTCTCTTAGCAAATCTACGGATTTGAAGAACTCACAAACAAAGAAACGCCTTAGCAAAATCTACGGATTCAAAGGCAAAAGAACTAGATATTTCGGAAGCACAGAAAATTAAAATGAAGCAGCCAAAACGAGAAAGCAAAGCCATTTCTTCATTCAATATTTGGGGGAACAAGTACAATCATACCAACTACAGCTCGACACAGCGAGAAATCCTCAAAGATTGAAAGAAAAATGACCTAAAAGCTAAATCGGCAGCCATCAACAGACAAATATCGGCCTACCGAAGTACTAAGAAAAGCAAAAAGAAATTATTAAAGTATGACGCAACACCGAGGCAAAAGGGGAGAAAGTCAAGCACAAGTTCGGAGGCCCTCAACTGGAACCAACCGACTCTGAAGAAGACGACTGCCCGAGTTCCTAAGGGACATCACCAGCAGGTTCCTGAGGAGTTGCCCTCGGAGAAGCGCCCGCAGTAGTGTCACCTTCCGAGGCAACCTTCCAAGCTTGTTGCCCCTTGTCAGCTTCTTCATGCTCCTTAGCAGCGTCATCCCTATCAGCTTGACACTCCACCAAGTTGTCCTCAGCCTCGAGCCACTTGGGCACATGCTCGGCCCACTTGAAGTCAAGCATATGCTTGGAGAACATCCTGCGAGCGCCGAGGATCCCCTCCCAGTACATATCCTGGCATTGATCGGCAGTGTACATCTGAGCCTTCTCCTCCTCAAGCTCGCGAACCTGTTCCTTAAGACGGTTGACGTCATCTTCGAGAATGGGGACTCGGTCGACAGAGGTCTGAAGAAGAGTATTACTCTCCTGAAGACTCACGATGGTGGCATCCTTAGCCAGAAGCTTGGCCTCATACTCAGTTTTCTCTTCGGCGCTCTTCTTCGCCAAAGCCTCGTGCTTGAGGGCATCCTCTTCCACTTGGAAGGTCAGAATGCCAACCTCCCTACCGATCTCCACCAGAGCAGCACCTCCTTCCTTGGTGAATTCGGCAACCTCTTGCCTCGCCTTCGCAAGCTCGGACACAAGGAAGCTGAACTTCTGGTCAAGGTTAGGGATGTCCCGAGCATAGAGCTCCTCGAACCTCCGAAGCGTTCTCTCGTCGTGGAGTTGGCATACGGCAGCAAAGGAACTCCAATAGGCAGCCTAAAGAAGGAAAACAAAATTAGTTGAAACCAAAAGAGTAAAAACAAAACAAACAAAAACCCCCAATATATTACCTCGTTCAGATGGTACTGAGCCATCTTAGTTGGATGGTTCGCCACCTCCCCAGGAACACGGAACTGTGGGACCCCGCGCAGCAAGTTCTCATGGGCTGCCTCGGGACCAATCATGGAGCCCACGTGAGCTGATGGATCCTCGCCCAGTACAGCAGGGCGAGCGTAACGAGCCATGGTTTCCCGAACCTCCAACGGGATCCTCTTCAAAGGAACATCAGCGCAAGGGTCACCATGGACCAGCCCCTCCAACACAGAGGTTGAGGTTGAGCCCAGGGTCTCACGAGGCCTCTTCGTACCACGCCCTTCAGGAGCTCCACCTTCAGAAAGCAGTAGAGTCGAAGGCTGTTCAGCGCCTCCCGCAGCCGAGGGTTGACCATCCGCGGCCTCCGAGTCAGAAAGATCCACCACTGTCTTGGGAGGAGTTTTGGGATCCCCCCCCCCCAAACCATCTGCAACAGCTTCCTTGAAAACAGGAACCTCGGCGGAAACCATTGGAACGTCCACCTCCGCCTGATCCACTTCGAGAGTAATGTCTTGCACAATCACTCCCACCGGAGTCAGCGGCTTCAGCGGCGAAGGAATGACAACCTCCTCGACCAAAGGTTGGTCCACAGGTTCATTGGGCACCAACATGGCCACACTCTTCAGCTTCTGACCGGGGATAGGAATGAAGCGACGCAGGTTCTTAGGAGGACCCATCTCCCTTTGTTGCCGAGCAAGATATCGGCCCCTTGCCTCAGCAAGACTCGGATCCGCAGCAACAACCTGTTGAACCCCTCTCCTCAGTCAAGTAAGGTCGACGGCTCAGAAACTCGAGAACCTCGGGACGAGGGGTTGCCATAGAAAAGAACGAAGACTTCTTCTTCTTCGGAGACCTCTTCCCTGAAACCGACTTTCCCTTCCGAGAAGCTTCCTTTTTCGAAGATTTCCGCTTCTTTAACCTCCGCGACTCCTAGAAAGGATAAGAGTGAGAAAGCGAGTGAAAAAGAACGAAGAAAAAGATAAAAGAAGAACGCTTACCTCGGGAATAGCAAAAGAGGGAGGAGACGAAGCAGACGAAATGACCGGGGCAGCAACTGTCACCCCGGGACCCTGCATAAAAGGAAAAGAATAAATCTCCACAGCAGGAAAGGCGGGTACTTCATATCCGAACAGACAGAACGAGAAGGTTACCGGATCAGAAGTAGTTACCAGTTCAGGCAGAACATTCTGTCTCGGAACCGCTTCTCCAGGACGATCAGCAGACCAAGGGTCAGCTCGGACGTCGTCAAGATGAGCCAAGGCGTGATCCGAAAACTTATAACTCTCTAGCCTCGGCTGCCGAGGATTACTCGCCTTGCAATCGTAAGGAGGGCAGCTAACGAGAATCTCCCCACCTTCCAACTTGTACCCCAACTTCTCGAGGTCAATAGCGGTCTCACCAAAAGCTGCACAAGAAAAAAAAAGAAAAGTCAGATACAAACAAAGCCAAGGAGAGGCGAACACCTCAGCCGAAGCACGATCTCAGCACGAGAAATCTCACCCCTATCGTAGATCCTACTGAGACCGATAGCAGCGAGGAGAGCCTCCTGAGTGATATAATGAAAGTTAGGAAGCCAGTGCAAAGGCTCCCTAGTCGTCTTCGCTCGGAACCACTCCAGCAGAGCAACATGATCCGGATTTCTCGGATCAACCGGACCAACCCTAGACATCTCCGGATCCACCTTTACAAACCACGTCGGTGGTGCGTAGTAACGGGGATGCTTCGGATCCACGGGCACCCGCACTAGAAGCCACTGCTTCTTCCAATTGTGAACCGAAGAAACGTAAGGAAACACAGTCAGGTACTGCGATTCACCCTTCCGAAGCCGCTTGTTGGTAATGGTCCACCAACCATGTTGCGCATTTTGATTCCTCCCGAGCTCGTGTATCTCCTTGAAAACCTCGATAGATGGGGGGTAACCTAGGAAATCGCACGTCCAGCGGTAGGAGATTATATGACGCATTGACTTCGGCGTCAACTGGGCCAAGGAAATGTTATACTCCTCCAACACGCGGGAAACAAACGGGTCCAAAGGAAACCGAAGCCTGTAGTCAAAATGATGGAGGTACACTACAATGAAACCTGGGGGCGGCTTCGTCACCCGAGCATGCTTCTGAAGCGGAAGCTCACACCAATAACCCAAGGCATACTGAATGCAATAAAGATCCTCGGCAAGCCGATGATAACGCTCCCGACGGGGTTCAACCAACCACTCCCCATCAACGGCCGTGCCGTCAGGACCGGCAATCTTGCTCGAACCGTTGAACAGAGCAGCAAGCCTGCCCTCGGGATCCGCCTCCTCCCACCGCCTCGGGAAGAAAGGACGAACAACAAAGCGACCAGTAGCGCCAGTTTTATGGCTCGGCCCAGCATGAGCGCCACTCCCCGAGCGCTCATCAGCCTCGGAAGAGACTTTCGTCGATCTTTCCTCGGAACCACTGGACGACGACACCACACTGGACTTCTTTTTCCACCTTCCTCCAGCCATGGCAAAACTCCAAAGAATAGAGTGTCGAAGTGAAAAGAACTGAAGGATAAAGAGAAGAATAGGAAACAAATTACCTTCCTCAGAGCGAAAATTGCCGATGAATCGAATAGAACAAAGCCCCGAAGCTGATTTCTGACGAATTCACGAAGATTCACGAAGATCTAAAGAAAACTCACAAGAGATACCACCAGAATTCTGGGAAAGCTTAAGAAAGATTTTGTTGAATAAAGTTTTGAATGATGATTTGGGTCAAGTATTTATAGGCCCCAACTCAGTGAACTGCCTAACTTCAGCTTTATTTTGAGTCGTACGATCGATGCCACATCTGGAGCATCCTTTGGACACCTGTCCCACTAGTGCATGGTTTCAACGTCCCTTTTTGAAAAAAGAGAGGGAAAACTTTCCAACTTCTGATATATGGAAACCTGCCCATTTATTTCTAAATGGACCGGGTCTGGGGGGCATGTTGTTTGGGCTCCCAATTGGCTACCAAATGGGCCATTAAGTCCAAAGCCCAATGGCTCAATACAACAACATCAAACCCACAGACACTCCAAAAAGGCTGTCTAGCCAGCAAGGCCCAAGGCCCATCAAACAATAAATGACCTATGTGGACATTTATTACACAAACACTATAAATAGGCTGCCAAGGCTCACACCTCAGGGTACATCCAATTTATCGCCTTAAGACTACTCTTCTAGAGAACTTCTCTCTAGAATCCGAGCATCGTTCTTACTTAGGCATCGGAGGGGCTTTCCTCGGAAACACCCCCGAGGCTAGTAACTTTGTCTTTGTGCAGGTGAATTCGGACACGACTCATTCAAGCTAGCAAGATCTTCAACACACACGAAAGGGCCTTCATTCGAAGCCCATTATTTCCACCTTTACAACACCGGAACACTCCGTATCTCTTAATAAACCTGGATCTGATTCTTACCCATTATTCAAGAATTATAAGCCTGATTTTACATATATACTCGTAAAGTTGTACTACAATTAGAAATGACAAGAAGTCGAGTGTGCCTTTGTATCACGTCGTTATCTAGGGCATGACCTATCGATCGATCGTTACAAAATGGTACTACTACTATTGTTACTGTGCCATTCAAAGCCAACCATAATCGTAATTGTTAAAGAATCATGATTACTTTATGATAGTACCATTCCATTAAATTCCATGAAATATCAAATCTCCAATCATTGTCATATACATACACTACTCATACACAGTCATACTAGCTATTAGGATCAACAACTACATAAAAGGATAGATGATGTCGAAATATATACTCCGTATATGGATATATAACGTCATTTCAGTTGAATACTTAATTAGTGATTAAATGTAAAATTACTGTCGCACTACATGTACTATTTTTTTTTAAAGAGAACCACAACCAACGTTAGATTGGTCGTGTGAATCACAATTTAGGTCATTCTCAAAGGCGTCACAACGCAGGTGAAATATCAAATCTCCAATCATTTTCATACACGTACTACTCATACAACCATATTATTAAGGGCAACTATAAAAAAAATTAGATGATGTCGAAATATATACTATATGTATATACATATATAAGTCATTTCATTGTTAAGTGTTTAATTAGTTCATGAGTGTCGTACAATATGTAAAACAGCAAAATAATTTATAGGCCACTATTTTTGAAAGAGAAACACAACCAACATTTTATCACGTGAATCATAATTTAGGTCAATCCTCACACACACAAAAAATAAAAAATAGGTCATTTACAGATGCACCATTTAAAGTAACTGATGTGGAAACTTTCGTTGGTGCTGACGTGTCACCCTTTCCACGGAGGTATCAGGTATGCACTGACACACAATCTTCTTACAACCTGCAAAACAAGAATATTCCCTCCGACGCCTAAGTAAGTATTAAAGAGAGAAAGCGTTTTTAGAGAGAAGTTAGATCGAGCAGAATATCGAAGGTAAGTGAGAATGAATTGATTGCCCTTTCACCTTGGGATCTGGACTATTTATAAGGTTAGGGTTTTGGGATTTATCCCAAAACCCTAGTTATCTGATTGATTAACCTCTTAGATGAGGACATGTGTCCTTGAGAGAAATTGAGGTGGAGGACTTTAGTGAGCCTCTTCATTGTTCGGGTCTTACTTACCACATTCAGGCTTTGTAATTCAATTACAAGGTTTATATATACTGTATTCAGAGTATATGATACTTGACATAGAGGGTGTCAAATGTTGCGTTACGATTTATCAAGGGTAGACAAGTCTTTTTTAGGCACATTATTTCCCCCTCAAGAAAGATGATATGTATCCTCGATGCGTTATTCTTGATTTTTGTAGATCTGGCATAGGTTTGAGCATTACGTGTCACGCCTTAGATTTTCTTTATAAATCAGGGCCTGAGTTCATTTTTCTCTTTCATTTCCTTTTGATAACTTCTGAGAGCTAGAGATATTTTTGAGAGGATTCTTCTTCTCTTGCCAAAGATCAAAGTGTTTTTCGTGCGTTCTTGTTTATCACCTTTTTCTTCTTATCACATTGCTGGGAGCCAAGATCAACAGCTAATTTACCTTTTTGATCTTCACAGAATCACATGTATCCTTCTATTGCCACTTCTTTGTTTTTAATTTTTGCCTTTTCATGCTCATGCATCCTTAATTTCTAATTTACAAATTCTTTGGCCGTTTAGTTAGCGCTTACAAACTTTTGGGCGTTTAGTTGGAGCTTACATAATATTCTATCAGGGAAGGCTTTTAGCCACTTTTTTCAGTCTTGCCGGCAACATCTTCAATGGGTCTGCGAGGCTTAACAATTTTTCTCGGGGGGTTACCTCCTGGTATTTCCTTTTGACGCCTGCCTCGATTTGATCTTTCTTCCATGCCGATGGGTTGAGGGTAGTTAGATAGAAATCTCGCACGTACTGCTGGTCACCATGAATGGTCCCAATCTTCCCATCGTCACACACATACTTCAATAGCATCAGATGAGTAACTATTACAGCCTTGATTTTGATTCATGTAGGACACCCCAAGATGAAATTGTATGCCGTTAGATCCTTGACTATTAGGAAGTTAACATTCATTTTCCTTGCCATCGGTGTGTCCCCCTATCCTTACAGGTAATGATATGACACCTACTGGGTGAATAATTTTTCCTCCAAAATCAATGACGGGATAATGGATTCTTTCAATTGTCTTTGGGTCATGAGCTAGACGATTTAAGAATTCAACACTCATATGTCGGACGAGCTCCCAGTTTTGAATATTTTTCGTCGCACTCTCATATTAGAGATCTTGATTTCTATGACCAATGGTCATCATGTGGGGTAGCCATTCTTCCACCATCAGACTCGCAGATTTCAATTTTGGGGAAAGGGTCCATTGGTGACTCACCTGAGAGTATCACCTATTCCAACCTTCTAGCATTATCTTTTTGCCATCTCATAGTAGGTCCTCTAGAAGCCGGCCCGCCGGATATGACTGCTATAAACCCTCCATCAGTTTGATTGCCGCCCCCAGCTAAGGTGGGTGATTTGTTCTTTTTGTAAAAATTCTTCCTTGTGTCGTGAGTATTTTCCTGCAAGTAACTCTTTAGATGACCTTTAGCCGCTAAGCCGTCCATGACCCTCTTCAGGCTCCTACAGTCCTTTGTGTCATGACCTATTTCTTCATGGAATTAGAAACATAGTTTCGGGTCTCGACTCTTAACGGGAACTTCATCGGGAATGGACGTTCTAAGTCAAACCTGGTCCCTACATCAACCAGAATTGTCTAGAGGTCTGTATTGTATTCGAAGAGCTCTCTCTCCTGTGGGCGTCCCCTCTTTTGTCTCGCATTCGTAGGATCTTGTTCTTTTGATATGGTCTAGGTGCTATAGGTTCTAGTGACTTTCCGATCTGTTTTATCTTTCTTTCCAAAGGACTCAACCGCTTCCCTAGCCTTGTCGTCTTTCGACACGCTGCATATTTCAGTTTGCGTGTATGAACGCTTCAACTTCTTCTAATACCTCGGCCATGGTGCCCACACTTTTCTTCACCAAGTCAAACTTGAATGATCCCTTTTTTAACGCTCTAATGAAATTGTCAAAAGATACTCCATCTGGCAAGTCAGAAATCTAGTCGGCCTCCAAATTGAAGTGCTTTACATAGATTCTTAAAGACTCATCATTTCCTTGTTGAATTCGTTCAAGATGCATACTGTGAGGGGGTCGAAAAAGCACGAGGCTAATGCGTGACCTCGTCCCTCGTGGCCGTGACGTTTCTTTTTGTCAAATCAAGTGTAATTGGATTTCCTGTGAGTTCACACCCAATTGACTAGTAATATAGGAGTCGCCATTCAGTTTTTAACGACAATGAGAAAAACTGACAAAACTCGGTTATCGTGACATAAAGGGAGTGCAATTATGTTTGACCACGACGGCCATAGGTTCCCTTGTGATCCCTGGTGTGGGGATCTCTCAACGTACACCCGCAGGGCAGAGATTGAGGGTTCGGGGGACTGTAACTACCGAGAGGAGTACTCGCTCTTCGATAACTCCAGAGGCAGGATATCCTTACTAGCTCAGCATAAATAATTGAAGGGACATGCGTTAACTATTAAACTAATCTGAATTGATTTTAGCAATATGCAACACATAATACTAGATCGATCGTGATTATCTTGTTTAGATTGATTTAAGGGACCTAGCATGATAGTTTAATTTCCCAAAATATTATATTTGTTAGGCGTGATAGAGCAATCAGACTTAATAGTTTAACAGTTTTACAAAAGGGCGAGGAAAGCGATTAAATCATGCGAAGGGACACATTACGACGTACCCTTGAGAGGTGCGTCACGGTTCTCAGAAAACTAACCACTTTGGCTTTGCTATTTCTCCTTTTATTTAACGAATCTCAAGTTTCCGGGCTTAATTCTTCAGCTACAAGGGACAGAATACGTTCTGTTCGATTTTTGGATCGATTGCGACAGAACGCGGGATCAATTTCGCAGCGTGAGGCTTAGGCTTAGGGGTTGGAGTCAATACTCAGAAAATGAATTGTGTGTGTTGGTTTCACTTCGAATTTGGGGTTGTATTTATAGGGAAGAGTTCGTGGAAAGATAGAATTTTAGAACACTAATCCAAGAAGAATTAGGAGAGAACACGTACCCAGGTAATTTCAGCGCCCAGGGCTGGGCGCCGAAGATTTCGGAGCCCAGAGCCAGGCGTTGAAAATAGGGTCTGGGCCGTATTTCCTTGTCAGATTTGGACTCGTGGAATACGGAGTCCTTGAGACTTATCCGAGTCTTTTAGTGCGTATTAACTTTAGGACGGAATGCGTCTGGGCCCGTTACGAACTCTAGGCTCGTTAGGATTTTAATTAATACGTAACTCTTATTTTCGAATTATACTAGGAATACGATTCCTCTTGCAATTCTATCTCTTTTAGGATTTATGTCGAAGTGCAACACCTAATTCTGACAGGTTTCTATCTTTTATGTCTTGCCACTTTTAGCAACTACCCGTTACGGCAGTTACTATTTTTAGCAGGTTTCTATAAATAGCAGGTTCGGGTGAAATGAAAAGGGTGATTGAGATTCGTTATTTTATAGGAGATGCGTTGCCAAGTGGAGATTTTATGTTCTCATCATCGAACCTTCCCTTTCGGGAATGGGGACAAAAGTAGGTGTCTACACATACTCGTCTTCCTTTCCTCTTTGCAGGCCATAAACCTTATTGAAAATAGGACTTCCAGTTCGGCAAAGGAGGCAATAGAACCCGCAGGTAGCCTTTCGAACCATTTGGACGCTACGCCTTTGAGTGTTTCTGGAAAGTATTTGCTCCATGTGTCTTCGTTTTTTTCCTTGTACATACATATGGTGGAGGTACGCGAATAAATACATATCAGGGTTACTGGTGCCGTCATATGCTTCTAAGGTGGGAGTCTTTACCTTAGGTTCCTTTGGTGTATTCATTATGGCTTCATAGAGGAGTACTCATGTGCCTCAATGTCAGGTTGTTTAACCCCTGCTGAATGTGGTAAGTGGGTTCTCGACGGCTTGCGGCTATCCCTTGGCACAGGCCAACTCTCGGAGAGGTCATTTGTATTTGTCCTCGGACGGAGGGGTAGAAAGGACGGTCTTTCATGACCGGGGTAGATCCAGTCTCTGATAACTCAGACTCGGCCTCATAGTGCTCCTTCCGTCTAGCTGGAGGACGCTGGGCGGCTAAAGCCTGAAGGAACTCCTCTGGATACCTGTATGTATGGTCGTGCTGCATGTTCACGTCGAGTAAGGAGCATCCGACTAATCCCTGCCTTTCTGTAATGGGACTAACGCGCCTATTTTCCACCTACCACGACTTTTCCCTGGCCCTCCAAACATTTGATCTAAGCGGCATCTTATATATCCGATTGAGACCGAGGCTAACTTTTGTTAGGTTATGATACATATAAACGAATATAAATTATGCGGAAATAACCATAAATGTCAGGATTCAAAATTAATTGCTACATAACAATTAGCATAATTAGGATGCATACTCTTTGTAGCGTGCCCTCCCTTGCTGCGCCCGAACCGAACAAGAACAAGTCTTTAGGACTCCAAGTGTCGTCCCTCCGTAGAAAGTCCACAGCACGTCCGGATGCACCTAAGATTGACCAACTAGAATCGCCCTTAAGGTATTAATAATACTCGGCTAATATGGGCAAGTGTTTGGCTGAATTTTTGTTCAAATTCTTACCTTTGAATCCTTGAAACTCGTTATAAATTATGAACCCCGAACTCATATTTATAGGCCATGGAATAAGTAATCGAATCCTACTAGGATACGAATTAATTAAATTAGAATCCTAGTAAAACTCTTTATTTAATTAATTTATCTTTTAGGATTAGGAATTTAATCATCAATCGAATCCTAGGTTTCGTATGTGAACACAAACACACACGAACGCACAGCAGCCCACGAGGGGCGCCATGCGCGCGCGCAGCCCACGAGCACTCGCAGCCCACTGCCACGAAGCCCACACGCTGCCGCAGCCGTGGGCGCGCGCTGGGCCTGCCTTGCGGTGGGCCTGGCGCAGCCTTGGGCTTGTGTGTTGTGGCGCGCGTTTCCCTTGCTGGACGTGGGCCTGGCTTCGTGCTGGGCCTTCGTCTAGCAAGCTCGTCCGATGCTAATTCGTACGACGCGCTTCCGATTAATTTCCCGATTCCGGAATTCATTTCCGATACGAACAATATTTAACATTTCCGATTCCAGAATTAATTTCCGTGACAAAAATTTAATATTTCCGTTTCCGGAATTATTTTCCGATTCCGATAATATTTCAGATTCGGACAATATTTCCGTTTCCGGCAATATTTCCGATTCCGGCAATATTTCCATTTCCGATAGTATTTTTTGATACGTACCATGTTTCCGTTTCCGGCAACATCTATGACTTGGATAATATTTATATTTCCGATAGGATCCATATTTCCGCTTCCGACAATATCATCGTTTCCGGAGTATTCATTAACTTTCCTTTGACGATCTCAGCTCCCACTAAAACCAAGATCCGTCGATTCCGAATATGTATTAGATAGAGTATTCAATGCCATTAAATACTTGATCCGTTAACGTACTATTTGTGTGACCCTACGGGTTCAGTCAAGAGTAAGATGTAGATTAATATCATTAATCCACTTGAACTGAAGCGGCCTCTAGCTAGGCATTCAATCACTTGATCTCACTGAATTATTAACTAGTATATTATAAATACTGAACCGCATTTATTAGACTTATCATTAAATGCATACTTGGACCAAGGGCATTATTTCCTTCAGTCTCCCATTTGTCCTTAGGGACAAGTGTGCATTTCCTAATTCCTTTGTCTCTCGATGCTTGCTCTTGAACATAAGGTAAGAGTTGTAATCCTTATTATTGTAGACGCCTACTTTTGTCCCCATTCCCGAAAGGAAAAGGTTCGATGATGAGAACATAAATCTCCACTTGGCAACGCATCTCCTATAAAATTACGAATCTCAATCACCCTTTCATTTCAGCCATAGCTGCTATTTATAGAAACCTGCTAAGAATAGTAACTGCCGTAAAAGGTAGTTGTTAAAAGTGGCAAAATCATAAAAGATAGAAACCTGTCAGAATTAGGTGTTGCACTCCAATATAAATCCTAAAAGAGATAGAATTTACAAAGGAATTCTATTCCTGGTATAATTCGAAAATAAGAGTTACGTATTAATTAAATTCCTAACGACCCTAGAGTTCGTAACGGGCCCAGACGCATTCCGTCATAAGTTAATACGCACTAAAAGACTCGGATAAATCTCCTAAAAAAGCTCCGTGTTCTAAGAGTCCAAATCTGACAAAAACTCGGCCCAGATCCCATTTTCAACACCTGTATCTGGGCGCCGAAATCTTCGGCGCCCAGCCCTGGGCGCTGAAAGTGCCTGGGGCCGTTTTATCTCAGGATTCTTTTTGGATTCGTATCTTAAAATCTATCTTTCCACACACTCTTTTCCTATAAATACAGCCTAAAACCGACGTGAAAAGAACACACAATTCCATAATCTGAGTATTGACTCTAGCCTTAAGCCTAAGCCTCATTCTGCGAAATTGATCCGGCGTACTGTCGCAATCGACCCAAAAGTCAAAGAGAACGCATCCTGCCCCTTGTAGCTCGATGTATTAAGCCTAAATACTGGAACATTGCTTGGAAACCTGAGATTCGCTAAATAAAAGGAGAAATAGCAAAGCCAAGTGGTTAGTTTTCTGAGAACCACAACGCACCTCTCAAGGGTGCGTTGTAATGTGTCCCTCATATGATTTAATCGCTTTCATCACCCTTTTATAAAATTGTCAAACTATTAATTTGATTGATCTATCACGCCTAATAAGATAATACGCTGGACAATTGAATTATCATGCTAGGCACCTTAAATCAATCTAAATCAGATAATCACGATCGATTTAGTATTATGTGTTGCATATTGCTAAATTCAATTCAGAATAGTTTAATAGTTTAACGCATGTCCCTTCAATTATCTATGCTGAGCTAGTAAGGATAACCTGCCTCTTGAGTATTATCGATGAGCACTCCTCTCGGTAGTTACAGTCCCTCGAGATCTCAATCTCTGCCCTGCAGGTGTACGTTGAGCGATCCCCACACCAGGGATCACAAGGGAACCTATGGCCGTCGTGGTCGAACATAATGGCACTCCCTTTATGTCACGATAACCGGGTTTTGTCAGTTTTTCTCATTGTCGTTAAAAACTGAATGACGACTCCTATATTACTAGTCGATTGGGTGTAAACTCACAGGAAATCCAATTACACTTGATCTGACAACGTCACGCCCACGAGGGACGAGGTCACGCATTAGCCTCGTGCTTTTTCGACCCCCTCACAGTGGCGACTCCGCTGGGGAAGTGAATAAAATACTCGTGCTCGTAGGTAATCAAAATAGCCGAAGGGTGAAACGATCCTACCCAGCGTTTATTTCCCTATCAAGTTGGGACGACCTGAAAATCAGCATATTATTGTGAACGGACAGAACCGCATAACGAATCTTGGCTCCCTTGGCATGTTTCATCTCGGGAGTTGGGAATAAGGATACCCATCGCCACTCGGGGGGTGCATACGCTTCGAATGTTGTCCACTCGGCACTTTCGCTAGTAGTACACCTATCCCAAACCAAATCGCTCGCCCACTATGTCCCTCTCATTGGTGCATGCCCCCTTGGCTTACACCGTGATTGGCCTCTTGGGACGAAATTCGCTCGTGAATGCACTTCCCCGACCGGGGCATGTGTTGGATCGACGATAGAGGAGGTACCAAGCCGGCACAAATATTACCCATAGAAGCCTATCATAAACTACGTGACATATTATTTTGCTTCATGTTGTAATGTTAGTTATGTGTAGCGAATTATGTGGTTGTGTGTGACAAATAACACTAGAAAACAAATGACCCTAAAAATTGTCCAAACATTCATAAACACCAATTGGCCAAAGAGTTGTACCAAAATACGTGTCCCACAACCCCGGGCGATCGCCACATAAATAAGCGACGCCCAGGACAGCTTGTAACGGATCCCACAACGCCGCACAACGCGTAAAGGACGTTATTAGTCAAGCACGCAAAATCAAGTCGTATATACGAAAAAAGGATACGCGAACAGAATACGAGTACCAGTCAGGGACACATTTTCAGCGCCCCTGGCTGGGCGCCAATCATTTTCAACGCCCGTGCTGGGCGCTGAAGTTGCTGCCTGGCCTTTTGGTCAGGCACGGCAGCCTCGGTACCCGCGCACAAAGTATACGTAGCAATAAAAAAATTCGTAACGGATTTGCTGCAAGGACGTATAAAAAAGGCACTCGATTCTAAAAACGACCTACAAACTAAACAACTCCTGGTGTCGTCATTAGGCTTCCTATGACGACAATGTTCGGCACCAAAACCGAGCATGCTAATTAAAATAACCTCGAATGTCACACGGGTAAATGTTTCGAAAATCCAAAGAATGACCAAAAGAAGAGCCAAAAGTGTACTAACAAGAGTGAGAATAGAAAACCAATAGAAAGAGTCAAAAGTCTAGACTAAGTAATGCTTATCTTTTGGCCTAAACTTTAGCTTGTCTTATGCATAGGGCTGGTTCTGCCACTTGGTGTCGATCTGAAAACCAAAGGTTAGTGCGTCTCGAAGCTACATCACCAACACAAGGTCTAGTAACTCCAAGCTCCATCCGTCATTCCCCCTTTCAAGGATCTTCGCTTCCCCAACCTCAATTCGCACCCTCAAACATGTCCATGGAAGAATTACGAGATCAAATGGTCCAAATGACCCAACTTATAAGTCAACTGAAAATGGAAAACGAATCCTTAGCGGCTGCGCAAGGCAAAAATGACCTCGATAACGAGAAGAAGATCGAAAAAATGGTTCTGCAGCAAACCATGGGGAGCAAGTATTTCTCCCTCGATCCTAAACCTTTTCCTGGCAAACTACTGGAAAAGTTTAGTTCATCCGACTTACCAAAGTTCAAAGCCACGGACAATCCCCGTGATCATCTCTCGAGCTTTGTGAATGACATGAACTTGAAAGGTGTGGACAAGTCCATGTATTTGCCTGCCTTTCCTTTGTCCTTGGAACCTGTGCCACTCAAATGGTACTACCACCAGAACCCTAAGCTCTTCCCCACTTGGGAGGACTTTGTCAATGTCTTCATCAAGCAATACTCGTCAAACATGGATTTTCAAGTCACCATGCGCGAGTTGGAAGTCCTCTTCCAAAAGAAAAATGAAGGTTTCACGACCTATTTTCCTAGACGGAGAGACCAAGCGGCCCAACTAATCAATAGGCCTCCTGAAACTCAATTGGTCCAAAAATTCATTGACAACCTAGACCCAGCTTATAAACAACACCTTAGGTACTTGGGCCTTGATACCTTCAAAAGGGTTTATGATGTGGGAATAAAGATCGAGGATGACCTCGCAAAAACAGTACAAAATAAGCCACCCTTCTTCCCCCATATCAAAGAACCCTTAACGGTATGTTTGTCCATGAAGGAGAAGAACACCCATGCTGTGACTTCCCTGAACCCTTCGTTCAGGATGGCCTGCTAAAGCCCGGATTTGAAATTTTCCATGACTGTCATACTTTGGATGAGGCACCCCACCTCACCAAGACTGAAACAGCTGAAATAGTGGACAACCAAGCTCTATGGACATTGTTTAACGAATCGAGGCCTATGGATGACGAGACTGTGATGACTACCCTAGCTCTACAAGATGTAGGTTTCAATCCAACTCGGTTAATCGCTCCTACATCAACACTAGAAGAGGCCGAGAACGGATGGGTGAAGACATGTCAGTGGGTCAACGCAAAGGGAATAGAGTTCAAGATGAGTACAGGCGAAGGACCAAGGTTCTACGAGACTAAAACCAAGGCTTGAGCCGTAGAGAGCACTTTAGCAAAACGCCTAGTAGTTCTTTAGATGATAGAAAGAATAAAGCTCTAGATATGGTCCTAAGAACCCTTAGAATATTGATTAATTTATTTCAGTGTGTTTTCCTTACTTTCCAAATTAATAAAGGCGTAAAATTTCTCCTAAAATATTATTCTAACACTAAATAAGCACTAATCATACTTGCATATATAAAAAATCAAAAAATGTAAGGAAGCGGCCCACTTTAGGCCCAATAGCAAGGCCCACTCGGTCTTGAATCGTGACATCGAAATCAATTCCCAAAAATCCACAAAATAAACCATACCATCCCCTTCATATTTCCAAGACATAAGGGTCAAACCCGTGCAACCCAAAGAAACCAAAGAAATCAAATCCAAACAATGCAAATGTTGCTCAAAAAAATTTCATAAAACATAATCCTATCATTCTCATCATTAACAACAACGCACCTCAACCCACCCAAAAGCCTACGCAAAGATCTTCATATCTTCCGCACCCTAACTCCATTTTCAAAACCGTTTCGAGTCACGAATAGAAAAAATTAATCCGGACGAAAATGCGTCTAAACGCTAACAGTCCAAAAAGCTTCTGAAATAGCGTCAAAATTGATTTCTGACGAATAAAAAGTAAAATGAAACAAAAAAAGAAAGAAATAAACGCAAGAACATGTGAAGGAAAAGAAGCAACGCGCCAAGAAATCTGCCCAGAAATCATTTTCAGCGCCCAGAGCTGGGCGCCGAAATCTTTGACGCCCCAGACTGGGCGCCGAATCTCTCTATGCTTGCCAAATTTTGCCCAGAAGTGCTCGTCATTTTATCCTCACATACACGGAAAAATAACGAACACTTGGGGGGTACAGCACGTATTCAGATATACATACCAAAAATTCAGATATACGTACCAAAAAAAACACATGAAAAGATTTTGTGCAAAATACATGGCTTACGGCAAAGCAACAGATTAAAATAATAATAAACTTCACTTTTTCTACCGTTTCAAATAATATGTTTCCATCTCAGAACATACTTATCGAATTCGGCATCCTAGAGTTTATTCTAGCTAGAACTACGCGCGACCTGATTTTAAGTTAAAGTTATTTAACAAGGATACGTAGGACTAGACGCCTACTTTTGTCCCCATTCCCGAAAGGGAAGGTTCGATGATGAGAACATAAATCTCCACTTGGCAACGCATCTCCTATAAAATAACGAATCTCA
Source organism: Spinacia oleracea (assembly GCF_020520425.1). Lineage (NCBI taxonomy): Eukaryota > Viridiplantae > Streptophyta > Magnoliopsida > Caryophyllales > Amaranthaceae > Spinacia > Spinacia oleracea. The sequence continues at coordinate 47,915,286 of NC_079488.1, forward strand.
ATCACCCTTTCATTTTTAGCCAAAGCTACTATTTATAGAAACCTGCTAAGAATAGTAACTGCCGTAAAAGGTAGTTGTTAAAAGTGGCAAAATCATAAAAGATAGAAACCTGTCAGAATTAGGTGTTGCACTCCAACATAAATCCTAAAGAGATAGAATTTACAAAGGAATTATATTCCTGGTATAATTCGAAAATAAGAGTTACGTATTATTTAAATTCCTAAGGAACCTAGAGTTCGTAACGGGCCCAAACGCATTCCGTCATAACTTAATACGCACTAAAAGGCTCAGATAAATCTCCCAAAAAGCTTCGTGTTCTAGGAGTCCAAATCTGACAAGAACTCGGCCCAGATCCCATTTTCAACGCCTGGATCTGGGCGCCGAAATCTTCGGCGCCCAGCCCTGGGCGCTGAAAGTGCCTGGGACCGTTTTATCACCGGATTCTTTTTGGATTCGTATCTTAAAATCTATCTTTCCACACACTCTCTTCCTATAAATACAGCCTAAAACCGACGTGAAAAAAAAGGGACACAATTCCAAAATCTGAGTATTGACTCTAGCCTTAAGCCTAAGCCTCACGCTGCGAAATTGATCCGGTGTTCTGTCGCTATCGACCCAAAAGTCGAACAGAACGCATCCTGCCCCTTGTACCTTGATGAATTCAGCCTAAATACTGGAACATTGCTTGGAAACCCGAGATTCGCTAAATAAAAGGAGAAGTAGCAAAGCCAAGTGGTTAGTTTTCCGAGAACCACAACGCACCTCTCAAGGGTGCGTTGTAATGTGTCCCTCATATGATTTAATCGCTTTCATCACCCTTTTATAAAATTGTCAAACTATTAATTTGATTTATCTATCACGCCTAATAAGATAATACCCTGGACAATTGAAATATCATGCTAGGTACCTTAAATCAATCTAAATAAGATAATCACGATCGATTTAGTATTATGTGTTGCATATTGCTAAAATCAATTCAGAATAGTTTAATAGTTTAACGCATGTCCCTTTAATTATTTATGCTGAGCTAGTAAGGATAACCTGCCTCTGGAGTATTATCGATGAGCACTCCTCTCGGTAGTTACAGTCCCCCGAACTCTCAATCTCTGCCCTGCGGGTGTACGTTGAGTGATCCCCACACCAGGGATCACAAGGGAACATATGGCCGTCATGGTCGAACATAATGGCACTCCCTTTATGTCACGATAACCGGGTTTTGTCAGTTTTTCTCATTGTCGTTAAAAATTGAATGGCGACTCCTATATTACTAGTCGATTGGGTGTAAACTCACAGGAAGTCCAATTACACTTGATCTGACAACGTCACGCCCACGAGGGATAAGGTCACGCATTAGCCTCGTGCTTTTTCGACCCCTCACAGTGGCGATTCCACTGGGGACGTTAATGAAATACTCGTGCTCGTAGGTAATCAAAATAGCCGAAGGGTGAAAAGATCCTACCCCGCGTTTATTTCCCTATCAAGTTGGGACGACCTGAAAATCAGGATATTAATGTGAATGGACAGAACCGCATAACGAATCTTGGCTCCCTTGGCATGTTTCATCTTGGGAGTTGGGAATAAGGATACCCATCGCCACCCGGGGGGTGCATACGCTTCGAATGTTGTCCACTCGGCACTTTCGCTAGTAGTACACCTATCCCAAACCAAATCGCTCGCCCACTAGGTCCCTCTCATTGGTGCATGCCCCCTTGGCTTACATCGTGATTGGCCTCTTGGGACGAAATTCGCTCGTGAATGCACTTTCCCGACCGGGGCATGTGTTGGATCGACGATAGAGGAGGTACCAAGCCGGCACAAATATTACCCATAGAAGCCTATCATAAACTACGTGACATATTATTTTGCTTCATGTTGTAATGTTAGTTATGTGTAGCGAATTATGTGGTTGTGTGTGACAAATAACACTAGAAAACCAACGACCCTAAAAATTGCCCAAACATTCATAAACACCAATTGGCCAAAGAGTTGTACCAAAATACGTGTCCCGCAACCCCGGGAGATTTCCACATAAATAAGCGACGCCCAGGACAGCCTGTAACGGATCCCACAACGCCGCACAACGCGTAAAGGACGTTTTTAGTCAAGCACGCCAAATCAAGTCAGGGAAGCATTTTCAGTGCCCCCGGCTGGGCGCCAATTATTTTCAACGCCCCTGCTGGGCGCTGAAGTTGCTGCCTGGCCTCTTGGTCAGGCACAGCAGCCTCGGTACCCGCGCCCAAAGTATTCGTAGCAATAAAAAAAATTCGTAACGGATTTGCTACAAGGATGTATGAAAAAAGGCACTCGATTCTAAAAACGACTTACAAACTAAACAACTCTTTGTGTCGTCATTAGGCCTCTTATGACGACAATGTTCGGCACCAAAAACGAGCATGCTAATTAAAATAACCTTGAATGTCACATTCGAAAATCCAAAGAATGACCAAAAGAAGAGCCAAAAGTGTACGAACAAGAGTGAGAATAGAAAACCAATAGAAAGAGTCAAAAGTCTAGACTAAGTAATGCTTAACTTAGGGCCTAAACTTTAGCTTGTCTTATGCATAGGGCTGGTTCTGCCACTTGGTGTCGATCTGAAAACCAAAGGTTAGTGCGTCTCGAAGCTACATCACCAACACAAGGTCTAGTAACTCCAAGCTCCATCCGTCATTCCCCCTTTCAAGGATCTCCGCTTCCCCAACCTCAATTCGCACCCTCAAACATGTCCATGGAAGAATTACGAGATTAAATGGTCCAAATGACCCAACTTATGAGTCAACTGAAAATGGAAAACAAATCCTTAGCGGCTGCGCAAGACAAAAATGAACTCGATAACGAGAAGAAGATCGAAAAAATGGTTCTGCAGCAAACCATGGGGAGAAAGTAATTCTCCCTCGATCCTAAGCCTTTTCCTGGAAAACTACCGGAAAAGTTTAGTTCATCCGAGTTACCAAGCTCTATGGACATTGTTTAACGAATCGAGGCCTATGGAGGACGAGACTGTGATGACTACCCTAGCTCTACTAGATGAAGGTTTCAATCCAACTCGGTTAATCGCTCCTACATCAACACTAGAAGAGGCCGAGATGGATGGGTGAAGACATGTCAGTGGGTCAACGCAAAGGGAATAGAGTTCAAGATGAGTACAGGCGAAGGACCAAGGTTCTACGAGACTGAACCCAAGGCTTGAGCCGTAGAGAGCACTTTAGCAAAACGCCTAGTAGTTCTTTAGATGATAGAAAGAATAAAGCTCTAGATATGGTCCTAAGAACCCTTAGAATATTGATTAATTTATTTCAGTGTGTTTTCCTTACTTTCCAAATTAATAAAGGCGTAAAATTTCTCCTAAAATATTATTATTCTAACACTAAATAAGCACTAATCATACTTGCAAATATAAAAAATCAAAAAATGTAAGGAAGCGGCCCACTTTAGGCCCAATAGCAAGGCCCACTCGATCTTGAATCGTGACATCGAAACCAATTCCCGAAAATCCACAAAATAAACCATACCATCCCCTTCATATTTCCAAGACATAAGGGTCAAACCCGTGCAACCCAAAGAAACCAAAGAAATCAAATCCAAACAATGCAAATGTTGCTCAAAAAAAATTCATAAAACATAATCCTATCATTCTCATCATTAACAACAACGCACCTCAACCCACCCAAAAGCCTACGCAAAGATCTTCATATCTTCCGCACCCTAACTCCATTTTCAAAACCGTTTCGAGTCACGAATAGAAAAAATTAATCCGGACGAAAATGCGTCTAAACGCTAACAGTCCAAAAAGCTTCCGAAATAGCGTCAAAAATGATTTTTGACGAATAAAAAGTAAAATGAAACAAAAAAAAGGAAATAAACGCAAGAACATGTGAAGGAAAAGAAGCAACGCGCCAAGAAACCAAAGGATGGTTTCCCTGTTCCAAAAATCAAAGGATGGTTTCCCTTTTCCAAAAATCAAAGGATGGTTTCCCTTTTCCAAAAATCAAAGGATGGTTTCCCTTTTCCAAATATCAAAGGATTGGTTTTCCGCTTTTCCAAAAAAGAGTGATGTGCTGGATTTTCCTTCGTTTTACGTCCTATAAAAATAAGGGGGTTTTCTCGTTTAGCTAACCCTGAAAATGAGAATCTTTAAAACGTTTTACCTCGTGATTGGGCTTGGCCAGGCCTAGTTACACATTATAGCTATGATTTCGAAAACATCTTTAGATACTTCCAATGACGAAGTGATGGAGTTTCTATACTATTAGTTAACAAATTCCAATGACGCGTAAGGAATGTGTTAACACTTCAAGTGATGACCCTTAAGTCAAATGTTATCACTCGGGGGCTCGTGAGACCCTCGCAAAACAGGTCACATACACCATGGCTTGTATGACGCACTCCGTCTAGTACTTTGACCATCGTCTCATCTCGAGACTCAGTCAAAGTGGGGGCTAACTATAGACGCCTACTTTTGTCCCCATTCCCGAAAGGAAAGGTTCGATGATGAGAACATAAATCTCCACTTGGCAACGCATCTTTTATAAAATAACGAATCTCAATCAGCCTTTCATTTTTAGCCAAAGCTACTATTTATAGAAACCTGCTAAGAATAGTTACTGCCGTAAAAGGTAGTTGTTAAAAGTTGCAAAATCATAAAAGATAGAAACCTGTCAGAATTAGGTGTTGCACTCCAACATAAATCCTAAAGAGATAGAATTTACAAAGGAATTCTATTCCTGGTATAATTCGAAAATAAGAGTTACGTATTAATTAAATTCCTAACGAACCTAGAGTTCGTAACGGGCCCAGACGCATTCCGTCATAAGTTAATACGCACTAAAAGGCTTGGATAAATCTCCCAAAAAGCTCCGTATTCTAAGAGTCCAAATCGGACAAGAACTCGGCCCAGATCCCATTTTCAACGCCTGGATCTGGGCGCCGAAATCTTCGGCGCCCAGCCCTGGGCGCTCAAAGTTCCTGGGGCCGTTTTATTTCCTATAAATACAGCCTAAAGCCGACGTGTAAAAAAAGGGACACAATTCCATAATCTGAGTATTGACTCTAGCCTTAAGCCTAAGCCTCACGCTGCGAAATTGATCCGGCGTTCTGTCGCAATCGACCCAAAAGTCGAACAGAACGCATCCTGCCCCTTGTGGCTTGATGAATTAAGCCTAAATACTTGAACATTTCTTGGAAACCTGAGATTCGTTAAATAAAAGGAGAATTAGCAAAGCCAAGTGGTTAGTTTTCTGAGAGCCACAACGCACCTCTCAAGGGTGCGTTGTAATGTGTCCCTCATATGATTTAATCGCTTTCATCACCCTTTTATAAAATTGTCAAACTATTAATTTGATTGATCTATCATGCCTAATAGATAATACCCTGGACAATTGAATTATCATGCTAGGTACCTTAAATCAATCGAAATAAGATAATCACGATCGATTTAGTATTATGTGTTGCATATTGCTAAAATCAATTCAGAATAGTTTAATAGTTTAACGCATGTCACTTCAATTATTTATACTGAGCTAGTAAGGATAACCTGCCTCTGGAGTATTATCGATGAGCACTCCTCTCGGTAGTTACAGTCCCCCGAACTCTCAATCTCTGCCCCGCGGGTGTACGTTGAGCTATCTCCACACCAGGGATCACAAGGGAACCTATGGCCCTCGTGGTCGAACATAATGACACTCCCTTTATGTCACGATAACCGGGTTTTGTCAGTTTTTCTCATTGTCGTTAAAAACTGAATTGCGACTCCTATATTACTAGTCGATTGGGTGTAAACTCACAGGAAATTCAATTACACTTGATCTGACAACGTCACGCCCACGAGGGACGAGGTCACGCATTAGCCTCGTTCTTTTTCGACCCCCTCACAGTAGGCAATCCTATTTATGGATTCAGTCCAATCAAATAAAAAATATAATGTGCATAAGTGTTGGAAATGAGCAAATAAATAAAAAAGAGAAGCAAAACGAAAACAAGAAAAATAAAATTACGCCTTTATTAATATTTAAAAATAATAAGAAGGAAAACAAAAAGTGCTAAGCAATGAAAAACAAACACAACTGAAATAAATAAAGGGCACCTACACCCTAACAAGAACTACACTACTCGAGTTCTTCCGGATCATCAAATAAAGTTTTGTAGAGGGCAATGTTCGCAGGGTCCACCCACAGGCTTCTGCGCTGCCCCTATATCAATCTCCATAAGAACAGGCTCCTTGACACTAACTTCCAAGGATGCCAAGGCCTCAGAAACATTTTCAGTTTGAACAGCTATAGCCAGCTCAGCCTCAAGGGCACAAACAATGGTAGGGGAAGGATTATCAACATCAATAGGATTAGCCACTGGTTCTACTATGGGCTGAACTTTCCTAACCCATATATTATTTCGGCGACGATCTCCGCGAGAACTTGCATTTCTTTTGTGAATGGCAGGCCCCTTCATGTTAGGCACTTTTTAGGCCTAGAACTGGAACGGGGAGGAACTTCCTTTCGCTTTCGATCAGGACGAGCTTTTACAGTCTTAATACCATGCTCGCGAGGATTAGCAGGATCATGGCTCTCATACTTAGCCCTACCTCGAGGCCTCAAAATCTTTGTGAGGGGTTATTCATTTCGAGCCTTAGTTCTCACAGCCTTTGTGAGGGGGTCGAAAAAGCACGAAGCTAATGCGTGACCTCGTCCCTCGTGGGCGTGACGTCGTCAGATCAAGTGTAGTTACATTTCCTGTGAGTTTACACCCAATCGACTAGTAATATAGGAGTCGCCATTCAGTTTTTAACGACAACGAGAAAAACTGACAAAACCCGGTTATCGTGACATAAAGGGAGTGCAATTATGTTTGACCACGACGGCCATAGGTTCCCTTGTGATCCCTGGTGTGGGGATCGCTCAACGTACACCCGCAGGGCAGAGATTGAGAGTTCGGGGGACTGTAGCTACCGAGAGGAGTGCTCATCGATAATACTCCAGAGGCAGGTTATCCTTACTAGCTCAGCATAAATAATTAAAGAGACATGCGTTAAACTTATTAAACTACTCTGAATTGATTTTAGCAATATGCAACACATAACACTAAATCTCCAGTGATTATCTTATTTAGATTGATTTAAGGTACCTAGCATGATAATTCAATTGTCCAAGGTATTATCTTATTAGGCGTAATAGATCAATCAAATTAATATTTTGACAATTTTATAAAAGGGTGATGAAAGCGATTAAATCATATGAGGGACACATTACAACGCACCCTTGAGAGGTGCGTTGTGGTTCTCAGAAAACTAACCACTTGGCTTTGCTATTTCTCCTTTTATTTAACGAATCTTGGGTTTCTAAGCAATGTTCCAGTATTTAGGCTTAATTCATCAAGCTACAAGGGGCAGGATGCGCTCTGTTCGACTTTTGGGTCGATTGCGTCAGAATGCTAGATCAATTTCGCAGCGTGAGGCTTAGGCTTAAGGCTAGAGTCAATACTCAGGTTTATGCAATTGTGTGTTGTCTTCAAGTCGGTTTTGAGGCTGTATTTATAGGAAAAGGGTGTGTGGAAAGATAGATTTGAAGATACGGATCCAAAAAGAATCCTGAGATAAGACGGCCCCAAGCATTTTCAGCGCCCAGGGTTGGGCGCTGAAGATTTCGGTGCCCAGATCCAGGCGTTGAAAATGGGATCTGGGCCGAGTTTCTTTGTCAGATTTGGACTCTTAGAATACGGAGCTTTTGAGATTTATCCGAGTCTTTTAGTGCGGATTAACTTTATGACGGAATGCGTCTGGGCCCGTTACGAACTCTAGGTTTATTAGGAATTTAGTTAATACGTAACTCTTATTCTCGAATTATACCAGGAATGCAAATTCTATCTCTTTTAGGATTTATATTGGAGTGCAACACCTAATTCTGACAGGTTTCTATCTTTTATGACTTTGCCACTTTTAACAACTACCTTTTACGGCAGTTACTATTCTTACCAGGTTTCTATAAATAGTAGTTTTGACTGAAATGAAAGGGTGATTGAGATTCGTTTATTTTATAGGAGATCCGTTGCCAAGTGGAGATTTATGTTCTCATCATCGAACCTTCCCTTTCGGGAATGGGGACAAAAGTAGGTGTCTACAGTTAGCCCCCACTTTGACTGAGTCTCGAGATGAGACGATGGTCAAAGTACTAGACGGAGTGCGTCATACAAGCCATGGTGTATGTGACCTGTTTTGCGAGGGTTTCACGAGCCCCCGAGTGATAACATTTGACTTAAGGGTCATCACTTGAAGTGTTAACACATTCCTCACGTGTCATTGGAATTTGTTAACTAATAGTATAGAAACTCCCTCACTTTGTCATTGGAAGTATCTAAGATTTTTTCGAAATCAAAGCTATAAAGTGTAACTAGGCCTGGCCAAGCCCAATCACGAGGTAAAACGTTTTAAAGATTCTCATTTTCAGGGTTAGCTAAACGAGAAAACCCCCTTGTTTTTATAGGACGTAAAACGAAGGAAAATCCAACACATCGTTCTTTTTTGGAAAAACGGGAAACCAATCCTTTGATTTTTGGAAAAGGGAAACCATCCTTTGATTTTTGGAAAAGGGAAACCATCTTTTGATTTTTGGAAAAAGATAAACCATCTTTTGATTTTTGGAAAAAGATAAACCATCTTTAGATTTTTGGAAAAATATAAACCGTCCTTTGATTTTTGGAAAAGGATAAACCGGGAAAAGTTATTGCTGCATTGACTAAGGACCTGCGCGGTTAGTGGCGCAGACCCCGCCCGCTGAAGGTGGGTGAGCCTGTCCGCTGAGGGTGGACGCCCCGTCCGATAGAAGTGGACGAATCTGTTTGATGTTTTTGAAAATAAGGACCTACGCGGTTTATGACGTAGACCCCGCCGGCTGAAGATGGTGAGCCTATTTTTTGGTTTTTGAAGAATTTATTTTCTTTTCATTTTCGAAAACTGAGGACCTGCGCGGTTAGTGACGCAGACCCCGCCGGCTGAAGATGGCTTGCCTGTTTTTATTTTGAAGATTTTATTTTCTTTTCCTTTTGCCTATATATATATTTTTTTTAATAAAAGGCTTATATGATTACAACATGTTGGTGGGTCGTAATATTTTCCAATTGGTCGTGTCCTATAAGTGGGTCCACACCGTGTATGTCTCTTGTTAATAAGTAACGAGATTTTTGGCATACCGTTGTTTTTCCGCGGGAAAGGAATATTAAGACAACAGATAATTCTCACAAAAAGAAAACTCACGCATGCCCCGACAACGAATATTCGTTGTCTGGAGGAGCACTTTCAGCGCCTAGCTCTGGGCGCGAGAATTTCAAACACCCAGAGTGGGGCATTGAAAATGCAAAGGGGAGACTGGTCTTTAAAAGACGCGACCCGTCTCCCTCCTCCCCATTCTTTCGCCATTTTCGTTCGAGCTCTCTACTCAACTTACTCATTTTTCACTCGTTTCCTTCATTTTTCTTCACGAATTCCACTTCAAGTCACTTCCTAATCCTCCCAATGTAAGTAATTTTCAGTAATTTTAAGCTTTTTGTCAAATTTGAGTATTTTTGTTGAGTGTTCTTGAACTTGAAATTGATTTGGGGGTTTTTGTTTTCGTGCCCCTTTCTTTCAATTAGAGAGTTGAAAATGTTCTATATGACATGTTAATTAGTTTGTGCATGTCAATTTTCGCAAGTATGTTGGTTTTTGTTGAATTTGGACATATTTATACTAGCACCCAAGTGCACCTACGATTCTAGTATTTTCTTGCAATGTAGGTGTTCTTGGTATACTGCTTGCGTTCTTCATAATTCATGAGTGACAAATTATGAAAGAATTTTGATTTTGTTGGAGTTAATTTTGTTTAGGGAGGTATTTGCTCAACTTGAACTTAGTACCATGTTTTTAGGGAACAAAATTGTATGACTCCATTTTATGAGCGGAATGCACTCTTTTAGAGATGGTAAGTACCATTTTGTTAAAGGTGTAATGCCTTATTGTTGTGTCGTTTGACCAGCATGTCTTGCGAGTCATCACCGTCTTCTGGCGACCACGCGGAGCGCGGCATGACACGTAAGTCTACCGGTGCGGGACCCCTATGGGTGGGTCCTGTGTACTACGACGGTCGGGACTGACATTACGACCTGGAGCACCACGTGACTACCCGTCTTCACGCGAGGAGGGATACTACAGTCCGTGGTTACGGTGCGGCGACGAGCGAGCCCGTTTTTGGCTACCTGAGTTCGGACGCCCAGGCTTTGGTGAGGGCGAGCTCGCTGTTCCCGGTAGTTAAGACTTTCTGGGAGATACTGCGACTCAACATCTCCCTATCTTCCTTTCGGTCATTTCTGATGTGGTGGTGGGACACTACCAACACCTTCCATTTTCCTTGGGGCGAGATGAGGATTACTCCCGAGGACTACACTGCTTTGACGGGCTTGACCTTTACGGGGATTCCCGTTCGGCTGAGGTCTGATGGCCCGCTGCCGACTGTTGTTGAGGGCACTAGGCTCATGGGCTCGTGGCTGGGTCGGAGATTGCCTTCGTATCAGGCCCGTGGGATACGCTATGCTGATTTGATGTGGGGTCTGGAGCACAGGGTGGAGGAGTCGCCTTTGAGACAGGCCCGGTTGTTTTACCTCCACTTCATCACTTCCACTTTTCTGTCGGGTCCTACCGACACCTTTGACCCGAGGTGGATAGACCTGGTGGAGCACGTGTCTTCGCTAGGCGCGTACCGCTTGGGCGACTTGGGCTATGCGACGCTCATAGGCCAGATGAGCTTGGCGGTGCGAGAGTCGGATCCCCGTAGACATCATTTCGTCATTGCCTTGGCTGGGGTGCCGCGCTTGATTCAGGTATGTGCCTCGCTCCTTCTTTTGTTTTCTTGCCTTATTGGGCTTTTTTTATGTACATTTTGTTTTACTGCCCATTTTCTTTCTTTTATAGCTTTGGGCCTTTGAGCATTTACCTTGGCTGGCTCCCCGAAAGGGGCAAAGGCCTTTGGAGTACCCTGCTGGTCGTCGTTGGGGCTGGAAGAAGAAGTTGACGGCGCGTCCGCCGCCTGGTACTGTGTGGGATCTTATTCGGGACGGGAACCCGAGCATGTAAAGCACCTTTTCCCTATCTCGTTTCTTATTATTTATTTATTATTTTCTTGTGTGCGAGATCTGATTGTGTCTGTATTCACAAATAGGTGGTCTGGACCCCATGGATCTCTTTTAGGGGTGCCTACGCTTCGGTCAGGGATAGTTATGCCCTGAGCCAGATGCGGGTTTTATTCATCGGTCGCCGTGACCCCGTCTGGTATTTAGGGAATCGGGTACGTATGCAGACCATTGGAGTCTTCTCAGTGCCTCATCCTCCGCCCGCGACCATGTTGGCCACCCGTTCGATAGGCGAGGCCTGGAGGGCTCATTCGAGGGAGGGCGTCCCGGCGACTGAGTTGGTGATAGCGGGAGCTAGCTATCATCAGTTCATCCTGGATTCCCTTCGTCTCCCGGAGCCTGGCGTTGTAAGTCGCTCTTTTTTATTTTTATTTCTTGCTGCATTCCTATGCTCGTACCCATATGTTCATGCTATCGTGTTTCGTGCAGGAGCATCCTGATCCTGCGTTAGGGGGGTGGGTGCCTCCCGATCCTCGGATCTCATATATTGGGGAGGGTGGATCCGAGCTTGTGGAGATTATCCCGGAGGGCCGGGTTTTCCATGCTCCGCTCCCTGAGGGAGTACTGGCGGTATGCACATTTCATTTATGCATGTTTCTTATTCTTTTTTTGTTTTCTTTTGTTACTGACGTTCCCATTTCAGGTCCCCGCCCGTACGGCCAATGCGATGGTGGGGGTGATCAACCGGTTGAAGTCCGCGTTGGTTCGGGCCCGATCCGCACTTTCTTGCAGGAGCCCCCGCTCTATTCAGGTAATGTGCCTTCTTTTTTGTGCATTCTCTTTGGTTGTCTCATTTCTGTCACTTACTTTTTCTTTTTGTTTCTACAGACGGAGACAGGGCTAGCCGGGGCCGATGACACGAGGCCGTCGGGGTTCGGAGGACGCGACCCCGAGGAGAGAGAACAGGAACGACACTCTCCCATACGGCATCGCTGTTCTGACGTGGGGACGAGTACTTCTGGGAGACGACCTGAGCGGGAGCGTGGGCGGCGTTCCATGTCAGTGGCTCGTGAGTCTAGCCCCGAGTTGCAGTCGCAGCCTCAGCATTGGGGAGGTTCAGCCTGGGGATCCTCGCAACATGGGGGTGGACGGGATGGACCGGTGAGGCTTGGAGGGGTGATTCTTAGACTTGCCTCCACCTTTGTATTCATTCTCGTATTTCGCATGTATATATGATTTATTATTATTATTTTTTTTTGGCGAATCTTTGGTGCAAGAATGTTTGAGCCTTCATTGGACTTGCGAGGTTGCCTTTGTCAAATGAGGTCTCAATACGTAGCATTATGACGGTACTAAACTTTCAAACTAACGACAATTTTTTGTAAAAAAAGAAAGGATTCCATATATTGTATTAAAAAGAGTGAGTTTTTACAAGAGTGCACATGTACCAGACTAGCCGACTACTTGGGGGGTATTACATATGTATATTTTCTTATGTCTATATTTTGGGGTTTTCGTCCTTGTCAATTCGTGCCATACTCCTTTGTTTGGGCTTGCACCTTCATAAATTCCTGTGGCTACCTTTTGTTCTATTTGGACTTTTAGCCTTACTCGTGCATGGGTCGGGGTATAGTGCCCTTGTAGTGTCTTTTCTTCTTGATGTGTTCTATGACTTTATTATTCTCTTTTTTGTTCGGACCGAATCCTTGATGAGGATTGCCTCGTATCTTTGTCAGAATCAGGTCGTGCGTAGTTCTAATTATATATATTTTTTAAAAAGGGTGTTTATTACACGTCTGCTACCCCCCTAAGTGTTCGTGATTCTTTTGATAATTCGAGAAAGAAGTACGAACACTTGCAGAAGCGGGAGGACTGGTGGCAGAAGAGAACGACGCCCAGGTATGGGCGTTGGAAAAGATCTGTGCCCAGGTCTGGGCATGAAAAATAATGGCGCCCAGCCCTGGGCGTTGAAACTAAGTTCTTTGCGAGCTTTTTCGTTTTTTTTTATTTTAGTGAGTCTTATGCCGTTTTGTTAGAGTAGTGTGCAGAATGCATGCTTATGAGTTTAATGCGTATTATTAAATGCCTTAACTCCGGACTGAACTTTATTAAATATAATATTTTTTCAATTGGTCTAAATTTGTGAGGTTAGCGAATTCCGCTCCATCTATGTCAGCCAGTTGGACTGCACCGCCTGGTAGGACGGTTTTTACAAAGTATGGTCCGGTCCAATTAGGCCGAAATTTTCCTCGGGGATCCGTGGTAGGTGCACAGACCTCTTTTAACACGAAATCACCCTCTTTTATATTTCGAGGTTTGACTCTTTTATTGAATTGCCTTGCGATACGATTTTGATACACTTGCACGTGATGTAAAGCTCTCAACCTCCGTTCGTCTAAAAGAACGAGCTCGTCGTACCTAGCTTGAACCCAATCGGCCTCGGGTAGCTTGCTTTCTGGGACGATCCGGAGGGAGTGAATTTCCAACTCGATTGGTTGGACTGCTTCCATTCCGTATACCAAGGAGTAAGGTGTTACTCCAATAGAGGTGCGGATTGAGGTTCGATAACCCCATAATGCAAAGTGTAATTTGTTGGGCCAGTCCCTATAATTCTCGGCCATTTTTCAATTATGACTTTAATGTTTTTATTGGCCGCCTCTACCGCGCCGTTCATTTGCGGCCTGTAGGGAGAGGATTTATGATGTTTGACATGATATTTTTCGAGTAGGTCTTGGACCTCGGCCCTAAAGTGGGAACCTTGGTCGCTTATGATTTCATGTGGAACCCCGTACCGACAGAATATGTTATTTTCGAGAAAGCGAGCTACATGCTTGGCCGTTAATTTCGCGTAGGAGACTGCCTCTACCCATTTAGTGAAGTAATTAATTGCGACTAAAACGTACTCGTGTCCCCCTACACCTGTGGGTGTTACTTTGCCAATTATGTCTATACCCCAGGTAGAAAAGGGCCATGGGGAAGTGAATGTGTATAGTTCTGAGGGAGGTAAGTGGTTAAGGTTACTGAAAATTTGGCATTTTGGGCAGGTTTTCACAAAGTGATGGCAATCGGTTTCCATGGTGGTCCAATAGTATCCTGAGCGGGATATTTTTCGGGATAGCATTTTGCCGTTCATATGAGGTCCACACACACTGTTATGGTATTCTTCCATTAGTCTGCTTGGTTTTGGTGAACACAAAGTAACTTGATTTTATTCGGTGTGTATTTGTACAATTCTCCCAAGATTATGCTATATTGTGACGCGAGGAGGCGTAGAGCCTTTTGTGCTCGCGGGGAGGTGTTTGGGGGAAATTCCCCACTTGTTTTATAACGAAGGATGTCCGTATACCATGGTTCTTCTTCGGTATTTTCAGGTTCGGAGTCTATGGCACAGCAATAAGCCGGCTCTTTTCTTCGTTCGACCCGAAGGGTCATTCCGTCCCACTCATTCGGGATGTTGAGCATCGAAGCTAATTTTGCTAGTGCATCCGCGAATTGGTTGTCGTCTCTTGGTAAGTATATACTCGATTTTTTCGAATTTCTCAACTATTTGGTCTAAGTGGGCTTGATATTTCGAGAGACTAGTGCTTCGGACTTTCCATCTTTTGGATATGTGATTGATTATTAGGGAAGAATCCCCGAAGACTTGTAAATGTTTGACTCCGAGGCTAACCGCGGCCTCTAGCCCGACTATGCAGGCTTCGTACTCGGCGGCTTTGTTTGTGGCCTCGAAGTAAGTTTGACGGAACTTACTAGGAGAACTCCGACACCGCATCCATTTTGATTGGATGCACCGTCGAAGTATAGTGTCCAATAGTCGTCTCGTATCATCAGAAGTTCCTCGTCAGGGAGGAGGTAAGCTTCCGTGGTTTCCTCATTCGTAGCATGTTCGGCCAGAAATTCGGCTACAGCTCTCCCTTTGATTGTTTTTTCGGACATGAATTTTAGATCGAATTCTGAGAGCATGACTAACCATCTGGATAAGCGACCGTTTAGCGCGGGCTTTTCGAACATGTATTTTAAGGGGTATAGTTGTGACACTATATGAACGGTGTGGGCTTATAGGTAATGTCTGAGTTTTTTGGATGCCCAAACGAGGGCGAGGCAAGTTTTCTCAAGTTCTGTATATCTCGTCTCGTACTGTATGAACTTCTTGCTCAAGTAGTAGATGGCTCGCTCGGATCCATGTACACACTGTGAGAGCATAGCTCCCGCTGCAGTATCCGTGACGGTTAGGTATAGACGTAAAGGAATTCCGGGCAAAGGAGGGGAAAGGACGGGTGGTTTTCTTAGGTATTCTTTGATTTTTTCGAAGTCAGTTTGGCATTGTTTATCCCATTCGGCTTTTTCTTCTTTTCTCAATTTTTTAAATATTGGCTCGCAGGTCATAATAAGCTTGGAAATGAACCTACTAATGTATTGCAGCTTTCCTAGGAAGCCCCTTATCTGTTTTTCAGTTTTTGGTGGGGGCATTTCGGTAATGGCTTTAATCTTGGATGGGACAATCTCGATTCCCCGTGTACTAACCACATATCCTAGTAATTTTCCGGAGGTTACCCCGAACACACATTTTTGTGGATTTAGTCTCATGTTATAGTTTAGGATTCGGGTGAAGAATTTCCTAAGTGCTGGGAGGTGACCGTGCCGGTCTTTAGATTTGACGATCATGTCGTCTATATAGACCTCGATTTCTTTGTGTATCATGTCATGAAGTAACGTGGTGGATGTTCTTTGATAGGTGGCCCCCGCGTTTTTCAAACCAAAAGGCATTACAGTGTAGCAATATGTACCCCAAGGGGTAATGAAGGTTGTTTTTTCCATGTCTTCTTCTGCCATAAGTATTTGGTTATATCCTGCGTACCCATCCATAAAGGAGAGAAGCGCATGTTCCGCTGTGTTGTCTACCAATATGTCAATGTGAAGTAGAGGGAAGTCATCTTTGGGACTGGCTTTGTTGAGATCTCGAAAATCTACGCACATTCGCATTCGTCCATCTTTTTTAGCTACGGGGACAATATTGGCCACCCATTCTGGTAGTTGGAGACCTTTATGAAGTCTGCGTCTAATTGTTTAGTGACTTCTTCTTTTATTTTCAAGGCTATCTCCGGCTTAAGCCGTCGTAGTTTTTGTTTTACTGGCGTCATTTTTGGATCCGGCGGAATCCTATGTTCAGCGATTTCTCGATCTATTCCGGGCATGTCCTTGTAGGACCAAGCAAAGACACCCTCAAATTCCCGCAAAGTGGAGATTAGATCGATTTTTTCAGTGGGAGTTAAGGTGAGGCCGATTTTGATGAATTTAGGATCTTCTTTTGTTCCGATATTTACCAATTCTGTGTCCTCAATTATAGGGGTTTTGAGTTCTTGTTCATTTACAACTTTTATTAATTCGGTGTATTCATCTTCTGGCTCTTTTTCGTGCTCATTAGTAGCGAGGCATTCTGCATTACTACTTGGATTTTTAAGCGGCATATACTCAAAAGTTTTGTTTATCTCATTAAAGTCGTGAAGCATTACATCAAAAAGATCTCCCGGAGTGGATATATCCGGGTCTAAACTAGTTTTCGGAGGGATTACAATTTTATTAGGTTCAGACTCGGATTCGGACTCGGATTCAGACTCGAATTCTTCCCACATTGGGCCCTCTCCCGCAGATATCTTGAACTTCATTCCACGAGCATTAGTCCATTTGAAGGTCTTGCGCCACCCTTGTTGGGTTTTGTCGACCTTTATGGGTGATGGAGCGATCAGTTTAGTGGGATCAAATAATTCATCTTGAAGGGCCAATGCCATGATTTATGTTTTGTTCCTTGTTCTTTTCTTTTCTAACCCAAACAACAGCCCGAAAGCATGTGCGTTGGGGGAGGCTTTTGGCATCGTGCAGTTCTTTGAGGCGAGTGGCCTTTTAGAACATAGAGGGTCGTGTCCCAGAGCATGCATCTCTTGAGTTTGTGCGACCTCTAGGAGTAGATGTTCAGGATATGCTACTTCCATTGCGATCCTTGATGGCTATCACGGGTAGGTATTCAGGGGCCATGTATCAACATTATGGAGTAGGAGACACATTAGTTTATTTCATGAGTTGGCTTTTTAGACACTTTATGACTACCCTTAAGTCGGACTAGTATATTTGGACTATTGTGTGTGCACTCTGAACTCTTTTATATTTTCGAAAATCTTTGCCCGTGTGACATTGAAGGTTATTTTAATTAGCATGCTCGGTTTTGGTGCCGAACATTATCGTCACAGGAGGCCTAATGACGACACAAGGAGTTATTTATTTTATAAGTCGTTCTTAGAATCGAGTGCCTTTTTTCATACGTCCTCGTAGCAAATTGGTTACGAAATTTATTTTATTGCTACGTATATTTTATGCGCGGGCACCGAGGCTGTTGTGCCTGACCAAAAGGCCAGGTAGCAACTTCAGCGCCCAGCTCTGGGCGTTGAAAATGATTGGCGCCCAGCCAGGGGCGCTGAAAATGCGTCCCTGACTGGTACTCATATTCTATTCGCGTATCCTTTTTTCGTATATACGACTTAATTTTGCGTGCTTGCTAAATAACGTCCTTTACGCGTTGTGGAATCCATTACAGGCCGTCCTGGGCGTCGCTTATTTTTGTGGCGATCGCCCGGGGTTGCGGAACACGTATTTTGGTATAACTCTTTGGTGTTTATGAAGGTTTGGGCAATTTTTAGGTTCGTTGGTTCTCTAGTATTATTTGTCACACACAATCACATAATTCGCTACACATATCTAACATTACAACATGAAGCAAAATAATATGCCCCGTAGTTTATGATAGGCTTCTATGGGTAATATTTGCGCCGGCTTGGTACCGCTTCTATCGTCGATCCAACACATGACCCGGTCGAGGTAGTGCATTCACGAGCGAATTTCGTCCCAAGAGGCCAATCACGATGTAAGCCAAGGGGGCATGCACCAATGAGAGGGACCTAATGGGCGAGCGATTGGGTTTGGGACAGGTGTACTACTAGCGAAAGTGTCGAGTGGACAACATTCGAAGCGTTTGCACCCCCCGGGTGGCGATGGGTATCCTTATTCCCAACTCCCGAGATGAAACACGCCAAGGGAGCCAAGATTTGTTATGCGGTTCTGTCCGTTCACATCAATATGCTGATTTTCAGGTCGTCCCAACTTGATAAGGAAATAAACGCGGGGTAGGATCGTTTCACCCTTCGGCTATTTTGATTACCTACGAGCACGAGTATTTCATTAACATCCCCAGTGGAGTCGCCACTGTGAGGGGGTCGAAAAAGAACGAGGCTAATGCGTGACCTCGTCCCTCATGGGCGTGACGTCGTCAGATCAAGTGTAGTTAGATTTCCTGTGATTTTACACCCAATCGACTAGTAATATAGGAGTCGCCATTCAGTTTTTAACGACAATGAGAACAACTGACAAAACCCGGTTATCGTCACATAAAGGGAGTGCAATTATGTTCGACCACGACGGCCATAGGTTCCCTTGTGATCCCTGGTGTGGGGATCGCTCAACGTACACCCGCAGGGCAGAGAATGAGAGTTCGGGGGACTGTATCTACCGAGAGGAGTGCTCATCGATAATACTCCAGAGGCAGGTTATCCTTACTAGCTCAGCATAAATAATTAAAGGGACATGCGTTAAACTTATTAAACTATTCTGAATTGATTTTAGCAATATGCAACACATAACACTAAATCGACAGTGATTATCTTATTTAGATTGATTTAAGATACCTAGCATGATAATTCAATTGTCCAAGGTATTATCTTATTGGCGTGATAGATCAATCAAATTAATAGTTTGACAATTTTATAAAAGGGTGATGAAAGCGATTAAATCATATGAGGGACACATTACAACGCACCCTTGAGAGGTGCGTTGTGGTTCTCAGAAAACTAACCACTTGCCTTTGCTATTTCTCCTTTTATTTAACGAATCTCGAGTTTCTAAGCAATGTTCTAGTATTTAGGCTTAATTCATCAAGCTACAAGGGGCAGGATGCGTTCTATTCGACTTTTGGGTCGATTGCGACAGAATGCTAGATCAATTTCGCAGCGTCAGGCTTAGGCTTAAGGCTAGAGTCAATACTCAGGTTTATGCAATTGTGTGTTGTCTTCACGTCGGTTTTGAGGCTGTATTTATAGGAAAAGGGTGTGTGGAAAGATAGATTTTAAGATACGGATCCAAAAAGAATCCTGAGACAAGACGGCCCCAGGCATTTTCAGCGCCCAGGGCTGGGCGCCGATGATTTTGGCGCCCAGATCCAGGCGTTGAAAATGGGATCTGGGCCGAGTTTCTTTGTCAGATTTGGACTCTTAGAATACGGAGCTTTTGAGATTTATCCGAGTCTTTTAGTGCGTATTAACTTTATGACGGAATGCGTCTGGGCCCGTTACGAACTCTAGGTTCGTTAGGAATTTAGTTAATACGTAACTCTTATTCTCGAATTATACCAGGAATGCAAATTCTATCTCTTTTAGGATTTATGTTGGAGTGCAACACCTAATTCTGACAGGTTTCTATCTTTTATGACTTTGCCACTTTTAACAACTACCTTTTAAGGCAGTTACTATTCTTAGCAGGTTTCTATAAATAGTAGTTTTGACTGAAATGAAAGGGTGATTGAGATTCGTTCATTTTATAGGAGATGCGTTGCCAAGTGGAGATTAATGTTCTTATCATCGAACCTTCCCTTTCGGGAATGGGGACAAAAGTAGGTGTCTATAGCCTCATCATCGGAACTCATCCACAACTTGTAGTTTTCGGAAAGACCCACAAAGCCATCTGTAGCCACGGTCCAACGCGGGAGGCCACCATAATACTTAGCCCACGCTTGAACCCGTGCTTGTGAAAAGACCGCTACTTTAGGTGGTACCGTATCGGAAAATGGGATAGTCTTCCTTAAGCCGTATTGTCGCATGACTCGGTAAGGAAAGATGTAAACGGGTCGAGATAGCCCCAACAAAGAAACATAAACTAACACCTCGGAACCCCCCGTCATATTAGTCAAACCCCACCACGGTACCACCCACTTAATAGAGCATATGCCATGAGTGAAATAGGAGGCCCACTCGGCCTCGTCCTGGCCTTGGTGCAAATACTTTCGGTTACCCAAGGCTATAGGGAGATAATGTTTAGGATCGGCAGGAGCTTCTAAAAGCCTAAGTCGTTCCATGAGCCAAATCTGCAAAAAACGGGAACGATCAGAAAAATAATAATAAACGAAAGTCCTGCCTGGGACGCACTTTCAACGCCCAGGACCAGGCGCCAGAAATTCCGACGCCCAGCTCTGGGCGCTGAAAATCAGCTCCAGGCAGGGGGACTGTCGAGGCAAACGAAAAAAGAAAAAAAAAAGAAAAAATATGTGCGCGAATAAACGATCGATTATCTGCAGCAATAGGGGGCTCCCCTTAAAAATTTCAGACTTGGCATCCTTTTTTAACTCATCCGCACTCAGTAAGGTCTCGGCAACAACCGACGGCATAATGGAATAGCAACTCTCCATCTGGCTGATCAAGGGGATCAACCTTATGTCACCGAACTCGCCATTGTTATTCGACAGTAAATAGTGGTTCAATAAGCACAATACAAGTGCTCGAATATTCAATTTCTGTTCGGTCATATTTTTACTAGGTCTAAAGTGATGTTTTACAAGCTTTGCCAAATTAACCTTATCACCCACAACGATCTCAGCGAGCATGTTAGCATCTAGTCCTAGGAAAGCCCCTATAGTTGTTTTACCCTCTTCAACAGTGCCAGGGGTAGCAGGAGTAGCATTGGTAGGATAACCAAGGATAACCAAATTCATCTGGCAAAGGGCATACTTCATTGCCCTGAAAGACAAAAACATATATGGTGATCAGAATCCCAAAAGTTTAGGGCCGCATACAGAAAATTATAGTCAATATTAATTTGTTGTAAGCCTAAGAATGCCTCTAAGTGGTATCCTTTCAACAAAGCCTTTTCTGTGGGATTAATGGCTCTTAGCCAGCGCCTAACAACTCGTTGGAGGGAGAAGGGAGGAATCGACATGGCAAGAGTAGGGAAGAATAAAAGCTAAGCAATTGCAAAAGAGAGGAAGATTGAGAGTGGTGAAAAAGAAAGACGTACTTAACCCCTATATATACACGAAAGCATCAAGTGACATCCTAATCCCATTCGGAAACGCGTTAAGAAATCCGGAACTAAGAAAAACTGCCAAAATAGAATTTCCAGCGCCCAAGGCTGGGCGCCGAAATTTTTAACGCCTGGCCAGGGGCGCCGGAAATGTAGCCCAAGGCCCGGATCCTTCAAAACGCGGAGTAGGAAAGGACTTAAAACCGTGTTAGTAGACACGAGGCCCTGTTGTAATCAAGATCAAGCCCAAAGCACCTTTAGAGCCCGAATAGTAAAAACAAATGTTAAAGCTTGTCGAAACTTAGACTCATCTCAAGAAAAACATATGTGTACATTTTTCAAGGCTATATAGAAAAAATAAAAATCAAGGTCATTCTTCGAAACACAAAAAAAAAAAAATCAAGTCGTTGGTTTCTCAAATTAAAAAGCGTTTATTTGTCAAAAAGATCAATCCGGGCCAAAGTAAGCTCGATGTATTAATTATTGAAAAATGAAGCAAACTTTGTCGCCCGGAAAATGAAGTCGCACATCACGACTTCATCAAAGTAGCATACCACTACAAAGATCGCTCGCACTTACGAGCACGATCCCAAACACGATTAAGGACGTTATAAAATACGTACTTCTCTTGGCAAAGAACGACCACCAAGTACAAATGCTTGGGGGCTCGAAAGTGTTAGGTTATGATACATATGACAATTCATAAATCATGCTGAAAAAACCATTAAGCCAGGAAAACATATTATTTACACATAATCATTTAGCATAGTTTAGATGCATACTCTTTGTTGCGTGCCTTCCCTAGCTGCGCCGGAACCGAACAAGAACAAGTCTTTAGGACTCCAAGTGCCGTCCCTCCGTAGATAGTCCACAGCACGTCCGGATCCGCCTTAAGATTGAGCAACTAGAATCGCCCTTAAGGTACTCTGAATTTTCGGCACTTTATAGGCAAATGTATGACTGATTTTTGCTCTCAAAAACTCACTTTGAATACTTTAATGCTCGATGTAAATATGTGACCCTAGGCACCTATTTATAGAGTTATTGAAAAGGATTTGGAATCCTATTAGGATACTAATTTATTTAATTATAATCCTACTAGGACTCTAATTAAATAAACTAAATCTTTTAGGATTAGATTTAATCATATGACAAATCCCGGTAGCTTTAGGATTCGAGTAGCACACAAACACACACGTACGCACAGCAGCCCACGAGGGGCGCTATGCGCGCGCGCGCAACCCGCGTGCTCGCAGCCCACTGCCGCAAGCCCACACGCTGCCGTAGCCTTGGCGCGCGCTGGGCCTGCCTTGCGGTGGGCCTGGCGCAGCCTTGGCTGGTGCGTTTGTGGCGCGCTGGCTTGCTGGGCGAGGGCCCGGCTTCGTGCTGGGCCTTCGTCTGGCAGGCCTCGTCCGATGCTAATTCGTACGATACGCTTCCGATTAATTTCCCGATTCCGGAATTCATTTCCGATACGAACAATATTCAACATTTCCGATTCCGGAATCAATTTCCGTTTCGAACAATTATTTAATATTTCCGTTTCCGGAATTATTTTCCGATTCCGATAATATTTCCGATTCTGACAATATTTCCGTTTCCGGCAATATTTCCAATTCCGGCAATATTTCCATTTCCGATAATATTTTCCGATACGTACCATGTTTCCGTTTCCGGCAACATCTACGACTTGGATAATAATTATATTCCCGATACGATCCATATTTCCGTTTCCGGCAATATCATCGTTTCCGGAGTATTCATTTCTTGCCTGTGACGATCTCAGCTCCCACTGAAACCAAGATCCGTCGATTCCGAATATCCATAGATGGAGTATTTAATGCCATTAAATAGTTGATCCGTTTATGTACTATTTGTGTGACCCTACGGGTTCAGTCAAGAGTAAGCTGTGGATTAATATCATTATTTCCACTTGAACTGAAGCGGCCTCTAGCTAGGCATTCAGCTCACTTGATCTCACTGAATTATTAACTTGTTAATTAATACTGAACCGCATTTATTAGACTTAACATTGAATGCATACTTGGACCAAGGGCATTATTTCCTTCAGTCTCCCACTTGTCCTTAGGGACAAGTGTGCATTTCCTAATTCCTTTGTCGCTCGATGCTTGCTCTTGAACATAAGGTAAGAGTTGTCATCCTTATAATGTCTAGAGGTGTTCCTCGGTTTCAGAGTTCAACTGATCAAATAAACAGATAATCATAGCCTATGATTCATCCGAGCACGGCCATGCATTTCACAGTTTCTAGCTCTCCGAGTGGCCTTGTACAACTTTTAAGCATCTCATCCCGATTTATGGGAGGACAATCCCAATCTTGCGATCTTGAGATTAGACTTCGTTTGATAGGTGATTACCTGAGCGTTGCCTTTATAGCCTCCTTTTACGGTGCGACGGTTGGTCAACGTCAAAGCAACCAGTTCTCAAACAAGTAATCTCAAATCACTCAGGTATTGAGGATTTAGTGTCTAATAATTTTAATGAAATTTACTTATGACAGACTTTCATCTCTTACAGTAAAGTTTCATAGGTCTTGTCCGATACTAGTCTTCCCAAAGTAAGTATCTATGCAAATGATTATGACATTGCCATGTCCACATAGTTCAAGAAACAGAACTACTAGTCATCTTGCATTCTAGTTGTCTAACGTTTTCTATGCGTCCAATTTTATAGAAAACTCCGACTAGGGACCATTTTCAACCTTTGACATTCAAGTTCACTTGATAGACATTTCTTAGTCACAGGACTGGTCCTGACAGTCTATCTTGAATATATCGTCAAATTGAAGGGACTCATCATTTAATAAACCACAAATTAAATGGAAAAATGAATTCTTTTCATTTATTGTGAATGATTAACCAATAATGTTTTACAAAGATTTAAACTCTAAAACTTTAAAACATTAAACAGGGTCATCAAAGCCATTCTCCAATATGCTTGATTCCCATAGCTGCAGTGTGCGAGTTGTGCTTCGCCTGCGGCAGAGGTTTAGTCAATGGATCTGATATGTTGTCATCAGTTCCAATCTTGTTTATCTCGACTTCCTTTCTTTCAACGAACTCTCGTAAAAGGTGAAATCTACGAAGTACATGCTTGACTCTCTGGTGGTGTCTAGGCTCCTTTGCTTGTGCAATAGCTCCATTATTATCACAATACAGGGCTATTGGTCCTTTAATGGAGGGGACTACACCAAGTTCACCTATGAACTTCCTTAGCCATATAGCTTCCTTTGCTGCTTCATGTGCAGCAATGTACTCCGCTTCAGTTGTAGAATCCGCAATGGTGCTTTGCTTAGCACTTTTCCAGCTTACTGCTCCTCCGTTGAGGCAGAAGAAAAACCCAGACTGTGATCTGAAATCATCTTTGTCGGTTTGGAAACTTGCGTCCGTATAGCCTTTAACAATTAATTCATCATCTCCACCATAGACCAGGAATTCATCTTTGTGCCTTTTCAGGTACTTCAGAATATTCTTGGCAGCAGTCCAATGCGCCTCTCCTTGGTCTGACTGGTATCTGCTCGTAGCACTGAGTGCGTACGCAACATCCGGGCGTGTACATATCATAGCATACATTATTGAACCAATCAATGATGCATATGGAATCCCATTCATTCGTCTACGCTCATCAAGTGTTTTTGGGCACTGATTCTTGCTTAGAGTCATTCCATGAGACATGGGTAGGTAGCCTCGCTTGGAGTCCGCCATCTTGAACCTATCAAGCACCTTATTGATATAAGTGCTTTGACTAAGTCCAATCATCCTTTTAGATCTATCTCTGTAAATCTTGATGCCCAATATGTACTGTGCTTCTCCTAGATCTTTCATCGAAAAACATTTCCCAAGCCAAATCTTGACAGAGTTCAACATAGGAATGTCATTTCCGATAAGTAATATGTCGTCGACATATAATACTAGGAAAGCAATTTTGCTCCACTGACCTTCTTGTATACACAAGATTCGTCTGCGTTCTTGATGAAACCAAAGTCACTGACTGCTTCATCAAAACGTATATTCCAGCTCCTGGATGCCTGCTTCAATCCGTAGATTGACTTCTTTAGCTTGCATACCTTTTTAGCATTCTTTGGATCCTCAAAACCTTCAGGCTGTGTCATAAACACAGTTTCTGTTAAAACGCCGTTTAAGAAAGCAGTTTTGACATCCATCTGCCATATTTCGTAATCGTAATATGCAGCGATTGCTAACATTATACGAATAGATTTTAACATTGCAACTGGTGAAAAGGTTTCATCGTAATCCACACCGTGGACTTGCCTGTAACCTTTTGCAACCAATCTAGCTTTGAAAACTTCAAGTTTCCCATCCTTGTCCTTTTTCAGTTTGAAAACCCATTTGCTTCCAATGGCTTGGTAGCCATCTGGCAAATCGACCAAATCCCATACTTGGTTTTCAGACATGGAGTCTAATTCAGATTGCATGGCTTCTTGCCATTGTTTGGAGCTAGGGCTCGTCATAGCTTGTTTGTAAGTCGCAGGTTCATCACTTTCAAGTAATAGAACGTCATAGCTCTCGTTCGTCAAAATACCTAAGTACCTTTCCGGTTGAGATCTATATCTTTGCGATCTACGCGGGGTAACATTTCTAGGTTGACCATGATTCTCACCAGATTCTTCAAAAGATCTCTGAGTTTCATCCTGAATGTCATCTTGAGCATTCTCTAGAGTTTGTTGTTCGACTCGAATTTCTTCGAGGTCTATTTTTCTCCCACTTGTCATTTTGGAAATATGATCTTTCTCCAAAAAGACACCATCTCGAGCAACAAACACCTTGTTCTCAGATGTATTGTAGAAGTAATACCCCTTTGTTTCCTTTGGATAGCCCACAAGGATACATTTGTCAGATTTTGGATGAAGTTTGTCTGAAATCAATCGTTTGACGTATACTTCACATCCCCAAATCTTCAGAAAAGACACATTTGGAGGCTTTCCAAACCATAATTCATATGGAGTCTTTTCGACAGCTTTAGACGGAGCTCTATTTATAGTGAGTGCAGCTGTATTTAGTGCATGTCCCCAAAATTCTAACGGAAGTTTGGCCTGACCCATCATTGACCTGACCATGTCTAGCAAGGTTATGTTCCTCCATTCCGACACACCGTTCCATTGTGGTTTTCCAGGAGGAGTCAATTCTGATAGAATTCCACATTCTTTCAGATGGTCATCAAATTCATAGCTCAGATATTCACCGCCTCTATCACACCGCAGTGCCTTAATCTTCTTGCCCAATTGATTCTCTACTTCACTCTGAAATTCCTTGAATTTGTCAAAGGATTCAGACTTATGCTTCATTAGGTAGACATAACCATATCTACTGAAGTCATCAGTGAAAGTGATAAAGTAGCTGAAACCACCTCTAGCATTTGTACTCATTGGTCCACATACATCTGTATGGATTAAACCCAATAGTTCATTTGCTCTTTCTCCAACTTTAGAGAAAGGTTGCTTTGTCATTTTGCCAAGTAAACATGATTCGCATTTACCATAATCCTCTAAGTCAAATGGTTCTAGAATTCCTTCCTTTTGAAGTCTTTCTAAGCGTTTCAAGTTTATATGGCCTAATCGACAATGCCACAGATAGGTGAGATCTGAATCATCCTTTTTGGCCTTTTTGGTATTTATGTTATATACTTGTTTGTCGTGATCTAATAAATAAAGTCCATTGACTAATCTAGCAGATCCATAAAACATCTCTTTAAAATAAAACGAACAACTATTGTCTTTTATTGAAAAGGAAAATCCCTTAGCATCTAAGCAAGAAACTGAAATGATGTTTTTAGTAAGACTTGGAACATGGAAACATTCTTCCAGTTCCAAAACTAGCCCGGAGGGCAACGACAAATAGTAAGTTCCTACAGCTAATGCAGCAATCCGTGCTCCATTTCCCACTCGTAGGTCGACTTCACCCTTGCTTAACTTTCTACTTCTTCTTAGTCCCTGTGGATTGGAACATAAGTGTGAGCCACAACCTGTATCTAATACCCAAGAAGTTGAATTAGCAAGTATACAGTCTATAACGAAAATACCTGAAGATGGAACGACTGTTCCGTTCTTCTGATCTTCCTTTAGCTTCAAGCAATCTCTCTTCCAATGCCCCTTCTTCTTGCAGTAGAAGCATTCGGATTCAGAAGTGGGTTGACTGACCTTCCTCTTTACAGATTTGGCGCCAGTTTGCTTAGTTGGGCTGGCCTTGTTGCCACCTTTCTTAGCATTCCTCTTCTTTCCAGATTTCTTGAACTTGCCCCCACGCACCATAAGCACATCCTGTTTATCACTTTTGAGCGTCTTTTCAGCGGTCTTCAGCATACCGTGAAGCTCAGTGAGCGTTTTGTCCAGACTATTCATACTGTAGTTCAGTTTGAACTGATCATACCCGCTATGAAGAGAATGGAGGATGGTGTCTATAGCCATTTCCTGAGAAAATTGCTGATCCAGCCGACTCATATTCTCAATGAGTCCAATCATTTTGAGAACATGTGGACTTACGGGCTCGCCTTTCTTAAGCTTGGTCTCAAGAATTTGCCTATGAGTCTCGAATCTTTCGACTCGAGCCAGATCTTGGAACATGTTCTTCAACTCACTGATGATTGTGAAAGCATCTGAGTTGATGAACGTTTTCTGCAGATCCGCACTCATGGTGGCGAGCATTAGACATTTCACATCCTTGTTGGCATCAATCCAACGATTGAGGGTTGCCTGAGTGACCCCGTCGCCTGCGGCTTCGGGCATCGCCTCTTCTAGGACATACTCATTTTCTTCCTGCATAAGAACTATTTGCAAGTTCCTTTGCCAGTCAAGGAAGTTCTTCCCGTTCAATTTCTCCTTTTCGAGAATTGATCGAATATTGAATGAATTGTTGTTTGCCATATTAAAAACTACAATTGAAAAGAATAAACAAATAAATAACCATTCACAGTTTCTCTTAATAAACTTAAATTCTAGCATTTCATGCATAATTCAATGTTCATTAAGCATTTTATTCAAGTTATGTGTTCCGGCAGGTGTGAATAAAATGATTCCAAGATCCTAAAATCATTGAAGAACTAAGCACAGTTTGTAGACTTAATCCTAAAACATCTTAGGTAAGCAAAAGCCTTTTGCTAATAGTCTAGAAACTATTCTTGGTTGATTGGTACGTCTAAGAACTTATTAGGTAAACCTATCGATTTTGCCACGACATAAAAGGACTCCTTACTTATATCGTTGAGTTTCACCAAAACTAACATGTACTCACAATTATTTGTGTACCTTGCCCCTTTAGGACCAATAAGTACGTAACACCTCGCTGAGCGAAAACTATTACTAGATTGATATAAAGGATATCCAAGCAAGTGTATATTTTGGCATGGCACCTTTTAACTCAATTTTAAGTTTGGAACTTAAGGCTCTTACTATGTTGGTTAGATTTTAAGTGAACTAAAATCCTTAATCATGCAACATAATCAAGCTTTTGATCTCATGCATTTTAAGACATATTTAAAAGCAATAAATAACTTAAAACATGCATAAGATAAATGTGATCTAGTATGGCCCGACTTCATCTTGAAGCTTTAACTTCAAAGTCCGTCTTGAAAATCTCCGTGGGAGGCACCATTTTCTTCAAATAGGCTAAGCTATAATTAAAACTAATTACAACTATTTGATGGTACGCAGACCATATTTGAATTGAAAAACAACTTTGGTACTTTAGACCAATTACATTCAAATTAATGGTACGCAGACCATATTTTCTATCTTATTTGGGCCATACTAGTCACTTCATAATTTGCAAAACAGTATATATACAATATATACCAGTCACCCATTCATTATCATGAATGGCCCACATAGCTGGTTAGTAAAACACATTATGCATCACGTAAACATTTGCAGCAATTAATCAAGGGCACTAATAATCTACCAATTATTCAGTCCTTATTAATTCTAATCAAGTTGTTTTAACCTTAAGGATTTGTAGACCTAATCAAGAGTTTATGACTAAAAGGGCTCCCACTTAAACCAATAAATTCATATGCTTTACTAATTTTAAACATAAAAATGTATTTCTAGTCTAACCGGAAACATACAAATTTAATTAAAATTTAAAGCTCATATAAATTTATAATTGAATCTAAAAGTTTAATTTATTTTCAGTCGTATTAAATTAATTCATGATTTTAATTTTAGTAAAATAATTAGAATAAATAAAATTTATTATAATTACAATATTCAAAATTAAAATCCAAGAAAATAATTTAAATTATTAATTTTAAAATTAATTAAGATTACGTAAACTGAAAATTTCAAATTAAAATTTCAAAACGATCTAATCGCATCGCAACAACCCCACGCAACGTACGCCTATGGGCCACACGCACACAGCCATCGCTGGCCATGTGCGCGCAGCCCATGCGCTGCGTCGCATCGCTGCTGCTGCTTTCCGTCGCAAGGCATCACGCGAGCTGGTGCTCGCTGCGCGCGGCAGCAATCGATGCACGCGAGCCATCGCTCGCTGCGCTCGCTCGCCAGCGCTCGCTCCATGCGAGCCAGCGCTCGCTGCGCGCGCTCGCCAGCGCTCGCTTTATGCGGGCCATTGCTCGCTGCGCGCGCTCGCCAGCGCTCGCTGCGCGAGGCATCGACGCTGGGCGTAGCACTCGTGGCACGCGAGCTTGCGCTCGCTGCGCGCGAGGCTCCGCGCGCTTGCTCGAGGCAGTGCGCGCTATGGTGCAGCACGCTTGCTGCCCACACGCGACTGCTGTGCCTTGCTTTCGCCCTCGCCCATTCGTCCATTGCTCACAGCCCACGACACAAGGCAGGGCTGCTGCCTTGTGCTCGTGCACCATGGCCTTGCGCATTGCATTCGTGCCGCATGGGCGACGAGCTCCCTTGCTCGTCGTCACATGCCCGCACTATACAACACCCCTTTAGGGTAACACGTAGCGTCCATTGCTTTGTGCGTGCAAGTTATATGAGCGAATCGCATAAAACTTAAAAAATTTATATTTAAAATTAATGACAAATTAATAAATAATATTAATTTCATAATTTTAGGGCGAAAAATCGAAAATTTATTATTCAATTGATTTCCGATTAACATGGATTCAAGTTTAGATCATAAAAATTTAAAATTTAACATAAATTTACAATTTTTTTGGTGGTTTTTAATCATAGGTATCTAATTAAATTATAATTAATTATGAAAATCAAATTAATTCTAAATTATTCTAATTTTCAACAAATTAATCATAATTACAAATTAGATTGCATAATTAACAAGGCTAGGCATTCAAACTTGTTAAACATATACAGTAGGTCAATCAAAAATTCAAGATTTATCAACAAGAATCGCAAATATTTAATTTAACATCTTAAATTTACGAAATTTTGCATTCGAAAAACTAAAACCTCCGAAAAGTCATAGTTAGGCTTCGAAATTGAGAATTCTGGGTTCGGCAGAAAAACACTATTTTTGTCAAAATTTTAGAATGCCTTTTACATGCGGAATTGACACAAAAATCACTCGATTTGGATGAGTAACGAAGAAACTGCCGAAAAACTGCGTACGTATAATTAAATAAACGCAATTTGCAATTAATTAACAATTACGAAAATTAATCACCCCTTTTAATTCTTGCAAATTTGTAATATTTAACCATGTTCATGCAATTTAGATTATGAAAATAATAAGAGGCTCGTGATACCACTGTTAGGTTATGATACATATGACAATTCATAAATCATGCGGAAAAAACCATTAAGCCAGGAAAACATATTATTTACACATAATCATTTAGCATAGTTTAGATGCATACTCTTTGTTGCGTGCCTTCCCTAGCTACGCCCGAACCGAACAAGAACAAGTCTTTAGGACTCCAAGTGTCGTCCCTCCGTAAATAGTCCACAGCACGTCCGGATCCGCCTTAAGATTGACCAACTAGAATCGCCCTTAAGGTACTCTGAATTTTCGGCACTTTATAGGCAAATGTATGACTGATTTTTGCTCTCAAAAACTCACTTTGAATACTTGAATGCTCGATGTAAATATGTGACCCTAGGCACCTATTTATAGAGTTATGGAAAAGGATTTGGAATCCTATTAGGATACTAATTTATTTAATTATAATCCTACTAGGACTCTAATTAAATAAACTAAATCTTTTAGGATTAGATTTAATCATATGACAAATCCCGGTAGCTTTAGGATTCGAGTAGCACACAAACACACACGCACGCATAGCAGCCCACGAGGGGCGCCATGCGCGCGCGCGCAGCCCGCGTGCTCGCAGCCCACTGCCGCAAGCCCACACGCTGCCGTAGCCTTGGCGCGCGCTGGGCCTGCCTTGCGGTGGGCCTGGCGCAGCCTTGGCTGGTGCGTTTGTGGCGCGCTGGCTTGCTGGGCGAGGGCCCGGCTTCGTGCTGGCCCTTCGTCTGGCAGGCCTCGTCCGATGCTAATTCGTACGATACGCTTCCGATTAATTTCCCGATTCCGGAATTCATTTCCGATACGAACAATATTCAACATTTCCGATTCCGGAATCAATTTCCGTTTCGAACAAATATTTAATATTTCCGTTTCCGGAATTATTTTCCGATTCCGATAATATTTCCGATTCTAACAATATTTTCGTTTCCGGCAATATTTCCGATTCCGGCAATATTTCCATTTCCGATAATATTTTCCGATACGTACCATGTTTCCGTTTCCGGCAACATCTACGACTTGGATAATATTTATATTCCCGATACGATCCATATTTCCGTTTCCGGCAATATCATCGTTTGCGGAGTATTCATTTCTTGCCTGTGACGATCTCAGCTCCCACTGAAACCAAGATCCGTCGATTCCGAATATCCATAGATGGAGTATTTAATGCCATTAAATACTTGATCCGTTTACGTACTATTTATGTGACCCTACGGGTTCAGTCAAGAGTAAGCTGTGGATTAATATCATTATTTCCACTTGAACTGAAGCGGCCTCTAGCTAGGCATTCAGCTCACTTGATCTCACTGAATTATTAACTTGTTAATTAATAATGAACCGCATTTATTAGACTTAACATTGAATGCATACTTGGACCAAGGGCATTATTTCCTTCAGAAAGAAAGAAAATATGCCTTTCCAAAAAGGGATGCAAGTTGAAACAACGTTTCCAAGCTACGTCCCGTGGTTGGACAAATTCAAAAATGAACTCGACCTCAAAGAAAAAGGTCTCCATTAACATTCACGTATGGTCCCACCGGTCATTTCACAAGGACCCAAGTAATGGCATAACTAGGCCAGTTTTAAACGGTTACATACATCCTATGAGCCGTAAAGACTTGTTCAAAACCACGAAAGGCAGACGACCACTAAACAATGGTCCGTTTAGACACGTTGCCAACCCACATTCAGGTTGCAGCTAAATCCGAGCATCCCTCGAAAGAATTCGCTCTTACAGGAATGAATAAAAAGAAATTCTCAAAAGAAATCCCAAGAACAAATGAAATAGGGACTGGCCCACCTCGATCGGGCAAGATCGCGCCACGAACCACGCGAGTCCCAAATCAAAAAGACGAATTCAGGTTCGCTCACCTCCAGCTGGCGGGGCGTCCACCCTTAGCGGACAGGGCTCGCCCACCTTCAGCGGGCGGGGTCTGCGTCACTAACCGCGCAGGTCCTCAGTTTTCGAAAATAAAAAGAAAATAAAATCTTCAAAACAAAAACAGGCTCGCCATCTTCAGCCGGTGGGGTCTACGTCACAAACCGCGTAAGTCCTTATTTTCAAAACATCAAAACAGATTAGTCCACTTCTATCGGACGGGGTGTCCACCCTCAGCGGACAGGCTCGCCCTATTAGGTTATGATACATATGACAAAACATAAATCATGCGGAAAAACCATAAAGCCAGGAAACATATTATTTACACATAATCATTTAGCATAGTTTAGATGCATACACTTTGTTGCGTGCCCTCCTTAGCTGCGCCCGAATCGAACAAGAACAAGTCTTTAGGACTCCAAGTGTCGTCCCTCCGTAGATAGTCCACAGCACGTCCGGATCCGCCTTAAGCTTGACCAACTAGAATCGCCCTTAAGGTTGCTTAGGAATTTCGGCTATTTAGGTGCAAGTGTATGGCTGATTTTTCTTCAAAATCTTACCTTTAGAATACTTCAATTGTGTCTATAAGTTATGACCCTAGGCACCTATTTATAGAGGTATGGAAAAGGAATTATAATCCTACTAGGATTTGGATTTATTAATTAGAATCCAACATGAACTCTAAATAATAAATTAATCTATTAGGATTAGGATTTAATCAATACACGAATTTCGATAGGATTAGGATTCGTTACGAACATGAGCATCGTATGGCCACAAACATCGCACCACCCGCGCAGGCCTTGCGGCCCACACGAGCAGTCGTTGCTCGCAGCCCAACAACACGCTCAGCACATTATGTATTTTGACTCAATTCTATTTCCAAAATTAATGACAAATTAGCCATTGAAAATTAAACTCAATGTTTTATGATCTCAAAACTCAATGTATTTTGAATTCACAAGCACCAATCGGTTTGCCATTCGACTTTGATACTCGAAAACAACCATAAAAGTCGATATAAGAAACGTACATTTTAAATTGCTCACTTTCTCTCATTTCCGTGAATCGTTCTTGGATTCACTACCAATCGAGGAAATTTACTGTTACCTTTCTAAAAGGGTTTACTGCAGTGCAAGATATTTAATTATAAACAATAATTAAAACATACATTGAAGCATGCAAAGTCTAAATATTTATCATGAGTAATAACTTGAAAATTAAAGCAATCACGCAATTTAAACAAGTTATTAGCATTTTATTCGAATTTATTGTTTCGACAGGTGTGAATAAAATGATTCCAAGACCCTAAAATCATTGAAGAATTAAGCACATTATGTATTTTGACTCAATTCTAAAATATTTTAGGTAAGCAAAAGCCTTTTGCTAATAGTCTAGAAACTACTCTTGGTTGATAGGTACTTCTAAGAACTTATTAGGTAAACCTATCGATTTTGCCACGACATAAAAGGACTCCTTACTTATATCGTTGAGTTTCACCAAAACTAACATGTACTCACAATTATTTGTGTACCTTACCCCTTTAGTATCAATAAGTAACACCTCGCTATGGCGGAAAACTATTACTAAGATCGATGAAAAAAGGATATCCAAGTAAGTGTTATTTTGGCATGGCACCTTTTAACTCAATTTTTAAGTTTGGAACTTAAGGCTCTTACTATGTTGGTTAGATTTTAAGTGAACTAAAATCTTAATCATGCAACATAATCAAGCTTTGATCTCATGCATATTTAAGACATATTTAAAAGCAATAAATAACTTAAAACATGCATAAGATAAATGTGATCTAGTATGGCCCGACTTCATCTTGAAGCTTCAACTTCAAAGTCCGTCTTGAAAATCTCCGTGGGAGGCGCCATTTTCTTCAAATAGGATAAGCTATAATTAAACTAATTACAACTATTTGATGGTACGCAGACCATATTTGAATTGAAAAACAATTTTGGTACTTTAGACCAATTACATTCAAATTAATGGTACGCAGACCATATTTTCTATCCTATTTGGGCCATACTAGTCACTTCATAACCTGCAAAACAGTACATATACAATATATACCATTCACCTATTCATTATCATGAATGGCCCACATAGCTGGTTAGTGAAACACGTTATGCATCACATAAATATTTGCAGCAATTAATTAAGGGCACCAATAATCTACCAATTATTCAGTCCTTATTAATTCTAATCAAGTGGTTTAACCTTAAAGGATTTGTAGACCTAATCAAGAGTTTATGACTAAAAATGCTCCCACTTAAACCAATAAATTCATATGCTTTACTAATCTTAAACATAAAAATGTATTTCTAGTCTAACCGGAAACATACAAATTTAATTAAAATTTAAAGCTCATATAAATTTATAATCGAATCCATTAATTTAATTTATTTCAGTTGAATTAAACGAATTTAAATTAATTCAAGATTTAATTTTAGTAAAATAATTAGTGTAAATAAAATTTATAATAATT
This sequence comes from Spinacia oleracea, assembly GCF_020520425.1. Classification (NCBI taxonomy): domain Eukaryota; kingdom Viridiplantae; phylum Streptophyta; class Magnoliopsida; order Caryophyllales; family Amaranthaceae; genus Spinacia; species Spinacia oleracea. Next base: position 47,950,575 of record NC_079488.1, read on the forward strand.
ATAATATTCAAAATTAAAATCCAAGAAAAAAATTAAAATTACGAATTTTTAAAATTAATTAAAATCGTTTCCGAACTGAAAATTAAAAAATTAAATTCAAAACGCATCAATCGGGTCAAGACGAGGCCATGGGCTTGCGCCCATGCACCGTCGAGTCCTCGAGGCAGCATCGCCCCTCACGAGTGATCGCACAGCAAGGCACGAGCAGCTGCCACGCGCAAACGCAGCAAGCCAAGCCACGCTTGCGCGCAGCATCGCTCGCTGCTTCGTAGCGCAGCAGTTGCTTGGCGACGCTGGGCGAGGCAGCGCTCGTTGCTCCGAGGCACCCTTCGCTGCCCGCGCGCGCGCCTGCCTTTACTTGCTCGCCTTGCTTCTTCGCCCATCCGCCCATGCATCATCGCAGCACTCGACGCAAGGCAGGGCTGCTGCCTTGTGCTCGCGTGCTACTCGCCTTGCTCGCTGCATTCGTACCGCATGGGCGACGAGCTCCCTTGCTCGTCGTCGCTTGCCCGCACTATACAACACCCCTTAAGGGTAACACGTAGCGTCCATTGCTTTGTGCGTGCAAGTTTTATGAGCGAATTGCATAAAAATTAAAACTTTTATTTCCAAAATTAATGACGAATTAATAAATGATATTAATTTCATAATTTTAGGGCGAAAAATCGAAAATTTATTAATCAACTAATTTCCGATTAACTTGGATTCAAATCTAGGTCATAAAAATTTAAAATTTAACACAAATTAACAATTTTTATGGTGGTTATCATTGGTACCTAATTAAATTATTAATTAATTATGAAAATCAAATTAATTCTAAATTATTCGAATTTCAACAAATTAATCATAATTACAAATTAGGTTGTATAATAAACAAGTCTAGGCATTCATAATTGTTAAACATATACAGTAGGTCAATCAAAAACTCAAGATTTATCAACAAGAATCGCAAATACTTAATTTAACATCTTAAATTTACAAACTTTTGCGTTCTAAAAACTAAAACCTCCGAAAAGTCATAGTTAGGCTTCGAATTTGGGAATTCTGGGTTCGGCCGAAAAGTACTATTTTTGTCAAAATTTTAGAATGCCTTTTACATGCAGAATTGACACAAAAATCACTCGATTTGGATGAGTAACGAAGAAAATGCCGAAAAACTGCGTACATATAATTAAATAAACGCAATTTGCAATTAATTAACAAGTACGAAAATTAATCATCCCTGTTTAATTCCTTGCAAATTTGTAATTTTTAACCATGTTCATGCAATTTAGATTATGATACATATGAAAAAACATAAATCATGCGGAAAAACCATAAAGCCAGGAAACATATTATTTACACATAATCATTTAGCATAGTTTAGATGCATACACTTTGTTGCGTGTCCTCCCTAGCTGCGTCCGAACCAAACAAGAACAAGTCTTTAGTGTTAGGTATGATACATATGACAATTCATAAATCATGCGGAAAAACCATTTAGCCAGGAATACATATTATTTACACATAATCATTTAGCATAGTTTAGATGCATACTCTTTGTTGCGTGCCTTCCCTAGCTGCGCCCGAACCGAACAAGAACAAGTCTTTAGGACTCCAAGTGTCGTCCCTCCGTAGATAGTCCACAGCACGTCCGGATCCGCCTTAAGATTAACCAACTAGAATCGCCCTTAAGGTACTAAAAATTTCGGCACTTATGAGCAAGGAATGTGACTGAATTTTTCTCTCAAAAAAACTCACTTTGAATACTTGAATAATCTCTGAAAATATGTGACCCTAGGCACTTATTTATAGAGTTATGGAAAGGGTTTTGGAATCCTATTAGGATACTAATTTATTTAATTATAACCCTACTAGGACTCTAATTAAATAATCATTATCTAATAGTTTTAGGATTTAATCACACTTCGAATTCTGATTGCTTCAGGATTCCCGCACAAGCATTGCACGAGCACCGTACACCCGCGCAAGCCTTGCGGCCCACGCTAGGCGCACAGCGCTCGGCCCATTGCTGCGCTCCGCGCGCGCGCGCCCAAGGCCTTGGCTGGGCCTGGCCTTGCGCTGGGCCTGGTCGAGGCTTGGCGTGCGCTGGTGTGCGTTGGCTCGCTGGGCGACGGCCTGGCTTCGTGCTGGGCCTTCGTCTAGCGGGCCTCGTCCGATGCTAATTCGTACGATACGCTTCCGATTAAATTCCCGATTCCGGAATTCATTTCCGATACGAACAATATTTAATATTTCCGATTCCGGAATTAATTTCCGTTTCGAACAAATATTTAATATTTCCGTTTCCGGAATTATTTTCCGATTCCGATAATATTTCCGATTCTGACAATATTTCCGTTTCCGGCAATATTTCCGATTCTGGCAATATTTCCATTTCCGATAATATTTTCCGATACGTACCATGTTTCCGTTTCCGGCAACATCTACGACTTGGATAATATTTATATTTCCGATACGATCCATATTTCCGTTTCCGGCAATATCATCGTTTCCGGAGTATTCATTTCTTGCCTGTGACGATCTCAGCTCCCACTGAAACCAAGATCCGTCGATTCCGAATATCCATAGATGGAGTATTTAATGCCATTAAATACTTGATCCGTTTACGTACTATTTGTGTGACCCTACGGGTTCAGTCAAGAGTAAGCTGTGGATTAATATCATTAATTCCACTTGAACTGAAGCGGCCTCTAGCTAGGCATTCAGCTCACTTGATCTCACTGAATTATTAACTTGTTAATTAATACTGAACCGCATTTATTAGACTTAACATTGAATGCATACTTGGACCAAGGGCATTATTTCCTTCATTTAGGACTCCAAGTGCCGTCCCTCCGTAGATAGTCCACAGCACGTCCGGGTCCGCCTTAAGCTTGACCAACTAGAATCGCCCTTAAGGTTGCTTAGGAATTTCGGCTATTTAGGTGCAAGTGTATGGCTGATTTTTCTTCAAAATCTTACCTTTAGAATACTTCAATTGTGTCTATAAATTATGACCCTAGGCACCTATTTATAGAGGTATGGAAAAGGAATTATAATCCTACTAGGATTTGGATTTATTAATTAGAATCCAACTTGAACTCTAAATAATAAATTAATCTATTAGGATTAGGATTTAATCAATACACGAATTCCGATAGGATTAGGATTCGTTATGAACATGAGCATCGTATGGCCACGAACATCGCACCACCCGCGCAGGCCTTGCGGCCCACACGAGCAGTCGTTGCTCGCAGCCCAACAGCACGCTCAGCGTGCGCGCGCCAAGGCCTTGCTGGGCCTGGCCTTGCGCTGGGCCTGGCGAGGCTGTGGCAGTTCCATGTTGGGCGCTCGGCTTGCTGGGCGCGGGCCTGGCTTCGTGCTGGGCCTTCGTCTAGCAAGCCTCGTCCGATGCTAATTCGTACGATGCGCTTCCGATTAAATTCCCGGTTCCGGAATTCATTTCCGATAAGAACAATATTTAATATTTCCGATTCTGGAATTAATTTCCGTTTCGAACAAATATTTAATATTTCCGTTTCCGGAATTATTTTCCGATTCCGATAATATTTCCGATTCTGACAATATTTCCGTTTCCGGCAATATTTCTGATTCCGGTAATATTTCTATTTCCAATAATATTTTCCGATACGTACCATGTTTCCGTTTCCGGCAACATCTACGACTTTGATAATATTTATATTTCCGATAAGATCCATATTTCCGGTTCCGGCAATATCATCGTTTCCGGAGTATTCATTTCTTGCTTGTGACGATCTTAGTTCCCACTGAAACCAAGATCCGTCGATTCCGAATATCCATAGATGGAGTATTTAATGCCATTAAATACTTGATCCGTTTACGTACTATTTGTGTGACCCTACGGGTTCAGTCAAGAGTAAGCTGTGGATTAATATCATTAATTCCACTTGAACTGAAGCGGCCTCTAGCTAGGTATTCAGCTCACTTGATCTCACTGAATTATTAACTTGTTAATTATATTAAACTGAACCGCATTTATTAGACTTAATATTATATGCATACTTGGACCAAGGGCATTATTTCTTTCACGCCCACCTTCAGCGGGCGGGGTCTGCGTCACTAACCGCGCAGGTCCTTAGTCACTACAGCGATAACTTTTCCTGGTTTCCCTTTTCCAAAAATCAAAGGATGGTTTCCCTTTTCCGAAAATCAAAGGATGGTTTCCCTTTTCCAAAAATCAAAGTATGGTTTCCCTTTTCCAAAAATCAAAGGATGGTTTCCCTTTTCCAAAAATCAAAGGATTGGTTTTCCGCTTCTCCAAAAAAGAGCGATGTGCTGGATTTTCCTTCATTTTACGTCCTATAAAAACAAGGGGGTTTTCTCGTTTAGCTAACCCTGAAAATGAGAAACTTTAAAAACATTTTACCTCGTGATTGGGCTTGGCCAGGCCTAGTTACACTTTATAGCTTTGATTTCGAAAACATCTTTAGATACTTCCAATGACAAAGTGAGGGAGTTTCTATACTATCAGTTAACAAATTCCAATGACGCGTGAGGAATGTGTTAACACTTCAAGTTATGACCCTTAAGTCAAATGTTATCACTCGGGGGCTCGTGAGACCCTCGCAAAACAGGTCACATACACCATGGCTTGTATGACGCACTCCGTCTAGTACTTTGACCATCGTCTCATCTCGAGACTTAGTCAAAGTGGGGGCTAACTGTAGACGCCTACTTTTGTCCCCATTCCCGAAAGGGAAGGTTCGATGATGAGAACATAAATCTACACTTGGCAACGCATCTCCTATAAAATAACGAATCTCAATCACCCTTTCATTTCAGCCAAAGCTGCTATTTATAGAAACCTGCTAAGAATAGTAACTGTCGTAAAGGTAGTTGTTAAAAGTGGCAAAATCATAAAAGATAGAAACCTGTCAGAATTAGGTGTTGCACTCCAACATAAATCCTAAAAGAGATAGAATTTACAAAGGAATTCTATTCCTGGTATAATTTGAAAATAAGAGTTACGTATTAATTAAATTCCTAACGAACCTAGAGTTCGTAACGGGCCCAGACGCATTCCGTCATAAGTTAATACGCACTAAAAGACTCGGATAAATCTCCCAAAAAAGCTCCGTGTTCTAAAAGTCCAAATCTGACAAAAACTCGGCCTAGATCCCATTTTCAACGCCTGTATCTGGGCGCCGAAATCTTCGGCGCCCAGCCCTGGGCGCTGAAAGTGCCTGGGGCCGTTTTATCTCCTGATTCTTTTTGGATTCGTATCTTAAAATCTATCTTTCCACAAACTCTTTTCCTATAAATACAGCCTAAAACCGACGTGAAAAGAACACACAATTGCATAATCTGAGTATTGACTCTAGCCTTAAGCCTAAGCCTCACGCTGCGAAATTGATCCGGCGTTCTGTCGCAATCGACCCAAAAGTCGAACAGAACGCATCCTGCCCCTTGTAGCTCGATGAATTAAGCCTAAATACTGGAACATTGCTTGGAAACCCGAGATTCGCTAAATAAAAGGAGAAATAGCAAAGCCAAGTGGTTAGTTTTCTGAGAACCACAACGCACCTCTCAAGGGTGCGTTGTAATGTGTCCCTCATATGATTTAATCGCTTTCGTCACCCTTTTATAAAATTGTCAAACTATTAATTTGATTGATCTATCACGCCTAATAAGATAATACCCTGAACAATTGAATTATCATGCTAGATACCTTAAATCAATCTAAATAAGATAATCACGATCGATTTAGTATTATGTGTTGCATATTGCTATAATCAATTCAGAATAGTTTAATAGTTTAACGCATGTCCCTTCAATTATTTATGCTGAGCTAGTAAGGATAACCTGCCTCTGGAGTATTATCGATGAGCAATCCTCTCGGTAGTTACAGTCCCCCGAACTCTCAATCTCTGCCCTGCGGGTGTACGTTGAGCGATCCCCACACCAGAGATCACAAGGGGACCTATGGCCGTCGTGGTCGAACATAATGGCACTCCCTTTATGTCACGGTAACCGGGTTTTGTCATTTTTTCTTATTGTCGTTAAAAACTGAATGGCGACTCCTATATTATTAGGCGATTGGGTGTAAACTCACAGGAAATCCAATTACACTTGATCTGACAACGTCACGCCCACGAGGGACGAGGTCACGCATTAGCTATAACACCCTAATAATTCCTTGCTTTTTATAAAACATTTTCCGACTTAAAACACAGGAATTACCAAGATATTACCGCCACCGTGATAACGGCTAAGGCTATTTACCAGAATTACGCAGCGGAATTAACTAACTTTCAAAACATATTAAATAAATAGTTAATGGTCATTAAAACAAGTTGGAACCGTTGAGGCCCAAACTAAACCAAACCACTTAAAATCCATTAACTGAAATAGTAGTAGTCATGACTTTAAATAAAATAGAGTTTATAAAGTACGGAAGAATAAACTCTCAACACGAATCCCATGATAACTTCTCCCGCAAGTTATCTCTATAAACCTGCTTTATTGAAAATCTACTCCCCAACAACGCAAATGCAATTGATGGATCATCATAGGGTCATTAAGGCAAAGGCCATGACCGGAAGACATGAAGCACGAAGTCAGCGAAAGCTGAGTACGGACAAGCTAGAATAACATTCTATCCTAACATGCTTCACTCGAAAATTAAATAATCCACATGCAAAAGCCATGTAATAAACAAACAAACATGGAGACAAGACTCGACACATGACACGACTCTTGACTCACAGATTAATAAAAAGTAGCTTCGAACGGGTAAAGTAAAGTATCCTCAAAAGGAAAGAAAGGGTGATGGGAGCCAACCATACACCAAAATAAGTCGGGCTACTACCGACAGTCGGGCCATACCGAAAGGAATTCCAATGCACAACGGCATTAAAGAGAATGAAACAACGTCTTGTATAATTCTAGGAGTACAAGTTTTCCGGCAAGACTCCCCCCATTGTTCATACTCAAGGTATATACGTTCCAAGAGTTTTGAAGCTCTTTGGGTTACACTTTACGTTAATTAGTATATTATGTTCAAGGCGACTCAAGACACAACATACAAACAATAGAACAATTAAACAATTCAACAATGACACTTCATTATTTTACTTCTTTAGGACTTGTGATCAAACATAGACTCAAGTGAAATTACTCCCATTGTTCCTTCTCAAAAACATTGTTTGAGATAACCCGACATTGCCTATTAACAAGCGGGGTGTGCCCTTAGCACGAATTGTCCTTAATTCAATTCACATAGACTCTCTAACATATTCTACCCCTTTGGTAGAATATATATTGCTCACTGGCAATATTCGACTGGCTCAATAATTATGCTAGACATCATGTACTATAGCATAATAATAACAACTTGCATGCGCACTACTCATACATGCAAACCAACTTGAACAACATGCTTGACATAATTCAACGATTATAAAAGTCCATAACATGATAGTTTAATAGAATGTATAAAGCATAATTCAATTCATAACATGCTCGTTCACATAGATTCAACAATAATAATAACATGCTTGATCTCAACATTAAACATGAATTCATAATAACATATTCATTCCCAATCATCAAACATGAATTTCCAACATATAAGTTCACATGATTCGCATTCAAAACACTTCACAAAGTCCTCAAGGGATGGGTGGTCACCCTAGTCTTGTACGTACCTGGAATACCTAAGTACGGGGGCCACTGTGCGAATCACGACTCACTAGAAATCAACTCCTATAAAACAAATAAGAGAACTAAATTATTATCCATATTTACTAAATTTCCAGCAACTATTTAAGAAACTAAAACCCTTAGTTTAATTAAAATTCATTCATTAATTGGTAATGTAATAGTCTCAAATAGTCAACTCAAGTCCTAGCATAAAAACATTGACTTTTTAGCTTTAAAACTTTTAAAAACCATCCTTTTAAAGCTAATAAACATTCTGAAAATTTTGTTTGATTCCCATAATTTAAATTGTCATTAAATTATGTAAATCAATTGCTTAATTAATTTGAAACCAAAACCCTAGCAATAGTTTAATCCGAAAACATGTTTTGACTTCAAAAATCAACACTTAACATATTAAATCTGAAAATCATAATTTAAATCATCAAAACCAATCTCTTTAATTAAAACACAATACTAACCCAAGACGGTGTTCATAACCGTTTTAATTAATCTAAAAAATCCAATAATTAAATTTAATCACAATAATTAAATCAATTTAAAACTGAAAATTAATATTATTTTTTTTGAAAACATAATTTGATTGTCCCAATTCAACAATTAATTGTGTGGTGTGCGTGTGCGTCGAACAATCAACGCAACAACACAACAACACACGCACACGCACCGCAGCAGTGCAGCGCGCAGCGAGGGGACGCGAGGTGCGCGCACAGCAGCAGCAGCAACGAGTGCTACACGCTGCGGGCTGCGACGAGGGCGAGCGGGCGAGGAGAGCGAGAGAGCAAGGGGTGTGCGGTGCGCGTGAGGCGCGGCTGGGCACACGAGCGCAAGGACACGAGCAAGGCACTCGTGCCTTGGGGCTGAAGCAAGGGCGGACGAACAAGAGAGAGAGAGGAGAGAAAATTCATAAATTTTAGGTTGGGGATCTCATGAAGGGGAGGGGTATTTATAGGTTCTCATCCCTTCATGGGTTAGGTATTAGGGTTTAAGGTTGGGCTTGCTTTTTGGGCTTAGTTGAATTTAATCCTTGCAAGCTTTGTTGGGTTTAATTAAAACAAAACGACCGGGCTTTAAGTTTATTAAATTTGTTTTTGAAATACGACCCAACAATTCCCGACAAAATAAATTCCTTGAATTTATTTAATAAAATACGGTTTTCGAAATAATTAATATTTAAATTAATTAAAAATAAAAGGCGCATTTAATTCTCATTAAATGAAATTACTTTGTAAAAATACAACGAAATACTTTATAAATATAATAAAATATATTTATAATAATAGAAAAATACGAGGTATTACAGTCTACCCTCCTTAAAAGAAGTTTCGTCCCGAAACTTGGGCATGGAAATCACGATTTTAAAACTAAACTTGAGACTATTTTGAGACTTTAGTGTGTTTTCTTTGCAAAAAGTTTTAGTTGCTGTACTCTTTAAGTAATTCAACATGACAATAAACAGTGAAACTTCACTGGAAGCAACGATTCAAGCATATTCTTAAGACTAAATTGGGTAAATAAGGTAAAAAAAAGCGCGAAATTCTACCGCACTCTACCCCCCTTAAAGAAAACGAGTTACGGCCCCGTAACTCAACTAACCTCGGGAAAAAGCTCGGGATATTTCTTTCTCATTTCCTCCTCCGCTTCCCAGGTAGCTTCCTCAGACTCTTGGTTAGACCACAACACTTTTACGATCTTAACATCCTTAGTTCGAGTGCTACGCACCATACTATCAAGTATCTTGACAGGTCTTTCCTCGAAGGTCAAACTTTGGTCTAACTCTATGGTCTCCGGTTGCAGTACATGAGACTTATCCGGGAGATACTTCCTCAATTGGGACACATGAAACACATTATGCACTCTATGAAAATCCATTGGCAAGGCTAGTCTATATGCTACCTTCCCTATCCGTTCTAAGATTTCATATGGGCCTATATATTTTGGGCTAAGCTTTCCCTTCTTCCCAAATCTCATCACTCCTTTCATTGGTGAAACCTTTAACAACACTTTGTCATCCTACTTGGAACTCTTCATCCCTACGCTTTAAATCTGCGTAGCTCTTTTGGCGATCTTGCGCGGCTTGGATTTTGGATTGAATAGTTCTAACCTGATTCATAGTGTCCTCTATCAATTGGGGACCTAGTACAACGGTTTCACTAATGTCACTCCAACATAGTGGACTTCTACATTTTCGTCCATACAGGGCTTCGAATGGTGCCATTCCAATACTTGCATGATAGCTATTATTGTATGAAAACTCAATTAAATCTAGGCTATCTTCCCATCCTCCTTGGAAATCAATCACACAAGCTCTTAGCATATCTTCTAAGGTTTGAATAGTTCTTTCGGTTTGTCCATCTGTGGCTGGGTGGAACGCTGTACTCATTTTCAATGTGGTACCAAAGTTCTTCTGCACACTTTTCCATAAATTCGAAAGGAACCTAGAATCTCTATCTGATACGATATCCTTAGGAACTCTATTTAATCTCACTACATGTTTGATGTAAGCTTTGGCAAGTTGTTCCATTTTCCAGGTTTCTTTCATTGGTATGAACACTGCTGACTTAGTCAACCTATCGACCACTGCCCAAATGGTGTCATTTCCACTTTTCGACTTGGGTAAACAAGTGACAAAGTCCATTGAGATACAGTCCCACTTCCAACTTGGAATTTCTAAAGGTTGGACCTTTCCCTGAGGTCTCCTATGCTCAATTTTAACCTTCTGACAAGTCAAACACCTTGCCACGAATTCAGCCACTTCGTTTTTCATCCTCGGCCACCAATAGACCTTTTTCAGATCCTTATACAGCTTGTCACCTCCCGGGTGAAAAGAATATGGCGTATTGTGACCTTGTCTCATCAACTTCTCCTTTAGTTCATCACACTTTTGAGGTACACACCAACGTCCTTTATACCTCAAACTTCCATCCTCGTGGATCTTAAAATCAACCTCCTTTCCTTGCGAAATCTTTTCCTTGATCCGCTCTAGCTTAACATCACCAGCCTGATTCTCCCTGATTTCATCAAATACTGACGACTGGATGGTTAAGGCATTCATCATACTCTCAAGGCATTCTCCACTCACTATTTCTAGATTCAGTCGTTGCATGTCCTTACACAGCTCGTTAGCAACTACTAACGCATTCACACCATGACTTGATTTCCTACTCAAGGCATCTGCAACTACATTGGCTTTTCCCTCATGGTACTGAATATCCAGATCATAGTCCTTGATCAATTCCAACCACCTTCGTTGGCGCATATTTAAGTCCTTCTGTGTGAAAATGTACTTTAAGCTCTTATGATCCGTAAATATCCTACATTTCACACCATACAGATAGTGTCTCCATATCTTCAATGCAAACACTATGGCTGCTAACTCCAAATCATGGGTAGGGTAATTGGATTCATATGGCTTCAACTGCCTCGATACATACGCAATCACTTTCCCGTTCTGCATCAACACACACCCTAAACCATTCTTAGAGGCATCACTATACACATCATAAGTACCGCTCTCATCTGGCAAAGTTAACACTGGCGCGGTTGTCAATCGCGTCTTTAAGGCTTGGAACGCTTCCTCACACTGGTCATTCCATTCAAACTTCGCTTCTTTCTTCATCAAGGTTGTCATTGGTTTGGCGATTCTAGAAAAGTCTTGCACAAAGCGTCTATAATAACCCGCTAAACCAAGAAAACTTCGAATATCGGTGACACTCTTAGGTGTAGGCCACTCACTGACAGCTTTTATCTTTTCAGGGTCCACTGCGACTCCTTCCGTAGATACAAAATGTCCTAAGAACGCAACTCTTTCTAGCCAGAATTCACACTTCGAGAATTTCGCATACAACTGATTGTCTCTAAGGGTACTCAACACTGACCTTAAGTGTTCCGCATGATCCTCCTCATTCTTAGAGTATACCAGAATATCATCTATGAAAATCACTACAAACTTGTCCAAGAATGCATGGAATACTCGGTTCATTAAGTCCATAAAGATTGCAGGTGCATTGGTTAACCCAAAAGGCATAACAGTGAACTCATAATGACCGTATCTAGTCCTAAATGCAGTCTTTGGTATATCGTGATCTGCGATTCTCAACTGATGATAACCTGACCTCAAATCGATCTTCGAAAACATTCCTGCTCCTTTCAACTGGTCAAATAGATCATCTACCTAGGCAATGGATACTTATTCTTGATTGTGACCTTATTGAGTTCCATGTAGTCTATACAGAGTCTCATGCTACCGTCCTTCTTCTTCACAAACAAGATTGGCGCTCCCCAAGGCAATGCACTTGGTCTAATATAACCTTTCTTTAGAAATTCCTCAAGTTGACCTTTCAACTCACTCATTTCTGCTGGAGCCATTCAGTATGGGGCTTTCGAGATAGGTGCAGTTCCGAGTGTTAAATCTATGGTAAAATCGATTGGTCGATTGGGCGGAATTCCCGGGATCTCCTCCGGAAACACGTCCAAGAATTCACTCACCACTGCAATATCCCCTGGTTGCTCTTTAATTACATGGTCTAGGTCTCTCACATTACATAAGAAGACAGGGTTCCCTTTGTGTATTAATTTCACGAGCTCCATTGCCGTGACGATTCCTACACTCCTAGGCTTCCCAAAACGGCGATACAATACCACCTTTCCTGGACTAGACTTCAAGTGAATCTTCTGCTTCTCACAGTCAATCTTAGCTTTAAACATGGCCAACCAGTCCATTCCCAAAATCACATCTAAATCTCCTAACTCAAACTCAATTAGGCTAGACAAGAATATGGTCTTGGCTATGGTTAGAGGTACATTCCTATGGATCTTAGTGCATTTCACGATCTCACCTGTTGGTATCACTATGGGTACTTCTATTTCTTCAGGTTCTTTCAGTTCTAACTTCTCTAAGATACCCTTTGATATAAACGAGTAAGTCGCACCAGAATCAAATAGTACTTTAACTAAAACGGAGTTAATAGAAAAAGTACCAGCTATGACGTCAGACGAGTTTTCGGCTTCCTGCCTAGTGATCACATTCAGCTTCCCTTGGGCAACTCCCTTGTTATAGCCACTTCCATTGGCATTTCCATTGGCATTTCGGTTCCGATTTTGCTGATAGTTCCCTCCGGGCTTTCCATTACCCTGGCCATTATTACCATTGTTACCATTCTGGTTACCCCTTTGGTTTCCACCATTATTTCCTCCACTCCGATTTTGGTTATTACGGTTGTTGTTCTGGCGGTTGCCTTGGTTACCTTGGTTGGGTTTCCCATTCTTGGCCCAACACTCAAATTCTCTATGGCCTAGCTTCTCACAAAACCTACAGACAACTTGGTTTCCATTACAGTCTCGACCTGGGTGATTAGTATGGCAACGTCTACACTCATAGACTCTCGTTCCATTCCCTGCAGACTGATTTTTATCTCCATTGTTATTGTGGAAATTGTTCCTATTTCCACCATGGTTTCCCTTGAACTGGAAATGGTTGTTTCCCTTGTTTTTCTTAAAATTCCCTTGGTTTTGCTGACCACCACCTTGGTTATGGTTGCCAACATCCTTCCTCTTTTCACCAATCCCATTCTTTCTTTGCTGCAGGCCATACAGATGGGCAGCTTTTCCATATAGGGTGTCAAGAGATGTAAAAGTTTCTCCAGCAAGCATTAGTTACAAGTCCATAGTCAATCCACTCTCAAATCTCTGGGCTCTAAGCTCCTCCGTTGCCACCACTTCCGGTGCAAACCTAGACAACTCGATGAACTTAGAATAATACTCTGTTACAGACATACCATCCATTTTCAACTCGATGAACTCTTGAGCTTTCTGCTTCTTCAGATATGGTGGGTAAAACTTGTTTCTTAAGGCTACTTTGAATGATTCCCATCCAAATCCAGGTGTAGCTCTCAAAGCATTCTCACATCTTTGCCACCATAGATCGGCTTCTCCTCTAAGGTAATAAACAACACTATTAACCCTAAGGTTCTCTGGGCAATTGACAGCTACGATAAGCTTATCGAACTCCCTTAGCCAGTTCTCAAGTACAGTTGGGTCTATCTCCCCTGGTACAAAGGAGGCTTACTTTGGGCCACCTTCTAAAACATCTCACCAGCTGGATCAACTCCCTGGTTATTCCTATCCTGTGTTAAGTTCTTCACTACTTCAGCTAGTTGCCTGACCACGTCAGCAATTCCTTGGGTAGTCATTTCCCTTCTCCTGGATAAAACAAAATACTAACTTTAACAACTGAGGTTGGACACTGCCTTACTAACACATTGCACTAGCTAGTCATTCAATTGGTGCACATACACAAAAAAATTCGGACCCTAGACCGGATAGGCGCCTGTTTATGTGTCGCTTTTCCCTTAGTCCGCATCACAAAATTCAAGTGGTGAAAGATTGGACCACCTTGCAAGTACAATTTCATTGAAGAAATGCATAAAATTCCTTTCGCGATAATCGCTCAAAGATAGTATAGACTTAGAATTAAGGATATAAGAAGGAATTCTAGATTTTATTGCTTCAATGGAAAAATAATACATCCTTTGGATCGTACTTTATTCGAAAAACCACAAAACTGAACTAATAAAACCATAAATAGTAGTGTATTACTCTATTGATTCACTAAATCTAGTACTAGCTATTACAAAAGCTTAAAATGTTACTCTACTATCCAACCACCCTTACAAGCAGGTGAAGAGGGCTCATGGTCTTCAAAGTCATCAAAGTCTTCCTCTGGATCAGACTCATACTCCATATCCTCATTGTTTTGTTGTTGCACACTGTTTACCTCATCATTGTCAACTTCAGGTTCAATTTATGTGTCACTGGAGATCTCAATAGTGGGTTTAGGAATGATAGGGTTAGGGTTCTCAATCTCAATAACATCATCATCACTGTCCTCATCAATCTGAGTCTTTGTATCATGATATACTCCTACATTGTGAACACTTGACACCATCTTGCCATCCACAAAACATTCCTCTGCTAACTCTATAACTATAGTCATAATCTCCAAATCATATCTCCATCTACCATCTGGAGTACCATACTTGTAGTAATTAGGAATACCATTTTCCATATGCATATCCCGAAATCGATTCTTAAGCTCTATGTATGGGTTCTTGGAAGGTAAGCAATGAATAACCATCTCTGCCATAACATCTTTCTTTCTCAACTCAGGTAGGTTCTGCACTGAAGCAAAGTAATTGCAGGCAAACTCAATCTTCTTGACATAAATGTGTGGGGTCTCACAGTCTAGCTTCTCTACGTTTCCTAGATTTGCGTACTTTGAAATCAACATCTTAATCCTGAAAGTTAACAACTACAGAGTCTTACTAAAAGTGTTCCAAAACAAAGTAAGTTCGTTGAGCCATACAATTTTCAATGCACAAGTACATGCTTAATCATGATTCGTGATGCAATTAATCACATAAAGCAACCAAAACATGATCAAACTTTAATTAAAAGATCATAACATCAAGGCATAAACACATAAACACTTGATTAGAAAGGCATACTTAGACAACACATACTTAGACTAATTAACCCTTCTATTCTACCCATTCCTCACTTAGAAAAGAATTTAAAAAAATTCAAAATTAATTTAAATAAATAACTTCAAATATACGCGAAATTATTAGAAATTAAAATCGAAAATTTAAAATAATTAATCGAATAATTTAATTAATTCGATTATTTTCAAAAATACTTTAAAAGAATTAAATAAATAATTAATTCGGAATTTTCGAAAGAATACATTATTTATTTATTTATTCGAAAATTCGGAAAATCCGAAAGAAAACTAAGAATTTTTTTTTTTTTTTTTTTTTGGAAAATCCGAAAATATTTCGGAAATTCGAAGAATAATTCGAAATTTAAAATAGTTTTCAAACACTAGAAATAATTGGTATTTGGCTTTTCAAAATTTTGAGTACTCATAAATAACGTTTTGACTTTAGGAAAATAGTTTTCGAAAATCCTAAAGTTCCGCAATCGTAGTTTAAGGATTTACCACTTTGCACTATTAATTAATGCAAAGCAGCTCTCAAACTAGAGCTCTGCAAATACCACTTTGTAACACCCTAATAATTCCTTGCTTTTTATAAAACATTTTCCGACTTAAAACACAGGAATTACCAAGATATTACCGCCACCGTGATAACGGCTAAGGCTATTTACCAGAATTACGCAGCGGAATTAACTAACTTTCAAAACATACTAAATAAATAGTTAATGGTCATTAAAACAAGTTGGAACCGTTGAGGCCCAAACTAAAACAAACCACTTAAAATCCATTAACTGAAATAGTAGTAGTCATGACTTTAAATAAAATAATGGAGTTTATAAAGTACGGAAGAAGAAACTCTCAACACGAATCCCATGATAACTTCTCCCGCAAGTTATCTATATAAACCTGCTTTATTGAAAATCTACTCCCCAACAACGCAAATGCAATTGATGGATCATCATAGGGACATTAAGGCAAAGGCCATGACCGGAAGACATGAAGCACGAAGTCAGCGAAAGCTGAGTACGGACAAGCTAGAATAACATTCTATCGTAACATGCTTCACTCGACCATTAAACAATCCACATGCAAAAGCCATGTAATAAACAAACAAACATGGAGACAAGACTCGACACATGACACGACTCTTGACTCACAGATTAATAAAAAGTAGCTTCGAACGGGTAAAGTAAAGAATCCTCAAAAGGAAAGAAAGGGTGATGGGATCCAACCATACACCAAAATTAGTCAGGCTACTACCGACAGCCGGGCCATACCGATAGGAATTCCAATGCACAACGGCATAAAAGAGAATGAAACAACGTCTTGTATCATTCTAGGAGTACAAGTTATCCGGCAAGACTCCCCCCATTGTTCATACTCAAGGTATATACGTTCCAAGAGTTTTGAAGCTCTTTGGGTTACACTTTACGTTAATTAGTATATTATGTTCAAGGCGACTCAAGACACAACATACAAACAATAGAACAATTAAACAATTCAACAATGACTATAGCATAATAATAACAACTTGCATGCGCACTACTCATACATGCAAACCAACCTGAACAACATGCTTAACATAATTCAACGATTATAAAAGTCCATAACATGATAGTTCAATAGAATCTATAAAGCATAATTCAATTCATAACATGCTCGTTCACATAGATTCAACAATAATAATAACATGCTTGATCTCAACATTAAACATGAATTCATAATAACATATTCATTCCCAATCATCAAACATGAATTTCCAACATATAAGTTCACATGATTCGCATTCAAAACACTTCACAAAGTCCTCAAGGGATGGGTGGTCACCCTAGTCTTGTACGTACCTGGAATACCTAAGTACGGGGGCCACTGTGCGAATCACGACTCACTAGAAATCAACTCCTATAAAACAAATAAGAGAACTAAATTATTATCCATGTTTACTAAATTTCCAGCAACTATTTAAGAAACTAAAACCCTTAGTTTAATTAAAATTCATTCATTAATTGGTAATTTAATAGTCTCGAATAGTCAACTCAAGTCCTAGCATAAAAACATTGACTTTTTAGCTTTAAAACTCTTAAAAACCATCCTTTTAAAGCTAATAAACATTCTGAAAATTTTGATTGATTCCCATAATTTAAATTGTCATTAAATTATGTAAATCAATTGCTTAATTAATTTGAAACCAAAACCCTAGCAATAGTTTAATCCGAAAACATGTTTTGACTTCAAAAATCAACACTTAACATATTAAATCTGAAAATCATAATTTAAATCATCAAAACCAATCTCTTTAATTAAAACACAATACTAACCCAAGAAGGTGTTCATAACCGTTTTAATTAATCTAAACAATCCAATAATTAAATTTAATCACAATAATTAAATCAATTTAAAACTGAAAATTAATATTATTATTTTTTTGAAACAATAATTTGATTATCCCAATTCAACAACACACACGCACACAACAATTAATTGTGTTGTGTGCGTGTGCGTCGAACAATCAACGCAACAACACAACAAGACACGCACACGCACCGCAGCAGTGCAGCGCGCAGCGAGGGGACGCGAGGTGCGCGCACAGCAGCAGCAGCAGCAACGAGTGCTACACGCTGCGGGCTGCGACGAGGGCGAGCGGGCGAGGCGAGCGAGAGAGAAAGGGGTGTGCGGTGCGCGTGAGGCGTGGCTGGGCACACGAGCGCAAGGACATGAGCAAGGCACTCGTGCCTTGGGGCTGAAGCAAGGGCGGACGAACAAGAGAGAGAGAGAGCAGAGAAAATTCAGAAATTTTAGGTTGGGGATCTCATGAAGGGGAGGGGTATTTATAGGTTCTCATCCCTTCATGGGTTAGGTATTAGGGTTTAAGGTTGGGCTTGCTTTTTGGGCTTAGTTGAATTTAATCCTTGCAAGCTTTGTTGGGTTTAATTAAAACAAAACGATCGGGCTTTAAGTTTATTAAATTTGTTTTTGAAATACGACCCAACAATTCCCGACAAAATAAATTCCTTGAATTTATTTAATAAAATACGGTTTTCGAAATAATTAATATTTAAATTAATTAAAAATAAAAAGCGCATTTAATTCTCATTAAATAAAATTACTTTGTAAAAATACAACGAAATGCTTTATAAATATAATAAAATATATTTATAATAATAGAAAAATACGAGGTATTACATTAGCCTCGTGCTTTTTCGACCCCTTCACAATTATGTCCAGAGGTGTTTCTCGGTTTCAGAGTTCAACTGATCAAATAAACAGATAATCATAGCCTATGATTCATCTGAGCACGGCCATGCATTTTACAGTTTCTAGCTCTCTGAGTGGCCTTGTACAACTTTCAGCATCTCATCCCGATTTATGGGAGGACAATCCCAATCTTGCGATCTTGAGATTAGACTTCGTTTGATAGGTGATTACCTGAGCGTTGCCTTTATAGCCTCCTTTTACGGTGCGACGGTTGACAACGTCAAAGTAAGCAGTTCTCAAACAAGTAATCTCAAATCACTCAGGTATTGAGGATTAGTGTCTAATAATTTTAATGAAATTTACTTATGACAGATTTTCATCTCTTACAGTAAAGTTTCATAGGTCTGTCCGATACTAGTCTTCCCAAAGTAAGTATCTATGCAAATGATTACAACATTGCCATGTCCACATAGTTCAAGAAACAGAACTACTAGTCATCTTGCATTCTAGTCGTCTAACATTTTCTATGCGTCCATCTTTATAGAAAACTCCGACCAGGGACCATTTTCAACTTTTGACATTCAAGTTCACTTGATAGACATTTCTTAGTCACGGGACTGGTCCTGACAGTCTATCTTGAATATATCGTAAAATTGAAGGGACTCATCATTTAATACTAAACCAAGATTAAATGGAATATGAAAATACATTTCATATATGATAAATGTTCAACCCCAACGTTTTACAACCATGGGCCTCAAACCCATCTTTAAAACAGTTCATGGAATTCAAAGCTATGCTTGATTTCCAGTGCTACAATGTGAGTGTTGCTTCTCACTTGTTGCATAGGTTTAGTTATCATGCTTTGCCAATCTTAATATCCTTTTCATCGAATGTTCTTCGAGATATGATGATAAGATCTTTTGAGTTTGTTTATTATGTGATCTAGTCTTTCTTACTTCGATAGTGGTTCTACGCATTTTGCAATGAAGAACCATCAAGTCAGCGGACATGTGATCCACCCAAGTTCAGTGAAGAACTCTTTAACTTAAACAACCCTGTTTCATTGCTTCTTAGGAAATAATTACTTTTACTTCAACTGTATAGGTTGCTAGTGATGCTTTGTTTGGATTTACTTGTCCAAGCAGTCCATAGATATGTGGAAGACTTTTCATCTGTATCTTAGAACATAGAAATTAATATTTAATTTCCCATGCAACAACTCATGGTCTTCAATCCATGTTGCCATTTCAAAACACGATGCTCTATAGCTCGTCCTTGCCAATGGTTAACTCCAAAGGAATCTTGCTTGATCCTTTGCCAGTGTTTATGCGTGTAGCATCAATATTTAGCATATCTTTATTTCCTTGAATCAAGAACAACTCTTATGTACCTTTTCAAGTACCATAAGTTTTTCTTGATCTCAATCTAGTTGATCTTCACTTAGATTAATAGAGATTGGTTATATGTTCGTCATGCCTAAAGCCTTACGATACGTTTTTGGCGATCCTCATATTATATCATACATGATAAATTCTTTTGCAGAATAATTCCCAATTGAATTATATTCATGTAACTTTAGCTCATATAGTTTCAGTAGATACTAAATCCAGCTAAATTCTTTGACATATAATATAGGTTAAGAATCTTACTTAGATCCTTTAATGTTTAACTTAGTAAATGCTTATACATAGTTCAAACATTCTTTACTTAGATTTATTCACATGGGTCGAATATCTCCAATGGAGTCTTTCGTGTTTGATTTAGTAAATTCCATTACTTAATCTAAAATAATATTATAAGATCTTTGTAAATAGATCTTAATACCCAGTATGTACTAAGTTTCGCCATGGTCCATCATTGATGAATAATTTCAAATCTAAGTCATTAGCATTTGAATTTTATTTCACAAAAGAGAGATATGTGTGTGATACACATAGGACCAATTAAGTTTTACGTACTCCCACTAAACTTCTTATATATCTATAAGAATCATGTACATTTTATGAAACTAAAATACTTATTAGCTTCACTAAAATACAATTCCAATTCCCAATTGCTTGCTTAAATCTGTACTTAGATTTCATAAGCTAGCATTCATTTCAAGAATTTATTTGGATCCACAAATCCTATGACATTCCGTGTACATAGTTTATTCCAACATTTGATTGAGGAATACGTTTTGTCATCCAATTGCCATATGTAACAATATGCAATCATTGCTAGATTTATAGACTTGAGGATTACGATTATGCATGAGGTTTCAACACAATTCATGCCATGAATTTGCTTGTAACCTTTTAGCAACTAATCTAGCTTTGTGTGAATACAATTTCATGTTTGATGGTTTTCATCCTTAAAACAAACTTGCAACCAATAGGTGTGAAACTATTCTTGCAAATCAACAAAATGTCAATTTTGTCATCAAAACATTGAGTATGTTTTATGGCCTCTAACCATTTAAAACATTTGAGTCTATATATGGCCTCTAACCATTTTAGGGAATCTAGGTTTCGTCATAGCTTTCTTACAAGTCACAAACTCATTAATCTACGTGATAATAGTTTGACTGCAAGTTGTAGGTTTCTTCACTATCTAATAGAAGAATCTCATAGTTTCATTGACCTGAACTCTATGTTTCTTCACTATCTAATAGAAGAATCTCATAGTTTCAGTGACTTGAACTCTATGCCTACTTGGGTATAGAACATCAAACAATAGAATATCAACAGGCACTTTGAGAGTCCTTTGAATATTCTGTTCTCCTTGAAGCACTTGTAAAGTCTTCTAAGAGATGTCTATTCTTTAAAGCCACTTCTAAAGTCCTTAAAGAATATGTGTTCGGATTTTCTAAAGAAATTCAAAAAGCCTCCGGAATGTCCATTTATGTTTGTTGTTCGCCTCGAAGTCTTTCGAGGTCTATTTTCTCCCACTTGTCATTTTGAAAACGAATCTCCAAAAGGACATTGTTTCGAGCAAACAATCATTATGTTCTCAAAAATTCGTGGTAGAAACAATACCCTTGTGTCTCATTTGAAATCACAATGAAACATATATCTATACTTGGGCCTTAGTTTGTCGAATAACAAACACTAAGCTCCCACTGAGTTTAGCAACTCCTTTGATATATATTATGAAAAGATATTATGAAATTACTTTTCAATAGCTTTGACGAATTTGGTTTAGTTTGGTGGTAGTTGGGCATTTTGTTTTAGAAGTTATAGGAAAAATCTTTATGATTCATCATTGATCGAATCAAGTACTAATTGACTTCGATCATTCCAACTTAGATATACCATATCTTATGGAGCTCGATCGTGAAATTACAACACACAATCATTGATGATCATTTTTGGTCTTAAAGTAATCATCGTCATGATCTAACCTAGATCTTTATGATTTCTTGCCATGTGGATTTTATACTTCTGAATCTTTGAACTAGCCAAACGGATTCAAACTTATATCACTTTGAGTAAATAAACCAATATTCACTCAAATCTAGGTGAAATAGTAAAGTCATAAAATCTTTCTTTAGCTTTGAACTCTATTGTCTAGGCGTTCTAACAATAGTTCATATCTTTTGTTACTTTCAAAAAGTGAGACTAGCTTGTCTTGAATTGATCTAGAAATCAATCAACTTTCAAAAGTCCATCAAAATAGAGCTTTAGAACGTTAACTTGTTGATATGGTCTAAACAACAATGCTAAAGGTTAGTGGAACTCAAATCAAGAGATTGATTTGAACCTAGTAAAGTTCTTTATTGTTTAAGAGTTGTTTGTTTTAATCAAGCATACGTGACTCAACCCGTAAATAACCATTTCTTTCAAATAAACAAACAAACATTGTTTTTGTTTTTCTTGAATGTGAGTCTTTCTGTGTTTGAAAACAGAAATTCAGGTATGCTGATTATAGAACAAAATAGCCATTAAGTTCCAGCCTTTGAAAGGACATAAAACAAACTAGATGACCCTACAACTAATGTAGCATTGCCATGCTTCGTTTCCCACTTGTAGGTCATTAGTGTAGCCTAGCTTCCATTGTTTGAGTTATTACCGAAGTAAGAACCTCAAGCGGTATATGATACCAAGGAAGTTTGATTGCTATGTCACTTCTCTTTTAAACATAAACTTATAGGTAGAAACGAAATCGTAAATTCCTTTCATTTGTTCCTTGTTTTCCTTATTTCTTGTACCCTTTCTTATAGTCTTAAGAATTGTCTTCTTTAGTGTTGACTTTTATACTTTTATAGACATGTCCAATGTCACTTCGACAAAGTTCTTACCATTTTATTTATGTTGAATATTTGTTTCAACTAGATGATCTTACCAGAAGCTTCTAAAGTTCTCTAAGCATCGATCTATTCGAATGTCTAGGAACTAGACTCATTCGAGAATTAAATGGATAAAGATATTAGGTTGTTAACCATTGGTAAAGTTGAGCGTTTAAACTCAATGCTTTATGATCTCAAAACTATATTGTATTTTGAATTCACAAGCTCCAATCGGTTTGCCATTCGACTTTGATACTCGAAAACAACCATAAAGGTCGCTAAAAGAAACGTACATTTTAAATTGCTCATTTTCTCTCATTTCCATGAATCGTTCTTGGATTCATTACCAATCGAGGAAATTTACTGTTACCTTTCTAAAAGGATTTACTGCAGTGCAAGGCATTTAATTATAAACAATAATTAAAACATACATTGAAGCATGCAAAGTCTAAACATTTATCATGAGTAATAACTTGAAAATTAAAGCAATCATGCAATTTATAAACAAGTTATTGGCATTTTATTCGATTTTATTGTTCTGGCAGGTGTGAATAAAATGATTCCAAGATCCTTAAATCATTAAAGAATTAAGCACATTATGTATTTAGACTCAATTCTAAAATATTTTAGGTAAGCAAAGCCTTTGCTAATAGTCTAGAAACTACTCTTGGTTGATAGGTACGTCTAAGAACTTATTAGGTAAACCTATCCCGTTTTCCACGACATAAAAGGACTCCTTACTTATATCGTTGAGTTTCACCAAAACTAACATGTACTCACAATTATTTGTGTACCTTACCCCTTTAGAATCAATAAGTAACACCTCGCTATGGCGGAAAACTATTACTAAGATTGATGTAAAGGTTATCCAAGTAAGTGTTATTTTGGCATGGCACCTTTTAACTCAATTTTTAAAGTTTGGAACTTAAGGCTCTTACTATGTTGGTTAGATTTTAAGTGAACTAAAATCCTTAATCATGCAACATAATCAAGCCATAATCTCATGCATAATTAAGACATATTTAAAGCAATAAATAACTTAAAACATGCATAAGATATAAATGTGATCTAGTATGGCCCAACTTCATCTTGAAGCTTCAACTTCAAAGTCCGTCTTGAAAATGGATTGGAAACTCCGTCTTGAATTTCACCATGGGAGGCGCCATTTTCTTCAAATAGGATAAGCTATAATTAAACTAATTACAACTATTTGATGGTACGCAGACCATATTTAAAAGCAATAAAATTTGGTACTTTAGACCAATATTACATTCAAATTAATGGTACGCATACCATATTTTCTATCCTATTTGGGCCATACTAGTCACTTTTCAATAACCTGCAAAACAGTACATATACAATATATACCATTCATCCATTCATTATCATGAATGGCCCACATAGCTGGTTAGTAGAACATGTTATGCATCACATAAATATTTGCAGCAATTAATCAAGGGCACCAATAATCTACCAATTATTCAGTCCTTATTAATTCAAATCAAGTTGTTTAACCTTAAAGGAATGTAGACCTAATCAAGAGTTTATGACTAAAATGCTCCCACTTAAACCAATAAATTCACATGATTTACTAATTTTAAACATAAAAATGTATTTCCTAGTCTAACCGGAAACATACAAATTTAATTAAAATTTAAAGCTCATATAAATTTATAATTGAATCCATTTAATTTATTTTCAGTTGAATTAAAATGAGTTTAAATTAATTCAAGGTTTTAATTTTAGTAAAATAATTAGTATAAATAAAATTTATAATAATTAGATTATTCAAAATTAAATTCCGAGAAAACAATTTAAATTACGAATTTTAAAATTAATTAAAAAACGTTTCAGAACTGAAATTTAAAATTAAAATTAAAACGCATCAATCGTAACAAGACAGTCGAGTGCACGAGGCAGCATCGCCCCTCGACTGATTGTACAGCACCACGCGAGCAGGCCACACGCAACGCAGCAAGCCCAGGCCACGCTGCGCGCAGCCCGCTCACTCGTCGCGTCTGCTTGCTTCGCTGGGCGCGGCAGCGCGCTGTGGCGCAGCTCACTTGCTGCCCACACGCGACTGCACGCTTGGCTTGCGCCAACACCCCTCGCCCTCGCCCTTGCCCATACGCCCATGCTGCACACAGCACTCGACACAAGGGCAACGTGCTGCCTTATGCTTGTGTGCCATGGCCCTTGCTCGCTGCATTGTACCGCATGGGCGACGAGCTCCCTTGCTCGTCATCGCATGCACGCACTATACAACACCCCTTAAGGGTAACACGTAGCGTCCATTGCTTTGTGCGTGCAAGTTTTATGAGAGAATTGCATAAATATTAAAACTTTTTTAAAAAAAATTAATGACAAATTAATTAATCATATTAATTTCATAATTTTGGGGCGAAAAATCGAAAAATTATTAATCAATTAATTTCCGATTATCATGGATTCAAATCTAGGTCATAAAAAATTTAAAATTTATCATAAATTAACAATTTTTATGGTGGTTTTTAATCATGGATACCTAATTAAATCGTCAATTAATTATGAAAATCAAATCAAATTCTAAATTATTCGAATTTCAACAATTTAATTACAATTACAAATTAGGTTGTATAATTAACAAGCTTAGGGATTCAAATTTGTTAAACATATACAGTAGGTCAATCAAAAATTCAAGATTTAACAACAAGAATCGCAAATATTCAATTTAACATCTTAAAATTACAAACTTTTGCGTTCGAAAAACTAAAACCTCCGAAAAGTCATAGTTAGGCTTCGAATTTGGGAATTCTGGGTTCGGCCGAAAAAAATACTTTTTGTCTAAATTATAGAATGCCTTTTACATGCGGAATTGACACAAAAATCACTCGATTTCGTTGAGTAACGAAGAAACTGCCGAAAAACTGCGTACATATAATTAAATAAACGCAATTTGCAATTAATTAACAATTACGAAAATTAATCACCCCTTTTAATTCTTTGCAAATTTGTAAAATTTAACCATGTTAAGCAATTATTATGGAATTAATTAGAGGCTCGTGATACCACTGTTAGGTTATGATACATATAAACGAATATAAATCATGCGGAAATAACCATAAATGCCAGGATTCCAAATTAATTGCTACATAACAATTAGCATAATTAGGATGCATACTCTTTGTAGCGTGCCCGCCCTTACTGCGCCCGAACCGAACAAGAACAAGTATTTAGGACTCCAAGTGTTGTCCCTCCGTAGAAAGTCCACAGCACGTCCGGATCCGCCTTAAGATTGACCAACTAGAATCGCCCTTAAGGTACTAATAATACTCGGCTAATATGGCCAAGTGTTTGGCTGAATTTTTCCTCAAATTCTTACCTTTGAATCCTTGAAGCTCGTTATAAATTATGAGCCCTGAACTCATATTTATAGGCCATGGAATAAGTAATCGAATCCTACTAGGATACGAATTAATTAAATTAGAATCCTAGTAGAACTCTTTATTTAATTAATTTATCTTTTAGGATTAGGAATTTAATCATCAATCGAATCCTACACGCTTTAGGTTTCGTATGTGAACACAAACACACACGCACGCACAGCAGCCCACGAGCACTCGTAGCCCACTGTCACGAAGCCCACACGCTGCCGCAGCCTTGGGCGCGCGTTGGGCCTGCCTTGCGGTGGGCCTGGCGCAGCCTTGGGCTGGTGTGTTGTGGCGCGCGTTGCCCTTGCTGGACGTGGGTCTGGCTTCGTGCTGGGCCTTCGTCTAGCAACCTCGTCCGATGCTAATTCGTACGACGCGCTTCCGATTAATTTCCCGATTCCGGAATTCATTTCCGATACGAGCAATATTTAACATTTCCGATTCCGGAATTAATTTCCGTCTCGAAAAAATATTTAATATTTCCGTTTCCGAAATTATTTTCCGATTCCGATAATATTTCCGATTCTGACAATATTTCCGTTTCCGGCAATATTTCCAATTCCGGCAATATTTCCATTTCCGATAATATTTTCTGATACGTACCATGTTTCCGTTTCCGGAAACATCTATGACTTGGATAATATTTATATTTCCGATACGATCCATATTTCCGCTTCCAGCAATATCATCGTTTCCGGAGTATTCATTTACTTGCCTTTGACGATCTCAGCTCCCACTGAAACCAAGATCCGTCGATTCCGAATATGTATTAGATAGAGTATTCAATGCCATTAAATACTTGATCCGTTTACGTACTATTTGTGTGACCCTACGGATTCAGTCAAGAGTAAGCTGTGGATTAATATCATTAATCCACTTGAACTGAAGCGGCCTCTAGCTAGGCATTCATTTCACTTGATCTCACTGAATTATTAACTTGTATAATTAATATTGAACCGCATTTATTAGACTTATCATTAAATGCATACTTGGACCAAGGGCATTATTTCCTTCAACTTTCCCTCCTGTAGCTTCTCTCTTAGCACTGGTATTGTAGATTAACATGTACCTTTGAATTTCCTTTTGCAGTGTGGTGCTCATTTATTGTTGAAAAGTTTGGTTCGTCTGATGTTGAAACCCAGCTAAGATCTCCCGTAACGCCCCCAATTAAAATGGAAGGTCTAGGTTTTCATCTTGAAGGAAATAGTGCCCTTGGTCCAAGTATGCATATAATATTAAGTCTAATAAATGCGGTTCAGTATTAATTAACAAGTTAATAATTCAGTGAGATCAAGTGAGCTGAATGCCTAGCTAGAGGCCGCTTCAGTTCAAGCGGAATTAATGATATTAATCCACAGCTTACTCTTGACTGAACCCGTAGGGTCACACAAATAGTACGTAAACGGATCAAGTATTTAAAGGCATTAAATACTCCATCTATGGATATTCGGAATCGACGGATCTTGGTTTCAGTGGGAGCTGAGATCGTCACAAGCAAGAAATGAATACTCCGGAAACGATGATATTGCCGAAAATGGAAATATGGATCGTATCGGAAATATAAATATTATCCAAGTCGTAGATGTTGCCGGAAACGGAAACATGATACGTATCGGAAAATATTGATGGAAATGGAAATATTGCCGGAATCGGAAATATTGCCGGAAACGGAAATATTGTCTGAATCGGAAATATTATCGGAATCGGAAAATAATTCCGGAAACGGAAATATTAAATATTTGTTCGAAACGAAAATTAATTCCGGAATCGGAAATATTAAATATTGCTCGTATCGGAAATGAATTCCGGAATCGGGAAATTAATCGGAAGCGTATCGTACGAATTAACATCGGACGAGGCCTGCCGGACGAAGGCCCAGCACGAAGCCGGGCCATCGCCCAGCAAGCCAGCGCGCCACAACGCACCAGCCAAGGCTGCGCCAGGCCCACCGCAAGGCAAGCCTAGCGCGCGCCAAGGCTGCGGCAGCGTGTGGGCCTCGTGGCATAGGCTGCGCGCGCGCATGGCGCCCCTCGTGGGCTGTTGTGCGTGCGTGTGTGTGTTTGTGTGCTATACGAATCCTAAAGCTATTAGGTTTCGATATATGATTAAATTCCTAATCCTAAAATGATAAATTAATTAATCAGAGTTCTACTAGGATTCTAGTTTAATTAATTTGTATCCTAATAGGATTCCAGTTCCTTTTCCATACCTCTATAAATAGGTGCCTAGGGTCATAATTTATAGATACTATTGATGTATTCTAAAGGTAAGATTTTGAAGAAAAATCAGCCATACACTTGCACCTAAATAGCCGAAATTCCTAAGCAACCTTAAGGGCGATTCTAGTTGGTCAAGCTTAAGGCGGATCCGGACGTGCTGTGGACTATCTACGGAGGGACGACACTTGGAGTCCTAAATACTTGTTCTTGTTAGGTTCGGGCGCAGCTAGGGAGGGCACGCTACAAAGTGTATGCACCTAAATTATGCTATATGATTATGTGTAAATAATATGTTTCCTGGCTTTATGGTTTTTCCGCATGATTTATGTATTGTCATATGTATCATAACCTATCAGTGGTATCACGAGCCTCTTATTATTTCCATAATCTAAATTGCATAAACATGGTTAAATTTTACAAATTTGCAAAGAATTAAAAGGGGTGATTAATTTTCGTAATTGTTAATTAATTGCAAATTGCGTTTATTTAATTATATGTACGCAGTTTTTCGGCAGTTTCTTCGTTACTTATCCAAATCGAGTGATTTTTGTGTCAATTCCGCGTGTAAAAGGCATTCTAAATTTTTGACAAAAATTTAATTTTTCGGCCGAACCCAGAATTCCCAAATTCGAAGCCTAACTATGACTTTTCGGAGGTTTTAGTTTTTCGAACGCAAAAGTTTGTAAATTTAAGATGTTAAATTAAATATTTGCGATTCTTGTTGATAAATCTTGAATTTTTGATTGACCTACTGTATATGTTTAACAATTATGAATGCCTAGACTTTTTAATTATACAACCTAATTTGTAATTATGATTAATTTGTTGAAATTCGAATAATTTAGAATTGATTTGATTTTCATGATTAATTAATAATTTAATTCGGTATCAATGATTAAAATCCACCATAAAAAATTTTAATTTATGTTAAATTAAATTTTATGACCTAGATTTGAATCCATGTTAATCGGAAATTAATTGATTAATAAATTTTTGATTTTTCGCCCTAAAATTATGAAATTAATATGTTTTATTAATTTGTCATTAATTTTGAATTAAAAATTTAAAATTTTTATGAAAACGCTCATTAATGTTGCACGCATAAAGCAATGGAAGCTACGTGTTACCCTTAAGGGGTGTTGTATAGTGCGGGCACGCGACGACGAGCAAGGGAGCTCGTCGCCCGTGCGGTACGAATGCAGCGAGCAACCTAGCGCATGGCGCGCACACGAGGCAAGGGAGCCTGTGCGTGTGTGTTGTGTGCTGTGGCGATGGGCGAAGGGCGAAGGCGTGGCACGAGGAGAGGCGCGCGCGCGCGCGAGGGCGAGAGCTGGTCGCCCAACGATCGCTGCTCCGCGCACCAACACGCGTGGCCTCGAGGGCTTGCTTGCGCTCGAGCGAGCGAGCGCTCCCATCCTAGCTGCTGCGATGCTATAGGCAGGCAGGCTGCGCGCAAGCGTGGCTTGGCTTGCTGCGTTTGAGCGTGGCTACTGCTGCGATAAGCCATGGGCCAGCGATAGGTCGTGCACACGACGGGGCTTGGGCGCAAGCCAAAGTGCTCGTCATGTTACGATTGTCGAGTTTTAAATTTTAATTCGAGATTTTCAGTTCATATAATTTTAATTAATTTTAAAATTAATAATTTAAATTGTTTTCTTGGATCTTAATTTTGAATATTATAATTATTATAAATTTTATTTATTCTAATTATTTTACTAAAATTAAAAACCTTGAATTAATTTAAATTCGACTGAAAATAAATTAAATAAGTGATTCAATTATAAATTTATAAGAGCTTTAAATTTTAATTAAATTTGTATGTTTACGGTTATACTAGAAATACATTTTTATGTTTAAAATTAGTAAAGCATATGAATTTATTGGTTTAAGTGGGAGCCCGTTTTAGTCATAAACTCTTGATTAGGTCTACATATCCTTTAAGGTTAAACAACTTGATTAGAATTAATAAGGACTGGATAATTGGTAGATTATTGGTGCCCTTGATTAATTGCTGCAAATATTTATATGATGTATACAATGTGTTTTAACTAACCAATTATGTGGGCCATTCATGATAATAAATGGATGAATGGTATATATTGTATATGTACTGTTTTGCAGGTTATGAAGTGACTAGTATGGCCCAAATAGGATAGAAAATATGGTCTGCGTACCATTAATTTGAATGTAATTGGTCTAAAGTACCAAATTTGTTTTTCAATTCAAATATGGTCTACGTACCATCAAATAGTTGTAATTAGTTTAATTATAGCTTATCCTATTTGAAGAAAATGGCGCCTCCCACGGTGAAATTCAAGACGAAGTTTCCATTTTCGAGACGGACTTTGAAGTTGAAGCTTCAAGATGAAGTCGGGCCATACTAGATCACATTTATCTTATGCATGCTTTAAGTTATTTATTGCTATTAAATATTTCTTAAATATGCATGAGATCAAGGCTTGATTATGTTGCATGATTAAGGATTTTAGTTCACTTAAAATCTAACCAACATAGTAAGAGTCTTAAGTTCCAAACTTAAAAATTGAGTTAAAAGGTGCCATGCCAATATAACACTTACTTGGATATCCTTTACATCGATCTTAGTAATAGTTTTCCGTCATAGCGAGGTGTTACTTATCGATACTAAAGGGGTAAGGTACACAAATAATTGTGAGTACATGTTAGTTTTGGTGAAACTCAACGATATAAGTAAGGAGTCCTTTTATGTCGTGGCAAAATCGATAGGTTTACCTAATAAGTTCTTAGACGTACCTATCAACCAAGAGTAGTTTCTAGACTATTAGCAAAAGGTTTTTGCTTACCTAAAATGTTTTAGAATTGAGTCAAAATACATAATGTGCTTAATTCTTCAATGGTTTTAGGGTCTTGGAATCATTTTATTCACACTTGCCGGAACAATAAATTCGAATAAAATGCTAATAACTTGTTTGAATTGCATGATTGCTTTAATTTTCAAGTTATTATTCATGATAAATGTTTAGACTTTGCATGCTTCAATGTATGTTTTAATTGTTGGTTATAATTAAATATCTTGCACTGCAGTAAATCCTTTTAGAAAGGTAACAGTAAATTTCCTTGATTGGTAGTGAATCCAAGAACGATTCACGGAAATGAGAGAAAATGAGCATTTTAAAATGTACGTTTCTTATAGCGAATTTTATGGTTGTTTTCGAGTATCAAAATCGAATGGCAAACCGATTGGTGCTTGTGAATTCAAAATACAATGTAGTTTTGAGATCATAAAGCATTGAGTTTAAACACTCAGCTTTACCAATGGTTAACAACCTAATATCTTTGTCCATTTAATTCTCGAATGAGTCTAGTCCCTAGACATTCGAATAGATTGATGCTTAGAGAACTTTAGAAGCTTCTGGTAAGATCATCTAGTTGAAGCAAAATATTCAACATAAATGGTAAGAACTTTGTTGGAGTGACATTGGACATGTCTAAACAAAGTATAAAAGTCAACACTAGAGAATTCAATTCTTAAGAAAGGGTACAAGAAATAGGAAAACAAGGAACAAGTGAAAGGAATTTACAATTCCGTTTCTACCTAAAAGTTAATGTTTAAAGAGAAGTGACCTGGCAATCAAACTTCCTTGGTATCATATACCGCTTGAGGTTCTTACTTCGATAATAACTCAAACAATGGAAGCTAGGCTACACTAATGGCCTACAAGTGGGAAATGAAGCATGGCATTGCTACATTAATTGTAGGGTCATCTAGTTTGTTTTAAGTCCTTTCAAAGGCTGGAACTTAATGGATATTTTGTTCCATAATCAGCATACCTAAATTTCTGTTTTCAAACACAGAAAGACTCACATTCAGAAGAACAAAAACAATGCTTTTTTGTTTGTTTATTTGAATGAAATGGTCATTTACGGGTTGAGTCAGTATGCTTGATTAAAACAAACAACTCTTTAACAATAGAACTTTACTAGGTTCAAATCAACCTCTTGATTTGAGTTCCACAAACCTTTAGCATTGTTACTTAGACCATATCAACAAGCAAACATTCAAAAGCTCTATTTTGATGGACTTTTGAAAGTTGATTGATTTCTAAATCATTCAAGACGAGCTAGTCTTACTTGTTGAAAGTAACAAAAGATATGAACTATTGTTAGAACGCCTAGACAATAGAGTTCAAAGCTAAAGAAAGATTTTATGACTTTAATATTTCACACAGATTTGAGTGAATATAGGTTTATTTACTCAATGTGATATAAGTTGAATCTGTTTGGCTAGTTCAAAGATTCAGAAGTATAAATCCCACTTGGTAAGAAATCATAAAGATCTAGGATAGATCATGTTAATGATATCTTGAGACCAAAAATGATCATCAATGATTGTGTGTTGTAATTTCACAATCTAGCTCCATGAGATATGGCATATCTAAGTTGGAATGATCGAAGTCAATTAGTACTTGATTTAATCAATGATGAATCATAAAGACTTTTCCTATAATTTCTAAAACAAAATGCTCAACTACCACCAAACTAAACCAAATTCGTCAAAGCTATTGAAAAGTAATTTCAGAATATCTTTTCAATAATATATATCTAAAGAGTTCCTAAACTCAGTGGGAGCTTAGTGTTTGTCATTCGACAAACTAAGGCCCATGTCTAGATATATGTTTCATTGTGATTTATTCAAATGAGACACAAGGGTATTGTTTCTACCTCGAATTTTTGAGAACATAATGTTTGTTTGCTCGAAATAATGTCCTTTTGGAGATTCGTTTCCAAAATGACAAGTGGGAGAAAATAGACCTCGAAAGTATTCGAGGCGAACAACAAACATAAAACGGACATTCTAGAGGCTTTTCGAAGTTCTTTAGAAAATCCGAACACGTATTCTTTAAGGACTTTAGAAGTGGTTTTAAAGAATAGACATCTCTTAGAAGACTTTACAAGTGCTTCAAGGAGAGCAGAATATTCAAAGGACTTTCAAGTGGCTATTGATATTCTATTGTTTGATGTTCTATACCCATATAGGCATAGAGTTAAAGTCACTGAAACTATGAGATTCTTCTATTAGATAGTAAAGAAACATGGAGTTCAGGCCACTGAAGCTATGCGATTCTTCTAATTAGATAGTGAAGAAACCTACAACTTGCAGTCAAACTATTATCATGTAGATTAATGAGTTTGTGACCTGTAAGAAAGCTATGACGAAACCTAGATTCCCTAAAATGGTTAGAGGCCATATATAGACTCAATGTTTTAGACGGTTAAAGGCCATAAAACATACTTAATGTTTTGATGACAAAATTGAAATTTTGTTGATTTGCAAAAATAGATTAAACACCTATTGATTGCAAATTGGTTTTAAGGATAAAAACCATCAAACATTGAATTGTGTTAACACACAAAGCTAGATTAGTTGCTAAAGGTTACAAGCAAATTCATGACATGGATTGTGTTGAAACCTCATGCATAATCGTAATGCTCACGTCTATAATTCAAGCAATAATTGCATATTGGTACATATGCCAATTGGATGACAAAACATCTTCCTCAGTCAAATGTTGGAAGAAACTATGTACATGGCATGTCATAGGATTTGTGGATCCAAATAAATGCTTGAAAAGGAAAGCTAGCTTATCAAATCTAAGTACAGATTTAAGCAAGCAATTGGGAATTGGAATTGTATTTTAGTGAAGCTAATAAGTATTTTAGTTTCATAAAATGTACATGATTCTTATAGATATATAAGAAGTTTAGTGGGAGTACATAAAAACTTAATTGGTCCTATGTGTATCACACACATATCTCTCTATTGTGAAATAACATTCAAATGCTAATGACTTAGATTTGAAATTATTCATCAATGATGGACCAAGGCGAAACTTAGTACATACTAGGTATTAAGATCTATTTACAAAGATCTTATATTAATGTTTTGGATTAAGTAATGACTCCATTGGAGATATTCGACCCATGTGAATAAATCTAAGTAAAGAATGTTTGAACTATGTATAAGCATTTACTAAGTTAAACGTCAAAGGATCTAAGTAAGATTCTTAACCTATATTATATGTCAAAGAATTTAGCTGGATTTAGTATCTACTGAAACTAGATGAGCTAAAGTTACATGAATAGAATTCAATTGGGAATTATTCTGCAAAAGAATTTATCATGTATGATATAATATGAGGATCGCCAACAACGTATCGTATGACTTTAGGCATGACGAACATATACCAATCTCTATTGATCTAAGTGAAGATCAACTAGATTGAGATCAAGAATACTTATGGTACTTGAAAAGGTACATAGGAATAGTTCTTGATTCAAGGAAATAAAGATATGCTAAATATTGATGCTACACGCATAAACACTGGCAAAGGATCAAGCAAGACCCTTTGGAGTTAACCATTGATAAGGACGAGCTATAGAGCATCGTGTTTTGAAATGGCAACATGGATTGGAGACCATGAGTTGTTGCGTGGGATATGAAAATATTAATTTCTATGTTCTAAGATACAGCTGGAAAGTATTCCACATATGAACTGCTTGGATAAGTAGTTCCAAACA
Source organism: Spinacia oleracea (assembly GCF_020520425.1). Lineage (NCBI taxonomy): Eukaryota > Viridiplantae > Streptophyta > Magnoliopsida > Caryophyllales > Amaranthaceae > Spinacia > Spinacia oleracea. The sequence continues at coordinate 47,985,405 of NC_079488.1, forward strand.
AAGCATCACTAGCAACCTATAAAGTTGAAGTAAAAGTACTTATTGCCTAAGAAGAAATAAAACAGGGTTGTTTATGTTAAAGAGTTCTTCACTGAACTTGGGTAGATCACATGTCTGCTGGCTTGATGGTTCTTCATTGAAAAATGCGTAGAACCACTCTTGAAGCAAGAAAGGACTAGATCACAAAATAAACATACTCAAAAGATCTTATCATCAATCTCGAAGAACATTCGATGAAAAGGATATTAAGATTGGCAAAGCATGATAACTAAACCTATGCAACAAGTGAGAAACAACACTCACATTGTGGCACTGGAAATCAAGCAAAGCTTTGAATTCCATGAACTGTTTTAAAGATGGGTTTGAGGTCCATGGTTGTAAAACATTGGGGTTGAACATTTATCATATATGAAATGTATTTTCATATTCCATTTAATCTTGGTTTAGTATTAAATGATGAGTCCCTTCAATTTGACGAAATATTCAAGATAGACTGTCAGGACCAGTCTTGTGACTAAGAAATGTCTATCAAGTGAACTTGAATGTCAAAAGTTGAAAATGGTCCCTGGTCGGAGTTTTCTATAAAGATGGACGCATAGAAAACGTTAGACGACTAGAATGCAAGATGACTAGTAGTTCTGTTTCTTGAACTATGTGGACATGGCAATGTCGCAATCATTTGCATAGATACTTACTTTGGGAAGACTAGTATCGGACAGACCTATGAAACTTTACTGTAAGAGATGAAAATCTGTCATAAGTAAATTTCATTAAAATTATTAGACACTAAATCCTCAATGCCTGAGTGATTTGAGATTACTTGTTTGAGAACTGGTTGCTTTGACGTTGACCAACCGTCGCACCGTAAAAGGAGGCTATAAAGGCAACGCTCAGGTAATTACCTATCAAACGAAGTCAAATCTCAAGATCACAAGATTGGGATTGTCCTCCCATAAATCGGGATGAGATGCTTAAAAATTGTACAAGGCCACTCGGAGAGCTAGAAACTGTAAAATGCATGGCCGTGCTCGGATGAATCATAGGCTATGATTATCTGTTTATTTGATCAGTTGAACTTTGAAACCGAGAAACACCTCCGGACATAATAAGGATGACAACTCTTACCTTATATTCAAGAGCAAGCATCGAGCGACAAAGGAATTAGGTAATGCACACTTGTCCCTAAGGACAAGTGGGAGACTGAAGGAAATCGTGCCCTTGGTCCAAGTATGCATATAATATTAAGTCTAATAAATGCGGTTCAGTATTAATTAACAAGTTAATAATTCAGTGAGATCAAGTGAGCTGAATGCCTAGCTAGAGGCCGCTTCAGTTCAAGTGGAATTAATGATATTAATCCACAACTTACTCTTGACTGAACCAGTAGGGTCACACAAATAGTACGTAAACGGATCAAGTATTTAAAGGCATTAAATACTCCATCTATGGATATTCGGAATCGACGGATCTTGGTTTCAGTGGGAGCTGAGATCGTCACAAGCAAGAAATGAATACTCCGGAAACGATGATATTGCCAGAAATGGAAATATGGATCGTATCGGAAATATAAATATTATCCAAGTCGTAGATGTTGCCGGAAACGGAAACATGGTACGTATCGGAAAATATTGATGGAAATGGAAATATTGCCGGAATCGGAAATATTGCCGGAAACGGAAATATTGTCTGAATCGGAAATATTATCGGAATCGGAAAATAATTCCGGAAACGAAAATATTAAATATTTGTTCGAAACGGAAATTAATTCCGGAATCGGAAATATTAAATATTGTTCGTATCGGAAATGAATTCCGGAATCGGGAAATTAATCAGAAGCGTATCGTACGAATTAGCATCGGACGAGGCCTGCCGGACGAAGGCCCAGCACGAAGTCGGGCCATCGCCCAGCAAGCCAGCGCGCCACAACGCACCAGCCAAGGCTGCGCCAGGCCCACCGCAAGGCAGGCCCAGCGCGCGCCAAGGCTGCGGCAGCGTGTGGGCCTCGTGGCATGGGCTGCGAGCTCGCGGGCTGCGCGCGCACGCATGGCGCCCCTCGTGGGCTGCTGTGCGTGCGTGTGTGTGTTTGTGTGCTATACGAATCCTAAAGCTATTAGGTTTCGATATATGATTAAATTCCTAATCCTAAAAGGATAAATTAATTAATCAGAGTTCTACTAGGATTCTAGTTTAATTAATTCGTATCCTAATAGGATTCCAGTTCCTTTTCCATACCTCTATAAATAGGTACCTAGGGTCATAATTTATAGATACAATTGAAGTATTCTAGAGGTAAGATTTTGAAGAAAAATCAGCCATACACTTGCACCTAAATAGCCAAAATTTCTAAGCAACCTTAAGGGCGATTCTAGTTGGTCAATTAAGGCGGATCCGGACGTGCTGTGGACTATCTACGGAGGGACAACACTTGGAGTCCTAAAGACTTGTTCTTGTTTGGTTCGGGCGCAGCTAGGGAGGGCACGCTACAAAGTGTATGCACCTAAATTATGCTATATGATTATGTGTAAATAATATGTTTCCTGGCTTTATGGTTTTTCCGCATGATTTATGTATTGTCATATGTATCATAACCTATCACATCTAACATTGCGTCCCTAACACTGGGGCTGAGGTGTCCACCGGGAGGAGGTAGCCCAGTGTCAGGATCCTCTTTGCTGACCACTTCTACCTCAGGGACGCGGTGTGGAGTGTTCCCAGCATTAGCGATTCGATTGACTTTTTCTATGTGGAGATGATTTTGTGAGGGGCTCCTTTTGCATGGACGCCTTTCTCTTGAGTCATCCCTATGCTCGTCCGTGTCAGATTGCAAGTATTCTAGTCATTAATGGTTGCATAGCAGCATCGGTATGCAATTAGAGATAGTTGCATAGGAGTTAAAACGGCGAGGTTTTCTAGGCGTCTAGCCGTTATGTAATACTTCTGTTGATTCTGAGTTTTGATGATGACAACGCAAACTTCCTAATCGTTGGTTAAGTGTGTTTTTGTATTGCTAAGTTAGGGAGTGCCTGAGTAGGACAAACTAAGCGTGTGGAACAAACACTAAGCAATGCAGGGAATTCCTAACGAATCGATCAAGTCTGCAAAAGATGGTTGTTCCCAAGATGGTTGTTCCCAAGACGGCTGTTCCCAAGACGGCTGTTCCTAAGATGGATGTTCCCAAGACAGCTGTTCCCGAGATGGCTGTTCCCAAGACAGCTGTTCCCAAAGACGGCTGTTCCTAAAGAAGGCTGATCCTCAACGGCTGATCCTAAGCAAGTTATTAAGGTGTTCCTCATATATTATAAGGATCATCAATGTTCCGGAGAAGGAACAATGCATGAAGCGTTCAAGCGAAGCTTCAAAAGGTGCCAACATAGAAGCTACAACATATGAGTTTATGTTTAGATTTTATGTAAGTATTTTAATAACGTTTATGCATAATATGGAACAAAAGGAACACGTGTGTTTTAATATGTTTGAGAAAATAGTTTTTGTAAATAAAATAAAGTTTTATAAAGGGAAATCTTTTGGAAAATAAATAAAACGATTTTGAGAAAATCAACATTGGATTCTGATTTAGAATTCCTTGTTTTCCAAGAAAAGGTTTTTACTTGTTCCTAAAACTACTCCCACTATTTTCTCTAAAATTGAACGTGTTAAAAGTGGTTTGAAGAAGTCTCCCTGTTTCTCTTAATCAACGTGCACGTTACTGCTCCCAGTAACTGTTAGTGGCAGTTGAGGGGAACATGGGAAACTGACCAAGAAAGTTCTTCTATAAAAGAAAAAGGTTTTTCATTTCTCAAATCACAACTGACAACGTGCAATATTTCTAAAGAACTTAAGAGTTTTTATAAAAGTCAGTTTGCAAAAGAGCGTGTTCCTAAAGTTCCTTTATTGTACATAAGCTTTATTAAATACTAGAGTTTTCATAATTCGAGTTGTAATTGTGGGGTTAAGGATCAAGTGATCCTTGAGTTTTGAGTGTAAGGGTTGAGTGATTCTTAAAGTGACTTAGAGTCAAGTCAGCGAGAGAGTGTGAAAGGAGCAAGCACAGTAATCAACGGGGATTGCTGTGAGGAACTCGTGTTCAAGTAGAACTCGAGTTATTGAGTGTGTTGTATTCGAGCGATTACGATATATAAAAGATTTTGAGGTTTTCGCTTCTTGATGAGGATCAAGAAGTTTCCTCAGTTTTCACATTCTTCGTCTTAATTTGTTAGCTGTTCCTTTAATTTCTAAATTCCGCAAAGGAACACCCTAAGTTCAACGAAACAATCACCCCCCCTCTTGTCAGTGTTCCTACTGGAATATCAATTAGTATCAGAGCCAGGTTCTCACAAAAATACAGGAAACCCCGTTGAGAAAAAGTTCCTGGAAAGTATGAACACTCACGAGAAACTCGAAGAAGGTTATTCAACTCAAAGACCTCCAATGTTCAACGGAAAATTCTATACCTATTGGAAGAACAGAATGGAGATCTTTATCAAGGCAGAGAACTATCAAGTTTGGCGAGTCATAGAAGTCGGTAACTTCGAGGTAACAAAAACCAATGCTGAAAATAAGGTAGTTCCTAAACCTATTTCTGAATTTGTGAAAGAAGATTTTGAAAAATATGAAATCAATGCTATGGCTGTTAAGATTTTGCATTGCGGCCTTGGACCTCATGAACACAATAGAGTTATGGGGTGCAAGAGCGCAAAGAAAATTTGGGATCTCCTTCAAGTAACACATGAAGGAACAAATGAGGTCAAACGTTCTAAAATTGATTTACTGATGTCTAAATATGAACGTTTTGAAATGCATCCACAAGAAACAATTCAGGAAATGTTTACTCGTTTCACTAACATTACTAATGAACTTGTTTCCTTTGGAAGAATTATTCCCTCTGATGAACAGGTTAGGAAAATTCTAAGGAGCATGCCTCAAGATGATCGATGGAGAACCAAGGTCACTACATTGTTTGAAACCAAGGATTTCACCAAATTCAACATTGAGCAACTGGCAGGATCCTTAATGACACATGAACTACATCTAGGATCAGCTGTTCCTGAGAATCCCAAGAACCGAGGTCTTGCTCTTAAGGCTGAGGAACTGGAGGATTCAGAACCGGATGAAGAAGAGGCTGCTACTTCGGTCAGAAGGATGAAAAGATTATACAGAAACCTCAGACCGGGAAATCAAAAAGGAAGGAACTCCGGAAGAAGAACAATTGGTTCCATATCCGACCAAGGATGCTTCAAGTGCGGTGATCCAGACCATCAAATCCGGGAGTGCCCTCAGTGGGAATATGAAAAAGGAAAAGGAAAGGATCATCTCAAAGAAAGATTCAACAAACCCACCTTCTCCAAACCCAAAAAGGCAATGGTTGTAGCATGGGGAGACGTTTCAGACTCGGAGGACGATGATGACCAACCAGAAAAAGAAACTGCCAACCTATGCCTCATGGCAAAGATTGATGGAACAGTGCAAGATCCATAAAACGAGGTAAGTCCCACAATCTCTCAATCTTTGTCTAATAATAGGTTAATTGAATCACCGATTGAAACTCTAGTTATTTTTAAAAAGCTTAGTGCAGTAAAGGAACAAAGTAATAAGGCATTGGAGCCCAATAAAGATCATATGACCTACCTAAATAATGTTAGATATGAGGTACAAGGTAGGTTCTTGGAATTGCCTGACAGGAACAACTCTCTCCAAGACTCTCTTGGAAGAGTTAAAAATGCACATACTATTCTTGATGAAACTGATAATATTGATAAAGTTCAGAAACAAGAGGATTTCGAACTTGGTTTGATTCACTTTACAGATGAGAATAAAAGGATAGATGAACCAGTTATTCAAGAAATCAAAGCGAATCAGGGAGTTCCTGTGCAAGAGGAACAAGCATAAAATCAAGGTGTTCCTGTGCAAGAGGAACAAGCAGAAAATCAAGGTGTTCCTATGCAAGAGGAACAAGCAGAAATTCAAGGTGTCCTTGTGCAAAAGGAACAAGTAGAAAATAATCTGGGAGTTCATGTTCAAGAGGAACAAGCTAATCAGGAGGTTCCTATCCGAGAGGAACACGCAGAAAATACTGGAGTCTCCGTTCAAGAGGAACAAGAGGAAATCAAATGGATGTTCAGGAACAAGCTTGATGAACATGGAACAATAGTCAGAAACAAAGCAAGGTTAGTCGTTAAACGCCATAATCAACAGGTGGGCACTAATTTCAAAGAAACATTTGATCCTATTGATAGATTAAAAACTATAAGAACCTTAATTGTTTTTGCAGCCTTTACGAAAATTAAGTTGTACCAAATGGACGTCAAAAATGCTTCCCTAAACGAACATTTAGAAGATGACGTCTATGTGGAACAACCTCCCGATTCTAAACATCCTGAATTCCCAAACCACATCTATAAGCTTGACAAAGCTCATTATGAGTTAAAGCAAGCTACTAGATCGTGGTACGAAATATTATCTGAATTTCTTCTGAAAAATAATTTCAAACGAAAAAATTTTATTTTTAAAATCAAAAGGAACTGACTCACTAGTTGTACAAATTTACGTTGACAATATACTATTTGGTGCAACTAATGAGAGTATGTGCAAGGATCCTACAAAGTAAACAAGCAGAGAGAAGCACGAGAAAATGAGACTGGAACTGGGAACGATCAAGCTAAGATTAAGTAAGCAGGAAGATCCTCTCAAGGTATAACTTTAATATGAAATGCATTACTTTAATATATATTCATAATTTTACGTGCGAAAGCATAGCTGAAGTTTACCATCGTTAAGGATCAACCTACATAATGAAAGTGCATAATACTTGATAAATTAAATAAACCAATAATACGAGATGCAAAAATAAGTTGTTCCACAATTAGGTTAATCGTTAAAATTTTCCTGAATTCTCTCCAAGATTTCTTTACATTCAGTTATCATTTTCTATCTTTTTATTTTTTATTTTTTCTTCATTCATCCGAAATTCTTTTCTTTTTTTTCTTTCGATTTTTTTATTTTTTATTTAAATATTATATACCAACCCTCGTAATACAAACCTCTCCAAATCATTCTTTAATCCTCAAATTCTTCTTGTTCCCAACAATTAATAAACTCATGGAAACAATCCCAATGGATCTCAACTACTCAAACCTCACACCAACAAATACACGTTTATCCCCACCTCCTTGTACTTCACTAATAATTTATTCTCCACCTATCCATACCTTTTCACCAACAATGGTGAAAACCAGTAACAACACAAATTTATCTACCAAAAGAAAAAGAAACTCCACATCTCCAATTCCCATGGAAACCTCACCTCTCCAAACACCTGAGAAAACCCACTCACCATCAAAAAACAACCCTTTCGGAACCCTAACCACCCCTATACCGACGAGGAGTCGGTTATCTCCGGCGACAAATCAACCGATCTCCTCGCCGGCGTCGACCCTCCAAAACCCTAACCACCAGATCTCGTTCGCGGCAACAACAAACCAAGAAAACCCTAACCCAAACCCCTTCGCGGTGGCGATAACCCAAAACCCTAACCCACACCGATCCGCGGCGGCTGGACCTCGGCCGAAACGACCACTCCTGTCGACAACCGCAGCCCGCGTCGCCCCTACTGGGTTCGAAACCGGGTCTACCGGAAAAGGGTCGACGGTGAAAGGGAAGATACAAAGGAACGCCAGATCTACAATTCCTCTTTCAAGAACCGCCGAAACCGTCGAGGAGGGGGCTGAGAGCTCGGTCTCTAGAGGAGACGAGTCCGATTCACATGCTTCAAGGGAAGACGGAGCACCGGTTCGTGGCCGACACACCACCGGCCGCCAGCGTAGGGGAGGACGAAGCGCTGCTGCAAGGGGAGAGCGGCGGCGTTCGGTTTTTGGTTCGGGGGTTGCTCTTGACGATAAGGACAAGGGGAGTGTCTCAACTGAGGGGGAAGAGGGCGACGACCGGTCGCCGGAGGTGGTCTCCGGTGGCCGGAATATGAGGGGAAAAGTGATTTCAGTTAAGGATGCCAATTTGGTTGAAGGATTTGCGGTTAACAAGGTATGGTGTGACTCACAGTTTACTGATTTGATTGATTTATTAGAGCACCAAGATTGGATGAATTTATTTTGTGTTGTTGCAAAAAATCCTATTTTTCCTATGGCGATGTGTGAATTTAGAAATAATTTTGAGTTTGAGGATGGAGTTTGCAAAAGTGTTGTGAATGGGACAACCATATCTTTTAATGTTGAATACCTTGCAAAATTATTACTTGTTCCTAATGAAGGATATGACCAGTATGTGAAAGGAAAATCGGATACAATTCAAATTGGGGTGATTACTAATGATGTATTTGTTGAATTAGTTGGAGGTGATTATTCGATAAGTTCTATTACTCATCAAGACTTGTTCCTTTCCCCAACCCAGAAACTCTTGTTTAATATTGTTAGGAGAGGCATTGTTCCTAGACTACACAGAAGAACCTTAGCCAGTTTATATGATGCCTCCCTTATGTATTGTCTAGCTCACAAAATTCCAATAAACTTCCCTGCCCTAATGATTAAACACATGACCCACTGTATTGAAACTAACTGTAAGTTGGGTTATGGATCTTTGATGACTGAGGTGTTTAGAAGCTTTTCTGTTGACCTCAGTGAATATGTTGAAGTAAAAGTAAAGTCAGAACAAATTTTACAGCATGATTTGTTATTTTACTTAAAATTGGAGGTTGCGGACGGTAAATTAAACTGGAGGATGTCGGATAGTGATGAGGAAGAAGAAGAGTCAGGAGTAATTAAAAAAGTGAGAAAGGTGGTGAGGCAGGTAAAAGAGAAAAAGGTGGTAAAGGGTGCTTCAAAACCGCCTCCGAGTGTGAGAAAGAGTCCAAGAATTGCTACCAAAGGACCAACTTTAATTCGTCCTCCTGCTTATGTTGAGATTTCTGGTGATCATGAGGATGATGAGGGGAACAAGGTGAGAAGGATATTATAAAGGAAAAGGAACAGGCATCCAAACCCATGGATGTTGTTCCTACACCTAATGTAGCACTTGTTCCTCCACCCACAGCTGTTCCTCTTGGTTTTTCTGGTTTCGGTGGTTTTAGTTCATTTGTTAGCTCCTCTAGTTCTTTGGGATCACAGAAAGATCCCTCCATTTCGGAACTCAAGGAGCAGGTCAGTCAGCTTAAGGAGGGGATGGCTAGAATGATGGTTGTACAGGAAGGTTCGGATGCCAGTATCAGTGCGTTACAGACACAGGTGGGTGCCTTAGTTTCAGTGATTAAGGAGTTGGGATCCGGTCTGCATCAGCTCAACGCTCAAGTGACTACGAGCTCCTCCACAATTCTTCAGAAGCTTGAAAACTAAACCCTTCACCCTTAAACCTGATCCGCTACTTTGATTGTTACCTTGGTTTTTTATTTGTTTGGAACAATTTTTTTTCTCTATTTTATTTTTTATGTAACCCTCAGTTTGGGTGACATCATCATTATTTTTATTTTTAGAACATTTGGAACCTAAAGCTTGCATCTCTAAAACTTGGTTGATTTCTTTTGTTATATATTATGTTTACAATTAATTATGCATGTTGAGACTTGACTTTGAGGCTAACTTGGTTTGCCAAACGTTGATCGTGGGACGCTATGAATATTATATTTTTGCCTTGTATTTTTTCTTTTTGTTAATGCCAACAGGGGGAAAAGAATGCAAACCTTTTTAACTTGATCTTACCTGTCTCCATGTCCCTCATTGCCTCACTTCTCGCTGCTGTAAGATTTTGTTTTATTTTAAGTTTTCAATTTGTTTCACTTTTATTTTTCCCGTAATTTTTCATTTCTATTTTTTTTCTTTTGTTTTGAAAACTTGTTTAGGATTGCAAATAAGTTGATTTTTTTGGTAAAAGTTTGCTTATGTTGTCATCACCAAAAAGGGGGAATATTGTTGATTCTGAGTTTTGATGATGACAACGCAAACTTCCTAATCGTTGGTTAAGTGTGTTTTTGTATTGCTAAGTTAGGGAGTGCCTGAGTAGGACAAACTAAGCATGTGGAACAAACACTAAGCAATGCAGGGAATTCCTAACGAATCGATCAAGTCTGCAAAAGATGGCTGTTCCCAGGATGGTTGTTCCCAAGACGGTTGTTCCCAAGACGGCTGTTCCCAAGATGGCTGTTCCCAAGGCAGCTGTTCCCGAGATGGCTGTTCCCAAGACAGTTGTTCCCAAAGACGGCTGTTCCTAAAGAAGGCTGATCCTCAACGGCTGATCCTAAGCAAGTTATTAAGGTGTTCCTCATATATTATAAGGATCATCAATGTTCCGGAGAAGGAACAATGCATGAAGCGTTCAAGCGAAGCTTCAAAAGGTGCCAACATAGAAGCTACAACATATGAGTTTATGTTTAGATTTTATGTAAGTATTTTAATAACGTTTATGCATAATATGGAACAAAAGGAACACGTGTGTTTTAATATGTTTGAGAAAATAGTTTTTGTAAATAAAATAAAGTTTTATAAAGGAAAATCTTTTGGAAAATAAATAAAACGATTTTGAGAAAATCAACATTGGATTCTGATTTATAATTCCTTGTTTTCCAAGAAAAGGTTTTTACTTGTTCCTAAAACTACTCCCACTATTTTCTCTAAAATTGAACGTGTTAAAAGTGGTTTGAAGAAGTCTCCCTGTTTCTCTCAATCAACGTGCACGTTACTGCTCCCAGTAACTGTTAGTGGCAGTTGAGGGGAACATGGGAAACTGACCAAGAAAGTTCTTCTATAAAAGAAAAATGTTTTTCATTTCTCAAATCACAACTAACAACGTGCAATATTTCTAAAGAACTTAAGAGTTTTTATAAAAGTCAGTTTGCAAAAGAGCGTGTTCCTAAAGTTCCTTTATTGTACATAAGCTTTATTAAATACTAGAGTTTTCATAATTCGAGTTGTAATTGTGGGGTTAAGGATCAAGTGATCCTTGAGTTTTGAGTGTAAGGGTTGAGTGATCCTTAAAGTGACTTAGAGTCAAGTCAGCGAGAGAGTGTGAAAGGAGCAAGCACAGTAATCAACGGGGATTGCTGTGAGGAACTCGTGTTCAAGTGGAACTCGAGTTATTGAGTGTGTTGTATTCGAGCGATTACGATATATAAAGGATTTTGAGGTTTTTGCTTCTTGATGAGGATCAAGAAGTTTCCTCAGTTTTCACATTCTTCGTCTTAATTTGTTAGTTGTTCCTTTAATTTCTAAATTCCGCAAAGGAACACCCTAAGTTCAACGAAACAATTCACCCCCCCTCTTGTCAGTGTTCCTACTGGAATATCAACTTCCTTTGTTCTCTTTTAAATGACAAAATTATTTATACACGTTTGTCAATGCACGCTTTCAAACATTAATATCGTCCATTATGGATAAGAAAAAATTATAAAAAGTTGATATTTAAATAATATTTATTGAGACAAATCTAAAAAGACCTAATTTTTTCTTATGTATAAATAATAAAAGGAAGTCAAATGAGCTTGTATGAACTGCGTTAAAAACCCAATTGTTTAAAGTAAATGAGAACGGAGGAAGTATCAGTTACATAACGGTAGCTACCAAACAAAATAGGGAAATAGGTAACAGGAAAAAGTACCATTTCTTTTTTGAAAAAAAGGAGTACCATTTCATTAAAAAAGTATCATTTCTTTTTTTTTAAATACCATTGTTCTATTATTTGCCTTTTATCTCTTTTGTCTTTTAGTTGTGTTATGCATTTGCTAACAAATAACGGTTAGCCGCATGGACTTCCTCCTAAGACGACACCTGCACATGCCTATCTATACCTCTATACCTAGTATTTAAAAACTAAAACCATATGTGATAATGAGACATGTGTCCTCACCTCATCAATCTCCCATTTTTTTTCTTTTTTTTCATAATTAAAATAGAAAACTAAAAGGACATCAATATTAATGTGTACTTGTATTAAAAGAAGGAAAGCCCAAAAGACTTCCCATAAAAAGAACCTAAAATACACAACTAAAAATAAATAATCAAAACTTAATGAGCTAACTTACATTGTTATTAATATTCCATAATAATAACAATAAACATTGGTATTTATGAGTTAATAGTCTTTAAAAAATATTGACACAAAATAAATCATAAGAAACTAAACACCTTCTTCATCAACCTCTCATCTTCCATTCACCCTCTTATAAATAATTTGACTAACAATCATTTTCGTTGTATCACTTACACAATCACTCTATATCATCATACCATTTTCAGAGGTAATGTGTGTTTTACTTTGTGTGTCTATTCTTTATTTATTTATTTTATGGCTAAGTTTGATTTTTCGTCAATGTATTATGATTATTTTATTAATTGTTTGTTTTTCTATTGACATCATAATATATATCACTATCGTTGATTGTTCCTTCTAAATGTTCTTAGACTAAATTATTAATAATCTTAAATATATAAATGTGGTTCTATTTAATTATATATTTATAATACCTAAAGTTATTGTATGTTGAGCAATACAAGTTCGTATAACACCTTAAAAATGCTCCCGTGCATTGCACGGGGCTCAAATGCTAGTTATATATATAACAAACCCATTTTTCTCTCCCCTCTAACCTCTAACCTCTCACCATTTTCTCTTTCATCAAATCCCATTTTTGGCCATCTTTTTTTTACCAAAATACCCTCATTTTACAATTTAATTTCCTACCATGTCCTACCTATATTCCATCCACCTACTCAATTATTATCATTGATTTCCCACCTATCTTATTTAATTCATTCACACCCCCAATTCATTCTCACCTTATTTTATGATTCTTTTAATAAAATATCTCACTTTCTTTTCTTTCTTTATTATTATTGTCTCCCTCTTTCATTTATTCTAAAAAGTAAAATCTCTTTCACCTAATTATATCAAGATTCCATTTTTCTTAATCTCCTCCCCGATTCCAATTGGGAAGAACATTACGCGAACGGAGAGAGTAGAAAGAAGGTGAACAGAGTAGAGAACATTTATAATTTAAATAAAATTTGCAAAACTGTTATAAGTTTAAATAAAAAATAAAGTGAAAATTAGGCGAATAGAACAAATGTACCCCTTTACGATCTGTCTTTTTCCGGTGCAATCTACTCGTGGCAAAAAAGAAAAGGCAAATTTTCTAAAGAGGACCTTTTATAACCCAAATTTTACGAGAAATGACATTTTTTAAATTTTTTTTGCGAAAGAACACCTTAATATAATTTTTTTTCCAAAGACAAACAAATGGTAGTTTCCGACATTGACTTGCACTTGTTGTGCACGTGTGCCTTAATCTCTGCCACATAGTCTCTTTCCCACACGACAAGTCTCTATGTTTTTTCGGAGGTGATACTCATATGGTGGTTGTCGACGGTTCCTCCACCCTTCCTGAACTCACTGCCCGCCTCTCCAAAACCGTCCTCAACGGCCACCCTTTTACGCTCAAATACTAGCTTCCTAATGAATTTGGGGTTGAATAATGATAACAATGTGGAAATATTGTTGCGGGTAGTAGTAATTTGAAGGAGATGAAAATGATTGCTTATGGAGGAGAGGGTAATAATAATGTGGGGAAAATGAGATGTCTGGGATTTCTACAGTAAGAGGACATGAAGTGGGGCGATGATGGAAAGATTGCAAATCAGGTGTTTTCGGACATGAGAGATCATACCATGGGGTAGAAAACAACAACAACATCAACAACAACTAATGGGGTGAGGCCGGTTAGCAAACTTAACGTGCAAGTCAATGCCGGAAACACTAATTCAATGTCGGAAACTACTATTTGTTTGTCTTTCGCAAAAAGTTTCACATTAAGGTGTGTCTTCACAAAACAAATTTACATTAAGGTTTGCCTTCACAACAAAATTAATAAAAGGTCCTTCCTTGCAAAATTTGGTTTTGCCAAAAGAAAAAGTTATTTCCTCCGTTTCAAAAAAAATTACAACATTCTGATTAACACGTTTGTCAAGACATAACTTAAACTTTAAATATCTTTAATTATATATATTTTTAAATGGACCGCTAAAAGCCGCCCCATATTACTCAAAACCGCCCTATTATTTTTCCTTATTTTCCATTAGTACCCTTACTTAATCTTACTTTCCAATTCTCTCACACCACCCCACCACCTCCGGCCACCATCTCCGGCCACTACCTCCGGCCACCACCATCACGTCGTAGGCGACAAAATGGCCGAGTCTTCACAAGAGTTTTTTTTTTGTTCGAATTTTTTTTTAGAAACTTATGCATTTTTAGCTTGTACCATGGTACAGGCTTATGAATTTTAAGTTTGTACCATGGTACAGACTTATGAGTTTTTAGCTTCGACCATGGTATTGACTTATGCAATTTAAGCTTGTACCATGGAAGGAGCTTAAAATTCATAAGCCCGTACCATGGAAGGAGCTAAAAAATCATAAGTCTCTATTTTTTTTTCCGATTACATTAAATCAAATGCAACAACAAATCAAAATCTTAAATAATATAGACTTATGAATATTTAGCTTGTACCATGGTATAGGCTTATGAATTTTTAGCTCCTTCCATGGCACAAGCTTAAAATGCATAAGTCAATACCATGGTCGAAGCTAAAAACTCATAAGTCTGTACCATGGTACAAGATTAAAATTCATAAGCCTGTACCATGGTACGAGCTAAAAATGCATAAGTTTCTAAAAAAAATTCCGGACAAAAAAAACTCTTGTGAAAACTCGGCCATTTTGTCGCCTACGACGTGATGGTAGTGGCCAGCGATGGTGGCCGGTGGTGGTGGCCGGTGGTGGTGGCCGGTGGTGGTGGTTATATTTGGACGGGTATATGGGTAAATGTTGAATGAGGGGGTAAATAAAGAAGGGTATATTGGTAAATAAATGGGGCGATTTTGAATAATATGGGGCGATAAATAGTAAGCCCATAATATTAAAAATTTAATATCATGAAAATATACAATGAAATCAATATACCTACATTTTACTTACACAAATTCTTATTTACAAGTGGTGTACCATAAATATTGTACACCAGAATAAAAGTTGACTCAAAATGCTTAAAAGTTGCCTTTATTTATGTAAAAGTTATCTATTTTTTAGTGATTAATTTTTTCATTGTAATAAAAATTATTTCTTCAAAATCACTAATAATTTATAAAATCAATCATTTTACCCTTTAAAATTTTTATCTATCAACATTTTTTAATAATATAAAAATTATGAAAAACTAGGTTAAAGTTACAAAAAAGTGCATAAAAGTTATCTTGGTATACAATAAATTTATTGTATAACTTATGCGCGCAAGAACTTTTGTTTTACTTATAACATTTGCATTTGCATTTGCATTTGCTTTTACTAAATCAGTAACAATTTATGGTAAAGTTATTAATGAATAGTGACAAAAGCGGTAAAGTTATTAAAGTTATTTATTTCCTCTTCACTGCAGCAAGCAGAAGCAGAAAGCATATCGAAAATGGCGGAGATATTGAGTTTAGGTATTCTCATTGATATTGTTGATGAAGATTGGATGAGAGATACTCTTCCGGATGATGGTAACAATCCATATTTCTCTCTCTTTCAACTAATTTTAGTAATTGTCTTCTTTCTTTTATATTTCTGATTTTTGCCCAATTTTTTTGGGGTTGAATTTTGTTTCAGAGATTGTCTTACCACCAATTGCAGTTGTTCGAACTGAAGATGCCGACGAACCCAGTAAAATCCTTCTTTCTCTCTCTGTCGTTCTTCAATTTGTTTGCATAATTACTAACTTGATTGATGATGGTGTTAATGAATTACGTCGTAATTTTAGTTAGATTGATGGGGTTTGTAGGAGATGAAATTCTTGGAGTTTTTTTGGGTGAATTGCTAAAATATGATGCTTTTATTAGAAGTTGCTATTCTATTGTTTCTGAATGGCAAATGCATCAAGGGTTTTAGTGGGGTTTTCTTTGATTAGGTTTTCAGCATGGTTTTCATGCGATTTTTGTATAATTGGGTTCATGAATTATGATGGTTCATTTTTATACTATTTAGCTTTACGTTTGTTAATAACAATTTGAGGTTTTGGAGTATAGTTTTAATTACAGATTTTTCGATTGATGATTAGGAATTTGTAATTGAGTTCTGGTGATACGATTGCTCAAGGTTGTCTGCTTGTGTATAATCCTAGATTTTGAGAGTGCTTTGTGAGAATGAGGAACTAAATGGATTCTTCTTTAGCTTTTTACATTTTCTGTTTCTAGGCTCCAGGATCCCTAATTCCCTACCGCCTCAGTGTTTTTTTTTTTACATTGAATGTAGGTTATTATAAATCTTTGTAATCAATAGTATCTCCTGAGGGAAGCTGATTAACTAGCTCAACTAGTTAATGCAATTGTGTAGTTTTATGCTTCGACATAATGCAAGTGTACATGTATATATCAAGAAGAAGAGTAGTGCAAGGAAGATATACTTAGTTTTTGAGACACTCACTTGCCTAGTTGCCTTGCATTATAGACTTGGTCTTTCTAGAGTAGGACCCTCAATAAGAGAGTTTCTAGAAAAAAAGAGGATAAATAAATGGGTTCCCTATGCATTCTGTGAGGTTGTGCATTGAATGTTTGACGGGTTATGGTGAAATTGGCAGAATTCTAAGGTTACAATAAAATCAGTGAATGAGTTTAACAAACATGTTAAAGTTAATTATGTTCCTTCATCAACATTAATGTCATTTATTAGCATCTGAGTGCATATATCTTAGGGGTAGAAATGGTTAACTTTTGCATCTGCCTGTGGCCTTTTCCCAGCTGTCAGGGTGGTTATGAAAGGAAATACCTGTGGTATATGAGTATATCTGTACATTGGATCTATGTATCGTCTATTACGGCATTTTTTTCCCATAAGCTTGTAAGCACAGCTATTAATGAGAAATTATTTTCTCAGAAATGGGATTTCCCCCCTCCCTCTAGTCACAGAAAGGTAAGTGCTAGGTCGTAATATCACATCCACATGCACTGCAATGAATGGCCTATTGACCAGATGAGTAGTTCTTATCATATAATGACCAATCTTAGCGTGATGATGCTTGGTATTGGAGCTTAGACAACCTGCTTGTGGAAGGCATCTTTGGAAGAATTTAAATATCAAAAGGTCTTGTGCGCACAAGGTATACTATAAATTTATTGTACACCAAGATAACTTTAACCTCTTTTTTTGTAACTTTAACCTAGTTTTGATTGACTTTTATATTAGTAAAAAAAAATTGATAGATAAATATTTTAAAGGGTTAAATAATTAATTTTATACATTATTAGTTATTTTGAAGAAATAAGTTTTACTAAAATGAAAAAAATTTATCACTGAAAAATAGATAACTTTTACCTATATATGCTTAACTTTTAATCATTTTGAGTTAACTTTTACTCCGGTGTACAATATTATTGTACAACCATTGTAAATAAGAATTTGTGTTTAAATATTCTCTATTGTGTTTGTACTCCTTTTACCAGCAGGCTTTCATGGTTCAGTAAGAACATTTAAACTTTGGCCAAATTAGCCTATAACTATATTTCGGTACTGAGGTATAGGGATTGTTATTGCTCTCTGGAAGGGAATGCCAGTCAGAATTCTGATGTCTCATGTTAAGGTAGCAAATGCTTCTGAATGATGTTATAGAGATGGTTCTTTCTCTCTTGCCTCTGCGTTCTTTCAGCTTTGAGAGCTCAACAAGTCCCAGGCTGAGCTTTATATGCTTGTGAACTTAATGTTTCTAGTCTTTAGTGCTGAAATCTCAGTATATCAGGGTGAGAAAATTTATATGCTTGCGTCTGAACTTAATAGTTTTAGTCTTTAGTCTGAAACATCAAAATTTGCTCGCCGAACTTGGTTAAAAAAGTTTTGCTCATCCATTTACGATTAGATTCACACTTCCAATGACTCAATGGATGATTTGAGTAGCCGTAGGCCTGCTGTAGCACTAAGCCACCGACTCCTAACTCCGTGTGAGGTTGACTGCAAATATAACTCAGGAGGACTTCCTGTCTGTAGTTGGGGACTTGGTTCTTTTAACAATTGTCAGGAATTTGATAAAACAGTTATGTTGATCCCACTTACAACTGGATGCATTTCGGCATATATGTGATAATGTGATATGCCTGAGTGCACGTCCTTAAACATGGCCCGCCTACATATTTATCGTCTTGTCCATAAGCCTTTTGTCTGGATTCTTAATTGTGATTTACTGAATTACTCTTTCATTTAGTTTCATTGAGAGAAGGGGATGGGGGTGGGGGTCAGGCATGCCTTTCTTTTCTCCATGACGGTATTATGGCCAAGTTCAACAAGTCAGATTTGAAAATTGGGTTTCTGTTGCAACTATTTGAGCTAAGTTTTCTGCAAGAACTCAAGAAACGTGGGCTCTGTTTGGTAGGGTGTAAAACGTTTTCATGGAAAACGATTTTCCCCTTCCCAATCATTTTACGTTGTTTGGTTTGGCAAAGGATGAAAAACAATTTTCCATAACTCCTCCATCAAAGGTGGAAAAACCATTTCCATTTGAAAGGGAGGGAAATCACTTTTCCATCTTTCTTCCTTACCTCCCTCTCCTTTCTTCCCCTCAATCTTCACCGTCTTCTCCCATTTTCTTTCAAGGAACCAAACAAAGGAAAACTAGTTTGGAATTGTATTTTCCCTTGGAAAATATTTTCCATAGAAAATCATTTTGCACAGAAAACGTTTTACACCAAACGAAACAGAGCTTTAATCTTCCCTCTTCTTCCCTTACTTTGGCAACACTTCTGATTCTGTATGATTGAACAGGCGAAGAAACTCCTGCAGCTGATGGAGATACTTGGCATGACCTTGCTTTGGGTAGACAGTGATTGCAAATTCCAGGAAATTATGCCCTATTGAGCAGTGGAATCAAGATACGGTTATATTGAGAAGTTCATTCAGACGTAGATTATGTGAGCTAAGGAGTACTGCTGTTTATAACTGTGCTGGGAAAACAGCTTTTAAGTTTTAAAGTTACGGATTATCATCTGACGCCCTCTTTTGTTGTAAATAATTAATTCTGGCAATGGAATGACAATTATCGTGTTCTTAAAAGAGAGGTGGTTAGTCGTTTCCTTCATCTGATTTGGGCTTTATTAGTTGTTTCTGCTCTGTACTCTTATTTCAGTTAGTTGATTGCATTACTCAGCTCACTACAATCATGTGGTGTTGAATTGAACCACCAGAAAGCTGTATAACTTTCAATGATTTAGGTTATTCACGAGGTTGGGCTCATGGAGTCATGCGTGGACCTACATTCTATGGGATGGGTCAATTACTCCCCTACAAAATTTGGGATTTTTTTTCTTAGATTTTGTCTCTGTATAGTTCAAAATAAAACATCATGAATCGAATTTTGTAATGCCTCCAATCCATTTATGAAATCCAAAATTTGATTATACATACCATTTAGAAGAAGAGCAGAAATCGATTTTAACTAAATGAAAAATCATTTTTTGTACTATGTACTTCCGTACCTTTCTTTTATGGTAGTCTCGGTACGACCGTACGAGTGTCCGACGAGTGGTAGCCTGATAAGGGACTAAAGAGTTAACAGAAGAACACTTTATCAATCATGAATAAAAGGACCCATTATAGAACAACGGAAAATTGTACAACTTTATTTAATTGATTGCTTTCTATAGACTATAGTACTTACAAGTTACAACATGGACCATGGAATGAAACTGTATCTCTTACACTTCTCACGTTCTCCCTTCAGGCCACCAGCTTTGTCGACAAAACGCGAGGAATTTAGATTATCTTACGATATACTCCCTCCGTCCCGGAATACTTTACCTGTTTTCCTTATCGGGTCGTCCCTTAATACTTGACCTGTTTCTAAAAATGGAAATATTCTAACAATATTATATTATTTCTCACTCCACCCCTATTAACCCACCTACCCCCTACTTCATACAAAAATTAATTAAAAATTCAACCCCTACTTTCTCCCAATCCCACCTCTTAACCCACCTCCTACTAACTACATTAAAATAATACCCCACTATCAACTACTACCTATTAAATTAAATAAGTCAATTCAAGTCCCTTAAACTCTGTGCCGATCAAACCGGGTCGAGTATTCCGGGACGGAGGGAGTAACCATAAACAACTTTAATCTTATACAGAGTACTACCTATATCAGAGTGATTTTTAGAATACTTTTATAACGAAAATTAGTAACTCCACCCGATATTGTAATACATAGACCTATAACCGTTAAAATTAACGAGAATATTTTTTATGAGTAAGGAGTACGATATCGGGAGGTATTAAGAATTTTCCAGGAAAAATATATAGGACCTTATTACGTATTTCACATCAGATCATTACTTCATGTATGTACATTCATCGATTAAAGAAGTTTCCATGCTTTGCCTCCTTTCAAGTTAAACTTCTTGAGTCTTCCAAAAAGCATAACTATAATAAGAATGATTTTGCCTTCATCACTCCAACTCCCTGCAAATCCATACCATTTATTTACACAACTTGGATCAGCTTTCAATTGCTTGCCGCAGCTGTACCCTGTTGAGAACCCAACGTTTCCATATGCACTGCCAATTTATTCAAAATTAACAAGCTTCAGAATGTTGCTTTTACAAATTCTTATAACGGTTCATATGTCACTTATTTAACTGTCACACCACATATCATGTCACTCATTTCTTACTCACTTTGTATCCTATTAGGCAAGGTTTGACAGTTAAATACTTCCTCCATTCTTATTTACATGACACAATTGTACTTTCGACACTATTCACACATGTTCCTTTGACTTACTTTTGTGATTTATACATAAGAAAAAACATTGTCGTGTGGGATCTTATTAGATTCGTCTCAATAAATATTTTTTAAATATCAACTTTTTATAATTTTTTCTTATCCATAATAAAAGATATTAACGTTTGAAATCGTGCATTGGCAAACGTGCCTAAATAATTGTGTCATTTAAAAAAGAATAGAGGAAGTACGTTTAAGGAGACTAGTTGAAAAACTGACCTAATAAGTTCAAAGGCGATGTTAAAAACGTTGAAATTGAGGGGATCATCTTTCATGTTTCGCCTCTCAGTAATGCAAATGAGTATAGTGAAGATGGCAAGATAACTGAGTTGAGAGAAAATGAAATTCTTCACAATCTTTCTTTCCTTCTTTACTCCTTTCCATA
Source organism: Spinacia oleracea (assembly GCF_020520425.1). Taxonomy (NCBI): domain Eukaryota; kingdom Viridiplantae; phylum Streptophyta; class Magnoliopsida; order Caryophyllales; family Amaranthaceae; genus Spinacia; species Spinacia oleracea. Next base: position 48,006,579 of record NC_079488.1, read on the forward strand.
GCATAATATGGGCAAATTCTCCTTGCTCTTCTTCTATTGGCAGAAATGAAGTATAAGGTGGAAGATACCTGTAATTGAATAAAAGGTCATCCCTTAAACAATGACTACAAAATAGTGTACTTCGTCGTACACGTACATAGAGTAGATACAAGTCGTACAACCGGTTGTACAATATGGCTTTTAAAATAAAGAAATCGTAAAGGAAATAATTTTTATTAAGTTTTTTGGTATAAATTAATAATCCAAGGAATAGGAATAGGAATATGGCTAGGATAGGTTTGTCTGTTAATTGTGATGACTAATGATAATGTGTTTAGTCTTGATGTAAGTCAATTAAATTAAAATAATCTAGCACTTGAAATATCATGAGAGGATCATGCATCATATAATTGAATCATTAGTTTTAATACCATTATTTAGGAAGTTAGACTAATATTCTCTCCACCTGGTGCATGTGATATGGTCTAAGTTTAATTGTTAATTTGAAATGCTCTGATTTGGTAGGGTCTAAATTGGTTTGGTTTGAATGTTTTCGCGTATTCCCTGTTAGAACAAGGTTGTATTTGGTCTGGATTTTTCTAGTCCCGCCTGATTCGCCTGATCTGTATTTTTTCTAATCTGATATAGTCCGATCAAGTACTAGCTCAAAGTAGAATAACATGAATAGAAAGTAGAATAACATGAATAGAAGAACATAAGTTTATACTACATAATTTATAGGAAATTGATGTAACACTATCTTAAAGTTTGGTGGTTTTGTGAATTGCTACCTTTTAGAAAGAAAATTATATTTTACTACCTTATGATTTTTGTTTGTTTGACTAACACTACCATTTGACGTTTTTCGTTAAACTTTTTCTGTCTTTCAACCCCACTACAACGGTTTTTTTAATATGGGAAAAGAACAAAACGGCAAATGAACATAGCTATTTAAAAGAACATAAGAAATACACGACGAAAAACATTAAGGGAAAACGTCATATTATAGTGTTAGTCAAACAAACCAAACTTACAAGGTAGTTAAATTTAAAAAAGTTTTTAAATGCAGCAATTCACAAAAACACCAAGCTTAAAAGTACATAGTGTTTCACAAAATTTCCTAATTTATATGATAGTGATATTTCAAGACATAACCTAGGCGGAGGCTACCTATATGATGAACTCGATCGAATATTATAATATTGATCAAGACTTAAGAATCAATGGAGAAAAAATTTAGTACTTAATTGATTGAATTGTATTAGGTCATAAAAACAAAGATTACATACTCTTAAAGAGTATTAAAATCTAACACAATCAAAATCATCAAAGGCCACTAAATATTTGGTTGGCCTCTAAAGATTCGAGGCGTTGCTGTGCCCCGCCTCATACCTCCATAGTTTTTTCGTTTTAATCTTGGTAGTGTAGCTTTTTAATTCTGTTGTTTTCTTGTTTCTTTGGAATTTTGTTCCTCTTATGCAACCAAAAAAAAACTAGACATGTAAAAAATCGACTCGATCTGAACCCGATCCAAAAATGTGGGTCTTGAACAAGATTTTGTGACCTGCAACCCGATTTCATCCGAATCCGATCAATCCGAAAGTAATGGGTTAAAATCCAACTGAACTCGTTTTGGACCCGACCGATTGAAAATCATTGTATTTATAGTAATAAATGAGATTATGAGAAAATTTAAGCATAATAAACACGTTGTTTTTACTACTGTTGTGTATAATATGATTTTAATTTGAATTATAAGATATCTTATGGTTGAATTTGTCTAAATATAAACTTGTGTATAGAATTTTTTAATTTGTGCCCATATTTTGTATATTTATCACCTAAATTAATGAAACTATAATGCGCATTTTAAAATCTCTCAACCCGTTGAATCAACCCAAACCCGAAAGTTCTGGGTCTTGAACAAGCATTTGTAATTAAACACGAGCCCGAAAGTGACCGACCCGATTCAACCCAAACCCGAAAATAATTTTTTTTACAACCCGACCCAACCGACCCGTTTAACAGGTCTATAATTAACCCTTTGAGAAATAAGGTCATAATAAAACGATCTTTTATCATCTGTCAAATTACTGACACTCAATTTAATACTGCGTATAACTTGATCTTCTACCTATCATGCATGCTATAACCGATTATTACAACTGGCAATTGAAAACCCTTACAAAAGGTCTTGTATGCACAAGGTGTACAATAAATTTATTGTACACCAACATAACTTTTACCTAGTTTTCTCTAACTTTTATGTAGTTTTCTCTAACTTTTATATTATTAAAAATTGAAGTTGATATATAAACATTTCAAAGGGTTAAATGATTAATTGTTACATTATTAGTAATTGTGAAGAAATATTTTTTATCAAATTGAAAAATTTTACCCTTTAAAAATTGTTAACTTTTACATATATATAAGGGTAACTTTTAATCATTTTACGTTAACTTTAACTTTGATGTACAATATTTATCGTACACCCCATGTAAATAAGAATTTGTGAAACCCTTAAGTTGGTCAATGGATAGTCCAATTCTTGAATTAACGGTTGTGAACGCATTGTAAAATAAGTAAATTTGGGATTTTATAAAATTCTTTTTCTTACTCCCCTAATTTATGTGTCAGCTTTAAGATGGGAAATAGAGGTCCGAGTACGTACTTGACCCTTAAATGACCCCCATGATTGAATTGGTTTTGTATATACGATGACTTGATTTGAATAAAACTCAAATTTGAAATGAACTGAACATAGATTTTAAAATATAAGAAAAACAATCATAGGTTAATAAGAGAATACGTGCGCATTTACAGAATTTGGAGAGACTTGACCATAGTACGTGCAAATTATTACTCGTAGTTTAAGAGTTTGTTCTGTATTATATTGACAGTTTTTAGTTTTGATTCTATAATCTTCAAATTTATACGAATTATAATTTAGGTTAAATTATGAACTCAGTATAATTTAGGTTAAACTATTTTTTATATATATATATTTTTTATGGTTTTCAATTTTTATTTTTTAGTTTCAAAAAAAAAAAAAAAATTGGAAACAAAAAACTATATCGAACAACCCTTAACATATTCGAAAATTAATTCAAGTTTTCTCCATTTTCTCAAAAACCGCAACGGTAACCGGATCATTTAACCGAACCACTTTTGTATATTTTTCACGATTTAGGTGTGCTACTCTTTATTTTTCAAGATTGTTTCTCGATTTTGTTTTTTTTATGAACACCCCTTACCCCTACCCAAGTCCACATGCCATATATACCGAACTTTTGCATCTCTACTTATCGGATATTCTAATAGAATAATTAGACTCCCATACGTAATAAATCATTTAAATCATTTATCCCATCGTACACAACAAATAATCTTTAACGCAAGACACGCAAACAATAAATTGCACATGCATGATTATGGCCATGTTAATAATACCACGTACAATAATACGTTAGTATAAAAAAAATTAATAAAGAAAAAACAAAGACTCGTACACAAGATAACATCATAACGACGAATGATTTACCGAAAAAAAAATAGAGAGGAAGAACGACTAACATCATAACGACGAAGACCACCAAGATAGCCGAGGCAATGGAGGAAAGATCAAGAATACTTTCACCAGTATGTCTTGAATTTATACATTGAAATAAAATTCCAATTATTTTTTGGTAAACATTTAGGCCATTTAATCCTTCAAAACCCCATTCCATTGCACAAAACAGTATAAATTGCACCATTATGAACCCAGAAACGGTCACAACTAAAAGCTTACAATGCTTGCTAGGAAGCAAGTGATGAAACCCTATCTCCGTCGAATTCCTCATTAAATACTCAGTCTCATCTTTCTTGACGAATTTCCCTAACACCCATATCGATAATCGAAGGAAAGAGGGAAACAATGTGTTCCCTAGTAGGATTTGAGGGATTAACATGATTAAAAGACCTGGATTTTGGGTAAATACTTGCATGTTTTCGTTTGTAGGGATGAATCCACAACTTGCAAAAGTTGAGACTATGGTGAAAGTTGAGAAAGTGAATGATTTTAGACCTTTTTTCTTAAGAACATTTTTCGCACTTGTAACAACATTCACGTATATTAACACCATTGAAATCCCTAATACATGAACTACGAGTAAGTAGGCGAAAACTATGTAACCTAAAACCCTAACAGACTTGGATTTTATGAGAAAATCTATTTCTGATTTTGTTTTCTCCATTGTTGTTGTTGTTGTTGTTGTTGGAGTTTCTTGAGGAATAATGATCCCTAACTCGAAGCTTTCGGGTGGAAGTGGAAGGCTAGCCACAGAGTTAACCCTACTTCTAGCTTTTAAAGGTGTGTATTTGAGCTTAGAGGCTGAAAAATGGAGACCTACCATGGAGGTAAAAACCTCTCCTCCTATGAACATTAAAATGGTGATAATTACGATTTGCGAATTCGAGAATACCTCCATTTCCATGGTAGACATACTTGAAACCGTTGTCGCAGAGACGGAGGTGAAGAACAAATCTAGATCTTTTGGGTTATAATTGTTATTATGGTTAGGGTTAAGACTTTTCAAAATGAAGAACCCTAAACTTGATACTAAAATGAAGTAGCTTACCTCAATGAAAAAATGTGTGACATGAGATATGATAAACTCATAAATTCTTGTGGATACCCAAATTATTGATGTAATTATGTAAATTAAACTTTGACATAAAAAGCTCTGAAAATGCTTATATTTTTCTACTAAAAAGTTAAATCTCAGCATTTTTAAAAATATTAATTTTGATCTAGTACTATGTTATTATGTAAGAAGATTTTGGTTTTGGGAGGAATTGTGTGGTATTGGACATTTTGTGGCCTATATATATATAAAGGGCAACATGGTATGTACCTTGTGTACGGATATCCATTAAAAATATTAATTAGATAATTCCAAAAATAAAATTAACAATTCAAGAATTGACTCCATGGAGAGGTTTTTCCATGATTAATTCATTATTAATATGGATTAATATAGTAATGAATTATACATCAAATAAATCCAAAATTCAATAAAATCATTGGTTACAAGTGGCTCCATTTATGGCCGGAGATCTCTGATGAAGCAACAAATGGAGTTCAGATTCATGAACATGGAGACTATAAATGAACTTCACTTTCCGATATATGATTATGTAGCGACAAACTCTTGAATAAACTGGTGTATAATATATAGATATTGTAAAAAAAAATACGGAGTGTATATGTTATTCTAAAAAGGTTCAAAAGTTATCTTGAAGTATACTACAAGAATTTATATCTTTAACGACAATCTAATTACGACGGGTCAAAAATTCCGTCGTAAAAGGCTTTTACGACGGGGCTAACACCCAAACAATGACGGGAATAACCGTCGCAAATGTCTTTTACGACGGGTTTACGATGGATTTACGACAGGATTTTCTATTAACGACGACCCCTTTTTATGACGGGTTCGCGACAGGAAATCCAGTCGTTAATCAATGATTATTGGCCTTTCGCGACGGGATTTCCCGTCGTTAATAGTACAATTTCTTGTAGTGATAATAAAAGTTTACCACCTGTTTTTTTTATTGATAAAATTGGTCTTTCTTTAATATGGAGTAAACAATATTTTAGTACAATAATTTAAGTTACTCCGTATCAAAATAAAAATTACATCAATAATCCAAAAAAAAAACAATTTAATTTTAAGAGTTATGGTGACAATATATATATTTTTATACATAACTCCCTCCCCACCATTTTTTTTTTGGTAATCAGATGATTTGGGGAAGTTTTAATAATTTTGTGTGTGTGTGATGACTAAGAGGAGCTATACGTGGAAGATATATGTATGTGCCATGGCGTTTTTGACTTTTTGTATGATCATGAAATTTTTATGTAGGTTAGAGGAAGATCCTATTGAACAAACAAATACACCTTATAACGTCTTACTATATTCGTTTTGAAATGATCTTTACATTTTTTATTTAGTCCATTTTACAATGTTATTTACATGCATTGTGCTTTATTCTATTTAAAATTTATTATCTTACCTCTCTTATCCCATAATTTTTACAATTTTCCACTTAAGTTCTCTTGATTCATTTTTGTTTCTTAGATCCACATTTTTTTTACACTTCTACCTCCTTATGTCCATATTTTATTATATTCACCCAACTTTTTACGTATGTTCCCTATTTTTTTTCTTAATATTTGTGCAAATAGTATCCGTAAAGATAATTTTACGTAGTATTTGTTAATCAATTTCATTTTTTTATAGCGGGTCTGATTCATTAGGATTCAGGGAAAATGATAAGGAAATCCCCACCTCGAAGAGCCTCAAACGGATCAAAGTTTGATCGGTTGATCCTATTACCTTGGAATCAGATAGAAGACCAATGCTATGTTTGGGAATAATAGCTTAAACGAAGCTGAAACTGATAAGTTGCCTAAAACTGATAAGGTGATAACTGAAACTGATACGTAGCTGAAACTTATAAGAGCATCCACAATGGTAAGCTAATTTGACAATTAGCTTATTATGCCACATAAGATTTCAAGCTATTTTATTGTCTAGCTAATTTGTGCCCCAATGGCTAGCAACTAGCTTGTTATTTAAATTTATTCCACTTGTCCACTTGTCAATTAATTATTTGGCAATTTTGAGAGCTAGTTGTCAAGCAAATTAGCTTGTTGGCAAAGCTAATTTGTTATTTTCACTCCAATGGTCTAGCTATTAGCTTGAAACTTTTATAAATTTCAAGCTAGTCCCTAGCTACCACCATTGGAGATGCTCTAAGCTACCTAATTACAACCATTGTTTGGTAAAAATAAATGTTTAATTAGCTGAAATTATTCGTTGAGTTATGAAATATGCATTGAATTGAGATTATATTTGTAAATTTTTTGATAGTTTACATATTTCCATACTCGTAAATCCTAATAATGATCTAGCTGAAAATCACTTTACATTTTTTTTTGTTGAGGGAATCACTTATTAATTGCACTTAAAATAGTTAAGTTATGTGCAATTAACTTACACTAATAACAATGAAATATAATTGTAGCATAATGATTTCTTGATTACTATGTTACACGACTTGTTTGGGTTCGAATCCTATCCAAAGGATGATAAATATTATTTTTTCCCCTTTTTTTTGTCTTTTACTGGTCCTTCGTTGATCATCTAAATTCTTTGTGTTTATTTTTTTTTCTTTTTCCTTCATCTCTTTTTATTTTTTTGCCTATGGTTCATGATTTTGCTTTTACAAAACCACAAAATAAAATAATAGTAATATTATATTCTTTTCAAAAAGATTTTGTACTTTTCATAAGATATATATTACTTCTACTAATGTATTTTTATACTTCACTTTTATAGACTTATAGTTGCATATTTCTTAGACTTATAGAGGCTTAATTATTTCCCTCATACGTATACAATAGCATAATGCCCCATAACCATTAAGAATGATGTTCCTTTTTTTGTTTATTAGTGTCTTTGTGTGCAATTATTGTAATAAAGTAATCTCCTTCAAAGAAAAACTCATTTTTTCCATTTTAAATTGATATCGCCGCAAGATATTGTTTAAATTCGGACTAGGTGTTGAGTTTTATTGTTATGAAAACCCCAAAAAAAATGTTCCTCAATCCTACATATATTTTACGGTTTTTTCATGAAATACCCTCGAGGTTTCATGTAATGCACCAAATACACCTGCGTGTTTCAAAATACATAATATACCCCTATTTAAACTTATTTGCACCAAATGCCCCTGAACTTAACGGAAGTCTAACGCCGTTAGTAATTAACCTCTAATTAATCTAATTAACCCCTTAATTAACCTAATTAAACCTAATTAACTCTAAACTATCCTAAACTAATCCTAATAACTACCTAACTACAACAAACACCAATCCACCATTGTCGTCCTAATACCATAACCACCGTACCTGCAAACACCTTCGCTGGCCCTTGCGTCACGTCGGCATACTCCGGCTCCCTCGCTTGACATGTCAGAGCCGCCGACGCACCTCACCGTCCCCTATTCTTGCTCCCTATTCATGAACCCATGCCTCCACAACCCAACCCAATTCTGTTAACTCTCCACGAAGTCTCTCATTTTTCATCTCTCCACCTTTACCCCATCACCATTAACACTAAATTACGTGTGGGCTTCGTCGAAGTCGAACGCCGTTGCTGCTAGTAGTGGAGGGAGTTGTGAGCTTTACTACGACAATGGTGGAGGATCTGGGCTTCGATTAAAGGACATCCATGGTTAACTACCATGGAATTGGCTTGAACGAATGAGAGGGGAAGGTATACATTACAAGAAATCAGATAACAAATCAAACCCAATTCTAATATGAAACCACACAACACCAATTTACAAGAACAAACCAAAATAAAATTAGAACATCCCAAATTAAACCGCCTTCAAAGTACCGCCGGGAACACAAATTTTGTTTTTCCATAATCCCATTATTTGTGCTTAATCATCGCAAATCATCACAAATCATCCCAAACACCAATTTTGTTTTTCCATAATCCCATTAATAGTATGGGGAAAGAGAAGAGAAGATGAAGGTTAGGGTTTGATCAATTAGGGGTTATGGTTTCTGGGTCTTCAGATTGGGCGTTGAGGGTAGAAATGAGCGAGCCGATCCACCATGCTTGGGCCCACATGAAGTAGCGTAGGTTGGTTTGCCGGCGGGGTTTACGGGGGACTTTTGATTAAGGGTGGTGGCGGTTGTGGGTAGAAATGAGCGAGTCGAACCACCACCGTCGCTGCCTCTGCTGCGGTTCCCCAGGTAGGTGGAGATGGGCGTGGAAGTTCGGTAGTGGTGGTGGTGGGAGGTCGGTAGTGGTGCCGCCGGTTGGGGTAGTGGTGTCGGGTTGGGATGCTGGAGAATGGTGGTGTTGAATTGAGTGATGGTGGGAAGGAGGAGGAAGAGATGCAAGGAGATGAAGTTAATTAGTTAATTGGGGGCTAATTAGTTAATTAGGAGTTAATTTTTTAATTAATTAGGTTTAATTAACAGATTTGGGGTTAATCACTAACGGCGTTAGACTTCCGTTAAGTTCAGGGGTATTTAGTGCAAATAAGTTTAAATAGGGGTATATTATGTATTTTGAAACACGCGGGTGTATTTGGTGCATTACGCGAAACCTCGAGGGTATTTCATGAAAAAACCGTATATTTTATTATGGTGTTTTTAATATTTCGACTACTTATCTCTCAACTTTAACCCCCTAAAAAGAGCAAATATGAGAAATTAGAAAGTAAATCATATATTTTTTTGACCCCCATTTATAAATTCCTGGATCCGCACCTACGCACTAGTGTCTCGTCATATTTGCATACTCGTATATATTCATTATACCATTGTAGAGTATTACTTATTTTAGCATCACATTTCATGAAAAGTTTTAGTTTATTGGCTAACGATTTATGGCCAAATTGTTGAGTATTACTTATTTTAGCATCACATTTCATGAAAAGTTTTAGTTTATTGGCTAATGATTTATGGCCAAATAAATATAATTATGTATCTTACTTTTACCTAACTATGTAGTTACATTGAATACTTACACAAATTCTTTTATACTAACGCAAAAGACAATGGAGGTGCTTTGCCTACGGCTGGTGATTTGAATTTGAGGACGCACATGAAAGACATACCGGGTAAAGGGAAAGTACCCTGCAGTAGCAAAGCGAAACTGATCAAGGTAAATGACTTTTATCCAACTTGTTGATTGTTAGGATTGAAAATGCCATTTTTTGCCATAAATGACCTATATCGACCCAAATGACCTATAGGTGTGCATAACGAACTTGAAATGAGTTTCATAAACATATAACTAAGCATATGAACCATAAATAAGGTTTATAATTTGAATATAAGTTTGTTTGTTGATAGTTGGGAAGGAAAATGCCATTTTTGGCCATAAATGACCAATATCGACCCAAATGACCTATAGGCGTGCATAATGAACTTGAAATGAGTTTAATAAACATATAACCTAGCATATGAACCATAAACAAGGTTTAGAATTCGAATATAAGTTCGTTTGTTGATAGTTGGGATCGAAAATGCCATTTTTGGCCATAAATGACCTATATCGACCCAAATGACCCATAAGCGTGCATAACGAACTACAAATGAGTCTTATAAACTTATAACTAAGAATACGAGCCATAAATAAGCGTCGAAAACCGGGAATGATACAATTTGGTCGGGGTTGGGTTTAAACAGATTTGAGAATCATATCGGTCATCTTCATGTCAAATCGGGTAAATCGTGTTCGAATGTAATGGGTCAATTTTCGCCGAATTTGGGTTCTTATCGGTTCGGGTTAATATCGTGTCGGGTTATTTATAATCATAATAGTAATATTTCACTAATAACAATAATAAGAATGATAATAATAAGAATAATAATAATATTAAGAAGAAGAATAATAATATAAGAATAATTATTTAATTATTAATTATTATTATTATTATTATTATTATTTATTTTTATTATTTATTATTTTTATTATTTATTATTTATTATTTACTATTATTATTATTATAAAAAATTAATCCATACGTAGTACTACATGTTAAAAATTACCAAGAAAATAGGTAAAATTATCCAAATATATAATAAATTTATTGTACATCGGACGCAATCTAGATTCTTTAGCATTTCCCATCCATAATTTCAATTTTATGACATTTTCTCTGTCTAATTTAAATTATATTCATATTGCCCAAATAATTGCCGAATTTTTATAAAATAATTAATTGATTGCCATATGTTTAGAAATCCAACCAATGATTTTCTAACTAATTTTTGACTTCTCTTAATTATCCAAATTAAACAACCAAAACGGACAAAAAGAAATGGAAAATGAAAAAAATGGCTTAATCAGTTCATGGCATGGCATATGCACAATACATATACCGTGTTCAACTCGTGTGTAGGGGGAGGTGGATGCGAACAATAACATGGGAAGTCAATCAATTATTAATTATTGCTCAATTATTTTCATTTTTAAATATTTATTATGGGATAATTTAACGTGGATAGACAAGGATATAGTTTTCAAATAGAAAAAAAAGCTTGATTTGGGCAATCATAGAAAGTACGGGATATATTCCTCAATTAACTCTTAAGAAGACATGAATGATCGGGCAATTAAGGGTGTGTTTTCGTTCTCCAATTAGGTCAAATCATGTTAAATAAGTTTCTCTCTCAACTGAAGACGGAAATAGGTGGGTTAGCCGTTAGCACACGAGTTGTCAGAGTCCAACATGACACAGGTCCGTTGTAAATCCGACAGGTCAGCATATAAGTTGTCACTTGTCAGAGCCCAACACAACACAAACCCATTGTAAACCCGACACGACGGGCAATGAGTTTTCCATGGACATCAATTAACACGACCCAAATACGACCACGGCAAGCCGACACATTTATTTTTAATAAATTAACTTAAATATTGTAAAATTATTAAGGGATCTTGTTGCGATGGCACGACCTGGCCCGACATAGCACGTAGGACTAGGGATGACAACGGGTAGGATCTGGACCGGATCCTCTAGGATCCAGATCCAGATCCGTTTTTTAGGCAAGGATCCAGATCCTACCCGGATTCGCTGGGTAATGAAATTGAGGATCCAGATCCAGATCCAGATCCAACGGATCCTAAGGATCCGGGTCCAAAACGGATCCAAAACGAATTTTCTTCAAACGACCCTAATTTTCGAGCAAATTTAAAAACCAAGCTGATTAAGAAAGCTAAGGGCCAGTTCGGTATCATTTTAGATTTTTAGTTTATAAAAAACCTAAACTGATTTTCGTTTTGTTTTTTATTTTTTCTAAATTTCCGCAAAACCAGTACTCTTGTAGGTAGTTCCAGATGCTATTTTCATTAATAAAAAAAATTGAAATATGAAGTATTGGATTAAGCAAAATAACAGATGGCCGCAAAATAGCAAATGATACATGACAATTGAAACATGGCGCACATAGTTGCATTCAACAAAGAGAAACATGTCGTCAACCATTTAAAGCTATTATTTTTTGTGGGATTTAAAACAAATAAGAACAGTATCACAATATCATAAAGAATACATGGCGATGAAGCGGCAATGGTGATAATAACATCGAAGATGAGCAACTTAATTTTATATATATATTTTTTTTAAAACGGGTAAACAGATCCGGATCCGGGTAATAACTTAGGACCCGATCCAGATCCATTTTTAAAATTGAGGATCCAGATCCTACCCGGATCCGTCGGGTCCAAAAAATGAGGATCCAAATCCGCTGAAAACGGATCTGGATCCACGGATCCGGGTCGGGTCCATTACTCACTGCCATTCCTACGTAGGACGGACCGTGCATGTGCCTCATTCATGAAAGAAAGGCACACACCCAACACGACACACCATTTTAGGTAAGACCCGTAGGGGGTAAGAGGCACACGAGCTTGTCATGTGGGCTTACACGTACGACTCATCATGTGCCTACCTCTGCTCTCAAGCAAACTCTCTTGCATGCATGCAAGCAGGTCCAATATATAAATTTCAACCTAGTCCTATAAGTTCCAATAAGAGGATAAGTTTGGAAGATATCAGGTGAAGATAACGAGCCCTAAGTTGTGTATGGAGAATATTCACCTAACAAAAAAAGAGGGTCGTTGTTTCACACCAAGGTTGTTCATCGGTTTGGTATCTATATATATAAAAAAGATATTCATGTGAAATATTGTTATATTCTTCTCAATTTGTAGTTTTAAGATAGAGTACCGACTTTTTGTTATATCTTTTCTCATTTACACTACTTTTAAATAATGATACTCCCTCCGTCCCAAATTAGTTGTTACACTTTCATTTTTCGGCCGTCCCAGATTAGTTGTTACACTTCTAAATTAGGAATGACCCCACAATTATTATATTATCTCTCTCTTCCCACTAAAGTTTTTTTTGTCCTTACACCCTATCTCATTCAATTAAAAAAATACCCCACTAACTCCTATCACATCTACTTTTTGAATAAAATAACAATTGATAACCAAACAAGCACTTATCATCTAAAACTTTGTGCAAAGGTAAGTGTAACAACTAATCTGGGACAGAGGGAGTAATTTATACAAAGTATTGATAAAGAATTACTCACTCCATTTCTTAATGTTCTTGTTTGGAATATTGCAACGGTTTAGAATTTAAAAGATTCTACTATATAATTTGTTCCTAGTATACTAACAAATTAAAACATAGATGCCGAGTCTTTATTAATTCATCTCAATCAGTGAATTTAAAATATTATTTTTTATAATTTTATGAATACGAATATATTGATGCCCAAAGATGTGTATTTATAAATGTGCATAGTTGAAATAGGAAAATTATTAAATGACGGAGGGAGTACTAGAGTAATACTTTTAAATATAACTAGTTTTTTTATTAATTAAAAAATTAGCCCTAATTTTCTTGTGATAAGAATGAAAAATAAAAATGTTGAAACTACAGTTGAGGATGAGTATGAAGTTTAAAACAAATTTAAAAATTGAAATGGGAATGGAAATGGGAATGCGAAGACATGATGGTTAAATAAAAATGAAACACAAGAAGAGAGGAAAAGGTGTGATAATTTTAAAAGCTAAAGAAAATAAAAAGTAAAAATAAAAGCGGGAGATGACACATGGCATCATAGTATGTAGATTATCATGTTTTAAAATATTAGGTCATACAAAGTATGAAGTGTCTTTTATAAATAATGGGTGCGTTCTATTCATCTGATTTTCACTTAACTTTTTTAAACTTATCTTATCTGAACTTTATTAGTACTTATCAAAATGTATTTTAGTTATGAATTGTACTTGGTTAACTTTTAATTTTTTCCTAAACTTATCTTATATGAACTTAACTAAACTTATTTTTTCTGAAATAAGTGGAAATAAGATGAACATAACAAAGCCTTAACAAAGTACTTTATCTGTTTTTATTTTAGGTTAAATAATTGCACTATTTTCTTCTATAATGTGCTTTCACATGTTTTTTCATGTGTGTCACGCACTAAACCCATTTTAACGCTCTACAAGTATTTCCATTGTTACAAATGTTATCCTGTATTTCCTCTCTTTTGATTGTATACAAATTGGCACTTTTAACAATTATTTTTTTGAAGAAAGACACTTTTAACATTTGCTCTGTTTTCTAATCTTTGTGCCCAACTTAAATGATGCAGTTATAAAAACAAAACGGAGGAAATAGTTCACCTTGCAACATGTTGCAGGCAGATACCATATCCAAGGAAGATACCATTTTATTTATTTTAGACATAAATCACATAATGCATAAACTCTTCACATTTATACACGGTGACACTTAATCCGTAACTTCAACTATATATGAGTATGTAGATATGGATTGGTGCCTGGATAACCTACAGATTTCGACTTGAAGAATTATAGGAGGGGCACAAGCAGGATCTGCAGACTAATACGGAATGAAGTAGATTGAATCAAAGAGGCTAGTCTAATAATGTATCAAGTTTATGGGGAAGCAATGACACGAGCACCATCCCCGGATTCACAAATCAAAACTGCGGCTTCTTGGGTGATGTTGCCAACCAATTCAGGCTCAAGCTTATTGTACTCGTTTTTCACAAATGAAGCGGCTTCCGAAGCTTTATCAGAATCGACTAATGCAATGCAGCATCCCCGGAAACCAGCGCCACTAAACCTGGCTCCTAACACACCAGGAGCTCTCAGAAGGACTTCATAGAGCTCTATCAGAGGTTTACATCCTGAAGATTTATGACAAAATTGTGACTTGAGTGAGACAAATTTACAACTTCATTGCATTATTATGATGAAATAAAGCACATAAGGTTGGGAACTTGTGCTCAATACTTCAACTGAAGTACAATATAGAAGTAATAAAACATTAATTATGAATAGAAAGCAATAAGGTTGTAGACTTAATTAATAGTTCAGGCTCTTCAGAGTACTAAGGGGCCTCGAGAGTCTTTCACGCAATACAAACACAAAAATTACAACGAAAATTATCTGAATCCTAGTATGTTCAATTACAGCCATACTCTTTGTAGTGATTTGCTTACACTTATCTTGTTGACCACAAGCCTTCTCCAGGTCAACAAAGTTTCGAATCATATGTAAGTCTATATAGCACCTATTACGCATGTCAACAGATGTCTGATTTTTCCATTGATGCAATTTCCAAATATGAAACCTAAAGTGTTACAGGACAGACGTATCCCTTCTCATTCTCTACTCAATCACCTTTTACTAATTTTACTCAATCCATAGAAAAAGCTCACAGAAGTTCCTTTGCTACTTTGCCTTGATGCAATCCTCATCTATCAAATCTCTCACCCCCTCTCCTAAACATAACTCACCTAATCAAGGTTTCTTGATTTTCGCCTCATGAACCTTACCGACCAACATATATTCCTCCTTCTTAGGTATCCAGCCCTGAATGTAAGTTCTTCTTACTTCTTGAATACCTTATTCTGGGTTAGTGAAAGTATTCCGTATATTTTCACCTCATTCAAGACCATATGTTTTTCTTTCTTTAGCCTTTTCTATACTCTTATCTAGACTTTGTATCCTTTTCTTTTTAGCCTTTACCTTTTCCTAACAAATTATTCTCTTCTTCTTGATAATCATATAACTCTTGAACTTGTGCAAAATCTTCTTGGAAAACAAAACCACAAAATAAGTCTCATACTTGTCCCATAAAACGTTAAATGCTTCATTGCTTTTTAATGGCCTGTCTTTTCGCAGCAAAACTGAAATGGTTACTAGGGTGCAGATTGTAATGGACTTGTAGAGAAAATTGCAATTACAAGAAATAATAATATTCTATACAACCAAGTGCAAGACTGGAATCTTGTATATCAACTGATGGTTGTTAGCTGTTACTCAGACTGGCAAAATATCAGAATGGTTACTAGGGTGATGTTCTTCTAGATTTTCTGCTGATTTGAAGGATCATATACATGTCTAACAGTCTAACACCAGTATGTTAAGACAAGGGTACTTCAAGACAACTGAACGGTTTGAATAACAATCAACATCACCCTTGTTATCAAGTTCTTACGCAAGATGTTTAAGTTCTTGTTATACAGATAAGAAATTGAGAGGTGAATGCAAGGACCAGAGTTTTCCCGAGGATACCAAAATTTCGATAAGCAAAGACGACTCAAGATAGAAACAGAAACCATTTTCCATGTAAAAATATTTATGCATTGATTAAGATCTACAGTAAGTTAGCAACTCATTCTTTAGGTCTCCTCCCATAATACAGCCAGCAGACAAAACCTCTAAACAGGGAGATTGGGACATTGTAAACATAAAAGTGGTCGCTCATAGAGCCTAAACGTTGAAATCGAAACCTAATAATTGGAATAGGATTCATAAGAAAAGTTCTAAACAAGAATATCATATGTGCATAACTTAGCAATCATCATCAACGACTTTGAAGTAGAGGGGAAATAATGATATGATTCGTACCACATTCATAATTGTCAATTGAACTTCTACCAGAGGCGGTAATTAATTTTCCGAAATCATCCATCCTACCCGAAGCCCATGCTTCAACTCCTGAATCAAATCATGGTAAACAAAGGTTAAATAGTTTTGAATGCATGGAACAGAAATGTATGGGAACGAAACAGCTGTTTAACAAAAAGCAAGGAGCAATTGGAGGACTACCTTTCATCACACGCATATTCTCTGAGAAATAATGCTCCGCTCTTCGAGCAAGAAGAGGTTCTAGCTTGTCCTATAAATCAATAAGAAAAGATAGTTTAATAGCACACAAAATAATAATCAAAATCCTAGATCTTTGAACTAATCCTCATCTTTTCTTTATCAACTTTCTTTCTAGCTGTTTTCACTGCAAGTAACAGATTACCAGGACTAGATAGAGAGTACAAGAGTAGATATGACTGACTACCTTGTGAGCTTCATAAACTTCTCGTTCAACTGTTCGAGCAAGAGAATTAAGCATTAGAATTACTGACAAGGTCAACAAAAAAGGTCCTAGTATACTTCAAAACAGAAATATGAACAGATCCTGACCATTAGATAGAACAGCATCCACTTCATGCTTCCCAGCATCACTGCAATGCACTAACTAATGAGGGTTACTGATATAGATACATCCATAACGGATAACATTAAGCTTTTCTTTAATGCATTCTATTATCTTAAATAATAATTAACCACTCATTTTGCTTAAATGCATAATCCAGTGAAACAAATGCCTCAAATTAATAATCATTTTCTTCTCCAGTAACCTAAATACAATGCATGAAGTTATATCTATTATACTAAATAGTATGAGTAATGAATTGGTGGTGAGATGCAAAAGAATGAAGGAGAAATAGAAAATGACATCATAAAAGAGTGTATCCTCACTCTAAGAGAACTCTTGCTGCCTCTCGACATTCAGAAACTCGGCGATTATATCCAGTATCACTAGTCAAAGCATGCTTCAGACCAGAACATGCCAACAATATCTTGTATGATTTCGGTACTCCATTCACGTCATTCTCTTTCAAGTTTGAAGGGTTTACAAGCTTGTATTCTTTGGTCTGTACAAGTGATTATTGAAATGAGAGGACATTTTAAGAGATATCATGAAATAAACTAGTTTGAGTAGAAGAAAAAGGGAGAGCACAAATAAACTGCAATGTTTTTTTATTTAAAACTGTTTTTTTTCCTCTTTTCCAGAATTCCAGCTAACAATGACGAAGTTAGGACTCTTTCCTTTTATGACTTTTCTGGACCTCTAAAAAATTCACATACAAAAGAACAGTACAAGCTACAATGACATTTCTTTGGAAACTTATCATAGGAGTCATGAGTCATAACGTCATTGAGCATTTGAGTGTGAAGTGACCCCAAACAGAAAGTATGTATAGTATAAAGTAAGGAGATCGAAGATATGACAATTACATCACAAGTACTGATACTGGTGGCAATATTTATGCAAAAAGAGAGAAATTGTCATATAAAAGAACGCACACCAGAGAAAGGAGCAAAACAAAAACAAAATTATCAGAAGAAGGGTCTAACTTCTAAGCTATGGTACTAGAACACTTTCAAGAACCGGTGTTGGATACTCAGCCCTGCATGGTTTGGAGTACAGACTACAAACACTTGACATTTCATTTTGGAGTATAAACATGCAAATTTTCATAAAATGGACGAGTTGAACAATTGTATATGTACACGTAGGTTCTGACACTAGAAACCAATTCCGAACTCATAGGTCTTAATCATGCAGGTGAACTGTTGCATATATGTTCTAACACAAAGTTATCATAAAACAAACAGATGAGTGGAGTATGGAAAATTGAAAAGGTACCTTGCAGTCCATGAAGGTTAGACAACCCTGTTTTGAAAGCAGTATTGCAGACTGATCCAATATGCCATTGTTCAAGCCTAGATATTCATTTTCAATCAGCCTACATGTCAATGAATTTGATGGTCAGAGAAAGTTGACAGTGGGAGTTCTTCATATATTTGATAAATTGTGAATAATCAACAAGAAATCATCCCCTCACAACCCCCCCCCCCCCCCCCTGCAATATCCACATTATATATAATCAACATGGTAAAACTTTGTTTTGTATATTTAATCATGTTCGTGTTGTTCTTCTGTATACCAAGGGAATGCAGGATGGAGGCTTCAAATTTAAATTCAGTAATGTATGTACTCCTTCCAGACCTACGAGCTACACTTGAACCAAAACCTATATTAAAGAGCTATCTTATCTCAATGCTCCAGGTAGACTCTAACTTTGCACAAATTCAAGTCCAATTGATAAACACTAAACTAACGGGAGAATACCATTTAGCGAAGACTTACATCTCTTACTTAACAATACTTCCTCCATTTTCTTTTAGTTGCAACGTTTCTATTTGGGTCGCTTCTTTTTAGTTGCAACCTCAATATTATTGGCAACTTTACCCACTTGACTTTACCAAACTACCCTCGTCCATATTCAATAACCCAGATTTCCCCCAAATTACATCTAAAAATGGGGCGTGAATGTAATTTACTACCTATCTACTTGCATTGCAAAAATTAGATTGAACAGTAAAGTAAAGGTTACAACTAAAACATAACAGAGGAAGTATTGCTAAACACTACCACAACTAGAACCCAAAACTTTTCAAACACTAGCCTAGTATAATATAAGTATCATGTTGTTTTAAGTACAAAATATGTTCTAGAAATGATTTTATAGGTTTTGGCACCTAAGGTGCGCTTCGCCTGAAAATAGCGTGCGTTTTCGCTTTGTGCCTAGGCTCCAGGGCCCTTGTGCGCTTTGCGCTTTTTAAAACTAAGTCAGTAGGAACTCTCTACCTTGACCATGACACTACTTAAGAGGAAATCAAAATAAGAGTCCACCCAACTATATTTAACTTTTCTCATGTAAAACAGCCAGTGACATGCCGAGAATCTCATACAAAAATTAAAAAGCGTTCTTACTTTCTAGTCCTCAACTCCTCATTTTCCTATACCCAAACAACGGCCTTTCCTCAAAAGAGGAGACAGAACACCCCGTGGTGCATTAAGAATACAAAGAATATAACACGAGACTGATAGACAAACCCTCTACTCTATTAAGATTCTCTAACTTAAGATGACATATTTGATATTTATTCTAAATTCATATTATATGCAATGGACTTATATAGTTATATGTTTGACAAGTTTTTTTGGTGAGAAGTTAATTCTTAAGTTACAGATCCTGAACTTGTTACTTATTTTTGCCAAAAGGTCAACATTGACACTTGGAGACCACAAGAACTCAATTATGATGATCCTAATAAAGGAATAGAACAATTAGCAAGTGAACAATTAGCAAGTGAGCTTACCGGTCATACTCAATATTGTCTGTTGGAGAAATCGATATATTATTTGCATTTTCCAAAGCCAATAGGTAAGCAAGTCCAACCTGGAATCATGATGATGTAATCAATCACTGCAATGAACAAGACAAAAGCTATTTTCATTTTTAACACAATTCATAAGATCAAGTAGCTCTAATCACTGACTGCTGTACAAATTGAAGAAACAACAGTGAAAGGCGACAACTAGACAAGTGTCTGCATAATGCATATTTATGTGTGTGCACGCTTGAGCCAAAAGATCCCTAACACGTCCACAATACAAAGTTTCACCAAATTCCTTCCAATTAAGAAAGAGGTAAAGCCTCTTCGTTGTACTGCAAGACTTGGGTTTAAAGTCCCTCAAACTATCTCCTACACCCTCCACCCCCCCCCCCCCCCTCTCAAAAGGAAAAAAAGAGCACACAGAGAGAGAGAGAGAGAGAGAGAGAGAGAGAGAGAGAGAGAGAGAGAGAGCACTGTGGCTAATACTTCCTACAAGTCTACAACAACTAAACAGGTCTTTCAAAAGTATACTTCAACTTAAAATTCACAGGCAGAAATTGTTGCACTTTTTCAAGCTTTTTATTAGAATCCTATATCCAATCAGATACCATCACTCAAACAAAGAAAAGATGAGCAGTTGAGCACTTTTGTCAACATTTGTTAACAAAGATAATATAACTCCCCTATTGTCATACTGTCACTTTACCAGACACAAAAAACTTGCTATTGATTTCAGCGTAAAATTCCATAATCAACCAGTTTAGCACATAGAACTCAATAAGCTTCCAACTTACAGCAGCAGAAGAGCTAAGGCCAGAGCTGTCAAGGCCAGAAGAACCGCTGATCAACCCAATAATACCCTGAACCATACACAAACAAAGAACTTACATTAGTCGGTACAAATAAGTTTCTTGATATTATTGGTGATTGGCACGGGTGGATAATGTTGAAACATGGGTGTCGACGTGCAAGCCTAAATTGGGGAAAAAATACAAGTTAAATAGTTTGATTCTGTAATAGTAATACACCGTAAGTCACAAGGAAAGAGGCGGTAAAGAAAGGAAGTCTGGACACATAAAAACTCAAACTGAATCAAGGGGGAAAACTGGAAAAGTAGCTTTTGTCTCCTATCTCTACATAATATGGAGTGTTGATAATCATAGTGAGATTTGACGCTTCATGGAGCAAGACTCAAATTAATTAGCCAGACATTTTTCTGTTGGTAATTGTTTATTTAGACTATGGAACTTGGATATATAACTTGTATTTGGTTAACAACTCATTGTCGAACGTGTATGGTTTCATTGGCATGGCTGATTTCATTATGTAGATCCTCATAATTGTGCATATTCAAATTGGAAAATTTTGATCGCCACTGATTTGGTCTCATTTAACACATCATGATGGGCATCCCCTCACGTCCCAACCCAAAATGAAGACTTGTTTTGAGAGAGCAAGTAAATTACAGTAAATGGCTAAAAGTCAACATAAAGGAAATGTGGAAACATCCAAATAAGAGTTGTGAAAATAAAGCGAGCTCTTGCTCAAGTTCTATAGACGAACTTTTCTAGTTCAACCATCTCTGTCAAAATCCAAGGTGATTGTGGGTAGCTAGTGTTGTAAAAGACCAACAAACTTAGAGGTAAAAGGCAGTAATCTAGAAGGAAGTGTCCCAAGGCTAGCATTTTAAATAGCATGAGGCACATTGAGCCATGAGAGATCTAAAAGCCTAGGCGCAAGGCAAGAGGCAAAGAAAACATCATATTACCAGATCATTAAGTAAAAACAAGAATGCCAGCAATCGTGAATTTCATTGCAATAAAACATTATGGACACTAATTTCAACAGGCTTCCAGAGGCACGCCTCTAACGCTGAAGTGCTTTGAGGCATCGTAAAAGCATCCTCTGGCGCACCTCAGGGTGCACTAATCATGCACTGCTCGCCTGCTAGGACTTGAATTTCTTAACAGTTTTCAGAATGTGGACATGTGACCTTCATGAAGCTTATATGCAACTAAGCTATCAGCTTTTAAGCTTGGTCCAAAGTTTTATTCATGGGAAATCCTGTCGATATTAACTCATAGTGGAATATAATCAATGGATACTGTTATACTGTTATTATACAAGGGCAAAGCCAGAATCAAGCGTTTAGAGAGACTCACATGAACTAGATAAATACTTCTAAAATCTAAAAGGAGTACACGAGGATTCAAACTAAAGGGCTACAGAGCCTCATGCAGAAAATTGAGTTTCTAACCTGATTGAGAATATTCCCTTTACTTTTCAATGCATAAGCAGCTCCCCTAGCATATCTTCCCCAACAACACTCTTCTTCCAATTTAGTTGAACCATTGGCATTAAAAACTTCTTCTGCCTTTGCAACCTTTTTAGGATGGTTACTTTCATCAACTCTGCATTGTGATTACGGTAAAAGACTAAAAGTTATAAATCCACTCGGAAAAATAACTCTTGATCACAAAATACATTATGAGAAATAATGAGATCAAAGAAAGATGAAAATGTCTCCAAGATAGAACAGATTCAATATATATACATATACATGCTAGAAGTATAACGCATCAAAATAATACTGAAAAATATTTGTAGGTGACGATGGAAAAAGAAGTTATTTTTTTCATTTTCTTGATGGCTCGGGATATGTTCAAGGAAAAGGAAATCATGCAATCTCTAGAGGTCCTTGGGTCTTACACAATTACGTAAGGGATGATAGCTTCTAATGTTAAGGTAT
This sequence comes from Spinacia oleracea, assembly GCF_020520425.1. NCBI lineage: Eukaryota > Viridiplantae > Streptophyta > Magnoliopsida > Caryophyllales > Amaranthaceae > Spinacia > Spinacia oleracea. The sequence goes on from NC_079488.1 coordinate 48,029,247, forward strand.
GCAAGAGTCTTTATCAACTAATTCCCTCCTTGCTATTCATTTGAGAATTATTCGGGGGTATCACCCTCCTACATCCTAGCACCCTTTACGAAAGGCAAGAGGGTAAAACCCTGGGATTATATTGGAACAATTCATCCTCTATTCTCCTACCCACCCTCCCTGCCCTTTCTAATAGATCAGGTCCAAAGTTAAGAAATAGTAAATTCGTAAAGAAAATAAAATTACCATTTAGATGAAAGAAAGACAAGGGAGTGGCTAATATAAGCTTCCCATTCTTACCTGAACCTTACTTCTCCTCCAAACTGTGCAGAACGCAATACCATCTGCATACAATTCCTCGTCAATGAGACAAAGGACGACGTTGCTTATGACAGGTGAGATAAAAGACAACATTGCTTATACAACTCTATTAACATTTATAAGATAATCACTTAGAAAAGGAGACATCGAACTAAATTATTAAGTGGCCATGGTCAAAGAAAATGTTTCCGATGGAGCTAAAGATTCATTTGTTCTTTTGGCTGTGGGATGTAATGGACTAAATCAAAATGACTCTTAAAACCTCTTCGCTTCCTTTCCATGAAGTAGAAGATGGTCGTCACGTTATCCCTTTTGGGTCAATTGGAAACAACCTCTCTGCAATTGCAGGGGTAAGGTTGCGTACGTCCGACCCCCCTTACCCCGCTTCTTGCGGGAGCCTCTTTGAGACAATGGGGTAATGATAATGATAATGAAATGTGTACTCTTCTAGTCATAAGTTTCCTAGAGAACACCATAGTAAAAGTGTAAAACATCCACTCGAGTTTATAATCCTTTACTTAAAAATTAGACCAGTAGAAAGCGATGGAACTTTGTAGATTAACGTATGCACACAACACAAACATGAAAAATAAGCACCTCAACCAGTATACAGCAGAGGGCTAACAGGAACCCTTGGATTATGTCCCATATTATATTTATGAGGAAATATGCATATATTTGAAGCCACTATTGAAGACAAGGACTGGAGTCTCTTGATGGACCAGTGTAACCAACTAAATATTACCATACAATCACACGAAGGAGAAGATAAATGGACTTTGAACTTCTAAGAATGTAACAACCTGATCCCTCACTACTCACTAGTCACTGTAACTACTGAATAGCACATGTAGGATTGACATCTTTTCCCCATTCATTCGCAACCTAAGAAATTCATAGGTTACCCATCTAAGCATATAGGAAAAGGAAGGTTCAGCTTATTGCTATAATTAATGCCACCAATCCTTCCAAGCACTCTTTAATAATCACATGGGTGTTATATTTAAAGAGTTACAGAAAAACAAACAATCTGTTCATGTAAACAGCAGAACCTAGAGGATAACGTAAACAAAATCTTCCAAAAGAGCCAAAGACGGATAGGTATTAAATGTCCATGATGTCCAGAGTCCAATGCAGTGAAGCGTGAAGCAGCAGAAGGCAAGCATAGAGAATACAGACGATAATAGAGTACTCTAAAGGAAACCAGACCCAGCGCATTTTTAGTATAAACCTCAAAAGGGGCAACATTCTAGCCTACCCAAAGCACAAACTCAAAAGGAGGAGAAAAATGTAAACTAGAAAAGAAAAGGTATTTTCAATCCTTTGCCTAACATTGGAAATCTCCAAACACTCACTAGGACTGGAAATGTCCATATGGCTACCCAGATGTGGCATTTCCCATTCTTTCTCAGGCAGGAGTCACATGGATGCAAATATCCTCATGTCTTCCAATTACATCTGGATCCCAAATAAGAATCACTATTCTGAGCCCTTCCAATCACACGTGCAATTTCGTACAATCACATGTGCAATTTCGTACATCCATTATACTAAATTGCAAAGTAGCCAATTGCATTTCCTCAGATCTTTTCTCTATTCTCTCAACTTGTACCTTCTGTCTCAAAGGCACCTTTACGAATGACGATCTCAAATAAGTTTTAACGTGATCACTCCAAAGCCCTCAAATTCAATCCCCTTTTCCAATTCAGTCCAACTCAATAGAATCTTACATTTGTGAAAATACAAGGCACTAATTTCTACACTCATAACCAAAAAAAAGACAAAAATAAATAAATAAAAATAAGAGAAAAGCAGTATACCTCAGGATTGCCAGAACGAACAAAAGCAAGAAGAATTCCCTTGTTTATTGTCATAGCTGAAACGGCTCCACCCTGATAAGAACAGATCAGCAAACAGCAGCACTAAGTTAGTTCACTACATCAATAAGAAATGAGTAACTACTAACTAGACCAATAAGTTCTTCTCAACATCATACACACAAATATGAATATCAGACTCTGATTAATTAGAAGCATGTTAGTGCATCATTAGCAATAAAACAGACCGAATTCCAGGTTACCTGATGATCAATGTGTGCTCCCAAAGGACAAATCCTGTATGGGGAGACAACCACCTTAACATCATCGGTAGTTCTTCCAGCCATCTCAGCTACTACCTTCTTTAACTCATTCAACTACAAAAAAAAAAAAATTGAAGCATAATTATAAATTTGCAATTCACAAAAAATGAAAAATAAATCAAAGTTTCTAAAAACAAACATGAGAATATTATATAATCCATCATCAAATTCCTCAGCTACATTGAACATAAAATTAAATAATGTATAGTGCAAAATTAAAAACAGAATTCTCAAAAAATGATAATCTCACTTAACTGCATTGTGAGATCAATTTTTTTTTACTAAATAATAAAAATGAACCGCAAATACCCACTTGAAATCCAATCATTAAAGCATGAAAATTGAGCAAATATAATGATCAAATTAAAGGTTAATGAATGAGATTGCATTTAAAATTACCAAAGAATAACAACCCAATTCCAGAAACAAAAATTACAAGACATGATTTTGGATATATTAAAAAATGGAATTCTTACCTCTGCTTCAGAAGGCCATGAAAATCCACCCATTTTCAGAATTAAAAATGAAAAGAAAGAAAACCCCAATTTTTCTTATATTTCTTTCTAATAACTTAGAGATGAATAATGGAATTTGTACTCTTAAGCGAAAGTGGAAGGAAGGAGAGTGTAGGCCAGTTTGGTGAAGCTGGGAAATCAGTTAAGAGGTCAATTTTTCAGTAATTTGTGATCCAACTACTAATTTTGGGAGGAAGTATAAATCCACCTTAGATAAAAAAAAATATATCACCCTACTAAACAATAAAATAGGCTAAAGACACCCCTCAAAAAAAAAAAAAAAAAAGCCAAAGAGGCTAAAGACAAATGTTATTAGACAAAATTAATTTTTTTGAAAAATGGCATCCGTTTTTTAAAAATGGCGTATGTTCTTTGAAAAATAACATATATTTTAATGTTTATATTATCCCTATTTTGTCGTTCAGTTGGGTGATATGTTTTTATAAAAACGTATCTGATATGAGGCATGCCGCCCTCTAATTTTGGAGGGTGAAAAGAGATGGGACTATCTATTTGATTTTGTTATCAAGAAAAAGGAAAATAAAAATAAAAACTATACGATAGGGCACATGTTGATTTTCCAGCTCCGAATTTCACTGTGTATACTCTCGTTCATAGTCCACATGTTGGTTCTCGATAAGGCATTACTATTCGACGCCCACTTTTACGCAAACACAAATTCTTATTTACACGGGGTATACGATAAATATTGTACACCGAATCTAAAGTTGACTTAAAATGGTTTAAAGTTACCTTTAGATATGTAAAAGTTATCTATTTTTTAGCGATAATTTTTTTTATTTTAATAAAAAATATTTCTTCAAAATCACTAATAATGTAAAAAATTAATCATTTACCACTTTAAAATGTTTATCTGTCAACTTTTTTTTAATAATAAAAAAGTTAGAGAAAATTGGGTAAAAGTTAGAGAAAATTGGGTAAAAGTTATGTTGGTGTACAATAAACTTATTGTACACCTTATGCGTGCAAGACCTTCTGTTACGCAAAACGCCCACCTCTATTTAAGGAAACTAGCTCTTTTGAACGGGCGGTTGTATAGTGATTATTTAGTCTATCTTTTTAAGTTCTAATTTTATTGAGCTTGCGATTTTAGAGAGGAAATATGATTTAAATAGAGGTAATTTTTGAAAGTTGAAAAAATACATAAATTAAATAGTGTATTAATATTGAGTGTTAATCGGGAAGATGGAGTAGAAGATGTTGAATGAATAGATTGGTGAATTGATGTTGTATGAGGAATTAATATGAAGAGAAAGAGGCGATTAATGTTGTATAATATATCAAAGAACAAAGAAAAAATAAAATAAAATAAAAAACCAAACTGATGGAGGAAAGAATGGATGACATGTGTCATCTAATCAAATGTGATGACACGTGTTATCTAATCAAATGTGGTTTTGCTTTTTAAATACTAGGTATAGAGTAGGTGTAGATGTCCCTCTTATCCCTCTCATACCATTGTTAATCATGTGCAATAAAAATCTCAATTCCTCTCTCTTTACCCACTTTGTCACTCATCATTTTTCACTTTTCCCATTTGGATTTTATTTTCCCCACCCCCTTCTTATCCATGTACAAAAAATCCTCCCCACCTCTCTCTCTACCCACTGTAGACGCCTACATTTGTCCCTAGGCCCGACACGGTGTGTTCAATAATGAAACCAAACACCGCTTGACTAAGCTTTCCAGGAAATGCCACGAACGGTCCATGACCGACTCATAATCCCGTAAACCATATTTCCATTTTTAGAAACTACTATTTATAGTAACTGATACGCCTAAACACTGCCCAGAATGGCAACTGTATAAGATAAAATATCTAAGTGTTTAAGTCGCATTGCGTTGGATAAAGGCTAAGAGTTGCATCCCAACTCGTATTCCTAAGGATAGATGGAAACCGTGAATGAGATTCGGGTAAAAACGATAAGACTGGAAAAGTGAAGTAAAACACCAGCGCTAGAAATTTCTAGCGCTGGCAATCTAAGCGTCAATATTTTCCAAGCGATGTTATATTCCAGCGCTGCAGTTTAATTCTCACACAATCATGCAAAGATAGAATTAATCCACCTGGCACCAGAACACATCTGGCGGAAAAATGTCAAGCGCTAGAAATAAACAGCGCTCTTGACCAAGCGCTGGAAATTTCTAGCGCTGCACAGATCTTAGTTGGAAAATTCACATTTCGAAGATTTATCTTATTCTGGCTTATTTTACTATAAATAGGGCCTTTGAAAACCGGAAAACAACACACATTCCTAACCCTAAACCCTAAGCTTGAGTATTGACCGAAGCTTTTCTTTGTCCCGTATTCGTGTGTCTGCCGCATTTAACACTCTGTTAAGCAGACCTTGCCCACACGATCGCTTGATTAGTCTGAATACTGTCGAAGTGCTGCTGAACTCTAAATCCAATACCTAAGCCTAAAACACGCAAAAACTCTGGAAGAATCCTGTCCCGCAGTTAGTCAGTCATCGGAAAGTTCTAAAGCCAAACGGAAACCTAGCAAAGTTAAGTGGTATGTAACACCCCGACACTTCTATTTTTACTAAAATAACTATAGAGAATAATCGAAGTATTATCGCCCGTGTGAAAACGTAACTGCTTATTCAGAATTTTGCAGCGGAAAACATATAACTAACTTTTAGGTTTATAAATAATCGATTACAGATTTAACCCCAAAAACCAATCAACGAAAATAAGGAAATGTAAATAGTACGACAAGTTTAAAGTCCAATTTAACAAACCCAAGTCACTTAGCAAAACAAAATAAATACAAGCTCTCTAATCCCGATCCCAATGATGCATCATCTTCAAACCTGTAGATGGACAACGCTTATTGATTCTTAGAGACTACTCACCAAAATGGGTCATCACAGGATCAATAAGGCATATCCATGATCAACACACACAAACAAAGCACGTAATCAACAAAGCTGAGTATTACATATTAAAACAATAATAATCCTATCATGATTCCATTAAACGAACAACCCTAACATGATACTAATAAAACATAGGAAAATTTGGTAATATTAATCCAACCTTTGTCCGATTTTCCTTTATTAAGCCCACTTATGACATATTTTTTAATAATCCCACCTTTGCTACCCGACGACTTTTATTGAGCCTAAAAGGTCATAAACCTGTTGTAGGCGGTAATATATCCCTACGTGGTAGTACTCTCACTCGATATATCCAGTCATCATCATAAATTCATCACCATCTTGTTGACTTTTTCACCAGTTATCGGTCACTTAAGCCCAATAAAAGTGGTTGGGTAGTAAAGGTGGGATTATTAAAAAATATGTCGTAGGTGGGATTAATAAAAGAAAATCGCCCAAAGGTTGGATTAATATTACCAAATTTTCCTAAAACATAAGTAAGGATAACCAAAACATATTGACTTGAAGACTATATTTGACTGAACTAGACCCTTGTATCATTAACATTATTTTAATTGAAATAGTCAATGGACCGAGTTGCTACTAGAAGCCTTCACTAAGGAAGACGAGGTACGGGCGCGACTCCGTAACCCCAATGACCTGCGATATCGAGGAACGTTTGACTGAAATAGAACCGGTGATCAATCCGGCCCCGGGAAAAGCCATAGGCAACATATGACCCCAACTCCTGATTGTCCGTCACTTCAGACGTGCACAGTCTAAAGCTATTGCTACTCAGTTTCACTTTACATGATTTACATATTAAAACTCTGTTATGACTCAACGATCACACAACTCATACAATCAACAATTAATCACAACTGTTTTTATCTTGGAATTAAGTAAGTGACCACAAAGGTATCAATCAAGACTTATTCCAATTAATTCAACCTTTCCTTTAATACTGATAAACCCTCTATATGGGTATAAGGTTTCAACTTACTAAACAAGGTCCTCAGCCCTCATAAAGTAGTGAAAAACTAAAAGGGAACAACGATCAATCGATCTGAATCAATGTATATAAAATAATCTAGTGTTCCCAACCAACATGCTTGCATCAATCATCCATACTAACATGTTATAATTCTCATAACGAAATATATGTTCGACATGCTCATCCAACAACATTAAACATGCAAATTTCAACATAACCAAGCTCATCGACAATTCAACATGGTTTCAATCATAACACACATCTCCAAGCACACAGGTATGTACGTACCTTGTATAAACAACTAATAGGCCACTTTTAACATTTTCAAAAGTCGCCTATAGAGAATTCTCCGCCTAAAACAACCAACAAATATTCCCAATCAATTTCTAATCATTCGCAACCATAATAAAAGCATTCTAAATGCATCCTAAACATATTTAGAACCTTCCCCAATATCAAAACTTGAATATTTGATTTCCTAGCATCATAATTATCGAATTAGTGATTGAAATTCGTTGAAAACTCTTTGCAAACATCGTACTTTAAATTTTCAGCAATATAACTAATTTCAAACTACTCCAAAACATAATTAACATATTTGAAATCATAAAAACAATAACTTTAATAATTCATAAACATCCTACCATGATTTAAAATTATTAAAAACCTTAAAATTTCATACTTTAATAATTAAAACTCCTATTTTAATCAAATTATATAATCTGAAAAATTAATAATTTAATTATTGCAAAACATGAAATTTGAAATTTATAATAAATCATAAAAAATCATAAACTTAATTCAATCATAATATAAATTAAAATAATAACATATAATTAAAACATTAAATTTATTAACTTAGGGTTCAAGAAATAACCAATAAAGAGGAGAAAGGAGTTGCTGGCCGGCGGCAGGGCGCGGCAGCGGCGGTACTGGGCGGTGGCGCTGGTCGGGTCAGGTGCTGCGCACGGGTGGTTGCTGGTGGTTGGGGCTGGCTTGCACAAGGAGTAAACAAAGAGGAGGAGAAGCAAAGCACGACCTGACTGCAGCGACGCGACAGCTAGTGCGACTGTCGGCGGGGTAGGTGGTCGGCGGCCGCGGCGGCGCTGGTTTGAGGTGGAGGGCTGACGGAGGAAGGAGCAAAAAAACAGAATCACGATTAAAGAGAGTAAAACGAAAGAGAAAAAGAAAGGAAACACGAGGGGAGAGAAGAAGAAGAACAACGAGAGAAGAGAGGTTACCGACGGGAGGGACGACGGAGAAGAAGAGCGTCGGCGGTGGTGGAGGCAGGGCGGCAGCAGCAATCACGGCAGTGAGGAGAGAAGGGTTTTGGGGGTTTGTGATTCTTCACGTGAAGTAGAAAGATAGAAGGGGTTTGGTGTTTTTTGTTTTACGTGAAGTACAATTATGGGGTTATGGGTTATTATATTGGGCTTCACCCAATTGAGCTAGGATTAGGATTTAGTTCTAGGATTTCAATCCAAAATCGATTAGGATCATTTTCTAAATTCAATTGGTTTCGTAATTCGATTTCTTTTCAACATAAAATTCTAAAATCATTTTAATTTCATAAATCGTTGAAATATTTAAAAAGTATAAAAAAAAAAATATTCGTTAATTACATTTTTATTTCTAAAATTCGTAAATTCTATTTAAATATAATTAACTATACGTTTAAGTATATTAATAAGATTTATAAAATTACGGGGGATTACAATCTACCCCTCTTAAAAGAAGTTTCGTCCAGAAACTTGACACGAAAATTGACCCATTTCTCAAAAGTTTTCAACTTATTCTTACTGGAGAAGTACCTGTGCCGCTCATGTGCACTCTTTTGCCAACTTAAAGTTGCTTGTGTTACTCATGAACACATTTTTCTTATGCGGAGAATCTATTTACTTGTATCAACATGTATAAGTTTCTAAAGATGAGCATAAAATGCATAAAATTGCCATAAAAATAGGTAAAAAGCGCGAATTTCTATCGCATTCTACCCCCTTAAAGAAAACGAGTTACGCCCTCGTAACTCATCTCAGGGAATAACTTCGGATATTTCTACTTCAACGAATCATGTCCTAAATGCTATATTTCCACTAAAATCGTAGTAAGTGGGATTTCTACACTTCTTTCCACACAATGCCTCAACAGGTGCCATCTTAAGGCCCGCCTATTAACTATTGTTGCAAGAAATTCAATCGAATCTAAATGATCTCCCAACTTCTCTTTAAAGTCAATAGTACATGCTCTCAACATATCTCCCATGGTTTGGTTGGTGCTCTTAGGCTGACCATCGGTTGCAGGGTGGAAAGCAGTATCATTTTCAATGTTGTCCCCAAGATTCAACTGGACCCTTTTTCTAAAATTCCAAACTTTTATGGTCGATAAGGATCTTACATGTTTTCATATAAAGGTAATGTCTCCAAATCTTCAAGGTGAACACAATAAAAGTTAGCTCTAGGTCATGGGTAGGGTAATTAGTTTCATAAGTTTTCAACTCACGCGACAACAAGTGCTGAGGTCAAATGCTCCTTTAAAATCTGGAAAGCTTCCTCACATTTCTCACTCCACTTGAATTTCGATTCCTTTTTTAACAAGTTGGTAATTGGTTTTACTTTCTTCCAAAATTTTTTCACAACCTCCTATAATGGTCATCTAGGCCTAGAAAACTTTAGATATCGGACACGTTCTTGGAATAGGTCACTCACTCACAGCTTGAATCTTAGCAGGATCTACAGAGACTCCTTCTGGTCAACTTTTCCTTTTTACCAAACCTCATTATGCCTTTCATGGATGTATAACTTATGGGCACAAATCCTAGCTCTTTCACCAATTCATATATTTCCTTTCATCTTTTCAAGACGCCAAATGATTTCTAACGATCCTGGACCACTCGAATCTTCTCTTAAATTTATTCCCTCACGTAACATAGTTTTCAATTAATAGTCCCTCACTTTTCCGTCGGTGTCACTTATACACACACGACTTCAAGATTTGTATACTTCATTCACTTAAAACTAAATTCTTTCTAAGCGTCTCCAATATAATTCTCAAGTGTTTATCATGCTCTTTCTCATTCCTTGAATAAATCAGGATATCATCAATAACATAATAACGAACGTAATTCGGAATTCGTGGAAAATTTTATTCATCAAATCCATAATTATGGCAGGTGCATTGGTTAACCCAAAAGACATTACTCTAAACCCATAATGACAATAACGAGTCCTAATGAGGTCTTTGGACCTTATCAGCTATCCTCAATTGGTGATACTTCAAACACAAATCAGTCTTCGAGAACACACTCGCCCAATTCCATTGATCCAATATGTCATCTATCCTAGGCAAAGGATACTTGTTCTTGTTGGTGTTTAGCTCCCTAAAATCGATGCATAATTCCATACTCATAGCTTTCTCCTTAACAAACAACACAGAAGCTCCCCACGGTGATGCACTAGGCCTAATATACCCCTTAACAAAACAACTCTTGCAATTGTGCCTTAATTCGCTCATTTCAGGAGGTGTCATTCTATATGGTGCTTTAAATATAGGTGTCTTTCCAGGAACTAAGTGTATAGTGAACTCAAAGTCTCTAACATGTAACATACATGCAATTTCATCGGAAACACATCAATGAATCCACTCTGTGAGGGGGTCGAAAAAGCACGAGGCTAATGCGTGACCTCGTCCCTCGTGGGCGTGACGTTGTCAGATCAAGTGTAATTGGATTTCTTGTGAGTTTACACCCAATCGACTAGTAATATAGGAGTCGCCATTCAGTTTTTAACGACAATGAGAAAAACTGACAAAACCCGGTTATCGTGACATAAAGGGAGTGCAATTATGTTCGACCACGACGGCCATAGGTTCCCTTGTGATCCCTGGTGTGGGGATCGCTCAACGTACACCCGCAGGGCAGAGAATGAGAGTTCGGGGGACTGTAACTACCGAGAGGAGTGCTCATCGATAACTCCAGAGGCAGGTTATCCTTACTAGCTCAGCATAAATAATTGAAGGGACATGCGTTAAAATATTAAACTATTCTGAATTGACTTTAGCAATATGCAACACATAACACTAAATCGATCGTGATTATCTTATTTGGATTGATTTAAGGTACCTAGCATGATAATTCAATTGTCCAAGGTATTATCTTATTAGGCGTGATAGATCAATCAAGTTAATAGTTCGACAATTTTATAAAAGGGTGATGAAAGCGATTAAATCATATGAGGGACACATTACAACGCACCCTTGAGAGGTGCGTTACGGTTCTCAGAAAACTAACCACTTGGCTTTGCTATTTCTCCTTTTATTTAACGAATCTTGGGTTTCCAAGCAATGTTCCAGTATTTAGGCTTAATTCATCAGCTACAAGGGGCAGGATGCGTTCTGTTCGACTTTTGGGTCGATTGCGACCGAACGCCGGATCAATTTCGCAGCGTGAGGCTAGGCTTAAGGCTAGAGTCAATACTCAGGTTATGGAATTGTCCCTTTTCACGTCGGTTTTGAGGCTGTATTTATAGGAAAAGAGTGCGTGGAAAGATAGATTTTAGAATACGGAGCCAAAGAGAATCCGAAAATAAAACGGCCCCAGGCATTTTCAGCGCCCAGGGCTGGGCGCCGAAGATTTCGACGCCCAGAAACAGGCGTTGAAAATGGGATCTGGGCCGAGTTCTTTGTCAGATTTTGTAATACCTCGTATTTTTATAATATTTATAAGTATATTTTATTATATTTATAAAGCATTTTACGATTTATTAACGTTTAAATAATATTTAAATGCATTTTATTTAATGTATTTTAATTAATTAGAATATTTATTATTTTAATTAATTACGAAACGAATTTAATTCTTGAGTCGGGAAATTAAATGGGTTGCAAATGATTTTTAAAGGCTTCGGGTTTTAAATGAAAAGTCCAATTCGTTTTATTAAACGAGCCCAATCAAAAGTATTTAATTCAAGTCCTAAGCTAGCCCAATCATTTAATTCCCTAAGCCCAATTCTAATTTCCTAAGCCTAGCCCATTAACAATAAGGAGCCTATAAATAGGACTCCTCATCATTAAATGACCCCCTATTTTGTCATAAACCCTTTTCTCTCTTTCTTGCCCAACACTCCTCTTTCTCTCTCCTCTTTGGTCCGGTTCACCTGCACGCACAACACGAGGACTTGTCGTGCCTCGTGTGCTGCTCGTGCCCTTGTTGCTTGCCCCACGTTCTCGCCCACTCTCTTGCTCGAGCCCAGCCAGCGCGCCCCTTGCGCTGCTGCTGTGTGCGTTGCTTGCGCCACCACACTCGCTCTCCCTCGCTCGCTCTCTCGCGCCAGCGCGCGCTGTGCCCTGCTCTCTCGCCCCTTCTCTCGCGCGCGCGCCCCAGCGTGCCGTGTGCCCTGTCCCGCGCGCAAGCGCTGCTGAGCCCCTTCGTCCCTGCGCGCACACACGCGTGCGTGTGTGTGTGTGTTGTTCGTGCTCGTAATTCAATTCCTTTTTCGCCCAATCACATTAATTCGTGGTTGTTTCGTGCTATAGGCCAGATTGATATAATTCTCTTCTTCCTTACCTATTCTATTTAAATTCCGTATTTTAAATTATTATATTAATATTGTTTTGAGTAATTAAAATGCTGGGAACCGGTTATGAATACCGTGGTTTGAGGATTTGCGTGTTGTGATTAATTAGGTTTGTTTTAATTATTAAATGATGAATTTTCTGATTTGTTTATTGAATAAAGCATTGATTTTTATGATAAAAAACTAGTGTTATTGGGATTTTCAAGTTAGGGTTTTAACCTAGACCTAATGAGTCCATTGATTAGCATAATTAGGTGATGATTTTAATTATGATAATCAATTATATTTTCAGATTTGAATAAAGGTTTAAAGTGTCAATTTTTATTGATTTTAAAGGCGGAAAAAGTATGTTTTCGTACTAGGGATTGATTTTGCAAATTGAGACGTATTTATTATTGAAAAACGATTGGATTCTAAAGTTTAAAGGAGGTTTTAAATTTTATAAAGTTGCTGGAAATTTAATGAACATGGAAATAATTTAAGTTTCATTATTTTGATGATAGGAGGTGATTTCTAGTTGAGTGCTCGTTATTGCAAAGTGGCCCCTACGCTTAGGTATTCAAGGCACGTACAAGGCTAGGGCGACCACACCTTTTTGTCAATGACATTACATGATTGTTGATGATGTAAATTACATTATGTGGAATCATGTTTATTTTGGTGAACGAGCATGTGATTTGTGATGTTGGATTTATTGGATTAATTGTTGAACAAGCATGTTGGAATTATTATGAGTATGGATTTCATTGTCAATCATGTTGTTCAATATTTATGCATGTATGGTTTGTTTCACATGCAAGGGATGGATTATTTATTTGTATGCTATTGTACGGGACGTCTAGCATACTTTGAGCCAATTATTCGTACCTCGTTGTACTATTTAGTTTACCACATGTGAAGGGTTAGCTCACGTAAGCCACCGCACATGTAGGGTTCAGTTGGGAATATTATGTATGAAATGAATTAGGATTTGTCGTGCAAGGGCACAACCCTCATGTTAATGTGCATGATGTGGAGTCTCACTTTGGTGAGGAGGAACATGGTAGTAATATCACAAGTGTCTTGCTTGGTTGATCACAAGTCTTAAAGCATTAAAATAAGATTGTTTTGGTTGTTGTTTATTAATTGTGTGTGTGTACATTGTCGAGTCTTGAGTTCGCCTTTAATAAAATATTAATAAACGTAAAGTGCAACCAGAACAAGCTTCAAAACTCTTTGAACGTATATACCTTGAGTATGAACAATGGGGGGAGTCTTACCGGAAAGCTCGTACTCCTACTAATGATACAAGACGTTGTTTCATTTATATTATGCGCAGGAATTCCGTCGGTATGGCCCGATTTTATTATTTATTATTTGGTGTATGGTTGGCTCCCATCACCTTTTCCCTTTGTGGATATTCTTTTAGCTCGTTCGAAGCTTATTCTAATTAAATTGTGAGTCAAGAGTCGAGTCAAGTGTCGAGTCTTGTATTCATGATTGGTTGTTAATTATTATATGGCTTTTGCATGTTGATTAGTACTTAGTGAGTGATGCATGTTTTAGTTTCATTCACTCTATGCTCGTAAGTACTCAGCTTTTGCTGAGTACGTGCTTTGTGTGTTTTGGTCATGGCCTTTGCCTTAATGACCCTATGGTGATCTATCATTTGCACTTGCATTGATGGGGAGTAGAATAAAATAGCAGGTTGGTAGATCGGAATCATGTGGCTTGGGATGATCGAGAGAGTTGCATGTTTTCGTATTTTGAACTATTTAACTTTACTTTAATTATGTTTGAAATGTTTGAATTATTTATACTTTGGGTTTTGGGCCATTATGGTTTCAAATTGTAGGAGACCTCAATATTACATTAATTATGCTTTAAAAAGTTAGTTGACATTTAATTCCGCTGCGTAATTCTGGTAATAGCCTTAACCGTTATCACGGTGGCGGTAATGCTTTAGTAATTCCTTTATTTTAAGTTGGAAAATGGTTTTATAAAAGCAAGGAATTATTAGGGTGTTACAAAGTGGTATCAGAGCTCTAGTTTGAGAGCTGCTTTGCATTAACTAATAGTGCAAAGTGGTAAATCCTTAAACTACGATTGCGGAACTTTAGGATTTTCGAAAATTATTTTCCTAAAGTCAAAACGTATTATTTTGAGTACTCACTATTTTAAAGGTCAAATATCAAATATTTTGGGTCGTTTGAAATTAGTTGAAAAGTCGGATTATTATTTAATATTAATTTCTTTTCAATTTTTTTTTTATTTTTTCGAAATTTTCGAATTAATTTCGAATTAATTTTATTAATTTCGGAAATTATTTTATTTAATTATCCGAATTATTTTAATTATTTAATTATTTATTATTTTTATTCGAATATGATTTCGAATTTATGTTTAAATTTTTCGGATATCTTTTTTTTTTATTATTTATCCGAAATTTATTTATTTATAATTAATCAATAATTCTTATTAATTTTCGATTTTAATTTAAATAATTTCAAAAAAAGTTAGGAGTTATTTCTTAATTAATTTCGAAAATTAATATTATTTTCAAGTGAGAAATGGGTAGACTAAGAAGGTCATATTAGTCTAAGAATGCATATTATGTGACAATGTGATTTTTAAGTGCCATGAATATGTTCTAACCATGTTTTATCTTGCTTTATGTGATTAATTGCATCATATTTCATGTTGAGCATATATTTGTGCATTGAAATTGTATGGCTCCATGAACTATTTATTGTATCCTTTTGGGGTTGGAATTTCTATGGAAACGCGTTAGTAAGACTTTTGAGTTGTGAATTTTCAGGAATTAAGGATGATACCTTCTAAGTTCACCAGTCTAGGATACTTAGAGAAGATGGATAATGAGACTCCTCGCACGTATGTTCAGAAGATCGTGTTTGCTTGTGACTATTTGGCTTCGACCAAGAATATGCCCCACCTTAGGCACAAAGATATGATGGCTAGTATGGTTATACATTGTTTACCCCATAAGAACCCTTACATAGACCTCAAGAACAAGTTCAGTGACATGCATTTTGGTGATGGTACCCCTAATTGGTACAAATATGGGACTAGTGATGGTAGGTGGAAGTATGACTCTGAGGTTCTTGCTACTATCTTAGAGGTTGCGGAAAATAGCTATGAGGATGGGAAATACTCTGCGGGTCTAGGTATGGGCTATGGAGGAATAAAAAGTGATGATGAGGATGGCATGGTCCATGATGAGCAAGCTAGTGAGGTTGAGGAGGATAGTGATGATGACGTGGTAGAGATTGAAAATCCTAACCCTATAGTTCCTGAACCCACTGTTGAGATATCCAGTGGATCTGAAGATGAGTTTGAAGAGAATAATGTGGTGGATAGTGAGCCACAGCAAAATGATGAGGCTATGGATGAAGACTCAGATCCGGAAGAAGACTTGGATGATCCTAAAGATCAAGACTTTACTCCAGAGCAATACAAGGAAAGAAATGATCGTCGTGATGACGTTAGTCTCTAGAGAAATGTAATCCTTAGTTTATTTTTCGTTGATTAATAAAGTGGCAAAGCTACTATTTATGGTTTTAGTTTTATCATAGTTGAATAATAAATGCTATGGCATTAGTGGATGTAAGACTTATTCATTGGAGTTTTAATAAAAGAATAGAATTTCCTTTTTCGTTATCCTTTAAGTTCAATTCTCAATTCTAAGTCTTGTGGGTATCGCAAAGGGATTACTTGTTATTTCTTCAATGAAATTTTATGTGCAATGTGGTTTAGTAGCAACCATCTAAATTTACTTGAATCGAATAGTGGGGTGAGAAGGCCCAAGAATGGCGCCAACTCTTCCCCTAGGTTGCGCCTAAATGTGTTCTTGTTGTGAGAAGGTTCGTTGTTGAACTAGTGCCTTAGTAATGTCATGTCCAACCAATATGAAAGTTAGCCTTTTTATTTATTCAGGAGAAGGGATATGGCTAACCAAGAGATTTCTGAAGTGGTTAGACAACTAGCTGAGGTAGTTCGAGACCTAGCTCAAACCAGAGCCAACCCAATGCATGATCTGGCTGGGGAAATGTTTAAGAAAATAGCTCAAAGCAAGCCTCCACTCTATAGAGGAGAGATTGAACCCAGTGTGCTTGAGAACTGGTTGAGAGAGTTTGATAAACTCATTGTAGCTGTGAATTGCCCCGAAAACCTTAGGGTGAATAGTGCTGTGTACTACCTAAGAGGTGAAGCTGATTTATGGTGGCAACGATGGGAAAATACCCTTAGAGCCACACCTAACTTTGGATGGGAAGCATTCAAAACTGCACTAAGGAACAAGTTTTACCCACCTTATCTGAAAAAGCAAAAGGCGCAAGAGTTCATTGAACTCAAAATGGGAGGTCTGTCTGTGACGGAATACTATTCTAAGTTTATAGAGCTGTCTAGGCTTGCACCTGAAGTGGTGGCAACGGAAGAGCTCAGGGCTCAAAGATTTGAGAATGGTTTGACCATGGACTTACAGCTGTTGTTGTCTGGAGAGACCTTTACCTCATTAGACACCCTGTACGAAAAAGCTGCTCACCTGTATGGGTTACACAGCAAAGGAAGAATGGTAGTGCTGAAAAGAGAAAGGATGGTGGAAGCTCGAATCAAGGGAATAACCATCAGAATCAGGGGAATTTTAAGAAGCACAAAGGAAATGGGAATTTCCAGTTTAGGGCTAACAATGGTGGTAATCGCAACAACCAAGGTGGTGGAAATCAGTCTGGAAGGAAAGGAGTATGGACCTACGAACGTAGGCGCTGTAACATGAATCACCCTGGAAAGGATTGTGATGGAAATTTGGTGACTTGTAGATTCTGTCAAAAGTTAGGCCATAGGGAGTATGAATGCTATTCTAAGAATGGAAAGCCTAACCAAGGTAACCACCAAGGCAATAACCGGAACAATCAGAACCGGAATGGGGGA
Organism: Spinacia oleracea; assembly: GCF_020520425.1. Lineage (NCBI taxonomy): Eukaryota > Viridiplantae > Streptophyta > Magnoliopsida > Caryophyllales > Amaranthaceae > Spinacia > Spinacia oleracea. The sequence goes on from NC_079488.1 coordinate 48,046,595, forward strand.
AATGGAGGTGGAAACCAAAGGAACTACCAAGGTGGTAACAATGGCAATAACAATGGCAATAGCAATGGCAATCACCAGAACCATTGAAAGCCTGGAGGGAACCAACAGCAGAATGGGAACCGAAACAACAATGGGAACACCAATGGAGGTGGCTATAACAAAGGAGTTTCCCAAGGAAAGTTGAATGTGATATCTAGGCAAGAAGCGGAGACTTCCTCTGACGTCATAGCGGGTACTTTTTCTATTAATTCCGTTTTAGTTAAAGTTCTATTTGATTCTGGTGCGACTTATTCTTTTATATCAGTAGATGCTTTGGGGAAACTAGGGTTGAAAGAGCCTGAACCAATTGATACCTATAGTCATACCTACTGGTAGTATAGTGAAGTGTACCAAAATTCATAGAGATGTGCCTTTGACCATAGCCAAGAACGTGTTCTTATCTAACCTATTCGAATTTGAGTTAGGAGAGCTAGATGTAATTCTAGGGATGGATTGGTTGGCCAAGTTCAAAGCCAAAATAGATTGGGAGAAGCAGAAGGTTCACTTGAGGTCTAGCCTAGGCAAAGTAGTGTCATATCGTCGTTTTGGTAAGCCTAAGAATATAGGAATCATCACGGCAATGGAACTCGTGAAGCTAGTCAGTAAAGGGAACCCAACCTTCTTATGCAACGTGAGGAACCTAGAGCATGTGATCAAGGATCAGCCTGAGGATATTGCAGTAGTCAATGAATTCCTTGATGTATTTCCAGAAGAGATCCCAGGGATGCCTCCCACTCGACCTATTGACTTTACCATAGATTTAGTGCCTGGAACCGCCCCTATTTCAAAAGCACCTTATCGAATGGCTCCAGCAGAAATGAATGAGTTAAAAAGCCAACTAGAGGATCTATTGGAGAAAGGTTATATTAGGCCAAGTGCATCGCCTTGGGGAGCACCAGTTCTGTTTGTAAAGAAAAAGGATGGAAGTATGAGGCTCTGTATAGACTACAGGGAGCTCAATAAGATCACAATCAAGAACAAGTATCCATTACCTAGGATAGAAGGCCTATTTGACCAACTAAAAGGAGCAGGAATCTTTTCAAAAATCGATTTGCGTTCGGGTTTTCATCAATTGAGAATCGCTGACCATGACATACCAAAAACCGCATTCAGGACTAGATACGGACATTATGAGTTCACTGTTATGCCTTTGGGGTTAACCAATGCCCCTGCAATATTTATGGACTTAATGAACCGTGTATTCCATGCCTATTTGGACAAGTTTGTAGTGGTTTTCATAGATGACATCCTAGTGTATTCGAAGAGTGAAGAGGATCACGCGGAACACTTGAGATAGGTGTTGAGTACCTTGCGAGATAACCAGTTGTATGCCAAGTTCTCAAAGTGTGAGTTTTGGTTGGAAAGTGTTGCATTTTTGGGACATTTTGTGTCAAAGGAAGGAGTGGCAGTTGACCCTGCTAAGATCAAAGCTGTTAGTGAATGGCCTACACCCAAGAGTGTGACTGACATTCGTAGTTTTCTGGGATTAGCTGGCTACTATAAGCGCTTTGTGCAAGACTTCTCTAGGATAGCCAAGCCCATGACTACCTTGATGAAGAAGGAAACCAAGTTTGAATGGAGTGAGCAGTGTGAGGAAGCATTCCAAGCCTTAAAGACGCGATTGACAACCGCGCCAGTATTAACCTTACCAGATGAGAGTGGTGCATACGATGTGTATAGTGATGCCTCTAAGAATGGTTTAGGGTGTGTATTGATGCAGAACGGGAAGGTTATTGCGTATGCGTAAAGGCAATTGAAGCCATATGAATCCAATTACCCTACCCATGATTTAGAGTTGGCTGCTATAGTGTTTGCATTGAAGATATGGAGACACTATCTGTATGGTGTGAAGTGTAGGATATTTACGGACCACAAGAGCTTGAAGTACATGTTCACACAGAAGGATTTGAATACGCGCCAACGAAGGTGGTTGGAGTTAATTAAGGACTATGATTTGGATATCCAGTACCATGAGGGAAAATCCAATGTAGTTGCGGATGCCTTGAGTAGGAAATCAAGTCATAGTGTTAATGCGCTAGTCGTTGCTAACGAGCTGTGTAAGGACATGCAGCGTTTGAACCTTGAAATAGTAAGTGGTGAAAGCCTTGTGGGAATAATGAATGCCTTAACCATCCAACCGTCGATATTTGATGAGATTAGGGAGAATCAGGCAGGTGATGTAAAGTTGGAGCGAATCAAGGAAAATATTTCGCAAGGTAAGGAGTTAGATTTCCGAATCCATGAGGATGGAAGTTTGAGGTACAAAGGCAGGTGGTGCGTGCCTCAAAAGTGTGGAGAATTGAAGGAGAAATTGATGAAAGAAGGGCATAATACGCCATATTCTGTGCACCCAGGGGGTGACAAGTTGTATAAGGACTTGAAAAAGGTCTATTGGTGGACAAGGATGAAGAACGAAGTGGCTGAATTTGTGGCTAGATGTCTGACTTGTCAGAAAGTTAAGATTGAGCATAGGAGACCTCAAGGGAAGGTCCAAACTTTAGAGATTCCAAGCTGGAAATGGGACTGTATTTCTATGGGCTTTGTCACTTGTTTACCTAAGTCAAAGACTGGGAATGATACAATTTGGGTTGTGGTAGATAGGTTGACTAAGTCAGTAGTGTTTATACCAATGAAGGAAACGTGGAAAATGGAACAACTTGCTAAAGCCTACATTAAGAATGTTGTGAGGTTACATGGAGTTCCTAAGGATATCGTATCAGATAGGGATTCAAGGTTTCTTTCGAATTTCTGGAAAAGTGTGCAGAAGAGCTTTGGTACGACATTGAAAATGAGTACAGCCTTCCACCCAGCCACGGATGGACAAACTGAAAGGACTATCCAAACCCTGGAAGACATGCTTCGGGCATGCGTCATTGATTTCCAAGGAAGTTGGGAAGATAGCCTAGATTTGATTGAGTTTTCATATAACAATAGCTATCATGCTAGCATTGGAATGGCACCATTTGAGGCTCTGTATGGACGAAAGTGTAGAAGTCCACTTTGTTGGAACGATATTAGTGAAACCGTAGTGTTGGGACCTCAAATGATAGAGGACACCATGAACCAAATCCGAACCATCCAATCAAAGATTCAAGCGGCGCAGGATCACCAAAAGAGTTATGCAGACTTGAAACGTAGGGATGAAGAGTTCAACATAGGTGATAAAGTGTTGCTCAAAGTGTCACCAATGAAAGGTGTCACGAGATTTGGAAAGAAAGGGAAGTTAAGCCCTAAGTACATAGGCCCATATGAGATCTTAGAAAGAATCGGAAAGGTAGCCTATAGATTAGCCTTGCCTATGGACTTGCATAGAGTGCATAATGTGTTCCACGTATCTCAGTTAAGGAAATATATCCCGGATAAATCGCATGTGTTACAACCGGAGACCATAGAATTAGACCAAAGTCTAACCTTTGAGGAAAGACCTGTCAAAATCCTTGATAGCAAAGTGCGTAGTACGCGTACTAAAGATGTGAAAATTGTCAAAGTGTTGTGGTCTAATCAAGAATCTGAGGAAACCACTTGGGAAGCGGAGGACGAAATGAGAAAGAAATATCCCGAGCTTTTTCCCGAGGTTAGTTGAGTTACGGGGTCGTAACTCGTGTCTTTTAAGGGGGGTAGAGTGCGGTAGAATTTCACGCTTTTTACCTTGTTTTCCCCTATTTTATGCTCAATTTAGTGCTTTCTATTGAATTTGCACTTATTATTGTCCTGTTTAATCATGTAAAGAGTACATCAACTTAAAATTTTTGTAAATGAACGTATTGAAAGTCTCAGAAAGTCTCAAGTTTTGAGTTGAATTTTGATTTCCGAACCCAAGTTTCGGGACGAAACTTCTTTTAAGGAGGGTAGACTGTAATACCTCGTATTTTTATAATATTTATAAGTATATTTTATTATATTTATAAAGCCTTTTACGATTTATTAACGTTTAAATAATATTTAAATGCATTTTATTTAATGTATTTTAATTAATTAGAATATTTATTATTTTAATTAATTACGAAACGAATTTAATTCTTGAGCCGGGAAATTAAATGGGTTGCAAATGATTTTTAAAGGCTTCGGGTTTTAAATGAAAAGTCCAATTCGTTTTATTAAACGAGCCCAATCAAAAGTATTTAATTCAAGTCCTAAGCTAGCCCAATCATTTAATTCCCTAAGCCCAATTCTAATTTCCTAAGCCTAGCCGATTAACAATAAGGAGCCTATAAATAGGACTCCTCATCATTAAATGACCCCCTATTTTGTCATAAACCCTTTTCTCTCTTTCTCGCCCAACACTCCTCTTTCTCTCTCCTCTTTGGTCCGGTTCACCCGCACGCACAGCACGAGGACTTGTCGTGCCTCGTGTGCTGCTCGTGCCCTTGTTGCTTGACCCACGTTCTCTCCCACTCTCTTGCTCGAGCCCAGCCAGCGCGCCCCTTGCGCTGCTGCTGTGTGCGTTGCTTGCGCCAGCCACACCCGCTCTCCCTCGCTCGCTCTCTCGCGCCAGCGCGCGCTGTGCCCTGCTCTCTCGCCCCTTCTCTCGCGCGTGCGCTCCAGCGTGCCGTGTAACCTGTCCCGCGCGCAAGCGCTGCTGCGCCCCTTCGTCCCTGCGCGCACACACGCGTGCGTGTGTGTGTGTTGTTCGTGCCCGTAATTCAATTCCTTTTTCGCCCAATCACATTAATTCGTGGTTGTTCCGTGCTATAGGCCAGATTGGTATAATTCTCTTCTTCCTTACCTATTCTATTTAAATTCCGTATTTTAAATTATTATATTAATATTGTTTTGAGTAATTAAAATGCTGGGAACCGGTTATGAATACCGTGGTTTGAGGATTTGCGTGTTGTGATTCATTAGGTTTGTTTTAATTATTAAATGATGAATTTTCAGATTTGTTTATTGAATAAAGCATTGATTTTTATGATAAAAAACTAGTGTTATTGGGATTTTCAAGTTAGGGATTTAACCTAGACCTAATGAGTCAATTGATTAGCATAATTAGGTGATGATTTTAATTATGATAATCAATTATATTTTCAGATTTATATAAAGGTTTAAAGTGTCAATTTATAATGATTTTAAAGGCGGAAAAAGTATGTTTTCGTACTAGGGATTGATTTTGCAAATTGAGACGTTTTTATTATTGAAAAACGATTGGATTCTAAAGTTTAAAGGAGGTTTTAAATTTTATAAAGTTGCTGGAAATTTAATGAACATGGAAATAATTTAAGTTTCATTATTTTGATGATAGGAGGTGATTTCTAGTTGAGTGCTCGTTATTGCAAAGTGGCCCCTACGCTTAGGTATTCAAGGTACGTACAAGGCTAGGGCGACCACACCTTTTTGTCAATGACATTACATGATTGTTGATGATGTAAATTACATTATGTGGAATCATGTTTATTTTGGTGAACGAGCATGTGATTTGTGATGTTGGATTTATTGGATTAAATGTTGAACAAGCATGTTGGAATTATTATGAGTATGGATTTCATTGTCAATCATGTTGTTCAATATTTATGCATGTATGGTTTGTTTCACATGCAAGGGATGGATTATTTATTTGTATGCTATTGTACGGGACGTCTAGCATACTTTGAGCCAATTATTCGTACCTCGTTGTACTATTTAGTTTACCACATGTGAAGGGTTAGCTCACGTAAGCCACCGCACATGTAGGGTTCAGTTGGGAATATTATGTATGAAATGAATTAGGATTTGTCGTGCAAGGGCACAACCCTCATGTTAATGTGCATGATGTGGAGTCTCACTTTGGTGAGGAGGAACATGGTAGTAATATCACAAGTGTCTTGCTTGGTTGATCACAAGTCTTAAAGCATTAAAATAAGATTGTTTTGGTTGTTGTTTATTAATTGTGTGTGTCTACATTGCCGAGTCTTGAGTTCGCCTTTAATAAAATATTAATAAACGTAAAGTGCAACCAGAACAAGCTTCAAAACTCTTGGAACGTATATACCTTGAGTATGAACAATGGGGGGAGTCTTGCCGGAAAGCTCGTACTCCTACTAATGATACAAGACGTTGTTTCATTTATATTATGCGCAGGAATTCCGTCGGTATGGCCCGACACTTGGTATGGCCCGATTTTATTATTTATTATTTGGTGTATGGTTGGCTCCCATCACCTTTTCCCTTTGTGGATATTCTTTTGGCCCGTTCGAAGCTTATTCTAATTAAATTGTGAGTCAAGAGTCGAGTCAAGTGTCGAGTCTTGTATTCATGATTGGTTGTTAATTATTATATGGCTTTTGCATGTTGATTAGTACTTAGTGAGTGATGCATGTTTTAGTTTCATTCACTCTATGCTTGTAAGTACTCAGCTTTTGCTGAGTACGTGCTTTGTGTGTTTTGGTCAGAGCCTTTGCCTTAATGACCCTATGATGATCTATCATTTGCACTTGCATTGATGGGGAGTAGAATAAAATAGCAGGTTGGTAGATCGGAATCATGTGGCTTGGGATGATCGAGAGAGTTGCATGTTTTCGTATTTTGAACTATTTAACTTTACTTTAATTATGTTTGAATTATTTATACTTTGGGTTTTGGGCCATTATGGTTCCAAATTGTAGGAGGCCTCAATATTACATTAATTATGTTTTTAAAAGTTAGTTGACATTTAATTCCGCTGCGTAATTCTGGTAATAGCCTTAACCGTTATCACGGTGGCGGTAATGCTTTAGTAATTCCTTTATTTTAAGTTGGAAAATGGTTTTATAAAAGCAAGGAATTATTAGGGTGTTACAGATTTGGACTCTTAGAACACAGAGCTTTTGAGATTTATCCGAGTCTTTTAGTGCGTATTAACTTATGACGGAATGCGTCTGGGCCCATTACGAACTCTAGGTTCGTCAGGAATTTAATTAATACGTAACTCTTATTTTCGAATTATACCAGGAATGCAAATTCCATCTCTTTTAGGATTTATGTTGGAGTGCAACACCTAATTCTGACGGGTTTCTATCTTTTATGACTTTGCCACTTTTAACAACTACCTTTTACGGCAGTTACTATATTTAGCAGGTTTCCATAAATAACAGTTTTGGCTGAAATGAAAAGGGTGATTGAGATTCGTTATTTTATAGGAGATGCGTTGCCAAGTGGAGATTTGTGTTATCATCATCGAACCTTCCCTTTCGGGAATGGGGACAAAAGTAGGTGTCTAAAGTTAGCCCCCACTTTGACTGAGTCTCGAGATGAGACGATGGTCAAAGTACTAGACGGAGTGCGTCATACAAGCCATGGTGTATGTGACCTGTATTGCGAGGGTCTCACGAGCCCCCGAGTGATAACATTTGACTTAAGGGTCATCACTTGAAGTGTTAACACATTCCTCACGTGTTATTGGAATCTGTTTAACCGATAGTATAGAAACTCCCTCGCTTTGTCATTGGAAGTATATAAAGATGTTTTCGAAATCAAAGATATAAAGTGTAACTAGGCCTGGCCAAGCCCAATCACGAGGTAAAACGTTTTAAAAGATTCTCATTTTTAAGGTTAGCTAAACGAGAAAACCCCCTTGTTTTTATAGGACGTAAAACGAAGGAAAATCCAGCACATCGCTTTTTTTTGGGAAAACGGAAAACCAATCCTTTGATTTTTTGGAAAAGGGAAAACCAGAAAAAAGTTATCGCTACAGCGACTAAGGACCTGCGCGGTTAGTGACGCAGACCCCGCCCACTGATGGTGGGCGAGCCTGTCCGCTGAGGGTGGACGCCCCGTCCGATAGAAGTGGACGAATCTGTTTTGATGTTTTGAAAATAAGGACCTACGCGGTTTGTGACGTAGACCCCGCCGACTGAAGATGGCGAGCCTGTTTTGTGTTTTTGAAGATTTCATTTTCGAAAACTGAGGACCTGCGTGGTTAGTGACGCAGACCCCGCCCGCTGAAGGTGGGCGAGCCTGTCCGCTAAGGGTGGACGCCCCGTCCGATAGAAGTGGACGAATCTGTTTTGATGTTTTGAAAATAAGGACCTACGCGGTTTGTGACGTAGACCCCGCCGACTGAAGATGGCGAGCCGATTTTGTGTTTTTGAAGATTTCATTTTCGAAAACTGAGGACCTGCGTGGTTAGTGACGCAGACCCCGCCCGCTGAAGGTGGGCGAGCCCTGTCCGCTAAGGGTGGACGCCCCGCCCGCTGGAGGTGAGCGAACCTGAATTCGTCTTTTCGATTTGGGACCCGCGCGGTTCGTGGCGCAATCTTGCCCGATTGAGGTAGGCAAGTCCCTATTTCATTTGTTCTTGGGATTTCTTTTGAGAATTTCTTTTTATTCATTCTTGTAAGAGAGAATTATTTCGAGTGATGCTCGGATTTAGTTGCAACCTGAATGTGGGTTGACAACATGCTTAGACGGACCATTGTCTCGTGGTCATCATCTTTCATGGTTTTGAGCTAGTCTTTACGGCCCAATTTTGCCACTATCTGGGTCCTTGATTAGGTGACTATGTATAAGTATTGACGGCGACCTTTGTCTTGAGGTCGTAATCCGGTTTTATCTTTTGTGATTATCCAAACACGGGACTTCGTACCGCCTAGTCTGGGAATATTGTTTTATCTTTGCATACTCTCTTTTGAAATATATACTTTCTTTCGAGCCCCCAAGCATTCGTGCTTGACGGTCGTTTCTTGTCAAAGAGGTTCCTTGGGGATACGCATTTTGTAATGTCCTTGATCGTGTTTGGGATCATGCTCGTAAGTGCGAGCGATCTTTGTAGTGGTATGCTACTTTGATGAAGTCGTGGAGTGCGACTTCATTTTCCGGGCGACAAAGTGCTTCAGTTTTCAACAATTAATACATCGAGTTCACTTTGGCCCGGCTTGATCTTTTGACAAATAAACGCTTTTTAATTTAAGAAACCAACGACTTGATTTTTTTTGTGTTACGATGAATGAATTTTTTTTTTTTTTTTTTTTTTATATCGCCTTATCAAAATGTACATATATTTTTTTTCTTGAGATGAGTCTAAGTTTCGACAAGCTTTAACATTTGTTTTCACTATTCAGGCTCTAACGGTGCTTTGGGCTTGATCTTGATTACAACAGGGCCTCGTACGATTTTAAGTCCTTTCCTGCTCCGCGTTTTGAAGGGTCCGGGTCTTGGACTAGATTTCCGGCGCTCCTGGCAAGGCGTTAATAATTTCGGCGCCCAGCCTTGGGCGCTGGAAATGCTATTTCGACAGTTTTTTTTTTTAATTCCGGATTTCTTAACACGTTTCCGAATGGGATCAGGATGTCACTTGATGCTTTCGTGTATATATAGGGGTCAAGTACGTCTTTCTTTTTCACCACTCTCCATCTTCCTTTCTCTCACAATTGCCTAGCTTTTACTCTTTCCTATTCTTGCCATGTCGATTCCTCCTTTCTCCCTCCAACGAGTTGTTAGGCGTTGGCTAAGAGCCCTTAATCCCACAGAAAAGGCATTGTTGAAAGGATACCACTTAGAGGCATTCTTAGGCTTACAACAAATTAATATTGATTATAATTTTCTGTATGCGGCCCTAGACTTTTGGGATTCTGATCACCATGTTTTTGTTTTTCGGGGCAATGAAGTATGCCCTCTGCAAGATGAGTTTGCCGCGATCCTTGGTTATTGTGAGGGGGTCGAAAAAGCACGAGGCTAATGCGTGACCTCATCCCTCGTGGGTGTGACGTTTCTTTTTGTCAAATCAAGTGTAATTGGATTTCCTGTGAGTTTACACCCAATTGACTAGTAATATAGGAGTCGCCATTCAGTTTTTAACGACAATGAGAAAAACTGACAAAACCCGGTTATCGTGACATAAAGGGAGTGCAATTATGTTTGACCACGACGGCCGTAGGTTCCCTTGTGATCCCTGGTGTGGGGATCTCTCAACATACACCCGCAAGGTAGAGATTGAGGGTTCGGGGGACTGTAACTACCGAGAGGAGTACTCGCTCTTCGATAACTCCAGAGGGAGGATATCCTTACTAGCTCAGCATAAATAATTGAAGGGACATGCGTTAACTATTAAACTAATCTGAGTTGATTTTAACAATATGCAACACATAATACTAGATCGATCGCGATTATCTGATTTAGATTGTATTAAGGGACCTAGCATGATAATCCAATTTCCCAAAAAATATTATCTTTATTAGGCGTGATAGAACAATCAGATTTGATTAGTTTAACAGTTCATAAAAGGGCTAGGAAAGCAATTAAATCATGGAAAAGGGACACATTACGACGCACCCTTGAGAGGTGCGTCACGGTTCTCAGAAAACTAACCACTTTGACTTTGCTATTTCTCCTTTTATTTAACGAATCTCAAATTACGGGACAGGATACGTTCTGTTCGATTTTTGGATCGATTGCGACAGAACGCGTGATCAATTTCGCAGCGTGAGGCTTAGGCTTAGGGGTTTAGAGTCAATACTCAGAATATGAATTGTGTGTTGTCCTTTTCACGTCGAACTTGGGGCTATATTTATAGAAAAGAGTTCGTGGAAAGATAGAATTGTAGAACTCTAATCCACGAGGAATTAGGAAAGAACACGTCCCTGGTATTTTCAGCGCCCAGGGCTGGGCGTCAAAGATTTCGGCGCCCAGCTCTGGGCGTTGAAAATAGGATCCTGGCAATTTCAGCGCCCAGGGCTGGGCGTTGAAATTGATGTTTGGGCCGTTTCTTTGTCAGATTCGGGCTCTCAGAATCCGGAGTGTATGAGACTTAATCGAGTCTTTTAGTGCGTATTAATTTTATGACGGCATGCGTCTGTTCCCGTTACGAACTCTAGGCTCGTTAGGATTTTAATTTAATACGTAACTCTTATTTTCGAATCGTATTAGGAATAGGATTCTCTCGCAACTTCTATCTCATTTAGGATTTATGTTGGAGTGCAACACCTAATTCTGACAGGTTTCTATCTTTTATGACTTGCCACTTTTAACAACTACCCATTACGGCAGTTACTATTTTTAGCAGGTTTCCATAAATAGCAGGTTTCTATAAATAGCAGGTTTTGGGTGAAATGAAAAGGGTGATTGAGATTTGTTATTTTATAGGAGATGCGTTGTCAAGTGGAGATTTATGTTCTTATCATCGAACTTTCCCTTTCGGGAATGGGGACAAAACTAGGTGTCTACAGTTATCCTACCAATGCTACTCCTGCTACCCCTGGCACTGTTGAAGAGGGTAAAACAACCATAGGGGCTTTCCTAGGACTAGATGCTAACATGCTTGCTGAGATCGTTGTGGGCGATAAGGTTAATTTGGCAAAGCTTGTAAAACACCATTTTAGACCTAGTAAGAATATGACCGAACAGAAATTGAATATTCGAGCATTTGTATTCTGCTTGTTGAACCACTATTTACTGTCGAATAATAATGGCGAGTTCGGTGACATAAGGTTGTTCCCCTTGATCAGCCAGATGGAGAGTTGTTATTCCATTATGCCGTTGGTTGTTGCCGAGACCTTGCTGAGTGCGGATGAGTTAAAGAAGGATTCCAAGTCAGAAATTTTTAAGGGGAGCCCCCTATTGCTGCAGGTAATTGATCGTTTATTTGCGCACATATATTTATTTTTTATTTTTTTCGTTTGCCCCTGCCTGGAGCTGATTTCCAGCGCCCAGGGCTGGGCGTCGTATATTCTGGCGCCTGGTCCTGGGCGTTGAAAGTGCGTCCCAGGCGTTATTATTTTTCTGATCGTACCCGTTTTTTTGCAGATTTGGCTCATGGAACGACTCAGTCTTTTAGAAGCTCCCGCCGATCCTAAACGTTATCGCCCTATAGCCTTGGGTAACCGAAAGTATTTGCACCAAGGCCATAACGAGGCCGAGTGGGCCTCCTGAAGGAAAAAATGCCCTTGGTCTAAGTATGCATATAATATTAAGTCGAATAAATGCGGTTCAGTATTAATTAACAAGTTAATAATTCAGTGAGATCAAGTGAGCTGAATGTCTAGCTAGAGGCCGCTTCAGTTCAAGTAGAATTAAAGACATTAATCCACATCTTACTCTTGACTGAACCCGTAGGGTCACACAAATAGTACGTAAACGGATCAAGTATTTAATGACATTAAATACTCCATCTATGGATATTCGGAATCGACGGATCTTGGTTTCAGTGGGAGCTGAGATCGTCACAAGCAAGAAAAGAATACTCCGGAAACGATGATATTACCGGAAACGGAAATATGGATCGTATCGGAAATATAAATATTATCCAAGTCGTAGATGTTGCCGGAAACGGAAACATGGTACGTATCGGAAAATATTATCGGAAATGGAAATATTGCCGCAATCGGAAATATTGCCGGAAACAGAAATATTAAATATTTGTTCGAAACGGAAACTAATTCCGGAATCGGAAATATTAAATATTTTTCGTATCGGAAATGAATTCTGGAACCGGGAATTTAATCGGAAGCGCATCGTACGAATAAGCATCGGACGAGGCCTGCCGGACGAAGGCCCAGCACGAAGCCGGGGCCATCGCCCAGAAAGCCAAACGCGCGCCACACGCCAAGCCAAGGCAGCGCCCAGGCCCACCGCAAGGCAGGCCCAGCGCGCGCCAAGGTCATGGCTGCGTTGCGGGCCTCGTGGCGTGGGCTGAGCGCGCGCGCGCATAGGCGCCCCTCGTGGGCTGCCGTGCGTGTGTGTGTTTGTGTTCATGCACGATTCCTAAAGCTATTAGGATTTGGTATATGATTAAATTCCTAATCCTAAAAGGATAAATTAATTAATTAGAGTTCTTATAGGATTCTAGTTTAATTAATTCGTATCCTAGTAGGATACTAATTCCCTTTCCATACCTCTATAAATAAGAGCCTAGGGTCATAATTTATAGACACAATTGAAGTATTCTAAAGGTAAGTTTTTGAAAGAAAAATTCAGCCATACACTTGCTACACAATAGCCGAAAATTCCTAGTAACCTTAAGGGCGATTCTAGTTGGTCAATCTTGAGGAGGATCCGGGCGTACTGTGGACTATCTACGGAGGGACGACACTTGGAGTCCTAAAGACTTGTTCTTGTTCGGTTCGGGCGCAGCTAGGGAGGGCACGCAACAAAGTGTATGCATCTAAACTATGCTAAATGATTATGTGTAAATAATATGCTTTCCTGGCTTTATGGTTTTTCCGCATGATTTATGTTTTGTCATATGAATCATAACCTAACAGTGGTATCACGAGCCTCTTATTATTTTCATAATCTAAATTGCATAACATGGTTAAATTTCACAAGTTTGCAAGGAATTAAAGAGGGTGATTAATTTTCGTAATTGTTAATTAATTGCAAATTGCGTTTATTTAATTATATGTACGCAGTTTTTTCGGCAGTTTCTTCGTTACTCATCCAAATCGAGTGATTTTTGTGTCAATTCCGCATGTAAAAGGCATTCTAAAATTTTGACTTAATTTGATTTTCATAATTAATTAATAGTTTAATTAGGTATCTATGATTAAAATCCACCATAAAAATTGTTAATTTATGTTAAATTTTAATTTTTATGACCTAGATTTGAATCCATGTTAATCGGAAATTAATTGATTAATAAATTTTCGATTTTTCGCCCTAAAATTATGAAATTAATATGTTTTATTAATTTGTCATTAATTTTTGAATTAAAAATTTTAAATTTTTATGAAAACGCTCATTAATGTTGCACGCACAAAGCAATGGAAGCTACGTGTTACCCTCAAGGGGTGTTGTATAGTGCGGGCACGCGACGACGAGCAAGGGAGCTCGTCGCCCGTGCGGCACGAATGCAGCGAGCAACATAGCGCATGAAGTCGGGCCATACTAGATCACATTTATCTTATGCATGTTTTAAGTTATTTATTGATTTTAAATATGTCTTAAATATGCATGAGATCAAATCTTGATTATGTTGCATGATTAAGGATTTTAGTTCACTTAAAATCTAACCAACATAGTAAGAGCTTTAAGTTCCAAACTTAAAAATTGAGTTAAAGGTGCCATGCCAAAATAACACTTACTTGGATATCCTTTCTTCATCGATCTTAGTAATAGTTTTCCGCCATAGCGAGGTGTAACTTATCGATACTAAAGGGGTAAGGTACACAAATAATTGTGAGTACATGTTAGTTTTGGTGAAACTCAACGATATAAGTAAGGAGTCCTCTTATGTCGTGGCAAAATCGATAGGTTTACCTAATAAGTTCTTAGACGTACCTATCAACCAAGAGTAGTTCCTAGACTATTAGCAAAAGGCTTTTGCTTACCTAAAAGATTTTAGAATTAAGTCTAGATACATAATGTGCTTAATTCTTCAATGGATTTTAGGATCTTGAAATCATTTTATTCACACCTGCCGGAACACATAACTTGAATAAAATGCTTAATGAACATTGAATTATGCATGTATGCTAGAATTTAAGTTTATTAAGAGAAACTGTGAATGAATATTTATTTGTTTATTCTTTTCAATTGTATTTTTAATTATGGCAAACAACAATTCATTCAACATTCGATCAATTCTCGAAAAGGAGAAGTTGAGCGGGAAAAACTTCCTTGACTGGCAAAGGAACTTGCAAATAGTTCTTATGCAGGAAGAAAAGGAGTATGTCCTGGAAGAGGCGATGCCCGAAGCCGCAGGCGAAGGGGTCACTCAGGCAGCCCTCAATCGTTGGATTGATGCCAACAAGGATGTGAAATGTCTAATGCTCGCCACCATGAGTGCAGATCTGCAGAAAACGTTCATCAACTCAGATGCTTTCACAATCATCAGTGAGTTGAAGAACATGTTCCAAGATCTGGCTCGAGTCGAAAGATTCGAGACTCATAGGCAAATTCTTGAGACCAAGCTTAAGAAAGGCGAGCCCGTAAGTCCACATGTTCTCAAAATGATTGGACTCATTGAGAATATGAGTCGGCTGGATCAGCAATTCTCTCAGGAAATGGCTGTAGACACCATCCTCCATTCTCTTCATAACGGGTATGATCAGTTCAAACTGAACTACAGTATGAATAGTCTGGAAAAAACGCTCACTGAGCTTCACGGTATGCTGAAGACCGCTGAAAAGACGCTCAAAAGTGATAAGCAAGATGTGCTTATGGTGCGTGGGGGCAAGTTCAAGAAATCTGGAAAGAAGAGGAATGCTAAGAAAGGTGGCAACAAGGCCAGCCCAACTAAGCAAACTGGCGCCAAGTCTGAAAAGAGGAAGGTCAGTCAACCCACTTCTGAATCCGAATGCTTCTACTGCAAGAAGAAGGGGCATTGGAAGAGAGATTGCTTGAAGCTAAAGGAAGATCAGAAGAACGGAACAGTCGTTCCATCTTCAAGTATTTTCGTTATAGATTGTACACTTGTTAATTCAACTTCTTGGGTATTAGATACAGGTTGTGGCTCACACTTATGTTCCAATTCTCAGGGACTAAGAAGAAGTAGAAAGTTAAGCAAGGGTGAAGTCGACCTACGAGTGGGAAATGGAGCAAGGATTGCTGCATTAGCTGTAGGAACTTATTATTTGTCGTTGCCCTCTGGGCTAGTTTTGGAACTGGAAGAGTGTTTCCATGTTCCAAGTCTTACTAAAAACATCATTTCAGTTTCTTGCTTAGATGCTAAGGGATTTTCCTTTTTAATAAAAGACAATAGTTGTTCGTTTTATTTTAAAGAGATGTTTTATGGATCTGCTAGATTAGTCAATGGACTTTATTTATTAGATCACGACAAACAAGTTTATAACATAAATACCAAAAAGGCCAAAAAGGATGATTCAGATCTCACATATCTGTGGCATTGTCGATTAGGCCATATTAACTTGAAGCGCATGGAAAGACTTCAAAAGGAAGGAATTCTAGAACCATTTGACTTAGAGGATTATGGTAAGTGCGAATCATGTTTACTTGGCAAAATGACAAAGCAACCTTTCTCTAAAGTTGGAGAAAGAGCAACTGAACTATTGGGTTTAATCCATACAGATGTATGTGGACCAATGAGTACAAATGCTAGAGGTGGTTTCAGCTACTTTATCACTTTCACTGATGACTTCAGTAGATATGGTTATGTCTACCTAATGAAGCATAAGTCTGAATCCTTTGATAAATTCAAGGAATTTCAGAGTGAAGTAGAGAATCAATTAGGCAAGAAGATTAAGGCACTGCGGTCTGATAGAGGCGGTGAATATCTGAGCTATGAATTTGATGACCATCTGAAAGAATGTGGAATTCTATCAGAATTGACTCCTCCTGGAACACCACAATGGAACGGTGTGTCGGAACGGAGGAACAGAACCTTGCTAGACATGGTTAGGTCAATGATGGGTCAGGCCGAACTTCCAATAGAATTTTGGGGACATGCACTAAATACAGCTGCACTCACTATAAATAGAGCTCCATCTAAAGCTGTCGAAAAGACTCCATATGAGTTATGGTTTGGAAAGCCTCCAAAAGTGTCTTTTCTTAGGATTTGGGGATGTGAAGTATACGTCAAACGATTAATTTCAGACAAACTTCATCCAAAATCTGACAATAAAACCTTGTGGGCTATCCAAAGGAAACAAAGGGGTATTACTTATACAATACATCTGAGAACAAGGTGTTTGTTGCTCGAGATGGTGTCTTTTTGGAGAAGGATCACATTTCCAAAATGACAAGTGGGAGAAAAGTAGACCTCGAAGAAATTCGAGTCGAACAACAAACTCTAGAGAATGCTCAAGATGACATTCAAGATGAAACTCAGAGATCTTTAGAAGTATCTGGTGAGGATCATGGTCAATCTAGAGATGTAACCCCGCGTAGATCGCAGAGATATAGATCTCAACCGGAAAGGTACTTAGGTATTTTTACAAACAAGAGCTATGACGTTCTATTACTTGAAAGTGATGAACCTGCGACTTACAAACAAGCTATGACGAGCCCTAGCTCCAAGCAATGGCAAGATGCCATGCAATCTGAATTAGACTCCATGTCTGAAAACCAAGTATGGGATTTGGTCGATTTGCCAGATGGCTACCAAGCCATTGGAAGCAAATGGGTTTTCAAACTGAAAAAGGACAGCTATGGGAAACTTGAAGTTTTCAAAGCTAGATTGGTTGCAAAAGGTTACAGGCAAGTCCACGGTATGGATTACGATGAAACCTTTTCACCAGTTGCAATGCTAAAGTCTATTCGGATAATGTTAGCAATCGCTGCATATTACGATTACGAAATATGTCAGATGGATGTCAAAACCGCTTTCTTAAACGGCGTTTTAACAGAAACTGTGTTTATAACACAGCCTGAAGGTTTTGAGGATCCAAAGAATGCTAAAAAGGTATGCAAGCTAAAGAAATCAATCTACAGATTGAAGCAGGCATCCAGGAGCTGGAATATACGTTTTGATGAAGCAGTCAATGACTTTGGTTTCATCAAGAACGCAGACGAATCTTGTGTATACAAGAAGGTCTGTGGGAGCAAATTTTCTTTCCTAGTATTATATGTCGATGACATATTACTTATCGGAAATGACATTCCTATGTTGAACTCTGTCAAGATTTGGCTTGGGAAATGTTTTTCGATGAAGGATCTAGGAGAAGCACAGTACATATTGGGCATCAAGATTTACAGAAATAGATCTAAAAAGATGATTAGACTTAGTCAAAGCACTTATATCAATAAGGTGCTTGATAGGTTCAAGATGGCAGACTCCAAGCGAGGCTACCTACCCATGTCTCATGGAATAACTATAAGCAAGACTCAGTGCCCAAAAACACTTGATGAGCGTAGACGAATGAATGGGATTCCGTATGCATCATTGATTGGTTCAATTATGTATGTTATGATATGTACACGCTCGGATGTTGCGTACGCACTCAGTGCTACGAGCAGATACCAGTCAGACCCAGGAGAGGCACATTGGACTGCTGCCAAGAACATTCTGAAGTACCTGAAAAGGCACAAAGATGACTTCCTGGTCTATGGTGGAGATGATGAATTAATTGTTAAAGGCTATACGGACGCAAGTTTCCAAACCGAAAAAGATGATTTCAGATCACATTCTGGGTTTGTCTTCTGCCTCAACAGAGGTGCAGTAAGCTGGAAAAGTGTTAAGCAAAGCACCATTGCGGATTCTACAACTAAAGCGGAGTACATTGCTGCACATGAAGCAGCAAAGGAAGCTATATGGCTAAGGAATTTCATAGGTGAACTTGGTGCAGTCCCCTCCATTAAAGGACCAATAGCCCTGTATTGTGATGATAACGGAGCTATTGCACAGGCAAAGGAGCCTAGACACCACCAGAGAGTCAAGCATGTACTTCGTAGATTTCACCTTCTACGAGAGTTCGTTGAAAGAAAAGAAGTCGAGATAAGCAAGATTGGAACTGATGACAACATATCAGATCCATTGACTAAACCTCTGCCGCAGGCAAAGCACAACTCGCACACTGCAGCTATGGGAATCAAGCATATTGGAGAATGGCTTTGATGTCCTTATTTAATGTTTTAAAGTTTTAGAGTTTAATTCTTTGTAAAACATTATTGGTTAATCATTCACAATAAATGAATAGAATTCATTTTTCCATTTAATTTGTGGTTTATTAAATGATGAGTCCCTTCAATTTGACGATATATTCAAGATAGACTGTCAGGACCAGTCCTGTGACTAAGAAATGTCTATCAAGTGAACTTGAATGTCAAAGGTTGAAAATGGTCCCTGGTCGGAGCTTTCTATAAAATTGGACGCATAGAAAACGTTAGACGACTAGAATGCAAGATGACTAGTAGTTCTGTTTCTTGAACTATGTGGACATGGCAATGTCATAATCATTTGCATAGATACTTACTTTGGGAAGACTAGTATCAGACAGACCTATGAAACTTTACTGTAAGAGATGAAAATCTGTCATAAGTAAATTTCATTAAAATTATTAGACACTAAATCCTCAATACCTGAGGGATTTGAGATTACTTGTTTGAGAACTGGTTACTTTGACGTTGACCAACCGTCGCACCGTAAAAGGAGGCTATAAAGGCAACGCTCAGGTAATCACCCATCAAACGAAGTCTAATCTCAAGATCGCAAGATTGGGATTGTCCTCCCATAAATCGGGATGAGATGCTTAAAAGTTGTACAAGGCCAATCGGAGAGCTAGAAACTGTGAAATGCATGGCCGTGCTCGGATGAATCATATGCTATGATTATCTATTTATTTGATCAGTTGAACTCTGAAACCGAGAAACACCACTGGACATAATAAGGATGACAACTCTTACCTTATGTTCAAGAGCAAGCATCGAGCGACAAAGGAATTAGGTAATGCACACTTGTCCCTAAGGACAAGTGGGAGACTGAAGGAAAAAATGCCCTTGATCCAAGTATGCATATAATATTAAGTCTAATAAATGCGGTTCAGTATTAATTAACAAGTTAATAATTCAGTGAGATCAAGTGAGCTGAATGCCTAGCTAGAGGCCGCTTCAGTTCAAGTGGAATTAATGACATTAATCCACAGCTTACTCTTGACTGAACCCGTAGGGTCACACAAATAGTACGTAAACGGATCAAGTATTTAATGACATTAAATACTCCATCTATGGATATTCGGACTCGACGGATCTTGGTTTCAGTGGGAGCTGAGATCGTCACAAGCAAGAAAAGAATACTCCGAAAACGATGATATTACCGTAAACGAAAATATGGATCGTATCGGAAATATAAATATTATCCAAGTCGTAGATGTTGCCGGAAACGGAAACATGGTACGTATCGGAAAATATTATCGGAAATGGAAATATTGCCGGAATCGGAAATATTGCCGGAAACGGAAATATTAAATATTTGTTCGAAACGGAAACTAATTCCGGAATCGGAAATATTAAATATTGTTCGTATCGGAAATGAATTCCGGAACCGGGAATTTAATCGGAAGCGTATCGTACGAATAAGCATCGGACGAGGCCTGCCGGACGAAGGCCCAACACGAAGCCGGGGCCATCGCCCAGCAAGCCAAACGCGCGCCACACGCCAAGCCAAGGCAGCGCCCAGGCCCACCGCAAGGCAGGCCCAACGCGCGCCAAGGCCATGGCTGCGTTGCGGGCCTCGTGGCGTGGGCTGAGCGCGCGCGCGCATAGGCGCCCCTCGTGGGCTGCCGTGCGTGTGTGTGTTTGTGTTCATGCACGATTCCTAAAGCTATTAGGATTTGGTATATGATTAAATTCCTAATCCTAAAAGGATAAATTAATTAATTAGAGTTCTTATAGGATTCTAGTTTAATTAATTCGTATCCTAGTAGGATTCTAATTCCCTTTCCATACCTCTATAAATAAGAGCCTAGGGTCATAATTTATAGACACAATTGAAGTATTCTAAAGGCAAGTTTTTGAAAGAAAAATTCAGCCATACACTTGCTACAGAATAGCCGAAAATTTCTAGTAACCTTAAGGGCGATTCTAGTTGGTCAATCTTGAGGCGGATCCGGACCTACTGTGGACTATCTACGGAGGGACGACACTTGGAGTCCTAAAGACTTGTTCTTGTTCGGTTCAGACGCAGCTAGGGAGGGCACGCAACAAAATGTATGCATCTAAACTATGCTAAATGATTATGTGTAAATAATATGCTTTCCTGGCTTTATGGTTTTTCCGCATGATTTATGTTTTGTCATATGAATCATAACCTAACACCTCCTATTTTACTCATGGAATATGCTCTATTAAGTGGGTGGTACCGTGGTGGGGTTTGACTAATATGACGGGGGGTTCCGAGGCATTAGTTTATGTTTCTTTGTTGGGGCTATCTCGGCCCGTTTACATTTTTCCTTACCGAGTCATGCGGCAGTACGGCTTAAGGCAGACTATCCCGTTTTCCGATACGGTACCACCTAAAGTAGCGGTCTTTTCCGAAGCATGGGTTCAAGCGTAGGCTAAGTATTATGGTGGCCTCCCGCGTTGAACCGTGGCCACCGATGGCTTTGTAGGTCTTTCTGAAAAATACAAGTTGTGGATGAGTTCCGATGATAAGGCTGTGAGAACTAAGGCTCGAAATGAAGAGTCGGCTGAGCTTTTGATACCTCGAGGTAGGGCTAAGTATGAGAGCCGCGATGCTGCTAATCCTCGTGACCATGGTATTAAGACTGTAAAAGCTGGTCCTGATCGAAAGCGAAAGGAAGTTCCTCCCCGTTCCAGTTCTAGGCCTAAAAAGGTGCCTAACATGAAGGGACCTGCTGTTCACAAAAGAAATGCAAGCTCTCGCAGAGATCGTCGCCGGAATAATGTATGGGTTAGAAAAGTTCAGCCTCTAGCAGAACCAGTGGCTAATCCAATTGATGTTGATAATCCTTCCCCTACCATTGTTTGTGCCCTTGAGGCTGAGCGGGCTATAGCTGTTCAAACTGAAAATGTTTCTGAGGCCTTGGCGTCCTTGGAAGTTAGTGTCAAGGAGCCTGTTCTTATGGAGATTGATATAGGGGCAGCGCATAAGCCTGTGGAAGTGGACCCTGCGAACATTGCCCTCTACAAAACTTTATTTGATGATCCGGAAGAACTCGAGTAGTGTAGTCCTTGTTAGGGTATAGGTGCCCTTTATTTTTTTCAGTTTGTGTTTGTTTTTCATTCCTTAGCACTTTGGTTTCCTTCTTATGATTTTCAAATATTAATAAAGGCGTAATTTTGTTTTTCTTGTTTTCGTTTTGTTTCTCAACACTTATGCGCATTATATTTTTTTTATTTGATTGGACCAAATCCATAAATAGGATTGCCTACGTATCCTTGTTAAATAACTTTAACTTAGAATCAGGTCGAGCGTAGTTCTAGCTAGAATAGATTCTAGGATGCCGAATTCGATAAGTATGTTCTGAGATGGAAACATATCATTTGAAACGGTAGAATAAGTGAAGTTTATTATTTATTTTAATCTGTTGCTTTGCCGAAAAACAAAAAATTGTTTTTATTTTTTGAGTACATTTTATTTTTTGAGTACACGTATTTTGCACATCATTTTTTCATGTGTTTTTTTTTGTGTGGTACGTATACGTGCTGTACCCCCCCAAGTGTTCGTTATTTTTCCGTGTATGTGCGGATAAAATGATGAGCACTTCTGGGCAAAAGGTCGGCAAGCAGAGAGATTCAGCGCCCAGGCTGGGGCGGTAAAGATTTCGGCGCCCAGCCCTGGGCGCTGAAAATAATTCCGGGGCAAGTTTCTTGGCGCGTTGCTTCTTTTCCTTGACATGTTCTTGCATTTATTTCTTTTTCTTTGTTTTGTTTTACTCTTTGTTCGTCAAGAATCAATTTTGACGCTATTTTGGAAGCTTTTTGGACTGTTAGCGTTAGACGCATTTTCGTCCAGATTAATTTTTTCTATTCGTGACTCGAAACGGCTTTGAAAATGGAGTTAGGGTGCGGAAGATATGAAGATATTTGCGTAGGCTTTTGGGTGGGTTGAGGTGCGTGTTGTTAATGAAGGGTGTATGGTGGGGTTACGTTTTATTAATTTTCTTTTTATGCAACATTTGCATTTGTTTTGGATTTGATTTCCTTTGATTTCTTTGGGTTGCATGGGTTGACTTTTATGATTGCACGGGTTGACCTTTATGTCTTGGAGATATGAAGGGGATGGTACGGTTTATTTTGTGGATTTCGAGAATTGGTTTTGATGTCACGATTCAAGACCGAGTTGGCCTTGCTATTGGGCCTAAAGTGGGCCGCTTCCTTATATTTTTTGATTTTATATTTGCAAATATGATTAGTGCTTGTTTAGTGTTAGAATAATATTTTAGGAGAAATCTTACGCCTTTATTAATTTGGAAAGTAAGGAAAACACACTGAAATTAATCAATATTCTAGGTGGTTCTTAGGACCATATCCGGGGCTTTATTCTTTCTATCATCTAAAGAACTAATAGGCGTTTTGCTAAAGTGCTCTCTACGGCTCAAGCCTTGGGTTTAGTCTCGTAGAACTTTGGTCCTTCGCATGTACTCATCTTAAACTCTATTCCCTTTGCGTTGACCCACTGACATGTCTTCACCCATCCATTCTCGGCCTCTTCTAGTGTTGATGTAGGAGTGATTAACCGAGTTGGATCGAAACTTTCATCTTGTAGAGCTAGGGAGTCATCATGGTCTCGTCCTCCATATGCTTCGATTCGTTAAACAATGTCCATAGAGCTTGGTTGTCCAATATTTCAGCGGTTTCAGTCTTGGTGAGGTGGGGTGCCTCATCCACAGTATGACAGTCATGGAAAATTTCGAATCCGGGCTTTAGCAGGCCATTCTAAATGAAGGGTTCAGGGAAGTCACAACATGGGTGTTCTTCCCCTTCCCGGACAAACATACCGTTAAGGGTTCTTTGATATGGGGAAAGGAGGGTGGCTCGTTTTGTCTTGGCTGGCTTCAGGCGTAGCCTAGACAAGTGATCAGCAATATCTGAAGGAAATAGTGCCCTTGGTCCAAGTATGCATTCTATGTTAAGTCTAATAAATGCGGTTCAGTATTAATTAACAAGTTAATAATTTAGTGAGATCAAGTGAGCTGAATGCCTAGCTAGAGGCCGCTTCACTTCAAGTGGAATTAATGATATTAATCCACGGCTTACTCTTGACTGAACCCGTAGGGTCACACAAATAGTACGTAAACAGATCAAGTATTTAATGGCATTAAATACTCCATCTATGGATAATCGGAATCGACGGATCTTGGTTTCAGTGGGAGCTGAGATCGTCACAGGCAAGAAATGAATACTCCGGAAACGATGATATTGTCGGAAACGGAAATATGGATCGTATCGGAAATATGAATATTATCCAAGTCGTAGATGTTGCCGGAAACGGAAACATGGTACGTATCGGAAAATATTATCGGAAATGGAAATATTGCCGGAATTGGAAATATTGCCGGAAACGGAAATATTGTCAGAATCGGAAATATTAGCGGAATCGGAAAATAATTCCGGAAACGGAAATATTAAATATTTGTTCGAAACGAAAATTAATTCCGGAATCGGAAATATTAAATATTGTTCGTATCGGAAATGAATTCCGGAATCGGGAAATTAATCGGAAGCGTACCGTACGAATTAGCATCGGACGAGGCCTGCCAGACGAAGGCCCAGCACGAAGCCGGGCCATCGCCCAGCAAGCCAGCGCGCCACAAACGCACCAGCCAAGGCTGCGCCAGGCCCACCGCAAGGCAGGCCCAGCGCGCGCCAAGGCTGCGGCAGCATGTGGGGCTTGTGGCAATGGGCTGCGAGCTCGCGGGCTGCGCGCGCGCGCATGGCGCCCCTCGTGGGCTGCTGTGCGTGCGTGTGTGTTTGTGTGCTATACGAATCCTAAAGCTATCAGGTTTCGACTAATGATTAAATTCCTAAAACTAAAAGGATGAATTAATTAAATAAGAATTCTATTAGGATTCTAGTTTAACTAATTCGTATCCTAATAGGATTACGATTCCCTTTCCATACCTCTATAAATAAAGGCCTAGGGTCATTATTTTACAGAGAGTATTCAAGTATTCAAAGTGATTTTTGAGAGCAAAAATTCAGTCATACAATTGCCTATACTAGCCGAAAATTCTAAGTACCTTAAGGGTGATCCTAGTTGGTCAAGCTTAAGTTGGATCCGGACGTGCTGTGGACTATCTACGGAGGGACGACACTTGGAGTCCTAAAGACTTGTTCTTGTTCGGTTCGGGCGCAGCTAGGGAAGACACGCAACAAAGTGTATGCATCTAAACTATGCTAAATGATTATGTGTAAATAATATGCTTTCCTGGCTTTATGGTTTTTCCGCATGATTTATGTATTGTCATATGTATCATAACCTAACAGTGGTATCACGAGCCTCTTATTATTTTCATAATCTAAATTGCATGAACATGGTTAAATATTACAAATTTGCAAGAATTAAAAGGGGTGATTAATTTTCGTAATTGTTAATTAATTGCAAATTGCGTTTATTTAATTATACGTACGCAGTTTTTCGGCAGTTTCTTCGTTACTCATCCAAATCGAGTGATTTTTGTGTCAAATCCGCATGTAAAAGGCATTCTAAAATTTTCGGCCGAACCCAGAATTCTCAAATTCGAAGCCTAACTATGACTTTTCGGAGGTTTTAGTTTTTCGAATGCAAAATTTCGTAAATTTAAGATGTTAAATTAAATATTTGCGATTCTTGTTGATAAATCTTGAATTTTTGATTGACCTACTGTATATGTTTAACAAGTTTGAATGCCTAGCCTTGTTAATTATGCAATCTAATTTGTAATTATGATTAATTTGTTGAAAATTGGAATAATTTAGAATTAATTTGATTTTCATAATTAGTTATAATTTAATTAGATACCTATGATTAAAAATCACCATAAAAATTGTAAATTTATGTTAAATTTTAAATTTTTATGACCTAGACTTGAATCCATGTTAATCGGAAATCAATTAAATAATAAATTTTCGATTTTTTCGCCCTAAAATTATGAAATTAATATTATTTATTAATTTGTCATTAATTTTGAATATAAATTTTAAATTTTTATGCGATTCGCTCATATAACTTGCACGCACAAAGCAATGGACGCTACGTGTTACCCTTAAGGGGTGTTGTATAGTGCGGGCATGTGACGACGAGCAAGGGAGCTCGTCGCCCATGCGGTACGAATGCAATGAGCAAGGCCATGGTGCACGAGCACAAGGCAGCAGCCCTGCCTTGTGTCGTGGGCTGTGTGCGATGGGTGAATGGGCGAGGGCGAGAGCAAGGCACGAGCAGTCGCGTGTGGGCAGCAAGCGAGCTGCGCCACAGCGCGCACTGCCTCGCGCAAGCGTGCGGAGCCTCGCGCGCAGCGAGCGCAAGCTCGCGTGCCACGAGTGCTACGCCCAGCATCGATCGCTCGCGCGCAGCGAGCGCTATTGTGCGTGCGACAAGCGCTGCGCCCAGCGATGGCGTGCAGCGTGCTTGTTGCGACGTGCGACGAGCGCTGCGCCCAGCGATGGCAAGCAGCGTGCTTGTTGCGACGTGCGACGAGCGCTGCGCCCAGCGATGGGCTGCGGCAGCATGCTTGTTGCGTCGAGCGCTGGCGCGCGCAGCGAGCACCAGCTCGCGTGATGCCTTGCGATGGTGAGCAGCAGCGATGCGACGCAGCGCATGGGCTGCGCGCATATGGCCAGCGATGGCTGTGTGCGAGTGGCCCATGGGCGTGCGTTGCGTGGGATTGTTGCGTTGCGATTAGATCGTTTTGAAATTTTAATTTGAAATTTTCAGTTTACGTAATTTTAATTAATTTTAAAATTAATAATTTAAATTATTTTCTTGGATTTTAATTTTGAATATTGTAATTATAATAAATTTTATTTATTCTAATTATTTTACTAAAATTAAAATCATGAATTAATTTAAATACGACTGAAATTAAATTAAACTTTTTGGATTCAATTATAAACTTATATGAGCTTTAAATTTTAATTAAATTTGTATGTTTCCGGTTAGACTAGAAATACATTTTATGTTTAAAATTAGTAAAGCATATGAATTTATTGGTTTAAGTGGGAGCCCTTTTTAGTCATAAACTCTTGATTAGGTCTACAAATCCTTAAGGTTAAAACAACTTGATTAGAATTAATAAGGACTGAATAATTTGTAGATTATTGGTGCCCTTGATTAATTGCTGCAAATGTTTATGTGATGCATAATGTGTTTTACTAACCAGCTATGTGGGCCATTCATGATAATGAATGGGTGAATGGTATATATTGTATATGTACTGTTTTGCAGGTTATGAAGTGACTAGTATGGCCCAAATAGGATAGAAAATATGGTCTGCGTACCATTAATTTGAATGTAATTGGTCTAAAGTACCAAAGTTGTTTTTCAATTCAAATATGGTCTGCGTACCATCAAATAGTTGTAATTAGTTTTAATTATAGCTTATCCTATTTGAAGAAAATGGTGCCTCCCACGAAGATTTTCAAGACGGACTTTGAAGTTAAAGCTTCAAGATGAAGTCGGGCCATACTAGATCACATTTATCTTATGCATGTTTTAAGTTATTTATTGCTTTTAATATGTCTTAAAATGCATGAGATCATGGCTTGATTATGTTGCATGACTAAGGATTTTAGTTCACTTAAAATCTAACCAACATAGTAAGAGCCTTAAGTTCCAAACTTAAAAATTGAGTTATAAGGTGCCATGCCAAAATATACACTTGCTTGGATATCCTTTACATCAATCTAGTAATAGTTTTCGCTCAGCGAGGTGTTACTTATTGGTCCTAAAGGGGCAAGGTACACAAATAATTGTGAGTACATGTTAGTTTTGGTGAAACTCAACGATATAAGTAAGGAGTCCTTTTATGTCGTGGCAAAATCGATAGGTTTACCTAATAAATTCTTAGACGTGCCTATCAACCAAGAATAGTTTCTAGACTATTAGCAAAAAGGTTTTTGCTTACCTAAAATGTTTTCGAATTGAGTCGACAAACTGTGCTTAATTCTTCAATAGTTTTAGGGTCTTGGAATCATTTTATTCACGCCTACCGGAACACATAATTCGAATAAAATGCTAATGACTTGTTTAAATTGCATGATTGCTTTCATTTTCAAGTTATTATTCATGATAAATGTTTAGACTTTGCATGCTTCAATGTATGTTTTAATTATTGTTTATAATTAAATATCTTGCACTGCAGTAAATCCTTTTAGAAAGGTAACAGTAAATTTCCTCGATTGGTAGTGAATCCAAGAACGATTCACGGAAATGAGAGAAAATGAGCAATTTAAAATGTACGTTTCTTTTCGCGACTTTTATGGTTGTTTTCGAATATCAAAATCGAATGGCAAACCAATTGGTGCTTGTGAATTCAAAATACAATGTAGTTTTGAGATCATAAAGCATTGAGTTTAAACGCTCAGCTTTACCAATGGTTAACAACCTAATATCTTTGTCCATTTAATTCTCGAATGAGTCTAGTCCCTAGACATTCGAATAGATCAATGCTTAGAGAACTTTAGAAGCTTCTGGTAAGATCATCTAGTTGAAATAAAATATTCAACATAAATTAAAATGGTAAGAACTTTGTTGGAGTAACATTGGACATGTCTAAACAAAGTATAAAAGTCAACACTAGAGAATTCATTCTTAAGGCTAAAAGAAAGGGTACAAGAAATAGGAAAACGAGGAACAAATGAAAGGAATTTACGATTCCGTTTCTACCTATAAGTTTATGTTTAAAGAGAAGTGACCTAGCAATCAAACTTCCTTGGTATCATATACCGCTTGAGGTTCTTACTTCGGTAATAACTCAAACAATGGAAGCTAGGATACACTAATGACCTACAAGTGGGAAATGAAGCATGGCAATGCTACATTAGTTGTAGGGTCATCTAGTTTGTTTTAAGTCCTTTCAAAGGCTGGAACTTAATGGCTATTTTGTTCCATAATCAACATACCTAAATTTCTGTTTTCAAACACAGAAAGACTCACATTCAAGAAAAACAAAAACAATGTTTGTTTGTTTATTTGAATGAAATGGTCAATTACAGGTTGAGTCAATATGCTTGATTAAAACAAACAACTCTTTAAAGAACTTTACTAGGTTCAAATCAACCCCTTGATTTGAGTTCCACTAATCTTTGGCATTGTTGCTTAGACCATATCAACAAGTTAACATTCAAAAGCTCTATTTTGATGGACTTTTGAAAGTTGATTGATTTCTAGATCATTTTAAGACAACTAGTCTTACTTGTTGAAAGTAACAAAAGATATGAACTATTGTTAGAACGCCTAGACAATAGAGTTCAAAGCTAAAGAAAGATTTTATGACTTTATTATTTCACATGGATTTGAGTGAATATAGGTTTATTTACTCAAATGTGAAATAAGTTGAATCTATTTGGCTAGTTCAAAGATTCAGAAGTATAAAATCCACTTGGCAAGAAATCATAAAGATATAGGTTAGATCATGTTGATGATTACTTGAGACCAAATATGATCATCAATGATTGTGTGTTGTAATTTCACAATCTAGGTCCATAAGATATGGCATATCTTAGTTGGAATAATCGAAGTCAATTAGTACTTGATTCGATTAATGATGAATCATAAAGACTTTTCCTATAATTTCTAAAACAAAATGCTCAACTACCACCAAACTAAACCAAATTCGTCAAAGCTATTGAAAAGTAATTTCAGAATAACTTTTCATAAAATATATCTAGAGAGTTGCAAAACTCAGTGGGAGCTTAGTGTTTGTTATTCAACAAACTAAGGCCCAAGTATAGATGTATGTTTCATTGTGATTTATTCAAATGAGACACAAGGGTATTGTTTCTACCACGAATTTTTGAGAACATAATGTTTGTTTGCTCGAAATAATGTCCTTTTGGAGATTCGTTTCCAAAATGACAAGTGGGAGAAAATAGACCTCGAAAGTCTTCGAGGCGAACAACAAACATAAACGGACATTCCGGAGGCTTTTCGAAGTGCTTCAGAAAATCCGAACTTATTCTGTAAGGACTTTACAAGTGGCTTTAAAGAATAGACATCTCTTAGAAGACTTTACAAGTGCTTCAAGGAGAACAGAATATTCAAAGGACTTTCAAATGGCTATTGATATTCTATTGTTTGATGTTCTATACCCAAGTAGGCATAGAATTCAAGTCACTGAAACTATGAGATTCTTCTATTAGATAGTGAAGAAACATAGAGATCAGGTCAATGAAACTATGAGATTCTTCTATTAGATAGTGAAGAAACCTACAACTTGCAGTCAAACTATTATCATGTAGATTAATGAGTTTGTGACTTGTAAGAAAGCTATGACGAAACCCAGATTCCCTAAAATGGTTAGAGGCCATATATAGACTCAAATGTTTTAAATGGTTAGAGGTCATAAAACTGAAGGAAATAATGCCCTTGGTCCAAGTATGCATTCTATGTTAAGTCTAATAAATGCGGTTCAGTATTAATTAAACAAGTTAATAATTCAGTGAGATCAAGTGAGCTGAATGCCTAGCTAGAGGCCGCTTCAGTTCAAGTGGAATTAATGATATTAATCCACAGCTTACTCTTGACTGAACCCGTAGGGTCACACAAATAGTACGTAAACGGATCAAGTATTTAATGGCATTAAATACTCCATCTATGAATATTCGGAACCGACGGATCTTGGTTTCAGTGGGAGCTAAGATCGTCACAGGCAAGAAATGAATACTCCGGAAACGATGATATTGCCGGAAACGGAAATATGGATCGTATCGGAAATATGAATATTATCCAAGTCGTAGATGTTGCCGGAAACGGAAACATGGTACGTATCGGAAAATATTATTGGAAATGGAAATATTACCAGAATCGGAAATATTACCGGAAACGGAAATATTGTCAGAATCGGAAATATTGCCGGAATCGGAAAATAATTCCGGAAACGGAAATATTAAATATTTGTTCGAAACGGAAATTAATTCCGGAATCGGAAATGTTAAATATTGTTCGTATCGGAAATAGATTCCGGAAATGGAAATTTAATCGGAAGCGTATCGTACGAATTAGCATCGGACGAGGCTTGCCGGACGAAGGCCCAGCACGAAGCCGGGGCCATCGCCCAGCAAGCGTGCGCGCCACAAGCCCAGCCAAGGCAGCGCCCAGGCCTACCGCAAGGCAGGCCCAGCGCGCGCCAAGGGCCACGGCTGCGTGGGCCGTGCTGCGCGGGCTGCTGCTCGCACGCATGGGCAGCCCTTGTGGCTGCCGTGTGTGTGTGAGTTTGTGCTCATGCATGATTCCTGAATCTGCAAGAGTCAGTGTATGATTAAATGTCTATTCCTAATTGGATAAATTAATTAAATAGAATTCATGTAGGATTCTAATTCCAATTAATTCGCATCCTACTAGGATTACGATTCCTTTTCCATAACTCTATAAATAAAGGCCTAGGGGTCATAATTTATACACAAGTTTCAAAGTATTCAAAAGTGAGTTTTTTGAGAGAAAATTAAAACACATCTTGCTCATAAAAGTGCCGAATTTTCTAGTACCTTAAGGGCGGTTCTAGTTGGTCAATCTTAAGGCGGATCCGGACGTGCTGTGGACTATCTACGGAGGGACGACACTTGGAGTCCTAAAAAGACTTGTTCTTGTTCGGTTCGGGCGCAGCTAGGGAAGGCACGCAACAAAGAGTATGCATCTAATTATGCTATATGATTATGTGTAAATAATATGTTTCCTGGGTTAATGGTTGTTTCCGCATGATCTATGTAAATGTCATATGTATCATAACCTAACAGTGGTATCACGAGCCCCTTATTATTTTCATAATCTAAATTGCATGAACATGGTTAAATATTACAAATTTGCAAGAATTAAAAGGGGTGATTAATTTTCGTAATTGTTAATTAATTGCAAATTGCGTTTATTTAATTATATGTACGCAGTTTTTTCGGCAGTTTCTTCATTACTCATCCGAATTGAGTGATTTTTGTGTCAATTCCGCATGTAAAAGGCATTCTAAAATTTTGACAAAAATAGTACTTTTCTGCCGAACCCAGAATTCTCAAATTCGAAGCCTAACTATGACTTTTCGAAGGTTTTAGTTTTTCGGATGCAAAATTTCGTAAATTTAAGATGTTAAATTAAATATTTGCGATTCCTGTTGATAAATCTTGAATTTTTGATTGACCTACTGCATATGTTTAACAAGTTTGAATGCCTAGTCTTGTTAATTATGCAATCTAATTTATAATTATGATTAATTTGTTGAAAATTAGAATAATTTAGAATTAATTTGATTTTCATAATTAATTGTAATTTAATTAGAAACCTATGATTAAAAACCACCATAAAAATTGTAAATTTACGATAAATTTTAAATTTTTATGACCTAGACTTGAATCCATAACAATCGGAAATCAATTGGATAATAAATTTTCGATTTTTCGCCCTAAAATTATGAAATTAATAATATTTATTAATTTGTCATTAATTTTAAATATAAATTTTAAATTTTCTTGCGATTCGTTCAAATAACTTGCACGCACGAAGCAATGGACGCTTCGTGTTACCCTTAAGGGGTGTTGTATAATGCGGGCATGCGACGACGAGCAAGGGAGCTCGTCGCCCGTGCGGCACGAATGCAATGAGCAAGGGCGTAGTGCACGAGCGCAAGGCAGCAGCCCTGCCTTGTGTCGTGTGCCACGAGCAATGAAGGTATGGGCATGGGCGAGGGGCGAGCCAAGGCAGTCGCGTGTGGGCAGCAAGCGAGCTGCGCCACAACGCGCGCTGCCTCGCACAAGTGCGCGCAGCCTCGCGCGCAGCGAGCGCAAGCTCGCGTGCCACGAGCGCTGCGCACAGCATCACTCGCGCGCACAGCGCGCGATGTCGCCCGCCCAGCGAGCGATGTCGCGCACCAGCGAGCGATGGCTCGCGCGCGCGCAGCGAGCGATCTCGCGCGCCAGCGAGCGATCTCGCGCCCCAGCGAGCGATGGCTCGCGCGCGCAGCGAGCGAGCTTGCGCGCCCAGCGAGCGATCTCGCGCGCCAGCGAGCGATGTCGCGCGCGCGCGCTGCGAGCGATAGCTCGCGTGCGATGGGCGCTATGCGGAGGCTTGCGTTGGGACAGCAGCAGCTATGCTACGAGCGCATGGGCTGCGCGCACATGGCCAGCAATGGCTGTGTGCGTACGGCCCATGGGCGTGCAACGCGTAGGGTGTTTGCGTTACGATTAGATCGTTTTGAATGTTTAATTTGAAAATTTCAGTTCACGTAATTTTAATTAATTTTAAAATTAATAATTTGAATTAATTTCTTGGATTTTAATTTTGAATATTATAATTATAATAAATGGAATTTATTCTAATTATTTTACTAAAATTAAAATCATGAATTAATTTAAATGCGACTGAAATTAAATTAAATTTTTGGATTCAATTATAAATTTATATGAGCTTTAAATTTTAATTAAATTTGTATGTTTCCGGTTAGACTAGAAATACAATTTTATGTTTAAAATTAGTAAAGCATATGAATTTATTGGTTTGAGTGGGAGCGTTTTTAGTCATAAACTCTTGATTAGGTCTACAAATCCTTAAGGTTAAAACAACTCGATTAGAATTAATAAGGACTGAATAATTGGTAGATTATTGGTGCCCTTGATTAATTGCTGCAAATGTTTACGTGATGCATAATGTGTTTTACTAACCAGCTATGTGGGCCATTCATGATAATGAATGGGTGAATGGTATATATTGTATATGTACTGTTTTGCAGGTTATGAAGTGACTAGTATGGCCCAAATAGGATAGAAAATATGGTCTGCGTACCATTAATTTGAATGTAATTGGTCTAAAGTACCAAAGTTATTTTTCAATTCAAATATGGTCTGCGAACCATCAAATAGTTGTAATTAGTTATAGCTTATCCTATTTGAAGAAAATGGTGCCTCCCACGGAGATTTTCAAGACGGACTTTGAAGTCAAAGCTTCAAGATGAAGTCGGGCCATACTAGATCACAAATATCTTATGCATGTTTTAAGTTATTTATTGCTTTAAATATGTCTTAAAATGCATGAGATCAAAAGCTTGATTATGTTGCATGATTAAGGATTTTAGTTCACTTAAAATCTAACCAACATAGTAAGAGCCTTAAGTTCCAAACTTAAAAATTGAGTTAAAAGGTGCCATGCCAAAATATACACTTGCTTGGATATCCTTTACATCAATCTAGTAATAGTTTTCGCTCAGCGAGGTGTTACTTATTGGTCCTAAAGGGGCAAGGTACACAAATAATTGTGAGTACATGTTAGTTTTGGTGAAACTCAACGATATAAGTAAGGAGTCCTTTTATGTCGTGGCAAATTCGATAGGTTTACCTAATAAGTTCTTAGACGTACCTATCAACCAAGAATAGTTTCTAGACTATTAGCAAAAGGCTTTTGCTTACCTAAGATGTTCTAGGATTAAGTCGACAAACTGTGCTTAGTTTTTCAATGATTTTAGGATCTTGGAATCATTTTATTCACACCTGCCGGAACACATAACTTGAATAAAATGCTTAATAAACATTGAATTATGCATGTATGCTAGAATTTAAGTTTATTAAGAGAAACTGTGAATGGTTATTTATTTGTTTATTCTTTTCAATTGTAGTTTTTAATATGGCAAACAACAATTCATTCAACATTCGATCAATTCTCGAAAAGGAGAAGTTGAACGGGAAAAACTTCCTTGACTGGCAAAGGAACTTGCAAATAGTTCTTATGCAGGAAGAAAAGGAGTATGTCCTAGATGAGGCGATGCCCGAAGCTCCTGGCGACGGGGTCACTCAGGCTGCCCTCAATCGTTGGATTGATGCCAACAAGGATGTGAAATGTCTAATGCTCGCCACCATGAGTGCGGATCTGCAGAAAACGTTCATCAACTCAGATGCTTTCACAATCATCAGTGAGTTGAAGAACATGTTCCAAGATCTGGCTCGAGTCGAAAGATTCGAGACTCATAGGCAAATTCTTGAGACCAAGCTTAAGAAAGGCGAGCCCGTAAGTCCACATGTTCTCAAAATGATTGGACTCATTGAGAATATGAGTCGGCTGGATCAGCAATTTTCTCAGGAAATGGCTATAGACACCATCCTCCATTCTCTTCATAGCGGGTATGATCAGTTCAAACTGAACTACAGTATGAATAGTCTGGACAAAACACTCACTGAGCTTCACGGTATGCTGAAGACCGCTGAAAAGACGCTCAAAAGTGATAAGCAGGATGTGCTTATGGTGCGTGGGGGCAAGTTCAAGAAATCTGGAAAGAAGAGGAATGCTAAGAAAGGTGGCAACAAGGCCAGCCCAACTAAGCAAACTGGCGCCAAATCTGCAAAGAGGAAGGTCAGTCAACCCACTTCTGAATCCGAATGCTTCTACTGCAAAAAGAAGGGGCATTGGAAGAGAGATTGCTTGAAGCTAAAGGAAGATCAGAAGAACGGAACAGTCGTTCCATCTTCAGGTATTTTCGTTATAGACTGTATACTTTCTAATTCAACTTCTTGGGTATTAGATACAGGTTGTGGCTCACACTTATGTTCCAATCCACAGGGACTAAGAAGAAGTAGAAAGTTAAGCAAGGGAGAAGTCGACCTACGAGTGGGAAATGGAGCACGGATTGCTGCATTAGCTGTAGGAACTTACTATTTGTCGTTGCCCTCCGGGCTAGTTTTGGAACTGGAAGAATGTTTCCATGTTCCAAGTCTTACCAAAACATCATTTCAGTTTCTTGCTTAGATGCTAAGGGATTTTCCTTTATAATAAAAGACAATAGTTGTTCGTTTTATTTTAAAGAGATGTTTTATGGATCTGCTAGATTAGTCAATGGACTTTATTTATTAGATCACGACAAACAAGTATATAACATAAATACCAAAAAGGCCAAAAGGATGATTCAGATCTCACCTATCTGTGGCATTGTCGATTAGGCCATATAAACTTGAAACGCTTAGAAAGACTTCAAAGGGAAGGAATTCTAGAACCATTTGACTTAGAGGATTATGGTAAATGCGAATCATGTTTACTTGGCAAAATGACAAAGCAACCTTTTTCTAAAGTTGGAGAAAGAGCAAATGAACTATTGGGTTTAATCCATACAGATGTATGTGGACCAATGAGTACAAATGCTAGAGGTGGTTTCAGCTACTTTATCACTTTCACTGATGACTTCAGTAGGTATGGTTATGTCTACCTAATGAAGCATAAGTCTGAATCCTTTGACAAATTCAAGGAATTTCAGAGTGAAGTAGAGAATCAATTAGGCAAGAAGATCAAGGCACTGCGGTCTGATAGAGGCGGTGAATATCTGAGCTATGAATTTGATGACCATCTGAAAGAATGTGGAGTTCTATCAGAATTGACTCCTCCTGGAACACCACAATGGAACGGTGTGTCAGAACGGAGGAACAGAACCTTGCTAGACATGGTCAGGTCAATGATGGGTCAGGCCGAACTTCCATTAGAATTTTGGGGACATGCATTAAATACAGCTGCACTCACTATAAATAGAGCTCCGTCTAAAGCTGTCGAAAAGACTCCATACGAATTGTGGTTTGGAAAGCCTCCAAATGTGTCTTTTCTTAAGATTTGGGGATGTGAAGTATACGTCAAACGATTAATTTCAGACAAACTTCATCCAAAATCTGACAAATGTATCCTTGTGGGCTATCCAAAGGAAACAAAGGGGTATTACTTCTACAATACATCTGAGAACAAAGTGTTTGTTGCTCGAGATGGTGTCTTTTTGGAGAAGGATCACATTTCCAAATGACAAGTGGGAGAAAAGTAGACCTCGAAGAAATTCAAGTCGAACAACAAACTCTAGAGAATGCTCAAGATGACATTCAGGATGAAACTCAGAGATCTTTAGAAGAATCTGGTGAGAATCATGGTCAATCTAGAAATGTTACCCCGCGTAGATCGCAAAGATATAGATCTCAACCGGAAAGGTACTTAGGTATTTTGACGAACGAGAGCTATGACGTTCTATTACTTGAAAGTGATGAACCTGCGACTTACAAGCAAGCTATGACGAGCCCTAGCTCCAAGCAATGGCAAGAAGCCATGCAATCTGAATTAGACTCCATGTCTGAAAACCAAGTATGGGATTTGGTCGATTTGCCAGATGGCTACCAAGCCATTGGAAGCAAATGGGTTTTCAAACTGAAAAAGGACAAGGATGGGAAACTTGAAGTTTTCAAAGCTAGATTGGTTGCAAAAGGTTACAGGCAAGTCCACGGTGTGGATTACGATGAAACCTTTTCACCAGTTGCAATGCTAAAGTCTATTCGAATAATGTTAGCAATCGCTGCATATTACGATTACGAAATATGGCAGATGGATGTCAAAACTGCTTTCTTAAACGGCGTTTTAACAGAAACTGTGTTTATGACACAGCCTGAAGGTTTTGAGGATCCAAAGAATGCTAAAAAGGTATGCAAGCTAAAGAAATCAATCTACGGATTGAAGCAGGCATCCAGGAGCTGGAATATACGTTTTGATGAAGCGGTCAGTGACTTTGGTTTCATCAAGAACGCAGACGAATCTTGTGTATACAAGAAGGTCAGTGGGAGCAAAATTGCTTTCCTAGTATTATATGTCGACGACATATTGCTTATCGGAAATGACATTCCTATGTTGAACTCTGTCAAGATTTGGCTTGGGAAATGTTTTTCGATGAAGGATCTAGGAGAAGCACAGTACATATTGGGCATCAAGATTTACAGAGATAGATCTAAAAGGATGATTGGACTTAGTCAAAGCACTTATATCAATAAGGTGCTTGATAGGTTCAAGATGGCGGACTCCAAGCGAGGCTACCTACCCATGTCTCATGGAATGACTCTAAGCAAGACTCAGTGCCCAAAAACACTTGATGAGCGTAGACGAATGAATGGGATTCCATATGCATCATTGATTGGTTCAATAATGTATGCTATGATATGTACACGCCCGGATGTTGCGTACGCACTCAGTGCTACGAGCAGATACCAGTCAGACCCAGGAGAGGCGCATTGGACTGCTGCCAAGAACATTCTGAAGTACCTGAAAAGGCACAAAGATGACTTCCTGGTCTATGGTGGAGATGATGAATTAATTGTTAAAGGCTATACGGACGCAAGTTTCCAAACCGACAAAGATGATTTCAGATCACAGTCTGGGTTTGTCTTCTGCCTCAACGGAGGAGCAGTAAGCTGGAAAAGTGCTAAGCAAAGCACCATTGCGGATTCTACAACTGAAGCGGAGTACATTGCTGCACATGAAGCAGCAAAGGAAGCTATATGGCTAAGGAAGTTCATAGGAGAACTTGGTGTAGTCCCCTCCATTAAAGGACCAATAGCCCTGTATTGTGATAATAACGGAGCTATTGCACAGGCAAAAGAGCCTAGACACCACCAGAGAGTCAAGCATGTACTTCGTAGATTTCACCTTCTACGAGAGTTCGTTGAAAGAAAAGAAGTCGAGATAAGCAAAATTGGAACTGATGACAACATATCAGATCCATTAACTAAACCTCTGCCGCAAGCGAAGCACAACTCGCACACTGCAGCTATGGGAATCAAGCATATTGGAGAATGGCTTTGATGTCTCTGTTTAATGTTTTAAAGTTTTAGAGTTTAAATCTTTGTAAAACATTATTGGTTAATCATTCACAATAAATGAAAGGAATTCATTTTTCCATTTAATTCGTGGTTTATTAAATGATGAGTCCCTTCAACTTGACGATATATTCAAGATAGACTGTCAGGACCAGTCCTGTGACTAAGAAATGTCTATCAAGTGAACTTGAATGTCAAAGGTTGAAAATGGTCCCTAATCGGAGTTTTCTATAAAATTGGACGCATAGAAAACGTTAGACGATTAGAATGCAAGATGACTAGTAGTTCTGTTTCTTGAACTATGTGGACATGGCAATGTCATAATCATTTGCATAGATACTTACTTTGGGAAGACTAGTATCGGACAAGACCTATGAAACTTTACTGTAAGAGATGAAAGTCTGTCATAAGTAAATTTCATTAAATTATTAGACACTAAATCCTCAATACCTGAGTGATTTGAGATTACTTGTTTGAGAACTGGTTGCTTTGACGTTGACCAACCGTCGCACCGTAAAAGGAGGCTATAAAGGCAACGCTCAGGTAATCACCTATCAAACGAAGTCTAATCTCAAGATCGCAAGATTGGGATTGTCCTCCCATAAATCGGGATGAGATGCTTAAAAGTTGTACAAGGCCACTCGGAGAGCTAGAAACTGTGAAATGCATGGCCGTGCTCGGATGAATCATAGGCTATGATTATCTGTTTATTTGATCAGTTGAACTCTGAAACCGAGGAACACCTCTGGACATAATAAGGATGACAACTCTTACCTTATGTTCAAGAGCAAGCATCGAGCGACAAAGGAATTAGGAAATGCACACTTGTCCCTAAGGACAAGTGGGAGACTGAAGGAAATAATGCCCTTGGTCCAAGTATGCATTCTATGTTAAGTCTAATAAATGCGGTTCAGTATTAATTAACAAGTTAATAATTCAGTGAGATCAAGTGAGCTGAATGCCTAGCTAGAGGCCCGCTTCAGTTCAAGTGGAATTAATGATATTAATCCACAGCTTACTCTGACTGAACCCGTAGGGTCACACAAATAGTACGTAAACGGATCAGTATTTAATGGCATTAAATACTCCATCTATGAATATTCGGAACCGACGGATCTTGGTTTCAGTGGGAGCTAAGATCGTCACAGGCAAGAAATGAATACTCCGGAAACGATGATATTGCCGGAAACGGAAATATGGATCGTATCGGAAAATATGATATTATCCAAGTCGTAGATGTTGCCGGAAAACGGAAACATGGTACGTATCGGAAAAATATTATTGGAAATGGAAATATTACCAGAATCGAAATATTACCGGAAACGGAAATATTGTCAGAATCGGAAATATTGCCGGAATCGGAAAATAATTCCGGAAACGGAAATATAAATATTTGTTTCGAAACGGAAATTAATTCCTGGAATCGAAATTTAAATATTGTTCGTATCGGAAATAGATTCCGGAAATGGAAAGTTAATCGGAAGCGTATCGTACGAATTAGCATCGGACGAGGCCTGCCGGACGAAGGCCCAGCACGAAGCCAGGCCATCGCCCAGCAGCGTGCGCGCCACAGCCCAGCCAAGGCAGCGCCCAGGCCTACCGCAAGCAGGCCCAGCGCGCGCCAAGGGCCACGCTGGCGTGGGCCGTTCTGCGCGGGCTGCTGCTCGCACGCATGGGGGCAGCCCTTGTGGCTGCCGTGTGTGTGTGGTTTGTGCTCATGCATGATTCCTGAATCGCAAGAGGTCGTGTATGATTAAATGTCTATTCCTAATTGGATAAATTAATTAAATAAATTCATGTAGGATTCTAATTCCAATTAATTCGCATCCTACTATGATTACGATTCCTTTTCCATAACTCTATAAATAAAGGCCTAGGGTCATAATTTATACACAATTTCAAAGTATTCAAAGTGAGTTTTTGAGAGAAAATTAAAACACATCTTGCTCATAAAAGTGCCGAATTTTCTAGTACCTTAAGGGCGATTCTAGTTGGTCAATCTTAAGGCGGATCCGGACGTGCTGTGGACTATCTACGGAGGGACGACACTTGGAGTCCTAAAAGACTTGTTCTTGTTCGGTTCGGGCGCAGCTAGGGAAGGCACGCAACAAAGAGTATGCATCTAATTATGCTATATGATTATGTGTAAATATATGTTGGGTAATGGTTGTTTCCGCATGATCTATGTAATGTCATATGTATCATAACCTAACAAAACATACTCATGTTTTGATGACAAAATTTGAAATTTTGTTGCTTTTGCAAGAATATTTCACACCTATTGTTGCAGTTGTTTTAAAGGATA